>NC_141464.1:49002500-51502500 GCF_015680905.1 Coptis chinensis | reverse complement strand
CAAATCGTTTTCACATGTTGGAAATTTAGCACTGACACTCATTTTCTTCAGAGAACTGCAAGCTCCCATCCTTAAGCCCACTACTAAAAAAACAGGTTTTCGCCACGGTCAGAACCGGTGGCTAAAAGTATAAATTTCGTGGCAAGAAGCGTTTTGCCACAGGAAAACATTTAGCCATGCCCGAGGCAGTACAAGGTGTGGAAAGAAGTTTTTTGCCACGACATTGTGCCACCGCGGCAAAAGAGTAGACATGTTGCCGATCATGCCATGCTAAATGTTTATTAAATTTGAATTAATTATTTCGCTTTTTAAATATCAAAATACATTTGCCTTGAGTGGTGGCCGCTACAAAAGGATGCCTAATTGCCCACGACGGTGGCGGCAAGAAATTTTGCTTCAATTACTCACTAAATTTGTTTTGTAGCAACTGACCGCGGCAAGAAGTGTTGCTTCACTTTCTTTCCGCATTTTTTTTGCAGCAATTAGCTTTTTATTTTTATTTTTATTTTGAAACAAAATTTAGCATAAACAAACCAGACTATACCAACATAAAATTACGATAGTGAATACAAAGTTAAATTTCATTCCACATTGAAACAAGTAATTATGAAATATACTATATAATATAAACCAACAATTTTTTCCTTATATTCTTAAGAGTAATTAGTCTAGCAAAAAACATAAAAAACCACAAAATAACTTCACTAAAAATCCATCATGAAGTACAAAAGTCAACCAAGTACAACCCTAGCTACTATATATCCAACCAATAGTACGTATGGACCAAAATAAAAAAAATCCTTGTGATGTCGAAACTGATCGTGCATATGCAGCCCTACAATATTTAGCCCAGCCTCCTCGATCATCAATTCTGCAAAAACAAAAGGGATACACATGAAAGAGGGGGAATTAGCCATCTGTTAGACAATTAAATGGAAGAAGAAAATTAACTTTCGAAATGTCTATGAAACAAAGTTATGTAGATTAGTGGTTTAGAAGGCACAAGTAGAAAAGAAACATCCATGACAAGAAAGCATGTTTACATACCTGACTGATACCGCCTTCGCAAAATTGGCCATTTGTTACCATATATCGATCTTCTGAGCCTACACATACCAATCAATGATTAGATTGTAGCCATGTCCAACATGTATCAAGCCATGAACAGAAAAAAATAATAATAAGATATATAAACTAGCTAGTGGCTTTAGCTCATATTACCTTTTCTTTGTTCGAGAGCATTTGGTCCCCTGTACAAAGCTTACATTAGAACCAACACACATATTCTGAATGATAATCAATAGGGTGATATCAGGTGCAAAATGAAGAAATGAATTTCTCAAAATTCAGATATGCTGCCCAAAAAAATAATGCCCCAGTTTAACTTCTATATATTCAAATTTCAAAAATGCATCCACTAGAAGGCAAAAGAACATAGGCATCACATATGAAAAAAGAATTTGAATTACCAATAATTAAGTCGAGACATAAGAGGATTATTCTAACGTCTCTAAACAGTCCAAGTCGTCCGACAAAATAAGACCAAAAATTGAACGGGAAGGTAATTCAGAGCCAATGATATTAAAGAGCGAGCAAATGCAGCACCAAAAAGGAGAATGAGTACAATAGTCAATCCATGTCATCTAAACCCAGCAAAACAAGTTTTATACCAAATTAATGAATACGTACATCAATGGGAATTAAGACCTATGAGTTGAAACAGTAAAAAAAAATACGAATAAAAAGAAAACCTACCAAGAGCACTAAAACTAATAAGGAAAGAACCCCACCTGAAGCTTTTCAGCTCTCACAAGATTCCAAACCGAATCACCAAGTAAGTGAACAGAAAAAGTTGTCAAAGTAGACAGACATGACCATAGTAAAAGTTTCACAAACATTATATCCACCCATTTTCATCATCATCACCACCAACTTGAAAAACAAGGAAGAAGAAAACCAAGTACTTTCTCAACTTAGACGAAAAGATAAGAAGCAGAAAACTAGAGGTGGAGGAGAGAGAAATATGAAGGTGAAAAACAAAGAAAGAAAACGAAGCAGTGATTAACTGAGTGACACACAACTCCTAAAGAAGAAAGCAAAAGAAAGAAAAAATTACCCTTGAAACCCCTACAACCCCCTACAGTATAGCCCCTAGGCTTGTATACCCTACAACCCACCTGCTGATGTGACCCACTTTCAGATCAAAGTCATAAAACAATCAGTCTGTAAAAAAAAAAAAAAGGCAGTCAATAAAGTAAATTTGATTCCCCCTCTTACCCTTGAGAATAAACTCATCAGAATCAGATTGATTCAAAAAAGAAAAAAGAGGAAAATCTAAGTGAATGAATCAAATCTACCACCGAACTGAAAAAAAAAAAAAAACAAAAACACACTTCACTATCACTTACAGATTTCCAAGAAGAAACACCCAAGTGAGTAAGTAACTTTAGGTCTTCTTTAAAGCTCGGTTTTCCGAGAATTCTTTTACGAAATTTGGAATGGTTTTAGTTCTCTCTATAAATTCAAATTTTTTTTTGGCTTGTAAGTTATTATTATTTAACTTATGTGTAGACCTGGTCTATCTGACTTGACAATAGTTATCAAGTTTTTATCAGCTTGATGTTCATGGTTAGAAAACATAGCCAAATGTCCATCTTCTTGTGCTGCTAGACTATGGTGCTGTGCTCCCTGATATGGTGATGGTCTCAAATGACAGGAAACTAACAGGACTAAAGAAGAAATTTCCCGAACTTTAAGGGGCACATTATCAAGTATTCCTGTGAATGCTGAACTTCTCATGTTTAAAGAGAAGCATATGGCATCTAATATGTCTCTATCTGCCTTCCCAAGTAGTGAAAACATGTTAGGTAAACTAGCTGGAGGAAATTCAATCGTGTTATTGGGCTCTATTGAAGTAAGACCTGGCCTGTAATCATATATTCAATGCATACTTCTTAACAAAAGGGATAAATATGAAAGAGGGGGAATTGATAAAACTTAAAATAGGATTAGACATATAAACAGGAAACAAGCAAGGGACATATGACAGAGGACAGGACAGATGACAAGTTAAGGATTGACTTACTTAATTGGAAGAAAGAGCCTTGAACGAAGTTGTAGTCATCTCCAAGAGCTTTTGCATTAGTCGCGGCTTCCATGTCCGTGATCTCGGGCATCGAATTGTCTCTTCATCTCATCCATTTCACGTTGCCTTTGCTCATCTTTATCCTGTGCTTGCTTGCCTCCTCATCTCTTCAATCTCACGCTGCCTTTCCTCCTCCTTCTCTTCCCCTACTCTTTTCATTTCAACCACCTGGTTTTCCAGGTCATTCACCCAATTGTTCGAAGATAATCGGGAGCCAAAGTAGCTGGTTGGTGTTACACCTCGTCCCCTCAACCTCACACGTCCATGCCGCTCTGGAGGCATCACTTCCATATAAATCTCATTTGTGAGAGGTAGTTGTGCCCCATGTTCATCTCTACTTGCTAGGTGATTCATTTTCTCCTACATATTCCAGGAAAAAGATACACATACTATATTAAATACAACCGAGTAGGATATTCAAGTTGAAGCCATTACTAAGGATCAAACTGATACATACAATGTAATCTCTTGATTGATCATCAAGAGCGTCATGCGTTTTTGAACTTGTGTGAGTCCTCACAAAAAGATCTCCTAGGGAAGGGGGTGCTCCGTGCTCCTTACTCTAACCAAACATAAAGAAATTTACTAATTGTTACTAATATAATTCAATACCATATTAGGAATATAAAAATAATAAGCATATGTACCATTATCTCTTCAAATTGAGGAAAACTTATTCTTCCAGCAGCGTGCTTCGCTATTTGCTTAACACGATTAGCCTTGTTACGTTCAGAAATGGCCTACACATAATACATAATGCATACGAATTGAACTTAGTTAGTATTGTACTATGTAAAAATATATAAGTTAAATATTACACTTTCTCTTACTTGCTGCTCCGGAGTATCCCAAAACTCCACAAGCTGAACCCACTCTTGTTGTGATAGTTGGTGTGGCCTATGGCTTACACGCTCTTCATATGTGGTGTAGGGGGTATAAAATTTCCTTTTCCATTTACTTTTTTTGTTTCTGAATTCGTCCGAGGAAATTGGACCCAAAGTGGGCTCCTTCCGAGTCTCATCAAGTTCCCATGAATCCTAAAATGAGAGACAAAAAGCTTAAGCAATGCTGCATTTATGTCTATACTATGAGGAATCATATTTCTACTAAGAAATGAATTAGACAATGTTTTTCTATTAACAAGTATATGTGCAGCAACTCCAAAAGTCCATACCTTAATTGTCACATCCCGAATTTCGACAGAATTCGGAAAAACATTATTTGTTCCCGACTCTTCGATCTCTGAGGTGTGACGCACTCTCCACTTCCAAAAACCCATAAACAGTTTAAATATGCGGATAATTTAAAAACCAATAAAAATTTTAATCTTAAACCAAAGTCCTCTTCATTACAAAAATTAACAAATGAAAATACAAATAACTTTATCTCAACTGAAAATATATATCACCTCAAAGGAAAACAAAGCCTATCTTGAAATGCGACGCTAACGCAAACCACAAGCAGCAACCAATCTTCTTCAACACTAAACCTGTCAAGACTTATCAACTATGTTTATTTAATGAACACACCCGATAAGCAAACATGCAAATCGGGTCAGATTCAGCATTATAAAAATACTGGTGTGAGTAGCTCTAAAATACAACATATAATTATACATATATATACACAATCCATACGGCAGTTAGTTCCTCTATCGAGGCGCCTTAACTTTCAACGACTAATACAACATCCTTAAGTACAATAATTAAGGCAAATAGTTCCTCCACTGAGGCGCCTTAACTTCCCACTAACCACACAACAAACTATATGTATAATAAATAAGGCATGTAGTTCCTCCATCGAGGCGCCTTAGGTTCTAACTAAACAAATAACCAACATATTACCATAATTATATTATTTAAGGCTTTCTTTGCGTGTCCCTAAAATCACATCGTATCTATGTCTTACCTAGTTTTCCTGGCTACCACAATCGCTTCCCAACGCCGAACATGTACATCCACATGCCTCCCCTTACATAATGAACCACTCCGTGCGTAACTACCCTGAGTGGGATGCCGCACACCAGGTAACCCTCACACGGAAGTCATTATGCAAGTACTGCCACTATTCGGCATAAAATATCGCGCGTCTCGTTCTATTTTGCGAACGGAATAATCAAGCCACTATTCGGCTACGCCAGAAGGGCTATTCAGATTCACTGAAACCCCAGAAGGGCCAATCACATTACTTACGCCCGAAGGCCATTCAGATTCACTGAAACGCCAGGAGGGCCAATCACATTACTTACGCCCGAAGGCCATTCAGATTCACTGAAATGCCAGAAGGGCCAATCACATTACTTACGCCCGAAGGCCATTCAGATTCACTGAAACGCCAGAAGGGCCAATCATATCACATACGCCCACACAGGGCAAATCACATGAGTTATGGTAGTCAGGTTCTAGGATTTTCGTTACATAATTTATTCAGGTGTCATACATTTATGACTCATAATAATTCCACTATATCACGTGCAGGTCAAATACCTTATTGCACTAAGCCACAATATTTAGAAATATCTTAATTATATCTCATAACCACTTTCATTCTTTCACGTGCCAATATGTTATTGCACTAAGCCACAATCCCGTGGAAAAATATTCACCAATACTATACTACCTCATAGTAGCATCTCACATATATAATAATGAAGCGTTTATATAAAGCTATATCTCCAAACTATTGCATTTAATATATATATCCCAATATATTATATAATGTCACAATATCAACGTCAAATCTTAATTAGATAATGACAACCAAATTTATACAAACTTCCACAGCATTTTAGCATTTGATTTGTCCATACAATTTAATATATAAAAACGTAACACAATTAAACAGTCAACAGTCCACAATCAAAGTCCATGAATCTAAGTCCGTATATAATTTAATACTCATAAAAACATATATATCAAATTCTTATTATCAGAATTCCCCTCTAGTTACGTGCCAATATTATATTGCACTACTCACGTCAAAACTTAATTAGATAATGACAAACAAGGTTATACAATGTTTGACAATATTTTATTATTACAATAGTCCATAAAATCAAATATGTGAAAAACTGGAAAAAGTCAACATTCCACAGTCAACGGTCAAAGGTCAAAGTCAACGGTCAACGGTCAAAGTCAATAGTCAATGGTCAACGGTCAAAGTCAACACGTCATTGTCAAAGTCAAACTATCGTTCCATGTTCAACAGGTTCAGGGTCATAGCCATGGTTCGTTGCTAAGGTCAATGTGCATGGCTCATGGGCTCATGACTAAGGTAATGGTTCGGACCCAACTGGCCAAGCCCAAACCTTAGAACCCGGCCCCAAAATAAAAGAAAATCGACCCATGTATACCAAAAACTAGAACTGGCCCCATCCAAAAAATAGAACCGGCCCAACTTAAAAGATTTGGATCGGCCCAAACTCAAAAGATTTAAAATTGGCCCAAAACAGAAAATAGAAATGAATATGGCCCAACAATCACCTAAGGCCCAAGCCCAAATCGGCTACTGTTCATCTTCTCCAGGCTTCTCTTCCTCCACCACCAGCCACCAAATCGCGCTGGCCACCCACTCCTCACTTCATCAAACCGATTTTACTCCTTATCAAAAACCAAACGCCTTTAATTAAAGCAAAAACCGAAAATCATAACATCAAAACTCTTCCTAAATCCAGATCTGAAATACTTCCCGCCGCCATTAATGGAGCTTCGACAGCTCCCATCTACCACCCTCACACACACTACACGACCCGACACTTCCCAACAATAACACTTCACCTACTCTAATCGACTGCGCGATTTCCTCTAACCGCCATTAGCACTTTTTACAGAGCTTAAGCAGAGCATGAACTACCCTACTCCTCTCCAACTGATCTCCACACCAATTAATCTCAACGGCATTACAGCCCCTTCCCTAATCACGATTTAATCAACACCAAACCCAACAACACAACAACAAAGATGAATTAAAGAAAACCATATGAGCTTGCGCCTCCATTAACCCCTGTCCAGAGCTTCCACAGTCCAACCCCAATCAATACAACAAGAGGAATACACAAACAGTTTCAAATAGTATACTAATAGTATCAAACCGTACACAGGACAACCGTTTGGTTTTGGCTTGCCGCCATTAACAGCTTCTCGAAGCTTCGACAGTTTAAGGCAAAGTATCACAGTTCAACAGTTCAAATAAAATTTCCAGAGTTCCAAGTTTAATAACACACATATTTCAACCGAAAAGAAACCGACAGTAACGAGACTTTAATAAAAAAAAATTTATAAAATATCTACTCACAATAATGAACAGCTCGATGAAATTCCTCCGAGTCCGAGTCGTCGCACTCCACACTCTAGCAAACGGGTTTCTAGCTCTGCCTCCATTTTTATTCTTAGAACCCTATTCTCCAAAACAATACGAATATATACTTGGGTTTGAAACCCAAGCCCAATACAGACTCGGGCCCAGAAACCAGGCCCACGTATCCCGAATCCAATCCAGCCGATTTTTAAATAAATAATTTAATTAATTAATAAATAGAAAAAAAAACGTATTTTAAATACGGGCGTTACATTAATGTTATCCCATAACCACTGTTTGTGGCCTACATCTTGGAGCTCCCAATTATTTGTCTAGTTAAATCGACGTGACATTGCCATTAATACTCCAATAGATTCAGAGAACAAGCTTGGATGTTTCAGAGGCCCCACTGGTTGTTTGTCTTTCCATAGCAATTCCAACTTTGAGCCATTTGGTTGGTCAAATACCTTAGGAAGGGTAGACGTGCCTCTAACCCACGTTCCAGCTGTCCACATATGACCCACATTAATTACACGTCAAACAGTAATGAAATTGATCGAAGGTCCACGTAAATTTAAACTTACCGCCACCACTGGGATCTTCTAGTAGTCGTTTTACCATTGCATGTCTAAATCGTCACGGAAAGCAATTCATCAAATTAAATCCATCAAGGAAGACAGTAGAAACTGATATATATGACATTGTTTAGTGATACCATCTTGAATTGTTAGTAAAAAGTTACAAAAAAAGGTCACTACTGAAAAATATTTGTATATATATGACATCATAGGTGACGAGAAACAGAGCAAACTAAAATCACATAATAACCACTCCCAAAACAAAAAACAACATAAAAAATGCAAACTACATATAATCTTCGTCACTGTATTCAATGATGTCTTCATCACAATCACTATCATTGATGAAGTCTTCATCAACATCAACGACATCTTCATCAACAATATTCGCAACAACTTCTACTCCATCAATCTCACTCCTAGTCCAACCGTTAATGTTGTGTGTGTTGTCAACTATGTTATCTACATCTTGCTGCATGCAAGACATATTATCTTGAGTCGGCTCAACTACTGAACCCATATCATACAAGTCCCTTGGAAGAGTCTTCAACACAACTCGCCAATTATCATCCAAATTATCCTGGAGATAAAAAACCTGTTTAGCTTGAGATGCTAGAATAAATGGTTCATTTGTAGCTAAGGTTCGTGTAAAGTTCAGAGTAATGAAACCATATTCATCTACTTTTATTCCTGCGCGAGTCATAACATCCCACCAATCACATTTGAACATAAGAACTCTATTCTCATTGCAATAACGCTAACTCAACTATGTCATTCAAAGACACCATAATAACCAACAACACCGGTCCCGGATTCATGTCTTTTTCGGCTTGCAAAGCTCTCGATGTTTTCTGCCGATACAAAAAAACTCCACTATTCTGAGTTTTTCTTCGAGACTCACGAACTTTTGTGTGAAATCTATACCCACTTGCAATACAGCCCATGAAACAGGAAGCAAATCGACTGGGACCATATGCTAAACTAAGAAGTTGCTCGCTGACCAACTCCCCATCCTTTTTCATTTGTTGGACCTATTCAAATAAGAAGAAATAAAGTTAATATACGCATGGATACATCTTATTAGTTTAATACCTATACATATTTAACTTTGAATTAAAAGAATGTTGAACTGCTAGATGGTACATCAACTTGAAAGAATAAAGCAAAATAAGAAGAGGAGCAGTCCAACTAAAAATCCTAACAGGGAGGGAGGGGGGCAGAAAATTTACAACATATGTTTTACCAATAATTTACAGAAATATATAGGATGCCCTGTCACTGGTGAGAGGTGGTGCAGTGAAGATAGTTGATCACGATGTAGCAAGGTCTGTCTGCTCCAGTCTATGACCTACCGTTTGCTTTGCTAAGCAGTACGCCTAAGAGAAAAAAGACAGGTGGTGCCCCTCTTCTCCACATGTAGTGCACTAGTTGTCATTCAGTTTAGCGAGCTCCTTTAACTGGGCACGCTTGTGCTCGTTCATTCCATCAGCTACCAGGCTTTTTTGAATGCAGGGAGCACTAGAGACAAGGATGTGATTTATTGGCATTACTATAGTAGGATTTCCCATTTTATTGAACGCATATTGACCAATGGGGTTGCGAATCCGTACTAACGATTCTAGTGCGACGACATCCCCCCGACCTAGGGCCGGTTTAAGTCGCTGACTTGAGTGCTCAGTTGCACCTAAAGTCTTATGGTCACTCGTATCCGCCTATGTTATGGTCACTTGCAGATTTTTGGCTCCATTTTTGGAGTTGCTGGCGGGTTTGTTGTGGGAAAAGAGGGGCTTATGGTACATACAGGAGCTTGTATAGCCAATTTACTTGGTCGTGGTGGATCACGCAAGTACCATTTGACATGGAAATGGCTCGATACTTTAAAATGACCGTGATCTACGGGACTTGATCACTTGTGGTGCAGTGCGGCCGGTGTAGCGGTACCGCCGTGTCTCCGGTTGGCGGGGTTCTCTTTGCACTTGAACACACTCTCTTGCATAAACAGATAAGGACATTAAATTTTCAGCTGGCTGATGTGATGTGTATAACATAACTTAAGGGGAAGTTTGAAAATTCTGTGAATCTACATTTGATGGAAGTTTCAACCTATACAGGCATAACAGGGGGTGATCAGCTAGAAGCGGGAGGATCTCAACTTAAAAACTTAGATTGTTGGTAACGAACCGCGTCTTTCGTATTCATTCCTAACGTCAGGGGCTGCAGTGTACAAATAACTCTGCAAAAGCTACGTAGACAAACAGACTACCTAGCAATAGCAGCCCGCTACGCTATACAGCCTATAGGTTACATAGAGAGACCCCATGCAAACGGTTGGCTCCTAACCAACTCCCGCTTGTCAGAAGACAAGTGTAATCACTGCACTGCCGGTATCGAAACCAACATACTGCTCCCCTTTCTTCCTCCCTATAATGCTTGACGGCGAACATAAGATGGTCTAGCATCAGCAGCCACGCTGAGCTAACAGTGAGTCCATTAGCCTCCTCACAGTATGTGATCCATTGAGGAACCCACTACTAAATCTAAATTCAATGGTGATGAATCATCTAGTAGTAGAACTGCAAGAAGGTCCGATGCTGACAATCTTCCTATTTTTATGGGTACGAGGGAGACAATAAACTGTCCGTCGTCCCGCCTGAACGGCAGTTTATTGCCAAATGATGACCTGAATGCGATGCTCCCTAGGAAAGCAGAAAATCAAGGGCCCTTTTGGGCACTTATGACAGACCGGTTTAGCGTCCCGGTGAACCACAAGCTCATTCGTTGACGTTAGGCCGTTCACTGCAAAACCGGAGAGCAGGGAATTCCCCTTGGGAATCTAAAGGACCACAGGGAAAGCTATAGGATGAATAGAGGGCATAGGGGTAGGAGAAGCGACTTACCGACGGCACCTACCTCAGGCTTATCCTTATCAGTCTAACTCTCCTTTCTGTCTGTCCCTGATCTACACTACTTGACTTGCGACTTGAGCTAGCAGACTGAGCTTTAGCGAGGCAGACATTAACAGCATCTTGAATTAATGATTGATATTTATTAATAAATAAATAAAAACTACGTTAACAACATCTGTTTTACTAATAATTTACAGAAATATACATAAACTGATATACGTACACAATCTAACTACGTACATATAACTAACACTTACTTGATTTTCAAACCATTTACCAAATTGTTCATTATGAATACGGTCCATATTCCTAGCACTTGACCGCTGCCCGAGCTCATCCCTAATCACTTGTTTGTGCTTCCTATACAAAATATTGTTTCATTTATAACGAGTATATATGACATTTTATAAATAATATTTCTTTTAATAAATGAACGATTTCAATAAGGTGGACTTACTCAACAAACGGTACCACTTCCTCACAATTGATTAGCACATACAAACGAGCTTGTTCCCACTTATCGTCTGTTAGAGTCCGAAACGGTCCCTTCCCTAAAGCATGGCTGTTTCCTAAAAATATAGAAAACTTTCCATCTGGGTCCAACAACTTGGATCTCTTCATTCCTCCCTGTCCGGTTGAACTTAGTCTCAATCCTATCATTTAAGTATCTTGAGCAGAAAGTTAAACATTCATCAGCAAGATACCCTTCAGCAATAGATCCCTCTGGTCTACTTTTATTACGAACATACTTCTTCAAGGTGTATAAGTACCTGAATAAATATAAAATATAAACAAAATTTTAACAAAATACATACAAGTGAGTAACCATTACTATTATCTTATATACTAACCTTTCGATTGGGTACATCCAACGATAATACACGGGTCCAGCGAGCTTAGCTTGACCAGCTACATGAATAGGCAAGTGCACCATAACATCAAAAAATGATGGAGGAAAGATCGTTTCCATTTTACATAGTGTGATAGCAATCTGATGCTCAAGACGTTCCAACTCTGCAACCCATAATACTTTCGAACATAATTGCTTGTAGAAATTAGAGAGCTCAACAAGAACTAATGTAACTTCCTTAGGTAAGATTCCACGTATTGCAACTGGAAGAAGTTGCTACATTAGAACATGCCAATCATGGCTTTTTAGGCCAGGTACTTTGCATTCTTTCACCTGAACACGACGTGAGATATTTGATGAAAAATTATCTGGAACTTTAATACCTTTCAAGAATTGACAAAGCTTTCTCTTCTCAGTCAAGGACAAGGTATAGGGCGCAGGGGGGATATAGTATTTGTTACCCTCTTTAGCTATTGGATAAAGTGACTTTCGCATACCCATTAACACCAAATCTTGCCTTGACTTCAAGTTATCCTTTGATTTCTTCTCTAAATTCAGCAATGTCCCAAGCCAACTCTCACCATTGTTCTTTTCAATGTGCATGACATCTAGATTATGAAGTACACGAAGGTGTTTCCAATAAGGGAGATCAAAAAATGCACTGATCTTCTTCCAATTATGTGGCAGATAATTATCATCTCGACTTCTCTTCTGCCCAACCTTATCACACTCTGCCTTACCAAATGTGATTTGGTCGTACCCATCTAATTGAGCAAGAACATTACTTCCAGTAAAGGGACTTGGGGCAACTCCCATTTCAGTATTGTTATCAAAAGAACTTTTATTCTTTTGATACCTATGATCAAGTGGCAAGAATTTACGGCTTCCCATATAACAAAACTTTTTCCCATTTTGCAACCATTTTGAGCAAGTCTCCTCATGGCATGAGGGACATGCAAGTTTTCCTTTAGTGCTCCATCTAGACAAATTAGCAAATGCTGGGAAGTCATTAATAGTCCACAAGATAGCTGCATGCATTTTAAAATTTTGTTTTGAAGAGGCATCATACGTCTCAACTCCCTTTTCCCACAACTCTTTTAACTCATCAATTAATGGTTGCAAGTACATGTCAATGTTATTTCTACGACTACTAGGGCCAGGAATTAGCAATGCCATGATAAGAAAAGGCTGCTTCATACACATCCATGGTGGCATATTATACGGAATGCATACAACAGGCCAAGTGCTATGAATAAAACTAAGACTACCGAAAGGATTGAAACCATCACTAGCGATATCGAGTCTAACATTGCGAGATTCTAAACCAAATGAAGGATATCTTATGTCTAGACTTTTCCATTCCTCGGAATCAGCTGGATGCCTCAAAGCACCATCTTTCGTACGATCATCTGCATGCCATCTCATATCTTTAGAAGTTTTTGAGCACATAAATAATCTTTGAAGTCTTGGCCTTATGGGAAAGTATCGCAAAACCTTAGCAGCCTTTTTCTTAGGTTTTGCAGATGAACTAACTCCGTTCTCTGTACACTCCAATGAAGTCATGATCCATCTTGACTCACCACATATGTCACAATTATCCTTGTCCATGATCGGTTTATTATCCTTCCAATACAACATACAATCATTTGGACATGCATCTATCTTAATGCACTCCATCCCAAGATCTCGAAGTTGGTTTTTTGATTTATAATGATTCTTGGGCATATTGATGTCATCTGGAAGTGAATCATTCAATACCTCAAGCAACACGTCGAACGAATGATTACTCCAGCCATTAAGACACTTTACATGAAGCAATCGTACTAGGAAAGACAATTTTGAACTCTTAGTACAACCCGGATACAAGGGTGTATCTGCTTCCTTCAACAACTTGTAAAACTTTTGTGCTTCTTCATTTGGCTCATCCGTACGAGTGTCACTGGAACTAGACTCATTTGAATTCAGACCAGGTGGTATGTCATTGTCTATACCAACCATGTTCTGAAATCCTAATGCATCTTGCAACATTGCATGCATATCATCACCCTCATTGGACTCGGTATTCACCTGCCCACTCTCCCCATGCTTTGTCCAATGCACATAACTCCGTAGTATACCCCGATTCTTTATATGATGTTCCACTACATTTTTAGGCCATAGCAAAAGATTAAGGCATCTAACACATGGGCAGTAAATCTCACCACTGAGTTCCTCAACTCGATTATTCCAAGCAAACTCAATAAATTTCTCACAACCAAGTATATACCTACGACTACATTTTCCCACAGTCGGATCCATCAAACTTTTATCCATTAAGTAGCAAGTACCGAACAACAACTACATGAAAAAAAATAAATAAGGCAATAGCTTGTTCACCAAGAATATCATATCTTACATACATTAAGTAACAACAAAAAAAATACTTAGGCACAGGAAAATGATCAAACACAAGAACTCATAAAGATGGCAAGAACAGGACCACTACCTAATCAGCAAACCAAAACACTAGAAAAGGTTCTTATTATTACCTGTTCTAATTCTTTATATCCTCATCTCTTTAACCAAATCCCAAAACCTATTGAAAAGTTGGTTTCTACTAATAATCGATTTGAATAAAGAATATACTCAAAAATCTATTCAATGAACTGAAAAAGCCTCACAAATTCAATTATGTAAAGGCTTGGTACTTGCTATTTTTCTTTCTCAAGCGCTCGCATTCATGGCGAAGTGAGATCGGGGGTGAACTAATATCTAAAATCCCGGTACATACGTCATTTTCTAACAAACTAACAAATGACATCAGTTAAGCATGTGATAACCATAAACATACCTAAGTACCTAACCAATACTCAACTAAAGTGAGTGAGCACTAGAAGTAACGAGAAAGTAGATTTAACTATCATAACCCAAGAAGCTAGATTTCACACCACCAAACCAACAACCATAAAAGAAATCAGTCCACAATCATTCCATTTAGGACAAAATGACATTATGCTACTGAAATTTTCTAAATATGCCATCAACACCTAGACGCCTAGATGGTATAGTATAAAAATTATGCTAGACAACAAGCTACACAAATAACACAATGATATAAATTAGTTATGTAACTTACTCTAACAAAGAAACTAGCTGGATTCCTCTCTATTGTTCAGTGCCCAAACACACAACATTTGGATAATAGAATTTCAGTTGGACTCAAAACCAATTGAGGCCCCAAAAAAGGATTGAACGTCTATGAAGTTTGATAATAGGAAGCTTACCAGACAAGCTAGTTTAACATAGATGCTCTATTTAAGGATAATAATCATAATATACAAGAGCAAAAAAGACTAAGATATTCTAGAGGTGATAGAAGTTCAGAATGCACCATCTCTATCTAACCGGAACAATTGACGTTAGTACTAATAGTAAAGAAATTAAAGATAAAAACAATTCAACATTCGAGCCTTTTATAAAGCAACAAGTTATGAACTTTACCCTTTTATACGAAGAAAGCTAAAGCTTTAAACTTAAAAAGTAGCATTTTTTAACCAAAAAATAATATAGAAAGGATTGAAGGTTGTTACAGATGTACAGACACAGTAAGAAAAGGGATCGATATAAGATTGCAACTCCACTATTTTTTCTACATAATTTAGATTCGAAATAGTGAATCACAAAGTATTGTGAAAAAAATTAAACTATTATATTGAAGACCCAAAACATGGGCGAAGAATTGTGAAAAAAACTATATTACCTGAGAACCAGGGAAGAAGGAAGCAGAAGTGAAGAAGGAGGCGGAAGCAACGAAGAAGGCGGCGGAAGCAGTGAAGGAGTGGTGGAAGTAACAGCTCCAAAACCTACTCGTGGAAGGAGTGGTGAAAGGCGGAAGTTTTGATTTTGGTGGAACGAGTGGTGGAAGGCGGACGTTCTTATTTTTCCAATTCTTATATTTTTTTTTTTTGCAAATATTTCCAATTCTTATCTGAGAAGTTTTGCGGGTTCAATTTTTTCACCAAAACAAATGGAGGGAAAGAATAAAACAGACGCAGGCCACATGTGTTTTCATCAGAATTTTTTTTTTCAGGAAATAATTAAGAACCTTCTTGCCACAATCGTTGCAAAATACCCACTTCACGCCGGCGGCCAAAACCTACTCGTGACAATAAGAATGACTTAAAGCCACAGCCAGTTTGAAATAGTTGCAAGAAATAAACTTGTTGTCACGGAAAGACATAGGCGAGGCAAAAGGTAACTTATTGTCACCAATTCTGTTAGTCGTGGCAACAAGTAGGAAATAGCCACCAAACCATTGGCCGCTGCAAAAAGTCACTTTTTTAGTAGTGGCCCTTTGTCTATGGCTTCAACATTCTTTGAACACTTGACACTCATTCTTTAAAATATTCTCCCGCATTCTTAATCATAAAACCAATGGATTCGATTGATCATTTCAAATACAATAAGGTAAAAGTGGTGCTTATGATTCATCGTATACATCTTTTACAATGTACATCGAAAAAAAATGAGTTTATTACAAACAAACAACTATTAACGGTTTTTCAGGACTTTGATTCACTAGAGTCTAATGAATTTGCTCAGTTCAATGCGCAACTTCAAGAACCAAGTTATAACAGCAGCAACAGCATCAAGGTAAATTTGAGTAATTTATTCTCATTTTTTTTCCTTATTTTATATATTAAGTTTTTTTTAATTAAATAGTTCCTTGCACAAGTACTAAAAGCTTGCTAATTAAAAACAAGCAACTAGATACCTTTCAAATATTTTTTTTCAACACGTGAAAAGGAAAAATGCGGATGACTAAAGATGAAGCTACTTTTGAGAAAAACAATTAGCATATCCAAATTCATATCCAAAACAATAATGCTGCGAATTATTGTACTTACAATTATCTTATTATTTTGTCATATTAAATTCTATATAAATAAATCAACTATATGACTTACACGTGCAACACACACGTACCCATTTACTAATATTAAGTAATGGCTATTTGGAAAGACATTGTAACTTGATATGGCTATAGAGTCACCATTCCGATACTTTTACGCAGAGAAGGCAACAGAGTTTAAGGCGCAAAGAGAGCCTACCGAGAACTTTATCTATATATACCTAAGATCTGGCTTTCTATGAATTCACAGTACAATATTCTGGCCTAGTAACGTAATACTACGTTCAGGTAGCCAAGGAATTAGCATCGAGTACGAAACCAAATTTACTCGATGCCTAAATCTTTTGCATTTTCTCAGCAGTCTCAAACTAAATAATCCCAAATCACCGATCCCAGATTCACGGGAACAAAACAGATTAAAGACAGAGTGTAGAATGTAGGGAGCCGGCATGGGAGTGGGAGATGGGAGTTGGCACATAATTATTGGAGGAAAAAAGAGGGGGAAATAAGTGCAAACTCAATAATATGGGGGTATAGTGTATAAGAGGAAAACAGATTCCTTTCTAGAATGAGGGAAACTCAGTTTCCTGTTTTAGTCCTACTTCCATGGAGATCACATTCCTTTCTCTCTCGTTTTCCTCTCCAATCATACCCAAACCTCTATCTCAAATCTCTCAAGCCACAAATTAACCTTTTTTTTTAATCAGTCACAATGAAAGCGCGCAATTAGTGAAGTACACAAAAATAAAAAAAAAAATAAAATGTTGCAGTCAAAAGCGAGAAACTAGTCGAAATGGTTAACAAAGAACAATTGAGTTAACATTATAAATTTGGATGACATGAGCTAAATAAATTAGTAGACGGATTCCATAAAACCCAAGTGCAGGTCAAACGGCTATACTGCGGCCAAAAGCAGCTCTGTTTCTTCTTCCCCCAAATGTTTTGAATTTCAATTTTGAATCTCGTTTTCAATACCAAATTCAAACCTTTATGCTAAGAGTTTACGGGTATCTGGCCTCAGTTATAGAGTGGGGCTAATTTTTAGAAGCTGTAAAGTGCTGAGTTCTTTGAATAGTTTTTTTTTTTCCTCTTAACATCTTGCTGGTTCTGAGGATCTGTAGGTGGACTTACTTCTCGAGTCTTTTTTCCTTTCTTCACTTCAACGAACCTATCTCCTTTGTAACGCTCTCCCCTCTTCCACCCTCTCTCCCATCCTCCCCCTCCCAACCCCCCTTCTTTCTTTCTCTAATATAGGTTAAGTTTGCATTGGTTGGAAAGGTATAGAAAATGGTACTAGTGTGCTGGTTAGAGGTGAAACTTCTGAACCAAGATCTTTATCTAAGATTGAACAGCTTCAAATAGAGATGCAACAACTCTTCTGCTCTAAAGAGAAAAGGGTAATGGATATCAAACAAAAAATTCCAGTGGAAGTTGAAGAAGGGTCGAATACTTTAGTGGGGAAACTTATTGGAGATAGATACTCACTATGGGGTTCTATAAGTTCATTTTTGAAGACCTGGAGGAATATAACCATGTCAGAAAGAATGAACCTTGGTTAGTCCAGGGGCTTGTTATTGTTTTGAGAAAATGGGTGAGACCAAAAGAACTGGAAACAAATCCAGCTTTCGATTTCATAAAGTTTTGGGTACAAATCTATGGGATCCCTGCTGATAGGTTGAATAAGGAAAATGTAGAAAGGGTGGGGCAAAGTTTGGGCAAGGTTAAGTACACAGACTGGACATGCTTGGCTAAATTCAAAGTACCGGTGGCTAGAGTCAGGATAAAGCTAGATATAAAAGAGAGACTGCTTAAAGGTATAGATTTGAGAACAGAAGAAGAGGAAGTTTTTCCTGTGACCTTCAAGTATGAGAAATTAGATATTTTCTGTTATTTCTGTGGAAGGATTGGTCACGATGTGCACTTCTGTTAGCAAAAGGAGAAGTATCGAGCTAGTATGCTGAGGTGCGGGGGGTTCCCCTCGAGATGTCAAACACACCTTCTCCTTTATGATGAGGGCTACTATTTTCTTTAATGGAGTGGTGAATTCGAACCCTACATCGGTCACTTTCTCTGGAACACCTCAGAAACCTAGATTTGATCAAATTCTGGCCAGGGATAAAGCTGCTCAGAGAAGAAGGTTCTGATCTGGGGGGGGGGGGGGATCTTGGATACACCCCCTAAGCAGAGGTACGAGTCTAGGGACAAAGCAGTCAGTCCGGTTGGATCAAGGTCTACTAAGGACCTCCTTTCGCCAGTGCATATGGGTTTGGATGGGCCTGGGTCAGGGTCTGTTGAAAAGGTTGGTGTGGATAGCTTGGAGGGTAATAGAGTGGATAAGAGTAGGTGCTCGGGCTCGAGGCCTTCTGGGCCTGATCTAGCTCTTGCGGACTCAAGTAGAGGGGGGAAGTAGTGCCTTTGGTCTTGTTGGGCTTGAGGGAGAGGCTCGACAAGGCAATCCAGCTTAGGTGGTATATCCCCTGGGCCCTAAGGATATGGAGATGGATTGGCAAGGTGGGTCGAGCCGTCGAACGGTTATCCAAATTCAAGCTCAAGGGTATCAAGTTTATGATGATACGCCCATAATAGATTCTGGCTCCCTTGATCAGGCTATAGTTGTGTGGGGGCTCAAGCCTTGTATGGAATTGGGTTTGGATTTGGAGGTAGCAAATGGGAAGGAAGGTGGTAGTCTTGACCAAGCTTTCACAACTGTATCTGGAGAGTTAAGGGATGCGATAGTTTGGGGCAGTGAACCTGGGGAGGTAGGCTTTGTAGCTTCTGAGGATTCCTTCTTGGGAACGAGTGAGAATATTATGGTAGAGAATCCCAGGCTGCTGGTTTCTTCGAGTTCCAAGGTATTTACTCCTTTTCTTGAGAATATAGTAGTTGAGGGGTCAGTTACTCCCTTTCTCCCCCCAAGTCCAGCTCATACTAGCTTCCGGTTCTTAGGTCTGCCTACGCGTGGAAGGGGGTTTAAGACTCTGGCTTCTTGGGTTATGAGAAAGAGTGGGGTAAAAATAGGATATAGGAGGTTGCAAGAGCTTTGTGTGGGTTTTAAGAGGAAGTTATATACAAGTCCTCTATTAGTAGAAGTAGATATAGATAATGATGGGGAAAGTAAGAGTATAAGAAAGGCTGAAAAAAATTCTAAGAAGGCTAAAAGAGAGGCGGATGATATGCGAGCTAGGGTTTAGGACATTTACTGATCCCTGAGGATGCCCCCTTCATCTCGGTGTCTAGTGATACTATGGAGTCAAGTCAACCATCTTTCTCAAATCACTCTATGGATTCCAGTGTTCCATCTGAGGTTTCAGGGGGGGGGGGGGGGTGATATTCTGAAGAAGAGATACCATCAGATGCGTTTTCTGAAGAAGAAGAACCTTTTGAAGATTCTGAACAAGATGCGGTGTTGTATAATTGTCATGAGGAGGTGTCGGTTGGGAATGTGCCGGGGGATTTGTTTCAAGGCAGTCAAGCAGGGACAGGATATGACTCAGAGGATAGCATCTCTCAACCGCTGCCTCTGGCTATGGATGGCTCGTCTGTGAAGGGTTGTGGCCACTTCAAGTCCAATCTTAAAAACAAAGGTAACAGTTCAAAAGACCTAGGGGTTCTAATAGTGGGTATTGTGGAGATAAGAGTACAAGTGTCAGTGCTGGGTCAGGAAGCAGTGGATGTCTGTGTGGTCCTCCTCCAGGGTTCGCGGTGGCTGTCCCCAAACAGCTGCCTCGACAAAAATGATTCACGCCTAGAATTGCCAGGGAATGGGTTCCTCCACGGCAGTTCAAAATATAGTCCGTCAACACCAATCAGACATTATATGTTTGTCGGAAACTAAAGTAAAGGAGGATAAGATAAGTAAGTTAGGAAAATCTCTTAAGTATGATAATGTGTTTTGTGTTCCTGCTGCGGGTCTTCGTGGAGGGCTGGAGTTAACCTGGAAGTGCTAGGAGCCACAGCTAACCAAATCTCAGGTAAACTTATTAATTATCATAGTTCAAATCCATGGTACTTTACTTTTGTTTATGGCGAACCAAATGCTAGTATGAGACATAGGTTTTGGACTGAGTTGAGAGAATGTACCCCCTATATACCTGTGTCGTGGTTGGTTTTTGGAGATTTTATTGCTATTAGATCTTTGGATGAGAAAATAGGGGGGAGGTCAAACTTCTCTAAATGCATGATGGAATTTAACTCTGTGATAGATGATCTTGGTTTAGTGGACTTAGGCTATATAGGCCCAAAGTTCACTTGGAATAACAACAGGAGAATAAAAGATAATATTTTAGAAAGACTTGATCATGCTATGGCTTCACATGATTGGATTTATCTTTTCCCTAATATGTTTGTTAAAAATGTTGTCAATGCTACTTCTGATCATTTATCTTTGATGATAAGTCTTAAAGTATCTGAGGAACATGCGGATAGACCTTTTAGATTCTATAATATGTGGTTGAAAGATGCATCCTGTAAACTTGAGATAGATAAAGCTTGGAACTCTATAACCCATGATTTACTTGATTGGAATGTGATTCTTAAGTTAAATAAGACCGCTCAAAGTCTTAAGACCTGGAATAAGAAAGTTTTTGGAAACATCTTCTCTAATATCAAACAAACATAAAAAAGGTCTAGATAGGGTGCTTCAAAAGCCTTTTAATCCAGTTAATCATGAAAAAGCTAAAATGTTAAAAAACGTGATGTTTGATTGTTATGAGAAAGAAGAGGCTTTTTGGAAACAGAAATCTAGTCAACACTAGATTAAAGAAGATGGTAAGAACACAAAGTTTTTTCATCTATCTACTGTTTATCGTAGGAGGAAGAATAATATTGATAAGATTAAGGATGATAATGGTGTATGGCAAGAAGGTAGGAATAAAGTAGGAACTGCTGTTAATGCTTATTTTGATAATGTTTTTGATTCTGTGCATCCTCAGGATAATGAGCATATTCTAGATTTATTTAAACCTTGTATTACGGATAGGGAGAATCAGATTCTTACTGCTTGTCCATCTGATGATGATATTTGGCATGTTGTTAAAAAGCTCAAGTCTCTGAAATCTTCGGGACCTGATGGGTTCCAAGGTATCTTTTATCAACAATGTTGGGATGTGGTAGGAAATAGTATTATAGCTTGTGTTAAGGATTTCTTTACTAATGGTAAGATGAACCCTAGATTAAATGAAACTTTTCTTACCCTCATTCCTAAGATTTCCAATCCTAACCATGTCTCTAAGTTTAGACCTATAAGCTTATGCAATTTTGGTTACAAGATTATAGAAAAGATCCTTGCTATTAGGCTTAAGGCTCATATAAATAAGATTGTTTTTCCTTTTCAAGGGGCTTTTATAAAAGGGAGAAGAATATGGGATAATATTGGTTTGGCTTGTGAGATTTTTAACACGATGAAAAAGATGAAAACAAAAAAAGGGTTTGTTGCTTTGAAGATGGATATGTCTAAAGTGTATGATAGGGTGGAATGGTCATTTATTGATAATATTTTTCAAAAACTAGGGTTTAATGAAAAATGGAGATTGCTTATATCTCAATATTTATCTACGGTTTCTTTTAAAGTTTTGCTTAATGGTGCCCCTCTAGAGTCTGTTACTCCTAGTCGAGGCCTTAGACAGGGAGATCCTCTCTCCCCCTATTTTTTTATTCTTGTTTCTGAGGCCTTATTTAGGATGATAGCTTATGCGGAACACTCTCATGGTATCAAGATTAGAAGGGATGCACCAGCTATTACTCATTTACTTTATGCGGATGATTTGATTTTGTTTACTAAAGCGGATTTAGTATAAAGTGGTAAGTTAAAAAATATTTTAGATGAGTACTACAATATCTCTGGTCAAATGATTAATTATGATAAGTCTAGTATTTTTTTATAGTAAAAATGTGCATAAAAGACACAAAAAGATTTTAAATTTTTTTTGGAAAATGAGGTTTTTTTACTATCGGGATAAATATCTAGGTGTGCCTATAGTTTTATCTAGGAAAAAAAGTGAGGATTTTGATTACCTGGTGGATAAAGTTCATGGTAAGATTAAAGGGTGGAGGGCTAAACTTTTGTCCCTTGTTGGCAGAACTACTCTGATTCAGGCCGTTGTTTAAGCTACCCTTCTCTTTGCTATGTCAACTTTTCTTCTCCCAAGTTCCACTTGTGAGAAGATTGATAAGGCATGCAGGAACTTCTGGTGGCATGGTACAGAAGATAGTAAAAGCATCCACACCATTGGGTGGGATAGCATATGCAAAACTAAAGCTAGTGGTGGCTTGGGCTTGAGAAGAGCAAAAGATATGAATCAAGCTATGCTAGCTAAGCTTTCTTGGAAAGCTCTCACTAACAAAAAATCTATATGGGCTAGAACTTTCAAGGTCATATATGGTAAGAGTTGGTTTGATGTTAAACAGAACCCCCCTCCAGATGCCTCTTGGTTTTGGAAAGGGGTTCATAGAGTTGGGAAGAAAGTCCTGGAGGGATGCATCTGGAGCATTAGTAAGGGTGAGGATGTGTTGGTTATGAGCCAGCCTTGGCTCAGTATTAACAAACATCCTGTCCTTATAAATGACCTCATGCCTTTGCGACAAGACCTTCAAAATATCAAAGTGAAGGATATTATGTTGACTGATGGTAGTGGATGGGACACAAATAGGATTGATCACCTATTCCCATCCACTATTGGGAACCTTATTAAGCAAGTCATGATTAGACCTCTCGTTGCCGGGAAAGATGCTATTAGATGGATGGATACCATAAATGGTATTATGTATGTTAAATCTGTCTATCAAAGAATGGTAGGGAATGGTGACATGGAACAATCATCTTCTTTTAATATAAATACTATTAAAGCTATTTGGAAAGCTCCTGTCTCAGCCAACATTGTTCTCTTCTTGTGGAAGTTGTATATGGGTACCCTTCCCACGGGGGACTTGTTAAGGAGCAGAGGGATCAAAGGAGAGTTTTCTTGTCTTTTGTGTTGGATGGAGCTAGAGGACCCTATGCATATCTTCTTCAAGTGTGAATGGTCCAAGTCTGTTTGGTTTGCCTCTAACTTGGGGGGTAAACTGGATGAGCTGGGAAATGACACTATAAGAGATAGGGTTGATCTCTTTGTACAGTGGACTAAAGGGGCAGATCCGGGTATTGCTGAAAAAGGGAGTCTGGCTATTATTATGCTACAAGGCATATGGGAGACTAGAAATAAGGCCAAGTTTGAAGGCCTAGTCGCTAGTAGAGAGGGTTTGCTCAGAAGAACAGCAGCTCAATGGAGGAGATGCCTTGAAACCCTTGGATATTCTCAGGGAGTAGGGAACAATAGTTCCCATTTAGGACAATCTAGGATTCATAGCAGTTGTCCTTATAGAGATTCATTCCCTGTTATTGAACTTGATACTATACTAATAAGGTTTGATGCTGCTTTTGATAGGGGGACAGGAGATGGGGCAGCTGGAGCTCTGGCTTGGGATAATGAAGGCATCCTCAAAAGAGCAGCAACAAGAAGGTTCAAAGCAGTAGATGCGGAGGAGGCTGAGATGGTGGCCTTGGAGGTGGCTACGAAGCTGGCTCGCAGCACAGGAGAGAACTCCATTTTGTTTGAGGGGGATAGTCTGTTAGCAATTCAAAATGTTGTATCTCCCTTGGAACATAACTCTCACAGCTGGAAACTAGAACCTATTAAGTTGTTAATAGAGGATCTATGCAGACCTCTTAAGTTTTGTAAATATTGTTGGATCAACAGGAGGTATAATGGCGAGGCGCATGAACTGACACAATGGGCTTACCATGGTCAGGACGTAAGTCTACTACCACAATACCTACTAGATAGGAGTATTGTACCTTTGATGTTCTAATATAAGAAATGTTGTTAGCGGAAAAAAAAAAAAAACATTATAAATTTGGTTGTCAAAATGGTAGTCAGATATAAAGATAAACAAATCAAATTAATGTATATATCATGAAAATTAAACCTCTTTATTAAGCTCCACCTCCTATCATAGGTGAAACAAGGGTTCCAACAAAAGGAAGCCAATCAACACGAAAATAGCTGGAGAGACCAACTTCCTTAACCTAGCCAGTTTTCGGGTCACAAGAAATCAACTTATCGCCATCAAACGCAAATAGAACTTCCCCCCTCTTCAAAAGGCATAACAACTTGATATGTCAAAATTTCCCAGTCGTTGTTAGCACATATTGTTTAGTCCAAGATTCCTGGAGTCCGAAATGCTTCATTATCCATATCTCAAAGCACGTCCAGGTTAAGAATAGTCAACCTTGAGAGATACAACCGCCCGGTGCACCAAGGTCTACAGAATCAAGATCCGGGTTGGAATTGAGGTGTGGAGGTAACAAAACAAATTGAAATTTCTCATTCGAACATCAAAAGAACCAATTCCTAACACACCTATTTCACGATTCATATACATATTCGACTGCCAGTGCAAACTTCCATCCATGGAAAAATATTCAGTCGTTGGTAGAAATGGGAAATCGCTAATATTTCGCCACGAACCCAAACCAAGCGTCCATACCTCAGCTACTATTATGAATTTAGAATCAGGATCTGTGGCATCACTTTCAAATCGAGTCGCTGTATGAACCAAAACTCTCAACTTACCATAACTCACTCTCTCTCTCTTTCTCTTTTCTTTTTTTCTTCTTTTCTTTCTATTCTCTCTCTCTCTCTCTCTCTGCTCCTTTTTATCCCTCTCTTCTCTGTCCCTCTCTACTCCTGTCCCTCGATCCTCTTTCATCCATCCTCCCATCTCTCTCCACGTATCGCGGCAGTTATCTTGCAGTTATGATTCCGCTCTCCCTCTCTCCACGTCTCGCAGCAGTTCAGAGCGGTTGGGATACCGCGGATCTGATCCTATGCAACTTGTTTCCCCATACTATACCGCATCCGGTCCCATTGTCACCACTAACCTCCTAGGTCATGTATACGACCCATACAGATGCCCTCTCTCGGTCTTATTGATGGTCCGCGAACAACAAATGGGCCGAGAACTAACATTTCTCATCTCATGCACATTTCGCGGTATACTTCTCTTTTCGACCCTGCCACTCTGTCCCCCTATCTTCTTTCTCCCAGCACGTGTCCCACGTGCTCCCTCTGTATTGCCACCTGGAAATACGACGCACGCGCCTCGTACTTTGCCTCTTCAAAAATCGAGACTCTACGTGTCTCCCTTTCCTTGGTTCCTTTGTTGGTTAATACCCTTTTGTCCCTGCCCCTGCCCCTTCAAATCCCGCTCAAACCTCTCTCTTCTCTCAAAACCCCCAAAATAGCAAACCCTCACCATCTTTTCAACTTCCTTTTCTTCAAACTCTTCCCACTTCTTCCCCCTGTTATTTCCTCTGGTAGCTCTCCAAACGGTTCGTGTTCTACGACCTATGTTGCCTTGGCTCTCTCTCGTTACAGGTTTGTCTTCCCCCTTAATCTGTTGACCTTTCCTCTCATTATTTGTTTTATTCGCTTTTGAGGGTGCTGCTTCCTCACTTTCTTCCTTTCTAAGATTGCATATCTATCTTTTTGTAAACTCCCCTCGAGCGGGATTCCATCATGTTCAGATCGAATCGGAGGCTACCTCAGCCACCCAATCCTCCGCCACCAAATCCGATAAATCTGGATCCTCTACCCCTAGATCTAGCCATCACTCCGTGGACCGATCTGAGTCCCCGGCTTCTGATTCTACTGAGCCCATCGTTGTTCCATCTACTTCTGGGAGGAAACCTTCTCTGCCTCCCCCGCCATCCTACTATCGCAGACCCAACCTAGATGTTGTTAAAGCCGCTTATGGCATACCTAGTGACATTATTCTAGAACACGTGTCTGGTGTCACCCACTTTCCTCACTTGGTAACACCGCGCCCTGGTTATCTCGTCGCTACTGTAGGACAGATAGCGTCTGGTTTGCGTTTTCCCTTGAATCTTCTTGACATCGAGGTCTGTAACCATTTCAACATTCCTCCGTGCCAAGGCATAGGTAACTTCTGGCGTGTTATGTATGCTGCCAACCACTACAATGAGACTCACTCTCCCAAAATCCAACTCCGCGATATCCTTGCTCACTTCTATATAAAGAAAAGCACTAAACTTGGGAGTGTGGGATATCAATCCTTCTGCACTCGTCCACAAAAGAAGTCTTTTATTCTTCACATCACCACTTCTAACAAGGTGTGGCACCAGTATCCGTTGTATGTGTTCGGGAGTTTTTTATCCGCGGACCTCCCTTCGGAAGTTTCTCTGAGGCATCTCCATTTCCTAACAAGTGATAAGTAAGTCATTTTGAGTCGCAGTATTTATGTGTCACTTGTCTTTAATTTGTCTTTATTGTTGGTGATGTAGGTTGGAGACCCGACTCGCGATCCCAGATATACAATGGTGTTTACTCAGAAATTTTCCAATCCCTTCGCGAACTAGGGAGTGCACAGTGCGAAGTCCTCGGCATTGATCCGAAAAAAGCCACTCCTCTCTTACTTGACCCTTCTCTAAAAGACATTGGCAAATACCAAGGCCCCCCTCTATCGTCTGCCGCCCCCCAAAGAAAGAAAGCCCAAACCATCCCCACCTCAAAAAAGAAAACATACGGCTCACAAGTCATTCAACTATACCACCAAAATCTCTCATTCACGAGCTGTTGCCCAACGTGCCGCTGCTGCTAAAACTAAGACCACTACTGCGGACACCCTTCCTCCTTCGTACTCTCGTGTTGCTGAGTGGGAAGACGATTTTGCCCATACTTCCACTCACCCTTCTGCTACCGCTATGGATGTGAACAAGTACAAGCTATGGGACAGTGACTCTGATGGAGATGCGCCTGTCGAAGTTTCAAACAAGAGCCCTCCCACCAAAAAGGCCAAACTTACTTCTACTGCTCCTCCTCATACTACTGGCCGTAATGAACCTTCGCGGTCTGTTATATCTTAGCGTCACCCCAAACAGGATTCCTTTTCAGCTGGTCCTTTAACATTTGGCCCTGTCGAAGTTTGGCATCCCAAGTTCAGGGCTAGGGATCGCGATGTCACTACGCGAGACTCAGCTTTGGAAAATCCAGCTGTTGCCGCCTCTTTGTTTTTCAGCTCTCATCTCCCTCGGGATCAAGCCTATGGAGATTCTGGTACCATCGCTTCCCATAGGGCCTCCATTTACACTGGATGGGAAAAGGTGTGTGTTATTAACTTTACTTACTCATTATCCTTTGTACTACCCTTTATACCCAATATGTCTCTGCAGCTGAGTCTAGATATTGGCTATGTGTTGCGCGGCCTTACTAGCACCGTGGAGAATTTGGAGGCGGCGAAGCAAGAAATACATGGCCCTGATGGCTGGAAAGCAAAGTATGCCAAGCTGGAGAAGGATAAGGACGATTTGCGGATCACGGCAGTTAAGGCCCACAAGGAGCTCCAGGTGGTTGAGGACAAGCACCGTGACTATGTAGCGGGGTTCAATTCTAAACTGGAAAGCCTCAAAGAGACGGAGAAACTTACCACTCAAGCTGCTGTAGACAAGGCCGTAAAAGAAGCCGCGGAGCGATTCCGGAGTCTAGCTGCGAAAAAGATTGCTCGTGAATTACAACAACAACTCGATCAGCTTAGCGCTGCAGGTCGACTTCTTCCATCGCCTCCTCCCGTTGCAGATACAACATCCGTGGTATCATCGACCGTGCATCTTGAAGCTGCTGAGACCACTACCCCTGATGTGACTACTCCCATTACTAATGCTGACCCTTCTCCAGTGGAAATGAACGTAGACACCAGCATCGCTGTCGGTGAAGAGGAAAATATTTCTCATGAAGAATTGAATACTGATCCTCAGCAGTAACACATGTCGGATTTCTTTCTTTGCAGATTTCTTTGTGATTGTAATTTCGGTGTTGAACAATTATCTTTTGTATGTGTTTGGACAAATGCTTCATCGACACACTACATTTGCGTAGTAGGTGTCAATCAACTTGTGTTGTACTCTTTTTGCACTGTAATTTACTATCTGTCATACTTTTCGATTTCGGCTTTCTTCTGATTCGTTATGCATTGAAGCCATTGATCTATATGGAACTTTGATTCAATATCTTTTTCATCATCTTTCCAGGAGCTACCTTGATTTTAACCAAGTTGTTTGCATCCCTTTCATTTGCAAACTTAGTTAGCTGTGACACTAGCTAGGGTAGCCCCCATGTTGATTCGGACGTTTAGTCGGCGAAGGGCTCTTCCCCCCCACTCACTTTAATTGCTGTGAAGCTAGTCCGGGTTGCCCCAGTTTGATTCGGACATATAGTCCGAGAAGGGCTCTTCTCCCACCCCCCCCCCTCTCTCTCTTTGTATAGCTGTGAAGCTAGTCAGGGTTGCCCCCAGTTTGATTTGGACTTTCAATCGAAGGGCTCCCCCCCCGCTCTCTCTCTTTGTATAGTTGTGAAACTAGTCAGGGTTGCCCCCAGTTTGATTCGGAACATCGAAGAACTCTTCCATCCACGAAGGGATCTTCCCTCCCCGAAGGGATCTTTGAACTCTCTTTGAAGCTTGCTTGGGGCAAATATATCTGTCCCTTTTTATTTGATTTCTATTATCTCGCTACTTCGATTGGAAGAAGTGCCTGTTTATTTCATAGTCATAATAATAAACAATACAAAGAGTCTTATTTACCAAATCTGAAAAAAAGACTAAACAAAGGTCCTAGACATGGAACTTTTTCAACATTCTGATATTCCACGGCCTCTCTATCTTTTCTCCTATCGTAGTCTGTAATCCATAAGTTCCAGATGTACCCTTCTTACTGATGACATATGGACCTTCCCAGTTTGGCCCTAACTTCCCGTCGTTTTCTTTCTTGGTGGCAGGAGTAACTCGTCGCAGCACATAGTCCCCCACCTTGAAACTTCGTGGCTTCACTCGTTTATCATACTATCTCTGCAGAGTCCAATGGTATTCCTCCAACCGAATACGGGCTATCTCTCTTCTCTCTTCAACAAGATTCAAATCCGCGGCTAATATTTTCTCATTCAGTCCACTTTCCACAGCCTGCGTTCTGGTCATGGATTATATCATTTCTACTGGAATGACGGCCTCTACCCTGTACGCCATTGCGAACAGTGATTCATTAGTGGATGTTCTTGGTGTAGTTTGATATGCCCACAGCACATGATGTAACTGTTCAGCCCATGCCCCCTTCCGCTCCTCCAGTTTTTTCTTAAGGTTATCCATAATGACTTTGTTTGAAGCCTCGGCCTGTCCATTCCCCTCCGGATTGTAGGGGGCTGAGAACCCTTGCTTCACTTTGAACGCTTGAAGGAAATTTCGGACTTTTTTCCCAGTAAACTGTGTCCCATTATCCGCGACTATTGTATGTGGCAATCCAAACCTGCAAATGATATTCTCCCATAGAAATTTGTTCACATTCTCTTCCTTGACTTGTTACAGCGCCACTCCCTCCACCCACTTGGTAAAGTAATCTGTTGCCGCTAACATAAACCTCCTTTTACCGCTTGCCATGGGCAGCGGTCCAACTATATCCATTGCCCACATGGCGAACGGCCACGGGCCGAAAGCACATGCGGTAACGGCTCTCGGCGATGTATCGCCGGTGCAAACCTCTGCCATTTTTCGCATCTTTTGGCATATTCTATGACATCTCTCTTCATGTGTGGCCAAAAGTACCCCTGCGAAATCAAACGGTGTGTGGTTGTTCGCCCCGCTGAATGACTTCCACAATCCCCTTCGTGCACTTCGGCCAACACTTCCTGAACATGCGGCGGCCCTATGCATTTTAACATTGGTCTGCCGAAACTTCTTCTATATAGATTCCCGTTTAGTAAAGTGTATATTTGGCTCACCTGTTCCATTCTATGCCTCTCCTGTGTGTTTTCAATCTCTACCCCCATCAGGAAAGTCTTGATGGGCGCTATCCAACCAGGATCAATCTCCGTGGTAAGACAAACATTCTCTACTTCCGTGGTACTAGGCTTGTCCAACACCCTTATTTCAATAGATCACCCCTCCGCCCCTGGTAATACCGCCGCGACATAAGCCAATGCGTCGGCATGTCTATTTTCTCCGCGATTCAAATGGGTAAACTTAATCTTACTGAATTTGCTTGCTTTCCTTTGTAGGACCTCCAAGTATCTTGCCATCCTTGGGCAGCGAGCCACAAATCTCCCATTCACTTGGCACACCACCAGGTTAGAATCAGAATAAATAGATAATTCGCTCACGCCCAGATCTTGTGCCAAATCTAAACCCGCTATTACTGCTTCATACTCTGATTCATTATTTGAAGCCGCGAATCCCAGTTTCATTGATAACTCCAGCCTAGTATTCTCAGGAGTTACCAGGACTACGCCTATTCCGTTCCCTGTATCTGTAGCAAAACCATCCGCGAAAACTCTCCAACCGTTCTGTGCATCCCATGGGTCCAGTGGGTCACGGTTAGGCTCTCCTTCGTGGTCCATTACCATCTCCTCTCCCCACGTTGGGTCATCGGCTGGGAACTTTGCCAATACCTCCGCCATTGCTTGTGCTTTTTCTGCGGTTCTGATTTGGTACTGAATTTCATAGCAACTGAGCATTACCGCCCATTTTAGCATTCTTCCTGACTTTTCTGCCCTCAACGCCTGCTTGAGAGGCAGATTTGTTATTACTACCACTGAATGCGCCTCGAAATAAGGTTTCAACTTTAGGGCAGAAAATACCAAAGCCAAAGCGTATTTCTCAATTCGGCTGTATCGGGTCTCTGCTTCTAACATGGTCTTGCTTTGAAAGTACACTGGCTTTTCTACTTTGTCAACAACTCGCACCAAGACCGAACTCACCGCATACTCCGAAACCCCCAAATACAAATACAGTTTCTCCCCCTGTTCTGGTCGCGACAATAGAGGCGCCTTCCCTAGATAATTCTTCAATTCTTGGAAGGCTTCTTCACATTCCACGGTCCATTTGAAGTCTTGTGTTTTCCTCAATAATCGATACAGTGGTCGACATTTATCCGATGACTTTGAAATAAAACAATTAAGTGCCGCGACTCTCCCTACCAAACTTTGCACCTCCTTCACATTTTAAGGGGACGACATTTCTATCAGCGATCTGATTTGTTCAGGATTCGCCTCTATATCGCGGTGTGTAACTATGTAACCCAATAACTTTCCAGAAGTTACCCCAAAAGTACATTTCTCGGGGTTGAGTTTCAGTTTATGTGCCTGCAGTATATGAAAAGTCTCCTGAAGACCTTCAAAGTGTTCCTCCTCCGACATGCTCTTTTCCACCATATCATCAATATATATCTCCATCCCCTTTCGAATCTTCCCTTGAAACATTTTTTCTCCTAATCGTTGGAATGTCGCTCCAACATTTTTCAAACCAAAGGGCATCCTGGTGTAACAGTATGTGCCACCCTCCACCACGAACGTAGTCTTTTCCTGATTTGGGCCGTGCATAGCAACCTGATTATACCCCATGGACGCGTCCATGAAAGAGAACACTTTGAATCCTGCGGTTCTGTCCACTAACTCATCCACCCGCGGCATTGGGTAACAATCTTTTGGGCACTCCTTGTTCACGTCCGTGAAGTCAACACACATCCTGACCTTGCAGTTCTTTTTCGTGACCGCGACTACATTGGACAACCATTCTGTGTATTCTACCTCCCTTATTATCCCCGCCCCTTTCAATCGTACAACCTCCTCGCGAATAGCCTCAGCATATTTGGGACGTAAGCTTCTCATTTTTTGTCTAACCGGCTTAGCACTTTCATTCATGTGCAAATGATGACATGCAAACTTTGGGTCTAAACCCGCGATATCTTCAATCTCCCATGCGAACACACTTGAATTTTCTGTCAAGAATCGCACTAGCTTTTTTTTTCCATTCTTCTAGCAAGTCAGTCCCTATGGATGTAAATTTCTCTTCAACTCCCATTCCCAGGTTAACTACTTCAATCGCATCCAACGTCTTCGGTCCCAACGGCGGCTCGTACCCTTTTGTCACTGCCGCTTCCTGTAGTTGCTACGTGAATCCTTGTTCCTGAGATGGCCCTTCCCCTTTGGTTCCTCGGACCAATCTCTTCACCGTGATCTGATGGATGTTCTGTGCTGCCACTTGATTCCCCCTGATTTCATATGTTCCCCCATTTGTGGGGAAGCGGATCACTTGGTAATATGTCGATGGAATGGCTTTCATTTCATGAATCCATTTTCTCCCTAAAATTGCGTTATACTGCGAGCCAGAATCCACCACCATGAACCTAGTGAATACCGTCGCTGGGCCTGCGGTCACCGACAGCGTTACCTCCCCTATGGGCTCTGTCATACTGCCGTTGAACCCATACAAATTGGTTTGAGGAACCCTCAACTGGCTTCTGTCGATGCTCATCTCCTCCATGGCCCCTTCAAACAACAAATCAACTGAACTGCCGCAGTCTATCAACACCCTCCGAACTAGATAATTTCCCATTGCTATGGTAATCACCAAGGCGTCCTCATGCGGTGAAATTATCGGCTCCAAATCTTTCGGGGTGAACATAATGATTCCGTCGGCCGTCGCGGCTCCACTAACTAACCGCGGTACACTCACCACCTCATTCACCTGTCGTAGGCTTGCTGTCTTTCTTACCTTGTCCCTATGTGCATTCCTCCCAAGAGTCTCTCCACTAAAGATGACATTGATCGTACCCAAAATCCTAGCCGGAGCTGGCACTCTCTCGGCTTGACGCACTTCAGCGACAAACTCTCTGAGCATTTCTTTTTCAATCATCCTCTCTACTAACCACTTCAAGGCATAACATTCGTTCGTGGCATGGTTTCTGGTTTGATGATTCTCGCAAAATGGTTTCCCTTCTATCTCCCTTGGGGTACTCCGCGGCCCCTCATAATATTGGTGCTCCTTAATTAGAGACAAGATTTCCTCTAATGGTCGGTTAAGAGGAGTCTGTTCCATTTCCCGATATGGCTTCCTCTCTCGCACCTCTCTTCTGCCCCGATCTCGTGTCCTCTCTGGCCCTCGGTTCTCCCCTCTATAAGATCCTCTCTCTCTGTCCTCTATTCTACCTTTACCCTTTCGATCATCATCTCCCTCCCCGACCTCTGCCTGCCTTCCCGACCTCTTACGTTTCCTTTGCCGTTCTCTGCATTATATCCTCATATCGTATGTATTTCTCTACCTTCGGATACATAGTATGCAGCGTAGTAATTTCAATCTTTGATACCGACTCATGAACTCTGGTTTCAATCTTAAACCATGCTGGAAGGCTATGACCGCCGTATGTTCATCCAAACTTTCCACTCTCAGCGTCTCCTCCTTGAATCTGCATAAAAACTCCCTCAATGATTCTGCGGCCCTTTGTTTAATGTTGAACAGAGCCACGATGTCAACCACCCTTCTCTTCTGGTGAATGAAGTGATCGACAAATGCGCGTTCCAGCTCTTCAAACCCTTTAATGCTCCGTGAAGCCAACCGGTAATACCAGTCCGAGGCTCCCCCCTTAAGGCTGGCCGGGAACATCATACAACGGAGCCCATCATACTTACTCTCTTGCCATAACGACATCTGCTGCCACTACAACAAAAGGGGTCTGTTGCAACGCACTCTTTCGCCACGCCTAAAATTTGTTGCAATAAGTCATCTTTTACAACACCGTGTGGCGTTGCTAAAGGTCATCCGTCTTAATAGAATTTTTATTTTGAGAAATACCTAGAGCGACGCCTTGAGCGTTGCAAAAGTGTTCGCTTAAATTTACGATAAATAAGAAAAATAATTAAATTGAAAATGTTTATTGTTGGCAATGAGTGTGGTGCTGCTATAGATTAAATATCTATTGCAACCCCCTTGCCGTCACTGGTAATTCTGGGATAGACTATGTGTATGACTTGTTGTGACGTTTTCGGTGTTGCCAATGCGCTTTGGTTTGGGCAGATATATTCTTTTTGGCTGTAAATATTTTTTGCGCACTAGTTTTCATGTTCCCGCTGCAAGTCATAACAGAATTAGAAATACCATAAAAAAAAAACACATATTAAAACCCTAGATTGTCGTCTCTCTCCATCTAAACCGAAACTTCTTTCCTCCATCTCCAAAACTCATCCTCTTTCTCTCCACATCTTCAAAGCTTATCTCTCCTCCACCCTCAACCTCCACTATTTCTAACTTTACTGAGGTGAGAAGAATTGAAAAGCCATTGAAGCTACAACAAAATCAAAAGCTTCGTTTTTTTGTTCCCTGCCCTAGTTGAAATTGTTTTTTTTTCTTGTCTTGATTGATTGTTTTAGCTTTAAAGTTGGATTTTTGGTGTTCTTTGCAGTGATTTGTGGAGCTGTGTAGAACTGCTTTCGAATTGGGGTTCTCTGATTGGGTAAGATATATTGCTTTGCTTTTGATTTTGGGTATTTTGTTTTTTTTTTGATTTGTGATATAAAGAACAAATCTTTATATTTCAATTTGAAGGAATTTTGGCGTGTATTCTATTCCAATATCAATCTTTCTATGGGAATAGCGTTGCCTTTTAATATTCTTGTTATGCAATATACGAACCATGCCATACTATTGTAAACATATTGGTGTTATCAGTTAAAGAACAAATTGCATGACTATACATGTCAAGTTTATTTGGATGATATCAAGGAAGAAGAGTGGTGGCTCATTCCATGCGTGAGTCAGCTTTTATATATTGTTATCTTTTGCTGGAGCATATTGAAACAGAAGGGAGACCTTAGTTTCCCAACCATGGCCCTATTGCTAAGAAGATATTAAAAAAAATGACCGACTTTTAAAATATTGAGTAAATTTTTGGATCTAGATATCGCGCGAATAGAATAGTGTCGTTGAAAGTAGAAAAGTATGGTATGAATCTTTCTTTCACTTTTTCCTTAGGAAAAGTCCTTAACGTATATGAATTAAGCACAACTAGGCCAATTAAGGTTTGTACGATTTTAGCGATTGTAAGTGGTGCCTTGTTTATGACGTGTGTGTGTGTGAATTTGGGTTTTGAGTTTACAAGTGAGAACCTTATGTCTTATTTTATTTTGGCTAATTTTGTTGTTTCCTCGATCTTTGCAACTTAATGTAATAGAGTGACGGTAATGTAATAGTATGTTTGAAAACTTGGTTCAGGTCCTCAACTTAAACACTTGCAACAAGGAAAATAGGTTGAAGCTATAAACTTATTTCAGGTAGCCTTTTCATGTTCTCTAGCTTGTATTTTTTTAGATTAAAATTGAACTTTTGTTTGCTGTAATGCAATTTTAGTAGTTTTGAACAATTGATAGCTATATTTTAGAATTGAACTTTTGAACAATTGATAGCTATATTTTAGAATTAAACTTTTGAACAATTGATAGCTATATCGAATCTTCGCTTTAGCTTGAAAAGCGACACAAATAGTCTTCGGGCCAGACAGTTAGGCTAGAAACGAGATAACAACCCTTTTTTTAAGAAAAAATAAATTAATAATGCTGAATATGGTTTATATTTGTCCTGGACCTAAAACCGCCACCTTGAATAACCTGTATGTATCATAATACCAGCACTAAACATGCACTAAAATTCTCCAAGAAAATAATGGCATCAACATCCAATAAGAACTCTTTCATTAAATTGGAATAACCGATAACCATTCACATAACGTAACTTTCGTTTCGTTCATTAAAACAATTTACATGGCCATTCTTTAATAATACCAACCAAATCAAATTCACAATAGTCATACCGACACCAAAATCAACTAAGCCTAACTAGCTGCACTTGACAAAAAGGGCTTCACATCTCTGTTTGAGTTCATCGCTGACCTACAAAATAATAAAAATAGGACTATCAATACACAAGTGATAAGAGATACTCTAAAACAACTAATGGCATTTCCACACAAGTAAAAACATGATGCAAGTCACATCTCTATATGACATTGGAACACAAGTCCGATAACCATCATTAAAATTACCAATAACCATCATCCCCATTTAACAACCCCAACTTAGGAAGTGAAGTCTGAACCTAAGCAACCAAAGCGTAGTGGGGGGGAGGGAGGCGGCTTCAAAGCGCCTTAACCTCAAAATTCCCCATATTCAAAGCGTCTTCAGAGCGTATGCTATTCTATATTTACTTAAGTTTAATTATTTTTACTTTTTTTTTTTCAAGAAACAGTGCAACTCACTTATTTTATTTTACAAACAGTTAGAGAAAAACATTAAAAACTTATTAGGTACTAAAGTGCTAGACCACAACCCCACATAAGGCCTTTTACCACGTGGAGTAGAGAGATGGTTTTCCATTTGGGTATGTGTAATTGTGTAAGAAATAAATTGTTAGACAGAAGGCTTGGCCTACCAAACTGTGTTTTGTCAGGCCCAAGTCAGAGTTTCCAACATTTACTCTCACCTGATTGGTTATTTTCGTTGACAGAAAACAGCCTAAATGAGAACTTAAACATAAAACATACTCACCAGTCACCATATCCTCCATGAGACCAGCATAGTCCTTTCAGCTTATTGTCATTTCTAGGAGCTCGAAACAGCAGTGTGGGTATTACACTTCTGACTCTACATGCATGAGATAGGATCTGAAGATGATGCTATTGAATGTGGCATTAAGTAGCAAGTGAAAGCATATGGCAGTGTCAAGGACCTCTTAATGACTAAAAAAAGTATACAAAGAGAGTGAGAAAAGAAGAAGGTATTAACAATTTTGAGTAAGAAGAGAGAGGGAGAGATATTAGGGGAATAATGCAAAGATACTATACCAAAGTAACTAGTAACCCATAGCTTCTGCTTCCTCCCATAGCTTCCGCTTTCTGCAACAGAGCATCCAGTAATCCCCAATACCGAACTGACGAGTGCTTACTCTTTCGTCATACTTTCCGGTCCACCACCTCGATGCCAACCAAACTTTAGTTAGTGAACTTGTAAATATAAAAAGAGTGAGATGTAGTTATTTTGAAGTAGAATAGCACATACTTATTCACGTTTCCTTATCATCATGTGTTCTCAAAGAACTATAACCAACGTCGACTCCTATAGATACCACATATATACGCGTAAGTTCATTATTATAATTTGTAGAAAACTAATGAACTAATCATTTCTTCTAACTTACGGCTAAAGAATTCGTTAAGAACTTGTGTTTTGATTACTAAAACACACGTAACTAACTGTATGTGTAACTAGCTTGCAAGGTTTCTATGGTTTCGGGTGATATTTCTTTATAAACTACTATTACAGGCAGCTACAGTACACTGTCAAGCTGCTACAGGACACTGCCAGGTCGCTACAAGACATTGACAGGCCGTTGCAGGCCATGGCCATCACCAAGCCACTAAAATTCAGCACATAAAACTCACAATATGCAACTATGCAACCTGTATTTAAGCACGCATAATGCGTCTAATGATTAGGTCCGTAGATTAAAAAACTGGGCATCTGTGGGCAAAAGTCCATTTTCTTGTAGTCTATAGAATCGAGGGCACAAGGTGTACAAAAAAGAGTACCTAATTAGACATAGCTGCATTTCACGTAAGACGTAATTAAGTTGAAAATCCATCCACCCTCGTTCAAACTCAACTACATAGAAGAGAAGAGAAGAAAAGATCAAAAAGTTAGTATACCAATGATTTTGCCACATTTCAATAACTAACGCATCTAAAGCTTTAAATGACTTTCCCATGCCAACTTAAACTACAATAAAAGATCAGAAGCCAAAACTGAATACAAAAGAGCACCTAATATAACATGCAAACTGATTAAGCGTACAATGAAAAACCAAAGACAGAACGTATAGCTGCCTTTCATGGAAGACGTTATCAAATTTGATAATCCATCCACCTCGTTCAAACTCAACTTAAAATAAAATAAAATAAATGATCAAGCAGTTACCATTATATTGAATCTTCCACATCTTAATAAATTAACTAAAGAACATAAAGCTTTAAATGACTTTCCTATATCAACTTAAACTACAAGAATGGATCAGAAGAACCTATCAGGGAGAAAAAAAATAAGAAAGGGTCAACAGAAGCCAAAACTGAATACAAAGCAAACATACCAACATGCAAACCAACTTAGCATGCAATGAAAAAAGAAACACGTAACACGCAAAATATTTTGAGAATCCATTAGTCTTGTTACTGATACATATTATTTCACTTTATTTTTGTCCCAAATTGATCATTAACTATACAAACATACTAAAATTACTGGAGAATAATCCAAATTAAAAGCCGTAACCCTCGCTATATGAAAGTTAGATGGAAATCTAAGACTAGCTATAGGATAATTCACCCGTAAAATTTAATTCCCCAAATTGTGTTCTTATCTATAAACATGTAAACCAATTCAAATTACGCAAATGATGATAGCTATAACAAATATTTAACTAAATCACACCTGACCTTGAGCCCAAGAAACAATACCTATCATGTACAGACTTTTTGTGCTTCATTCGTAAGCAATATGACCACCAAGTGCAATGGCATTTGGACAAGTTTAGCATCTACGTCCTTCATTGCAAGACCATGTAGCCTTATCAAATCATTGTTGTGCTCCACTGTTTTGGTGTTGTTCAAATTGGTGTTCCAAGGGTTTACCAGCACACCCATGCACTTTAAATATTCTCCCATTGAAGGAAGGAGAACCAAAAGTTCAACCCAAAATAAAAACTCATACAAGTCTACTCAAACACTAGCAAGGGATCATACAATCAATAATTAAATAATGACTAATATGCTCTTTGAAAGTGGGGGAAAAGAAACAAAACAATAGCACTTTTTATTTACAAAGTCCCCTTCTTCTTCAAGATCTCTTGAACGGTTGAACCTTCCTTTCTCATGTTTCCTTCTTTTCCTTTGAAATATCTACCTGCCCCATATATGGTGAGCATACCTTCCCAAAGTAAGTAGTGGCATGTACAAAGAAGAGGTGGCACCCCCACTTCTGAAGCTTTGTCAAAAGAAAAGAGAGAATTGACTACTAGATATATTTCTTGCTGCCATGCTCACCAAAAGATTCTAATGGTGGAAATTAATATATATCTAGTTCCTTGCTAAAGAGAACCCAAAAGGTGCGTGAGTACAAATTAATTGAGAAGATTCTCTCTGTTGGTACTTTATACCATTAGATTTCCAGGAGCTTCATTCCCTTTTCATAGCAGGTGGTGGCATGCTATGAAACATTATATTTTATCTCAACTGGGTAGTAAATCTCAACTTTAACAGTAACTCCAATTTACATCAGAACTTGATTTGGGTCTGATTCAATGCCTTAATTTCAGTGCAGGAGAAAAATAGGAAAGAAGAAAATTTGGGTTTAATATGTGCATACGCAAAGATTTAAACTTATGGCACCTTCGATTGATGTAGACTACACTGAAGTAGAGCAAATTAAGGAAATCGGCAAAAACTAATTTATGCATGGATTTCACTAGTTAATTTGCAAAGATGGTTCGGTCACACTTCCAAGATTTTAAGATGACACAAACTAATAGTAAGCTAGGAATATCTGACCTTATCATGGAGTCCTGGAGTCATCTCAAGTCATGTACTGTATGTAGATACTTCACAGACTTGTTTCACGCAAACTGATCCTTCATATTTTTATCCAGCTTCGTCAATTTCCCTGTCTTTGGAATAACTCACCAGATAAGTTTTAGTAAAGCTTTTCGAACATTCGAGGCTGGTGGAGGCTTGTGGTAGCCTTTCTTTAGCGATATTACAAAACTAAGTTTCTAAACTTAAGAGAAAACTTATAATTAGTTGCATGATATTTTGTCACTTGAGACTTATTTGGATTGGTAGAACTTGGTTTCTTTTATTTGTCTTGCAGGCTTAATTAGCACTATATATACGTACATGGATTGAATGTTTGCTTCTTTTGTTTAGAGGAGTTTGTTTTACCTTGCCTAGATATGGTTTTATACTTGGATTAGTATGTTGTTTCAGTTTCATTGTATCGGTCAGTTTCATTGTATCGGTTAAAAAATGAACTAATGCTTGGATTGTATAGTTTTTGTCTTACCACAAGAATATATAGGTCTTGCTTATTCATACAGACTCGCTCCTCATGATTTTGCATTGCTATTGTTTTTCTTTTGCGAAAAATGCACACTAGCTGATCACACACTAATTATAGGGTGTAAAATAGTAGGACTATGTAAAAAGTATTCAATGTCAATGTCATTCTGAGCATCTCTGTGCATTGAGCATTAGTTGAACAGTTCAATAAACCAAATTTAGTAAATAAAAGACATTCAATAAGACCAAAAGCATAAAACCTAATTAATTAACTAACGTACCAAATCTTAGGGTCATAAGTCGTAACTTGCCTTGTAGAATGGGGAGTACAACTAGTAAAGACAATGTAATACAACCTTGAAAGTTTATTAGTTGTTGGTAGCTAATTAAAGGTAACGACGTCTATAGGTTTTTCTGTGACGTCACATACAATAGCTAATTAAACTATGTAGAAGATTAGGGGTCAAGTTGACAAGTTAAAAGTGAGATGTCTTATATTGCAGTTTGTCTTTTCTTGAAGTGAATGTCAAAAGTAACCTTCATTAAGTGACTTTCACTTTAAGTTTAAGGGTTTGAAAGTTTATTAGTTGTTGTATAAGTGAAAGTTTAAGTTCTCATAAACAAATCTGATAAGTTGGTGTGGCATGTGTACTATTTTCGTTTGTGATGTCAAAACTGATTGTACAATTATTATCTTATAGTAGGAAACATAGAAATAGATAAGAGTTGGATACAATTGCCAAATAGGTTTTGGCCAGCGTATAAAAAAGGAATTCGGGATTTTATTGATATTGCTCGTGGTCATGTAGACAGTGCGGGCAGGACTAGGTGTCCATGCAAAGAGTGCAAAAATAGGAATTACAAGCACATCAATGAGGTAAATGATGATCTAGAGAGGTTAGGCATGGACAAGAAGTACACTCGTTGGGTGTTTCATGGAGAAGAATATGAGGAATTAAGTGATAATGATGATGACGACGATGATGATGGCAATGGTGTTCAAATGGTAAATTTTGATGGGTTAGATGACATGATTGAAGATTTACAAGCTTCAACACATGTTGATAATTTGGAGCCTCACGTGGAACATGGGGAATCGGAGATGATGATGCATTGAATGCTTGGGAAGGTGAAGGTGGCTTTTAAAAGCAATGGAGGAAATGTAGATCCATATCTTTGACCTTTTGAGGGGAAGCACGCCAACCTTTGTATCCAGGTTGTAAGATTTCTAAGTTAGATTATCTTGTGAAATTGCTTCACTTAAAGAGAATCAATCAATTTGGAGTAACAAATCGTTCACTATGATTCTCAGTTGATTAAAATTGGATTACTGAAGGTGAGACAACGCCAAAGTCTCATTCTGGCGAAGACATTAATGCGTAACCTGGGACTTGGTTATATCGCAATACATGCATGCAAGAATGATTGCATGTTGTTTTGGAAAGAAAATGACGGTCTTCAAAATTGTCTCGAATGTGAGGAGCCAAGGTATAACGTTTGTGAAGGCAAGACTAAAAAAATACCACAAAAAGTGTTGCGTTACTTTCCACTTAAACCAAGGCTCAAGAGGTTGTTTATGTCGAGGGTTACTGCTGCAGATATGAGATGGCACAAAGAAAAACATGATCGGGAGGAGAATGTACTCAGGCACCCAGCAGATTCTCAAGCTTGGGGCGATTTTGATAAGGAACATGAGTGGTTTGCCAATGATCCTCGCAATGTTCGCTTGGGTCTTGCAACTGATGGATTTAACCCATTTGGCAATATGAGTAGCCAATACAGTATGTGGCCTGTAATGGTGATACCATATAATTTACCACCGTGGAAGTGTATGAAAGAACCGTTCACCTTCATGACGTTACTTATTCCAGGACCTTCATCACCTGGGAATGATATCGATGTCTATTTACGACCTTTGATTGATGAACTTAAAGAGTTGTGGAAAGATGGGATAGAGACTTATGATGAAGTGGCAAAGAAAACATTTCGGTTGCATCTTTGCGGTGTTATGGACTATAAATGATTTTCCCGATCACGGTAATTTATCCATTTGGAGTACCAAGGGCAAACTAGCTTGCCCTAATTGTAACAAGGATACAGTTTCCATGTATTTGAAGAATAGGCGAAAGTTGTGTTATATGGCAAATCGTCGTTTTCTGCGCTAAGGCATGCTTGGAGAACTTCGTGGCAAACAATTATTTGATGGAAATAAGGAGAGCAGGTTGCCACCTAAAAAGAGTTGTCTAGGGATGAATTGTTATCACAAGTGAACTATGTAGAACCCTTCAGAAATTTGGAAAGCCTAAAAAAAAGAGAAAGCGTACCGAGATGGAGTTGAACTGGACAAAGAAGAGCATATTTTTTGAGTTACCCTATTGGGACACTCTTAAGCTGCGACACAACCTTGATGTTATGCATGTTGAGAAGAACATTTGTGACAATGTTTTGTGGGGACATTGCTAGACCTAGATAGCAAAACAAAAGATTTAGTAAAAGCTCGATTAGATTTGGCCGCATTGGGTATAAGAAAAGAGTTGCATCTAATCCCAAGAGGTGATAAGTTTGTAATGCCCCCGGCATGTTACGCATTGTCATCTTCAGAGAAAAAATCTTTTTGCGAGTGGCTGAAGTCGATGAAGTTTCCTGATGGCTATGCGTCTAACATTTCTCGATGTGCAAATGCTAAAGATGGTAAGATAACAGGAATGAAAAGTCATGACTATCATGTGCTCTTGCAACAACTTCTCCCGATTGCAATACGTGGTTTCTTGTCAAAGGATGTAGCCATTGCATTGGTTGAGTTGGGCTTATTCTTCAAAGAGTTATGTTGCAAGACGCTAAAATTGGAAGTACTTGAGAAGATGGAAAAAGACATTGCAGTTATACTTTGTAAGCTCGAGCAAATATTTCCTCTTACATTTTTCGATGTAATGGTTCATCTGGCTGTCCACTTGCCGCGTGAGGCGATACTTGGAGGACCGGTGCAGTATAGGTGGATGTATCCTATTGAAAGGTAAGGCATATGACTTGCAATTCATTTAACGTGAAATTAACATTTTAAAGTTAAATTTTTTATTATACATTAATTATATATGTGTGATTTGTAAACAGGTATCTACACACGCTAAAACAATACGTTCGAAATAAGGCTCGCCCCGAAGGTTCAATTGCTAAAGCATACGTTGACAATGAATGTCTCACATTTTGCTCCATGTATCTTCAAGGAATTGAAACTCGGTTTAATCGTGAAGAAAGAAATTATGATGGTGGTAATGAGAATCAAAAGATAGGATTTGATGTTTTCACCCAGAATGTTCGACCATTTGGAGCTTATACAAATATCATTCTCGAACCAAAGGATCGAGACAAGGCTCATTACCATGTGTTGAATAATACAGAGGAGTTATCAACTTATTTAGAGTAAGTTCTACTGCATTTAACTTATCAATTCTGTTTTATACATTTTAAGCCACTTTAAGTTGTTAAGTTTATGTGTTTGATATGCATGTAGTCAACACATGACTGAGCTTCAAATGGAAAGCTCACGCAACTTGCCTGAGAGACAAGAAATGTTGTTTCCTAGTTGGTTTGAAAAACGTGTAAGTGTTTGTACTGTTTATTTTAATGTTATTGTTATGGACCGGAATAGTATGCTAATTGTGCTTTACTGATTTGGTGTACATTTTTATGAATAGATGCAAATATTACGTAATGAGAACTCTCCTGAAGCTACCGATGAATTGTATTCATTGGCATGTGGACTTGATACACGTGTGAAACGTTATAGTGGTTACATTGTTAATGGGATTAGGTTTCACACCAAAGATCGAGAGAAAAATCTTCGAACCCAAAATAGTGGTGTTACTGTAAAAGGAGAACACCAAGGAAAAAAGACTGACTTTTATGGTATTTTGACCGATGTTTTTGAAGTCAGTTATCTATTCGGGAAGAGAGTTTATCTTTTCAGATGTGATTGGTATGATGTTGGTAATAGAAGGACAGGGATACAAACGGATGGTTTTTTCACTAGTATTAATACCTCCAAGACGTGGTATAAAGATGACCATTTTGTCTTAGCCACACAAGCATGCCAAGTTTTTCGTCGATGATACCAAATTGGGTAGTAGTTGGCAAGTTGTGCAAAAGACAAAGCCTAGAAATGTGTTTGATGTTCAGAGAGGGAAGAAGAGATTGAGGCGGGGAGGCGATGAGGCATATCAACAAGAGGAGCATCTTTGGGATGGATTTGGATAATGTCCAACATGATGAAACACATGAAGCTAGTAGCAGCGGAATCCAAAATGAACCTATAACGCCCATACAACTAAATAGAGACGATATGGACCCAAATGAAGTTGATGCCAACGAGGTCGTGACTGCTATGGAAACTTGCCTTCATGACAATACCATTGTTGATGAGGAAACAGAAGAAGAGGATGATGATACATTAATGGATTATTGTTGAGGAGGAAGAAATTTGTCATATCAGTGATGATGACACGGGCGTGGATTGAATATTTTTTAGTAACTTAATTATCCATTTTGTTATTGAATGGAGAGCTTTATCTTATATTTTATCTTGTTTTTCCATTGAGTAGAAATACTATATTAAACCTGATTTTTCTAGCATGTGTTTCATTTTTGGATATGTTGCATACTATATTAAAGCTAATTTTTATCATTCATGAATTCTTTCTTTCATATTCATGTTATATCTGTTTCTATAGTTATGGTACCTGGTCTAAATCGACCCTCGAGGGCACAATCTATTTCACAACCTCAGTCTGTGGTTAATGAGGTGAATGGTTCGAGTGTCGGTAAGATTATAATTAATGGTTTTGTGTAATTCGTTAGTTAGTTCAAATAAAATGTCGTGGAAGCTCATACTTTTTTGTTTAATAGCTCCATTTAAGAAGAAAAGAGGTAAGGCTGTGAATTAGAAAGTCATAGACTACAAAGACGTTACTGGTCAGAAACCAAGGATAGAAATTCAACCAGGTAATACTAGACCTGTGGGGAAGTGGAGTGCTCAATTTGTCAAGGAGATTGGCCTAGTTGCGCGTCGACACGGTCCTCTTACTGGCCATGATTGGAGGAAGTGAGAAAACCATTACGTGACCGTATTCTGGTAATGGAGTTTTATGTTTTAGCTATATGATATACCATAATTATTTTATATAACTTTAAACTACATTTCTTGTTAGGAAAAATTGGATGTGGATATGCACCTTCCACATGTGAAGTCTGTGTGGGCCTTAATATTAGGGGGCACGTTTAAGAGGATTTAGGTGTAATCTTCACAAGCATTATAGGAGTTTTCAGAAAATGATGGAGTCGCACGATCACACCCTTATAGTGGCTTGGCACAAGAAAAATGGAATGCGTGTTGTGATTGCTTTAGAAAAGAAGATTTCAAGGTAATATACTTTATTGTGCTAATTAGGAAACTGCTATGTATTGAATTATACTTAAGGGTTGTGTTGATTTCTTAAAGAAAAACTACATACTCGTTGTAATTTTATGTTTTAGCTTGGTCTGTCTTTCTATTTGGATGATGTAGGGAGTACTTAATTTATTGGATTTTGAATGAGTTCAATTTAATGTTTTTGTTGGCATTGCTTTTGATATTGTATTCATTTTATTGCAGAAAATTAGCGAGCAAAATTCAAATAATCGGCAAAAGCTCGAAACAAACCATTGTGGTGGTTCAAAGTCATTCCTAGGATACTTGGAGGAATCTGTAACTTTCTTTATTTACATACATTGGGTTGCTTTTTCGCAGTTTGATATTATTTGAAGTAAATTATAAAGGGATATGTTTTCAAATCTTTACAGCGTGACTCTGAGACTCAAGAACCTATTGGAAAGATCGAATTCTATCGTCGAACCCACTTTAGCAATAGTAAGGGATGGACTAGTCTCATTGCTGAACAAAACTATGTAAGTAAATTTACTTGTACCTAGCTTTACCATGGTGTACTTATAGTTCGATATATTTAAGCCCAATTTAAACTTATAGGACCGAATGCGACAACTTAAAGCTGAGTCTGAAGTAGAAGGTGATGAGCCAAAGACTAAGGATGAAATTTTTATTATATTATTGGGTGTAAGGTCTGGATACTCCAATGGCCTTGGGCATGGGGTCCTGCCAGAGTCATCTAGAAGGCTGGCATCCCTTCATTTAGAGGAGGAAGTGCAAAGGAGGAGGGACGAGGAGGAAGTGCAAATGAGGAGGGCTGAGGAAGCTGAAAAGCGTAACGAGGAGCTCACTGCTGAAATGATATCTCAAAGAAGTCAAATAGAGGAGATGGCGGTCCGTCAAGCTAGGTTTGAGGCTTGGATGTTGCAAGTCAATGCTAGTTCTTCATGGTACGTATGAGCTGTTTGCATTAAATTGATTGGTTGCATGCCTGATCGAGTAACTCCTTTTGAGATATTTTGTGTTTGTGATTTATACTAGTCTGCGAGAACTATACGTGTATCCTTTTTCCTCAAACTTTTTCTGTATTGCCTCGTAATTTATACTAGGCAGTATCAAGAGATGGCGACTCTATGAAATTCTTATAGGTCTAGCTGCTCTAAATAAAGTAAAGCCTAGAGGCAGGGCAGTGCACTAGTTTAACTGTCAGATGCTAGTTTCAGTCATTTAGAGCTAGTTTCAGACTAGCTAATGATAGATCTCCTCCGAAAGAGGAAGTGAAAGCTCAGCTCGACCAACTACAGAGGAAGCTTTAAGTATCAATGAACAGGCCGAGGCGGATTAGGATGGAAAAGTATTAAATAGCTCATTATGAAGTGTCCAAAAGCATACTTCTTCCCTTGAAAACTTCGAATTTGCTTAGTAGGGGTAGCATATCGGGAAGAAAGCTTTTTAAGTGAGATAGCTATTTTTAGTCTAACCCCAATAGCTCCCTCTTTGCTTTATTTAAGTCGAGGAGAGAGAGAAGTAGGTCGATCTTTGCTTCCGCCGTGAAGCTGGACCTTTGTTTGCTTGATTGAGTCTCGTGGATGGATTGGCACCGCGATCTCTTTGTTCTGAGTGAGAGAGTTGGGAAGCTAGGAGTATAGCAATAGCGGTATGTGATGCCGAGAAGGAACTAATTCTTTCAATCCCTGCTGCCTTCCATTGCGAGAATGGGCTAGAAAAGCGTTATGGGAAGTTGGGGTACTACATTTGTCGATCTAGGGGCCAATGATGTTGTTGAAGCTGGTAGGATTGTGGATCTCATTTGAGGGGTAGGAAAGGCCTCTTGTTTGTTATTTGGGGCTCCTCAACCGTCAAGCTTGCTCTTCTCAGCTCTCGTGGCGCATGGTATGTGTCAAAGTCAAAGGGTTCCAAACCTTGAACAAAGTTGAGAATCTTTGCTCCCTAAGGTGCGTATTAGGAGAATTTGTCAAAGCCCATGCTAACAATTCATGAATTCACCTTTCATGAGCAAGCACCGGAATGTACTTCTCTTTAAAGGCTCTCACACCATGCATATGGCCTGCCTTGCTCTTACCATTGCCCTTTCACCTTCCAACAAGCAAAGCGGCAAAAAACCGGTGTAACCAACTTGTTAACCTACTTCTCATCGTCCCCGAAGTTAGGTGCCCTATCTTCCTTAAGACTTCCCTCATCCGTGAAAGTTTGTTTAAAAAGAATCCCTTTCCTCCTCTAGTGGTCATTCGTTCTTTTGATGACTCGCAATCGAAAGAGTTGGTTGGCAGTTCAAGCGGAGAGAGGCCTTGAAGTTCGTTCAAAGACACTAGGGACGACCCATTACAGACGGTCTGATGCTTCTGTGGTTCAGCCATATCCATATCGAATTGTCCAAAAGCTCATCAACCTTTCCGAGGGATGATGAAGGCGATGCCACAATTGAGGTAAGCGCCCTTGTCTTAGATTGAGACCTCTTGGCAGCCTTCTTCAAGTATGCTTCTTTCTTCGCAAACGCTTTGGAATTCTTTGTCATTCCTGGGGACTAAGCCATTTTTTGAGTTCCTTGGAAATTTCACGCTTGTAGCAACGTAAGAAGAACTACCTACCGGAGGGCTTTACTTACACCGCGGAGTGATTGCTTTATTTTTCTCAGGTTCCTTCTCCGACCACCGCTACATTGCATTGCTTCATCTGGTTTGGAATGGCATGGGGCCGTGATAGGGAGATGTGAGTTCTATCATTAAGCTCCAACATAAGAGATTACAGCTCCTTCTAGGGCAGACAAAAGGGCTTTACATGGTCTACTTCCGGGATGATCTATGTTTGTTTGGAAGCAAAAGTGCTCTCTTTCCTTCGTTTGTGGATTTCCGCTTCTAGAATGTGCTCTGCTTTGTCTCGGTTAACGTGTAAAAGGGAGGAATGCCCCATTTGTCTTTCTTTTTGCCTAAGGTAACCCACAACTGCCTTTCCTCTTTCTTTCTACTTCCTCGAAATGTAGCATCTTCCGCTCTGGCGATCTGTCAACCAAGTTAGCTATTGGACTAAGGGATGGCTCATTGATAGTAGCTTGTCGGAATGGTATGTGTACTTTGGCTTTGGGAGTAGATTGGATGTTCCATGCGTTACTATATGAGAATCATATTTCCATGGTACCGCATGTGTATTGGTATACTAAAATGGAGCGGTACTTTTTTTTGATCACTCTTTCGAAGAACATAAGAAAATGCTTTCGATGGATTTTCTTTGGATGAAATTCCGTCGAGTGCGGAAGACCGAATACAACCAAACAGCCGAGTTCCGGAGTATCCTCGGAAGCTACCTGAGTCATGTACTTCTATATTTACTAAGCTAGTTTCAGGTCTAGCAACTGTGAAGAGAGTAAAGCCTAGAGGCAGGGCAGTGCACCAGTTTAACTATTAGATCCTAGTTTCAGAGCTATGTCATGCATCCCTAACGAATGATATTTCTTTAAAGAATGATCAGTGATTTTGATTGCCTGGCCGCCCTTCTAGACCTGCATATGCTCAGCTTTCTGTACACGACCTTGTACCATCCCTTGTCCAAGTCATTCAGAGCTAGTTTCAGACTAGGCACTGATGCATTCTCTTTTTTTAGACTGTCTTCACAAATTGTCATATGCATTCTCTTTTGTAGCAGATTTTCGTAGAAGGGAACGAAACATTAGTAGTTGTCTTGCCCTAATTTTGTTAAAGATATTATTGCTAGAGATACTTGGGCTTAAGGGAGCTAGTAAGTTTGTAACTGCAAAACTTTGATGGCCACTGTTGTCCCATCCCTTAAGACCCCTTGGTAGACTTTCCCAAAGCTACCTGACCCGATAAGTTTCCCTTCATAAAACCCTCTAGTATCCTTTGAGAGTTCTTTATAAGTGATTCGGGGAAGTTGAATTTCAGTTAAAGCCGACATGCTAAACAACTCATCTTTCTTGGTGGAAATTATTCCTTTGATGTATCGATGTCCAATCCAACAAAATATGGTAAATTAATAGTAGTAAGCTACTTTGTTCTTTGAAAGTAATATCTCAAGTGTCTAATGGTTGAATACTATGTATCTTTGGGTCTTACGGTACAATTTAAGGAAGAATGATCTAGGAAAATGCACTTTTATCCACTCTGGGAAAAAATCTTATGGATTTACCTACTATGCCTTGCTCTTTTTTGAGAATATGTCTAAGTTATTGTGATTTTTAAGTTCAAGATTACAAACAAACCCAGCGCACGAATGCTTGATACATGGCGAAATGCGGAACCTGAGGCGCCCACCGGCTTTGATCAGCCTTTGCATTTTGTCATCATCACTTACCGTAATTTACCAGGGTATCAAGCATTGCTCTTTAATTAAATGTAATGCATTGTTTTGTGGACCATATTATATTCAACTTGGGTTTTACGCCAAGAGATATTGCAAAGTGGGTATAGTAGCTCCATTATGTGATGTTTTTTTTTTTGTTTCTCTGCGTATATATATCCAAAAGTAGTACTTGCAGCTGCTTTGGAAGGAAGCAACAACAAAGTACAACTGATAATGTATGTCTCACAGGCATGTCCTATATCCGATGGGACCCTAGTTTGACCACATAAAAATATTTCCCATGCATTGATTACTTGCATTTTTGCTTCAATTTTATTTTAATTTGGATAATTATACTTACTAATGTCTCTTTTCTTTTCCAATTTGTTGTTTGTATCAGATTGGCAGATTGGTTGGCGGTATATTGATAAAGAAAACTTGGGTGGATGTTGTTCGAATCGGCAAATTATGGGAATTTGGCCAAAATCTTATTTTTTTGAAGAACTAATATTATTTAGTTGATGGCTTTGAAGATTTTGTAATTCGGTATATTCGAAGAGACTAATTGTATGGATGCTCAAATAATGATTTTGGATGATCTTAATTAATGAAATATATTTTGCTATAATTTATTGTGAATGAATACATTTGATCGGTGTTTTTAGTTTAATCATAAATTGTATTGGGCAGGTTTATATAAATTGAAATGATTCAAAAAATAATCGTAATACCTATTATATATATGAGTAAACCCATTTGCAACGCCGAGCTCGTTGTAAAAGAATTAGGGTGTTGCAAATGTGTTTAAACAATTACCAACACATACATTTGGTGCGACTAAAACCACTAGCAGGGTAGCTAAAAACACACTTTTGGCAGCGCCTTTTGGCGCGACTAATGGTTTAAACCTTTTTGCGACAAAGACCTAGGGGTAGCTAAAAACACACTTTTGGCAAGCATTGGCGCAGACTAATGGTTTAAACCTTTTGTGACAAAACACGTAGCTAATGCTTTGCTTCTTTTGTGATGCGGAGGGTGCAACTAAAAGTAACCCTTTTTGCAACGCTAGCGGTGCGACTAAAAGAACATTTTGCAACGCCAATCGCTGCAAATAGTTTAAATATTTTAAAAATCATTTTAGTTTGGCAAAATACTTTAGCAATGCTAATAAAGTAATAGCAATGGGACAAAGCGTTGCAATAACCTTCAAGCTTTTGCGACGCCAATTGTTGCGTCTTCATTTAGCTTTTGTGACCCAATTTTTTGCAGCGCCTTTGTGACGCCCACATTGGCGTTGCCATTGATCATTGGCAGCGCTTTTTCGTACTTATAGCGACACCAGATGGCGTTGCAATTGAGCCTTTCTGTTATAGTGTGCCGAAAATGGTGCAAATGATCAGTGGGGTCTCCTTTCCCATCATACCGTTCAAACCTCGGCTGGGAAAACCTCTTAGGTACTTCGGAATTCCATATTGAATCTGCCAACGGATTTTTATTGAGGCTCGCTACCTCATACGTGCGGCTTTCGGTTTGCTCTTTTACGCTTTCTGGCGATTCACTTCCCTATCTTTCTCGATCATAGCCTGAACTACCCCTAAAGTAATGCCTACTGTTGGTTCGACGTCCGGTAGCGGGCACTCTACATTCTCCCCTTCCGCTTCACTGCCCCTGGGATCCCCCTGTTCCGTTCCACCCCGTGTAATCTCCTTCTCCTTTCTCAACTCATCATTCTCATCTCTTAACCTAACTATCTCTTCCTGCAGAAGTCTGGTGGCGTCTGCCGCCACATCTGATACTTCTTCCTCTCCTACCCCTTCCATCTCAGCACTCTCTACTTCCTCAATGGTTTCTCTGACTGCTCCCTTCTTAGGTCTTCCTACTCTTTTTGCTATAGTTGTCATTTTTCTCCTATGCGTTCCCCACAGACGGCGCCAAAATGTATGAACCAAAACTCTCAACTTACCATAACTCACTCTCTCTCTCTTTCTCTTTTCTTTTTTTCTTCTTTTCTTTCTCTATCTCTCTCTCTCTGCTCCTTTTTATCCCTCTCTTCTCTGTCCCTCTCTACTCCTGTCCCTCGATCCTCTTTCATCCATCCTCCCATCTCTCTCCACGTATCGCGGCAGTTATCTTGCAGTTATGATTCCGCTCTCTCTCTCCTCCCGCGTCACTTGGCAGTTCGAGGCGGTTGGGATACGGCGGATCTGATCCTATACAACCTGTTTCCCCATACTATACTGCATCCGGTCCCATTGTCACCACTAACCTCCTAGGTCATGTATACGACCCATACAGTCGCCATTAAATTAGAGATGAAATATCCAAAACCTCTCCAGTGATAGGATTCCAAATATGAATATTTTTATCACCCAAATCCCAAATACAGAGCAAGCCATTACAAGAATCCACCAATTTATCGTCTCTCGAAAAATGAAAGGGAGGTAATGGGAACGGTTTTACTGACTCATTGCTGCAACCAACATGCTCTAGTACCATACTATAATAATAATTTGTTATTGAAAAAGCATACGGATCAAAGACAACAACATCAGTGTCTTCAACATTGTTAAGTTGAAGTAAGCGCTGGTTCTTGAGATGCATATCGATGAAAATAGGATCGGATATTAAAACCTGCCAACTTCTGGAAACACATCTACATCGCATTAGATACCTGATGTAGTCTGGCTAGTATGTTGTTGGTAATGTCATCGGGCAAATTCCACCCAATAATCTCTGTAGGAAGAGTAGCACATTTTCTTTGTCTTTCTTCATAATTTGTTAGCCTCATCTGTCTCTCCACTCCAACAATCTCTTCCATTATTAAATCCAACATATCCTTATTCTAGATCATGAAATTAATCCGTTATTATTATCAAATTACTGTCAAAGCAGATAGATAAACGACAATAAAAACATTAAGATAAGTAAAAACATGAATCATGATCAGACTATTGTCACAAATCTAAGCAGTGTAATTGATCTATATTAAGGGTGTGTTGGATTTGTGGAAAAAATTCCCACATTAATTTATAGGACAAAATTCTATTGGTTAATTAGTTGCTTTAGTGGAAACTTTTCCCACCCCTAAACCCTACGTATAAAAACTTTCCTAAAATTACCACAATCCAAAGTTCAAACACATTCTAAAGTCTAAACTCAAATAAAATTAAAATTTGTAATAAATCAAAAACCAAAAAATTAATTAATAAATTTGTAATTGACGTACTGAAGAAGTTACCTGACTTTGGTGGGAGTTTTGTGCACTAACACAACCTTCTTGTGCGCGAGTTTGTGAACAGTGAGTCTTATCGACCGAACCAACCGTCACCGAGCATGCATGTTCTTGTTCAATGGCTCGTGAATTTTAAACACCTTTGTGAGTATTACAAATAGCCTTGCTTCTTGGTTTTATAATAAAAAACCTGTTAGCAGTCTATAAGTTCGGGAATAAGTAGGAAAACTATGAACACTCGGAGAATTTTCCTAATGCGAGGTAAAGGGGTAACCCTTTTTAATTTGTTTGTCCATTAAAACATGTGCATTGTTTGCGAATTGATCAAACTATGGAACTATTTGGAACAATTTCACAGAGCTTGTTTATCTTGTTAGCAATTCGGGATACGGCAAAAATTCGGTACGAAAATAATTCGCGAATTATTCGATGATTCAAAAAAATTGTACGGATAAATATTCGGTCAAAAATTCGCAATACGTCAATTATGCGGTGTTTAATTAATACGCATTTTAAACGTTTGGTTGCAAAAATTCGTGATATTATGTTAGTAAATATTAATAATAGTTGTCATTATTTACAACATAACAAACATATCTAAACAATTTAGCTACATAAACATTGAAACCAATTGAATGGTCCACATAGGTACCTTAATTTATTTGTTCTTGGATTGAAATTACCGTTCAAATTTCAAAATACACACACACACACCATGACATGACAATTTAAATATTGTCCAAAAAGTATAAAAGCAAAGTTTTTGGATTAATTTATCACTAAAAATGTAAGAGTAAAGAACTTAAAGTAAGAGTGAGAACATAAAGTATATAAAAAATAACAAAAACGCAACCGAATTTTCATTCATTTTTTTTTTTAAATTCGTATTATTCGTTTCAAGGCAAAAAATCACAAATTATTGCGAATCTTTCAAACATTCAGAAGTATTATACGTTTTGCCCTTCAAAAATTCGATTCACGAATAATTCGGCGAATTACTAACAAGGCTTGTTTATGCTATTTGTTTGTACTATCTTTAAATCGTAAGCCCATTACCCAACGAGGTTTTTCTATTTCTATTGAATTTCTAATTCATCCTTGTTAGAATCTACAATGAGGGAGTGACTATCAAGGACAAAACTGCCAAAAAAGTAACTCTCAAGGACACCTATTTTTTTTCGCAACTCACAAGAACCGGATAGATGAAAGGTAAAGTATACCCTTGACGCAAAATAAAAAACGGATCGGGTAGATGAAATGCTAAGTATACCCCTGACGCAAAATAATTAACGGCCCGACCCAGACGAAATGACCCGGTATATTTAGTATGAACAATCATTGTTCATACCTTTAAGCAGGTATGAACACTCATTGTTCATACCCCCAATTACAAACATTAGCTATGAACAATGAGTGTTCATACCTATTGGAGCTATGAACAATGATCCAATAGGTATGAACATTGATCCAGTTATAAACATGGATTGTTCATACCTATTTGGGAGTATGAAAAATCACTGTTCATACATCAACAATATTTATACATCATACATGAACAATCATTGTTCATGACTACTTTTAAATTTTTTTCAATTGGTAGGTATGAACATTGAATGCTCATAGTCCTTGGTATGAACATTCAATGTTCATAGTCCAATGTTCATAGTCCTTTGGGTATGAACATTGATTGGGTATGAACATTCGATGTTCATAGTCCTTTGGGTATGAACATTGATTGGGTATGAACATTCAATATTCATAGTCCTTTGGGTATGAACATTGATTGGGTATGAAGCGTATGAACATTCGATGTTCATAATTCTTAGGTATGAACATTGATTGGGTATGAACATTCGATGTTCATAGTCCTTTGGATATGAACATTGATTGGGTATGAACATTCAATGTTCATAGTCCTTTAGGTATGAACATTGATTGGGTATGAACATTCGATGTTCATAGTCCTTTGGGTATGAACATTCAATGTTCATACATCAATATATTGTATAAGGTACATTCACCTATTTGGATATGAACAATTATTGTTCATACACCAGCAGAATGTATGAACACTCATTGTTCATAGTAAAATGATAGAAAGGGTAAAATTGGAAAATATTTATTTAAAATCCGGTTCATTTGTCCTTGAGGGTTATTTTCACGGAAAGGTATAACTGGTATTTAAAAAAAGTAAAAGGGTCGAGCCAACTTATTTTATCCTTGAGGGTTCCTAATTTTGAAATAGTCGGTTCGTGAGTTATTTTTCCCCAAAATTTGTCCTTATGAGTTACTCACAAAAAATAGTGTCCTCTACAGATACTTTTTTCCCAAATTGGTCCTCTGGACTATTTTCTTGATCTACAATAGACTCATGAATTGGGACACATTTGCATCGACTAATACATATACTTTTGGTATTTATTTTGCAAACAAAATATGAAAATATATATTGCCACTGCAAGTTCCTACCCAATTACATATAGTGCTATTTCCTTTGATTATTTCCACGAAAATCATAAAGCATTGCCAAAGAGATTGATCTTAAAATGCAACACAGTTATCCCTAGAAAGTGGTGAAACCATGAAAAACAATTCACATAACATGTATATAGGAAATGAAGCTGATCATCTAAAGTTAAAACTTAAACGAACGAACAGTTAATTGCGCGTATATGTTATGTCGTAATTGTTGGCCTGGTGTTGTTGCTACATCAATCAAAAGGTGAAAAGGATACCCCAAGCTTGCGTTTCTGACTGCTTATTTATACTCTCTTTCTTTGAGTGGACTATTGGAGTTATCCCTCACATGAGGAGGAAAAGAAGTTCAGCTTGCATGGAGAAGCATGAGCGCACACGCGCTCCTATTAGGATTGCTCAAGGTGTGCACGTGCCCATGCCTTGGATGACTTCTAGTGTTTTTAGGGTGCGCGCTCTCGACATTGTCCTTGCCCAAGGCGCGCCCGCGCCTATGCCTAAATTCGGAAGAATTCTATTTTTGTGGAACCGCGAGTTTGCAATATAGGTTGGGGTTTTTGGCAAAACCTAACACTCAGAAGAGACACAAAAATACACATAACACAAAGAGAAAACCCAATCTTGAAAAACGCGCTATCAAGATTGAGAGATAATCTTTACAGAGACATAAGCCTGTAAAGAGAGAGGAGTGATCTAGTAAGGTGAGAGACTGAAAGGAGTTATTGTAATCTTCTTACCCACTTTATAAAAGGATTAGTTCTTGTGGAAGTAGGCACCATTGGCCGAACCACGGTATATCTTTGTATTATGGTATGTATTTTACTTTTTTATATTATTATATATTATTAATAGTTGTTTAGAGAGTTGGGCATGTTAGTTTGGTTGTAGTGAATATTTAGAATTGTCTGGAGATTGTTGTTGGTTCAAATACAAGTTATCTGTGTAGTGGGGAATTGATTGATATCAGTTTAAACCCCAACAAGTGGTATCAGAGCCTTGGTTAGATTAACCTAGGGTGTTATCCAAATCTTGGTCGAAAGGTGTTTGACAAAACTCCTTAGAGAAGATTTGAGTTTAAATAACTTGTAGAGATGGACAATTCCATGAATACTCACATGACGAGTCTGAATAGAAAGAACTACACCATTTGGAAAGCCAAGATGGAAGACTTGCTCTATTGCAAGGACTTGGCACAACCCATTGAGAATGGAGGAGAAAGACCAGAATCGGTTGCTGCGGCTGAGTGGAGAAAGCTTGACAAAAAAGTAATTGGGTATATTCGACAGTGGATTAACGATAGTGTCTTTCACCATGTATTCCAAGAGACTACAGCTTTTGGCTTGTGGAAGAAACTCGAAGACCTCTATGAGAGGAAGTAGGGCGGAAACAAAGTGCTGCTCATTAAGAAGTTTGCCAACACGAAGTACCAAGAAGGTTAATCAATGTTCGAGCATCTTAACAAAGTACAGAATACCATCAATCAGATGCATTTGATGAAGATTGATATGGGAGACGAAGTTAAGGCTTTGTTTCTATTAGGCTCTCTACCCGAAAGTTGGGAGACGTTAGTAGTCTCTTTACACGGATTAGCCAAGGATGGAATCGTTTCCATGGAGATGGCTACCATGTCTTTGTTGAATGAGGAGACTAGAAGGAGTTCAAGAAGTAGTTCCTCTCACCCAGAGATCCTTGTCATAGAGAAACGGGGGAGAGGTAGAAGCAGAAGACCATCTCATTCTAGAGGTGATGACATAATCAAATCTAGGGGTGAAGCTAAAACTCCTAAGGCAGAGAGACAGTGCTACTATTGTGCCACCAAGGGCCACTTCAGATATGAGTGCAGAACACTGAAGAGAGATGAGAAGAATAACTATGTACATGAAGACATGGAAAAGAGAAACGAAAACTTAGGTAGAGATACTAGCGCACTAGTCGATGATGGTCTAGTGGGAATTGTGTTAGATTGTTGTGAGTGTTGTCTTAGTACCTCATGCCAGGATACAGAGTGGGTGATAGATACCGGAACATCCTATCACGTCACACCGCACAGGGGATTCTTCATTACCTACAGCTGTGGAGAATATGGTGAAATGAAGATGGGTAACAGTGGAGTCTCGAAAATTGCAGGGATTTGGGATGTTCACATATAAACTAATGTCGGATACACCTTGACACTTAAGGATGTAAGACATGTCCCTGACATTCGACTAAACCTAATTTCCGCTGGGAAGTTAAATGATGATGGCTTTGTAAACTCGTTTGGTAACGGGGTATGGAAACTGAGCAGAGGTTCCATTGTAGCAGCCAGTGGGAAGAAAACTTGTACTCCTTACAAAACACAGGCTAGTTTGTGTAAAGCAGAAGTAAATGTTGCAGAAGAAGAAGCTTTCTCCAAACTATGGTACAAGAGACTGTGTCATATGGGCGAAAAAGGCATGGAAGTTCTTGCCAAGCAAAAGGCCTTGCCAGATATCAAAGGTACACATTTAAATAGATGTACTCACTGTTTGGTAGGAAAGCAACACAGGGTGTCTTTCCAAAGATTTTCATCTCACAGAAAGGACAATGTCCTTGAACTAGTGCACACAGATTTATGTGGTCCTATAAAAGTAAAGTCCCACGGGGGAGCTTTGTACTTCGTGACCTTCATTGATGATGCGTCAAGAAAGGTATGGGCATATAGTCTGAAGACCAAGGATGAAGTACTTGGCGTATTTGAGAAATTCCATAGCATGGTGGAAAGAGAGACAGGGAAGCTTTTGAAGTGTATTCGCTCAGATAATGGGGGTGAGTACATTGGGCCGTTTGAAGAGTATTGCCAGAGTCATGGGATTCGTCATGAGCACACCGTTTCCAAGACACCGCAACAAAATGGAATAGCCGAGAGAATGAATTGTACCATTGTAGAGAGGATGAGATGCATTCTGTCTCACTCTAAGTTACCTAGAAGCTACTGGGTAGAAGCAATGTGTACAGCCATACATGTGATCAATCTATCGCCGTCAAAACCTCTGAATAGTAATTATCTAGAGAGAGTATGGTCAGGCAGAGATGTTGATTATAGATACTTGAAGGTATTTGGGTGCATGACATTTGTGCATATTCCGAAGGATGAGAGATCCAAATTTGATGACAAAGCCAAGTAGTGCATTTTTCTGGGTTATGGGGATGAGAAGTTTAGCTACAAACTCTATGATTCTATTAACAAGAAGGTAATCCGAAGTTGAGATGTTGTGTTCTTGGAAGACCAAACCATAGTAGACTTTGAGGAGGGTGAGAAGCTACAGGTTTTCACTAATTATCTTGTTAATTCAGAACTAGAAGTTCCTACTGTGGAACGTGCAGAAGGCATTAAGAATGTATAGAACCATGGGCTTGAAGCTCATGATGAGAATCCTATTGCTCATGATGAGATAGAACCTATTGATATAGAAGATGCAGATGAAGTGTATGAACCACCACCAGAGCAAGCAGAAGTGTATCCTCCTGAGGCACTAGCAGATGGGGCAAGGAGGTCAGACAGAGAGAGACTAGCTTCAACCAAGTATCCACCACATACATATGTTTTACTATCTGATGGTGAAGAACCTATGTACTATCAAGAGGCACTTAAAGGTACAAACAAAAAGAAGTGGTTGAAGGCCATGCATGATGAGATGGATTCTTTACCTAAGAATCACACTTATGAGTTAGTTGAGAAATCAGAAGGAAGAAAAATCCTGAAGAATAAGTAGATCTACAAGGTCAAGCATGAGGAGAACAATCCATACCCAAGGTATAAAGCTCGCCTTATAGTGAAGGGATTTGGTCAAAGGAAAGGTATTGACTTTGATAATATTTTCTCTCCTGTAGTGAAGATGACTTCTATCCGGGTGGTATTGGGTATGACCGCAAGTATGAACCTAGAGGTTGAGCAACTAGATGTCAAGACAGCTTTTCTTCAATGAGACCTTGAAAAAGATGTCTACATGGACCAGACAGAGGGGTTTGAGGTCAAAGGCAAGGAGCACCTAGTATGCAAGCTGATAAAGAGCTTGTATGGGTTAAAGTAAGCACCGAGACAGTGGTACATAAAATTTTATTCCTTTATGGCTAAGCAAGGATACAAGAAGTCTGCTTCTGATCATTGTGTATTTGTTCAGAAATTTCCAAACGGGGATTTCATAGTGCTCTTGTTGTATGTGGATAATTTGTTGATAGTTAGCCCAAACATCAACAAAATATCCAAGCTGAAGAAAGACCTGAGTAAGTCCTTTGAGATGAAGGATTTGGGTCAAGCAAAGCAGATACTTGGGATGCGTATCACTCGTGACAGAAAGAGTGGGAAGTTGTGGCTTTCTCAAGAAAGCTACATTGAGAAAATTGAGAAGGTGTTGAACAGATTCAACATGGATCAAGCGAAGCCAGTTAGTTGTCCGCTTGGTGGCCAGTTCCACATGACAAAAGAGATGTGTCCAAAAGGTGAGCATGAGCAGAGTCAGATGGAAAAGATTCCTTATGCATCCGCAGTGGGCAGCTTGATGTATGCAATGGTGTGTACATGACCGGATATTGCTTTCGCCGTTGGTGTTGTAAGCCGATTTCTGTCAAATCCGGGTAAGGAGCATTGGGAAGGTGTTAAGTGGATATTGAGTTATCTCAAGAGCACTTCCAAATCATGTTTGTGTTTTGGTGGAAGTAAGCCCTTACTTGGAGGCTACACTGATGCAGACGTGGCAGGTGATGTTAACTCGATGAAGTTCACATCCGGTTATCTATTTACTTTTGCAGGGGGAGCAGTTTCTTGGCAATCTAAGTTGCAAAAGTGTGTTTCCCTCTTGATAAGAGCCCAAAACTGTAGTTTTAACCCTATAACAGTCATACTTTTAGACCAATTATGTGAGTAATAATTAAGAGTTAACATTGATTACGTGTTTTTATGCATTTCAGGTTTCAAAGTCCATTATGTGCAGAAATATGCCACTTTAGCGAGATAAAGGAGCTAAGGTCGGTTACTAAGGAGTTCCGTGATTTAAGGCCAAGATTCAAGAAGACAAAGCCTTTCTAAAGTCCGGTCAAAAGCTGAAAAGTCGACGCGGGCTGAAACAGCACACAAGTCAGCAGAACTTCCGAAAGCCGTATCTTTGGACTCAGACCTCGGAATTGGGCCTACCTTATGTCAAAACGACCAGCTCGGAAAGAGCTTTCCAATGGTCTAAGCCTTGACCCAATCAGAGGAGCAAAAATGGACAAAAAGTCTGTTGAAGCCAACTGCAACTGAAGATGCCTTTTTAGACTGAAAGAATGGGGTTTTGGGCCTGATTCTCTGGCCCAAAATATGGCTCCAAGCCCATGCACGATTTTTGGATCTAGAGATATAAAAACCAAAGCTTAGCTCTTTGTTAATGGTAGATAAGTAATGGTAGCTAATTAGACCTAAAACAATATAGATAATTCTAGATCTAGTTTAATTAATAAAATTAAGTTTAGTTCCATTTTAAATTCTTGTTTTAGATTAAGTCTTTGAATCATTGTTCTTGATTGATTAGATAAATAAAATAGTTATTTTATCAATTTCGAATTGTGTTATTTCAATCTATTAGATCTAGTTTTAATTATTGTTGGTTACCATTTATTAGTTGTTAATTAGAATTTAATCATTGTTTAATTAGATTAGTAAATTTCGAATCTTGATAATATGTTTAGTTTAGATTCATATGGGAATGATTGCAGAATGATTCAAGGCTAAAACCTCCATTAGAGGGGTTGATGAAGCCTTGATGAAAACTTAGTGGTATAGTGTAGAAGCATTGTAGAGTCTATTCCAATCTAGAAGGTCGTGATTCGCCATGAGAATGGGTGGACGACCTCACATGCTAGTTAGTACTCGGTAAAAATGCCATAAACACTAGGGATTAGAACTCGAATTTCTTGCCATAAGAATGTAAGAATCGAGATACAAGAATCTATGCTAGGCTATTAAGTTGGATTCGAGGTGGATTCAATTCCCCTCTAATCTTTTATCTAGATTCAAAACAATCATATTGCCATAGCATTCGTAGTTAGATTCAACATAATAAATTTCATATAGGTATCGTAGTATAACACACCTTCGTAAAGCTCTCATTGACTTAAAGACCGATTAATTAGATTAGAAAACAATTCCATGCTAGAGCACTAGGAGTGGAACGAACTTCCTACTCCACTATATCTCATAGAATTGAGAGTAGAGAAATCTTTGATAAGTTGATAAGCATCATAAGATAAGTTTAGTTTACTTACGTTTTGAGTTTCAACGTTCATTTCGTAGGTAGATTATTCAAATTAATCATTTATCAAATGGCGCCGCTGCCATCTTAGTTGCACTTTAGCATTGTTTTCATAGTAGAATTAGTCATTTTTAAGTCCCATTAAACCTACCCACCCTTGTTTGATTCATACTGTGGTTATCCGTTTCAGCGTTGAAAAAGTTCCGACAAATTTACATTGGTAGCGACCCGGCGCTGTAAAGGAGAGCTTAACTGCGCTCTATAGTCTGGAACACAGCGTGAACACGGTGACTGACCGCCCTATTTTCTTTGGACCACGAAGCGACCGCCACCACACCGCTAAGTCCGCGAAGTCGATGAACAAAGGAGCGACCACGCTTCTATGCGGCGCACTGCGCCCTCATCAAAATTTTCCAGATTTCTACAGGTTTGTTTCGAACTTCGATTTTTTTTAAGTTTTTCAGTGTTCTAACTTGTTATTTACATTGAACACGCGTAAACAAGACGCTATTCATAAGCGAAGCAAGGACGCTATCAGGTATTCCTTTCTTCCATACCTCGCATCTCCAGTTAGAGGCTCATAGTAATATATCAAGATTGTTTGGATTGTTTTCGTGTTTAGACTTAGACTTGCATGAGATTAAGGTCTGGTCGGAGAAAAACACCGAACGTAATTAACCGTCAACAAACAAACATATCGAGTATACCAATCACTACACCTCTAACTACTATCCCACCAACCATACCTGACATAATGGCTGAAGAAAGAGAGACTCCTCTCTCCGACTTCTACAAAGCTTTGAGCGATAGCCCTAAATCTTGCATCGTTCTAGCGGACCCGATTGGGGATTTTTGAATCCCCAAACATATTTAATTTGTTACCCGTTTTCCATGGTTTAGGCCATGAAAAACCTTACCAACACATCGCGTAGGATTGAACAAGTTCTTACAACATTCCATCATCCTACGGTTGGTGCGGAACAAATTAAACCGAGGGTATTTCCCTTCACCTTAGTCGATAAGGGCGTCTTGGTTAACGCCCAAAGCGCCCGAATTCTCAATGGACTCGTGGGCTAAACTTGTTCAGCTATTTATGGAACATTTTTACCCACCCTAAAAGACGGATGAGATGCTTTCCAAGATTCATTTTTCCGACAAAATCCTCATGAATCGTTTTTCGAGGCTTGGAATCATTTCACCGATCCGCTTATAGAGTGTCCACACCATAATCTAGCAAAAGACACATTAGTTAGATTGCCTTTTTCAAAGGACTTCAACATCACCATAAAGAAGTCCTTGACATAATGATGGGGGTAGTTTCCTAAGTAAAGGAGCCTCGAGGCTTACAATTTTTTAGAAGAACAAACTAAACGCAATAACAATTGGGGAGTGATGATATCCCCGCTCTCGCTAGTTCTTCTTCAACAGTTAAGGCCGCCGGTATGTTTGAGATGAAACCCGATCTAGAACTTAAAAATTTAATCGAATCTCTAACTAAAAAGGTAGAGGCTATTTCTATTCAACACAAGCCTATTCCCATCATGAATGTCAACTCCAACCCATGTAATTTCTGTTTGAGTCCGAGCACCCGACTCTATTGTCCTCTAAGCCTATGAACAACAACAATTAGAGCAAGATAATGTTTGCTCCATTAATAACTATCCTATTCCTAATGCCCCATGGAGACAACATCCCAACTTTAGTTGGCGAAACAATCAACAAGTTACACCTCCAGGGTTTAATAACCAAAATGTTAGGCAAGCAAACAACTATAATCAAGCTCCACCTAGGCAAGGACAGGGACAAGGTCAAGGAAATTATAATAATTATAACAACCAAAGCGCAACCACGACAAGGTGTAGCACAAGGTCAGAGTAATTATAATAGTTATAATACCAATAGAGGTATCGTTCAGGTTAATAATAGTAACTATCAAAACCCACCCATAAATAATCAGCGTGAGATAGTTCGATTCGCACCACCTGTGACTACTACACCTACACAACCGGGACCGACGATGCCTTTATACGGGTTACCCAACAACTTTTCCAATCAATGACTCAATCAAACCAACAGATCTTACAATCCATAAATCGGGGCATACAACAGTTAGCCCAAGAGAAAGCCCAACAAAAGGCGTGTTTCCGGACAAGCTATACCAAACCCTAAAACAACAAACACAACCTTTGAGGTAAGCGGTAATACTAGTGCGGAAACGACAATAGTAGGTGACTGAATGCCATCACCACTCTGGATTCGGAATAGTGGTTGATAACAAAGTAACTATGCCTATAGTTACCCAATCGATACTCCATTACACGGATATCGAACTAGATGCGAAATAGAAACTGAAGAGCCTACCACGGTAGAGGTACCGGTTAAACCACAACCTAAGAAGTAGAAAGCCAAGGTAACACATCAAGTCGAGCCATACGCTAAATATAGAGCAAAACCACCATTCCCTCAGAAGTTAGCCATGCTAACTAGGGATACAAACTTTGAGGAGATTAGGAACGTTTTCAAGAATCTAACGATAAACCTTCCTTTTCTCGAAGCTATTAAAAAGCTCCCTAACCACGCTAAGTTTCTTAAAGAGTTGTGCACTACTAGGCGTAAGACCAACATACCTAAAGGCGCCTTTTAACCGAGCAGGTTCCCAACTTTATCGAAAATAATGGAATCATTAAGTACAAGGACCCTGGTCGTCCTACTATAAAATGCACATTAGGAGATTCCTACACGACGACCGCTTTATTAGACCTGGGGGCGAGTGTTAACTTACTCCCGTATTACTTGTATAAACAAATAGGTCTACAGGAAATGCAACCTACAAAAATAACGTTGTAATTAGCGGACAGGTCAATTAAGTATCCTAAGGGTGTAGTGGAAAACGTGCTTGTTAAGGTTCAGGATTTCTACTATCTTGTTGATTTTGTTATCCTCGATACAGAAGTCGCTAATGACTCTATACCGATCATCTTAGGACGCCCCTTCTTAGCAACTGCCAACGCACTTATAAATTGCCGCGATGGTAAGATGTCCTTATCTTTTGGCCATCTTACAGTTGAGGTAAATGTTTTTAAAATGAATAAACAATTACCAGATTCATCTATAGATGGGGAAGTTAGCATGATCGAGAGCTTAGCTCAAGATTATTTTAACAACACGTTTCCTGAAAACAATATGTACAAATTCGGAAAGTCAGATTTTGTAAATGACTCCTACTTAGAGGAAGTCAACACCATCCTTGAGTCCACCCCAATTGTAGACACTTCGGTTGCTCCACATATTGAGTATGAAGACGTGCTACCTAAGCAAGTATTCATTATGCAAAATGAGGACCCCGACGAAACATCTATTGATTTTCCTTCCACCCCAGTGCTTAAACCCCTTCCCCCAGAGTTAAAATATATTCAACTCGATCCGGATGGTAGTCATCCGGTAATTATATCTTCTCTGTTATCTAAGAATGAAGAGACAAGTTTAATCCGAGTGATTAAAGAACATCGGTCTGCGATTGGTTGGTCCCTAGCCGACATTAAGGGAATTGACCCTAATATTTGTACTCATCGTATCCATTTGGAGGATAACGCGAAGACTTCTCGCGAACCTCAGCGTCGCTTGAACCCAGCCATGAAAGAGGTGGTTAGGGAAGAAGTCTTATGATTACTCGATGCGGGTATCATATACCCCATCTCTGATAGCGAATGGGTAAGCCCCATTCATGTAGTTCCTAAGAAATCGGGAGTTACTATGGTACGAAATGGGAAGGGTGACTATGTTGTCACACAAGGCCCTATGAAATGGAGGATCTGTATTGATTACAGACGTTTAAATGCTATGACACGAAAGGATCACTTTTCCTTACCTTTTATAGATCAAATGCTCGAACGCCTAGCTGGTCACGCTTTTTATTATTTTCTGGATGGCTACTCAGGCTATTTTTAGATTATTATTGATATTGATGACCAAGAAAAGACTACCTTCATATGTCCCTTTGGAACGTATGCCTATAAACGAATGCCTTTTGGCCTTTGTAATGCTCCGAACCTTCCAAATGGTGTATGCTTCATATATTTAGTGACATGGTAGAGCGCTTTATGGAAGTTTTCATGGATGATTTTTCTATCTATGGAGACTCCTTCACAGACTGTTTGTCTAACCTGTCTAAGGTTTTGACATGGTGTGAAGAAAAGAGCCTCGTTTTAAATTGGGAAAAGTGTCATTTCATGGTGAAAATGGGCATAGTACTAGGTCACATTGTATCTAGTGATGGCATCGAAGTAGATAAGGCCAAACTAGATAAGATAGCGACTCTACCTAAACCACGGACTGTCCGTGATATTAGAGCCTTTCTAGGCCATGCAGGTTTTTATAGGCGATTTATTAAAGACTTCTCGAAAATAGCTAGGCCTTTAACTAATCTCGCTTTTGAAAGATGCAATCTTTGATTTTAATTTTAAGCGTAAGCGGGCTTTTGAAACTTTAAAAGCCGCCCTAACCTCTGCACCAATTATACAACCTCCGATTGGTCTAAACCTTCGAACTCATGTGTGATGCTAGTGACTATGCAGTTGGTGCAGTCTTGGGACAAAAACTAGATAATAAGTCCACTGTTATTTATTATGCTAGTAAAACATTAAACGATGCTCAACGGAATTATTCAACTATCGAAAAAGAATTCTTAGCCGTCATTTATGCTTTAGATAAGTTTCGTCCTTATTTGGTTGGTTCTAAAACCTTAGTTTACACAGACCATGCAGCCCTTAAGTACCTTCTTGCGAAGAAGGATGCTAAGCAGAGATTAATCCGATGGATCCTTCTCCTGCAAGAGTTCACATTAGAAATAAAGGACAAAAGAGGGGTCGAAAACATAGTTGCCGACCACCTATCTAGACTCACAAACGACGATCGATGATTCGAGTCCATCTGGGACTCTTTTCCCCGATGAGCATCAGATGCCATTTTTTTCAAACACCATGGTATGCTGACATTGTAAATTATTTAGCAGCTGATGTTATGCCTTATAATTGGTCAAGAAATGAACGTAAGAAGTTCTTGGCCAGAGTTAAGTTATACTACTGGGATGAGCCCTATCTTTTTAAGTATTGTGCGGATCAGATTATTCGTCGTTGTATTCCCCAGTGGGAATACAATGAAGTTCTATCGTTCTGCCATGACAGAGAGTGTGGTGGCCATTTTAGTGGGATGAAAACAGCTGCTAAAGTTCTTCAATGTGGATTTTATTGGCCTACCCTTTTTAAGGATGCCCAAGTGCATTGCAAGACGTGTATTCGTTGCCAACAACTTAGGTGAATCACGAAGCGTAATATGATGCCATTAAATCCAATCTTGATAGTAGAAATTTTTGACGTTTGGGGCATTGATTTCATAGGTCCTTTCCCGATTTCCCATGGTTTCATTTATATTCTAGTTGTCATGGACTACGTGTCTAAATGGATAGAGGCCCTAGCTTGCCGTAGCAATGACCATAAGACCGTTGTATTTTTTATCAAAGAATATATTTTCTGTCGGTTTGGAATTCCTAAAGCCATTATTAGTGATGGTGGAACACATTTTTGCAACAGAGTTGTTGCATCCCTAGTGAAAAAGTATGGAGTTACACACAAAGTAGCAACTCCTTATCATCCACAAACAGCGGACAAGTAGAAGTTTCTAATAGGAAATCAAAAAGATTTTAGAAACAACTTTAAACCCCGATAGGAAAGATCGGGTCAAAGCGTCTATCGGATGCCTTATGGGCGATAGAACTGCTTTCAAAACTCCTATAGGTATGTCTCCCTTTAGACTTGTATTTGGGAAACCATGTCATTTGCCCGTTGAATTAGAGCACCGTGCTCTGTGGGCTATAAAAAGCCTTAACTTCAATATTGATGAGGCAGGTGTCAAACGCAAGTTGCAATTGAATGAGCTTGAAGAAATCCGTAGCGATTCGTACAATCTCGCGAAGGATTATAAAGCTAACAAGAAACGTGTTCATGATAAGCATATCTTGTGCAAAGAGTTTGTGGTCGGTCAAAAGGTTTTGCTTTACAACTCCCGTCTACATGTTTTCCCAGGCAAACTAAAAACCCATTGGTCCGCCTTTTTCTGGTTACTGAAGTCACCCCTTACGGGGCAATCACCTTGGTAATCCAAATGACAACAGTACCTTTCAAGTTAATGGTCAACGGTTAAAACATTTTCACTTAACTTATGTCCCCCGATGTAGAAGAAGTCCTTTTACAGACCCACGTCTATGAGGATCGACCTTGTCATTTGGTGTACTTCCTTTCACTCCCATATAGTGGTAAGTGCACCATTCAGGTAACCGGCCCCTCCCTATGGAGTGTGTGGCTGTAAGTACCGGATCCTAAGTCCACGGTTAACATAATTCACGTTTTCCACCTTTGCATGTTTTCTCGGTTTTTGAGTCATGTTCCTCTATGGGGTGAATTATGTATTTATTGTTTTTCGTGTTTCTTATAATAAACTAATAAAAAATAAATAAAATAAAAATTCTAAAATCATAGAAATAGCAATCCAACAAGTCTTGGAAATCTGACTTTAAACGACCCACGTTTTAAACAAATTTTTTGTTAAAAATTTGTTTGGGGGTGGGCAGTCGATCTTTCCATCTGGATTGCTCAAACTTTCCATTTGTGTTGCTTAGGCCCATTACTTGTAGTTCAATTGGGTTGACATAATCTAAACTTAGATTTTTTTCGTTCGCATAACTTACGTCACACACGCACTTCGAGGCATTCTTCCACCCTCTTATACGTCACCCATGGTTGGAATTGTATATTTTATGGATCATTGAATTGGAAATTCTCTACTGATCATTTCCATAACTCATTCGCCAAAATCGGGCCAGTAACGAAGCGGCAAATTGAATTTGAAGTTGCGCGAAAAATTGGGAAATTTCGGAATTCACATTGGGCTTTGGCCCAAACCGGACGCACGACCGTAGGTCTCCTCCTTCCTTCCCAAACCAAGACGCGCGACAGTGTTTCCATTTTGAATCCCGCCGTTACCAATTTTAAGGCAAACCTTGAACACCAAAATAAAAATAGAGATAGAGAAGAAAATCAAATCCACTAAAAAAATCTTCTAAACCATAATCCAAACCAACCCAACTCCGAAAAACAGCCACCAATTAAAGTCTCCACCACCGCCATCACCGCCACCAACGTTGTTTTTAGTTGTTTTCTTCAAACTCGCCTCCCCCACAGTCTACAAAACCATTAGTTGTCTAACAAAAATTCAATGGCGCTACGACGTAGAATTTTGCCGGAACACGCGTTTGCTTACGACAGTTTCGCGCCATTTTATGATGCGGAGATGATTAAGAGGCATTGGAACGGACTGTGGTACTCGACTGAGGAGTTCTATCACTATGATTTGGTAGAACAGTTTTATAAAAAGCGAGAATTGGAAGGGGATAGGATTTTCATAAAGTTAGGAGGAACAAGGAGGGAAGTAACGAGACAGTTGTTGGCCGAACTGTTAGGAATTACGCTTGAAAGCAACTCGTAGCGACAATTCGGGAATCGATAATTGGAGTTCCCGCTTTGATGAAGGATCTTGTCTGGAGGGTGAATACAATCCGACATCTCATTCGTCCATGATCCATTCCGAGAACCAATCAACTGGCAGTAGCTCGGTGGATTGGTAGGAACGTCCCGGGAAAGACAAAGTCGATTGATATTGGCCTGCGCAATGTCCGCGACTCTCCGGATTTTGCAAACAAAGAAGTATAATTTCTGCATCATTGATTTAATGTTTAATGTGATTCGAGGAGTGGGGAAGAGCTTGGCGCCTCTTCCCGTATTGATCACTAAGATCATGCTCTCCTTTAGAGCTATCGCAAGATCTACTCTTATTAAGATCAAATTGCATTCTAATGCAAGTATCTATACGGATTGCATCCAAGAGACTTGGCCGTTGTCTGAAGAAAAAATGGATGAGTCGGAGGATGAAAGGGAGGATATGACATGGCTGGATGACGATGCATTAGATAATTGTAATTCTAATTTAGAACGCATGCAAGTGTTGCAAACTGCCTTGCGGTGCGTTTATGGTATTTGTGGAAATATCCGAGATAGGCAGATTGTAGTTCAAAAGAAGCAAAGGAACCCGGAGGAGATTTGAAATGCTCGAAGGGTTCTCGACGATATCTTGTCTAACATGGAGACTATCCACCGTAATCAACAAACCCAAGATGCGATTCTTCGATCGAGATGGAAGCCAGTAGCTTGTTCGAATAGAGATGCTCTGACGCATGCCACCCATGGAGGACTCTGTTTCAGCCGAGTCCGACAGCATGCAGCGTCGTCGCCAAAGGACGATGGTTCAAGCCAATCTCCATCCCGGGGCCATCATCATCATCACGAGAACTAGGTGTTCACCCCGGTTGGAGTTTATTTGTTATTTCCTAATTTCATTTTATTAGTTGGATTTTAATTCAAGAGTTAAATTTAAATAGTAATGTGTTTATTTTTACGTTGTTTGCATTTAAATTTTATTTTTTTAATATAACTGGTTATTTTCGAAAGTACTTCTTGTTTTATCATTAATCCCACCTTCCGACTTGTTTGGGGGTGGTAATATTTATATCGAGCATAAGTCGTTATATGATCATCTGTTGTTAAGTTGTCTTGGAGGAAAGTTTGATAATTTGGCCGATATCGGCATATCTATGATTTGTTTGGTGCTAGCATGAAATCTAGGAGAGTTTAGAAGTTACTATTCTAAATCAAGTGTGAAAGATACCAGGATTTATAGAAAATCATGGAAATGGGTTGTTTCCGTTTTCGGGGTTTTGGAATTTTCCTATTTCCGGAAAATTGCCTTCAAACAAATTGGAAACTTGCCGATTCGTTTTGAAAGCTCAGAACCTATTTAAACTCCCTTCTTTCTACAATAACAAACCACACTACATCCCACCATCATCCCGCACCTTCCACTCCAAGTTTTTCTTTCTTTTTGCTCTAAACTCCGGTTTCAGCACTTACGAGCGCGCCTGCGCCCTTTACATTTTCAAAAAATTTTGTCAGAGTGCGACCCGCGCCCTCCTTGAGCACGACCCGCGCCTAAAACACTGTAAAAGCATTAACACACGAGCGCGACCGCGCCCTATGTGAGCACACCCGCGCCCTGCCTTCTGTTAACGCGGAAAATTCCAATTTTCAGACGGTCATTCCAGGATTTTTGTGGAGCTATTCAAAGAGTTATTGTGATGACATCTCCTATAGTCATACCTGAACAGTCCTTCAAAGATGTGTTGGGCACCGAGACCTATGGACATTGGTTCCGACAAAGAATCTGCGCGATTAGGATGGCGTCATCATCGGTAACTAATCACGATTCATATTCACCACAGCCATACGCTTTTATTTCTACAACCATGTTAAATTCTATTGTAATCGGGATGGAGAACAAGAATTCTCTCTCGTCAGAGTCGAAGACACGACACATCAATTCGATAAAATGTGGTCGCTCTAGTTTCGGGATTACCAATACCGATCCTCGTTCACACATGGGCGATATGACCGATAATGCATATCTTTATGATTATACATATTTCCATGAGTATTATGGGGAGGGTATTTCGAGTAATGGACCAGGGATATATAGCATTGCCCTTGGTAGCCTTTCCCTAAACGTAGGCACCACCATGTTATTCATCCTGATGAATATTTTGGGGGAATGGCAATTCATTTCGTAAACAAGATGCTGGTGACATTTTTCCTCGCTTTTAGCCGAGGGACGTTGCGATATGACATCCCCGAAAGTATTAGTCGCTAGTCTTAAGAGAGCCCAAACCATGAGGCGTAAGTATCTTCTTATGCCTGTGTTAGTAAGCCGCATCATGCGTAGTTGTTTACCTGTATTATGTGCACAATTCACAGATTGGAAAAGGGTTGAAGTCATGAGACCCACCAATCGGGTGGTTCGTTCGATTCATAATAATGACTTGGCCGGGATGGCGGTGCGACCTCATTTGGTTTCCCCGCACATCCCATCGACATGATAACACTTAACAGGTTAGCATTAGTAGATGATAAGCGGCGGCAAGCTTGGCAAATTATTGATAATTTGGCGGGATGCGAAGGAACCTCGCCTCACCGACGAGGAAGAGGATGCTTAAGCGGGGAGATAAGGTAAGTTTTTAGTTTTGTTAGTTTTGCAATTTAGTGTTAACCCCATAATGGGTGGAACTTTATTTCCGGTTTTTATTTCCTATATTAGTACGTTCTAACTTTGTTTTGCAGATGTTCATGAATTTCACACGTTTCAATGGTATTTTTCCTACCCTCTTTATTTACAATACTTTGAGGACAAAGCATGATTCTTGTTTTGGGGGCATAGAAACACGTGTAATTAAGGCATCTGTTAGGATATAGATATGTATAATATGCATTTGTTTTCTAGTTAAAGTTTCAAAAAAAAAATTTAAAAATTTTCAAAAATATAAATAAATAAGTTATGCTATACACTTAGGAATATTGGTATTGTTTTCTTTCTCTATGCTCTTAACAATCTAGAAGTCTCCGTAGTTTTGCATCGAGAATAATTGTTAGAAACTTAGGTTAATATGTAGGTAATAATCTTTGCATCTATCTATAAATATATTACATGAGTATCTATGATTGTTAGCGATGAAAGTTTCTGAAATCTAGGCTAGAGTACTTATTCTACAAATCCCGTGGAGAATATAGCCTAAAAGCCTTATATGAGCGAAACATTTGATAAATGACACAAGGGAGAAGTAAAATCCGGATAGAGAAATCACACGCCCACTTGCTTGATCACTAAACCATATCCTAAGCGAGAATTTAGGCCCTCTTTGGATCGATATAGCCGAGAAATTCAAACCTATGAATTATTTTCCGCTAGTAAGCCCCTCGAGCCTTTCTTTAGCCTTTCATAAACCACAAATCCTTTACCCTGTTACAAAAACAAAACAAAATAAAAAAATCAACCTACCCAATCTAGAATAAGTCTGAGAATAGAATGAGGAAGAAAGAAGAAAGAAAAAACCGTGTAAACAAAAGTTAGTTAATTGCTTGAGGAAAATAAAGAAAAGAAGTTCCCATCCAAAGAAAAGAAAAATAAAAATAGAAATAAAATAACAACTCCAAAAAAATATAATAAAAGGAGTCAAAAGCCAAAGAAAAAGAAAAAAAAAATGGCTAAGGATGGAAACAAAGTATAGAAGCAAAAGTAAATAATAAGGTTTTCTCTAAGTTACATAATATGAAGACTCTACTATCTCAGACTTGTCCTTTTGAATATCCATTTCCTTCCTTCTTAAACCATCTCCTAATCCCCGCAACACCTAATAAAGACCTCTAGCTCAATTAGGGATAGGTTAGTGTGATAGTAAGTGGCAGATGTGTTTGATCGACTCCGGCTTCCTTGTTGTCATTGAGATTGTAAGGTAAAGTGTGCCCATCGCATTAATCGGAGTAGTTTAAACTTGAAGGAAAAATCAGAGTGGTTTTTGTCTTGACATTTATGTGAGGACCTACTTAAGGACGCTATTCCGAGTTTCAGAAACGAACCTGCTAGACATTTCATAGTATTACTCATTGTATATATGTTTATTCGTAGATGATTGATTATTATGCATATATTAGCTTAGGTTTCGACATGATTATTTTGTATTCATTGCTAGTGAGATGTATAGATAATTGAGACATGAATGAGGAAACAATAGTTTTATTTCTTAGTCGTTGTAGTATAGTTGAAGTTTGTGAGTACCTTCACTGGAAAACTCTCACGAGGCTATAACTCGTCCACTAGGGAATTCCTAGTGGTTTAAGGCCTTGTTGCATATGGTCAATGCAATCGCAACTTCAGTAAAACGAGTAGATAGAACTCCATTTTTGGTCACTTATTCTAGTTTCTCATCTTTGCTTGAGGACAAGCAAAATGTTGTTTGGGGGTGGTTTGATAAGAGCCCAAAACTGTAGTTTTAACCCTATAACAGTCATACTTTTAGACCAATTATGTGAATAATAATTAAGAGTTAACATTGATTACGTGTTTTTATGCATTTCAGGTTTCAAAGTCCATTATGTGCAGAAATGTGCCACTTTAGCGAGATAAAGGAGCTAAGGTCGGTTACTAAGGAGTTCCATGATTTAAGGCCAAGATTCAAGAAGACAAAGCCTTTCTAAAGTCCGGTCAAAAGCTGAAAAGTCGACGCGGGCTGAAACAGCACACAAGTCAGCAGAACTTCCGAAAGCCGTATCTTTGGACTCAGACCTCGGAATTGGGCCTACCTTATGTCAAAACGACCGGCTCGGAAAGAGATTTCCAATGGTCTAAGCCTTGACCCAATCAGAGGAGCAGAAGTGGACGAAAAGTCTGTTGAAGCCAACTGCAGCTGAAGAGGCCTTTTTGGACTGAAAGAATGGGGTTTTGGGCCTGATTCTCTGGCCCAAAACATGGCTCCAAGCCCATGCACGATTTTTGGATCTGGAGATATAAAAACCAAAGCTTAGCTCTTTGTTAATGGTAGATAAGTAATGGTAGCTAATTAGACCTAAAACAATATAGATAATTCTAGATCTAGTTTAATTAATAAAATTAAGTTTAGTTCCATTTTAAATTCTTGTTTTAGATTAAGTCTTTGAATCATTGTTCTTGATTGATTAGATAAATAAAATAGTTATTTTATCAATTTCGAATTGTGTTATTTCAATCTATTAGATCTAGTTTTAATTATTGTTGGTTACCATTTATTAGTTGTTAATTAGAATTTAATCATTGTTTAATTAGATTAGTAAATTTCGAATCTTGATAATATGTTTAGTTTAGATTCATATGGGAATGATTGCGAAATGATTCAAGGCTAAAACCTCCATTAGAGGGGTTGATGAAGCCTTGATGAAAACTTAGTGGTATAGTGTAGAAGCATTGTAGAGTTTATTCCAATCTAGAAGGTCGATGATTCGCCATGAGAATGGGTGGGCGACCTCACATGCTAGTTAGTACTCTCGGTAGAAATGCCATGAACACTAGGGATTAGAACTTCAATTTCTTGCCATAAGAATGTAAGAATCGAGATACAAGAATCTATGCTAGGCTATTAAGTTGGATTCGAGGTGGATTCAATTCCCCTAATCCTTTATCTAGATTCAAAACAATCATATTGCCATAGCATTAAGTAGTTAGATTCAACATAATAAATTTCATATAGGTATCGTAGTATAACACACCTTCGTAAAGCTCTCATTGACTTAAAGACCGATTAATTAGATTAGAAAACAATTCCATGCTAGAGCACTAGGAGTGGAACGAACTTCCTACTCCACTATATCTCATAGAATTGAGAGTAGAGAAATCTTTGATAAGTTGATGAGCATCATAAGATAAGTTTAGTTTACTTACGTTTTGAGTTTCATCGTTCATTTCGTAGGTAGATTATTCAAATTAATCATTTATCACCTCTCCACCACAGAAGCCGAGTATATTACAACCACTGAGTGTTGCAAAGAGATGCTATGGATGAAGAGGTTCTTCGATGAACTAGGGCTAAAGTAGAAACAGTTTGTAGTTCAATGTGACAATCAGAGCGCCATCCATTTGAGCAAAAATCTGAGTTTTCATTCTAGATCCAAGCACATACATGTACATTATTATTGGATTAGAGAAGTACTTGAAGACAAGCATTTGTGTATTGAGAAGATCCATACCAATAAGAACGGGTCGGATATGATGACCAAAGTCTTACCGAAAGGTAAGTTTGATGTTTGATGTGCTACCGCCAGAATGGTAGCAGACTCCTCCTGTTGATTTGGATATTGCATGTACGTTTTCCCTCTCACTGTTCGGGAGGGGGAGATTGTTGGAGTTATCCCTCACATGAGGAGGAAAAGATGAAGCTACTATTAAGAAAAACAATTAGCATCTCCAAATTCATATCCAAAACAATAATGCTGCGAATTATTGTACTTACAATTATCTTATTATTTTGTCATATTAAATTCTATATAAATAAATCAACTATATGAGTTATATGTGCAACGCATGTGCCCATTTACTAATATTAAATAATGGCTATTCGGAAAGACATTGTAACTTCATATGGCTATGGAGTCACCATTCTGATACTTCTACACAGAGAAGGCAACAGAGTTTAAGGCGCAAAGAGAGCCTACCGAGAACTTTATCTATATATACCTAAGATCTGGCTTTCTATGAATTCACAGTACGTAATACTACGTTCAGGCAGCCAAGGAATTAGCATCAAGTACGAGACCAAATTTATTCAATGCCTAAATCTTTTGCATTTTCTTAGCAGTCTTAAACTAAGCAATCCCAGATCACCGATCCCAGATTCGCGGGAACGAGACAGATTAAAGACAAAGTGTAGAATGTAGGGAGCCGACATGAGAGTGGGATAGGGAGCCGGCATGGGAGTGGTAGATGGGAGTTGGCACATAATTATTGGAGGAAAAAAGAGGGGGAAATAAGTGCAAACTCAATAATGGGTCCGGTTCTAGGGACTAAATTATTTTTAACTCAAGTTTGACTCAATTTCTTAGCCATAGGATTTTCTTAATCTAACGGATCTAATTAAAGAAGTCTACAAGTTTACTTATTCTTTTTGGATGGCGTCCATGTGGGACCAGCCTCACTTTTTTTCTCCCTATTTCTATTTTGAGGTATCTTCTTTCCGTCCCATTCCCTCTCTTCTAGCAGAACCAATAACTGTCTTCCATACTTTCATTCCAAATCACTAATTTGGATCAAAACTCTTGGGGATATGAAATTGTTCCATCGTGTTATTGATCACTTGAAAAATAAATGCAAATACAAAGCACAAAAAGAATAACTACAAAAGAGAAGAACGACTTTCCTCTCTAGTGAAGCATTAACAAGAAGTTGGTGTAGTGTACTTAACATTGGTCATATAATACGTTCAAATCACGAAACCATTTGAGCAAAACCAAAATCACGAAACCACTTTTCCTCACTTTTCCCTATGCTTATAACTTATGGCGTAGAGTCTCAAAACTAGGATAAGTGGTGCTTTATATTTCAAGGCTGTTGAAAATGGTTAGAACAGCCCAGAGATTAAGGTTTTATTTGGAGCCGCTAATGATGGAAATGGTAATAAGTGAGGAATGAATAAAACTTAAAAATTATGATGTTGGAAATCATGACAGAGAGCTAACTCCACCAGTTTTCAACATTAAAATGACTTGTCTACGAGCACAAATTCACAAATATAACCATTTGGTATGATACGACAAACCATATAACACTTTTGACTAAACAAAAAAAATAAAAAGCAACTCAACTCCAAATTCTTGCAGAATCATGCACTTCAAAATAGTTCAACTCCAAATTCTTTGAAAATATAAATGTCAGTTCCAAAATTCCCACATATTTTCCATTAACCTAATAATAAATTTTTTGTTGTTTCAAGAATTTGAATCGGAGATGGAGGCACTGAGAGAGTTGTGAGAATGGTGCAGGTTGGAAAAGAAGAAGAATAGTTGTGAAAATAAAAAAATATCCGTAGTTAGAGAGTTGGGCGTAAAAGTGAAAAAAACGTTATTAAATTTTAGAATGGTCCCACATGATGTCATCTAAAAAGAGCAAGTCAACTTGGTAGACTTTATTAATTAGATCTGTTAGATTAAGAAGATCATATGGCTAAGAAATTGAGTCAAACACTACACCAGAAAAGGCATTTACCAACAGTTATATCCGTTACTTATATTTTTACTAACGGCTATATATGTTAGCTTTGCGGCGTCACTGTCATTTAGGCCAAATTTAGTAACGAATACAGCCGTTACCGAAATTAATTTTAGTAACGGTTATATCCGTTACTATAATTCTTTGTAATGGATAGCCAATTGTTGATAGCCCGTTTAAATTTGTAATTTCTAACAGATGTAAGTGTTAGTAATGTTTGGCGCGATTTAGTTAGTTGCTATGTGTCACTTTATTAGTAACTATTTTTGTAACGGAAATATCCGTTAATAAAGTATAACCAAAAAAAAAAAAAAAAATCCTGGGTCAAATTGTTTCCTCCTTGCACATCTAGCTCTAGCACTAGCACATATGATTATTCACTTATAAAGATTACATTGCACAAACATGATCAACAAATGAATAACAAGAAACAAAACCACCAATCAATTAAACATTATTATAAAAATATAGCCACCATTCGAAATCCCAATTTACAAATCAAACTTATATAGAATTGAATTCGCCTAACCTAATCTTGGGACAATGTCCTTGGTAAGAGACTAGATTATATTACAATTGGTAATATGACCAAGCTTGGAACACATTTCTAACCTGAACGCATTCACAATATTTTTTAAGACATGTGGACTTCTTGCAAATGCATCCCCCTCTTTAAGACGCTAGAAAGAGAGTCCTTACTCAACTGTTTGCTGGGGTGTAGTCACACGACGTACAATTTCTAGGGCAAACGCATGTGGATTGCGTGTTTCAATTTGTTGTCAGGTTCCAAGAACCATATCTTCATATTTTGGTTTGTTAAAGCACCCTTGGCATGCACAAGGTTCAACACAGTTTACTCCAGTAGCAAAACACAAATCACGATACTTCCAGTAAGTAGAAGGCATGTACACAACCAAGGACTAAGTTACTCAACCATCACAACCATGAATAAACCGAAGTCTTGTAAACAACATGAAAACAGTTAGGAATACTAGACATGTAAAAGATGGAAGCCATCTCTATATACACCTTCACCATGAATAAATCGAAGTCCTGTAAGCCAAAAGAATATTTCTCAAGAACTCATTCCACGCCAAGGATTTGGAGCATGTTTTTTTTTCAGTAAACACAAAACACGCTCTCCGTAGATGAACCCATTGAACATAAAAACAAATAGCCAACAAAAAGAAATATTGCACTTAAAAATATAGTATAGAGAGTAAGAGAACCTACTAATCCAATAGAAATTAAACGCTTGAAAAGTTGAGTGGTGTGCACTTCAACTTCCAATTTTCTAAACCTCGCAAACATCAAACCAAAACGTTGTTGTTACTAACTCAAGAAGATGAAAAACTAAAATAAAAAATAGCTAAAATACCGTGTCTGCTCACTCATCCTAATGTTTAAAATCAGCACAAAGACAAGGACATACATTCAGATTGTTCCTTATGTAATTTTGAGCTGAAACTTAACAACTCAAGAGCTAGTGACCAGAAATATAACCTTAGTTCTAGTTCATAAACCCATTGGAAGACTTCCCTAAACTTTGTAGGTAAGGAAAAATGAATGGAATAATAGTTGAATCAAGTACCTAATTTGTAAATGATGATTATTATTATTTAAATTGGCATAGTAGATGCAAGGCTAAATACATAATTGAAGTCAATTTTTAGTTTATAGAAAAATAATCATTTATAAACAAGTTGATACCTTAATCTGTAGAGCACCACATTTTCCAAAGAATCCCAAAATAACTAAAACCCCAATTAATGAAAGGGTTAACTAGTATTACCCCCCTACTAGATGAGCCAATTAGGATTTCCCCCAACTAGATGGGGAAATTAGGGTCTCCCCCCTGAGTACACACAAAAAAAATATGGTCAACCCAAGTTGACTTTTTTCTCAGGGGGGAGACCCTAATTTCCCCATCTAGTTGGGGGAAATCCTAATTGGCTCATCTAGTAGGGGGGTAATACTAAAAAATCCTTAATGAAAGGGACTAGTGTTCATCACCTGTAAAAGATTGCAAAAAAACTCATTAAAGCAAACAATAACCAGTAAAATGACATGGTGCTAAATATGGTGTCATGGAGGGTGACCGAATATAGTTGAATAGGAGCTATAGGATAGAATGGGAGCATAGCTTAGAGGAGTTTCATGAATCTAGAGCACCTGCAGATCTGCAAGCAACTTTAAATTCAGTGAGGAGACATCCATTCAGAAGGCAATTAGCATTTAGCTCACATTCAACATAATTGTGTAAAGTTTCCACAATACAAATGCAATACAGAACAAGATACTACAAGTTAGACTTCCACTGTATTCAAAATTCCTTGGAGATTTTAGCTGGTCAAACTATTTGATCAATGCAATATATTTTCTTTGTGAATGTAATGCAACAAACGTATGTTAGTTGTTGAGGAAATATGTTACACATAGTTATTTACCTTTTCAAACATATGTTAGTGAAAAACTCGATCCCTAGCAACATGCCATGTAAACATCTTAAACCCATACTGTAAAGTACACAATAATCTGTTATAACATGAAGTTGAAGCAAGTACCTTACGGTATCAGCATGTATGAATGATGGTGATGATAAGAGTGTACTATGCCAGCCAAGGGTAAAAAATAAAGTTCTCCGGTAGAAAACAAGGCTGAGTATCACAAATTCCTGAATCTCCGGTAAAGAGAACCACAAAATGAAAGCCCTTCATTAGGAAATTCTAGTACCACATCCGCTGAAACATCATGCAAACATAGAAAATTTTCAACAAAGAAGATGAACAATGAAACTACTTTAAGAGGTGAAAAAAACGGATTGTTGTCAGAGCCTTCTTCTCCAGATGAGCTCAATAACCAAATGTGAAGAGAGAGATGAGAGATTGAGCGAGAGCTTACCTGGTTCGTCTCCATCCATAGAGCTCTATAAAAGGAACACCTTTTTACTTGAAAAACCCCGAAATTGTGAGCATGTTAGGGTGCTTTCAACGAAATCATCCCAATCCAGCATAAATTTACATTCCAATATATGTTACAGTTCCACACAAAACTTAAATTATCCAAATTTACAAGCAAGACATACAATTAAACCTAATTTGAACAGTTCATGGAGCACAATTAAACCAAAAAACTTAGAAATTCACTAGCTAGTTTTTTTGGTAGAAGGAGAGAGAAAATCGATCAAGAGATTGAGAGAGAAAGCATAAATACCTGGTACTTTTTCATCTTTGTCGACGAGGGGTTTGACAGAGGCGACATGGGATAGTGTTTCTTGGAATCTTGTAGACTTGAGGGGCACAATTGTTTTATTTACTTCAGTTTATTCCGTTAGTTCCATATATACCCTTTCCGTCTTTATTTTAGTTTGTTGCCTAACGGATATAATTGTTACCACAGATTAAAATATTGCTTTGATAATAATTGTGAAAATAAATTGAAATATACTAACGGATACCAAATAACCTCATATTTATGTCCGTTAGAAAGGTTGTAACAGATATATTCGTTACAAATGAAAATTTTACTCTGTTACAAAATAACCCTTACGGTGTAGTGAAATTTGAGTTAAAAAAAAAATGAGTCCCTAGAACTGGACCCTCACCAATATGGGGTATAGTATAAGAGGAAAAAAGGTTTCTTTCTAGAATAAGGGGAACTCATTTTCCTGTTTTAGTCCTACTTCCATGGGATCACATTCCTTTCTCTCTCGTTTTCCTCACCAATCATACCCAAACCACTGTCTCAAATTAACCCTTTTTCTTTTTAAATCGCGCAATTAGTTAAGTACACAAAAATAAAAATAAAAATAAAATGTTGCAATCAAAAGCGAGAAACTAGTCGAAATGGTTAACAAAGAACAATTGAGTTAACATTATAAATTTGGTTGTCAAAATGGTAGTCAGATATAAAGATAAACGAATCAAATTAATGTATATATCATGAAAATTAAACCTCTCTATTAAGCTCCACCTCCTATCATAGGTGAAACGAGGGTTCCAACAAAAGGAAGCCAATCAACACGATAATAGCTGGAGAGGCCAACTTCCTTAACCTGGCCAGTTTTCGGGTCACAAGAAATCAACTTATCGCCATTGAACACAAATAGAACTTCCCCCCTCGTCAAAAGGCACAACAACTTGGTATGTCGAAATTCCCCAGCCATTGTTAGCACATATTGTTTAGTCCAAGATTCCTGGAGTCCGAAATGCTTCATTATCCATATCTCAGCACGTCCAGGTGAAGAATAGTCAACCGCAGAGATACAACCGCCCAGTGCACCAAGGTCTACAGAATCAAGATCCGGGTTGGAATTGAGGTGTGGAGGTAACAAAACAAATTGAAATTTCTCATTCCGAACATCAAAAGAACCAATTCCTAACACACCTATTTCACGATTCATATACATATTCGACTGCCAGTGCAAACTTCCATCCATGGAAAAATATTCAGTCGTTGGTAGAAATGGGAAATCGCCAATATTTCGCCACGAACCCAAACCAAGTGTCCATACCTCAGCTACTATTATGAATTTAGGATCAGGATCTGTGTCGTCTGGATAAGAAATCGCTACCACCTTGTACTCATTACGAGTAGAATCGTAACCAAAACCAAAGTGTGTGTCAGTACTTTCAAATTGAGTCGCCATTAAATTAGGAGATGGAATATCCAAAACCTCTCCAGTGATAGGATTCCAAATATGAATATTTTTATCACCCAAATTCCAAATACAGAGCAAGCCATTACAAGAATCCACCAATTCATCGTCTCTTGAAAAATGAAAGGGAGGTAATGGGAACGGTTTTAGTGACTCATTGCTGCAACCAACATGCTCTAGTACCATACTATAATAATTTGTTGTTGAAAAAGCATCCGGATCAAAGACAACAACATCAGTGTCTTCAACATTGTTAAGTTGAAGTAAGCGCTGGTTCTTGAGATGCATATCGATGAAAATAGGATCGGATATTAAAACCAGCCAACTTCTGGAAACACATCTACATCGCATTAGATACCTGATGTGTAGTCTGGCTAGTATGTTGTTGGTAATGTCATCGGGCAAATTCCACCCAGTAATCTCTGTAGGAAGAGTAGCACATTTTCTTTGTCTTTCTTCATAATTTGTTAGCCTCATCTGTCTCTCCACTCCAACAATCTCTTCCATTATTAAATCCAACATATCCTTATTCTAGACCATGAAATTAATCCGTTATTATTATCAAATTACTGTCAAAGCAGATAGATAAACGACAATAAAAACATTAAGATAAGTAAAAACATGAATCATGATCAGACTATTGTCACAAATCTAAGCAGTGTAATTGATCTATATTAAGGGTGTGTTGGATTTGTGGAAAAAATTCCCACATTAATTTAAAGGACAAAATTCTATTGGTTAATTAGTTGCTTTAGTGGAAACTTTTCCCACCCCTAAACCCTACGTATAAAAACTTTCCTAAAATTACCACAATCCAAAGTTCAAACACACTCTAAAGTCTAAACTCAAATAAAATAAAATTTGTAATAAATTAAAGGGTTAACTAGTATTACCCCCCACTAGATGAGCCAATTAGGATTCTCCCCCCCCCCCCCTAGATGGGAAATTAGGGTCTCCCCCCTAAATACACAAAAAAAATTTGGTCAACTCACTTTGACTTTTTTTTTTGTGTATTTAGAGAGGAAGACTCTAATTTCCCATCTAGTGGGGGGTAATACTAGTTTACCCTAAATTAAAAACCAAAAAATTAATTAATAAATTTGTAATTGACGTACTGAAGAAGTTACCTGACTTTGGTGGGAGTTTTGTGCACTAACACAACCTTCTTGTGCGCGACTTTATGAACAGTGAGTCTTATCGACCGAACCGTCACCGAGCATGCATGTTCTTGTTCAATGGATCGTGAATTTTAAACACCTTTTTGAGTATTACAAAAAGCCTTGCTTCTTGGTTTTTATAATAAAAAACCTGTTAGCAGTCTATAAGTTCGTGAATAAGTAGGAAAACTATGAACACTCGGAGAATTTTCCTAATGCGAGGTAAAGGTGTAACCCTTTTTAATTTGTTTGTCCATTAAAACACGTTATGGTACTACTTGGAACAATTTCACAGAGCTTGTTTATGCTATTTGTACTATCTTTAAATCGTAAGCCCATTACCCAGCGAGGTGTTTCTGTTTCTATTGAATTTCGAATTCATCCTTGTTAGCATCTGCAAAAGACTCATGAATTGGGACACATTTGCATCGACTAATACATATACTTTTGGTATTTATTTTGCAAACAAAATATATATTGCCATTGCAAGTTCCTACCCAATTACATATATTGCTATTTCCTCTGATTATTTCCACGAAAATCATTAAGCATTGCCAAACAGATTGATCTTAAAATGCAACTCAGTTATCCCTAGAAAGCGGTGAAACCGTGAAAAACAATTCACAGAACGTGTATATAGGAAATGAGGCTGATCATCTAAAGCTAAAACTTAAACGAACGAACAGTTAATTGCGCGTATATGTCATGCCGTAATTGTTGGCCTGGTGCTGCTGCTACATCAATCAAAAGGTGAAAAGGATACCCCAAGCTTGCGTTTCTGACTGCTTATTTATACTCTCTTTCTTTGAGTGGACGAGTCTTTGTATAATTTCACCATCTCGAAGAGACAATTCAGATGTTCGCGCAGTTCATCCTCATTTTTTAGGGCATTCTTGAACAGTTCAAGTTAAACTCCTCTTACATCAGAGATTAAAGCGTGCCAGGTTTTACCTGATGCGCATGCGTGGTCTTGAGAAGATGTCCATGGTTATTTCTTTAGGGAGACTATTCCACTCGGCATTCTTCGTATCTTCGTCTTTTTTTCTCAACTGCTCCATCTATTTTTTCCATTAAGACTCAGGAGAGTTTTACTTTACGTTTTGTTTTCAAAAGTCTGCCATGTTCTACGCACATACATGCATCTCATTAGATCCCTTATGCGTGGACTTGAGAAAATGTCCAAGGTTATTTCTTCAGGGAGACTATTACCCCTTTACTGCTCTCTTTCGCATTCTTCTGCCTTCTTCATATATGTGATGGCACATGGTGAAAAGGTGGCATGAGGTATTGAGGTGGCTAGAGGTGAAGCATGAGCTAGACAAGTCAAAGACATGAGTTGGCAATTTAAAGACACATGTCCATCCTCATAAGTATGAGATGGAATTCACAAAGACTATATTACAGTGTTTCAGAGTGTTGGTACCATAGTACAAAATATCCCAATATATCTCAATATTTGGAGATATCTATCTAGATTTTAGAAAAAAATATATAAATTTCATGATATGTTCAGAGATATATACAACTGCAAATATCGGCAATATTTCAACGATATTTATGATATTTGAGAATATTTTATGATATTTAGCGATATTTTGTGTATATAACAATTTTATTTAATATTTACCATTATATTTCAAATAAATATAAATAATATATCATGATATATCAAAAAATATCTACAATATCTACGATATTTGTCGATATTTTGGATATATATACGATATTTGCATGTGAAACAATGTCAAATATTCCCAAAGAAAAAGATATATCCACGATATATATCCAGAAATTGAATATCGATAAATACCCATATCCTGATATTTTGTACTATGGTTGGTACAAATGAAAGCAGATAATGTCGACATTGGTATGTATGTGCCAAATTTTTCTGAAATTTTCAGAATATTTCTGATAAATTATCAATGAAAATTTGACCCAATTAGAACATTGAACCATGTCTACAACTACTCTGTGTGTTCTCGCAACTTGGGTTAGTTGCTATATCAATTTGAGTTTTGAAGGACTAGTCGACTAGATATAGGTTGTGTTAGTTGGTTTGCAATGCGTTGGACACTTGTGTTACTTGGCAAGAAAGAAGGTTACAAAAATACGTATGCAATTGACATGGAGATACAAAAATATAAACTGAATAGTTTTGGTGCAGCGCTCACTAACACAATCGTTAACTGATGAGAAGCTAAACTATAGTCATGCAAGAGTACTGAACTCAACTGTAGACCAAAAGAACCAGATGAACTCGAATGACTGCAGACCTGCAGGTACTTGAAACTGTTACTGTAAATGTCTTTCAAATCATTTTGTCACTTAATCCGAAAGCAAATTGAGCGCTTTCAAATCACTCTTGTTATCTTGAAGATGAATGTATCCGAGCTTTAGCTCTGTTTAGTCTTACAAATTCATAATCCAGTTCAATATAGGTTGAAGTGTTGAACAAAGAAAGAGAAATAAAAAGCGCGTGGTGCAAATATAAAGACTATGCAGCATATTTATCCCATTTATCACTGGTCCCTAGCGTTATCAAACAATCATCCAGACCAAGTGCTAAAACTTCTTTCTAGTGAATTCTTACATCATTACTTCTCAAGACAACAAAAGTAGATACAGTTTTACATGATGATTTCTTATACGTACTGGTAAACATACCTGCTTGGCTTTCTCTTAAAGGGGCAGTATAGTGTCTTGCACAACTTATATATTGTCGTCTGTTAAACAAGTTAATAAGCATAAATTAAAAAGTTGTTCAAAACACTAGAGAAGCTGCCCACATATCCGTTTAAGAGAAACCTTATAGCTATATATGTACCAAGGGATTTGTGTTTAAACTTCGAACTTCAAACTTCAAAGTCGCAGCGAGGTGAGAGAAAGAGGTCTCCTTCATCCAAAGCTAAAGAACGGTAAAAACCATCAGAATCATCGGATGTTTCGGATGCCAAGTGATCACCACTTACAGTAGACATAGATGATCTGTGTGAGGTAGCACTGGACTTAGCTTTCTTTTTATGTAATAAAAGTTCCTTATTACCTGAAGTCAACGTGGTGTTTGGGCCAGTGTTCAAGCAGCTTGAATTCGAATTCGAATTCTTCCCTGTTAGCTTTTGCACTAAACTCATGAAATGGTGCTCATCTGCATGTATAACTTTTGGTGACTCAACATAAATTATAGTTGGCTTCCTTAAATTTTCCTCGCCATTATTTCCCCTGTGAGTGTCACAGCGACGCTTCTTTGATAGTGTAGATTGGTAACCTAGTTCATTGTTCTCTTTGGGCAGATTCATTGAGAGACAGCAGATTCTTTCCTTCTTCCTTGTTCTCTTCGGTATTGTACTTTATCGTTCTTCTTTGTTTTTGAGCTAAGAATAAAGAAAGTAAGCTTCACACAAGACGATTGTTATTCTTCAGAACTCATGGCCTATTAAGTGGAATACAAGAAGATGGTGTTGTCATAATTCACTACAAAAGTACAAGTTTCATATCAATATATGTAAATTATGGTGCATCAAAGAAGTGATCAATCAAATGAAAGGTCAAGATTGAAGAATAAGTACGCCAATTGCTTGCTACATATCCTTTTCTCAACCTTGACTTGAATATATTTAACTGTCCACCATATTGGCGATCTTTTAAACGAGAGAGATAAAGAAAAGAAAACATCAATTAGTCCACTACTGAAAGTTGACTTTTAGAGATGGAAGCACAAGTTTCTGATCTAAGGACGGCAGATTGTCTGTGACTGTCAATTATTGTCAGCTAGAGGGCATGAAACTTGAAATAGAACCTTGTTTAGGAGACTTTAAATATACATCCAATATAACAAAGCTTACCTACTATTATGCCAACCTTATCTCTAAAATTACTAATACATAACTAAGTTAATAAGAATCTAATTAAATAGCATTAGCGAAAACGTTGAAGTAATAGTCAATAATTCCTCAACAAGTCGATAATCCCTTGGTGCTAACTTTATGTGATAGTAAACTATTCAGATAAACAAATGATTAAGTCATTAAGAAAGAATTACGACCATTAAACTACAATATATGCACGCATCTTCAGAGCAGGTCATGAGTTACTCATGTATATATTGGAAGGTAAGGAGCCGCCACCAAGTAGTAAAGTTTTTATAAATTCAGAAGAATGATTTCATTACAATGCGGCTAAAATTCATTTCAAAATTTCTAACACCACCTAAAAAAAAAAAAAAAAAGTTGCAGAGCAGGGTAAAAACAGCAGTCCAACCTAATAGATTTCATAGACCAGACCAGAAATTCAGAGAAAGTGGCAACATCTATTTAGACTAGAGCACCGTCAGGAAATGAGAACCTTTGTTAAGATTGACCAATTCTATAAGATGATTTTACAAGATTGGGATATCTATCTCCGCAAATGTTGAGTCTTTTTTCAGTCAGAAACTAAGAGTGGAAAAAAATGTGATTTATAACAACCATTTGAGTAGTCTACCCTTAAAATATCTAGAGAAAGACAAACTTGTCAGCTAGCTAATGTGCCAAACCCACCAAATCAACCAAGAGTTGTAAATTCTTAGGCATCCCAAACAACCAAATAAGTAAACATACCAAATAAGCAAGAAGGCAGGGTGAAGCTTTTTCGCTATCTTCAACTTCAAGTGCTCTCAAATGGTATAGGCAAATATACCAAAGAGTTAAAAGCTCGTTCAAATGGAAGAGAAGAAGACTAAGTCCTAGTCAAAACCCTAACAATCCACTCCAAGTGTCTGACACAAACCCAGAAGTCTAACGTACCACTTCTCAGGTGTTCTAGTTCATATGTATGCTCCAGGGACATTACAAGTGGGTGGGCACTAATGGAATTACACAGAAAAGCAAATTCTACCCATGCTAAATGCCCACTTATATTTTTAAAGTAAGTCCTCCAAGAAATCCGACAGCCATAGAATTGATTTCTATCTTGCCATTCAATTTACCTTAATGGATTTGGCTTACCTGACCATGTGAGACCAAGTCCAATGCTGGCTAGCCCTAAAGGCAAATATAGCACCCTAACTACAAAAATGTCATTCTAATGGGACTACTAAAAGGGTCTTAAATTTGAAAGGAGTCAAAAACTCAGCCAAAGTTAAGACATTCGCTAACAGCTGCTATAGTAAGTTCAGGAGACGGACAACATAGTTTCTGCCGTCCGTGTATTAAATTTCAACGGACGGCAGAAACTGTGCCGTCCGTCCAAAAAAAATTCAATATAAGTTACAAAATAATAGACGGACGGCAGAAACTATGCCGTCCGTATCATTCACCACTTCAAAGCAAAAAAAACGATTGGATTGGTTTTTTTATTTTGGGGAGTCAAATTTGGTTGGGCAAACTAAAAGGCCCTATGTGTCAATTATGTGGCACTTTTAGCAGCCCAATTTAGCTGCTCTCCATTGGACTTGCTCTGAAGAATACGGTGGTTCTTGTTACAAGATCAGAAAATGGGCATAAAGTGCATAATGTCCCTAAGTTGTAAACCAATTTGAAGATGTGAAGTGAATTCCATGTCTCTTTCTTAGGCTAAGTCCAATGGTTTAGGGCGCCATCACACCAAACCACAATAGAATAGTTTATAAGGTTAGTGGGATAGCGTTTGAAGACCCAATGTCTTATATATATATATATATATATATATATATATATATATATATATATATATATATATATATATATATATATATATAAAACCCTTCCTAGCCGCCTTTGACATTGTGTAAAAAAAAAAAAAAAAAAAAACTCCCTAGCCGCCACTCCCAAAGACATATGGAAAGTTTTTTTTTTTCATACAAACATAATTCACCAATATTAAAGATTTTGAAAATAAATTTGGTCAAACAAATTTTCTAGCCTCCGTTTTTACTGGCGTGCAGACCATACGCTATATCATTAAAACTGGCAGTATAAATAGGTAAACTTATACCGATAGCATTGGCGGGTTAGCGTTTTGATGCACTATTAGATCACAATTTCCGTTATATCTGGTGTTTTACAGCACCATTGGAGTTATCATTATTATACTCCAATCTCGAGTTTCACTGTGTACAGTGAATTAGTCATAAATTCAAACACGCACGTAAATAGTAAAACAACTAGATTTTGGACCCGGGCATATGCCCGGGATCTATTAAATATTTTGTGTGTTGAAAAGGCTTTACAAAATGTCTCACACAAATTTTCGAATCAGAATATATTTTTATTGAAAATAAACCGAAATACGTTAATGAGCATTGATTATGGTGTATAAGTACTTGGAAACTAAGGAATCAAATTGAGATAGCCTATTCACTTTGTTGTTTAGGATATTAATCCATAATTTTCAAATAAAATTATCTTAAACTCGATCTAGCTTGTATAATAGTTTTCTTATATTTATGGTAATTTAGCGGCAAATTTTTGAATCGAATATATATTTTTTTGAAAATAAACTGAAAATATACGCTTATGGTTTTACTTGGAAACTAAGGGATCAAATTTAGAAGCCTCTTCACTTTGTGGTTTAGGATATTAATCCGTAATTTTCAAATAGAATTATTTTAAACTTCGATCTAGCTTGTATAATAGTTTTCTTAGATTTATGGTGATTTAGGCAAATTTTCAAAGCATAATATATTTTTATTGAAAATAAACCGAAATACATTAATGAGATATGGTGCATAAGTACTTGGAAACTAATGGATTAAATTGAGATAGCCTCTTCACTTTGTGGTTTGGGATATTAATCCGTAATTTTCAAATGGAATTATCTTAAACTCGATCTAGCTTAGTTTGTATAATAATTTTATTAGATTTATGGTGATTTAGCGGTAAATCATGATTTGTATAATAACTCGGCTTACTAATGTGTACAAATCACTAAAATAGATTGATTGTTTTCATATCCTCAAAGAATATACTACTCCCACTTGAAAAGATTTATCACATAAAACGTGTCCTACGAACGGGTGTCATTATATTAAATTATTCTAAAAAATATTAGTAACTATACATAACTATGAGATATGAAAATTATATTAATTACTCATTTAAATTTCTTGCACCACTCTCTATAAAAAGAAAACATCAAACCTTGATAAAACTCATTGACTTCTTTTTATTGTTAGGTTTAACAATAGAAGTTTGATTGAATTTTTGTGAGAATGCCCAATGTGGTGAAGATAATATTTAAGCTACTTGAATAGCAAGACATTCCCAATCACAATAAAAGAATTGTGATAAACACTACTTAAAATACAAAACTATATTTGTCGAGACATTTATTCCGCCTACATATAATACAAAAATATTTTAGGGTTATTAGTTTAATGCATTTGCATCAAATTTCTGATTTTCCATTAATTATTCTTAGAGTTTAGTTTAATGTAGTACGTTGCATCTAGTTTTTAATTTCTCATTAATTATTTTTTGAGGTTAGTTCAATGCAGTTACATCAAATTTATAATTTTTTGTTAATTATTCATTTAGGTTAGTTCAGTGCAGTTTCATCCATTTTTTAATGTTTCGTTAATTAGTCTTTGAGATTAGTTCGTTACATTTGGATCTAGTTTCTGATTTTCCGTTAATAACTCTCTAAGGTTACTTCAATACATTTGCATCTAGTTTTTTATTATTTATGCTTTGAGGTTAGCTCAATGCAATTATATCCGATTTTTTATTTCCCGTTAATTATCCTTTAAGATTATTTCAATACATTTGCATTTAGTTTCTGATTTCCCACCAATTATTCTATGAGGTTAGTTCAATGCAGTTGCATTCGGTTTTTGATTTTCTGTTAATTATTTTTTGAGTTTAGTTTAATGCATTTGCATCCAGTTTTTGGTTTCCCATTAATTAATTATCTAAGGTTTGTTTGATGTATTTGCATACCGTTTCCGATTTCCAGTTAAATGTTTTTCAAGGATTTGCATCCAATTTATAATTTCCTGTTAGTTATTATCTGACGTTAGTTTAATGCAATTGCATCCAGTTTCCGATTTCTAGTTAATTACTTTTTGAGTTTAGTTTATTGCATTTGCATAAAATTTCCGATTTTCCATTAATAATTACTTTTTGAGCTCAGTTATGTATTTGAATCTAGTTTCTGATTTCCTTTTAATTATCCAATGTGGTATGTAATACCAACTTCTACTGACCCATCTGTAGTGTCCTTGCAAACATGACATAAAAAATAAATTATGTTTGATTTATTATGTGGGATCATCGAAGATTATCCAGTTCCTGATTTCCCATTAATTATTCTTTAAATTATTCATGACTCACTATGTGAAATCTTCAAAGATTATCTACGAATGGGTGTTGTTATATTAATTATTCTTAAAAATTTGCAAAATACCTTTTAACTATTATATATTAAAATTATATTGATCACTCAACCAAATTTCTTATAATGTGAAAAACCTCACTCTCGATTAAAAAAAAATAACTCACCTTTGATAAAACTCTTCAACTTCATTTTGTTGTTTAATAATAGAATTTTGATTAAAGTTTTGTAAGATTGCTTAATAAGGTGAAGTTCATATATATTGAAGCTACTTGAATAGCAAGGAGTACCCAATCATCTGAAAAGAGATAAGATAAACATCATTTTAAATACAAAATTATACTTATCGAGACATTCCCACAACATATAACCCAACTATATTTTTGAAGCCGTTAGTTCAATGCATTTGCTTCTAGTTTCGATTTTTAGTTATTTATATTTTGAGGGTTAGTTCAATGTAGTTGCATCCAATTTCCAATTCCCATTATTTATTTTTTGAGATCGGTTCTATGCGGTTGCATCCGGTTAGTTTATGATTTTGATTTTTTTTTAGGTTAGTTCAATACATTTGCATATAATTTTCAATTTCCTGTTAATTGTTCTTTGAGGTAAGTTCAATGCATTTGCATCTAATTTCTGATTTTCCGTTAATTATTCTATTAGATTAGTTTAATGCATTTGCATCCAGTTTTCGATTTCTCATTTATTATTTGATAAAGTTGCATTTGCATCTAGTCTCCGATTTCTCGTTAATTATTGTTTGAGGTTAGTTCAATGAATTTGCATTCAGTTTTTGATTTACCGTTAATAATTTCTTGAGGTTAGTTTAATGTATTTGCATCTAGTTTATTTTTTGAGATTAGTTCAGTGCAATTGCATCCAGTTTCCGATTTCCCGTTAATTATTTTTTAAGATTAGTTCCACGCATTTGCATCATGTTTCCAATTTATAATTAATTTTTCTTTGAAGTTAGTTCAATGTAGTTGCATCTAGTTTTCGATTTCCCGTTAATTTAATCTTTGAGGGTTAGCTCAATACATTTCCATCCAGTATCTGATTTTCCGACAATTATTTTTTTATGTTAGTTTGATGTATTTGCATCCAAATTTTGATTTTCCGTTAATTATTCTTTGATGTTAGTTTAATGCAGTTGTATCCATATTCCAATTTTCTATTAATTAATTTTTAAGATTAGTTTAATGCTTGCATTTGCATCCAGTTTTTTATTTCCTGTTAAATATTATTTGAGGTTAGTTCGATGCATTTGAATCCAGTTTTCAGTTCCCCATTAATTGTTTTTTGACGTTAGTTTCATTCAGTATTATATATTTTTTTAAAATATTTGTCATTATTGCTTTGCCGCTATTTTTTTTTTTTTTTTTTTTTCCATTTTCTATTATATATTTTGTGAGGCCGTGTTAAGGATATATTCGAAATAAGTCGGTGTTTTCTCATAGACACTAAAATTGTATGATTTGTAATAGAGAATTAGTTTCTACAAATTTTTTTTTTTTTATTTGATCAAATATATAAGAATTGGAACACTAAAAGTGTTTGATAAGTAAGAGGAAATTACCTTTTACAAATCACCTATTTTTAGCCATTTTTTTATTTGATAAAATATATAAGAATTGGAAATACACTAAAACTCTCCAAATATAAGAATTATAAATACATTTTCTAAAGAGGTTCCATGTATATGAGATTGTAGGTTATTAGAAAAGACTATTTTTCATATTAGAGTGCCACATAAGAAATAGAAAAAACTAACTCTCATATTAGAGTGCCACATAGAGAGAGAAAATCTTTCATTAAAAGTCTCTCGCTTTAGTATATTTATGGGCGGGATCTTTTAGATAGTTTTTGCCATAATTGTTTTTAAATTTTGCAAACTTAGTTTGTGGATCTTTAATTTGTTGTTTAGGCAAAACCATCAATTAAGAAATAATCAATTTGTTTATGTTGCACACCACTTTTGCAATATTGTCGAATGGGAATTCTATGTGCTAAGAATGTTTTTAATGGGAATGAATATATGGAGTATAAACATCTTATTATTTAGACACTTACGTAAATACCTCGGCCAAAAGATGAACTTTCATAAAGAGTTAAGGGCTTATGAACTTTCACAAAATATGAACTTATGTACGTGGGCGATGATCATACCACAGTTCCATAATAATAGGGCTCGAGTGCTAGCTTGATCTTGTTAACTGCTCCTTGGAGGTCATTGAAGCTAAATAACAGGCATGCAAAACTATTGTCATAACGTTTGTGGTATACGGCATTCCCTGAGGTGTTGTATATATATGAGATTCTTCGTATGTTTATGCATTATATCCTACGCTTAAGAGCAAGATTTACACCTTTTTGCTACACTATATAATCTATATGGATTTTGCAGTGCAAGAGTTTCCAAGCTGGAATAGAACGCCCACCTAAGAGAAATTAAGAAAATCTTGCTTGGGTGGTAATTCCCTCAATTTGCTGAATTTAAGGAGTCACTACCTTGTAAATCAAACAATTTCTTAGCTCGGGGAGCATATGATATAAAGATAAATAACTTAAAACATATTTCAAAGGTAACGTAGTTTAAACTGGACCAATCAATTTCAACTGGGATAAGTACTATAGTGATCGGTTTGATCAAGAGGATAACTTGTGAATGGCATGATCATGTCTAGATGCCTCAATTATTAGCTTGTTTGTGAATATATTGTAGTATATGTTTTGTAACTATTGTAGCATTTCGATATATAACCACCGGTCTTTGAGTACTTACTTATCTATATTAGAAAGAGGCTTCATAAATGATGTCAATACTACACCTACACATCACGTGCTCACAATTGTTATTGTATTATCTCGAGAGAGTTTTTAGGGTGACCTAATACTTTTTAGCTATCGTTGAGTTTTGAGGCTATACCATTATTTTTAGGAATGTGTGCGTCCTTAAGGTTCTTAGCTTTCGAAAGTGGGAGAGGAGACACAACTTTTGGACACCTAACTCTCTTCTAAGAAAAATATAATTAAATTGATGATATATATGAAACGATATATATATATTGATAATCTGCCAAAGTTGTATATAATAATCGCTAAGCCAAGCCAATGTCTATCCATTTCATTGGAGCTACAATAATATAATTCCAAAGTTTTTAATTTTTTTTTTGTTATAACTTTCCATCAACTACATTCTTGAAAACATAGTTTGAATAACATTATCACACGTCTAACAACAAACAAATTGAACACAAATCAGAGCACTACTCCATTATCACATACACTTTATTTACCAAAAATCAGTTCAATGGATCTTATACATATACCTATACATAATCAATTCAATACATGCATATTTCATAATTAATATATAAATAACACCGTACCAAATAGCTAGCTTGAAGCTCTGAACATCAAACTTTTTCTACATAATTAAGGTAAAAGACTAAAGGATTAAACACCGTACCATAGGTTGAAGCCTTGAACACCATAACCTCGACTATATATATTTAGTATTATACACCAAAAAGAAGTCATACTACACATACCTGTGGAAAGAAAGACGGTCTTAATAATCTCTATACCAAGAAAATCATTCCTCTTATTTCCTAATTTCGTGTCTGATTTCCTATCTTGTTCCACCGTTAGATAGTACTGTGAGGTATGGAAATTTAATCAATAACGTATCTCATGCACTCACGACTGTAAATACTTGCAACATGTATATCCCAACCAAGGCCATGAACGTAGATATTAATGAATATCGCAATATGCAATTGTAGGAATTAGTTAAAGATACAAATTCATTGAAGTGAAGATCGAGTTAGTAATGGAAACCTTGCATAGGAATTCATGTTTTGAAAGCAACGAAGGGTCAAATTTCATGCTATTTGTTTCCCTAATCGGATCGTAATTGATTTCTAAATGTGGCTTATATTTGTTTACCTTTTTTTCAGTATATTATATTTGTTATTAATTCAAAGCTCAATTATGAAACTAAATACACAAAGATATAATTATTAAGGCATTTAATTATATTTGTTTACTTAAAAGTCTAAGTTCAATTAGAAAACTAAATACACAAAGATATAATTATTAAAAGTGTCCACGTGGGAGAACTCTCTCCTTGGAGAGCGCCACCTAAGAGAGAGATTATCCACCTCAGCAGTACTCTGCTTTAATATAGAGAGAGGTGATAGTAGATGTGTACCATTCAAGCAAAAAAAAAAAGTTATCTACAAAAATTTGGTTTTGGGGGGCCTGTTATTCAATTCCAACTTAGTTAAAATTCAGGGTACACAAAATAGTTAAGGCAATGTAGCTGCAAATAACCAAGTCCATAAACCAACAAAGGCACAAACACAACAAAAAAAATTCCCAACACCAGCCAAAAAATGGTCTTCTCCGCAAACCCATTATCTCTAAGCGTCCCCGAGCCAGTCTTCGAATCATGGTTACGTGACAGTGGCTACCTCGAAATCCTAGATGAACGTACCACCACTCTTCACAACCGTCAACTTCCACCTCCTTCCACCACTACAACCATCACCACTCCCACCCTTTTCTCTCATGTCATAACAATCTTCTCCCTCTTCACAATAAACCCATTGGCTAAACTCACAGCTAATGATTTCAATCTTCAAACACCTTCTTGGACACGTGGGTTCATTGGGTTTCTAGATTGTTACTCTTTCCCTTCTTCTGGGGAACAAGCTAAGTTGAGAGTGCATGAGAATGTTAAACGTTATGCGAGGAATTATTCTACACTTTTTCTTTTGTTTTTTGCTTGTTCTTTGTAAGTACTAGAATATAATGAGATTTTTATTTTATTTTTTGTTTTCAGTTATTTGGATTATTTTTGAGTTGGGGTGTTTTTTGTTTTGTAGGTACCAAATGCCAGTTGCTTTATTTGGGTTGATTGGGTGTTTGGTGCTTTGGGATTTGTTTAAATGGTGTAGTGAACGGTGGGGATTCGATAGGTATCCGTCTGCTCAACAAAGTTTGATTCGTCTTGCCCAGTGTGGTGAGTATTTTTTTTTATCTCCCCTTTTCTTTGTTCACTCTAATTTATAAATGTTCCAATAGAATAATTTTTATTGTCATGATAAAAGGATTTAGTACATGCTAGACGTTTGAGCGTGATTCCGATTCAGTTTTATGTGTTGTATGAAGAGGTTGTGTTATTTTCTTTTGGGGATTTGTCTTTTCCAAAAAGGGCATTATGATGCTTTGTGTTTAGAGAAAATTTGATGACAAATTTATGCAGTAATAGTGTGTTAAATTGGATTAGTATTCAGCCTTTATAAATCAGAAACAGTGGTTTATACTTTGTGCATAGGAAAATAGTTTGTACTGCCGGTACTGACTAACTAATGCAATATAAGGTTGCCTATATGCGTGTGCCTACAGGAGTCCCGAGGGTTTCAATCTCCCAGTTTTCTGTAGCTTTGGACGTGAATCTGGTCCATTTATTAAGCTTGGTTAGTTTGGTGTGAACTTCCTTGAGCATAATTTATGCAAGGCGATATGATCAAATAGCGCTCAACACTCACAACAAAAGAATAGAGAACCTCTACTCTGAATAATAAACTTTATTGAAATAAAAAACTGCTTTCTCTCATTCACTCAATGCCTTTTATAGGCTACAGTTTACTAAAAACTAAAAGACTCAATACCATAACAGAGAAGGTCGAAAATAGAAACTACCTAATGCACAAACCACCGAAATAAGATAACACATAACAAAGACCCCTATAGGCACACACCTATAGCTTGCAACTAAAACAACCGACCCTCCAAGCTAGAACATTCCTATAGGCACTCCTGTGGGCACGCGCATATAGGCAACCTTATATTGCATCAATAATGCCAATCGTTTCAGCTGGAAAATAAAAATGCAAAGTACTAGTACATGGTGCAGCTCATCAGTCAGGGCTCATAACAGCATATGATTGTGTAGTGGGCTTTGGGGCCTTTTCAAGAAGTTGGATAAATTATATCCTTTTTTATCATCCTTCTCCTTATTAGATAATTTATGTTGAAACTTTATATTGAAGTTTTTGATGTGTAACAGAATTAGATCCTTCTGCTTCTGTATATATTTTTATTATTGTTGAGGCTCTGAGCAAGTCATCAAGAGAGCCAACATTAAGGTGTGCGAAAAGGCTTAAAATTAATCTTGACCATGGCTGTCGTTTCATATCCAATTTTCTGGTGATACCATCATCTTTCTTAGGAAATGCGATGAACAGATTATGGAGCCTCAGTTTGCTTTATTTGTTTTGAGGCGGCCTTCAGACTAAAACTTAGGTTTTTAAAGACAAAATTGTCAACGTGTCCATGTCCTGCAGCTCATGTTCCATGACGGTGGTCTTGAACTGCATGGCAGGTCCTTGCTTTCTTGTTACTTGGGTATTCTCTTTGGTGGAAAGTAGAGGTAAGGCCAATGGGGATTCTTATGAAGGAAGAATTGAACTGGGAATTGGCAGGTCAGAATGATAGTTTTTTATTTTTATCAGGTGGGATTTGACTTTATTGAGCAATTTCTTTCTAGTCTTTCCAGTTGGTGTAAAACATGCCTAAGCAATAGAGGGTGTATAGGCTAACCTCTATATTTAGTCTACAGTTGAATCATGCTATGCTCATACAAATAGTTATGGAGTATTGGGAGCAAAACGGACATTGGTAAAGGGTTCTAATATCAAGGTTTGGTAGCAATAATTTGGGTAAGAATGTATTGCTAGAGTTAATAGGTGGGAAATCATCTATGTTGTAGCTGTGGAACGTAAGAAGAAATAGCATAGGGCTCATAAATTTTGAGTTGTAGGCGCTTACGAATATGTTGCGTCTTTTGTAGTAAGAGCATGCATATATCTACTTTTTATCCTATATAGAATATATTCCTTCAATCCCTTGGTTTATTTGTCAATAGGGCAAAAGGGGGGAATTGTACATTCTGACCCAAATTTGTTTGGTAGGCAAAATATCAACGCAATCTAAGTTACATTGACACGGATAGGTGTATCCGTATCTGACACAGATACGAAGTGTCTGACACGGCGAAATATGAAAAATTGAGGTATATATTACATACAATATGTCTGACACGGACACATGGATACGTATCCGACACGGATTATTTTTAAAATATGGTGTGTCCATGTAACATAGAACGCAACTAAATAACAGAAGACTTCAATATAGAAAAATCATCCTTGATTTATTCCTTTAAACCAATACTTTGCTCAATAGCGGAAATATAGTCATTCATTTTCTTATAGGCCCTTGTTAGACCTAAGTACCTAATACCTAATGACTGTATGGCGTACCATTTTAATCTATGTTACATGGACACGCCATATTTTGAAAATAATCCGTGTCGATACGTATCCACGTGTCCATGTCGGACACATATTATATGTGATATGCTTTAATTTGATAGTTCGCCGTTTCAGACACTTTGTCGGATACGGACACACCTATCCGTGTCAATGTAACTTAGATTTTAATACATAAACCGGTGAAGCTTATAAAGAAAATAATTGGCCCTGAAAGCATCTTCTAAATATCTGTTCAATTGAAATTTTTATTTGGTCTTCAGGATTCGAAAAAATGTTGGGGACTTTTTATCTTTAGCTGTCATATTGACGTGCATTGTATACATTTTATCTCATTGCCTTTCAATGTGTGAATGCTTTCACCATCTTTCCATCCTATAATGATATTGACATCTATGTAATACCAAATCATATCTTCAATCCGTAGCATCCAATGTTGAGGACTAGAAATTTTTGGTTTTAGGCTTTTAGCTATGAAAACGAATGATTTTCTTCCTATAGAGTTCCTTTTGGATGAGTTTCTTCTAATAACTTTTCTTGATTGGTTTTGTTCTTGTAAAGTTCCGTCGGCTGTATCAAAGACTTACTTGGGAAGGCTTTCTAATATCATGGTTCTCATGTTTTCCATTAATACATTGCCAAGTATCTTTCCTCATGTTAAGCAGTTGTTTATATGTTCACCCCAATGATATTTTTCCTTTATATGTTTTCACCGAGCAAAAAAAATGTTTGCAGTTTATATGGTGCATTTCTTTTACAATCGTCATTTTTCTTGCAGCAACTGCAATAATCTTGTACTTCTCTAGTGTTCAGATGGCTCTCTTTTGTGCGATTGCTGTCAGTTATGCAGGTGACAGTCAGCCCTATATATACTTATCACTATTTTTCTCTATGAGTTCATTTTTTCATTAGAACGTCCCTCATTGTCTACATCTTTTTTCAGTCACAATTTTGCATGCGTCACTTCGGAAGTTGAGTCCTCTGAAGCAACCAACTCGGGCTGATGGAAACAAGTGGTTCCAGCAAAGTAGAAACAGGAGTTGATGCCTTCAACATCACATCGTTCTTGTCTTATTTGAGATTTTTGCCCAAAGAATGATGTCACGTGGGAGATACTATTGGCGATTGCTGACCCATATAAGTATGTTAGGTCTTTTGTGTGTTTCAATCTGTTGTTTGTTCTGGGTGGGTCAAGTGAGCATCTTTCTCGATTAAATGGAATGCACCTTTGTTTTTGTTCACATTTAGGGTAGTCGTTGAAGAGATAGCAAAACATTTGCTTCTGCGCAAGCACTAGCAATTGAATGTGAATCACAGCTAAAGTTGTTGTAATGGCTGCTGTAATTATTACGTTTCTCAAGTTTGAAGCACACAGCGAACAACCAGTAATTGAGCCAGTCTGTGTTGGTGGGCATCATCTCCTGTTCATATATGTCAACTTCCTCACAGGAACTACAATATGTTAGGTGGTTGAGCCCATTTTTGATGCAATTTCTCTATCTATGCTGAGTTTGCTTCTGGCCCAATTAACATACTACACGTGTACAGGGGAAATCAAATCCCGTTGGAGACTTTCTGTTTTCTCTCGACTGATATTTTTGGTGGGACACTGGCACACACACGTAGGGCAATTGTTCGTTAACGCCATATCGTCATCTTGGGCTTGTAGCTGAATTTAAGTAACTGTAGATTTCCCGTTTGCCCCATTAATGGGGTTGGGTTCCAAATGTTGTGTAATATCAGTTGCCTGGGGTTGTATCAGTGAAGATGCAAACTTTTACTAGAGAGAAACTAAATCGAGACAATCTCTTGTTGCTTGATAATTGATATCACTTGAATTGAAATATCAATTTTCGCAATGGTTCTAAACCTAGTTATGTTGATGAACCAAACATATCAAACTAAAGTTCGAATCCAAATTATTTATCTTCCTCGCATTTAAACATGTTATTTTTAGCATAAATTTGCTATTTTTCTTTTGTTCTCAATTAAGTGGGGCCATTCTGACATAGCTACGTCATAGAGTCATGTTTAAAGAAGAATAGAAGAACGACGTTTGTAGGGTTGTTCATGATTGTACACGTGTCTATTTGCTATTAGGCCTTTGGCCAGAAGCAAACTAAGCATAGAGAAAATTGCAGAAAAAATGAACCCTTCGGTGGTTGTAGAAAATAAAAGGTCATTATTAATTTTCGAAATTTCCAGAGACATTGACTGCTTTTCAGTTTATGTTTTTTTGTGTTGAACAACTAATTAAATCTCCAGGTTGATATTACTAATATTTGAATTAGAGTTAATTAGTATTACCCCCACTGGATGAGCCAATTAGGATTTCCCCCCTTACTACATGAGAAAATTAGGGTCTCTCTTATAAGTACAAAAAAAAAAAAAAAAAAAAAAAAAAAAAATCAATTTGGAGTAACCATTTTTTTTTTTTCGTGAAGGGGGGACCCTAAGAGGTAATATTCATTAACCATTTGAATTATCATGTCATCTAACTATTTATTATACATCATCCCTTCTAAGATCAAACTTCAAACCTTTACTGTGTTGTGGACTTATGATTATAGTCACAAAAATCACATAAATTTATGATTTTTTAAAAAAAATGTAAAAAATCTCCGAATTGAATTGAGAGATTATTGTTTTTTTAAAATGAGTAAATGGTAAAAGTCTTCAAATTCTTGATGTTTACCAATTTTTAGCAAATTTTCAATTTTTTTATGATGATGGATGGCTTATTATACATGCATGCATTTTAATTTTTTATATTCTAAATTGCAAATATTTGTAGGATATTGTAAAGAAAACAACATATATATATATATATATATATATATATATATATATATATATATATATATATATATATCGGTTTGGCTAGGGTGACATCCTAACTGTGACATCCTTATTGTACATCCTATCAAAAAGTGCATTTCAACAATGAATTAGTGTATGATTTTTTGTAGATATAATTTACTCTTCATGGATTAGATCTCTACAAAAAATTAGCTCAATCCAATATGTGGAACTTTGTCATCGGCCAGTGTTTAAGTTTGCAATTTTATCTAACGGTCTAGAAATAATTTTAAGTTTGACAAGGCTAGAAATATCGAATTGAGCTAATTTTTTGTAGAGATCTAATCCATGAAGAGTAGATTATATCTACAAAAAATCATACACTAATTCATTGTTGAAATGCACTTTTTGATAGGATGTACAATAAGGATGTCACAGTTAGGATGTCACCCTAGCCAAACCGATATATATATATATATATATATATATATATATATATATATATATATATATATATATCGGTTTTGGCTAGGATGACATTCTTAGCGTGACATACTTATAGTGACATCCTAGTGTTCACGCCTTTAAACCCCGCCCTAAATTTAACCAACAAAACACAAAACCGAAATTTGTTTACAAACCCGTCCAAACGTGTCCCAAACCGAAACCAAACTCTAAAACTCCAAACTCCAAACTCTAAATTGAAAACCCACTCCGGTTTCCACTCCGACATACCACATCATCATCGCAAGCTTGAAGGACGGGTTAGTTACTTCTCTTATTTTGGTACAATCGCCTATGTCTTCATCAAGAACAACCTGAATTAAAATCATTGCATCTGTTTTGATAAATTTTTGATTTTCGCTTTTTTAGGTACTTGATAAAATCATTGCATCTGTTTTGATAAATTTTCGTTTTAGGACTACTTGATAAAATCATTGCATCTGTTTTGATAAATTTTGTTTTAGGACTACTTGAATCAGAACCATGACTCCTTGTTTCTAAAGGTAGTAACTAGTAGGAGGAGCTAGTTTTTAAAGACAAGATTGAAGTTTGAATGGTGTTTACTTCAACCTTAAAGTAACAAGATTGAAGTTTGAAGTATGTCGTAAAGTAACAATAATGAGTAAACTGTTGGATTATCAGTTTGGAACTAGCATATTCGGTGAACTCTGTCAAAGTTCGGTGAAGTAGCATATTCGGTGAACTCTGTCAGAGTTTTGAAGTAGCATATTTGGTGAACTCTGTTAGAGTTCGGTGAAGTAGCATATTCGGTGAACTCTGTCAGAGTTTTGAACTAGCATATTCGGTGAACTCTGTCAGAATTTTGAAGGAGTTAGGTGAACTACTCGCAGACTTCTTTACTTAACTAGTCAAGGTTGAAGTCCTCTTGAGTTGCTAGACCCATAGAATCTAGTTATGGCTGTAGACCTTCTTGTCTCTAAGATGTAATCCTCTCTCATTTGAAAGTACAAACTCCAAGATGTTTGATGAGACTTAGTTATTGAGCAAACATGTAATTTGAAGTTTGTGAAATCTTGTACACTACTCCACTCCCATGTTATTGTTCAGTAACCCAAAAGCACTAGAGGGCTTCCTCAGTTTTGTAAAACATGAGCCTTCTGGACATCGCGGTTTCAGTTCAACACTTCAAATCTTAAAGTTACAATAGAAGTAATAAGCTATAGTTACGAAAATTTAGCAGTTCTAAAATCTCTAGGAATAAAAAGATCATTCTATTTCATACCCACTAGGGAGGTGGACTGTGTGCACTTTCACTTGCGTTTTATTTTCTTAACTGGCTTGGTATTGAAAGATTAACTAGGGATTCTTTAAGTAAAAAGGTTGAACGTCACTAAGCAGAAATCGGTAGCTATCCTCACTGCACATTAAAGATTATAACTTGTTGTTTTGTGAGAAGCATAGTATTTACTTATCCAAAATGGGAATTTTTTTGTGGGTAGATTGTATCCGTGCACTTTTCTGACACGGCCCCCGCTTTGAGAAGTATTTTGAAGAGTTAACAGTAATTTTTCTTTTAGTTTTTTGTTTACCTACTTTTTTGAAGTCCAGTAATATGATTTCTTAAGTTGGTCTAATGTTATTATGTAGTGAAATAAGAGACATGTATTTGTAAATTAATAATAAATCTAGGAAATACCAATCTTCGGGTACTTTTGTGAGATGCTTTCACTAGTTCTAGTAGCATATACTCGGGAAGATTAAAGAGAACGCCGCTAGTAAATGACTAGGAAGAATATTATATTTTTTCCTATATTCTGCTTTTGTGGATTGATGTTTTGTGCGTCTGTATCTTGACATTATTCAGATGAGCATTGGGAGGAAATGGAAAGAAGTCATTGATATTACTTGATCGGATCACATACTGACTTCCATGTAAGTATCATTCAATTGATGAACTTCAGTGGTTTGTTTATCTCCGAACCTCACTATTTGTTACCCATCTTGTCACAGGATGATTCAAAGAAAGACAAATCAACTAGAAGTCGATACAATGTATGAGGAAGTTTAGATTACATCATTTAGGGAAAAGGCAACTACTCAATTGGTTTTACAAATTGCAACAATGTTCGATCATCTTTTATCCTCAAAAACTCCAAAGATCGAGCCGAATGAGTACATGATATACAATCTTGGATGTAACAGTTTATTAAGAGGAAAGTGATATTGATCGGTTTTGCTATTCACGCTTTTGCGATTGTTAGCATTAAATATTTTATGTGTTCTGTCTTCTTGTTCGCTGAAATTGCTCTTATTTATATTTTTACACCGCAAAAGTCGAACTATACGTGAAACATAGGTTTTTCGATTTAAATACGGGAGGAATTGACGATCGTTCTAAGCGTTTACATTGAATTTGTCCAATGGTTTTTGGATCTGTATGATCGTTTAGTGTCATTGTTTTAAGCAAGATGGGTATTTTTGAAAATGGAAAGAAATTTTTTAGAGCCAAACCGATTAAAGACTCCTTAATTGCAACATTATACGGTAGTTAGTATCACTGTGAAGCAAAACTGATTTTTTAAGGACACGAAGCCGTGCTAAAATGTGGTATACTGACTCTTTGCATGCAAGCCGAAGCTTATGGTGATGCTTGGTGTGTGGTGCTCCAAAATCTTTGCCACTTTAAATCATCATCGTCGGGTTAGTGAAAGCCCCGAAAGAACTATATAACACATTGTCCAATAAGGTTTCATTACTAGCGTAGCCTATGTTTCTTCCGAAGTAGAAGATAAACCGACCGATATAATCAAAACAAATTCAGATAGAAGCGAAGATATTGGACATACAGAATTTCCCGGTTTACATTTTCTCATCGAAAACCCGCATTAATCTTTGATATACATCTGAATTCCTTTGAAGAAACTAAAATCCATGCATTTCTCATGAATGAATGAAACTATTTCCTCAAGCAAGGAATCCAAGTCTTTCTCCATTCTTCTTCGCTAATCAAATCAGTCCTTGTCTTTGCTTTGCATCAGCTCCAATTGATTTGCAAAATTCAGTAATTACCTATGACAAGGTTGAATCCACCAATATCAACTATAATGAAATCTCTTGCATTTACGTGTGTGTGTGTGTGCTGCTCTGTTCTTCTATTGCTCTTAGAAAGATATAGAGATTGTAACTTTCATCAGGCATCACCACAGACTGAAATGTATGTTTAGCTACTAAATGAAGAAAAAAATGGAGTAAGTAGTTGTACCTGTGAGTGAAGGGCAATTGCCTTGCCTCTAAGTTGATTGAACCGTTTTTTGCCAACAATATCACGAGTGACAACAACTATAGACAAAAATCCCAATGTACATAAACAGTGTAAATAACTTAAACATCAAAACTCTGACAGAGTTCATCGAATATGCTAGTTCAAAACTCTGACAGAGTCACAGAGTTCACCGAATATGCTACTCGAACTCTAACAGAGTTCAAAACTCTGACAGAGTTCACGAATATGTTAGTTCAAAACTCTAACAGAGTACTCTGACAGAGTTCAAAACCCTGACAGAGTTCACCGAATATGCTAGTTCAAAACTCTGTCAGAGTTCACCAAATATGTTACTTCACCGAACTCTGATAGAGTTCACTGAACTCTAACAGAGTTCAAAACTCTGACAGAGTTCACCGAATATCCTAGTTCAAAACTCTGACAGAGTTCAAAACTCTGACAGAATTCACCGAATATGCTAGTTCCAAACTAATAATCCAGCAGTTTACTCATTATTGTTACTTTACGACATACTTCAAACTTCAATCTTGTTACTTTAAGGTTGAAGTAAACACCATTCAAACTTCAATCTTGTCTTTAAAAACTAGCTCCTCCTACTAGTTACTACCTTTAGAAACAAGGAGTCATGGTTACAGATTCAAGTAGTTCTAAAAACAAAAATTTATCAAAACAGATGCAATGATTTTATCAAATAGTCCTAAAAACGAAAATTTATCAAAATAGATGCAATGATTTTATCAAGTAGTCCTAAAAACGAAAATTTATCAAAAATTTATCAAAACAGATGCAATGATTTTAATTCCGTTGTTACTGATGAAGACATAGCTGATTGTACCAAAATAAGAGAAGTAACTAACTTGTCCTTCAAGCTTGCGATGACGTGGTATGTCGGAGTGGGAGGCCGGAGTGGGTTTTTCAATTTGGAGTTTGGAGTTTGGAGTTTGGAGTTTTTAGAGTTTGGTTTCGGTTTCGGACACTGTTTGACGAAGGTTTGTAAACAAATTTCAGTTTTGTGTTTTGTTGGTTCGTGGGCCGGGGTTTAAGGACGTGAACAGTAGAATGTCACTATAAGTATGTCACGCTAAGAATGTCATCCTAGCCAAACCGATATATATATATATACCTTGGCTAGAGTGACATCCTTATTGTACATCCTATCAAAAAGTGCATTTCAACAATGAATTAGTGGCTGATTTTTTGTAGATATATTCTACCCATCATGGATTATATCACAAAAAATTAGCTCAATTCGATATTTCTAGCCTTGTCAAACTTAAAATTATTTCTAGACCGTTAGATAAAATTGCAAACTTAAAACACTATTTTTGACAAAGTTCTACATATTGGATTGAGCTAATTTTTTGTAGGGATATAATCCATGGTGGGTATATATATATATATATATATAACTTTTAGCAAATTTTTAAAAAAATTATTATGATGGATGGCTTATTATACATGCATGCATTTTAATTTTTTATATTCTAAATTGTAAATATTTGTAGGATATTTGTAAGGAAAACATTATATATATATATATATATATATATATATATATATATATATATATATATGTTTATATATATCAAATATATTTATATATATATTTATATGTTTGATTTTTTATCAAATTTTATAATTTAATGTTTTAGCATTGCTGAATGAAAGTGCATTATTTACTCAATATATTAGTTATTTGATTTGGCTTTTCATTGAATTTTTCTGAAAATTTTTATCAAAAAAAAATTTGTACATAACCCTTTTTTGTGGATTTTATCAAATTTGATTTTTGGCACATCTTGCTGAATTGACACCGAATTCCGAATTTGTAACTATGGTTTTGAAGGGCCCAATTCAAAGTATCTATGCATCATTACGGCCTCTTGCTATTGCAATGGACTACTCAAATCAAGATGAGCCCATATAACCAAAAAAAATATCAGATCCAACGTCCAAATGAGTCCACAACTTTTGCTTCCACAAGTTCTCTATGCACAAAGATTTGTACACTGTTGATTTTTTTCTTTTTCAGGCCAGATCTTCCCTACACAGGCGCGGAGTTTCTAAACTTACACTTAACAACGCGGACTAGAAATTGCAAATTTTAAAATGTTGTAATTACACATTTACAACTCTGGGCAAACTTGAAATACTTGATTCGCAATGCTCTGATGATCGTTCTTCTATGTTTTTTTTGGTCAATATTGCTCCTCTAATATCAGTTTGCCAATTTTGTAGGCGACTTTTTTTTTTTCCGATAATATGTAGGTGACTAAAAGTGCAGTAAAATTCAACATTGATATGGGATGTAAGCCAGTGCAGGGTACTAATAGCATTTCATTCTGGGTCATTTTTTTAAAATTTGCAAGTGACAAATGCCATTAATTACAACATTAATGTGGTATGTAAGCCATCTAACTTCAGGAATGTTGTTGTCCATAATAACTCCATTTCACAATTGGAAAACTATACAACTTTCTCTTCTGTATAGTCCATAAATCCGGAGAACTTCCTTTGCAATCCATTTGATGCCACCGTGATCGAATGCTTATCACAGCTATTGATCAAGTGAGAGAAGAAACATTTTTTCACATTCGGGATGATCATGGTATGTACACCTGCTGTTTGCCATTGTTACCAATTGTGAAACCAAAGATGATAAAGAAGGTAAGAGAACTAAATACTAATAGAGGACCCTTTTACCTCTACAGCACAAGTCTGTTTTCAAATAACAGTTCTCTACCTTTATTCATGAGGTCTACCAGTCTACACCCTACACCTTTAAAGAAGATGTGTTTAAGTTACAACTGATGGATTGCCACAGAAATAGGAAAGACTGGTTCAACTAGCGATCCACTCACCTAGCTCTTCTCAGTCGGAAGACACATGGACTCTAACTAACTTAGAAACTCATCCTGTCATATCTAAGACTCTAACTGATAAATTAGAGAGAGAGATTTGATAATAGGGTGAACTAGTGTTACCCCCCTACTAGATGAGCCAATTAGGATTTCCCCCCCACTAGATGGGAAATTAGGGTCTCCCCCTAAATACACACAAAAAAAATTCGGTCAACCCACTTTGACTTTTTTTTTTTTGTGTATTTAGGGGGGAGACCCTATCTAGGGGTAATACCAGTTAACCCTTGATAATATTTACTTGATTAATTTATAATGAGATTACAATAGTTTATATAGAGATTACAAGTTCCTAAAATAGGAATAAATACAAACGGTGCGAGTCTGTACAAACACAAGCGGTGGATTTCTAAACAGGACGCGAGGCGCGGGCGCGCTCTAATTGGGCCTTGAATAGAGCGCGTGCGTGCTTTGCACTTTGACATACAGAACAACTTCTAATACTCCCCCTCAAGTTGGAGAGTGAATGTCAAGAACTCCCAACTTGCGAATTAATCTCAGAAATGTGTCATTGCCGAGAGGTTTAGTGAAGGCGTCAGCCACCTGATCTGAGGATGGAACGAACGTAGGAGATAGTAACTTGGCCTGTATTTTGTTGCGTAAGAAATGACAGTCCAATTTGATGTGCTTCGTTCGTTCATGAAAAACTGGATTTTGAGAGAGATAGAGGGCGGCCTGATTGTCGCAGAACATATTTCATCGAAGAAGGATGAGAGATGCCTAAGTCATGCAGAAGATACTTCAACCATTGAAGTTCATACACAAAGGTAGCCATGGAACGATATTCGGCTTCAGCAGAAGAACAGAATACAATGTTCTGTTTCTTTGTTTTCCAGGATATAGGGCTAGAACCAAGAAAAGTGCAATAACCACTAGTAGAACGATGAGTGACAGGGTAGCTAGCCCAATCAGAGTCATAGAAACCAGAGATGTGTAAAGAATTATTAGTGGATAAGAGAATCCCTTTGTTGATCGAACCTTTAAGGTAGTGGAGTATACGATGAGCAGCATCTAGATGTGGAGTCCGTGGGGATTGCATGGAACGACTGAGATAATTAACAGAATAAGTGATATCTGGGCGAGTAACTGTGAGATATAAGAAACGCCCAATCAAGTGATAATAGACAGTAGGATCTTGAAGTAATGTGCCATCATTGGTATAGAGATTGATATTTTGTTCCATAGGGAACTCAGAAATACGACCACCAGTGGTACCACAATTAGACAGAATGTCCAAAAGACATTTGCACTGTGTAAGAAATAATCCTTCTTTGGAACGAGCCACCTCAATAATACCCAAGAAATATTTTAGACGTCCCAAGTCCTTGATATAAAACTTTTCTTCTTAAAAATGCATCCAGTTCTGAATGAGAGATGGGTTGTTGTCTGTGATCAGAATGTCGTTCACATAAACAAGGACAAATGTAGAATTATAATCACAAATATTGGTGAATAAAGAATAAATAAACTTAGACTGCGTGAAGTCGGCAGTGATAAGATTGGTAGATAGTTTGGCAAACCATTACTGAAAAGCTTGCTTGAGTCCATATAAGGACTTATTGAGGCGACAGATTCTGTGCTCCCCCTGTTTGGCGAATCCAGGAGGTAAGGTCATATAGACAGTTTCATCCAAATTGCCTTGGAGAAAGGCATTGTGGACATCTAGCTGATGAAGGGACCAATGTCTGATAGCAGCAATGGAGAGAAGTAATCGAACAATGACTAATTTAGCAATGGGTGCAAAAGTGTCATGATAGTCTTGGCCTTCAATCTGATTGTAACCCTTGGCAACAAGACGAGCTTTGTAACGTTCAATAGAACCATCTGAATGATATTTAATCTTAAAAACCCATTTACAACCAATAGGCTTATGATGAGAAGATAACGGAACAAGAGTCCATGTATTATTTTGTTCCAAAGCTGCAATTTCAGCAGCCATAGTAGCTCTCCATTCTGGAATTTTGACACCTTGAGAAAAAGATGTAGGAATAACTGAATAAGACACTTTAGACAAAAAAACTTTATGAAAACTAGAAAAATTAGTGTCAGAAACATAGAAAGCCATATGATATGGAGTGGAAGACCATGTTACCTTTGAGTCTGATTGGAGGAGGTTGGCCGAACGACGAACTGTAGGTGCCTTGGTGAGAGTAGGACAGTGATAATCTTTGATGAGAAGTGGTGGGTGGTTTCGCACTCTAGTAGATCGAGGTGAGGTAGGAAAGTTAGGGTGTGGTGGTGAGGGAGTTCCAAAATTGCGAGTGACGGATGTGTCTGAGTTGGAAGATTGTCAGGAGGAAGGGGGCGGGCACGCTCTGTTTACTGGAGTTACAGAAGGGAGGGCGCGGGCGCGCTCGATTTGTGATGGATCAGGGCGCGGGCGCGCTCCGTCTATTGGAATTATAGGAGAGGATTGAATGTCGAAAGTTTCATTGTCTGGGATGGGTAAGGGATAAACTGTAGATGTGATGGTGGGGAAGATAAATGTTGATAGGGAAATACATTCTCATAGAAAATCACGTCACGGGAAGTATAAGTTTTCTTGGAAGATAAATCTTAAATGCGATAGCCTTTTTTAGCATAAGGATAACTAATGAAGATGTCAAGTTTCCCACGGTGATCAAACTTATTTTTAATGGAAGTATTGTGAGCAAAACATAAACAACAAAAAACACGAAGATGGGCAAGAGTGGGAGGTGTTGTAAATAAAAGCTCATGAGGTGATTTGCCATTTAACAATGTGCTAGGAATTTTATTAATGAGATAGCCTGCAGTGAGAATGCAAGGTTCAAGGAGACAAAGCCTTTATGAAGCCCGGTCAAAAGCTGAAAAGTCAACATGGGCAGAAATAGTGCACAAGTCAGCAGAACTTCCAAAAACCATATCTTTGGACTCAAGCCTCGGATTTGGGCCTACCTTACGTCAAAACGACTGGCTCGGAAAGAGCTTTCCAATGGTCCAAGACTTGACCCAATCAGAGGAGCAGAAGTAGACGAAAAGTCTATTGAAGTCAAAGCCAGCTGAAACGGGCTCTATGGACTGAAGAAATTAGGCTTTGGGCTCGATTTTCCGGTCCAAAACATGGCTCCTCAACTCATGCACGAAATTGTGGATCTGGTCTCCTCCTTTACATAAAACAAGACTTAGCTCTTAAGAAAAGGATAGTTAGATAATCTAGAAAAGAAAGTAGCCATTAAAATAGCTTGTAGATCTAGATTTGAATTTCAATTTGTTAAATTAATTAGTTTCATACATTGTTTTAGATTAATTCTTTGAATCATAGTTCTTCATTGCTTAGATAAATAAAATAGTTATTTCTTGTTCATTTCAATTTGTCATTTAAATTTGTTAGATCTAAATTCAATTATTGTTATTCAATTCTTAGTTATTAATTTAGATTTCAATTATTATTTAGTAAAATTGAATAAAGTTATAATCTTTATATTACGTCTAGTTTTAATTCACATCGTAGTATAAATTCCCACCATTGCTCTCATTAGACTTTGGATTTACTACTCAATTGTAGAAAACTTGAATGCTAAAGAACTAGGATTGGAACGAACTTTTTACTCCACTCTATTTCGATAGAATTGAGAGTACAGAAATCTTTGATAGCAACGCGTAATTAAGTTTATTTTCACTTGCGTTTTGAGTTTCATCGTTCATTTCGTAGGTAAATTATTCAAATTTTACGTTTATCAACCAATATTATAAATGACTTAGTTTTTTCCCCCTGTCCAAATGGGTTAATTACTGCAACTTTTGCATTTTGTACTTTTCCAGGCGTTCTTTCTGTTATCAAAACAACAGTTCAGCGTCGACTTTCTATGGTTCCATGGTACGTACTTCAGTATTATTGCCACTGCCCATTGCAAGCTATAAACTTCCATTTGTGACGTTTATCTTTTTATGTTATACAGGATTGCATGGATAAGGGTAAACGTCTAATGGACCCTTCTAAAGATCAATCGAACAAGGAAAAACAAAATTTTGTACCGGTAGACTCTTCCTCCAACCACCTACACTTAACGACCTGCTCGCTCCCGAGTATTCCTATCACCTGGTTCCAATAAATGTTATGTTTGGCAAAAACTGCTTATGTTGTCCGTTCATTATCATTTCTTTTGAACTGCTTATTTGGTTTATATAGCTTCTGACACGACCAATTCTCGATAAAGGGAAACGCCCTTTAGACCCTTCTAAGCAGAGCAACAAAGAGATAGCCCCCAAGATAGGCTCAATCTTCAACCGCCTCCTGCCTTTTTGGTATTTCTTGCTTCTGACTTTTGTATTTATTTCTCTATCTCTATCTCATCTCTATTGCATTACCTATGAATATATATTTCCTCGCTTACGTTGCCGTTACTGTTGACCCATTTTAGCTTTTTGTTTATTACCATTTACTGCTTTATTCATATCTTTCTGGTCCACATTTTTAAAAAAAAATTATAACTACCATTTACTGCTTTATTCATATCTAATTTATTCCTTTTTCTCCCCATCCGTCTTCTTAAAATATGTGTAGAGAACAACCCCTTCCTCTAACAAAGAGATAGAACTAACAAAAGCAATACTAGGACAGCGTGCTCAAAGGGAAAGAAAAAGGATCACTATAGAGAAAGGCATCTCAGACTTTGCCAACCAAGGTGTACAAGCACTCACGCGTCGTGTCATTGGCCACCAGCTGATAGGTCTAGCATTAAATGCCTCTCCTTCACTTCCATGAACTCCATCTAAATCTAACAGGCGGTGAGCACAAAGTACTATAATTACGCCTCATGTGACGCCATGCAGACATTTTTCTTCTTCTGAGTCTCTTCAGAAATCTCTATCATTCCTTAATCCTGTTAGGCTGTTTATACTCCCCGCAGAACACGTCGCATCAAGTGTCCATGTTGATTCAATAAATCAAAACAATGAGATCTTCGTGCCAACGCGGACTTACCAAAATGCAAGGTTAGTACGGGGTTCAATGCACCTTTCTCTTGGTTCTTCCTAGTTTACATTTAAAAAAAAAACTATAATATATATTCTTCTACATTATTTGTAGTGCGCGAAGCTGCATGTCTACTACCTCATCAGTAGTTCATCCAATACCACCTTCGACAAATGCAACTTCAACTTCTGCATTATCATCAACTACCCGAAATTCACGGTATACTTCTTCACATTTATTAAAACAAGAATACAAAAAAATTGGCTCCTTTGTCTAAATAATAATTCTTTTCTCATGCAAACCACAACCATTTGGATATCCTGCACAGTACGGTGAGGATGTTCACCATAATGGTTTTGAACGTCCAATTTTTGCTAATGATGCTGACATCAGTGATGATGAAGACGAAGTTGACAATATTGCTGCTGACCGTCTGATTGAACAAGGAAAACACTCCTAGGGAGAATGGATGTTCAATGCCCATTCTGTAATTCACTCTATTGGATGGATGAACGGCTAATCAAATCATCGTTATCACATCCTTGATTTGGGACTTGTTGTTTGCAAGGAAAAGTTAAATTGCCTCCACTACGACCATTACCAGCCCTTAAAGTTCTATATGATGGAAATGATCACAAATCAAAGTCATTTCGCAAGTACATGAGGCAATACAATTAAGCTTTTACATTTACGAGCCTTGGAGGAAATGAGCGTGTGTTTTCTGGACAAGGTCCACGACCTTTTACTATCCATGGTCAGCTGTGTCATAGGACTGGAGCTCTAATTCCTAATTCTGGGCAGCAGCCAACTTACTCTCAACCTTACATATATGATCCCAGTGCTGCATTGGAGTTACGTCAACTTCGTAATCCTGGTTTGAACACATATGTTCTTAAAATCATTCATGAAACTATGCTCCAGTATAACCATTTCTCTGCTATTTTCCACCACGCATACGATGTTCTTAGATCTGCCTCTCTTGACCATGGTGATAACTTCAATGTCCCCGCGTATTTGCATTATAGTGCTACTAGAGACAGACGCCGTTACAATTTGCCAACCGCAGATGAGATTGCTGTAATTTTACCTGGGGATGGCAGCGAATGGGGAAGCATGCAAGATATTGTCATCTATCTTAAAGGAGAGCAAGAATTCATGCAAATCAGTGAATGTCATCCAGCTTACTTGCCTTTGCATTATGTGCTAATGTTTCCTTCAGGAGATCTTGGGTGGTCACTTGACATGAGACATTCAAACAGTTTAACTGTAGCAGCCACTAATGATTGATTGACACATATGGACTTCTATTCTTATTGGTTATTTGAACGCCCTGGAGAATATTCTGCAATCTTGCGAGGGCACAAACTGTTCCAAGAGTTTGTGGTCGATGGGTGGGCAGTGAGTGAACATAACAAAATGAGATATTACAGGCAACAACAAGACAAGCTCCGGGCCGAACTTTATCAAGGTATCACTGATGTCGTAGCTGAAGCTTTCGACCCAAACCAAATAGGAAGACGAGTGGTCTTACCAGCATCTTGTGTCGACAGCCCAAGGCACATGTTCAAAAATTTTCAAGATTCCATGGCCATTACGCGTTACAATAAGCATCCTGATATATTTCTCACTATGACTGCAAACCCACACTGGGAGGAAGTTGTTGATGCATTGTCTATGCACCAAACCACAACTCATCGACCTGAGGTGGTGGCCTGTGCCTTTGAACTAAAGCGAAGGGCCTTGATGAAGGAAATTAAAAAAAAAGAAGGTGTGCTTGGTAATGCAGTTACACATGTCTACACCATTGAGTTTCAAAAATGCGGGTTGCCACATATGCATGCACTTATATATCTTTAACATTCCGACGAGATCCGCACCTGCTCAGGTTGATCACATTGCATGTGTAGAGTTTCCTGATCCAGAAGCTGAACTTGATTTGTTTTGGATTGTCCTCACATGTATTGTTCATGGTCTATGTGGACTAAAAAATCATAACTCTCCGTGCATGGTAAATGGTCAATGCAAGCATCACTACCCCCGAACTTTTGCTGATGTTACCACCATGGATAAAGATGGATATCCTATCTACCATCGTCGTGACAATGGTAGATCATATATTGTGAGAGGGCATATAGTTGATATAGGGATGTTGTTCCTTACAATCCTTATCTTTCTAAAATATTCAATTGCCACATTAATGTCGAAGTTTGTACTGGGATCCGTTGAGTTAAATACATTCATAAGTATATATTTAAAGGGCATGACAGGACAATAATGGTGTATAGTGACTTGGATGAGATCCAACAATACTTAGATGCGAGATACATTGGACCCCTTGAAGCTATTTGGAGGTTGTTAAGTTTCCATCTGCACGAGGAGATTCCCACAGTTGTGCGCTTGGCACTTCATCTGTCACACCCCAAATTTCCAGAAAATTTAAAATAGGAGATTTTCCAAGATATAATTATCTTCATCGTCACCCTATTCAATCATCTGAAAACTCAGGATGAAACGAAACCCTAATAACCCATTTTCCAAATTAACTCACAATATAAATACCACTAACATTCCACTTATTAAATACACATATGATAACTTATTTAAATATGAGTTTGATACACTTTACCTTTAAGCCAACACGTCGTCTTAGGGTAGGATATTTACGTCCCTGCATACAAGATTAACGGATCCTACCCTCCTGCAAAAATAGAGTTAGACATCACAATAAAAGGATTTATCTCAACCAGTTGAATTTCCATTCATAATCAAAACCTCATTTAAGACATTAAAGCCTAATTGATACCACATAGTTCATCCCGCATATTAGGAAATATCGCTTATCATTACACTAACAGGTCATTCATGACACATTCAATGAATACCTGATTGGGTCATTCCCGCCACATTCAAAGAATACATATCATAACACCAACAGGTTATTCACGACACATTCAATGAATACCTTTTTAAACCACCACAATCACGTACACAATTTAATACTAACATTGTACACATATAGTTATCATTAAAACTAATATATAATATGTAATATGGTGGCTGCACTTTTGCTCAAAGCTGCCTACGTATCCAAATCTTTCAAAATTGGAATCAAGCCTTCGTAGTTCTTAGCCTTATTTGTCTCACATAAATATCATATATCCCTCTTGTAAACTCGTACTTGTGAGTCACAACCATCTCTGGGCTTTTAATGCTCATAAAACCAAGCCTCTTATGGGCATAAAACTAACAGGTTATTCCCGTACATTCAAGGAATCCAGACCTACATTCCCGTACACTCGAGAAATAGAACCAACCCGCAAGGCGAATACCTTAGTTCCTCTCTAGGGCGGTTTCCTACATGACCTCACTAGTCATAATTAAACATTTCTTTTTATTATTTCAACCAGGAGGCATGGAGAGTTCTAAAGATATGTGTGACACGTGTAAATACACAAACGACAATAGAATTTTCTAGCTAATAATATATAACACGTTCCATTAGTACACGGGTAAATAAATAGGTATGCATGAATATCATAGCAGAACAAATCCTCAGCAGAGTATTCCAATCACACGTTATCACCCTTCAATAGCATTATCTTTTATGCCAAGTACCAAATAAGCCAACATTGTATTAAACCATTGAACAGGGAAAAGTATATTCATGTATAACCGTCCAATAATTTCATTTATGCTCACATTTCATTATTTGGATGGTATTTTATTCCACATGTAGGTAGCAATCAAACGATACCAATATATCTAATATCATTGATTAACAGATAGTGATTGAAGCTACCAACATATTCAATACATATCCAATATCATTGTTGACGAAAATGCCTGAAGTTACTGAACCTTAACCTTAGGCTTATACTTCTAACATAACAAGCATACCCAGTTCTGACAATAACTAACAGTCTACTAAGACCATATTCCCACATAAAAAAAATCAAAACAATCTTAACTAACATCAACACCATGACATGTGCAGTAAAGAAGGGTAAGAGAAATGTCATGTGGTCTATTTCATTATTTGTTTTATTCTCTCCTTTTTACTTTAGTTTGATTGAAAAGCATGTGCAATCCTTTTTCCCTATTCCAATTCTAACGTACGACTTATCATGTGAACTTTCTGTACAGACTACGGGAATATCCAACCATACCAATGAACAAAAATCAAACTGGCAGTATATCATGCATGACTTCGAACCTATTTTCATCTCTTAGATCCAACTAGATTAACTTCGACAATTTACTAACAAGAAAAATCCGTGTTTTTTTTAAAAGTATTCATAATATAGAAAGAATTAAAATTTAAACTACTCACTGTATGAATCAAACCGATAGAATACGAAAACAAAAGAATCCAAAAAGAAAATCGACCGTCGGCGCGTTAAGTGATTGAGCCTTCTTCATCAATGTTTTTTTTTCTATCCAACCCTCTCCAGTGCTACCGTATGTCTCTCTTTTCTTATTTTCTTTTGTATATCCAAACCCCCAAAAATAGGAAAGGGTTTTTAACTGTACCTATTCTCTCTCCCCCCATTTTCTCTATTTCTATTTAATCTTTATCCCTTTTTTTTTAATATATATATTTAAAATATTACTATTATAACCCTATTAATAATACTTATTCTTTTTTATAGCAAAAATAAAAATACGGGATGTTATATCATCTCTCCAGAATGCACCGCGTTGTTTATAAAGCAGACGAACCAATGGATGATATACTATCAAGAGCTGAGCGTAAGAAGTCAACTTTGACTGCCTTCTTTGAGTGTTGTCCATCAGATTCAAGAGCAAGTAACCTCACTTATCAAGAGTTCCCGTAATACTACATCTGGAACAAACAATCACAGACTTGGACATATAGGAGATAAGAATGAAGATTTGCTATTGGTAGAATGTATTTTGCCAGTCCTAACTCCAATAAGTGATTTTACTTGTGCTTACTTCTCACGGTTGTAAAAGGACCCCAATCATTTGATGATCTGAAGATGATTGGAAATGGTCCTCCACTTCCAACTTTCAAAGATGCATGTGTTACACGCGAACTTCTGGATGATGACAGTGAATGGGTGCAATGTCTACAGGAGGCTGCAATCATGCAAACTGGATATCATCTTCGCCGACTATTTTGTGTTATTCTCGCAAAGTGCAATCCTTTGCAACCCCATACACTGTGGCGAGATTTCTGGGAAAATATATGTGAACACCTTCCACACAAGCTTCACACACTGTTCAACATTCAAGAACCTACCCCTACTGAAGTGCAAGATTATGGTTTATTTCTCTTAAATGAGATTCTAATAGAGTAAGGTAAATCACTAGCTAATTTCCCTCCGATGTTGATGCCTCTGTTAACTACCAGATGGAACTTAGTTGTTGCAAACCATCTCATATATGACCAACGACAATTTCAGTTTGACCCTCAAAATGAAAAAGCACATAGCAACATGATACTCCTTAATGCAGAGCAAGACTTCTCGTATAAAGCAGTGATAGATTCGGTTTCCCAAGATGAAGGGAAGCTATTTTTTTTGAAAGGAGCAGTGGGAACAGGCAAAACTTTTGTCTACAACACAATCCCTGCTACGTGTCGTGTTGGGGGGAATATTGTTATTAAGGTAGCTTCATCTGGAATAGCTTCCTTACTGTTGGTAGGCGGTCGTACGGCTCACTCAACTTTTCGCATCCCAATAGATATTCTTGATACATCTGTTTGTGGGTTCAGTAAGAATTTAGTACATGTCAAATTATTCAGGGAAGCTAAACTTATTATTTGGGATGAAGTCCCAATGCAAAACAAGTTTTGTGTGGAGGCAGTTGATCGGACACTCCGGGATACTTGTGACAATAATAAACCTTTCGGTGGAATAACAATGGTGCTTGGTGGTGATTTCCATCAATGCCTTCCAGTTATCTGAAGTGATAATATAAGACAATTTCTCACTTGCAGGTGATTTCTCAATACACTGACGTAAAGACGGTGTTGCCAATCCATGCAAGATGTAGGTGATGGCAAACTTAGATTCAACATGCATAGAAAATTGTTTTATAATTTTTGATTTGTAATTTAGTTTGTTGTTCACAATATTCAATTGCTATGTTGAAAACATCAACATCCATGGAGTAGCCTCCTGATGGCCTGTTGTAGTTGTTGAATGGTTTGTCACGCCCTGTTGATGGCCTCTATATGACCTTTAATTGCTTGCAGGTGGCCTGGTACAGAAAAAAAAAAGTTGAAAATTAACTCTTTGCCTAATTCTGTTGACCGTGGTTAGTTGATCATCAATGTTTGGGTAAAGTAAAATAAAGATGTATTCTTATCCAAAAAAAAATGTTCCTCATCTATAATCTCATATAACGTAACAATTAAGTGCAAAATTTAAATGTACAAACAAGAAACAATTAGGAGAACAATTATTTTTAAAAGCTTCGTGACAAAGTCACGGGCAATTTCTAGTACTATACATACAAGGCAATTAACCTTGAATCACATCTTATGAAAAAGATTTGATGGATACGAAACAAGAGCCTGTTTAGGATTCAACTTTGTCAGAAACATATTACAGCTCTCAATACCATAGTTTGATCATATTGCAAGGCCTTAAGTTATTATTTTATAATGACAATATCATATTTTGGAACAGAAATCAAGCTTCCGCCTTCAAATGAAGTGTAGTACGCTAATGGAAAACAATGAAAGATAAAGAAAATAAGTAGGAAGTAGATGCATCAAATACTAAATGTAAGCAAGCTCAACAGTATTCTGTTTGGTTTGCAACAAATCTAAATATCAAAATTGATGATGAGCTAAATAATACTGTAAGAGATTGGTTGGACACCTTGCTTTGTTGGAGTAGAAACAAGGATCCTGGGCTGGTTGAGAAAGGTGTTCTAGCTTATATCTTGATGCAGGAAATATGGGTTATGAGGAATAAGGCCAAGTTCGAAGGAATTGCTGCAAGTAGAGAAAGTTTGCTTAGGAGAGTCAGACCCATATGGATTAGATGCCTTATGGGTTTTCACCACGAACAGGAAGATGGAAATCCAACTCAACATACTTCTATCAATTATGTTATAACAAATTATGAAAATATTTTTAGTCATATTATTGAGAATGATACTATAGTCATATGTTTTGATGCCACCTTTTTTAGGGAAACAAAGTATGGTGCAACTGCTGCTCTAGCATGGAATAGTGAAGGCCTGCTGGTAGGAGCTGTATACCGAAGATTCATGGCAAGTGACCCAGAGGAGGCTGAAATGAAAGCTGCAGAGGTTGCAGTTCTATTGGCTAGAAGTTTGAGAGATACCTCCTTTTTGTTTGAAGGGAATAATAGGCTGGTTATCCAATCTTTAGGGAGTCCTGAGGAGATGAACTCTTTTAACTAGAAATTTGAACTAATTAGGCTTTCTATTTCTGTTCTATGTAATGTGTTTTCTTTTTGTAAGTTTCACTGGATCTGCAGATTTTCGAATGGAGAGGCTAATGAAATGGCGAATCTGCAACTGTGTTCCTGTTATGATTTAATTAATATATAAGACTTGTTATTAGCAAAAAAAAAAAAAAAAAAAAAAAAAACTTATAATGTATAATAGTAGATACATATAAGACGACGATGTGTAATGGTGTAGAATAGTTTGTGTTTGGTTAGTAAAAGTTGATTAAATATACCATTAGTTAACTATGATAAGGATCAGAAGAAATGCCTTTGGTTTCCTTATACTTAAAAATACATAATAGACTAATAGACTATGTTTTAAATGTATAAATAAATGGTATATATATATATGATTTGTAACATGCAATAAGTGTTCAAATGCTAAAAATATTTGAATAAATTAGCTTAAATTAGTAACTATTATTTGATCAAATAAGTTATATATTATCAATTTACATATTAACTAAAACTCTGCTTAGTTAATGGTATTGCCAGTCCCATGCCTATTATCTTGTCGAGGCTCTACTGTACTTTTAGCCGCAATCCGATGGAGATATGCTCTATAAACTATAGGAGAGTACTCATTATAGGAAATTAGGGATGTGACCATTGATAACTGAAAATAGTCCGAGGCCGTGAAACTTAGCCCAACTAATAATATATTCTAGCCTAACCTGATGCATAACTTGGTCTCTGCTTGTAGCCTTTTTTTTTTCTTAGTTCACCATTGTTCTTGGGGTTATATATTCAGATAGATTAATATAGAGCTCATATTAGCCGGCTTAAAGGCAAGGCGAAGGCATCAAGATTCAAGAGTTGAATATCTAGTCATTGGTGATGTTGCTGATCATGCCTAACACATATTTGGTGCAAGTTTTTAGTTCTTTGGTATATACATATTCCCATACATATTTCCTCAATCATCTTAACATATGATAAGAATCATATAACATCACTTTGATAAATACATATTCCCTTATACTTAAATACATAATAGACTTTGTTTTAAATGTATAAAAAAAATAAACTAAAGTGATATAATATAATACAATAAATTTTAAAATACTAAAAATATTTGAAAACAGTAAGGGTAAAATTAATAACTACTATTTAACATCTAATCGATTTATAATAACATTATTAATTTGCAGATTAATTAGAACTCTTTTTAATTAATGCGTATTATTTTGTCAAGGTTCTAATGTATTTTTTGCCACAATTTGGTGGAGGCATACTCAATCAACTATAGAATCATTTTTTATAGGTTAAGTATAGATGTTTTAAACATTTTGTTTGTTCGATTTTTACTTCAAGTGTTTAGCATAAATGGTACAATTAACATGAGTGGCCACAGGATCATAGGAATTTAGGCATGTAAAACAAACAAACTCATTACTCACGTGGCCCTAGATCTCTTTGAGCCCCTACGTCTTTCAATTGATGCGTGATGTTGACAACCCACGAAATATTGAAATGCCAATGAAACATGTGAATACATTTTCATCCTTATAATCCAATGCTTATTGCCCATCTTTTATAGTTATAGAGGCAATTATTGGTGTTTAAGAAATAACTAGCTTTCGAACCCGTCATACGAACGGGTGCCGTTATAAAAGTATTAGTAACTATGCATAACTATGAGATATGAGTATTATATTGGCCACTCATCCAAATTTCTTGCAATGTGAAAATCCCACTTTCAATAAAAAGAAAGAACCCGCTCTTGATAAAACTCTTCGACTTTTTTGTTATTGTTTAATTAGTAATATAAGTTTGATTGAAGTTTTGGGAGAATGCCCAAGGAGGCGAAGATCACATTGACGCTAATTGAATTATTTACGACATATTCTAATTAAATTTCTGAATTTTATAATTTCCAATTTTAGGTGAATAACGAGATTCAGTTAAAGCGGACGTTGGCTTAAATAAATTTTATAACTATAGATTTAGTTAAAGTGGACGTTGGGTTTAAATAAATCATATACCAAACCAAAACAAATTACATGTCAATAGAATTAGGCAAAAAGTTAATTTCCAACTTTTTTTTTTCTATATCAGGCCACCTGCAAGCAATTAAAGGTCATATAGAGGTCACCAATAGGACGTGACAAACCATTCAACAACTACAACAGGCTATCAGGTGGCCAATCCATGGACGCTGATGTTTTCAACATAGCAATTGAATATTGTGAACAACAAACTAAATTACAAATCAAAAATTATAAAATAGTTCATGCTGAATCTAAGTTTGCCATCACTTGCATCCTGCATGGACTGGCAACACCGTTTTCAGTGTATTGAGAAATCACCTGCAGGTGAGAAATTGTATTATGTTATCACTTCAGATAATCATGGTCAATAGAATTATAGAACTTCTATGTGAATGTCCCAATAAACATTGTGAAATCAAGTGTAAAAACAAATAGGCTGTGTTTGTCCATTCACCAGCCACAGTAGGCCACTACTTGGACCACACATTGATTTCAACTCAAATCTCAATGCACCACATCGAAATACTGATAAAGATTTCTCATGTGATACAGGTGCATAAAGTTAAATTTCCACCACACTAATATCTTTATACAAAAAAATAAGGGAAAAAAAACTTGCAACATATTTTTGCAGAATCACCAAGAAAATGAATTATTTAAGTTGCAAAATTAATTATGAAGTAAAGTAACCAAAAGACCACAAATTCCGCAAATAAGGATGACATAGAGGTTTATTGCGACAAAACTTCTAGATACACGATATTTGTAGTGCAATTAGAAGCATCTGGTAGAAGGATGACACTAATTCTTTTTCATTATGTGCATCTTGAGAGGGCCACATACAATTGTCCATGATTGAAAACAAGTGTCCGTAGATCTATCCCAACATACTTGACTGATTGTCCTTGTGATTTATTTATCATCATTCCATATACGAGTTTTACAGGGAATTGACTCCGTGTCATTGGAACTGCTATGCCATTAGATGAAAGCGTCAAAGAAATTCTCGGGAGAAGTACCAGCTCACTTGCTTTGTCTCCAGTTAAAATCCTAGCCTGAATCACTTTTGGAGCACATTGAAGAACTATTAGTCGTGTTCCATTGCAAAGTCCATTTCTTGGTGCTATATTTCTGAGCAGCATAATCGGGCTCCCACGTTTTAGCTTTAGTTGGAAAGGAGGTAAACTTGAGGGATCAAGTGAATTCAAAAACTCACTTGGATAATCACCTCCATTCGCAGGAGAGTCGCCATCTTTTTCAACTGATTTATCTGCTACTTAATATTCAATAACATCTCCAGGAAGCAATTTTAAGGCAATCTCATTGATTTCCTTGACATCGTCACTACGTGCATCTAGAATAGTACGGTCTCTTAGTAAATTAGCTGAAGTTGTGCCCTCTACATTCAAATTTGGATACACATAGTAAATGAGTTCTTCGAGATTTCTGCAATGTCGTATCCCAGATCGAAGCTCTACCATATCTTTTGGATTCGTTCTAATCTAAACAAATCAGTTAAACTTAAACGATGAGCTACTATATATGTAAGAATAGTATTTGCAAAAATACTGTTCAAAATAAATGGTTAAAGTAGATATTTTACCTCTTTCAAATAGTTTGCAAAGTCGATGTTATCTGGCTTTGTCATATCAAGCCACATGTTTTGAACCAGATGCAAGACTTCCACATGTCTCCAGAGTGGAGATCGTCTCAATGATGTAGCGACAAATTCTTCACGGACACCTTTCGGTATAACAGGAAAAGTTTGCCTAAAATCCCCTTTGAGAATCACAGTGATTCCACCAAATGGTTGCTTATTGCAACATATATCCTGGAGCGATCTATTAACAACTTCTACACAGTGTCTATGTTACATGGGGACTTCATCCCAAATAATAAGTTTCGTCTCTTTGAAAAGTTTAGCTTGCAATGATTCTTTATCAAATCCACATACTGTGTCTTCTAAAACATCTAGTGGTAACCTAAATGTTGAGTGGGTAGTTCAGCCTCCAGACAATAATAAAGACACAATTCCAGAAGAAGCCATCATAATCACAATATTATCGATACTACGATATGATGCTGCAATTGTATTGTATAGAAATGTTTTTCCAGTACCCGCAGCTTCATTTAAGAAAAATAATTTTCCTTTAGCATTGTGCACATAATCCGTCACTACATTGAAAGCTTGGCGTTGCTCTTCATTGAGACGACTGACATTATCATTTGCCACCTGTTGTAGTCCCTCATACTGAAGTTGTTGTTGCTCCAAAATAAGTCTATTGCCAACTACCTTCTTCCAATTTTCTCTTGGTAGTGGCATGTCTGGGAAATCTAAAAACTTCTTACCACTCTCAAAAAGGATTTGGTCCAATAAAAATAAGCCGTAGTCTTTTGCTTGGTCGTCAGATGGATTTGAAATGAGAAACAATTTTTTCATCTTGGGTGCAAGATCATCACAGTGCATATTTGTAATGCAAATCTATCCCATAATAGTTCTGGATGTGTTAGAGTGCACTCTTGAAGGATAAGACTGAAAAGTTTTCATAGTTGATACCCAGTTTGCATTACAGTTGTTGTAGGGGGGATTTCCCTTCACTGAATAGATGACACGTGTATGGAAAATAACCTAAGACTATTGATAAGAGCCCAAAAATGTAGTTTTAACCCCTTAACAATAATACTTTTAGACCAAATATGCGAGTAATAAATAAGAGTTAATGCTAATTACATGCTTTTATGTATTTTAGGTATTAAAATTAATTATGTGCAGAAATGTGCCACTTTGGCGATATAAAGGAGCAAGGGTTGGTTGCTAAGAAGTTTTGGGATTAAAGGCCAAGACGGGCATAAACAGCACACAAAAGTCAGCAGAACTTCCGAATACCGTATCTTTGGACTCAAGCCTCGGAATTAGGTGTACCTTATGTCAAAGCGACCAGCTCGGAAAGAGCTTTCCAATGGTTTAAACCTTGACCCAATCAGAGGAGCAAAAGTGGACAAAAATGCTGTTGAAGTCAAAGCCAGGTGAAAAGGGCCCTGTGGACTGAAGAAATTGGGCTTTGGGCTCAATTTTTCGGCCCAAAACATGGACCCTTAGCCCATGCACGAAAATGTGGATCTGGTCTCCTCCATTTCCACACACAAGACTTAGCTCTTAAGTATCAATTAGGTTAGGATAGAAAGTAGCCATTAAAGCTTAGTTCTAAATCTAGTTTTTCAATTAATTAATTAGTTGTTATTAGGTGTTTTAATTTGAAGATTGAATGATTGTTATTTAGTTGTTAGATTAATAAAATATTTAGTTCTTGATAATCTAATTTTGTTTTCCATTAATTATTAGTTTCAATTCTTAGATTTACTTATTTGTCATTATTAGTTTAAATCAATTATTGCATGAGTAGTTTCCATTTGAGTTTAAATAAGCAAAGTTCCAATCTTTTTATGATGTCTAGTTTTAATTCATATGGAAATGATAGTTTGATGAATCAAGGCTAAACCTCTGATAAGAGCCCAAAACTGTAGTTTTAACCCTTAATAATCATCTTTGTTTAGACCAATTATGTGAATAATAAGTAAGAGTTAATCTCGATTACGTGTTTTTTATGCATTTCGGGCTTCAAAGTCCATTATAATGTAAGAACTGTGCCACTTTAGCGAGATAAAGGAGCAAAAGTCAGCAAAACTTCCGAATGCCATATCTTTGGACTCAGACCTCGGAATGGGGCCTACCTTATGTCAAAACGACCGGCTCGGAAAGAGCTTTCCAATGGTCCAAGCCTTGACCCAATCAGAGGAGCAGAAGTGGACGAAAAGTCTGTGGAAGCCAACTGCAGCTGAAGAGGCCTTTTTGGACTGAAAGAATTGGGTTTTGGGCCTGATTCTTTGGCCCAAAACATGGCTCCAAGCCCATGCACGATTTTTGGATCTGGATGTATAAAAACAAAAGCTTCACTCTTTGTTAATGGTAGCTAGTTAGACCTAAATTAATATATAGAATTCTAGATCTAGTTTTATTAATAGATTAAGTTTTAGTTCCATTTCAATTCCTGTTTTAGATTAAATCTTTGAATGATTGTTCTTGATTGATTAGATTAATAAAATAGTTAGTTGTCAATTTCGAATTTTGTCATTTCCATTCTAGATCTAAATTAAATTCTTGTTCTTATTCCATTCCAGCCATTAAATTAGATTCATTATTGTTAATTAAGTAAATCTCAATTTCTTACATTATGTTTAGTTTAGATTCAATGGGAAATGTTAGTTTGATGACTCAAGGCTAAACCTCCATTAGAGGGGTTGATGAAGCCTTGATGAAAACTTAGTGGTTAGTATAGAATTTGGTAGTAGAATCTATTCCACTCTAGAAGGTCTTGTTTCGCCATGAGAATGGGTGGACGACCTCACATGCTAGTTAGTATCCGGTAGGAATGCCATGAACACTAGTGGATTAGACTCGAAATTTTGCCGTGAAAAACGTAAGAATCGAGAGATACGACAATCTATACTAGGTTATTAAGTTGGATTCGAGGTGGATTTAATTCCCCTATATTTCTTTATCTAGAGTCAAACAATCGTATTTCGTGAGCTTCAGTAGATTAACTTTAGTTTATATTTTATCTTGTTATTTATTATATCTAGTTATTTAAAATAACGCGTCTTGTTAGCATAACATTTCGTAAAGCTCTCATTGACTTAAGACTGATTTCTTAGACTTAGAAGACAATCCATGCTAGGGAACTAAGAGTGGAACGAACTTCCTACTCCACTTAGTGCAATTCGCATCGAGAGTAGAAGATTGATAATAGATTAAAGTAAAAGTTAGTTTTAGTTTACTTACGTTGTGAATTCATCGCTCATTTAGGTAGGTAGACTATACATTTTACTTTTATCAAAATGGCTGCCATCTTAGTTACACTTTAGCATTGTTTTCATAGTAGAAGTAGTCATTTTAAGTCCCATTAAACCCACCCACTTTGTTTGTTTGTTTCATATTGTGGTTGCCCATTTCAGCAAGTGACAAATTCGGGCGAGAAAATATACCTGATAGCGCTTAAGCTAAGAGGAGAGCGACCGCTTAAGTTCTTGGAATTTTGTTTACCATCGAGCGATAGCCGCTACCATACCAAGCGACCCGCGCCAAACACCGAAATCGACAACCCATCGAGCGACCCGCCCCATTTGGAGCGACGACCTAAAACACCGTAATCTGAAAATTACCGAGCCTTGGCGACCAGCGCCAGATGTTAAAAATTCCGGATTTCCACAGTCTTGATTCAAACTTTGATCTTTCATATTTTTCAGTGTTCTAATCTCTTATATACACCGAACACGCTGCAAACAAGACGCTATTCATAAGCTTAAGCAAGGACGCTTATCGTATTCCTTTCTTCCATACCTCGCATTTCCGTTAGAGGTTTTCTACTAGTATATATTAGAATTGTTTGGAGTGTTGCATGTTTAGTTAAGCTCAACTTAGTCTTGCATGAGATTAAGGTCCTGGTCGAACAAAAAAACAACAAACGAATTACACGGCAACAAACAAGTCTATCTAGTATACCACCACACCGACACCTCTAACTACTATCACACACACCATACCCGACATAATGGTGAAGAAAGAGAGACTCCTCTCCGACTTTTATAAAGCCTCGGCGATATAGCCCTAAATCGCATCGCTCTAGCAGACCAGTTGGGGATTTTGAATCCCCAAACATATTTAATTTGTTACCCGTTTTTCATGGGTTAGACCATGAAAAACCTTATCGCCATTACGCGTGGGATTGAACAAGTCCTTACAACATTCCATCATCCTACGGTAGGTGCGGAACAAATTAAACCGAGGGTATTCCCTTTCACATTAGCCCGATATAAGGCATCTTGGTTAACCGCCCAAGCCTAATTTCGTGGACTCGTGGGCTAAACTTGTTTCAATTTGTTTATGGAACATTTTACCCACCCCTAAAGACGGATGAGATGCTTTCCAAGATTCATTTTTTCCGCCGTAATCCTCATGAATCATTTTTCGAGGCATGGAATCGTTTCACCGATCTCCTAATAGAGTGTCCACATCATAACTTAGCTAAAGACACGTTAGTTCGCCTTTTTCAAAGGTCTTCTACACCACCATAAAGAAGTCCTTGACATAATGAATGGGGGTAGTTTCTAAGTAAAGGAGCCCCGGAGGCTTATAAATTTTAGAAGACCAAACTAAACGGAATAATAATTGGGGGTAGTGATGATATCCCCCCAGCCTAGTTCTTCTTCAACAAGAAAAGCACGGTATGTTTGAGAAGAAAACCGATCCGTAACTTAAAAATCTAATCGAATCTCTAACTAAAAAGTAGAGGCTATTTCTGCCAACAAAAGCCTATCCCCGTCATGAATGTAAACTCCAACCCATGTAATTTTGTTTGAGTCCAGAGCACCTCGACGATTATTGTCCTCTAGCTTATGAACAACAACCACCGTAACAAGATAATGTTTACTCTATTAATAACTATCCTATTCCTAACTTGAGACAACATCCCAACTTCAGTTGGAGAAATAATCAACAAGTAACACCTCCGTGGTAACAATAATCAAAACGTTAGGCAAGCAAACAATTATAACCAAGCTCCACCTAGGCAAGGACAAGGACAAGGTCAAGGGAATTATAATAATTATAACAACCAAGCTTAAACCACGACAAGGTCAAGCACAAGGTCGAATAATTATAATAATTATAATACCAATAGAGGTATCGTCCGGTTAATAATAATAACTATCACAACCCACCCATAAATAATCAACGAGAGATAGTTCAGTCCACACCACCCGTGACTACTACACCTACACAACCGATCAGATCGATGCCTTTATACAAGTTACCCAACAACTTTTCCGCACAATGACTCAATCAAACCAACAGATTTTACAATCCATAAATCGGGGCATACAACAGCTTAGCCCAAGCGAAAAGCCCAACCAAAAAGGCGGTTTCCGGGACAAGCAATACCAAACCCTAAAACAGCAAACACACCTTTGAGGTAAACGGTAATTCTAGTACGGAAACTACAATCGTAGGGTGACCTAAATGCCATCACCACTCTCCGGCCGGAAGAGTGGTTGATAACAAAGTAACTATGCCTATAGTTACCCCATCAAGATTCTCCTACACCGGATATCTAACTAGATAACCGAAATAGAAACCGAAGAACCTACCACCGTAGGAGAGGTCCCAGCTTAAACCACAACCTAAGAAACAGAAAGCCAAGGTTACACTTCAAGTCGAGCCATACACTAAATATAGAGCTTAAACCACCGCCTCTCAAAAATTAGCCATGCTAACTGTGGATACAAACTTTGAGGAAATTAGGAACGTTTTCAAGAATCTAACGATAAACCTTCCTTTTTCTCGGCTATTAAAAAGCTCCCTAACCACGCTTAAGTTTCTTAAAGAGTTTGTGCACTACTAGGCGAAGACCAATATACCTAAAGACACCTTTTAACTAAACATTTCCCTAACTTTATCCTAAAAACAATGGAATTGTTAAGTACAAGGACCCCGGTCGCCCCATCAGAAAATGCACCTTAGAGATTCCCACACGACGCATCGCCTTTATTAGACACGGGGCGAAAGTGTTAACTTACTCCCCGATTACTTGTATAAACAAATAGGTCTACAGGAAATGCAACCTACAAAAATAACGTTGTAATTAGCGGACAAGTCAATTAAGTATCCTAAAGGTGTAGTGGAAAACGTGTTTGTTAAGGTTCGTGGATTTCTACTATCCCGCTGATTTTGTTATCCTCGATACGTAAGTCGCTAATGACTCAGACCGATCATTTTAGGATTCTTCTTGGCAACCGCCAACGCGCTTTTATAAATTGTCGCGATGGAAAGATGTCCTTATCTTTTGGCCATCTTTCCGCCGAGGTAAATGTTTTAAAATGATGAAACAGCTTACCGATTCGTGCGTAGATGGGGAGGTTAGCATGATCGAGAGTTTAGCTCAAGATTATTTTAACAACACGCTTTCTCGAAAACAATATGTACAAATTCCTTTCTTTTGGAACTTCGATTTTGTAAATGACTCCTACTTAGAGGAAGTCAACACCATCCCGAGTCCACACCAATTGTAGACCCGCCGGTTGCTCCATATATCGATTACTTAAGACTTGCTACCTAAGCAAGTCTTCATTACGCAAGATAAGGACACTTATGAAACATCAACGGACATTCCGGCCCACACGGTGCTTAAACCTCTTCCCCGGAGTTAAAATATATTCAACTTGATCCGATGGTAGTCACCCGATAATTATATCTTCTGTTAACCAAGGATGAAGAGACATGTTTAATAAGGGTGATTAGGGAACATCGGTCCGCGATTGGTTGGTCCCTAGCCGACATTAAGGAATTGACCCCAATGTTTGCACTCATCGTGATCCATTTGAGGATAACGCCAAGACTTCTCGCTAACCTCAGCCGCTTGAACCCCGCCATGAAAGAGGTGGTTAGGGAAGAAGTCTTTATGACACTCGACGCGGGTATTATATACCCAATCTCCGATAGTGAATGGGTAAGTCCCATTCATGTAGTTCCTAAGAAATCGGAGTTACCATGGTACGTAACGGGAAGGGTGACTATGTTGTCACCAAGGTCCTATGAAATGGAGAATCAGATTGATTACAGACGCTTAAATGCTATGACACTAAAGGATCACTTTCCCTTACCATTTATAGATCGATGCTAGAACGCCTAGTCGGGTCATGCCTTTTATTGTTTTCTCGGATGGCTACTCCGCTATTTTCAGATTATTATTGATATTGATGACCAAGAAAAGATAACCTTCACATGTCCCTTCGAACATATGCCTATAAACTAATGCCTTTTGGCCTTTGTAATGCCCCCGTACCTTCCAAACATGTATGCTTCATATATTTAGTGACATGGTAGAAGCTTTATGGAAGTGTTCATGGATGATTTTTCTATCTATGGAGACTCCTTTACAGAATGTTTGTCTAACCCTGCCTAAGGTCTTGACACGGTGTGAAGAAAAGAGCCTCGCTTTTAAATTGGGAAAAGTGTCATTTCATGGTCAAAAAGGGCATAGTATTAGGTCATATTGTATCTAGTGATGGCATCAAGCAGATAAAGCCAAACTAGATAAGATAGCTTAATTCTACCTAAACCACGGACCGTCCGCGGAGATTAGAGCCTTTCTAGGCCATGGTTTTATAGCGTTTCATTAAAGATTTTTCAAAAATAGCTAGGCCTTTAACTAACCTCGCTTTTGAAGGATGCAATCTTTGATTTTAATTTTAAACAGAAAACAGGCTTTTGAAACCTTAAAAGCCTGCCCTAACCATCGCACCTATTATACCTCCTCTCGATTGGTCTAAACCTTCAACTCATGTGTGATGCTAGTGACTATGCAGCTTGGTGCCGCTCTTGGGACGTAAAACTAGATAATAAGTCCATCGCTATTTATTATGCTAGTAAAACATTAAACGATGCTCAACGGAATTATTCAACTACTGAAAAAGAATTTTAGTGTCATTTATGCTTTTAGATAAGTTTCATTCCTTATTTGGTTGGTTCTAAAACTTTAGTTTACACGACCATGCAGCCTTTTAGGTACCTTCTTGCAAAGAAGGATGCTAAGCGAGATTAATCCGATGGATTCTTCTCCCGCAAGAGTTCACATTAGAAATAAAGGACAAAAGAGGGTCGAAAACGAAGTTGCCGCAACCACTTATCTAGACTTACAAATGACGATAGTAGTGATTCCGAAGTCCATACCGACTCTTTTCCCGATGAGCATCCAGATGCTATTTTTTCATCACCATGGTATGCGGACATCGTGAAATTATTTAGCCGCTGATGTTATGCCTTATAATTGGACAAGAAATGAACGTGAAGAAGTTCTTGGCCGAGTCAAGTTATACCACCGATGAGCCCTACCTTTTAAGTATTGCGGATCGATTATTCGCCGTTGCATTCCCCAGTGGGAATATAATGAAGTTCTATCGCTCTGCCATGACAAAGAGTGGTGGCCACTTTTAGCGAATGAAAACAGCCGCTAAAGTTCTTCAATGTGGATTTTATTGGCCTACCCTTTTAAGGATGCCCAAGTGCATTGCAAGACGGTATTCGCTGCCAACAACTTGGGCTTAATCACGGCGCAATATGATGCCATTAAATCCAATCTTGATAGTAGAAATTTTGATGTTTGGGGTATTGATTTCATGGGCCCTTTCCCCTGCTTTCCCACGGTTATATTTATATTCTAGTTGCCGTGGATTACGGTCTAAATGGATAGAGGCCCTAGCTTGCCGTGAGCAATGACCATAAGACCGCGGGTATTTTTATTAAAGAATATATTTTCTGGTCGGTTTGGCATTCTAAAGCCATCATTAGTGATGGTGGAAACATTTTGCAACAGAGTTGTTGCATCCCTAGTGAAAAAGTATGGAGTTACACACAAAGTAGCAACTCCTTATCATCCACAAACTAGCGGACAAGTAGAAGTTTCTAATAGGGAAATCAAAAAGATTTTAGAAACAACAAGAAACCCCGATAGGGAAAGATCGGGTCAAGGTGCCTATCGGATGCCTTATGGGCATATAGAACTGCTTTCAAAACCCCTATAGGTATGTCTCCCTTTAGACTTGTATTTGGGAAACCATGTCATTTGCCCGTTGAATTAGAGCACCGCGGCTCGTGGGCTATAAAAAGCCTTAACTACAATATTGATGAGGCGGGTGTCAAACGCAAGTTACAATTAAATGAGCTTGAAGAAACTGTGAGCGATTCTTACGATCTCGCTAAGGATTATAAAGCTAACATGAAACGCGGTTCATGATAAGCATATCTTGGCGAAAGAGTTTGTGGTCGGACAAAAGGTTTTGCTTTACAACTCCCGCCTACATATTTTCCTGTGGAAACTAAAACCCGCTGGTCCGGGTCCTTTTCTCGTTATCAAGTCACCCCTTACGGGCAATTACCTTGGTAAATCCCAAGGACAACAGTATCTTTCAAGTTAACGGTCAACGGTTAAAACATTTTCACTTAACTTCGCCCCCTCGATATAGAGGAAGTCCTTTTACAGACCCTATATATGAGGAATGACCCTTGTCATTGGTGTACTTCCTTTCACTTCCATTTAATGGTAAGTGCACCATTAAGGTAACCGGCCCTCCCTATGGAGTGTGTGGGCTGTAAGTACCGGATCCTAAGTCCACGATTCACATATTTCACGTTTTCCACTCTTGCATGTTTTCTGGATTTTGAGTCATGTTTCTCTATGGTGTGAATTATGTCTTTATTTGCTTAATGTTTTTGCTTATTATTCAAAAAAAAAAAAAAAAAAAAAAAAAAAAAAAATAAAAAAATAAAAATAAAATAAAAAAAATAATAATAATAATAATAATAATAATAATAATTGTTTTCATTTTAGATATAGATATATATCTAAACCCATAAAACTAGCAATCCAACAAGTCTTGGGAATCGACTTTTAAACCATCCATGTTAAAACAAATTTTGTGTTTAAAAATTTGTTTGGGGTGGGCAGTCGATCCTTGCATCCGATTGCTCGAACCTTCCTTTTGCGCTGCTTAGGTCCATTAGTATAGTTCATTGGGGTTGACGCCATCTAATTTAGTGTTCATTTGTTCGCGATAACTTACGCCATGCACGCACTTCGAGGCGTTTTCCACTATCTTATATGTCACCCACGGTCGGAATAGAGTAGTTTATGGATCATTGATTGGAAATTCTCTCCTGATCATTTCCATATCTCATTCGCAAAAATCGGACCGATAACGGCTGCAAATTTAGTTTGAAGTTGCGCTTGAAAATCGACGAAAAGTCGAAAAATCGAATTGGGCTTGGGCCCAACTCAAGGCCACCTACATACCAAGGCCCCTTTCCAAAATCCAAATCGCGAAGTTCATCTTCTCCAACCGCTTTGTCACAAATTTAAATTCAAACCCTAGCAACAAAAAAAAAAAAAATAGAATAAAAATAAAAATAGAATACATCAAAATAGAAAGACATCCCACGCCCTTTGTGAAACACCAACACAAGTTCCAACCGCTCCACCAAGAAACCACCCACCAATTCAAGTTTTCAAACCTCCACCGTGAACCACCACCGCCACCACCATTGTTTCTCCTTGTTTTTCATCAAACTTGCATCCACCTCCATCTACAAACCCCAAATCAGTTCAAACTCCAATGGCGCTTACGACGTAAGAAGAATGTTGCCGGAGCACGCGTTTGAGGTCAACCATTTCGCACCATTTTTTACGACGCCAATATGATTAAGAGGGATTGGAACAGATCGTGGTATTCGACGGGATTTCTATCACTATGATTTGGTAGAACAGTTTTATAAGAAACGAGAATTGAGGAAAAGGATTTTCATTAGGATAGCAGAACGAGGAGGGAAGTAACGGAGACAGCTTGTTGGTCGAGCTATTAGGAATCACCAGAACCAACCTAGATATTTACCATTCAGAACCCCAAAGATACCGCAGTTCCTCGTTTTGATGAAAGATACGGTCATAGAGGGTGAATACAATACGATATATCATCATCGCTCGCTCAGACGACTCGAGAACCAATCAACCGGGTCAGAAGCTCAGTGGATTGGTAGGAACGCCCTCGCAAAGACAAAGTCAGCGACATCGGACTTCGGTTCCGTGACGCTCTCTCGGATTTTGCAAACGAATGAGTGTAATTTCTGCATCCTCGATGTAATTTTGAATGTGATTAGAGGAGTGGAAAGAGCATGGCTCTCTTCCCGTGATTGATCACTAAGATTATGCTCTCATTTAGAGTCGCCGCTAAACTGCCCTATTAAGATCAAATTGCATTCTAATGCAAGTATTTATAAGGAATGCATCCAAGAGACTTGGCCGCTTGTCCGCAGAGAATAAAGCTTGAGTCAAATAATGAAGGCTAAGATATGACATGGTTGTTCGAGGATAATTTCGATAGTCATACTTCTAATTTAGAACTAATGATAATGCCGCGAACCGGTTATGATGCGCTTATCGTGATCCGTGGAAGATATCCGACATAGACAAATTGTAATTCGAATAAGCAAACTAACTTTCGACGAGAGTTGAAATGCTCGAAAAGGGGTCGAAGATATCTTGTCTAACTTGGAGATTATCCACCGTAATCACCAAGCCAAAGATAAAGACTTCAAGATCGAGATGGAAGCACGCTTTGTTCAGATAGAGATGCTAACGACGCATGCCACTCGTGGATGAGTCCGTCTCACCGAGTCCGAGAGGCATGAGCCGCCGCCGCCAAGCAGCCAGATGGCTCAAGCCATTCTTCACCACGTAACCGCCTCCATCTCGTGGACCATCTTCTTCACACGCCTAGGTGTTCACCATCGGGTTGGTCCCGTTATTTCATTGTTTTATTGTTTTGTTAGTGGAATTTTATTTCAGTAGTTAGATTTAAATATTAAGTTGTTTGTTTTAGATTGCTTGGATTTCATATTATTTTAATATAATTTATTTTGATCATTTTCGTGAAGGTTGTCTTGGAGTTAGAGTTGAAAATTAGGCCGACATCGGCATAGCTATGATTTTTGTAGTGATAGCATGATATGTAGGAGAGTTTAGAAGTTACTATGCTAAACCAAGTTTAAAAGATACCATGGTTGTTAGGAAATCAAAACTATGGATAGTTTCCGCTGGTTTGGCGCTTTCAAGTTCGAAATTGCCTTAAAACAATTTGGCAACTTGCCGATTCGCTTTGGAAACCCGTAACCTATTTAAACTTCCATCTTTCTACACTCACAACCCACACTACACCCCACAATCATCTCTCACTTTTACTCCAAGCTTTTTTCTTCTTGTTTTCTTGTCAACTCGCCAGATTTTTTAGGCCGTCACGCTTCTCAGGGATGGCCAGGCCTTTACACTTTTGTCGAATTTTGTTCAGAGCGCCGCCGCGCTTCAAGTAGAGCCGATTCACCCTAAAACACTGTAATATCGAAAATCTCTCAGAGCGCTACGCTTCGCTTCAAGCAGAGCGCGACCCGCTTAAAACATCGTAATTTCAAAACCTAAAACGACTTCTTTATACGAAGCCACTTCCGCCTCCATCAAGTAAAAACACGTGAAATTCCAATTTTTCTCGAGGTTTCTTCCGTGTTTTCGCGTGAGCTGTTCTACACAAGTAGTTTTGAGATGACACCTCCTATAGTGATTCCCGAACAGTCATTTGAAGACTTGATGGGAACCGATACCTATGGAGCATCGTTTTCGCGAGCGGATCGCGGCAGCTTAGGATGGATGCATCTTTCCGTGAGTGATGACGACTCTTTTTCACCTAAGCTAACTGAATTCTTCTATAATAATATTACTTTTATTGTACCCAAGAAGGAGAACAAAAATTTTCCCTTGCTATTGATGGCACGACTATGAAATTCAGTAAGCAATTGATAGCTTTGGTTTCGGGTTGCCATTACCCGACCCTATGCACACGGGGATATATGATGATAACTCATACCTATATGAATATGCCTATTTCCATGAGTATTATGGGGAGGGTGTTTCAGATCATGGACCAAGACCAATATAACATCGCCTCGAAAGTAGCCTATCGCTGAATGTAGGCATTAACCATGTTGTTCATCATGATGAACATTCTAGGGGAACGGCAGTTTTACTTCGCCAATAATATCGCCGGGTGACGCTTTCCTTGCTTTAGCCGAGGGACGCCGCCGGTATGACATTCCCCGAAGTTTTAGTTGCTACTGAAGCGAGGCCATTCCTTGAGGCATAAGTACCTTCTTATGCCTGCCTTGGTTTGTCCGCCTTTACGCTACGCTTGCCTACCCATATTCTCAGATTACGCATACGATTGGGAAAGGGTCGAAATCATGAGACCCACCAATCGCGGTGGTAAGATCATTCCGAAAGCCATGACTTGGTCGGGATGGCAGGTGCAACCACATTTGGTTGCCCCTTACACCCCATCAGACCAAATAACACTAGAGAGGTTAGCACTAGTTGATGATACACCACGGAAGGCGCGGGCAAGTTGTTATGGCATGGCAGATGCGAAAAGAACCTCATATAGAAGAGGAGGATGACGAAAGTAGATGTTGGGGTGCAGGTAAGTTTTAGTTAAGTTAGTGTCCGCTATGTCCCAAGCAATTTAATTCTGTTAACCCCATAATGGGTGGAACTCTTATAGAGTCAAGGCACAAGATTTTTATTACTATATTTGTATGTTTTAACTTTGTTTTGCGTGATGTTCCCCGAATTTCACGCGCTTCAATGGTATTTTTCCTACCCTCTTTATTTAAATGCTTTGGAGGACAAAGCATGCTTCTTGTTTTGGGGCATAGAAACACGGTAATTAAGACATCCGTTAGGATATAGATATGTATAATATGCACTTGTTTTCTAGTTAAAATTTCAAAAATTCAAAAATATAAATAAAAAAAAAAATAAAAGTATGCTATACACTTAGGAATATTGGTATTGTTTTTCTTTCTCCATGCTCTTAACAATTTAGAAGTCTCACATAGCTTTTGCATCGTAATAATTGTTAGAAACTTAGGTTAATATGTAGGTAATAATCTTTGCATCTATCTATAAATTTATTACATGAGTATCTATGATTGTTAGCAAGAAGTTTTTCAAATCTAGGCTAGAGTACTTATTCTACAAATCCTGGAGAATATAGCCTAAAGCCTTATATGAGCTAAACATTTGAGAAATGACACAAGGGAGAAGTAAAACCGGATAGAGAAATCACACGCCCACTTGCTTGATCACTATGCCATATCCTAAGCGAGAATTTAGGCCCTCTTTGGATCGATATAGCCGTAAATTCAAACCTATGAATTATTTTCCGCTTAAGCCCTCCGAGCCTTTCATTAGCCCTTCCATAAACCACAATTCCTTTACCCCTGTTACAAAACAAAAAAAAAAAAAAAAAATAATAAATCAACCTACCCAATTTAGAATAAGTCCGAGAATAGAATGATGAAGAAAGAAGAAGAGAAAACCCGCGGTAAACAAAAATTAGTTAGTTGCTTCCGGAAATAAAGAAAAGAAGTTTCCATCCAAAAAAAAAAAAAAAAAAAAAAAATAGAAATAAATCAAAACTCCAAAAATAGAATAAAGGGAGTCAAAAGCCAAAGAAAAAAAAAAAAAATATGGCTAAGGATGGAAACAAAGTGTAGAAGCAAAAAAGTAAAATAACAAGGTTTCTCTAGTTACATAATATGAAGACTCTATTATCTCAGACTTGTCCTTTTCGAATATCCATTTCCTTCCTTCTTAAACCATCTCCTAATCCCCGCAACACCTAATAAAGACCTCTAGCTCAATTAGGAATAGGTTAGTGTGATAGTAAGTGGCGATGTGTTTGATCGACCGCTTCTTTTTTTGTTGTCATTGAGATTTAAGGTAAAGTGTGCCCATCGCATTAATCGGAGTAGCTTAAACTTGAGTGGAAAAATCAGAGTGGTTTTGTCTTGACATTTATGTGAGGACCTACTTAAGGGACGCTTATTCGAAGTTTTCGTAAACGGACCGCTATTACATTTCATAGTATTACTCATTGTTATATGTTTATTTTAGATGATTGATTATTATGCATATATTAGCTTAGGGTTCCCGAATCGGGTTATTCTTATGTATTTGCTAGTAAGATGTATAGATAGTTGAGACATGAATGAGAAAACAATAGTTTTATTTCTTAGTCGCCAGAAGATGATGAAGTTTCATGAGTACCTTCATCGAAAACTCTCACGAGGTTATAACTCGCCCACTAGGGAATTCCTAGTGGTTTAAGGCCTTGTTGCATATGGTCAATGCAATCGCGACTCAAATAAACGAGAGTAGTTAGAACTCCATTTTGGTCACTTATTCTAATTTCTCATCTTTGCTTGAGGACAAGCAAAATGTCGTTTTGGGGTGGTTTGATAAGAGCCCAAAACTGTAGTTTTAACCCCTTAATAATCATACTGTTAGACCAATTATATGAATAATAAGTAAGAGTTAATAATCGACACGTGTTTTTATGCATTTCAAGGCTTCAAAGTCCATTATGTGTAAACGCGCCAATTTTAGCGAGATAAAGGAGCAACAGTCGCCAGAACTTCCGAATGCCATATCTTTGGACTCAGACCTCGAATTGGGCCTACCTTATGTCAAAACGACCGCTCGGAAAGAGCTTTCCAATGGTCCAAGCCTTACCCCAATCAGAGGAGCAGAAGTGGACAAAAAGTCTGTTGAAGCGAACTGCAGCTGAAGAGGCCTTTTTGGACCGAAGACTGGTTTTTTGGGCCCGATTCTTTCCGCCCAAAACATGGCTCCAAGCCCATGCACGATTTTTGATCTGGATGTATAAAACAAAAGCTTCATTCTTTGTTAATGGTAGCTAGTTAGACCTAAATTAATATATAGAATTCTAGATCTAGTTTTATTAATAGATTAAGTTTTAGTTCCATTTCAATTCTCGCTTTTAGATTAAATCTTTGAATGATTGTTCTTGATTGATTAGATTAATAAAATAGTTAGTTGTCAATTTCGAATTTTGTCATTTCCATTCTAGATCTAAATTAAATTTTGTTATTATTCCATTCCAGCCATTAAATTAGATTCATTATTGTTAACTAAGTAAATCTCAATTTCTTACATTATGTTTAGTTTAGATTCAATGGGAAATGTTGGTTTGATGACTCAAGGCTAAACCTCCATTAGAGGGGTTGATGAAGCCTTGATGAAAACTTAGTGGTTAGTATAGAATTTGGTAGTAGAATCTATTCCACTCTAGAAGGTCGTGTTTTCGGCCATGAGAATGGGTGGACGACCTCACATGCTAGTTAGTATCCGTAGGAATGCCATGAACACTAGGGATTAGACTCGAAATTTTGCCGCTAAAACGTAAGAATCGAGATACCACAATCTATACTAGGTTATTAAGTTGGAGTCGAGGTGGATTTAATTCCCCCTATTTCTTTATCTAGAGTCAAACAATCGTGATTCGTGAGCTTCAGAGATTATCTTTAGTTATATTTTATCTTGTTATTTATTATATCTAGTTATTTAAAATAAAAGCGCCTTGTTAGCATAACATTTCAGAAAGCTCTCATTGACTTAAGAGAGATTTCTTAGACTTAGAAAACAATCCATGCTAGGGAACTAGGAGTGGAACTAACTTCCTACTCCAATTTAGTGCAATTCGCGATCGAGAGTAGAAGCTTTGATAATAGACACTAAAGTTAGTTTAGTTTACGTTGTGAATTCATCGCTCATTTCGTAGGGTAGACTATACATTTTACATTTATCATCTCACAATGTCGAATTCAACCCAATCTGTGAAACGGCACTAAAAAAAATAGGGAAGAAACATAGCATAATACTTTACAAATTAAAACAGCATAAGTACCTACTTATGCCTCTTGCTATGGCTCGGGCTAAACTAGACATTAGGGTCTAGGGAATATCATAGAGTGTACGCCCCCGCCTAAAGCAAGGAAAATATCACAAGTGTCTTCATTCACGTAAGAATAACGCCATTCCCCTAATGTTTAGCATTATCCAAAACATAACATTGTCCACGCTCATGAGCAAGGCTACCAAGGACGACGTTATAATCCCCTTGGTCTTCTATCCTAAAGATTCCCGCCCCATAATGCTCATGCAAATCCTCATAGTTATCGCGGTACATATTATCTACCAAATAGGCCCATGAGTCTTGTATTTCGGGCAGGCATAGCAAGTCCAAGCACAAAGGCTAGCAAGAACTCGAAATTTCCATCTGGTTCATCCTCGATGGTGATGGAGAACCTTTGTTCTCCATCCGGGTCTATCAAAAACTTACAATTATCATAAAAATAAGATGTAAGTGCGAGAGAATAAAGTTCATCAGATTCTTACCAATAGTGGCTCCCACCGCTAAAATGATCACTTCACAAAACCATGCACCATAGGTGTTACTTTGAAACAAGTCTTCAAAAGAATGTTCCGATATGATACGAGGGATGTCATCACCAATCTACTTCTTTGGAATAGCTACAACCTAATCCTAGAACAACCCAAAAAAATTTTTTTTTCGCTCCCACTGTGGCAGGCTGTGGGTGCACTCAACCTATGCCCGGGTAGGTGGTGGTGCACCTTGGTGAATTTTGAGTTCCAAGCACTTGGGGCAGGGTGCTCACTTTTAGTCTTGGTAGGGCGGGTCGCTACTGAGGACTAAAACTGAATTCAGTGTTTTGGGTGTCGTCCCTGGTATATGCTTGGTAGGGCATGGGTTGCCCTCCGATGAAATTTCGACCGACAATGCCTAGTGGTGGGTGGCTCCACTAGGAAGCCTTGGCGTCTTCGAGCCGCTGAAATGTGGAAGTGAGAAGGAAAAAGAAGGAAAACTTGGGAGAGAAAGGTGAGAGATGAATGTGAGAGATGTGAGTTTTGTGTGGAGAATGAATGAAGTTTATAAAGGTTTGAGTTTCCAAAACGAATCGGGAAGTTTCCAAAAAGTTTTAAGGCAATTGCCAGAAACAAAAATTTCCAAAACTGGAAACGAAAACAACCCATATTCTTGATTCTAATACAAACCTAATATCTCTTAGACTGAATTTAGAATAGTAACTTCTAACTCTTATAGATTTCATCCTACCACCACATCTAAACATAGGCATGCCAATATCGGCAATATTCTCAACAATCACTCCAAAACAACTTCGAAAAATGAGGATCATATAAAAATCATGCTAAAATAAATAATGCCACCCCCAAACAATTCGGGAAGGTGGGATTAACAATAAAATAACGCATAATTTGAAAAGAACCACATTATATTAAAATTGAAATTCAAACAACATTTAACTACCAAATTCAAATTTAACTACTAAATTTAACAACTTAACATCCAATCTACTAAAAAATAAATAAATAACAAACAACATCAAAATAACAAACAACAAGAAATCTAGCTCCGAGATGAGGAAAGGATAAGAATAGGAAGTTGAGTGATCAAGAATGGAAAAAGCAAACACCCTACCCCCAAACAAATTTTATAGAACAGAGTTTAGAAAATTTGTTTTAAACGTTGGTCTTTTAAAGTTAGATTCCCCTAGACTTAATATGGGATCGCTTTTAAGTCGATTCCTAGACAGGTGCACACCCCTAAACAAGCAAGAAACCGGGTGGCACAAAATAGATGATGCGCGGGTCAACTATAAACTAATAGTTGAAAGAGTTGGGGGTCTAGCCATAAAAACATGATACTAAATGCACCTCCAAATATAATGAAGTCAGATAATTGGAAGCAATCATGTAGAAGACTGAAAGAAAACTTATGCAACCCATTAAAGAACATATGCAAACCATCATGTTGTAGTTGCGTTAAAAAGTTGGAATGACCTAAAAAATGAATTAGCGATACTTTAGGTGAGAAAGTAATGAAGTATGGATCCTGATGTCTTTCATGAGGCTCAGATGAGGAAAAATAAGACAAAGTAGGTTTCTCTACACTCGGGTCAAAGCTTCGGCCTCAACTATAAGAATGGTGTACTCATGGGATTGTGTGCTAGGCAAACACTCTTCACCATGAGGGTTGAAAAAAATTATAGAGTGTCTCCGAGGCAATAGGCTCAAGTGCAAATTCGAGGTTCCTCCTCAAATGGTGGGTGAATTGATGGTTTAGTTGGATAGATGGTTAGATTTTAGGAGGTGGTAACTCAGGTGGATGGTGGGTGGTTGGTGGTTCATCGGTTGGTGGATCCTCACACGCTCTTAAGAAATCATTGAAGTCTTCATCTAGCTTAGTTGAATCCATAAAGTTGTGGTTTGTGGCTTTATCTTTAAGAATTTCATCTATGTTTTCCATTGTTATTTCCTCAGCTGTCAAACTAAATTTAGATTCACATTGCTCTAAAGATGTTACTTCCTTTAATTCCTGCACATTACCTTGTTCATGCCTTATATTAGAATTGTTGATTTCTATTTCCTCACTCTCGCCTTCTAAAACAATATAAGTTTCCTCAATGGCATCATGGTCATCCCAAACAAGTCCTATAGAGTCGCTTTCAAGAATTTCCTCATCCAGTGTTGTGTGAGGAGTTAATATAATGGTTAATGGGAGGGTCATGGGAAGGTAATGGTTCATCTTGTGTGTCAATCTCGGCAAGGTTGAAAGTTCCGTGTTAGGTGAGGGGATCATGGAAATCATTTTGGCTAGATTCTCAAGCATAGTTTAGGATTCTCGTGATTTTGTTCTCTAAACGCTTTTCCATTGTTGGCTATTTGTTGGGAAATTTAAATGCGGGAAGGGTGGCGAGCTACATGGGTGGGTGATTTCCGCATGGTGGAAAGGTCTAGCAGAGGTGAGGTTAGCATCAATCTTGTCCGTTCTAGGTTCCAAGTATTATTTTGTTTTGGGCCCATTATTTTATCAAATGTTGTTAGCGTAGGGAAGCATGGTGGTGTGATTCGGTTGGTAACGGTGTTTGATAGTCATAGTTATTGGCATTTGAGTAACTCGGTGATTTCATACTATGCCGGGTTAGGGTTGACTCCATGTATAGTTGGGATGACTAGAAACCTCTTGATTGTATTGGTTACTATGTAAATTTGAAAATTGAGGCTCATAATTATTAGTATAGTCTATAGTTGGTCCAAACTCTTGGTATGATGGGCAATGAGAAGCCCAATGGTAAAGACTACCACAAAGATGAACATGGTGAAGCGGTTTACATAATAATCACATAATTGTTCGCTCTACATATTGATATGCCATATTGGTTTTAAAAATATATTCTAGGACAATTAATATGCATACCTAAACTCTAACTATAAATTTCTAGATAGGCATGTGCATTGGACGCTTTTACTTAAAAGAAGCCCGATTATACTAGAATTAAACTCCTCTAATGTATGAACGAGGAGTGGAAGAAGGAGTACCTGAATGCCTCCTTGCTTCGCTTTTATGAATATCGCCTTAGATATCGCTGCGTGTTCAGGTGTGTATAACAAGTTAGAACACTGAAAATCTTGAAGAAATGGAAGTTTTAATCAAACCTCGTGGAAATTGGGCGTTTCAAAGCAGAGGTCGCTACTGAATCAGGCTTAGAAGCTAAGTCGCTACCCAAGTTAGCCTTGGTAGGCTAAGTCGCGCTTTAGGTAAAAAGTAGATTTCCAAGCGTGTGGGCGCGTGGTGCGCTCGTGTTTTGCCCTGGTAGGGCGGAGGTCGCACTCAGCCAAAAGATGGAATTCCAGGCGTTTAGGCACAGGGTGCACCCCAATTTGGCTTGCCTAAGGCGCGGGTCGCGCTCCGAGTAATTTTTTTGAGGAAAATTTCAGTGTTGAAACAGACAACCACAGTGAGAATCAAACAAGGGTGGGTGGGCTATGGGACTTTGGAAAATTAACAATTCTAAAGAAAACAATGCTAAAGGTAACTAAGACGGCAGCGGCGCCATTTGATAATCGTAAAAAAGAATAGTTTTACTAATTAATAAAGCGATGAAACTCTAAACGAAAGTAAAACTACAAACTGTGGCTTGTACTAGACTTATCAAAGATATTTATTTTCTACTCTCGAATCTATTGAACTAGAGATGGAATAGAAGATTCGTTCCACTCCTAGTTCTTTAGCATTCAAGTTTCCTATGACTATCAATCCTACCAAAGTCAATGAGATAATTACAAATTATACTAAGATGCAAATTTAACTAACAAGATATGAATAACTTGACTACGAAATGCTACGGAATAGTAAGGTTTGAATCTAGAATAAGAATTAGGGGGGAATTGAATCCACCTCGAATCCAACTTAAAAGACTAACATAGATGGTTGTAATCCAATTCTTACGTTCTCACGGTCAGAAGTAGTCGTTCTAATCCCTAATTATACATGGCATTTCTACCAATTCATAACTAGCATGTGAGGAAGTCCACCCATTCTCATGACGAATCAACTTCCTTCTAGAGTGGAATAGACTCTTACAATGATTCTACACTACACAATCAAGTTTTCATCAAGGCTTCACCAAACCCCTCTAATGGAGGTTTAGGCTTGATTCATCAAACTATCATTTCCAATTGAATTAAAATTAGACATAATATAAAGATTTGAACTTTACTAATTTAACTACTCAAGAATTGAAATCCAAATTAATAACTAGGAAATGAATAACAAACAATAATTGAAATTAGATCTAAACAAATTTAAATGACAAAATCGAAATTAACAAGAACTACTATTTTATTTATCTAATGAATGAAGAACAATGATTCAAATAATTAATCTAAAACAAGCAATGAAACTAATTAATTACTAATTGAAATTCAAAAACTAGATCTACAAGCTATTCTAATGGCTACTTTCCATTCTAAGCTATCTCACCATCTTTCTTAAGAGCTAAGTCTTGTTTTATGTAAAGGAGGAGACCAGATCCACAATTTTGTGTATGGGCTGAGGAGCCATATTTTGGGCTAAAAAATCGAGCCCCAAAGCCCAATTTCTTCAATTTCACAGAGCCCTGCTTTCAGCCGGCTTTGACTTCAGAAGACTTTTCATCCACTTCTGTTCCTCTGCTTGGATCAATTCTTAAAGCACTGGAAAGCTCTTTCCGAGCCGGGTCGTTTTGACGTAAGGTAGGCCCAAACCGAGGCCCCGAGTCCAAAAAATATGGTCTTCGGAAGTTCTCACGACTTGTGCATTGTTTTCGCCGCCGTGTTAACTTTTCAGCTTTTGACCGGCTTTATAAAGGCTTTCTCTCCTTGAATCTTGGCCTTTATCACGTAACTCTTAGCAACCAACTCTTTGCTCATTTATATCACCAAAGTGGCACATTTCTGCACATAATTGAGTTCCATGCCCGAAAAACATAAAAGCACGTAATTAGCATTAACTCTTATTTATTACTTGCATAATTGGTCTAAAAGTAGTATTATTAAGGGTTAAAACTACAATTTTGGGCTCTTATCAGCCTTCTCGAAAAGCCCGATTTTCACTAGTTAGTTCAAACTTCCATTACTTCAAGTTATTCAGTGTTTCTAACTTGTTACACACACCGTGGTCACATATACAAGACGTTATTCATAAGTTTAAGGAGGAGGCATTCTCGTACTTCTTTCCTCCACTCTTTCGTGATCTCCTATTAGAGGTTTATACTAGCATATCAAGATTGTTTTGAGTGTTATCGTTTAGTTGGTCTTAGCCTTGCATGAGATTAAGGTCGTAGAAGAAAAAACCTAACGAATCAACCCGCAACATCAACAAACACGCCTTTCTAGTATACCACTTACTACACCTCTAGCTAATATACCACACACTACACCTGAAATAATGGCTGAAGAAAGAGAGTCTCCTCTCTCTGACTTTTACAAAGCCTTGAATAATAGCCTAAAATCTTGCATCGTTCTTGTAGACCCAGTGGGTGATTTCCGAATCCCCCAAAATATATTTAATTTGTTACCCGTTTTTCATGGGTTAGACCATGAAAAACCTTATCAGCACATGCATAGGATTGAACAAGTCCTTACCACATTCCACCATCCTACGGTTGGTGCTGAACAAATTAAACTGAGGGTGTTTCCTTTCACCTTAGCCGATAAGGCGGCGGGTTAACTGCCCAAGCGCCTAATTCTGTGGACTCATAGGCCAAACTTGTTCAACTATTTATGGAACATTTTTACCCACCACTGAAGACAGATGAAATGCTTTCCATGATTCATTTTTTTCAACAAAATCCTCATGAATCATTTTCAGAAGCTTGGAATCGTCACCGATCTTCTTATAGAGTGTCCACACTATAGCCTCGCGAAAGACACGTTAGTTCGTGCCATTTTCAAAGGACTTTTATACCACCATAAAGAAGTCCTCGACATAATGAATGGTAGTAGTTTCCTCAGTAAAGGAGCCTCAGAGACTTATAAATTTTTAGAAGATCAAACAAAGAGTAATAATAACTAGGGGGGTAGTGACAATATCTCCCGCTCCGCTAGTTCTTCTACAACAGTTAAGGCTGCCGGTATGTTTGAGATTAAACCCGATCCTGAACTAAAAACTTTAATCGAATCTCTCACTAAAAAGGTAGAGGCTATTTCTGTTCAACAAAAGCATATCCCCTTCATGAATGTCAACTCCAATCCATGTAATTTTTGTTTGAGTCTTGAGCATCCCGACTCCTATTGTCCTCTCGCATATGAATAACAAACATCACAACAAGATAACGTTTGCTCAATTAATAGTTATCCTATTCCTAATGCCCCTTGGAGACAACATCCCAACTTTAGTTGGAGAAATAATCAACAAGTAACACCTCCAGGGTTTAATAATCAAAATATTAAGCCAGCAAACAATTACAACCAAGCTCCACCACGACAAGGAAAAGGTCAAGGACAAGGTCAGGGTAATTATAATAATTATAGCAATAATAATTATAATGCTAATAGAGTTATCGTTCCGATAAATAATAACTATCACAACCCACCCATTAATAATCAACGTGACATAGTTCCTGTCACACTTCCTGTAACAACTACACATCCACAACCGGATCGTTTTGACGCCTTTATACAAACCCAACAACAAATTTTACAAGCCATCCAACCTTCCTTACAACAGGTTAGCCCAAAGAAAGTACAACCCAAAGGTGTGTTTCCAGGTCAAGCGATACCTAATCCTAAAACAACAAACACAACCTTTGAGGTAAACGGTAATACTAGTAAGGAAAATGCAAATGTAAAGTGAGCTAAATGTCATCGCCACTCCGCTCGGTAGAGTGGTTGATAACGCTTATAACTATGTCTATAGTTACCCCACCAAGAGTCCCTACACCGATATTGAACTAGATAATGAAATAGAAACTAAAGATCCTACCCCCGGGTTGAGGTACCGGTTAAAACCACAACCTAAGAAACAAAAGCCAAGGTTAAATATCCTGTTGATCCATATGCTAAATATAGAGAAACCAATGTTTCCCCGAGATTAGCTATGTTGAACAAGGATACAAATTTTGATGAGATTAGGGAGGTTTTTAAAAATCTAACGATAAACCTACTTTTTCTAAGCAATTAAAAAGTTACCTCACCATGATAAGTTTCTTAAAGAGTTGTGCACTACTAGTCGTAAGATAAATATTCCTAAAGATGCCTTCCTAACTCAACAGGTTTCCAACTTTATCGTAACATAATGGAATCGTTAAGTACAAGTACTGGTCGATCCCCCATGCATAATACACCTTAGAGATTCCCACACCCACCACCGCTTTATTAGACACGGGGCGAGTGTAAACTTACTCCCGTGATTATCTATACAAACAAATAGAGTCATACAGGAGATGCAACCTACTAAAATGACGTTGCAATTAGTAGATCGATCTATTAAGTATCCTAAGGGTGTGGTTGAAAACGTGCTTGTTAAGGTTCAGGATTTCTACTATCCTGCTGATTTTGTTATCCTCGATATGGAAGTCGTTAATGACTCTGTTCCAATCATCTTAGGGCGTCCTTTCTTGGCCACTGCCAACGCGCTTATAAATTACCACGATGGTTCGATGTCCTTGTCTTTTGGTCATCTTTCTGTTGAGGTAAATATTTTTAAAATGATGAAACAGTTACCAGATTCGTCTGTAGATGGGGAGGTTAGCATAATCAAGAGCTTAGCTCAAGACTATTTTAATAACACATTTCCCAAAAACCAGATGCATAAATTCCTTTCTTTTGGAAGTTCAGATTTCGCCGATGACTCCTACTGAGAGGAAGTCCACACCATCTTCGAGTCTACACCTATCGTATACCCTTCTATTGCTCCATCTACTAAGTTTGAAGAGTCTTCACTACTAAAGATGAGGACCCTCCAGAAGCATTTATCAACATTCCTTCCTCCCCGGTGTTTAAACATCTTCCTTCTGAGTTAAAGTATATTCAACTTGATCCGGATGGTAGTCATCCGGTAATTATATCTTCTCTGTTATCTAAGGATGAAGAGGCACACTTAATTAGGGTTATTAGGGAACATCATTCTGCAATTGGTTGGTCCCTAGCCGACATTAAAGGAATTGACCCTAATGTTTGCACTCATCGTATCCATTTGGAGGATAACGCAAAGACTTCTCATGAACCTCAGTGTCGCTTGAACCCTTCCATGAAAGAGGTGGTCAGGGAAGAAGTCTTACGGTTACTCGATGCGGGTATCATATACCCAATCTCTAATAGCGAATGGATTAGTCCCATTCATGTAGTTCCTAAGAAATTAAGGATTACCATGGTACGTAATGCCAAGGGTGAATATATTTCAACGCATGGTCCTATGAAATGGAGAATCTATATCGATTACAGACGATTAAATGCCATGACACGAAAGGATCATTTTCCTTTACCCTTTATAGATCAGATGCTTGAATGTCTAGTTGGTCATGCTTTTTATTATTTTTTGGATGGCTACTCTAGCTATTTTTAGATTATTATTGATATTAATGACCAAGAAAAGACAACCTTCACATGTCCGTTTGGAACATATGCCTATAAACGAATGCCTTTTGGCCTTTGTAACGTTCCTGGTACCTTCTAGTGGTGTATGCTTCATATATTTAGTGACATGGTAGAACGCTTCATGAAAGCTTTCATGGATGACTTTTCTATCTATGGAGACTCTTTCACTGACTGCTTGTCTAACCTATCTAAGGTTTTGATACGATGTGAAGAGAAAAGTCTGGCTTTAAATTGAGAAAAATGTCATTTCATGGTGGAAAAAGCAATAGTGTTAGGGCACATTGTATCTAATGATGGCATCGAAGTAGATAAGGCCAATAATATTAATTTCTATTGTAACCATGATGGAGAACAAAAAATTTCCCTTGCAATTAATGACACGACAATGGAATTCAGTAAGAATTTGGTAGCTTTGGTTTCGGGATTGCCTTTGCCTAATCCTACACACACGTGGGGATATATGACTAATAATGCATACCTCTATGACTATGCATATTTCCACGAGTATTATGGGGGAGGGGTATTTCGTATAATAGACCAAGTGCGATATAATATAGCCCTTGGTAGCCTGTCCCTGAATGTAGGCACCACGATGTTATTCATCCTGATGAATATTTTGGGGAGTGCTAGTTTTTACTGCAAATAGTACCGCTGGTGACGTTTTCCTTGCTTTCGCTGAGGGACGTCGCCTATATGACATTCCCAGAGTTTTAGTGGCTAGTCCTAAGAGAGCCCATAGCATGCGGCTTAAGAATCTTCCTATGCCTGTTTTGGTTTGCCGCATCATGCGCGGTTGTTTACCCGAAGTACGCACTACCACGGATTGGAAAAGGGTTAAAGTCATAAGACCCACCAATTGCATGGTTCGTTCATTTCAACTTATGACTTGGCCAGGATGGCAGGTGCAACCTCATTTGGTTGCTCCTTACACCCCATCAGACCAAGTAACACTCGACAGGTTAGCATGGGTTGATGACACACGGCGAACGGCTTGGCAAGTTATTATAGCGTGGCAGGACGCAAAAGAGCCTTGGTCCTATGAAGAGGATGAGGATGAGGATGAGGATGATGTTTAAATGAGGGAGATAAGGTAAGTTTTTAGTTTCAGTTAGTGTTTGCTTATGTCCAAAGCAATTTGATTCTTTGTAACCCCATAACGAGAGGAACTCATATAGAGTTGCGTCTATTTTTCTTTAGCTATATTAGTATGTTTTAACCTTGTTTTGCAGATGCTCCAAAATTTCACGCATTTCCATGGTATTTTTCTACCCTTTTTATTTCAATACTTTGAGGACAAAGCATGCTTCTTGTTTAGGGGTGGCATAGAAACACGTGTAATTAAGGCATATGTTAGGATATAGATATGTACAATATGCACTTGTTTTCTAGTAAAAATTCAAAATTTTCAAAATTTTAAAAATATAAATAAAAATTTTATGCTATATACTTAGGAATATTGGTATTATTTCTTTCTCTATGCTCTTAATAATCTAGAAGTCTCAATGTAGCTTTTGCATTAGAATAGTTTTAGAAACTTAGGTTAATATGTAGATAATAATCTTTGCATCTTTCTATAAATATATTGCATGAGTATCTATGATTGTTTGGCAGTAAGTTTCTGAAATCTAGGCTAGAGTACTTATTCTACAAATCCTGTGAGAATATAGCCCAAAGCCTTATATAAGTGAAAAAATTGAGAAATGACACAAGGGAGAAGTAAAATCCGGATAGAGAAATCACACGTCCACTTGCATCACTATACCATATCCTAAGTGAGAATTTAGGCCCTTTTTAGATCAATATAGCAAGAAATTCAAACCTATGAATTATTTTCCGCTAGTAGTCCCTCTGAACCTTTCTTTAGCCTTTCATAAACCGCAAATCCTTTACACTTTTACTAAAACAAAACAAAATAAAAAATCAACCTACCCATTATAGAATGAGTCTAAGAATAGGATGAGTGAAGAAAAGAGAAAGGAAAACCCTATGTAAACAAAAATTAGTTAGTTGCTTCAGAAAAGAAAAAGAAAAGAAGTTTCCATCCAAAGAAAAGAAAAGAAAAATAAAAATAGAAACAAAATAAAAACTCCAAAAATAGAATAAAATGAATCAAAAAGCCAAAATAAAAAGGCTAAGGATGGAAACAAAGTGTAGAAGCAAAAGAACAAGGTTTTCTCTAGTTACGTAATATGAAGACCCTATTAACTTAGACTTGTCCTTTTGAATATCCATTTCCTTCCTTCTTAAACCATCTCCTAATCCCTGCGACACTTATAAGACCTCTAGCTCAATTAGGAATAGGTTAGTATGATAGTAAGTGGCAGATGTGTTTGATCGACTTCGGCTTCCTTGTGTGTCATTGAGATTGTAAGGTAAAGTATACCCACTGCACACTAGAGTAGCGAAACTTGAGCGGAAAAATCAGAGTGTTTTTGTCTTGACATTTATGTGAGGACCTACTTAAGGACGATATTCCAAAGTTTCAGAAATGGACTTGCTAGTGCGTTTCATAGCATTAATCATTGCATATATGTTTATTCATAGATGATTGATTATTATGCATATATTAGTTTAGGTTTCGACTTGATTATTCTGTATTCATTGTAAGTGAGATGTATAGATAATTGAGACATAAATAAGGAAACAATAGTTCTATTTCTTAGTCGTTGTAGTATAGATGAAGTTTGTGAGTACCTTCACTGGAAAACTCTCACGAGGCTATAACTCGTCCACTAGGGAATTCTTAGTGGTTTGAGGTCTTGTCAGATATGGTTAATGCAATCGCGACTCGCTAAACGAGAGTAGTTAGAACTCCATTTTTGGTCACTTATTCTAATGTTTCATATTTGCTTGAAGACAAGAAAAATGTTGTTTGGGGGTGGTTTGATAAGAGCCCAAAACTGTAGTTTTAACCCCTTAACAATAATACTTTTAGACCAATTATCGTGAAAGTAATAAATAAGAGTTAATGCCGACACGTGTTTTATGTATTTCAGGCATTATAGTCAATTATGTGCAGAAATGTGTCACTTTTGCAAGATAAATGAGCAAGGGTTGGTTGCTAAGAAGTTCTGTGATTAGAGGTTAAGATTCAAAGAGAAAAGCCTTTTAAAGCCCGGTCAAAGTTGAAAAGTAAAAGTCAATGTAACTTTTGAAGACCGTATCTTTGGACTCAGACCTCGAATTGGGCCTACCTTATGTCAAAACGACCGACTTGGAAAGAGCTTTCCAATGGTCCAAACCTTGGCCCAATTAGAGGAGCAGAAGTGGACGAAAAGTCTATTTATGTTAAATCCAACTAGAAAGACCTCTCGTGGAACTCGAAGAAATTGGGTTTTGGGCTCCATTTTCCTGCCCAAAACATGGCTCCGGGCCCATGCACGAAATTGGGGATCTCTCTCTCTTGTTGAAAAGAAGAAAAGAGGCAGACAATTAGCTAGACCTATATTAGAAAATAAATTAGCTTAGACTCCATTAATTAGCTTAATTACTTTGTTTTGAATTCAGTTTTGAATCAGTATTGTTATTATTCATTAGATCAATAAAGTTAGTTAGTTATTCATAAATCTAGTTTCATTTCATTAAATCATTTTAGTTTCAATTCATAGATTTAGTTAATAATCATTACTAGTTTCAATTCAATCTTGCATGATTAGAATTCCATTTTAAATCAAATAAGTAAATTTATAATTTTTTTATCATGTCTTGTTATTATTTATATATTAATGATAGCATAATGATTCAAGGCTAAAACCTCCATTAGAGGGTTTGAAGAAGCCTTGATGAAGTTTTGATTTTTGTTAGCGTAGAATAGTTCGTGATATTCCATTCCATTCTAGAAAACAATTAGTTCACCATGAGAATGGGTTTTATTGTTTCACATGCTAGTTGATAGTTGGTAGAGATTACCATGAACAATTGGGATTAGGAAGACCAAATTACTATGCAAAAGCATTTTAATTTGGATTACGACAATTCTTCGTTAGTAAATTAAGTCGAAGTTAAGGTGGAATCAAATCCCCTAATCCCTCCCCTCATATCGTCAAATTAGCAATTCCGTAGTTTGAATTATCGTGATCTTGGTTAGTACAATTTCCATCGTAGTATAATTTCTATCGTTACTCTCATTGATTTTGATAGACTGATAATCGTAGTTAACTTTGAATTCTAAAAAACTAGGAGTGGAACGAATCTTCTATTCCAACTATATTGCAATAGCATCGAGAGTAGAAAACTTTGATAACTATAAGCTAGAAAATAGTTTTAGTTTTACTTGTGTTTGAGTCTCGTTACTTATTCGTAGGTAAAACTATCTTTTTAACTTGTATCACGCATCCATATAACTAATAACATATATAATATACATAACATTTGCCCATATGATTCTCATTCAAAAAATAAAGAATTAGAGTTAATACAAAAGTAATGCTTTTAGTATATAACCCTATCACAATGCTCTGTTATGATTATTATAGGTACCTTGTCCTTGTCTGAATGTATTTGGTGGTTTATTGAAGCCTGGAGGTGGTTGGGTTTTGGTTTATTAGTCCATGCGAAGTTTGGTACATTGAAAGCACATATTTCTTCTGGTTGAAGTGATGATAGGTTTGTGATCAAGGGATAGGTGGTATCTATATGATTTAAGCTTAAACAGAAATTGCATGGTAAGGTATTTATGTTCATGACAGGATGAGGAGTTTGGTCTTTTTGTTTGGTTGTGAGGGCAATCTTTCTTGTGAGGGTTTCGATTAAAGTTTTGATTTTTGGATCGGATTTCACCTCAAAAATACCGCTAGCCTTAGATGTACTGGGTTGGGCTGTTCTAGAATTATTTATATCGCCCGAATGGGTACTCTTTTCAGCTTGGTTTTCAAGAAAGGTTAGAGCTTCGGTTGCACCTCTATCCAAAAAATTACCATTACTCATGATGTTGAGGGTTACTTTGTGTTCTTGGAGAAGACGTTTGAAGAAACATTAGACAATAGTGGATTTTTCTAGTTTATGGTGAGGACATGAATGGAGTAGGTCAGAGAATTTATTCCATGCTTCAGAAAATGTCTCACTCAGACTCTATCTAAAGAACTCAGATCTTTTACTTCTTATCTCTTTTGTGGAAAGTACTTCTTCATGAAGGAGAACACAACTTTAATTTTGCCATGTATCGAAGGAATCGGGCTTCTGAGGAAGAAGCGATGCATGACTCTTACCATCTAGAGTGAAAGGAAACACTCGTAGCTTCACTTGATCATCGGTGACACCAGATAGTGGAAAGTATTGCATACTTCATGTATCCGGCATAGATGTTCATACGGTAACTCGTGTTCAAACCTGTGGAATAAGGGTAGAAGATTGAACACGTTTGGTGGAATGCAAAAATCACTCGAGAGTGGTGTGAGTCGTATACAAGATGGCGGTCCATCTTACAACAGTGTGTAAAAATTAGCAAGAGAGGCTCTTCCGCTTGCACTACTTTGTTGGCCATCTTAGTAGGTGGAGGATGAGAAATTGGAGATTGTCTAGGACAATGTGCTCTCCTACGTAGTGCCTGAACACAATATCATGCACTTTTAGCAAGATAACAAAACTATCCAAACATGCACAAACTATACAATGTATGCTCAAGTAATCAAAATTCAGTTTTGCAAGTTTGGAGTTTTGAAAATCTTTGTTGGTCTATAAATTACTATGCCCTGTTCAAAGGAACAATTGGGGGCGAGACTAAGATGATTCTACTACACGGCTCAGAAGAGTAAGCAATCACTTCACCAAGTGGTGTTCTACCAAGAATCTCACTCACGATGAATCTGGGGGAAGGTAGAGAGGAAGGTAGTTAGTCCACCGGAATCTGGTAACTAATTACTCTAAATCCTCGTGGCTACATTTTAGTCCTTTTCTGGAGGAGCGTGACTACTTTAGGCTCTAGTTGATTGATTTTAATTTGTTTGTTTGGTCTAATACTTCAAGAATCAAGCAACATCCGATTTATCTACATTGGGGAATGACTTCCCAATAGTTGTTATTTGACTCGGGTTCAGCCTTATGCATGAATTGAAATTGCAGTGTGCAAATTAGAATTCAAACAATCACGTAAGCATGCTTGAACACACAAGGTATCCTCTTACATGGCCTTCAAGGAGGTTTAGAATTTACTTCGCCGCCGGCTTACATGTTTGCTTTTAGGAGAACACGACGTTGGTTGGCGCATGATCTAAGATTTAGGCCCAACCGTTCGAGCGTTCCCTATTTTAAGTTACAAAAAAGGTCCACTTAAAAAGTCCACAATCCAGGTTTTTAATAATTAAATGACTTTGCCTTCAATTGCCCAAAACATAAAAGTAAACTAATACTACTACTAAGACTAATAGATTAACTTGATTAACTAGATTACTTAGATTAACTAAAGCTAATTTTAATTAGATTGTTGATTACCAAGTTGATTCAAAGTGCGTGAGCGTATGATTCCCGACTTACCTCGCATACTTGAACTTCCCAAGGCAATGAAAACTCTAACTCTTGGTAACTTTCACAACTTCAACCAAGTGTTCAACTCATGTTCATCTACATAATCAATCAAAAACTATTTTTTTTGTTATTTTTTCTTTTTATCTTTATCTATTACAACAAAGTCCACTGATTTATACTATTCTATTATAAAATCCGGATATCTAATTATAACCATGCATCAAAAATGAACAAACTGTGAAAAATGAACGTTGACGGCCTAGAGGTGGTCGGGTGGTCGCCCGATCGGTTCCGCCAAGTTGGTTCGCAGATTCTCGGCAAAGCACTTCAACTCTTTCTCCAAGCTTGAATGTCAAATCTAGATTTGAAATAAAATAGATCAGTATTGAAAAATAACAAAATATATCAAGGAAAATTAAAAAAAAAATTAAAAAAATGAAAGGGGTAGAGTGATGTTTCCCTCCTTAGGTGTTCAACTAAGCATCCATGCTCCTTCAATCCATGATGGCGGCGCCATTTGAAACTTTCGTATGGTGGTAAGTTCAAAGAGTGAGGTTCATCATAAATTGTTTAGAACTTGGATGTATGGGAGTTTTGAAGGAGAAAAGGTAGATTTCTTTAACTTTTAGGACTTGTTTTTGTTAACTCTATTTGTATTGAAGAAAACTTGAAAAAAAAACTTTGTTGATTGAATGATTGAAAACACAAACTTGAAAGAAATAATTTGATTGAAATGACGAACACAACTTGAACGAAATAACTTGATTGAAATGAATAACAAAACTTAAAAGAAATAACTTGATTGAAATGAAGAACAAAAAATAAAACAACTTTAATGTAAATGACTTGAAAAATAAATTCCTACACTACTTCTACATGACACTAGAATAAGTCTAGGTGTTTTCTCTCCTCGTACTTTTTGGTTCTTATACTCCTACTTTTACAAAAGTCTGATTTGCCATCTCACTCTATAATCAATACACCTCACTATGGTTGCTTTATGCTTTTCCTTTTTGCTTTTTCATTTCTTCTTGATCAAGCTAGGTTTAGGGCAAGCCTTCTTTTGTATCAAGGCCATCCATCTTTAGTCTTATGAGTTGAGGACATGACTTTCAATTCTCTGGTTCTGAGTCTTTGACCTTTGACCTTTGACTTTGACTTTAACTTTTTCAGCACTTTTTCATAGCAGCTTCGAGTCTTAATAATAAGCGTAAATAATACTCCTTTTGGTGCTAAGATGTAGCTTTTATGATAAGTGGTTTGAATTGATTTGTACCCTGAAAAAGGCAATAAAAGCTATGAGTTGTCTTTTCATTATATGTAAGAAGGGTTGTAATGTAGTAATGTAAAGGTAATAAAATGCACATTTGGGAGCTGATCAGTTCACCATGGATTTTTAGAGATGGTGATGCATGAGCATGGATTATTAATTAATTAGTAGTTTCTATTTTATTTGGTTTCCTAATTCAATTAGGAATATGATTTAGGATAGTTTCCTATTTGGTTTCCAATTATGTTTAGTAGTTGTTTTCTTATATAAAGGCATCTAGGCCTTCATTGTTGGAAGGGTTATTATTGATTATTAATTCTTTGTGAATTGTTCTTCATGTTTGAAGGTTTAAACCCTAGATTTAGGTGTTTGATTTATTAAATCTTATTGATGTTCATCCATTGTTGAAGCTTCCGCCAATAAGATACATCAAATTTGGTATTAGAGCCAATCAACTTTTGGGAAATTTTTTTAAGGAAACATTGTTCACAACTACTGTTCACTAGAACACTGTTCATCACGAGTAACTGTTCACCGAACAATTCACTACAAAAAAAAATCAATTTTCTTGGTTAATTGTCATGGAGTATCATAGAAGCGAGTCACCGCCGCCGCCCGATCATCGATGTTTCCATGGGTCAAAGTACAATGCCGATCACAATTATGGGAGAGCTTACGATATAGATTGCAACCGGCCACAGAGTTTTACATACTCCTTCAAGAAGGTATGAACCTCCTTCCCTCCTCCATTATCGGTTGTTAGTTTTTATATTTTAAAATTCAAGTCGAGAAAGGATGCAAATTTTCCTCCCACCTAATTGATGTATGATTCTGATTTCGACCACACAAAGAAAGATGGTGTTTCCCCCTATTAAAAATTGTCACTACCACCACCATGGAAAAAGTCACTTTTGTTAGTTAGGCAAACCCACTAACCTTCTCTTCCCGACCAACAAGACAAATTATCTCAAACAAGGAAACACCGATACAATGATCCCGCATGGGAACATCCTTCACCATCTAATTATGAAAGCGAAGCGGTAGCGCCAACACCTTTTGTTTCTAGCAGCCCCTATAAGCTCTCGTGGAACGACAAGCTTATGTTGCCATTGATCCCACGCATGCATAATCACACCGACCACCAACCTAATGATCCAAGGAATACTTCAAAAGATTATACTTTTACACCCACTCAAGATGATACAAAAATCCCAGGCAGGTCATGTGGTTTGGAATAGTATCTTGGTAAGTGAGCACAAATCCAACCAACTTTCAAAGATATGATACCGGCACAGAAGCATCATCTATTCCCTTCTCACAAGAACTATTATCAATGAAGAAGAGAAGCCCCTATCGATTCTATAATGGTGCAATTTTCACTAGGAGAAGTTCTTTTTTATCCTGGTATTTTTGTTTACTCTAAATATCACTTTTCTAGTTATTGTATTGGTCAACCAAGAATACCCGGCAGAGATGAGGCATTAACACTCAGCTAGGCAACAAAGCCTATTCATTCAGTGAATTGGGGAAAGAATGCATGGTACTTGGTTCTTTTTACGAGTCATTACTTGGGCAAAATTCGAGGTCGACTTCCTTTGAACCACGGGAGGATGACGTATATGACTATGAAGAGCGTTTGTGTGTTAATGGATTTTTATAACTCCAAACTCGAGGACGAGTTTCTTTCAAGCCGGGGAGATTGATGCATGAGCATGGATTATTAATTAATTAGTAGTTTCTATTTTATTTGGTTTCCTAATTCAATTAGGAATATGATTTAGGATAGTTTCCTATTTGGTTTCCAATTAGATTTAGTAGTTGTTTTCTTATATAAAGGCATCTAGGCCTTAATTGTTAGAAGGGTTATTATTGATTATTAATTCTTTGTGAATTGTTCTTCATGTTTGAAGGTTTAAACCCTAGATTTGGGTGTTTGATTTATTAAATCTTATTGATGTTCATCCATTGTTGAAGCTTCCGCCAACAAGATACATCAGATGGATTGATGGGAGTTTATGAATAGGGGAAGGTAGTATCCTTAAAGTTCATGACTTGTTTTTTAATGAAACAAGTTTGTATTAAAACTTGACAAACATTGAATGAAAACTTGTATTGATGAATGAAAGACAAACTTGAATGTAAACTTGTATTGAAAATCAACTTGTATTGAAAATTGAAGAACAAACCTGAAATGAAAAGTTAAAATGAAGAACAAAAAGTAAACAAGAAATAAAAACTTGGGAATGTAAAGGACTTGAAATTAAAATCTATTCTACTCCTACATGACCATAGATTAAGTCTAGGTGTCTTCTCTCCTCCTACTTTTTTGCATTTATACTACACCTTTTGCCAAAGATTGATTTGCCCTCTCCCTCTACAATCAAGACACCTCACTATGTTGCTTTTGCTTTTTCATATCTTCTTAAACTAGCTAGGTTTTTTAGCAAGTCTTCTTTTGTAGCAAGGCCATCCATCTCTAGTCTTCTAATTTAAGGACGTGAATTTCAGTTCTCTAGTTTTGAGTCCATGACCTTTGACCTTCGACTTTGACTTTGATTTTTTTAGCACATTTTCATAGCAGCATAAAGTCTTCATAATAAGCATTAATAAGGCTCATTTTTGTGCTAAAATACAACTTTTATGATAAGTGGTCTGAAATGCTCTGTAACCTAAAAAAGGCAATAAAAGCTATGAGTTGTTTTTTCATTATGCTTAAGAAGGGATGCAATGAAGTAATGTAAAGGTAATAAAATGCACATTTAGGAGCTGATCAGTTCACGACTGAGGTATGAGGTTTTATATTTAGTTTGGATGTATTCTTTTTAAATTTGCAGGTTAGGATAGGTTTTATATTTATGAACTTTTGAAAAAATAGAGAAGATTCTGCGGAAAATTTTCCAAATAAGCCACGTGTCATAGGTTTGAGTTTTGGGGCATTACATCCCCCCTTGTCCAACTTTTACAAATGTTGTTATCTGACTTTGTACAACCCTATTTTCTTATTCACTAAAGGTTAGAAGCACTTGTTATATGAATTTTCTTTGTGCCGTAGTTCTCTTTACTGGAATAAACATTAAATCCAAGTAAATGATTTTTTTGTCATTCACTTTATCTTTAGCATTTTTAAGATTTGGTGGGATCAACATTGGTAGCTAGGTATTTGATGAAGATGTCCTAGTAGTGAAGTGTGGTAGCAACCCAAGCCTTGTTTTGATATTTTAGTTCCTTAGTTTTTATTTTTTATTTTTTATATTTTTAACTTTTGCAGATCAAGAAACTTTATGGCCAGCAAGAAGACTTCCACTTTGGATAGATGTCAAAGCTCGTTGTTTGTTCGGTGTCTCTAAGAATGTCTTTCGAACTATGATCAAGACTAACCACGAGTGTTTGACATGAATGTGACTTGGTCACAATTATTTCTTAGTCCATCATTTGTATATTGTTAAGTACCTATTTATTACTTAAGTCATATGTCTATTTTTGCTACCGGAATGTTCAATGGAGTTAGCATTTATGAATGCTATTTGAATTTTAATGGATTATATTTCAGGTGTATATTTGTTGCAGGTCCAATTCAATATGAAATGTCTATTTTCAAATATATACATGTTTTTAAAAAAAAAAAAAGAAATTATAGCATTTATCACGGTTTTGCCATAACGGTCACAAAAGATACATTTTTTTTTGTGATTGTTTTTTAGTATTTGTTACTGTTTTATGTGGTGGATATAGGCTTCTCCGGAGGAAATATTTGTGATGGGTTTGGGGAAAAAAAATGACCCCCACTTGGTCACCGTTATCGGAAAAAAAAACAGTCACAAAAGACTTTTTGTCACCGTTTTTAACAGTGACTTAAAGGCTTTTTTGTTGTAGTGATATATATCCACTAAACATGCGACATATTACATACCTAATAAGATACAATACTAAACTATGCATGTATTGCATAAAAATTTGATTTCGGCCAATACTCGATTGAGATTGTGAATGTCATATAGAGCAGCTTCATCTCAAAGGGTTTAGAAACAACTTACCCAACTCAGATTTTAACCGTCGTTGGAATGTTCTCCTCTTTCTTGAAAAAGTCAAATTATTATACAAAACATTCAAACATGCGTATATCATGTGTATATCTAATTCAAACATGCATATATATATACTCATACGTATATATAAATATTAACAAGAAAATCAGAATCACTCAAACATGCATACACACGTCATTCATACATATATCTATCCTAACATGTAAGTAATAGTCCATATCATGTTATTTTGTACATACGAGATGTATCACAGGTTAATCATGTAAACATTATAAGAAAAATTAGAACATGTGAGCATCCCACAATTCTGTCAAAGAAACAAAACGTTCTTTTCAATTCACGCGAACGTTGTGAAGTCCGGATCATACTAGAAGAATCCAATACAGATGCAAGATAACAAGAACAGTACTAATGTGTCACAGAACAGGAGGTTCTGACACTGAAAATAGAACTGATGAAAGCACAAAATGGTAGTGCATGTGACCAAAGGGGCAGTGCGCGCAACTCTTATCTGTCATGTTGGCAACTCAATCACTTGCACCCGCTATCACAGTAAGACTTCCATTCTTCAAATTTTGACAGTATTCTTAGATTGTTATGTATGTTATGTTCTAGGTCTTGGTTAGAGGTACCCGCATGCACAAAAAAATCACAGTACGAAAATCAGTAGTGAAACGTGAAGAAAATCTCACGCAAATCAAACAGAAAATGAAAAATGAAAGGATTGGAAGGGTAGGAGCAAGGGGGAGTAGGGGGTTTCCCCTTGGAGCTATTCTAGCTTATAACGTAGTTTCCTTGATCCTTTAGGATGGTAGTGGAGCCATTTTATTTCATTTATCATTTTCCGGCAGCGGCACCATTTTATGTTTGGCCTTTCGTGTGTCTACAATGTTTAAATTGTAGACACGCTCAAACACGACTCATTCAAATACCTTACTCACGTGCATGTTGGAATACACTTCGAGGAAAGGTTTCATTCCACTCCTAAATACTAGAATACTTGTTCGCAATTCACTGAAATTTACCACACTAGGGAACTTGTGAGAAGGATTTGATTGGTGGTTATTTTGACTACTCTACTATATTGCTTGAAGTTCAAGTTACTAAAACTTACAAAAAAAAACCGATTTACTTAATACAAAAGTGATAGAGAGAAAAAAGGGTGGAGAGTTAAATCGACTAATGTTAAACTAGTTCCATAATTAAGAAGACTGCATCATGATGTCTCTAACCTGTTTTGGGTTCATAGACAACAAACCCAAAACGAGTTAAGGCATTGATCCCTAACAACATGAACCTATCTCTAAGCCCATCTTGTCGATGAGAAATTGAAATGATATTTCATCTTTGAAATACCATTTCAATCCATGGTTCTATTCCACACCAATCGCTCAAATTTTAGAACTTGATTCACCAGAGGTCATGCTGACACTAGCCCCAATGTCATCTCGGGTTGGCGACTGTGACCTTATCTAAAGCTCCATACTCCAATCTTTGGACGATCATTGTCATTTTATGATAGGATGTTAAATACAACCTAAGTTCTTAAACAATGATCAAGGTTTCCTCAACCAGAGTTTAATCTTCATATGAGCATCATTAACCCTCCACCAGGGAGGGTTTTAGCTCATGATCCTTAGAATCTGCAGAGATTTAATTCGAAAAATTATAAAAGAGAAGGGAAGATTCTAATTTACAATTAAGATATTTTATTAGTAGTGTGGAGTTGAAATATATTACAACTTGGAATTACAAAAAATAGAAAGTACGAAAGGAAAATAGAAATTTGCTTGAAACCAAAAGAAAATGGAAAAGGTTTAATTATAGAAATATACAACGTACTTAGGTTCTCTTAACACTTGTATTAACATACAATTTTTTTTAACAAACGTATTAACATACTAATATCGATTTAACAAAAATAGCAATCCGTTAGGATCTGTTAGTTAAGTGCTGATGTGTCTCTTTTTTTTTTCAATTTCATATTTTTGCATTTTCCACATGGTAAAATACAAGCAGCTTATGTGGGAAATTGTTTACACATAAAACAAATTGCCGGCATCTACTAAAATACTAAAATTTTCGCATATATCAAAATATCAAAATTGCAAATCAAAATCAAAATTTTGGCATATACTATAAATCTCAAGATATTTTGAAACCCGATCTAGGCCGGTACCTCCTTAAACAAGCCCACCCTAAAAGTGTTGGGCTATCGAGCCAACACTGGGCTTTTGGCCCTTTCGTTGTAATAGCCTCACTAGTTCATCTGCATATTGATAAAAGTGAAAACAATAATAGAATCCTAAATATTAATGTTAACAACACTAATACGTAATCCTACCGTTCTTACGTTTAAATCAATTCTTCTTACTCTCAAAACAAAATCATGCAATATAATGAGTAAGGATTCGTTCCACTCTTAACTGTCTAGACTTAAATTGAATTCAACTAATCAAACCAAAATGAACAATGGTGAGAGTAATGATTTGATGTGAAATTTCTATACTACCATTCCCAAACACAAGAACAATAATAACAATAAGACATAATTAAATTAAACTGAAATTAAAACTAATTTAGAACTAAGATTGTGAATAACTAATTATGAATTTAAGACAACTAAATCTAAATAAGAATTTAAGCAATAATCTAAATTGAAATGAAGAACTAATACTTTATTCTAAAACTAAAATATGATTCTAAACTAACTAATTGAATGAATGTAAAAACTATATCTAGATCAAAAACTAATCTAGATCTATCTTTTTCTAACCCTAAACTCCATTAACATTAGCTTCCTAACCTAACTACCCTTAACAAAGAGTCAAGCTTTTGTTTTTATACTTTCAGATCCAAAAATCGTGCATGAGCTTGGAGCCATGTTTTGGGCCGGAAAATCGAGCCCAAAACCCAATTTCTTTAGTCCAAAATGGGCTCTTCAGCTGCAGTTGGCTTCGACAGATGTTTCGTCCACTTTTGCTCCTCTTATTGGGCCAAGGCTTGAACCATTGGAAAGCTCTTTCCGAGCCGGTCGTTTTGACATAAGATACTCCCAATTCCAAAGTCTGAGTCCAAAGATACGGCCTTCGGAAGTTCTGCTGACTTGTGCACTGTTTCTGCCCGTGTTAACTTTTTAGCTTTTGATCGAGCTTTACAAAGGCTTTGTCTCCTTGAATCTTGGCCTTTATTCACAGAACTCCTTAGCAACCGACCTTTGCTCCTTTATCTCGCTAAAGTGGCACATTTCTGCACATAATAGACTTTGAAGCCTGAAATGCATAAAAACACGTAATCAGTATTAACTCTTAATTATTACTCACATAATTGGTCTAAAAGTATGATGGTTAAGGGGTTAAAACTACAGTTTTGGGCTCTTATCAAACCACCCCCAAACAGCATTTTGCTTGTCCTCAAGCAAAGATGAGAAATTAGAATAAGTGACCAAAAATGGAGTTATATCTATTCTCGTTTATTTGCGATCGACATTGACCATACGCAACAAGGCCTTTAAACCACTAGGAATTTCCTAGTGGACGAGTTATAGCCTCGTGAGAGTTTTCCAGTGAAGGTACTCACAAACTTCATCTATACTACAACAACTAAGAAATAAAACTATTGTTTCTTTATTCATGCTCTAAATTAACTATACCTCTCACTAGCAATGCATATAGAGTAATCAAGTTGAAACCTAAGCTAATATATGCATAATAATCAATCATCTACGAATAAACACATATACAATGAGTAATGCTATGAAATGCAATATCAGTCCGTTTCGAAAAAACTTTGGAATAAGCGTCCTTAAGTAGGTTCTCACATAAAAGTCAAGACAAAATCACTTTGATTTTTCCACTCAAGTTTTGCTACTCCGATTGTCCAAGTGGGCATACTTTTACTTTTACAATCTCAATGACAAACAAAGGAAGCGAAGTTGATCAAACACATCTGCCACTTACTATCCCACTAACCTATTCCTAATTGAGCTAGAGGTCTTTATTAGGTGTCATGGGATTAGGAGATGGTTTAAGAATGAAGGAAACGGATATTCAAAAAGACAAGTCCGAGATAATAGTGGTCTTCATATTTTCAGTAACTAGAGAAAACCTTGTTCTTTGCTTCTACACTTTGTTTCCATCCTTAGCCTTTTCTTTTTGGCTTTTCGACTCCTTTTATTCTATTTTTGGAATTTTTATTTTATTTCTATTTTTCTTTTCTTTTCTTTTCTTTGGATGGAAACTTCTTTTTCTTTTTCTTTGAATGAAGCAACTAACTAATTTTCTGTTTAACGTGTTTTCTCTTCTCTTTCTTCTTCATCCTATTCTCGGACTTATTCTAAAATGGGTAGGTTGATTTTTTTTTTTTTTTTTTTTTTATATATATTTTGTTTTGCTTTGTAACAAGGTAAAGGAATTTTGGTTTATGGAAGGGCTAATGAAAGGCTCAGTGGGGCGACTAGCGGAATGATAATTCATAGGTTTGAATTTCTGGCTATATCGATCCAAAGAGGGCCTAAATTCTCTCTTAGGACATGGTATAGTGGTCAAGCAAGTGGACGCAGTGATTTTCTATTCGAATATACTTCTCCTTGTGTCATTTCTCAAATATTTCACTCATATAAGGCTTTAGGCTATATTCTCACAGATTTGTAGAATAAGTACTCTAGCCTAAATTTTAAACTTATCGCCAAACAATCATAGATACTCATGTAATATATTTATAGATAGATGCAAAGATTATTACCTACATATTAACCTAAGTTTCTAAAAACTATTCTAATGCAAAAGCTACATTGAGACTTCTAGATTATTAAGAGCATAGAGAAAGAAACAATACCAATATTCCTAAGTGTATAACATAAACTTTTTATTTTTATTTGTATTTTTATTTTTATTATTTTTAAGACAAATAATACGTAATATACAACCTAATATGTGCTTCACATTTACATGCGTGTTTCTATACCACCCCCAAACAATTTGGGAGAAGAGGGTTCATGAAACAATTCAATAGCACAATTAAATTATGTAACTAACTAATTTTTATAATTTTTAACATTTTATAAATAAAAGTCGTAATTTACATCCTAAAAGTGTCTAATTTTTTGCAAATGTTTCTATCCCACCCCAAAACAATCGAACGCTTTGTCCTCAAAGTGTAAAGAGATAAGGAAAGAATTTACCATAGAAACGTGGCAAAAAATTGACAAGCACTGTTGAGAAATATTGTAAAGATGATATGATAATATGAAGCACGATTAAACCGGTGCGCACTAACTAACACAAACTCTACCGAGTAAACATGACAGCTTAGGGTGGCAACATGATTTAAAATGAATACCAAAATATACACCCCAAACAAAATTGGAAAACTTTTTTCAAGTTTGAAAATTTTGTTTGGCCTATACTCCGAAAGTTGGTATTGTCTAAAAACTTGGGTCTTTTTAAAGTCGATTTCTAGACTTACTAATATATATATGTATTAAAATGCAGTTTACCATATATCAACAATCGAAAAAGTTGTGGGTCTTTCCACAAATAATTAGCATGGAATGCACCATCAAACAGAATTAAGCACCAAGATTTCCTATGACATAGCTTAGTGGAATGAGAGCAAAGCCTTATAGATCTAAAACCTAATCGAGTATACAATTTCTTCTTTGTCCTCCTACGAAGGGGATGCCAAGTAAATGAACGTGAGAAAATTGATGGTTGTGGAAGATACGTAGGATGTGGATAATTTTGAAAAGGAAAAAATGGAAAAAATGAAAAAGTGTTAGGTGGCTTGTCCTTGGGTGTTACTTCTTCACCAGTTGGTTTTAGATAGTTATGAAGCATTGGAGAAACGCGAAGGTCAAGTAGAAACTCAATGGTTCTTTGAAAAGGTAGAGAGGCGAGGAACATTGCGTGATGGAAGATGAATGAGTGACATGAAGATGTGAGGTGGGTGAATGGTGTTCAACTAGTGTTCTTAGGTCTATATCATCGAGGCCTTGAGATATGCAAGACATTCCTCAATAGGTGGGTAAGAAGAATCTTTGGGATAGAGGGTGAAAAATTCTTCTTCCGTCCATGGCGTCAAAGAGATGAATGGATGTCAATAGGAGAGAACTCATGAGGCTGGCAAAGAAGGATTGCAAAAGAGTCGAAGGAAATCCTCCTTGATGTTATCTACACATCTAGAGAGTAGAAATTATGATCCTTGTCTTCTTCCATAAGAGGGGTATCTACTAGTGTGGGGACTAAAAAGTGTCACCGACTAATGTGAGGTACAAAACTCTCAATGGACTTCACTTCCCCTTACACAAGCAAACCTAGTTGTCCCCTTTTTTTTGTCTAAACATGTTAACTTCTATAGAAAGATTTCCAAAGAAAGAGTCATTAAAGCCATCCCGACAATTGATTTGGGCATTGGCGATTGCCAAGAAAGGGCCCTAAGATGATGGGAATGGAATCATGAGCAAACACGTGTCAAGAATAACAAAGTTAATTTGGATAGTAAAATCCTAAACTTTAACGAGAATATTTTCAACGGACTCTTTGGGATACTTAATAGAACGATCGGGCTAACCGCAAAGTCATTTTGGTTGGTTGAAGTTTTGTTAGACCTAGTTGTTTATATAAATAAAAAGGGAGTAAGTTAACACTCGCCCTGTGTCTAATAAAGCAGTTGTTATGAAGGTATCACCTAAGGTGCATTTCAAAGAAGACGACCGGGGTCCTTGTACTTAACAATTCCGTTATGTTAGGATAAAGAGGATATTGTTGATTAAGAATGCTTCGTGGGGGTATGTTGGTTTTCCTCTTCTTGGTGCACAACTTTTTTTTAGAAACTTAGCGTGTTGGTAGACTTTTTATAGCTTCTAGAAAAGGTAGGTTTATAGTCAAATTTTTAAACACTTCCTAATCTCATCAAAATTCTCGTCCTTTTTAAACACAACTAGTCTTTGGGATATGGTGCTTTATCGCTATTTTTAGCGTAGGGATAAAAGTTTTATTAGTCTTTGCTTTATCTCTATCCGTTTTTCCATCTAGGGTGTCCATATTGGAACCTCTACAGTGTAGGGTCTTCACTTTCTATTATTGGGTCTTGTAATATTTTTCCTTTTGGTTGTGGTTTAAGCGGTACTTCTCTCTGGTTGTAGGGTCTTCAATTTCTATTATAGTATTTGGTATGGTATCATTTTTAGTTTCGCGGGTAATCTTTAGGCATATCACTTGGTTTATCAACTACTGCATACGAGCGAAGGGTAGTGATTTGTAATGAGGTCCCACTGGTTTTATATTACCAATACAAAAATCTTTTTTATTTCAAAAGGGGTGTTTGTTGACTTAGGATTAGTGACCGCTTGACTTGGAAACACGCCCGGTTTGGTTATTATTTTGGTTAGAAGACATGTCAATAACCTTTTGGCACAAAGACGCATCATTTTGCCGTTTGTTTCATCATATTAGAGTTTTGATCATCTTTGATCTTTCATCAAGTTGGAGTTTTGTTGCATAATTTGATTTTGTTTCTCCAACAAGGTCACTACTACTTTGTCCGTAGATGGTTGTATTGGAATTAAAGCTTGTTGAGCATTCATGTCTTGATGTTGATAGTTCTGGGTAATGGGTACTAAACCTCTATTCTGGTCACCTAAGTTCCCTTGTCACTTGATGTTGAGTTAACGGGTTGAAGTGTGATGGTTGTGGTGGTGTTTTGTGCATAGACAAGAGGACAATAGAAGGAATGCTCAAGACTGGCTGAGAACATTCACAACCCAGTAGGATTAATGTTCATGACTGGAGTGGGTTGTTGTTGAGCGAGAGATGGCATCTACCTTTTAGTGAGGGCATGATAAGAGTTTTAAACTTCGGGATCATATTTAACCTCAAGAGAAGAAGGGAGGAGCCGGGATGAATCGTTACCCCCAATTGTTGTTCTTCTTAGATTGATCTTCCTAAGAATTTATAAGCATCCAAGGCTCCTTTACTAAGAAAACTACCCCCAGTCATGATATCTAGAACCTCCTTATGACTGATGTAAAAGCCCTTGAAGAGCCGCACGAACAAAGCGTGTCTTTCAGAAGATTATGATACCGGGCATTCAATGAGAAGATCAGTGAAAACGATTCGGGCCTACGAAAAGGATTCATGAGGATTCTAGCTGAAGAAATGAATCTTGTGAAGCATTTAAATCTGTCTTTAGTGGTGGGTAAAATTGTTCCATTAACAATTGAACAAGTTGAGCCCATGAGTCCACGAGAGTTTGTAAAATTTGGCGATTAACCAAAGGCGCCGCCTTTGTCGAATTTTAGGTGATAGGAAAACACCCTAAGTTTAACTTTGATCTGGACTAGGATGATGAATGTGTCGGAACTTGTCTATCCCTACGATGTCTTTGGTAAAAGGTTTCGCTGTGGTCTAAAACCATGAAAACCCCGTAACAAAGTTAAATATATAGGGGGATTGAAAATCCCATTTCAGTCACTACCAAAGAACGATGCGACTTAGGGCCGTCGCTTTAGGGCTTTATAAAATCAGAGAGGAGTCTCTTGTTCTTTTTAGCCATTGATGTAAGTGTAGTGTGTGAAATTCTAGATAGGCGTGTTGTATTTATTTCACGAAAAACAAGCTGATTATACTAAATTAAAACTCCTCCGACGACAAGAGCGAGGAGTGGAAGAAGGAATACCTGATTCGTCCTTGCTTCGCTTTATAAATAGCGTCTTGTTCGCGGCGTGTTCGGTGTATATAACAAGTTAGAACACCGAAAAACTTGAAAATTGAAAATTTGAATCAGCGTATTGAAATCGGCAAAATCAAGCGAGGGGTGCGCTTCACTGGGCCCAGGCGTGCCAAAGGCAAATTCGAAGTTCGGTGTTTTAAGCGCAGGTCGCTTGCTTAAGCGCGGGTCACACTCAAGGTTTTGAATGTCCGGTGTTTTAGCTGGTCGCTTCGGTATAGGAAGCGCGGTGTTCCGGGGAATTCGGATGTCGATGTTTTAGCGTGGGTCGCGTCGGCTTGGCTGGTTGGCGCCTCAGGATTTTTCGAGTTTTAGACCTTTTATCGTACTCCAAAATTTGAAATTTTTACATTAGTTTTTCTAAGATGTCTATCAAGTAGCATATAAACTTTCAGATAAATCGGAGCTACGAAAGTCCCTCTACTGCCCCGCAAAGTTTGTAAACAGTTTTCGGACACAATACAAACAACCGAATAGTTAACCCATCAAAAAACAAAGCCAAAATTGCCAAAGTTTTACTGGAGACTCCCGACAGATCCTAATTGTTCCTGTAAAATTTTAGAGCAATTGGAGTTCTACAACCTCTCCATATCGGCTGGTGTTCCAGATATTAAGTGTTTGCAACACTGCAGAAATACACTGGAAATACTCTACTATTTAGGAGGTAAAACAAATCAAAACTCGTCAAATTTTACTAAAAACTCCTGACTTAGGATAGATAATTCCTGTAAAAATTATAGAATTTTAGAACTCCTAAGTAGCCTTACTGCCTATTTTCAAGAACATATGGTGAAAACTGAAATGATCAGTAAAGATCGTATTTTTTCACAAGGTAAACCAACTTTGAAAAATCTGAAAATATTCCAGTAAATCAAAAAACATTAAATATTATGTCTGAAAATTTTCAGAATTTTCAAAAATTTAGAAATTAATTTAGCCCAAGAATATGTTTTTCTCTGTGAATCCATACACTTATGCCTAAACAGTGAATAGTTACGAAAAATTCAAATAAGAATGAAAAATTAAAATGATGTAGCGACAAATTCTTCGGACACCTTTAGGTATAACGGGGAAAAGTTTGCCTAAAATCCCCTTTGAGAATCACAAAAGGATTCCAGCACCAAATGGTTGCTTTATCGCAACATATATCCCGAGCGATCTATTAACAACTTCTACATATGTTACATGGGGACTTCATCCCAAATAATAAGTTTCGCCTCTTTGAAAAGTTTAGCTTGCAATGATTTTTATCAATCCACATAATCGCGTCTTCTAAAACATCTAGTGGTAACCTAAATGTCAGAAAGTGGGTAGTTCAGCCTCCGTATTAATAATGTTAAAGACAACAAAAGCATTAGCCATCATAATCACAATATTATCGACATACTACGATATGATGTCAAGAATTGTATTGTATAGAAATGTTTTTCCAACATTCTTGCTCTTCATTTAAGAAAAATAATTTTCCTTTAGCATTGTGCACATAATCCGGTCACTACATTGAAAGCTTGCGTTGCTCTTCATTGAGACGATCGACATTATCATTTGCCACCGTTGTAGTCCCTCATAATCGGGTTGTTGTCGCCTCCAAAATAAGTCTATCCAACTACCTTCTTCCAATTTCTCTTGGTAGTGGGCATGTCCGGAAATCTAAAAACTTCTTACCACTCTCAAAAGGATTTGGTCCAATAAAAATAAGCCGTAGTCTTTTGCTTGGTCGGATGGATTTGAAATGAGAAACAATTTTTCATCTTGGGTGCAAGATCATCACAAGGTTGTATTTGTAATGCAAATCCTATCCCATAATAGTTACGGATGTGTTAGAGTGCACTCTTGAAGGATAAGACTGAAAAGTTTTCATAGTTGATACCCGGTTGCATTCACGGTTGTTGTAGGAGGGGGATTTCCCTTCCAATAGATGACACGCGTGTATGGAAAATAACCCAAGACTATTGATAAGAGCCCAAAATGTAGTTTTAACCCCTTAACAATAATACTTTTTTTAGACCAAATATCACGAGTAATAAATAAGAGTTAATGCTAATTACATGCTTTTATGTATTTTAGGTATTAAAATTAATTATGTGCAGAAATGTGCCACTTTGGCGATATAAAGGAGCAAGGGTTGGTTGCTAAGAAGTTCTGGGATTAAAGGCCAAGACGGGCATAAAACGAAGACACAAAAGTCAAAGAGAACTCCGAATCACAAGTATCTTTGGACTCAAGCCTCTGAATTAGGTGTACCTTATGTCAAAGCGACCAGCTCGGAAAGAGCTTTCCAATGGTTTAAACCTTGACCCAATCAGAGGAGCAAAAGTGGACAAAAATGCTGTTGAAGTCAAAGCCAGGTGAAAAGGGCCCTGTGGACTGAAGAAATTGGGCTTTGGGCTCAATTTCGGAAAACATGGACCATAGCCCATGCACGAAAATGTGGATCTGGTCTCCTCCATTTCCACACACAAGACTTAGCTCTTAAGTATCAATTAGGTTAGGATAGAAAGTAGCCATTAAAGCTTAGTTCTAAATCTAGTTTTTCAATTAATTAATTAGTTGTTATTCGTGTTTTAATTTCAGTATTGAATGATTGTTATTTAGTTGTTAGATTAATAAAATATTTAGTTCTTGATAATCTAATTTTGTTTTCCATTAATTATTAGTTTCAATTCTTAGATTTACTTATTTGTCATTATTAGTTTAAATCAATTATTGCATGAGTAGTTTCCATTTGAGTTTAAATAAGCAAAGTTCCAATCTTTTTATGATGTCTAGTTTTAATTCATATGGAAATGATAGTTTGATGAATCAAGGCTAAACCTCTGATAAGAGCCCAAAACTGTAGTTTTAACCCCTTAATAATCATACTGTTAGACCAATTATGTGAATAATAAGTAAGAGTTAATACTGATTACGTGTTTTTATGCATTTCGAAGCTTCAAAGTCCATTATGTGCGAATCGTGCCAATTTTAAGCGAGATAAAGGAGCAAAAGTCGACAAAACTTCCGATGCCATATCTTTGGACTCGGACCTCGGAATGGGGCCTACCTTATGTCAAAAAACGACCGCTCGAAAAGAGCTTTCCAATGGTCCGCCTTGACCCAATCAGAGGAGCAGAAGTGGACGAAAAGTCTGTGAAGCCAACTGCAGCTGAAGAGGCCTTTTGAATTTGAAAGAATTGGGTTTGGGCACGATTCTTTGGCCCAAAACATGGCTCCAAGCCCATGCACGATTTTGGATCTGGATGTATAAAAACAAAAGCTTCACTCTTTGTTAATGGTAGCTAGTTAGACCTAAATTAATATATAGAATTCTAGATCTAGTTTTATTAATAGATTAAGTTTAGTTCCATTTCAATTCTTGTTTTAGATTAAATCTTTGAATGATTGTTCTTGATTGATTAGATTAATAAAATAGTTAGTTGTCAATTTCGAATTTTGTCATTTCCATTCTAGATCTAAATTAAATTCTTGTTCTTATTCCATTCGACCATTAAATTAGATTCATTATTGTTAATTAAGTAAATCTCTCGATTTCTTACATTATGTTTAGTTTAGATTCAATGGGAAATGTTAGTTTGATGACTCAAGGCTAAACCTCCATTAGAGGGTTGATGAAGCCTTGATGAAAACTTAGTGGTTAGTATAGAATTTGGTAGTAGAATCTATTCCACTCTAGAAGGTCTTGTTTTAAGCCATGAGAATGGGTGGACGACCTCACATGCTAGTTAGTATCCGGTAGGAATGCCATGAACACTAGGGATTAGACTCGAAATTCTTGCCGTAAAAGCGTAAGAATCGAGATCGACAATCTATACTAGGTTATTAAGTTGGATTAGAGGGTGGATTTAATTCCCCTATATTTCTTTATCTAGAGTCAAACAATCATTATTTCCGTGGCCGTTAGATTAACTTTAGTTTATATTTTATCTTGTTATTTATTATATCTAGTTATTTAAAATAACGCGTCTTGTTAGCATAACATTTATTAAAAGCTCTCATTGACTTAAGACTGATTTCTTAGACTTAGAAGACAATCCATGCTGGGGAACTAAGAGTGGAACGAACTTCCTACTCCAATTTAGTGCAATTCGACGAGTAGAAGATTGATAATAGATTAAGTAAAGTCCAGTTTTAGTTTACTTACGTTGTGAATTCATCGCTCATTTAAGTAGGTAGACTATACATTTTACTTTTTATCAAATGGTACGCCATCTTAGTTACACTTTAGCATTGTTTTCATAGTAGAAGTAGTCATTTTAAGTCCCATTAAACCCACCACCCTTGTTTGTTTCATATTGTTTTGCCCATTTCATTGTGACAAATTCCAGAAAATACGCGGCAAGGAGCGACCCGCCGCTAAGTTGGAATTTTGTTTACCGATGGCCCGCCCGCTTCATACCAAAAGCGCGACCAGTTAAAACACAAAATCGACAACCCGCGACCGACCGCCCCATTTGGGCGCCGACCGCCCTAAAAACACTGTGTAATCTGAAAATTACTTTCGGGGCCTTGGCCAGCGCCCCGATGTTAAAATTCGGGATTTCCGCGGTCTTGATTCAAACTTTGATCTTTCATATTTTTCAGTGTTCTAATCTCTTATATACACTGAACAAAGCGCATACCAGGCGCTATTCATAAGCGAAGCAAGGGCGCTATCGGGTATTCCTTCTTCCATACCTCGCATTTCCGGTTAGAGGTTTTCTACTAGTATATTAGAATTGTTTGGAGTGTTGCATGTTTAGTTAAGCTCAACTTAGTCTTGCATGAGATTAAAGATGCGGTCGAACAAAAACAACAAACGTAATTACACGCGAACAAACAAGTCTATCTAGTATACCACACACGACACCTCTAACTACTATCACACACACCATACCTGACATAATGGGTGAAGAAGAGAGACTCCTCTCTCCGACTTTTACAAAGCCTTTGAAGCGATAGCCCTAAATGGTGTGCATCGTTCTAGCGAGACCCGTGGGGGGGATTTTCGAATCCCCAAACATATTTAATTTGTTACCCGTTTTCATGGGTTAGACCATGAAAAACCTTATCGGCACATCGTGGGATTGAACAAGTCCTTACAACATTCCATCATCCTACGGTAGGTGCGGAACAAATTAAACCGAGGGTATTCCCTTTCACATTAGCGATAAAGGCGTCTTGGTTAACTTCCCAAGCTGAATTGCGTGGACTCGTGGGCTAAACTTGTTCAGCTGTTTATGGAACATTTTTACCCACCCCTAAAGACGGATGAGATGCTTTCCAAGATTCATTTTTTCCGACCGAATCCTCATGAATCATTTTCTGAGGCATGGAATCGTTTCACCGATCTCCTTATAGAGTGTCCACATCATAACTTAGCTAAAGACACGTTAGTTCGTGCCTTTTTCAAAGGTCTTCTACACCACCATAAAGAAGTCCTTGACATAATGAATGGGGGTAGTTTCCTAAGTAAAGGAGCCTCGGAGGCTTATAAATTTTTAGAAGACCAAACTAAACGGAATAATAATTGGGGGGGTAGTGATGATATCCCCCGCTCTAGTTCTTCTTCAACAATTAAAAGCCCGTATGTTTGAGAAGAAAACCGATCGAGAACTTAAAATCTAATCGAATCTCTAACTAAAAAGTAGAGGCTATTTCTGCTCAACAAAAGCCTATCCCGTCATGAATGTAAACTCCAACCCATGTAATTTCTGTTTGAGTCCGAGCACCACGGCGATTATTGTCCTCTAGCTTATGAACAACAACCACCGTAACAAGATAATGTTTACTCTATTAATAACTATCCTATTCCTAACCCCTTGGAGACAACATCCCAACTTCAGTTGGAGAAATAATCAACAAGTAACACCTCCGAGGTACAATAATCAAAAGCGTTAGGCAAGCAAACAATTATAACCAAGCTCCACCTAGGCAAGGACAAGGACAAGGTCAAGGGAATTATAATAATTATAACAACCAAAGCGCCAACCACGACAAAGGTCAAGCACAAGGTCAGAATAATTATAATAATTATAATACCAATAGAGGTATCGTTCGGTTAATAATAATAACTATCACAACCCACCCATAAATAATCAACGAGAGATAGTTCGATCCACACCACGGACTACTACTACACCTACACAACCGGATCGTATCGGCGCTTTTATACAAGTTACCCAACAACTTTTCGGACAATGACTCAATCAAACCAACAGATTTTACAATCCATAAATCGGGGCATACAACGGTTAGCCCAAGCGAAAAGCCCAACCAAAAGCGTGTTTCGGGACAAGCAATACCAAACCCTAAAAAGCGAAAAACCAACACACCTTTGAGGTAAACGTAATTCTAGTACCGGAAACTACAATCGTGGGTGACCTAAATGCCATCACCACTCTCCACTCTGGAAAGAGTGGTTGATAACAAAAGTAACTATGCCTATAGTTACCCCATCAATACTCCCTACACCGGATATCGAACTAGATAATCGAAATAGAAACCTGAAGAACCTACCACCGTAGGGTCCCAGTTAAACCACAACCTAAGAAACGTAGAAAGCCAAGGTTACACTTCAAGTCGAGCCATACACTAAATATAGAGCTAAACCACCGTTCCCTCAAAAATTAGCCATGCTAACCAGGGGATACAAACTTTGAGGAGATTAGGACGTTTTCAAGAATCTAACGATAAACCTTCCTTTTCTCGAAGCTATTAAAAGCTCCCTAACCACGCTAAGTTTCTTAAAGATTTGTGCACTACTAGGCGTAAGACCAATATACCTAAAGACACCTTTTAAACTAAACATTTCCAACTTTATCCGAAAAATAATGGAATTGTTAAGTACAAGGACCACGGTCGCCCCGTCCCTCGTAAAATGCACCTTAGGAGATTCCCACACGGCGACCGCCTTATTAGACACGGGGCGAGTGTTAACTTACTCCCGTATTACTTGTATAAACAAATAGGTCTACAGAAATGCAACCTACAAAAATAACGTTGTAATTAGCGGACGGGTCAATTAAAGATCCTAAAGGTGTAGTGGAAAACGCGTGCTTGTTAAGGTTCGAGATTTCTACTATCCCGGCGATTTTGTTATCCTCGATACGAGGAAATTAAGCTAATGACTCTGTCACCGATCATCTTAGGGCGCCCCTTCTTCTTGGCAACCGCCAATGCGCTTATAAATTGTCGCGATGGAAAGATGTCCTTATCTTTTGGCCATCTTTCCGTCGAGGTAAATGTTTTAAAAATGATGAAACAGCTACATTACCCGGATTAGATGCGTAGATGGGGAGGTTAGCATGATCGAGAGTTTAGCTCAAGATTATTTTAACAACACGTTTCACGAAAACAATATGTACAAATTCCTTTCTTTTGGAACTTCTGATTTTGTAAATGACTCCTACTTAGAGGAAGTCAACACCATCCCCGAGTCCACACCAATTGTAGACCCGCCGGGTTGCTCCATATCTTGATTCACGAAGACTTGCTACCTAAGCAAGTCTTCATTACTAAGATAAGGACACTTATGAAACATCAACGGACATTCCGTCCCACACCGGTCTTAAACCTCTTCCCCGAGTTAAAATATATTCAACTTGATCCGGATGGTAGTCACCCGATAATTATATCTTCTCTGTTAACTAAGGATGAAGAGACATGTTTAATAAGGGTGATTAGGGGAACATCGGTCTGCGATTGGTTGGTCCCTAGCCGACATTAAGGGAATTGACCCCAATGTTTGCACTCATCAGATCCATTTGGAGGATAACGCGAAGACTTCTCGCGAACCTCACGTCGCTTGAACCCTGCCATATGAAAGAGGTGGTTAGGGAAGAAGTCTTGCGATTACTTCGATCGCGGGTATTATATACCCAATCTCCGATAGTGAATGGGTAAGTCCCATTCATGTAGTTCCTAAGAAATCGGGAGTTACCATGGTGCGTAGCGGGAAGGGTGACTATGTTGTCACTCAAGGTCCTATGAAATGGAGAATCAGTATTGATTACAGACGCGTTTAAATGCTATGACCGCGAAAGGATCACTTTCCCTTACCATTTATAGATCGGATGCTAGAACGTCTAGCTGGTCATGCCTTTTATTGTTTTCGGATGGCTACTCCGCTATTTTCAGATTATTATTGATATTGATGACCAAGAAAAGACAACTTTCACATGTCCCTTCGAACATATGCCTATAAACGAATGCCTTTTGGCCTTTGTAATGCCCCCGTACCTTCCAAATGATGTATGCTTCATATTTTTAGTGACATGGTAGAAGCTTTATGGAAGTGTTCATGGATGATTTTTCTATCTATGGAGACTCCTTTTACAGATGCTTGTCTAACCCGGTCTAAGGTCTTGACACGGTGTGAAGAAAAGAGCCTCGTTTTAAATTGGGAAAAGTGTCATTTCATGGTCAAAAGGGCATAGTACTAGGTCATATTGTATCTAGTGATGGGATCGAAGTAGATAAAGCCAAACTAGATAAGATAGCGACCCTACCTAAACCCACGGATTTGTCAGGTGAGATTAGAGCCTTTCTAGGCCATCTGCGAGGGTTTTATAGGCGTTTCATTAAAGATTTTTCAAAAAATAGCTAGGCCTTTAACTAACCTCGCTTTTTGAAGGATGCAATCTTTGATTTTAATTTTAACTGTAAACAGGCTTTTGAAACCTTAAAAGCCACCCTAACCACTTGCACCTATTATACAGCCTCAGTTGGTCTAAACCTTTCGAACTCATGTGTGATGCTGCTGACTATGCGGTTGGTCTTTGTCTTAGGGACGAAAACTAGATAATAAGTCCACTGTTATTTATTATGCTAGTAAAACATTAAACGATGCTTTCAACGGAATTATTCAACTACTGAAAAAAATTCTTAGTGTCATTTATGCTTTAGATAAGTTTAGTCCTTATTTGGTTGGTTCTAAAACTTTAGTTTACCGGGACCATGCGACCGCTTAGGTACCTTCTTGCAAAGAAGGATGCTAAGCGAGATTAATCCGATGGATTCTTCTCCTGCAAGAGTTCACATTAGAAATAAAGGACAAAAAGGGGTCAAAAACGTAGTTGCCGACCACTTATCTAGACTTACAAATGGCGATAGTAGTGATTACGAGTCCATACCGGACTCTTTTCCCGATGAGCATCGTATGCTATTTTTCATCACCATGGTATCGCGGACATCGTAAATTATTTAGCGGCTGATGTTATGCCTTATAATTGGACAAGAAATGAACGTAAGAAGTTCTTGGCCGAGTCAAGTTATACTCACCGGGATGAGCCCTACCTTTTTAAGTATTGTGCGGATCAGTTTATTCGTCGTTGCATTCCCCATGGGAATATAATGAAGTTCTATTGTTCTGCCATGACAAAGAGTGTGGTGGCCACTTTAGCGGAATGAAAACAGCCGCTAAAGTTCTTCAATAATGGATTTTATTGGCCTACCCTTTTTAAGGATGCCCAAGTGCATTGCAAGGCGTGTATTAGATTGCCAACAACTTGGGCGAATCCTGGCGTAATATGATGCCATTAAATCCAATCTTGATAGTAGAAATTTTTGATGTTTGGGGTATTGATTTCATGGGCCCTTTTCCTGCTTCCCACGGTTATATTTATATTCTAGTTGCGTGGATTACGGTCTAAATGGATAGAGGCCCTAGCTTGCCGTAGCAATGACCATAAGACCGTGGTATTTTTATTAAAGAATATATTTTCTCGGTTTGGGTTTGGCATTCCTAAAGCCATCATTAGTGATGGTGGAACACATTTTTGCAACAGAGTTGTTGCATCCCTAGTGAAAAAGTATGGAGTTACACACAAAGTAGCAACTCCTTATCATCCACAAACTAGCGGCCAAGTAGAAGTTTCTAATAGGGAAATCAAAAAGATTTTAGAAACAACAAGAAACCCCGATAGGAAAAGATCGGTCGGCGTCTATCGGATGCCTTATGGGCGTATAGAACTGCTTTCAAAACTCCTATAGGTATGTCTCCCTTTAGACTTGTATTTGGGAAACCATGTCATTTGCCCGTTGAATTAGAGCACCGTGCTCTGTGGGCTATAAAAAGCCTTAACTACAATATTGATGAGGCGGTGTCAAACCTTGAGTTACAATTAAATGAGCTTGAAGAAATCCGTGGCGATTCTTATTCGATCTCGCGAAAGGATTATAAAGCTAACATGAAACGTGTTCATGATAAGCATATCTTGCGCAAAGAGTTTGTGGTCGGACAAAAGGTTTTGCTTTACAACTCCCGTCTACATATTTTCCCAGGGAAACTAAAAACCCGTTGGTCTGGTCCTTTTCTGGTTACTGAAGTCACCCCTTACGGGGCAATTACCTTGGTAAATCCAAGGACAACAAGACCTTTCAAGTTAACGGTCAACGGTTAAAACATTTTCACGAACTTCGTCCCCGATATAGAGGAAGTCCTTTTACGGGGACCCTATATATGAGGAATGACCCTTGTCATTGGTGTACTTCCTTTCACTTCCATTTAATGGTAAGTGCACCATTAAGGTAACCGGGCCCTCCCTATGGAGTGTGTGGCTGTAAGTACCGGATCCTAAGTCCACGGTTCACATATTTCCGTTTTCCACTCTTGCATGTTTTCTTGGATTTTTGAGTCATGTTTCTCTATGGGTGTGAATTATGTCTTTCTTTGCTTAATGTTTTTGCTTATTATTCAAAAAAAAAAAAAAAAAAAAATATATATATATATATATATATATATATATAATAATAATAATAATAATAATAATAATAATTGTTTTCATTTTTAGATATAGATATATATCTAAACCCATAGAACTAGCAATCCAACAAGTCTTGGGAATCTGACTTTAAACGACCCATGTTAAAACAAATTTTGTGTTTAAAAATTTGTTTAGGGGTGGGAACTCAGTCTTTGCATCCGGATTGCTCGAACCTTCCTTTTGCATTGCTTAGGTCCATTAGTATAGTTCATTGGGGTTGACGTCATCTAATTTAGTGTTCATTTGTTCGCATAACTTACGTCATGCACGCACTTCAAGGCGTTTTCCACTATCTTATATGTCACCCACGGTCGGAATAGAGTAGTTTATGGATCATTGGATTGGAAATTCTCTCCTGATCATTTCCATATCACATTCGCAAAAAATCGGCCCGATAACGGCCGGAAATTTAGTTTGAAGTTCTTGGCTGAAAAATCGGGGCGAAAGTCAAAAATCGAATTGGGCTTAGGCCCAACTCGCAGCGAGCCTCTAGCCCACCCTCCAAGCCCTTTCCAAAATCCAAATCGCGAGTTCATCTTCTCCAACCGCTTGTCACAAATTTAAATTCAAACCCTAACAACCAAAATAAAAAAAAAATAGAATAAAAAAAAAAATAGAATACATCAAAATAGAAAGACATCCCCCTTTGTGAAACACCAACACAATCTCCAACCGTTTCCACCAAGAAACCACCCACCAATTAAAGTTTTTCAAACCTGCCACGTAACACCACCGCCACCACCATTGTTTCTCCTTGTTTTTCATCAAACTCGCCTCCCCACAGGCTACAAAAACCATTAGTTATCTAAGAAACTCCAATGGCGCTGACGAAGAATGTTGCCGAGCACGCGTTTGAGGCCGACCATTTCGCACCATTTTACGGCCTTGATATGATTAAGAGGATTGGAACAGATTGTGGTATTCGGCCGAGAAGAGTTCTATCACTATGATTTGGTAGAACAGTTTTATAAGAAACGAAATTGGAGGAAATAGGATTTTCATTAGGATAGCGAGGAACGAGGAGGAAGTAACGAGACGCAGTTGTTGGCTGAGCTATTAGGAATCACCTTTTGTAACCAACCTAGATCACGACCATTCAGGAATCCCGTATCTGCAGTTTCTGTTTTGATGAAAGATACGGTCATAGAGGGTGAATACAATACGATATCTCATTGCGTTAAGCGGGCGACCACGAGAACCAATCAACCGGGTCAGTAGCTTCGGTGGATTGGTAGGAACGCCCTCGACAAAGACAAAGTCACCGACATCGGGACTTCGATGTCGCGCGTTCTCGGATTTTGCAAACGAATGAGTGTAATTTCTGCATCCTCGATGTAATTTTGAATGTGATTAGAGGAGTGGGAAAGAGCATGGCGCCTCTTCCCGTATTGATCACTAAGATTATGCTCTCATTTAGAGCTGTCGCTAAATCTGCTCCTATTAAGATCAAATTGCATTCTAATGCAAGTATTTATAAGGAATGCATCCAAGAGACTTGGCCGTTGTCTGCAGAGAATAAAATTGAGTCGAATAATGAAGGCGAAGATATGACATGGTTGGTTGAGGATAATTTCGATAGTCATACTTCTAATTTAGAACGAATGATAATGCTGCAAACTGGGTTGCGATGCAGTTATCGTATCTGTGAAGATATCCGACATAGACAAATTGTAATTCGAAATAAGCAAACGAACTTTCAGACGAGAGTTGAAATGCTCGAAAGGGGTCAGGAAGATATCTTGTCTAACTTGGAGATTATCCACCGTAATCACCAAGCCCGATGCGATACTCAAGATCGAGATGGAAGCACAACGCTTTGTTCGGGATAGAGATGCTACGACGTATGCCACTTCGTGGATGAGTCTCTCAATTGAGTCTGAGGCATGAGCGTCGTCGCCCGCAGGGCCGGATGGCTCAAGCCATTCTTCACCACAGAACCGGTCTCCATCTCGGGGACCATCTTCTTCACACGCCCTAGGTGTTCACCATCCATCGGTTGTGTCTGTTATTTCATTGTTTTTATTGTTTTGTTAGTGGAATTTTATTTCAGTAGTTAGATTTAAATATTAAGTTGTTTGTTTTAGATTGCTTGGATTTCATATTATTTTAATATAATTTATTTTGATCATTTTTCGTAAAAGGTTGTCTTGGAGTCAAAGTTGAAAATTAGGCCGATATCGGCATATCTATGATTTTTGTAGTGGTACCATGATATGTAGGAGAGTTTAGAAGCACCTATTCTAAACCAAGTTTAAAAGATACCAGGGTTTTAGGAAATCAAAACTATGGTTAGTTTCCGTTTTTGGGTTTGGCGATTTCTATTTCCTCGAAATTGCCTTAGAACAATTTGGCAACTTGCCGATTCGTTTTGGAAACCCAGAACCTATTTAAACTTCCATCATTCTACACTCACAACCCACAATACACCCCACAATCATCTCTCACCTTTCACTCCAAGCTTTTTCAGCTTGTTTTCTTGTAAACTCTGTTTCTGCACTTACGAAGCGCCAGCGTCCGGAAGGCGCTTTCGCTCTACACTTTGTCGAATTTTGTTCGAAGGCCCCAGCAAGTAAGCGCGACTCGCCCTAAAACACTGTAAATCGAAAAATCTCAGAAGCCAGCGCCAGCGCCAATCAACGCGACCAGCTCAAACACTAAATTTCAAAAAACCTAAGAAGCGCGACTTCGCATCTATCTGGCAGCCAGCCCACCACCCGTAAGCCGCGGAAATTCAAATTTTTCGAGGTTTTCTTCCAGGTTTTCGCACCTGTTCTACAGAGTAGTTTTGAGATGACACCTCCTATAGTGATTCCTGAACAGTCATTTGAAGACTTGATGGGAACCGATACCTATGGAGCATCGTTCCGCGAAATGATCGTCGCGATTAGGATGGAGGCATCTTCGGTGAGTGATGATGACTCTTTTTTCACCTAAGCTAACTGAATTCTTCTATAATAATATTACTTTTTATTGTACCCAAGAAGGAGAACAAAATTTTCCCTTGCTATTGATGGCACGACTATGAAATTCAAGAAAGCAATTGATAGCTTTGGTTTCGGGGTTGCCATTACGACCACTATGCACACGCGTGGGGATATATGACGGATAACTCATACCTATATGAATATGCTTATTTCCATGAGTATTATGGGGAGGGTGTTTTTGTATCATGGACAAAGACCAATATAACATCGCCTAGAGTAGCCTATCGCTGAATGTAGGCACAACCATGTTGTTCATCATGATGAACATTCTAGGGGAACGGCAGTTTACTTCTGCCAATAATATCGCTGGTGACGTTTTCCTTGCTTTAGCTGAGGGACGTCGTCGGTATGACATTCCCCGAGTTTTAGTTGCTACTCTGAAGCGAGGCCATACCTTGAGGCATAAGTACCTTCTTATGCCTGTCTTGGTTTGCCGCATTATGCGCGCTTGCCTACCCATATTCTGTACACAGTACACAGATTGGGAAAGGGTCGAAATCATGAGACCCACCCATCGTGTGGTAAGATCATTCCGAGCCATGACTTGGCCGGGATGGCAGGTGCAACCACATTTGGTTGCCCCTTACACCCCATCAGACCAAATAACACTAGAGAGGTTAGCACTAGTTGATGATACACGACGAAAGGCGTGGCAAGTTGTTATGGCATGGCGGGATCGAAAAAGAACCTCATATAGAAGAGGGAGGATGGCGAGTAGATCTTTGGGGTGCAGGTAAGTTTTTAGTTAAGTTAGTGTCTGCTTAAGTCCCAAGCAATTTCATTATGTTAACCCCATAATGGGTGGAACTCTTATAGAGTTGCGTCAGTTTTTATTACTATATTGGTATGTTTTAACTTTGTTTTGCAGATGTTCACGAATATCACGCTTGATGGTATTTTTCCTACCCTCTTTATTTAAATGCTTTGAGGACAAAGCATGCTTCTTGTTTGGGGGCATAGAAACACGTGTAATTAAGACATCTGTTAGGATATATATATGTATAATATGCACTTGTTTTCTACTTAAAATTTCAAAAATTCAAAAATATAAATAAAAAAGTATGCTATACACTTAGGAATATTGGTATTGTTTTTTTTCTCTATGCTCTTAACAATTTAGAAGTCTCACATAGCTTTTGCATCAGAATAATTGTTAGAAACTTAGGTTAATATGTAGGTAATAATCTTTGCATCTATCTATAAATTTATTACATGAGTATCTATGATTGTTAGCAGTAAGTTTCTGAAATCTAGGCTAGAGTACTTATTCTACAAATCCCATGTGAGAATATAGCCTAAAGCCTTATATGAGTGAAACATTTGAGAAATGACACAAGGGAGAAGTAAAATCCGGATAGAAAATCACACGTCCACTTGCTTGATCACTAAACCATATCCTAAAAAGCGAGAATTTAGGCCCTCTTTGGATCGATATAGCCGAGAAATTCAAACCTATGGATTATTTTCCGCTAATTAAGCCCCTCGAGCCTTTCTTTAGCCTTCCATAAACCACAATTCCTTTACCCTGTTACAAAACAAAATAAAAAAAATATATATATATATATATATCAAACTACCCAATTTAGATAAGTCTGAGAATAGAATGAGGAAGAAAGAAGAAGAGAAAACCTCGCGGTAACCAAAAGTTAGTTAATTGCTTCCCGAAAATAAAGAAAAAAAGAAGTTTCCATCCAAAGAAAAGAAAAATAGAAATAGAAATAAAATAAAAACTCCAAAAATAGAATAAAAGGGAGTCAAAAGCCAAAGAAAAGAAAAAAGAAAAATATGGCTAAGGATGGAAACAAAGTATAGAAGCAAAAAGAAAATAACAAGGTTTTCTCTAAGTTACATAATATGAAGACTCTATTATCTCGGACTTGTCCTTTTGAATATCCATTTCCTTCCTTCTTAAACCATCTCCTAATCCCATGACACCTAATAAAGACCTCTAGCTCAATTAGGAATATGTTAGTGTGATAGTAAGTGGCGGATGTGTTTGATCGACTCCGCTTCCTTTGTTGTCATTGAGATTGTAAGGTAAAGTGTGCCCACTGCACATGGAGTAGCTTAAACTTGAGTGGAAAAATCAGAGTGGTTTTGTCTTAACATTTATGTGAGGACCTACTTAAGGACGCTTATTCGAAGTTTTAAAAACGGACCTGCTATTACATTTCATAGTATTACTCATTGTTATATGTTTATTTTAGATGATTGATTATTATGCATATATTAGCTTAGGGTTCCGACTGGTTATTCTTATGTATTTGCTAGTGAGATGTATAGATAGTTGAGACATGAATGAGAAAACAATAGTTTTATTTCTTAGTCGTTGTAGTATAGATGAAGTTTGTGAGTACCTCCATCGAAAACTCTCACGAGGCTATAACTTCGTCCACTAGGGAATTCCTAGTGGTTTAAGGCCTTGTTGCATATGGTCAATGCAATCGCGACTCAAATAAAACGAGTAGTTAGAACTCCATTTTTGGTCACTTATTCTAATTTCTCATCTTTGCTTGAGGACAAGCAAAATGTTTGTTTGGGGTGGTTTGATAAAGAGCCCAAAACTGTAGTTTTAACCCCTTAATAATCATACTGTTAGACCAATTATGTGAATAATAAGTAAGAGTTAATCTCTGATTACGTGTTTTTATGCATTTCAGGGCTTCAAAGTCCATTATGTGCGGAAGCTGTGCCACTTTAGCGAGATAAAGGAGCAAAAAGTCGACAAAACTTCCGAATGCCATATCTTTGGACTCAGACCTCGGAATGGGGCCTACCTTATGTCAAAACGACCGGCTCGGAAAGAGCTTTCCAATGGTCCAAGCCTTGACCCAATCAGAGGAGCAGAAGTGGACGAAAAGTCTGTGGAAGCCAACTGCAGCTGAAGAGGCCTTTTGGAATTTGAAAAGAATTGGGTTTTGGGCACATTCTTTGGCCCAAAACATGGCTCCAAGCCCATGCACGATTTTTGGATCTGGATGTATAAAAACAAAAGCTTCACTCTTTGTTAATGGTAGCTAGTTAGACCTAAATTAATATATAGAATTCTAGATCTAGTTTTATTAATAGATTAAGTTTTAGTTCCATTTCAATTCCTGTTTTAGATTAAATCTTTGAATGATTGTTCTTGATTGATTAGATTAATAAAATAGTTAGTTGTCAATTTCGAATTTTGTCATTTCCATTCTAGATCTAAATTAAATTCTTGTTCTTATTCCATTCCAGCCATTAAATTAGATTCATTATTGTTAATTAAGTAAATCTCAATTTCTTACATTATGTTTAGTTTAGATTCAATGGGAAATGTTAGTTTGATGACTCAAGGCTAAACCTCCATTAGAGGGGTTGATGAAGCCTTGATGAAAACTTAGTGGTTAGTATAGAATTTGGTAGTAGAATCTATTCCACTCTAGAAGGTCGTGTTTCGCCATGAGAATGGGTGGGCGACCTCACATGCTAGTTAGTATCCGGTAGGAATGCCATGAACACTAGGGATTAGACTCGAAATTCTTGCCGCGGAAAACGTAAGAATCGAGATCGACAAATCTATACTAGGTTATTAAGTTGGATTCGAGGTGGATTTAATTCCCTCTATTTCTTTATCTAGAGTCAAACAATCGTATTTCCGTAGCCGTAGATTAACTTTAGTTTATATTTTATCTTGTTATTTATTATATCTAGTTATTTAAAATAACGTCTCTTGTTAGCATAACATTTAAGTAAAGCTCTCATTGACTTAAGACTGATTTCTTAGACTTAGAAGACAATCCATGCTAGGGAACTAGGAGTGGAACGAACTTCCTACTCCACTTAGTGCAATTCGCATCGAGAGTAGAAGATTGATAATAGATTCGTAAAGTCCAGTTTTAGTTTACTTACGTTGTGAATTCATCGTTCATTTCGTAGGTAGACTAAACATTTTACTTTTATCAACCTCCATTAGAGGGGTTTGATGAAACCTTTATGAAAACTTGATTGTGTAGTATAGAATCGTTGTAAGAGTCTATTCCACTCTAGAAGGTCGTTGATTCGCCATGAGAATGAGTGGACTTCCTCACATGCTAGTTATGAATTGGTAGAGATGCCATATATAATTAGGGATTAGAACGACCAATTCTTACCGTAAGAACGTAAGAATTGGATTACAACAATCTATGCTAGTTCTTAAGTTGGATTCAAGGTGGATTCAATTCCCCCCTAATTCTTATTCTAGATTCAAACTTTAGTATTCCATAACATTTCGTAGTTGAATCATTATAATCCCAATATCTTGTTAGTATAAATTGCATCGTAGTATAATTCGTAAAACTCTCTTTGACTTTGGTAGGATTGATAGTTGTAGGAAACTTGAATGCTAAAGAACTAGGAGTGGAATGAATCTTCTATTCCAACTCTACCTCAATAGTATCGAGAGTAGAAATCTTTGATAAATAGTATACGATAAAGTTTTAGTTTTACTTCCGCTTGATATTCATTATTTATTCGGAGTAGAATTATATTCACTTTTCTCGGGTTATCAACTATAGATGTACAAAATGAGACGTGGACCATCGAATCAGTTATATGAATAAGTGATCTCGTGCCCAACATGAGTATTTAGTGGACATGTGCCAAGCACATGACTGACCGCCTTCAAGCATAACAGTTACCCCAGTCATTAGGAATTGATATAGACAGTTCCTGAACAGAAGGAAACTGAAGATGGTGGTCTTTGATGATAAGGAAGGAATCGTGATGACATATCTTAGGAGTTACCTTTTAGATATAATCTTCCCATACACGATGGGACATTATGATCAACAAGGAAACTTACCTCTTATGAGATATGGTCTAGATTCAGACTTCCATAAGAAGAGGAATCCTAATAGGAAGGCAGAGTCCAAAGATGGAAGGGAACTCACAATCAGTGCAGACATCCCTAACCCTAGGACTCTCATAGCCCTTCCTATATAAAACATAGGGATTCGCTCTTAGGAACTAAGCAAAATAGGGTTTGATTCTCCAATATAACAAAGGAGATATATAAGCAACCATCAGACGGTTCAACCTTGAACTTACCATCATCTCATCCCTTCTCTATTCAGCAAGGATTCCAGATCATAAGGCACAAAAGAAGATTAGGGGATACTTGGAATTTCCCCTACATCTTTTGGCGCCGTCTGTTGGAACGAAAGCAAGTAAATATTCGTTTCAAACAATTGATTTATTCTAAAAACTCTTACTGTTGTGATGGCAGGAGCAAAGAAAATAAAGGGTGGTGCTACCACACGGGGCAGCGTCGCTATCAGAGAAGAAGTGCACGAGATGCCTGAAGGGGGTGAAAATGACGGTCGCCAATATGCGAATGATCCCCCCCAAGGACCTATGACCAGCACCGATGAACCACTTGTTCCCGGAGCAGGTCCCAGGAATAACGCTCAGGAGGAACGTCAAAATGGCGAGAATGTTGTCCTCACCATGCCAGAGTCTGCTCAGGCGAGTCAGTCGGTGTAGGCTTTGGAACAGCAAAGAAGTAACCTTGAGCGAGAATTACAGCTACTAAGGCACTTATATCAGTCCAACACAGGGAAGGAGCCACTTATCGATCTCAATGATGACGACCCTCCCAGAGCTGGTCATACTAAGAACCCAAGGCGAAGGGACCCAGTTCGATGCGAGCTATCTGAGTCAGAATATAGCAACTCAGATGAGGACTCAGGAACAGCCTCATAGCCAGAGTCCACTGACCAGAATCGTGATGTCGACCCTCGACACCGAAAAAGAACTCAGAACAGGAAACTTTCTACCAAGGAAAGTGCATGGGAAACTGAGAAGAATGACCTTATCCGTCAGATGCATCAGATGACAGGCAAGGGGAGAAAAATGCAAGACTCCCTTGTTCAATCCACCATAATGGGAGCAGGCAGATCTTCTTTTGCATCACGGGTGATAAGGAAACCATACCCCCATGGGTATAGACAACCGAAGTTCAGTGTCTTTAGTGGCAATTCCAAGTCAGATCCGGTCGGTCACATATTCAAGTATATTGCCACTATGGGACAATATGAGAGATATGACCATGTCATGTGTCAGGAGTTCAAATCCTCCTTGTCTAGATCAACACTCCAGTGGTATCACAGATTACCTGAGCATCAGATCAGGTCCTCAGAAGAACTATTTAGGACCTTCATAGACAGGTACTTATGCAGCAAGCATCAGCCAAAACGGATCGATGCCCTGTTCAACATCAAGAAAAAGGAGGGAGAGGCATTGAGGTTCTACATGCAACGGTTCATGGAAATTTCAATCCAAATAAAGTCTTGTGACGAACAGACTGCTATAATAGCTTTCAAACAAGGGTTGGATGAAAACAACGCCTTATTCGGATCTCTCTCCAGGAAACCACCCCGCGATTTAGAGGAACTCCTTGACAGGGTTGAAACTCATGCGGGGTGGGAAGAAGATGTCTTGAACAGACATCAGGAAGCGAAGAAAATTAGTCGGACAATTACTGGGCTTCTTTAGGAAGGGAATGGAAATTCTTCCCCTCACAATCAAAGATAGGTCGTAATCGCCAAAGGGCCGAATCTCCATCAAAGGGACGAATGCCCAGAGGGCAATACCAAAATGTAGCCAGTAGTGCAGATGGAAAACCACAGAAGAAGCCATGTGTGGAAGGAACTGAAGAAGCTCTTCCCTTGATGGATGAAAACTTTGCCCCTCTAAACAAAATGCCAAATGAGGTTCTGGACTCGATAAAAAATAAGAGCTACCTCAAATGACCAGCTCTGCTAAAGCCAGGCTCCCTGGGTACCAGAGACCAAAGAACCTACTGCAAGTTCCATAAAAGTAAGGGTCACAGCACTAAAGCCTGTAGGACCCTGAAAAATGAACTACAAGATCTGATTGAAAGGGGGTATCTGAAGCATTTTGTGGCACACGAACAGGCGAATGCAATACAGCCTGAGGAGATAAGCACATCAATTCAGGATCCTCCAGGTGCTGGACCGCTCAATGGCGGACTCCAGATAAATATGATTTTCGGAAAATCAAGTAAATAGAATGGACAGATCACTGAAAGGGGTGCGTGATATTAAATGCGCATCGCCAAGCAAATGAGGATCATGAGCAGTGAGCTAACTACAGGAGCTCAGGATAATGCGGTACCCCACAAGGATCCGTTCCTCCTCTTCACTGAGGCTAACTGTTGCAGCATCTAGACCCCTCATAAGGATGCGCTTGTTTTGACACTTCTTTTTGGAGATTATGATTTGCATCGCATATTGGTTGATCTAGGCAGCTAAGCAAATGTGCTATACTACGCCGCATTCAAAAAGCTGCAAATTCCAGACTCTGAAATGGTCGCCACCAACTCCAACCTATATGGATTTAGTGGGGACAAAGCTCTAACAATTAGAGAGATCCAACTACCTATAGCTATTGGTCCGGTAACTCTCATCATAAACTTTGTCGTAATAAAAACTAACTCACCTATCATATGATCTTAGGCAGGACCTGGCTGCACAGACTTCGAGCTATTCCTAGCACCAATCACCAATGTTTGAAGTTCCCGCATAACGAGACAATTGAGACAATCAGAGGGGATCAGGTGGCTTCCAAAGCATGCTATGCGTTGGCGACGAAGCATTCCCTAATCCCTTTTGAACCAATGGAGGTGGGGGCGACCCGCCAAATAGCAATTACATTTGGATCCACCTCTCCCAGACCTGGTCCCACAAGATAGGGAGGATCCCCCCTCACTAGAGCCATTAGAAGATGTGGAAATTATAGGTGGTAGCTCACCAAAGACCACTTTCATCGGCACCTTGTTGAGTGCTGAAGAGCACCAGCTCTGACACAGTTCCTCCGAGAGCACAGAGATGTGTTTGCTTGGTCATTCAAAGAAATATGCAGTAGTAGTCAAGCAGAAACCAAGAAAGATAGGTGCTGGCAGATCTAGGGCGGTAAAAGCTGAAGTTGAAAAACTAAAGGAAAGCTAATTTTGTTAGGAAAATTAATTTCCCCACCTGGATTTCTAATATCGTCCCAGTAAGAAAGAAGAATGGGTTATGGAGAATCTGTACTGACTTCGCGGATCTGAACTGTGCATGTCCGAAAGACAGCTACCCTATGCCACGAATTTACAAGTTGGTGGATGTGACGGCCAGACATGAACTGTTATCCTTCACAGATGGGTCGTCAGGCTACAACCAAATCCCTTTACATGAATAGGACCACAAACTTGCCAGTTTCACAACCGAGGATGGCCTGTACTGCTATCAGGTCATGCCATTCAAATTGAAAAATGCAGGAGCCACATACCAGCGTTTGGTAAACAAGATATTCGAAGGATTAATAGGCGACATTGTGGAGGTGTATGTGGACGATCTCCTAATCAAGAGTCTAAAACGGGGAGATCATCTCTCCCACTTGAAACGTACATTTGATGTTCTTCGAGAGTATTGTATGAAGCTCAATCCTACAAAATGTGCTTTCGCTGTATCATCAGGAAAGTTTTTAGGGTACCTAGTTAGTAAGAGAGGGATTGAGGCGAACCCATATCAGATCCGAGTGCTCATAAATATGCTCTCACCTAAAAACATGAAAGAGGTTCAAAAAGTTATAGGCAGGTTAGCAGCTCTGAATAGGTTCATCTCCAAAAGTTCATATAAGTGCAAACCCCTATTTCAGTTACTGTGAAAGAAAATCTCCTTCGCATGGATGGAAAAGTGACAAAAGGCATTCAATCAACTCAAAACATACCTGGGGGCACCGTCGATCCTTTCAAAGCTTGTTGAGGGAGAAGTCCTGGGTCTTTATCTCTGTTCCTCATAACTACGACATCAGTTCTGTACTGATACGCGTAGATGAAAAGAAATGTGAAAAGCCTGTCTATTTCTTTAGCCGGACGCTCCTACCAGCAAAAACAAGGTATCCTAAACTCGAAAGAGTCGCTTTAGCACTTGTTTTTGCCGTAGAGAAATTATGACCGTACTTCCAGTCCCACACCATTAGAGTGATCACAGAGTACTGATAAGAGCCCAAAACTATAGTTTTAACTCCTTTGACAATATCGCTTTTGACCAATTATGTGATTAATAAGTAAGAGTTAATATTGTTATCGTGTTCTTATGTTTTTCAGGCATTGGAGTCGAATATGTGCAGAAATGCGCCCCTTTTGCGAGATAAAGGAGCAAGGGTTAGTTGCGAAGAAGTTCTATGATAAAAGGCCAAGATTTAAGGAGAAAAAGCCTTTTTAAAGCCTGGTCAAAACTGAAAAGTCAAAGTCAATGCGGGCAAAAACAGCACATAAAAGTCAGTAGAACTTCCGAATGCCGTATCTTTAGACTCAGACCTTGGAATTGGGCTTACCTTACGTCAAACCGACCGGCTCGGAAAGATCTTTCCAATGGTTTAAACCTTGACCCAATCAGAGGAGCAGAGGTGGACGACAAGGATGTTGAAGTCATTTCCAGTTGAAAACTCCTTCGTGGACTGAAGTAATGAGGTTTTGGGCTCGATTTTTCCAGCCCAAAATAGGCTCCTCAGCCCATGCACGAATTGGTGGATCTAGTCTCCTCCATATGAAGATAAAAGACTTAGCTCTTAAGCTACGAAGTTTTTAGATAAAAAAAAAAATGACTTGGTTTGATTGTTTTTGTTTTAGAAATGATAGTATAATGATTCAAGACTAAAACCTCCATTAGAGGGGTTTGAAAAAGCCTTGATGAAACTTGATTGTTATTAGCATAGAATAGTTCGTAATATTCTATTCCATTCTAGAAAGCATTAGTTCACCATGAAAATGAGGTTGATTGTTTCACATGCTAGTTGTTAGTTGGTAGAGATTACCATGAACAATTAGGGATTAGGAAGACCCAATTGCTATGTGAAAGCATTGCAATTCGGATTACAACAATTCCTCGCTAGTTGATTAAGTCGAATCAAGGTGGAATTAAATCTCCCTAATTCCTCCTCATATTGTCAAATTAGTAATTCCGTAGTTTGAATTATCGTATCTTGATTAGGTTTTACCATCGTAGTATAGATTCCACAATTACTTTCACGACTTTGTTAGCTTACACGAACTAGGACATGTTACACCTAAACAAACTAGGAGTGGAACGAATTATCTACCCCCCTTATTGCAATAGCATCGAGAGTGTAGAAAACTTTGATAATATTAAGTTGAAATCAGTTTTAGTTTTAGTTTTACTTGCGTTTGAGTTTCATCACTTATTTGTAGGTAAAACTATCATTTTATCTTTTATCAAATGGCGCCGCTATCATCTTAGTTGTGTTTAGTTTCATTTCCATTAGTAGCTTTAATCCTACCAAAGTCCCATTAAACCCACCCACCTTTGTTTGGTTCTAACTGTGGTTGTTTGCTTCATAACTGATTTTTTTTCCCAGGGATACACTGAGCGCACCCAGTGTCCTCTAAGGCAAAATTCAGAGCGCACCCCGCGCTATGTAGTCTGGACATCAGCCAAAGGCAAGAGTGCACCCTATGCCCTTCCAAGGCAAATTCAGAGCTCACCCCACGCCTTGTCGTCTGGACATCAGCCAAGCCACGAGCGCACCCTGCGCCCTTGAAAGGCAAAAGTTGAGTGCACCCCGCTCCCTCTTCTGAACAGCCTGATTTTCACAAGTTAGTACAAACTTCCATTTCTTCAAGTTATTCAATGTTTCTAACTTGTTAAATACATTGAGCTCGCGTATAGAAGACGTTATTCATTAGCGAAGCAAGGAGGCATTTAGGTACTTCTTTATGCCACTCCTCGCCTCTCCTATTAGAGGATTTATACTAGCATATCAGGATTGTTTTGACGTTTATCTTGTTTAGTTAAGATTGGTCTTAGCCTTGCATGAGATTAAGGTCAGGTAGAAGAAAAACGCCTAACGTAATCAAACGTCAACGTCAACAAACACGCCTTTCTAGTATACCACTCACTACACTTCTAGCTAGTATACCACACACTACACTTGATATAATGGTTGAAGAAAGAGAGTCTCCTCTCTCTGACTTTTACAAAGCCTTAAACGATAGCCCAAAATCTTGCATCGTTCTTGCAGACCCAATGGGGGATTTCCGATTGTTACCCGTTTTTCATGGGTTAAACCATGAAAAACCTTATCAGCATATGCGTAGGATTGAACAAGTCCTTACAACATTCCATCATCCTACGGTTGGTGTGGAACAAATTAAACTAAGGGTGTTTCCTTTCACCCTAGCCGACAAGGTGGCATCTTGGTTAACTGCCCAAGCGCTTAATTCTGTGGACTCATAGGCTAAACTTGTTCAATTATTTATGGAACATTTTTACCCACCACTGAAGACAGATGAAATGATTTCCAAGATTCATTTTTTTCGACAGAATCCTCATGAATCCTTTTCAGAGGCTTGGAATCGTTTCACTGACCTTCTTATAGAGTGTCCACATCATAACCTTACGAAAGACACGTTAGTTCGTGCCTTTTTCAAGGGACTTTTACACCACCATAAAGAGGTCCTTGATATAATGAATGGGGGTAGCTTCCTCAGTAAAGGAGCCTCAGAGGCTTATAAGTTTTTAGAAGACCAAACAAAGGGTAATAATAACTGAGGGTAGTGACGATATCCCCCGCTCCGCTAGTTCTTCTTCAACAGTTAAGGCTGCTGGTATGTTTGAGATTAAACCCGATCCTGAGCTTAAAACTTTAATCGAATCTCTCACTAGAAAGTTAGAAGCTATTTCTATTCAACAAAAGCATATCCCCGTCATGAATGTCAACTCTAATCCATATAATTTATGTTTGAGTCCTGAGCATCTCGACTCCTATTGTCCTCTCGCATATGAACAACAAACATCACAACAAGATAATGTTTGCTCTATTAATAGCTTTCCTATTCCTAACGCCCCTTAGAGACAACATCCCAACTTCAGTTGGAGAAATAATCAACAGGTCAATGTTAGGCCAGTCAACAATTACAACCAAGCTTTACCACGACAAGAACAAAGACAAGGACAAGGGAATTATAATAATTATAACAATAATAATTATAATGCTAATAGAGGTATCGTTCTAGTTAATCATAACTATCACAACCCACCTGTTAATAATTAACGTGACATAGTTCCTGTCACACAACCTATAACAAACACTCCTCCACAACCGGATCATTTCGATGCCTTTATGCAAACCCAACAACAGATTTTACAGTCCATTCAACTTTCCTTACAGCAGTTAGCCCAAGAGAAAGTACAACCCAAAGGTGTGTTTCCAGGTCAAGCGATACCTAATCCTAAAATAACAAACACAGCCTTTGAAGTAAATGGTAATACTAGTAAGGACAATGCAAATGTAGGTAAGCTAAATGCCATCACAACTCTCCGTTCTGGCAGAGTGGTTGATCGCTATGCCTGTAGTTACCCCACCTGTAGTCCCTACACCGGATATTGAACTAGATACCGAAATAGAAACTAACGATCCGAGGTACCAGTTAAACCACAACCTAAGAAATAGAAAGCCAAGGTTAGACATCCTGTTGATCCATACGCTAAATATAGAGAGAAACCACCGTTTCTCCAAAGATTAGCAATGTTAAACGAGGATACAAACTTTGACAAGATTAGGGAAGTTTTCAAAAATCTAACGATAAACCTACCCTTTCTTGAAGCAATTAAAAAGTTATCCCACCATGCTAAGTTTCTTAAAGAGTTGTGCACTACTAGGCGTAAGACAAATATTCCTAAAGACGCCTTTTTAACTGAACAATTTCCAACTTTATCAGAACATAATAGAATCGTTAAGTACAAGGACCCTGGTCGTCCTACTATACAATGCACCTTAGGAGATTCACACACGACGACCGCTTTATTAGACCTGGGGGCGAGTGTTAACTTACTCCCATATTATTTATATAAACAAATAGGTCTACAGGAGATGCAACCTACTAAAATGACGCTGCAATTAGCGGATCAGTCTATTAAGCATCCTAAAGGTGTGGTTGAAAATGTGCTTGTTAAGGTTCAGGATTTCTACTATCCTGCTAATTTTGTTATCCTCGATACGGAAGTCGTTAACGACTCTGTTTCGATCATCTTAGGGTGTCCCTTATTGGCAACTGCCAACGCGCTTATAAACTGCTGCGATAGTTCGATGTCCATGTCTTTTGGCCATCTTTCTGTTGAGGTAAATGTTTTTAAAATGACGAAACAGTTAACTAATATGACTATCGATGGGAAGGTTAGCATGATCGAGAGCTTAGCTCAAGATTATTTTAATAACAAGTTTCTAGAAAACCAAATGCATAAATTCCTTTCTTTCGGAAGTTCAGATTTTGAGGATGACTCCTACTTAGAGGAAGTCATTGCCCTATTCGAGTCTACTCCTATCGTAGACCCTTCTGTTGCTCCATCTACTGAGTTTGAAGACTTGCTGCCTAAGCAAGTTTTCACTACTCAAGATAAGGACCCTCCAGAAGCATTTATCGACATTCCTTCCACCCCGGTGCTTAAACCTTTTCCTTCTGAGTTAAAGTATATTCAACTTGATCCGGATGGTAGTCATCCGAGAATTATATCTTCTCTATTATCTGAGGAGGAAGAGGCACGTTTGATTAGGGTGATTAGGGAACATCGTTCTGCGATTGGTTGGTCCCTAGACGACATTAAGGGAATTGACCCTAATGTTTGCACTCATCGTATCCATTTAGAGGATAACGCAAAGACTTCTCGCAAACCTCAGCATCGTTTGAACCCTGCCATGAAAGAGGTGGTCAGGGAAGAAGTTTTACGGTTACTCGATGCGGGTATCATATACCCAATCTCCAATAGCGAATGGGTAAGTCCCATTCATGTAGTTCCTAAGAAATCAGGGATTACCATGATACGTAATACTAAGGGTGAATATGTTTCCACGCATGGTCCTATGAAATGGAGAATCTGTATCGATTACAGACGTTTAAATGCCATGACACGAAATGATCATTTTCCTTTACCATTTATAGATCAGATGCTCGAATGTCTAGCTAGTCATGCTTTTTATTGTTTTTTGGATAGCTACTCTGACTATTTTAAGATTATTATTGATATTGATGACCAAGAAAAAACTACCTTCACATGTCCTTTTGGAACATATGCCTATAAACGAATGCCTTTTGGCCTTTGTAACGCTCCTAGTACTTTCTAGCGGTGTATGCTTCATATATTTAGTGACATAGTAGAATGCTTTATAGAAGTTTTCATGGATGACTTTTCTATCTATGGAGACTCTTTCACTGACTGCCTGTCTAACCTATCTAAGGTTTTGACACGGTATAAAGAGAAGAGTCTGGTTTTAAATTGGGAAAAATGTCATTTCATGGTGAAAAAGGGAATAGTGCTAGGGCACATTGTATCTAGTGATGGCATCGAAATAGATAAGGCCAAACTAGATAAGATAGCGTCTCTACCTATACCACGAACTATTCGTGATATTAGAGCCTTTCTAGGCCATGCAAGTTTTTATAGGTGTTTTATCAAAGATTTTTCAAAAATAGCTAGGCCTTTAACTAATCTACTTTTAAAGGATGCCATCTTTGATTTTAATTTTATCTGTAAACAGGCTTTTGAAACTTTAAAAGCCGTCTTAACATCTGCACCCATTATGCAGCCTCCCAATTGGTCTAAACCTTTTGAACTCATGTGTGATACTAGTGATTATGATGTTGGTGCTGTCTTGGGACAGAAACTAGATAATAAGTCCACTGTTATTTATTATGCTAATAAAACTCTAAACGATGCTCAAAGTGAATTATACAAAGAATTTTTAGTTGTCGTTTATGCTTTAGATAAGTTTCGTCCTTATTTGGTTGGTTCTAAAACTTTAGTTTACATGAACCATGCAGCCCTTAGGTACCTTCTCGCAAAGAAGGATGCTAAGCAGAGATTAATTCGATGGATTCTTCTCCTACAAGAGTTCACATTAGAAATAAAGGACAAAAGAGGGGTCGAAAATGTAGTTGCCAACCACTTATCTAGACTAACAAATAACGATGATAGTGATTCTGAGTCCATACCAGACTTTTTTCCTGATGAGCATCTGTATGCTATTTTTTCTGCACCATGGTATACTGACATTGTGAATTATTTAGCGACTGATATTCTTCCTGATGATTGGTCAAGAAATGAACGTAAGAAGTCCTTGGCCAAAGTTATGCTATACTACTAGGATGAGCCCTACCTTTTCAAGTATTGTGCAGATCAGATTATTCGTCGTTGTATTCCCCAGTGGGAATATAATGAGGTTCTCTCATTCTGCCTTGACAAAGAGTGTGGTGGCCATTTTAGTGGTATAAAAGCAGCTGCTAAAATTCTTTAATGTGGGTTTTATTAGCCTACTCTTTTTAAAGATGCCTAAGTGCATTGCAAGACGTGTGTTCATTGCCAACAACTTGGGCGAATCACTAAGCGTAATATGATGCCATTAAACCCAATCATGGTGGTAGAAATTTTTGATGTATGGGGCATTGATTTCATGAGTCTTTTTCCTATTTCCTATCATTTTATATATATTCTAGTTGTCGTGGACTACGTGTCTAAATGGCTTGCCGTAGCAATGACCATAAGACAGTTGTGTTTTTTGTTAAAGAATACATTTTCTGTCGGTTTGGCATTCCTAAAGCCATCATTAGCGATGGTGGAACACATTTTTGCAACAGAGTTGTTGCGTCTCTAGTTAAAAAGTATAGGGTTACACATAAGGTGGCAACTCCTTATCATCCACAAACTAGCGGCCAAGTAGAAGTTTTTAATAGGGAAATTAAAAAAATCTTAGAAACAACTGTAACTCCTGATAGGAAAGATTGGTCTAAGCGTCTAACTGATGCCTTATGGGCGTATAGGACTGCTTTTAAAACTCCTATAGGTATGTCTCCCTTTAGACTTGTATTTAGGAAACCTTGTAATTTTCCCGTTGAATTGGAGCACCATGCTATGTGGGCTATAAAAAGCCTTAACTTCAATTTAGATAAGGCAGGTGTCAAGCGCAAGTTGTAATTGAATGAGCTTGAAGAAATCCGTAGCGATTCTTATGATCTCACGAAGGATTATAAAGCTAACATGAAACGTGTTCATGATAAGCAAATCTTACGTAAGGAGTTTGTGGTAGGTCAAAAGGTCTTGCTTTACAATTTCCGTCTGCATATTTTTCCAGGGAAATTAAAAACCCGTTGGTCCGGTCCTTTTCTGGTGGGCAATCACCTTGGTAAATCCCAATGACAACAGTACCTTCCAAGTCAATGGCCAACGGTTAAAACATTTTCACGAGTTAATGTCCCCTGATGTGGAGGAAGTCCTTTTACAGGACCCTGTCTATGAGGACTGACTTTTGTTGTTGGTGTACTTCCTTTCACTTCCATATATTGGTAAGTGCACCATTTAGGTAACCAGGCCTTCCTATTAGAGTGTGTGGCTATAAGTACCGGATCCTAAGACCACATTTAACATAATTCACGTTTTCCACTCTTGTATGTTTTCTCGGTTTTTGAGTCATGTTACTCTATGGTGTGAATTATGTCTTTATTGCTTTTTGTTTTTCTTATATCAATCCGTATTCATAAAAAAAATAAAAAATAAAAAATATATTAAAACCATAAAAATAGTAATTTAGGAAGTCTCGGGAATCTTACTTTAAAAGACCCACGTTTAAAACAAATTTTCTAAACTCTGTTCTATAAAATTTGTTTGGGGGTGGGGTGTTAGTTTTTCCACCCTTGATTACTCAACTTTCCATTTTTGTTGCTTGTGCCGTTTAATCGTATTTTGATTCAGGTTGATATTATCTAAGAATTTAGATTTCATTTGTTCGCATAACTTATGTCATTCACGCACTTCGAGACATTTTCTATCTTTTAATATATCAACCACGGTTAGGATAGAGTGTTTTATGTATCATTGGATTGGAAATTCTCTCCTGATCATTTTCATATATCATTCGCAAAAATCGGACCGGTAACGAGTCGGGAATTTCAATTTTAAATTTTGCGTGCATAGGGACAAAATGGGTATTTCCGAATTTATTTGGGCTTGGGCCCAAGTAAACAGTACAACCCAAGAACGCATCGCGTTCTTCTTCTTCCTCACGCATCCAACTCCATTAACGACCAAACCCTATGGCAAAAAAAAAAGAAAAAACCACCACCGATTCTCCCACTCAATTCAAACAAACCCACTCCAAATTCAAGCCCCTTACACCAATTCATCTCCTCTACGCCCATTAAACCGCCCAAACATAAACTTAAAACAAATTTTTCTCCAAAAATTGCACCAACCAAATCTAACCAACCACTCAAACCAAAATTCGATTTCCTTTTTCAAATACCTCTCATCCAACTTACCCTAACCCATTTGCGAAATCAAAAAACCGAAAAATGGCCCAAAAATGCAAAATCCTTCCGAAACAAGTTTTCAAGTCGGACCATTTTGCACCGTTTTACGATGTCAAGATGAAACATAGGGATTGGCAATAGTTGTGGTATACGGAGGATGATTTTTACCATGAGGATTTGGTTTTAAATTTTTATAAGAAGCGGGAAATCGAGGGGAGGAAGATTTTTGTGAAGTCAAATGGGGTGAGGAAAGAAGTGCGTGCTTCGAAAATGACTCATATTATGGGCATTATGCCAAAACGCCAGCTAGTAGCCACCGTGCAGGAATCACAGTATGGCAGGGTAGAGCCATTGATGAAGGACACTGTGTTGGAAGGGAAGTACAATGCAAAGTCGCATTGCGTCCGACAGTAATCGTTGAGGACCAACCAGCTGGCTGTAGCTCAGTGGGTTGGTAAGAATGTGATTGGGAAAGAGAAGTTTAGTGATATCTGTCTGAACTGTCTGCACGTACTCTGGGTACTACAGCAACAAAGGTATGATTTTTGTATCGTCGATTTCATGTTAAATATGATTAGAGGAGTTGGAGTAAGTACCGCACCCTTTCCTGCTTTAATTACTAAGATAATGTTGTCTTTGGGTGAGAAACCAAGAACTGAGCGGACTATGTTGAAGTTGCATACAAATATAATTGCTTATGCGGACTTTATTCAGAAGGTTTGGAGGTTGCCTGGAGAAAGGGTTGTGGTAGAGGGTGATTCGGATGATGATGAGGACACGACATGTTTTGATGCCGATGCCTTGGAGAAGTGTGCTTTTGATGTAGAACGTATATCAGTGCTTCATCGTGGCATGCGTTTTCTTAATACTATTTATGAAGATCTCCGAACTCGGCAGACTATACATTAGAATTATGAGACTCGTGCACAGCGCGAGGATGAGCGTTGGGAAAAGATGAAAGCATTTATGGAGGCACATCGCCATTTCCGAATGGAAATCCTATAACGCATGCCACCCAAGGGGGGTTCTTCCTCAGAAGAGTCTGTAAGGCATGAGCGTCGTCGCCAAAGGACGGATGGCTTAAGCCCATCTGAATCCTAGGTCCCATCTTCATCTCGTGGCTAGTGGTTTAGGAAAAAATGTTTAGTTTAGTTGTTGTTTTTATTGTTTTTAGTAGATTGGATGTTATGTTGTTAAATTTAGTAGTTAAATTTGAATTCTGTAGTTAATTGTTATTTGAATTTCTATTTTAATTTAAATTGGGTTTTGTCTAAGCATGCGATGAGTTTTGCGTAAATCCCACCTTCCCGAATTGTTTGGGGGTGGTATTATTCTTTTTAGCATTACTTTTATCTGATCCACCATTTTAGAAGTAATTTTGCGATGAGTTGTTAGGAATGTTACCGATATTTGCATGGCTAAGATTAGATATTGTGGTAGGATGAAATTTCAATGAGTTAGGAAGTTGCTATTCTAAATTCAATCTAAAAGATATTAGGCTTGTTTTAGAATAATGAATGCTTCCATTTTAGGTTTTGGAAATATTTTGTTTCCGACAATTGCCTTAAATTTTTTTTGGCAACTTGTTAATTCGTTTTAGAAACTAAAACCCTATATATACTTTATTCATTCTACACTCAAAACCCACACATATCACTTTCATCTCTCATCTTGAACCTCCAAGTTTTCCTTTTGTTTTTCACTTCATCCCCGCCGAGAGTACACCGGAGTGCGCCCCGCCTACCAATACACACACATTCCCGAAGCGCACTCGCGCTATGTTGTGCGGAACTCGAAAGCAAGACCGGGAGCGCACTTCTCGCTCTACCAAGGCAAAAATTGAGCGCACCCCGCGCTCTGTTGTCTGGAAGTCAGTCAAGGCACGAGCGCACCCTGCGCCCTACCAAGGCAAAGTCAGAGCGCACCCTGCTCCCTAACCTTCACAACCACTTATTTTCTAATTTTTTGAGAGTTTTCCAGGGTCATTTGCCCTTGGTAGCCTATCCCTCAATGTTGGCACCACCATGTTATTCATCCTAATGAATATTTTAGGGGAGTGGCAGTTTACTTCTGTAAATAGTACCGCTGGTGACGTTTTCCTTGCTTTAGCTGAGGGACGTCGCCTATACGACATTCCCCGAGTTTTAGTGGCCAGTCTAAAGAGAGCCCATAGCATGAGGCATAAGTATCTTCTTATGCCTGTTTTGGTTTGCCGCATCATGCGCGGTTGTTTACCTGAATTCTGTACCCAGTTCACGGATTAGGTTAGGGTTGAAATCATGAGACCTACCAATTGCGTGGTTAGTTCATTTCGAGTTATGACTTGGCCGGGATGGCAGGTGCAACCTCATTTGGTTGCTCCTTACACCCTATCAGACCGAGTAACACTTGACAGGTTAGCACGGGTTGATGATACACAGCAAAGGGCTTGGCAAGTTATCATAGCATGGCAGGACGCAAAAGAACCGTGGTCCTATAAAGAGGATGATGATGACGCTTAAACGCTGGAAATAAGGTAAGTTTTTTATTTTAGTTTCAGTTCGTGTCTGCTTATGTCCTAAGCAATTTACTTCTTGTTATCCCCATAACGGGTGGAACTCATATAGAGTTGCGTCTATTTTTTTTTTATCTTCTGTATTAGTACGTTTTAATTTTATTTTGCAGATGTTTCAAAATTTCACGCGTTTCCATGGTATTTTTCTATCCTTTTTATTGCAATACTTTGAGGACAAAACATGCTTTTTGTTTGGGGGTGGCATAGAAACCCGCGTAATTTAAGGCATCTGTTAGGATATAGAGATGTACAATACGCACATGTTTTCTAGTAAAAATTTCAAAATTTCAAAAATATAAATAAAATGGTTATGCTATACACTTAGGAATATTGGAATTGTTTTTTTTCTTTTCTCTATGTTTTTAATAATCTAGAAGTTTCACGTTAGCTTTTGCAATAGAATAGTTTTTAGAAACTTAGGTTAATATATAGGTAATAATCTTTGCATCTTTCTATAAATATATTGCATGAGTATCTATGATTGTTGACAGTAAGTTTCTGAAATCTAGGCTAGAGTACTTATTCTACAAATCCTGTGAGAATATAGCCTAAAACCTTATATGAGTGAAATATTTGAGAAATGGCACAAAGGAGGAGTAAATTCCGGATAGAGAAATCACACGTCCACTTGCTTGATTACTATAACATATCCTAAGCGAGAATTTAGACCCTTTTTAGATTGATATAGCCAAAAATTCAAACCTATGAATTATTTTCCGCTAGTCGCCCCTCTGAGCCTTTCTCTAGCCTTTCATGAACTGCAAATCCTTTACCCTTTTACAAAAACAAAACAAAATAAAAAATCAACCTACCCATTTTAGAATGAGTGAAGAAAAGAGAAGAGAAAAACCTGTGTAAACAAAAATTAGTTAGTTGCTTCAGAAAAGAAAAAGAAAAGAAGTTTTCATCCAAAGAAAAGAAAATAGAAGAGAAAAACCTGTGTAAACAAAAATTAGTTAGTTTCTTCAGAAAAGAAAAAGAAAAGAAGTTTCCATCCAAAGAAAAGAAAAGAAAAGAAAAATAAAAAGAGAAAAAAAATAAAAAATAAAAAAAAAAAAAAATAATAATAATAAAAAGAGTCAAAAAGCCAAAATAAAAAGGCTAAGGATGGAAACAAAGTGTAGAAGCAAAAGAACAAGGGTTTATCTAGTTACGTAATATAAAGACCCTATTATCTCAGATTTGTCCTTTTTGAATATCCATTTTCTTCCTTCTTAAACCATCTCCTAATCCCTGCAACACCTAATAGCTCAATTAGGAAAAGGTTAGTGTGATAGTAAGTGGCAGATGTGTTGATCGACTTCGGCTCCTTGTATGTCATTGAGTTTGTAAGGAAAAGTGTGCCCACTACACACTGGAGTAGCGAAACTTTAGCAGAAAAATCGAAGTATTTTTTTCTTGACTTTTATGTGAGGACCTACTTAAGGGACGTTATTCCAAAGTTTCATAAACGGACCTATTAGTGCATTTCATAATATTACTCATTGTATATATGTTTATTCGTAGATGATTGATTATTATGTATATATTAGCTTAGGTTTCGACTTGATTATTCTGTGTTCATTGCTAGTGAGATGTATAGATAATTGAGACATAAATAAGGAAACAATAGTTTTATTTCTTAGTCGTTGTAGTATAGATGAAGTTTGTGAGTACCTTCACTAGAAAACTCTCATGAGGCTAATACTCGTCCACTAGGGAATTCCTAGTTGTTTAAGGCCTTGTTGCATATGGTCAATGCAATCGCACTCGACGAAACGAGATTAGTTAGAACTCCATTTTTGGTCACTTATGCTAATTTCTCATATTTGCTTGAGGACAAGCAAAATCCTGTTTGGGGGTGGTTTGATAAGAGCCCAAAACTGTAGTTTTAACCCTTTTAACAATATCGCTTTTGACCAATTATGTGATTAATAAGTAAGAGTTAGTACTGTTATCGTGTTCTTATGTATTTTAGGCATTGGAGTCAAATATGTGCAGAAATGCGCCCCTTTTACGAGATAAAAGAACAAGGGTTGGTTGCTAAGAAGTTCTATGATAAAAAGCCAAGATTCAAGGAGAAAAAGCCTTTTTAAATCCCGGCTAAAGCTGAAAAGTCAAAGTCAACGCGGGCAGAAATAATGCACAAAAGTCAGCAGAACTTCCGAAGGCTGTATCTTTGGACTCATTCCTCGGAATTGGGCCTACCTTATGTTAAAACGACCAGTTCGGAAATAGCTTTTCACTGGTCCAAGCCTTAACCCAATCAGAGGAGCAAAAGTGGATGAACAGGATGTTGAAGTCATTTCCAACTGAAAACTCCTTTGTGGACTGAAGTAATAAGGTTTTGGGCTCAATTTTTCTGGCCCAAAACAGGCTCCTCAGCCCATACACGACTTTGTGGATCTGGTCTCCTCCATATGAAGATAGAAGACTTAACTCTTAAGCTACATAGTTTTTTTATCGAAAAAAATTAGTTTTGAACTTAGTTTTTACGTAGCAATTTATTTTCTAGTTAGTTTAAATTAGTGAATAATCCAAATACTTAGTTTTAATTCATTAAATTAGTTTATATAGATTAATCTAGTTAGTTGTCAATTCTATTAGTTGTTAGAACAAGTTTAGAATCTTAGAATAAAGTATTTAGTTTATATTTCTATCTTTAATTTTGAATTCAATCTTGCATTCATAGATTTAGTTGTTTTAAATTGATAATTAGTATTCATAATTTAGTTCTAAATTAGTTTTAATTTCGGTTGTAATCCATTTTGAATCTTAGACTATTGTTAAATTAGATTAAGAAAGTTAATTAGTTATTCAATAATGACTTGGTTTGATTGTTCTTGGTTTTAGAAATAATAGTATAATGATTCAAGGCTAAAACCTCCATTAGAGGGGTTTGAAGAAGACTTGATGAAACTTGATTGTTGTTAGCATAGAATAGTTCGTGATATTCTATTCCATTCTAGAAAACAATTAGTTCACCATGAGAATGGGGTTGATTGTTTCACATGCTAGTTGTTAGTTGGTAGAGATTACCATGAACAATTTGGGATTAGGAAGACCCAATTGCTATGTGAAAACATTGCAATTCGGATTACGACAATTCCTCGCTAGTTGATTAAGTCGAATCAAGGTGGAATCAAATCCCCCTAATTCCTCCTCATATTGTCAAATTAGTAATTCCATAGTTTGAATTATCGTATCTTGATAAGTTTTTACCATCGTAGTATAAATTCCACAATTACTCTCACAACTTTGTTAGCTTACATGAACTAAGCCACGTTACACCTAAACAAACTAGGAGTGGAACGAATTCTCTACTCCACTTATTGCAATAGCATCGAGAGTGTAGAAAACTTTGATAATATTAAGTTGAAATCAGTTTTAGTTTTACTTGCGTTCGAGTTTCGTTACTTATTCGGAAGTAAAACTATCCATTTTACCATTTATCAAGTATCAATTATGATCAGTTCTGGAACGACTGAACAGGTCAGGAAGGCTAGCTAAATGGTCTGTGCAACTGTCAGAATATGATATTATTTACGTCCCCAAAATCTCAGAGAAGGGTAGCAGAATTCTTGGGAGATTTGCCAATGACCTACACAGGGTACGATTCAACCACCCCCAGTTCCGATGATGGCATCTTGCCTGAATCTCCAAACTCCCATCTAGATCCATAGGAGTCAAGCTTCGAATGGTGGCTGTTTGTGGATGGATCCTCAAATGACAGAGGTGTAGGAGTAGGAGCTATGTTACTTACTCCCGACAATATGCCGCTGGAGAAATCTATTCGATTAGGTTGGAACGCCTCTAACAATGAGGCAAAGTATGAGGCGACACTTGCTGGCCTCACAATGGCCCTCGACCTGAGCCAAACACACCTCAAAGTTTTTAGTGACTCACAACTGGTTGTGTTGCAAGTTGATGGAGGGTATGAGGCCAGGGACGAATGAATGGCCAAATACCGGGAACTGGTAAGGGGTCTTCAAAGAAAGTTTGAGAACATTCAGTTCTATTAGCTACCTCGATTTGAAAATTGACACGCAGATGCTTTGGCGTATGTTGCCTTGATGTTAGGCAACAGTGAGTCATGCTCCATCCCTATAGATTTCAAGGAGAAATCTAGCATTCAGATCCCAGTTACAATAGTTTGTGTTATTCCAGCCATTACTCCAAGTTAGATGGATCTATATAAGTCCTACCTCAAAGACAAAACACTCCCTGAGGATAAGAATGTAGAAAGGCGTCTGCTTGCAAAGATACAAAGATTCACCCTTGTTGGAGACAATCTGTACAAGAAGTCCTTTCTGGGACCTCATCTCAGATGTCTCTCCCCACATCTTACTGAAGAGGTTATACGAGAAGTACATGAAAGAATTTGTGGCAACCATGCTGGGGGCAAAACACTAGCTCTCAATATCCTACGACAAAGAAACTTTTGGCCTTATATGCAAAAGGATGCACAGGTTTTTGCCCACAAATGTGAAAAATGTCAACGAAATGCTCCGCTAATCCATGCTCCAGCAACAGAACTGCACCCATTGGCCAGTCCATGGCTATTTGCGCAGTGGGGAACTGATATCGTAGGACCTCTACCACCTCCTCCTCACAATGTCTTATTCTTACTAGTTATGATGGATTACTTCTCCAAGTGGATAGAAGTAGTTCCCCTTGTCTCCATTCGAGAACATAAAGTCAGAAAGTTCATTTGGAATAACATAGTCTGCAGGTTTGGCATACCCAAAGTTATCATCTCAGATAATGGACAACAGTTCGCTGGAGGATTGGTTGCTGAACTCTGTGAGGAGTTTCACATTACCCATCTGTTCTTTACTCCAAGGTACCCATAAGGCAATGGCCAGGCCGAAACCTCTATCAAGGTCATCTCACAGAACTTCTTAGCAACCAACCCTTTGTTCCTTTATAAGGTCAAAGTGGCACATTTCTGCACATAATTGAGTTCCATGCCTGAAATACATAAAAGCATGTAATTAGCATTAACTCTTATTTATTACTCGCATAATTGGTCTAAAAGTAGTATTATTAAGGGGTTAAAACTACAGTTTTGGGCTCTTATCAAACTACCCCCAAACAGCATTTTGCTCGTCCTCAAGCAAATATGAGAAATTAGCATAAGTGACCAAAAATAGAGTTCTAACTAATCTCGTTTCGCCGAGTGCGATTGCATTGACCATATGTAACAAGGCCTTAAACCACTAAGAATTCCCTAGTGGACGAGTTATAGCCTCATGAGAGTTTTCCAGTGAAGGTACTCACAAATTTCATCTATACTACAACGACTCAGAAAGAAAACTATTGTTTCCTTATCTATGCCTCAATTATCTATACATCTTACTAGAAATGAATACAAAATAATCAAGTCGAAACCTAAGCTAATATATGCATAATAATCTATCATCTATGAATAAACATATTTACAATGAGTAATACTATGAGAAGAACTAGCAGGTCCGTTTATGAAAACTCGGAATAACGTCCTTAAGTAGGTCCTCACATAAATGTCAAGATAAAAACCACTCTGATTTTTCCGCTCAAGTTTCGCTACTCTAGTGTGCAGTGGGCACACTTTACCTTACAAACTCTATGACACACATGGAAGCCGGAGTCGATCAAACACATCTGCCACTTACTATCATACTATCCTATTCCTAATTGAGCTAGATATCTTTATTAGGTGTTGCGGGGATTAGGAGATGGTTTAAGAATGAAGAAAATGGATATTCAAAGAGAACAAGTCTGAGATAATAGAGTCTTCATATTATGTAACTAGAGAAAACCTTATTCTTTACTTTTGCTTCTACACTTTGTTTCCATCCTTAGCCATATTTTTTTTATCTTTTTCTTTGGCTTTTGACTCCTTGATTCTATTTTTGAAGTTCTAACTCTTTATTATTATTATTATTATTTTTTATTTGGATGGAAACTTACTTTTCTCTTCTGAAGCGACTAACGAGTTCTTGATTTCAAAGGTTATTCTCTTTTCTATTCTTCATCTCTATTCTCAAACTTATTCAAAGAATTGGGTAGGTTGATTTTTTATTTTGTTTTGTTTTGTAACAGGGTAAAGGATTTGTGGTTTATGAAAGGCTAAAGAAAGGCTCAGAGTGGCGACTAGCGGAAAATAATTCATAGGTTGGAATTTCTGGCTATATCGATCCAAAGAGGGCCTAAATTCTCGCTTAGGATATGGTATAGTGATCTAGCAAGTGGACGTGTGATTTCTCTATCCAGATTTTACTTCTCCCTTGTGTCATTTCTCAAATGTGTCACTCATATAAGGCTTTAGGCTATATTCTCACAGGATTTGTAGAATAAGTACTCTAGCCTAGATTTCAGAAACTTACTGCCAACAATCATAGATACTCATGTAACATATTTATAGATAGATGAAAGGATTATTACCTACATATTAGCCTAAGTTTCTAAAAACTATTCTAATGCAAAAGCTACGTGAGACTTCTAGATTATTGAGAGTATAGAGAAATAAAACAATACCAATATTCCTAAGTGTATAGCATACTTTTTATTTATATTTTTAAAATTTTTGAATTTTTTAGCTAGAAAACAAGTGCATATTATACATATCTATATCCTAACAGATGTCTTAATTACACGTGTTTCTATGCCCCCCAAACAAGAAGCATGCTTTGTCCTCAAAGTATTTTAAATAAAAAGGGTAGAAAAATACCATTGAAACGCGTGAAAGTCCAGAATATCTGCAAAATAAGGTTATAACATACTAATATAGAAAAGAAAAACTGATGCAACTCTATAAGAGTTCCACTCGTTATTGGGTTAATGAGAAATAGATTGCTTGGGACATAAACGCACACTTAATGAAATAAAACTTACCTCGCGACTCGCTTAAACATTTTCCTCCTCATTTTCCTCTTCATCCTTAATAAAGAAATGAGGTTCCTTCGCATCCTGCCATGCCATGGTAATTTGTCAGGCTTCACGCCACTTATCGTCTACTATAGCTAACCTGTCAAGTGCCACTTGGTCGGATGGGGTGTAAAGCAACCCTGATGAGGTTGTATCCTCCACCCTTGCCAAGTCATTGCACGGAACGATCGAATAATACAATTGGTGGGTCTCACAATGTCGACTCTAACCCAATCTGTGAAACGAGCACAAAAAACAGGGGAGAAACATAGCATTACATGGCAAATTAAAACAGGCATAAGAAAGTACTCATGCCTCTTGCCATGGGCTCGGGCTAAACTAGACATTAAGGTCTGGGGAATATCATAGAGTGTACGTCCCCCAGCTAAAGCAAGGAAAATATCACAAGTTTCGTCATTCACAGAAGAATAACGCCATTCCCCTCTAATGTTGAGCAATAATCCAAAACATAATAGTGCCCACGTTCATAGACAGGCTACCAAGGGCGACGTTATAATCCCCTTGGTCCTCTATCCTAAAGATTACTGCCCCGTAATACTCATGCAAATTATTATAGTTATACATGTACATATTATCTACCAAATAGGCCCATGAGTTTTGTATTTCGGCCGGCATAGCAAGTCCAAGCACAAAGGCTATCAAGAACCTGGAAATTTCCATTGGTTCATCCCCGATGGTGATGGAGAACACTTGTTCTCCATCTGGTCTATCAAAGAACTTACAGTTATCATAAAAATAAGATGTAAGTGCTGGAGAATAAAGTTCATCAGGACTTAACAATAGTGGCTCCCATCTTGCTAGGATGATCACTTCGCGAAACCACGCACCATAGGTGTCACTTTGGAATAAATCTTCAAATGACTGTTTCGATATGATACGAGGGAATGTCATCCCCAATAAACTTTCTAGAAAAGGTGCGAAGGATCCTGGAACAACCCTAAAAAAACTAGAAATTTTTGGTGCCTACAGGGTTCAGGGCGCAAGGTGCGCTCAAGCTATGCCTGGGATGGGCGCGGGTGGCGCTCTGGGTGAAAATTGGAATTCTAGTGTTTTGGGCGTAGGTAGCGCTCTGGTTTGGGCTGAGTAGCGCACAAGTCGCGCTCAGGGTAGGATTTCTCTGACAGGCTTAGGGCGCAGGTGGCGTTCGTCTGGGGCGCAGGTGTGCTTGGGTTTCTGATAGGCCGAAGTGCGAAGGAAAAATAAGGTAAAGTGGGAGTGAAACGTGAGAGATGAATGTGAGATGTAGTTGGGGTTGTGAGTGTAGAATGAATGCAGTTTTTATAGGTTTTAAATTGCTAAACCGAATCGGAAAGTTGCCAAAAAGCTTTAAGGCAATTGCCGGAAATAATAAAATTTCCAAACCCGAAAACGGAAATAACTCATATTCTTGATTCTAAGACAACCCTAATGTCTTTTAGGTTGAATTGAGGATAGAAACTGCCTAACTCATAGAGATTTCATCCTACCACAATATCTATTCATAGCGATGGCCATATCGGTCATATTCTCAACCCTCACTCCAAAACAAATTCTAAAATAGACGAACATATAAACGAATTATGCTAAGCTATTTAATACCACCCCCAAACAATTCGGGAAGGTGGGATTAATGATAACAACCACGCACAATTCGAAAATAACCAAATTATATTAAATTTAAATTCAAACAACATAAAACAACCAAATTCAAATTTAATTACTTAACTAATATCCGACTAATAAAACAATAAAAACAACTAAATAACAACGAAACACAAATTATTCGAACACCTAGCCATGTGATGAAGAAGGGCCCTGAGATGGAGATTGGTCATGGGATGAAGAATGGCCCGATCCATTCGTTCTTTGGCGACGACGCTCATGCCTCTCAGACTCATCTGAAACAGAACCCTCCAAAGGTGGCATGTGTAACACCCTTATTTAAAATACGTATTTTATTTATTAATTTATTAATTTAATTAGTTATTTAAAAATCTGTTGGATTGGATTTGGGACATGTGGGCCTGATTTCTGGGCCCAAGTCTGTGTTGGGCTTGGGTTTCAGACCCAAGTATATAATCACATTGTTCTAGAGAATAGGGTTTTTAGAGAATAAAAAAATAATAAAAATGGAGACAGAGCTAGAAACTTGTTTGCTCGAAGTTGGAGCCAATTTACTTTCGGACTTCGGAGGAATTCGTGGAGCTTGGGATTAAGGTGAGTAGCTATTTTGCTATTTCACCGGATTTATGGTTTTCGTGTATCGGTGTATACTATCTAATGTTTATGTTTTTTTATATACTGCTCATTATATTGTTTTATTCGGCGTCGTCCTATCTGTTGTTAAAACTCTATTGAAAATTGTTGTGTTGTTAAAACTCGAACTCTGAAATTTGGGATTTGGAACTGTTGGAACTCGGAAGTCATCAATGGCGGCGTCGCGAGTCCAACAGCAAGAAATCGTCCAGTTTTTATTTGAACATTTATGATTTTATTTACTGTGTTGTGGTGTTGGGTTATTAAGTGAGTTTAGTATCGATTTTTATTGAACTGTTGTAGCTCTATTCAAGCTCTGAACAGGCGCTAATGGCATCGCAAGAAAAAGTTCAGATTATGATTCAAACTCTGTTTTTTTTGTTGTGTTTTGTGGTGATGTGTTGTGATGTGGGGGGATTAAGTATTTGATGTTGGTTTGGTTGTTTGATTGGTGGTGGAAGCCATTAATGGCGTCGCATGTGCTGTTTTTTATTGAACTCGTTGTTGTGGGGTTTTTTCTAAGTTGTTGGTTGATGGCAGAGGAGTTAGGGATGAATGCTGGGTTGTTGGTTAGAGAGTAGGGGTTGTGGGAAGCTTTGAACAGTGTCAATGGCGGTCAGGGGTCGAGTTTTGGAGGTGAGGGGAATAGGGATTTGTTGGTATGGGAAGATGGGTTTTTCGATATGTGTCAAACCGCTGGAATGGAAGAAGGAGGAGGATGGTGGCTGGTGGTGGCCGGAATTCGCAGTGGAGTGCGCTGTGAGGAAGAAGCGAGCTGGAGAAGACGACCTGGTGGTCTCTCTTGGGCCTGGGTTGGTTTCTCTTGGGCTTGGTTGGCTTCTTTGGGCCGGTCTAATTTGTTTTATGTTGGGCCCGGTTTTGTTTTTAGTGGTTGGGCCGAGTTCTATTAGTTTTCTTTGGGTCCGATTTTAAACATTTTTGGTTGGGCCAGTTTTATTTAATTTCCTTTGGGCCCGATCACTTAACTGTTTTGGGCCAATTTCTAATATTGTTTTGGGCCAGTCCATAGGACTTAAAATAGAGATCCAAAAGGGTCTATCAACTTTTAGACTTTCGGGTTCTAAGGTTTGGGCTTAGCCAGTTGGGTCCGAACCATTACCTTGGTCATGAGCCCATGAGCCATGCACATTGCCCTTAGCCATGAACCATGGCTATGACCACGCACCTATTGAACATGGAAACGACAGTTTGACTTTGACCATTTACCGTTGACCATTGACCGTTAACTTTGACCGTTGACCGTTGACTGTGGAATGTTGACTTTTTTTTTCCAGTTTTTCATATATTTGATTTTATGGACAATTGTAATAATAAAATATTGTCGAACATTATATAACGTTGTTTGTCATTATCTAATTAAGATTTGACGTGAGTAGTGTGTAAAACATATATATATTGGGCTTTGATTGTGGATCGTGGATCGCTTTATTGTTGTGCTACATTTTATGTTGTAAATTGTATGGACAAATCAAATGCTAAAATGCTGTGGAAGCTTGTATAAATTTGGTGGTCATTATCTAATTAAGATTTGACGTTGATATGGTGACATTATATAATATGTTGGGATATATATATTAAATGCAATAGTTTTGGAGAAATAAATGTATAAACACTCCATTATTATATATGTGAGATGCTAGTAGAGTATTTGTGGATATTTCCCACGGGATTGTGGCGTAGTGCAATAATATATTGGCACGTGAAAGAATGAAAATGGTTATGAAATATATTGAGATATTTCTAAATATTTTAGCTTAGTGCAATAATGTATTTGACCTGCACGTGATATAGTGGAATGATTATGAGTCATTAATGTATGACACTTGAATAAACTACGTAACAAAAATCCTAGAACCTAACTACCACAACTCATGTGATTTGCCTTATGTGGGTGTGTGCAATTTGATTGGCCCTGAATGGCCCTTCCGGGCGTAGAATCTGAATGGCCCTTCCGCATTTCAAGAAAGTTGAATGGCCCTTCGGGCGAAATGCTTTAATAGTGGCTTGATTATTCCATTCGCAAAATAGAACGAGACGCGCAATATTTTATGCCGAATAGTGGCAGTACTTACATAATGGCTTTCGTGTGAGGGTTACCTAGTGTGCGGCATCCCGCTCAGGGTAGTTACGCACGGAGTGGTTCATTATGTGAGGGGAGGCATGTGGATGTACATGTTCAGCGTTGGGAAGCGATTGTGGTAGCCAGGGAAACTAGGTAAGACATAGATACGACGTGATTTTAGGGACACGCAAAGAAAGCCTTAAATAATATAATTATGGTAATATATTGGTTAATAATATATCTTTAGATAGATGATTGTATATGCTTGGCTGGTTATAGTTTAGTTAGAACCTAAGGCGCCTCATGGAGGAACTAAATACCTTTTTATTATGCGTATGGTTTGTTGTGTGGTTAGTGGGAAGTTAAGGCGCCTCAGTGGAGGAACTACCTACCTAAATTATTATACTTAAGGATGTTGTATTAGTCGTTGAAAGTTAAGGCGCCTCGGTGGAGGAACTAACTGCCTTATGGATTGTGTATATATTTGTATAAGAATATGTTGTATTTTAGAGCTACTCACACCAGCATTTTTATAATGCTGACCCGATTTGCATGTTTGCTTATCGGGTGTGTTCATTAAATGAACATAGTTGATAAGTCTTGACAGGTTTAGTATTGAAGAAGGTTGGTTGCTGCTTGAGGTTTGCGTAAGCGTTGCATTTCAGTATATGTTTTGTTTTCCCTGGAGGTGATATAGAGTTTCAGTTGAGACAAAGTTATTTGTATTTTCATTTGTAAATTTTTGTAATGAAGAGGACTTTTGTTTAATTATCCGCATATTTAAAACTGTTTATGGATTTTTGGAAGTGGAGAGTGCGTCACACCTCGGAGATCGAAGAGTCGGGAACAAATAACGTTTTTTCCAATTCTCCCGAATTCGTGTGACAAAGATGTCATAGAATCTCTACTTGAACAAGCCGTGCTTCCATCTCACCTTTATTATCAGATAATCGGCCCTGGTGACGCTGGTGGATATTCTCCATGTTACTCAAGATATCTTCCTAACCCTTTTCGAGTATTCCAAAACTCGTGTTAAGGTTCGTTTGTTTATTTTGAACTATAATCTATCTATCTCATATATCTTCACAAATATCGTAAATGCAACGCACGCTAGTATGCAACACTGACATGCGTTCTGAATCAGACGTACACCTCTCCAAGGCATCTTCATCCAACAATGTCATGTCCTCCCCTTCCTCATCCGAATCCACTACCCTATCCTCCGGCAACATCCAAGTCTTTTGGATACACTCCTTATAACTACTTTCATTTGCATGCAATTTCAACATTATCCGCTCAGTTCTTGGTTTATTCCCCCAAGACAACATTATCTTCCTAATTAAAATAGGAAATGGTGCGATACTCTTCCCAACTCCTCTAATCATCTTTAGCAAAAACTCGAGGATACATAATTCATACCTCTTTTCTTGCAATATCCATAGAACGTACAGACATGTGAACCCGATGTCGCTCACTTTCTCCTTCCCAATGACGTTTTTACTAATCCACTGAGCTACAGCCAGTTGGTTAGTGCGCAGAGATGACTGTCGAGCACAATGAGAAGTCGTATTATATTGACCCTCCATAAGGGTGTCGTTCATCAATGCAGGAACACCAGTATACTGGGATTCCTGCACGGTGGCTTCTATGTGGCGTCCAGGCATAATGCCTAAAATTCCAGCCAACTTCTCTTTCGATAATTCTCTCTTCTTATAGAACTGTTTGACCAAATCGGAGTGGTAGAAATCATCTGTCGAGTACCACAACCGATTCCAACCCCTGCTAATCATCTCATCACCATAAAACGGCGGTAGCGGGTCGGTCGGAACGAACTTTGTTCCGACAACAACCTTCGTCTTTGAGCCATTGATATCTTAGAACGATTTGGGGTTTAAAAGGACTGTGGGAATGGAGTTTGAGGCTCCCTTATTAACAAAATAGTAGTGGTGGTGCGGTAGTTCGAATTTTGTTTGGTTTTGGGTGATTTTCGGTGGTGGAAATGGTGGTGGTTGTAGTTAGGAGAAGATTTAGAGTGGGTTTTACTTTTGGCCATGGGTGTATTTAGGTTTCCTATTTTTTTTTAGTTAGGTTTTTGAAGCTTTGAAATTTGGTAATGGCGGTTTGAAGAATGGAATCGCGACTGTTGGTGTGAAGGAAAGAGACGCACGTGCGCTACACGTGCATGCGAAGTTGGGCCCAAGCCCACTTGATTTTCGGACTTTGATTTTTCCGATATTTCGCGCAACTTCAAACTTAATTTGCCGCTTCGTTACCGGGCTGATTTTTGTGAATGAGGTATGGAAATGATCAGGAGAGAATTTCCAATCCAATGATCCATAAAACGCTCTAGTCCGACTGTTGGTGACATGTAAGAAGATTGAAAATGTCTCGAAGTGCGTGCATGACATAAGTTATGCAAACGAATAAAATCTAATTTCATAGATAATGTCAACCTGAATCGTAATACAATTAAACGGTCTAACCAACACAACTAGAGAGTTGAATAATCCAGGATGGAATGAACACCCCACCCCTAAACAAATTTTAGCCACAGAGTTGAGAAAATTTGTTTTAAAAAGTGGGTCTTTTAAAGTCAGATTCCCAAAACTTCTTAACTTACTATGTGTGTGATTTTAAAATAATTTTTTTTTTTATGAATAAAATTTAATATAAGAAAACAAGAAAGCATTAAATGCATAATTCACACCATAGAGGGACATGACTCAAAAATCGAGAAAACATGCAAGAGTGAAAAACATGAATTATGTTGACCGTGGACTTAAGATCCAATACTTACAGCCACACACTCCGTAAGGAGGGCCCGGTTACCTGAATGGTACACTTATCAGTATACGAAAGTGATAGAAAGTACACCAGACAACCAAATGAGTCGTTTATAGTCAGATACGTGAGACTTTAACAAATAATTGGATATATATATATTAATACCCTGCAGTTTCCATATATCAACAACCTAAAGAGTTGTGGGTCTTTCCAGAAATAAATAACATGGAATGCACCCCCAAACATAATCAAGCACTAAGATTTCCTACAGCGCAACCTAGTGGAATGAAAACGAAGTTTGATAGACCTAGAACGTAACCGAGCATGCACCTTCTTATTTATCTTTGAACGAGAGGTTGTCCAAGTGAATGAGTGTGAAAAAATAGATGGTTTTGGAAGATATGGTGGATAAAAATAAGTATTAGAAGGAAAGAATGGAAAGAATGAGAATGTGGGTTTAGCACAAAACTCATTCATGGTGTAGGTAGGAACTGTCTCCATTATGAAAATGTAGGTGTCATGTGCCTTTCCTTCAGGAATTATATCCGTATTAGGTGGATTTAGAAAATCATTAAGCACATAAGAACTAAGAGGGTCAAGTGCAAACTCTAGGTTCGTTTCAAAAAGTGTCGGATGGGGTACATTGATGGAAGGGGAATGATGTGAGGTGGGTGAATGGTTATCAATAGGAGGGGACTCTTGAGGTGGCGGAGAAGAGTTGCAAAAGAGTTGAAGGAAATATTCTTCAATTCCCTCCACGTCTAAGGAGTTCTTATTAAAGTTGGAACGTCCAAAGGAAAGGAATTTGTGCATCTGATTATTTGGAAACGTGGTTTTGATATAATCATGAGTTAAACTCTCGATCATACTAACCTCTCTATTGATATTGGTATCAGGAACCTGTGTGATCGGTTTAAATACATTGACTTCAGCGGAAAGATGGCCAAAAGATAAGGACATCGAACTATCGCAGCAATTTATAAGCGCGTTGGCAGTTGCCAAGAAGGGCGCCCTAAAATGATTGGGACAGCGTCATTAGCGACTTCTGTATCGAGGATAATAAAATCCACAGGATAGTAGAAATCTTGAAACTTAACCAGCGCATTTTCCATTGCACCCTTAGGATACTTGATAGACCTATCAGCTAATTACAACGTCATTGTTGTAGGTTGCATTTCTTGTACACCTATTTGTTTATATAAATAATAAGGGAGTAAGTTAACACTCGCCCCTAGGTCTAATAAAGCAATGGTCGTGTGAGTATCTCCTAAGGTGCATTGTCAAATGGGATCTACCGGTCCTTATACTTAACTATTCCATTATGTTCTGATAAAGTTGGAACCTGTTCAATGAGAAAGGCGTCTTTTGGAATATTTGTCCTACTCCTAGTAATACACAACTCCTTAAGAAACTTAGCGTGGTGAGGTAATTTTTTAATTGCGTCGAGAAATGGTAGATTAATCGTTAGATTTTTGAAAACATCCCTAATCTCATCAAAGTTTGTATCTCTTTTTAACATAGCTAATTTCTGGGGAAACGGTGGTTTCTTACTATGTTTAGCGTATGGTTCAACTGGATATCTAACCTTTGCTTTTTGCTTCTTAGGTTGTGGTTTAACTGGTACCTCTACAGGGGTAGGATCTTCAGTTTCAGTTTTGGTATCTAGTATAATATCTGGTGTAAGAACTCCTTGTGGGGTAACTATAGACATAGTTACTTTGTTATCCACCACTCTGCCTGAACGGAGAGTGGTGATGGAATTTATCTCTCCTACGTTTGCATTTTCGTTACTAGTATTACCGTTTACTTCAAAGGCTGTGTTTGGTGTTTTAGGATTAGGTATTGCTTGTCCTGGAAACACACCTTTGGGTTGTACTTTCTCTTGATCTAACTGCTGTAAGGAAAGTTGGATGGCTTGTAAAATCTGTTGTTGAGATTGCATAAAGGTATCAAAGCGATCCGGTTGTGGAAGAGTGTTATGTCACGTTGATTATTTATGGGTGGGTTGTGATAGTTATTATTATTAACCGGAACGATACCTTGATTTGCATTATAATTATTATAATTATTATAATTACCTTGACCTTGTCCTTGTCGTGGTGGAGGTTGGTTATAATTGTTTGATTGCCTAACATTTTGATTATTAAATCCTGGAGTTGTTACTTGTTGATTATTTCTCCAATTGAAGTTGGGGTGTTGTCTCCAAGGGGCGTTAGGAATAGGATAACTATTAATTGAGCAAACGTTATCTTGTTGTAATGTTTGTTGTTCGTAAACGAAAGGACAATAGGAGTCGGGGTGCTCTGGACTCAAACAGAAATTACATGGGTTAGAGTTGACATTCATGACGGGGATAGGTTTTTGTTGGACAGAAATAGCCTTTACCTTTTTAGTTAGAGATTCGATTAAATTTTTAAGTTCTGGATCGGGTTTCATCTCAAACATACCGACGGCTTTAGCTGTTGTAGAAGAACTAGCAGAACGGGAGATATCATCACTACCCTCCCAATTATTATTCCGCTTAGTCGGATCTTCTAAAAATTTATAAGCCTCCGAAGCTCCTTTACTTAAGAAACTACCCCCATTCATTATGTCAAAGACTTCTTTATGGTGGTGTAGAAGTCCTTTGAAAAAGGCACGAACTAACATGTCTTTCGCAAGGTTATGGTGTAGACACTCTATAAGTAGATCGGTAAAACGATTCCAAGCCTCTGAAAATGATTCATGAGGATTCTGGCCGAAAAGAATAAATCTTGGAAAGCATTTCATCGGTCTTCGATGGTGGGTAAAATGTTCCATGAATAGTTGAACAAGTTTAGCCCACGAGTCCACGAATTAGGCTTTGGGCGCTAACAAGACTCCGCCTTTATCGGCTAAGGTGCAGGAAATACCCCGCTTTAATTTGTTCAAAGACCAACCGAAGGATGGTGGAAAGTAGTAAGGACTTGGTCAATCCTACGCATGTGCTGATAAGGTTTTTCATGGTCTAACCCATGAAAAACGGGTAACAAATTAAATATATTTGGGGGGATTCGGAAATCCCCCACTAGGTCTGATAGAACGATGCAAGATTTCGAGCTATCGCTCAAGGTTTTGTAAAAGTCTGAGAGAGGAGACTCTCTTTCTTCAGCCATAATCTCAGGTGTGGTGTGTGGTGTGCTAGCTAGAGGTGAAGTGAGTGGTATACTAGAAAGGTGTGTTTGTTGACGTTGTCGGTTAATTATATTAGGTGTTTTTCTTCAGCCTGACCTTAATCTCATGCAAGGCTAAGACCAATCTTAATGCAAAACAACAACACTCCAAACAATCCTGATATGATAGTATGAACCTCTAACAGAAGATGCGAGGTGTGGAAGAAAAGAGTATCTGAAAGCCTTTTTGCTTCGCTTATGAATAGCGTCTTGTGTACGCGTGCTCAGTGTATATAACAAGTTAGAACACTGAAAACTTTGAAGAAATGGAAGTTCGAAACAAACCTGTGGAAATTGGGCAGTTTCAACAGAGGGCGCGGGTGCACTCGGAATATGCCTAAGCAGGGCGCAAGTCGCGCTCAGGCAAAAGGTAGGATTCCAGGTGTGTGGGTGCAGGTGGCTCTCCAAGTTGGCCTTGGTTGGGCGCAGGTGGCGCTCAGGAAAAAGGGTGGGATTCCAGGCGTGTGGGCACAGGGTGCGCTCCACTTTGGCTTGCCCAGGTTGCAAGTGCGCTCCGAGTAATTTTTTGTGGAAACTTGCAAAGCTAAAATAGACAACCACAGTGAGAATCCAAACAAGGGTGGGTGGGTTATGGGACTTTGAAAAACTATCAAGTCTACAGAAAACAATACTAAAGAGTACTAAGGTAGCAGCGGCGCCATTTGATAAACGTAAAATTTGAATAATTTACCTACGAAATGAACGATGAAACTCAAAACGCAAGTGAAACTAAACTTAATTATGCGTTGCTATCAAAGATTTCTATACTCTCAATTCTATCGAAATAGAGTGAAGTAAAAAGTTCGTTCCAGTCCTAGTTCTTTAGCATTCAAGTTTTCTACAATTGACTAGTAAATCCAAAGTCTAATGAGAGCAATGGTGGGAATTTATACTACGATGTGAATTAAAACTAGACGTAATATAAAGATTATAACTTTATTCAATTTTACTAAACAATAATTGCAATCTAAATTAATAACTAAGAATTGAATAACAATAATTGAATTTAGATCTAACAAATTTAAATGACAAATCGAAATGAACAAGAAATAACTATTTTATTTATCTAAGCAATGAAGAACTATGATTCAAAGAATTAATCTAAAACAATGTATGAAACTAATTAATTTAACTAATTGAAATTCAAATCTAGATCTACAAGCTATTTTAATGACTACTTTCTATTATAGATTATCTAACTATCCTTTTCTTAAGAGCTAAGTCTTGTTTTATGTAAACGAGGAGACTAGATCCACAATTTCGTGCATGGGTTGAGGAGCCATGTTTTGGGCCGGAAAATCGAGCCCAAAGCCCAATTTCTTCAGTCCACAGAGCCCGTTTCAGCTGGTTTTGACTTCAGCAGACATTTTGTCCACTTATGCTCCTATGATTAGGTCAAGGCTTGGACCATTGGAAATCTCTTTCCGAGCCGGTCGTTTTGACGTAAGGTAGGCCCAAATCAAGGCTTGAGTCCAAAGATATGGTCTTCGGAAGTTCTGCTGACTTGTGCACTATTTTTGCCCGTGTTGACTTTTCAGCTTTTGACCGGGATTCATAAAGGCTTTGTCTCCTTGAACCTTGGCCTTTATCACAGAATTTCTTAGCAACCAACCCTTTGCTCCTTTATATCACCAAAGTGGTACATTTCTGCACATAATTGAGTTTCATGCCTGAAATACATAAAAGCACGTAATTAGCATTAACTCTTATTTATTACTTGCATAATTGGTCTAAAAGTAGTATTATTAAGGGGTTAAAACTACAATTTTGGGCTCTTATCATTGGTACTCAGCTAAACCGCAAGATAATACATACAAAATTTAAAAGATAGCAACCCCAACAGAAACTATTATAGCAATGCAGTAATCATTTCATTCAAACTTCAAAGCAAATGATAATATTATTACATTATGCTTTTTATAGTGGATGTCACTAAGAGACTAAAGCCTAATAGAAGCCAACATTCTGTGTGACTATCCACACACTTAATAATGCATAGATGATCTAAAGGTGTACGCAACAAGCCCCTCACAATGCGCATCTAAGTTCACTAATATGACTCTATGAGCACGCCTAAACTAACACGATACACCAGTAGTAAAAGTGTTACCATAACTAAATTCAATGTCCAAAGCAGGAATTGATAACGACCAGGAATTGATAAAAATGACCAGGAGACATTGACCCCGAGGACAAAAAAAATGACGGAAAAGTTTGTTCCTTTGGGATTTTTAAAACTAATACTTTTAGTGCGCCAACTAAAAAAGACAAAAAAAAAGGACGGAAAAGGTTGTTCCTTTGGATTTTTTAAAACCCATACTTTTAGTGTGCCAACTAAAACAGAGAAGAACTGAAAGAATCAAAAGGAAGAAACAAAAGGGTGGCAAACTGACCTTAAAACAGCTAGACCAAGGAAAGTAAGAACGACTGAGCGAGTGAGGCAGCAGTAAGAAAGTCGAGTGATGTGGGAGAGATGAGAAAATAAGATCTGATCGCATGGATCCAGATGATACCAGTTGGGAGCTGATCTTTTTGCCATGTCATAAAGTCATACCTTGAATCCCGATCAAAAGTACTCATAAAGTTATAAGTTATAAGTTTTATTTTTTTACCATCGAAAATTTTGATACTCGTGTGAAAGTAGTGTACAATAACATTTGAGCATTCTCCTGCCGCAGCCTTCATCAGTCTTATTTCTTCTCTTCTCAAGTAGCCTTATCCTTGCTACCTTCTCCATAACAATAATTTTGCTTGGAGCTACTTGAGTCATGAGAGTGTTTGGTTTTTCTTTAACATTTGCCATCACGACATGTTTGGAGTGGCTTCTTCTACACTGTGTGTGTGTTGTTGAATAAAAACTTCTAAAACATTAACGACACTAGATAACAACTATCATGTTTGAATCTATTGGGAACTCCTATTTTTAATGAATTCTTGTTTGACAGATGGACAGGGGTGTTGTAAGTACATATATTCATCCAGCACTCGTCAACCAATCACAACGGGACATATACGTGGAAGGCAAGTTATCAATATGTCTTAGTACATATCCTACGTCCTATACTTCTATACTCTCTACCATAGGAAGACATCTAATGCAACCAATCAGACTACATTGTATGTACATCTCCTCACTCATAATGTCCTAAGCAAAATCCAAAATATTCTCCTTCTCCACCTGCATAATAGTATGACTCCATCCTCTGCCATCTCTGCATTACAACACCTATGCCTCACCAACTACCATCATTACACTCTTCCATCAACTGCAACAACCAGGGACGAAACTAGGACTCAATGTTTAGGGGTGCAAGAGTATATGCAACCCAGTGTTCCATCATGCCCTCAACCATAACTCATCTCTTACTATGCAACTGACGACGTAAAAGGATTGCATCCGTTGGATCGGGACCTTCGAGCCCCACACTTCCTTGTTTTATTAGATAGATTAGATAGAAAGAAGATTCCTATACTTTGATTATGATTACCCCATTTAAAATCATCAGTGCATGTGAAACAGTTGTAAGGTGTATTTCTTTTTCCAAGTTCAACGATGTTACTCTGGTCGGGAAGAATTTAAAACGAAAATTATTTCGTCTAAGGTTCGAGGTTTTCAACAATAATTTGTGAAAAATTTGATTCGACAAAAACAAATAACACCGAAAATACAATACTCAATATGTACATGTAGAAGACGAATCTACTCATAAAAATTTGTGGATTTGTGGCTATGTATATACGTATAAAAAAGGTTTAAAACCCACATTGCTAATACCCTACATAGTTTGTATAGAATGTGTGCGAAATGAAGTAAAGAATAGAGGTGAAATGAATTAATACCTCCATATATTCTAAATTAGTAGGTCAGTCTCAAGTCTTGTCTTTAGGAGTAGTGCTACACGGGCCTACTTTTTAGACCTACTATTGCGACTCACTATTTGGATAACGTTGGTTTGCATTGCAATACACACACACGTATCTCTATGTAAATCAATGATTAGGACTTTTGACTAGGGATGGCAATGGGTCGGGTAAGAACCGATACCCGATCCGGTCCGAACCAATAAAAATGGGTCTGGGATAGGTAGTTAGCATATTGGACCGGTTATGGGTCTTGAAAATCAAAACTGGACTCTTAATGGATTGGTTCTGGATTAAGTATGTACCGAACCGTTATGAGCCTAATCCAATTAAAATTTTTAGTCTTATTCTTTCTAATTTTCCTCCACCATATATTTCTATTATCTTATACAACATTGCAATATTTAAAGTTCCAAAATAAGATATGCAAAATACATATGTAATATTACGAAAATTTTTTACATAATAAAAAGATGGTTTCTATTACAAATTTGGATTTCAAATCATTCATTATGCCTTTTTTATTTGTATATCTTGTTTTTGTGTTTAGCAAAAAAAAATTATTTAATATTTATATAACGAAAATTAGGATCCAATTATTAAAAACTCGGTTCACCGGGTTGAAATTGAGCTTATTGGTTCGGAATGGATCGGATCCGGAATCAAAAAAAAGTTTTCGGTTCGGTTCTGGTTCTCTAACTCAAATATCCGTTCGGGTCGGGTCCGGTTCTGGGTCTGTATTGTTGAAAAGCGGATCGGTTTTGGATTTGCCTATATTCGGACCGATCCAACCCATTGCCATCCCTGCTTTTGACACATCAGTAGGTTCAAATAGTAGGTCAAATAAGTCGGTCGGTGTAGCATTACTGCATCTTTAGTAGGACAATTTCGAGGTTTCGAATGGTCAATGAAAGCAATAAGTTTTTTGTTGGAGAAGGGCGAGAGAAACGTTGGCAAAAAGCGATGGAAACAAAGAGTTTGTTTAGAACTAACGCAATTTCTACTTCCCAATGTAAAACGTTATTTAACTATTAAAATTGTGGGTTAAAAAACAATAATAGGCCAAAAAACAATAGTATGCTGAATTATATGGGAGCCCTTTGGATTGTTTAGAACTAACGCAATTTCTAGTTCCCAATGTAAAACGTTGTTTAACTATTAAAAGAGTGGGTTGAAAAACAATAATGGGCTGAAAAAACAATAGTAGACTGAATTATATTGGGGCCCCTTGGATTGTGGGACCCTAAGCAACTGCTTATTTGGCTATAGGGTTGAGCCCCCCCTCTCCTCCTGGCGCCCTAATTGGTAAGTGTAAGTATCATAAATTCTGGACCAATGAATAAACTACACATGTACTGCCACGACCTACACTTCGACAACCTTAAGTCTCCATACAGATGTAGACCTAAGCAGCACTAACACAGAATGCATGTATTAAATGTTATCCGTTAGTTACGAGAGATTCAAGCAGCTAATTCAATCGCCATTAAGGACTAACGGTATGGATATTAATGATAGTTATTACCTAATGATGAGCAGAAGACGAAGAGGAATGGAGCAATTACAAAGATGATTACAAAGGGAGGAGAACCCATGTTTGGTCTTGTACGCACAAAAATGTGTACCTAGGTCTATGCAATTGAATTTAGAGTCGCCACTAACTTTATTAAGGAAAAGTGGAGTAAAATCTATGTGAAGGACTAGCCCTCGAAACTAAATGATTATTAGGTTCGGGAGTCAAGGTACGATGTGGGAAGGTGTTAGGCACCCACACTCGCTTCCTCTGTAAAACCAAAATTTTCTTCTATGAGGTGTAATGTATTAAGATATGCAAACGAAGAAAGCTTGAAACATTAATCTACCAAGTTAGATGATCTTCACTAAATTATTAAAAAAACTAATAACTATATGCTATAATAAAACTAAAAAAAATAATCCTAATATGCAATACTAATTAAAATAAAAGAGAAAAGAAAGATGTCACCTTGTTTGGAATGTTGCCTCATACTTGATTATAGATTGATTGATTGATGATCTTGATTGATTGTTGATAAATGATGATGATAAACTTGATTTGTAATTGACAACTATGATTTTTGGATTGAAACAGGTTAATTGAGAAAAAAACAACTTTTAGTGAAAAGAAGCTTCTACTCAAGATCGAAAGAGGGGAAAAAAAGACTAAAGACGAAGAAAACGAAGAACTTCATTAGAAAAACCTCGAAGTCAAAATTTTACCTTCAACTCCAGATTAAACTAAAGAAATTCTACTCTAGAATGATGAACTAGAAAAGAAAAAAAAAACACTCAAGAAAAGAAAACTACTAGGCTATTAGCTCTGAATAGCTAGGTCCAGATTATTAACTCCGAATTCCTAGCTCCAGATGTTTTTTTATGGGTGAATGAGACCCATATTTATAGCTTTTGGGCATGGATTCAAATATGGTAATGAGTTTGATCCAATGGCTGAGTATTGATGAAGAAAAATCCAATGGCTTGATCTCTTTCTGGTTGCACCTCCTAAATCTGGCCCTTGATTCAAGAGGTGGGGATAAGGGGTGCGATCTTGGCCCTTGGTTTTTAGATATTTTAGATGGATTAGGGAAAATAATCAAGCCTTACACGTCCTCAATGATCCCATAATCTAGGGTTTCCAAACATGGCTCCAAAATGGCATATTCTCTAGAATATTCTTGATTTTTGGGATCAAATCAAATCAAACAAATAAGGAAGGTTCTCTAGGTTTTTGGAGGCTTGAAAATGGGCTAGAAAACCTAATGAAAAGGTCCAACTCGAGCTGGATCCACAGCCCACGAGCACAAGTCCAAAATCCACAAAAAAGCCTATTTTGACCATATTTTCAATGCTGCAAATTCCCTTTGACCGGGTCAAAATTAGGCAAATTCTTCTTCACAAAAGTTGTTCATTAATCCATTAGGAAGGTCCATGAACTCTTAAAAATACCCTTAGGTCGAAATCTTACTCCAAAAAATCGTTGCACTCAACAGTGCGCACAACGGGTTGAAACGGGATAGGGCAAGATTAGGGTTTCTGAAATCCAAAAGGAACCTAGGCAAGCTTGTACTCATTTCGAAGGATTTTTCAAGGGAAATTCAAATATGAAATATTCTCGTCCAAAGAAAGAGTGAAAAAAACGAGATTTGGGATCCAAAGGGTTACAGGGGCATTTTGGTCATTTTTAGCTCAAAACTCAGAAAGCAATGAAACTTCAACCATAGCAAGGACATGATGAGGAGAGTCTAAATAACTAAAATAAGATGAAAAGAAAGAATTTTGATGTAGAAATGAAGACTCTATAAAGCAAATCACTTTATATGATCATATTTAATTCAAAGCAAAATTGTAAATGAATTATGTCTGGGGTGCAAAAATGGGGTGTCTACAGGTCTGATTCAGGTTCTATCATAATAGAGCTTGATACGTATAGTAGGCAACTCATCATAACTTAGTACAACTTTTACCAAATTAATCTACCAATCTAGTTACAGTTAGGATTAGAGTTTTCCCATTTACAATAAGGACATCAAAACGTAGGCTGTATTGTCAGTTTGTAGATATTAAAAAAATTGTTGGAAAAAGGTATTAAAAAAATTGACATGATGTCATTTAAGTACACATGATGTCATTTATGTGCTGATGATATAAAATAATACATTTATTTGTTGTGATTGGTTTTTATTAATATTATAAGATAATATATTCCTTTATATTTGGATTTTATCTATTTTATTTTATTTTATTTTATTTATTTATTCATAAATGACAATGAGGGGCACATAAATGACATGATGTTGTGACGGTTTTATGTACAAGGTATTAGAAAAATGTATTCTGTTACTTGGTGATTGGTCATTTGTCATGATTGGAATTGGAAAAAAGGTGACATAAGACTTTGAAATTGAAAAATTAAGGTGTTACGATGATATATATTGAAACTGAAAAAATTTAATTACATGAAATGAAATATTATGATTTGGTTTGATGGTTATAATGAATCTAAAATGTCACGTCAGTTCCATCCATTTTTTTTTCGATAATAACCCATCAACGTCTATTGCATCCAAAGGCGAAAGGGTTTGTGAATCTCTCACGTTGTATAATGATATTAGGGTCAAAAGTGGGTATAAGGGCTGGTTGGCAGGAGCTATTGACTTAAACATTTGCATATGTTCTATTTATAACATCTTTCTTTGTGCATGTGTTTTTGTTGTTTTAAACACTTCACATGTAGTATTTGTATTCACACCAAGAAAGTAAAATAACAACATATATTTGTAGTTATGGGAGAGAGAGAGACTATATTTGTGCAACTCTATGAATTGGGGTTTGTTCTGAATGTTGATCATATTAGAGTTAAAATGAAGTACACTTGAATGAAGGGTTCATTTGGATGTTCGTAGAAAATTTTATGGGAATTAATTATATTTTGTATAAAGGTTTGTTAGTTACATTATTAGATTTTCTTCATGACAAGTGTTAGCTTAGACCAATTTGATCATGGGATTTATCTCTATTAGTATAGTATACCATAATTAACATGAACATTTAAATTGGACCAACCTTTTTTCTACCATGAAATACCCTTCATAAAATATTAAAATCAATTATTCAATGCCTTTAAAAAGGACTATTTAGTCATTTTAAAATTTACTACCATTTATACCCTTGAGATTATATAATAACTTAAGGATGTAAGTGTAAATTCAAGTGAAAAATCAACTATACGCCCTTATTTAATTGTGCGCGACTTCCCAGCATTGATTGTCCAAATAAATACCTTTTATGAAATTAAAATCGAGAAACCAACCATCTCTCTTCCACACTTTACGACTTCTCCTCTTTTGTAAACAAAAATGAACATTTATCCTAGACGTCTTTCTCTTTTCTCTTTTATAAGTTTTATCTCTCTCAAATCTCTCCTGATTCAGTTACCAAAAAGGAATCTCCTCTCATTCCCTCTCTCTTAAAAAAGCTAAAAGCTAAAAAAAAAAAACATAGAACCCATCCCTAGAACTTTTTGATGTCTATAGGAAGTATTTATTTGAGATACATGTATTTTTTAACCCGTTTGATAAGGAATGTTGAGATCTTGAATTCTTGACTGGTCTAAATTTTGGTTTGTTCTGATGGTCTGGGTTCATGTCTTTGCTTCGCTTCAAGTTGTGGTGGATGACACAAAGGATGGGGATGTATGGGAAAGACCATCCATTGGAGACTCAATTTATGCTTGTAGAGAGCAAGGACGATAGTTCGGAAGAAGATTCAACCATCTATACCGTCTTCCTTACTCTCCTCGAGGGACAGTTTCGTGCTGTTCTTCAAGGAAACAATAAGAATGAAGTTGAGATATGTCTTGAGAGCGGTGAGTAATTGTATTCACACGACCGCCATGAAACCTCCTCAATCCCGTCTTTGTTTACAGCTAGACATTGCTCCACCCAAATGGCTTAACCGCCAAACTTGGGAAGAGAAATTTATTATTGTTATTCTGTAAACAAAGATCTCGAATTTGGAGGTGTGAATTCAAATGTATGTAGTTTATGATATAAAAGCCATCAAGTTGGTAAGAATATAAATGACTGGTGTTTGTGTGTCTTGCTCATTTATTTTGCAGGCGACAATCTTTGTTGAGACCAACCAAGGGCTTCACACGGTCTACATGCATGCTTTGGCACCAATCCTTTTGAAGTCATTAACCAGGTACGGAAGTATGATTTCCCATCCTACTATTTTCCAAGAGCTTTCTCTTTGTTAAATTAAATTCAGGACAAGACAGTGTAATGAAGAAGATTGATAGAAAATTTGTTTCATGTGAAACAGGGGGGTAGAAAAACACATGAAGACATTCCACCATCGGGAGAAGAAAAAAGTGAGTAAAAGGCCTCATCTTTTTTCCTTACATTTCAGGAAGGAAACTAAAATCTTACCTACTTTTGAGAAACTCTACTGAAAGTTGTTCTTCCAATTTCAATTACAATTGCCTCAATTTCTCGACCACTTCACCTTTTGATTGTTTTCTTTTCTCAGATGATTGTAAACATGTTTTTCAAATATCTGTATATTTATTGAAATGTCGAAAAAAAATAAAACATTATAAAGCAGCAGATAAAAAGAGAACCTCGGCTTGACCAAATCCCTAATGTAGATAACTCGATAAATGTTAAGACTTCGCATTTAAAGACAGGGATGACGGCAAGAAACAATGGTTAGTGCCATATAATGTAATGAAACATAACTAGATTTCGGGACAACTCCTTGATATTAAGCGCTTAATGTAATATGTACAACAAGTACAAGTTGTGTTCCGAGATCGGTAGAGATAATTAACATGAAACTTATCGAGAAATTTTACAATCACATACACTCTATATTGATAGTAACACCTCTCTATTGCCGATTATCTCTCCATTGCCTCCATGCCGATTATTATTTTTCAACATAAATGGCTACCTTAATTTTGTTTTCTCCCTCACTTGCTACAAAAAGTGATTATTCAGATTTCTTCAATTAATGCGAGGATGTGAATTGGGATCTATGCTAGATGACAATCAAAGTCCTATCAGTTGATTTTGTAAGATTGAGTAACTAAATTATGTTCTTATGTGAAAGGTGGACTTGACTGCATATGTGGAGAAGCATGAGTTTTGTTTTGATGCTGTTTTGGATGAACAAGTTTCCAATGATGAGGTACCATGTTTCATTTTTCAGAGTTTTCTGAGGTTCATTATGCAGAATGTTGTTTAGTTTTTCTCTGTATTTTTTTTTCGAGATAAATTTTTTTTTCCGAGATAAAATAACCCATTAGATGTTTTTCAACCAGTGTTGTTTCGAACTTGTATGATAGGCGCAGGAGGGAGGGAAGCACGGGGCACAGGACTCACTTTAGGAAGGAATTATTATCGCTTAGCGCTTGTGCTAAGGAAGGCGGAAGTGGAATTGGATTCTTTTAAGAGCACCATATATAGAAGTAGACACAGAGGTGGGCATGGGTGACGGACTACCCTATATAAAAGCAGAGTTAAGGCATTAGTCCCCCACTCCCGAAACAGAAACTAAAGACTATTTGACCTCTACCACGAGATCAATGGACTATACTGATGCATGGACCACAGGAGAGCTTTGACCCACTCGGGTTAAACATCAATAGACTAAAAGCCCTGTCTCTCTTCGTACCATCAATCGTTCATGGAGAAATTGCAGGCTCTCACGGAATCAGTATCTCCAAGTGGCTTTCGTTGGTCTTAGGTAGAAGTAGTAAGTCGAAATAGGAATGTAAAGTCAGGCCTAGAATGAGGAAGACGACAGAGTAGGGGCTTTCACTGGAACTGAAGCTCTATCTTCTGTTCAACTCGGCTTCCTTAACTTAAAGACTTTGTAGGGCTTTCCACGAATGATTGATTGAAAGAAATAATAAGTGCAGAGTTCATCCCATTCAGAAATGACCCAATGAATGCCTGTCGGAAATAGTGAGTGCCTATATTGCTATCACCGGACGAGAGGTTGATAGCATCAAGTAACGTCCGCCTGTACTTTCTTACCTTTGGTACTTTTACCCCGAAGTTGGGATTTCCTTGCTTCATAAGTATAGGACAGTACTAGCAATTGTATTCTATCTACGGGTAAATGAAAGTGAATTTCACTTTATTACGATTAATGGGTGGTTAGACAACAACAAAGGATGGTCTTAAGCACATGACTCTGGTAAATCGAGTAGAGAGAGGCTCGAGAAGCCTGCATACCAATGCAGATATCGGAGATGATACTCTATCCATGTTTCATTAATCTTTCAAACATGCAATCTGCGCATCGAATCCTCAATGAAGTTGAAATTTGATGGACGACACCGCGCCCATGATAAACGCCTTTACCATTCCATACCGCTCTGCGAAGAAACACTCCCAAATCTGGAAATGCTAACGGTTGAATCTGGTTGGTCCTCGGAATTACTTTTGGTTAACGCAAGGTGTTCAAGACATCACACCCTAATCTTAGCATCTCTTAGACAAGATGGACATCAAAGTCCTAACTTTTCTAAGTTTTAAAGGGTCCCAAAGGCGGGATTTCCCTTATTATTTTTTAGGCAGGATGGGCGGGTCAAGTATAAGGTGGGGAAGTACAATTCACTAGGATTGTCCTAGCACGTATGGCCTGTCGCGGATGAATCTAGCTTAGCCTGTGTGTCCTTGCTTATATGCATGTCCTTAACCGATCTTTATTGATATATGATACTCAATTTTGGCCCTTGCTACTGAGTAGTTTATTCTAAAAAATATCCTCAAGTATGCATCTTGACAACGTTTGTGGGTATCCATATATCTAGCTCATCGGGCCTAAGCAAGCTGGCAAATTTAATATTTTAACATACTAAGTTGTGCGTTGGGCAAAATATAAAATTTAATATTCTAACATACTAAGTTGTGCGTTAGATCTTACGTAGTTGACTTATATATTTTCCTTTAGTCACCAGCCTATTTTGTGCCGTAAGGATATTGCTCTGCATTCCACTGTTTGTTATTTGTTATATTGTTAATTCTGTTTGTGTGTTACTATAGTACAAGTACAAAATCTTAAACTTACTTAAACTTTTTACCGACACTATATGGTCAGATCTGTGAGAAGGTCTGAGCCAGGCGCTGGCAGTTGGAATTAGTAGACTAAGGATATATAATTTACTAGAGATAAAGCTTTTTCCTTTTCCAGGTCAGAGCCAATGGATTTGTTAGGCGATGATTGGGTGCAAATACATCGTAAGACAGTGCAACAACATGCAAATCATTATAAAAGAAACTATATGTTGTTGTTTTTGTTGGTGTCAATGGAGTTGGAAAGTCCACCAATCTTGCAAAGGTTAAAGTTGTTTCCTTGACCGGTTTTGAGATCACCTGATTGTGGGAGACCTGCTAATACTTTTGCTATCTTTCGACAACACGATGTCAGTGTCATGATGGCTGTTTGTGATACTTTCCGGTCTGGAGCTGTCGAAAGCAGCTTAGGACTCATGCACGTAGGCTCCAGGTATGTGAGTCAGACACCAGTTTGGCTGAATCGTTCAGCTTTTATGTACGGTGCAATGTAGATTATATAAAGTGATGTTATACTGATATGTTGGCAGATTCCTATTTTTGAGAAGGGATACGAGAAAGATCCTGCTGTTGTAGCAAAGGAAGCCATCCAGGAGGCTACTCGCATTGGTTCAGATGTAGTTATTGTAGATACATACCGACATATGCAAGTATAGTCTCCTAATGCTATTGTTATCATCCTTGCTGGCATCATTGTTGTCTAAAGGACATCCATATTTAAATCCTTCTTACTACATATACAATTTAGTTCATCTGGGGTGTTTTCAGATATGTGTGCCATACTTACAGTGAATCAGGGAGACTAAGAGAACCAAATAACCCCGATGGATTTAGCCTTGGTTTAAGGTTTTTCTATGGACCGGTTGGACCGATTGATCGGGTTTCTTTAAATTCTTGATACCAATTTTAAAATTAATGATCTTTACTTATCAATGTTAAACGATGCTAGACCTATGAGTGGGGATGACTGCTAACTGAGGTCCTGGGATCCAGGCAGGGTAAGTTTCTAGAGAAGAGCCCATGTCCATTCCAATGGATATAGCGATCCCACCACCCAAGGAACGAACCTACTGCATACAAGATGTCAGTTACCGTCGACACTTCACAACTCAAATCCCATATGCCTTCATGGGTGTGGGTCTGGGTTCCCTCAAAAGGACTAGACAGAAGTGGTGGATCTTTAGAATGTATATATGATCTAGACATATTACATTCAATGAGGCAGTTACACCCTGTGTTGTATCAATATTCCAATAGTTGAGGAATTACCAGCCAATGACTTTGTGAGGGTGATCTCCTAAGTCCTGACTACATAAATATCAACACACACACACACTAAGAGAACACCAAAAACTGAAACTTTAACCCTATAAAAAATATGTTTACAAATGTAAGAATTGTTGGCAATTGATTTCCATTGTTATTTGGAGACTACATTTGGTATGGTCAGATTTGGGATTAAAAGATTTTATGTAGAGACGAGAAGATCCTATCCTAAGAAAAATTTGATTGTAAAATTTCGAAGGGTGTTAAAATCATGGATTTTTTTTATAAATTATAATCTAAGGTAATTGCTACTCATAGGCTCTGTTTGATAGTTGTGAAACTTTCATGTACGAATCTTTTGAGTCGTGTTCAAACTAGAGATGAAAGTGTACCAGTTCAGTGTACTGGACCTCAGCTGGTTTCTCTAGCACCAACAAAAGATGTGTCTATTGGAACAGGTTTCCCTTCTGCTATTAAAGCTCACATGGAGAGCCAACATAATGGGTGATCACTTATTTAAAACAATAACGCATTTGTGAACTCTCAGTCTGAAGTCCCCCATCGATGGGATAGAGTTAGCACACCGCAACTGGAGAGTGGGGCCTCGTGCTCTAGGACCAACCACAGGTATGAACATTTGTTCAGATATTCATCTGTAAATCTCATTCATACTTGAATCTGTACGTACCTTGCTTTATGCCTTTCTATAACTATTTTTTATTTACTATACTTCATCCAAAATCAATTAGCATTTTGTTAATCGAGAGTTCCTGAAGTTTCATATTTTGTCACAACACGTTGAGTAGAATCAGGTTTCCGCTTAATTAGGTGGTCTAATTATTGTCACCCAAGACACAACACACATACGTACACACTCTCCTATAAAAATTTATTGAGTGCTTTCTCTCAAAATTTGCTAGCTTCCAAACACCCCAATTTGAAAATTAATAAAAAATGGTGAAGTAAAATTATGTTTACACTTTTCGGCAAGTTTTACTTAACATCGCGTGCATAGCACGTGCATCTTGCTAGTATAATTAAGTTTCCTATTTGCAACTAATGCACAAGAATGTGGGATAATATCTGAAGATGTTTTCTTTATTTTTATTTTTAGTTTATTTTTTTTATTAATATTATAAGATAATATGTTCCTTTATATTTTGATTTTATCTTTTATTTATAAAATTCTAGATTTGTTTTTTTGTTTGTTGTTTTTTGTTTTTAATGATCTAGTAGAATTTTCAATCGAGAACAGGCCTCTTGAGATGCAGGTGAACAAACTTTCGAGAATTTTTTAGCAGGCTGAGATTAAACATCACTATTTACAAGGTTCATGCTCGATAGAGAATGAGGCTGTTACATGAACTTTTGTATGATAATAATAATAATAATGATAAAAAAATAAATATAATTTTTTTTACAATTGCTATAAGATGGAAATAATGTTGGAGACTAAATCGAATAAATTATCAAGTCCACAGGTCACTATACTGAAGTCCGAAGTAGAGAAGTTCTTCTCCTAAACCACTGAAAAGGATATGGTTGGATTATCGTCCCAGCTACAGCAAAGAGCGTAGTAATAGAAGTATACATCAATGTACACATCCCACAGATCAGGTATGCAAGAATACAGTAGGCATGATTGCATGAAAAATGTAATCACTGGTGCTCCCGCAAATGCACTCCCCAACTGAGATACAAGAGAAATTACAAATATTGGCCGCATACTATATCCTAAAAGCTCTCGATATCTAAATCCCTCGATAGCACCATGGACATTAAATATCGGTGAAATTCACAAGATTTGAAAATTTAACTAGAAATATATTATTTATCAACAAAAAATTCAATGAAAATAGGGACAAATTTCTTGTCAAAGCTTAGATCTTAAATCTATATCCTAAACTAAACATTTTTTAAGCATGATTAGTGCAAAACTCACATATTGATAATGTCTTTGTTCTTGGATCTATCTCTCGAGAAGCTCGTGACAACATCATTAAACAGTCAGACATATTCTCCTTGTATATTGATATTTATATATATATACAACCACACTTTTTATACAACAATTTATACAATGACATCCATCTCACTCTACAAATTTACTTACTATTTGGTTTTTTGTAGATGCCATTTTCCCACTATGGATAACATTCCTATAAAAAATGGTCTCATTAATTTCTAAAGATGCCAAAAGAGAGTTGAAATTTTTTAAACCTTATATGTTAAAATAAACACATTTTCAAATAAACTTTGGAAGGGTTAAATTTTTTGAAATTATTAACTACTTTAACCACTAACTTAGAGCCACTACCTTATTTATATCTATATACTAAAGCAGAGACCTCTAATGGAGGATTTTCTCTCTCCTATGCGGCACTCTAATATGAGAGTTAGTTTTTTTCTCTCCTATGTGGCACTCTAATATGAAAGATAGTCTTTTCTAATAGTTTACAATCCCACGTACATAGAACCTCTTTGGAGAGTTTGAGTGTATTTCTAATTCTTATATTTGGAGAGTTTGAATGTATTTTCAATTTTTATATATTTGATCAAATAAAAAAAAATTACTAAAAAATAGATGATTTGTAAAAGGTAATTTCCTATTACAAATCAAACACTTTTAGTGTTCCAATTCTTATATATTTGATCAAATAAAAAAATTGCTAAAAAATATATGATTTGTAAAAGGTAATTTCCTATTACGAATCAAACACTTTTAGTGTTCCAATTCTTATATATTTGATCAAATAAAAAAAATTACTAAAAAATAGGTGATTTGTAAAAACTACTTCCCTATTACAAATCATACAATTTTAGTATCTATGATAAAACACCAACTTATTTCGAATCTATCCTTAACACGACCTCAAAACATAGTTAAAAACAATTATAAAAAAATTAACATCACAAAATATATAATCGAAAATGAAAAAAAAAATAACGGCAAATCAATAATGACAAATATTTTAAAAAATATATAATACTGAATGAAACTAACGTCAAAAAACAATTAATGGGGAGCCAAAAACTGGATGCAAATGCATCGAACTAACTTCAAATAATATTTAACGGGAAATCAGAAACTGGATGCAAATGCAAGCATTAAACTAATCTTAAAAAGTAATTAATAGAAAATTGGAATATGGATACAACTGCATTAAACTAACTTGCTCAAAGAATAATTAATGGAAAATCAAAACTTGGATGCAAATACATCAAACTAACATAATAAAAAAAAAAAAAAAAAAAAAAAAAAAAAAAAAAAATTGTCGGAAAATCGGTAACTAGATGCAAATGCATTGAGCTAACCCTCAAAGATTAAATTAACGAGAAATCGGAAACTAGATGCAACTGCATTGAACTAACCTCAAAGAAAAATTAATTATAAATTGGAAACATGATGCAAATATGTGGAACTAATCTTAAAAAATAATTAACTAAAAATCGGAAACTGGATGCAACTGCACTGAACTAATCTCAAAATATAAAGTGGATGCAAATGCATTAAACTAACCTCAAGAAATAATTAATGGGAAATCGAAAACTGGATGCAAATTCATTGAACTAAACTCAAATAATAATTAACGAGAAATCGAAAACTAGATGCAAATACAACTTTAACAAATAATAAATGAGAAATCGGAAACTGGATGCAAATGCATTAAACTAATCTCACAGAATAATTAACGGGAAATCAGAAACTGGATACAAATGCATTGAACTAACCTCAAAAAACAATTAACAGGAAATTGAAAATTTGATGCAAATGTATTAAACTAATTGAAAAGAATAATTAACGAGAAATCAGAAACTGGATGCAACTACATTGAACTTATCTCAAAAAATAAATAACGGGAATTGGAAATTGTATGCAACTGCATTTAACGAACCTCAAAATATAAATAATGGAAAATAAGAAACTAGATGCAAATGCATTGAACTAACCTCAAAATATAGTTGGGTTATATGTTGTGGGAATATCTCGATAAGTATAGTTTTGCATTTAAAATAGTGTTTATCTTATCTCTTTCCGTATGATTGGGAACTCCTTGTTATTCAAGTAGCTTCAATATATATGAACTTCACCTTGTTAGCTAATTTCACAAAACTTCAATCAAACTTCTATTATTAAATAACAAAATGAATTTAAACGGTTTTATCAAATGTGAGTTCTTTTTTTTTAATGGAGAACGGGGTTTTCACGTTATAAGAAATTTGGCTGAATCATCAATATAATATTAATATATAATAGTTCTGCGTATTTGCAAATATTTTTTAGAATAATTAATATAACAACACCCGTTCATATATAATTTTGAAGATTCTACATAGTGAGTCATGTATAATTTAAAGAATAATTAATAAAAAAATAAGGAACTGGATAATCTTCGATGATCCCACATAGTAAATCAAGCATAATTTCCTTTTAATGTCTTGTTTGCAAGGACACTATAGATGGATCAGTATAAGTTGGTATTACACACCACATTGGATAATTAAAACGAAATCGGAAACAGGATTCAAATACATAACTGAGCTCAAAGAGTAATTAATGGGAAATCGGAAACTTTATGCGAATGCAATAAACTAAACTCAAAAAGTAATTAACTAGAAATCGGAAACTTGGTGCAATTGCATTAAACTAACGTCAGATAATAACTAACGGGAAATAATCCTCAAAACATAAATAACTAGAAATTGTAAACTAGATGCAAATGCATCGAACTAACTTCGAAAAATAATTAACAAGAAATCAGAAATTGGATGCAGATGTATTGAACTAACCTCAAAGTGTAATTAACGGGAGATTGGAACCTGGATGCAAATGCAATAAACTAATCTCAAAGATTAATTAACGAAACATTAAAAACTGGATGCAATAACTGTACTAGATTAACCTTAATGAATAACTAACGGGAAATCATAAAGTTGATGCAATTGCACTGAACTAGTACTAACCTCAAATAATAATTAACGGGAAATCAGAAACTTGATGCAACTGTATTTAACTAACCTCAAAGAATCTCAGGGTACATATTTTTATGCCTTATACAAACAGCTTTGGTTATAGTACATGTATTAGTCTTACATATTGGCATCTCAACGTCTCATGAAACATAGAGCTGATGTCTGTACTGAATTTTAACTTTGTTGTTGATTAGATTTCGCTTTGGGATGGAATAATACCACTAAAGAGCTCATAAAATTTGATATTCAGGACTCACGAGCAAGTATCATTTTGTCGATCGTACATAAACTTAGCTTCATTTTCCTTCTTTTTTTTTTTTTTTTTTTTTTTGCTAAAAGGTAATTGATTAACTTAAAAGAATAAAGGTTACAAGAAGAAAAAATAAGAACATTACGATATGATTTGGACTAAGAAGGATAAAACAACCATGTACCCTTCATCACTACAACAGTTCTTAGTGAGTAAATCTAAAGTACGTAGTATTCTGGTTCTCAAGATGTCTCACAAATGGAGGTCGAGACTGCCACCATACACTTTGCCCTTTAGTTAGCCCTGCTCCATGTCTAGCACAGACAATCTGCTCCCAAATTAGTTTCCTCTCAGTTGAGGTGATATTAATCCATGTTGCTTGCGCTTGCAATAATAGTTGCCATTGTGCCCTCGACTCTCCGGTGCATATTACCTTGTTGGAAAGCTTGGACTCTTGCAGAAGAGTCTGATTCCACCCATATATGCCTCCATCCCATTTCTATAGCTTTTGTGACTCCTTCCACAATCGCATATGTCTCCGCCATGTAGTTGGTAGAAACTCCTAATCCCCCCGCTGCAGCCCCAAGGAAAGCCCCATTATGATCTCTATAAACAGCACCCCACCATGAGATACCTGGATTACCCCTAGAACTTCCATCTGCATTCATCTTTAATACTCCAGGCGGGGGAAGATTCCAGTAACATTCGAAGATTTTTGGAGATTTTTGAAGTTTGTGGCTAAGTTTGAAAGCTCGAAGTACCTTCAAATCTCTCATCGAGTTCTTCATGTGTCCCGAGGACTTATGATAAGCCCTTATTGTTGCCCTTCGAACCAAGAAGCATATTTCTCTGAAGTTGGAACTCTTGCTGTCATTTTCCTTCTAGAATTCCTAATGAAAAGTAAAAATCTGGCATTGGTTTTTATTTCGATTTTGGTTTTTTGTCTGACTTGTGTATGGAGCTAACTTGCGAGGAAGAGAATTCAACTTCACACTGCACTGGCACATCATGCCCAAGACTGGGAAGATGTTTGTTGACAAGATAGTCATGATTGGATATCGTCTACCGACGTCTACGATGATGATAACTTCGGGATCATCTTATGTTTTGTTTTTGTTCTTCATATTTGAGGAGACGAAGTTCAAATCAAATGGAAAATTTAGTACTGAACAATTTTTATCCGCCAAACCAATAGAGTTGACAAATTGATCGAGAGCAGTAATTTATAGATGAATTTAATTCAATGTAATTTCAATCAGATTTTAGCTTATCCATGCCAAAAACCTACCTCTTTTGCATTAGGAATTGAAAATGTTTGGTGTCGACTATTGTGGAATTAAACTCATGGAAGCTTCATACACTGATTCAGCACTTACAAATTACAATGTCCATAACAGCAAAACCAACAGATTTAAGAAACAGTTATCTCTTCTGCTGTCCAAAAATCTCCCACTAAGTCTCCAGCTTCAATTGATGCAGTCTCCAGCGTCAACTGATGCAGCGTCACTAGGTTGATTATTTCCAAGCAGCTTGTCACCCATCCGGTTTATCAAGGTTTAGTGTTTTCTTTTTATAGAGAGTGGTGCAAGAAATTTGAATGAGTAATTAATATAATTTTCATATCTGCTCTGCATAGTTGCTAATATTTTTTAGAATAATTTAATATAACGACACCTGTTCGTAGGACGGGTTCGAAAGCTAGTCATAAAACAAATATATGAATCCCAGTAGCTATGGTGGCAGTGATTAATGATCATCTGGTGGTGCCATGTGAACACAGTTGGCAATGAGGGAAGCAGTAATTAGTCCAAAGAAGATGACGGTATTGTAGATACATATGTTTAACCTTGTACAAAAATTGTTTTGAAATTCGAAAAATCTGGACCGTTAGATAATTTTATAACATTGTAAACAAAATTTGATACGTCTAGACATCTTCAAATGTGCTGATTTTTTCTAAGAATGATCTATATTGTTGGGTGAACATCACCACCAAAAATCAGCTTCTAATTCATTGTTTTTCTTGGTGGAGTTTTTTTGGAGTTCGTATAAGTGGAGTTCATATAACGGGCAGGTACAACTATTGTACGCTATTAATTTAACCACCTTGCCAGGATGAAGGTTAGAAATTCTAACAGAAATGGTTCCAGTTCTACTTTGAGGTTCAGTATCAACTTCACCTTCTCAACTCTAAAGGTGGCACTAAAGTTTTGGTGAACACACCTGAAAACCCTCTACCGCGGAGCTATACAGATTCCAAACCAATGGGCAATCCAAGTTATACCAAAATAGTTGTCTAATATTATTTGCTGAACAGCACGAGGTGAACTCATCTGGAGGATATGCACAGCCAAACGTTGAGCACTGCACTGAGTGGTGTAATTCAGGACTACACCTTCAGCTCCACCCCAATAGCCATGAATCTGACTTGAGGGGTAACAGGTGTTCAGGCCGACCTTCAGGGCACTGCACGCTCTTCCTTACTCAAGGCGGGATAATGTGTTTTGGGCGTCTAAGACTTTACCCTGGGCACCTATTCGGATTGCAATCCATCACCACTCCACCAAGAATGACTCTTCAACTGTATGTGTTTGATAGACTAGAGATGGCTTCCTGAAAAGTTTAAAGTACATGTGAAATAGTGGATCTATTTTCGAATGCGCAAACTCCCTCTCTCCTGTGGTCTTTACTGGGTTTTCATGGAATCTTGATTTCAAACACAATCTTCTTAGGCGTACATGTACATCTCATAGATTGTTGCTGGGAGCTAGGTGTGTGGATTTAAGCGAAAACAACCTCTATGCCAGTCGAGGGTCCAAGAGTTCACTTAGGCGTATATTCGATCTTGGTCTATTTCGCCTTTACCAATCCAATCATCCTATTTTATTTCTTTAGCCTGATTCCTGAACCACCACGTACAGATATGCGTGAATTTGAGGGGCAGAGCTTTCTTCTTTCTGAGAAGCAGATGATCGCAAAGCAACTCCTGCAAGCAAAGGTTGCCGAGTATGAGATGGAGCTGGAGAGTGAGAGGTGTGTTCTCTATGTTTTATACTTGACTTTACATTCTCCTGATGATTCTCTAATGTATCAAGCTATTCTTTTAATCTTTTTCTAAAGGTATAGAGAGAAGTTTATACATTTTCGATTGGAGAAGTATATTGCATCAATAAGCAGCATGTTTTTTCACCTCTTGTAAAATGCATCATTTATCCCTTAAGAAAAATTTGTCCATGATTTTGATAACAGGACATTGTCAAGGATGTGTTAGTCCACATTGCATTGAGAGTTGAGACCAATAGACCAAATATGGTGTGGTCCACCTTATGGCCATCTCCATAGCACCCGAACTATGTCTTTCTACTCTAGACCAATCAGCAAGCCATTATTATCATTGTCAATAAGCTTTGCAAATTGTTCATTTTCCCACCTTATTAGCATTGTTTTGATATAGAAAAAACTTTACGAGTTTCTAAAATTTAAAAAGCCAGATGTCCAGGCCGATAAATTCTGAAACTCCATTACTTTTTTCTCGATCTGGAAGTACATAAATTTGTTTGTTTGTTTTTTTTCTTCTCTTTGAGTTTGAAGTTCAAAATACCTACATTGAATCTGAATGGGGAGTTTAGATTTACCTTTTGTTTCAAAAAATAAATTCAAGTAAATAGGTGAAGATTATGACAGTGGCCTCTTTGGTATTCTATGTAAGCGAAGTCTCCTTTGTGAATTCTACGTGTTTTGAAACTTATCTAGTTGACATATTCCACTTTTATGACGTCATGTGGTCGTGTGGGTCACTATAGTTTATACTATCAGTAACTTGTTCAGAAATTTTAGATGTTAGGAAACAATGCATTTTATCTCCCTTTTTTAAATTGTAATTTAGCATCATTTTATTGAAAAATTTGCTACCTTTGCGTCAAGGCTCCGGATGTTCTTTTATGTGGAGTTACCTGTGATGTCTTAATTTGTATATTACAATTTCACATCATTTGGTCGAAAAGTTCACTACCTATGCATCTAGGCCCCGAAAGTTCTACTTTGTGGAGATAACCGTGATGTTTTATGTTTGTGTCTAGCACTCTAGCAACAACCAATTGGCTTGAAATATTTTATGCTTTCCACGCACAAATGTCTAAGGTTAGTTACTCCAAAGCAGAGATGAGAGGAAGAGGCTCGAGGACGAACTTGCTGAAGTTAATAACGCTATATTGGAGATGACTTGAGAAAGCGGGGAGGCTGCAATTCAGAGACTTCAACATGAGGTGAAGGAGTGCAAATCAATACTTAAATGTGGTGTATGTTTTGACCGCCCAAAAGAGAAATGATTTGTTCACCTGTCACTGTAACCAACTAAACACTCATACTCCAGTGCAATCTGTTTAAATATGGAAATATGCCTTGAATGAACGCTTACGGATCCCAAGCTCTGCATGCATCTTACTGTAATAATCTTTAATTTCATCTGATGTGTTTATCAAGTAGGATTCACACTTTCATGATATTTTTTGGTTTTTCATGCTGAAGGCCATTGATGGAATTATGATTTCATTGTTTTCCCAGGTTGTAATTTACCAAGAGGAACTTGGAAATCCGCCATAGGAAGTGCCCTGGGTGTGGAACTGCATTTGGCGAGAATGACGTTCGTTTTGTGAATATCTAGTGTAGTTGTAGTCACGTAGTCTGGTTTGTTCATGCACGCAAAATTTTCATCTGGGCACTGGTCTGTTTTCTTGTATGATCTACACATCCATTTTTGGGAGTGTTTTTTTTTCTCCCCCAGGCCTTGAATCATTTAGTAAGGAAGTATTTTCCGAATAGTCAAACAGGGCGTTAGCGTTGGTTGTAAACTTGTCCCATTTCGTTAGGGAGGCTTGTAATTTTGTAACATTTGGTTATAAAAATGCCTAAAGTCTGTTTTATAATGCTTCCAGTTCCTTCTACTAGTACTTCAATCGATTGAAATCAAAATTAATCATATTCGTAAAAAGAACACTTGTAATATAATGAAACAAAAGCAAAGCCTGTTATGATTATTATTGTAATAATGTTCCTTGTTTCCCATTAAAACCACAAAACGTATGACCAGAAAAGAAGTCCTCGACCCACGGCCACGACTGGAACCGACATTTTACACCAAAATATCAATCAGTGATGCCTGGGTCTGAATGGTATTCTTATCCGGATATTATTTGCACTCTTTCAGACCGTTATGAAGTGCATGATTCATGGTCCGTGTGGTGCTGAAAACCCAGAAGCACCGTGTATGCAAGATGGCAAGTGCAGGTTCCATTATCCACGAGAATTTGTTGAAAAGACAACGATGGATCGAGAAGGGTACCCTTTTTATATGCGTCGCAACACATGAAAAGTGTACAAGGTCAAAAGCATGATAAGAGGTGAGCATACCGTTGACAACCGAAATGTCGCTCCGTACAATCCGTATCTATCTGAAATGTTCGACTGCCACATTAACGTTTAAGTATGTGTATCAGTTCGGGCAGTCAAATATATCACTAAGTATATTTCCAAGAGATTTGACAAAACAACTATGGTGCTAACTGGAGCGAATGACGAGATGCAACAGTACATCGACGGGAGGTATATCAGACCACCAGAAGTTCTGTGGCGTCTATTAGAGTTTAGAATGCATGAGGAGGTACCAAACGTTGTTCGCTTGGCAGTCCACTTGCCTGGAATGCATCGGGTTATTTATAAAGCAACATAACCGATGGAAGAAATTATTGCTCGAGCTAAGCGTCATAAATAAACTCTAAATGCATTCTTCGAATGTTGTGCTAAATATCCACATGCCAGAAAGTACACTTATCAAGAATTCCCTCAACACATTGTTTATAACAAGTCTGAGAAAATTTGGACACCCAGGAGCAAAAGTTGTTATGCTATTGGTGGGATGTATTTTGCAAGTCCAAATGCAGGTGAACGCTTCTATCTTCGCTTGTTGTTAACTGTTGTAAAGGGCCCGCAGTCATTTAAATCATTGAAATTTGTAGATTGTGTTCCATATAGTACATTTAGAGTTGCATGTATAGCACGGGGACTGTTAGAAGATGATGAAGAGTGGAAACAGTGTTTAAAGGAGGCAGCTGTGATGCTAACTGGCATGGGTATCAACTATGCAGACTTTTTAGTGTTATCCTTCAAAAGTGCACTCCAACACGTCCAGAACTATTTTGGAATATATTTGCATTACAAATATGTACTGTGATAATCTTGCACCCAAGATGAAAACATTGTTTATCATTTCAAATCCTTCTGACGATCAAGTAAAAGACTACGACTTATTTTTATTGGACCAAATCCTTTTTGAGAGTGATAAGAAGCTTTCATATTTCCCAGACATGCCACTACCAAGAGAAAATTGGAATAAGATAGTTGGCAATGGACTTATTTTGGAGCAACAACAACTTCAGTATGAGGGACTACAATAGGTGGCAAATGATAATGTTAATCGTCTCAATGAAGAGCAACGTCAAGCTTTCAATGCAGTGACGGATTCTGTGCACAATGCTAAAGGAAAATTATTTTTCTTAAATGGAGCTGCGGGTACTGGAAAAACATTTCTATACAATATAATTGCAGCATCATGTCGTAGTATCGGTAATATCGTGATTATAGTGGCTTATTCTGGAATTGCGTCTTTATTATTGTCCGGAGGCTGAACTGTCCACTCAACATTTAGGTTACCACTAGATGTGTTAGAAGACACAGTATGTGGATTTGGTAAAGAATCATTGCAAGTCGGACTTTTCAAATAAACGAAACTTATTATTTGGGGTGAAGTCCACATGCAACATAAACACTGTGTAGAAGCTGTTGATCGATCGCTCCAGGATATATGTTGCAATAGGCAGCCTATTATACCAAAAGGTGTCCGTTAAGAATTTGTCGTTGCATCATTGAGACGATCTCCACTCTGGAGATATATGGAAGTCTTGCATCTGGTTCAAAACATGCGGCTTGATATGACAGAGCCAGATAACATCAACATTGCAAACTATTTGAAAGAGGTAAAATATCTACTTTAACAATTTATTTTGAACTGTATTTTTGCAAATACTCTTACATAGTAGCTCATCGTCTAAGTTTAATTGATTTGTTTAGATTGGAACGAATCTAAAAGATACGGTAGAGCTTCCATCTGGGATATGACATTGTAGAAATCTCGAAGAACTCATTTACTCTGTGTACCCAAATTTGAATGTGGAGGGCACAACTTCCACTGATTTTCTAAGAGAGCGTACTATTCTAGCTACACGTAATGACACGATGTCAAGGAAATCAATGACACTGCCTTAAAATTGTTTCCTGGAGATGCTATTGAATATTTAGTAGTAGATAAATTAGTTGAAAAAGATGGCAACTCTCCCGCGAATGGAGGTGATTATCCAAGTGAGTTTTTGAATTCACTTGATCCCTCAAGTTTATCTCCTTTCCAACTAAAGCTAAAATGTGGGAGCCCGATTATGCTGCTAAAAAATATAGCACCAAGAAATAGACTTTACAATGGAACACGACTAATAGTTCTACAATGTGCTCCAAAAGTGATTCAGGCTAGGATTTTAACTGGAGACAAAGCAGGTGAGCCGGTACTTCTCTCGAGAATTTCTTTGACGCCCTCATCTAATAACATGGCGTCAATTCCCTGTAAGACTCGCGTATGGAATGACGATAAATAAATCACAAAGACAATCAATCAAATATGTTGGAATAGATCTACGGACACATGTTTTCAGTCATGGACAATTGTATGTGGCCCTCTCAATATGCACATCATCAAAAAGAATTAGTGTCATCCTTCCACCATATACTTCTAATTGCACTACAAATATCGTGTATCCAGAAGTTTTGTTGTAATAAACCTATATGTTAACCTTATTTGCGGAAGTTGTAGTATTTTGGTTACCTTACTTCATAATTTTGCAACTTAAATAATTCATTTTCTTGGTGATTCTGCAAAATATGTTGTGCAAAGGTTAATCGTCCAACAGATGTGCGTTTGACCCAGATGCAGAACGATCTTGCAGGCATGGCCTCTATGCCAAGATTTTGTTGTTGATGGTTGGGCTTCAACCGAACAGAACAAGTTGCGCTATTTCATATATCATCAAGCTGAGATTCGTACAGAGTCGTATTCAGGATTGACAGATGTTGCAGCACAGGGACTGAATCCAGATCAAGTGGGCCAGCATTTTATTTTATCATCGCCTCATACAGGGAGTCCAAGGCATATGTATGAGATTTATCAAGATGCAATGGCGATCACATGATACAATAAACATCCGGATGTCTTTGTTATGGTCACTGCAAATTTGAATTGGCCAGAAATTCAAAATGAGCTTAAGAGTCACCAGACAACATCTGATAAACCTGTGTTGGTTGCCCGAGTATTTGAGATGAAGGGAAAAGCATTAATGAATGAAATCTTAAAAAATGACGTGTTTGGACGTGCAGTGGCACATGTTTACACCATTGAATTTAAAAAATGCAGCCTCCCACACATGCACGCTCTCATATTCCTTCAACATGAGTATAAGATTCACACCACTGAACAAGTGGATCGAATTGGTTCTGTTGGGATTCCAGACCCAGACACTCAACCTGCACTCTTTCAAATCGTTATGAACTGCATGATTCATGGTCCGTGTGGTGCTGAAAACCCAGAAGCACTGTGTATGCAAGATGGCAAGTGCAGGTTCCATTATCCATGAGAATTTATTGAAAAGACAACGATGGATCAAGAAGGGTACCCTATTTATAAGCGTCGCAACACAGGAAAAGTGTACAAGGTCAAAAGCAAGATAAGAGGTGAGCAAACCGTTGACAACCAAAATGTTGCTCCGTACAATCCGTATCTATCTGAAATGTTTGACTACCACATTAACGTTGAAGTATGTGCATCAGTTCGGGCAGTCAAATATATCACTAAGTATATTTACAAGGGATTTGACAAAATAACTATGGTGCTAACTGGAGCGAATGACGAGATGCAACAGTACATCGACGGGAGGTATATCGGACCACCAGAAGCTGTGTGGCGTCTATTAGAGTTTAGAATGCACGAGGAGGTACCAAATGTTGTTCGCTTGGCAGTCCACTTGTCTGGAATGCATCGGGTTATTTATAAAGCAACAGAACCGATGGAAGAAATTATTGCTCAAGCTAAGCGTCATAAATCAACTCTAAATGTATTCTTCGAATGTTGTGCTAAATATCCACATGCCAAAAAGTACACTTATCAAGAATTCCCTCAGCACTTTGTTTATGACAAGTCTGAGAAAATTTGGACACCCAAGAGCAAAAGTTGTTATGCTATTGGTCTAATGTATTTTGGAAGCCAAAATGCAGGTGAACGTTTTTATTTTCGCTTGTTGTTAACCGTTGTAAAGGGCCCACAGTCATTTGAACCATTGAAATTTTTAGATAGTGTTCCATATAGTACATTTAGAGGCATGTATAGCATAGGGACTGCTAGAAGATGATGAGGAGTGGAAACAGTGTTTAAAGGAGGCAGTTGTAGGGGAAATTCCAAGTATCCCCTGATCTTCCTCTGTGCCTTGTGATCTGGAATCCTTTGCTGAATAGAGAAGGGATGAATGATGGTAAGTTTAGGGTTGAACCGTCTGACGGCTGCCTACGTATCTCCTTTGTTATATTGGAGAATCGAACCTTATTTTGCATAGTCCCTAAGAGCGAAGCTTAGGGGCTGTCTTCACCGCTTGTGAGTTCTTTTCCATCTTTGAACTCTGCCTTCCTATTAGGATTCCTCTTCTTTTGAAAGTCCGAATCTAGACCATATCTCATGAGAGGTAAGTTTCCTTGTTGATCATAATGTCCCATTGTGTATGGGAAAATTATATCTAAAAAGTAACTCCTAAGATATGTCATCATGATTCTTTCCTTATCATCAAAAATCGCCATCTTCAGTTTCCTTCTGTTCAGGAACTGTCTATATTAATTCCTAACGACTGGGGTAACTGTTATATATGCTTGAAGGCGGTCAGTCATATGCTTGGCACATGTCCACTAAATACTCATGCTGGGCATGAGATCACTTATTCATAGAAATGATCCAATGGTCCACATCTCATTCTGGACATCTATAGTCTTAGGTTATGTTCCATACATGTGTCATCTATTCAGTAACGGAAAATGCCCCTACAGATGCCCCCACTCGTGCCAGCTAGCACGTGGGCGCTTGAAGCGATGTTGTTTTTGGCGAGATAATCTTTTCTAAAACTGTTTGTTGGAACTGCTGACGTGCCCAACTAATTAAGGTTCTAAAAAGATGACTCGAACAGACACGCCGTTTCCCGAAAAAGGTAGTGATGACAGTTCCATCCCGAAAAGATGCACCGCTTGGGCTCATCCTAACCGTCCATCTTATCTATATATAAAGGATCTGGAGAGAGAACTTTCATTATCTCTTATGCTACCTTTTTCTACTTACTGAACCTTTTGATCTCCCGTTAGGGTTTAACCAAAGCTTTAAACTTTTCCTCTTTCTCGATCATGAATCCCAACTGGTCACTTTTAAACTTTAGAGATCTTTCCTCGCTGGAACTGATCCGTGAGAAATTTCACATCCCTGAAGATATCGGCCTGGAGTGGGGGAGGTTATCTGATGAGTTAGCCTACAAGGAGGTGGCACTCATCACCATTGATCAGCTTAGGGCCGGACTCACTGTTCCCCTCCACCCATTGCTAAGAGAGTATCTGATTCACTTCAATCTTGTTCTTGGGCAGGTATCACCCCTGTTCTACAGAACTGTTATGTACTATGCCCTTCTTGCCAAGAGACATGGGTTTGCTCTAAACCGTTAGGTGTTTGGTTACTTTTATAAGGTCGGGCGTATTCGATACCAATCGTATTATTACCTCATGACCAGAGACAAGAACTCTCTGATCATCTTTTTTTAGGGGAAGCAGAGTGACGAAGGCTGGGCTGATCACCACCTTCATGTGTTCGGTGATGCGTGGGATGTTCGCCCCTCCGATGTTGATGGTGAGCCAATGGGAATTCCTGTTCCCAGAAAACACACCCATGCTCCAACCAATAAGTCGTCCTACTCATGTACTTTATAACTTGATATAAGAGTCTTTCGCCTGAATATCTTTTGTTATTATTCCTTAGATGACTCTTCTCCCTAGAATCAACTAACTGCAACTGATGTTGCTACGGTGGACATTATCAAGAAGATCCCCAAGGAACAGAGGATGCCTTGGGTGATAGTTCCTGATCCCACCCGTCTTTTTGAATATTTCAACATGTCTACTGAAGAACTGTTGCAACTTGTTCCTAGCTATTCCCTCTTTGGGATAAATACTGTGAATTCTGGGCGCACAACACTTCCTCCTCCTATTAATTAGGATGTTGGACTTCTTCCTCCTCCAGTTCAGGATAAATCCTCTTTGATTACTAGAAGAAGAGGAAACCGTAAGGAGAAGAGTTTGGAGGCCGTCTCCAGTGATGCTGCGACGTCGGGTTCAGTTTAGGAGCCTGTTGTCAGTGATGATTGTGTGATCACTGGCAGGAGGGGACCTGAACTGCCTCATAAACTACTGGCGGCCAGCAATTTTAAAAGGGGAGTGCGTGCGTCCAACCGTTCTAGATTGAAAAGATCTGATACTGCTTCTGATGCTGCCTACTCTGGTAAGAAAACAAAGTTTCGCCTCCTCTCTATTAGTGAAGACACACTTTTTAAGGTTCCTACTAGTATTCCCCCACTTGTTAAGTCTTGTAAGAATGTAGCCGTACCCCCATCAGTTCCAGTTCATCTACAGGTTCTGAACAAATTGGTGATAATGTCCTTCTGACTGTTGATCCTCCCATCCCTGATAATCGCAAAGGGAAGGGTATTGCTGAAACCACTGCTGTACCTATCGCTCTCCCTCTTCCTCGATCCAGTGATAGGAGGGGGGCGAGTGACGACATTCCCTTTTCGCCAAGATTTCCAGATTCCCCTGAGAGGGAGATGATTATGGAGATAAGGCGTTGGGGACGAACTGATGAACTACATGTTACCAACAAGCACTCTGTTAAAGATGTTGATATCGTGCTTGGAGTCCTAGAAGCTGCGAGACTTCCTGTTGACAAAGCTGAATCCAACATAGCTAGGACCTTAGACCTGTCCTTTGCCAATCTGCTGTTCACCTTGCCAAGGTAAGACTTTCTTCTCTGTTCAGTGTTTGGTTTCTCTCATTATTTTTCTTACACATCTTTCTCCAGTTAGTGAATAACTTTTTGGCTATGAAAGAACACATTTTTGCGGCCTTTGCCAATTTATCCACTGATGCCATGGCTACCGGTGAGCCGGTCTGGGCAAAAGAGGCTGCTCAGAAGAGAACCGCAGAGCTGCAGATCCAGGTTGACCAGCTCTTGGCGAAAGAGAATAAATCTTATACTGGTTTCAAGAATATGAGAGACACTATCTCCAACCTTAGGAGCTCTCTGGAGAAACCCCATAAAGGAGTTGTTGATGCTGCCACTTGGAAAGTGAAGTTCTTGGAACTGTGCTCCCACTTCACTACCCTGCAAGCAAAACATGACCAAGTCCAAGGGGAACTTAACCGTAGGAACACCGAGATGAGGACCCTTGGGCAAGACATTGCCCATGCAAATGAGGTCTTGTCAGGCTATGAGAGGGCTCTAAAAGAGAAATGTCTTCACTCTGATAAGAAGGCTGATGTACTCTTGGCGGAGACCTCTGAGTTCTATTCTCAAGTGGTGAAGGAGGTGAAGAAGAGGTCAGCTATAAATGTCATTCACTTTTCTCTGAGAGTACTTGATGTTTCTCAAGAGTCCTTCGATGTTGCCAGACAAGTTAAGTTTGAGGAAGCTATTGAGGCTACTGGATATGTCTCTTAGTTGGATGCTCAGGGGCGAGTAACCAACCCTTTCATCTTGTTTTCTGATATAGACACCAATATCTTAGCTATCCAGGAAGAACTTATGCCTGATGCCTCCTCATCCTCTGAAAAAAAACACCAATGATGACATGCCTCCCATTCAGCTTCCTTTTCTGCCAGTTCCAATTTCAGGTGAGTGTTCTATTCAGCCTTCAACCATCCCAGCTAATGCAACCACACAGTCTGTTCCTGACGATGGTGCAACATCAATCACTGATGGTGAATCGAAGTTTGATTCTAACCCTGCTTCATAAGTTTCTCAGTTGATGATTCTCATAAACAATTATTTTCAACAATTATTCTATGGATCTGTAATATTGAGCTATATAGCTCACATACAATTTACTTACTGAGCTCTGCAGCTCTTCTATTTTATGCATGCATACTATTTACTTACTGAGCTCTGCAACTTTTATATTTGATGTATACACTATCTTCACTTTATGTTATATGACATGTGTTACTATGCATACTCTACCCTTGATTCACCCAAAGTTCATTTGGAACAATAATAGGTGACCCTAGTAGGCTAAACATATTAAAATAAGGCATGACCAGAATCTGATCAGGATATCATGGGAGCCATTCAAGTTAACTGTAAGTAGGAGTTTGATCGCAATATAGTCATATGTCTTTGCGAAAGGAACTTGTTGCCATGAGCACAACACTGTGTTTAATAATGATAGGTTCTATTTATTTAAAAAATAAATAGGTTATTGCTAGAACATCAGTGGGGGAATCTTCTTTAGCACTATCATGTCGATACTGTTCTAGGCATATGATTTGCGTGCTAGGATCTGGATCCAACCCAGATCTTCCTAGCAACTCCTATGTTGATGTTTTGAGAGTGCGAGGAACTGGCATACAGTTCAGGGTTTGGAGAACACTATCACTTGTTCTAAGTCAAACTGGCATACAGTTTACTGAACAGTTAGTGTGGTCGAATTCCCTAAAGGCTTAACACATCGAAGATAATCGCAGTTTGAAGGAATTGGCGTACAGTTCCAGCTGCGTGGGTATGGGAAAGGATATGGCGTACAGTTCAACTTTTCCATACTCAGTATCAGTGGTTCTAAAGCAAATTGGCATACAATATTCTTGAACAGATAGTGAGAAGATAATTTCCTGAAGGCTTAGTCCATTGTGGATCATAAATAAAGAACAAATGCAAGGAATAAATTCGATGGTAGTGTGGAGCACTTTTTTTATGAATTGGAGAGGAGTGAACGATACATTGAAAAGCATAGAATAACAATTATTGATAGTACTTGCGAAGGTGATGCGCGTTCCATGGTTTGACAAGAACGTCCCTTTCAACAGTGCGTAGATAATAAAAACCAGTTCGACCAACCTTGTCGATAATGTATGGTCCTTCCTAGTTGGCCCTAAGCTTGTCGTTGGGCTTTGGGATCTCGAACAAAACTAGATCTCCAGATTTGAAAGATCGAATCCGGACTCTCTTGTCGTATGATCTCTTCAGAATCTACTAGTTAGCAGCTAAGCGAAGTGCGGCACCTTCTCATTTTTCATCTAGGAGATCCATTTCGCTACATAACAATTCTTTATTATCCAGAGTGTGTACAACATTTGACTTCTGAGTGGGAGCTACCAGTTCTGGAGGTATGACAGCCTCAGTTCTGTAGGTCAGTGAAAATAGTGATTCACCAGTTGATCGTCTAGGTGTAGTTCGATATGCCCATAGGACCCTAGGTAGTTCCTCAACCCATAAACCTTTTGCGTCGTCGAATTTATACTTCATGTTATCCAAGATGACCCTATTAGAGGCTTCGGCCTGGCCATTGCCTTGTGGGTACCTTGGAGTAGAGAACAGATGGGTAATGCGAAACTCCTCACAGAGTTCAACGACCAATCCTCCAGCAAACTGTTGCCCATTATCTGAGATGATAACTTTGGGTATGCGAAACCTGCAGACTATGTTATTCCAAATGAACTTTCTAACGTCATGTTCTCGAATGAAGACAGGGGGAACTGCTTCTATCCACTTGGTAAAGTAATCTGTCACAACTAGTAGGAATCGAACATTACTAGGAGCAGGTGGTAGAGGTCCTACGATATCAGTTCCCCACTGTGCAAATGGCCATGGACTGGCCAATGGGTGTAGTTCTGTTGCTAGAATATAGATTAGCGGAGTATATCGTTGACATTTTTCATATTTGCGGACAAAAACCTGTGCATCCTTTTAGCATATAAGGCCAAAAGTATTTTTGCCTTAGGATCTTGAGAGCAAGTGTTCTGCCTCCAGCATGGTTGCCACAAATTCCTTTATGTACTTCTCGCATAACTTGTTTAGCGAGATGTGGGGAGAGACATCTAAGATGAGGTCCCAGAAAGGACTTCTTGTACAGATCGTCTCCAACGAGGGTGAATCTTTGTATCTTTGCAAGCAGACGCCTTGCTACATTCTTGTCCTCAGGGAGTGTTCCGTCTTTGAGGTAGGACTTATATGGATCCATCCCACTTGGAGTAATGGCTAGAAAAATACAAACTGTTGTAACTGGGATCTGAATGCTAGATTTCACCTAGAAATCTATAGGGATGGAGCGTGACTCACTGTTGCCCAACATCGAGGCAACATATGTCAAAGCATCTGCGTGTCGATTTTCGGATCAAGGCAGCTGATAGAACTGAATGTTTTCAAACTTTCCTTGAAGACCCCTTACCAATTCCAGGTATTTGGCCATTCATTCATCCCTGGCCTCATACCCTCCATCAACTTGGAACACAACCAGTTGTGAGTCACTAAAAACTGTGAGGTGTGTTAGGCCCTAGTCGAGGGCCATTGTGAAACCAGCAAGTATCGCCTCATACTCTGCCTCATTGTTAAAGGCATTCCAGCCTAATTGGATAGATTTCTCAAGCCGCATACTGTCGGGAATAACTAACACATCTCCAACTCCTACACCTCTGTCATTTGAAGATCCATCCACAAATAGCCGCCATTTGGAGCTCGACTCCCATCGATCTGGATGGGAGTTTAGAGATTCAGACAGGATGCCATCATCAGGATGGGGGTGGTTGAATCATACCCTGTGTAGGTCATTGGGAAATCTCCTAAGAATTCTGCTAGTGCCTCTCTGAGATTCTGGGGACGTAAATAATATCATATTCTGACAGTTGCACAGACCATTTAGCTAGTCTTCCTGACCTATTCAGTCATTCCAGAACTGATCGCAATTGCTACTCTGTGATCACTCTGATGGTGTGGGACTGGAAGTACAGTCGTAATTTCTCTGCGGCAAAAACAAGTGCTAAAGCGACTCTTTCGAGTTTAGGGTACCTTGTTTCTGCTGGTAGGAGCGTCCGACTCAAGAAATAGATAGGCTTTTCAACCTTCTTTTCATCCATGCGTATCATTACAGAACTAATGTCGTAGTCATGAGGAACAGAGATAAAGACCCAAGACTTCTCCCTCAATAGGTTTTGAAAGGATCGGCGGTGCCCCCAAGTATGTTTTGAGTTGATTGAACACCTTTTGGCATGTTTCCGTCCATGCAAAGGAGGTGTTCTTTCGCAGTAACTGAAAGAGGGGTTTGCACTTATCTGAACTCTTGGAGATGAACCTATTCAGAGCTGCTAACCTGCCTGTAACTTTTTGAACATCTTTCATATTTTTAGGTGAAGGCATCTCTATGAGTGCTCGGATCTGATCTGGGTTCACCTCAATCCCTCTCTTAGTAACTAGGTACCCTAAAAACTTTCCTGATGATACAGCGAAAGCACATTTTGCAGGGTTGAGCTTCATGTGATACTCTCGAAGAACGTCAAATGCACGTTTCAAGTGGGAGAGATGATCTCCCCATTTCAGACTTTTGATCAGGAGATCGTCCACATACACCTCCACAATGTCGCCTATTAATCCTTCGAACATCTTGTTTACCAAACGCTGGTATGTGGCTCCTGCATTTTTTAATCCGAATGGCATGACCTGATAGTAGTACAGGCCATCCTCGATTATGAAACTGACATGCTTGTGGTCATCTTCATGTAAAAGGATCTGGTTGTAGCCTTATGACCTATCTGTGAAGGATAACAGTTCATGTCTGGTCGTCGCATCCACTAACTTGTCAATTCATGGCAGAGGATAGCTGTCTTTCGAACATGCACGGTTCAGATCCGTGAAGTCAATACAGATTCTCCACGACCCATTCCTCTTTCTTACTGGGACGATATTAGAAATCTAGGTGGGAAAATTGATTTCCCTGACAAAATTAGTTGCCTTTAGTTTTTCAACTTCAGCTTTTACCACCCTGGATCTGTCAGCACCTATCCTTCTCGGTTTCTGCTTGACTACTACTATATCACTACAGACATCAATTCCTAGCATTTCTTCGAATGATCAAGCAAACACATCTCTGTGCTGTCGGAGGAACTATATCAAAGCTTGGCACTCTTCAACACTCAACAAGGTGCCGATGAAAGTGGTCGTTGGCGAGCTACCACCTATAATTTTCACTTATTCTAATGGCTCCAGTGAGGGGGAATCCTCCCTTTCTCGTGGGACCAGGTCCGAGACTGGTGGATCCAACTGTAATTGCTATTTGGCGGGTCACCCCACCTTTATTGGTTCAAAAGGGAGTGGTGAATGCTTCGTCGCCAGCGCATAGCATGCTTTGGCAGCCACCTGATCCCCTCTGATCATCTCAATTGTCCCGTTATGCGGGAACTTCAAACATTGGTGATAGGTGCTAGGAATAGCACGGAGTCTGTGCAGCCAGATCCTGCCCAAGATCATATGATAGGGTGTGTTAGCTTTTACTATGACAAAGTTTATGATGAGTTACCAGACCAGTAGCTACGGGTAGTTGGATCTCTCCAACTATTAGAGCTTTGACCCTACTGAATCCATATAGGTTGGAGTTGGTGGCGACCATTTCAGAGTCTAGAATTTGCAGCTTTTTGAATGTGGCGTAGTATAGCACATTTGCTGAGCTGCCTGGATCAACCATTATGCTATTCATCAAATCATAATCTCCAAAAGGAAGTGTCAAAACAAGCGCATCCTCATGGGTGGTCTGGATGCTGCAATAGTCAGCCTCAGTGAAGAGGATGAGCAAATCCTTGTGGGGTACCGCGCTATCCTGAACTCCTATAGTCAGCTCGTTGTTCATGATCCTCATCTGCTTGGCGATGCGCATTTGATATCGCGCACCCTTTTCAGTGATCTGTTCATTTCATTTACTTGCTTTTCTGGAAATCATATTTATTTGGAGTCGGCCATTGAGCGGTCCAGCACCTAGAGGATCCTGAACTGACGTGCTGATCTCCTCAGGCTGTACTATATTGGCCTATTCGTGTGCCACAAACTGCTTCAGATACCCCCTTTCAATCAAATCCTATAGTTCATTTTTTAGGGTCCTGCAGGCTCTAGTGCTGTGACCCTTACTCTTATGGAACTTGCAGTAGGACTTTTGGTCTCTGGTACCCAGGGAGCCTAGCTTTAGCAGAGCTGGCCATTTGAGGTAGCTCTGATTTTTTATCGAGTCCAGAACCTCATCTGGCATTTTGTTCAGAGGGGCAAAGTTTCTATCCATCGAGGGAAGAGCTTTTTCAGTTCCTTCCACACGTGGCTTCTTCTATGGTTTTCCATCTGAACTATTGGCTACATTTTGGTATTGCCCTCTATGCATTTGTCCCTTTGATGGAGATTCGGCCCTTTGGCGATTACGATTACTATCTCTCTTTGATTTTTGATGGGAATAATTTCCATTCCCTTCCCGAGGAAGCCCAATAACTGTCCGACTAATTTTCTTCGCTTCCTGACGTCTGTTTAGGACATCTTCTTCCCACCCCGCATGAGTTTCAACCCTGTCAAGGAGTTCCTCTAAATTGCAGGGTGGTTTCTTGGAGAGAGATCCGAATAAGGCGTTGTTTTCATCCAACCCTTGTTTGAAAGCTATTATAGTAGTCTGTTCGTCACAAGACTCTATTTGGATTGAAATTTCCATGAACCGTTGCATGTAAGACCTCAACGCATCTCCCTCCTTTTTCTTGATGTTGAATAGGGCATCGATCCGTTTTGGCTGATACTTGTTGCATGAGTACCTGTCTATGAAGGTCCTAAATAGTTCTTCTGAGGACCTGATCTGATGCTCAGGTAATCTGTGATACCACTGGAGCGTTGATCCAGATAGGGAGGCTTTGAACTCCTGACACATGACATGGTCATGTCTCTCATATTGTCCCATAGTGGCACTATACTTGAATACGTGACCGACTAGATCTGACTTGCCACTAAAGACACTAAACTTCAGTTGTCTGTACCCATAGGGGTATGGCTTCCTTATCACCTGTGATGCAAAATGAGATATGCCTGCTACCATTATGGTGGATTGAACAAGGGAGTCTTGCATGTTTCTCCCATTGCCTATCATCCGATGCATCTGATGGATCAGGTCATTCTTCTCAGTTTCCCATACACTTTCCTTAGTAGAAAATTTCCTGTTCTGAGTTCTTTTTCGGTGTCGAGGGTCGACATCACGATCCTGGTTAGTGGACTCCGGCTATGAGGTTGCTCCTGAGTCCTCATCTGAGTTGCTATATTCTGACTCAGATAGCTCGCGCCGAACTGGGTCCCCTCGCCTTGGGTTCTTAGTACGACCAGCTTCGGGAGGGTCGTCATCATTGAGATCGATAAGTGGCTCCTTCCCTATGTCGGACTGATATAAGTACCTTAGCAGCTGTAATTCTCGCCAAGGTTAATCGTCCAACAGATGTGTGTTTGACCCAGACGCAGTACTATGCTTATCGTTTGTTTGATCTCCCAACAGAGTATTCAACGATCTTGCAGGCAGGGCCTCTATGCCAAGAATTTGTTGTTGACGATTGGGCTTCGACCGAACAGAACAAGTTGCGCTATTTCAGAGATCATCAAGCTGAGATTCGTGCAGAGTTGTATTCAGGATTGACAGATGTTACAGCACAGGGACTGAATCCAAATCAAGTGGGCCAGCATTTTATTCTACCATCGTCTCATACAAGGAGTCCAAGGCATATGTATGAGATTTATCAAGATGCAATGGCAATCACATGATACAATAAACATCCGGATGTCTTTGTTACAATCACTGCAAATCCGAATTGGCCAAAAATTCAAAATGAGCTTAAGAGTCACCAGACAACATCTGATAAACCTGCGTTGGTCGCCCGAGTATTTGAGATGAAGCGAAAAGTGATAATGAATGCAATCTTAAAAAATGAGACGTGCAGTGGCACATGTTTACACCATTGAATTTCAAAATGCAGCCTCCCACACATGCACGCTCTCATATTCTTTCAACATGAGGATAAGATTCGCACCACTGAACAAGTGGATTGAATAGTTTCTGCCGAGATTCCAGACCCAGACACTCAACCTGCACTCTTTCAGACCGTTATGAAGTGCATGATTCATGGTCTGTGTGGTACTAAAAACCCAGAAGCACCATGTATGCAAGATGGCAAGTGCAGGTTCCATTATCCACAAGAATTTGTTGAAAAGACAATGATGGATCGAGAAGGGTACCTTCTTTATATGCGTCACAACACAAGAAAAATGTACAAGGTCAAAAACAAGATAAGAGGTGAGCATATCGTTGACAACCGAAATATCACTCCGTACAATCCATATCAATCTGAAATGTTCGACTACCACATTAACGTTGAAGTATGTGCATCAGTTTGGGCGGTCAAATATATCACTAAGTATATTTGCAAGGGATTTGACAAAACAACTATGGTGCTAACTGGAGCGAATGACGAGATGCAACATTACATCGACAGGAGGTATATTGGACCACCAGAAGCTGTATGGTGTCTATTAGAGTTTAGAATGCACGATGAGGTACCAAATGTTGTTCGCTTGGTAGTCCACTTGCCTAGAATGCATCGGGTTATTTATAAAGGCAACAAAACAGATAGAAGAAATTATTGCTCGAGCTAAGCGTCAGAAATCAACTCTAAATGTATTCTTCAAATATTGTGCTAAATATCCACATGCCAGAAAATACACTTATCAAGAATTCCCTCAACACTTTGTTTTCGACAAGTCTAAGAAAATTTGGACACCCAGGAGCAAAAGTTGTTATGCTATTGGTCAGATGTATTTTGAAGTCCAAATGTAGGTGAACGTTTCTATCTTTGTTTGTTGTTAACTGTTGTAAAAGGCCGACATGTAGGAACCGTTATGGTTGCATCGAATGATTTACAAACAATGAAAACCCATGCTCAGCGGAATAAAGGGTGTTCACGATTTTGGTTAGAATCATACCTTTGATCAGCTGTGATAACTCTGAGAATCTAAGCTCTACGAATCAGCAACCTCTTGATCTTCTGTTGTATTCCTGTCCTTGGAATGGACGTTATGTGGGCAACAATCTACCAGCCCTTTCTCTCTCTTTCCTTGCCTCTCTTTTTCAATCACTGAACTTGATTAATTTCGGCCAAGAGAAAAAGGGTTTCTTTTTATAGGCTACAACAGGGACCATGAGGAGAAATTAGGGTTAGGTCTCCTGACGGGCTTGGGCTTCCCATGTTCGCCCAGAACACACGGCCCAAGTCCGTCAACAAATGGCTTATTCCACTAAAGGTCATTGTTGCACTACCGCCCTAATCCCAAATTACGTGTATGGGCTCCATATTATATGCTTGTTGATCTCCCTGTGTTAAGATATTGAATGCCTATTGATTAAGTCAAGTTACTGACAACTACATTAATTAACTTCTTATGTCTTTGAGTAATACCACTCAACCTCATTGTCATGTCGGAATAAATCTACCTACAGGGTTTACATGATGATTCTTATGAGCTCCTCAAGGAGACATCATCAACCCGACTTCCTGCGGGTCACGGATTCCTTCTATAATCAACAACACACCTTACATACAATGTCATTACCCAATCCATCGAGTTTGTTGATTCACAAATGAATCTCACTCATTGATGATTTAAAGAAATGTACAATGCACGTAAGTGCCAGTTATTATATCCAGATTAAGAGGACAAGCATCCATAATAACAGTTTGTTATCTTATATAGTCAATATAAAGAGAAACAACCTCACTTGGTCCTGTTCAATACACACAAAATGTACTAGTGTAATCCTGTAGTCAAGATAGACTAATACCAGATTATACTATAACCGTACCAATGGTTTGTCCAAATCTATCTAGGTTGTGAACGTTTACTTATACTTTATAAGGTACTGATGATATGATCTTCTGTGTGTCACCACACACCATATCATCTACAACATAAAGTATTAGACGCATGCATATAACTAATAACATATATAATATGCATAACATTTGCCCATATGATTATCATTCAAAATATAAAGAATTAGAGTTAATACAAAAGTAATGTTTTTAGTATATAACCCTATCACCGCAGTCATTTGAATCATTGAAATTTGTAGATGGTGTTCCATATAGTACATTTAGAGCCGTATGTATAGCACAGGGACTGTTAGAAGATGATAAGGAGTAGAAACAGTGTTCAAAGGAGGCAATTGTGACGCAAACTGGGTATCAACTATGAAGACTTTTCAGTGTTATCCCTCTAGAGTGCACTCCAACACGTCCAGAAATATTGTGGGATAGATTTGCATTACAAATATGTGATGATCTTGCACCCAAGATGAAAACATTGTTTTTCATTTCAAATCCATCTGACAACCAAGTAAAATACTACGACTTATTTTTATTGGACCAAATCCTTTTTGAGAGTGGTAAGAAGCTTTCAGATTTCCCAGACATGCCACTACCAAGAGAAAATTTTGGAGCAACACCAACTTCAGTATGGCAAATGATAATGTCAGTCGTCTTAATGAAGAGCAACGCCAAGCTTTCAATGCAGTGACGGATACTATGCACAATGCTAAAGGAAAATTATTTTTATTAAATGGAGCTGGGGGTACTAGAAAAACATTTCTATACAATACAATTTCAGCATCATGTCGTAGTATCGGTAATATCGTGATTATGGTGGCTTCTTCTGGAATTAAGGTCTTTATTATTATTATGCGTAGTTTGAACTACCCACTCAACATTTAGGTTACCACTAGATGTGTTAGAAGACACAATATATGGATTTGATAAAGAATCATTGCAAGTCAAACTTTTCAAAGAGATGAAACTTATTATTTGGGATGAAGTCCCCAGGTAACATAGACACTATGTAGAAGTTGTTAATTGATCACTCCAGGATATATGTTGCAATAAGCATCCATTTGGTGGAATCACTGTGATTCTCGAAGGGGATTTTAGGCAAACTTTGCATGTTATACCGAAAGATGTTCGTGAAGAATTTGTCATTGCATTATTGAGACGATCTCCACTCTAGATACATGTGGAAGTGTTGCATTTGGTTCAAAACATGCGGCTTGATATGACAGAGCTAGATAAAATCGACTTTGCAAACTATTTGAAAGAGGTAAAATATCTACTTTAACTATTTATTTTGAACTGTATTTTTGTAAATACTCTTACATAGTAGCTCATCATCTAAGTTTAACTGATTTGTTTAGATTATAACGAATCTGAAAGATACGATAAAGCTTTCATCTGGGATACGACATTACAGAAATCTCGAAGAACTCATTTACTTTGTGTACCCAAATTTGAACGTAGAGGGCACAAGGTCAGCTGATTTATTAAGAGAGCATACTATTCTAGCTGCACATAATGAGGATGTCAAGGAAATCAATGGCACTGCCTTAAAATTGTTTCCTGGAGATGTTATTGAATATTTAGTAGCAGATAAATCAGTTGAAAAAGATTGCAACTCTCCTGCGAATGGAGGTGATTATCCAAGTGAGTTTTTAAATTCACTTGATCCCTCAAGTTTACCTCCTTTCCAACTAAAGCTAAAATGTGGGAGCCCGATTATGCTGCTCATAAATATAGCACCAAGAAATGGACTTTGCAATGGAACACGACTAATAGTTCTTCAATGTGCTCCTAAAGTGATTCAGGCTAGGATTTTAACTGGATACAAAGCAAGTGAGCCGGTACTTCTCCCGAGAATTTCTTTGATGCTTTCATCTAATGACATGGCAGTTCCAATGACACGGAGTCAATTCCCTATAAGACTCGTGATAAGAGCCCAAAACTGTAGTTTTAAACTCTTAACAATAATACTTTTAAACCAATTATGCAAATAATAAATAAGAGTTAATGCTGATTACGTGTTTTATGTATTTCATGCATTAAAGTCAATTATGTGCAGAAATGTGCCACTTTGGCGAGATAAAGGATCAAGGGTTAGTTGCTAAGAAGTTCTGTGATTAAAGGCCAAGATTCAAGGAGAAAAAGCCTTTGTAAAGCCCAGTCAAAAGTTGAAAAGTCAAAGTCAACGCAGGTAGAAACAGCACACAAAAGTTAGCAGAAATTCCGAAGACTGTATCTTTGGACTTAGGCCTTGGAATTGGGCCTGCCTTATGTAAAAACGACCAGAGCTTTCCAATGGTCCAAACCTTGACCCAATCAAAGGAGCAAAAGTGGAGGAAAAGCCTGCTGAAGTCAGATCCAACTGAAAAGGGCCCTGTGGACTTAAGAGATTGGGTTTTGGGCTCGATTTTTCGGCCCAAAACATGGCTCCTCAGCCCATGCACGAAAATGTGGATCTGGTCTCCTCCATTTCAACACACAAGAATTAACCCTTAAGAAATATTTAGTTTAGGTAGCAAGTAGCCATTAGAGAATAATTCTAGATCTAGTTTTTACATTAAACTAATTAATTTTCTATTACCTTGTTTTAATTTAGATTATTGAATGATTGTTAATTCTTTATTAGATTAATAAAAATAGTTAGTTCTTTATAATTTCAGTTTTTGTTATTTAAAATTACTTAGATCTAATTTCGATTCTTAGTTGTTAATCATTTCTTAATTGTTAAGTTAGATTTGAATTATTAATTAGATCAAATTAGTAAATTTACAATCTTTCTATGATGCCTTGCTTAGATTCAATAAGAAATGATAGCATAATGATTCTAGGCTAAACCTCTATTAGAGGGGGTTAAAGAAACTTTGATGAAGCTTGATCTTTGTTAACTTAGAAATCGTCGTGATAATCTATTTAATTCTAGAAAGTAATTAGTTCACCATGAGAATGGGTTTGGTTGCTTCACATGCTAGTTATTAATTGGTAGAGATTGCCATGTATAATTAGGGATTAGAAATACCATTTTGATATGCGAAAGCATTGAAATTTGAATCACGACGAATCTTTGTTAGTTGATTATGTCGAGTTAAGGTGGAATCAATCCTCCCTAATTCCTTATCATATAGTCAATTTAGAAATTCCGTAGTTTGAATTAGCATATCTTGTTATTTGAATTCACATCGTAGTATAATTCCCTTCGTAAAACTCTCATTAACTTTAGATAGACCGATAGTCGTAGAAAATATTGAATGTTATAGAACTAGGAGTGGAACGAATCTTTTACTCCACTCTATTTCAATAGATTCGAGAGTAGAATAATCTTTGATAAACACACGAATTGAGTTTTAGTTTTACTTGCGTTTAGGTTCATCACTTTTTTGTGAGTAGAATTATATATTCAATTTTTACCTTTATCAAATGGCGTCGCTGCCATCTTAGTTCCCTTTAGTATTGTTTTCTTTAGAATTGTTAGTCTTCCAAAGTCCCATAACCCATCCACCCTTGTTTGATTCTAACTGTGGTTGTCCGTTTCAGCATTGAAATTTTCCTCGCAGAATTACATGGAGCGACCAGCACTACCTCTAGGCGGCATAAACTAAAAAAAGCGCATACAGCACGCGCTGGAACTCCAATTTTACCCCCGAAATGACCACCATCCATCCAAGGCAAACTCGAAACTTCCCCCCCAGCTGAAGTTCCTAGAACTTGAGTTTTTACCCTAAGCGCGACCCGCACCCATCAAAGGCAAAGTTCGAGCGCCCCCCGCGCTGAAGCGCCTAGAGCTCCAGTTTAACTTGAGCGCGACCTCTGCTAAAACTGCATGATTTCCACAAGTTTGTTTCAAACTTCCATTTCTTTAAGGTTTTCAGTGTTCTAACTTGTTATATACACTGAGCACGCGTATACAAGACGCTATTCATAAGCGAAGCAAGGAGGCATTCAGGTACTTCTTTCTTCAACACCTCGCATCTCCTGTTAGAGGTTCATACTAGCATATAAAGATTATTTGGAGTATTGTCGTGTTTAGTTAAGATTGGTCTTAGCCTTGCATGAGATTAAGGTCAGGTCGAAGAAAAACGCCTAACGTAAATAACCGACAACGTCAACAAACACCCTTTTCTAGTATACCACTTACTACACCTCTAGCTAATATACCACACACCACACCTGAAACAATGGCTGAAGAAAGAGAGTTTCCTCTCTCTGACTTTTACAAATTAAGCCTTGAACGATAGCCCAAAATCTTGCATCGTTCTATCAGACCCAGTGGGGGATTTCCGAATTCCCCCAAATATATTTAATTTGTTACCCATTTTTCATGGGTTAAACCATGAAAAACCTTATCAGCACATGCGTAGGATTGACCAAGTCCTTACTACATTTCACCATCCTATGGTTGGTGTTGAACAAATTAAACTGAGGGTGTTTCCTTTCACCTTAACCGATAAGACAGCGTCTTGGTTAACTGCCCAAGCGCCTAATTCTGTGGACTCGTGGGTCAAACTTGTTCAACTATTTATGGAACATTTTTACCCACCACTGAAGACCGATGAAATGCTTTCCAAGATTCATTTCTTTCGATAGAATCCTCATGAATCATTTTCAGAGGCTTGGAATCATTTCACCGATCTTCTTATAGAGTGTCCACACCATAACCTAGCGAAAGACACATTAGTTCGTGCCTTTTTCAAAGGACTTTTACACCACCATAAAGAAGTCCTTGACATAATGAATGGGGGTAGTTTCCTAAGTAAGGGAGCCTCAGAGGCTTATAAATTTTTAGAAGATCAAACTAAGCGTAATAATAACTGGGGGGTAGTGACGATATCTCCCGTTCCACTAGTTCTTCTACAACAGTTAAAGTCGTCGGTATGTTTGAGATGAAACCCGATCCTGAACTTAAAAATTTAATCGAATCTCTCACTAAAAAGGTAGAGGTTATTTCTGTTCAACAAAAACCTATTCCCGTCATGAATGTCAACTCCAATCCATGTAATTTCTGTTTGAGTCCAGAGCATCTCGACTCCTATTGTCCTCTCGCTTATGAACAACAACAATCACAACAAGATAATATTTGTTCCATTAATAGCGAACCTAACGCAGCTTGGCAACAAAACCCCAACTTCGGTTGGCGAAATAATCAACAACCTCCAAGGTTGTTTAATCCAAATGTTAGGCCAACAAACAATTACAACCAAGCTCAACCGAGGTAAGGACAAGGACAAGGAAATTATAATAATTATAACAATAATAATTATAACGCTAATAGAGGAATCGTGCCGGTAAATAATAACTATCAAAATCTACCCATTAATAATCAATGTGACATAATTCCTGTCACACAACCTATAGCTAACACTCCTCCACAACCAGATCGTTTCGACACCTTTATGCAAACCAAACAATAGATTTTACAAGCTATCCAACTTTCCTTACAGCAGTTAGCACAAGAGAAAGTACAACCCAAAGGTGTGTTTCCAGGTCAAACGATACCTAATCCTAAAACAACAAACACAACCTTTGAGGTACACGGTAATACTAGTAAGGATAATGAAAACGTTGGTGAGCTAAATTCCATCACCACTCTCCGTTCAGGCAGAGTGGTTAATAACAAAGTAACTATGTCTATAGTTACCCCACCAGTAGTCCCTACACCAGATATTACACTAGATACAAAAACAGAAACTGAAGATCCTACCCCTGTAGAGGTACCAGTTAAACCATAGCCTAAGAAACAGAAAAGCAAGGTTAGCCATCCTGTTGATCCATATGCTAAATATAGAGAGAAACTATCGTTTTCTTAGAAATTAGCTATGTTAAACAAAGATACAAATTTTGACAAGATTAGAGAAGTTTTTAAAAATCTAACGATAAACTTACCTTTTCTTGAAGTGATTAAAAAGTTACCTCACCATGCTAAGTTTCTTAAAGAGTTGTGTACTACTAGGCGTAAGACAAAGATTCTTAAAAACGCCTTTTTAACTGAACAGTTTCCAACCGTAACGGAACACAATGGAATCGTTAAGTACAAGGACCCTGGTTGTCCTACTGTACAATGCACTTTAGGGGATACTCACACGACCACTACTTTATTAGACCTGGGGGCGAGTGTTAACTTACTCCTTTATTATTTATATAAACAAATAGGTCTACAGGAAATGCAACCTACAACAATGATGTTGCAATTAGCTGATAGGTCTATCAAGTATCCTAAAGGTGTAGTGGAAAACGTGCTGGTTAGGTTCAGGATTTCTACTATCCTGCGGATTTTGTTATCCTTGATACAGAAGTCGCTAACGACTCTGTTCCAATCATTTTAGGGCGCCCTTCCTTGGCAACTGCCAACGTGCTTATAAACTACCGCGATGGTTTGATGTCCTTGTCCTTTGGCCATCTTTCCGTTGAAGTCAATGTTTTTAAAACAATCAAACAGTTTCCTGATATGAATATCGATGGAGAGGTTAGCATGATCGAGAGCTTTGCTCATGATTATTTCAAAACCACGTTTCCAGATGACCAGATGCACAAATTCCTTTCCTTTGGAAGTTCCAACTTCGACAAAGACTCCTTGGACGTAGATGAAATTGAGGAAGATTTCCTTCAACTCTTTTGCAACTCTTCCCTGCCATCTCGCAAGTCCTACCCTACCGACATCCATTTATCCCTTGACGCTATGACGGAAGATGAATTTTTCACCCTCTATCCCAGTGATTCTTTTGACCCACCTATTGAGGAATGTCTGGCATATCTCAAGGCTTCTAATGATCTAGACCTGAGAGCTCTAGCTGACACTCATTCATCTTCCATCACCAATATTCCCCACCTTCCACCTTTTCAAAGGAACCTGGAGTTTGCGCTTGACCCTCTTGCTTCTTCTATGCTGAACGATTTTCTAAATCCTCTTAATACAGAAATAATTCCCAAGGGAAAGGCACTTGACACCTTTATTTTCATAATTGAGACAGTTCCCACCTACACCATGAATGAGTTTTGTGCTAAACCCACATTCTCATTTTTTCCATTCCTTACTTCTAAATCTTATCCATATCCAACATATCTTCCACAAACATCCATTTTCTCACGATCATTCACTTGGACACCCTCTCGTTCAAAGATAAAAAAGAAGGTGCATGCTCGGTTACGTCTAGATATATCAAACTTCACTATTTACCCCAAAAGGATAATGAGAGATGAGCTTGAAAACGTAATGTTTGTGCAACGTTGAGTAAGTGACGATGCTTTCTTTCAACAACAGTGTTTTGTTGGGGAGTAGCAACGCAACTACGCTAGTGGATAACCCCATGTTTGCATATTGTGGGATATAAATTTGGATCCATTGTCAGATCGAATGATTTGGATTTTATGAAAATGGTCATCAATGTTGCTATGGCCAGATATGAGCGAATATATTGTAGAATGAAATTGAGTATGAACCAGGGCAAAAAAAGATTGTAACACGACTAAAATCATCGACAATAGTTAAGAAAAAGCGAGCATTGGAATAGGATGGTAAATGAAAAGGACCCCAAATATCACAACAAATCATTTGAAAAGGTCTAATAGTTTTTATTGAATGAGAAAAAGATAAACTTGTTTGCTTAACTTGCGGACAAATATTGCAAGTAGCATTATTGGAACTAGAAATAAAAGAAAACTGCTTAGCTAAAATCTGCAAAGGCGTAGAAGAGAGATGTCCTAAGTAATAATGCCATAAATTATTGGTGGTGGAGTTGTGGGATGAGCAAGCGGAAGCTAGTTGGAGATGGTAGAGTCCCCCATTAAGCCGTCCTAATCCAATATTCTTTTTCGTTAATTGGTCCTGAAAAATGCAAGAATCATTAGCGAACGTGACAGAGATAGGGTGAGATTTGACTAGTTCACTAATGGAAAGCAAGTTAAAATGAAAAGCGGGAACGAACAGAATGTTGTCAAGACGCAATAGAGGAGAGAGAATAACACTACCAACATGAGTAATTAAATGGTCTGTTCCATCCAGAAGTTTAAGAGCAGAATATGTTAAACAAGTATGATAATGAGAAAACAGATGTAATAATGAGCATACATGATTGGTAGCACCATAGTCAATGATCCATATGGATTTAGAAAAACACGAGAAAGATATACCTGTCATGTTTTCTTGTGAAGTGGTACTACTTGAATTAAGCAAACTGAGAAGTTGGTTGTATTATTCGGTGGAGAAAACAGGAGAATTGGAGTCCGTAGCCACCGAATTAGCTTGAAAGCGGCTTGGGGAATAACCGTGCAGTTTGTAATATGTACCAATATGATGTCCAACACGGTTACAGTGATTGCAGAATGAAGCAGCGCGTCGTCGCTGCCCTTGTTACCACAGATCCGAGGGCGACGCGCTTGAGGTCATTTCGAACCCGGTGTTGTCTTCAGAGAGGTTTAGACGGGCCTAAATTCGGAGAAGAAGCCCAGTTGGTCTTTTGAAAGTGGGTACTCAGGGCAGCAACGTCTGGAGCAGAAGGAAGAGAGTGCATGAATCTCTTGTTGCTTCTCTTCCTGTCGGATTAAAGAATAAATTTTGGACATACGAGGAAAAAGATCCATTAAGAGAATTTGATTGCGAATGGATTGAAAACGAGCATCTAGGCCTTACATGAATTTCATAGAACGACCGTCTTCAACCTCTTTGGCAAAAATAGATGCATGACTATAAGTACAGACATGCATAGTAGACAAAAAACTTAATTCATCCCATAAAGATTTAAGTAAAGTGAAGTAATTAAACAGTTACCGGACGATTGTCTTGTTTGAGAAGAGTGATAGAATCCTTCAGTTGAAAGACCTTGGGTGCATTAGTTTGTGAAAAATTGTCACCTAGATCTTTCCAGATTTTGGATGCAGAGTCGACATAGAGGATGCTTCCACGGATATTTGGAGTAACAGAATTGAGAATCCATGAAACAACGAGGTCATCACATCGCGACCACTTGGATTTTTCTTTGGGAGTACTAGGAGGTGTGACAGAGCCATCGACAAAACCAAACTTATTCTTTGCTTGAAGGGCTCCAGAGATAGACCGTAACCAAGTCGGATAATTGTCATCGGATAACAAAGGAGAGACGAGAATAGCCGTAGGACTATCTGAGTGGTGTACAAAGAAAGAATCATCGGAACCTGGAGGAGAGTCATTATTGGTGTTTGAGGCGTCGACCATTGAGAATTGAGAGGAGGCGGAAGCTTAGAGCAGTTAGAGTTAGGGTTTAGATCGAAATTAGACTAATACCATGATAAATTAGAGAGAGATTTGAGAATATTTACTTGATTGATTTCTAATGAGATTACAATGGTTTATATAGAGATTACAAGTTCCTAAAATTGAAATAAACACAAACTGTGCGAGTCTTTATAAACACAAGCGGTGGATTTCTAAACAGGACGCGAGTCAGGGACACGCTCTAACTGTGCCTTGAATAGAGCGCGTGTGCGCGCTTTGCACTCTGACATACTGAACAACTTCTAATTAACTGATTCGCAATGCAGCTTTGATGAATGCCAATGGCAAAGTACAAATCATCTTAGTCCTCCCTAGACAAACCTTTTTCGTCAAGTTATCGTAATCATTGTCTTCGATTACATCCAGGAGCTTTGAATACAAAATTGCGGCCCCCCAAAATGGCAAACGATAAGTCATATCGAGCTGAAAAGCTCCCTCCTCAGCTAGGCTGTAGTAAAATCTAGCTCTTTTAATCTGAAATTTCACGAATTCTTTCCAATCATCAGTGACCTTCGAAAAATATCTTTCTCTGATAGCCCGAATTGTGCAAGTTCATCTTGTGGAAGATACACTCTTCCCATCAGAGCACTGTTAAAAGTAGCTATTAATTGTCAAAGCAAGTCAAACACAGTGAAAGCAAGCACAGAAAGTGACAAACTATAGTGTGTTGAATAGCGAGGGGGAGGGCGCTGAAGGGGCTAGCTATAGCATATAGAGTGCTCAGGTCGCGGCAGTTTTTTTCCCACGGCATTTCACAAATCAGTGCGCCAATGTTTGGAATCGGGACTATCTAGTATCTACCAAGACGAACCAAATCCCTTAAGATATAGCGTGAAGTTGCGAATAGATTAAATTTACTAATTACCTCTAGAGCTATTTTAATCAAGTTTAAATAGATGAGACTCACTCTTCTTTGACGTCTCTAAGGATGTTGGTAATTTGAACAGCAATACACACATACAAGACGGTATCATAGAGTTTCCGTAAAGGCTCAGGTTGAAGCTCCACTGAAGGGACAACCATAAGCCCTGGAGCTACAGCAACATGGTAACAATACTGATAAAGTTCTTCAAAGTTTTCATATCTGCATTTTGTTATGTCCATTCTCATTCCATCAATCAGGTCCTTAAAAGGCTACAGTGGGAAAAGAATAGAAAGAAAATCAAACTACTCGAGCTTGAGCAGTTAATTTGAAGTAAAGCAACTGTATCATTCCATTGAGTCCTTAAGCATATGTACCAAGTACCTTTATATCTATTGGAAATTTGTAAACAGTATCTGTAAGTGCAGCATCCAGGATATCATGAGGTCTTCCATTGAAGATATCTTGAAGTCTCTCTTCCCATCTATCAAGAACATCAACACCAACATCGATTGCATTTGGCTCGTCAACAAGGTCATCCGTTCTCCTACACCAAGCTGTTCAAACCCACGTAAATTTTAAAGAAAACAACCAAACACAACCGCAATCAAATCGTTGTGTGCAGGTGCCAACTAGCAAAGTTATTGGTAAAATCTTTGGGTGATGATACCAGAAGTATGGGGCATCAAACAGTTACTGATCTCATTTTAAAAAAAAAATAAACAAAATCGAACGAATCGTTGTGTATGCCATGGAAAACCTTACCGTAAATTGACCAGACCGCCTTCTTTTGTTTATCAGGCAATAACAAAGATCCTGAAATTAGAGCAGCAAAAGTTAATTTTTGGTTAATTTTTTGATCAGTGGGCCGGGAAACGTACCTTGGTAAATATTTTTATCCCTTGCAGGGAAAGTATGGGTGCAACGCTCATAAGCTTCTTGTAGGTATGTAGGGCGGGATTCAGGTACCGTCCATGAATCCTTCATGGATGAATATTTGAGTTGAGAGTGCCTATTGAAAATTTCTGTTAAGTGCAAGTCACTGCATGCTTTGCGGCATTTTAATAATTCTTTATGGAAGTCATGAGAAATAACTTCCTTCTTGCCTACTCCTATACCACCTGTATTTGATGAAATTGAAAAAACTGAACACATTTTGTACTAACAAAGGATTTGCCAGTATAACAGAATTGAAAACACTGAATGGAATATGAACTGTCTGTAGCTATCATCTGCGCTATTATACTACATTATTGGGAGCGACTACACCACATGACCTTTATTTTATCAAAAAAAAAAAACTACACCACATGACCCAGGCACACAATTTCTTTACGTAAGTTACACCTGATTGGGCGGCGGGATTGATGTGGCAACAAAATCTCACGAGTCAACAAAGGGAAGATGAGGATTGCGTCCCATCCTAACCCAAATACAAACAAAAGTGTTGAAAGCGGAGCCAGGATTTTAGTTCAGTGTGGGCAAATTAACGTAGAAACGCCCACCTAAAAATTCTTAATACCAAAAATTGAAAATTTCAAACATACATATATTAATTATCCAAAAAATAAAATTTTCTAAAAACTCAAAATCAAACAAAAAAATTTCAAATTTCCACGACGAATACCCATTTTCTGAAAGTGGTGCATAATCGCCTCAGAATTAGTACTTTTAAATATCTCTTTCTCAATATATGTTACTAGGTATTCTCATTCAACCACTCATCTCATATATGATTTCGAAGTTGATTATTTACAATATGCAAAGCTGAAAATGCTTTCTCAACAGTTGTTTAGAGATTACGAGAGTTTCATATTTAAGCAACACATATATTATTTTTTAATTTCAATTGGAATTTACTTTAATACTTAGAATGTTTCAAATTTATAACTCCGAATCTTCACGAAAAAGACGACATCAAGTAGTAAGTTAGTCATCCTTTTTATTTTTTTAGGTTCTTTGTCTATTACCATTTTCTTTAAAGCGGCGCGGTATTGGCACCCCACTTGATAAGATTGGCACTCTTTTGACAAAAAATAAAATAATAATGATTATTTCTTATATGTCTTTTTAGACTCCACATGCTCGATAATTCTATGGCATCGGGTTGCCGCAAGATCCCATATCCCACGGCAGGCAGTTCAAACATTTTTTTTGTTTTTTTTTTTCACTTCAAATTTTGCATATTAAACATACACGATATATGGATATCTTATTTTCTTCTTTAAAACTTTTTTATACACTCCAAGAACAATACCAAAACCATGACAAAAAAAATGTAATCGAGGTATATAATTTTGTTATCTCGCAAAAATATTTTCATATACTATAAGGAAAATTTGTGATCAAATTAATAAATAAGAGTTTTAATAATTAACACAAGCAAAACTCCATTTTAGTGAACACAACCATCTTAGGCAACTAATTTTTTTTACAGTGGCTATTAAAAAAAAATTAAAAAGAAAAAAAAAGACTCATGGCAACCACCTTCCGTGGGATATGGGATCTCGCGGTAACCCGATGTCGTGAATTGTGCGATCTCGCAGCAACTTCTTGTCGTGAGTGTTTTTTATGTGATTAATGAAAAGGTGCCAATTCTATAAAGTGGAGTGTCAATACCACGACCCTTCTTTAATATTACCATTTTTAATTAATCCTCTTTTTAAAGTTTAGTGTTTGTTAATGTGATATAAAAATGGAAATGAATATAAACTTTGGATAGCGTTCAATCATTCTGATGAGCTTTTCTATTGAATGTATTCTCAAGCCAATCTAAGTATATAATTTTTAATTTATTTCCATTTTATTGTACAATAAATATCTCCAGCTTGAATTTGTATAATACCCAATCATCCTTAGTAGTCTGCCTCATAGGTGTTTGATTAAAGCACAGAATTAGATGTATTTCTTTCAAAAGAAAGAGCAAGCAGCACCCATTATGGTATTGAAATGTCATTGTAAATAAATATACACGGGTAAGTCACTTCAAGACTTAAGACGATTTTCTCCTGTGTAATATGTAGTTCGACATAGTCGTTGTCTATGTCTACAATGGTTGAATAGTTTATTGATGTTGTTTAGGTGTAGTATGGATTATATTGAAGTAGATGATTGTATGAGATAGGTTTATAATTCACCGAATTCATATTACAAATGATAGTTGTAGAGTTTGGCTAGGAAGCCATGAGAGAGAGAGTCCTCTCCCAAGTGTGTAGAAGTCCTTTTTGCATAATTGTGATTGATGAAGCCTTGTAATAGCACGTCATAGTATGTAGTATTTGTGAGAGCAATTGGCAGCATGCACAACACTTGTAACAGTTAGTAGCTAGAGTATGTTGAGTGAACTGTAGAGGTTGATAGTGACTAGTCCTCCTAGTAGGTAGAGTGGAGTGTGGGGGGACGTAAGATGTCCCTTACAGGCGACAATCTTGACGACTGCGCCGCTAGAATATAGTGGGAATCTCAATTATCTTTCTATATAATATTATTGTTCACAATTAGTTAGCAAATTTAGATCAAAATAATTCAATTCAATGAGTATTTCGCAATGTTATCAAACTCAATCCAGACCTTAACCCGGCAAGAGAACCGGGTAAGTGGGTTAACAGTCCAACCAATAGATTAATCTAGAAATTGGGCTCTAGACACTTTCTTTAGTGTCTTTTTTGTCTAGAGAAAGACCAATATTATCTTTTGATTCTACTCCAATTTTAACAACATATCACTTTTTGGGTGTATTAACTGTTTTTAAAACTTCTTATTTTTTCTTTTTACCCTTTCATTTTGTAATCTGCCAATTCTTCCACAAATAAATAATCTGAAAATCCCAATGTAATGCTTGTTATGGGTGTGTGTGTGTCAATCGAGGCCACTCATAAAAAGCAAGGGTGCGTGTGTATTGCTCCAAGATGTCTTTGAATCAAATAATACAATTGTCTTATAAAAAAAAAAAATTTGTCCTTTCACAATTTCACAATTTGAATTACATCAAACAAAGCTTTTAAACATGATATTCAAAATTATCGAGAGATCGATTTTAAATTGTTAAAGGCATTCGTATTGAAATTAGTTGTAATCAATCATTTTTCCGTTTTTGAAGTTGATGTTTTCCACATTGTTTTGATCTCTCTGTAAATTCATCTCATTTTTAATTGGAATTTATAGATTTTGGATGAATTTTAGTTATTTTGATTAACCCACTACTCTTTTTGGTAGCGATTTAGTTAAGTAGTTTTTTTTTGTTGGTAGTTGGGCTTTTTAATTTGGGACTAATAAAAGAGGTTAAAATTGTAAAAGTCAGCCTCAAATTTGAGACAGATGTCAAATTTCAGTTTTTATAAAGAAAAAACAAAAAAAAAGTTTGCTATTTCTTCTGAACATAAAAAATTTGCGTCTGTATACCTATACCCAATTTTCTGGTGTAGAAGTCCTCTTTGCATAATTGTGATTGATGAAGCCTTGTAATAGCACGTCATAGTATGTAGTATTTGTGAGAGCAATTGGCAGCATGCACAACACTTGTAACAGTTAGTAGCTAGAGTATGTTGAGTGAACTTTAGAGGTTGATAGTGACTAGTCCTCCTAGTAGGTAGAGTGGAGTGTGGGGGACGTAAGATGTCCCTTGCAGGCGACAATCTTGACGACTGCGCCGCTAGAATATAGTGGGAATCTCAATTATCTTTCTATATAATATTATTGTTCACAATTAGTTAGCAAATTTAGATCAAAATAATTCAATTTAATGAGTATATCGCAATGTTATCAAACTCAATACAGACCTTAACCCGGTAAGAGAACCGGGTCAGTGGGTTAACAGTCCAACCAATAGATTAATGGTCCAACCAGTGGGTTGAAACACATATTAAAAGACTATAATATATATAAGCTACTCTCTTATTATACAATCAGTATTACAACATTAATAGAAGTATATAAAAAAAATGTAATATACCCAAGGAAGTTGTTGGTTGTAGTGGCAGACCCATTTGTTGGTTCGCAGAGTGAACCAGGTTCAAGTCTCCAGTTTGACAATTTGATTTTTTGAATTTCAAAGAATTGCAAAATTGGGTTATTGGGTCGGTCCAGTATGCTTAAACCGTCTGGGTTCGCTGGGTTTAATAGAAAACCGCCCGAGTTAACTAGGTTAGCTCCTGGTCAACTGCAGAAACGATCTAATGATAGACTCAGCCCGGTTAGAAAACCGGTTCGCCGGTTTACTGAGTCAATCCACCGGGCCGGGTCTGATAACACTGGTATATCGGGTTTCCTTAATTTTGGGTAAAGTTTGGTAGTCAGTTATGGAAAAAGAATCTTTGTTGCACTTGGAACTTTACTTTAGTAGTATTCTAGCCATTGCCAAATAGTAACTCTAACTATATTTCATTCAAAACATTAACCCCAACACTTAATCCAATTCAATCAACTCTAGATTTTGGGTGAAAATTTGAGTGAACAAAGTTGGTGCTTCATTTTTGGATGTTAGTTCAATCTCGATTTTGTGTTCAGTTCATGTTGGTTGGCTACGCAGATGTGAGAAATAAAGGAGAGTAAAGAGGAGGAGGAAGAAGAGACATTTGACTTCCTCTAAACTCCAAATTTAAAATCAGTTGTTTATGCATACATACAACAATCATTGTCCATATTTCTTATTGGGCATTAGGCATTAGCAGTGTGGTGGGATATCAGATACGCTAGTGGGGTATGCAACATTAACATAACATATGCACATATATCTTGTTAAGTTGTATGTTTATTACTAGTTAGTGTCCATGCCTTTGACACGGATTTCATAGAATTATTATAATACTAGCAAGATGCACGTGCTATGCACGCGATGTTAAAAAGAAATTGCCGAAAAGTGTAAACATAATTTTACTTCGCCATTTTTTATTAACCTACCCCAAAAATATTAACTTGCAACTGTGTTTGTTTACAACCAAAATACTATATAATGGCACACAAACCCATCATTCTGTACGTGTCAGAGTTGAGTGTGTTAAAACACAGATAGTTCAAGAGATTTCTGTGTTCAACACTTTTTATTCTAGACATTTGAAAACACTATGGAGAACTCTTCGGTTTTGTTGCTTCCATGGTAATAAGTGTAGTTATAGTGTTGGGCATTTTGTTCCTCAAGCAGGCGTGCATTTTTGTATTCAACAACTATCTGTTAACAACTGCTTTCGTCCGACGCTTATCCATATGGAATCGACTATCCCACTCATCGCGGTAACCGGCCGTTTCTCCAATGGACTCAACATCCCCGATATTATCGATAAAATATCTCTCATTTTTCATGTGTTTGATTTTATATTTTGAGATTCTTTTGATTGGAGTACGTTTATAGTTTGTGTCTATACTCTATAGTACGCAGACTGTAAAGTTTAAGGAAGCACTGCTCCATATTTGAGCAAAGGCCAAGTACTTTAGTAACTTTTTTTTTTTCCAATTCCCTTTTTAGTATAATTTATTTGAAAGTGCTACTGTTGGTTCACTGTTTTGCAGTCCTTATAATTGACATAAGAGCCGGTTTCATCTCTTCTATCCACACCTTAAAAATAAGTCATTGGGTAAACTATCGTAATTCCAGGGGTGAAAATCGTCACGAACTCGAATATCAACTGCTACCACGGTAGAGATATATCTGAAGAAAGTTCAAAAGTAACATAAAAATTATCACAAACTCTAACTTTCTAAGCTTGGTATAATTAAACTCATTTGGTGTAAGATCTCAACATCCTTTGATTTTCTCATGGAAACAAACAATAATTAAGTACAACAACTCCATGCTCATCAAATTTGATTATCAATATCTATATAGATTTTCCCGACATATATAGCGGATAGGCATCCAAAATATACATCTTTGTCTTTTTATTTTACTTGCCCATAAACATAGTCAAACATAGAAAGAAGATGAGAAAAAAAAAAATCGCATCTTATGCAACCATCAATTAAATTTTGGAGAAAGGAGAATTGTTGTTGGCTTTGAGTTAAGTTGGGTTTCTTCACCAAACGAAATAGCAAGATCCTTGAAAAGATGGAGAGGCAGACGGTGAAATCCTTGATGGTTTCAGCTTTTAGTCTAATCAAAATAGTGATAACCTAATGCCAATTATCATTCAAATTCCAACTACTGAGACCACGATTGTTTAACTAATCAATCATAAGTGTTGCGGACCACTCACGCAAGTCCATTGCCTTTCACTTGTCTACGTGAGTACTGCAGTGACCAACCACAGAAAACAAAAGAGAAACATAAGGAAAGCTTCAACATCTATCACCACCCAAGAACCATAGGCCAAACCGACTTTAATAGCTTATCACTATAACAACTTATCTACCCCCAAAAAATGATATTGATTATCTCCACGTGAACATTATCACATACATAAACTTAAGTCTGAATTTAACTAACATGTTGAAGTGGAATATGCTTAATTATATATAAGCAAGAAAATTGTTTAGTAGAGAGAAGGGAGGGACAAATGCATACTTGGGACGAAGTATATATTCTTTGAGAGCAATCAACCTTTAGGTTAAAACAAAAGCTCTACATAGGCAAAAGGAAAAATAATATAAAAAAGAAAAGTATGGCCAAAAATAAAACATGCTGTAATGAAGGCAAAGGTTAATTGGTTTTACAAAACCAAAGCTTAGATCGTTTATGAGAGATTCTTTATTATCAGCTAGACTTACCAATCAATATTGAATAATGCCTTATAAAGCAACTAATAAGTGAAAATTCTAAAGTACTATCCAATTGGTTTCTGACTTCAATCCTTATCACCATCCAATTGTGGAGCAAGTTCGATCCTTTTGTGTCTAACAATTCTACTAAACAACTAATAAGTGAGTTGCAAACATAAGTGCATGTTCTACAGAAGTAGAATGTATGAACTCACAACTGAGTTCCCTCTTAGTTTGCTCGTGTGTCAAATTGACAGGGATTAGTGGTAGTGCCGATTACACATAGTTGTAGGGCAATAAGCGCTCCATGTCCTAGTCAATCTGTAATTATAACCACGACCTAGTCAATTTGTAAGTCTAATCAGTTGGTAAGCACAACAAATGATAGGAAGAAAATAGACGGAATAAGAATGAGCATTCAATAACCTGGATGGTCTGCTAGTTGATTCGAGATTGGTATCAAATTGCTGAAGCCTCAGCCCATCAATCCACTTCTTCTGTAGGTTTTGCAACATCTTCTCCCGAGCTTAATCTTCCTCTATTTGATTGACTTCTTAAGTTCGTTCTTCATGTATTTGAGTGATAGTAATGACTCATAAACCTCATGAATCAGTGACTGCTAGAGGATGTCATTAGTAGAGAATTGGTTAAAGGTGCATTCAGGGGTAAGTGTTATAGCAATTAATAACATGTTACATATATATGTTTATGATCTATTAAACTTAAATGAAGGGTTAGTTAAATTGTCAGACATCGGATGTCGTCTCCCTTGGTTATTAACCGAGTAGCATGGTTTGACCAAGTGAAAAACATCAATCATAACACAAAAACTCTTTGATTCAAAGCTTCAAAACCCTAATCCCTATACAACACAATATACTAAGAAAAGAACTTTACAAAAAATGGAGAAACCAATCAATGAAGTCGATTAAGAATCAACATATCAAAAATATGACATAAGATCATATAACCTTTCCTAGAAGGAAAATATTAAAGATAAGAACTAAATACTTCATAGGTTTAAGCTAAAATTCTGCTTCTATAAATCCACTAATATTATATAAACAAATAAAAAAAAAATACTGTAAGATGTTCTATTGTCCTAAAAAACATTCCAACTTATAGTAAAAAGTTGAAAATCATTACATCAATAATATACCCTTATTGCTTGACTCCTTTAAATTGTAGTAGAGCCAACTTTTGTAACCTCACTCTGATTTTTTAGACAAAATGTTCAATAGATATATGAAGCAACGATTCAAGCACAATTGTAAAATAAAAATTTTGCAAGGAAAAGAATGTCGAGAAAGCATTAACCTCCAATCTTCTTAAACAACTTCCACTATCTGCTTTGGTACAATCATAAAGAAAATATTATGACGTCTAAAACTTAGAACCAACAGTTCGACTATCAAATTAAGAGCAAAGCAAGACACATACCTCGGTGGTAAGTGGTTTGACAAAGAAAGCATTAGGCCCTTCTAAGTATAAACCTGAAAAACATATCCACAGTCACAAGGGGTAAAAATTCTTCCTTGTAAACCTATTACAAGCTACTAATATTGTGCAATTCACAACAATAACAATTTTGAGTTAATAGAGTCACAATCTTGAACAAAATTATATGTAAATATTATCTTTCTTAAAAACTTACGATTAAACTTTTCCACTTAGCTCTTTAGAGTGCTCAACGCCTAACTTTCTCTCATCTTCTTGAGTCCGTAGGCTCTCTTCCACTAACAATAGGTGCCTATATGTGGTAAAATCAGATACATGGTAAGAGGGTGAAGGCCATAGTAACGGTTGATACTCTCTGAGAAGAAATGGTCTATTACATACTAACACTATTAAGACAGTAGAGAAGATAAATGAAAGGGCCTCAAAAAGTGTTGGAGGAGGGTACAACCTCTTATTTGTAGTAGTAGTATATAACCATAGCCGAAGAAGAAAAGACTGTCCATACACACAATTGACAAAATAGATAACACTTACCTTGGCCCAAAGCAACAACACACCTAAGACACTCATACCGTACAATAACAATTTTAATATAAAAAATTGTTTCCATACACAAACCTATATCGTGCATAATTGAAAGTAAACCAGAAACAATTGGTGGAAAAATACCTGTAGAATGCTTTGAACTTTAAGTATCCAAAGCACTCTAAAATTCTTCGAAGCCACTAAAAAGAATGGAAATTGCTGCCAATCACATACTTAAACAACTAATTAAACACCATAGTTTCCATATCCATTTAGACCATGGGTTCATTTTTTATACAATTTCACAGCCAGTTGGCAAAATAATTAATCTTTTCTCCCCTGTCTTGGCCTAGTGCGTGATTTCACACCAAAAATATTTAACCTCTTTCCAATTATGAACAACTCGATAACCCCCAGTTTCAAAACTAATATTATAAGAAGCCCTATTAAGGGATAAGCTATGGAAGAAGGTAGGAATTTTTACCTCCTCGATACATGACGCCTAACCTTCGATTAAAAGCAACACTTGAACTAAACCGACTTTAAAGCTTACTTCCAGCTTTCAATGGAGTTATAGGCAAGGCACCAGCTCTTCTTCCATCCCTTGTACATCAAGATTAAAAATCAAATACTTCGGATGTGTTAGTGTTCTAAAGGACATCTTCGAAGGGATATAAGTGTTGGGACATCTCCACCTCTCAATTTGAAGACGCTTATTTATACAAATAATGAGAAAAGAAGCAAGGGCATCAACAATGGTAAACAAAATCATCAAAATCATGTACCAGTAAAAAAAAAGTTATGAAAGGGAAGCTATCATAACAAAAAAAACAACACAGTCTCATTTTAATTTCACCAACAACTATTCATCATACCAAATAATCTAATGTGTGATACTGAGAATGTACAGCGTGATAACGTACTCTTAAAAATACAACTCTTAACGTGCAAAAATTGTAAGTGGCTAATCAAGAAACCAGATGGAAGATTCAAGAATTAAAATCCCATATTCAGGACCTCATGTTGAAGGGGAGAAAACGTGCACTTTGTTGGAGTTAAAGACAGGTGAGAATCAACTTTTTGAAGAACGAACAATTATGCATAGTCCTTTTGCTTCACACACAAATTAAAACTTCAAGTGAACTATGGATTCTAGAAGAATTTAAAGTATTAAAGCTGTACTCATGCAGTCTTCTAGAGGATGTAAGCAGAAAACAGAATCATGCATATGGAGTGGTGAACACATATGATTGGAAGAAACTTAGTTAACTTTGTACATATCGGAACTTACAGGCTTTCCCACACAGTTATTTGTCTAAAAACTCAATAACTCATAATCACAGGGTAAGTAGAAAGGGAAAGTAAGTAAGTTGTCGCCAGTATAAATCTTACACAAAGATACCTGGCGAAGGTCATGACCATCATCACATAGAGAGCCTCTACGGAGGGTTTCTTTTGAGTTTGTCAACAATGGTAGACTTAGTTGATTGGCTTCATCACCGGTTGGGCATGCCGACGATGTGGCTTCTTTCGCGAACGAACCAAGATCTGAGAGATTGTCCAAACCAACTTGAGTACCTACTGAGAAGAATGCAATTGCACATTGTCATTGTTTCAGGTTTCTTATCCTTACAAGTTAGATTGCACCACGCTTTTTTCAATATGTGGTTCGTGCTCAAAGAGCAAGTGGAGAGATCCTTCAAACTAACAGGATTACCTCCGGAAGATTCCAACCGCGCATATCATCATTGTTTTCTTTTCTTTTCCTTGGACTTTTTCTCGTTTCCCTCCATGACAATGCTTTGGAGGTCCCTCCTTGCGGGTTTTGAAGCCTCTCAACTTCTTTCGATAGCTTCTTCTTCGCTAAGTACCGCATAGAGTTAATGGATAAAGAGCAGAAAATATTTCTTTTTCTTATGTATATAAGTACAATAGACACATATTCAAACAGAGTAGAAGAATACAATCCAATCCAATTCAACCGCTATCACACATACAACTCTTTACCATCTATCACCACATGGATTCCATATAGCTATTCAAGGGAAGCAAAAGAACCTCGATCCAAGAAGCTAAGTGTTTGAACTGTCACATTTTGTGGGAATCAAACAAATAACTTTTTGATAAGTACAGACTAAGTTTCTTAGATCTCCAACTCGAACAGAAGCCCTTTAGTGAAGAGACTATACATGAGAACTTTATTTCATGCTTCTTAAAAAAAAAATCATAAATCTTCAAATAATGATTAGAGGCCGAGAAAGCGAAACTAACCTTCCTGAAGTTGAAAGAACTCAGTATTAATGGTAGTTAAGTGGGTATTAATGGTATTTAAGTAGGTATTAATGGCAAGGCAACACCGCGTACATGTCAATATAAGCGTGGATTTGGTTTTTGCCCTGAATTTACATAAACCTCCTTTATCCGTGGTGTTGTAATTGAAGGGTATAAATAGAAATAAAAAATTAAATGATCTAAATAGTCCTTTTTAAAGACATTGAATAATATTTTTTTGTATTTAATTAGGAGTATTAGGTGGTAGAAAAAAGGCTGGTCTAATTTAAAAGGCCAGGTTAATTATGATGTATTTTACTAATAGAGATTTTATTATAATTATTATAGTGTTTTTTTTATTGTTGTTATATAATTATAAATGTGTGTATTGAGTAAGGCTAGTATAGGTATAGTGGTTAGTTATACGCTTGATGTTGAACGCAATAAGTATAGGATTATGTTTTAGTAAAGTTATTGGGTGTGTTATAATACATGTCACCTAATATTAACTATGAATCATTGGTATTAATATGCTTAATATTTAGTAGATGCCTCGATAGTGTGTTACACATGCTTAATTTGCAATGGAAAACAAAATTGAAAATGTAGGCTACGCAGAAAGTGTAATGCGCTAAGTAACAATTTTATTCAGTGTTGCACATAATTTTACTTTTAGAAATTTTGTCACTGATTCATCAAAAGCATTTGTAAGTGTAAATGCTCTCAGTACACCTTCTAACATTCCATGTCCTAACACTCTCCCCCTTCTCCCTTCTCTTTTTCTTTTCCTCACTGTTCCTCTTTATACTGTCCCTCTTTCCCTTTCTATCCGTTGATCTCACTTCATCCTTCGGTTCATTTTAGCACATCTGTCTCCTAGGGTTCTCGCATCTTTGTTTGTGCCACCCGTTCTGATCGTTAAGTTGCCTCCTCTTGGACTTTGACCGCTCTGTTTCCACATGCTCCAAGACGGCCCAATCACTTTTGCGGTGCGGCCTACATCCGGTGCTTCAGCGCCTTCTCTTTTTATACTACCTCGAGCGCCAGACACGCCACCTCAATAACCCAAAAAGGGGTTGATACAGTAATCTCAATGTCCTGCTCTCCTTTTCCCCTCTTTCTCTTCCCACTCTTCTTTGTCTACTCCCCTCCTTCGCATCATTGTTGTCCACCTGTCCTCCCATCCTTTGCTCCACGGCCTGCCTCGCGTAGGGTTTTGGTCCACCCTTTCACTCCGCGATCTTATCCTGTACACTCGGTTCTGCTGCTTGTCTTACTTCTGCTCCTCCATTCCCAGCTATCTTCTACTCCTGCGTTCGTTTCAGCTTGCATTGGCCCATCGACCAACAATCCTCGTAGTCGCGAATCCTACCACTACTGAGATGCCCTTTCTCGCTTCAAGGGCCTCACGAGATTGGCGGGGCCGAGAACCTTGTACCTCTTTTCTCTATTTGGATTCGTTTGGTCTTCCCTAGGGGTTTGCACGCTTCACGTCACTCACTCATTCGCGTGCGCTTGCCTCCTCGTGTTCTGCACCCCACGTGTCAAGCTCCTAGCGGTTCCCCTATAGTCCTTTCGGTTTCCGCACCTCGGCAGTTACCATTTTACCCTCGCTCTATTTAAACTCCCGCTTTCATTCTTTCCCCCATTTTCTTCCTTTAGCCTTCTCTCGCCTTTGCTTTCTCCTCCCTTTTCCAACTTCCTGCGCTTTTTCCCCGACTTCACTCTCCTTGGCTTGGTTCCGGCGGATTTTGGCGTCACTGGACTCGGTTTCGGGTTGGTCTTTTATTGCTCTTATTACTCTTTATCGTTTTATCCTCTTTGTTTTGCTTCTATCCCTACTTGTCATACTTCCCTTACAACCGGTAGCATCGTTTTCTCTTCTAACCTTGTTCATCTTCCTCTCGATGGCGGCGTCGGCCTCCGAGTCCCCTCCTCCTCCCCCCTCCGCCCGACTCTTCACCCTTCTAGATCTACCGGGTGGCTTCTCCACCTCCGCTGGGCTACCACGACGCCCCCTACTACTCCGCCGTTTCCGCTTTGCCCCTTTATCGCGCCTTTCCGGATATCGCAGGCCTAACCTAAAAGCGATTAGGGCTGCCTATGGCATTCCCGCCGGCATTTTGATAGAACACGTGCCATCCGTCACCCACTATCCCCACTTAGTGCCTCCGCGGCCCGGGTGCTTAGTTGTCCGCATGGAGTCGATCGTCGCCCGAAGCTGCGACTCCTCACCGCTTCGGATGTGGAAGTGTGCAATCATTTCAACATCCCTCCATGCCAAGGCATCGGCAACTTCTGGAGAATCCTGTATGCCGCGAACTACTACAACAGGACCGGCGACCCTTAGATAACTTGCCGCGACCTTATCTCCCAGTATTTTCTAAAGAAAAGTACCAAGGATGTGGGTATAGGATACCAATCCTTCTGTGTCCGCCCCCAAAAGAAAACTTTCTTGCTCCGTGTCACCACCTCGGATAAACAGTGGCACCACTACCCACTGTATGTGTCCGGTGACTTCTTGCCTGCAACCTCCCCGCGCAGAGTAACACTCAATCACCTCGTTTTCCAATCTAGTGGTGAGTTTCATCCTCGTCCTTTCTTCTCTTGGCCTTTGATCCGCTAGCTAACCTTGGTTTCTTGTTTATGTTTCTTTTCAGGTTGGCGGTCTGATTCCAAATCCCGGGTATATTCTGGCTACCTCTGCCCCATTTTCGACCGACTCACGATCTTGAATGCGCCTTGGTGAACGCTGAACGTTAACCCTCTATCGGTACCCCTTTTGTTGGAAGTTCCTCAACTCCAGCGAATTCTGGGCTTTTTCTCCCTTTTTACCGTCCGCCTCCTCCGAGGAAGAACGTGACCCAAAGCCTCACCTTCCCACAAAACCGTTCCCGCTCTCACCAAAGACCGGGCCGCCCGACCTATTCGAAGCTCGTTCCACGCCCGCCCGTCATCTCTTGCTCCCCTCCCTCGCCCGACTCGAATTGCTTCCTTCCTACCGTGCCATCTCCACTTGGGAAGATCAATTCACCCTCCACAGTCCCTTCCGCGAACATGGATCTCTCCCGGATGAAGCCGTTTGATAGTGATGAGGACGGCACAATTGAAGTCTCTCCCCCATCCCTGCAGCCACTCCTATTGACGGGCCGCCGGCCAAGCGTCAGAGGACAGTAGAGCCAGAAGACCCCATCCCCGCCGCCCGTGTGACGGAAGAAGATGCTCCCCTTCTATCACACCAAATCCGGGCAAAGAGGTTGCCACTCCTGCCCGACTTTGTCCCGGTTTTCAAAGATGCCACCGCCCGAAGTCAATGTTGAAGATTCGGCTCTTGAGAACCCCGCGGTGGCATCCTCCATCTTCTACGGCTCCCACCTGCCAAAGGACCGAGCTTACTCTGATGCCGGTACCTTTGAACATCACCGCACTTCTCTGTATACAAACTGGGAGAAGGTACCCATTCTCTCTCTCTCCCTCTCTTTCTTTTTTTTTTTACGCCTTTGTTGTCTCATCCGTGCCAGGTAAGCCCGACATGTCGTATATGATCCGCGGTCTGTTCAGTGCCCGGTCTAAGGTAGATTCCTTGGAGAGAGAGGTCGGCGGTCCTGACGGTCTGAGAGCTACTTGTGCACGACTCCGTCAAGAGTTAGACGCCGCCGACTTGGCAAAATCTCGGGCTCAGGATGAATTGAGAATTGCAGAGAACAACCATCAGGATTATATGGACTCGGTCAATGAGCACTGAGCCAAGAACGTATTCTCTCTGCAGCAAAAGATCAACGATATCTTTGCGGGTCCTTCTAGATCGACAAGGCAGATATGGCTACCCTCCGTGCCCATTACCGGTCCTTGGCGGATAAGAGAGTGGCCCGAAAAGATCCAAGAGGAGCATTCAAGGCTTCTCGAAGGAAGGCTTTTCCTCGCTGCGGTGCCGCCGGTCCCCGCTGATGAGGAGATGGGCACCGTGGGGAGATGGTTACCGCGGTCGAAAACCGGACCGGAAGGGTCGGCCGGGCGGGGATGTTGTTGAAGATCCGTAAGAAGACCGGAAGTTGTGGATGAAGCCCCCGCCGAGGTCTGCTTTGCCGTTCCGTTGGAGATGCTCTTGATGTCTCTACCAAGAGACCCCCGTTGGTGACTTAAGGCGATACCGCCTCGGATGCCCTGCTTAGCTTCTCCGTGAAATTGAACTTGCTTTGTTTGTGTTGGTATCTGGTTTTGTATGTTTTAGCCGTATGGCCCTTGACGCTTTTGAACAACTTTGTTAAATTCCCTCCTAATGTAAGGAGCTTTGCTTAGAATTGTAATCCCTCCTTATGCAAGGAGTTTTGCTAAGAATTGTAATTTTGTTGACCTTGTGGGCCTCTTATTGGAGGAGCCCCGTTTTCACATGTCATGTTTAACTCCAATGTTTGCCGCCTCTAACCTTGTGCATATTCGATTCTAACTCCCCGCTCTCCCACGCCGTCGGCGGCCGGGCATATAGCTCGCCTCGAGAGTTTGATTTGGACACAATATCCGCGAAGGGCTCCCCCGCCTTCTGTGGACCGCTGGTCGGTTGGGGCATTGCCTTGCCTCCAAGTTTGATTCGGACATCTCGTCCCGCTGGCTGTATCTCCCCCTCTCGGTGACCAAGCCCGTAGCCGGGCATTGCCTTGCCCCCTCGAAGTTGATTCGGATCTCATGTCCGCGAAGGGTCTCCCCCGCTCTCAGGACCGTCGTCGGCCGGGAATTGCCTCGCCCTCCAGTTTGATTTGGACCTCATGTCCGCGAAGGATCTTCCCCGCTCTCGGTGACCGGCCGGGCGGTGGCCGGGGCATTGTCTTGCCCCTAAGTTGATTTGGACCTCATGTCCGCTGGCGGGATCTCCCCCGCTCTCGTGATCCCGTCGGCGGTGGGGCATTGCCTCGCCTTCTAAGTTTGATTTCGGACATCACGTCCCGCGAAGGATCTCTCCCCGCTCTCCGCGACGGCGGGGGCGGCCGGGGCATTGCCTTGCCCCTAAGTTGATTCGGTCATTTGTTAACTTCTCAAAAGTGCCGCTTGTATTATATATGTACAAACAGCCCACGCCCTTTGTCCGGACTGGGTCTTACATTCAGATATGAAATTTTTCAACATTCTTATATTCCAAGGCCTCTCTATCCGCTTTCCCATCCTCAACCAAGTAGTCGGTATGTTCCGCTCCTCCAACACCCACCACTAAGTACGCCCTTCCCAATGGGTCCCAACTTTCCTTCGTTTGCCTTTTTAGTGCTTGCGGTGACCCGCTGAGAACCCAATCGCCATCACGGAATCCGGCGGGCGATTAAAGCTTGCCATCTCGTATCCGCGCGAGGTGTCGGTGGTATTCCTCTAGCCTAATCGTCGCGTCCCGCTTCTCCTCTGCTAAGTTCAGTCGCGAGCCAATATGCCCCCATTCATCCCACTCGTCCACCGCCTTTGTGCGTGTGGTGGTTGCCATCATTTCGGAAAGGAATCACGCCTCGATACCATATGCCAATGAGAAAGGCGTCTCCTTTGTAGTCGCCCAGCGGTGTAGCGGTATGCCCATAGCACCCTACTTAGTTCATCAGCCCATGCTCCCTTGCGGTCTTCCAAATTTCTTTTAAGGTTGTTCATGATCGCCTTGTTCAAGACTTCGGCTCGCCATTCCCCGGGTTATGGGCTGAGAATCCCCGCTTCACATTATACGCCCGCAAAGAAGTCCTCACCTTTTGACCCGTGAACTGCGTTCCGTTGTCCGCGATGATGGTGTGTGGCAACCCAAATCTACGATAATGTTTTCCCATAAGAATTTGATCACCGCTCCTCCTTGACTTGCTGCAAGGCCACGCCTCCACCCACTTAGTAAAATAATCCGTCGCCGCCAAAGATGAACCTTCTCTTCCCTTCGCCATTGGGGAGCGGACCCACTATATCCATGGCCCACATGGCAAATGGCCACGAACCGACACGTTATGCAATGGTTCTCGCGGTGCAAATATTAGTTGAGCAAACCAAACATTTCCCACATTTCTTGGCAAATTCCACCGCCTCTCTTCATATGAGGCCGTATACCCCTCGTCAACCGGTCGGTTGTGCCGTTGTTCTTCCCCCGAATGGCTCCCCAGATCCCGCATGAAGCTCCGCCAAGCACTTCTTGTGCTAAACTTGGTCCCGTGCATCTTAGTAGTGGTCCATCGGGTTCTTTCGGTACATCTCTCCTCTATCGAACATACCGGCACGCTTGCTCCAAATCTCCTTCGTTCCTTCTCATCTACCACCTCTCCTCCCTCCAAGAAACGCTTTGATAGGACTCATCCATCCCTTTTCCCCCTCAAGCAGCTTTGATATACCTCGACTTTCTTTTCAATGCTCGATCTCCCTAATTTCTTGATTCTTAAGGTTCTCTCCTCTCGCTCCGGGGCATTGCGGCCACGACATAGGCAAGTCCCGCGATGCCGATTCTCCCCCCGCGGTCCAAATGTTCAAATCTGATTTTTTCAACTCGGCTGCGCTTTGCGGTGCACCACTTCCAAGTCTTCGCCATCCGGAGCACACCTAGCGACGAACCCACCATTCACGACATATCACTAGGTTGGAATCTGAATAGACGCTTAACTTCGGCCCCCCTAATTCCCTCGCCATCTCTAACCCTGCGATCACGGCTTCATACTCGGACTCATTATTCGAGCCGCGGAACCCGAGCCTCATGGACAACTCGATTCGGTCGTTGTCGTCGGTAACCAACACCACGCCTATTCCGTTGTTCGCTGCATTTTCTTTACCCATCCGCGAACACTTCCATCCATTCCTTTTTATCCTGGGATCCGTCCCATCCGCTCTCCCTTCCAGTTCGGGCTCCATGAGCATCTCTTCCCCCTGGGGTCTTCGCAGGGAAATCTGCTAGAAACCCGCTTACCGCCGCGAGCCTTTTCTCGCGGTTCTCACTTGATATTGTATTCCATAGGAACTCAACATTACCGCCCATTTGACCATTCTTCCAGATTTCTCCGCCCCCGAGCCAGCTTTTGAGAGGCAGATTTGTCACCACCACCACCGAATGTGCCTCAAAGTACGGTTTCAACTTCAAATGAATATCGGTGCCAAGGCATACTTTTCCACTTTGTCAGATCGGGTTTCCGTGATCCAAAGAAGAGTTTTGCTTTGGAAGTACACCGTCTTTTCGACCTTTGTCCGCCACTCGAACGAGGGACCGAGCTTACCGCATATTCGGACACTCCCGATATAGGTATAACTTCTCCCGGGTTCGTCGCGATAGCAAAGGCGCCCGGCCCCAGTGTACCTTCTTCACCTCTGAAAAGCCTCTTCACACTCACCGCCCCACAAAAATCGGGCGCCCTTCTCAACAACCTCAGATGTTCGACGACTTGGATATGAATCGATTTAAGGCCGCGACCCCCCGCCAAATTTGTACTTTCCTTAACGCCCCGGGTGATGGCATCTCTTAGTGCTTTCGGATCCGCCTCGATTAGCTTTATTTCCCCGGTGGGTCATAATATAACCCGTAAATTTCGGTGGTGACCCCGAAAGTGCACTTCGATTCAGCTTCAAATTATGTGCCCGCAATATGCCAAACGCTCTTTCAATCCTCTATATGCTCTCTTCCGACATGCTTTTCTACCATGTCGCCGATGTATACCTCAATACCCTTCCGCGCGATTTTGCTTGCAAACATCTTCTCCCCTCATTTGGAACGTAGCCCCGCATTCTTCAAACCAAATGGCATCCTCGTGTAGCAATATGGTCCCCTCCACCACAAGCGATGTCTTCTCTTGATCCGGTCCATACATTCGCGACTTGGTTGTACCCCATCGAGGCGCCCATAAAGGAGAAAAATTTTTGAACCCCGCCGTCCGATCTACTAGCTCATCCACTCGCGGCATCGGATAACTGTCCTTTGGGCACTTCGAGACCGACGTCCGTAAAGTCTACACACATGCGGACCTTCCCATTCTTCTTTGGTACCGCACTATGTTGGATAGCCAGGCCGGAGAACTCGACTTCCGAATTATGCCCCGCTCTTTTTAACCTCGCACCTCATCGCTAATCTCCTCCGCGATATCTCGCCTAACATTGCGCGTCTTTTGTTTCACCGCCCGGCGGCCCTCCCTCATGTAATCGGTGACAAGCAAACTTCGGGTCCAACCCGTGATTTCTTCGATTGTCCAAGCAAAGACGCCCTTATTCTCCGAGAGGAACTGCACCAACTTATCTTTCCACTCTTTCGACAAATTCGACCCTACTGATGTGACCTTTTCCTCTTCCCCGGTTCCTATATTTATCGATTCGATCTCATCCAACGTTTTTGTCTCCATCGGGCCTCGGCCTCCCTCTTTCTCGGAGGCGACCAGAATTGCTATGCCTGTCTTTTCTTTTGTTATGGGGTCTCCCCTCGTCCCCGAATCATCCTTTTCAATCGCTCCTCGATGGCTATTCCACAATGTCACTTGGTCTCTCGGGATTCATGCATCCCCGCCGGGTGGAAATCTGATTACCCGTAATAGGTGGATGGTACCGCTTTCATTTCATGGATCCACCGCCACCGAGGATGGTGTTAATCGCGGAGTTCGCGCCCACAACCTTTGAACCGCGAGAACACCGCCACGGGTCCCGTTAATTACCGGGTAATAGGAGTTCCCCTGGTTTGGTCATGCTCCCATTGAACCCGCATAAATTAGTCCGGATGGCCTCGATTGTTTTCCTCGCCTATCTTCATCTCTTCCATCGCTCCCCATTAACAACAAATCCACCGCGACCGCCGCAGCCAATCAAGACCCTTTTCACCATGTAATTTCCCATGGCCACCGCGGATCACCACGTCATCCTCATGTGGGACATCCACCCCTTTCAAGTCGGGTAATGTAAACACGATGCTTCCTTTTGCTGTTCATGGGCCATGGGATCGGGCGCTAATACCTTTGCCTCCTCATTAACTTGCTGGATGCTAGCCGTCCGCCCAGATCCGATCCCGGTGAGCATTGTGGCTCCAGATTTCCCCACTAAATATGACATTTATTGTACCTGCACACGCCCGGGCTCGACCCGCCGCTCCTTTCTCTTTCCCCCTTAATAAACTCCTTAAGCATCCCTCTCCCAATCATCTTCTCGTACCATCCACTTGAGGGCGTAATTTCATTCGTTTCATGATTCTCGCACTGATGATATGCACAATCACGGTTTGCCCGTATTTCGTTGGGCTTGCTCCGTGGGTCCTTCGTAGCCTTTTTAGATCTTGATCAGCGGAATAGCTTCCTCCAACGGCCCCGCGGGTATCGGATCCACTTCCCCGATCGGCTTCCGTTCTCTATATTCTCTCCGCCTTCCGACTCCACTCTTTTCCGCCGCAATGCCCCCAAATATCCACCACTCTCCCTACCTGATGACTCATACCTTCCGCGGTCCTTGCTTCGATCCAAAGCCAGCACGGCTTTCCCTGTCTTCCTCGTCTCTTTCTGCAATGTGTCTTCATACCGTATATACTTCTCTACCCTCGGGTACAAGTCTTGTAATGACGTGATCTCGTTCTTAGCCACGTTATTGCACTCGCTCCGCCGCGCCCCCTCTCAAAGGCAATCACTGCAGTCCTCTCGTCCAAGTTCTCCACCTTTAAAGTTTCAGCCTTAAATCTGCATAAGAATTCCCTCACTGACTCCGCGGTCCTCTGTCTCACATTAAACAGGGCCGCTATGTCCACCACCCTCCTTTTTTGGTGTATGAAGTGGTCCACGAAGGCTTGCTCCATCTCTAGAAAGTTGTGTATGCTCTTCTCGGGCAATCTATAATACCAGTCTGAGGCCCCTCCCTTCAAGCTTGCTGGGAACATCATGCACCGCAATCCGTCGTACCTGGGTTCCTGCCACAGCGGCATTTGCTGCCGAAAGTGGTGGATGTGGTCCGCTGGGTCTCCCGTCCCGTCGTACCTCTCAAACCTAGGCTGGTTGAACCGCTTTGGGACCTCCGCCTTCAAATCAAGGCCCGCCAATGGGTTCGCGATTCAATCCCGCCACTACCGGTTCGGGCGCCCCGGACGTATACTTTTTTTGCTCCCGCCTTGCTTTCGGATCGTTAGCAATCATCTCCTTCACTGTCCCTAGTGATCCCCGGCACCCCATTCTCCACCACATTAGGTCTCCCCTTCTTCCTCTCTCACCGCTTTTACGACATCACCTTTTTCGATTCCTCGACGGTCCCCTCTCTTTCAGTAACTCCTCGTTCTCTTCCTTCAACCTCGCTTTCCTCTCTCGGTTGTCTCTTTCTTCCAAGACGATGCTGCCGTCTCTTCCACCCGTGCTCCCCCATCATCTCCTACCGATTCAGCCACCTCCTCTCTGGTCGACACTTTCCTCGGTCGTCCCACACCTCTCTTTGCTTTCGTTGCCATACCCCCTCTACCGCTCAACTCTCTCTCTTCCCCACTGACGGGCGGCCAAATGTAAATGCTCTCAAGACACACTTTCTAACATTCCATGTCCTAACACTCTCCCCCTTCTCCCTTCTTTTTTTTTTTTTCACCGCTGTTCCTCTTTATACCCCTCCCTCTTTCCCTTTCTATCCGTTGATCTCACTTCATCCTTCTGTTCATTTTAGCACATCCGTCTCCTAGGGTTCTCAAGGCCATGCTGTTGTGCCACCCGTTCTCGCTGTTAAGTTGCCTCCTCTTGGACTTTGGACCGCCTGTTTCCACATGCTCAAAAGACGCCCAATCACTTTTGCAGAGTCAGCATGCCTACATCCGGTGCTTCGCGCCTTCTCTTTCTTATACTACCTCGAGCCAGCAGACACGCCACCTCAATAACCCAAAAAGGGGTTGATACAGTAATCTCAATGTCCTGCTCTCCTTTTCCCCTCTTTCTCTTCCCACTCTTCTTTTTCTACTCCCCTCCCTCGCATCATTGTTGTCCACCTGTCCTCCCATCCTTTGCTCCACGGCCTGCCTCGCGTAGGGTTTTGGTCCACCCTTTCACTCAGCGATCTTATCCTGTACACTCGGTTCTGCTGCTTGTCTTACTTCTGCTCCTCTATTCCCAGCTATCTTCTACTCCTGGCGTTAAGATTCACAGCCTTGCATTGGCCCATCGACCAACAATCCTCGTGAGTCGCGAATCCTACCACTACTGATAAGTAGGTAAACATTTTGTATAACATTTTGGATTGGGAAAACATTGGTAATTGGGAACCTAACAATTCCAACACTATTCTTGAAGATAAGACAGTGATCAAGTTGAAAACAATCAAAAGAAATGAAAGCAAGAAAATTACTCTTTTATAATTAGTACCATAAAGTGAAGCAAAGCCTACTAAGAAGAATACTCAAGTAAAAACCTATAGAATAATATAAAAGGGCGCTCCAAAGCTGTAATAAACTAAGCCCAACGTCAAATTTGAAGCATACTTCGCAGCGTCATCTACTGCAAAATTGATTCACCCTCCATGTCCATGGGAGTCTCCATTCTATAATTTAAGCTGTAGATCTTTCCCATCTTACTCTAAACTTCTAAGGACGCATTGGCCTCTTGTTAGAAGCAAATATCACTAAATTGGAGCAACTTCCTAACCATTTTCTATTCCAAATCTTGCTAGTTGCAACCGCCATTGCTAATATGACTATGTGCCATTCTGCTTCAAAATTAGTTATTATAGCTAGTCTCCTTGCCTTGCCATGATACCAATTGAGTTAGCATCATGATCTCTGCAGACTCCCAACACCTCCCCGACTGGTTATCTAGAACTTTGATTTCAATTTGTTTAGTCAGACACCGGGAAAGCTCCATTGTTCTTTGATGCATCCCATTCCACCTGTCATACTAAAACCATTCAAAGATTCATGTTCCGTTGTTGAGCCCTGCAAATATCCTTTCATAAGTTGACCTATGATTCACATATCATTTATTATTGTCACTCCAAGCTTAGCTTGAACAAAAACTGTTTTCAAAAACTGACTTTCGAAATGTACTGTGCACCATGGGGTGAAGAACTAGAGCAAACAAAAACAACCATGAGGTGAAGAACAACAGCTGAGCAGGCTTGTTAGTATGAAGAATTTCAAGTTTTAGTCGCAGCAGGAATCTCTTGTACATTATAACTTATTAGTTTCGTGATGCTGATTAAAAGCCAATAAAGCAATATGATGTAGAAATTGAAAAGAAAAAAATACCTAGGGCAATACACAAAAGAAATCCATTGACACATGGGATTTTTTAAAAGTTATAACTTCATTAATGCTACACTACGAATGTCTGTTATACTAAAAATCCACTAAGAAAGGTGTTTATTACTGACCGTTCAACTATAAAATGTTCAAATAACAGTAAGATAATCACAAATAGTCAAAGCTCACGGAGGCAAATCCTATATAAAATCCACTAAGAAATGTGCTTATTATCGACTGTTCAACTATAAAATGTCCAAATACTTAAAACAGTTGCAATTGCAAGACTCACAAATCGGCCATACAGATCCCTTTACCGTATCGCACAGACTCACAAATTGGTGATTATAACTTTTAGGATAATATACCAAGTTTAAGGATCCGAGAACCCCCGAAAAGGAAAAATCAAAGTACCCGAATACGATGGAATCCTATTACAACATATTCTATTAGCAATAAACCGTTAGATGAAAGCGAGAGATATGATGAGTAGGGAGGTTCAATTTGTGACGTCAAGTGAATCCGAGCGATGACACCGAAGTATTAGCCAAGGACTCATTTTATCAAAGCCGAAGTTGTTAATCTGCATATGAAGACCATCCATGACATGACTATTAACCAATTCATAAAGATTTGGATTTTAGGGTGTATTATTGGAAAATTAACTGAAAAATTTTGGATCCTAGTATGTTTTTTACTACATTTAAGCTTGGTCGCAACATGTAAAAAGCTAAAGGTTAGTAAATACTCCTAGATAGCTAAACAGAAAAAAAAATCATGGATATGGTGGTTTATCATGCACAAAGTTTAAAGCTACAAAGGGCATATGCATATCATCCTGTGACACTCTAGGATGCATATCATGGAAATCAGAGATTGAAAATGTAGCAAGAAATCTGCACCAAACTTCTGGGAACAAAAGAAAACCAACTTTGCATATCTGAGGCTTCAATTTGAGTTCGAACTTGTTTTCGTACTTTAGCGCGATCATTTTCTACATCTGTTTGTTGTTCCATGATGACTATCATAGCTTTTTAATTGAAATGCCAAGCTAGGAAAAGTTGAATTGTGTTAGATAAACAAAGAGTCAAACAACCAGCTTTACAAAATCACTAATTACCCGCTCCTCTTCAAAAAATCAGCAAAGATGTCACACCCCGAATTTCGACAGAATTCGGAAAAAACATTATTTGTCCCCGACTCTTCGATCTCCGAGGTGTGACGCACTCTCCACTCCCAAAAACCCATAAACAGTTTAAATATGCGGATAATTAAAACCAATAAATTTTTTTAACTTAAACAACAGTCCTATTCATTTCAAAAATAATTTACAAATGAAAATGCAAATAACATTATCTCAACTGAAAATCTATATCACCTCAAAGGAAAACAAGACACATCCTGAGATGCAACGCTAACGCAAACCACAAACCGCAACCAATCTTCTTCAACATTAAACCTATCAAAACTTATCAACTATGTTCATTGAATGAACACCCCCGATAAGCAAACATGCAAATCGGGTCAGCATTATAAACAATGCTGGTGTGAGTAGCTCTAAAATATAACATATAATTATACATATATATACACAATCCCTACGGCAGTTAGTTCCTCCATCGAGGCGCCTTAACTTTCAACAACTATTACAACATCTTTAAGTATAATAATTTAGGCAGGTAGTTCCTCCACTGAGGCGCCTTAACTTCTCACTAACCACCCAACAGACTATACGTATAATAAATAAGGCATGTAGTTCCTCCATCGAGGCGCCTTAGGTTCTAACTAAACAAATAACCAACTAAATATATTACCATAATTAGATTATTTCAGGCTTTCTTTGCGTGTCCCTAAAATTCGCGTCGTATCTATGTCTTACCTAGTTTCCCTGGCTACCACAATCGCGAAAACCCAACGAACATGTACATCCACATGCCTCCCTTACATAATGAGCCACTCGCGGCGTGAACCACCCCGAAGCGGGATGCCGCGACACCGTAAATCCTCACACGGAAGCCAAATCTATGTAAGCATCGCCACTATTCGGCATAAAATATTATGCATCATCGCTCTATTTTGCGAACGGAATAATCAAGCCACTATTCGGTTACGCCAGAGGGTCGCCGAAGGCCATTCAAATTTTAATCGAACGCCGGAGGGTCGCCGCCCATTCAAATTTTAATCAAACGCCGGAAGGCCAATCACACGAGTTGTGGTAGTCGGGTTCTAGGATTTTCGCTTCGTAATTTATTCAGTGTCATACATCTATGACTCATAAACATTTCTACTATATCACGCGGTCGATTACCTTATTGCACTAAGCCACAATCTCTAGAAATATCTCAATATATCTCATAACCATATTTCATACTTTCACGCGCCAATATCTTATTGCACTACACCACACTCCCGTGGGCAAATATTCACCAATATACTAGCATCTCACATATAAAATAATGGAGTGTATATACATTTTCCAAGATATTGCATCAATATATTATAACGTATTATATCATGTCATGTCAAAATGCTTCCACGATCGCGATACATTATTTATTATAACGTTATTAGGAATATAATGTCTCCTAACATCTCAATATCGTCCGCGTGTCAAAAATACACAACATCATCGGCCAAATCTTTCTTTTAGACGGTGACTAACCAATATATGCGGGTTTCCGCATTCCATTTTATTTTATGGCTTGTCCATACAATATACAACATAAAAACGTAGACAATTAGGCCGATAAAAAAGTCTACAATCAAAGCCCAATATTTATATACTTTACACACTACTCACGCCAAATCTTAATTAGATAATGACCAACCAAGTTATACAATATCAACAATATTTTCTTACTATATATATCCATATGATCAAATATGTGAAAACCGGAAAAGTCAATCGGTCAAAGTCAACCGGTCAATGGTCAACGGGCCAACACGCCATGGTCAAGGTCAAAGTCCACATGTCCCGGTCAAAAGTCAAAGTCCACATGTCCCGGTCGAAGTCAAACCGTCTCCGGTCAAAGTCAAACCGTCTCCGGTCAAAGTCAACGTGTCCCGGTCAAAGTCAATGTGTCCCGGTCAAAGTCAAACTGTCCCGGTCAAAGTCAAACCGGTCTCCGTCAAAGTCAACAGTCCCGTCAAAGTCAAAGTGTCCCGGTCAAAGTCAAACCGTCTCCGGTCAAAGTCAACGCCAAAAAGTGGTCAAAGTCAAACCGTTTTAGGTGTTACAAGTCAGGGGTCATAGCCATGGTTCATGGCTAAGGTCAAAGGTACATGGCTCATGGGCTCATGGCTAAGGGCATAGTTCGGACCTAACCGGACAAGCCCAAACCTTAAAACCCGAAGTCTAAAAAGTCGGAGGAAGACCATGTATAGATCTATTTTAAGTCCAATGGATCCTCTCGCATAATATTAGAAACGGGCCCAAAACTTATAATCGAATCGCCCAAACACAACCGAAGTTCGGTCAGAAAAATAGAACAAAACCGCCCAACAAAACAAATAAGAGGTTGGCCCAAACAACTAAAACAAACCGCCCAAACAAAATAATAGAATTTGGCCCAAACCAAAACTTAACCGCTTTCGCCCAAGGCCCAAACCGAATTTAGTTACTTGTTCATCTTCCTCACCCACCCATCCACCACCAAAACCGGCCACCACCGATTCCAATCGGCCACCCAATCCAACCTAAGCGGTTTGACTCCAAATCACAAACCCTATAACTTTAACAAACACAAAAATCCCAAATCATTCAATTCCTATACTCCTCAATCTAGATCTAAAATCTCTACCGCCATTAAAGCTTGTTTTCAAGCTTCCAAATTCCCTCACTCTACTACACTCTCCCATCATCATCAAACCCAAACACAATACAAAATCATTCAAACCATACAAAACCCAACACCACCACCGGTTTAGCGATAGAATGGCAAGAACGCGCCGTCATGCCGTTCAAGCTTTCTCCAAGCTCCAACAAACACCTCCGGCCCGGCCCGACATCACTCAACCCATACACCACAACAGCCCATGCACCACATAAAAGGTTTTACAAAAAAAACAACCACACAAAAGATCTAAGGTCATGCAGGACGCCACGGGCTCATGCCGCCATCGACGCACCTCTAAAAGCTTCCAAAGCCCGATTTCAACCAACGAATATCAACCAAATCCACGGTTCAACTAAAAGTATTAACACTAATATCAATGTCGACCGGTTGTAGACCGCGATTATCGATTCGGCCGGTTTAACATTTTAACGGTTTAACTAGAGTTTTAACGACTCGGCCGAAAACACGACGTCGAATAAAAAAATATAATGAATAAGACAACAAATGTAAACCTTAGACAAGGTATACCGTATTCGAAAACGATAAATTCGGTGATATAGCAAAATAGCTACTCACCAGATGAACAAATTCGGCGAATCCCTCAGTAGTCCAACCGTCATCCCAACGCCTCAAAGAAACCGGTTCCTTCCATTTTTAATATATTATTATTTTTATGAACCCTATTTTCTAGAAAAAGTGTTTATATACTTGGGTCGAAACCCAAGCCAACACGCACTCGGCCCAAAACCAGGCCCACGTATCCCGAGTCCAATCCGACGAATTTTGAAAATAAATAATTTAATTAATTAATAAATATAAAAAATACGTATTTAAAAATACGGGCGCGTTAAATATATACATCTTCAAAAAGAATCTCGTCCCAGATTCATAAGTAAAACTATCTTTAACAACAACGCGTTGGTTATTAACTTATAACATACCCAAGAATGCAGGTTGATTAAACTTAAGAAAGATAACATTGGTATTAATTATTATTAAATAATACCTGAATATATGTCCTCATGCCATTACAAAATCTATTACAGTTTAACTGTCTATATTAAAACAAATTATTACTGTCACTTAAACGCAAGATAAATATATCATTACTCATAAGCATGCAGTTTCTTGACACGTAGCAAACTCTACGAAAAAAATAATATTCTACGTAACTAATCAATAATATGGAGAAAGTTCATCCCGTATAAAATATTATGGTGTTTTCATATCATGCATAAAAAAAAAATTAGTGTCCTAGCACACTTAAAACAAAAGTCACTCATGTCATTGATACTACAATAAACTTTATATTACTTTAGTCATGCTCTCTTTAAATATTAAATTTAAAAGCAACCTTTGAATCCTAATTCATGCTTGCAACTTGGATCAAATATAGCGTATTAAAAAATAATTTTTCATGTTCCTCTATTAAAATCATATAGACTGAAACAAAACAATTAAGAATGAATACTCAACGCTCATTACTATTATTATTATTACTAATTATTTTAAACGGTGAAAAGATTCAAAAATTAATCTCCATATACAATGACAATTAACATAAGGCTTGTTACCGTATAACACGAATTTTAAAAATATTATAATCATATAAACTCACTTCTAATATATCACCCATAACAAGTTATATTCTCACGGTAATATTTATGAACCATAAATCAAGGTATATATGTAAGAATACTCGAATATGCAAAATCAATGTGAAACTAATTTAACGATATTAATCAATCATATACGCACGGTAATAGTTCACCTATATACAATAATAAAAAAAAATGTGTATACGCAAGTATACACGTCTCAAAAAGAATACACGTGTATACGCAAGTATACACATCTCAAAAAGAACACACGTGTATACGCCAGTATACACATCTCAAAAAGAATACACGTATATACGCAAGTATATATATCTCAAAAAGAATACACGTATATACGCAAGTATACACTTCTAAAAAAGAATACACGTATATTTTATTATTATATTCAATCTATTTCTAACTAATCACCTCTAACAGATTAATCTCTTATACTTTAAAATACTATTCATCCATTAACGTGTACGAGTGAGGCGAGATAGTTCCTCCAACACCGAGGCAATTAGTTTCCTTACTCAGTACGTCACTAAGCCATCAGATAATACAACTCATTCCATATAAATTAAAATATCTTATTATTTCTTGAATAATAACATAACACTCAAATACAAAGTTCACAAACATGTTATCACACTTAATCCCTAATCCATGTGAAAACGAACACCAACAATAAAACGATATTGTAACAGCACACATCATCTTGATCAAATCCATTAATAATTAACATATTACACAAATAACCACTCCTCAAATGATAAGGAAAAATAAAAGCATCTCCTATGCACTCCACAAGAGTAACTAATATAAATATACACTTTACACATACAATCAAATCAAGAAAAATATTGACTCTCTTTATTTTTATATATCTTTCATTTTCTTTGTAAAACAAATAAAACAACTAAATGAAATAGTTTTGAAAATAATACTCCTTAAACACTACCCATAAACCACGATCCGAGAATCACCTAGACTCACCCTAGTCTAAGCTAACCAAATGCTCGATACCAAAATCCGTCACACCCCTCAATTTCGGCGATCTCGAAAAAAATTATTTGTCCCCGACTCTTCGATCTCCGAGGTGTGACGACTTCCACTCCCAAAACCCATAAACAGGGTTAAATATGGGATAATTAAAACCAATAAATTTTTTAACTTAAACAACAGTCCTATTCATTTCAAAAATAATTTACAAATGAAAATGCAAATAACATTATCTCAACTGAAAATCTATATCACCTCAAAGGAAAACAAGACACATCCCGAGATGCAACGCTTAACGAAACCACAAACCGCGAACCAATCTTCTTCAACATTAAACCCGCTAAAACTTATCAACTATGTTCATTGAATGAACACCCCGATAAGCAAACATGCAATCGGGTCAAGATTATAAACAATGCCGTGTGAGTAGCTCTAAAATATAACATATAATTATACATATATATACACAATCCCTACGGCAGCTTAGTTCCTCCATCGAGGTTTTAACTTTCAACAACTATTACAACATCTTTAAGTATAATAATTTAGGCAGGTAGTTCCTCCAATCGGTAAACCTTTTAACTTCTCCACTAACCACCCAACAAACTATATATATTATAATAAATAAGGCATGTAGTTCCTCCATCGAGGCTTTTAGGTTCTAACTAAACAAATAACCAACTAAATATATTACCATAATTAGATTATTTCGGGCTTTCTTTTGCGGTCCCTAAAATTCGCGTCGATCTATGTCTTTACCTAGTTCCTCGCTACCACAAATCGCGAACCCAACGCCGAACATGTACATCCACATGCCTCCCTTTACATAATGAGCCACTCCGCGGCGAACCACCCTGAAATGATGCCGCGACACCGTAAATCCTCACACACGGAAGCCAAATCTATGTAAGCATCGCCACTATTCGGCATAAAATATTATGCGATCATCGCTCTATTTTGCGAACGGAATAATCAAGCCACTATTCGGTTCGCCAGGAGGTCGCCGAAGGCCATTCAAATTTTAATCAAACGCCGTATGGCCCGGGCCATTCAAATTTTAATCAAACGCCGGGAAGGCCAATCACACGAGTTGTGGTAGTCGTTCTAGGATTTTCGCTATCGTAATTTATTCAGTGTCATACATCTATGACTCATAAACATTTCTACTATATCACGCGCAGTCAATTACCTTATTGCACTAAGCCACAATCTCTAAAATATCTCAATATATCTCATAACCATATTTCATACTTTCACGCGCCAATATCTTATCAGACTACACCACACTCCCGTAAGGCAATATTCACCGCTATATACTAGCATCTCACATATAAAATAATGGAGTGTATATACATTTCTCCAAGATATTGCATCAATATATTATAACGTATTATATCATGTCATGTCAAAATGCTTCCACGTATCGCATACATTATTTATTATAACGTATTAGGAATATAATGTCTCCTAACATCTCAATATCGTCACGTGTCAAAAATACACAACATCACTGTCAAATCTTTCTTAGACAGTGACTAACCAATTATGCAGGTTTCCGTACCATTTTATTTTATGGCTTGTCCATACAATATACAACATAAAACGTAGCACAATTAGACAGTCAAAAAGTCTACAATCAAAGCCCAATATTTATATATTTTACACACTACTCACGTCAAATCTTAATTAGATAATGACCAACCAAGTTATACAATATCAACAATATTTTCTTACTATATATATCCATATGATCAAATATGTGAAAACTGGAAAAGTCAATCGGTCAAAGTCAACCGTCAATGGTCGGTCAATCGGTCAACACGCCATGGTCAAGGTCAAAGTCCACATGTCCCGGTCAAAAGTCAAAGTCCACATCCTCCCGTCAAGTCAAACCGTCCCGGTCAAAGTCAAACTGTCTCCGGTCAAAGTCAATGTGTCCCGGTCAAAGTCAACGTGTCCCGTCAAAGTCAAACCAAGTCCCCCGGTCAAAGTCAAACCGTCCCCGGGTCAAAGTCAACAGTCCCGTCAAAGTCAACAGTCCCGGTCAAAGTCAAACCGTCCCGGTCAAAGTCAATGTGTCCCGGTCAAAGTCAAACTGTCGCTTAGCTGTTCGACAAGTCTAGAGGTCATAGCCATGGTTCACGGCTAAGGTCAAAGGTACATGGCTCATGGGCTCATAAGGGGGCATAGTTCGGACTAACCGACAAGCCCAAACCTTAAAACCCGAAAAGTCTAAAAAGTCCAAAGACCCATGTAGATCTATTTTAAGTCCAATGGATCCGCCTCGCATAATATTAGAAACGGGCCCAAAACTTATAATCGAATCCGCCCAAACACAACCGAAGTTCTATCCAAAAAAAATAGAAAATAAACCGCCCAACAAAACAAATAAGAGGTTGGCCCAAACAACTAAAACAAACCGCCCAAACAAAATAATAGAATTTGGCCCAAACCAAAACTTAACCCTTTCGCCCAAGGCCCAAACCGAAATTTAGTTATCGTTCATCTTCCTCACCCATCACCACCACCAAAACCGCCACCACCAGATTCCAATCTATCGGCCACAATCAAACCTAGCGGTTTGACTCCAAATCACAAACCCTATAACTTTAACAAACACAAAAATCCCAAATCATTCAATTCCTATACTCCTCAATCTAGATCTAAAATCTCTACCGCCATTAAAGCTTGTTTTCAAGCTTCCAAATTTCACTCTACTACACTCTCCCATCATCATCAAACCCAAACACAATACAAAATCATTCAAACCATACAAAACCCAACACCACCACGGTTTAGCGATAATGGCGATGGCGCCATTTATCATGGGCTCAAGCTTTCTCCAGCTCCAACAAACCTCCGTCAAACCGACATCACTCAACCCATACACCACAACAGCCCATGCACCACATAAAAGGTTTTACAAAAAACGACAACCACCACGACATCTAAGTCAGACAGACGCCCTGGGCTCATGCCGCCATTGACGCACCTCTAAAAGCTTCCAAAGCCCGATTTCAACCAACGAATATCAACCAAATCCACAGTTCAACTAAAAGTATTAACACCAATATCAATGTCGACAAGGTCCACCGCGATTATCGATTCGGCGGTTTAACATTTTAACGGTTTAACTAGAGTTTTAACGACTTCGGCCGAACACGACGTCGAATAAAAACAATATAATGAACAAGATAACAACGAGAAAACCTTAGACGGTATACCGGTATTCAAAATCGATAAATTCGTGATATAGCAAAATAGCTACTCACCAGATGAACAAATCGACGAATCCTCAGAAGTCCAACCGTCAACTCCCAACGCCTCCAAAGAAACCAGTTTCTCTCTGCCTCCATTTTTAATATATTATTATTTTTATGAACCCTATTTTCTAGAAAAAGTGTTTATATACTTGGGTCCGAAACCCAAGCCCAACACAGACTCGGGCCCAAAACCAGGCCCACGTATCCCGAGTCCAATCCGACGAATTTTGAAAATAAATAATTTAATTAATTAATAAATATAAAAATACGTATTTAAAAATACGGGCGTTACAGCTATACACATCTCAAAAGAATCTCGTCCCGAGATTCATAAGTAAAACTATACGAACAACAACGTTGGTTATTAACTTATAACATACCCAAGAATGCAGGTTGATTAAACTTAAGAAAGATAACATTGGTATTAATTATTATTAAATAATACCTGAATATATGTCCTCATGCCATTACAAAATCTATTACAGTTTAACTGTCTATATTAAAACAAATTATTACTGTCACTTAAACGCAAGATAAATATATCATTACTCATAAGCATGCAGTTTCTTGACACGTAGCAAACTCTACGAAAAAAAATAATATTCTACGTAACTAATCAATAATATGGAGAAAGTTCATCCCGGTATAAAATATTATGGTGTTTTCATATCATGCATAAAAGAAAATTAGTGTCCTAGCACACTTAAAACAAAAGTCACTCATGTCATTGATACTACAATAAACTTTATATTACTTTAGTCATGCTCTCAGAAATATTAAATTTAAAGCAACCTTTGAATCCTAATTCATGCTTGCAACTGGATCAAATATAGCACGTATTAAAAAAAATAATTTTTCATGTTCCTCTATTAAAATCATATAGACTGAAACAAAACAATTAAGAATGAATACTCAACGCTCATTACTATTATTATTATTACTAATTATTTTAAACGGTGAAAAGATTCAAAAATTAATCTCCATATACAATGACAATTAACATAAGGCTTGTTACCAGATAACACCTAATTTTAAAAATATTATAATCATATAAACTCACTTCTAATATATCACCCATAACAAGTTATATTCTCACGGTAATATTTATGAACCATAAATCAAGGTATATATGTAAGAATACTTTCGAATATGCAAAATCAATGTGAAACTAATTTAACGATATTAATCAATCATATAATGCGACGGTAATAGTTCACCTATATACAATAATAAAAAATGTGTATACGCAAAGTATACACGTCTCAAAGAATACACGCGTATATGCAAAGTATACACATCTCAAAAGAACACACGTGTATACCAAGATACACATCTCAAAAAAGAATACACGATATATATACGAAGTATATATATCTCAAAAGAATACACGTATATCGCTAGTATACACTTCTAAAAAGAATACACGATATTTTTATTATTATATTCAATCTATTTCTAACTAATCACCTCTAACAGTTAATCTCTTATACTTTAAAATACTATTCATCCATTAACGGTAATGAAAGAGAGGCGAGATAGTTCCTCCAACACCGAGGCAATTAGTTTCCTTACTCAGTACGTCACTAAGCCATCAGATAATACAACTCATTCCATATAAATTAAAATATCTTATTATTTCTTGAATAATAACATAACACTCAAATACAAAGTTCACAAACATGTTATCACACTTAATCCCTAATCCATGTGAAAACGAACACCAACAATAAAACGATATTGTAACAGCACACATCATCTTGATCAAATCCATTAATAATTAACATATTACACAAATAACCACTCCTCAAATGATAAGGAAAAATAAAAGCATCTCCTATGCACTCCACAAGAGTAACTAATATAAATATACACTTTACACATACAATCAAATCAAGAAAAATATTGACTCTCTTTATTTTTATATATCTTTCATTTTTCTTTGTAAAACAAATAAAACAACTAAGCGGAAATAGTTTTGAAAATAATAATCCTTAAACACTACCCATAAACCACGATCCGAGAATCACCTAGACTCACCCTAGTCTAAGCTAACCAAATGCTCGATACCAAATCTGTCACACCCCTAATTTTTCATTGCATCGGAAAAAACATTATTTGTCCCCGACTCTTCGATCTCCGAGGTGTGACGCACTCTCCACTCCCAAAAACCCATAAACAGTTTAAATATGCGGATAATTAAAACCAATAAATTTTTTTAACTTAAACAACAAATTCTATTCATTTCAAAAATAATTTACAAATGAAAATGCAAATAACATTATCTCAACCGAAAATCTATATCACCTCAAAGGAAAAAAGACACATCCCGAGATGCAACGCTAACGCAAAACCACAAACCGCAACCAATCTTCTTCAACATTAAACCTATCAAAACTTATCAACTATGTTCATTGAATGAACACCCCGATAAGCAAACATGCAAATCGGGTCACATTATAAACAATCTTTGGTGTGAGTAGCTCTAAAATATAACATATAATTATACATATATATACACAATCCCTACGGCAGCAGCTAGTTCCTCCATCGAGGCGGCTTTAACTTTCAACAACTATTACAACATCTTTAAGTATAATAATTTAGGCGGGTAGTTCCTCCAATCGAGGCCTTTAACTTCACTAACCACCCAACAGACTATATCGTGATAATAAATAAGGCATGTAGTTCCTCCATCGAGGCTTTAGGTTCTAACTAAACAAATAACCAACTAAATATATTACCATAATTAGATTATTTCGGGCTTTCTTTTGTGTCCCTAAAATTCGTCCGATCTATGTCTTACCTAGTTTCCCCGGCTACCACAATCGCGAACCCAACGCCGAACATGTACATCCACATGCCTCCCTTACATAATGAGCCACTCCGTGCGTAACCACCACGAAATGGATGCCGCGACACCGTAAATCCTCACACGGAAGCCAAATCTATGTAAGCACCGCCACTATTCGCATAAAATATTATGCATCATCGCTCTATTTTTCGCGAACGGAATAATCAAGCCACTATTCGGGTTACGCCGGGGTCAGCCGAAGCCCATTCAAATTTTAATCAAACGCCGTAGGGTCAGCAAGGCGCATTCAAATTTTAACCGAAACGCCGGAAGGGCCAATCACATGAGTTGTGGTAGTCGTTCTAGGATTTTCGTTTCGTGAATTTATTCAGTGTCATACATCTATGACTCATAAACATTTCTACTATATCACGCGCAAGGTCAATTACCTTATTGCACTAAGCCACAATCTCTAGAAATATCTCAATATATCTCATAACCATATTTCATACTTTCACGTACAATATCTTATTGCACTACACCACACTCCGGCAAATATTCACCAGTCTTTATACTAGCATCTCACATATAAAATAATGGAGTGTATATACATTTCTCCAAGATATTGCATCAATATATTATAACGTATTATATCATGTCATGTCAAAATGCTTCCACGATCGCATACATTATTTATTATAACGATTAGGAATATAATGTCTCCTAACATCTCAATATCGTCCACGCGGTCAAAAATACAACAACATCATCAAAATCTTTCTTAGATGTTGACTAACCAATTATGCAGTTTCCGTATTTTTTTATTTTATGGCTTGTCCATACAATATACAACATAAAAACGTAGCACAATTAGGCGGTCAAAAGTCTACAATCAAAGCCCAATATTTATATACTTTTACACACTACTCACGTCAAATCTTAATTAGATAATGACCAAACCAAGTTATACAATATCAACAATATTTTCTTACTATATATATCCATATGATCAAATGTGAAAAACTGGAAAAGTCAATCGGTCAAAGTCAACCGTCAATGGTCAACGGTCAACACGCCATGGTCAAGGTCAAAGTCCACATGTCCCGGTCAAAAGTCAAAGTCCACATGTCCCGGTCGGTTCAAACCGCCCCCCGTCAAAGTCAAACTGTCCCGGTCAAAGTCAACAGTCCCTGGTCAAAGTCAACAGTCCCGGTCAAAGTCAAACCGTCCCCGTCAAAGTCAAACCTGTCCCAAAGTCAAAGTCAACAGTCCCGGTCAAAGTCAATGTGTCCCGTCAAAGTCAAACCGTCCCGGTCAAAGTCAAAGTCCTGGTCAAAAAGTCAAACTGCTTTTTAATTGTTCGACAAGTCTAGGGTCATAGCCATGGTTCATGGCTAAGGTCAAAGGTATACGTGGCTCATGGGCTCATGGCTAAGGGCATAGTTCGACCTTAACCGACAAGCCCAAACCTTAAAACCCGAAGTCTAAAAGTCGGAAGACTCCATGTAGATCTATTTTAAGTCCAATGGATCGCCTCGCACAATATTAGAAACGGGCCCAAAACTTATCTTGATCGAATCGCCCAAACACAACCGAAGTTCGGTCCGGAAAAATAGAACCTAAAACCGCCCAACAAAACAAATAAAGAGGTTGGCCCAAACAACTAAAACAAACCGCCCAAACAAAATAATAGAATTTGGCCCAAACCAAAACTTAACCCTTTCGCCCAAGGCCCAAACCGAAATTTAGTTATCGTTTCATCTTCCTCACCCATCACCACCACCAAAACCGGCCACCACCAGATTCCAATCGGCCACCCAATCCAACCTAGCGGTTTGACTCCAAATCACAAACCCTATAACTTTAACAAACACAAAAATCCCAAATCATTCAATTCCTATACTCCTCAATCTAGATCTAAAATCTCTACCGCCATTAAAGCTTGTTTTCAAGCTTCCAAACCCTCCACTCTACTACACTCTCCCATCATCATCAAACCCAAACACAATACAAAATCATTCAAACCATACAAAACCCAACACCACCACAGTTTAGAATAATGGCAAGAATGGCGCCATTGGCCGGTTCAAGCTTTCTCCAAGCTCCAACAAAGACCTCCGGCCCAGCCCGACATCACTCAACCCATACACCACAACAGCCCATGCACCACATAAAAAGGTTTTACAAAAACGACAACCACCAAAGATCTAAGCCGCACAGACGCCCGGCTCATGCCGCCCATTGACGACCTCTAAAAGCTTCCAAAGCCCGATTTCAACCAACGAATATCAACCAAATCCACAGTTCAACTAAAAGTATTAACACCAATATCAATGTCGACCCGGTGTAGACACGATCCGGGGCCGACAGTTTAACATTTTAACAGTTTAACTAGAGTTTTAACGACTTCAATGAAACACGACGTCGAATAAAAACAATATAATGAAACGAAGACAACAACGAAACCTTAGACGGATACCGGTATTCGAAACGATAAATTCGGTGATATAGCAAAATAGCTACTCACCAATATGAACGAACATTCGGCGAATCCCTCAGAAGTCCGAACCGTCAAACCAACGCTCCGAAAGAAACCGGTTTCTCTCTGCTCCATTTTTAATATATTATTATTTTTATGAACCCTATTTTCTAGAAAAGTGTTTATATACTTGGGTCCAAACCCAAGCCCAACACGTGAACTTCGCCCAAAACCAGGCCACGTATCCCGAGTCCAATCCGGCCAATTTGAAAATAAATAATTTAATTAATTAATAAATATAAAAATACGTATTTAAAAATACGGGCGTTACAAAAGAGCTAAACAAAAAAATAGAATAAAATAAGACGCAGACCAATGAATGGAAAAGGAGAAGAAATGTAAAGACTCAAATTCTCGTTAAGGGTATTTTTGTAAATTTCATATCAAATCTAGGGTCATTTATGTAAATTGGTCATCGGGTTTATATTTCAAATGTACGTAACTTAATGAAACTTACCTCAGACTTCTAAGCCACGTTAGATAAGCAAATTTTAGGAGAATTTTTTTTTCAAAATGTCGGTTAGCGGCTTTTCTGCGTCGAAGCTGGCACGAGTTAACAACTTACACGCATGAGTGGGTTATTGTTATAGCCTGCGGTGAGATAGAATATAGGAGATTAAATTTAGCGGGATGGGCTGGAAAAATAATTACGACGCGACGTCAAACGGGTTAGTGGTTAGGAGTGTATTAGGACCTTAAGCCTAATTGGGATGTATTGGGCTTGGGCCTTAATATATCGGCCCAAACAAAAAAAAACCAAAAATCGGCCCAAACCAAAATCGCACCCAATTTCTTCTTCTTCCCCAATTTCGCACCTCTTAAACCTAGGAGAGAGAAACCCCAAATCGCCCAAATCCAATCGATTCAAACCAAAAATTTAAACACCCAAACCTTAGAAACCGTGAATTCGAGTGTGGAGATGCAAAAACTTTTGGAATTTCGTCGGATCGCAGAGAAAGGTGAGTGCGATTCCGTCTCTATTAGATAATTAGCTTTAAATTTCGATGGAATTGGATATATTGATGAAAACTAAGTGAATTGGGGGGTGTATTGATATAATTAATTGTATTGGGGAGGTATTGATTGTAACTGATTGTATTGGGGGTGTTGAAGGTCGGCGGTAGCAGTTTGGAAGAGCTGGAGTGGAGTGAAATAGAGGTGGAGCCGAAAACTAAGGAGGGATCTTGCTGACTCGGTAAGAATTATCTATATTCACTTTATTTTAGAGAAGTTATGTTAGTTTAAACTTGTTTAGGATTTGATTGAGTAATGCATGATTGATAAGGAACACGATGGAATTGTTGTTAGATTTTAATATGAATCGAAGGGTGTGGAATTGGTTGTAGTTGAAATTTGGACTTGGATTGGGATTTTATTACAAATGGAAATTTGTGTGGGATGGGAGGAGAGTGAATATAAAGTATCCGGGGGTTAAGTTACTAATAAAATATATGTAAGAACTGAAATGGCTCAGAGTCGATCGCCGGCGGCAGCTATCGGTGTTCAGAATTTTGTGGTGGCCTATAGCAGTCTAGAACAAAACTTTTGGTAACTAGAATGGTAGACGTTAATAATTACATTAGTGGTTAATATAATCAATCGAGTAATTATTTCTTTTCGACTTATGTTGAAAGGAAATATTAGTTGTCTTCTTTGGGTTCTAATAGATTTACGATTGGGCTTATATGATTTTATAGGAGTTGGATTTGGTTAAGTGGACTTGATTCGGTTAAAGTGGGCTTAAGGAGAACGGAGCTTGCTAAGGTAGGAACCTACATACCAATATATAGCATGCTTATTTTCATGCATGATTTGATTTGTTTAAATTGTTAAGAAATAGTTAGCGATCAACCATGCATGTATATATAGTATTCATGTTTTGCATTTGTATTTTTCCGCCGATATAAACTAAATATACGGATATTTTTGTGTGAAAAATGGTTTTTGTGAAATCGGGTAGCGGGATTTATTTTCTTGTTAAAAGAGCAAAACTGGTTTTGGGAAGGGTTCGCGTCTCTTGTCTCAGTAAGGAGACAGAAAGATGGATTTTGTATGCGGGTGAGGATTACCCGGGTGTTTGTAACTAGATGGGAGGTTCTGGATTGTTCCCGGGATGGTTGTGTTATTTACGATGATTCGCCGTTTGGGAATCATCGGTTGTTATTTACTATGACTGGCCCGTTTGGGAGTCATAGGTTGTTTTTACTCGATTGTGGGAAATCCAAGAACTCACACCTACATAATCAACAGTTTTAAAAGAAAAAAACTAAATATGTAACTAGAGTATTTGAAAACAATCGGTAATACGAGTATATATATAGATATTACTATACTTATCACGAGGGGATTTAGGAAAGGAATTGTGAATTCCTATAAAGAAGGAACTGTTGTCGCAATTCCGGAGACGGCAGTTCGCTCTAGGATTCCAACTGTGGTGTACACCTTTCGAGGTGGTGGGCCACCTTTAAAGGGATGCATCACTGGATGTAGTCCGGGAATTCCTTTTCTACTTTTCTAGATAACCATGCTTGTACGTGTCACGCTGTATGGTGATTAGCTTGTGTGGGGTTACATGCTACCTCGATGAGGTTTAGACGCGAGGAGTGAGAGTTTAGTCCACTCCTCGATGTGTGTCGATCCCTGGCGATCTGCGGTCGTCGAGCAGATTGACCACCGTAAGTTAGGTGACGGCTGTATGGGGTCGTAAGTCACGTGGCCCCCCACGAGCCCTAAAAGCTTTGGGGATTTTGTGTAATGAACACAACAACGGCATTTCACTCCCTTAGGAAAAATCGGAAAACAACGGTGCATGGTTCACACTGGAAAGTACTGAACCGAGATTTGCCTGTGACTGGGGCTGAGTACCAGTCGTACCCTCACCATTCTAATAGGATGTAGCGGCCACAATAGTTGTATGATGATTGTGAAAAACTCTATTTTGTATATCAATGAAGCATGTCGAGATGATTTCTGCTATTTAGTGATGTATATATACATAGTCACAATATTTGAATACTATTATAGAAACCCTGCATGTTTTAAATGTTTTCTATAAGTAGACTATTTATTGGTTATGTGCGTTTCTACTGGGCATAGTTGTTGCTCATCCTACTTAACATTTCGAGCCCACCGGAGGAGGAGGCTTTTCCTAACCCTAGCGATGATGGTTATGGGGATTTGGGAGGATTCCCTTATGCTTGACGAGGACAAAGTCAAGTTCAGTATTTTTGGGTTGTATAGAGATAGTCTAGTCATTTTGGTTGTATATATAGAGAGAGCTTCGCTCATTTTGATGTAATACTTGATGTATTTGAGTAGCAGTTACACTTAAACAATGGGTGGATGTATATAATGTTGTTTAGAAGGTTGGTTTGTATATATATGGTTGTTGGAAGGTTGTAGTTTAGGATTTCCAGGTTATGACAGGTTTTAGGGTTTACGAATGTCGATTAATTAAAGGAAACTCTGCCGAAATTTCGTTAGAATTGGGTGTCAGCCTCGAGATTCACTTCTCGTCCTCGGGATGTGTGTGTGTGGTCTCGGGGCGTGACAAGAAACCATTCCTCTATTACAAAAATCATGATCCCGTAGAATCAAAGAAAGTAACGGTAATCAAGATTTAATACCAAGGGTCTAGATAGTTGAATCAAATAAACTATGGCACATGTACATTTAACGACAAGGTGCAAAAACATTCGGCCCATTCAAAGATCATCGATAGTGAATCTAATAACCATCAAACCAAATGAAAACATTTAAGAGAAGTGAAGTGTGGTGTAAGTAAAAAAGATGACATAGATAGATAGGAACATCTAAAATATGATCAGTATCTACTACTTAACAATTAAATTCAAACATGACAAAAAAATCTCGTCAACTTTGCTAATGGCCTGATTGAGAAGATATGCAAAATTTACTTTCAAAACACAGTACGCATAAAAACTTATAAATTAAGGCTCACAGCCTACAAAAGCTCATCCATGAGAGACGACAACCAAAGTTTATGAAGCAATGTGAACATGCACGATAGACTATGCTTTTGGTTTTCATTCATAATAGATTATAGCTTGTAAAGAAATGAATATGTGCCAAAGTTTACAAAGCTATATGAACATGCATGATTTATAATAACCCCCTCGATGCTTAGACCCATGGCCATGACGAACCAATTTGGTAGTTCTACAACAACATTTGAATGTAAAGGTGGGAATAAATAACAAAAGAAAGAACTAAAAGTATGGATACCACGTATCAATGAATGATCATATCGATTACATGATCCGTCATTTACAACTCTAGCTAATTCTCTATATAAGTCAAGTCTGTTATCTCAGTATGATTTACTTTGGATTGTAGTTTAGAATATAAGGTACTACACATGCTAGAAGATTTATTGACCTGACCCTATTCCTTATTCTCGCATCTCCTTTTCTAGCTCATGTCACAACAGCCATATATACATTAAAAAAAATAAAAAATAAAAATAAAATAAAATAAATGGATTTGGGCTTATATATATGAGGATATGTACAGATGATTAAAAACTTAAATATCACCACTCACAAATCCTCACTCACTCCTTCCACTACATAGAGAGTAGAGGTCTTAGTACCCAACTAACAAATGAAGAGTTGCAATTAAAGAAACATGTATATCTATTTTTTTTTTCAAGTAATTTAGGCACGTTCTATTATACCTTTTTGGTTCACTGCATAGAGCAGCTTACACCTCTGGCAAAACTTAACTACATCTAAATCAATAGCAACTTAGTGCTACTTTATACAAAGGTTTGGCTAGTTTAGTTGATCAGTCCACACAAAACTATATCCAAAACTCATGGGGACACTTTGGTTTATAAGTAGTAGTTGTATAGTTTTATTTCAAGTGTTATTCTTATCAAACAAAAAGTCACGTCAACTTACATGACAACAACTTTGAACGTTTCTTACAAAGTAAATAACATGGTGTATATATTGAGGCGCTTGATGTAAGTCAAATCAATTTTGCCAAGGATAAATTTCAGTTCAGAAGAATGAAGACATTGTAAGGGGATAGAACCATAGAGACCCAAGAAAGAACCAAAAAGATTGGATAATCAAATCACCTCCCAATCCACCCTTGATATCAACCGGTAGTGTAAATTAGAAAAACTATTAAACTTTGCAAAATAATATGATTGAATTTGCAAACACACACAAACACACAAAATAAAAATAAAAATAAACATAATAAGATGATTAAGCAAATTGGAGAAATTGAATGAAGAAATAATACAAATAAATGGTTTTTGGTAGAAACTTAAAAATAGCTTTAGTAGTTGATCAGAAGTAGAAGAAGATACTAAAATAAGAGAGGCAGGTAGACAGAGTAGAGAGAATAAGATTAAGATTGACATAATGAGATGTATACTTTTTCCCAGTCGCGATTAATAAAGCTCGACGAAGATCTGTAGTACGAAATATACCAACGCACAAATAATGGAGAGAGAGATCCATGTACACAAACGGACTTCAAAGGGAATCCATTTCTTCTATGTCGAGAAGTGAAGTGTGTGTTTTTTTTGGGGTGGGGGGGGGGAGAACGAAATAAAACCAATGGGTTTCACGAAGATATTCCCAAGTTTGGAGACACCAAGAGTTTTTTTAACAATTAAGAATCTAATTAATTTCTAATCCAACTCATGGGCTGTCATCATGACACTCGTCTCGATCCTCGATTTATACCCTGGAATTGAATCCCAGCCGCGAGTCATGAAACTGAACTGTTTTGTTAAGTTGATTTATTGATAGTTTTGCATGCCAAGATTTGTATGCATAATCAACGTACACGCCTAATGGGTATGACTGCCAGTATGCACAATCAGTGTGCCATACCTATTGGGGTATAATTGGAATGAAAATATCTGAAAAACAGCCTGGTCAATGTTAATTGTCTTTGAGGGTTATTTTCACGTCAAATATGGTTTTCGGTCATTTTCATTTGAACTATGTCCTAGTGGGTGATTTTAGAACGGAGGTGTTTTTTTTTCGGTGATTTTAACCCGAAATTAGGGGCCCTGTTTCTTGATGACTATATGTCGTTCAACATTAAAGTGCCTTTAATAATTAATACACCTTTTAAAAAATCTGATAGGTCCTCTGCCTTTGAGCCTTTGAGTGTCTGCGTTGGGTATGCCGTTAGTTCTTTCCAACTTCGCAATGCCTGCATGACCGAGTAATGAGCCACAAGCGTGTAAACTACAGCAGAAGCTGGGGGCGAGACTGGATGTCCCTCGGGTGGGATTCATGAAACTAATGATTTCAATGAAAGGAAATGACAGTGAAATAAACGACTAGAAGAAGTAAATTCAATCACCACCACATGGAAAAACTCAATTGAGACAGACTGGGTTGCTTGCTACTCTTTGACAGACAAAATGCTGCAGCTATATCCAGTAGCATTTGATTCCTCTTCCTCTCTTTTAATACTCAATACCTGAGTCAATAAGTTTCACTCATCTGCGGATCATCACTGATCGGTGAGAGGCATTGGTACTCTCGGGCCTTTTCCTGTGTAAATTTTGATCAATAATGGTCAATAACACTAGAGATTGTCTTTCCCACAGATACATGTCACTGAAGGTAAAATATCCAACATGCTTTTAATATAGCTCAAGTCATATCGTAACATGTTATTCAAAATTTGATTGCTCTATTGTACTAGATACAAACAATAACAACAATCTGCCGAATGCCCTTATATCTCATTACATTTTTTTTTTCAATAAAATTGACACACAAGAACCCAGCCCAACTAGCTTGGGGGTAAAAAAGAAGGAAAACTAAGAACATAAACAAACAAATTATACAGCAAAATGCTGCTGCTGAAAGCCAAAGAGAGAAAACTATGGCTTTCTGATAATGATATATACATACTAAATAACAAATAACACCAATGTACAAATATAAATAACACAAAATCTCATCACTGAATGTGGTTAAAATTTTCCTCAGACTGGGTTGAGATCTCTTGCAACTTGTCCTTGCCATCTGCATGATAAAATAATAAATAAGGTACTTGGCCAGTTTTAGAGATTCCCGTTCATGCTAAAAGAAAAATCAGGGCAAAGCAGACAGGCGCTTAACCGACCTATTGAGAAGGAACCTTGCAAGTGGACTTAAATTTGCATTCCCAGGGAGTTCTGCATTTTGCTGTTTTCTCCTGTTCATAGCTTCCGAACTTGCATTTTCTATTTCTGCCGGAACCTTTAGGTTCTTCGAGAAGATACAGGTAGCCAATTCCTGAAGGCCTGCCAAGGACGTTTCCTTTGAGCTGCATAGTGACTACCATGGTTATTTAAACGAAGATACCTAAATATTGCAACATGCACAAAATCATAAAATAACAACATCAACAAGCACATTAAAGAACTAGTGAACCTTCCAAGACGCTGAAGTAACCTGCTGACAATGGCTTCAGATGAGCCAGGCTTCACACGCTCCAGATACACGAGTGAATCTGCCAGAGCACGTACAACTGATCCTTCGGATTCATCACCAACAGCCTAATTTATTTGGAAACAGACTCGTTTAAATTTTGCACGTTGAAGCTTACATAAAAACATAGAAACTGAAGGTACAAAAAGTCGGGAGAAGGAAACATGAATAAAGAGCAACAACTGTAATGTACTTAACTACTGATGCAGGATAACAATTAAACAAATTTTATTTTGGGATGTTGAAGCTTACATTAAAATATAGAAATTGAAGGGCCAACAAGTCAGGAGAAGGAAACAAGGGTAAAGACTAAAGACAACAACTGTAATGTACTCAACTACTGATGCAGGATAACAATTAAAGCACAAATTTTGTTTTGGGACATTCAAACAGTTAGGAGTCTACTCTTAGTTAGCTTTGTGGATTTTGTTTCAGACTCTAGGTGTTCTAGGGTTTGTGGTATCTGCAGTTAGGAGAAGAGTCCAACATGGTTTCCAAATCAAGAGTCCTGTTGTACCATGAAGATTGTAACTGCTGTTTTATAAAAGAATCTATAGTTAGTTTTGAATCAGAACTTTTAATTGATTATCGAATATCACCTATCCTCTTATTGCCTCTCATCCGTTCGAAATAAACCACGAACAGGAGACAGTCTACCTAAGAATATTAAATCATAGACAAGAAAAATGCAATGCAGGAACAATCCTCTCATGGAATGTAGGACGTTTAATTGAAATCCTGAACACGAGACACAGTTTAAATTAGGGAGTTACACACTGAAAATGGACTTTGAAAGGGCTTTGGAAATAATAATAAAAAGTTGGTATCCAATCAGGCTACAGAATGAACACCTTGCACCAACTTTCAGAAACAAGATTAACGACAGAAAAAAAATCTACGAGTCAAAATGGAGTCCTTTGGAATAATATCCAACAGCATTAGTTTCATAAGAAATGTCAGAAGTGCAAGCATGATATGCATTAACTATTAATAAAGCTGCAAGAGGGCTGCAAGTATACGCATATACACATTATTGTTTATAACACCATAAATGTAACTCATGGGGCTGAGGGACTCGGATGGAAATGATTTTTCCTTCCAGCTCATTCAAGTAGTCTCAGTCTGTTAAGATAACAATTTATGTTCATTCCAGACACAATCCATTTTTTTGTCAGAAGTTTCCAGTAAGCGTTAGTCTCTTTCAAGGATAATCTTCATAGTAAAATCTAAAAAGTCATCTTTGCTCAAAACCTGCCCTTAATTTAATTCAATTTTCCCCATGTAATAGTTTTTATCTAGGTTACATGGACACGCCATATTTTGAAAAAAATCTGTGTCGGATACGTATCCACGTGTCCGTGTCCGTATCCGTGTCGGACACACACGGACACATATTGTATTTAATTTACCTCGAATTTCTGATTTACCATCTAATTTAATAAATTTATAATTATTAAAAAATAAATTAATTATTCCTATCCGTGTCCCCGTGTCGATCTTCAACTGCTCGCCGTATCCGACACTCTGTATCCGTGTCAGACACCGACACGCGTGCGTCTGCGTCATCAATGTAACCTAGGTTTTATGGAACCTTGAGTATGAACCGTGAATATAAGCTGATCTTCTCACCAAGGAGATTACCCTCGCCAACACTTCTCCATTCTGATATTTCTACCCCTAGATGAGATATTGTAAACTCTATCCGATAAAAATCCAAGGAATGGAAGTAGTGACTAAAAATGGAAACGTAAATTCTGACTTGTAGGAATAACAATGTCTGTCTATATTCACCTCTTTCAGTGAAGGGATAAGCAAATTTGACAATGCAGGAGATGCAGCAGCAGCAAGTATTGCACCATCTTCATTTTCACTTGCTTGACGAGATAGCGGAAGTGCTTTTTGTGCGTCAAAATATTCGGCGAGAACCTCTGACATCGTTATGAAATAATTTAGAAATAGTAATTTTCATTCATTTTCTGAATGCTTCTAAATCATTTGTGGCTAAAGAAGAGCTACCTGGACCGAAGCAGGGCTATATGTCGCTTTGATCTGTTAGTTTATTTTCCTGTCCATCTTTCTTGAGCTTGCCCAGAACAGACCGTTCCTTAGCATTTCCTTTCCTGAATCCCGCTAGTATTGCAGCCTTTGCCTGATACAAATGAAGATCCATTTAAACACACTAGTGGATTCACAAGACCGACAAACTAATACATAATAATACCAACCTCTGCAAGGTTTGTTTCACTGTCCTCAAGTGAAGCACTCGATGACTTCTCTTGGATTCCTAGTCTAGATTTTGGAGTTCGAGGAGTATCAGGTTCATCAGTTTGACCACGAAGAACAACAGTGCCACTAGAAGATACATCCTCAAAAGAAAGGTATCTATTGTTCATCTACACATTCAAACATCACAGATAAGAAATGAAAAAAAACATTGTAAGCAAATGTGCATGGTGGAACTCACATACAAGTCACATTATACAAATGAAAATCATACCATTGTACTATGATCACCAAAAAAAGATGATGTCTTTATTCCTTTGGGAGATCGTACAACGAATGTCCCTGACCCACTAACAGATACCTCCTCCCCCTGTTATATGAGCACTAAACACTTTCAGAAATTTACAGGAATAAAGCTTATCATATCAACTTAGATACAAATGTTCTCTGGGTGTCTGTATCATTACATCATCATCAACGAAATCATCTTCAACTTCATTGTCCCGTAGATCTCTAGCATCTTTAAAGAGGGAAACTTCCAGCAATGAATCCCGAATTGCAGTTCCACTTGAAGATGACCACAGGCTCTCCTTGTCTGGAGGTTTTCTCGGAGAAGCGTGACTGTTTAATTCAAAATTCTTTTCTCGGTTTCCACCAATCTGAGGTGGCTTTACAGAACTACGTACAGTTCCAGTACCTAGTGAAGCAGTCGTACCAAAGTCCCAGCCATCATTTCCGAGGGACTTTTTTGGACTAGAGAAAACAAATAAAGTCAGTAAAATAGAGGTAGCACTGAGATAGAAGATGCAAGAAGTTTTAAACAACAAAAAAGCACCTGGCTCGAACAGTTCCTTCATCTCTTATATTTCTTGTGACCTTTACAGTGCCAGATCCATCCCCGAATTCTCCAAGACCATTTCCAGGGGTGTCATCATCTTCCTTTACTAGATACTTTGGACGTTCTCTAACAAGCAAACAAAAAGGAAAGTAGAGCATGTACAAGATCAGCACAAAACCAAAGAAGCTTCAAGTGCACTTAACCATTTAGATAACATGGAAGCAGTCTTGGATATGCTTGTGAAAACTTCATACGCTAGAGATGTGTTTTGGAGGGGCTTTGGTTCTGTCATTGCTACCCCTACCAGACCGCAGCTTTCACTAAATTTTATACAAAAAACAGACCACCCCTAATCCCCCCCCCCTTTCCTTTTTTATTTTCTTGGATGAATCACCGTCTTAAAGCTCAATAATTAGCTAAATCGATCAGAATTTTCTTTCTGATCCTTTTGGCTTACCAAGCATAATTTTCTTTTTTCTTTTATTACTTTTTAAGCAATTAGCAATATGATGTACCTTATTCTCTCCAAAAGCTTGGGACTTCTCCGAGCATTTCTGATAAACCGATGTCTTAAAAGCTCTTTTGCACTTGGCCTCTGAAATTAAGTGAATAGAAGAGAGGAAAACAGAGAGAGATATGTAAGTTGCCATTAATTTTAATCATAGTCGAAAAATTAACAACCAGATTCTTTTCAACTTTATTAATTGAATTCAAAGTAAGAGAGAATAGCAAACTAAAAACACAAAAACACCAAAATGCTAATACACTTGTAACACGATTTTGCACTAACTTCGACCATATAGTGTCCCATCCCATCCACATGGAAAATAGATAAGCATTTGCAGCAATTACGTCCAAGCAAATTTATCCACCCGTCATTATTGTCTTACGTAAGTGGGCACCAGGAATAATTTATAAATAGAAGCGGGAGAAAAAACTGAGCTCTACAAAGTATTAGTTCCCAGCATTCTTTCCATTTGTTCAGTTCCTCTCTCAGCCAGGACAAAATAAGAGAAACAGGGCATTCAATCTCTAATTCAAATACTCTTATTTTCATCTTCTCTCTGTTTCTCCTCTTTTCTGACCTAGAGCTTCTCTGTGTTTTTTATCAACAAACCAATAGATTATATTATATTTAATAATTGTGATGTAGTGTGGGAGATTCACTCTACAAGTGATACAAGCAACCATACATAGACTAAGCCGCTACGGCATCCCACCTGCATAGAAAACCCCTACCCCCAATCCACCTAAGTGATTTACAGATAACACAATGCTGCTGAACTACTATAGAGTTCTCTACAGAATATGTATCAGTAACCCATGTCACTAAGTGACACCCATTTTTTCCAGGTCTTCCAACAGAAGGAATAAGAACCCCAGCCATGCACACTTCAATCCCAATTAGCAGTGCATAGTTCAATGTTCTTAGTTGACATTAGAACCCGCTTCGCCATTCCAAATCACCTCTGTTTTCTTCTTTAGAACTTGTACTTCTTTTACAGCCCTGCTATTGATTGCTTTTAACAAATCCCCTGCACTTTTGCAATCCATAGAAACTCCAAACATTTAACCCAAAGGAACTACACTATCGGTAACCCAATTATCAGATATAGGGGGGGTTTTGGATGGTACACACATGCAGACCGCAACTCGTAAGTCCGTGTCCAAATGCCAACCCAACCACCTCACATTTTGTGAAAACCAAAATGATAAAAAGGAACAGAAAAGGTTAAGGAGGATGAGGAGGAGCTGTTTCTACGAGGAGACGCAGCTTCTGCAAGACTGCTGCAGCGGCTACAATGGTGCTAGAACATCAGGGGGCTGTGCCTGGCCACTAGTGACCATATTTCTTCACCTGGCACCTTGGTTCCATCTTACCAGTATTTGCCAAATCACCATCATCTTCCACCTCCCACTCTCTCCCCACTGCCCAAATCCGGCCAGAACTATCCAGTATCCATCATCTTCCAACATAACTTTTACACACTACTTGGTCTCCTTCCTTGACAAATACGTCTTCAAAATTCAATCATGGTGATCCCAACTCTATAAGCACCTTACCAGCTTCGAGGCTGTCCATCAAACTATTTCCCTGACCACCACAAACGCTTTTGCAATTTCTGAAATGACCTGGACTCACCACGTGGAATGGGAGCCTGATAAAATAGATCCATCAGAGCTTTCAATTAACAACACTCGCCCCCCCCCCCCCCCCCCCCCCCCACCCCAAGGCAACACATGAAAATCCCCATGTCATGAGTAATGACCTCCACCACCAACCCTTCACCAAGCCCAGCATACCTTCTGTCATAGAAATTTCTTCCGTGATATACCAAAGCTTTAATTATGGCTTAATGGTTTCAACTTCGCTCCACCGTCTCCACCTCCTATGGGATTACAAAATGATAAACATAGGTTCGAACTCATTTGGAAGAAGGTTTGGGTTTGGAAGTGTTCAGTGTTTAAAAAGAACAGAAAGATAAACTGTGCAACAAGAAAGGGCATTTTCATCTAGACCTTGGTACTTTTTCTCTCTGCTATCAGATCCCAACACAACTTTGCAAGTATATTTTATGCGGTTCAAAGATTCCTCCCAAAATCAACTATTTTCTTTGGTTCTTGACCATTTACAGTATAGGTAGAAGCTTGGGCATTCATAATACTGGGAAATGGATGCTCAAGAAAGCAATCAAGAATGATTGTCTTCTGTGTATCACTGTCCAAGAGAATTAATAATTGGCAAAATTTATCAATTGTAAATTTGTGCACTAATCCGTTGTCTGTTCAATTGACTGGTTTGGAATAACTTTATGCTTCTTCTTGGAATTCCATTAGATTAGTCCAGGTTCGCCAAAGGTGTTGCTACCTTCACGATACTTGAGAGTCCATTCTCAAGCATGCAGAAGGATATAAACCATGTTCCTTTCCTTCGCTAGTTATTGGTAGGAAAGGAACAAACAACACTTTAACAAGGAAATGGTGTCCATGGAGATGATTGTCTCCATAAAGAGTATATAGTTGGTCCAAGTACATGTGCATGCAAAATCGTCCCCTTCGGACTTTGTATTCTGTGGGAGCCTTTCATTGGATGTGCCAAAATATGCTTGTTTCTCTGCATTTTGCCAACATGAGATTTTATCTTCTTTTTTCTATTTTGTCCTACTTCACTTTTTTTTTATTGGATATACATAAAATTATCTTCATAGATAAGAATAAAAGAAAAATAGAAATGAAACAGACTGAGGAAAGACTAATTCAACTCTAAGAGCAAGGACTTAAGAAACAACCTTATTGACGATGTCCATCAGACTTGCCTAGAATCAATGATATTTGTGGGCCCATGTGATATGGAAATAAGGAAAGACAACTATCTTCAGTATTAATTTGGTACAGAGAACTAATTTCTAGAGCATATGCTGAATTTCTTTTAACACATCTCAAATTATCCCCCACCCCCCAAAATTATTTTTCATATCTGAATAATGTTAACTCCATGATGTTAAACAATACCAGAAATCTGTTGAAGATTTTGGATCCACATGATGCTAAAAATGCACATTAATCCCCAATCAATAATACAGGGATGGAATGGATCAAATGTAAACTGTTATTAGCTTGGTCAAAGATCTCACTTTCTTTAATTCATTAACAAAAATATAAAAAGTTGATATGATAGGGGGCTGAACAAAAAGTGTTTTTAGGTAGTCATCTAAAAGTCGAAAATATACCTCAGCAGGCACTTTCTTCAAACATAGTGAAACAAATTCCTTCATAGGACGGGAAAAATGTTCATCCAGCTGCACAAGGTAAACAAAGGCAACCGTGAAAATACAAAAGAATGATCAGTTGTCCTGTGAGAAGTATCTCGTAGTTTACCATAAACCAACATTATAGTAATAATTAATACTAATTTTCATTGAAAATAAAAGAAGAGACCTGTGGTGGACTTTCTCGAGGTATGATGAACAGAACCCTCATTGGGTGCAAATCTGCAAGCGGAGGTTCTCCTTTTGCCATCTCAATAGCTGTAATTCCCAAAGACCAAATATCTGCCTGGATCAAGTAAAACCTGAACGTGTGAAACATGTGGCTTAAAGTCACAAGAAACAAACGACACAAGACACAGTCAAGGAAGCACCTTCTCATTATATCCTTCTGAATTTTGGATTACCTCTGGAGCCATCCAGAATGGTGTACCTACAAATGTCTGCCCAATTTAAATGTGTGAGCAAAATTATCTAATGAAACCAATCACAAGACGAGTTAATCATGATAAATCATCTAAAAGGGAAAAATGTGTGGGACCTGGAGTCCGAGACCGAACATAGATTTTTTTCCTAGCAATAATCCATCAAAGAAAAGTCAAAAGAAAAAAAAATAAAGTAAATTTACTGGAGCCCCATATGGGAAAACAAAAAAAAAAAAAAAAAAAAAAGATGGTGAGGGAACACAAAATATAGGGAGAGACTGGGAGAGAACATGACAAAATGTCATTTTAAAAATATTTAAAGACAAATAATTTTACATCTCAAAAAGAGAATGGTAGTCACCCGTGGCCCATACAAGAGGGTCATGTCATGATGACAAATTGGCAACCACCATAGGATGGATAGCATCAGACATGAGTTAAAATACATTTGTATATTGCAAAACAAACACAACATTGTCTAGAGTTGAAGATAGACATGGATTTAAACATAACACAAAGGAAGGCACAGTCCATAAAGCCAACACCAAGTTGACAAGAATGTTATTTCTATTCGAACATTTTTGGGCTAACTCATCATAGCCATCTTGTTACATTTGAAGAAGTAACACTCATGTAATTGCTACAACAAATAATGCACATCTCAGAAAGAAAATAACAGTCAGCCTTGTGGGCCATCTATGTCGGTCATGAAATGATGAAAACTTTCATATGATGATGATGATCATAATAATAATAAATGATAGAGTTTACAATAGAGTAATAGACATGGTTGAAAAAAAGTTGAACATGGTTAAAAGTTGATGAAGGCACATTTTGTGGAGCCAACACCCAGGAGACGATACTGTGTGAGCATTTCAGGATGACTTCAGTATAGCCATCTCGTTACATTTAAAGCATCCACATGTAAGTTCCATTGACACAGATATGTGTGTGTGTTCGTATCCGACACGGATACGAAGTGTATGACACGGCAAAATATAAGAAAATGGGGTATATTACATACAATATGTCTGAAGCAGACACATGGATACGTATCCGACACGGATTATTTTTGAAATATGGTGTGTCCATGTAAGATAGGTCCACATAGATGGACACAAGGTTTATAGTCGTGGAAATGTCTTAAGATGAAATTTTAAGTATAAAAGGTTTCCCCCGCAAAGGCAATCACACACACCTATTTCTTTCTTGACAAAATAGCCCATTATATTCATAACAAAACTTAAGAAAAATCTATAGATAGAAAAATAACGAAAAATAAAGAAAACAAAAGAGTTAAGATAAGATTCCCAGCTATAGATGAAAGAACTTGTTGACATGTTTAGTATAGTCCCACATGGGATGTTCGACGCCTTGCAGTATATTATAAAAATTCTTAGGTCTCTCCCATCACCAATTGGTTATGAGTTGGAAGCTCCTAAAGTTTAAGATGGGGTATCAGAGCAAACTTGTAAATGGCCCGAAGGGCCTGTTTACTCCATGTGTTATGCTCGAGTAACACCCTATGCTATCAAAGGCACCGCCTAGGCGCTTTTAATACTTTGCCTTATTATGGCTTCCCTTAAAAATTTAAATCCCACTTAAAAATGAGAACAAAACCACGAAATCTAATTATGATCATAAGATATAATGAAATTACCATATGACTTGTTGTTTTTTGAGTTTATAGAACAAACGATTTTCAAAAACAATGTAGCATGACGCCTCGGCATTGCTTAGGCTGCCTAGGCATTTTTGGACAATCCACTGCCAAGGCTTTTGTGAACAGTCCACCACCTTGCCTCGCATAACGCGTTTGATAGAATATGTACGGGAGCATCTTTAAACGTTTAACATACTCCCACATGGGATGTTTAAAGCCTTTCAGTATAGCATAAAAGTTCATGAGCTTCTCCAATCATCACCAATTGGTATTAAGTTGGATGCTCCAAATATTTAAGAGGTCTCATTAATCAAAATCACTTACTGCTCCTAAACTAAAAAAAAAAAAAAAAAAAATAGAAAAATAGAAAAGTTGGAAAGTAAATTAAAAACCACATATTTTACTTCGATGGTGATGTAAAATATAATCCTAGGTTTCTCATAGAGGTATTGGATCCACTCAATTGTATTAGAAAATAGTCCCACAATATTCATAAAACATTAATTAATGATTCAACATGGAATAAAGACAGTTTGATATGGTGCCACCGAGAAAAAAAGATTTGTTCCTGACAGAGGACTACAGCATTACATACGCTCAGCTACCAAACATATGTAAATTCAATAAAGAAAATTATAAAACTTTGGGAAAAGATATCACTATATGCTAACTCAAAAACAGAAACTCTAAAGAAGAACCAGGAAATTGGGGATGAAAAACAGAAACTCTAATGATATCACTATATTTATGAAGGTCTAATCAATCATAAGTTTTCACTAAAGGAAGTAGCATCACCTTTCTCCGTGATATTGTCCGTGTTAATTGGGCAGAAACGCCAAAATCCGCAACCTGTTACAAAGTCAGTAAGGTTAGAGTTGGAAGTTTCAAACATAGAAACCAGTTCAAGTACTCGCCACTGCCAAAATACATTATAAACAGATTTACCAACCTTAACATCCCCACTCTCAGTTAGTAAAATGTTCGCCGCTGCCAAGACAAATTATAACAAGCATGTCAATTCCTAGAGTGATAGTTTGAAAATGAGCGCATATAAAACTTGGAAATCAAATAATATATCTTGTAACCTTTAATATCTCTGTGAATTTTTCCTTCATTATGGAGATATTCAATAGCATGTAGCAAGTCACGTAAAATGCACGCTATAGACATTTCATCCAGTGGCTGACCTGCTTGAATCTGTTGGAGCACAAATTATGTGAGCATAGAAACATCTCTATTCTCGCGACCAAACTAGTGTCACATTATTACCAAACAGTTGAACCGAAATTCATCCATAGATAAATAAGTTACAGAAAAATAGCACGCTATAGAAACACAGAAAGGACATTTAACAAAAGTTTTAGTAAATTACAAAAGGCCACACTAACATATAGACATGCAAGCACAAAGAAGAAAAAGGCTCAGATATATTTGAGGAAGGAGCATGAAGAAACTCTGAGGAACTATATATTTCGAACAAAAAAAAGCTGCCTTTAAGTACATCATATCAAGAGATCACCTCCGCATCCTCCTGGAAGCATCTATTTATTCTTAATTCAAGTCAAGCTATTTGCAATTACCCCCTAATCAAAACAAACAACACAGTGGGTATACTATATTTAAATCTCCTTTCCATAAAAACCATTTCTTACACCAAGGACTGTCACTTACAAAGCTTTCTATGCTTAGAGAATGTATAATTGTGATAGAAAAAAGGAGAGATACATTTAAGAAGGCAGAAACCATTAACATAAGGAAACAGAAATTAAGACTGATTCCATAAACGTGTAAAGCAAGTAACTAAAGCAACTTACTAGGTCAGCAACAGATCCCCCGGCCATGTATTCCATCACAATCCATAATTTAGTCTGGTGAAGGTAAGATCCATAGTATTCAGTGATATACAGCGAGCGGCACTGAGATAAAACAGAAATTTCCTGGAAGGAAAATAACTTAGATTAGAGAAACTAGCAGTTGACAATTAGATTGGAGTAAAATTTTTGTGGACCTAAGAAACATTCATTTTGAACAATTTGTAGCTAGATGGGAAGATATTATGTATAGAGAGTCTGGAGGAGGGTGGTTGGTTTATTTTTAGGTTGTTTTTATATTTCCGTTGTAATGGTAGGTTATCTTGACCTACATTTTCTTTGATTAATACAATTTAACTTTTACCGAGCAAAAAAAAACAATTAAATAAAAAAAAATCTTGTAATCAAGGAATTACCTTTTGAATGTCTTCAATTTCATCCTCTCTGCATAAAACCAACAAAGTGAATGAGCACTTAAATCAAACTTTTTTGTAATTTTCTTCAAATGATTATACAGTAGGGCATGATATGAACAAAGAGCTCTCAAAATTCGACACTATTTGCTTGTATTGATCGGTACTCGCCAATACAAATCACCTCTAGTATGTGAAGGTTTAAGTTGTAACAAAAAAAATTCGGGTCCAAATAATGTTTTTTTTTTTTATCGGTAAAGAGATATTTCATTGATATAAAAATAAAAACATAGGAATAGTAGGATGAGGTATCCTTACATCGATAACCAACTGAATGAAAGAACAACAACAAATGTACACAAGAAACATAAAACACCGTTCTCAAGTCAAAATATCTTCCCATCTACACACAAAGTGCTCAAAAGGAATGTTACTAGTTTCCTCATGAGCTTTGGCCCAGAAGAATAAGAGACCTTTTATTGACATGATTACTTCCTCCAAAGAAGCCATAACACCCTCAAAAGTTCTTCTATTCTGTTCCATCCATAGGCCCCACAAAACCGCAAAAGGAATCATTTTCCATATACGTCTTCCCCTTTGAGATTGCAAATCTGAAGACCACGAGGCTAACACACCTTTCACCGAACCTGGACTAACCCATCCACGGGTCCAAATAATGTTGACATTGCAAAAGAAATTCAAATAGTATAACATGTTAAGGGTTTGGAAAGAGAAGTAACTAATGGCTCTCTCTTTTTCCTTTTCTTTTTCTCAACAGAACATACCAAAAAAAAAGTGATTTGACATATGAATCTACCTTCGTCCTTTGCTTTTTTATGAATCATCACGAAGACGTTGATGATACATAGAAATATCTAATGCACTTATTTATTGTACAACAGCATCAACTTAAAACTCCATACAGTACAATACATCAACACATTACCTATAACTGTTTACACTTTTTCCTAGTATTCAACACTTATTCAACTTAACTAGTTTTTTTTCTTAAGAAATTAAAAGGGTTCAAGCTACCCCAACCTGTATTAATGAACTCGATGATAAACAAAACCTAATGCATCCTCCTCCACTATACATTGTAAGCAATTCACTCAGTGAAGGGGTGTAAAACATTACACTATCATCAACAAAACAAGTTAACATGAAATGAACCGCTTTTTCCAAAAGTGTCCTCTTCACTGTGTTTGTTTGGATCTTTGTTACAATCAATTTCTAATCTCCACCTATTCATTGTACATTCTATGTTTCTGCCGTTCTCTTTTTCCTTATTTCATACAGTGAGTACATTTCTATCTAAATATATGTTAGTTGTCAACAAACCACTAACTCCACTAAAAACTAAGCTTGCATATATGTATGAATCAAGTAGTTCTTGCTAATAGAGAGACTTCAATAAGAAACAGTAGAAGCTAGAAAGGATAAAGGAAAGAGAGAAAATTTCAGAAGCTTTAAACTCACGCTTCTTCTAAATCAATAACTTTAATAGCAACATCTCTGTTTAGCTCCTTATCAAATCTGCAACGAGAGAATGTAACAATACATATTAAGTCAAAGTATAGGAAACCAACAACTCAGGATTTATGTGAAAATCTTACTTCTCAAATGAATTGAATACTTTTGATATGGACTAAACAAAAACTGCTTAAATGTAAAAGAGCGTCTAGGAGTATAGCAAATCAGTCTCCGTAAACCAACCTCACATTATAATAGTTTTTTCAATCCATACAAATCTTATTAACACTTTAACAAAAAAAAATTCTTCATGAGTAGCACATTGTGTTTGCCCTGCAAAATGCAACACGAAAACAAGAAGAAAGACATACCCTTTATAAACATCACCAAAAGAACCTTTACCAATGAGCTCCAAAGAAGTAAATCTCGAACCAATAGCATCAGATATCGCTGCCGCATCAGCCATACTAAACAAGAACAGGAACCACCTATTTATTCCCACATTCTTCGATTCTATAAAAAAGTTAAAATCAAGAAATGGAGAACTCACACTTGAACTAAAAGTGAAGCATTTTGTCTATTCAAACACTCAAAATTACAAAGTGACACTGTAACAAATTTATTATTAAAACAAAGATAAAGTTAGGTTTTTTATTAAATGTTTAATGTTGTAGGGTAAATGTAAAATTGACTTACTTGTTTCGTCAATTTCAGATCTCTCTCTCTGGTTTGCAGAGAGAAGAAGAAGATTTTGGTTTTGCTTTCCTGTGTAATTTTTTTCTATTTGGGTGTGTTTTTAGTGGGAAACTTTTCCAATTGTTTTTTAAAGATTTTCCCTGGTAAAACTATTTTCCTATGTGAATTCGGTTATGGATGGTTCGATGGTCAAGGCTGTTAATAGGGGTCCAAGGCACGATGGTCCGTTTTATTCAGAGCTTAAAATGGAGGTGTAGTATTTTTTCTGGCTTGGCGACTACTATTCGTACGATCAAAGTCTTTAAGATTTCTACGTTTTTAGATTAAATATATATAACATGTGCTTTACAATATTAGAACAAATGGACATCAGAAAGATGAAGTATTCATGGAATGTTGCAACTGAAGTGCTGAGGTTCAGGCCTCCCTCTCCCGGAGCCTTTAGAGAAGCCAAAACAGACTTCACACTTACAAAGGATTTTCAATCCCAAAAGGGTGGAAGGTACGTATTAGTAAAATGTTTTATTAGCTAGGTAGCATTTTAGTAAAATGTATTTGACTATAACTTGTTACAGTTATTCTTGGAGCGCTATACACAAAAATGCAAAATACTTCTCAGATCCTGAGAAATTTGATCCTTCAAGGTCCGAAGGAAAAGGACCAACTCCTTACACATATGTGCCTTTTGGAGGAGGGCCGCGTGTGTGTCTAGGGCTGGCTCCTGAACGGACTAAAACAAAAGGCTCTAGCTACCACCACGAGGATATCCTCATAGGGATGAGGGTCCGTGGACTGTTGGATGTGTGATCCAATGGTCTTAAAATCAAGAACAAAAAGAATGAGAGAGAATATGAGAGGATGTTGTATTTCTCCCTTGTATTGTGCAACTTCACTGATCAATTTGGTGTGAGTTTTTTGGTTGAAGTTTTTCTCTGATCAATAGTTACACAACAGCTCTAAAGCACGCTACAACAAGCAATGCAATAGCAGCAAATGAAGGAAGTACTTCTAAAATGGCATCTAAAAATGAGAAACGTTCAGTAAGTAGATTATTGGAGGAAGTAGAAGAGGTACATGAGGAAGAGATTTCTTTGCAAGTCTTGTTAAAGAAGTTTAAGGAGTTGGAAATACAAAACAAGGCTCTGATAGCAGAAAACAAAGTAGTGAGGGAAAAGAATGAGAGGTGTGAAATGGAAGATTTATATGCAAAAGATGGGGTTGAGTTGAGTTCGGGCACCCTAGTAGTGAGGAAGAGCTATATCGAGGAAGTGAGGAAAAACCATCTCGAAGAGATACAGTCAATAGCAAAAAAGACACCAAAGGTGGTACAAGAGGAAAAAGTAAAACAAGCACACCACAGTCGATCACGAAAGAGATTGTGCAAGAAATGATGCAGAGACAATTCAGGGATCAGCTGCTGGAAAAAGTATCAGCCTCAGTTCATAAATTAGCTGATGACATAGGTTGAAACCCTCTCAAAAAGGAGATAGAAAGGATGCCATTACCCCCAAAATTCAAAAATCCTAAATTCACTCAATATGATGGGACTATAGACCCAATGGACCATCTTTTCAGCTATTAACACCAGTTCTCGATATACCATGGAACTGAGTATTGGAATTCGGTGCTATGTTGATCTTTTTCTTCAAGCTTAAAAGGTAAAGCATTGAAATGGTTCTGTTCGATACCAGAAGGGACCATTTCTTGCTTTCGTGAGATTGAGGAGAAATTCCTCACGAACTATGGTCATCAAAGGGTAAAACCGAAGCAGGTATCGGTTTTATTTCAATTGAAGCAAGGAAAGGAGTCATTGAAAGATTTTTTGCCCCGATTCAAGGCCGAAACCCAATCAGTGGAGAGGCTTGACGAGTCGGAGATGACGGCTGTCATGGATTTCCAAACGGGTCTGGTCCCAGGATCAGATATGCAAAATTTTCTCTTGTGCAAGGAAGTTAAAAGTCTGCAGGAATTGTATGACAAAGCTGATAGAGATATTTGGGTGGAAGAAGGGATACAAGCAGCCACGGTGCAAACTGTACTGCAAGTATCGGAGTCAGGAAAGAAAGACAGGGAGAATCGAGATTGAAATGAGAGTCGAGACTCCCCGAGATCAGCCAATAAAAGACCTCAGGAGAATTATACAACTCGAGATAACCAACCGCAGCAAAGAAGGAGGTATGAAAGAACACTAAAAGAAGAGCTGGATCCCAAAAAAATTATCGCCATCAATACCACACCTGAAGATATTTTAAGGAGGGTGGTGAAAGAAGATTTTGTAATATGGTCAAAGTACACTCTCAAGAAAATAAAGGGCAAGCCTTATTGCCACTTTCATAAAGTCAAAAATCATGAGACAAACAAATGTTTGCAATTGTTGAAAGAAATTGATAGATTGATGAAAGAGGGCAAGTTGCGAGAGTTCAGGGCTGATGTCAGACTCGTGGTGACTGCTACCATACATGAAAAATCCCTTGGCATAATCAATATGATCTATAAAGGGGAGATACCACAGAAGAAGATTATTTGAGACAAAATAAGAAAGATATCGACAGTGAAAGAAGTTCTCGAGGTCAATGTCGAGCCCATCCCAGTAAATCAGAGTCTGGTGTCGGCCAGTATCCCAGGAGTAATAATGTTCGTACCTGACGACTTGTCAAAGGTTATGCTGCCACATAATAATGCCTTGTTAATCACAATACGAATATCAGGATATGACTTTCAGAAGGTCTTGGTGGATTGCGGTAGCTCGGTTAACATTCTATTCTAGAGAGCTTTTACGGGCATCGGTCTCGATGAATCGCATTTAAAATCACCGCAGTTCAACCTATATGGTTTTAATGGAAGCTCCACTAAGCCAGCTGGGGAGATCAAGTTACCAGTGCGAGTTGGACCACAAACGGTGATGACAAAGTTTGTGGTTATCAAGCATCATTCGGATCACAATGTAATCCTTGGTAGAAAGTGGATTCACGATATGCGTGCAGTGCCAAGTAAATTCTATCAAGTAATCAGGTTTCCCACTGCATATGGTTTGCACGAAATAAGAGAAGATCAGTCCAAGTCAGAAAAGTGTAATTTCGTTACGGTAAAGGAAATGATGAAGGAGAAATAGAAAGACACTGGGGGTGTCTTTGAAAGCCGAGCTCCCATAGCAATTACACAAAGCTTCACTTGCCAATGTTGAAGCGCAACAGATACAGGAGCCAATGAAGTTTACATAGGAGATAAAGCAGAATGAGAAACTATTTGCAAGTAAAACAATCGAAGCGGTGGAAAAAGTTAATATCGGTCTCGGAAGTGATGAATGTTATACATTTATTGGAACAGAGATGCAGGCGACGATACGAGATGAACTGCTGATATTCTTACAAGAAAACAAGAATGTTTTCGCCTGGTCAATGTCGGACCTCACCGGTATCGACCTCGATATATGTTCCCACAAGCTAAATATGGAGGAAAGTGCAACACCCATTCATCATAAGCACCGAAAAGTAAGACCAATGTATGAAGAAGCGGTGCAAGCTGAAATCAAGAAGATGCTCGATAACGGGTTAATTAAGGAGGTGGACCATTTTGACTGGGTAGCAAATATCGTGGTGGTGCCTAAAAAGAATGGTAAAGTTTAAATATGTATTGACTTTACTGATGTAAATAAAAAGTGTCCCAAAGATCACTATCCGATGCCGAGAATAGATGAACTAGTGGATCAAACAGCGGAATTCAAATTAATTAGCTTCTGCAATGGGTATTCTGGATATTTTCATATTCTAATGGCCATCTTAGATCAATTAAAAATGGCGTTCGTCATAGATGGAGGCTTATATTGCTTCATCAGAATGCCTTTCGGGTTAAAGAATGCGGGAGCTACTTATCAACGATTAGTAGAAAAAATGTTCAAAAAGCTCATAAAACGAATCGTCGAGGGGTATATTGACGACATGGTTATAAAGTCTAAAAAAGCAGTTGACCACGTGAAAGATCTCGATACCGTATTTCAGATATTGAGGGAGTTTAACATGAAACTCAACCCTGAAAAATGCACATTATTTGGTGTGGGATCAGGAATTTTTTTGGGTTACATTGTTACCAAGTGAGGTATCGATGCTAATCTAGAATAGATACGCGCAATCCAGTAGATGCCATCACCAGCATCGAGGAAGCAAATACAAAGGCTAACAGGAAGAATAGCTACGCTCAACATATTCATCTCACGAACATCAGATCGATGTAAGCCACTTTTCAAGTTGCTAAAGAAAAACACTAAATTCTCTTGGAATGAAGAGTGTGAAGATGCGTTTTCCGAGTTAAAGAAATATTTGCAAGAAATACTAACACTGACAAAACCAGATGAGGGTGAAAGCTTACTTCTCTATTTGGCGGTATCGGAATTCGCAATAATCTCAGTATTGGTAAAGGTATAAAATGGTGTCGAAAGACCAGTATATTTTCAGAGCAAAATGATGCTTGAGGTGGAGACACGATATTCGATGCTTGAAAAATATGCTCTTGCACTGTTGTTCTCTTCTCAGAGGCTAAAACCTTATTTTTAGGCAAAATTTGTGATTGTTATGACAAATCTTCCACTTAAACAGACTTTAGCCAAAACAGCTAAGTCAGGGAGAATGTCGAAGTGGTCAGTACTGATTAACAAATTCGATGTCGAATACCGAAACAGGGTATCGAAAAAGAGTCAAGTGCTGGCAGATTTCCTTGCAAATTTTCCATGTGAAGATGCAAATTGGGGAATGGAAGAAGAGGAATTTTCTATGCTACAAGAGCCTGAGGATATTATTGATAGATGATCCATGGGCTGGAACAAATGGTTAGAAACTATTTGTCGATGGATCATCAGGGAGTAAGGGATGCGGCATCGGAGTAGTATTAGTCACACATGTAAATCAAAGGCTCGAAACAGCGATCACCTCGGGTTTCCATGCCTCTAACAATGAGGCAGAATATGAGGCATTGATAGCGGGGATGGAAATGGCCAAATCTCTCAAAATAAAAGACCTATCAATCTTTAGTGATTCCCAACTGGTCGTCAGCCAAATCAATGGAGGATATTCAGCAAAGTGTGAAAACATGGTGGATTACTTGAGTTTTATAAAAACCAAGCTCAGAGATTTTAATAAGATAAGGCTTCAACGCCTCAACAAAAATGAAAACAGGCATGCCGATGCTCTGGCTTATGTTGCAGTAATGTTGAAAAATACCGAGGGTCGCACCTTGTACATCGGAGTTCAACAGAGGCCAAGCATCGATATCGATGAATCTGAAGTTATGGAAATCGACACGCTGGGGGCGTCATGGATGTAAGCATACATATTGTTTCTTTTCGATGTTAAAGTACCTGAGGACAAAAATAAAGCAAGAAGGGTTAAATCAGGATCCCACAGATATGTCCTGGTTGATAATGAGCTGTATCGGAAAAACCCTGGTGGACCACATTTGAAGTGCATATCTTCAGACGAGGCTCACTTGATTATTGCAAAATTGCATGAAGAAGAATGTGGTAACCACTCAGCTGGGAGATCACTGGCAAACAAAATAATGCGACAGGGTTATTTTTGGCCACAAATGCAAAGAGACTGTCTTAGATATGCCTAGCAATGCGTTCAGTGCCAAAAACATGGGAAAGTTATTCATGTGCATGCAGAAGAGCTGCACTGCGTATCGAATCCATGGCCATTTGCATTATGGGGCATGGATATCGTAGGGCCTTTGGTGCCTGGTCGGGGCAAAAGAAGGTTCATGCTACAAAAGGCCTGGGTGGAAGCCATAGCATTGTAGCATGTGAAGGAAGAAGATGTCATACATTTTCTGTTCGAAAGAGTAATATGTCGATATGGTTTGCCTCATGCTATTATATCAGATAATGGTCCCCAATTCGAGGGCGGAAAAGTTAGAGCCTGTTTAGAATCATATAAGGTGAAACATTTCACATCGACACCATATTATGCACAAGGAAATGGCCAAGCAGAAGCAATAAACAAAACAATAATGGATAATATGAAAAAGAGACTGGAAGACAAGAAAGGTCTTTGGGTGGATGAACTAAACGACATTCTATGGGCTTATAGAATGACACCATGAACTACCACTGGTGAATCTCCTTTCACACTAGCTTATGGCATGGAAGCAGTAACTCCATCAGAAATGGTGGTATCGACATCCAGAACCGAAGTCTTAATGAATGGCCAAAATGATGAAGTAATGGCAGCAGAAGTCCTCAATCTCGAGGAAAAAAAGATCAAGCAAGATTAAAGCTCGACACATACCATCGGCAGCTCAGAAAAACTTTCAATAATAAAGTAAGAGAAAGACGTTTTCAGGAAGGTGATTTGGTCTTGAAAATGGTCACTTAAGTAACTAAAGAGAAAGGGGCAGGTAAACTAGCAGCAAGCTGGGAAGGGCCTTACATCATTCATAAAGTAGATTTTAATGGAGTTTATTACTTGAAAACTGTAGAAGGTGAAGTATTAGCAAAGCCTCAAAATGTAAGCAATTTGAAAGCATTTTATCAAAAAAGAATATGCTAATTGTCATGGGGTATTTTCGAAGTTATGCATTCAATAACGAAATTGAAATTTCCAAGAGCAATATCGATATAAATATCGTAAATCTTGGTATTTATTCCTCAACATCTTATTGGTCTCGAAATGATGGCATGGCAAGCCTTCTGCAATGTAAGAAGGTTCCCAGGATTGTTCATTCTGAACGCACCTTTGGGATGTCGAGGCTGATGCGGATGAGATAACTCAAACATCAGACTCGGTGTCTTCACTGGACATATTGGTATCACTAGAAACAACAAATTTATTATTAACATCATATCCTCTATCGACATTGCTATCACTATACTCAATGCAATTATATATTATATTATTTATTATGCACATGTCAAAATTTCATGGCGGTGGTGATGGTGTTCGTAATGGTATGTTTGGCATCAAGAGCATACGATCTTGACATCGAAACTAGGAATGCTTCGACATAGTTCTCTTAAAATTAACAAAAGTTTTTCTCCTAGCCATACTAAAACAGATCAAAGTATATAATTCAAAAATCTAAGTATTATAACAGTAATAAATATAAAATATTCGAGTTCAACCCTTAACCCTAACCCTAACCTTAGCCGCTTTAATTTAAGGAAGAGAATAAGAACAGACACAATAGTTGAGTATAAACAAGTAAAGATGGAAGTGATTTATCACTACCTAGATGCATATTAAAGTTTTGATTGTTACTAACCTTTTGAATGTGCAGAAGAGGTTGATACATTCGAATTTGGTGAAAGGTACCCGTAAGATAATCCAAAGCGAAGTTTTTTGAGTATTCATTAATGGCGGTGGGGTTTATGTGTTTAGTTTGCAAATAATTTAAGAGAGAGAAAGGGACAGTGAGTTCTTTTTATATTTGCGAATTGGGCCCGACTTTTCATTCCCAACAGTAACCGATTGAGTTTTTGAATTTTAAAATTTTTTATTTTCGTATCAAATTTTGATTTTCGCGGTTGATTCTCGAAACATTCAAATTTTCAAGTTCAAAATTTGAAAGTTTCAAGAGGGGGCGATATCGTGGGCAAATATTGTCAACCCGATATTTTAGCCCATAATTTTGTGACTAACTTGAGATAATGACATGATTGTCGGTATCTTGCTTTTAAGTTCCTTTGTTACAGAGATATGCAGGAAAGAATGAGGAAGAAGGAGAAGAAGAGGAGGAATGGACACGCGTCATGAGGTGATTGGATCAAAGCTATTTGGAAAGACTATATAAATATGGATTTAGGAGAAAGAAGATTCATTATCTTCTCCCCCACAAAATTATTGTAAACCAGAGAGAAAGAAAGAGAAAAGAAAGAGAGTATGTAACCAACTTCATCAATCAATAGAACTGTGTTCATTTCATATCAATTCTCAATTAAATCTTCAAGTATAAGAGATATATTCAATCAATCACACCTGATCGCCCACAGAAGTGATGAGGCTCAGGCATCCCTCTCCCGGAGCCTTTAAGGAAGCGAAAACATACTCCACACTTATGAAGGATTTTCAATCCCAAAAGGGTGGAAGGTACGTATTAGTAAAATGTTTTATTAGCTAGGTAGCTTTTTAGTAAAATGTATTTGACTATAACTTGTTACATTTATTCTGGAGAGCTAGTTGTATGCCTCTATACACAAAAATGCAAAATACTTCCCAGATCTTGAGAAATTTGATCCTTCAAGGTTCGAAGGAAAAGGACCAACTCCTTACACATATGTACTGTTTGGAGGAGGACCGCGTATGTGTCCAGGGCTGGCTCCTGAACGGACTAAAAAAAAGGCTCTAGCTACCATGAGGATATCCTCATAGGGATGAGGGTCCACGGACTGTTGGATGTGTGATCCAATGGTCTTAAAATCAAGAACAAAAAGAATGAGAGAGAAGATGAGAGGATGTTGTATTTCTAGACCGTTGGATCACACATCCAACAGTCGCAGACCTCATCCCTATGAGGACATCCTCTGGTTAGACAACCTAAAAAAAAATAGTAGTACTACATGCAATTAGCCAACAGATTTCAAAAACAACTGTTAGTTGAGCCCTACCTATTCTCATTCTCCTAAAAACAGATAACTTTTAGAGTTTTAGAGTTGAGCACTTGTCAAATGCTGAGACTGAGAATTGTGAACAGAACTGTACTTCTGGCACACTTGTTCAATTCTCTACTAATTATAAGTGGCATGGGTGAGTGAGCCGATGGAGCTGTCTATCGGTTCTGTAGTTCTGCTCTTCCATAATTTCATGACACGTGCTGTATATATTTGTTCTGATATATATTTTTTTTGTTTTTTTCATTCATGTGTAGGGTCCATGAAACAGAAATAGAGTACGGGACAGAGAGAGAAATGGCAGGATTTGGGGAGAGAGAAAAAAAATGTACAAAAGGAAAACAAGTTGTTGCTTTTAATGGGCACGTGTAATAAAGTTATTGGTTATAATAAAAATGTGTGTAGCACGTGTACCATTCTAGTTTCAGTAATGCCGAAACTCTCTTCTATGTTTTGATAGCAGGAAACATCAAACATATGAAGGGAGGTGCAATTCCAGTTAAACGCGTGACCTAAGCACACTTACCAAATTGTTAACCACACAACCCAAGCCCATGCTAAATTTTGGTTCTCACCTTATCACCTGATTACATTGACATCACTGATCACGTCGAAGCATACCGGAATTGTTAGGTTAATAGAGTTGAGAAATAATTTTTATTTATATATTTATTTTGTGTTTATTTGAATTATTAACAATTAATACTCATTATTTTCATTTTTTGGGTAATTCTTTCTAATAAAGTGTTGATTATACTGTATAAGCTCTTACTTACTAGTGTTCTTTTTACTAATTTGTCGAAATATCATCACTAGTCACTTCGGCACTACCCCCCTGGAGAAAATTCCAAGCTCCGCCACTGTGTCCAGGACTAGAGTATGATCGATTAGAAATATTAGTTTTCATGCACAATGTAGTGACCACATTCAAGTGGGAAGAAGTGCTTCTGGGCGAGAAGATTATTGTTTATCCAATACCTGCACCAGCAAAAGGTCTTCCAATCCAAGTCAAGCCTCATACTTTCAACTTAGACAAGTGATGACTACGTCTTTGCTTATTTTGGAAACATGTATTTGGTTTTTCAGTAAAATGAAGATTTAAGATTGTAAGAGTTGCCATTCTTAAGTTGTTCAGACACACTTTTATCTGCTACCTGGATTACATCTAGAGTGTCACTTGTTTGAACACTGAAAAATGAAATAATAAATACTTGGAATAATAACACTTTGTTTCGAACAAAAATGTCAGTACTACTATATGATAGATCAAGACTTACTGATAAGAGCCCAAAACTGTAGTTTTAACCCCTTAACAATAATACTTTTAGACCAATTATGCGAGTAATAAATAAGAGTTAATGCTAATTACGTGTTTTTATGTATTTCAGGCATTGAAGTCAATTATATATAGAAATGTGCCACTCTGGCGATATAAAGGAGCAAGGGTTGGTTGCTAAGAAGTTCTGTGATTAAAGGCCAAGATTCAAGGAGAGAAAGCCTTTGTAAAGCCCGGTCAGAAGCTGAAAAGTCAGAGTCAATGTGGGCATAAACAGCACACAAAAGTCAGCAGAACTTCCAAAGACCGTATCTTTGGACTCAGGCCTCGGAATTAGGCGTACCTTATGTCAAAACGACCGGCTCGGAAAGAGCTTTCTAATGGTCCAAACTTTGACCCAATCAGAGGAGCATAAGTTGACAAAAATCCTGTTGAAGTCAAAGCTTGTTGAAAAGGGCCCTATGGACTGAAGAAATTAGGCTTTGGGCTCGATTTTCCGGCCCAGAACATGGACCCTTAGCCCATGTATGAAAATGTGGATCTGGTCTCCTCCATTTCCACACACAAGACTTAGCTTTGAAGTATCAATTAGGTTAGGATAGAAAGTAGCCATTAAAGCTTAGTTCTAGATCTAGTTTTTCAATTAATTAATTAGTTGTTATTCTTGTTTTAATTTCAGTATTGAATGATTGTCATTTAGTTGTTAGATCAATAAAATATTTAGTTCTTGATAATCTAATTTCATTTTCCATTAATTACTAGCTTCAATTATTAGATTTACTTATTTGTTATTATTAGTTTAAATCAATTATTGCATGAGTAGTTTCCATTTGAGTTTAAATAAGCAAAGTTCCAATCTTTTTATGATGTCTATTTTTAATTCATATGGAAATGATAGTTTGATGAATCCAGGCTAAACCTCCATTAGAGGGGTTTGATGAAACCTTGATGAAAACTTGATTGTGTAGTGTAAAATCGTTATAAGAGTCTATTCCACTCTAGAAGGTCGTTGATTCGCCATGAGAATGGGTTGGACTTCCTCACATACTAGTTATGAATTGGTAGAGATGCTATGTATAATTAGGGATTAGAATGACCAATTCTTACCATAAGAATGTAAGAATTGGATTACAACAATCTATGCTAGTTTATTAAGTTGGATTCAAGGTGGATTCAATTCCCCTCTAATTCTTATTCTAGATTCAAACTTTAATATTCCGTAGCATTTCGTAGTTGAATCATTATAATTCCATTATCTTGTTAGTATAAATTGCATCGTAGTATAATTCGTAAAACTCTCATTTGACTTTGGTAGGATTGATAGTCGTAGAAAACTTGAATGCTAAAGAACTAGGAGTAGAACGAATCTTCTATTCCAACTCTATTTCAATAGTATCGAGAGTAGAAATCTTTGATAAGAACTGTTACAATAAAGTTTTAGTTTTTCTTCCGTTTAGATTTTATCATATATTCGGAGTAGAATTATATTCAATTTCATCGGGTTATCACTTACCAACTCCTCCATCTTTCTTCCCTCAGTATCTATTGGGTGTAGTCCCTCACAATGTGTCAAAAGTTGGATACTAACTTTGAAGAGGTGAAGGGGCTCACGCGCCCTATTTTGCCTTAGAGAAGGGGCGCACGCGCCCTAGTCTTGAACAAAAGAATTCTCCAGGATGCTAACAACAGTATTATTCGTGTGAAGAGAAAAAGGCATGTGCGTGCCCTCATATGCATGTTCCAAAGGGTGCCCGCGCCCTTGCCTAGAAAAATAAGAGTGTTTTTTCTCTCTTTTTCGTGAAGCAAAGTTACTGGAAGATGGGATGTATGAGGCTTGGCGTGCTCAAGTTGGCCTTGCTTTGCCTGCGCTTACATACCTTGCCTCAGATCGTGTGTTCGGAATTTCAATTTTCCACGAAATTTCAGAAGAGTATAAATAAATAAGAAGTTAAGTCTTTTTAGAAAGACAAGTCTTAGAGAGAAACTAATTTTGAGAGCAGCCAAAATTGAGAGAAAACCCTTGCAAAGAGAAAAAGCTTGTAAGGAGAGAAGGGAGATCTAGTAAGTTTGGAGAGACTTGAGAGAAGTGATTGTAATCTTCCTTCCTACACTTATAAAAGGATTTGCTCTTGTGAAAGTAAGCATGATTAGCCGAACCACGTTATATCTTGTATCTCATTGTGGTAAGTTACTTTACATTGTTATGGCTTGTTTGTGATAGTTAATTCCAATAGCTTAGGTTGTGGTTGGATTGTAGTGAAAGTTTAGATTTTTATATTAGAGTAGTAGATTGTCCAAGTGCAAGCTATCTTAGTGGGGATCGATTGGTATTGTTTTCCCCAACAAGTGATATCGGAGCTGTGGTTAGATTAATCACAAAGATTATTGTTCCAAACTTTGCTCGGAAGGTGTTTGATAAAATTCCTAAAAGGAGGTTTGAGTTGAAATAACTTGTTGAAGATGAATCATTCTATAAACACTCACATGAGTAGTCTAAATATAGATAACTATACTATTTGGAAAGCCAAGATGGAAGACTTGTTTTATTGCAAGGACTTGGCACAACCCATTGAGAATGGATAAGTAAAACCAGATGCAATAGTCGTGGCTGAGTGGAGCAAGCTTGACAGAAAATGTCACAGTCCGAATTTCTAAACAATTACAAAGTGAATATTTGAAATATAAATATCTCAAATATCACTCGGTTCAATTGTCTAAAAATTCAGGCTGTGACATTTTTGGTATCAGAGCTTAGATTAGCCTAGATTTGGAAGGTCTAGGTGATCCTCGGAATGTGGTGAATGGGTGTGTTTGAGTTTAAGATGTTTGGAGTACTAATAGAAGTCCGTTTTGTTTTAAGGTGATGGCTGGAGATGACAATGACGTTACTGGTACTGGAAGTAATACCATATCTGCTGATTTAGGATCAATATTAACTCAGTTGGTGCAAACTATTCAGAGGGGTCAACATGCTAATTTAGGGGATCCTTTTGCTAGGAGAAACAAGGATTTTGCAACTTTAGGAGGTCAGAAGTTCAAGGGAGAGAAAGGGGCCATTGATGCTGAGAAATGGGTTACTATGTGTGAGTCCGTATTTGCTAAGATGCAACTCACTGAGGTGCAGAAGCAAGAGTTGGCTTCTCACCAGTTGGAGGGGTCAGCTTTATTTTGGTGGAGGTTTATCAAGGATAATGTGGATGTGTGAACTATGACTTGGGAGGATTTCCAGGTAAGATTTGAGGAAAGGTTTGTTCCTAATGCTGTTAAGGAGCAATTAACTGAGAAATTCTTTAATCTGACCCAAGGAGGGAAAACTGTTACGGAGTACGTGACTAAGTTCAATGAACTATCGAGGTATGCTCCTTATCTAGTGGATACCCAAGTAAAGAAGAACCAGAAGTTCATCCGTGTACTAGAGCCATATCTATCGAGTTATTTGATACCCTTTGATTCAAAAACTTTCGATCGCGTGTTAGATTTGGCATTAAGATATGAACAATTGGATAATAAACCCAAAGATGAGAAGATTAAAGAGAATGCCCCAAAACAAGTCAGCTTACACCTTATTTCTAGTCAACCACGTTAAGGGCAGAGAAAAAGTCAGCATCACCCATATAATAGGCAAACAAGTAAGCATGTGAATAAGGACGTTAGTACTTCGCTAAAGAAATTTGATGGTAATTGTTTGAACTGCGGGGAAGTTGGGCATACTATTCGAAGATGTTCTAAACCAAATGAACTAGTGGGCAAATGTTATAAATGTGGACAGTTGGGACACTATGCTAAGAACTGCACTGGTTAATGTTAAGTATGTTTGAATTTGTTGTTTACTAGTTCCTTTATTGGTACTTAGCATGTAAGAAATTATCGTGTGATTATGAAAATAAAATGCTGGTTGTTTTAACGGTTAGCTCTTATGAAATTTATAATTGAAATTGTTAAGCATGTTATAGTGTTGTTTTCCTAACAGAGTTTTCTATTTTAAGTAAGTATTGGCTAAAGAAGAAATTGTTATTTTAAAATTTCATATTTGAGTAAATTGGAATTATCCAATGAATAAAGAAACCCTTTTGATAAATGTTGGATTTGGAATTGTTGATATTGTCCAAGTTATGTATATCGTTGGTGTGTGATCCAATATACATAACATCTCTCTATATGCATCGTTGGAGTTGATCCAGTGTATACCTGTACACCGTTGGAGTGTGATCCAGTGTACATACCACACATCGTTGGTGTTTGATCCTATGTGATGGTAGAGAGCTTGTATGCATCGTTGGTGTGTGAACCAGTGTATACTTGCATATCGTTGGTGTGTGAGCCAGTGTGCATGCATCACATTGTAGGTGTTTGATCCTATGTGATAGTGGACATATTAGTATGCCTATCTATATGATATTGTATATGTGTATTCCTTTTAAGGTGTGTATACTTGCGTATACACGTATGTCTCAATTATGATATTGGTTTACTATGATCATTGGGTGGAAGCTGTAAATGATGTGTTTAATTTAATCTCCCTGCTGACATGTTCTACATTATTACTTAAAGTTTAGTTGTTGGGATATAGTCTGTCAACTTTATACCTTATAAATATTTATTGTTTGACGTACTGTTTGTTTGGTTAATCTACACTCTACCTTGAATCTCGGGACGAGATCCTTTTAAGGTGTGTATATTATAACACCCCGTCTTTTACTTTTACTTTTCCTATACTAATAATAATAAGAATAATAAGAATAATGATAATAGGTTAAACTAAATATAGGATAACTATCAGTTAAGGATAAAAGTCCCGTAAGTAAATAGATAAGTTTTAGCCTTGTTTTTCGGTGAGGTTTTTAAAACTGAAAGGGGGATTCTCACGTAGAGTTTTTTTGGGGAAAAAACATAGAAAAACTTTTATACAGAAAAAAGAAAGGGTTTTATTGAAAGAAGAAAAGGAAGATTTTTCTGGTAGCTGGTTGATAGTCGGAGCGCGCTAAAGGTGAGTAGATATATTATGTTTTTATAAAGTTCTCGTTGTTTACTATAGATTGCATGAGGATGAACCAATATGATCTTTACTGTTCATATACTGTTGTAGGAGTCTAATTTAGACTGTAAAATATTTAGCGTTAACTTCTTATACAACTTTGAATAACCATCTGTCTCCGGAAAACTTAAAACGAGGGTATTAAATTGATGTTGGCTCTTTGAAAACAAGCTTGGTCGACTTATGTATTAATACGCTGCCTTTTTTTCGCCAAAAAAAGAACCAACTCGCACTGTTTTGTTTTGTGTGAATGCGATTTTTTTGGTTGAATTTGCTGTGATGTTATACTATGGATTTGATGTTGATTATTAAGGATTGATTGGGTGTGTGAGTGTTGTAGAGTGAGGGAAAGGCGCTGTTGAAGCTTTAAAAAGGGCTGTAATGGCGTCGAGACCAATTGGTGAGGAGTGAGGATGTTTGGGGTTTGATTAAAGTTAGGTTTTTGGTGGAGATCAAAAGTGGAAACCGATTGGTGGTGGTTGGAGGTTACAGTGGTGCAGGTGAAGCTCTGAGCAGCCATTAATGGCGTCGATCGCAAGTTTCATAATATAAAGGAATCTAGAGTTGATGGTATAGGTAGGTGAGGTTTTTCGTGGGGATGAAAACCACTGGGTTCATTTTGGTTATAGATGGCCGGTGGTGGTTGCATAGGTGGTGGAGTCGTTGGTGAAGGGAGGAGGAAGAAGGAGAAGAAAACGCACTGTTGTTTCTTTTTAGCTGGGCTTGGGCTTGGGCTTGGGCCGGCAGGTGGGTTGAGATGTTTTAAACTTTAGAATTTCATATTTGGATTTTAGTTTTAGACTTTGGGCCTTTGACTTTGGGCTTTTGGGTTATAAGAGTTTGGGGTCGGTTGATCACTTTGCTGACCGGGCCGGTTGATCTTGTTGACTTTTTGGCGGTGTTGACTTTGGATCATTGACCAGGGTTGACTTTGACCAGTTGACCCAATTTGACCTTTTAACTCGGATTATGATTTGGGCTATTAGGATAGGTCTAGGGCTATTAGCATGCTTGGTTTTAGGCTAAGACTTTTATATATATGTGTGTACGTGTATTAACTATTATGTGATATGTCAGCTTTTGTGGTATACAACGCTATGACACTTAGACATCGATATATTAATAATGCGTAAACAATAATACCAGAAACAAGATACTCTTCGTTCTCTAAAATAATATATGCAATAAAGTTCTATAATGCGTAAACAATTTACCGCACCTTTGTATATCTCTCCACGCATCAAGTTTTGAAAATGAGTTTTATGACTGAAGATGTCATGTGATAGGTAGGCATTTATTGAATGTGTCATAAATGGCCCGTTAGCGTTATAATTGGGTATTCATTGACTGTGCCATGAATGACCCGGGTATTCAGTGAACGTGTCATGAATGACTAGATTGTTTGGACTGCCCTAGAGAGGAACTAAGGTATTTGCCTTGCGGGTTAGTTGTATTCCTTGATTGTACGGGTGTGTTTGGGCTTACTTTTGAATACCTATAGGATATCTACATATGTTATATAGAAGTTCTAACTTTCTTTTGCAAGAGGGTAGGACTTAATAACATTTTGTGCAGGGACGCGGTCCTACCCTTATACAACATTGGATATCGGTAAGTTTTAATTCAATGACTTCGTTATTAAAAAAAGTTATTATAATGAGTTAATAAAATGGAAGTCTTGCTTGGGAAGAAACTATGCCGGTTGAAATGACGGAACTACCTATCTTCCAAGGTGAGAATGATTAAGTTATGGAAAAATATAAAGTGATTGTTTGGATAATTAAAGTATGATGATGGTTATATATGGTTAATCTACTCATACCAACAAATTCCATTTTGTTGACCCATGTTTGCTTTGTTTTGGTAACGTGGGTGTGTTCTTGGGAACATAGGTGGAAGGCAGTGGACTCGCGGCGTTTGATTTGGATTTGTTTCTGGAGCAGTCCGGGAGTTTATTTTTAATAGGTCTGATCTTTTTGGAAGTATGTAATAATGTAGTTGCATATTCATATAACATGAGAACACGATGTTGAAGACCTATTATTCTTAGAGTTTTATATGATGATTTTTGAACGGAAGATAGTCTTTTAATAAAGTGATGGTTGAGAAATTTTGGAGATATTTTGTTGTTAAGTTGATTCTTTATGATGTGGGTTTTAGGTTTTGACATGTGTTGTATCCACCCCGTCATAACCTGGCTCTGATACCAAAAATGTCACAGCCCGAATTTTTAGACAATTGAACCGAGTGATGTTTTAAGTAAATATTGGCGAAAGAAGAAATTTCATATTTGAGTAAATTGGAATTATCCAAGGAATAAAGAAACCCTTTTGGTAAAGGTTGGATTTGGAATTGTTGATATTGTCCAAGTTATGTATATCGTTGGTGTGTGATCCAACATACATAACATCTCTCTGTATGCATCATTGGAGTTTGATCCAGTGTATATATGTACACCGTTGGAGTGTGATCCAGTGTGCATACCACACATCGTTGGTGTTTGATCCTATGTGATGGTAGAGAGCTTGTATGCATCGTTGGTGTGTGAACCAGTGTATACTTGCACATCGTTGGTGTGTGAGCCAATGTGCATGCATCACATTGTAGGTGTTTGATCCTATGTGATAGTGAACATATTAGTATGCCTATCTATATGATATTATATATGTGTATTCCTTTTAAGGTGTGTATACTTGCGTATACACGTATGTCCCAATTTTGATATTGGTTTACTATGATCATTGGGTGCAAGCTGTAAATGATGTGTTTAATTTAATCTCCCTGCTGACATGTTCTACATTATTACTTAAAGTTTAGTTGTTGGGATATAGTCTGTCAACTTTATACCTTATAAATATCTATTGCTTAACGTACTGTTTGTTTGGTTAATTTACACTCTACCTTGAATCTCGGGACGAGATCCTTTTAAGGTGTGTATATTATAACACCCCGTGTTTTACTTTTACTTTTCCTATACTAATAATAATAAGAATAATAAGAATAATGATAATAGGTTAAACTAAATATAGGATAACTATCAGTTAAGGATAAAAGTCCCGTAAGTAAATAGATAAGTTTTAGCCTTGTTTTTCGGTGAGGTTTTTAAAACTGAAAGGGGGATTCTCACGTAGAGTTTTTTTGGGGAAAAAACACAAAAAAACTTTTATACAGAAAAAAGAAAGGGTTTTATTGAAAGAAGAAAATGAAGATTTTTCTGGTAGCTGGTTGATAGTCGGAGCGCGCTAAAGGTGAGTAGATATATTATGTTTTTATAAAGTTCTCGTTGTTTACTGTAGATTGCATGAGGATGAACCAATATGATTTTTACTGTTCATATAATGTTGTAGGAGTCTAATTTAGACTGTAAACTATTTAGCGTTAACTTTGTATACAACTTTGAATAACCATCTGTCTCCGGAAAACTTAAAACGAGGGTATTAAATTGATGTTGGCTGCTGTAAAAACAGTGGTCGACTTATGTATTAACTCTGGCCATTTTAGCTTTAAAAAGAACCAACTCACACTGTTTTGTTTTGTGTGAATGCGATTTTTTTGGTTGAATTTGCTGTGATGTTATACTGTGGATTTGATGTTGATTATTAAGGATTGATTGGGTGTGTGAGTGCTGTAGAGTGAGGGAAAGGCGCTGTTGAAGCTTTAAAAAGGGCTGTAATGGCGTCGAGACCAATTAGTGAGGAGTGAGGATGTTTGGGGTTTGATTAAAGTTAGGTTTTTGGTGGAGATCAAAAGTGGAAACCGATTGGTGGTGGTTGGAGGTTACAGTGGTGCAGGTGAAGCTCTGATACCAAAAAAATCGCATTCACACAAAACAAAACAGTGCGAGTTGGTTCTTTTGGCGAAACCGCGAAACCGCGTAGCCAATACATAAGTCGACCACTGTTTTTACAGCAGCCAACATCAATTTAATAGCCTCGTTTTAAGTTTTCCGGAGGCAGATGGTTATTCAAAGTTGTATACGAAGTTAATGCTAAATAGTATACAGTCTAAATTAGACTCCTACAACAGTATATGAACAGTAAAAATCATTTTGGTTCATCCTCATGCAATCTACAGTAAACAGCGAGAACTTTTTAAAAACATAATATATCTACTCACCTTTAGCGCGCTTCGACTATGAACCAGCTACTAAAAAAATCTTCCTTTTCTGTTGTCAGCAAGATCTATAACAAGAAACTTCTCTTCTCCCTTTCCTCTCTGTGAATATGTCACAGCCCGAATTTCTAAACAATTACAAAGTGAATATTTGAAATATAAATATCTCAAACATCACTCGGTTCAATTGTCTAAAAACCCAGGCTATGACGGGGTGGATACAACACATGTCAAAACCTAAAATCCACATCATAAAGAATCAACTTAACAACAAAATATCTCCAAAATTTCCCAACCATCACTTTATTAAAAGACTATCTTCCGTTCAAAAATCATCATATAAAACTCTAAGAATAATAGGTCTTCAACATTGTGTTCTCATGTCATATGAATATGCAACTACGTTATTACATACTTCCAAAAAGATCAGACCTATTAAAAATAAACTCCCAGACTGCTCCAGAAACAAATCCAAATCAAACACCGTGATTCCACTGCCTTCCACCTATGTTCCCAAGAACACACCCACGTTGCCAAAACAAAGCAAACATGGGTCAGCAAAATGGAATTTGCTGGTATGAGTAGATTAACCATATATAACCATCATCATACTTTAATTATCCAAACAATCACTTTATATTTTTCCATAACTTAATCATTCTCAGCTTGGAAGACAAGTAGTTCTGTCATTTCAACCGGCATAGTTTCTTCCCAAGCAAGACTTCCATTTTATTAACTCGTTATAATAACTTGTTTTAATAACTAAGTCATTGAATTAAAACTTACCGATATCCAATGTTTGATAAGGGTAGACCATCGCCCCTCAAGACAAAATGTTATTAAGTCCTACCCCTCCCGCAAAAAAGAAAGTTAGAACTTCTATATAACATATGTAGATATCCTATAGGTATTCAAAAGTAAGCCCAAACACACCCGTACAATCAAGGAATACAACTAACCCGCAAGGCGAATACCTTAGTTCCTCTCTAGGGCAGTCCAAACAATCTAGTCATTCATGACACGTTCACTGAATACCCGGGTCATTCATAGCACAGTCAATGAATACCCAATTATAACGCTAACGGGCCATTTATAACACATTCAATAAATGCGCACATATCACATGACATCTTCAGTCATAAAACTCATTTTCAAAACTTGATGTGTGGAGAGATCTACAAAGGTGCAGTAAATTGTTTACGCATTATAGAACTTTATTGCATATATTATTTCAGAGAACGAATAGTATCTTGTTTCTGGTATTATTGTTTACGCATTATTAATATATCGATGTCTAAGTGTCATAGCGTTGTATACCATAAAAGCTGACATATCACATAATAGTTAATACACGCATTACACATATATATAAAAAGTCTTAGCCTAAAACCAAGCATGCTAATAGCCCTAGACCTATCCTAATAGCCCAAATCATAATCCGAGTTAAAAGGTCAAATTGGGTCAACTGGTCAAAGTCAACCCTGGTCAACAATCAAAGTCAACCTGCCAAAAGTCAACAATAAATAACCAACCAGTCAACAAAGCAACCAACCAAATTTCAAACTCTTATAACCCAAAAGCCCAAAGTCTAAAACTAAAATCCAAATATGAAATTCTAAAGTTTAAAACATCTCAACCCACCTGCCGGCCCAAGCCCAAGCCCAAGCCCAGCTAAAAAGAAACAACAGTGCGTTTTCTTCTCCTTCTTCCTCCTCCCTTCACCAACGACTCCACCACCTATGCAGCCACCACCGGCCATCTATAACCAAAATGAACCCAGCGGTTTTCATCCCCACGAAAAACCCCACCTACCTATACCATCAACTCTCGATTTTTTTATACTGTGAAACTTGCAATCGACGCCATTAATGGCTGCTCAGAGCTTCACCTGCACCACTGTAACCTCCAACCACCACTAATTGGTTTCCACTTTTGATCTCTACCAAAAACCTAACTTTAATCAAACCCCAAACATCCTCACTCTTCACCAATTGGTCTCGACGCTATTACAGCCCTTTTTAAAGCTTCAACAGCGCCTTCCCCTCACTCTACAACACTCACACACCCAATCAATCCTTAATAATCAACATCAAATCCACAGTATAGCATCACAGCAAATTCAACCAAAAAAATCGCATTCACACAAAACAAAACAGTGCGAGTTGGTTATTTTGGCAAAACCGCGAAAGCGCGTAGCCAATACATAAGTCGACCACTATATTTACAGCAGCCAACATCAATTTAATACCCTCGTTTTAAGTTTTCCGGAGACAGATGGTTATTCAAAGTTGTATACGAAGTTAACGCTAAATAGTATACAGTCTAAATTAGACTCCTACAACAGTATATGAACAATAAAAATCATATTGGTTCATCGTCATGCAATCTACAATAAACAACGAGAACTTTATAAAAACATAATATATCTACTCACTTTTAGCGCGCTTCGACTATCAACCAGCTACCAGAATTTTTTTCATTTTCTTCTTTCAATAAAACCCTTTCTTTTTTCTGTATAAAAGTTTTTCTGTGTTTTTTCCCCAAAAAAACTCTACGTGAGAATCCCCCTTTTAGTTTTAAAAACCTCACCGAAAAACAAGGCTAAAACTTATCTATTTACTTACGGGACTTTTATCCCTAACTGATAGTTATCCTATATTTAGTTTAACCTATTATCATTATTCTTATTATTCTTATTATTCTTAGTATAGGAAAAGTAAAAGTAAAACACGGGGTGTTATAGAAAAGTTATTGGGTATATTCGACAGTGGATTAACAATAGTGTCTTCCACCATGTATCCCAAGAGACTACCGTTTTTGGCTTGTAGAAGAAACTCGAAGACCTCTATGAGAGAAAGTCTGCAGGCAACAAAGTGTTACTCATTAAGAAGTTTGCTAACTCAAAGTACAAAGAAGGTTCTTCAATGTCTGAGCATATTAATGACGTACAAAATACCATTAATCAACTGCATTTGATGAAGATTCATATGGGTGACAAAGTTGAGGCTTTGTTACTAATAAACTCTCTACCCGATAGTTGGGAGATGATAACTAATAAAAAAAACAGTTGTTTGAACTACTTATTCATGCATCAAAATTCTTATTGTACTCTCAAATATCATAGGACAGAGGAAAGTAATCGTGTTCGATCCGCTCTTGCTTCTTACGTACTTAATAGTAAATCTAGACTAAGCTAAACTATTCACTAATGGTGAGAGTAATATTGTGCGGTGAAAACAATAAATTAAATATGCTAAACAGTGAATTTATGATATGAGAAAGATAATAGGGATGGGTAATTACCACGCAATTCGAATGACTATTAATTTAGTCATCGAATTGCTTGTTTTGATCCCTAGCAAACCTATGATTATCTCTAATTATAGCCTTACTAGCATGAGAGATTAGTACCCCCATAAATCTCTTTGATGAGGTTTCTAATCTCTAGTTCACCGTTGTGAGATTTATCACTAAACTCTCCCAACGATAAACTTGAAGCACTTTAACTAATTAACGACCACTAGGTTAACTATCAATCATCCTCACGTGGCTTTATAAAGCCCCTTCTATATGAGGGTTTAGCATTGTGTCATCGAATTAAAACTAATTAAATGATTAATTAAAAACATAAAAATAAAGAAGAGAATTGAATAATAACTAAAGTTTTTTATTGCAAGGTCTAATGGAGGATAACTACAAAACTAATTAGCTAAATTAAACCTAACTACTAAATTATTCTCTATGTGCTATGTTGTATATGAGAGGTTGATAAGAGCCCAAAACTGTAGTTTTAACCCCTTACCAATATTACTTTTAGACCAATTATGTGATTAATAAGTAAGAGTTAGTACTGTTATCGTATTCTTTTGTATTTCAGGCCTTGGAGTCGAATATGTGCAGAATGCGTCCCTTTTGTGAGATAAACGAGCAAAGGTTGGTTGCTAAGAAGTTCTATGATTAAAGGCCAAGATTCAAGGAGAAAAAGCCCGGTCAAAGCTGAAAAGTCAAAGTCAACGCGGATAGAAATAGCACATAAAAGTCAGCAGAACTTTCGAAGGCTGTATATTTGGACTCAGACCTTGGAATCGGGCCTACCTTATGTCAAAACGACTGGCTCGGAACGAGATTTCTAATGGTCCAAGCCTTGACCCAATCAGAGGAGCAAAAGTAGACAAAAAGGGCTATTAAAGTCATTTCCAGTTGAAAACCCCTTTGTGGACTGAAGTAATAAGGTTATTTTGGGCTCGATTTTTCGGCCCAAAATATGGGTCCTCAGCCCATGCACGAAATTGTAGATCTAGTCTCTTCTATATGAAGAGACAAAGACTTAGCTCTTAAGTTAGTTAGTTTTTACTTAGTTCTATTTCATAAAATTAGTTTTTTAGATAGATAAATTAGTTTATACATTCCAATAATTAGTTTTTAGAGCAAGAAATGAATTTTATTTAGAATCAGATTTAATTTTATAATAAAGATTAGTTTTTCATTTCAAGTTTAGTTTCTAATTCAATATTTAATTTATAGATTTAGTTTGTCTTAAATTGATAATTAGTTATTCATAATCTTAGTTCTAAATTAGTTTTAAATTCGGTTTTAATTCATTTTGAATAATTATCCTCTTGTTCAATTAGATTAATAAAGTTTATTGCTTATTCAATAATGACTTGTTCTATTTGTTCTTGTGTTAGAAATGATAGTGTAATAATTCAAGGCTAAAACCTCCATTGGAGGGGTTTGAGGAAACCTTGATGAAACTTGATTGTATTAGCGTAAAATTGGTTGTAATGTTCTATTATATTCTAGAAAGTAATTAGTTCATCATGAGAATGAGTTTGATTGCTTCACATGCTAGTTATTAGTTTGTAGAGATTACCATGAATAATTAGGGATTAGAAATACCCAACTTTTACGTGAAAACGTAAAGATTAGGATTACAACGTGTTCTATGTTAGTTTATTAAGTCGAATTAAGATGGAATCAAATCCCCCTAATTCCTCCCCATATTGTCAAGTTAGTATTTCCGTAGTTTGATTTATATCATCTTGATCATTGATTCACCATCGTAGTTAAAATTCAATTCCATTACTCTCACGACTTTGTTAGCTTACATGAACTAGGAAACTTCACATCTAAACAAACTAGGAGTGGAACGGATTCTCTACTCCAAACATATTACATTGATAACGAGAGTAGAATCTTTGATAATTATGCACAAAATAGCCTTAGTTTTACTTACAGTTGAGTTTCACCACTTATTCGTAGGTAAAACTATCGTTTTTACCTTTTATCAAATGGCGCCGCTACCATCTTAGTTGTGTTTAGTTTCATTTCCATTAGTATTGTTAATCCTACCAAAGTCTCATTAAACCCACCCACCATTGTTTGGTTCTAACTATGGTTGTTTGCTTCAAAATTGATTTTTTTTCGCAGAGATACACTGAGTGCGCCCCGCGCCTCATTGGCCTAAATTCAAAGCGCACCCTGCGCTTGTAGCGCTTGGACATCATCCAAGGCACGAGTGCGCCCTGCGTCCATCCAAGGCAAATTCAGAGCGCACCCCGCGCTGAAGTGACTAGACATCGTCCAAGGCAAGAGCGCACCCTGCACCCTTCCTAGGCAAATTCAGAGCGCACCATGCGCTAAAGTGCCTGGACTTCGAGTCAAGCAAGAGCGCGACCCGCGCCCTTGAAAGGAAAAATATGAGCGCACCACGTGCCCTCTTCTGAACAGCCCGATTTTCACAGGTTAGTCCAAATTTCCATTTCCTCAAGTTATTCAGTGTTTCTAACTTGTTAAATACATTAAGCTCGCGTATACAAGACGCTATTCATAAGCGAAGCAAGGAGGCATTCAGGTACTTCTTTCTTCCAATCCTCACATCTCCTGTTAGAGGATTTATACTAGCATATCAGGGTTGTTTTGACTATTGTCGTGTTTCTTTAATATTGGACTTAGCCTTGCATGAGATTAAGGTCAGGAAGAAAAAAAACGACTAACGTAATTTATCGTGAACGTCAACACACATCTATCTAGTATACCACACATTACACTTGAAATAATGGTTGAAGAAAGAGAGACTCCTCTCTCTAAATTTTACAAAGCCCTGAACGATAGCACGAAATCTTGCATCGTTTTTGCAGACCCAGTGGGGGATTTTCGAATCCCCCCGAATATATTTAATTTGTTACCAGTTTTTCATGAGTTAGACCATGAAAAACCTTATCAACATATACGTAGGATTGAACAAGTTCTTACCACATTCCATCATCCTACAGTAGGTGCGGAACAAATTAAACTGAGGGTGTTTCCTTTCACCTTAACCGATAAGGCGGCGTCTTGGTTAACTGCCCAAGCACCTAATTCTGTGAACTCATGGGCAAAACTTGTTCAATTGTTTATGGAACAGTTTTACGCACCATTAAAGACTGATGAAATGCTTTCCAAAATTCATTTTTTCTGCCAGAATCCTCATGAATCCTTTCCAGAGGCCTGGAATTGTTTCACTAATCTTCTTATAGAGTGTCCACACCATAACCTTATGAAAGACACGTTAGTTCGTGCCTTTTTCAAGGGACTTTTACACCATCACAAAGAGGTCCTTGATATAATGAATGAGGGTAGTTTCCTCAGTAAAGGAGCCTCAGAGGCTTATAGGTTTTTAGAAGATCAAACAAAGCGTAATAATAACTGTGGGGGTAGCGATGATATCCTCCGTTCCGCTAGTTCTTCTGCAACAGTTAAAGCTACCAGTATGTTTGAGGTTAAATCCAATCCTGAGCTTAAAACGTTAATCGAATCTCTCACTAAAAAGGTAGAAGCTATTTCTGTGCAACAAAATCCTATCCTCGTCATGAATGTCAACTCTATTTCATGTAATTTCTTTTTGAGTCCTAAGCATCCCGACTCCTATTGTCCTCTCACCTATGACCAACAACCATCACAACCAGATAATATTTGCTCCATTAATAGCTATCCTATTCCTAACGCCCCTTGGAGACAAAATCCCAACTTCAGTTGGAAAAATAATTAACAAGTTATATCTCCAGAGTATAATAATCAAAATGTTATGCCAGCAAACAATTGCAACCAAACTCCACCACGACAAGGATAAGGATAAGGACAAGAGAATTATAATAATTATAACAATAATAATTATAATGCTAATAGAGGTATCGTTCTGGCAAATAATAACTATCACAATCCACCCATTAATAATCAATGTAACATAGTTCCTGTCACACAACCTGTAACAACCATTCCTCCACAACCGGATCGTTTTGATGCCTTTATGCAAACCCAACAACAAATTTTACAGTCTATCCAACTTTCCTTACAGCAGTTAGCCCAAGAGAATGAAAGTACAACCAAAAGGTGTGTTTCCAGGTCAAGCGATATCTAACCCTAAAACACCAAAAACAGCCTTTGAGGTAAATGATAATACTAGTAATGAAAATGGAAACGTAGGTGAGCTAAATGCCATCACCATTATCCGTTCTTGCAGAGTGGTTGATAACGCCGTAACTATACATGTAGTTACCCCACCAGTAGTCCCTACACCTGATATTTTACTAGATACCGAAGTAGTAACCATTGTCACCAAATACCGTTTAAAACCCGGATATTGAAAGGCGTCGGTTCCAAAAACCCGAAGTTTTTCAACAAAATGCGTTTTAAACGCGTTTTAAACCCGCTTTTAAACGATTTAAACCCGTTTTAAGCGTTTTAAAACGTTTAAAACCCTAATTTTGAAAATCTCCGCTTTAAAACCTAGAAAAGAAAAGGGTTTTGGAGTTTACCTTTTTTGAAGAGTGGGCGTTAGATTGACTTATTGAGACCGTTCTATTTTGCTTTAACTATTAATAATTAATTAAAATTTTTAAAGTTAAACTTATTTCTAGTACTTAATTATGCCATTATGGTTGGTAATTAGTCGTATCTTATTTTGAATAGTGTTTTGGCCAATCTAAAACTTCTAGTATTTGGATGAGTAATGATAATTTGATACTTTCATGTATTTGAATTTTCTTTCATTTGTATTATTATTATTTTTATTTTATGTGTCTATTTTTTTTTTCCCACTTTTATAGAAAATCAAACTCCTTATCTATTATATTATTTATCATTTTTACCGTTTCTTTTACGATATTATCGTGATATTATCGTTTTAAACCCGCTTTTACCGTTTTAAACCCGTTTTTATGCCCCACGCTTTTTTTACGCTTTTTTCCGTTTTTTTCCCCAGACGTTCCGTTTAAAAACATGCTAAGTTTTTTTCAAGTATACCGAAACCCGCATCAGCCTTGGTGACAATGGTACTACCCACCCCAGAGGTAAGTTAAACCACAACCTAAGAAACAAAAAGCCAAGGTTAAACATCCTGTTGATTCATATACTAAATATAGAGAGAAACCACCGTTTCCCCAGAGATTAGCCATGTTAACCAAGGATACAAATTTTGATGAGATTAGGGAAGTTTTTAAGAATCTAACGATAAACCTACCCTTTCTTGAAGTGATTAAAAAGTTACCTCACCATGCCAAGTTTTTTAAAGAGTTGTGCACTATTAGGCGTAAAACAAATATTCCAAAAGACGCCTTTCTAATTGAACAATTTCCAACTTTATCCGAACATAATGGAATCGTTAAGTACAAGGACCCTGGTCGTCCTACTGTACAATGCAACTTAGGAAATTCCCACACGACGACCGTGTTATTAGACCTGGGGGCGAGTGTTAACTTACTTCTTTATTATTTATATAAACAAATAGGTCTACAGGAGATGCAACCTACTAAAATGACGTTGCAATTAGCTGATCGATCTATTAAGTATCCTAAGGGTGTGGTTGAAAACGTGTTTGTTAAGGTTTAGGATTTCTACTATCCTGCTGATTTTGTTATTCTCGATACATAAGTCGCTAACGACTCTATTCCGATCATTTTAGGGCATCTTTTCTTGGCAACTGCCAACGCGCTTATAAACTGCCGCGATGGTTCGATGTTCATGTCTTTTGGCCATCTTTCTATTGATGTAAATGTATTTGAAATGATGAAACAGTTCCCAGATACGACTTCTAATGGAGTGGTTAGCATGATCGGGAGCTTAGCTCAAGATTATTTCGACAACACGTTTCCTGATAATCAGATGCACCAATTTCTTTCCTTTGGAAGTTCCAACATTGACGCCATGACAGAAGAAGAATTTTTCACCTCCTATCCTAGTGATTCTTCTAACTCACCTATTGAAGAATGTCTTGCATATCTAAATACTTCTGATGATATAGACCTGAGAGCTCTAGCTGAACACCATTCACCCACCTCACATTATCCTGTCACTCATTCACCTTCCATTAATGTTCCCTGCCCTCCACCTTTTCAAAGGAACCTTGAGTTTGCACTTGACCCTCTTGTTTCTCCTGTGCTTCATGATTTTCTAAACTCTCCTAGTAAGAAACTACTACCTAAAGTGCCACCCGAGACCTTCATTTTCAGATGTGTGATAATATCAACCCACTCCACCAATAAATTTTGTGACAAACCCACTCTCTCATTTCTTCTATTTCTTACTTCTACAATTCACCCATATCCACCATATTTTCCGCAAATATTCATTTTCTTAAAATCATTCACTTGCCCACCCTTTCGTTGGAAAAACAAGAAGACCCTGCATGCTAGGTTAGATTCTAGATTCATCAGTATTCTATCTCATTTTGATATGCCACGTCATGGGAAATCATTGCGCTTGATGGTGTTTGGATGTATTTTCTATGATAATGATTTATAGCACGATCCACAACTATTTCGGTTGTTGATATATGGCAAATTGTAGGGTATGTATTTATATCTAGTTATTTGTTAAAGTCTCGAGTATCTGACTATAAACGGCTCATTTTATTTTTCGGTGTACTCCATTCCACTATTATATTTTGGTAAGTGCACCATTCAAGTAACCGGGCCCTTCTATTGGAGTGTATGGCTGTAAGTACCGGATCCTAAGTCCATGTTTAACATAATTCACGTTTTTCACTCTTGCATATTTTCTTGGTTTTTGAGTCATATTTCTCTATGGTATGAATTATGTCTTTATTACTTTATTGTTTTCCCTTAGATTAATCCGTATTCATAAAAAGTAAAAAATATTAAAACCATAAAAATAGTAATCTAGCAAGTCTCGGGAATCTGACTTTAAAAGACCCACGTTTAAAACAAAATTTCTAAACTCTGTTCCATAAAATTTGTTTGGGGGTGGGGTGTTGGTATTTCTATTCTTGATTGTTTCAATTTTTGTTGTTTATGCCGTTTAATCGTATTTTGATACGGGTTGACATTATCTATGAATTTAGATTTCATTTGTTCACATAACTTACGTCATTCAAGCACTTCGAGGCAATTTCTACCTTTTTATATGTCAACCACGGTTATAATAGAGTGTTTTATGGATCAATAGATTGAAAATTCTCTCCTGATCGTTTTCATATCTCATTCGAAAAATTCGAACCGGTAACGAGTAGAAAATTTCAATTTTAATTTTGCGCGCATAGGGACAAAATGGGTATTTTTCGAATTTTATTGGGCTTGGGCCCAAATCTCGCACGCATGTGCCGCACACGTGCGTCTTCTTCACACCCAAAACCAGTTCGCAGTTTCTCTTTCACGCCTCCATCAGCCTCCATGAAACCCTAACCAAAAAAAAAAAACAAAAAAAACAAAAGAAAAAGAACACCCAAAACCACCACGCCAAAAGGTTTCCCCCACTCCCATTTCGCTATTTGTTTTCACATTCATCTTCTACATATCTTCATACCTCCATTAAACCACCGAAATACCACCAAAAACAAATCACCACTGATTCCGACCACTCCACTCAACCCAAAGTTCGATTCCTTGTTCCATTTACTCTCCCCCACCTTATTCAAACCAACATTTGAAATTCCAATACTCAATGGCCCAAAAACACAAAATCCTTTTGGAACAAGTTTTCAAAACAGAACAGTTTGCGCCATTTTACGATGACGAGATGAAACGTAGGAATTGGCAATGGTTGTGGTATACAGAGGATGATTTTTACCATGAGGATTTGGTTTTGAATTTTTATAAGAAGCGGGAAATCGAGGGTAGGAAGATTTTTGTGAAGTTGAATGGTACAAAGAAAGAGGTGAGTTCTTCGATTATGACTGATGTTCTGGGCATTATGCCAAAATGCTAGCTTGTAGGCCACCATGCAGGAATCCCAGTATTGGGGGGAGGCGTTGATGAGAGACACTGTGTTAGAAGGATAGTACAATACGAAGTTGCATTGTGTCCGACAGTCGTCTTTGAGAACCAACCAGCTGGTTGTAGCTCAGTGGGTTGGTAAGAATGTCATTGGGAAAGAGAAGTTCAGTGACATCAGTCTTAATTGTCTGCACGTACTCTGGGTATTACAGCAACAGAGGTATGATTTTTGTATCGTCGACTTCTTGTTAAATATGATTAGAGAAGTTGGAGTAAGTACCACACCCTTTCCTGCTTTAATTACTAGGATGATGATGTCTTTTGGTGAGAAACCGAAAACTGAGCGGACTATGTTAAAATTGCATGCAAATGCAATTGCTTATACGGACTGTATTCATAAGGTTTGGAGATTTCCTAGAGAAAGGGTTGTGGAAGAGGGTGATTCGGATGATGAGGAGGAGGACATGACATGTTTTGATGCCAATGCCCTGGAGAATTGTAATTCAGATATGGAATGTATGTCAGTGCTGCATCGTGGTTTGCGTTCCCTGAACCATATTTGTGAAGACCTGCGGAATAGGTAGGTTGCCATTCATGATGAAAATGTTAACCTGTAGAAGACTGTGGAGACAAACACCCAGCGCGAGGATGAGCGTTGGGTAGAGATGAAGGTATTTATGGAGGCACAACGCAGGTTCCAAGTGGAAGTTCTACAGCGCATGCCACCCCATGAGGGTTCTCCTTCAGATGAGTCTGTGAGGCATGAACGTCATCGCAGAAGGACGAATGACTCTGGCCCATCTTCATCTCATGGCCCTTCCTCATCTCATGGACCATCTTCCTCTCAGGGCGAGTAGTGTAGTTGTTTTGGATTTAGGAAGTTTCCTTGCTTTCGTAGAAGTTTATTCCGAGTTGTTTAGTTTATTAGTTAGATTTGAATTATGTATTTGTTTTCGAATATTTGATCCTTAGTTGAATTTTTAATCTAATTTAGTTTTTGTCCAAACATGTGAACTTACTTCTTTTTGTGTTTATGAGATGGTATATGGATGATGGTAGATAAATGATGTAGATGGATGATGGTCATTGAACAAAATAAAAGCGTATCAAAACCTAATTATCCCTCAGTAAGTAAAGGATGAGCAGGGTATCATTCCACTTTTAAGTGTATGTTATGTAAAAGATAAGACTGGAAAAAGGGTTTGAGGGATTAAAAACTATGATTATAGAGATTTTAGATTCTAATGCTAAACTAAACTAAACTAACTAAACTATTGAGAATTTATAAGAGAGGGAATTCAAGAGATTAGAATCCACCAATACTTTTGATCTATGACCTTCTGCTTCATGGTTGTTCTTACAAGTAGACTACAATTAGGCAATCGAGCGAGTGCCGATGCCCTCTTGGATGAAACATCGTTAACAATTAACTCCAATTAAGGTTGTTCCTATGTTTATGTTATTAATATCTTCTTTCCTTTTATGTAAGCTCGGACAGCCATTCAATGTATTACCGAGAGCAACATCAAGGAGTGCTTCCTAATAGGGTGGTCATTCAATAAATCACTACTTAAGGCAAACACAAAGAATACTTCCCCTAGGCAGCCACTCCCTGAGCTACCCCTTCTAAGGCAACACAAAGAATACTTCCCTAACTCTAAAGAACTATACTACTAGAAGAAAAGTAAAGAACACTAGCATGATATTAATATTGCAAAACATAAACCCTATTATATACTTCCATCCCCTGGTGTGGGCAATAGAACTAATAACTAAAAACATAAAGAACTAACCTGATTGAAGGACACCATGAACCAGAAGAATCATTAAACCTTAAGTACCGGCTTCATCTCCTCCCTTGAAGGAGAAGATTAGCCTTCCAGGAAACGGAGCTTGCTAAGGTAGGAACTTACATACCAATATATAGCATGCTTATTTTCATGCATGATTTGATTTGTTTAAATTGGTAAGAGATAGTTTGCGTATCAACCATGCATGTATATATGGTATTCATGTTTTACATTTGTATTTTTCCGCGATATAAACTAAATATACGGATAACTTTTGTGTGAAAAATGAGTTTGCGAAATCTAGGTAGCGGGGGATTAATTTCTTGTGTTAAAAGAGCAAAAACTGGTTTTGGGAAGGGCTCTTGTCTCTTGTCTCAGTAAGGAGATAGAGAGATGGATTTTGTAATGTGGGTAAGGATTACCCGGTTGTTTGTAAATATGGGTGAGGTTCTGGATTGTTCCATGGATATAATTTGTTGTTATTTACGATGATTTGCCATTTGGGAATTATCAGTTGTCATTTACTATGACTGGCCCGTTTGGGAGTCATAGGTTGCATTTACTCGATTGTTGGAAATCTAGGAACTCACACATACAGAACCAGCAATATTAAAGGAAAAACTAAATATATAACTATAGTATTTGGAAATAATCGGTAATACGAGTATATATATTACTATGCTTATCACGAGGGGATTTGGAAAAGAATTGGTGAATTCCTATAAAGAAGGAACTGTTGTCGCATTTCCGGATACGGCAATTCGCTCTAGGATTCCAACTGTGGTGTACACCTTTTGAGGTGGTGGGCCATCTTGAAAGGGATGCATCACAGGATGTAGTACGGGAATTCCCTTTCTACTTTTCTAGATAACCATGCTTGTATGTGTCACGATGTATGGTGCTTAGCTTATGTGAGGTTACATGTTACCTCGATGAGGTTTAGATGCTAGGAATGAGAGTTTAGTCCACTCCTGGATGTGTGTCAGGATCCTGAGCAGTCTGCAGTCGTCGAACGGTTGACCACCGTAAGTTAGGTGACAGCCTGTATGGGGGTCGTGGTCACAGGGCCCACCTGAGCCCTAAAAGCTTTGTGGATTTTGTGTGTACGAACACAACAACGACATTTCAGCTCCCTGCCGGTAAAATCAGAAAAACAACGGTGCATGGTTCACACTGGAAAGTACTGAACCGAGATATGCCTGTGACTGGGGCTGAGTACCAGTCGTACCCTCACCATTCTAATAGGATGCAACGGCCACAATAGTTGTATGATGATTGTGAAAAACTCTATTTTGTATATCAATGAAGCATGTCGAAATGATTTCTGCTAGTTAGTGATGTATATATATAGTCACGATATTTGAATACTTTTATGGAAACCCTGCATGTTTTAAATGTTTTGCTATAAGTAGACTATTTATTGGCTATGTGCGTTTCTACTGGGCATAGTTGTTTGCTCATCCTACCTTAACATTTCAGACACACCAATTGCGGAGGAGGCTTTCCATAACCCTAGTGATGATGGTTATGGGGATTTGGGTGGTTTTCCCTATGCTTGACGAGGGACAGAGTCAAGTTCATTTTGGGTTGTATAGAGAGAGGCTAGTTCATTCTTTTGTTGTATATATAGAGAGCTAGTTCATTTTGATGAAATACTCGATGTAATTGAGAAGCAGTTACACTTAAACATTTTATGGATATATAGATATATCACTGTTGTTTAGAAAGTTGGTTTGGATATATATATGGTTGGAAGGATGAATTATGCGATGTCCGTGTTATTATGACAGTTTTGTATACCTAAATGTCGATTAAACAAAGGAAACTCTGTCGAAATTTCGTTAGAATCGGGATAGCGACAGCCTCGAGATTCATCTTTGCGTCCTCGAGATGTGTGTTGGGTCTTGGGGCGTGACAGAACGTGGTATCAGAGCGTCCACTATTAGATCCGTCTGGGAGCTGTAATGGGGGACTTGGTTGCGACGCGTTTCGGAAGTGTTAGTCAGAAAGCGATAAAACCCTAAGTAGTGTTTACGTTACGTTAAACGTTAATACTAGCTTAGCAATGTCGAGACGTCGCACGGGTAGTTGTCTTGTCACAGCGGAGAGCGCGGACACGAGTCAGAAAATTTGACGAATCGGACACTATAAGGTCGGAGTGAATTTTCATTTCGAGGTAGAAGGTGCAACCTGCCCTCTGCAGGAACGCACCTGCGCTCATCTCCCGAATCTTAGCGCAACCCCGCATTGCTACCAGGGCGTGACCTGTGCTCGCCCAAGCCTTACCTGAGCGCGACCTGCGCCTTATGTATAATTTTGAAGTTTTTCTTTCTCGTTTATCAAACACTGAGTTCTCTTTGTATATGTGCAGAATAGTTACCATGGATCCGGAAAGTACTAGTGGTGATGATACTACGGATCGTGGTCGGGAGGACCGAATGGATAGGCTCCTCGCTATGATGAACCAGATGACTCAAGCACAAAATGAGATGAGAGCAGAGATCGAAAGTTTAAGGGCTAGTCGGAATGAGCCCCAACCTCGTCTACCATCCGTTATTATTCCACCTGGTTTAACACCAGAGGTAGCATCCCCAACCGTAGTGAGAGTTGAGGAGTTCAAGCCACCAGTGCAAAGTCAATCAGGTTTTCTGCTTGCAAATTTCATCAGATTACGTCCACCTGAATTTGTGGGGTCTTCCGAACTTAAAGTAGCTGAAGACTGGTTGCTAGACATGTCGAGTATGCTAGACTTTATGATGTCTACTGATGTGGAACGGGTTACTTTGGCTACCTTTATGCTAAGAGGTGAAGCCAAACACTGGTGGATCAGTGTTAAGGATGTGGAGACATTTCCGATGAGTTGGGCTAAATTTGAGGAACTCTTCCTTTTGAGGTATGTTACCGAGGCGGCGAGAGCTAAGAAGCGAATGAAATTCCTCAAATTGGAACAAGGAAACATGACCGTGGGACAGTACGAAGAGAAATTCACTGTTCTTTCACGATACGGGAATGAGTTTATTTCCACAGAAAAAGCTAAGGCTAGGAAATTCATTGACAGGCTGAAACCGTATATGCAGAGCAAGATGTCGGTCCTTCAGATCGATTCTTATGCTGAGGCTGTGAGAAGGGCTCAAGGCATTGAAAGAGTTGATGATCAGTTATTGCTCCAGAGGGCAAGAGGTTGGAAGCGGTAAGAGCGATCGACATTTCAGCAAAAGCGCGGATATGGGAAAGAGGCAGTTTTATCAAGGCAAAGGGTTCCGGTCGCAATGATGTGTATAGGCCGGTCATCCAACAGAAATAACAACAGTGGAGGCCACCACCGTATTATATAGGGGTTTGAATGTGGTTAGGCCCGGCCTGAGTCTCTCCCGCCATGACCGATGAGTGGATCACGATGGCACCGGTGGTACCGCCTTCTTCTAGACCGATTACCGGTGCAGAATTTGAGGCCCTCGTGGTCGAGAGCTAGATTGCAATCTGTAATACCACACAATACGGTCGAGAGAGTGTGGTTTGTTATAGTTGCAGTGAAGCTGGGCATATCAGGCGGTTTTGTCCCAAGTCCAATTCAGGGGTGGAACAGAGACCACATGGCAAGGTGTATTATCTAGTGCCAGAGGAAGAAGTTGTGGATCCTGCATCAGTCCAAGAGGAAGCCACGGTATATAATGCGATGGGGGCAGATATCAACGCGACCGATCAAGTGGTTGAAGGTATGATATGTCTGTTTACACATAAGGTGCATGTCTTGTTTGATACGGGTTCTACTCATTCTTTCATTTCTAAAAATATGGTGGAGATTCTTGGTTTGGATGTAGTTAATACTGGGAGGAAGCTTATTTTATATACTCCTTTAGGAAAGAAAACTATGTTCTTTGAAGTTTGTCACCATTGTGTGATAAAGATAGGTGATAGGGAGATGATAGTCAATCTAACGGTGATGGACCTAAAAGATTTCAATATCATAGTAGGGATGGATTTGTTAGGAAAGTATCATGCCCATGTAGATTGTTTTGCAAAAACAGTGACTTTTAGAGTACCGGGGCAGCCTGAGGTTGTGTTTAAGGGGATTAGAAATACGGTATCTCGGGTTGTGAAGGCCAAGTCTGACTTCAAGTATGATAGATACGGATTGTTAGCCGGTCTTAGTCTCCAAGGGCTGAAGTTCGAATCTTTCGAGCTTGTTCCCGTGGTTCGTGAGTTTGCGGCAGTGTTCCCAGATGCATTGCCGGGATTGCCTCCCTGGCGTGAGATAGATTTTGTAATAGATCTACTACCGGGAACGTCGCCTATTTCGATGATTCCTTATCGAATGGCTCCTCTCGAAATGAGAGAACTCAAGTCCCAATTAGATGAATTGAAAAGATTGGGGTTTATTAGGGAAAGCCACCACCTTGGGGAGCACCGTGTTATTTGTGAAGAAGAAAAAGATGGGTCTTTTCGCTATGTGTGGATTATTATCTGTGAATAATGTGACTATCAAGAACAAATATCCGTTGCCTAGGATCAATGACTTATTTGATCAGTTAAGGGGTGCCAAGTATTTCTCGAAGATAGATCTCAGAACAGGCTACCATCAGATGAGAATTCGAGAAGAAGATATAAAGAAGACAACTTTCCGAACACGGCTAGGGCATTTTGAGTTTTTGGTGTTACCATTTGGATTGACCAATGCTCCAGCTGCATTTATGGATCTCATGCACCGAGTGATGTGGAAATACTTAGATCAATTTGTTATCGTATTCATAGATGACATATTGATTTATTCCAAGACTAGGGCTGAACACAAGGAACACTTGAGGATTGTCTTCCAAACCTTAGTTGATCATCAGCTTTATGCCAAGTTTAGTAAATGTGAGTTCTGGTTGAATGAGATGAGGTTTTTAGGGCATGTTGTATCGGAGAATGGAATAAAAGTTGATCGTTCCAAGATAGAAGGCGCAAAGGAATAATTGGCGAGACCGACGCCGCCTACGAAATCGAAGTTTCTTGGGATTGGCAGGTTATTACCGTCGTTTTGTAAAAGGATTCTCTAGCATAGCGTCGTCCTTAACTAGATTGACACAGAAGGAGGTGAAGTTTGAATGGACGGAGGCATGCGAAAAAGCTTTCCAAGAGCTAAAGACACGATTGATAACAGTGCCAGTTTTGACCATTCCAGATTTGGAGAAGAGTTATGTGATTTATACTGATGCCTCTAACACCAGGTTAGGATGTGTCTTAATGCAAGAAGGTCAAGTGATAGCGTATGCGTCTAGGCAATTGAATGCCCATGAGAAGAATTATCCTACTCATGACTTGGAGTTAGCGGCGATTATTCATGCTCTAAAGATATGGAGACATTATGTGTATGGTGAAAAGTTTGAAATATTCTCTGATCACAAGAGTTTTAAGTACTTGTTTTCGCAGAAAGATTTAAATATGAGGCAGAGGAGATGAGTCGAGTACATGGAGGACTATACGTTCTCATTGCAATACCATCCGGGTAAAGCAAATGTAGTTGCCGATGCATTGAGTAGAAAGCGAGAACATGTTTGTGCTCAGATGATGATGAAGGAGTGGCAATTCTTTGGAGTCCGGCCGCTTCTTATGGTTTTGAAATCACGGGAAATGGAAGTGGAGATCCTCAGAAGTGCTATTATTTAGCACAGATGACAGTGACGGCAGAAAACACCTTAGTCCAGGAGATTGTGAATGCCCAAAATACATCGAAGGATGGACCTAGGTACCTAGTATATGTGGAGAATGCCAAGGATGTCGATTGGGAAAAACATGGAAACGAAAGTATCAGATTCAGAGGAAGAATTTGGGTACCTTATGATCACTCTTTGAGGAATGATATCTTGAGTGAAGCACATAGATCGAAGTATACAATTCATCCAGGCGGTACCAAAATGTACAGAGATCTGCATCATCAGTTTTGGTGGCCGGGTATGAAGCGACACATTGCGGAATATGTTAAGAAGTGTGCCACATGCCAACAGGTGAAAGCTGAACACCATAGACCACCTGGTCTTCTTAAACCTCTGGAGGTTCTGGAATGGAAGTGGGAGAATATAACTATGGATTTTGCATCCGGGTTACCGAGGACCAGTGAGGGAATAGATTCTATATGGGTCATTGTTGATGATAGTCAACCAAGTCCGCCCATTTCATACTGTTAAGACTACTTACTCTGTGAAAAGCTAAGTAGAATCTACATGTCAGAGATACTGAGGTTGCATGGGGCACCATTATCGATAATTTTAGATAGAGGTACTCAATTTACCGGTTCATTTTGGAGAAGTCTTCAAAGGGAATTGGGGACCAAACTGAAATTCAAAGACAACATTTCATCCATAAAACCGATGGGCAATCGAAAAAGAGTCATTCAAATCATAGAAGATATGCTTCGTGCTTAAGCCCTTGATTTTGGGGGTAGTTGGAAGACTTATTTAGCGTTGGGTGAGTTTGCTTACAATAATAACAGTTACCAATCTAGTATTGGTATGGTTCTCGCTTTGAAGCGTTGTATGGCGACCTTGCGAGAACACCTCTCCTGATCAAACCGAGATAGTATTATGTTGGGGCCGAGATGGTTAGTGACACCACACCGAATATTAGAGTGATACTGAATCGGTTGCTCACAGCCCGAGTCGTCGAAAAAAGCTATCGCGGATAAAGCGTAGACATCCCTTGGAATTTTATGAAGGTGATAGGGTATTTTTGAAAGTATCTCTGAAGAAGGGAATTCAGAGGTTCAGGATGAAAGGGAAACTTGCACCTAGATATGTGGGACCTTTTCCGATTATTCAGAAGATCTCGGAGTTGGCGTATAGGCTTGAGTTACCGGAAAGGCTATCACGTGTCCATAACGTGTTCCATATTTCGATGCTATGCAAGTATGAGCCTGATCCCCTACATGTGGTCGATTTGGAATCGTTGGAATTAGAAGAAGACATTACCTATCCGGAAGGGCCAGTTCAGATTCTAGATACGAGAGAAAAGAGATTGCGGTCAAAGGTCATTCTGTTGGTAAAGGTCTTGTGGAGAAATCACAATGTAGAAGAAGCAACATGGGAGAAGGAATCGGATATGCTGCAACAATATCCAGAATTGTTCGAAAACTAAGGTATGATTTAATTTCGAGGACCAAATTTTCTTTTAAGGAGAGTAGGATGTAAAGACTCAAATTCTTGTTAAGGGTATTTTCATAAATTTCATATTTAACCTAGGGACATTTAGGTAATTGGTCGGTCGGGTTTACATTTCAAACTTACGTAACTTAATGGAACTTAACTCAAACTCATAAGCCATGTTAGATAAGCAAATCATATGAGAAAAATTTGACAAAATGTCGGTTAGCGGCTTTCTGCGTTCGAAGCTGGCACGAGTTAACAGCTTACATGCATGAGTGGGTTATCGTTATAGCCTGCGGTGGGATAGAATGTAGGAGATTAAATTAAGCTGGATGGGCCGAAAAATAATTTCGACGCTAAGTCAAATTAGTTAGTGGTTAGGAGTGAATTATGTTTTAGGCCTAATTTAGACAATTGGGCTTGGGTCTTAACTAACTAAACAAGAAAAGACAAAAATAGAACAAAAATGTATCGCACCAAAACAACAAAAAATCGCACCCAATTCTTCAATTTCGCTCAACACTGAAAACCTAGGAGAGAGAAAATTCAAATTCGCCCAAATTCAATTGATTAAAACCTCAATTCAAACACCCAATCCCTAACAACACTAAACGCGAGTGTGGGGATTCAAAAATTGATTGGAATTTCGTTGTATTCCCGTGAAAGGTGAGTTTAATTTCGTTTCAAATAAATATTTAAACTCATTTCAATGGATTTGATGTGTTACTGAAGATATTTGAATGGGGTGGTTGTATAATTCGACAGGAGCTATTTGGAGAGGTAATGGCTTAATGAAATCAGTCGAGAAGAAAGCTAAATGAAGAATTCTTACTGATTTGGTAAGAGACTTTTATATCCTCTAGTTCTATACTTTGTTTCATATGCCTGGGAATTATAAAAGCAATGATTCTAAGTTTATATGTATTAGAGTAAATTCGCACCCATTCATTGATGAAGTTATTATGGTTGGAGAGTGTTGAAATTTGACCTGATTGGGAGTTTATTACAAATGGAATTGGTGTTGGGATGGGAGGAAGGTGTATATGAAGCATCTGAATTGTTTAAGCTACTAATAATATATATGTAAGAACTGAAAATGGCCTGTCATCAGACGGCCTGGCAGCAGCCTGTCAGTGTTCTGTAGCGGTTTGTGGTGGCCTATAGCAATCTAGAACAAAACTTTTGGTAACTAGAAGGGTAGTACGTTAGTAATTACATTAGTAGTTAATATAATCAACGATTAATTATTTCTTTCGACTTAAGTTGAAAGGAAATATTAATTAGCTTTTTTCGGGTCCTAATAGATTTATGGTTAGGCTTATATGATTTTATAGGAGTTGGATAAGGTTATTTGCTGGTTGGGATTGAGGAAAAACGGAGCTTGCTAAGGTAGAAACCTACATACCAATATATAGCATGTTTATTTTCATGCATGATTTGATTTGTTTAAATTGGTAAGAGATAGTTTGCGTATCAACCATGCATGTATATATGGTATTCATGTTTTGCATTTGTATTTTTCCGCGATATAAACTAAATATACGGATAACTTTTGTGTGAAAAATGAGTTTGCGAAATCTAGGTAGCGGGGGATTAATTTCTTGTGTTAAAAGAGCAAAAACTGGTTTTGGGAAGGGCTCTCGTCTCTTGTCTTAGTAAGGAGACAGAGAGATGGATTTTGTAATGTGGGTAAGGATTACCCGGTTGTTTGTAAATATGGGTGAGGTTCTGGATTGTTCCATGGATATAATTTGTTGTTATTTACGATGATTTGCCGTTTGGGAATTATCGGTTGTCATTTACTATGACTGGCCCGTTTGGGAGTTATAGGTTGCATTTACTCAATTGTTGGAAATCCAGGAACTCACACATACAGAACCAGCAGCATTAAAGGAAAAACTAAATATGTAACTATAGTATTTGGAAATAATCGGTAATACGAGTATATATATTACTATGCTTATCACGAGGGGATTTGGAAAAGAATTGGTGAATTCCTATAAAGAAAGAATTGTTGTCGCATTTCGGAGACGCGCGGCAAGCTCTAGATTCCAACCGTGGTGTACACCTTTCGAGGTGGTGGGCCATCTTGAAAGGGATGCATCACAGGATGTAGTCCGGGAATTCCCTTTCTACTTTTCTAGATAACCATGCTTGTACGTGTCACGCTGTATGGTGCTTAGCTGGTCTGAGGTTACATGTTACCTCGATGAGGTTTAGATACGAGGAGTGAGAGTTTAGTCCACTCCTGGATGTGTGTCAGGATCCTGAGCAGTCTGCAGTCGTCGAACGGTTTACCACCGTAAGTTAGGTGACAGCCCGTATGGGGGTCGTGGTCCCAGGGCCCACCTGACCCCTAAAAGCTTTAGGGATTTTGTGTGTACGAACACAACAACGGCATTTCAGCTCCCTGCCGGTAAAATCAGGAAAATAACGGTGCATGGTTCACACTGGAAAGTCTTGAGGCGAGATATGCCTGCGGATCGGGTCGAGTACCAGTCGTACCCTCACCATTCTAATAGGATGCAGCGGCCACAATAGTTGTATGATGATTGTGAAAAACTCTATTTTGTATATCAATGAAGCATGTCGAAATGATTTCTGCTAGTTAGTGATGTATATATATAGTCACGATATTTGAATACTTTTATGGAAACCCTACATGTTTTAAATGTTTTGCTATAAGTAGACTATTTATTGGCTATGTGCGTTTCTACTGGGCATAGTTGTTTGCTCATCCTACCTTAACATTTCAGACACGCCAGTTGCGGAGGAGGCTTTCCCTAACCCTAGTGATGATGGTTATGGTGGTTTGGGTGGTTTTCCCTATGCTTGACGAGGGACAGAGTCAAGTTCATTTTGGGTTGTATAGAGAGAGGCTAGTTCATTCTTTTGTTGTATATATAGAGAGCTAGTTCATTTTGGTGAAATACTCGATGTAATTGAGAAGCAGTTACACTTAAACATTTTGTGGATATATAGATATATCACTGTTGTTTAGAAAGTTGGTTTGGATATATATATGGTTGGAAGGATGAATTATGCGATGTCCAGGTGTTATGACAGGTTTTTGTATACGAAATGTCGATTAAACAAAGGAAACTCAGCCGAAATTTTGTTAGAATCGGGATAGTGACCACCTCGAGATTCATCTTCGTGTCCTCGGGATGTGTGTTAGGTCTCGGGGCGTGACAAGAAAGACTAACTTATTAAGACTCGATTAGTTAAAACCGAATCTTTTATTATTAATCTCTCCCTGCCTCAAGTTCTGGAGACAAGAATATAAGTAAATTGGCAAATTTCATAAGGCACTTAGGTCCTCTATTTATAGGGGTTACAATGAGTTATAGAAGCATTCCAAACCGCCATTTGTTTCCTAATACAAATCAACTTCTTTCAGAGTCCAACTTCGTCTCCAAAACTAAGAAAGAAGTGGCTACAGTGTCGGTTCATGTGTCTGGACGCACGATACTTGCATCTCAGATGCGAGCATTGCGTCTGGACGCATGATCCTTGCGTCCCAAACGAGGAAGTCTATTTTCCCTCTTTTGCTCTATCCTTTTATCCTCTTTTGCGGGCTTTGGTCCAAGCAACGAATCCTTTTTTCCTTGGGCTTCCAAATAGGCTTTAAAATAGGTCCAAGTCACATCTTTAATAGCTTCAATTCCTTGGCTTTCTCCATGATTGTCCACAAGCTTCCCATGTGATCTTTAATGCTCTGAATTGCTCCGTTTTACCCCTTTTTCTCTAATATTCCACAAAACTCTCTTTTTCACCTGTAGAATCATAAAACATAACTTATAGACACTATTAGTCTACTAAGATTGCTAAACAAGAGGCATAATCAAGGGTTAAAATGCACTTTTTGGGCACTTATTAGCATGCGATAGGTTTTGAATGAATCCTACCTTCCTGAATTGTTTGGGGGTGGTATTATTGTTTTTTTTGCATTGCTTTTATCTTATCCACCATTTTAGACGTTAAATTTTGCAAACTGTGGAAATACGAGTGTTTAAGAATGTTGCCGATATTGGTGTGGCTAAGAATAGATATTATTGTAGAATGGAAATTCAATGAATAGAATTAGGAAGTTGCTATTTTGAATTCAACCAAAAAGCTATTGGTTTATATTCGGAATATGCACCTAACTTGTTTCCGTTTTGGTTTTTAGAATATTTTGTTTCTGGCAATTGCCTTAAAATTTTTGGCAACTTGTGGATATTCGTTTTAGAAACTAAAACCCTATATATACTTGATTCACTCTACACTCACAACCCACATCTCTCACCTTGCACTCTCACCTTTCACTCTTCATTTTTCTCTTAGTTTTCCACGACAGAGCACTCAAGTTATACGGAGTGCACCCCGCGCCGTATACAGGCTAAATCCGAGCGCACCCTGCGCTGAAGTGCCTGGAACTCGAGTAAGACAGGAGCACACCCCGCGCCCTTCACAAGCCATTTGGGAGCGCACCCTGTGCTGTAACCTCTAGACCTCAAGTTAGACAAGAGCGCGCCCTGCGCCTTTGTACGGCAAAATCTGAGTGCACCTTGCGCTGTAGTGTCTGGACCTCGACCAAGACAGGAGCGCACCCCGAGCCTTTCACAGGCAAATTCTGAGCACACCCCGCGCCTTGCCCTTCGCAGCCACTTAAACTTCTGATTTTTTTTGTGAGTTTTTCCAAGGTTGTTTGCAGCACTTCTAGAGAGTATTTATTGTGAAGACATCTCCTAAAATCATACCTGAGTAGTCTTTCAAAGACTTGTTAGGAAGCGAGACCTATAGAGGATGGTTCCACGACAGGATCGTGCAGTTAGGATGGCAGCATCTACTGGTGAGTCCTGACGACTCGTATTCACCTCAACGTACTGCATATTTCTATAATAATGCTAAATTCTTTTGTCAACTTGATGGAGAACAAAAATTTTCCTTCGTAGTTAATGATACGACAATGGAATTCAGTAAGTTTTTGGTAGCTTGGTTGTGAGAATGCCTTTGCCTGATCCTACAAACACATAGGGATATATGACTAATAATGCATACCTTTATAACTATGCCTATTTTCACGAGTACTATGAAGGAGGGGTGTTTCGTGTAATAGACCAAGGGCAATATAACATAGCCCTTGGTAGTCTGTCCCTAAACGTAGGCACTACCATGTTATTTATCCTGATGAATATTTTAGGGGAGTGGCAGTTTACTTCTGCACATAGTACTGATGGTGACATTTTCCTTGCTTTAGTTGAGGGACGTCTCTTATATGACATTCCCAGAGTTTTAGTGGCTAGTCTAGCGAGAGCCCATAGCATGAGGCATAAGTATCTTCTTATGCCTATTTTGGCTTGCCGCATCATGCACGCTTGTTTACCTGAATTCCGTACTCGCTACACGGATTGGGTTGGGGTTGAAATCATGAGACCCACCAATTGCGTTGTTCGTTCATTTTGAGTTATGACTTGGTCGGGATGGTAGGTGCAGCCTCATTTGGTTGCTCCTTACACCCCATCAGACCGAGTAACGCTTGACAGGTTAGCATGAGTTGATGATACAAGGAGACAGGCTTGGCAAGTTATCATAGCATGGCAGGACGCAAAATTACCTCGCTTCTTTATAGAAGAGGAGGATGACGCTTAATCGTGGAGATAAGGTAAATTTTTATTTTTGTTCGTGTCTGCTTACGTCCCAAGCAATTTACTTCTTGTAACCCCATAACGGGTGGAACTCATATAGAGTTGCGTCTATTTTTATTTATCTATATTCATATGTTTTAACTTTGTTTTGCAGATGTTCTAAAATTTCATGCGTTTCTATGGTATTTTCCTACCCTTTTTTTTCAATACTTTGAGAACAAAACATGCTTTTTGTTTGGGGGTGGCATAGAAACACGCGTAATTTAAAGTATCTGTTAAGATATAGATATGTATAATATGCACTTGTTTTCTAGTAAAAAAAATAAAAAAAAAAAAAGTTATGTTATACACTTAGGAATATTGGTATTGTCTTCTTTCTCTATGTTCTTAATAATCTAGAAGTTTCACGTTAGCTTTTGCATCAGAATAATTTTTAGAAACTTAGGTTAATATGTAGGTAATAATCTTTCCATCTTTCTATAAATATATTGCATGAGCATCTATGTTTGTATTAGCAGTCAATTTCTGAAATCTAGGCTAGTATACTTATTCTACAAATCCTGTGAGAATATAGCCTAAAGCCTTATATGAGTGAAATATTTGAGAAATGACACAAGGGAGAAGTAAATTCCGAATAGAGAAATCACACGTCCACTTGCTTGATCACTATGTCATATCCTAAGCGAGAATTTAGACCCTCTTTGGATCGATATAGCCAGAAATTCAAACCTTATGAAATTATTTCCCGCTAGTCGCCCCTCTGAGCCTTTCTTTAGCCTTTCATAACCCGCAAATCCTTTACCTTTTTACAAAATAAAATAAAAATAAAAATCAGCCTACCCATCTTTGAATGAGTCTGAGAATAGAAAAGAGAAAGACCTTTGAAACTAAGAATTTGTTAGTGCTTCAAATAAGAAAAGAAAGTTTCCATCCAAGAAAAAAAAATAAAATAAAAAATAAAATGTTAGAACTCTAAAAACAGAATTAAAGGAGTCAAAAGCCAAAGAAAAGGAAAAAAAATGGCTAATGATGGAAACAAAATGTAGAAGCAAAATAAAGAACAAGGTTTTCTCTAGTTATATAATATGAAGACTCTATTATATCAGACTGGTTCTTTTTGAATATCCATGTCCTTCATTCTTAAATCATCACCTAATCCCCGCAACACCTAATAAAGACCTCTAGCTCAATTAGGAATAAGTTAGTGTGATAGTAGGTGGCAGATGTGTTTGATCAACTTCGGCTTCCTTATGTGTCATTGAGATTGTAAGGTAAAGTGTGCCCACTGCACACTAGAGTAGCGAAACTTGAGCGGAAAAATCATAGTGTTTTTGTCTTGACATTTATGTGAGGACCTACTTAAGGACGCTATTCCAAAGTTTCAGAAACGGACCTGTTAGTGCATTTCATAGCATTGCTCATTGTATATATGTTTATTCGTAGATGATTGATTATTATGTATATATTAGGTTAGGTTTCGACTTGATTATTCTGTATTCATTACTAATGAGATGTATAGATGTTTAAGAATAAATAAAGAAACAATAGTTTTATTTCTTAGTCGTTGTAGTATAGATGAAGTTTGTGAGTACCTTCACTGAAAAACTCTCACGAGGCTATAACTCGTCCACTAGGGAATTCCTAGTGGTTTAAGGCATTGTTCCATATAATCAATGCAATCGCACTCGGCGAAACGAGATTAGTTAGAACTCTATTTTTGGTCACTTATTCTAATTTCTCATATTTGCTTGAGGATAAGCAAAATTTTGTTTGAGGGTGGTTTGATAAGAGCCGAAAATTGTAGTTTTAACCCCTTAACAATATTACTTTTAGACCAATTATGTGATTAATAAGTAAGAGTTAGTATTGTTATCGTGTTCTTTTGTATTTCAGACATTGGAGTCGAATATGTACAGAAATGTGTCCCTTTTGCGAGATAAAGGAGCAAAGGTTGGTTGCTAAGATGTTTTATGATTAAAGGCCAAGATTCAAGGAGAAAAAGCCTTTCTAAAACCCGATCAAAGCTGAAAAGTCAAAGTCAACGCGGACAGAAATAGCGCACAAAAGTCAGCAAAACTTCCGAAGGCTATATCTTTGGACTCAGACCTCGGAATTGGGCCTACTTTATGTCAAAACGACCGGCTTGGAACGAGATTTTTAATGGTCTAAGCCTTGACCCAATCGGAGGAGCAAAAGTGGACGAAAAGAGCTGTTGAAGTCATTTCTAGCTGAAAACCCCTTTTTTGACTGAAGTAATGAGGTTTTAGGCTCGATTTTTCAGCCCAAAACATGGCTCCTCAGCCCATGCACAAAATTGTGGATCTAGTCTCTTCTATATGAAGAGACAAAGACTTAGCTCTTAAGTTAGTTAGTTTTTACTTAGTTCTACTTCATAAAATTAGTTTTTTAGATAGATAAATTAGTTTATACATTCCAATAATTAGTTTTTAGAACAAGAAATGAATTTTATTTAGAATCAGATTTCGTTTTATAATAAAGATTAGTTTTTCATTTCAAGTTTAGTTTCTAATTCAATATTTAATTCATAAATTTAGTTTGTCTTAAATTGATAATTAGCTATTCATAATCTTAGTTCTAAATTAGTTTTAAATTCAGTTTTAATTCATTTTGAATCATTATCCTTTTGTTCAATTAGATTAATAAAGTTTATTGCTTATTCAATAATGACTTGTTCTATTTGTTCTTGTGTTAGAAATGATAGTGTAATGATTCAAGGCTAAAACCTCCATTAGAGGGGTTTGAGGAAACCTTGATGAAACTTGATTGTATTAGCGTAGAATTGGTTCTAATGTTCTATTCTATTCTACAAAGTAATTAGTTCACCATGAGAATGGGTTTGATTGCTTCACATGCTAGTTATTAGTTGGTAGAGATTACCATGAATAATTAGGGATTAGAAATACCCAACTTTTACATGAAAACGTAAAGATTAGGATTACAACATGTTCTATGTTAGTTTATTAAGTCGAATCAAGGTGGAATCAAATCCTCCTAATTCCTCCCCATATTGTCAAGTTAGTATTTCCGTAGTTTGATTTATATCATCTTTATCATTGATTCACCATCGTAGTTAAAATTCAATTCCATTACTCTCACGGCTTTGTTAGCTTACACGAACTAGGAAACTTCACATCTAAACAAACTAGGAGTGGAACGAATTCTCTACTCCAAACATATTGCATTGATAACGAGAGTAAAATCTTTGATAATTAAGCACAAAATAGCCTTAGTTTTACTTATATTTGAGTTTCACCACTTATTCGTAGGTAAAACTAGCGTTTTTACCTTTTATCAGAGGCTAGCCCTAATTTTCTTTATATATGAAAAAATTAGGTCACATTTTCGTGCATAGGCCTGGAAGAGGGACTTTGGGCCTCTAATGTGAGCCTAAAGTCCATTAGGTTAAGTCTAAAAGAGCCAATGCTATTGGAAAATATTTCAGTGCCCTTTTCATCCACTTTTATAACTCTGATTGGGGCAAAGCCGGATCCGTTAGAAAGTTTGTTCAGAGTCCGTCGTTTTGACATAAAGCTGACACAATTCCAAGGTCTGAGTCCAAAGATATGCCATTTTGAAGTTCTGATGGCTTTTTGTCATTTTTCTTCCCGAATTGACTTTGACTTGGCTTGAAAAGTTTTTTTTTTTCTTGATTCTTGAGCTTTAAACATAGAACTCTCTCAGCAATCATCTTGACTCATTTTTCATGCAAAATGGTATCTTTAGTCACGTAATCAGCTTCAAGTCCTAAAAGACACAAAAACACGTACACAGTACTAACTCTCATTTATTATAAACATAATTGGCCTAAATGTAATACTATAAAGGGGTTAAAACTACAGTTTTGGGTACTTATCACACCACCCCCAAATAGCATTTTGCCTGTCTTCAAGCAAAAATGAGAAATAAAAACAGATAAATGGCAAAAAAATGTGGTTCTAACTAATCTCGTTTCGCAGAATGCGATTACATTAACCATATGCAATATATAAGGCCTTAAACCACTAGGAATTCCCTAGTGGACGAGTTATAACCTCGTTAGAGTTTTCCAGAGAAAATATACACAAACTTCATTTATACTATAACGACTAAGAGATAAAAGTAATGTTTCCTAATTAATCTCAGATATATATACATCTCAATAACAATAAAATAAGAACAATTCTTTCGAAACCTAAGCTAATATATGCATAATAGTCAAATCATCTAAAAATAAACATACATGTAATGAACTATGCTATGAAATGCAATGGCAGGTCAATTTCTGAAACTTTAGACTAGCGTCCCTAAGTAGGTCCTCACAAGGAATGTCTCACGACACAAACACTCTGATTTTTCCACTCAAGTTTTACTCACTCCAGTGTGCAGTGGGTACACGTTTCCTCACAATCTCAATGACGTCCAAAGGAGCCGAGGTCGTTCAATCACATCTATCACTTACTATCACACCAAATTAATCATAATTGAGCTAGAGGTCTTTACTAGGTGATATGTGGCTTAGGTGATGGTTTAAGAAGAAAAGAAATGGATATGCAAATAGGCAAGCCGTAGATAATAGGGTTTTCAAAATATGTAACTAGAACACCTTGTTCTTACTTTGCTTCTACACTTAGTTTCTATCTTTAACCATTTTGTTTTGGCTTTTGACTCATTTGATTCTGTTTTTTGGAGTTTTATTTTATTTTATTTTTATGGAAACTTTCTTTTCTTTTTCTTATTTTTCTTTTGAAGCAACTAACTAATTTTGGTTTTCCACTGGTCTTTATCTTTCTTTTCTTTACTTCATCCTATTTCTTAGACTCATTCATGATAGGTAGGCTTATTTTTATTTTTATTGGTTTTAAAGATGGGTAAAGGATTTGTGGTTGTGAAAATACTAATGAAAGGCTCAGTGGGGCGACTAGTGGATAATTACATATAGGTATGAATTTTTAGCTATATCGATCCAAAGAGGGCCTAAATTCTCGTTTAGGATATGATATGGTGATTAAGCAAGTGGATGTGTGATTTCTCTACTCGGATTGTATTTCTTCTTTGTGTCATCACTCAGATATTCACTCATATGAGGCTTTTAGGCTAGATTCTCACAGGATATATAGAATAAAGTAGTCTAACCTAGGTCTCAGAAAAGTACTGTCAAGTACATATATACACTTGTAGATGCTCATGCAAGATGTTAATGGAAAGATGCAATGACTATTACCTACATATTAACCTAAGTTTCTAAGACCTACACTTAATTCTACTACTACTTGAGATTTCTAGACTAATATCATCACAGAAAAGGAAATAATATCTTTATCCTAAGTGTATAGTATAAATATATGTTTATTTAATTTTTTTTTTCATTTTTTATAAAGAAAGTCTATGTATTATATATCCTAATATGTACCTAAATTTTAAAATGTTTTCATACCGCCCCCAAACAAAAACATGTTTTGTCCTCAAAGTATTAAAAACAAGGTAAGAGATTACCATGGAACCGCAGAAGAAATTTAGAGCACCTGCAAAACAAGTTAACGATACTAATATAAAAAAATAAAATGCAGGCACAACTCCTATATGAGTTTCACCCATTATGGGGGTAACAGAATGAAATATCGCTTTGGACATAAGCGGACTCTAACAGAAAATTAAAAATTTACCATATAATTCCGCGGATCAAGCATTCGCCTCCCTTAGCTCCTCACTTGAGAAATGAGGCTTCTTCAAGTCTTGACAATCTATGACTACCTTCCATGCCTTCCTTTTGTCGTCATCAACCCTTGCTAACCTATTTAATGTAATTTGGTCGGACGGGGTATATGGGCTAATAGGTAAGGTTGAATGCGCTAGCCAAACCAAACTATAGCACGTAGAGAACGAACTATAGCATTGACAAAATTCAGGGAAGAAGAAGGTCATAATACGAGAGACTGTGACTGTCATAAGAAGAAACCTATGCCTTACAATTGTGCTCTGGCAAGACTAGCTACCATGGTTTTTTGGGTAAGTCATAAAACCAATGTCCCTCAGGTAAAGCAAGGAAAACATTACATGCAGTAGGATCCGCATATTTGAAGTGCCAATCTCCTAGAACATTCAACTTAAGGAAAAGCATTGCAAGGCCCATATTAAGGGTCATGCTTCCTAGGGATACGTTAAGTTGGCCTTGTTCTTCGACTTGGAAAATACCCACACTATAAGTCTTATGGAAGTGCACCCAGTTATAATGGTCTATATTGTCATCAATATAATTAATTTAAATGGGTGTCTTGGGCAGAGATAGGAATTCCTAACGAAAAAGAAATTAAATACATAGATAATTCAAAAGGTTCGTCATCTAACATCACTTTAATGACTTGTTCTCCATTGGGGCGTGCAAAGAAATTAGCATGCTCATAAAAGTAAGAAGTAAGTGCAGGAGAATAAGTCTAGTCAGGACGTACCAGTATGGTGAACCATTCGTGTTCCATCATCATATCATTAAAGTGGAACCCATATTTGTCATTAAGAAATAGATCCTCAGAAGACTGTTCTGGTATTATTCGTAGAGTGTTCATGGCAACCAAGCAAAGAAAAGAACTACTGGTAGTGATAAAATAATAACCTCAAAATCTTATCCTTAGAGACTGAAGTGAAGGGGCGGGCGCACTCTCAAATGACCTTACAAGGGCGTGGGTCGCGCTGAAATATGAACTGGTATGATCTAGAAGGGGGCGGGTCACGCTCTGAGTTGCAGCGATGTGTTTAGGGTTTTGAGGAATGAAACTACATACTGAGGAATTGTATTTATAGTGTGCGGTTGCTAAGTCTAAGGGCGGATGTTTCCCAAATAAAAATATATGCAAAAACCATTTTTAGGAATAGTTCCCAAACTCAGGAATTCTATTTCTAATTTTTGAATTTTTAAAAGGGGTTTAGATCTGAAATTCTGCGAAATATTGAAATTTCACGAAATTAGGGTGCCAAAAACAGTATGGATCCTAATTGGATCAAACAAGCTAGGCCCATGGGTGATATATAATGGGATTTCTATATAGGATTAGCTTATGAAATTCCACAGAATATTGTAATTCCTTGAAATTGTAGGTACCTAATTACATTATGGATCCCATGTGTATAAATCAAGGGCCAAGGAGTCTTATATTTTGGCCCAAAACTTCTATATATGCGATTTAGGCATGCAATTTCATATGTGCACGTATGTTGTTCTAATTTTAAATATACCACTCCCAAACAATTTGAGAGGAAGGGGTCATGAAATAGTTCAATAAAATATATACCTAAACATGCTGATACGTAAAAGAAAAACTATATGGTAAGGAATTAAAATATGTGATTAATCATGCATTAAATGTAACGATACGTGCATAGATGAGCAATCACATACACAAATACTAACTACTTAACTAAAAATGCAATGAACAGAAATTGAACTAGCTAAGGTATTAAAAATAAAACAAGTACGAAAATTAATTAGTTATTAAAATTACAAAATAAATGGAAATCAAATGCATCACAACAAAAACAAGAAGGGATCTATCCCAGAGATGCAGAAGGTCTAGAACCATCATTAGGACAATGACGACGCTCACACTTAGAGTCAGCAGAAGAAGATGAACCTCCAGGTTGGGGCAAACGTCTCAAGACTTCAGCCTGAAACTCTGCCTACGCAGCCCAATGTTGTTGTTGTTCCTAGTCCATATCAACCTAGTTGGCGTTCAGGAGCTGGACGTTCTGGTCTAAGGAATGCTGATGACAACGTTGAATGGAACCCTGACGCTTATGAATTGATTCATAGAGGTCGTGTAGGGTTCGCTGGTTATCATAAAGCATATGCATCCCAATATGGAGTAATGAAAAACGTGCAAAGTCCGAAAGAGCACGATCCATAACATCCTCAACAAAACAGGCAGGATATACATCTTCTTCCTCCTGGTCTACAACATCAGCCCTCTCTTCAGGCAGTGTCCAATTCTGTTGGACACACTCACTATACGCTTTGGCATTCGAGTGAGGCTTAACATGAGTCCTATTCGACTCTGGCACACCCCAAAATAACATGATCTTAGTAACTAAAACATGTAGCTGGAGTGCAGTAATTGTATCGACAACCATAAGCTCCTCACGCTGAAAATTAATGAGGCAAAAACCATACCTCCTGTTCTGCAGAATCCAAAGGACGTGTCTAAAAGACATATTGATGTCACTAGGCTTAGAGGAACCACCAATGTTATTGCCCAGCCATTACGTCACAACCAGCTGGTTAATCCTTGGCGACTATTGGAGCGCATAGTGGGAACGCGCGTTGTAACGACCCTCGAGCAGCGTCTCCATCATCAACTGATGGACTCCTTCATACTAAGATCCTTGTAAGGTCAAGGAGACCTGTTTCGCTGCTATCCTAGTGATGGATAGATGCTAGCAACTCGTGCATAACATCCATTTGAACTTCGTTCAAATTCACAAACAGCCTCCCTGCCGGAGTTTTCACCTTAAACCGATAAAATTTCAAAACCAAATCCTCAAGGTAGTATTCATCAGTAGAGTGTCACATTCTATCCCACCCTCTAGCACGCATCTCTGTACTATAGAATGTCTGGAATTGCTCCTTGTTGAATGCGAATTCTGGCATGATTTTTGTTGGTCAAGCCATAGTGTGGTTGAAATGGCCGAGAATACGAGTATGGGAATAAAATGGGGAGGATGAGGGGAAGGTGTGGCAGAAAGCTGAACGAGTTTGGTGGAAGTGAAGGGGCGGGTCGCGTTCTGGTTTTGCCTTGGTAGGGCGTGAGGCGCGCTCTATGCAATTTAGATATGAGTTTGTTTGGTGAGGTAGAGAAGAAAGGGAGGGGCATGTCGCGAGGTGAAAGAGAATGGTCAGTGGGGTGTGCGTATCGTGGGTTTTGATGAAATAATAATTTTTGGCCCAAACGCAAATCTTTCCTGTAATACGATCAGCATGAAGAATGTTATCTAAAGATCTAGGAAACACTCAAATCTAACTGTTGGTGACACATAAGATGATGGAAGAACGCCTCGAAATGAGTAAATGGCATAAGTTATGTGGGTATAGAAAATCTAGATGACTAGATTGTGTCAACACGAATCTATACAACTTAATTGGCAGCATAAACAATTCAAAGATAGGAAGTTGAGTGAATAAGGTGGGGTGATTACCCACCCAAACAAAATTTTGGAATAGGGTGAAAAAAATTGTTGTGGTGAAAATGTGGGTCTTTTAAGGTCAGATTTCTTAGACTTTCTAATTTATTTTTATAAATTTTTTATAAGAGCCCAAAACTGTAGTTTTAACCCCTTAACAATAATATTTTTAGACCAATTATGCGAGTAATAAATAAGAGTTAATGCTAATTACGTGCTTTAATGTATTTCAGGCATTGAAGTCAATTATGTGCAGAAATGTGCCACTTTGGCGATAGAAAGGAGCAAAGGGTTGGTTGCTAAGAAGTTCTGGGATTAAAGGCCAAGACGGGTAGAAACAACATACAAAAGTCAACAGAACTTTCGAAGATCGTATCTTTGGACTCAGGCCTCAGAATTGGACGTACCTTATGTCAAAACGACCAGCTCAGAAAGAGCTTTCCAATGGTCTAAACCTTAACCCAATCAGAGGAGTAAAAGTGGACAAAAAGCCTATTGAAGTCAAAACCAGCTGAAAAAGACCCTGGGGACTGAAGAAATTGGGCTTTGGCTCAATTTTCTGGCCCAAAACATGGACCATCATCCCATGCACGAAAATGTGGATCTGGTGTCCTCCATTTCCACACACAAGACTTAGCTTTAGAGAGGGAATTAGTTTAGGTTAGAAGGTAGCCATTAGAGTAGCCATTAAAAAGCTTAGTTCTAGATCTAGTTTTTGGATTTAATTAATTAGTTTCCATTCCATTAATTAGTTTCATTCCTTGTTTTAGATTAGTTATTTGAATCATTGAATATCATTCATTAGATAAATAAAATAGTTAGTTCTTGTTAAATTCGATCTTGTTATTTAATGATTGTTTAGATTAATTTAGATTATTATTATTTAATGATTTCTTAGTTATTAATTTAGATTTCAATTATTGTTTAGTTAAATTTAATAAAGTTAGAATTTTTATATTATGTCTTATTCAATTTCATTTGGAAATGATAGTTTGATGAATCGAGGCTAAACCTCCATTAGAGGGGTTTGATGAAGTCTTGATGAAAACTTGATTTTGTTAGCTTAGAATCGTTGTAAGAGTCTATTCCACTATAGAAGGTGGTTGATTCGCCATGAGAATGGGTGGACGTCCTCACATGCTAGTAATAAATTGGTAGAGATGTCATGTATAATTAGGGATTAGAACGACCAATTCTTACCGTAAGAACGTAAGAATTGGATTACAACAATCTATGCTAGTTTCTTAAGTTGGATTCAAGGTAGATTCAATTCCCCCCTAATTCTTATTCTAGATTCAACCTTAGTATTCCGTAGCATTTCGTAGTATAATTCGTAATTCTCTCATTGACTTTGGTAGGATTGATAGTCGTAGGAAACTTAAATGTTAAAGAACTAGGAGTGGAACGAATCTTCTATTCCAACTCTACTTCAATAGTATTGAGAGTAGAAATCTTTGATAAGTCTAGTACAAGTTTAGTTTTTAGTTTTACTTGCGTTTAGAGTTTCATCGCTTTATTCATTAGTAAAACTATCATTTTACTATTATCAAATGGTGCCGCTGCCATCTTAGTTGCCTTTAGGATTGTTTTCTTTAGAATTGTTAATTTTCCAAAGTCCCAAAACCCACCCACCCTTGTTTGATTCTCACTGTGGTTGTCCGTTTCAGCACTAAAAATTTTCCTCGAAAATTATTACTGAGCGACCGCGCCCTGGTAGGCATAATTGGAGCCCCCTCGTGCTGGCTTTGCCGGAACTCCACTCTTTGGGTGAAATTTTGACCCACGCTTGTGATAAGTGCTCAAAAAGTGCTATTTAACCCTCGATTATGCCTCTTGTTTAGCCATCTTAGTGGACTAATAATGTTTGTAAGTTATGTTTTAAGATTCTACAGGTGAAAAAGAGAGTTTTGTAGAAAATTAGAGAAAAAGGGGTAAAACGGAGCAATTCGGAGCATTAAGGATCACATGGGAGGACCGTGGACAATCATGGAGAAGGCCAAGGAATTGGAGCTATTAAAGATGCGACTTGGACCTATTTTAAAGCCTATTTGGAAGCCCAAGGCCAAATGATTCGTTGCTTGGACCAAAGCCCATAAAAGAGGATAGAAAGATAGAGCAGAAGAGACAAAATAGACTTACGCGTCTGGAACGCATGGATCGAGCGTCTGGACGCATTGATCTCATCTGAGACGCATGAATAGTGCGTCCAGACGCATGGATCGACACTATAGCCAATTTCTTCTCAGTTTTGGAGACAAAGTTGGACTCTAAAAGAAGTCTATTTGTATTAGGAAACAAATGACGGTTTGGAATGCTTCTAGAGCTCATTGTAACCTCTATAAATAGAGGACCTAAGTGCCTCATGTAATTTGCCAATTCACTTATATTCTTGTCTCCTTAACTTGAACTTGAGAGAGATTAATAATAAAAGATCGGTTTTAACTAGCTGAGTCTTAATAAATTAGTCTTTCTAGTCTTATGTTCTTCGACTCTTCTTCTACTCGTTCTTCGTGTTCTTCCTTCTTTATGGAAGGCTAATCTTCTCCTTCAAGGGAGAAGATGAAGCCGGTGCTTAGGGTTCGTTGATTCTTTTAGTTTATGGTGTTCTTCAATCAGGTTAGTTCTTTATGTTTTTAGTTATTAGTTCTATTGCCCAGACCAGGGGATGGAAGTATAGATTAAGGTTTTTATTTATTACAATCGAATATCATGCTAGTTTAGGGTTTTATTTATTGCAATTGAATATTTGCTAGTGACATGCTTTTATTTATTGCAATTGAATATAATGCTAGAATAGAGTTTTATTTATTGTAATTGAATATTATACTATTTTTCTCTACTTTTCTTCTAGTTGTGTAGTGTTTTAGAGTAAGGGAAGTATTCCTTGTATTTGCCTTAGATAGTGATTCATTGAATAGCTGCCCAAGCTCACATAAAAGGAAAAAAGATACTAGTAACATGAACATAGGAACAACTTTAAGTAGAGTTATTTGTTAACAATGTTTTGTCCAAGAAGGCATCGGCACTCACTCGATTGCCTAATTGTAGTCTACTCGTGAGAACAACCATGAAGCATAAGATCATAGATCAAAAGTATTGGTGGATTCTAATCTCTTGAATTCCCTTTCTTATAAATTCTCAATAGTTTAGTTTAGTTTAGCATTAGAATCTAAAATATCTACAATCATAGTTTTTAATCCCTCAACCCCCTTTCCAGTCCTGTCCTTCATATAAACATACTCTTAAAAGTGGAACGATACCCTACTCATCCTTTACTTATTGAGGGATAATTAGGTTTTGATATGCTTCTATTTTGTTCAACGACCATCATCTATTTGCATCATCCATATACCATCTCATCTCATACATACAAAAAGAGGCATTGTCACCTTGCTAAGGCAAAACACGAGCGCCCCCCGCGCTGAAGCACTTGGACCTTGAGGTTTTCCCTGAGCACTACCTGCGCCCCCACCAAGGCTAAATTGGAGCACGACCTGCACCCAAGAGCCTGGAACTCCAGCTGGAACCTGAGCGCTACCTGCACCCTACTTAGGCCTATTCTGAGCGCTACCTGTGCCCTCTGCTGAAACTGCCCGATTTCCACAAGTTTGTTTCAAATTTCCATTTCTTCATAGTTTTCAGTGTTTTAACTTGTTATACACACTGAGTACGCGTAAACAAGACGCTATTTATAAGCGAAGCAAGGAGGCATTCAGGTACTCTTTTCTTCCACACCTCGCATCTCCTGTTAGAGGTTCATACTAACATATTAGGATTGTTTAGAGTGTTGTTGTGTTCATTAAAATTGGCTTAGCCTTACATGAGATTAAGGTCAGGCCGAAGAAAAACGCCTAACGTAATCAACCGGCAACGTCAACAAACACGCCTTTCTAGTATACCACTCACTACACCTCTAATTAATATACCACACACACCACCTGAAGTAATGGCTGAAGAAAGAGAGTCTCCTCTCTCTGACTTTTACAAAGCCTTGAACGACAGCCCTAACTTGCATCGTTCTATCAAACCCAGTGGGGGATTTCTGAATCCCCCCAAATATATTTAATTTGTTACCCATTTTTCATGGGTTAGACCATGAAAAGCCTTATCAGCACATGCGTAGGATTGACCAAGTCCTTACTACATTCCACCATCCTACGGTTGGTGCTGAACAAATTAAACTAAGGGTATTTCCCTTCACTTTAGCCGATAAAGGCGTCTTGGTTAACGCCTGGCCAAATTCGTGGACTCGTGGGCTAAGCTTGTTCAACTATTTATGGAACATTTTTACCCACCACTGAAGACCGATGAAATGCTTTCCAAGATTCATTTCTTTCGACAGAATCCTCATGAATCATTTTCAGAGGCTTGGAATCGTTTCACCAATTTACTTATAGAATGTCCACACCATAACCTCACAAAAGACACGCTAGTTCGTGTCTTTTTCAAGGGACTATTACACCACCACAAGGAGGTGCTTGACATAATAAATGGGGGTAGAGGCTTATAAATTTTTAGAAGATCAAACTAAGCGTAATAATAACTGGGGTAGTGATGATTTCTCCCGTTCCGCTAGTTCTTCTACAACAGTTAAAGCCGCCGGTATGTTTGAGATGAAACCCGATCTGGAACTTAAAAATTTAATCGAATCTCTAACTAAAAAGGTAGAGGCTATTTCTATTTAGCAAACGCCGATCCCCGTCATGAATGTCAACTCCAATCCATGTAATTTTTGTTTGAGTCTAGAGCATCCCGACTCCTATTGTCCTTTCGCCTATGAACAACAACATTCACAACAAGATAATGTTTGCTCGATTAATAGTTTTCCTATTCCTAACACCCCTTGGAGACAACATCCTAATTTCAATTGGAGAAATAATCAACAAATAACACTTCCAGGGTTTAATAATCAAAATGTTAGGCCATCAAACAATTATAACCAAGGACCACCACGACAAGTTCAAAGACAAGGTCAGGGTAATTATAATTATAACAACCAAGCTCAACCACGACAAGGACAAGGTCAAGGTAATTATAATAATTATAACAATAATAATTATAATACTAATAGAGGTATCGTTCCGATAAATAATAACTACCAAAATCCACCTATTAATAATCAACGTGACATAGTTCCTGTCACACAACCAGTAGCAAATACTACTCCCCAACCGGATCGTTTTGATACCTTTATGCAATCTCAACAACAGATTTTACAAGCCATCTAACTTTTCTTACAGCAGTTAGCTCAAGAGAAAGTGCAACCCAAAGGTGTGTTTCCAAGTCAAGCGATAGCTAATCCTAAAACAACAAACACAGCTTTTGAGGTAAATGGTAATACTAGTACGGAAAATAAAAACATAGGTGAGCTAAATGCCATCTCCACTCTCCGTTCTGGGAGAGTGGTTGATAACAAAGTAAGTATATCTATAGTTACCCCACCAGTAGTCCCTACACTAGATATTATACTAGATACCGAAACAGAAACTGAAGATCCTACCCCTGTAGAGGTACCAGTTAAACCACAACCTAAGAAACATAAAGCAAAGGTTAGACATCCAGTTGATTCATACGCTAAATATAGAGAGAAACCATTGTTTCCTTAGAAATTAGCTATGTTAAACAAGGATACAAGTTTTGACGAGATTAGGAAAGTTTTTAAAAATCTAACGATAAACTTACTTTTCCTTGAAGCAATTAAAAAGTTACCTCACCATGCTAAGTTTCTTAAAGAGTTGTGCACTACTAGGCGTAAGACAAAGATTCCTAAAGACGCCTTTTTAACGGAACAGTTTCCAACTTTAACGGAACATAATGGAATCGTTAAGTACAAGGACCCTGGTCGTCCTACTGTACAATGCACCTTAGGGGATACTCACACGACCACTGCTTTATTAGACCTCAGGGCGAGTGTTAACTTGCTCCCTTATTATTTATATAAACAAATAGGTCTACAGGAAATGCAACCTACAACAATGACGTTGCAACTAGCTGATAGGTCTATCAAGTATCTTAAGGTTGTAGTAGAAAACGTGCTGGTTAAGGTTCAAGATTTCTACTATCCTGCGGATTTTGTTATCCTCGATACAAAAGTCGCTAACGATTCTGTTCCGATCATTTTAGGATGCCCTTTCTTGGCAACTGCCAACGCGCTTATAAACTACCGCGATGGTTCGATGTCCTTGTCTTTTGGCCATCTTTCCGTTGTGGTTAACGTTTTTAAGACGATCAAACAGTTGCCTTATACAAATATCGATGGAGAGGTTAGCATGATCGAGAGCTTAGCTCATGATTATTTCAAAACCACGTTTCCGAATGACCAGATGCACAAATTCCTTTCCTTTGGAAGTTCCAACTTCGACAAATACTCCTTGGACGTAGAGGAAATTGAGGAAGATTTCCTTCAACTCTTTTGCAACTCTTCCCTGCCACCTCGAGAGACCCACCCTGCCAATATCCATTTATCCCTTGACGCTATGACGGAAGATGAATTTTTCACCCTCTATCCCAGTGATTTTTTTGACCCACCTATTGAGGAATGTCTAACATATCTTAAGGCTTCTAATGATCTAGACCTGAGAGCTCTAGCTGACACTCATTCATCTTCCCTCACCAATATTCCCCACCTTCCACTCTTTCAAAGGAACCTGGAGTTTGCGCTTGACCTTTTTGTTTCTTCTATACTTAATGATTTTCTAAATCCTCTTCATACAGAAATAATTCCCAAGGGAAAGTCACTTGACACCTCCATTTTCAGAATTGAGACAGTTCCCACCTACACCATAAATGAATTTTGTGCCAAACCTACATTCTCATTTCTTCCATTCCTTACATCTAAAATTCATCCATATCCACCATATCTTCCACAAACATCCATTTTCTCATGATCATTCACTTGGACACCCCCTCGTTCAAAGGCGAAAAAGAAAGTGCATGCACGGTTACATTCTAGATCCATCAGACTTCGTTTTCATTTCAATAAGTTGCGTTGTAGAGAATCTTGGGGCTTGATTCTGTTTGGGGGTGCATTCCATGTTATTTATTTATGGAAAGACCCCCAACTCTTTAGACTGTTGATATATGAAAAACTGAAGGGTATATATATATATATCCAGTTATTTGCTAAAGTCTCGAGTATCTGACTATAAACGGCTCATTTTGTTGTTTGGTGTACTTTCTTTCATTTTCATATATTGGTAAGTGCACTATTCAAGTAACCGGTCCCTCCTTATAGAGTGTGTGGCTGTAAGTACCGGATCCTAAGTCTACGTTAAACATAATTCACGTTTTCCATTCTTGCATGTTTTCTCAGATTTTGAGTCATGTTCTTCTATGGTGTGAATTATGCATTTATTGCTTTATTTTTTTTCTTATATTAAACCTTATTCATAAAAAATAAAAATTGTTAAAATCATAAAAATAGTAATTTAGGAAGTCTCAGGAATCTGACTTTAAAAGACCCGCTTTTAAAACAAATTTTCGAAACTTCATTGCCAAAAATTTGTTTGGGGGTGGGTGTTTGTTTATGTACTGGATTGTTCAACTTTTCATTTGTGTTGCTTAGGCTGGTTAATTGTATTTCGATTTGGGTAGACTTTATCTATGAAATTATAGTTCATTCGTTCGCACAACTTACGTCACGCACGCACTTCTAGGTATTTTCCATCTTCTTATATGTCATCCATGGTCAGAATATAGTGTTTTATAGATCATTGGATTGGAAATTCTCTCCTGATCATTTCCATAGCTCATTCGCAAAAATCGGACCGGTAACGAAGCGGTAAATTTAGTTTGAAGTTGTGCGAAAAAACGAAAAATTCGAAAAATCAAATTGGGCTTGGGCCCAATCTCGCGCACACGTGTGTCGCCATCCTCAACACAACAGTCACGTTCCTCTTCCAAAACCGCCATTACCAAATTCAAAACTATAACCTAAAATTAAAAAAAAAAAAAAAAAAAAAACCACGCCCAAATTCAAAACCTTAACCAAAACACTCCCACCACCATCCCCAACACCGGCAATTACAGAAAAATCGAAAAATATTTGAACTGCCACGCCACAGCTGTCCTACCACTATCGTTTTTTTTGTTATTAAGTAAGGTTGTTTCACATCGTTTCCTACACTACATACAAACCCCCAAATCAGTTCAAAACTTTTAATGGCACTAAGACAAAGAATCCTGTCGGAACAAGCTTTTACGACCGACCGCTTCACGCCATTTTTTCGTGATGAGATGATTAGGATGAATTGGAATAGGTTGTGGTACTCGACAAATAATTTCTACCACTCCGATTTGGTCGAACAATTCTATAAGAAAAGAGAGTTGGATGGTCGGAAAGTTTTCATGAAGATGGCTGGGGTTAGGAGAGAATTATCAAGAGATAAGTTGGCTGAGATTCTAGGCATTACGCCTGGACGCCACCTCGATGCCACTGTGTAGGAATCCCAGTATACTGGAGTTCCTGCATTGATGAACGATACTCTCATGGAAGGTCAATACAATACGAATTCTCATTATGCTCGACAGTCATCTCTGCGAACCAACCAACTGGTTGTAGCTCAGTGGATTGGTAAGAACGTCATTGGGAAAGAGAAAGGGAGCGACATCGGTTTGACATGTCTGAACGTTATCTGGATATTGCAAGAGAAGAGGTATGAATTCTGTATCCTCAAGTTCTTGATAAATATGTTTAAAGGAGTTGGGAAGAGTATTGCACCATTCCCTGCTTTAATTACGAAGATAATGTTGTCTTGGGGAACCAAGAACTGAGAGGACTATGTTGAAATTGCATTCAAACGAAATTATTTATACGGAGTGTATCCAAAAGACTTGGATATTGCCGGAGGACAGGATGGTTGATTCAGATGAGGAAAGGGAGGACATGACATATTTGGATGAAGATGCCTTGGAGAGGTGTACGTCTGATTCAGAACGCATGTCAGTGTTGCATACTGGCGTGCGTTACATTTATGCTATTTGTGAAGATATAAGAGATAGGCAGATTAAAATTCGAACGAAACAAAATACCCTTCAGACAAATTTTGAAATGCTCGACAAGAGCTAGTCGGATCTCCATTATAACATGGAGACAATCCTACAGCGCCAGGTTGCGCATTATACAGAGATGAAGCGAGAAATGGAAGCACAGCGCCTGTCCCGAGTAGAGATTCTACGATGCATGCCACCCCTGGAGGTTTCTGTTTCAGATGAGTCTGAGAGGCATGAGCGTCGTTGTCAAAGGACAGATGGCTCAGGCCTTTCTTCATCCCAGGCCCAATCTCCATCTCAGGGTCCATCTTCATCACGTGGCTAGGTTTTCTAAAAATATGTGGTTTCGAGGTTATTTAGTTGTTTTTATTGTTTTCCTTAGTTCAGATATTAAGTTGTTTAAATTTAGTAGTTAAATTTAAATTCGGTAGTTAATTGTATTTGAATTTTCGTTTTAATATAATCCGGTTCTTTTTAAATTGTGCATTGTTTTTATCATTAATCCCACCTTCCCGAATTGTTTGGGGGTGGTATTATGTATTCTAGCATGATTTTTTATAGGATCCTCCGGTTTAGAATTTGTGTTGGAGTGAGGGTTAAGAATATTGTCGATATAGGCATCACTATGAATAGATATTGTGATAGGATGAAATCTCGATGAATTAGGCAGTATCTATCCTAAATTCAACCTAAAATATATTAGGTTTGTTTTGGAATAGAGAATATGGGTTGTTTTCGTTTTCGGGTTTGGAAATTTTTTGTTTCCGGCAATTGCCTTAAAACTTTTTGGTAACTTTCCGATTCGTTTTAGCAACTTAAAACCTATAAAAACTTTATTCATTCTACACTCACAACCCACACTACACCTCACTTTCATCTCTCACCTTTCACTCCCACGATTCCCATCTTCTTATCTATTTTAGCACTATCAGCAGCTCGGAGAACAAGAATTCTCTGTCACGGTCGATGACACACCACTAGAATTCAATAAGTATGTAGTAGCATTAGTTTCGAGAATACCAATACCTGATCCTAATCACACGTGGGGATATATAACCGACAATGCATACCTCTATGACTATACATATTTCCATGAGTATTATGGGGGAGGGGTATTTCGTATAATGAACCAAGGGCATTACAACATAGCCCTTGGTAGCCTGTCCCTAAATGTAGGCACCACTATGTTATTCATCCTGATGAATATTTTAGGGGATTGGCAGTTTAGCTCTACAAATAGTACCGCTGGTGACGTTTTCCTTGCTTTAGCTAAGGGACGTCACCGTTATGACATTCCCCGAGTATTAGTGGCTAGTCTTAAGAAAGCCCAAAGCATGCGACATAAGTATCTTCTTATGCCTGTTTTGGTTTGCCGCATCATGCTCAGTTGTCTACCTGAATTCTGTACCCAGTTCACAGATTGGAAAAAGGTTGAAGTCATGAGACCCACCAATTGGGTGGTTCGCTTATTTCGAGTAATGACTTGGCCGGGATGGCAGGTGCAACCTCATTTGGTTGCTCTTTACACCCCATCAGACATAGTAACACTAGACATGTTAGCACAAGTTGACGACACACGGCGGCGAGCTTGGCAAGTTATCATGGCATGGCAGGATGCGAAGGAACCTCCTCTCATTGGAGAGGGAAATGAGGAAAATGTTTAAACGGGACTTAAGGTTAGTTTTTATTTTAGTTAGTGTCTGCTTATGTCCCAAGCAATCTATTTCTCATTAATTCCATAACAGGTGGAACTCTTCTAGAGTTGCGTCAGTTTTTCTTTTCTATATTAGTATGTTTAACCTTATTTTGTATATGCTCCAGAATTTCACGCGTTTCAATGGTATTTCTCTACCCTAGTTATTTAAATACTTTGAGGACAAAACATGCTTCTTGTTTGGGGGCATAGAAACACGTGTAATTAAGGCATCTGTTAGGATATAGATATGTATAATATGCACTTGTTTTCTAGTTAAAAAATTCAAAAAAATTTAAAAATATAAATAAAAAGTATGCTATACACTTAGGAATATTGCTATTGTTTTCTTTCTCTATGCTCTCAATAATCTAGAAGTCTCACGTAGCTTTTGCATTATAATAGTTTTTAGAAACTTAGGCTAATATGTAGGTAATAATCCTTGCATCTATATATAAATATGTTACATGAGTATCTATGATTGTTTGCAGTAAGTTTCTGATATCTAGGCTAGAGTACTTATTCTACAAATCCTGTGAGAATATAGCCTAAAGCCTTATATGAGTGAACATTTGAGAAATGACACAAGGGAGAAGTAAAATACGGATAGAGAAATCACATGTCCACTTGCTTGATTACTATACCATATTCTAAGCGAGAATTTAGGCCCTATTTGGATCGATATAGCCATAAATTCAACCCTATGAATTATTTTCCGCTAGTCGCCCTTCTGAGCCTTTCTTGAGTCTTTCACAAACCACAAATCCTATACCCTGTTACAAAACAAAACAAACTAAAAAATCAACCTACCCAATTCTTTGAATAAGTCTGAGAATAGAGATGAAGAATAGAAAAGAGAAGAACCTTTGAAATCAAGAATTTGTTAGTCGCTTCAGAAGAAAAAAGTAAGTTTCCATCCAAATAAAAAAATAATAAAAAAATAAAATAAAAAGAAATAAAGAGTTAGAACTCCAAAAATAGAATCAAGGAGTCAAAAGCCAAAGAAAAAGAAAAAAAATATGGCTAAGGATGGAAACAAAGTGTAGAAGCAAAAGTAAAGAATAAGGTTTTCTCTAGTTACATAATATGAAGACTCTATTATCTCAGACTTGTCTTCTTTGAATATCCATTTCCTTCCTTCTTAAACCAACTCCTAATCCCCACAACACCTAATAAAGACCTCTAGCTCAATTAGGAATAGGTTAGTATGATAGTAAGTGGCAGATGTGTTTGATCGACTCCTGCTTCCTTGTGTGTCATTGAGATGGTAAGGTAAAGTGTGCCCACTGCACACTGGAGTAGCGAAACTTGAGCGGAAAAATCAGAGTGGTTTTTGTCTTGACATTTATGTGAGGACCTACTTAAGGACGCTATTCCGAGTTTTCAGAAATGGACCCGCTAGTTTATCTCATAGTATTACTCATTGTATATATGTTTATTCGTAGATGATTGATTATTATGCATATATTAGCTTAGGTTTCGACTTGATTATTCTGTATTCATTGCTAGTGAGATGTATAGATAATTGAGACATAGATAAGGAAACAATAGTTTTATTTTTTGAGTCGTTGTAGTATAGATGAAGTTTGTGAGTACCTTCACTGGAAAACTCTCACGAGGCTATAACTCGTCCACTAGGGAATTCCTAGTGGTTTAAGGCCCTATGCATATGGCCAATGCAATCGCACTCGGTGAAACGAGATTAGTTAGAACTCCATTTTTAGTCACTTATGCTAATTTCTCATATTTGCTTGAGGACAAGCAAAATGCTGTTTGGGGGTAAAACTGTAGTTTTAACCCCTTAATAATAATACTTTTAGACCAATTATACGAGTAACAAATAAGAGTTAATGCTAATTACGTGCTTTTATGTATTTTAGGTATTGAAGTCAATTATGTGTAGAAATGTGCCACTTTGGCAATAGAAAGGAGCAAAGGGTTGGTTGTTAAGAAGTTATGGGATTAAAGGCTAAGACGGGCAGAAACAACACACAAAAGTCAACAAAACTTCCGAAGACCGTATCTTTGGACTCAGGCCTCGGAATTGGGCGTACCTTATGTCAAAACGACCAGCTCAGAAAAAGCTTTTCAATGGTTCAAACCTTGACCCAATCAGAGGAGCATAAGTGGAGGAAAAATCTATTAAAGTCAAAGCCAGCTGAAAAGGGCCCTGTGGACTGAATAAATTGGGCTTTGGGGTCGATTTTCCGGCCCAAAACATGGACCCTCAGCCCATGCACGAAAATGTGGATCTGGTCTCCTCCATTTCCACACACAAGACTTAGCTCTATAGAGGGAATTAGTTTATGTTAGAACGTAGCCATTAGAGTAGCCATTAAAAAGCTTAGTTCTAGATATAGTTTTTGGATTTAATTAATTAGTTTCCATTCCATTAATTAGTTTCATTCCTTGTTTTAGATTAGTTATTTGAATCATTGAATATCATTCATTAGATAAATAAAATATTTAGTTCTTGTTAAATTCGATCTTGTTATTTAATGATTGTTTAGATTAATTTCGATTATTGTTATTTAATGATTTCTTAGTTGTTAATTTAGATTTCAATTATTGTTTAGTTAAATTTAATAAAGTTAGAATTTTTATATTATGTCTTATTCAATTTCAATTGGAAATGATAGTTTGATGAATCGAGGCTAAACCTCCATTAAAGGGGTTTGATGAAGCCTTGATGAAAACTTGATTTTGTTAGCTTAGAATCGTTGTAAGAGTCTATTCCACTATAGAAGGTGGTTGATTCGCCATGAGAATGGGTGGACGTTCTCACATGCTAGTTATGAATTGGTAGAGATGCCATGTATAATTAGGGATTAGAACGACCAATTCTTACCGTAAGAACGTAAGAATTGGATTATAACAATCTATGCTAGTTTCTTAAGTTTGATTCAAGGTGGATTCAATTCCCCCCTAATTCTTATTCTAGATTTAACCTTAGTATTCCGTAGCATTTCGTAGTATAATTCGTAATTCTCTCATTGACTTTGGTAGGATTGATAGTCGTAGAAAACTTGAATGCTAAAGAACTAGGAGTGGAACAAATCTTCTATTCTAACTCTACTTCAATAGTATCGAGAGTAGAAATCTTTGATAAGTCTAGTACAAGTTCAGTTTTTAGTTTTACTTGCATTTAGAGTTTCATCGCTTTATTCATTAGTAAAACTATCATTTTACTATTATCAGTTTTATAGTTTTATAGTTTTATAGTTTTTATGAATTTGGATTTTTGAAAATAAAAGAACAAAGTAATTAAAAATGTAACTCACTCTATAGAGAAACACTACTCAAAAGAAACGAGAAAAAAAATGCAAGATTGGAATGCGTGAATTACATAAAACATGGACTAAGGATTCGGCACTTACAACCACACACTCCAAAAGGAGGGTCCGGTTACCTTAATGGTGCACTCCCATATTTAATATGGAATATGGATAGAAAGTACACCAATCATAGAGGGTCAGTTATCATAAATAGGGTCTTGTATAAGGGTTTCTTCGACAGCTGGCGACCTTAACTCGTGGAAATATTTTAAGCATTGGTAATTTACTTGGAAGGTATTGTTATCCTTGGGGTTTACCAAGGTGATTGCCCCGTGAGGGGTGACATCAATAACCAGAAAAGGACCTAACCAATGTGTTTTTAATTTTCCAGGGAAAATATACAAACATGAGTTGTAGAGCAAAACCTTTTGTCTAAGGTCAAACTTTTTACGCAAAATGTGTTTATCATGAATACGTTTCATGCTAGCTTTATAATCCTTCGCGAGATCGTAAGAATCACTCCGAATTTCTTCAAGCTCATTCAATTGCAATTTGCATTTGACACCGGCAGTGTTAATGTTGAAATTTAGACTCTTGATAACCCACAGGGTAGTATTCCAACTCAACAGGCAAGTGACAAGGTTTTCCAAAAACCAAGCGGTAGGGTGACATGCCAATAGGTGTCTTAAAAGCCGTTATGTATGCCCATAAGGCATCTGTTAGGCGTCTTGACCAGTCTTTCCTATCAGGATTAACTGTCATCTCTAAAATCTTTTTGATTTCTCTATTAGACACCTCGACTTGACCACTAGTTTGCGGATGATTCGGAGTCGTCACCTTATGGGTAACTCCATATTTCTTGACTAAAGCTTCAACAACTCTGTTACAAAAATGTTTTCCCCCATCATTGATGATGGCCTTAAGGACGCCGAAACGGGTGAAAATATATTCCTTCATAAAAAATACTACAGTCTTATGGTCGTTACTACGACAAGCCATGGCTTCAATCCATTTAGAAACGTAGTCGATAGCAACGAGGATATAATTGAAACCATGCGAGACGGGAAACGGACCCATGAAATCAATACCCTAGACATAAAAAAATCTCTACTACGAGAATGGGATTTAGGGGCATCATATTACGTTGAGTAATATGCCCAAGTTGTTGACATCTAATACACACTTTGTAGTGTGTAAAAATATTTTCGAAAAGACCAAAAAATCTGTTTAGTAACATTTTGTTTAGTACACAAAAATCTTGTTTCATTTTTCTATGATGAATACATGGTCTAGAAGTCTCATTATAGCAATAGAGTAAGGATTCATTCTTCGAACTTAGACTAATATACGTATAATAGTTTCTGAATCTTTTCATGAATGGCATGTATAAGCATTTGATTGTATATATATAGCAGTAAGTTTTCGAAACCAAGGTTAGAATAATTAAGTTCCATATCCTATAAGAATCTAGCTAAAAACCTCATTTGAATGATTATTGAGTGAAGACACACGTCCACTTGCTTGATCACCACGCCATATCCTAGGAGAAAATTTAGGCCCTTTTTTAAACGAAATAACCAGCTAAACGTTAAAAACCCCAAAAAAATAATTTTTCCTCTAGTTTCCCCTTTTTGAGCCTTCAAAAATTCAATAATCCTTTTTATTCTTCGCCATCGAATCCATAACCCGTTGTTACACACAATAAAAAGCTTACCCAGCTACCAAGTTGAGAATTGGATGAACAGTAAAAAGATAAGAAAATACCTTGTACAAAAATAGAACAGTTAGTTGCTTCGAAAAGAAAATAAAAGAAATATTCATATTAAAAATCGAAACTCCCAAAAGTTCAAAATCAAATGGAGTCGATTTCAAAAGAAACAAAAGCAAAGTTAGAACTCTCAAAAATCAACATCATATGCAGCCACAAAGCCAAAGGGATAAAGAATGAATCACAATTCGGAAGCAAAGAACAAACCGAGGTTTTTCTCTAGTTACAAGTATCCTGATGACCCGATTTCTCAACTTATCATATTTTTTTTCCCTTCCATTTTTTTTCAAAACCACCACCCTAGCCCCGTAACTTATAATAAAAGACATATAGCTCAACTAGGAATAGGATGGTGTGATAGTAAGTGGCAATTATGATCAATCGACCCCGATTTTCCTTAGACGTCATTCGTGTATGTGAGGAATATAAGTGCCCTTTGCACTTGAGTGAATCTATCAAAGAGTTTGTGTTTTACATATCCCTGTGAGAACTCACCTGAAGGATCACTCTCCAAAAGTTTCGGAAACAACTCTGCTTTTGCACTTCATCGCTCATGTTTGCGCATTTATATTTAGATGATTAAACTACTGTACATATGTTATCCTAAGTTCAAAGGAGTTTGTCCCTATTCACCCGCTAATGAGATGTATGGACTTTTGAGAATAAATAAGGAGACAAGACCCTTTGTGCTAAATAGAGGAAGTTTGTGAGTACCTTCTTTAGAAAACTCTCACGAGGCTTAAACTCCCACTAGGGAATTTCTAGTGGTTTAAGACTTTGTTGCATACAGTCAATGTAGTCGCACTCTGCGAAACGAGATTAGTATAATAAACACATATTTGACTTCTTATGTTTTTATTTCTCATATTTGCTTGGGGACAAACAAAATGCTATTTAGGGGTAGTTGATCAGTCCTTAAATATGCGTTTTTATTTATCCCCTTATAATGCTTCAATTTAGTCAAATTATATGATCAATAATATAGAAAACTCATATTCTTATTACTTTTCTAGGATACAAGCCTATTCTAGACCAAATATCTCAAAAGACGAGTTCTAGAGCCAAAAGGAGACAAAAAGAGCCTAAAAGGGACCTCATAGATCGGAACAATTGAGAAAAAGTGTCAAAAAGTCAACTCAAGAGCCCAAAAACTCAAAAGCTCAGGAAACACTCAAAGGCTTCAAGGACCAAGGCCTCAACCATTTGCAAGGCTATGGTTAAGGACCTAAAGTTTCAAAAGACCAAAGAGCTCAAATTTCCAAAGACATGGGTTTGGGCCCAAAAAGGCTTGATCATATCCACTCAAAGAAGGCACAAGAAAATTCTAGATTAGGTTACTTTATGGATAAGATATGAGGAGGGCAAACTTGTACATCTCTACACATATATAAGTGTAGAAATGCCCACAAAATAAACGAGCTAGTTAACTAATAATAGCTAGACTCTAGTAGGAATAGGAGATAATAACTAGTTAATTGTTTTTATTTAGTTTTATTGTTATTGTTTTCCATTTTCATTGTTTTAAAACTTCAAGCTTAGTTAAATAAAGTTGGTTTTCTTCCATTCAAAGTGTTTAATTTTGTCTTTCATCAAAATAGTTCTTCAAAACATCTTCTTATTCATTCATTCAACACACCCAAGTTAGTTATATTCATTTGAATAAATCAAATGAGTATAACTTGCTAACCAAGCTACCTTTACATATCAACATCTATATGTTTTACACCTAAAACAACTCTAATATTCATGTTTTAATCTTAAAACCCTTAATAACTAGTTGTCTACATCTTCATACACCGAAAACATACAAAGAACAAATGAAAAGTTAAGAAAAGTTTAGTTTTTCTCCATCACACTTCTACTCTTCAAAGATCTAATATGAACAACTTCAACCCATACAAACCACAAGACATACTTCATTGGTTGGCTGAGCTCTTTCAAGTCTCAGGTTATAGATATTCTTTTAGTGGCATTGTGAATGTAGTGAAGAACAAAAGCTCTCTTGTCCAAGACCTTTGGATTGCGGCTGTGATCAATTTGCTAGTTCAAGTTTGGAAAGCAAGGAATAAGATGAACTTTGAGGATATGCATGTGAACAAGTTCTTCATGAAGAAACAAGTCCTCAAAAGCATCGGGATTGCGGGCATGTTATCTCATGGATTCATGTGCAATGACCCATTGGAGCTTACTCTTATGCATAATAAGCTCAATGTCAGGCGTCGATTTAGACCCTCTTCCATCATTAAATAGGTATCGTGGATACCGCCAGATTGAGATGTCATAAAAATAAACAAGGATGGGTCTTCTCTAAGGAATCCGGGATGTGGAGGTGCTGGTGTGATAAGTAGAAACAGTGCAAATGAAATTGTATATGTTTTTGCTCAAGGGCTTGGAGTTGTTACTAACTTCAAAGCAGAGAGTATGGCCATTATACTTGCAGTTAAGATTGCAGCACGACACAGATAGATAAAAATATGTATAGAAGCTAACTCTTCCACAACTATTTGTTCCTTTAAAGAGGATAAGGTACCTTGGCAACTGAGGCAGAGATGGGTCAAGGCAACCAACAAGCTTTAGGAGGTTAGGATTACACATGTATTCCGATAAGCGAATTTCGCTACTGATGCAACAGCAAAAAAGGGATCACCCTTGCCCAAAGATGTGTCGTTATGGAGTAGTAGTAGGCTTGAGTTTGTAAGAGTTATAGAATGTCCTCATATAACTTACTTTAGGTTCACCTGAATGTTCTAATGTTGTAAAGGGATCCTCCCTACACTCTGTAACATTCTTCTCTTCTATATAATACACCTTACTTGTGTGCGAAAAAAAATAAAAAATGTCGTAGTACCAATGTACGATACCCAAAAGGTATATAGGTGGTGCTGTTGTTTTGTTTTCCAAACTATTTCAACCATTTGATCTCTAATGGAGGGATTGTTATTCAAGTTGAGATATCCGAAAAATCAGTATATTATTTTATTATAGGGATGTTAAGTACCTATAACACCCCCCCCCCCCAACCCCAACACACACACACACACGATGCAAGATGAGCTAAGTGCCAATATGCATATAATATGGTAAGTTGATCAGGATTCTGATTTATACTAAGCTTCACATAAGAGGTGCAATATGTTTCTATGTATCTTAGACTTAGTTATTAATTTATGCCAAGATACGAACATGTCTTCGCTTAGCTGCCCAATTAAGATCCATTTTAGTAAACTATTGCATTAACTTTGCCTTTTATTAAAAGTTGACAATTGGACATTAAATACTTTAGAATAAGATTAGATAGACAATCAAGTGATCCTATTTTATGCAATCAATGGAGTTGAAAAAAGTTGTATAGGGGTCAACTTTTGTGGTAGCAGTGTAGCACTGCACATAGCAAATGTTAAAGTGAAAAAGAAAGAAACAATGTACTTGGTATAAGGTGCATATATTTATCACCAATATATTCTTGACACATATCATTGTCGTTGATTAATTAACGCATGTAAACCTATTAGATCGTAGCAACGAGGCAACCCAAAAGGTGTGAGTTGTACATAGAGCACCAAAGGTCAATCACCTCATCAACGGATCGGAACACTTAATGTCGTCATTTAATAGGCTACCAATGGGGCATCAAAGGTCATCCATGAGGACCGGGTTCAAAGGACAAGTGGTGTTCCAAGGACAAGAGGAAAAGACATCTTCTACATTCTCTACCACCATGGAAACTTCTAAATCTCTATATAACTACATTTGACTTGATTCTAGGTCGTTCGATGAATGAAATAGATATGTAGACAGCTGCACATAAGAAGTACAGTCAATACTATAAATCAAACCATTTTGGTAAGGTAAAGGAGAAAGGAATTTTATGCATTTACACATGGTGCTTTAATTCACATGATAATAAATAATTCCCATAGGAAACCACCATGTAATTACTAAAATGTTCCTCAAACATGAGCAAGCAAGAGACTCCAATATCTTTTACTATAATCATCTATTTTCGTACAGGCCGATTTCACCATGTTGTGGCAAGTTTTGCATTTGAAGATTGAAATCTAGAACACTGGGACTAGTGCACAACAAACCCATGTTGCACAAAAATACAAAGAATGCAGCAATACGAATATCATGGTTCCAAAAATCTTCTCTTGAACAGAGAACACGCATGATTTTATTATTTCATCACAGAAAGATAGTATTACTTCAAATAGTTTCAGACTTCTTCACAAAGCAATTGTACAACAGTTATCATGTGGAACGACTCCACAAGAGATAGCTTCAAAGTTTCTAGTTTACGAGAAACACAGTCCATTGTAGGTCGAGATTCAGGACTAACATTTACGCATGTAAACGCCAATTTTGCGCTTACCAATACTTCCTTGACGAGCTCCGTAGTGGGAGGTTGAAGACGTTTGTCCAATATATCCATCAACAAAACATTTGATCCACTTGTAGAAGATGATGTAGCAAGAGATGATAAAAATTCACCAGGATGATTTCCCATTATCACTTCAAGTGCTAACACTCCAAAGCTATACACATCACATTTTGCAGTCAACCTCATTGTGAAAGCCAACTCTACATGAATTTTTTTTATTGAAACGTGGTCAGATATTTTAAAAGAAACTAAATTGCATATTAGATAGAAAACCATAAATTCACCTATGAATCGAATGTAAATAGTGAACAAAAGAGAAGGAAAGATTTACCTGGGGACAAATAACCATACGTTCCGGCTGGTGCCGTCCAATTGGAAGAATCGGGCATTAAATCTCGAGCAATACCAAAATCAGCAACACAAGCATCATATTCTGAATTCAACAAAACATTTTTGCTCGAAATGTCTCAATGAATCAATGGTGGTGTGCAACCATGCATGTAAGACAAGGCATTAGCTACACTTTTGATGATGTCTATCCTCTTCTTCCAATCCAAACCAATTGCTTCCTCTACATTGCTCAAAAGTTGGGCTAAATTCCCCCTTTCCAGATACTCATATACTAAAAAAGAGTGTCGAACATGTGAACAAAATCCATAAAGTTTCACAATGCTTTGATGTCTTAGTTCTGTTAATGCATGTACCTCAGTTTGAAATGATCTTAAATTGATCACTTCATTATCCTGTGCCGGGTGAATTTTCTTTACAACCACTATTTGTCCAGTTGACAAAACCGCTTTGTAGACGCTTCCATATCCTCCCACCCCAATGCAGTACTTCTCGTTAAACCCCTCTGTTGCTTCAATAACGTCTTTATATACTATTCTCCCATTGTAATTCCAAATACAAAATAAATTGTTACATGTTGCTCTTGTCATCACTTCCTCTTCAACTCTTTTTTTCTTATAAAACATGGAACAAGTTCCAACGATTACAATCAAAAGAGAGAACAATCCCACAAAACAAATAATGATGATCTTGATTAGTTTAACTCTTCCCTTTACACCTTTGCTTATTTCAGAAGATCTGCAAGGTGACAAAGCTTTAGCGTGACCGCACAAGCCTTTGTTGTTAACAAATGCTTCGGTTGAAGCCTCGCGGAAAGCATTGCAATCAGGAACCGGACCTTCTAATGCATTGTAAGATATATCAACTGTCAAGCTTAGCATTTCTGCCAATGAATTTGGAATTGAACCAGAGAACATATTGTGTGACAAATTCAAGTTCTCCAAGTTACGCATTTGAGCAAAGGAAGGTGGAATAGAATTAGAAAATGTATTCTGGCTCAGGTCGAGCAACTCTTGAATGTGAACCAGATTGCCTAATTCAGATGATATGCTTCCATTGAATTTATTTTTATGCAACTTCAGATGATGCAATCTGGAGCAATCACCAATTTGTTTTGGTATTGTCCCACTCAAATTGTTGGTGGACAAATCTAGTGTCTCTAGACGACTTAAGCTTCCAATCTCGGTAGGCAAATTGCCATAAAGATGGTTATCACTCAAGTTGAGATTCACTAACGAAACCAAGTTCCCCATTTCTTTTGGAATCTCTCCTGTGAATTGGTTTGATGATAAATCAAACATTCCTAGATGAGTCAAGCTTCCAAACTCACGAGGTATGGTACAAGTGAGTTTGTTGTTAGTGATTTTAAAACTCGTTAGATTTTTGCATTCACTCCAATTACTTGAAAGATTGCCGTACAAGTTGTTGTTACTCAAATCAACGAAATTAAGATTTGGATGTATGCCAAATGAATTTGATATGTCTCCCGTGAGTTGGTTTCCATCTAGTCGAAGTCGAAACAATCTTAGACAATTTTTCAAGTTGGGGATGGGACCAATTAGATTATTGGAATTTGCTGTGAAATTTTGAAGTTGTCCACCTTCACATAGTTGTTGTGGCAAATAACCAGAAAAATTATTAAAAGATAAAATAAGTTCAGTCAGTTTCATTTTCGCTAATTCTTGAGGTATAGAACCAGAAAGGTTATTAGACATGAGATTGAGCAAGGTTAAGTTTTGTAAACTACCGAATGAAGAAGGGATTGAACCGCTGAGATGATTTGTACTAAGATCTAGTTCCGCAAGAGATTTCAAGTTTCCAATTTATGAAGGAATGGAACCAGAAAGTTCATTCTTATAGAGGTACAATAGGGTTAAGTTTTATAAACTACCGAATGAAGAAGGGATTGAACCGTTGAGATGATTTGTATAAAGACTTAGTTTCGCAAGAGATTTCAAGTTTCCAATTTCTGAAGGAATGGATCCAGAAAGTTCATTCTCATGGAGGTACAATAGGATTAAGTTTTGTAAACTACCGAATGAAGAAGGGATTGAACCGCTAAGATGATTTATACCCAAATCGAAGTGTACAAGAGATTTCAAGTTTCCTATTTCTGAAGGAATGGATCCAGAAAGTTTATTGTCATAGAGGGACAATAGGGTTAAGTTTTGTAAACTACCGAATGCAGAAGGGATTGAACCGCTGAGATGATTTGTACGAAGACTTAGTTCCGCAAGAGATTTCAAGTTTCCAATTTCTGAAGGAATGGAACCAAAAAGTTCATTCTCATAGAGGTACAATGTGGTTAAGTTTTATAAACTACCGAATGAAGAAGGGATTGAACCGCTGAGATGATTTGTATAAAATTCTAAGTCTACAAGAGATTTCAAGTTTCCAATTTCTAAAGGAATGGAACCAGAAAGTTCATTCTCATAGAGGTACAATAGGATTAAGTTTTGTAAACTACAGAATGAAGAAGGGATTGAGCTGCTGAGATGATTTGTACGAAGACTTAGTTCCACAAGAGATTTCAAGTTTCCAATTTCTAAAGGAATAGAACCAGAAAGTTGATTTTTTTGGAAGTACAAATATTTTAGATTGGTCAAATTACCTAAAGAATGTGGAATTGGACAAGTGAGATTGTTTTGATAAAGAGCTAGGTTCCCAAGAGACCTCAAGTTTCCTATTTCTTGTGGAATTGAACCTGAAAATTGATTTGAAAAGAGGGATAGATAGTTTAGGTTTCTCAAATCACACAAACTAGAAGGAATGGAGCCAAAAAGATGATTTTCACTAAGATCCAGTTCCGCAAGAGATTTCAAGTTTCCAATTTCTGAAGGAATGGAACCAGAAAGTTCATTCTTATAGAGATACAATACGGTTAAGTTTTGTAAACTACCGAATGAAGAAGGGATTGAACCACTGAGATGATTTGTACTAAGACTTAGTTTCCCAAGAGACCTCAAGTTTCCTATTTCTAGCGGAATTGAACCTGAAAATCGATTTGAAGAGAGGGATAGATAGTTTAGGATACTCAAATCACACAAACTAGAAGGAATGGAGCCAGAAAGATGGTTTTTCCCGAAATCAAGCCTTTGGAGACTTGTTAATTGGCCCATTTCCCATGGTATTTCTCCAGAGAAATTATTGGCGAAAAAGTCGATGTAATTGAGTTTGGAAAGTTCAGTAATTTGGACTGGAATGGCTCCATAGAGTGAATTGAAACTGAGGTCCAAACCATTAAGATTTGGAAGGTTTGAGAATGGGAAACTGTGAAGCGTACCTGCCAAACTTATGTTTGATAGGTTAATGTCCACAACCTTTCCTGCCTTGCAAGAAATGCCGAACCAGTGGCGGCAGTGATGAGAAGAATTGGCATGACTAGGAGGGAGTACCCATGAAGATAGTGCAGAAGTGATCTCGCCATGAAGGCTATCTTTCCAATTGAGAAGTGCATGGGCTTCTTCACTGGGACTAGTAGAAGAAGAGTTAACATTGAAAGAAGAAAACAACAGTAAAACTAATAAGACAAGAAAAGAGACCAGCAGTTTCATGTGATACGAAGCCATGAACTTGTGATGATGGGGTTGTGAGTTTCACTGGCTTGGCTACGTGATAGACGTGAAGTTTATGCTCTATATATAGTGCTGGAAGATCACTGATTGTGCATTATTCAGTCTGTGGGTCAGGTACATCAAAGTACTTTATTGATGATCGTAAGACTTGCACTCTTGTAGGTCAGTCTGTGTGGAAGAAATAAACCGCCACTAGCTGTTTGTGTGGTAGTAGCGAAGGCCATTTATTTTGATTGGGGCAGGTGACTAACCAAGTCTGGTCCTTCGCAGCGTCCGTCAAAACACTTCAAGACTTGCAATTATCGCAAGATGGTATCCAAAAGACTTGGTTTGAGTGTTTGACCCACTAGATCAAGATATCTAAAATACTTTAAAGAACGCGACTGTTAGCTACAGTCCCGCAACAGTAGTTTATTAATTTTTATGAACTCTTGGTTACTTATTTGCCCCTCTATTTTTTTTTTATTTACCTAATTTATATCTAAAAGAGAGAAAAGTTGTTGGGGGCTTTTGATGGACACGTGGAAGAGGTAGGATGAAATATAGAAAAACGTGCATAGCACGTGCACCATTCTAGTATGAGTTATAAAAGTATATGAGAAAATACGTACATTTACAGATGACAACAGTAACAGAGGAAACTAAGAAATCTAAGAAAAACCAACGAGTGAATAGAAACGATAAGAAATGAAGGAAATGTCAGATCCCGCGTGGAACGACAAAAGCGGACACAGACTGTAGGGAGGACATGATTTATATAGAGATAATTGTACTCATTACCCATTTTGCTTCACAACCAGCATGGCAGTTTTATTCATCAATAACGCATCTCTCAAGTCCGGGAGCAGAGATATATACTAACAGTTTTGATATTCCACCATTTACAAATTTTTAAAACAAACTCTTCAGGGCTTAGGAAACAATGGAAACGTTGAGAAACATTTTGAACCTTTACGAGCCGTAGATAGATAATTCTGAAGCAGCACTTGCTTTTCTCGGGATATTTTTGATGAATGAGTAATCATCCTCTCCAATGCCCTCTTCAGCATACAATTTATAAGAAATAACTCAATCTTGTTGGCACCAAATTTTCCAAATGTAACTGATTTAAGGGCGTAATGGGAAGCTCAATCTTGTAGGTACCGACTGCGGCATGTCCCTGCCTCCGTCGATGTGGATTTTCAGAAATATGTCCTACAAGAGAATCGAGGAAATGACGTAAGTACTGTTTTAGGAATAAAAATACAATCATTTCAACCACTTCTGAAATTTACACCGCCAAATGTTCCTCCGAATCCATAGCTCATGTGCTTTCAGGTAGCTTTTTTTTCCTGCCACCACAAAAACAAAAAGTGTAAGTTAGATGCATGACCTAGTGACCTTCAGGTATGGGGCAAGTGACCAGTACCTTGAAAGAGTATTTTTTTTATAGACAAATTAAAAAAATTTGTCCAGAGTTCAGGTATGTAATCATTCAGTTATAAGGGAAACTCAAAACTGGAGTACTGACGCAAAGGCACTAAGCGTCCAAGTATTTACGGAAGGATGTGTTGTTGATGGGAAGCTCATGAGATAAGCCAATAAAATGGTTGATAAGTCAAGTCCAGGTTTTGGGGCTCCTATATATGAAAGGAAATAACAATCTTTTTTTTTGCATTACAAAGAAGAAAAAAAGTTGGAGGAAGAACTGTCCAAATAGACTCTTCTAGACCTCCTCAGTGCGTAAATCTAAAGTTACATCAAGGGTAGAAAGTCCGGTTTGCAACGCACCACGTACATGTTACATTAATCCAATTAGCCTGTTGCTTAACCTTGTTCCATTTAGCTTTGATTGACCAATGAACTTTGCCACTTTGAAAAGCCTTGACTGCTGCGGAGGAGTCTGACTCCACCCGAATATTAGTCCAGCCCTTGTCAATTGCTCTCCTTATGCTCTCCACTATAGCAACAGATTCAGTAATGTAGTTTGTCGAAACTCCAAGACCTCCTATAAGTGTTCCCACCACAAGACCCATGTAGTCGTGAAAAACAGAACCCCAACCATCCAAGCCTGGGTTACCTCTACAAGCACCATCCGTGTTAATCTTTAGTGTTTTCAGGGGGGAGAGCCCAGTAGCACTCTAAAATTTGGGGCGCTCTTCTATGCCTCGTTTGCAGACCAAATGAATGGAGCGTGGCGAGGTCAGATACAATATTGTTAATGTTACTTCTGGACAAATTGTATGCGTGCTTCACCGCTTGAGTAATGCGCTTGATAGTGTAGGAGAGATTAGCCTGACCCTTGTTGTAGACGATCTTATTTCAAGTCTTCCAAACTTCCACGAGACAAGTGATTGCCGCTGCAGACCTGAGATCCCTTATCAATGGACTCTTGTTTTTACATAGCATGAGGATGTCGTTGACGCCACTAACTTGCCCAATGTTAAACTTGTTAGGTGCATTATTACCCCTGAAAATTTTCCAGTTCCAACTGTCTTTAGCATACTTGCAATGATAAAGAAGGTGCTCCCGGGTCTCCATGTGCTCTTTGCATAGACAACACCTCGATGCAACATGAAATTTCCTTTTCACTAAGCTATCATCGGTATGCATTATTACCCCCTGCAAAATTTTCCAGCCAATTGCCGCTGTTCTTGGGTGCACAAGGGCTTTCCAAAGAATGACACCCAACCGGGTTTGGAATTCTTCTTTCTTACTTGCTCATGAGCTGCTGCCACTGTGAATTCTCCATCTATTATTGCTGGTGTCCAAATCCTTTTGTCCACTTGAGTAGGATCAGGTTGTTGAAACAACAAACAAGTGCCAAGACTTACCCGTTTCTCTTCTTCTATCTTGGCCATGAGGTATGAATAGATTGCTACTCCAGCAATTGCAATGGCTGTTCCAATTCCTGTGTGTCGAAATCTTGTTGCCTGTACGAAGTTTAGTGTTGGCCTGTTCGGCACCTCGTTTCTGAAGATTGAAGAATATCTGGGGAACGAGCATAACCGAAACCGGAAAACCAAGCAAGAGAAAAGTGACACTTACCAAAGACAACAATTGAGAAACCTATCACAAACACACGTTTCAATACATTGCCAACCGCGTGAGTAAGAGGTGCCACTCTCTCGAGGGTGTTGGTTGCCAACTGAAACAGTCACGGGGGAAAAGGGGTCATTGAGATCATCATTCGAAGCAGATAATACAACATTATGCATCATGTGACTACTACGACAGAAGATAGTTTTGTCTTCTAGAAGATGGAATGAGTAAATATCATCTTTCGGTACGGAGATATGTATATGTTTGTCATGGTTGCTTTCTAAATGGAAACTAAATGCCCAAGTAAATATATCTGTCCTATCCCTTAAAAAGAGGCTGCCAGTATTACCACCCTGTTAACAGTTCTTTTTACAATCCTGTTGCAGTATACTCTAGTAAGATAGATACCTGATTGTAACATTCCAACCCAAAAAAGATCCGAAATAAACTTGGTCATACCAACTTTGGCTATTGCATCACAAAGGTCGTGTTTCATCAGTTGAGGTCCCTCCAACTGTAACATCAAAGCCAACAAGAATATTCGATCAGGAAAAATATCTCCGTTATATAAGAGGAAGACATTCTTTTACATTTGAATTAGGAAGTATCATTTGTAGTAGGTATAAGTACACATTAATTGCAAGACTTATGAAGAAAAGTTAACACTTAATTAGAATGATAAATTAAGATCGCATCAAATATGTATAGGCATATGTCTAATTCGTCAGCTGAAAAAAAAATCTGACACGGAGAATTGACTAAGGATTCTCATGGTGGAATCTATGCTATTAATATCGGATATCTCAGCCGATTAATCGCGTATCGCTTGAAAACCGATTAGTTTTTATTGATTTTTTTAACTTTTTCTCACCAAAAATCACCAAATTGACTAATTAATCGGCTGAAATGACCGATTTCTCGCTAAATCGAGAAAAAAAAATTATTGAAAATGTCGGTTCTCCATCCAAAAATTAAGTAAAATTAACGAATTGAATATTTTCACTGTATTAATAATAATATAACCCAATCAATATAGAAAGCTAAAAGTTTACTTATTTTTCCCTTCTTAACAAAAGTTAAATATACAAATTGTTGTATTATCTCTCCAATAAATATTATTGCTTCTCAATCTCCTTATTCTTTTAAATATTTAACGTAATTTTTGTGTTTGACATATCTGTAATACTCTAAAATTGAGCTAGTTAAATGTGATTATGAAAATTTAATATTTTTTGTTGTATCTCGAATCACTGTTTAGAAATATTTTGTATGATTATACTACTATATATTTTGAAAACGTCAAATATATACATCCGATATAACCGATTAAATCACTGATTAACCGATTAATCGCATATCGCTCCTTGACCGATTAGTTTCGAAAATCGATTTTAAGTGCTTATGGTGGAATACAAACAATAAGAGCAATGATGGAAATGTAAGCATACAGATTGGTGCTATCCATATCAGTCTTCAACAAAGTAAGTATCAGCAAATAAAATGAGAGCAGATAAAGTCTAATTAAGTAATAGAAAACATAAAACAATAAAAATCATATGGGAGGATAACTATGGCTTTCTTTGAGTGGGTACTCCTGTAAGTGAATGAGATATTTGAAATCATTGCGTTACTGAAGCCAAGCCAGTTGAATGAGAGCTCAGTCAAAGATGCCACACCTGAATTTTCTGAAGATACAGTTCACAGAAAAATAAGTAACCTCACAGTAAAACGCTTAGCTTCTAAAGAAAAACCCACTTATTGCCCGACTACAGTGCAATTACTAAAATGCATTTGGATAACATTTTTTAGTTTTAAGCATGTCTTTACACAGATAGTATAAAATATCCCGATATATCGCCATATTTGGAGATATCTATCTAGATTTCAGAAAAAGATATATAAATATCACGATATGTTCAGAGATATATACGACTGTAAATATCAGTGATATTTCGATAATATTTGTGATATTTATGATATTTGGGGATATTTGACGATATTTTGTGTATATAACAATTTTATTTAATATTTACCATTATATTTTAAATAAATATAAATAATGTATCATGATATATCAAGAAATATCTACAATATCTACGATATTTGTCGATATTTTGAATATATCCACGATATTTGCATGTGAAACAATATCAAATATCCCCAAAGAGAGAGATATATCCACGATACATATCCAGAAATTGAATATCGATAAATACCCATATCATGATATTTTGTACTATGTTTACACATACTCATAGCCCGACTACAGTATAGTTACTGCCGTAGAGTTTAACCACCATGTTCAGGAAGGATCATATACGCCAAGAACACCAGAAATATCGAACCTTGATCGAAGAAAGGCATGACTAAAACGCATGCCGACTACTGACTTCCAGGCCCCTGTTCTTACTAGAGGGGACACCAAATGCCTCTGTCCTTGAGTGAGTGCAGAGCTTTTGTGTTTTTATATGTTGTCAAAGAGTTGAAGAATAAGAATAGAGGACACCTACGAAAAATGACACTATAGATTGCAATGTTTTTTTGGCCTGAAAAAAAGCTAACAACATCGTGGTTCACTAGTAAACCAATTAAGATTTTAAAACTTCAAGTGAGAGGAGAGGAGTAGAACATTGTGCTGGAGAATATAGAGGATATTCACGTTGGTTTTGGAACACTAGACGTAAGAAATCACTCTTTAAGGATATGATTATGTATCTGGTTTCAATGCAATCTTGTCAAAGCTTGTTATAGTATGATACAAAGTTTTCAGTCATTAATCGAAACCAACTTCGAACACTACAAAATCAATGGCGCTTTCTCAAATGGATAGATGCCAGGATAGATAACAAAAAAATTCCAGCTTACCAATGACAACGGGGGCTAACGATAGCCACAGTGAGAGGGTATCCACTGTCCAAGTATGAACTGAGATGCAGATGCATTGAAGAAGGGCTCCAACTCCTCCAAGGCTGCAATGAATTGAAGTCAACCTGAGGAAGTTTTCTGGAGAAAGCTAAATTTGATATATTTCCAATCATAAGTAAAGATTTGCGTACATTTGTTTGTGTCCATGGGCTACATTCACAAAGGATGTTAAATGACATTGCAAAAGCCTAATTGCAGTATCACTTTTTTTTGGTTCACGGGAGTAATGGGAAAGGAGTTTTTGTGGATAATGAGATATGAGATATTTATTGTTATTATCTCAAATTTTGTCAATCCCAATTTCGTTTAATTTGCAAAGAATGGGACCATATTTGGAGGTGGAACATTTTGATTTTTTATTTTTGATCGTTTTCTGAGTTAGGATTATGGCCATAATATCGATGTGTTCTGATATATATCTGAAACCTGAAAAATTATGGCATCATCATTTTTTATCATTTTGATTTAGAAAATCAGCACGAAAGCAAGTTTTGACTTTTGAAGAAAAGGAAAGTTCATCGAAAAAAAATAAAATAAAATGAAGAGAAGGTATTAGACAAATTTTTATTTTTTCACTCAGGGTTTCGACGGATAACTATTTGGGTAATTTCCCATAACAAACCACCCACGATAATGCCAATTTATTCCAATTTAGTCGATGGAACCGCCCCTCAAGAACGTTCATACAAAGGAAACACTAAAAACTGTTGTAAAAAGAAGATGAGAGAAAATGAACAAATCTTCCAATTTAGTGGATGGAACCGTCCCTCAAGAATGTTCATACAAAAGAAACACTAAAAACTGTTATAAAAAGAAGATGAGAGAAAATGAACAAATCTAGAGTTTACATACAATTCCATTTATGGTTTGTTTGGAAGTTTTTATTTAGAATTTGAATTGGAATTCCAAAACTTACAATTTCAAGTAGTTAAAATTTCTCAAAATAAGGAAATCTCAAGTTTCTGCCCTCAATCCTAATCTCAATTGGAGAGGGTTCATAGCTACGGTAACTCATATCATTGGTGACAACCAATGGTGTATACCAACGGAGGTGACCCAGATTTTTTCTAACTTGGGAGTTGATTTATCACAACTTCAACTTCCTAGTGGGGATACTAATGACACTATGATATGGAAGCTTGCAAGGGATGGTAATTTCACTGTTAGTTCAGCATTTGAAGCTATAAGAAAAGCACTACGAGTAAGGGAATCGTTCCACGCCTAAAGTCTAGAACCCTTGTTGTGCTTTACTTCACTAGATTTACTACCTAGGGAACTCGTGAGAAGGATTTATTTTTCAGTGATTATTCGACTACACTATGGTGTTACGTGGAATTCAAATCACTAAAGCTTTCAAAAACTAATTTTCTTAAGTCAAAGGAGATAAAGAGAAAGAAGGGTGGAGAGTTAAATCTATTCATGTTAAACTATTTTCATGATTAATAAGCCTAAATCATGTTGTCTCTAACCTCTTTTGGGTTCATAGACAAACCCAAAACACGTTGAGACGTCGATCCCTAACAACACGAAGTTATCTCTAAGCTCATCTTGTTAGCATAAGAGATTGAACTGATATTCATCTCTAAACTACCCTTTCAATCCTTGTATCTATTCTACACCAGCCACTCAAATTTCAAAATTAGCCTGAATGCACCAAAGCCTCGCGCGCACGACTAGCCCCAGTGTCACCTGGGTCGCGCACGCGAGCTTATCTCAAGGTCCAGGTTCCAATCTTGGACGATCATTGTCATTTTGTGACAGGATTTTAAATACAACCTAAGTCCTAAGCCATGATCCAGGACTCCTCAAGCTGAGTTTGATCTTCACATGAGCGTATTAACCCTCCACCAGGGAGGGTTTTAGCTCATGATCCTTAGATTCTATGAATTAAAGAAAATTGAATGGATAGAACTAAAAGATAATGACAAGAAGAATACTAATTTTAAAAGGAAGTACTTTTATAAGAATGCTTTTGAAAACTAGTACAAGGCTTAATTACAACTTAGAACTAGAAAATGTAAACTTGTTAAACTCTGGAGCAAAATGAAAACTAAAACTAGCTAAGGAGACCAAAGTCGTGTCTTGCCAATGAAGACTCCCTTTTAAAGCAAGAGATTGCTTAATTTTTTTCCCACCCACGTGAATCAACCACCTAATTTAATTATACCATTTGATTTTCCTAACCACATCATTAAATGCACTTTTGATTTTTTCTAATCAATAATTTGTCTTCCTACCTAATCAAGACTTTTGTGTGCACAAAAATCTTAAGTGCAATAATGAGTTTTGACTTGAGAGTTTTGCATTCACATGGGCATACATGATGATAGCATGACCGTCTGTGGGTCCGCATAGTGGGCCCATATGTTTTGTCCAGTGACGGGTCTGTAAGTCAATTTCTGCAAAATCTGGCATGAGATAGAGCTTGTCACATTGATCCTTCTGATGGTTCACTTGCCCGATTTGTAGTCAAGGTTCAAAAGATATGCTTGTCGGAAGTTTGATGTTTTTTGCACGTTAACCCTGTTCTAACCTGAAAATGTCCTCTTTGCGTCCCGGGCTTTGGTCAGGCTTCACGGAGCTTTGCATGGACTAAATCAAAATACTTCACATATACACATTATTTCGTGCTTAAATACTGGATTTATCCTCATTTTTATGTTCATCGCAAAAACCTGTAGAAGCACGAAAATATAATTAATTCATGATTGTTAAATACATAATTAACCAAAATGCTATGTCTATACGGGGTTTTATATTACAGTTTTGGGTGCTTATCACACCACCCCCAAACAGCACTTTGTTTGTCCTCAAGCAAAGAAAAGACATTAAAACATATAAGTGGCCAAAAATGTGTAGTCCTAAACTAATTCTCGTTTCGCAGAGTGCGATTGTATTGACCGTATGCAACAAGGTCTTAAACCACTAGGAATTCCCTAGTGGACGAGTTATAGCATCGTGAGAGTTTTCCAGAGAAGATACTCACAAACTTCATTTATACTACAACGACTCAGTAATAAAGGTTTGTTCCCTTAATTAATCTCAGATATCTATACATCTCACTAGTGGGGAATGAGGATTAATTCCTTTGGAACTCAAGTTAATATGCATGCAATAATTAAAACATCTACATATGAACATGTATACAGTGAACTTTACATTTTTATATTGATATGTACAAGCAGGGCCGTTTCTGGGTCCTTTGGAGAGCGTCCCTAAATAGGTTCTCACAGATATGTGTCGAAACACAAATTTGCTCATAATATTCCCACTCAAGTTTCGCTAACTCCAGTGTGTAGTGACACACGTTTTCTCACATCTCAATAACAGTCAGAGGAGCCAAGATCGATAAATCAAGTCTACTACTTATTATCACACCATCCTACTCCTAATTGAGTTAGAGATCTTTATTAGGCATATTATGAGGTTTAGGTGGTGGTGTAGAAGAAAATGGAAATGGAAAATAAAAAATGACAAGTATGAGAAAATAAGGTTTTCGAGATATTTACACTAGAGAAATCCTTGTTTTCTTTTCCTGCATCTATATAAGTTTCCATACTTAACACTTTTAAGCTTTTGGATTCCTTTTTATTTGATTTTGGGGAGTTCTAACTCTGATTTTTGGAAAACATAATTCTATTTTTCTTTTCTTTTTCTTTCTTAAGCAAGTAACTGATTTTGATTTGGAACAAGTCTTTCTCTTTATTTTTCCACATTTCATCCTATTTCTCATACTCATCATTTAGGCGGGTTTATTTTATTTGGGGTTAATAGATGGGTAAGGAATTGTTGGTGAAAGTAAAAGGTTTGATGAAAGGTTCAGTACGTGGGGCGACTAGCCGTAAAATTTGTATTGAGTATGAATTTTTAGCTATGTCAATCCAAAGAAGGCCTAAATTCTCGCCTAGGATTCGAATGGTGATCAATTAAGTAGACGCGTGATTTTCTCTATTCGGAAAAACTACCTCTTTGTGTCATTATTACTCATATATCACACATATCGAGGATTTTTTGTTAGATTCTCACAAGATTGGTAATTAAGTAGTCTAACCGTGGGTTCCATAAACTTATTGCTATGTACAGTCAATGACACTCAGTGCATGAATGCTCATGAAAATATGTAAAAACTATTGCGTATGTATTATCTTAAGTTTCTAAGAACAATTTCTCATCCTAGTGCTAATGTGAGATTTCTAGACAATTTTTATCACAGAAAAAGAAACAAGATGTTGTCACTAAATGCGTTGAAAATAAAAGAAAATAACACTATAAACAACCTAAATATGCTAAATTTTTGCGAAATGTTCTAACTACCCCCAAACAAAAAGATGTTTTGTCCTCAAAGTGTCAAGAGATGAAGAAAGAAAATACCTGAGAAGCTTGAGCAAAAATTCAGCTAACGTTAACGCTGCGACAAAAAGTGAGTCGAACACAATATACAACATGCCAAAATAAAGTTGAAAATATCACACCAATCAAAGAAGACAAACAAATATATACAATCAAATATCACACACTAGGAAAGGGAGAGCACACCAAATGAGACATGTGCTTTTGTCTGAACACTCTTACATGGCACGTACGTGAAAAGTTAAATTTTTTTCACAGGAAGTCATTTAACGTCAGATTCCCTAGACGAAGATCGAGGCTTTATAATGAGGTAGAACATATGGAAAAAGACTTCACAGGGTAGTTAAACCAACACGTATATTCTAAATTGATGGCGCTAACCTCAATAGTGAAAGCTATTTGGAGCTTACAGAGTCGCGCACACGACAGAGTTGATGCACAACCCTAGTAGCGCGCGCGACCGTATTTGAGCAGAATAAGTTCATTCTGTGTTGCTTTTGTGAGTTTTTGATTTGTTTTATTTTTTAATGGGTTTTCTGATTATTATTATTATTATTTTATGATAACGCAAAAATACAAATAATACACACAAATATAAACATAGAGAATTTCTCAAATTAATACGTAACACGTACAATTTGTGAGAATTTATTAAACACACCACACATATTTACAAAACACAACAAAGAGAAGGAAAAAACGAAAGTTACATAGATCTAGATATTTGTTATAACTAGATGCCAGATCAACAACATGACAACGATAAAAAGCGTTAACTAGAAGACTATAATTGTCGTCAATGTCCTACTTATACAACTTCTCTAATTTATCCATGAAACCGAAGTAAGATGAGAATATGGGAAAATTTAATAGTGGAGAGGTTGAGAATATGAGATGAGTAGGTGAGAAGATGGAATATTTAAATGAAGATCACAAATTTATAGGAAGGTAAGAGTGTCATTGGGGTGTCCGTTAGCTGATCGTTAGGAGACGACCGTTAGAATACGACCATTAAGACTACCATTAGAAGACGACCGTTAGGACTACTTTAGAAGTTGATAGTTAGGACGGCCGTTAGCAGACAGACGTTAAAATACCACCGTTATCAAATGATTGTTAGCAGACTCTGCATGGAAATTATGTTTTTTGATAAGTACTACGAAGGCTTGATTCCAATCTTGAAAGATTCGAATACGTAGGCAGCTTTGATCAAAAGTGCAGTCACTATATTATATATTATATATTAGTTTTTGTGATAACTATATGTGTACAATGTTAGTATTTAATTATGTACGTGATTGTGATTGGTTAAAATGCATTCATTGAATGTGCCATGAATGACCTATTAGTGATATGATGGATATTTCTTGAATGTTACGGGAATAACCTAAGGTATTCATTGAATGTTCTATGAATGACATGTTAGTGTTACGGTGGGTGATAAACACCCAAAATTGTAATATAAAACCCCGTAGAGACATAGCATTCACTACTACAAAAATGCAATAAGATAGCTTTCATTTAATAGCACTTATAAAAAAAACGTTATGCATTTTAGAGGATAGCGTTTATCAATCTAGTGCTATGGCATGTTTGTAATTGAAACACTAACAATTGCGTTTATACGAAAAATGCAATAAAATCAATTGCGTTTTCTGGTTACTGCTATAAATGGCAGGCCTTTATCGGACTTTAGCCCAAAATTTCAGCCCACTACAACTGAAATTCCCAAAAACTAAAATAGGTCCGCTTCTTTTTCTCTATTTTCTCTCTTTCCCCAAACAGCCACCACCATCTCTCTCTCTAAGGCAAAACGTCCAAAATCTGAGAATGGAACTTTGAATTTTTTGGAGATAGAATTTTTCGAGGCAACTCATCAGTCTCTCCCGACCCCATTAACTGATCTTTTAGGTTATCTCACAAGTCACAAAGCAATTGGGTATTTTTCCCTGTCTACATCTCATCTCGGGATTGAACTCAAAATCCCAATTTTGATTTCTGATTTGAGCTTTCGAAAAACCTCAAAGGTACATCTTTTATTTTTGTTTGTATTGAATTTTATCTTTTGCTACTAAGATTAGTTTTAATGGTTTTACCAATGAGATGCAGTGTGAACTTGAAGGTCTGCTTCTTCTCTTGTTCACTTCTCTATTTCTCGACTTTAAAGAACCCAAATGAGAAAGATCATTTAGCGCAGCCAGGTAAGTGCTCTTTGGTACATAATGCACTGTAGTTTAGCACATCCATTTTTAAAGTTGGACTTGTAGTTACCTTCCAGTTTTTTTTTGGTAGATATCATTCACCTACTCAGGAACTAAAAAAAACAATTGGGTGATCGTTGATACACTTGTTTCTGACTGCTTGCCTTTACTTTATGCTCCCTGGATTTGTGAATTTGTGAGCATCCTTCGTTTGGAAAAATTTCTACAATGAAAGCATACCCTTTTACTATCGGTTTATTTCTTAGGTTTTAGAGTGAAGAAAGAATGTTGGGAAGCAATGGACTGTTGATATTATTTGTGTATTATCGTTGTCTCAAATTTAATGGTATCTTACTCTAACTGCAATTGATACAATGAGTATTTTCCTGACATATTTCATATCTTAATTGTATTTTTTTAGTTTATTTTGGTTGGTGTTGTGGCGGTTGTGTTGTTGGTAATTGGCACAAAGAGAAGAAACCACGAGTAATGACAGAAGACTATATCCTATGAAGTAAAATATTTGACTAGTGTCTGCTTTTAAATTCTATTTCTTGACTGTCTTAAAATGTAATACTAATCAGGTGGCCCTTTCTGTCATCTTTTCCTTATTATTTTACCTCACAAGAGTTGCCATGTCTTTTTTGATGCAGTCAATTCTTGTTTTGTTCCTTGTGTAATATGCGAAAGGTAAGTTTAAAGTACTCCATTTTACATATTGATTTATGCACTCAAGAACCATTCACTTGGTAATGTGGTTGTGTTAGACTTATGTAACTCTAGATGCATAAACTCAAAATTTTCAGTTAGGTTTATAAACTTTCTCCAGGAAGGAGAAGCATCTCTTGCTATGTTGGTTGATATAAATCTTGGGGATTTGTTTGGAGGCCTCTTCTATTCTTCAAGGCATCATGCCAATTAAATGAAGTGGTTTAGGAGCAGCTCTCTCAGCTATACAAGGTCCAATCCTTCGCCTAATTTTATTTGTTATCATATCTCATCCTTATTAAGACTACTTTGTGTTAGTTTGTTTGCTGACCTACACCGACACACTTGCACATGTAAACGCCGACATACACACACTTCTCTTACTTCTCATTTCTTTTAAAGCCGTGAATCTTTCTTTTTCTGACCTGCAGAGTAGCACACCTACGCCTACCCTAGTGCAGCTTTAACAACCATCCAAGGAATAAGTGTGTGACGTGGAATGCACATGTTGAATTCCAAAACAATGAAACTTATGCTGACCCAATAATCTAATGTTGAATTGCGTAGCATTGCCCCATTCACTTCCCTTTTGTGTTAAGAGTTCCAAACTGGTAAGTATATCTCATTTTTTTCCTGACTTTTAATTCCTTGGATGTTGATTCGACTAGTCTAATTCTTCAAGCTTGGTTACCTTTTTAATAATTAAACAAGTTCGTATCAGGGCATGCACAAAGCCTCCTTGAGTAACTAGACTGAAGTTATACATGTTAATTATGTGTCCTTAAAGGGCAATAAGCTGACCCAGGCCAACTGAATGAAACTTTGTATTTATTTGTGTTTTGTTTTGCCTCTGCAGAGAAGCAGAAAGTTGGCTTTCACATCGACATACATGCAGGTCACGGTAAATAATGTATCCAAGTAAGTGGTGTTTCGGTTTTCGAAGTAAGCTTTATAGTTAATTATATTACCAATCGAAACAATGTGTTTGTACTACTTACCTTAGCTAAAGTACAATGCATACAAGTCTGTTTTCCAGTGAGTTTTCATCCCAATTTCGTTACTAGGCATTGCAATTTGTAACTGTGATGGATATCATTGTTTGTTTTCTGCGTATAAACCTATTACATGTCCAATATATTGTCAGTGGTTTGAAGCCTGCGTTCTACATTTGGTTTTTGAAATGCCTGGTGTGGCTTGATATATTGTCAGGTTGAATGTCATGGGTATAGGATCAGTACTTTGAATACTTCCTGTAAGCAGATGCCATTTTGGGCTGCCTATGACTTTTTGCAGAGATATCTGTTTCTGTTTTATATGATTTCCTCTGCTTATCATTTCGTGTTGCTTATCACCTTACATACGTAGTTAATGTTTTAATATTGTTAATTTTGTCTCTCTCATGCATCCATTTTTCTTTGTTGCTAATGAATTCTTTACACATGGAGACTTTAGAGGATCAATGTGCATCTAAGAGGTTTCAAGTACTGTAGATGAAATTTACTACACCTTTTTTTGTTTGTTTGTTCACTTATTGTTCTTTAGTGGTTCTTCAGTCTCGTAAATAAGTATTCCAGATGGATGGCCAACTCTTCGAACTGCTGGGTGATGGTGCAGGTGGGCTATGTTAGGAATAAGGAAGCATCTCCAACGGAGGTTTACGGATTGAAAGCAAACGGAGCAAGGAAGTAGGGAAGGACATGCCGACCCACAAGCAACGACTTTCACACTTGCTTTAAGCATCATTCCTTACTAGCTAAGAGTTTGTGGAGCATCCTAGTTAGGGGTTGAAAGGATTGGCTTATTCTGTGAAGTGGGGGACAGGTAAATATTGAACAAATGAAGTGATCGTGTGACTTTTGTTTGGTAGTTAATCAGTACATAGTTAAATTCTGTTTTAAGTTCTTCAATGCTATTTCTATATGCTCCAATTGGCGCAGTTAAATTCAGCAACTGATAATTCTGTATACTATTTTTGAAGATTTGCATTGCTACTTGCTAGAGCGTAAGGTATCATGCATACTCCAAATCCTTCTTAGTGCCTTGACTTTATATATATTTTTTGGTAAGTGCCTTTATATTCCAAAGATTTTTTCTCAAAATGAGTATCTTATAAGGTCATCATGTATTTATGTCATGATCCTTGTATTTTTTTAGTTGTCTTGTCATGTATAAGAAGATATATTGTATTGACTTCCTTTTTACATTCCGTGTGGTAAATATCTTTCATTCCTATGTACTAGTTCATTATGTAACTTATATTGTGTATCTGTATAGATTTATCTTATATTATTTTGAGTATAACCACATAACTACAAGTGATTACTCCTTTTTAAATGAAATGTATGTTGTGTGTGTGTTTATTTTTTCATGGATCTATAAGCTCAAAATGGGAAAGAGTGCTCACACAATGAGAGTGAGAGGTTGATGGTTCGAATCCATCTGGATCCAAATAAAAATTAATCGTGTTTTTGAGATTAAAAAAAAAATGAAATTAATTACAAATGCATGTGATTAGGAAATGTTTTAAAATGGATAGCGCACACTTTAAAATGCTATAGAACGGATAACGCTAAAGAGAAAACGCTATTAATAAATAGATAGCGATAGAAACAAACGCAATCAAATAGCATAGCACTTCCATATTAAATGCTATCGGTCTATAATAGCGCTAAGGCAAAAACACTATAAATATAATAGCGTTTTTTAAGAAATGCTATAAATTCAATAGCGTTTTTTCATAAAACGCTATCAATAAAAGCATATCACCGTCATTAATAGCGTTTTAGAAAACGCTATTGAACAACATCCATAGCGTTTTTCGCATGCTATCTTAAGACTTTTCTGTAGTAGTGATTTTGGTTAATTATGTGTTTAATAATCATGAAATAATCGTATTTTCGTGTTTTTGCAGGTTTGAGAAATCAACGTACAACTGAGGATACAAGCCAGTACTTAAGCACGGAATAGAGTGTCTACATGAAGCATTCTGATTTATCCCATGTGAAGCCAAATGAAGCCCAACTAAAGCCAAGGAATCAAATAGGACCATTCCCAGTCAGAACAGGATAAAAGTACCGAAAAAAGCATCAAATTTCCGAAGCCTGTATCTGCTAGACCTGGACTCCAATAGCAGCAATTGAACCATCACAGTGATCAGTGTGGCGAGCTCTACACATAGGTGGGAAGTTGTAAAAGTAAACTTTTGGACTCACCACTAGTCGAAGCATGAGGGACCTACTACACGGACCCACAGAAATTGATGACCAAGCTCACACGTCAAGCTTCCGCACAAGTAAAGTTCCATTGAAATAAATCAAAGACTTTTGTGCATAACTTGGCACAAAAGTCATCAAATTTGATGAGGTTGTTTGAAAGTTGATTTTGGAGACAAAGTCATGATTAAGTGGCTTGATTATTAGGTGGGTGCAAATTAAACTTTATGCTTGATTAGGTGGAAAATGATTAAGCTTTGGCAACAAAGTCCCAATTGGTTGGCAAATGATGTGGTGGCATGGAAAAAAAATCAAATGGACATTAAATAATGCAGTTGGAGTTGGAAAATTTACGTAGGATGAAAGAAAATTAGCAATCTCATTTCCTATAAAAAGAAGGTTTCATTAGCAAGAAATAACTTTGGCTCCTTAGTTAAGTTTTGTTATGGAGTTGAAAGTTTTCATATTTTTGTATTTTTATGTTAATTAGATAATATGTTTTAAAGTATAAATTATTAATAAAAGTCATTTCTAAGTTGAGTATTGCAATATTAAGTAATTAGTAGAATTTTCTTTTCTTATGTTTCTTATGTTTAGTTTAATCAAAGTTGAGTAGCTTGCAATTTAAGTCATTTTGGAAAATAGTTTTAAAATATTTGTAAAATCCTACTCACTAAATCTCCTCCTAGAGAAACCTCCATTTGGTTGTTAATTAGAGTTCTAACCCTTAGGTTTGGAGTGAAACCCTCACTCCAATTATATTTCAACGTGAACGTGAGTGAAGTACTTGAACAAATGTACTTGAGTATGTATTGAGAAAAAATTCTTAAAACGTGCAAAAGTACAAGTGTCAATTGGCGCCGCTGCCATCCTAAAGGCTTGAGAATCAGCAATCCAAGTGGAACCAACTCCAAAGGGAACACCCCTCTGTAGGAACCGTTATTTCAGAATGCAAATTTCTACAAACCGCGAAAACCCACGCACAGCGGAATTAATGGGGTTCACGATTTTGGATAGAAAACATACCTTTGAGAATCGGCTTAGATGTAATCTCTGAGAATCCAAGCTTTATGAAATCTGAAATCAACCACTTGATCTTCTGTTGTATTCCTTTAGAATAGATTGGACGTTGTGTGGTAGGGGTGACTTCGGATCGGATCGGATCGGATTAACCTCCTTCGGAATTTTTCCAATTTTTTTTCGGAACCTAATATGCTAGCCAAATCCGATCCAATTTTTTTTCGGATTCAAAATATATTTCCAATTTCGGAACTTTCGAAAATTTGAATAACTTCGGAAATTTCGGAATACTTGGTAAATTTTCAAAGATCTCTTTACTTTCAATTATTTTTTGGAATATCATACGCCAATGTTCATTGTAGGGAGAGAAAACCATGTCCACAACACCAATGTACCAACAACAATACGCACTTGTTTACCGAGAAAACCCATTTTCATTCAAACAAGTGATCCAAGAAAAAAGCGAGAAAAGAACACCGCACCACCAATAGCAAGCATTGCATTCTCATTGAGGTCCGGGTATTTGTAATGTTTCAATCTTTTTTCATGTGTGGAAATTGAAGCGTGAAGTGTCTGCATAAATAATGGATTATGGTCTTGGACTCTAAGTAGCTTTACATAATATTCTATCTATTGGAATTTGGCTTTTGGATTGGTCTAGAAGTCATTGTATGACTCAATGACATTTTTTTTCATATCATTGTTGTTATGGCAGACGGTGTAATGACAATATAGTGGTCCAATTCAAGTGGGGAAGTAGCGGCTAGGTTATGTTTTTGTTTTGTTTTTGGAAGTAAAAAACTAGAAAATGAATGAACGGTCGAGATCTAATCAAGTGGATAGTGAGAGAAGTATATATTTTCGGAATAAATTGGCAATAATATCGGAAATTTTGGAATGGATCGGATTTTAGAATTATATCCAAATCCGATCCAATTTTTTTTTGGAATTTTCGGAAATCGGAAAATCGGAAAATCGGCCCGGCCCATGAAAACTACACCCAGAGCCAGACCAATTTCGGGTCGGATTTCGGAAAAATCGGAAATTCGGCAAAAAGAGACACCCCTATTGTGTGGACAACGATCTACCAACGCCCTTCTTTCTCACAAAGCTAGATCCAATTTTGGATCTATCTTTCCTTGCCTTTTTTTCTAATCCAGGTGAATAGTGAATTTCAGCCAAGAGAAAGAGTATTCTATTTATAGGCTACAACAGGGACCATGAGGAGAAATTAGGGTTGGACCTCCTGACGGGCTTAGGCTTCCCATGTTCGCCCAGAACACACGGCCCAAGTCCGTTAACAAATGGCTTATTCCACTAAAGGCCATTGTTGCACTACCGCCCTAATCCCAAATTACGTGTCAGAGTTTATGGGCTCCAAATTATATGCTCGTTGATCTCCCCGTGTTTAAGATATTGAATGTTCGTTGATTAAGTCAAGTTACTGACAACTATATTAATCAACTTCTTATGTCCTTGAGTAGTACCACTCAACCTCATTGTCATGTCAGAATAAATCCACCTGCAGGGTTTACATGACTATCTTTTTAGCTCCTCAAGGGGACATCATCAACCCGATTTCCTGCGGGTCACGAATTCCTTCTATAATCAACAGCACACCTTATATACAATGTCATTACCCAATCCATCGAGTTTGTTGATTTACAAATGAATCTCACTCATTGATGATTTAAAGCAATGTACAATGCACGTAAGTGCCCGTTATTATATCCGGATTAAGAGGACAAACATCCATAATAACAGAGGCGTTTGTTCTTTTATATAGTCAGTATAAAGAGAAACAACCTCACTTGGTCCTGTTCAATACGCATAAAGTGTACTAGTGTAATCCTATAGTCAAGATAGACTAATACCAGATTATACTACAACCGTACCAATGGTTTGTCCAAATCTATCTAGGTTGTGAACGATTACTTATACTTTATAAAGTATTGATGATATGATCTTCTATGTGTTCACACCACATCATCTACAACATAAAGTATTAGACACATACATATAACTAATAACATATATAATATGCATAACATTTGCCCATATGATTCTCATTCAAAATATAAAGAATTAGAGTTAATAAAAAAATAATGTTTTTAGTATATAACCCTATCACCCTCTCTCTCTCTCTCTCTCTCTCTCTCTCTCTCTCCCCAATTCCTATCCTTACTCTTTTTCATTTTTTTCACTTTCATGTTTTCTTTTCAAAGTTTATTACTGTTTTCCTACTAATTCACTACTGTCGTTTTTTTTTTTCAATTCCAAGTTGAACTCCAGTTGAAAACTCACCTCCTGGAACCACAGAAATCCACCTGTAAAATTTATAAACTCTTTCCCTACTTGTGCGGCACCTCACTCCACCGCCGCACCCTCCTCCAGCACCCACTTGTTGTTGCCACCCCCCACCACCAATCCTCCACCATCTCCACCGTCTCTCTACCACCATCTCTCCACCGATCCAAAACCCGACGTTACTGTTGTCGCACCACCGGCACCACTGTCTGCCTATCACCATCTTTCCCATTTCCCCACCGATCTCCACTGTTCTCTACCCTGAATTCCAACACCACCTCTACCACTGAAATCCAACACCATCTCCTCCACCACTTATCGCAGCACCACCACTTATTGCAGCACCACCATCTTCTATCAACAACCATCATTTTCCCACATCCCACCACCGCCACCATATATATCTTGCACTGCCACCACCATCTCTTACCTTCGCCTCCACTATAACACCCAACCACCATCTCTGCCAAAAATTACCCACGGCGACCACCTTGGACAAGCATCTCTAATCGTGCGCCATCTATCCCCCAATCGCCTCTATTAGCCTTCACCACCTTGTCCACATTCCCACCGCCAAGATTACCCCCACACTCCAACCTCCACCATAACTTCAAATTCATTGGGTTCTTCCACCTTCAGCAGCACCACAAAACACTCTATTAACCTATGCCACCTCTTTTCTTGTCTGTTTTTGCAACCGAAGACTTCACAACCAATTTCCCGCCAATAAGTTGAACTATTAACAGTATTTGGTTTTGGATTTGTTTGTTGGACTGGTTTTGGGATTTGTCTGTATTGGGTTTTGTGTGTTGTTGTTCGACGGGTTTTAGGGTATGGGATATGTATAGTTTGGGATTTTTTTGGTTTGGTTTTTGTTGACTTGATCACGGGGTTTGGCTATGAGAGGGAATAAAGGTCTCACCCTCTCAGTTACTTCTTCGGGGGTCTGTGCCCCACCCCCTAAGAAACGTGTCCATTGTCCTTTTCGGGATCGTCATGGATGCACCAATGGAGTGAACGGCAATAGGTTTACTGTTCCCTACATTTTCACACATTTCGATAAACAACATTTGGATTGCCAGTTAAGTATCAATAGGGTACGAGATGAAATTAAGAATGATCATGAACTGTATTTGTCACTAAAGAACTCTTTAAGGTCATCAGACAAATGGGTTTGTGGCATTTGTCTTTGCATCCATGCACTTGGGATACCGTGTTGTCATCCAGATGATACCATAGAACCGCCTGCTTTGATAAAGAGTTGAGAACCCGCATGTGTTATTGTGGGCATACCATAACCACCCTCTAAGCCCAACACTACGGATCTTACACTCATAATACCCAGGGGTGACGGTGATACCCCTAATCAGCTTGGTAATGTTTCGCATCTTGATGAGACGTTACTTGATAGTGCATTCCGTATACCTTTTCGTACTATGAAAAGTATACCACGTGCTTGTCGTTTGACTTTTTCTGGTGCACTAAAATCTGCTCTCTGGGATATTACAGTTGATCCTGGTTCAGTTATGCCCTGGGTTCGTCTCCTTCTTCTGCCGCGCTGTACTCTGCAAGTTTTTCAACCACAGAATCATCAAGAACGTCATTCTGGTACTAGAAAAAACCTTCAGCAGAAACAAATTCTCCATGCTTTGACGACATGGAATGAGCCTGGTGGGATGTTTCGTCTCTTAGAGTCTGTAATAGAGCCTCTTTCAATCCAGCCACCCCAAAGATCTGTCCCCATTCAGAATGTGCGTCGGTGTTTGCAGAAAGTTGCTGATGGAAATTTTGCTGCAGCAGTAAAAGTGTTGACTTCATCAAGAGTTGCCTTCAATACTGCGGATACCATATGTGCATTAGAGGAGAAGCACCCAATGCGACAACCACCTGTAAGACCACCTGTTCCTTTTGTTGAGCCCCCTTTAGTGGTAGAGAGAGACGCCCTATTATCATGTATTAGGTCGTTTCCGAAAGGTACTTCTTGTGGTCGTGATGGTCTTCGAGCTCAGCACTTGTTAGATGCCATGAGTGGTGCTGCAGCAGCTATATCTTCTGACTTGCTAGATGCATTGACCCCTGTGGTGAATCTTTGGTTACAGGGACGATGTCCACAGCCATTAGCGGAGTTCATTGCGAGTGGTCCGCTTACTCCACTTCTTAAGCAGGATAATAGTATTCGTCCTATAGCTGTGGGCATGGTTTGGCGCCGTCTGGTCTCCAAGATTGCAATGAAAGGAGTTTCCAAAGACGTGGTAGGGTACTTACAAGATTTTCAATATGGGGTTGGTGTTTCTGGTGGAGCAGAAGCAATTTTGCACGCTGTCAACCGTATAGTGTATGCTAACAGGGACAATACCTCTCTTTCGATGCTGCTTGTAGATTTTTAGAATGCCTTTAACATGGTTGACTGGAATACCATGTTAAGAGAGGTTTGTATCCGGTGCCCAGCTATTACCCCTTGGGTCGAGTACTTATATTGTCAACCTGCAAGGTTATATTTGGGAGATGGCTACATATGGTCTGCTACTAGGGTCCAGCAAGGTGACCCTTTGGGTCCCCTTCTATTTGCACTGGTGTTGCATCCCCTGATTCTGTGGATCCAGTCCAGTTGTCAGTTGTTGCTACATGCTTTGGTATCTAGATGATGGGACTCTGATCGGAGATACGTAATGTGGCGGCATGCTTTGGGTATGATTCAGGAAGAAGGACCTTCTTACGGGCTGGTTCTTAATGTGGCTAAAACTGAGATATTTTGGCCATCATTGGATCCACGTCGCTCCACTCCTGGTCTCTTTCCTTCAGATTTGTCCCGTCTTCAGCAGGGAGTCAAGTTGCTTGGAGGTGCAGTCAGCACTGATTCATCCTTTGTCATGGGGCTTGCTTGCAAGCGTGTTGAAAAGGTTATGTCTTTGATGGACTGTTTAGCTATATTGGAAGATCCACAGTGTGAGTTAGCTCTCTTACGTGCTTGTGCTGGGCTTTCTAAGTTGGTCTTTGCGATTCGTACTTGTCTACCATCCTTTTTTAGAGAGGCAGCTAAGATTTTTAATCGGCATCTCCGCAGTGTTCTCCAGGGTATTGTGGTTCAGATGGTCCTAACTTCGGTGATTTGCAGTGGCGTTTATCGACACTCCCATTACATCTGGGTGGGTTAGGTATTTATTGTGCTACTGATGTCTCTACTATTGCGTTTGTGGCCTCCCGTTGTCAGACGTCTAAGCTTCAGAACCACATTCTTAGGAGTTATGGGCCAATGCCTTTGGATGAGATTCTTGATGTTGCTAGCAGTGCATTGAGTCTTTGTCTACCCGATTTTGACCTCAGTTCTATGGCTGTGAATGCTTCCGTCCCCTCAAAACCACAAAAAGTTTTGGCGGAAGCGTTCTATGGTAAGATTGTTGCTGGTCTTGAAAGGGAATTTGTGTTCTCTGCTCATCAGAAAGCAGTCATTGGATGCTTGTAGTCAGAACACGCAAAGGATTTTCTACTTGCTATTCCGATGGAGGGACTTGGACAGCGTATGTCGCCGGTGGAGTATCGTTCTATTCTCCGGTACCGTCTCATGATTCCTTTGTACTCTGATGGTGGTCTATGCCCTGTTTGCAAAAAGAGTAGACTAGATGCTTTGGGGACCATGCAGCACATTGTCGACATTTTTCAGGTTTCAAATATCGACATGACCATGTCAGAGATATTTTATGTGATGCATTTTGGAGGGCTGGGGTACAGGTAAAGAAGGAGGCTCCCGTGAATTTTCTCACTGATCCGAATGAGGGAAGATCTACACTTCGGCCTGCGGATGTATTGATCTACAGTTGGTCTGAGGGGAGACATGCATGTGTTGATGTAACTGGAGCCTCTCCGTTGGTAGGGCTTGGGAATGGAGTCTTTGAGGTGGGTGAAGCAGCTAAGAGAGCAGCGACAGGGAAGATGGAGAAGCATGAAGAAGCTTGCACTGCTAACCAACATTGTTTCATTCTGTTTAGTTTGGACACTTTTGGTTTCTTGGAACAACAGTCTATTGAGCTTCTCAAGAGACTTCAGAAAGTGATGGACAGTAACATTATGACAGCTGGTTCTAACGAGTTTGTTTTTAGAAGAATATGATTTGCTATTCAGAAAGGACTTGCGGCGCAGCTTGTTGCACGCTTGTCCTAATTATTTGTAAAATTCCTTATCAGTTTCAATAAAATTTCCACTTATATATATATATATATATATATATATATATATATATATATATATATATATATATATATATATATATATATATTTATATATATATATATATATATATATATCTGCTTTCATACAAATTGTCCATAGCTTGCCCGCGCTCCATTAAATTCTGATCCGGTCGAATTTTTGCAAGCACTATCCAATTCAGTTCTTGGACCTGGGACAATATTCGTACCGGTTCCAGTAGCATCAGCACGTGAAAAACGGTTGTTGAAGGCGCTATTTATTAGCGTAGCACGGGCAAAACCAAGTTTTAACTTCTACCACTCCTTTTTCTTAAATATTACCATGTTGTATATTATTAGCATGATTCACATGTGTTTATCTGTATGTCATGGACTATTATTTGCGTATTATATTAGAAATATGTATGAATAATGTGTGTATGCCTGTTAATGCATATATGCGTTTGAGTGATTATGAATTGCATGTTAATGTATATATACATTCCCGTGATTATATTTTGCATCTATATATACGTATGAGTAGTTTTGATTTGCCTGTTAGCGTAATTATACGTATACGTAATATATATTTGCCTATTAGCATCCATATACGTATTACTGATGTATATTTGCCTGTTAATATGGAAATATATATCGATGATGCATCCTTGCCTATTAATATATATATACGTATGAGTAGAATCACTTCCCATACTACTATGTATAGCTACGTATGAATTAACTATGTTTACATGATTAGATTTTATATGCATATTTAGTAACTTACACTAAAAAAAAACTAATATTAATAATAATAATCATACTAATTAATATTTTGTGCTTTTACCTTATGCATAATATGTAAAAAAAAAAAAAATAAATCATAATCATATTCCAACGGTGTCTAGCAAACTTGAAAGATTGAGGTTATCTAATTAAGGAACGTGCTTGCACGGAAAACCTCCCTCATATCTCTCATGTGACCTAACTGTTGGTTTGTGCACACGTATTCCTCGCTTCACTGCTACATTAGCAACAGCGTAGGCCTACGTTGTTCACTTCTAATGCTTATGTAAATGATAAAATTCATGTAAAAATAAATTCTTTTTGTGCCTCAGATTTAATTTTATACTTGCATGAGATTAAGGTCTAGAAATAATAAAGAATTTGAATATACTTATCGTAGGCGAAAATACGATAAGCAATTGCGTAAGTTCTCACCTCAACAAAGTTCTTCATCTGTTAATAGTAATCATCAAAATCCTATGTCACCATTAACTCCATTCGTTATGGCCGACAAAACAAATCTCCAGCAGAGAAGCCCCTTTTGGACTTCTATACTTCTTTACATGAAGGACCTTCTTCCTGCATCAAACTCAAGGAAATTGCGGGTGATTTTCGAATCCCACCCAACGTTTTTGGATTGTGACCTGTTTATCATAGGTTAGACCATGAGAAATCGTATAATCACATTCGTAGGATTTAGCAAGTTGCCACAACTTTCCAACATCTATCCGTCTCCAACGAACAAGTCTTGTTACGGTTGTTTCCTTTCACCTTAGCTGATAAAGCTTCAATTTGGCTAGCAGGTCAACCGCCACAATCCCTCGACACATGGAACAAACTTGTGTAATCTTTCATGGTCAAATTCTACACTCAGAAGAAAACTTCTGAAATACTTCAGAAAATCCAATTCTTTCGCCAACATCCTCAAGAATCATTTACCGAAGCATGGAGCCGATTTACCGATCTTCTTTTGAAATGTCCCCATCATCAACTTGACATCGTTGTCCTCGTCCGTTCATTCTTTAATGGTCTTTCCGATCATCAAAAAGAAACGTTTGATATCATGAACGGTGGTTGTTTCATGGACAAAGGAGCTACTGAGGCCTACAATTTTCTTGAAAAACAAGCAACGAGAGGTACCCACTGGGGTAACACTTATCCTTCAAGATCATCCCAAGATACTACTTCTAAAGTTACATCTATGTTTGAGGTCAAACCTGATTCAGAATTAAAAACTCTGATTGAGTCCCTAACTAAGAAGGTAGATGCTCTCGCAGTTCAAGTAAACGATCAAAAACCCAAACAGGTCATGAACGTTAACACTTCCCCATGTTTTCTTTGCCTAAGTCCTGACCATCCTGATGCATATTGTCCCTTGTTATATGACTCCACTGCCCAAACATCTAAAGAAGCTTGTGCATTCAACATCCCTAATGCACTATGGAGACAATATCCGAATCTCGCTTGGTGACCAAATACACAGCAGATGGCTCCTCCAGGTTTCACCAATCCTCCTATTCGACCATCCACCAACTATATTCCATACTGTCAAGGGAATAATCAGTAGAACCAACAAGGTCAAAATCAGGTTCCAAGCAATTCAAATCCAACCAACCAAAACAACCGCAGCCTTGTTCTCTTGAATCAAAATTACGGATATCATCCTCAGCCCACCAACAATAACCGTGAACTAGTTCCTGCTACTCCACCTATGCAACCTTCTACAAATAAGACGACTGAGACTTTCCTGGCATACATGAATCAACAGTCTCAAATCCTGACGTCTATCTAGCAATCTCTTCAACTTTTAGCTCAGGATAAGAGTCAAAAGGGCGTGTTTCCTGGACAAGTAGTTCCAAACCCTTAGCCAACAAACACTACCTTTGAACTCAACAATACAAGTAATCCAAACCAAGGTGAAGTGAATGCAATCACTACTCTTCGTTTTGGCAAAACAATAGATAATCAAATACGTATGCCAGAGGATCACCCAAACACTGCTGAATCTCCCAATGTACCTATTTCTAATGTTGAACCTACACGGGACGTAGCACTTCCAACCAAGTCACCATCCACGACACTGGGCAACAATCAAGTTGATCAATATGCCAAATTCCAACCAAAGGCATTGTTTCCTGCAAGGTTGGCAAAGAACAAACCGGATGAAAATTTTGATGAGATTCGAGAAACGTTCAAGAATTTGACCATCAACTTACCATTTCTCGAGGCCCTCAAACAATTGCCAAAACATGCAAAGTTTTTGAAAGATATGTGCACCACTGCACCAAAAGGAGAACCAATGTTCCTCACCAAGCGTTTCTCACCGAATAGTTCCCTTCCATCATGGAAACGAATGGTATTGTAAAATACAAAGACCAAGGCAGACCCACCGTTCCATGCACATTAAGAGACAAATATACTGCTATTGCATTACTAGACCTAGGCGCAAGTGTAAACTGACTTCCATATTACCTGTTCAAACAACTAGGTCTACATGAGCTGAAACCTACCACCATGACTCTGCAGTTAGCCGATCGCTCCATCAAGTATCCCAAAGGCATTGTGGAAAACGTCCTCGTAAAAGTCCAAAACTTTTACTATCCCGTCGATTTTTTCATTCTAGATACAGAAGTTGGCTGTGACTCCATTCCTATCATCTTAGGACGTCCTTTTCTTGCAACTGCAAATGCCCTCATAAACTGTCGGGATGGTTTCATGACCATGTCCTTCGAAAATCTTTCTGTCAAGGTAAATATTTTCAAGTTAATGAAACAAACTCCAGATGCTAACATTGATGGTGAGATTAGCATGGTTGATAGTCTCGCACAAGGCTATTTAACAAACTCTTTTCCTAACGATGAAGTATACCAATTTCTTTCTTTTGGTGTTTCAGAATTTGATGTTGACTCATACACTAAGGATGTCACCACATTATTAGAGTCAATACCACTATTTGACCCTACTATAGCGTTGTCTGACGATTTTGAAGAACCTCAATCCATCTTCTCTGTTGAAGAAAACTTTCCACAAGAATCTTTGATTCTCACTCCTCTGACTCTTGATTTAAAGCATCTTCCTTCAGATTTGAAGTACATACATCTGGATCCAAATGGCACTCACCCAATTATCATTTCATCCAAGTTGAATGCCGATCAAGAAGGCCGTTTAATTGATGTCATTCAAGAACACCGTTCTGCCCTTGGATGGTCGTTAGATGACATTAAAGGCATTAACCCTAATGTGTGCACCCATCACATACATCTTGAAGAAGGAGCAAAGACGTCGTGTGAACCGCAATGTCGTCTGAACCCCGCCATGAAGGATGTGGTGCAGGAGGAAGTTTTAAGATTACTTGATGCTGGTATTATATACCCTATCTCTGATAATGTTTGGGTGAGTCCAATTCACGTTGTCCTCAAAAAGTCTGGCATTACAGTTGTGCGAAATGAAAAGAATGAATGCATCTCCACTCGCATCCCAGTGAAATGGAGAATTTGTATTGACTATTGCAAACTTAATAAGGTCACACGTAAAGATCACTTCCTTTTTCCCTTCGTCGACCAGATGCTTGAACGTTTAGCAGGTCATGCATATTATTGTTTTCTTGATGGATATTTAGGCTATTTTCAAATTGTCATCGATCCTGCTGATCAAGAAAAAACAACGTTCACTTGTCCTTTTGGCACCTTTGCATATAAATGAATGTCATTCGACCTTTGTAATGCCCCTGGTACATTCCAACGTTGTATGCTTCACATATTCAGTGATATGGTTGAACGTTTTATGGAAGTTTTCATGGACGATTTCTCCATATATGATAACTCATTCGATAGATGCCTATCAAATATTTCCCAGGTTTTTGCACATTGTGAAGAGAAAAATCTAGTCCTTAACTGGGAAAAATGTCATTTTATGGTTACCAAAGGAATCGTTCTAGGACATATTGTTTCAAAAGATGGAATAGAGGTGGATAAAGCAAAGATTGATAAGATTTCATCTCTTCCTATCCCACGAATAGTTTGTGACATTCGTGCCTCCTTCTACAGGAGATTCATTCATGATTTCTCAAAGGAAGCTCGACCTTTAGCCAATCTCCTAATTAAGGATGCCATATTCGATTTTAATTCCAATTGCAAACAAGCTTTTGAGACTCTGAAAATCACCCTGACTACTTCTCCTATCATCCAACTACATGATTGATCAAAACTATTTGAACTCATGTGTGATGCTAGCGACTATGCTATTGGAGCTGTCCTAGGTCAACGCCAAGACGACAAACCTATTGTCATTTACAACGCTAGTAAAACTCTTAATGAAGCTCTACATAACTATACCACCACTGAGAAGGAGTTCCTAGCTATGGTATATGCATTGGATAAGTTTCGTGCATATCTAGTTGGATCTTTGATAATTGTCTACACTGACCATGCGGCACTTCGTTACCTACTCACAAAAAAGGATGCGAAATAGAGATTGATTCGATGGATCCTTCTCTTGCAAGAGTTTACTTTGGAAATTAAAGATAAAAAAGGTTTTGAAAATGTTGTTGCCGAACATTTATCAAGGCTAGTCAGTGATGTTGATAACGATTTAGACACCATCTACAATTCCTATCCTGATGAGCACTTGTACTCAATCTTTTCATCTCATTGGTGCGCTGATATAGTGAACTACATTGTTACTAAGGAAGTCCCTTCCTCTTGGTCTCGTGTTGACCGAAAAAAGTTCATTTCCACTGTGAAATATTATTTATAGGATGACCCCTACCTCTTCAAGTATTGTTCAGACCAACTCATATGTCGTTGCATTCCCGACTAGGAACATAATGATGTGCTATCCTTCTACCATGAACAATCTTGTGGTGATTATTTCAGTGGTAAGAAAATTGCGGCAAAGGTTCTACAATGTGGGTTTTACTGGCCCACACTTTTTAGAGATGCACATGAGCATTGGAAAGCATGCGTTCGCTGCCAGCAGCTGGGCCGCATTACTCAACGCAATATGATGCCCTTAAATCCAATTCTAATTATGGAAATTTTTGATGTCTGGGGCATCAATTTCATGGGCCCTTTCCCAAATTCTCATGGCTTTCTCTACATCTTGGTAGCTGTAGACTATGTGTCAAAATGGATTGAGGCAATAGCACGTCGTGCTAATGACCATAAGACTGTCGTATTGTTTGTAAAAGAAAATATTTGTTCTCGTTTGGTGTCCCTAGAGCTATCATCAGTGATGGGGGAAAATATTTTTGTAATAAAATTTTTGAGTCATTAGTAAAGAAATATGGAGTTACCCACAAGGTGGCAACTCCGTATCATCCTCAGACCAGTGGCCAAGTGGAAGCATCTAATAGAGAGATAAAGTCCATTATGGAGAAAACAGTTAATCCATCTAGGAAAGACTGATCTCTCCGATTATCCGATGCCTTGTGGGCATATAGAACGGCCTTTAAGACACCTATAGGGATGTCTCCTTACCGCCTCATTTTTGGAAAACTTTGTCATCTACTGGTTGAACTTGAGCATCGTGCTCTATGGGGCCATCAAAAGTCTTAATTATAATATCAATGCAGCAGGCGAAAAGCAGAAATTGCAAATTAATGAGCTTGAAAAAATTCGGAGTGATGTCTATGATCTCTCGAAATCCTATAAAGCCAACATGAAAATAGTGCACGACAAGTACATTTTGTGGAAAGATTTCAAAATTGGTCAATTTTTTTTTGCTTTATAACTCAAGATTACACATTTTTCCAGGAAAATTAAAAACACGATGGTCTGGTCCTTTCATTGTCTCTGCTGTAACCCCTTATAGAGCAATCTCTTTGAAAAATTTAAACGATAACAACGAATTTCAAGTAAATGGTCAATGTCTCAAACATTACCATGAGTTACGGTCTCCAGATGTCGACAAGACTCTTCTACAAGATCCAATATTCATCGACTGATAGATTTGCTTGGTGTACTTCATTTCATATGTTTTAACAAGGGAGTACACCATTTTGGTAGTCGGGCCCTCTTCTTTTTTCTTTTTTCATATAACTTGGAGTGTGTGGTTACATACGCCGGAACCATAGTCTACAACAACTCTATTTCAGAACTGAGTATAAATGTCTTCTGATAATCGAGCAAACGTGCCGTCTGGTAAACGATGGGTACCAAAAATTTCCCCTCCTTCTTTCTTTTCCCTTTTCTACTATCTACCTCACGAACTTCAACTAATCATTTGGTGTAAGTCTCACTCATCACGAATAGGTAATGGTCATAGTACTTTTGCTCGTAAACGATGTGCGCGAAGGATGGGGTGGTGTATGCATTGTCAAACACCTTTCTGTCTAGGTCTTGACTTCCTATCCAATACTAGCCGGTATAAGGTATACTTTTGTCTGACACCAGCTGAACAGGATAAACTTCATCGCTGCGCCATTTCTCCCACGGGTTGGGAATCGTCTTGAGGATCTGATATTAAAAGACTCACAAACGTTTTTAGGATCTGACGTTAAAAGACTCGATTCGTCTTGAGGATCTGACGTTAAAAGACTCAACATGTATATACTCGTGTCTTTTACAATTCACCTTTGCACTATCACTATGCACAAAGAGATTCATGTTCAACCTCGGATGTTGCCTACTTAGGACACAAGCAATGGATTCCACCAGGCCAATCCCTAGTTGTTTGCTAATTGATTTCGTTTCGGGGGCAATTAAGGCTATACCATATGTAATAAAGGTAATATTATTAGACTGTTGCGACTCTCGCACGGTCAAGGATGGTACCGTCCTGCACCCTAGGCCCCCAAAACATAAAGGTTAAGCCACAGTCTGGCTGGATTGGGTTCGCTCCAGAGCCGACATGACAATTGCCTAGGATTTTATGTGGTGAGTTTTCTGGCCGTCCAGTGTTGCTAACACGTTAATCTCCCCTTGTACATTTGTATATAGTTTCTAAAAAAAACGAGATCCATGTCCTGTACTTGAGTTTTTTTTCACCCACGCGATCGGTACTATTCAGCACGCTTTTCGGGCTTGGACCAAAAAAATTCAACCCTATCCATGGCACGTGCTTGAGTTTTTTAGACCACGTGCTCTCTACTATTCCGCACGCTTTCCCCAACGGTCGAATCTCTCCCTATAAATATCCACCCCCTTCCCACTACTTCACTCATCCTATTCTCTATCTCTTAACAAATTAATTCTTCAATATTCTACTCTCTTTCAGCTTCGTTCATGGATCCCATTGAAAAATTTGAAAAGCAGCAACGTGATGTTGCATTCAAGGTCGTCTTGATAACGGTGTTTATCATTGTTATACTGTTAATTATGCATAACATCCTTCAAAATATCTAGATCTATGTAATGTACATCTTTCTTTTTCTTTAATGTTTTTGTACATTAGCGTGGTGTGTTAAATAATTCTCACACATTTGTATGGTTTACGTATTAAATGGAGAAATTAACTATGTTATGTTTGCATGTATTATTTGTATTTTTACTTCATCATAAAAAAAATTAAAAAATTAAAAAAATCACAAAAATAACATAAGCTCGCATCATTATGTTCAAATCAACTCGCGCACGCTACTTAGGTATGCCCACCACTCTGTAAGTTCAATTATCAAGGTTTGCTACATAAATTCAAATTTTAAGTGTAAGTCTAACTACCATGTGGCCCCTTCCTCCATATGTTCTTTGCATACCTTGATAACAGTCTTAGGGACGTGACTTTAAATGCCCTATTTGACAACTCAAGATAGAAAATACGTGTGGGTCCAATTGCCCTGTGAAACCTTCCGCCGTATTATCTAATATTTTTGAACACCTCTTAATCGTCTCGGGAATCTGACCATTAGAGAATTTCTCATTTGAACATGCTCCCACATAAATGTGATGTAACAAGCGCACATGTTTTATCTGTGTTTTTCCATATATTAATTCTGGATCTAACTACACTTGTCATCCTGATCCGTAAATGTTCATATCTTGGCTATAAATCTCTTCCTTTCAGCCATCTTCATTTCACTCATTCTTCACTATTCTTCCCTCACTTATACTTTCAAATGGATCGACCCAGAAAAATAGTGCCCAAGAAAAATTATTTGAAATTTTTTCATGAAGGCCTATTTGCTCCATATTTTGACACGGAAATTGTACGTCGAGGATGGATGCCTCTTCTATATCATTCGGTAGTTGTTTATTCCAGAGAATTGGTTTTCATGTTCTACCAATTTAGCGGACCTGACCATGGTAAATTCTATTTCCATGCCCATGGCCAACATTTTGAATTGACTACGGAAATCATCTCCGACATCCTTCAAATTCCAATGACGAACCCGGAGATGCATTTTCAGGAGTCACCATTTAATACCGTCAAACAATTATTGAAGGCCACTATATCTCATGGCGAACTCGAAAACCGGAACCATGTTGTTCTTCAGCGCTCTTTGAAACAAAATCAACGAACCGTGCTCCATTGGTTATGACACAATGTGGTGGGAACATCACAAACATCTGAAGTGACCAAACCTCTTCTCCACCTACTCTAGGTTATACAAACTCAAAGGGATGACTTTTGCATAATCTAATATCTCTGGAACTCGATCACCAGACCTAAAAAATGGTTAGCACCTTTGCTTACTCTAGTCACAAAAATTATGTTGCATTGGGGCTATCAAGCTGTTTATCCATAAATACCTCTTCAAATAGTTGGCCTTACTGTAATTCATGCAGAGTGCACCGCTGGTTTTTGGACTCCAGATCTTCCAATGCACCTAACAGAGGAACAAGAAGACCAAAATCTATACTCTGAGCATTTTTTTGATGAAAATGCCTTGCATAACATCTTTAATCCTATGGAGGGCATTCATTTTCTTTACCAAGGACTGCGAGCCCTGCACGCCCGTCAGGAAGTCATCTTTACAAGTCTGCTAGAATTATAGGAAGTTCACGCAATACATGAAGTGGCACAGGAAGAATTCTTGCCAAACCACTCATAGTTTATGGAAAATCACACTCTCATAATGTATAACCAAAGCGATTTTTCCACACACCAGGCTGAACTTCAGCAGCAGCTCATCCAGAAAGTTGATGAACTTAACAGTCTTGTAAATGATCTGCTTCCACTTACCCATCCTCGTTGTCAAAAAAGCCCTGGATTTGGTTCCACCTTTAAAAATTAGATTTTTAGGTTATTTTTATCTCTTAGTCCACCTATTTTATCTTTTAGTGTTCAGCACTGGTTAAGGATAGTGTACCATTAGGTTGTACTAATTCTTGTTGTTATTAATAAACCATCATTTCAAGACAAATTTTAAACTATTGTTTTAAATTTGTTTGCAGGAGGGCCTTATCTTCTTCCATACTCTTCCATCCATTGCGCCAGACTTTATTCAATTTTATCAGCAGGCGTGGGGAACATATTTGATTCCCTTGTGGTGGGCCCTTATCGTTGTTTCACCCAAGGCGACTATTTACTTTTGGATTTCACACCACGTTGATTGATAGTCTGTCAAGATTCCCTTCTATAAGTACCATATCTCTCTACTCCATCAAGGATCATCATCATCAAGCATAGCCTCTCCAAAGATCATCCCTGAGCAATCATTCCAAGCTATGATGGACTTCCCTGCTTATGGCCTTCAATTCCGCGACTATATCACAAACATTGGATGGTCTTCCCTAGTTCTTCAACCGGACCAAACTTATTCTCCAACTTTGGCTGCATATTTTTGCTAGATATATGGTGATGGTTTTTATAGATCAACCATCACCATATATATGGCCTTCAACCAAACCAAACTTATTCTCCAAGTTGTCACCAGATATATGGCGACAACTTGGTCATACATCAACCAGAATTCATACCGTTGGTTTTCATGGCATCATTTTTGCCAGATATATGGTGATGGTTTAGCATGGATAGACGAAGGAGCTACACCAGGCCAATGGCCAGAGACCACCATTCCCTTAGCAAGCATGACCATGAATGTGGGAAATTCGATGTTGTTTGTACTTCTAAATATCATGGGAGATTGACATTTTTCTACTGCCAATGACAATGCATTTATAGTCTTCAACGCTCTTGCCCAAGGTCATACATTCTTTGATATCATAAATTGTGTTATCACCGATCTGAAAAGAGCTCGCACTTTTCGGCATCAGTATCTACTTTGACCTGTAACCGCTTGCCGAATTATGAGGACGCATTTCAAACAGTTTTCTGCTACTTTTAACGACTGGGTTCAAGTAGATTCTATGTGCCCTGCAAACAGAATAATTCGTTCCTTAAGATTTCGAGCATGGCAGCGACCGTCACGGTACCTGAGGTACGTCCGCTGTTATCCTGACAACAAAAAAATGTTGGCACATTTAAACGAAGAGGCACCACAATGGAGCACCATTTGGCAAACCATTATCTATTGGCGTGATGCTAAGGAAATGCATTTCACCCATGTTGATGAGAGAATATCATAATTCAGGGGATGGTAAAAATTTGAGAAGGACAATGTGTATGTATGTAACTGTATATAGTTGTGTTTAGCGTGCTATCATTTTTCTTTTTGTATAATATATTTGTTTAGAATAACTTTCTGTTATAGATGTCCAAACCTAATTTTGCTCACGGTTCTCAGGTAATTTCTTTCTTCATCTCTTGATACTTCAAGGACTAAGCATCATTCTATTTGGGGGTGCTTTAAACCTGTAGCAAAAGTTAGCCAACTTGTGGGTTGTGTATAGTTTTTATTCTAAATAAATATACTTTGTGGCAAAGTCTTGTTTCCTTTTCTGTGATGAAAAATTGTCTAGAAATCTCACATTAGCATTCAAATTAGGATTTGTTCTTAAGAAACTGAAGATAATACGTACACAATAGTTTTTACATCTTTTCAAGAGCATTCATGCACTGAGTATCATTGAATGTACATAGCAGTAAGTTTCTTGAACTCACGATTAGTTTACTTAAATTACCGATCCTGTGAGAATCTAACCAAAAAGCCTCGATATGTGTGAATTATGAGTAATGGCACAGAGAAGTAGTTTTTCCAAGTATAGAAAATCACGCGACTACTTACTTGATCACTATCCGAATCTTATGCGAGAATTTAGGCTTTCTTTGGATCGACATAGCCGAAAATTCATACCTATTACAAATTTTATCACTAGTCGCCCCACTGAACCTTTCATCAAACCTTTCACTTTCACCAAAAACACTTTACCCATATATTAAACCCTAAATAAAATAACTCACCTAAACGATGAGTATGAGAAATAGGATGAAATGTGGAAAAATAAATAGAAAGACTTGTCCCAAATCAAAATCAGTCACTTGCTTAAAAAAAAATAGTAAGTCAAAAGAAAAATCAAACTCCCAAAAGTCAAATCAAAAGGAGTACAAAAGCTTAAACGTTCCAAGTATATATGGAAACCCGTGTGAGAAGCAGGGAAAGAAAATAAAGATTTCTCTAGTGTAAATATCTTGAATACCTTATTCTCTATTACTTTTCGTTTTTTATTTTCCATTCCATTTTCTTCTACCCTAACACCTAAGTCCCATAATACATAATAAAGATATCTAGCTCAATTGGGAGTAGGATGGTGATAAGAGCCCAAAACTGTAGTTTTAACCCTGTAACAGTCATACTTTTAGACCAATTATGTGAGTAATAATTAAGAGTTAATACCGATTCGTTTTTATCGTTTTGGGCTTCAAAGTCAATTATGTGCAGAAATGTGCCACTTTGATGAGATAAAGGAGAAATAGTTGGTTGCTAAGGAGTTCTGTGATTAAAGGCCAAGATTCAAAAAGACAAAGCCTTTGTAAAGCCCGTTCAAAAGCTGAAAAGTCGACGCGGGCAGAAACAGCACACAAAGTCAGTAGAACTTCCAAAGGCCGTATCTTTGGACTCAGACCTCGGAATTGGGCTTACCTTATGTCAAAACGACCGGCTCGAAAAGAGCTTTCCAATGGTCTAAGCCTTGACCCAATCAAAGGAGCAGAAGTGGACGAAAAGTCTATTGAAGCCAACTATAGCTGAAGAGGCCTTTTTGGACTGAAAGAATTGGGTTTTAGGCCTGATTCTCTGGCCCAAAACATGGCTCCAAGCCCATGCACGATTTTTGGATATGAAACATATAAAAACAAAAGCTTAGCTCTTTGTTAATGGTAGATAGTTAGGTTAGAAAATAAATTAGGTTAGGATAAGAAAAGTAGCCATTAAACCTTAGTTCTAGATCTAGTTTTAGATTAATTAATTAGTTTTTATTCTTGCCTTAAATTCAGTATTAAATTATTGTTATTGCTATTCATTAGATAAATAAAGTTAATTAGTTCTCCATAATCTAGTGTCATTTTTATTTATTTATTAGCTTAAATCTTTAGATGTACTTATTTGTCATTATTAGTTTAATTCAATTATTGCATGAGTAGTTTTGAATTGAGTTTAAACAAATAAAGTTCAAATCTTTATATCATGTCTTGTTCGAATTTGGTTGGGAATGATAGCGTGATGATTCTCGGCTAAACCTCCATTAGAGGGGGTTGCAAAGCCTTGATGAAAGCTTGATTCGTGTTAATGTTGAATAGTCGTAATTTCCTTTCCACTCTAGAAATGATTAGTTCACCATGAGAATAGGTGTAATCGTTCACATGCTAGTTATGAATTGGTAGAAATGTCATGTGTAATTAGGGATTAGGAATAACCAGGTTGTTCTCAAGCAGCGATTCATTCGGATTACTTACGATTCGTCGTTAGTGGATTAAGTTGAGCTAAGGTGGAATCAATCCCCCTCTAACTCCTTATCATAGAATCGATCTAGTATTCTCATAGTTGTTTAAATAGTCGACTAGTTGCATCTTGTGGGTAATTGCATCGTAGTCTAGTTATCATTTCGTAAATCTCTCATTAGACTTAGAGTAGAGTAATTAGACTAGAAAACACAGCATGCGGAAGGACTAGGAGTGGAACGAACTTCCTACTCCACTATATATGTTCAATAGATCGAGAGTAGAACAATCTTTGATAAATTTTAGCAACGTAATTAAGTTTAAGTTTACTTACGTTTTGAGTTTTATCGTTCATTTCGTAGGTAAACTTTATCTTTTTATCGTTTATCAGATGGTGTAATAATAAGTAGTAGACATGATTAATCGACCTCGGCTCTTCTGACTGTCATTGAGATGAGAGGAAATGTGTGCCACTACACACTGGAGTTAGCGAAACTTGAGTAGAAAAATTACGAGTGAATTTGTGTTTCGACACATACTGGTGAGAACTTATTTAGGGACGCTCTCCAAAAGGATCCAAAAACGGCCATACTTGTACATTTCAATGTAAAGTTCACTGTATGCATGTTCATATGTAGATGTTTTAATTATTGTATGCATATTAACTTTAGTTTTACAGGAATTAATCCTCGTTCCCTGCTAATGAGATGTATAGATATCTGAGATTAATTAAAGGAACAAACCTTTATTACTGAGTCATTATAGTATAAGTGACGTTTGTGAGAATCTTCTTTGGAAAACTCTCACGATGCTATAACTCGTCCACTAGGGAATTCCTAGTGGTTTAAGGCATTGTTGCATACGGTCAATACAACCGCTCTCTGCGAAACGAGAATTAGCTTAGGACTACACATTTTTTGCCACTTATCTGTTTTAATGTCTCTTCTTTGCTTGAGGACAAGCAAAGTGTTGTTTGGGGGTGGTGTGATAAGCACCCAAAACTGTAATATAAAATCCTGTAGAGACATAGCATTTTGGTTAATTATGTGCTTAATAATCATGAAATAATCATATTTTCGTGTTTTTGCAGGTTTGAGAAATCAACGTACAATTGAGGATAAAAGCCAGTATTTAAGCATGGAATAGTGTGTCTACATGAAGCATTTCGATTTATCCCACGTGAAGCCAAATGAAGCCCAACTAAAGCCAAGGAATCAAATAGGACTGTTCCCAGTCAGAACAGGATAAAAGTACCGAAAAAAACATCAAATTTCCAAAGCCTGTATCTGCTAGACCTGAACTCCAATAGTAGCAATTGAACCATCAGAATGATCAGTACGACGAGCTCTACACATATGTGGGAAGTTATAAAAGTCAACTTTTGGACCCGCCACTGGTCGAAGCATGAGGTACCCACTATGCGGACCCACAAAAATTGGTGACCAAGCTCACACGTTAAGCTTCCGCACAAGTAAAGTTGCATTGAAATAAATCAAAGACTTTTGTGCATAACTTAGCACAAAATTCATCAAATTTGATGAGGTGGTTTGAAAGTTGATTTTGGAGACAAAGTCTTGATTAGGTGGATGCAAATTAAGTTTTAGGCTTGATTAGGTGGATGCAAATTAAGCTTTATGCTTGATTAAGCGGAAAATGATTAAGCTTTGGCAACAAAGTCCTAATTGGTTGGCAAATGATGTGGTGGCATGGAAAAAAAATCAAATGGACATTAAATAATGCAGTTGAGAGTTGGAAAATTTATGTAGGATGAAAGAAAATTAGCACTCTCACTTCCTATAAAAAGAAGGTTTCATTAGCAAGAAATAACTTTGGCTCCTTAGTTAAGTTTTGTTATGGAGTTGAAAGTTTTCATATTTGTATTTTTAAGTTAATTAGATAATATATTTTAAAGTCTAAGTTATTAATAAAAGTCATTTCTAAGTTGAGTATTGCAATATTAAGTAATTAGTAGAATTTTCTTTTCTTATGTTTCTTATGTTTCTTATGTTTAGTTTAATCAAAGTTGAGTAACTTGCAATTTAAGTCATTTTGGAAAATAGTTTTAAAATATTTGTAAAATCCTACTCACTAAATCTCCTCCTAGAGAAACCTCCATTTGGTTGTTAATTAGAGTTCTAGCCCATAGGTTTGGAACGAAACCCTCACTCCAATTATATTTCAACGTGTACGTGAGTGAGGTACTTGAACAAATGTACTCGAGTGTGTATTGAGAAAAAAATCTTAAAACGTGCAAAAGTACAATTGTCAATGGGTATTCCTTGAATGTGGCGGGAATGACCCAAAGTATTCATTGAATATGCCATGAATGACCTATTAGTGTTATGATAGGTATTCCTTGAATGTGACAGGAATGACCCAATATATGTGTTCATTGAATGTGTCATGAATGACATGTTAGTATTATGATGGGTATTCCTTGAATGTGGTGGGAATGACCCAAGGTATTCATTGAATGTGCCATGAATAACACGTTAGTGTTATGATGGGCATTCCTTGAATGTGGTGGGAATGACCCAAGGTATTCATTGAATGTGCCATGAATAACTTGTTAGATAGATGATGGGTATTCCTTGAATGTGGTGGGAATGACCCAAGGTATTCATTGAATGTGCTATGAATGACATGTTAGTGATATAATGGGTATTCTTTGAATGCGGCGGGAATGACCCAAGGTATTCATTAAATTTGCCATGAATGACCTGTTAGTGTACGTTATGATGCGTATTCTTTGAATGTGGCAGAAATGACCCAAGGTATTCATTGTATGTGCTATGAATGACATGTTAGTATTATGATGGGTATTCCTTGAATGTGGCGGGAATGACCCAAGGTATTCATTGAATGTGTCATGAATGACATGTTAGTGTTATGATGGGTATTCCTGGAATGTGGCGGGAATAACCCAAGATATTTATTGAATGTGTCATGAATGACATGTTAGTGTTATGATGGGTATTCATTGAATGTGACGGAAATGCCCCAAAGTATTCATTAAATGTGTCATGAATGACCTGTTAATGTTATGATAAGTGGTATTCCTCTAATATGCAGGACAAACCATGTTTTATAAATTAGACTTCAATGTCTTAAATGAGGTTTGATTATAAATGGAAATTTGACTGGCTGAGATAAATCCTTTTATTGTGATGTATAACTCTATTTTGCAGGAGGGTAGGATATGTTAATCTTGTATGCAGAGACGTAAATATCCTACCCTAAGACGACGTGTTGGCTTAAAGGTAAAGTGCACAAACTCATATTTAATTAAGTTATCATATGTGTAATAAGTGGAATGTAAGTGGTATTTATGTTGTTAGTTATTTTGGAAAGTGAGAATGATGAGTACTGCTATATGAGATTCCTTGGAAATATATATTGGGATTGAAATCTTACTTGAGAAGAAACTACATGCCGTTTTGAAAAAACGGAGCTAAATTGTCTTCCAAATTAAAATGATTGTAATAGTATATTTCTTGATTTAAAAGATTGAACATACTGCTATATTATTTTGTATTTGCTCTTACTCATACCAACAAATTCAATTTGCTGACTCATGTTTGCTTTCATTTGCAATGTGGGTGTGTTTTTGGAAACATAGATGATAGAATGAAATGGATGATGGCGCTTGATTTGGATTCGCTCTTGGAGCCTTACTAGTTTAAGTTTTCTGAAGTGTAAAGTTTTGATTTGAAACAAATGTAATAGAGTTGGTTAGTAATTCTTGAATTTGTGAATGAAGAGTTGTTCTTTCAGTTTTAATTTGATCTCATATTTTATTGTCGTGTAAGAGAATGGGTAATTAGGGTTTCGTTTTATTCTAGGTTTTCAGATGATTGAATAGGGTGACGATTGAGATAATTATATCTTGAATAATTCCCTATTTTAAATTTTCTTTAAATTTGGGGTGTGACAGTTAGTGAATTTATTTATCCAGTGTGCTTCAAATATTGGTGATTTTTCTTGAGCCTCAAGGAGAAAATGATGAGTACGTATTTGTACGACTTGAATTGATATAAGGATATATAAGTGGTGGTGCTGGTTTGAATAGGGAAGAAAAGAAGGCAACACTGATTGATGTTTTCTTATCCCTAGCTTCACGATGCCTTACAGATACAAGTAGGTTATTCAGGGTATGTTGGGTAAGAATTGCTTAATCATTCTTATAGTATCCAGGGTATAGGGTATGTGTGTATAGTAGTCCTGAGGGATGCATTAAAGATTGTTCAAGGCAAGTTATAAATTACTGAACATTATGGGCTATGGAAAATGAATGGGTAATCTTTTATATGCATACTCAAATCGGCAAGAAATCCAAAATTTTAACTAATTACATGAATACTTTCGATATCATTTTTATGTCCTCTACTAACTATGGTCCTTAGTAATTAGTGGAAAATTCGTTCTTGGCATCACCTCGGAATATCCTACATTTAGCTCAAATTATTAGTTAAATACTGTATATGAGATGCCACTTCTTTTATTTTCCTACTTAGGTTTTTTGTGTAAACAGCAGGGTTAGAGACTTGAGCAAGTACAATGAATGGACAATGTCGATCACTTACTTTTACAGTAAGTCAAAAAATAAACACAGACAAATATACTTATTACAAAAATGTTTAATAGTTGAAGAAGATCGACTTCATATAAAAATATACTATTTTTTATAGTGGCATATAATTTACATTAGACTTTAGTCTTTTAAATTCATTCAAATCTTAAGTCTACATAGGTCTTTAATTTTCGACATTTAATCTTTCAAAAAAAAAACTTGATTGGACCACCTAGAGGCCGATTAGTCCGCCTAGCTCGCCTAATCGGTCCACCAATTTTTTAAACGGCTTGGGCCTAGGCGAGGCGGTTTGGCACCTGGACTAGCGCCTAGAGACCGTCTAGGCGGCCGCCTAGACCGATTTTTAGAACACTGCTTTTACTTTAAGAACACACAAGAACTCAAAAAGGCCCAAGCATGGCCCGACATCCAATTGCAACAAGCTAGGTCGATTATTTGATGTATGTGATCTGAATGAACTCCCATACATCCATAGAAATCACCATTGAAAAGCTTTGAATGTACAGTGCACACCAACGCTACACTTGAATCATCAAAAGAGTGAATAGTTGGGGGTTTCAATGTTCCACGGCAGTACAATGTTATGGGCTATGGAAATGATCCTAAGCTGTAGGCTGAGCCCAATAAGTTAAGTGGGTGTTTGGGTCTCATGTTTGGTTGTGATTTTTCTTAAAAGCTATTTTATCAAATCACATTTCGCACTATATTTCTCGATATATGTCGGCATATCACGGCATAAAGTACTAAAATCTAAAACATCTGGGCAATTCATTTGCCTTGAGCGCCCAAAGTGTTTCCCTCACAGAAAAATAGTTTTTTAACTTGAAAAACAAGTTTTACCTAATTATCATAAAACTAGTTTTTGGGACCAAAAAGTGTTTTTTAGATGAAAAACTATTTTTTTTTAAATAGAGACCAAACACATTTTTTTTTTTTTTTACTAATAAACACTTTTTAGCAATAAATAAATAGGATCCAAACACCCCCTAAAACTAGAAGGGCTTAATGGCCTTGACTAGACAAAGACACCGTTTGGATAGGATGTCCTGGGAAATGGCTGGGGAAGAAATGGTGGACATGGACAATGGCCTGGACCAACAGTAACTAAGCTTCGGGCCTTGAAGGCTAAATGTATGTGTTAAGCTTCATTTCCGAAATTTAGGTGAGGATGATTTCAGGAATAAAAAAATATATATATAATCCCACATTTGGTCCATAAAACCCAAATTTTCATTTTTGGCAACATTTTAACTTGAGAATTGACTTGCTAGGCAAAAGCATTGGGCACTTGATTTTCTCTTGAATCAGAGAACATCCCACTAAACTAAACTAGCCAAGTTCAATAAATTTCTCTGGGAATATAGGGGATAATATATATGTTAGAGTAACAATTTGTTACTATGTTTAGTATCAGCAAGTATCTTGTAGGATATATATCTATTAGCAAATATCTTGTAATCTTATTAAGTGTATTATCTTTTCCTAGATATGTGGATCTATGAGATCTCTGTATTCATGTATATATAATACTAGAAACATCAATAAAGATCATCAGAAATATTCAGTAAAACATCTTTGACATGGTATCAAGAGCCAACTCCGATTTCCTTTTTATTACCCCATTACTATAGGAATCGGAGCCTTTTTTGGTGTTTTGATTTTTTTTCTTTCTGGTCATATAATACAATCTGTTACACTATATCAGATTGTATTTATTACCCTCTTCTTCCTTATCGTTCTTGTCTATTGATATAGTTCATTGTTTATGTTCTATATCATAATGACAGACGTACCTACCAATAATGATTCCGTTATTGTGCATTCCAATAACGATTCGACTGTCATGTCTTCTAACTCGAAGAGTCACTTAGTTACTGCTGCCGGATTTGCTGCCCAGTTAGGTATATCTAACTCTGCTCTTATTGCTTTTACTGGAAATAGTGATTGGATAATTGACACGGGTGCTACTGATCATATGACTTGCGATCGCTATAAATTTAACCATTTATAACACCCCTATTTTTATTCTGCTTTTTAATTAAATATATATAAAGTTAAATAATAATAATGATAATAATAATAATAATAATAATAATAATAGATAAAAATAAAAAGGATAAAGATTAGAAAGAGATAGGGTAAAGAGGATAAACCCCATTCCCTATTTTTAAGGGATTTTTGAAAAAAAAAATAGTGTTTACACAGGAGTTTACACGAAGAGTTTTAAACAATGGAGAGAGAGAGAGAGAGAGTTTTACTCAAAGAAGAAAATGAAGGTTTTTTGCTGGGAATTTGCTGGCAATAGGAGCGTATCACGAGTGAGTAGTCTAAATCTGTATATATATGTATAATTAATTGATTATCATATGGTTTATAATAGTTGTGTATTGATTTAATTGTTAGAACTTTGAAGTCAAAAATTATTGAATTGAACAAAGACGCATTTGGTATACTGAGTTACAGACGCCAAAGTTTATTTAATTGTGGAATATGGGTTTCATGGGCTTTGTTTATTTGCTCTATGGGAATATGGTGAAGTAAAGTGCATGGCTTAAAGTGTCTATATATTCATGTTAGTAGCTTACAGATGCGAACTTTAAAGGTTGAAGTGCTTAATTTATATATATATATATATAAAGGTTGTTTATAGCTACAGGTGTGAACTTTAGAGATTACTACTTTAACTAGTGTTATTAGGTTATAAGCGGGAATGTTTATTTGCCATGCATGAGATAGTTATAGGTACAACTGTATAGAATATTTTTAGATCCAACTTTGATTAACGATACATGCTCAATAGCGGAAATGTTTGGCTATTAAACATGAAAATATTTCTCCCTGTTCAATGATTTAATACAGTGTTGTCTTATTTGACTTGACACACAAGATGATATCTAACATCTGGAAAGTGATGATTTTGTGTGCTTGAAATACACTGTCGACTATTTGTTTATCTTGCTTGTGCACGTGAATGTTTATAAGAAATAAACCATGACATGGGATGCCAACGTATTAGTATTTTAGACGAGTTTTGATTACTCAGATGGATTGTACAAGGCTAAGTCGTCACACTTTACTAATGCATTAGCTTAACCTTATTTTAGTTTTGAACTTATCTATTACCTTTACTTTTGTATATAGACGATGAGCATGACCCTTCCTATTAAATCATATGAGGTCTCAGATCGTATATATCTAATACTAATAACGGATGTATAAGTACTGACATGGGTGTTTATGTTATTGCAAAATTTGGTGTTGTTTGGTCCTATTCAAGTCATGAATTTTGTCTGATTTGGAGACGAATTTAAGTGTGTTTAGAGATTGATTTTGGTTTTCTTTAAAGCATGTTAACTAAGTGTTATCCGCCCTCTTTCAAACTCAAAAAGCCCTATAGTATTTCGGTTTATGTAGAAGGAGTTACACCCTTCGGAAGTTGGCACGTCAGAATTTGTTGACTGCAGAAATCCGGTCTGTGCATGGTTTGGAATCGAGTTTTCACATAGTTAGGGTCAGATTCAAACTCTCGCCAAAACATTAAAAAAAATGAGTTTTCTGAGTCTTCTTTCCAACCCAATTGGCCTCAACGCATTCCGAGGTCTGTGGAGATAAATATAAGGTCTGGAAGTTTGGTTGACAGAAAATAGTGCGTCAGAAATCAGTTTATGCGCACTGTGTTCAAGTCAGTTTTAAAATAGTTAGGATGAGAGTTAGAATTTTTATAAAACATAAAAAAATAAGATTTGGAAATCTTCTTTCTATTCCAATTGGCCTCATCGCATTCCGAGGCTCGTGGAATTAATTATGGTGTTTGGAAGTTTGACTGGCAGAAAACAGTGCGTCAGAAATCAGTTTCTGCGCACTGTGTTTGAGCTTAGTTATCAAACATTTAGAATGAGATTGAGTATTTTTGTAAAACATAAGAAAGTAAGTTCTGTGTGTTAGCTTTTCAACACAAAAAGTTTCGATGCATTTGGACACTTGTGGAAAGCGTTGTGTCATTCGGAAGATAGTCCGTCATAAATCTAGTTTGTTGAAAAATTAGGATTTTTACCGTTTTCAACTTAAGTTTTCTTCTAGATGGGCTGAGGTTGGGACTTTGAGTTCTGCATTAAAAAGTATGTCTACATACCCTAGTTTCTAAATATTTAAGTTACATGTCATTTGGATGAATATAGGAAAAATTATAGCATTGACTATGTGGCTGATAAGAACTACGAAGGCTTGATTCCAATCTTGAAAAATTTGGATACGTAGGCAGCTTTGAGCAAAAGTGTAGCCAATATATTATATATTATATATTAGTTTTTGTGATAACTATATATTATATATTAGTTTTTGTGATAACTATATGTGTAAATGTTAGTACTTAATTGTATACGTGATTGTGGTTGTTTAAAATGTATTCATGAGACATTTAACTAATGCGTTATTCCTGATTGAACTTTTTGATATCTAAGATTTATATAATTGATAATGAGGTGAGTTGATTAGTTATTGTGTTTGGAATCTTTAGTAATGATTCTATTGTTTGAGACGATGTTTATTTTGTACTGAAAATATTATAATAAGTGAGAACTCTTGAGTGTTAAAATCTGGTGTAAAAGTGTCCAATGAAAATCTAATGTGTCGCCCACATCTTTAAATCTCTCAACGCCTCTTTGATGAAAAGAAATGAAATGAAATGTTTATGACTAATTATGTCATGTGAAAAGCCGCCTTAGAGAGGAACTAAGACATTCGCCTTGCGGGTTGGCTGTACTCCTTGAATGTACGAGAATGTAGGTGGGTATTCTTTGAATGTGGCGGGAATGACCCAAGATATTCATTCATTGAATGTGCCATGAATGACCTGTTAGTGTTATGATGGGTATTCCTTGAATGTGGCAGGAATGACCCAAGGTATTCATTGAATGTGCCATGAATGACCTGTTAGTGTTATGATGGGTATTCCTTGAATGTGGCGGGAATAACCCAAGGTATTCATTGAATGTGCCATGAATGACCAGATATTTTGTTATGCCCAAAAGAGGCTTTGTGTATGTGTATGGAAAGCCCAGAGATGGCTGTGACTCACAAGTTACGAGTTTACAAGATGAAAGTATGTTTCCTGGAGGCGATATCCCGCTTAGGACATATGTCTTGTAGTGGTACTCGGTGTGAGTGAGGCACACGGATATGTGTGATTTGGCAAATGTGTGTAGTGCAAATCGTGGAGTAGGAACTAAAGGTTGGGCTGTGTATTTGAATAAATGAGTCAACAAGATAATTAATAAGCAAAGTAAAAATATTGATTTTACGTGTGATGGAGTTATTGCATATGATGTATATGATTTCTTATGAGAAATATATACGTGGTTTGTATGAGTTGATACTCACAAGGGATGAATGTACTCCTTGGTTGTGACTTTTCCTCGTTCTCATAAGTAGACGAGTGATATTAAAGAAAAATATTGATTTTATGTGTGATTGAGTTATTGCAGATGAATATTTATATATTATGATGTATATGATTTCTTATGTGAAATTTATGTGTGGTTTGTATGAGTTGATACTCACAAGGGATGAATGTACTCCTTGGGTGTGATATTTCCCCATTCTCATAAGTAGACGAATGGTTTTTAAGTAAAAGTATATGAATTGTGTGATGTTATGGATGTGAAGTGTGACTGTGAATAATATTAGTAAATGATTGTGGTTTCTATGTGACTGCGAAATGACTATAACTTGATATGTTATTACGAAAATATTAATGACTTGTGATAGTCTGAGATCTATGGTTATGCACGCAGAAACTTTATGACGTAATGATGTCATATGAATGACTACCCTTGATATAGGTATTATGATAAGTGGTATTCCCCAAATATGTGGGACGAACCAGGTTATATCAATTAGACTTAAATGTCTTAAATGAGGTTTGGTTATGAATGGAAATTTGACTGACTGAAATAAATCATTTTATTGTGATGTCTAACTCCGTTTTGCAGAAGGGTAGGATCTATTAATCTTTTCTGTAGGGACGTAAATATCCTACCCTAAGACGACGTGTTGGCTTAAAGGTAAAGTATACCAAACTCACATTTAATTAGGTTATCCTATGTGCATTTAATAAATAGAATGTAAGTGGTATTTATGTTGTGAGTTATTTTGGAAAGTGAGAATGATGAGTTGTTATATGAGATTCTTAGAATTTTGGAAAACGAAACTATATTGTCTTCCAAGTTGAAATGGTTGGTAATGTTATATTTATTAATTTGAAATATTATTATATATATTTTGTTGTTAGTCTACTCATACCAGCAAATTCAATTTGCTGACCCATGTTTGCTTTGTTTTGCAACGTGGGTGTGTTCTTGGGAACATAGATGGTGGAGTGTAGTGGATAAGGACACGTGATTTGGAGTTGCTCTTGGAGTCTTCTGGTTTAAGATTTTCTAAAGGGTACGGTTTTGTTTTAAGACAGATGTAATAGAGTTTGTTAGTTTCTTTGTAGTTTAATAATGTAATTTAAAGATTGTTCCTTTTAGTTTTCTTTTGATTTCAGTTTTGTATATATCATGTTTGATAACAAGGTTTTGGATTTTGTTTCACCCCGGGTTTCCAGATAATTAAATATAATTGTTTTAAATATTGTCTGGAAATTTGGGGTGTGACACCATTTCTCGATCCTCTAGTTGTTCCAAATCAGTCATTACTAATGCTAATGGTGTGTCATCTCCAGTTGTTGGTGTTGGCATTGTACCTCTGTCCCCTTCTTTATCTATCCATGATGTTTTATTTGTTCTATCAATAAACTATAACCTTCTCTCTATTAGCCAATTAACCAAATCTCATAATTGTGTTGCCTTATTCTTTCCTACTCACTGTATTTTTCAGAACACCCTTACCAAGGAGAATATTGGCAGTGGTAAACAAAGTGGAGGATTGTACTATCTAGAGGATGGTTGTCAACGGTCCAATCAAGGAGTTCAAGCTCATGTTATGAGTGATGATAAGGTTAATTAAAAAAAATGCGAGATTTGGCTTTGGCATAGACGACTAGGACATCCCTCATTTGGTTATCTTAGGAGATTATTTCCATCTTTATTTAATGGTTGTAGTCTTTCTGATTTTGCTTGTGAAACCTGTGTAATAGCGAAAAGCCATCGTACTGTTTTCTCTTAGAGTGATAATAGAGCTGATGCTCCTTTTTCTTTAGTTCATTCAGATGTTTGGGTCCTGCCCCACATCCTACACATAACGGGATGAAATAGTTTATTACTTTTGTCGATGACTGCACTTGGATGACCTAGGTATATTTTTTGAAACATAAAAGTGATGTCTGTACAGTTTTTCCCCTTTTCCGTCAGATGGTGCTCACACAGTTTGGAATCTCTGTAAAGGTTGTTTGCTCTGATATTGGGGGTGAGTATTTCAAAAAGGAATTGACTGGCTTTATGCATTCGGCTGGTATTCTACATCAAACCTCTTGCTCTTATTCCCCAAAGAAAATGGGGTTGCGAATCGAAAAAACGACATCTTTTAGAGGTCACTCGGTCTTTATTAATTGGTGGTCATGTCCCATCTCACTTATGGGGCGAAGCTTTGACCTCTGATGTTTACTTGATGAATCGTACACCTTCTAGTGTTGTCCAATTTCGGAGACCCTTATATGTGCTTTCTGATCACTGTACGCTTCCGCCCATTGTTCATTTAGCACCCTATATCTTCGGGTGTGTGGTGTATGTTCACTTACATACATAACAACGCACCAAACTTGATCCACGTGCGTTGAAGTGTGTCTTTGTTGGGTATAGCTCAACTCAGAAGGGTTATAAGTGTTATCATCCATCTTCTAAAAAAAAATCTGTCTCAATGGATGTCATTTTCCATGAACACGAACTTTTTTATGCGGAGATCACTGATTTTTCACTTCAGGGGGAGAATAGAAATGAAATACAGAATCATGATGATATACTGGTCTTTGATTTATCGAGACCACAATCACCTAGTGATAAAAACTCAGTAGAAGAAGTCGATGTGAAGATCAAGTCCATGATAGTACATTACCTCCTAAGACGGATCCAATGATCCAATCTTCTCCAAAAGACCTATTAGAGGTATCGCCTGACTCTATTATTATTATAGTTTTAGTGAATTATATGTTTTTTTTTTCTATTGTTATTCTTTCATTGCAATACAGAACAAGATGGAATAAGTTGGTTGGGTTCTTTATATATATATTTGGATTTTCGATTGGAATTTGATTATGGTGTTTTGAATTTGTGATGAAATGGAATGTGATATGCATAACAATTTTATGAAGGCACTGTGTGAGGTGATTGGAATATTTAAAAAACCAGGGATTTTTTTTTAAATAAAAAATTTATATACCACGGTTATGATAAAAGAGTAACAAATATGGTGACTTTATACCACAGTTTCTAAAAATATCAATACTTCGTAATGGTCTAATACCACGGTTTTGAAATCGCTATTACCACGGTTCTAAGAAAAACCGTGGTTAATAAGTACAAGTTTAAAACCGTGGTTAATAAGTACAAGTTTATACCACGATTTTGCTAAAAGTATTTACCACCAGCTGATATCACGGTTTAAAAACAGTGGTATATTACATTTTCTGTAGTAGTGTTAATTTCAATACTCATAATGTTGGTGATTCTAATATTCATGATGCTAATCTACCTAGTCTTAATTCTGAACTAGTTCAATATCATCTTCCACCTCGATCTAACCGTGGCCAACCACCAATTCAATATGAACTTGATCCTAAAGCTAAAGTGAAATATCCCATAAGCAACCATGTGTCATCTCACAAGTTGTCCAAGTCATATGCATCTTATGTATTCCAATTATCATCTGTCTCTATTCCTAGTAAAATGCAGGAAGCTTTAGCAGATTCTAGATGGACCAAAGCTATGGCAGAAGAAATGGCAGCATTGAAAAAGAATGCCACTTGGGAACTTGTAATCTTACCAAAGGGAAAGAAGACAGTGGTGCAGATGGGTATCTACAGTCAAGCTCAAAGCAGATGGGGCTATTGAGAGATACAAAGCTTGGCTAGTTGCGAAAGGGTATACACAATCTTATGGTGTTGATTATCAAGAAACTTTTGCACCGGTTGCTAAACTCAATACTGTGATAGTACTTTTGTCATTAGCATCTAATAAAGATTGGCCTCTTCTTCAGTTTGATGTAAAAAATGCTTTCTTGCATGGAGATCTTACTGAATAAGTATATATGGATCCTCCCCCAGGTATACCAGAATACTCATATACAACAATGGTCTGTAAACTAAAGAAAGCATTGTATGAGTTAAAACAGTCCCCAAGAGCTTGGTTTGGCAGGTTTACCAAGTCTATGAAGAAGTTCGGCTACAAACAAAGCAACTCGAATCACACTTTGTTTTTAAAACATAAAAGAGGTAAAATCACTACTTTGATTATCTATGTTGATGATATGATGGTGACAGGTGATGATCATGAGGAGATTTCTAGCTTACAACAATATCTGGCTTCTGAATTTGAAATGAAACAGCTCGGAGACCTTAAATATTTCCTTGGGATTGAGGTAGCCTGATCAAAGAATGGTAACGGAAATACATTCTTGATTTATTATCTGAGACGAGAATGCTCGGATGTAAGCCAGTTGATACTCCCATTGAGCAGAACCACAAGCTATTTTTGTGTTTGAATGCAACTCCAACCGATAAGGGGAGATATCAGAAGGTTGTAGGGAAACTGATCTATTTATCGCATACCAGGCCAGATATTGCGTATGCTGTTAGTGTCATGAGTCAATTCGTGCATGACTCACGAAACCTCATATGGATGCTGTAGAGCGCATATTGAGATATTTGAAATCTGCTCCGGGTAAAGACTTATTGTTCTCGAAACATGATCACCTAAAAGTAGAAGACTACACTGATGCAGATTGGGCAGGTTCAGCCGACAACAGAAGGTCTACCTCAGGATACTTCACTTTTGTAGGCATAAACCATATGACTTGGAGGAGTAAAAAACAGCCAGTAGTATCAAGATCAAGTGTTGAAGCTGAATATAGAGGTATGGCATATGGGGTATGTGAGTTGCTGTGGTTGAGAAATCTGTTGAAGGACTTGGGTTTTAAACCAAGAGTGGAAATGAATCTATATTGTGACAATACGTCAGCTATATAGATAGCTCATAATCTTGTTCAACATGATCGGACGAAGCATGTGGAGATTGATAGACATTTTATCAAAGAGAAACTTGAAGCTGGAATTATTACTTTTCCATTTGTAAAGTCTGAAGACCAACTAGCAGATATCCTTACTAAAGCAGTGGCTAGCAAGGTGTTTAATAATTCTCTTGTCAAGTTGGGTATATGCGATATCCACGCACCGACTTGAGGGGGTGCTGAAATAAGGTATGTAGGGCGCAGGGCGCGCCTTTGTCCAGGCATATCCAAGCACGGGGCGTGCTCAACCACCTAGAGGTTCGTCAAGACAAGAGCATGGGGCGCGCCTTTGTCCAGGCATATCCAACCACCTAGAGGTTCGTCAAGACAAAAGCGTGGGGCGCGCCTTTGTCTAGGCATATCCAAGCGCGCCCGCGCGCTTAACTCTTTTCAAGTTGGGCATGTGCGATATCCACGCACCAACTTGAGGGGGGGTGTTAGAGTAACAATTTGTTATTATGTTTAGTATTAGCAAGTATTTTATAGGATATAGATATATTAGCAAGTATCTTGTAATCTTAGTAAGTGTATTATCTTTTTCTAGATATGTAGATCTAGGAGATCTTTGTATTCATGTATATATACTACAGGAAACATTAATAAAGATCATCAGAAATATTCACTAAAACATATTTGACAATATATTTCATAGAACTATTTTTAACTTTTTTATTTTCGAACTCAATAAAATATTTTTCATAAAATATATGCTTTAAAAAATGATGCAGCTCCTACCAAGGAGTAGAATGAAGCATAGAAAAAGTTCCAACATTTAGCTCGGTCCGACCAGTCACTAAGTCTTCAATTTGAAGTTACAATTTTCAAGTCTAGTATCAGAAACTGTAAAACCAACACCTTGGAGCCTATCGTTAGCTTGATGTACTGTTAGATTGTTGGTTATGTGCACCTGTCAATGCTAGCAGATAGAACACCAAAAGACGTGTCATCAAGGAATGGGGGATGGGCAGAGAGGCTTGCTAGAGCTAAATTATATAAATGAAATTTGTTACTCTGTCAGTCAGACAATCACAAGAATATAGAGATATAGAGGTGGAGGGACCTTACCTCATTTACAGACAGGTCAGTTTAGCATGGGGTGCACCCTCTAGACCATATTTCTTTTTGAAAAGCCCCAACTACCGAACACCATGCCTTCACCTTCAGTACTGGCTGCTGCCCCCTCCATCCCAAACAAACACCAATTATGGGCATTGAGTCTTACCATTCCTATATATTGCCATATTTTACGATAAGCTTCTATCCAAGGAAACATGTAGTCATGTGCTGCAACAAAAGTAGCAACGCAGGATAATTGATTGCACGCGTGATTGAATGCACTTATGCACATCATGCTACGTTATTTAATGTTCACGGGGTAAAACTTTTTCATGAGTATGAATATAGCACCCCGTATATAGAACCTACATTTGAACGTGTTTTTAAGGTGCTAAAATAGTTTTACTCTAGTTTTTATGCTAAGCTAGCATCTTCATTTAAATTGGTCCAAATGCAATATTAAGTTGGTGAATTTGGTTTTCTTGTCAGTTATAGAAGTTGCCACGTGTACGTGCAGACAAATCAAACCAATCAGCTTACCTCTTGTCATCTTGTGAGAGCCATTCGAGGTAAATCCAAAGTTCCAAACTGATTCCACATTCATGGGCATGGTCAAAACTTTAACAAAATTACCGGCACATGAACTCCATCTGAATTGGAATTTTTTTCGTACTTCTACCGTAGTAACGTAGTCGTAACTGTACTGTTGCATAGATCTCGACAAAATGATTCCTCCCTATCTTCTTAGAATCTTAGCGCATGTCATTACACGTGTCGTTTTATGAAACTGAAAAATCCCATTTACCACGCACGCTTCTAAAACGTGACTCCATGACTCCCTCCCTCCCGCATGCACGACACGATACGTTACTAACGTTTGCATGAGTGCCACGTGGACTTTCCAGGATATTAGTGTCGGCTAAATTATGAATTTAGTCACAGAGTAAGACTGAGAGATGCTCGGTGTGAAGTGGGAAGCTTTAAAGCATGATTTTATGGAAAGTTGAAGGCACTATTTTCGTGATAAGTTTCTAACGTTACATGGAATCGCTTATGCAATATGAGTTGAATACTTGAATCGCTTAGCAACTGCATTTGAATCACTTGCATACATGCTCAGGCAGTACACTATCCGATCGTCAAACTTTTTGAAGGGGCGAAGCCTTATATATTGAGAAATTTTTGTACTCCCCCTCTCTCCATCCTGCACATGCTCTGGTTCTTGACACTATGGTGTCGTCAAGAACTCAAGGGTGCAACCATAATTCAAGAAAAATTGTTGATCACTTGAATACTTGATCCCATATCAAAAGTAAATATATTTCAACAGGCATTGTAATTTTTGTAACTTCTTGTACTACGGGTGCAACAGTAGCACAGTTACCGCACAGTTACAGCTTTTCAATTTTTCGATAACTAAGAATCAAAGCATCGTCAGGTTGCTTAGAGACATTTAAGATACCAATTAAAGAAACTCAAATTTTGTGAACCATATTATCACGATTAAATATTTAGAATGATGAGAGCATAAAAATAAACCGGCCAACATAAGAAAATGTTACTAGGACGTGAGAAATGTTAGCATTTTTCTTATTATCGAAAAAAAAGAGAAATGTTAGCATTTTACAGTTAATAAAACCCAATTGACTAGTCAAACCAAAGTCAAAGCTTAAGCTGAATTTGCATTAGCTTAAATAACTAAGATATATCTCAGTTCTATAGACCAGAAAAAGAAGTGCTGAAGAAAATCTAAAGATATTATTATGAATTGACCGAGTTGGGTCAACTTAATAGGCATTCATGAAGAACTAATTATTAAGACTCAACAATTGACACTACAGACTCGCACACTCCCTTGAACTTAATTACATGGCCAAATTAACATATAAGAATGAAGAACACCTAAAATCAAAATAAAATAAAAATCAGCAATCACATATTACTGTATTCACAGCCTGACTTGATCACCTTCACATCATAATTAATCGCCATTTACATAACCAGCTCATTCACCCAGCCAATATCAGGTCCAGTACTACCACCATTGCTGTTCAAACCATCTTCATTAATAAAATTATCCCTTGATCTAGCAGGCACATTTAAAGTACTCGGGGAGAGACAGAATTGGAGTTGATCCTCATATTCTGGAGAAAAAACACCATCACCCCATGACAAATTTTCAGTACCAGAACTTGGACAAGCTACTGAGCTCAGATCTAGAGTTTGCAAAGAGTTGACAAGTTCCATAGGAACACACTTGTAACTCAAATACTCTGAAACAGATCGTTTAGTACTAGCCGAGAAACTTGAATTAGGACTTAATATTGAAGCCTCATTAAATCGAGAAAGTAAAGAATAACCACCTTCCTTGTTTGAACTTGGAGAGATAGGTGAAGAGAGTTTTGGAGATATTGGTGGTGATAAATGAGAAAGACCCATTAAAGTAGAAGTCGGCGAAGACGCCATTGAATGACAAAAATAGCAACAATGATTTGACATCGAACTTGATGGAGAACAAGAACTCAAATGATTTGACATCGAACTTGATGGAGAACAAGAACTCAAAGGCAAGACGCGGAGGTGGCGAGGAGTGTGTGCAAAGAAACATACTTTTCTAGTACAATTCCTGCCATCTTTGCAAGCATGAGTCCTATACCTAGCTGGATGTAGCCAACATTCGAAAACTCCATGAGCAAACTCACAAGAATCGCCTCGAGGACAAGTTCCATGGCGAAAATCAGCACAAGCATTGCCAGAGTAATGAAAACGTCGAGGGTCTCTTCGCCTTGCCTTTTCACCAGGGTGAGCGAATGGACAATCAGTCCAGTCATGACTACGGCTTCGCATGCACCTACGAATCTTGAATTCATACATTCGGAACTCATCGCTTGAGTATGGATCACTTTCTTCCTCATAATCATCACATCCACTTGCTGGGAATTCTTCCATGGAGTGTTTTGATTTGTTGAGTAGCTTTCTTGGTGGAAGAATGATGTCTTTGAGGGTATTTTTGGTAGAGTAAAATGGATAAGAGTGTTCTTCACAAATGCTAGACATCTTTGCCATATGAATAAGAATGAGTTGAAGACAAAAAATACAACTATGTAGCGAAAATAGTATAAGCCATTAGAGATTTGAGGGAATGAGGTGTGATGGAGAGCAGTGGAGTTGTTGAAGGCTTAAAAAGAGAAGGGTTGAGTTAACATTCATAAGAAATGACGTTGAGAGTGGTGTGAGGTATGGGGGGTGATATGCGTGTCTGCTTTGTATTTGGTGCATACATGCACACCCTACATGTGTCAGCTCTTAATGAATAGTCATTCTCCACTTTGTCCACCAAACATCGAATTAAATTGTCATTACGGTTTACACCAGTTATTTGCTTCTCAGATATTACAGCCCAATGACAAAACCCAATAATAATTTTACCATAAGTCTGGGTACCTTTTAATTTCACAGTAAATCCAAAAGTGGATTGACGTCACCTTATGTCATCAATTTTTACATCTAATTTTGGCTCAATGACACATTTTGGTTAATAATTTCAGCTCAAAAACAAACCAGGCTATCGTCCGATCCCTTTAAATTTTCATATGAAAAATGAAAATTTACATAGTATTTTTAAATATGCAAATTTCAATTTACATATGTAAAATTAAATTTGCACAGTATTTTACATATGAAAATTTAAATTTATATAATGATGTCAGCCCGTATATTTGGACTTAGAGCAAAATTAAAATTCAAGTGGACTTAGAGCGAATTTTTTTTTAAAATTGGGCTCTCATTCCAATTACTTATATTTGTTTATGGCGGGATTGGATTTATGGGCTTGAAAGAATTTATATAGATTTGGGCCCTTAGTTCCTATGCTCGACACAGTATGTATCTTTGGGTGCGATTTGAGGATATTGCATCCTAATGTGCTTGCTTGGTGGTAGTTCGTTATTGTTTTAATTGCAGGAGTTCTTCAACAACACTAGCTAGACATTGGCAAAATCAACTTTGGAGTTTGGAGTCGGAAGTTTAGGGTGATGATAGAAACTCCGTTGAACCTAATCATGTTGAGGGCTTCAAATATAGCTTAATTTGGCTCGAATATTCTTATTTCCTTTTCTTTGTCTTTCTAATTTTCTAATGGACTAATGTTAGAGTTGTAATTCATTGTTATATTTATTTATTTACTAAGTGGGATATATGCAACAATTAGCTTGTATGAAAATATGAAATTGTTAGGTCTATTTATTGTCACGCCCCAATTTTTTAGACAATTGAATATTCAGATAAAAAAACTCGGTCTGAATATTCAACAATATAATAAACCAAGACGTGAATGGGTTTGACTCACACAAGTCCAAACTAGAACTAAAATATAAAACAACATCTAAACATCGCATTCTAAAAAATATTCGGCAGAGTTTTCTCTGTATTTCCAACATTTCATAAATTTAAAACCTATCATAATATGAAAATCAAATACTATACTTCCATTTAATATATTAAAACCTCAGCCGTAAACCCAACTATTAAAAGATATACTGATTCATGGAACCGGATAATTAACTATCTCGACAAATGCCAGTTAAATCAAGTAGCCAATCCTCAAATCAAAAGAAACAATTTATATACGAACAACATTCCAGACACCCTAATACATGTCTTATACAATACAAATAGAATCATAAAAACACTAAACCATTATTTAAACAAAATATAACTTTCTCCAATTTCATTCTCTATGTCCACTTTGGAAACCCGTAGTTTCTTTGGGTATCACCACCACTAGCAATATATTAACATTCAGTACCATTTCAACATAAATAACACGGCATGGTCCCAATTTAATTTCAACAAAAAAAAAAAAAACATTAATGCCATTGAACCACTAACGTGCATCAAGACGTGTAGTTCCTCTTACCTTTCGAGACTCACTAGATAGTTTATCGCTTAAGTAGATGCATGCAGTTTCTTGCCACATAAGCATAACACTTTACATCATATCTGTAAATGTCTGACTATCATAAGCATTAGTTACACTAGTAAATACACTAATTACATAATATTTAATATAAAAGCTGCACTTTACTACAAAGTTGTCTACGTATCCAAATCCTTTAAGGTTTGAAATCAAGTTTTATGTAGCTCTTAAATGATCCAAGATCAAATAGTCTTCCCATGCAATATTTCTTATTTCACTCCAAAGAATTACGTTTTTCACAAACTAACTCAATTGTCATGCCAACGTACCAATATTATCAAAATCACACTTGAGATAGATACATAACAAATTCCATGTTGTATAAAATCATGCACAATAACTGAAAACAAAAATAAACTCATAAAATAAACCATTTTCCATTTAGTACTTAACTAATACCAAGATAATCGTCTTTCCATGGCTCGACTGACATCCCACCGTCCGATAGGCCTGAAATCTTACTGTGTATGACTACTATGTGTGTTGAATATACATATCAAATTTGAGGAAAATCCATGATTGGAGCATACTTCATCTACACCTAAACTTATGACTGCGTAATGCAGTTTGCTGACGTAGTTTATACTATAACCAATCACACTTATGTGTGCCTCGAAAAATATCCAACTGTTGGATCTACCTATAATTTTAGTATGTCATACTATAGTGTGTTGGGAAGCTATAGATCAAATTTGGGATAATTACGAGTTCAGGAAGAACTCCATCCAAGCAGTACTAAAAGACTGTGTTGTGCATATTTTAAGTGTATTATCATTTTTCATCTTCCTCATATAAACCCCTACATTCTAATATGGCTTCCTACTTCTACATTCATATAAACAATAAATATAAGAGCAACATATCATGTTTCTATGAAAAACCAAAAGCCTAACTCACCTTGTTGAAGAAATATGAAACAAATACAATAAAAATAATCTTTTATCTTCCTTATTATTTCTTCTTGGATTCTTCTTCTTCTTCATCTCTTTTTTGTTCTTGGAGGCTAGGGTTTTCAACTTTTTGAAAAATAAGAAATAAAATCTAGTTTTGAATTTAATTAAAACCTAATTATTAAAACACTTTTTCTTGTCATTATGGACGGATGGACCTCCAAATGGCACAAGATCAATATACCAACATTGTTTGGTACTACACCATAACAGGCTATTTGCAACGGCAAAAAAACGTTGCTAATAATTTTCGCAACGCTTTTTAAGCATTGCAAATATGGCATGGGTAAAGTGTTGGAAATTTTTGCAACGGTTAATAAGCGTTGCAAACAGAAATTTCCAATTATTACTAACCGTTGCAAACTGAAATTTCCAACGCTTATCAACCGTTGCAAACAGAAATTTCCAGCGCTTATTAACCGTTGCAAGAAAAATTTTCCAACGGTTTTTAAGCGTTGCAAATATTATTTGTAACGCTTGTTTATGCCCTGTTTCGTACAAAATTTTAGCAACATTTTTAAATTTGTAACGGTTATAAACCGTTGCTGATGGGTTGCAAATAAAAAAAAATCTCATATTTTGTAGCAAAATAGCTAAACCTGCCCCATTTTATTATTTTATTAGGACGCACTAACCTGCAAAAATAACATTACTTGTTCTATATTGAAACAAACATCTCATTTCCATATTGAAACAAACATCACATTTCCATGATAAAGTTCCCATTGCCTTTTCATACCATTTGACAAGTAAATAATAGCAAACACAAGCAAAAGACTGAAAAAAATAGGATATTCATTAAATATGCAATATAACTTCAAAATATTTTCTAAGAGTTACAAATTCATATTTACAAATAAAAGTAACATATTCAATACGATTTTCCAAGCAATCTCGAATCATTGCAATACCAAGTATTGGTGATGGCTTCACTCATTATAAATCCTAGTGCGGTTCCACAAAGTCCATCTAATTCCTAAAAATTCACAAAACAAATAATGAACTTAGAAATACAATAATACTAATTAAACTCATGCAATTAATTAAATATTTGAAAATCTACCTAAAGAAAGTAAGAAGTTGAACAAATGAGAAAATGGAGGGTGAAATTTTAAGCTTTACCTTAACGAGGAGCTTGAGGTGAGCATGATCATTTGATTGGAGAACACTTATTTTGCTCTGCTTCTTGCTTTTCCCTCCATCAAATTGATACCCTACACAACACACTGAACAACACATTAAACGACAACAAAATGATATATCTAGCTATTCTAAAAAGCTTTGAAACAATTTATATATAAACAAAAGAACCACTTCTATAAACCTAGGACTGTCCAACACTTTATATATAAACAAAAACATCACTTCTATAAACCTAGGACTGTCCAAAAATAGTCCTGCATCAACATGTACTAGCAAGCCATGGACCCAACATAACTCTAAAAAAGAAAGGTCGGAACATAACAATGTATAGAGCAGATCAACCTACTTTGTAATTTGATTAGAGTGGTACCCCTGGTGCTGAGTCCAACTTTAGCTTAGCTTCTGACTCGAATCGAACATCTTGCCTTATTTCGTTTTTAATAAATGGAATGGAGGCTAACTACTTATAAAAACTTTACCTTTGCTTTCTCTCTCTAGTAATGAAATGAAATTCCTTTTCTTCTTACTTAAGAGGGCGTAAAAGCAAGTAAGAAAAAAAAAAGGTGGTGCTTGGCGTGGAAGAATGGACAAGTGGGAATCGAACCCCCGAGGGCAAGCAAGCCCTTCTACCCCATTCGATTATCTTCCGACAACCATTCACTCTGTCTATCACCAATCAACGTGATTCATGCAAGATCAGCCTCCTCTCCATATAATGATTAACAAGCAGGCGATGGCGTCTGATCTCTGCCATCTTCTAGAGCTGGAAATAGAGAATCCCGCGATAGGCGGGGCGCGAAATCCATCCAACAGAAATAACGCTTCTATTATGGTAATGGGTGCAGTGTGACACGGAAGAAATCGCGCTTGGGAGGGCAAAAGTGCTGAATTTATGATTCTTTGAATTGTTCTGGGATTTAGAAGATCGAGGACCGGGTGGAGCCTTATGATATTTCTCAATAGCAATGGCCAGCTGTATAGCACGCTGAAGTGAAGAGTAATCAACAGCTCCATCTTCTGCTGGATAGCATGGAAGAGGAAACCAACGTACTTACTTCACCAAGTAAGAAACTCGCCTTGTCTTGAATCCTCAATTTTACTTAAGTCTCATGAACTCATCCGTATATTGCTGAACGAACTCAAAAACAGCCATTGCTTAAGCAAGCCCCCCCCCCGGATCCACGGACAGTTAGCACATCTAAACAGCTGCTTTTCAATCCAGTCCCGAAGGTTGTTAGCTCCGCCTCCCTATTGAATACGGTTCGACTCCTTCTTTCTATCGAGTTCAGCACCGAGCCTCCGCTCAATGGAAAGAACCTTTATTTTGCCCTGCACCCTTCTACGAGCTTCTACCAAGGATCAACGTTATACCTTTCAAACGCCGATGAAGCAGTAGAAGTGCATGTAGTAGCCGACCTTGAACCAGCTCACACGCGTTAAGCCAACCATCCCGCCCAATCGCAACATTGAAAGCCGTTCGAGTCGTTATTCTTTCAGTCGTAACTAAAAGCTTTCGAGCGAGTGCAGGATGGTGGGCGGTGGGTGGGGAAGAAAAAAGGTTAGATAACGAACAGGGATCACGGATCACGCCCGGGCTATCTTTCTCAGCTGAAGGACTAACCACCAGGTCCACTACCGAAGTGGTTGATGATCCTTCTCGATCAATTCGTTTGGCAGAATGATCAAATGAGGGCTAAGTAGCGCCTTCCTCAAAAGTTGTCTATTCGACTAGGGCATCAACAGCTTAAACTGGAGATCCAGCTAAAGGATAAGCATCAGTGTCTAGTTCATAGGGTTTCGGAGCTCTTTCATCCGTAGCAGTTGATCTTAGCCCATATGTAGCTGCTTGTGAGGAGGTTTCTGTTGGGGTCTGTTCATTTGTAGGGAACCCACCTTTCTGGAAGGGAAGGTGTGGGTCCTTTAACTCTTCGGATTTAGCCAATAGTGGATTCAGACACCACAGATGAGACGAGCGATTCGGTTGATGATAGAGCCACAGAGCAAGGGTGCACTTTGAAAGGCATGGTTGGCTCGTAAGCTCAACTCACTCGAGAAGCACGAACAAAGAGCTTTTTTCGCGCATTGAGCGAGCAGTTTTGGTGGTAGTCCAGGCTAACACACTTTCTCTAAGAATGAGTTTCACTACGAGTCCAGCTCTGACCCTGACAGTTAGCGGACGTTGGCGATTCCGCAACTAAAAAGACAGACCAGCTAAGCTAATTTGTGCAAATTCATCACATATCTTGTTATGGTATAGTTAATTCATGAGGAAAAACCGTCCATCCACATTAAAACATTTTGACGAATAGGGATGAGTCGGAAAAATTGTCTATAGTATTTTCGAACAGTGTAAAGAAGAGGAGGAGCTTTAGCCCTTCTCTCAAAATTTTGTGCATTTGCATTCAAATCTGTTAAGAGTCTTGTTCAGACATGATCTATTGGATGGAAGGAAAAGAAAATAGAACGAAAATTCGAAAAAGCAATACAACAATATTTAAACATACGTGTAGCATTTGTGCAAGTGTTTTCAGTTCATTTTGAGTATGGAGTGTTTTCTCGTTATTCAACTACAACTATACATAAAAAAAGCTCTTCAGACAAATGACAAACATAGCTATAAATCCTATAATCAGTTGGCATATTATTTACGTAGTGGCCCTGTGGCGAATGACTTAAACCATGGACTATATTTCACATAAGTGCAATAAAGTCAACATATTTAAATTCTAATATTTCATATCTATATGGAACTTTCATTGTTTATGAATTATTTTCTCTTCTCATATTTATTTTCTTTTCCAAATAGTGTATGGTGCATGAAAAGAATTAGAGATTTAGGGGGCCTGGACTGGCCAAACTAGATATAGAGTTTAAAGGTCGAAATGAAATTACAAGGCCCCTAATGACACGACTAGTTATCATCATCGTCTATTAGTATACAAAGAAATGAGGTCAGATTCATGTCCAACATTAGTGGTCACACAAAACCACTAAAATTTAGGACAGAATTATGTAACCAAGTTTTATATCGTAGTGTATATATAAAATGAGATAAAACAATACCTTCAAGAAAAATATTACCGGGCCATTCTACACTACATCCCTTGCTAGCAGCTGATTACAAGGCTGACATGAAATGCTTATTGAAAGCAAAATTTTCCTCAGAGAAACCCTCACTGTAGAACAATTTAAGATTTTCACTGCAAGCTTCTTTTTATTAAGTTCCCTTACCGTCCATATGCAAGATAATCATCACTATTTGTCAAAGACAACAAAGAATTTATCCGCTCCATAGCAGCAATAGTCCCACACAGATCGCCAAATGTGTTAAAAAACCCTTGTACCTTAAACATTTCCAACATTATATAGGTAGGAGATGAAAACAACCAATTCAATAAGCTTACCACAAAAATTGCTTACAGAAAATATTAATGTGAATGTTTAACCGATAGAAGAAGCCACTGTTTCAGCAGATAACTCCCCCTGCAAGAATTTTTTTCAGTACTTTTAACCATTGTTATTTTGATAAACGAAGTATATGTCTATTTAATGTCAAAGTCCTAGACGAGCAAAAGAAAACAACCAAAACAATAAGAAACGACTTTATGACAAAATTTAACTCTTCATATAAAGCATATTTAACTACTATACATTAATAACGACCAAAATCTGAACAAAAAATATATATATCATTTTCAACAAATTGATAATTATATTCAAATAAATAAATCCCGGAAAGAGAGTGCTACTATTATGAAATGCTAACAGCTTTCACTTTGTTTCTGCAAAAACAGTATAGAGTCACACAAATAAACATAGACTACAGTTCTAGGCACGGCTTCATTTGCAAGTTCTAAGCTTCGTGCCACTGGAATAGTGTGCTACAGCCTGCTTTAACGGATGATGCAATTGAAGGTTTCAGTACTTTCTGACTAAGAAATGATAATAGCACGACTGAAACTCTAATCTACTAAGTTACATTGACATGGATATGTGTGTCCATACTAATACGGATATGAAGTGTCTGACACGATAAAATATCAAAAAATTGAGGTTTATCACAATACATGGACGCATAGAGACGTATCCGACATAGATTATATTCCAAACAAAAAATCAGACCAATGAACATGTCTGTGTGTGACTATGTATGCCAAACAAGAACCTCCCATAATACCATTGTTAATAAATCTTCCATTTTTTTTTTGTCTATTGCAAAGATTTTCACTATAAGTGACCAAAAGGGGCCTTTGAAGTCCAAAATACAATAGCATGTTCAGCACAAAGAAAGGTTTTAGCATTTCTTTTACCTCAGGACAGAGCACATTGATACGGATTTCTTGACGTTTGTACAGAAGAAGTGATCTAGTAAATAACACCACACCACCTATGGTATTACCATACCAAGGACCAATGCATCATGCAGTAGAAAAAGACAAGTACGCATTCATAAGTGAATGGCAACTAAGCAAAATAAAAGAAAACACGCCTTTGGAGCCAGAGTATATAGGGTTTGGAAGCATCAGATAAAGTCTCGAAGCAGACGCCATGTTTATAATCACACCCTGCTTCTTCCCCCCTAGCATGGCTTGTATCTGCACATGGAACAAAAATTGAATATGGCTTATATAATGTCTAATACATTGATAAATTTGTAATAACAAAAACAAGACACATACCTTATGTCACTCCGACCTTATATATAAACAACAAACTCAAAGCTTTGTCTCCCTCTTAAAAAAGGTTAGTAATGTTGTTCAAGTCTATGCTTTATTTGCATTATGATATATATATATATATATATATATATATATATATATATATATATATATATATATGGGGTGGGATAGAGGCACAGTCACTGTAGCCACATTCTAGGCACAGTAACTCCCATCCACCGATCTGTTTCAATCCTACGGATATGGGTAGTTCAATCAGCCAAATACGAAATGCGAAATTATTTCGAGAAAACAAAATTTTCGAAACAAAAAAATAGAAAATCTCCAAAACAAAAAAAAACAAAAGATCGATCTATTTCTCTTTTCTCTCTTAAACCTTCTTCTTCAAAATTAGATCAATCTCCAAAATTAAACCTCACTGAGCACATGCTTCCACAGAGGGTGTTACCAAATATTTGAAGCCTGCTGTCGCTGACTTTCTGTTACAGAAGGTAAGCTTTTTGTTTATTTTTTTAGCTGCTATTTATTTCCATTTAGTGGTTGAGCTAGATTTAGTGTATGCCACAAAAATCTGTTTTTACTCTGGATAAACGGAGACTAGTTTTGAAGAGAGAGAATCTTGAAGGGGATTTGGGGGAAGAAGGATTTAAGTTTTGAAACAATCTGGAGGTTTTGGTGTAGCATTGAAGTTTGGGACTGTTTTGAACTTGTGCTGGAGTTGGTACTTGTGGGGCTATTGTTCGACATTGTAAATTTGGGCTGGAAATATCTTGAGAAGATTGAAATCTTGGGGTTGATGGATTGTTACCACCAGAAAGAAACCTAAACTTGAGTCTACTACTACTTCTTAGGAGTACTAGGTGTACTTGGATTTGGGATTTGTTTATCTGAAAATGAAGTTTGATGATCTGAAGATGAATCTCTTGGAATAGATGTGCGGAAAGCTCTTCTCCACCCAGTTCCACCCATATCACTCAGATAAAAAGATGATAGACACAAGAATTAAAACGAAAGAAAAGGGAGTTTGTTATTTGTTGTATTCCTAGCTAGCTAAACAAGACAAAATGATAAGATGGGATGATATTATTCTATATACAGCAATAGAACTCATCTCTTTTGCTTGACTTTGCAGTACTCTCTGCAGCATTTTTCTGGAAACATCTTCAAAATTACTCTTTGGTAAGTGATCATTGTTATAAATTATTTTTTTACTTTCGTCAATAAAAGCGATTTTCTTTGCTTTGAATGTTGCCCGATATCGATCATGGTTGCGCACAAAGAAAGTCTTTTTAAGTCGAGGGTTTTATCTTTGTAATAAGGTAATGCCTATATTCTTTTGTAATGTTTTTGTTCACCAAAATTGCTCGAGTTAAAACATCTGCTCATATATATGAACTCACTTTCCAATGAATGGCAATCTTTGCAATATTATGTTTCTATACCTATTTTGTGGCATCCGGAGGAAACCCACCACCAAAAGTTAAAGGCGGGCTGCTAATCCGTCCTCATAACTCAACATTCAAGTTTATGTTGTACTTTGGAAGAAGGAAAAAGACAAAAGAAAAAAGGAAAAACGAGAGTTGGAACAACCGGGTTACTTCCTTTCGTTCTATCTGACTAGTCATGTGAAGAGTTTGTGTCGGATTTATACGATGAGTTCATTCTTTTTAAGTTTTATCTTTGAGCTTAAAATGAAGTTTTGTCATCATATACCGCGAGAATAAATATTTGCAATAGATTAAGCTAAATACCCGCTTGTTGTATGTTGGTTATTATGAATCAAGAGCGTCCACATTTAATCGAGCATTATCTGCATCTCTTCAGTTGAGCAAAGATCAAGTTTCACTTTTACGATACAATTATTGTGTTCTTGGCACTTTGAGCTATCATATTTAACACCGCTGTATCTGCGTCAGCTCTATAGTTGTTGATCTCATTGTTGTCAGGAAAATTGGATGTTTCATTTGGATTGCATGTGGTGTCATGGTTTGGAGTGACAGACACCAGTCTTTATTGGTTTGTTGACGTAGTGCTTATTTTGGATTTCGATCATGATTGTTTGTGAGGGCGATCTTGAGTTTTAAACATAATGGAAATCATCATACAAAAGATTACTTCTATTCAGAATTGTTATTTGTTAACCTTACCAGAAAAACCTGTTCATTTCTAAAGTTTTCAATTTCTATTGGTATGCTAGTTTTTATGGTCTCAAGATCAACCTCGCCAAACGTTACTTCCATGCTGTTTAGAAGACCCTCTAACTAGATATCTTTTAAGTGTTTTAAGCCGTGGCCAATCGCGATACTGAACATATCAGCTACATACCATTTTTTTTATGCCAATTTGTACCCAACTTATTGAATGTGAAGAAATACATAAAAAATGAAGCTCGGACTCTGTAAAAGAGAGGAGAGAAGAATTCACGTAGAAAACAGGTGGGAGGTTTCGATATTAAAGTTTGTAAGGACAGAGATCTAACTGACTAATGGACCGATACAACCAACAAGGGGATCAGAACTTCAAAAGTATTGATAGTCTAAAACAAAGGGAAAGCCTGTCGATGACATTAGCATTATGCTCCAGACAAGATATCACCAACTGGAATACTAGTCAATTAGAAATGCAAAATTTCACGGCATAGTGGTGACAGGCACACATTTTAAATATTTCTTTTTGCCTACACAAGTTTCCCACACGAACCACGTAATCACCGCCAATCAATATTGCTCTGAGGGAATAAGCACCGAAAGTGTATAAATTATCAACACAAAACAAATGCGATTATCCCAGACAGAGTGACAAGCAAATGTTTATGCATGTTGTGATGTGTGGCTTGTGCAGTCGAGAGAGAGAGAGAGAAGAAGCATCAAATGTGAATAAAAAAATAAAAATAAAAAGTAAATCATGAAACTACAATTGGTTGCACATACACAAGATTCATCAAGTATGTCCAACCCTCAAAGAGTTTTCTAAATAGATCCGACCATGTAAATTTTACACGGACTTTAGTACACAAACTTTGATGTTGATTCCTACCTGACACTAATAGATCAAACTAAGGAAGAAGTTCACTTGTGGTCTTGTGGATGTATCGTCGACCTTCTAATTTGTTGAGTGATCGTTCTTTTGCTTGGACGGTGCATGAATATCGATGGCATTCATGGCCTCATTTTGATGGCCCTTCATTTGAAGGAGAAGTCTCATCTTTCCTTGGAATCTCCGAAGTCCGACCGACATGATTTTCTTCCCACATCTTGCTAAGTTCAAGAATCATTTGAGTGGTCACGCGTTTGGGATCCGGTGGCAACAGAGCTCTGCTTATCTTCAACACCTTTGTCCTTAATTTCAACTGCCACAAAATGTATTCAGCATCTACATGGCTGCCGTTGAGGTCAACAGGTTGGCCATTCAATGTCCCATCTGTTCTCTGTTCTATCCCTCGCAACTTTGGGTGGAGCCTCGAGATCAGTAGCAATGGTCCCATTGTCCGGAAAAATCTCAATAGATGTCCCAGGCGTGAGTTCTAGCTTCAAATCTTTAGTTTCATCTCCATTGGCTGCTCCTTTTAAACATGATATTCCGCTACCCTGCAACAATTCAGCTTGGTTGAGGTTATCATGTCCTCCTTTGAGGGGTGTATCGTCTTGTCTTTTGGCAATGCATCTAATGACCGAGAAAGAAGTTGAATCACCGGACCGACCTCATTTGCCTGTTCTCCGGGTGTATGTGAGGAGAGCGCATAATTCTACTCACCGCTTTGCCGCAAAGCCCCATGTGAAGGCCGAGGAATTTGGTTCATGTCAAATGGAGCCCCTTTGACGACATAGTGGGACTAGACTGAACCGAGAGAGGAAGATAATTACGCAACTTTAGATACACGGTCTACGATGCCACGCCTTCAATGGAAGAGACTCAGGAACCTTCACTACTTGTTCCGTCTTTTGATCATTTTGTCTTGTTTAGCTAGCTAGGAATACATCAAATAACAAACTCCCTTTTCTTTCGTTTTAATTCTTGTGTCTATCATCTTCTATACAGAGTGATATGGGTGGAACTGGGTGGAGAAGAGCTTTCTGCACATCTATTCCAAGAGATTCATCTTCAGATCATCAAACTTTATTTTCAGATAAACAAAGCCCAAATCCAAGTACACCTAGTACTCCTAGAAGTAGTAGTAGACTCAAGTTTAGGTTTCTTTCTGGTGGTAGCAATCCATCAACCCCAAGATTTCAATCTTCTCAAGATATTTCTAGCCCAAATTTACAATGTCGAACAACAGCCCCACAAGTACCAACTCCAGCACAAGTTCAAACAGTCCCAAACTTCAATGCTACACCAAAACCTCCAGATTGTTTCAAAACTTAAATCCTTCTTCCCCCAAATCCCCTTCAAGATTCTCTCTCTTCAAAACTAGTCTCCGTTTATCCAGAGTAAAAACAGATTTTTGTGGCATACACTAAATCTAGCTCAACCACTAAATGGAAATAAATAGCAGCTAAAAAAACAAACAAAAAGCTTACCTTCGTATCGAAAAAGCCGGTGACAAAGAGGCTTCAAATATTTGGTAACACCCTCTGTGGAAGCATGTGCTCAGTGAGGTTTAATTTTGGAGATTGATCTAATTTTGAAGAAGAAGGTTTAAGAGAGAAAAGAGAAATATATCGATCTTTTGTTTTTTTTGTTTTGGAGATTTTCTATTTTTTTGTTTCGAAAATTTTGTTTTCCCGAAATAATTTCGCATTTCGTATTTGGCTGATTGAACTACCCATATCCGTAGATTGAAACAGATCGGTGGATGGGAGTCACTGTGTCTAGAATGTGGCTACAGTGACTGTACCTCTATCCCACCCCTATATATATATATATCTTGTAGTAATTCACATACAATGGGTTGATTGAATTTTGATCACTTATTTTATGTATGTGATTTCTTAGGGGGGGTTTATTTAATTTGCATATTGAATGACTTGTAACTTGTACTGTAATATTCTAGTAATCTTTTTGTCATTACCACAATGTGTTAAATTTGTATGGTCTCATTTTGATGAATATTTATCAAGTACTTGTTGATATGGAAAGGAGAGACGAAAGTCTCAGTTTGTTTGTGGATTGTAACACAGCAAGTTTTAAGTGGGTGCTTTGGCTAATTAGCCATCCTTAGAGATCGAGTTAGAGACTTAGAGTACTTGGAATGAGCTCACTAGGAATAGGATTGGAGCTATGTATAGGTATGTCAGTATTGCAAATAGAAATTAGACATGTAGAGATAAGGAAGCATGTATTTGTAATGAGTAAACCCAAGAACAAATGGGTTGTAAAGACAGTTCAAATTACTCATTATGCTTATTGACGCCTAAGGAGATACATTAATGAAAATGTACACGATAGGCAAGAAGTAGAGTGTTGGGCAGCACCACCATCTGTACAAGTGCACTGCACATATGATGTTTCACTAAGAATGTAGATTTGGGTAGGGAACATATGGGGATAGGGGAGTAAGAAGTGAGTGAAGGATCATTTTTCAGACACGTTTTTTTAGGAATAAGGGTAGGGAGGCTTATAGAGGATAATTAATAATGAAATAATGTGTAATCTTCTTTGGTTCTTTTGACTGGTTTGTAAGTTTTCCAAGCTGCTATTGCACATTGCAAAAACTCTAGAGCAAGAAGTCTTTCTCGTTCTTTGTTTTGACAATTTCTTACATCCCTTATAAATACGGAGAGACCTCTCATTCCAGACAAGGCCATCTCCTCCGACCACTTACTTTCAAGATTCAATTTTTATTTCTCAGATCCGTTAAAATAAGCAGAAATAACAAAATCTAGCTTCAACGATTTGGAATTCACAGGTTTTGAGTTAAATATACCTTGAAATCGTCACCTCATGCTTCTTCAATTCTCTTTCTGAGCTTTTCTCCTTGAAATTATTCAAAGCCGAAATAATCCCTTTCAAATGAGTGACAAAAAAAATCAAAACCACAAACCAATTCAAAACAAAACAAAAAATCAATCAAAATCAATTTAAGAAATTATTACTTTGAATAAATCTGGATCTAAAAACTCTTTTTCATCTTCTTCTGAGTTGGCGGAGTGTGTGTGGAGAGAGGGAGAAGACTGGAGAGTCTAGCGGCGGAGAGAGAGCGAGAGGAGAAAAAGTAAAGTTGTGTTTTATATTTCAAAGATTTTAATTTGCAACACTTAGCAAACGATTTTTAAGCGTTAGCAATTAATTCTTAAAATTCACTGAAATAAAGTAACGATTTATAACATTACTAACGCTATATAAGCGTTGGCAACTTGCTAATAGTACATAACCGTTGCAAAGCAAAAAATGTCTGTGTTGCAAATATCCTATTATGGTGTAGTGTGGGTTTTTAAATACTGGTTTTTAAACATATTACAACAATATATATTTTATTTAAACAATTATATCAATATGAAAAATGCGGGTATTATATTTATGGACCCATTGTGTGTACATATTGTAGCAAATAAATATGTGGCACGTGACAACACCTTCTTAACGCTCGAATATAGTCTTAGTGTGGGTAGGAAGTACCAGACCATAACACACTTTAAGTCCAAGTCCTGACTAACTCACTTTCTAGGTTCGAGAGTGAAATAAAAAAAGGAAACTCGGAATTGGTTAGAGTAGTAGGTTCGGATTACTAACTCTTGACTAGTAACTACTTTAATCCGAAACTACCAAGTTCATTCAGAACTCCAACTCCCAATCTGAACTTGAACATGTTTTATTGTTGTTTAAGTCAATAAAGAATACTTATTGATTTGGGAAACACTAACTTCTAGAAGAGTCTGGATAAGACTTGATAAGAGATTGTTTATCAGTTAAACACTAATTACTTAATTCACAACTAATTATGAAACCTAATCTATTATTATAAATAGAATAGTTAAACTACGTTTTGAGTTTGATTTCTCTTTATAGAATACGTAGGCAGTCATTAAAGAACGTGGTTCAACTCATCATCTTCTAGATCTCTTATTCTTATTAATTAAATATTTCTAATTGTCCTTTGATCACCAACAAAATATTTGTTTCTAAATTAGGAAAAATCATCACACAATTCCTCTCCATTTATTGTTTTTGAAAATGACACAACATAATGTATCTTCAGATTTTTCCTAATTATTACTTATTACCTAATATTTTTTTTAAGAAAAACAATTTTACAAACTCCCTGTTTTTTTATTGCAAGGGATAAAAACAATCCATTAACCATTACGTAGGTGTTTGTCCAGTGGCCTTTTGGTCAAGGGAGGTTGGTCTCATGTTCAATCCCGCGGTCCCGCCTTCACAAGGGAAACAATAAGTCAAAGCGGTAGGGAATAAAAAACAAAAAAAAAAAAAATGTTACTGACCAGCCTACTTAGCCCATTGGGCTTTAAATAGTACGTGTCTAAAGCCCACAAACTTATAAAAAAAAAAAAAAAAACTTCTTCTCTTCTCTTTTCTCTCCCCGAGAGAAGAAAAAAAAAGCCCCCACCTCAAAAATAAAATGACGTCATCTGATTCTTCTGAACAAGAAAACAGCTATGCTCTAAAACAAGACGAAGAAGAGCCAGAAGAAGAAGAGCCAGAAGAAGAAGAAGAAGTGCCCGAGGAGGAATCAATATTAGATACCCAATCAGAAGCTAATAACAATTATGGTAATAATTTATATTATTTTTTTATTTTGTATATTGTTTTGGAATCATAATGTTTTTATGTTAATGTCACCTGCTTCATTTCATGACTATCTTGTATCTTATTTATATGTTGATACTTTTGCTTAGTAAAGAGAAAGATCATTAATTACACAAGTAATAAACACAATCCATAACCACATGTTTAATAACATAAGACGATCCCACCTAACTACATAAAACACAGCATTTAATTTCCTTAAAGAATGTAGACCACTGATACAGAAAACCTTTACAGATAGAATAACTAAAGGAAGTTCTCATTTGGTTTGAAATCATCAATTCCAGGTCATCACTGGTCAACATTAGGGGCTCAAGTGTAGGTACCTTACTTGGATTAGCTTTTGGTGCTTGTTTTAAAGAGTCTCTGTTTAGAATCCTGTCGTTGTTGAGTTGATTAGAATAAGGTTAGTAGAATTGAAAGGATATAAATATTTTTGTGTATGCTTCAATTAAGAGCAAGAGTGCCGACCTTCCAGTATACGACTTATTTTGTTTCAGATGTTTGGCTTCTCCTGGTATTAATGGTGTCATTGCTTGCTGGGGCTTAATGATGCGTAGTTGGTTTCTTGTATGTCTGTAGTTGTGGCCTTGTAGGATAGTAATCCTGCATTGTGCTCCCATTCATTTTATTCAGGCAGTGACTTATGATTGGTTTGAGTTAAGATTTTGCTCACGTCGTCTGTGTTGCTAGTTTTAGATTGATAAATTTGGACATTTATTGATATTGATAAGCTAGAAAGCATGTTTATGCAGGTTCCAACTAGCAAAGTTGGTAAAACCTTTGGGTGATGATACCAGAGGTCTGGGGTTCTGAACCCCGCCAGCATCAATTAGTTACTGATCTCGTTTAAAAACACGCTTGCTAATATATTTGTATATATACTTTAAAAAAAAGAAAAAAAAAATGTTTATGAACAGGAGGGGTTGTGTCTGACATAATACAGATACGAAGATACCAATAAGTCTTTAAAACGGGTATGGCGAGGTCAACATAATGTATAATTCTATATATGGGTTGTGTGTAAGTGTTCAATTTGTTATAAATTCATCTTATTATATACAATACAATTGATGTGATTCAACCCATTTACGAGGCTCCTGAAAATTTAGATAAACAATCCACTGCATTTATATTCAATCAGTATACACTCACATCGTAAGTTTAGCACGCAACTAGAGATCAAAATGTTCACCATGTCTATTTCTGATACTATAATAAAGGATCCAAAAGTAATCCCAATGATCCAATAGTAACCCTAATTCATCTTATTATATGCAATTGATGTAGTTCAACTCATTTACAAGGCTTGTACATTAGTCTGTTTATGTTAACTTTTCAATTTCGAGATAGGAGAATGAAGAGTTAAAGACCTTTAAAATTGTAGAAAGGATCACGTATTCGTTAACTTCTTTTATTATGTATGTGCATTTTCAAGTCTTATATCAAATTAGTGTCTTGATCATGTTTGGCGGTGTCCCAGAAGTGTCCAGTTTAGGCACTTATTTCGCATGTTCCACATGCCAGAGTATTTGGATTTCATACACCGCCACAAAATCCTTTTTGGAGTGAGTGCCTCCTATTTGTTGACTAATGAAAACTTTATTTGAATCTTTCTTTCGTTCCATCTCTTCCTTTGGCTTCATGTTGCGTCTATAGTATTTCTTGCTTGAACACCTAAAGATTAATCACTTCGTCAATGCTACCTCTATGACCAGTTTCTTTGTCCATCTTCATAATCTAATGTCGTTATTCTAAGTTTTTAGGGAGAAAGAAATTGTGTTTTCCATTTGCAACGACATTATGTTCTATTCTTTTGTTTTTATTGGTCAAATGTAAATATGAAGCATGGTAGATTAGTTCCCCTACAGTTGCCTATCCACCTCCTCTCTTTCGGTGCTATGCACTGCACAAATTACGGAGATAACCTACAAAGTAAAAAGGTTCAAACACATATAAACAGCGCACACGCATCAAAGGAAAAAGCAAAGCAACAGAATCCGACCCTCAATAAATAATGTCATGAAGTATAGAACACGTCTAGGAATCAATTATGAAAAGGGACATTTTTCAAAGTCAACAGAGAAAATGAAAATAAATAAAAAAGAATAAGAATTCATATAAAAGCTCTTACTGAAATAAGTACCTCATAAAAATCACAAAGTAGACCCTCGAAGTGCTTCATGTTTCTCTCGAGCCAAATGCCCCAGATGATATATTGATATCAAAAGGGTGCATACACCGTAGATTTTGGCACATTTTAGTACCCTTGAGTTTTATAAGGGTATAAATCGTATAATAAGCTCCTCCCTATTCTTAGTGGTGTAAGTATTCATAGTCTGGGAAAATTCAGTTCTAGGTTAACAGCTGGGCATTAGTTATCCTTGGTGCGTCCGGTATTGTTGGTGCATTTCTGTTTCACTTTCATAATTGTGCACATTGCTACAACTGAATACAATTGTGCCGTGTCTGGTGCCTATTCTTCAATTTCAAATACAACTGTCCCGCCTCAAAGTTATAGAGACTTGCCCAAAGGTCTAACAGATTTCTGATTTTTCTGTTCCTACATATAAGTCTGATGGAACGTATCTTGAACCTCTTCCATAGTTTTGCTGCAAGCACTTTATTGATGCTTGCTTTGTTTCTTTATTGATTTCTTCTATTCTCCCTTGTAGATTCCAGTCCCGAGGTAGAATCCGAGGGGCATGACAAGGACTTGAGGCTGGAAAAATCTAAAGGAAGTCTAGTTTCACATAGATATGACGAAGAGGATAGTGGTAGCTATTATGATTCTCCCTACCCTTCAAATGATGCACTCGAAACACAAGTCATGGAGCTAGCACGTGTGGGAAAAGGGGACTCTAAGACTGAAACTTTGAGTAAAAATAAAGTCGTATATGAAGCTAAGAGGTCTGAAGAATCTATTTCTGGTAATAAAGGTGCTACATCTGAACCATTGAAGAGGACCCCCATTGAGGCTTGCAAAAGTGCACAGAAACAATATGGTGAATCTCACTGCGGGACCCAAGATCATTCAATTAGTACTTTTACTGGTGCTAAAAAGACCAAGTCCGCTTTTGTTGGCAAGAAAAAGGGAGCATCTGAGATTCTGATGAGAGATGGGTCTGCTAATAAAGTCGTTAATAGAAGTTCATGTTCGAAGAAAGAAAATAAGCTAATGGACATGCAATCAGGAGAAAACGTTAAGCTTAAGGCATCAAGGTATGGTGCCACTGGTTCACTCTACACCTAAGTTTTGCTTTTATACTCCCTCTAGAAGCGTTACTTCCATTTGATATGAACTTCCTCTTGTGGTGCTTAGCTTAGTTAATCCCTGTTGCATTCCCATCCTGGACCAGTTTCTAACAACTGTTAGGTTTCCAGCTCACTTACTCCAAAGATAAGGCCTAGGAGTTTGTCCCCTCCTATTGAATCGGAGGATGGAACTAAAAGACCCGCAATCATCTGTGATTTCTTTGCTAGAGGATGGTGCATCAAAGGGAGTTCATGCAAGTTCCTTCATAGGAAAGATGGTATGGATAATACTAGCATGTTTTCCAATCAAGATGTTCCCACTAAAAGTTCAAATGATAATTTCAAGGACTCAGGTATGTTAAGATAGCTTTTGGGGTCTTCATATCCATTAACCACTTGCACCTGATGGTGACAATTTCTAATAGTGCTTTTTCCTGTAGTAGGTTTGAGGGTGGAAAACGAAAAATCTTCTGTTCAGAAGTCTAAGCCTTTGGCTTCCTCCGAAAGCCAAAGATCCCGCCAGTCAGTTGACAAACATGATAAGCATTGTTCACTGGTTCCCGACGATCTTAAATCAGATAATCCTGGCAGTGGTTGGCAACATTTAGGTTCTGCTAGTGGATTCCAGTGTAAGTCCAATAACAGCGAAGAATATAACAGGTCTTTGGGGATTCCCTTACTTAATGAAATCCGCAATCATCATTCCCATTTCATGGATGACAAGAGACTAAATGGTGAAGAATATGTCAGAGGGTATTCCTCATCCATGACTAACTTGCTTCCTGAACATAGGTTTCTTTCAAGTGGGTCTCCTATACCATCAAGCGTATATAGAAATAGCAGCAGTTCCCTTGCTTATGAGAAAAGTATCGGCGAGCCGCCTAATCTGATATTGGAAAGTCAGTCTATGAAATATGTTGCCCGTACATCATCTGGATTCATTAGTTCTCCTATCTCAAGTTTCATCACCTCTTTCCCATCTAGATCTTCTTCCATGCTTGGTCACTCTCCTTCAACATTCTACTCAAGGCCTGAGCAAGAAATCCTGTCCCTTCATCGTTCTACTGGACATCATTTTCGATCCACTATTAGCAATTGGGAGCCATCTGTACCTTTCCGACCTTCTTTTCATATATCCTCAATTATGTCTTCGCCAAAAAATCAGTATGATCCCCTTCTGGATAGCATTGATCCCCCGAATGGAGGCGAAAGGACTGTTTGGGGTTCTTCTGTTAGTCAAAGCGCAACCACCCATAATACGTCAAATCAGCAGGCAAATGGTGATCCCATTTCTTTTCATCAAAAGCCTCAGTATGGTTTATCAGAGAACAGTGTGTCCAGTCATGGTGTTGATGGATTTACAACTCCAGCAGACGTAACAGCAACTTTTGGGGCTCAACAACAGAATAACAGATCCCTTTCTAAAGAAGAGAATCGTTTGAAGTCTGGTCGTTTTCTAAATTCTACAAATGCCAAGGATGTGGATCTTGATCATAAGCATAGTCATCAAGGAGATGGTGGAAATCACACTAAGGAATCTAAGGCACTGAAGCTTTTTCGTGCTTCGCTTATTGAATTTGTGAAAGAGTTAGTCAAACCATACTGGCGTGAGGGTCACCTGAGCAAGGATGCTCACAATACTATAGTTAAAAAGGCAGTTGAAAAGGTGCTACACTCATTACAGCCCCAGCAAATTCCAAATACAACAGAGTCTACTACTGAATATCTTTCTGCATCTCAGCCTAAACTTGCAAAACTTGTCGAGGTGATTTTCAGGATTTCATAAGCCTCATTAAGAGAATACGTTTAGTTTAAGTTTGGGATGTATTCAATGGCCGGCATTTACCTTCTATTTGCTCTTAAATGCAGGGATATGTCGGTAGGTATGCCAAATCTTGAGCTTCCTGTTGTGGAAAGGTCTACAAACTGTACAAATACCTATTATTGCAGTAAGATAGGGGGCGCTCTTATAAACACCAATGTTGGGGTTGAAACTAGTTTCGTGTGGTATGCATTGAATTTCTGGTTAAAGATTTTTGATTTCTAGCAATGATACATTGAGAGACATTTAGCTCTTCTCTTCTTATTTCTGTTTTTAACTTTTTATACAAATATTGGTTTTGTAGGTACTAAATAAATATTATATGTATCTGAGGTAGAACTTAATATATGAATTAGGAAGTCAAGATACACTGAGGACCTTGTGAAAATATCGGCGAGTGGAGTGCGGATGTTAATAGGTTTGGAGTAAAAAAAAAAATTGTTTAGAGTAAGATATAATTTGTGTTTCAGTGAGCTTGTTGTGTTGAGTTTCCTTAGACAGTTTCCTCTTTTTAGGTCTTTCTTCGTCTTTTAGCCTGTACTCTTTGTCAACTTTTTGGATTGTATCATTTGCTATATACATGGAACTTTCTTAACATCTGGAATTGAAGTTACCTCTTGTTGATTACGTGGATTGCTTCATAATGTGCACAATTTGTTCTTTATGCATTGACCTACCTTCGCTAATACTTTTATTATTTGAGTGAGTGATGTGTGAATCTTTATGTCATAATATCTTGTAGACTTCTACTGTTATTGTGTTCTACGATTGACATTAGTCAAATTAGCATCTTCGTTGAACTATGAGGGCGATGATAGTGAGTGTAGTGCTAGGGGAGAGGGGAAACCCAAGGGTTGGTGGATCTAGGCTTAAACTATTGCAAGTAAAAGACCTCATTAGAATTTTGACAGAGCTTAGGCAGTCTTTAAGAGACTATATTCTACTGTTGTTGTGTACTACAATTGGGATTACCATCTTTGTTGAACTATGAGGACAATGATTGTGAGTGTAGTTCTAGGGGAGAGAGGAAACCCAAGGATTCATGGGTCTAGGCTTAAACTATTGCAAGTAAAAAGACCTCATTAGAAGTTTGACAGAGCTTAGGTTGTCTTTAAGGTACTATATTGTAGATTCTTTCTCACCAAGTTGGGCAGGGAATCTGTGGGATTAATTGTTTTGAGTGGTGAAGTATTTCTGCGGATGCTGCCTTTAGTAGCGTGTAGTGGAAGAATGATTACAGTACAACTTTACAAGGATTACAGTACAACTTTACAAGGCGGTCTTCTGTTACAGGTGGAAGTTAGATGTTAATTTCAGAATGGTAATCATACTGAGTTTACCTTTGGGGTCTATGGTCTGTCAATTGACCAAAATTTTATTTTATTCTGGGATAAACTTGTGGGTCTCTATGTTTTCGGTGGTGTTGATTCTTGATGAATTGCCTGAAGTCAGGTTCTCCTAACAGAGGAAAGAGGTCTGTCAAGCAATTATGTGTTTGAGGAAATTTCATGATATCATTGGGGCTTTTTATCCTTCTCGAGTGGGCAAGTCCAGTTAGACCAGCAAGCAAGATTTCCCAGTTTCTAGATAGGAATTATGAAATTAATTCAGCGTGGGGTCTAGGTTGGCTTTGTACGATGCTTATGCGCAGTGGTTATCATCGAATTTGTATAGTCAGGAGTCGGGACTCTGTCCGGGGTTGAGCTTGTGTGGTGTAGTAATCCTGAACTTACTAGATGTTGGATTTACTCTGCGGAGTCTGCGCAGGAGTTAAAATGTTGGATTTGGATACTATGTGAATAGACCTAACATTAGTTTTCTAGAAAATTGAAGAATAAAGTCAAAATTAGTGGCTTTCTCAAGCAGATTGTAAGTGCTGGATGTGTAGGAAGAGAAGGGGGCGAAATATGATTGGAAAATTCAGGCGTCAAAATATGCAAAAAGGCTTCGAGAGGGAAATAGGATGGCGGCAAAACTCTAGATGATTTGCTGGAGTGAGTTTTTATGCAGAACCCTACCAGTTTGGTACTTTGGTTGACGATGTGCCCTGCTCCCCTTAAGCACCATTTCCACCGAGGAGAGTCAAGAGCTTACAGCCCTATTCTAGAGATGGCGTCTGGTGAGGGATTTTGAGTTTCTGGTTATTAGACACGTGGTAGCAACGTCTTTCCTAATGAAATTTTCAGCTGTTGGAATCATGGAATGTGAAGAGTGGTTTTATATGTGCATTTTTGAATTCTAAGAATCTAATAAACTGGCGGATGGTCTGCAATATAAATACATAACTTCTTTATTATTTGCATATAATGATAGCGATTGAATCGACAATAGATTGTTCAACCCCATGACTAATACTGGTAATAAATCATACGAGGTGTTTTGCAATCGGTCATCTTTATATAGTTGTAAGAATCTTATTCAAATTTAAGTTTGAGATAGTCCAATTTGAACAATACTTAACAATTATTTTAGTATAAAAGCTAATGAAAATCAAACACCTTCTAACCTCTAAGTATAGCAATTGAATTATCGATATCTCAAACGTGTTCATAATAATATTCGTGAAGTTTCGTTTTGCTCCTACCACAAAAAAATCTGTGTAATGATTGAGAGTTTAATTCGTATAATTATGCAAAATTAATAATATGCATTTTGTTTTGTTTCCACCCATCACTTTTGGGTCGTATTTGCGTGTGTATATTAATTAATTTGGCTTAGGTGCAGGATGTAAGTTGGTTAAGTAGTAGTCGCAAAAAGATTCTTATATGATCATTGAATCAAATCTTAAATCTTATCAAGTGTCATTATTTGAAATTTTTAACATTTGGTCATACTGTTAATAGTAATATTTGTGTTTGGTCAATAAGTAAGTCAGGTGATAGCATGTGCAGGGCATTTGAGCCATTTCTAGAAAATATTAGATAGAATAAGACGGTCAACTCAAAGTCAACGCAGTCAACCGTCAATTTTGGCCCAAACACAAATAAACCATCAATTGATCAACTGCAAATTATCAAATTAAAAAGTGGCCCAAAAACTAAATAGCTCTTGATTTAAACTTATTTTTTGAGCTGCAATTGTAACTGAACAGGGTTCGAGTCTAGGCTCTCCAAACCCGTCCTTGAACATCATTGCCCGTATGTTTTTCCTCCTTCAGAGCTTCAATGTATGATAAGGTGAAAGCCGGCTTTCGGGAGCTTTACCCATGCGAATTCGCTTTTGCAATCAAAGATTAAAACATTGGAATTTTTAGGAGTTTAAAATATCACAGTGGTGCCAATATCCCTTAAATTGTGCTTGTTTACCTTACCTATAACAGTTTACATCGAATTAAACTTACAACTCGAGCAAAGTTTTGGGTAGTTGGTGACTGGTGAGTGGTTTCACCTTTAAAAATCGGACAGAAATGATGCGAATTCCGTGAAATCCTTACTACTTTTGAAAACTGCAAAATATTTACCCACATTTGCATCTTTTGATAGGAACTTTAGAGTAGAAACACCTATCATCTACGTACAACCTTCCCATTCTATGTCGAAAACTGTTCTCTGTTCTTATCCCCAAGTTTACCTGGAGATGTTTACAGGCAACACAAGCATATTCTATGTCCTCAACTGCTCGTGACATGGAAAATGTATCACGTATACTAAAGAGTGTTCAAGTAAACTCACCTGTATCAACTATCAACTATTCAACTTTACTCAAACCAGGAGTAATAGTACGACAGGGGTTACTGATTTATAGAGCTTACAAGCTATCTAAATTCGTCATCACCAGATCAACATGAAAGAAAGAAACCTTGAATGAGGATGTTGACAAATGCCTCCAGAATCCAACCAAAACTGTTTTTCACGTTTCTATGATATGTTTCATTCAAAGGGTTGAGTATGGTCTTATCTGGTCTTGCATGTTTCGTCTTACTTTTTACGTACCAAAAGGAATCCCACTTGTATGAAATCTTGTAAACATTTTCATCATCATTGTTGAATTTGGAAGTATGGCTGTTTGGGGATGTCTTTTCTCACCCTTCTTGTTAGGTATATGGTTATGTATGCGTGCCGTGATGCAACTCTGATATATTTTGTCGCCAGGTTGAATTGCACAATCAAGAAATCGATAAAGAATGTCCCAACAGAGACATGGAGCTTTCGTGGGTTGGTCTCCATGTACAAGTAATCTTTTGGTGCAGTTTCCATTAATTTTTTCCCCCATTTTATTGTTTTCATGAGGTCACAATATCTCTTTTCTTTTCTCCCTAGCTTGTCCGGACAAAATATGAAAGCAGAAGATTGACCTAGCTAGACAATTGGATTGAGCAGGTGAGGTTTCTTTCACTTCACATGCTTGTGCAGTTCCTCCTGCTTGATTTAAGCTCACAAATCATGGATATTATATGTTTATCCAATATTCCAATTGACCAATTTAAAGGAAAACATCGTTCATTTGATTCTCAAAGTACACAGGAGGGGACAAAAGCTGGCATGGGACTTCGGTTCCAGTGGGTGCAAGGACATTGGTAATTTTGCACACATACATAGGGTTGGTGTTTATGTAACCAAAGAAATACAATGGCAATCATATAATAAAAATACTTATGATGTAAATCCTTAGACATTTAGGGGAAGTAAAATGGCAATTCCAATTTCTGATGAGATTATTCTTCTTTGTTTGAATACTTGTAACATTGCGTTTTGTATGGGAAATTACCTGTTTGAAAAAGCCATCTATTTTCCCTTTTAATGTTTCACGAATTCTTGAAGATAAAGTGTATTTTTTTCATCCTTTTCATTTCTCCTATTTCCTTTGTACAGTCTTTTACTGGTTATTAAATATTTAAAACAGATAGAATTAGAATTACACATTTTCGAAAATTAAGAATTTTTCTGTTTGGCAATTTTTGCTATATTGGAATGGAAACCTCAAATCCCTAAAATTAAAGAATTGTAAGTTTCTATAGGAACAGAAACTTGAGAGGATATAAGTCTTTGAATTATATTTTCAATTCCAATTCCCAAAAAAAAAACTTCCAAACAGACTCATTTAAATTTCATTAGATACTTATTAGTCCCTTTGACTCGTGGCACCACGCCCTTCCACAATACAAAACCATTTTCATTCATAGTGTAGGTCAAGTGGTCAACTCTACAGAGAAATCTCAAGTAAAACAACCAATACTCCTCAAAAGCTTGAGCTGCTATGGGAGTATGGGACCATAAGGTTATAGTATTCAAGTCCCGGCTTGTGTGTTTAAAACTTTTTGGTGCCCATAACAATTTTGTAGGTGCTTAAGTATACCACACCACGCAATCTTGATTAATTATGTAACAAATTACCACTTTTTCAACTTGGTAGTCATACTGTGAAGTATTCTTGTTTGTAGGTTGTAGGTTGGTAGTTTTGGAAATGTTAGGAATATATGAAAGAAATGGTCCCAGAGCCACACAAGATATGGTCATTGGTAGGGAAGAGAGCCCAGTCAAATGCAAAAGTAAGAGAAAATCTGGTTTTGATTATTTGTTTAGGCGGAGGATGTCGAGAGGTAGGGCACAATATCCCCGCAATTCGTGCGCACTTCACTTCTTATTTGATAATCCTCTTTTCTTTATTCAACTCTACTTTCTGTCCTCACACTTTTTTTCTTTAAGTCTAACGATGCACCGACCCCACTGCCATCTCACGTGCTCACGTGACTTCTTTACTGCTTTTTTAATCTGATCTTTATTTATTTATTTTTAAACAGTAAGATTATTCATGTTTATGTACACCTTTTTGGTTCTTGCAGCTTAATTATAGTTATTTTGTTTGTTTAGTAGTGCTGCCAAATCTAGTTTAAAATTAGTCCTAAATCTTGGGTTCAGAATTTACCAGTCCTTTCTCCAACTATCTTTTGACTAGTAAAAGAGTCTTGAACCATGTTGTGGTGTTGTAAATATCCAACATATATTACATTATCAACTAATGATATGCGTCCACAATTTACCAATGAGCTAACCGATCTTTTACTCTTTCAAAGTTTGGTAGGAAAGAAATAATGTTACCTCTAGTTATATTTTGTTCTGATGCCTATTTCACTTTTACATTAGTACGTGAAAATCTTATTAGAAAAGAGTTAAAATGGTAAACAAAATTGATTTCGGAGGAGAACAAAAGGGAGAGTAAGGACATATATACCAAATCATTTGAAACACCTACATTTGTGATACCTAATGATAAACCACATTTTGAAGAAAATGACATTAGGCCATTGTCTTTTTATATAAGATTCTCGCACACGGAATTGCAAATCCTTTTTCTTACCAGCAATCGTACTCATATCAGTGTTTTCCATGGCCTTACTTGTGATGAATTCTTTTGAGGTGCTGTATAAGTTAGGTTTACATTCAGTTTTTGTTGCAGCAAGAAAGTGTGTATGATTATGATCTATCAATTGAAAATGATCCATGGTTTAGGAATTAGGAGGCTGTCCAATCCCAATAATTGTGCTTGGAGATGCAACAATAATTTTGATAAATAAACTTAGTTTTATGCTGAATGATATAATGAGTGAGCGTTTGTTGAAAAAAACTTTATAATGAGTGAGCGTGAACACTCCTTCCGATCTAAAACAATACGAAACATTAATAATACAGTATAATCGTTTTGTTAGAAGGAGTGTTCACTCTCACCTTCCTATCTCATTGACAAAAATAGTTTTCCAAATTGTACGTACATTTCTTTTTTGGATGTGTTTTTCCAAAAGCGTAAGTATCCAAACGTATGATGGAGAGCTGTGCGTCAACACTAAAGAGTGTGCTGCACAGTCCATACGGTATTCTAAAATGACAACATGCAGTGATGCACACTCCTTAGGAATGTCTGACAAACTCTCTATCAAACTTGAAATTTATTGTGATTTCGGTACATTGATGAATGAAAAAGAGAGATTGCATGTGTGTGGATAAGAACTGTCCTAACTCCTAAGTCCTAACTGATTGTTATATTTCTGATTGAATTTATGAACAAAATACCAAACATCCAACATCATCTCATTGTCACAAACTCACACCTACAAACACACTAACAATTGTCAGTCAGTCTTACACATAACACCTTTTACCTTCTCTCCCAAGTAAGAAACAACTGAAAAAGAAAAACAATGTTAAAAGTTAGAAACCATTAAAAACAATTAATGAAAAAAGAAATGTGCAGTTTACATAGAAATTCACACATAAAAAGATAAGAAGTTAATAACAGAGAAACAAAGTGAAGGTGAAGTAGTAGTAGTAGTAGTAGTGACAGAAAGAAGAAAAAGGGAGAGAGACAGAAGTAAGATTAAGAGAGAAAGAGAAAAAAAAATGGTGGGCTCAGGTGGATCAGATAGAAGCAAAGAAGCTGTTGGGATGATGGCCCTTCATGAGGCTCTTAGAACCATCTGTCTCAATTCAGACTGGACTTACTCCGTTTTCTGGACCATTCGTCCCCGCCCGTACTTACCCAACACACACACCCTACACAGACACACTTTCTTTTCTCCACTTCTCTGTTTCTGCACTGTTTTCTCTGTTTCTACTCTTATGTAGTTGTCTTATTGGTTTTTTGCAGAAGAAGTAGAGGTGGTACTGGTTGCAAGGTTGGTGAAGATAATGGCAGCTTGTAAGTATAGTTCTGTTCACTTTCATGCAAGAAAAGAAAACGGAGGAGGGGAGAGCTTGTAAGCATTGATGAAGGTTTTAAGGATTCTGAAATTTTGATTTCTTGAACAGGATGTTGATGTGGGAAGATGGGTTTTGCAAAGGAAGAGTAGCAGAATGTTTGGAAGATATTGATGGTGAAGATCCAGTTAGAAAAGCTTTCAGTAAAATGTCTATTCAGTTATACAATTATGGAGAAGGGTGGGTAGGTGCTTTTCTTGATTTTTTTTTTATGAAAAAAATAAGTAATCAAGTTTTTGTGAATATATGATTTTAATTTGGTTATTTCAAACAGGTTGATGGGAAAAGTAGCTTCTGATAAATGTCACAAGTGGGTTTTCAAAGAACTCAATAATGATTGTGAACCAAATATCTCTAACTACTGGCAGAGTTCATTTGATGCTGTATGTAATGAGAATCCCAGACATTATTTTGCATGAAAATATGAGTTTTTGCAACTTATGATATTGTTAGGATTATGGAATCATTTTGACTACTTATTTTGCAGATTCCTTCTGAATGGACTGACCAGTTCAACTCTGGTATTCAGGTATGGAAGAGTGAATTAATGTTTGATTTGGAATATATGCAGAGTTGTTTCTTTGTAAGTTAAGTTAGATTCTTGTTTATCTTTCTTTTTTTCAATTTAACAGACCATTGCTGTCATTCAAGCTGGCCATGGTCTTTTACAACTGGGTTCCTGCCAGATTGTAAGTTTTTTTCAGGCTTTCAGCAGGTTTAGTTGATGCTTTAGTATGATTTGCTTGTTTATACTGCCAAGAATATTTCATTTCTTGGGACTTATTTAGTCCTTGAATCCTCTTCAGATACCAGAAGACTTGCACTTTGTACTTAGAATGAGGCATACCTTTGAATCTCTTGGATACCAATCTGGTTTCTATTTATCCCAGCTTTTCTCTTCCACTAGAAATACTTCCACTTCCTCTACACCTTTGAAGCAATCGATTGGACCAAGTCGTCCTCCTGCTCCTATTTTCAATTGGAGCCAAAGACCACTTCCGTCTTCGACTTCTGTTATTGGTTCTCCGAATTTCCATAGCTCTGCGAGACTTGGATTACCACAAGGCAAAGATGAGGCCCATCTTTTTCTCCACCCCATTTCAAATGATGCACAAATGAGCGACATGATTGCTGATCATGACGCGGACATCAAATGGCCTAACGGGTTATCCTTCTTCAATGCTCTCACTGCCAGGACAGACGAGGCAAAGCTTCTATTTGGGTCTGAGAGCTTAGGAAACAAACCAAGCCAACAAAACCATCCACTTGGTCTTGGAGGGGACAATTCTACTTTGGCCATGAACTATTGTGGCAATCCGGAAGAGTCTAAATCCATCTCAGAAACATCAAATACGCTAGGCCATCATGGAAACCACAATGAAAATAGTGGTAATGAAAATGTCAATGACTATTTGAGTTTGGAAAGTCATACAAACAATGTCAGGAAGATGGAAAATAAATTTAAAAGGAGCTTCACATTGCCTGCCAGAATGGCTTCATCTTCCACTTTGGATCATCATCAACACCAGCCAGTTGACTATAGTAGCACTGAAGGTGGAATTTACTCTGATATCATGGAGACCTTCTTAGAGTGATTTGATAAACTTTTGTAAGAGAGATAAAGGATGGCAGATTGTACGTATTCGCAAACTTGTTTTGCTTTCTTCTGCTGATGACATTCCTCTACTTCTTTCAATGTCATTTAACTTCATGTTTATCTCTCTTTTAGTTTTCTCAGCTGCTATTCATTTCTTTTCATGCAAAATCTAATTAAGATACTTTTGACATTTATTTGTTCTACCAAGCTTGAAGTTATGAATTATAATCTGAAAGTTCACTTCAGAATGTTCAATTCATTTCCATCAAAATTCGACTTCACTTGGGAATCTCTAGGAATATTTCTACATCAATCATGGATAACGATCGAGACATTGTGTGGAGATACATGACTATGAGATAAATGTATAGTAGTATAGAATTCTCAGCAGTTAACTAGTGTAGCGTCGCAAAGTTGCAAACTATGAGCAACTTTCTTTCAACAACCTGGAAATCAGATAAATTTGATCTTCTCAATATTCTGGAACAAAATTCTTCTCGGCGTCAATTGTGATTTTCTTCGTAATATATATGATCTTCCCTTCCTGAACAAAAGATGAGCAATACATCTAACATACCACGACTTGGTTCAAATGAAGTTTATGTGGTAAGGTTTAGCAGACTCAGACACTCCGTAAAATGTAATGCAAACTGGTAGAATGAAGTGGATAAATCCCAAAAACAAAATTGAAGTTCCCAGTTGATCCTCGTATCCTAAAAGAGCACGTACGTATAAAACCTTAAATTTTGCTTACCATTTTTTTTTAAGAAAGGAGTAAGATTGATGATCTTACACAGAATTGCTTTGTGGACAAAGATATCTTTCACATTTCAATGCAACCACTTTTGGTCCCAACAAAAAATATTTTATTGGATCAGTATAATATCCACTGTTCTAAAAATCCATCTAGGCAACCAACTCGCCTAAGCCCAAGTCGTTTAAAAAATCGGTGGACCGACTAGGCGGGTCTAGGCAGACCGATTAGGCGGCCTCTAGGCGGTCCAGTCATTTTTTTTTGAATGATTAAATGTCGAAAATTAAAGGCCCATGTAGGATTAAGATTTGAATGAGTTTAAAAGACTAAAGTCTAATGTAAATTATATATCACTATAACAAAGAGTATGTTTTTATATGAAGTTGATATTCTTCAACTATTACGCATTTTTGTAATAAGTATCTTTGTTTGTATTTATTTTTTGAATTATGGTAAATGATTTTCTTCATTTTTTATAGTATAGGTGTGTATTATTATATATATTAGGAAAAAAACCGCCTAGTGCCTAGCCTGTCTAGGCATTGCCTAGAAAGCCTAGGCACTAGGCATTCTCCCAACACCCGATTACCGCCTAGTGTTTTTTAGAACACTGATAATATCTGATGTTATCAATGTCATCTAGAAAAAAAAATCTTTGCCTAAAATGTTCTTATGATGTTGATGAATGGATGATCTGAAATTCATTGTATTTGTTGCAATGCTGATCGATTAGGTAAAATATCAATCCGGTAAATCTTTCTGTACGGACGAAATAACCTCACAAATCACTTTGTAACTCATTTTTATGTTCTATAATATGAAGGGGAGCTAGGCCTTTTATTTTAGTTTTGGGAGTCATTCTTTTCATTTATCAGTGGGTATCATAATCCTTGACCTCATTGCTGGAATTGTGCATCTCATATTCATTGGCATTATACACTCTTTACAATATATATTATATTATTATGTACATGCTAATTCGTCAAGCATGTTTCTTCATGGGATACCTTTTTTTTTTTCGATATCACTTCATGGAATACCTACGGTGCACATATATATATATATCTATCAAGAGGAAAATAATGTAAGGTTACATCAGAGGATTGTGTGGCCACCGTTTCTACTTCAATGCTGTCTATTTTTCTTCTTTTCAAAGATTTGATTCATCATACATTCATACTTATTGTGTAACTTAATGTCAAAGATAGCAACATGAATATTCAGTGAACAAATCGGGGTTATTGGTACGACTTGTAGGATTTTTCTTGTTTTTTTAATGTGGCATGTCTGGTAGATACGATAATTTATCAATGATATTAGGTGCAAAAGGATAGCATAGTTTTTTAACTGATATTCTGATGAAAATTTGTTTTTGACTTTTCTCAACTTTATTGTATTAGTATTCCTGAACTATAGATGCAAGGCTTTAGGCTTGGTCATTGAACTAGAAAAGTTATTCTGGATATTGTAGAAGTATCAAATGTGGTTGAAAAACCAGTTTTAAGTATCTGATGTACTGGTAACTAGATATATACAGAGATAGTAGTTGTAGAATGGCAAATATTCATTGAGTGAGATTTAGAAGCAGTTACATAACCTATCTATGTTTATCTCTTAGAAGCATCTTCTTTTATCGATCAGTTAAAAGGGCTAGCAAGTATATTCCGTTTTAATGTTCTGTACCAACTACCAAGTTCAGCATGGTCCCCAGGTTTGAACCTCTGATTGACAAACCCATAAAAAGAGTGAGAGCTGAGAGCATCAGGTTCTTATGCATGATCGAATGCATCATTTATATGATTGATGTTCCTTAAATGTTCATTATGTAATTATACTGATGTTCCTTAAATGTTCATTGTGTAATTACTCATGGTGGGTGCTAGTCCATTGTGTAACTACTCATATGGTGGTTGCTAGTCCATTCTAGTGTTTTGGCTAAAATTGAGTCATTCAGTCTCTTCAAAGAAGGGTTTATTCTAATTGAAGGGTCTACAGAGAGGTAGGTACATGGACATACCTATCTTTTCAATTAGGAACCCAGGCCCTGGACCAGATACATGTTTTTTTCTTACACATACGAACATGATCTACGTACACTTCAGAAGTTCAAACAATAATGACGATGGCTTGGGTAGTCGCAGACGTGCCAAATTTCCTTTTATATCATTTACAAATAAAATAAGGTATAGGAAACGCACAGTACATTCTAAAGAGGAATCCTAGTCTTTGGTCCAGGTTTCATTAGAGCCAATGAAGGGTTCCTTTGGCTACTCTTCGGGGACGATGGCAGCCTTCAAGCCTCAAGTCCATCCTGGTCTACTGTCACCAATCTTCTTAGGCGCCGGCGGCCATTCATAATTTCTTCAGGCTTATATTCCACTTAATAGCCAATGTGTAGGAACAGTGCTAGCAGTCATGTAATAACTGTACAGTTCCCCCACGGAACATTTGTTCTACCACCTAACAGAGGAGCTAGCTGCAGCCTACGATTATAACTCGAATTCATGTGGACATTTTATGTCGTTATCCCTGGCGGTATTAAATTGTTAGCTGAACAACTTCTAAAATACATTATGTCAAGGGATGATAGGTCCCTGGTCTGTAATTCTCTAAAATAACAAGTGCCATACTGGCTATCAAATTAAAGAAAGTAAACGCTGCAACCTCAAATCACATTCATCTGAACATTCTTAGTAGTCAAATCTTTTGTGGACTAGATTCTTACTACGATGCGAAAATGGTATTGCCTTAAGTAGTCAAACACCAGGAGTGGCCTAAATTTCAGATCATATTTCCTGGTGTCTTTTCAAAAAGATGATTTGATTCAAAAGCCCATCATCATGGTGCAAAATATTTCTTAGTTCAGGCTGGCAAGGGATGCTTATTGGCTGAAATTTTAGTTAAGATGTGTTACCGACTATCACTGCAAACTTTTGGACCTTTTAAGCATAACTGTTTTGTTATTCTCTTGTGATACTTGCGCATTAGTAAATGTAGGGAAGTTATATATACTCTAGCAGTCTTGAAAAAGGTAGTTTTTTTTGCACCCCTTAAGATTTAAGGTAATATTAATGGCCTAATAGGTCTATTTTAAAAAAAAATTAATTAATTTGGTAACTGATTCTTTTGTATTGAATGAATGACTTGATTATGTGATGTAGGATTACTAGCTAGCCTCTCTTTCTTGCCATAATTTTTTCTATTTGTGCTAAGATTATTATTTTCAAATTAGAATTAGGGTTAATTCGATTTTGGCCCCACTATTAATAGAGTATTCAGCGTTTGGCTCCTATAAGTTGCGTAATTCGTTTTTGGCTCCAGTTCTGTCAGTTGACTTGGTCAGCTTTAACTGCTCCGTAGCATATTTTCAAAATGGCAATTTTACCCTTCACGTGAGTTGCACGTGAACCTCTTAAATACTAGTTTCATAAAATTTCGATTTTGAAATCCAATACAAATTTTATTTCGATGATATCGATTTAAAAGTCCACGTGGCAAGTATCTATATTACAAACATTGACGGCTTGGATTAAAATGTTTGGGGATTTTACATATCACGAGATCACTCCCCTTCTAATCACTATTCACCTTCTGATTACTCCCCTCCATTTGCACTGCCACCGCCTCCAACGACTTGGACACCGGCGTCACCACCTCCAACGATTTGGGTGCTAGTGTCACCGCCTCCGCCTAGTAAGAATCAGTCACCAACGTCCCCTCCAGTCCACAACCATGCGCCAGGAAAGCCTGGTTCAGCACCTCCTTCTCCTACTGGGAGTTCACCTCTTCCACCAACACATTATCATCACAGAACTCCACCACCATCAGCTAATCCTCCTACCAATTTTCCAACCCCATCACCATGGAAGGGTACTAGTACACCACTTCCAATTACAAACTATCAGCATCATACGCTGCCTCCACCTCCTCCATATTAAAATTTCAATCTATTTCTCTCCCGACGGCCGACACTAGCTGAATCAAGGGAAAAGAGGTCTTATAGATGGTGAGGTTTCCCTAGACGCATTAGACACTAGCTGAATCAAGGGAAAAGAAAGAAAGATGGTTAGCTTTTACTGTTGAAATTTTTTATTGAGAAACAATAGCTGTTGTGATAATATCTTACTCTGACTTCCTGTGAAACTTGAAAGATCTTGCTGTAACATCTTGTTATGAATTTGTTTTTGTCATTTTCCATTATATATCTCCTGGTTTTATTTCATATCCTTTGTAAATTCAAATTTTTATGTTTAGTTACATTACATATGCAATATCTAATTTTTGACTTCATATATATCCAACTCGAGTTGTTGTCTTTAGAGTTCAGTACATGTTCCCTACTAGGTTCTGATAGTAAGTCAAACCGAAACTACCTCGCACTGGATCTCTATCCTGTTCTTTAGCAACCAGTCCTACTGTTGGTTGATATGCTAAATGCCTAAATCTAACTTGTTTTTTAGGAATCCCTCGAGTCTCTGCTCCTTTGCTGTGTAGATCCTTAACTGAATCAGTATTTGATGATTTCAATCTGCTCATGGTTAGTGACTGAGCGGGGTGGTTGCTGATCGAGCCAGCTTAGGCAAGTCGAGTCCTCTGGCCAAAATTGAACAAGTCGGCTAGTCACTAATAACCCTTGGATCCCAACCGTTGGATTTGGACACGTGTCATTCGTTTTTGTTAAAAAAAACAAAAATCACGTGTGCCACGCGTGAGGGGTAAAGTTGTCATTTTGAAATTATGAGGACCAAAAGCTACGGAGCAGTTAAAGCTGACCAAGTCAACTGACAGAACTGGAGCCAAAAACGAATTACGCAACTTACAGGAGCCAAACGCTGAATACCTATTAAAAGTGGGGCCAAAATCGAATAAACCCTTAGAATTATTACTTATTAGATTTATTTTCTATTTAGAGTTTAATTAGCTTTAGATGTCTAGGTTAGATTTAGAAGTCTAGTTTCCTTGTTAATCAAGTATGATTGTATGACTTATCTATATAAATATGCCATTGTAGTTTAGTTTATTAATTCAATTATCAATTATCAAACTATGAAATCTTCAAAACCTATATAATTTTCTCCCTCAACTTCTACAATTCTTCTATTCAATCTTCTTCCTCCTTAAATCTATTCTCCCTTTTGAAAATCTCTACATCTTTTCTCCTAAATCTTTGCTTATTCCGCATCAATTGGTATCAAGAGCCTCACTTTTTAGATTTTCATCTAGAAAGTGATCCACCATAGACCACCATTTCCGCAAACCACCAAAAAAAAATCTCTCTCAATGGCTGAATTTGTTACAAATGAAGAATTCAACAAGTTCAAATTAAACCTTCATTAAAAGTTTGAAGCTTTTGATACAAAATTTGGAGCTTTGGAGACAAGACTCATAATTATGTTCAAAGAAGTATTTCCTAACTCTAGCGATTTTGCAAAACCCAACCCTAAAGCCATGAGATCGTCGACCCTAAATCTAAGCAAAAGATTTCCTCCCAAACCCAATATTAACCCATATATTATCTACACCACCTCCTAAATTTTTTAACTTGGAAACCCCAATTTCACGTCCAACCCAACTTCCACCAACACCCACCTACAATCCTCAAGAAGTTGAAATTGTGAGAGAAGAATATGTCGTTTCGTATGTTAATTCTCCATTACAGGTTACCAAAAATGATCCACATATTATGTATGAAGATCCCAACTTTTGAAGTCTACAACTTGGACAAAAAAATGAGATTTTTCAAAAGATAGAGTTTTTTCTTGAAAGTGAGTGCACATCAACTTTTATCTTCCCAACTTATGAAGATCCGTTTGCATTGTTCTTTTCCCAATGGTTACATGTTATTCGAAGAAGCGCAAGAAAGATCATAAGAAGTGTCGTCGAAAGAAATTCGTTGAAAGTTCGTTTGAAACTTCTTTTAGACATGTGTTTATTTCAAGCAAAATACTATGAAAATTTCATCCAAGAAGTCGAAAAAAACATTGGAAAGATTGTGAAAATATTGTTTCTAATTATATATATAGTCCGGATCTTAGAAGTATATATATATAGTCCGGATCTTAGAAGTACATACTTATTTTAAGTTAAAATAATTAAGTACGTAAGTAAAACTTCACCTATAAAATAAATTCAAACCCAATTTTTGGTAAATATCATCTACTCACCATAAAGACCATCTCCACAAAATTTTAGCTAATTTGGAAACATTTAACTTAGATAATTTTTTTTGTCATTTTTAAAAAGAAATCTAATGGTCCAGAAAATATTGTTTTTGCAATCATCTTTTGCCTAGGTTAGAGATTTCCAAATGAGTTGAAATTTTGTAGAGATAATGTTTATGGTGAGTAGATGATATCCACAAAAAATTGGGTTTGAATTCATTTTTTAGGTAAAGTTTTACTTACGTACTTATTTTAACTTAATTGGGTTGGCTACCTTGATGACAGCTTATCTTGCCAGCCCGTTACATCTGTTTGATCCCATCTAATCCAATGGCCAGATCACACACCCAAACAACTAAAGAATAGAACGGTGGGTATAATGGTCATTTTTATTTTTTATTCATAAAAAAAATAAAAAAACCCCAACAAAACACCCGAGACTTTTCATCTTCCTCACTCATTCTCTATAGAGAAACCCACACTGGTTTCTTCTTCACAAAAAGATACCTGACTCTTCAATTGGAGCTCATTCTCTTTCTTCTTCACAAAAAATCACCATACTATTTTTTTAAGAAAAAATTATTGATATGGGTACTGAACTATAGTGGATTTTACATTATGGGTGTTGTATGATTTTTTTTGCAAAATAGGGTACCGTAGATTTCAAATATTGCTAAAATGGGTACCATCTATGTATACTGTGAAGTATGTATACATATTTGATGATTTGGCAAGCATAATACGTACACATGGCAACTCAGTCTCCACGTAAGTAGCGCATGCACGAAGCACGTGAGTCTTCATCTAAAATTTCTAAATGAGAAATGAAGGACGCATGCTCTTACTCACGTGAGTCTTCAAGAACTTTGCTTTCTTAAAGTCCCTGATGTTGATCTCCCTCCAAAATCCGTAACTTCACAAACCCTTGTTTGAAGAAATTCAAGTGTTCTTTTGGAAATTCTTGTTGAAAGAAAACCTAGTTTAACTATCTAAACAAGTAATTAAGTTATATTATTATTACTTTTCTTTGTGTTTCATTTCGATATTTGTATAGAATATGGCCTATAATGATATAATATTATTGGTGGTTCTTTATTTGTATAGATTTGATATAATAATATTTGTTCTTTATTTTATTTGAAATCATTTTTATTTCATTTTTAGTGGAAACTAATCAGGAAAGTATGATGATAGAATTCCACCATTCCGGGAGATTTAAAACCTCACAAATGCTAAATTACAGTGGTATAATAGAGTATGTCACAAAGCTGGACTTTGATAGGATTTCTTATTTTGAACTTTTGGGGATAGTGAAGAATGATTTGAATATCCATAATTTATCTAACATGTATTGGGCACCTCACAGTAGAGTTTTGCAGAATAATATCCACCAAATCCTTAGTGACAAAGAGATAATTGAGATGGTTGAGTATGCTAAAAGAACATATGTAGTTGAGGTGTATATTGAACACAATGAAGTTGTGTCCCAATGCCCTGCTATAAAAGAGGATTTGAGTAGTGATGAATCTGAGACTGTAGTAGAACTTGAGGATGAATCTGATCAGTCTGATGCTACTAGTTTAGATCATTTAAGTGATGTGGATGAAGAATTGCTTGAAGTAAGAACACAAGAGTTGGTTAGTATGAAGAAGAAGAAGAAGAAGTCAAAAGTAATTGAGGATGTTAATGACAATTTGGATGGCAATGTGAATATTGAGGATGTTCCAACTGATGGAGGTGGTCCAAGTATTGAGGGATTGGCACTAATGGTGGATGGAAATGAAACTGATTATGCTAGTAGTGATGATCATGATAGTCCTGAGGTTAATAGTGAAGAGGATGAGATCATGCCTAGGTTGGCAGCTAGAAATAGGAACAAGTTCTCAATATTTAATACTAAGACTAAGATATATAAAGAAGATTCAGTTTGAAGTTGGGATGAGGTTTGGTCATAGAAATAAACTGAAAGGTGCTTTGAAAGATTATGTTGTTGCTAGCAGGTGCCCAGTTAAGTGGTATATCAACAAAGCAAGTAGGATGCAAGCAAGATGCTACCCAGAAGGTGGTGAATGTCCTTGAAGATTGTGGGCTAGTCATATGCAGAATGAAGAAAGTTTCCAAATCAAGACACTTGTTAATGTGCATAACTGTTCAAGTAACTTGAACAGTAGGCTTGCTAACTCTCAGTGGTTGGCTAAAGATTATAATGATAGAATCATTAGTACTCCAGGTTGGACGTTAAGTGATTTCAAGTTTGAAGTAGTGTTGAAAACTTACAAGTTTAATGTATTAGAAAAAATGTGCTTCAGGGCTAAGAGAAAGTGTATGGGAGACAATGAAAATAATTTGATTGAGATATATTCCAAAATTAGGAACTATGGTTTTGAAATATTAAAGAGGAATCCAGGGAGTACAGTGAGAATAGATATAGATGAAGTTGTAGGATTAGCTCAACCTATTTTTAAGAGAATAAGCATTTGTTTTGATGCCTGTAAGAAGGGTTGGGTGGAAGGTTGCAGACTTGTTATAGGTCTAGATGGTTGCTTTTTAAAGGGGTACTGCAAAGGGTAACTTCTTACTACAGTTGGGAGGGATGGCAATGATCAAATGTTTCCCATTGCTTGGGCTGTTGTTGAAGCTAAGAATGCAAGCAGTTGGAGATAGTTTCTTGATTTGTTGATTGATATAACACCCCATGTTTTTATTTAATATTTTCCTAGTACAATAAATAATAAGAATAATAAGAAGAGATAAAATAAAATAAAAGGATAAATATTAGAAATAGATAAGGTAAAGAGGATAAACCCCATTTCCTATTTGAAGGGGTGTTTTTGAAAAAAATGGTGTTTACACAGGAGTTTACACGGACAGTTTTAAAACAGGGAGAGAGAGAGAGAGAGTTTTACATAGAGTGGAAAAATGAGAGAATGGCGAATATTATTGTGATTGTTTTCTGACGATTGTTACGTGGCGTTTTTCGTTCTCAATTTTATATTCATTTATGTCGCTCGTAAACACAACAGATGTGAGTAGTTATATTTTTAAATCTATTTCACTGAAGCTACGGGTACTGTCAGAGTTTTGTTTCCGTTCAGTATATTTTTGTTATGCTTAATGTCGATACCTTTTCATCCTGTCGAATTTGTTAAATGAGTTAGATGTCATTTATATTAATTTGCTTAATTAGTAAAAACTCTGGAAGTTTATTTGTTGAAATTGTTGGAACTGTTCGAACTCTGGAGGTTGTTAATGGCGGCTAAAGCCCCAAAGGAAAGAATTGTCCTGTAAATTATGTTTGAACTTGTGTATATAGTATTAATTTGGTTGATTGTGGATTGTTTTGTTTGGGGGGCTGTCGAAGCTTTGAAAAAGGCTGTAATGGCGTCAAGACCAATTGGTGAGGAGTGAGGATGTTTGGGGTTTGATTAAAGTTAGGTTTTTGGTGGAGATCAAAAGTGGAAACCAATTGGTGGTAGTTGGAGGTTGGCAGTGGTGCGGGTGAAGCTTTGACAGACGTTAATGGTGGTCGAGATCTAGATTTGAGGAGAGATCTCGACAGTTGATAAAAGGGTGTGGTGTGTTAATTAAATGTTGTTGGTTTTTTATGGGGATTAATTTCGGTTGGTTTTTGTATGGTGGTGTGTGGAGGTTTGCGGTGGCCAGATGCAAGCTGGTCTGATAGAGGAGATGACCGTGAGGGGTATCCAGTACTCCCACGTGCAGTTTTAGTTAAGTTGTAGCCGGATATCTTAGTGGGGCTTGGGATTTAGACTTGTTTTGTTTGGGCCAAAAAGAATTTATTCTGTTGTTTTGTATGGGCCGAACCCATTAGTTGATTTGGGCCAGTTTATTTTCTTTTGTTTTTGGGTTTAATCTATTTATTGATCCATAAGTAGCTTGGTCCACCTGTATCCCATTTCATATACGCTTGCTGCCTTGTCTCTGCCGCGAACTGGGATAATTAATGAACCATCATCTATAGACTTTGCACATGACATGATCAATTCGGCTAGAAAGAGATTTTTTTCCCAAATTTAAAGAACAGGCTGAAGTGTTTATGGGCTGGGTTAAGACTTAAGTTATTTAACAGAGTCAGGCTAGCCAAGTTGGTTTAGAAGTTATGATTTCACTGTTTAGTTAATGGGTTATGGGATGAGTTTTGGATTAACTGATTTTGGGAAATAACCCTTTGACTGTTGAGTATCGGGCTTGACCCTTGACCAGAGTTGACTTTGACTAGTTGACCAGAGTTGACTTTTAACTCGGATGATAATTTGGTCTATTAGGATAGGTCTAGGGCTATTAGCATGTTTGGCTTTAGGCTAATACATTTCTATATATACGTGTGTACATGTATTAACTACTATATGATATTTCAGTCTTTTATGATATACGACATTATGACACTTAGACATCATAAAAATTAATAACGAGTGAATAATGAAATACGAACAAGATACTTCTCTTTATGTGGAAAGAATATAAGACATACAATTCAATAATGTTGCCATGACCTTAACTATGAACCATGGTTGACCATGAGTTTGTTGACCATGAAAATGATATGTTGACTGTCGACTTTGACTGTTGGCTTTGACTGTTGACCGTTGACTTTTTGAATGTTGACTTTTCAAACTTTTGACATATTGAATTTTGTGGACAAATCTAATAATCGGATGTTGTTGAAACTTGTATAAACATATTTGTAATTATCTAATAAAGATTTGACGTGGTTTTATGCAATTATATATATTAGCATTGATGAACTTTGATTTTGACTATGTGGCTGATAAGAACTACGAAGGCTTGATTCCAATCTTAAAAGATTTGGATATGTAGGCAGCTTTGAGCAAAAGTGCAACCACTACACTATATTATATATTATATATTAGTTGTTAGTTATTGTTATAATTAACTATATGTGTACAATATTAGTACTTAATTGTATACGTGATTGTGGTAGTTTAAAATGTATTCACGAGGCATTTAACTAATACGTTATTCCTGATCGAACCTTTTGATATTTATGATTTATATAATGGATAATGAGGCAAGTTGATTGGTTATTGTGTTTAGAATCTTTATTAATGATTCTATTGTTGGAGACGATGTTTATCTTATAATATAATGAAAATATTATAATAAATGATAACTTTTGAGTATTAAAATCTAGTATAAAAATGTCCGTGAAAATTTAATGTGTCGCCCACATCTTTAGATCTCTCCACGCCTCTGTGATGAAAAGAAATGTTTATAACTAATGATGTCATGTGAAAAGCCGCCTTAGAGAGGAACTCAGGCATTCGCCTTGTGGGTGGGCTGTATTCCTTGAATGTACGGGAATGTAGGTGGGTATTCCTTGAATGTGGTAGGAATGATCCAAGGTATTCATTGAATGTGCCATGAATGACCTGTTAGTGTTATGATAGGCATTCCTTGAATGTGGCGGGAATGACCTAAGGTATTCATTGAATGTGCCATGAATGACTTGTTAGTATTATGATGGGTATTCCTTGAATGTGGTGGGAATGACCTAAGGTATTCATTGAATGTGCCATGAATGACCTGATATTTTGTTATGCCCAAAGGAGGCTTTGTGATTATGTGTATGAAAAGCCCAGAGATGGCTATGACTCACAAGTTATGAGTTTACAAGATGAAAGTATGTTTCCTGGAGGCGATATCCCGCTTTGGATATATGTCTTGTAGTGGTACTCGGTGTGAGTGAGGCACACGGATATGTGTGATTTGGCAAATATGTGTAGTGCAAATCGTGGAGTAGGAACTAAAGGTTGGGCTGTGTCTTTTAATAAATGAGTCAACGAGATAGTTAATAAGTAAAGTAAAATATTGATTCTACGTGTGATGGAGTTATTGCATATGATGTATATGATTTCTTATGAGAAATATATACGTGGTTTGTATGAGTTTATACTCACAAGGGATGAATGTACTCCTTGGTTGTAATATTTCCCTGTTCTCATAAATAGACGAGTGGTTTTTAAGTAAAAGTATATGAATTGTGTGATGTTATGGAGGTGAAGTGTAACTGTGAATAATATTAGTAAATGATTGCGATTTCTATGTGACTGCGAAATGACTATAACTTGATATGTTATTACGAAAATATTAATGACTTGTGATAGTCTGAGATTTATGGTTATGCACGCAGAAACTTTATGATGTAATGATGTCATATGAATGACTACCCTTGATATAGGTATTATGATAAGTGGTATTCCCCGAATATGCGGGACGAACCAGGTTATATCAATTAGACTTAAATGTCTTAAATGAGGTTTGGTTATGAATGAAAATTTGACTGACTGAGATAAATCATTTTATAACTCTGTTTTGTAGGAGGGTAGGATCTATTAATCTTTTCTACAGGGACGTAAATATCCTACTCTAAGACGATGTGTTGGCTTAAAGGTAAGGTATACCAAACTCATATTTAATTAGGTTATCCTATGTGCATTTAATAAATGGAATATAAGTGGTATTTATGTTGTGAGTTATTTTGGAAATTGGGAATGATGAGTACTGTTATATGAGATTCTTGGAATTTGTATATTAGGGGTGAAATCTTACTTGGGAAGAAACTACACGCCGTTTTGAAAAACGGAACTATATTGTCTTCCAAGTTGAAATGGTTGGTAATGTTATATTTATTAATTTGAAAGATTATTATATATATTTTGTTGTTAGTCTACTCATACCAGCAAATTCAATTTGCTGACCCATGTTTGCTTTGTTTTGCAACGTGGGTGTGTTCTTGGGAACATAGATGGTGGAGTGCAGTGGATAAGGATACTTGATTTGGAGTTTCTCTTGGAGTCTTCTGGTTTAAGATTTTTTGAAGGGTACGATTTTGTTTTGAGACAAATGTAATAGAGTTGGTTAGTTTCTTTGTAGTTTAATAATGTGATTTAAGGATTGTTCCTTTTAGTTTTCTTTTGATTTCAGTTTTGTATATATCATGTTTGATAACAGGGTTTTGGGTTTTGTTTCACCCCGGGTTTCTAGATAATTAACTATAATTGTTTTAAATATTGTCTGGAAATTTGGGGTGTGACAATTGATAACCTTGGAATTGCCCATGGTGTTGGTTTGACTCTAATCACTGACCAACAAAAAAGTTTGCTGCAAGTCATTAATGAGATGTCACTATTTACAGACCATAGATGTTATGCAAGGCATATCTATGTAAACATGAGGAAGAGACAACCAGGTAAATATGTTTTTGTTTTTACAATTGTTGTTTTAATATGCAATTTTAAATTACAAGAATTTAAAATTTGAAATGTTTCAAATTACAAGGTGCAATTTACAAGAGCTTGTTTTGGCAAGCTGCCAAAGCAAGCATTCTTGAGGAGTTTGATCTTACCATGGAAGAGATAGCAAAGTTGTATGATAAAGCAAACAAATATTTGACTGAGCAGCAAGATCCAAGATGGTGGTCTAGAGCTTTCTTTTCTTTTGTGCCCTGTTGTGATGCAGTTGAGAATAACATGTGTGAGACATATAATGGTGTAATTAGATAATCAAGAAGGAATACTATAATTGCAATGCTAGAGGATATAAGATTGCAATGTATGGAAAGGATGCATAAAAAGAGAATTATATACAACAAATGACATGATGTTTTGTGTCCAAGGGCTAGGGCAAAACTTGAAAAGAACAAGGATAATGCCAGGAATTGGGTAACCATTTACAGTGGGGCCACAACTTTTGATATTATAAAACCTCAAAGCTATTCCCAATCACAATGTATTGATATAGAAGCTAGAACTTGCACTTGTAGGATGTGGGGTTAAATGGCATTCCCTGTCAGCATGCTATTTCAGCCATATATTACATGAAGTTAAATCCAGAAGATTATATGGCTTATTGGTACAGAGTGGAGTATTATATCAAGGCATACCAACACTATATGCAACCCTTGACTGGTGAAATGCAATGGCCAAAGAACACTTGTTCTACTTGCTTGCCACCTACTGATAGAAGGATGCCAGGAAGGCCTAAAAAGAATAGGAAAAAGGAAGAAGGTGAGCTAGGTGTAAATTGAACCAAGATTAGCAGACAAGGGAGGCAGATTGTATGCCAAAGGTGTTTTCAAGTTGGCCATAATATGATAAATTGTTGCAACTTAGTGCCACCAGCTAAATATGTAAGTAAATGTTTTGTCAGTTACCCTTAATTAAGTTTTCCCTTTTGGTTAACTTGTATCTCTAACTTACATCTCAGACAACCATGCCACCAACTGTGCAACCAGAAGCTGAAAAACCATCTCAGACAACCATGCCATCAACTGTGCAACCAGAAGCTGAAGAACCATATCAGACAACCATGCCACCAACTGTGCAACCATCTAAGGTTAGTAGTTTAGTTTATTGGTTTATAATGGTATCAGGTTAGTTTATTAGTTTGAATTTTTTCTTTTAATTTTTGCATTGTAGGAAAATGTTAGTGCAAATGTTAGTACAAGGGGGAAGAGAAAGAGTAAGAACATACCATCAGAGCCAAAGTCCACTCCTCAGCCAACCATGCCACCACCTAGTGTACAACCATCTCAGGTTACTAATTATCCAATTTGTGTTTATCCTTATTAATTTATATTAATGGTTGTTCTTGCAGTGTTTATATCCTTATTAGTTTATATTAATGGTTGTCTTTATTAGTTTATCCTTATATTTTGCAATGTATATTATAGGACCAAACCAAGAAGAGAAAGACTTCTGGGAGAAAAGAAGTGCCACTACAAGGTTATGACATATATATATCAGAACACACTGGCAATCATTTCATTTGTTCAGGAAACAATGCACCACCAATCAAAGTTTATAATGGTTAAGGTTCAAGATTGAGTGTAGCTTCTTCTTCTGCAACTAAAAATATGAATGTTCCTATACCAAAAGCATCTGGAACTAAGACTAAAAGTGTAGTTGCACCTATAGCAGCTGTGTAGAGAAAAATGATGTTTTTTCTCTTTGGTGTGAAGAAGCGACCTCCCTTTATGCCTATGCAAAGGCGACCATTCGCCATGCTTTGGCGACCTCCAAAGGATTTAAGTACGACCAAGACTCAACTTTGCACGGTCGAGATGCGACCACCAGCTCCAATCGCTTTTCAAAGACAATTTTGACTTTTTTGGAAGTTTTCTGAAATAGTATAAATATAGGTTTTTTCTGTAGAAACCTAAAACTAACCAAAAGATAGAAAGAGAGAGATTGTAAGAAAGAAATTCTTAGTGAGTTGAATGTTTATTCTTTGTGAGTGAATTGAGAGCTCTTGTAATCTGTTACTCCAGACATCTAGTAAAGCTTGGATCTCGCCAGTGTGGAAGTAGGCTAATTGCCGAACCACGATATATCCTTGTCTTGTGGTTGGTTCTCTTTTGCATTATTATCTTTACTTTATATGCTTGTTAAATTGTTAATGAGAAGCATTGGGATAGTACTTGGAGGGTATTGAAGTCTTGTCTAGTAAGAAGGATCGATCCTTATGTAAGATTGATCTATTTGTTATGGGTAACGTTGTTTTCGTATTGTCTTATTCACAATAATGGTATCGGAGCGAGGTATATGACCTAGGATTTTGAGTTTTGGTAAAGAACCATAGTGCTCGAAATTTGTGTAGACAAGGTGTTCGATAAAATTCATGAGTGAGTGATTTTTTGGGTTATTGTGTGTGACTTGAAAAAAAGCTCCCAAGATGTCAAATACTAGATTTAAAGTAGAGAAGTTTGATAAATAAGCAAAAGAAAAGATGGCAAGGGTGATGTCGAATAAGATGACTTCCATAAGCAAGTGGAAGGGCAGTTCGAAGAAGCCTTTAAAACATGTACGGTGCTACAATTGCAAGGAAAATGGGCATTATCTATGTGATTGCCCTAGCCCGAAAAAGAGTAACAAGATGAGTGGTAAGTTTGAGAATGAGGATGTTAGTGAAGCAAGTCTTGCTTCCGGCTTTAATGGGGATGATGTAAGTCTTTCGGTGTCTACACAGGACGACCACATGACTGATACATGGATTCTTGATTTCGGGCGTTCCTACCACATGTGTCCAAATAGGAAGTGGTTTGCCACCTATGAGAACTTGAGTGGAGGTTCCGTTTTGATGGGTAATGATGTTGCTTGTAAGACGGTAGGAATTGGAACTATACGGGTCAAGATGCATGATGGTATAATGAGGACTTTAACCGATGTGAGGTATGTTCCTGAGCTAAAGAAGAACCTTATTTCTCTTGGTACCTTGGATTCCAAAGGCCACAATTTTGTGGGAAATGGTGGAGTCCTAAAGATCCTTAGTGGCTCTTTAGTCATTATGAAGGGTCAAAGGCTTGGAAACTTGTATACTTCGTTGGGTAGTACAGTGATAGGTGATGTAGCAGTGGGTACATGTAGTGATGATTCTGAGTGCACAAAATTGTGGCATATGCGCCTTGGGCATGTGAGCCAAAAGGGATTGTCTGAGTTGTGCAAGCGAGGGCTATTGAAAGACTTGGAGAAACCAAGTATGGAATTCTGCGAGTATTGTGTCTATGGCAAGCAGTGCAGAGTCAAGTTCGGTACAAGCAAGCACAAGATGAGAGGCATCCTGGATTATGTGCATACGGATGTTTGGGGACCTTCTAGAGTGGCTTCTAAGGGAGGTAACCGGTATTATGTCTCTTTCATCGATGATTATACACACTATGTGTGGGTATATATCTTGAAGTCCAAAGATGAAGTTTTCGAGACATTTAAGAGAACTATTCAACAAGAGAGTGAGGTTCTTAGTGAAAGAACTATTCAACAAGAAGTAGAGTTACAACAACCTGAGTAGCAAGCTTTGGCTAGATCAAAGCCAAAGAGATGTGTGAAACAAGTTATGAAGTACAGGCATGATAAGCCAGTGAAGCATTATGGTCAACCGGACTCGGTTTCCTACGCACTGAATATTGAAGATGATGAGCCAAATAGCTTCAAGGAAACTGTTAGAGATGCTCATTACAGAGATTGGTCGGTGGACATGCAAAAAATGGTGGAGGCTCGTGACAAGTTTTGTACTTGGGAATTTGTTTCATTGCCTAAGGGCAAAAGGGCTTTGGGTTCTAGAAGGTTCTCTATGGAGTTGAGTTCCAACATTGGTTGGAGGTACTCCACAAATGGTGGAGGCTCATGCATTGTTGATTGATGCCTTTCGTAGGCATGGATCTTTGTGGGCATGACGTGCTCTTCGTGGGCATGACTCTTTGTGGGTGGCTTTTCGTGAGCAAGACACTCTTTGTGGGTGGCTCTTTGTGAGCATGACACTCTTTGTGGGTGGCTCTTTGTGAGCAAGACACTCTTTGTGGGTGGCCCTTTGTGGGCATGATGTGCTTTTCGTGGGCATGACTCTTTGTGGGTGGCTCTTTGTGAGCATGACACTCTTTATGGGTGGCTCTTTGTGAGCAAGACACTCTTTGTGGGTGGCCCCTTGTGGGCATGACGTGCTCTTCGTGGGCATGACTCTTTGTGGGTACGGTGGCTCTTCGTGAGCAAGACACTCTTTGTGGGTGACTCTTTGTGAGTATAACACTCTTTGTGGGTGGCTCTTTGTGAGCAAGACACTCTTTGTGGGTGGCTCTTTGTGGGCATGGCCCTCCGGGGCGGTTGATTGCAAGTTTCTAGATGGATGTGTTATTGCTGTTCGACTCAGTTTTATGTGTTAAAACCTCACCGATCGAGGTGGAGAATTGTAGAGAAAAATGACGTTTTTTCTCTTTGGTGTGAAGGGCGCGACCCGCGCTCCCATTATGCCTGGGCAAGGTGCGACCTGCGCTCATGCTTTGGCGACCTCCAGTGATTTAAGCGCGACCCGCACTCAACTTTGCCTGGTCGAGGGCGCGACCCGCGCTCCACCGTTTTTCAGCACGAATTTTGACTTTTTCGGAAGTTTTCTGAAATAGTATAAATATAGGTTTTTTTTTGTAGAAACCTAAAACTAACCAAAAGATAGAAAGAGAGAGATTGTAAGAGAGAAATTCTTAGTGAGTTGAGTGTTCATTCTTTGTGAGTGAATTGAGAGCTCTTGTAATATGTTACTCCGGACATCTAGTAAAGCTTGGATCTCGCCAGTGTGGAAGTAGGCAAATTGCTGAACCACGATATATCCTTGTCTTCTGGTTGGTTCTCTTTTGCATTATTATCTTTACTTTATATGCTTGTTAAATTGTTAATGAGAAGCGTTGGGATAGTACTTAGAGAGTATTGAAGTCTTGTCTAGTGAGAAGGATCGATCCTTGTGTAAGATTGATCTATTTGTTGTGGGTAACGTTGTTTCCGCATTGTTCTATTCACAATAAGCTGGAACTCAAGAAAGTGAAGTTGGAGCTCAAGGAACTCAAGCAAGGCCAATTCAAGCTAGAAATAAGACCAGAGCTGGTGCAACTAAGACCAAGACAATAACTGGATGAAAGTCACCAACAACAAGGTCAATGACAAGTAAACAAGGAGCTGCTGCAACTAAGACCAGAGCTGGTGCAACTAAGACCAAGACAAACACTGTTAAACCAATTTGAAAATGAATGTAATTTGACTATGGAAATGAATGTAATTTAACTAAGATATTGACTTATCTTTGAATATGGAAATGTGGAAATGAATGTAATTTGACTATGGAAATGAATGTTGCATATGGGTTATCTGTGAATATGGATTCGGATATGGTGTAAATTTTATAGATTTGGAACTGTTTTGGATAGATTGTAGTCAATATTTGTTGCATTGTAAGTTGTGCTTAATGAATGTGTTAGTTGAGTAGTAGTGTGTATTAATTTCTTTACAGGTACCAATGCATGCCAATGCTCATCTCCTACATAAGAACAGCTCCACTCATACCATTCTCTACTCAGCACTATTAGAAATCAATTGATCACTCTCTCATGTTGACATGGTGAAATGAGCTGTGAAGAGTGTTCAGATGAACACATCCAAGTTAAGTGAGTCCTATGATAAACTATGTGAAATGATGAAGACAACACAGGGAAGGAAGGTGTTCATGGAGATGGTGTACCAAGATGGAGACCTACATATTGGAGTCTGTCCTAAGTGTGAGAAGTAGTGCTACGTTAAGGTGCTTGGGGAAGAAGGAAAAGCAAAAAAATGTCTTCCCTACTGTGTTCCAAAAGAAACAACTATTGTTTCAGATGATGATGAGCCACCACCAGGTTTTCAAAAGAAGTCGTCTATCTCATTGAGGAGATCAACTAGGCTTCAAGCAAGCACCTCAAGCACAACAACCTTAACAGTAGAAGCAGGGCCATCTAAAAAACAAATTAAAGAAGTTGTTTTAGCACTGGTAGCTGCAGGTGTGTGCATGGAAACTCTGGGAAAAACTCTAGAGAAGAAGTGATGGTGGCTAGTATTGTTGGAGTCTAGTATTGCTATCTAGCCTAGTTTTTTAAGAGTCTTTTGTTAAGGAATGTCAAGCAAACTTGTATGTTTACTATAGTTTCTTTGCTATATGTTTGTCTTTTGTTTTATGCTTGTAGTTTTTTCTGTCAGAATTTAGTATGTTTGCTCTATGTGAACTTGTATGTGAACTTATATGTTTGCTTTATGCTTATAGTTTCTATCTGTCATAACTTGTATATATGTTTGCTCTATCTGTAAGAATTTAGTACATTGTAGTTGTTTCTTTTATGTCAGAATTGAACTAGAACTAGAACAGTTGTTTCTTTTGTTAACAACTTGAACTAGAACTAACACTCTAAAAGTTGGAACAAAAGTTGGACAGGACTGAAGCTAAAACTCAAACAAGTTTGTTTGTTTGTTTGTTTGTTTGTTTTTTTTTTTTTTTTTTTTTTTTTTTTTTTTTTTTTTTTTTTTTCAATAATGGATATTTCATTAATCATAATTTAATGGTTTGGACACCTGACTCAATAATACAAGGTGGAAGAGTTCTTGGATTTGCAGCCTTAGCCCAGGCAGCTAGTTCATGAGCCTTCCCAATAAAAGACCTACTTAACCAACTAAACTTAAAATATACTAGATCAGCGAAAATATCTAAAATGTGATAGACTACACTTCTAAATGGACACCAACATTCTTCTAGACTTAAGTGTTATGATAATACTTTGATTGTCTCCAAGGAACTCCACATGCCTACATTCTAGGCTTTTGGCAAGTAGACTAGCCACTTCAGCAACAACAACCTCTGCTTCATGAATTCTCCTCCCTCAGTTTTTGCAACTGCTCCTGCTATTGCATTTCTATTGGACATGCTCATCCTTAATTTTATATTTAGCTTTGAGAATTCAGATAGAGTTATTTTTAAGGTAACAATGGGTTCCGTTGTCAAAGTGGTTCTCTTCTTTCTTGACTCCATCTTCAATGCATCTTCAAGCCATTCAAATTCCCCACAACTCTTGCATTTCAAAACTTTTTCCAATATTCATTCCATACTTGGTAGTCTTAACAAACCTCATTCCCCTACAATCATTTCTCTTGCAGTCACAATCTACCCATGGGCACTCCTACATCTAATGGCCTGTCTGACCACACTTAAAGCATTCATTTCTTGATGAACTTGATCCAATCCCAAACAGTCTTTCAACAACAGCTTCATCCAACCATTATATATAACTTGGACATGATTGATGTTGGCACTTCAAGTACTTCCGTCCTGGATTCTTTCTTGTCTGGGATATGCCCAACATTCAGATCCCATCACATGTAGCTTCTTTACAGGGAGAATACATAAATTGACACTTAATAGCTGAGTGTCCAACCTCATCACAGACCTGACATTCAAACTGTGGTGAACAAAACATGTACTAATTACTGAAGAAATAAAAGTTAACAACAAAATTTAAAACAAAAAGAATGTATAAAGCTCACACAAGGACAAACATAAATATTATAAACACCTCATGTATTCATTAGAAACTAATAGAAATTTCAAACTAATAATGCATATGCATCAATATTGCAATTACCTTCATTTTTGCAAGTTCTTTTTGGAAAAATAGAGCTCCTGTTTGTTTTTTGGAAAGATAGAGAAATCCCAATTGTAATGCCCGTATTTAAAATACGTATTTATTTATTTATTAATTTATTTATTTATTTAAAATTTGCTGGATTGGATTTGGGATATGTAGGCCTGGTTTCTGGGCCCGAGTCTGTATTGGGCTTAGGTTCAAACCTAAGTATATATTCATATTGTTATGGAGAATAGGGTTCTGAGATAATAAAAAAAAAAAAAAATGGAGGCGGAGATAAAAGCTCGTTGGCTAGAGCGTTAGAGCGCGACGATTCGGACTACGAGGGATTCGTGGTGTTTTTTAATACAGGTGAGTAGTTACGTTTTTTCTTTTTCATCGAAACTAGAGTTTTACGTCTATGAATAAAAACCTTTATTGCCGAGTGCTTCCGATCAGTTTTTGTTCTAATTATTTATGTTTGTCGATATCTTTTAATTTTATTAAAACTGTTGAAATTCTTTACTGAACTGTTGGAACTCGAAAGAGGTCGGTAATGGCAGCGCGAGCCAAACCAATGTTTAACTTGTATATTGTTTGGAACGAATACTGTTGTTGTGTTGGCTGATTAAGGGTGGATGTTTGGTCGATCGAGTGTTGGATATGTTGAATTGGTGTTTGGGTGGGTGCTGTTGCAGGTGGAAGAAGGCGTCAATGGCGTCGAGGGAGAGTTTTAGGAAAACTCGATTGGGCTGTTTTTGGGTTAATTAGAGTTGTAGGGTTTTTATCTAGATTAAAAATCGATGGGTTCATAGTTGATTGTAGGGGGTGTGTTTGAGTGTGGTAGAGTAGAGGAGGAGAAGAATCGATGGTGGCGGGATTGAGCTGGTGTGCTGGTTTGGGTGACCGAGATCGCGGCCCAGTGCACCCTGTCTCACTTCCAATTTTCGGTGTCTTTTGGTCGGGGTTGAGTTTCGCAATATGAGGGAATTGGGTTTTGTTGGTATCAAAAGAGGGGGTTTTTCTAGGGGATCAAAACCGAACCGCTTCGCTAGGGTCGAGTGTCGCGGGTGGTTAGTTTGTGGTCGGTGGTGGAGGAAGAAGAAGGAAAGAAGCGTTAATGGCGATATCGGTTCTCATTAATAATGTGGTCAGCCTTGGGCCGAAACCTATTAGTGGGGCTTGGGCCTTATTTTGTTTTGGTTGGGCCGACCTTATTTTGTTTTGGTTGGGCCGATTTTATTTTGTATTGCTTGGGCCGGTCCATATTAGTTTAAACTGTTTTGGGCCAGTTCTATTTGTTTTGTTTGGGCCAGTTTGGTTTAAAGTTTTTGGGCCGGTTTCAGTTCAAAGTTTTTGGGCCGGTTTAGTTTAAGTTGTTTGGGCCAAAACTAATTAGTTTTCTTTGGGCCGGTTTCTAATTTTATGTGGGTTGGTCCTTATGTCCCCAATTGGGTCAGGTTGAATAATAAGTTGGTTTAGACTTTTGGGGCCGGGTTCTAAGGTTTGGGTTTGGGCTTGGCTAGTTGGGTCCAAACCATGACCTTAGTCATGAGCCCATGAGCCATGCGCCTTTACCCTTAGCCATGAACCAGGGCTATGACCCTGAACCTATTGAACATAGAAATGACAGTTTGACTTTGTCAATGATAGGTTGACTTTGACATTGACTGTTGAGTGTGGAATGTTGACTTTTTCTAGATTTTCACATATTTAAGAATATGGACAAATATAGTAATATAATATTATCGAAATTGTATAACTTTGTTTGTCATTATCTAATTAAGATTTGACATAAGTAGTGTGTAAAACATATAAATATTAGCACGTAACAAGGGGGGAATTCTTATAAGACTTAGATATATACGTTTTTATGAGAATTAAACTACATACGAACTTAGATTCATGGACTTTAGTTTTGGGCTTTTGACGACTAATCAGTTTGACTTGACTTGTGATTTGGACTCGAATAATTATGCGTGATATTTGGACTTGAGTTGTTCTTTCTTTTAAAGTCATTTCATTTTGATATTTGGTGGAACGGACTTATATTTTGATTATTTATATACTATTTATATTGTGCACAAATGGAAATAATGCGTGCCTTTGAGGGTGACTTGAGTTCACATAAATATATTGAACGAATAGATTTCATGATTGATTATTATTATGAGTTGCTACTTAAATGAATTATAGTATGTATGAAGGCTGAGATATTCCATATGGTGTAGTGCAATATATAATTGGCACATGAAATAATAAGTTTCGAGATTTGATATAGAGATATTTGGATATCGTGCAATAAATAGTATTGGCACGTGATAATGTGGATTGTATTATAACAAAAAACGTTGAGCTTCAGTACAATTAAGTATACTGGCATGAGATAGAATAAGAATTATTCTGAGATATAAAGGTATGACACCTGAATAAATTACATAACGAAAATCCTAGAACCTAGCTACCACAACTCATGTGATTTCCCTTTGTGATGGGCGTATGTGATATGATTGGCTCTTCAGGTGTTTCAGTGAATCTGAATGGCCCTTCTGGCGTAAGTAATATGATTGGCCCTTCTGGCGTTTCAGTGAATCTGAATGGCCCTTCTGGCGTAAGTAATTTGATTGGCCCTTCTGGCGTTTCAGTGATTCTGAATGGCCCTTTGGGCGTAGCCGAATAGTGGCTTGATTATTCTGTTCGCAAAATTAGAACGAGACGCACGATATTTTATGCTAAATAGTGGCAGTACTTACATAATGGCTTTCGTGTGAGGGTTACCTCCGTGTCGCGGCATCCCGCCGGGTAGTTACGACCGAAAGGTTCATTATGTAAGGGGAGGCATGTGGATGTACATGTTCGGCGTTGGGAGGCGATTGTGGTAGCCAGGAAAACTAGGTAAGACATAGTTACGACGTGATTTTAGGGACACGCAAAGAAAGCCTAAATTAATATAATTATGGTAATATGTTGGTTAATGATATATCTTTAGATAGATGATTGTATATGATTTTGCAGAAGGGTGGGTCAAACTAATTATTTGTGCAGAGACGACCCACTCTGTAATTGAGCATGAAATGCGGTAAGTATATAATATGCTTGGTTGGTTATTAGTTTAGTTAGAACCTAAGGCGCCTCGTGGAGAAACTAAATGCCTTTTTATTATGTGTATGGTTTGTTGTGTAGTTAGTGGGAAGTTAAAGTTGCTCGAATGGAGGAACTACCCGCCTTTACTTATTGTAGTTAAGAATGTTGTATTAGTTGTTGGAAGTTAAAAAAGCCGGGTGGAGGAACTAACCGCCTTTATAGATTGTGTATGTATATGTATAAAAATATATGTTGTATTTTAGAGCTACTCATACCAAAGATTTTTATAATGTCAACCGATTTGCATGTTTGCTTATCGGGTGTGTTCATTAAATGAACATAGTTGATAAGTCTTGACAGTTTAGTGTTGAAAAAGGTTGGTTCTTCGCTTGTGGTTTTGCGTTAAGCGTTGCATTTCAAAGATATGTTTTGTTTTCCCTTGAGGTGATATAGATTTTCAGTTGAGACAAGATTATTTGTATTTTCATTTGTAAATTTAAATAAAGAGTTATTGAAAAGAGATTTGTAACCTAATCTTATTTGTAAATTTTTGTAATGAAGAGGACTTTTGTTTAAGTTAAAATTTTTATTGGTTTTTAATTATCTGCATATTTAAACTGTTTATGGGTTTTTGGGAGTTGAGAGTGCGTCACACCTCGAAGATCGAAGAGTCGGGAACAAATATTGTTTTTCCGAATTCTGTTGAAATTCGGGGTGTGACACCAATTTTGGTTTGATCTTGAATAAAACCGTTGTGAGTGTTTGTGAAGTTATGGATTTTGGAGGGAGATCAACATCAGGGACTTTGAGAAAGCAAAGTTCTTGAAGACTCACGTGAGTGAGAGTGTGCGTCCTTCATTTCTCGTTTAGAAATTTTAGATGGAGACTCACGTGCTTCGTGCATGCATGTGCTACTTACGTGGAGACTGAGTTGCCATGTGTACGCATTATGTTTGCCAAATCATCAAATATGTATACATACTTCACAGTATACATATACGGTACCAATTTTAGCAATATGTGAAATCTACAATGCCCTATTTTGCAAAAAAAAAATAATATAATACCCATAATGTAAAATCCACTATAGTTCGATCAGTACTCCATATCAATAATTTTTTCTTTTTTTTTAATTAGCTTGCCTAACAAGTTCTTGATCGATTATCACTCATCTCTGTAAACTAAGGTAAGTTAATAAAATGGGCTCAAGTTAATGTTCTTTGCTTTTGATAATGTCTTTCTGAACTTGAGTGCTTTCTTTTTGAATCAGAAATCTTAGTTGTTTGCTCTCGAAGAATTTCTCTATAGTCGAGCGAGCTCTCAAGAGAATTTTCTACCATAATCGTCTTTTGCTAATTGGAATAGACGTTAAAATTGTCAATTTAATATGGTAGTCATTGATATCTATTTTGCTATCAATTTTGCGTCGTTTGATATTTTTCTCATTTTTTTTTGCTAGAAATGGAAGAAAATGTTGGAGCTTTTGTTGGGTCTTCTTGTTGTTGTAATGATTCCCAAAGTAATGACATCGAGAAATTAGTTGTTCCGCACTTGAATGTAAAATTTAATAATGTTGATGAAACAAAGACTTACTATAGAGAGTTTGGTAAACAGGAGGGATTTGAGATTCGTGTTCGGACTACGGATAAAAAACAAACAGGCGTGGATCGAATTGCCTTCTAGCTGTCTATTGGTTTGCTCACGCGAGGGGGTCCATAACAAGAAAGAAGAAATTGAAGGTGTAGCTTCAAGAAGTACTTCGACTATTAGGTGTGGTTGCCAAGCTAGGATGCGAGTTACAAAAAGAAAACTTGAAGATATATATGATGTGAGTTTGGCTGCAAACGACCATAGCCATGGTTCCATCACTCCATCAAAGAAGCAGTATATGAAAGGCAACAAAAGTATGCCTGAAGCTGCGAAGAGTTTGACATAGGTTTTTCATGACAACGGTATACTTGCAAGGAAAGTGGCAGAAATTTTCTATGGGGATGAGATTGGGTTCCTCTCAGCAACTCGAGGTCGAGTTTTTCAAAAGAATGGAAGAATGGTGTAGGATTACTAAGCTAGCTCCTCTTTCTTGCTAGAATTCTTTCTGCTTGTGCTAAAATTATTATTTTCAAATTAGAATGATTATTTATTAAGAATTTGGAATATTTGATATGATATTTTCTATTTAGAGTTTAATTAGATTTAGAAGTGTAGGTTAGATTTAGAAGGGTAGGTTTCTTAGTTATCAAGTATGATTTATTTATATAAGGAGGCCATTGTAGTTTAGTTCAAGAATTCAATTATCAATTACTAAACTATCAAATATCCAAAACCTATTATATTTTTCTCCCTCAACTTCTACAATTCTTCTATTCAATTTTCTTTTTCTTTAAATCTATTCCCCCTTTTGAAGATCTCCGCATTTTTTCTTCTAAATCTTTGTTTATTCCGCATCTGAAAATTGTTGTTGTACTTTCTAAAAAATAGTTTAGACCTCAAAATATATGCAGGCTATGTTACTGAATTATAGTAGGAATTCAGCTATACTTAGACTTGGTTCAATCTCACACCTTATACGCTCGCGCTGAACGACAGATATGATATAAATTACTCATTTTGACTTGTAAGTACCTGAGGATTGATCTTCAGTTATGTGATATATGCGAATAAGCAGCTTACTCTAAAAGCTTGCCAAATAGAAGATGTGGCAATCCCCTTGAGACTAATTACTTCTTCACCAGCTCTAGGCTAGGCATTGGGGATTTTAGGCCTAAAGATTGAATTGGTGCCCGTTACCTTGAAGTAATATTACCCAATTTTCATTTTGTTTACTTCCTTATTGTAGATTTGTAGGCGGGTTGTTGTTTCTGATGCGACTGACGCCTCATCTGCAACCTTAGTTTGCCTAATGACAGCTAGCCACACACCCAATACTAATGAAAGAACTGCAAAAGGGAATAAGAATGATCTACATGGGACAAATGCATTACCTGCTAATGGTACGGTGATCCAAGACAAACTACGCTTACATAATCCATTACTTATCCCACCAGAATACAAGGGTACGATTCCTGCCTAAACTAGAGTTATTTTTAATGGCATTGTCTATGTTCATTAGACAATTAATAAACAAAATCAAACAAAAAATATCGAAAGATAGAAATTGCCAGGCCGTATGTTTACTTGCAAAACGATTCTCAGCTACTGCTCACGATTCCTCATCTTGTTTTACTGATGGTTCAAGCGCATGGCATCTTATACAAGCTGACACAATTGATCTGAAAAGCCTTACAATAAACCAGGAACTCCTAGATCTCTTTTCCCCTTGGTTTTTTGTTCTTGGTTCTTGTTGTACTAATACAGGTTCACTACTACTCTTTCGACAAGGCAGTTCTGCATTGGACATCAAGACAGGAGCCGGTGTAATATATTGCCACCTTTGTGCTGATACATATGGTTGATGCTTACCTGATCTTGTCGTAGAGTTTTGCAGTCTCTTGTTTGTTGTTTTAGTGTCAGCATTTGTGTATATTGGTTTCTTCCCTCGGAATTCACTTGAACTTGTGCGCGCACTGCTAGAACTGCTTCCACTATTGCTGCTATTGCTACGCGACCATGCAAATGAATCTTTGCTACTACTGCTGCTAGTGCGACTTGTGCATCGGGTAAAATCAATTCTATTGTCTTTGGATGATTGGAATGGAAATGCATGTGGTTGAAGCCAACCATTAAGGAACAGATCATCTGCTGGGCAACTCTTTTCTGGATCAGAACTTGGGGACTCGGGTGTAATGCAGTTGAATTCAAAGTCCGAATCTTGATACTGTTCTTTGTCATTGTCTTGTTCTTGTTCTTGGATAACCATGTTTTCAAACGTAAATGAGAATGAGAATGTATCATGAAAACCGTTGCTACCAGTGCATAGAGGATTCTCATGCTGGTAATCCTCCATGGGCTCTTCTCATGATAACTTGATTGCTCATGAGATTCAGAATTCTTGATACTTATAACGGCAAAAGAGCTGATATGCACAAGGTGGAAAGAGTTTAAATGCCCCCCAAAGAGGAACAAGTGGCCCTCTATTGGGCTGATCCGGAAATCTGAGTGGTGTGAATTATGTCATTCTACCAGCCAACTCTTCAATACCTTTAGCTATGAAACGCTGAATCATCATAACCATCACTATCCTCCCAACCATTACACATTTTAATGTATTTTATACTAGAGTGTAGTGCTTTATAGTTTATCACATTTGTGGAGCATGGCCCAGCATGATCTTCCAGGTTTTAAGTATATATGAATAGCCCTAAAATCATTGCTTTGGAACAATGACTTTATTGGTCTATTTGCATGATTTGCTTGCAAGGTACATCAATGATCTCTATATATACCACCTGTGAAGCCAATGTATATCAACATGTTGGCCATGTAGCATGGTGTCTAGACTCGAGAAAGTGAGAAACCATCCATGTCGTTCGTATAGCTAGCTCACCTCCTGATAGTACAATATCAACACTCAAATGTTGAAAGAGAAAAAGTAAAGGTCCTGGTCTGAAATCCTTTATATATACTATTAAGCAAAAGAAAGCCTGAGCCTTTGACAACTTGTCTTGTATTCGATAAATGACTAAATGAGAGCGACTGGCTGACTGCTACTTTCTTCAATCGTATATTCCACACAAAGCAAGGAGCGTTTGCAATGTCTAAAGTAAGGCAGTACAGAATTAAGTGAGAATGTAGAAAAGTAATATCAGGGAGAAATCAAGGAATTGGACAAATAGTTCTACTTCTGATCTTTAATTTCTTAGATAATAGTGCACACAACCCTCCTTTTTCAAATCGATTGGTACTAATAAGACACAGGTTTTTATTTTTGCAAATCTAGTCCTATAATCAAATATTATTAGCGTTTATTTCTATTACAATTTTGGACGTTTTGCGCCGTGTGTCACCACATAACGATATCATTTAATCCGCGACTCAGCATTGTGATGTTGCATCATTTAAGTTTTTGTTCAAGCATATTTGAGTATTTTTGCTGGATTAAGCATGTTTGATAACTTGATCACTCCCCTATTTTGCCCAACATCAAAAGTATTTAAAGTCCAAAACAATATCTCTGATGGCCTTTTCTTTTTCAAATAGGCTCTTGTGTTAGCCATCAAGGGTTTCCATGGGACCATTTACCCATCTTACTTCATCATGACTATTGACCCCACTTGCTTGACTTTCAATTTATAAGTGGTCCAAAAAGAATTCATTGACCACCAAAAAAATATATTGGCATCCTTACCCTGTCCAATGAGATGTAATTTCATTTTGTAAACTGTTAAGTTTGATGTCGCATTGACGTGCAATGAACTGCTGGCGTTATCCAAATCCAACAATCACGTAAAAAAACTCATGTTTTTGTTGCTTCACTGTTGAATGTTGATTGATGAGAAGTCACTAGTTGCAAAAACTTGCAAGTTGCAATTTGTAATAAAAATAATAATATGTAAAAGGAACAAAAATAATAATAATGGTATGTCGTCGTCGGCAAGGAACAACAACGCGTCTTGTAAAATATACACTACGCGGCAAAAATGAGAATGTAGAGTTTTGTTTTGTCAAACTACTATATACACATTGCCCACCACCAACCTTTATAAATTCTAATAATATAAACATTTTTTTTTCCCTTTGTTGCAGGAAGTGTTTTTCAAGAACCTTAAGTTTGTGATTTTGTGTAGAAGATAAGATCAACTTTTAGTCACACCATGAGAAGAGAAATACTTCAAAAGATGAAGGTACCACACTTATTTATTTAAGTTATTATATGATTTAATTCAACTAGTTTGATCTATCTCTAGTCAAATTTGTATGTGCTTTGTGTGTTTGGTTTTGTGTTACAATTTTGAACTTTTTAGTTTGTTTGTTTGTTTTTAGTAGAATTGAGCTATCTATAAGTCAACTTAGGCCATTTTTGGAATTGAATCTGCTTTATTTCTTAACCATTTGAGGTTTTGTCTCATAATAAGTGGTTGATTTCCCAAACCATTGTTATGGCAAACTTGTTCAAGAGAAGGGGGTGAATAATTTGTATTGAGGAATTCGGAATCAATGGAAGTAGAATTGGTGTATGTTCAAGGATGTCTAGGAATAGATGAGCTAAAGTAAGATCACTTCAGATTGTTCTGACACATATGAAGATGGTTATCAACTGCAGTTGTTAGAGGTTCACAGCTCTAAAAAGAAAGAAGAATGCTGGAGTTTAAACACATGTTTGTGAAAATGTATCCACTTGCAGAATAAACAGTTTGGATATTAAGAACCTGTATATCACCGACTATATCTCTAGGACTATAGCTAACCCAGTGTCAAATTTATTTACAAGTTCACTTGCTTACGATAGAGCTTGACCAACATGCTTACAGGAGAGCTTAACCAGCATTCTTAGGAATGACTATTGTGTCAACATCCTATTACGGTTCCTTTAGTCATAATGGCTGGTCCAAAGTTGCCTCCATTCCTTCTGGCTTAACTAAAACACTGCAGTAATTTCTCCACTTGGCAACTCTGCTGCTAGTTGAAGCTACAGACCTACAGTTGCTATAGGACTTTGGGTGGTTCGTAGTGTCACATTTAGTATTCACTTTGTACTGATTGGAACACCGTATGTGGATGACAATATCTGAAGAGATATTCACTTATTGGAAGGGCAATTACTGAGTTCCGTTTCCACATCTTCTTCTTTATGGGACAGGGTGTGATTAGCTAATTTTGAGTGTAAAAATATAGCGTGGAAGAAGGTATCTTGTGATTTGAATGATGTGATTCTCGAGGCATTATGAGTTGTAATCTGTCCCTCAGAAGACAATGACTATCTTTAAACTTGGGCAACATTCCCTCTTATATACACATCATTCTCGTGGGCAACTTAAGAATCAAATAGATGATTCTGTCATTGTAGTTTTTGGTGCATTGACCAATTGCTATTTTTGATGTGTGTCAAACACAACTAAGTGTTGTCCTAGCCTGGCTATAATTTATCTCGAGTTTGAAGACCATAATTTTCATAAGCATGTGCAACATGAATGCCGCTATCCCAAAGGCCAAGTTTCCTCTTATATATGGCCGGCCCTCGTTTGAATTTCCGACTCAATGTATCTGATAGTCCTATCATCAGCTGAAAAATGCAACATGGCTATACAGGTCTTATAAGTGTTCATGTATGAGGTCTCTTGAGTTTTTATAACATGTGAAACTGGTAAATTTTTTGAGATGCTACAATGTCTTGGTTCAGAAAAGTAGAACAAGGAAGTTTGCGCTTCTACATTCGGATGAAGTAAGTACTTAGAGAACTTATTAATGAACAGATGAAATTTGAGTGTACCATCATCTGCTTTTTTGTCCTTCTGCAGGATAACGTTGGCTTATCCTTCAATCCATTAGAGCCTAAATAGTATATGTACACTATGTAACCTACCTAAAAGCTATATACCAAAACCTCTGTCTGATACATGTATCGTCATATGAGGTTAGTTCATCTTGTTATGGTCCCACTGCCCTACACCATCATTTTGAAGAGCCAAATATGACAGAAATGAGCCACCTCTCAAATATTTACTTTTTCCTCCTTCTTTGCTTTATTGTTTAAAAGTTATAGGCATCTATTTCAAGAATATAAGAAGCTATCTAGTGAAAAGGTTGTCATGCTCTAACCAGAAAATTACCTCGTCATTGGAACGAGTAACTTAGCATGGGCTTCAGTTGTTTGTTAATTTGGATGTCTGACTTCATGTTTGTCAAGCTCTAAATTTAATATATTGGAAGACTCGACACCTTTGTTACAGGTAAAAGCTGGTTTTGCTGGTTCATCTGCATCAGATACTGGTAAAGGCAAGTCGAAGATGTCAGGCTCGCAAGTAACACATGGTTTTCACTTGATCAAAGGGAAATCTAATCATCCAATGGAAGATTATCTTGTTGCACAGTATAAGCAAGTAAATGAGTACGACTTGGGGTTATTTGCAATATTTGATGGCCATTTAGGCCATGATGTTCCAGACTACTTACAATCGCATCTGTTTAACAATATTTTGAATGAGGTAATCATTGTTTATGTGCACCTTTGTGTTATTTTATTCTATTATTGGTTTATTCTTTCTTCAAAATAAAAGGGAGGCACCCGATCTCAAGTATATGCCTGAGTTAATCTCACTATCTATTTTCTTGCTCAAACCAGCCTGACTTCTGGACTGAAACAGAGACTGCAATCAAGAGAGCTTATCGTGTAACTGATCAAGAAATATTGGACAAAGCAGTTGATTTGGGAAGAGGAGGTTCAACTGCTGTTACTGCAATACTGATAGATGGTCAAAAGCTAGTTGTGGCAAATGTTGGAGATTCTCGAGCTGTTATATGCAAGAATGGTATGGCAAAACAATTATCAGTTGATCATGAGCCAAGCAAAGAGCAGAAGAAAATCGAGAGCAGAGGGGGTTTTGTGTCAAACATTCCAGGTAACTAATAGTCTACCCCATGTCACCCAAATTCTTGAGAACTTTGTAAACGTAGAGAACAAATACAAGAGAATGAAAATAATCCATCTCTGAAGCATATAAGATCAAAACACAAAAGCAACAAATAAGATATTTTTGTCATCTAGGTTTTGCATAAGCAGCAATGAGGGTTTCATGCCCGAGTCCTTTTAGCTGCGAACGAGTGAACAATCTAACGAAATGCATGTTTTTCTCTAATTATTTGAATACATATAGGAATTTTTTTAGGGAATCAGGGATAAAATCCTACCATTTTACCCGATAAATGTAAAGGAAGCAAGAAACAAGTGAAGAAGAAAAAATACTATTGCAGATGGAACTGCAAAATTATGCCTAAGCAACTAAAGTTTCAAAAGATCTATATAATAATATTTTATGTAACTTGAACTTCCATCATGGAATTTCATTAATTGTTGTGTTTTCAGGGGATGTCCCAAGAGTTGATGGACTGCTGGCAGTGGCAAGAGCATTTGGTGATAAAAGCTTAAAGCGGCATCTAAGTTCAGAACCAGATGTGGCAGTGGAGACGATAGATGAACATACTGAGTTTTTTATAATGGCAAGTGACGGGTTATGGAAGGTTGGTTTTCACATTGGAGCATACTTTATGTGGATTAAATTCATGCTCTCTCGCTGTGATTACTCCTCTTTGTATTCTGAATGAGCCTTGAATTCACGTTCTCTCCCTCTCATTTTTATGTAGGTCATGTCCAATCAGGAAGCAGTGGACTCTATTAGAAATAAAAAGGATGCTCAATCTGCGGCCAAGCATTTGACAGAGGAAGCTGTCTCTAGGAAAAGCAAGGATGATATCTCCTGTATAGTTGTAAGGTTCAGCTCTCCCCGTTGCTTATAAAAATAATAATAAATAATAATAAAAAAAAAGCTTAGGTTCAGCTGATCCTTGGTATGTCAGCATGTGTGTGTTTTCCTGTACTTCAGCAACGACGATAACCGCCAAGCGTCAATCAGCGATATATTTTTGTACAAAAAGAACTTTATGTTCTTGTATGCAAAAATTTCTGATGTATTCTACCCAATTGTGTAGATGTATGTTTCAACTGACGACATAATGTCGAGTTTGTATAACCATTCCAAAAATAATTATGTAGTTATGTACAGGTACATTTTGTATAGGATGTAACTTCCTCAGTCAAAGTCCTTGACTCACTGACTCCTCTTGAAGTTCACCAACTGACGGTAAAGGGCTTCTTGAATTGCCCCCCTCCACCAGGAACTCTTGATAAATGCATTTACTCTTGATACCTTTTTAGCAGAAGGAAATACTTTCATCCGGAGATAATATTTGTAAGTCTAGACTCTGGGAGGAGAGGGGACGTGAACTGGTGGTTCTGTCAAATATATATTCTACTGGGAGGAGAGGGGACCTTTAGACCTGCATTAGAATCTCAAATGTTTCGTCCCACCTACATCATTCTCAACAATCTCTGTTAAGATGAGATCAAGTGGAGGGATATTACATGTATAGTGATCATCAAGGAAAGAAGTTAAACTAACTAGATAGTCAGCACTTCGATATTCTACTGGGAGATGTTTGCACAAGGGAACAACTTTGGCTAGGGAGCTCCACTTTCATGGGATACGAAAGCAGATTTAACAAACATTTAGAACCATTTACCAGTTACCGGTTATCGAAAAAAAAAATGCCAGTTACCACCCTCATGAACTTGTTTCATTTGTTTGTGAATATTCACAGAAGGAGAGCATGCAGAGTTTTTAAATGCAATATACCACATACAAAAGTCATTCACGGTGGGTAAAACATTTACGAAGATTTGCACTAAAAAGCTAGGGGCGAGGTGTATGGGGCTGGAGTTATGGCCCATTCATTTTAATTTGGGTAATTTCTCAATTAGTAACCCATAATGTCAATGTGTTTCCAAGTAGTAACCCACTTCCAATTTTGACTTTTCAATGCGGCTTTTGACAATTTTGCCCTTCAAATAAAAACAAAACACTTTTCTCTCACCTCTTACACTTTTCTCTCTCCTTGTCCCATGATGTTGACGTATTTGAGTTTTGTTTTTAAACAAAACAGTACTCTCTCTCCTCTTTCTCTCCTCTTATACTTTTCTCTCTCCTCTTACACTCAATCATTGATTTTTGAATATTTTTTTTATTTATTTCTTAAGTAATTAAAATGACTAAAAATATAATATATAAAAATAATTAATAAATAATAAAACAATAAATTTAACACAATCCATCTTCATTAAAATAACAAAATTCATATTCTTTGCAAAATAATAAAAGATGTCTCATAATAAAATGAACAAAATATATATTCCATTAAAATGATAAAATTCATATTCTTTTCAAATTTATTACATCAAAATCCAACAAAACCGAAATTCTAAATCATGAAGTAGTTTCATCAGTAGATGAAATAATAATTAGTCAATGTGTAACAGTAAAGTTGTTGATATACAATGCACATGAGTTTGTCAGTCCCTCACTTATAAGATGAAAATAGACAAATGAATTTGGTGGGAAATCTGTTAGGCGAGAAATAATTGAGCGGAAAAAATATTAGCGATAAAACAATTAACACTAGTAAAGTTGCTGATATACAGTGCATGTGAGTTTGTCAGTCTCTCACTTGTAAGGTGACAAAAGACATAATAAATTGGGCGGGAAAATAGTTGGGCGGGAATAATTGGGTGGGAAAATAGTTAGGCGGGAAAACAGCAAGATATCTCATTTTCTTCTTACATTTCTTATTACTCAACTCATTTCCACATAATTTCTTTTATTTTTTTTCAACTTTTTTTTTCTTAATCCTTCAATTCTCTTGTTATTCACTTTTCCCCATTTACCATTTTCATTATCCTACATTTATCTCTCACAACCAATTATATTATCCATTTTAAAGTTTTTGTTCATATATAATTCACATGGAATAAACAAATATCAACTTGTTGAACTGATTTTTTCATATCTCTAACAACCATTTTTGTTAGAGATATGAAAAAATCAGTTCAACAAGATGTAAAACTCATCATTTAGTTTAGCTACACTCAAAAGTTGTACAACAAATGAAAAAGGTTTTATCTTTGTGTGTTTGGATACGCTAAAACCTTATCATAGTTCCAAGATGTAAGAAAGGTAAGTTGTCAAGTAACAACTTTGTCAAAAGGTATTCCCAATCTATCTTTTTTCATTTAGTAGTTTGAAGACGTTCAAAATTGAAAGGTAAATTATCTAATGGAGAAAAAATTCCAATGTGATAAGTTGAATTGACAATGAGTGTTGGATATTTGATTGTGGAGCAGGTGTTTTAGAAGAACCTGAAAAACGAACTTGTGTTTTTTTTCAATACATTTTGTATAAAAAATTTCTTGCCTATAATGTACGAATTTGGTAGTTACTTTCAAACAATATATTAGCTACATAATGACGAATCGGTTTGTCACTTATAAATATTATTTCTTACATACCAAATATATACATTTTTAAAAATGCTTGTTTTTAGCATAAATATCTCGAAGTTTTAATTTATTGATTTGTGATCGAAGTTATAAACCCGATAAATATATTTGTCACATATAGAAAATACTAGTTGAATATTGAACTCGTGTTATTTAAGTACATTTTGGGCTAAGTATATTTTGGACCTTATGTATATATATGATAGTTACTTTTGAAACATATCTCAGCAACTTTTATGATTTTGGGTACTGAAATGGTGATTATTATTTTATTTTATATTATTTTTTCTTTATTAAGTTTCTCTAAATGATACTGGTTGAATGTTGAACTCGTGTTTTTTTAGTACATTTTAGGCTGGGGCTGGGTATGTATCTTTTGGATTTAGTGCACATATTTAGTAGTTACTTTCAAAATATCTTTCAACAAATTTTATTATTTTGGATACTGAAATGGTGGTGATTATTTTATTTTATATATTTTTTCAATTAAGTTTCTACAAATTTTAATTTATTGATTTGTGATTGATGATATTGGTTGAATGCTGAACTTGTGTTTTTTTAGTACATTTTGAGCTAAGTATCTCTTAGATATAATGCACATATTTAGTAGTTACTTTTGAAACATCTATCAGCAATTTATATTTTTCAATTAAGTTTTTCTAAGTTGAAATTTATTGACCTGTGATCGATGATATTGGTTAAAGGCAGAACTCGTGTTTCTTTTAGTACATTTTGTGCTAAGTATCTCTTGGATCTAATGTACATATTTAGGTAGTTACTTTCAAAGCATCTGTCAGTAACTTTTAATATTTTAGGTACTAAAATAATGATATCTATGATTATTTTGTTATTATTCTTTTTTATTAAGTTTCTCTAAGTTGTAATTTATTTACCTGTAATCAGTGATATTGGTTGAATGTTGAACTCGTGGTTCTTAAGTACAATTTGGGTCAAGTATCTCTTGGATCTATTGTATGTATCTGGTAGTTACTTTTAAAACATATGTCAGTAACTTTTATGGTTTTTGAACCGAACTCGCTTAATTTTATTATTCTTATTATTCTTATTTTATTTTATTTTTAAGTTTCTCTACGTTGTAATTTGTTAAACTGTGAGCGAGCTACATACTAAGGAATATGTTCACAACATCAAGCAATTGCAAAATGGGTTTCAGAAGTTGTGAAATCGAAACTTAGGGACAATATTGATATGGCTCCGAAACATACAGAAGGTAACAGCCTTAGCTATATCATCAAGTGATGAACGCAACAATAGCAACTACTAACCTATGTTCATTTGCCTTTTTTGCTTGCAGATAAGGGAATGCTTCAGTGAGTCATACCAAATGTTGCCAAATTATTATAAAGAACTTAAAAGAGTGCATTCAGATTGTTTCACCAAGCTATTAACGTCGTCCACCCATGACCACAAGTTTGAACGTTTGTTTGTTAGCTACGGCGTCACTGTCCGAGCTTACAAAAGATATCTTCGTCCATGGATTATGATTGATGGCACTTTCATGACAGGTAGGTACAAGTCAGTCATACTAACTGCTATCGCGGCGGATGGTGATAGCCACGTGCTTCCAATTGCATTTGCTATAGTCCCGAAGGAAAACTATGACCACTGGGATTGGTTTCTGGAAAAGTTGAGAGACCTTGTTGTTGGGACTAAGCTAAACTTTATTCTTCTCTCTGATAGGCATGCAAGCATTCTTCAGGTCGTGCCTAAAATACTTCCTAATGTGGTTCATTGCTTTTGTGCACAACACATTTCAAATTGTGTGACTAAGCAATAGACAAAAAAGGAAGGTGAAAAGAGCAACCGGCTTAAGCTTAACAGCAGAATTTGTAAGACTAATGAGCCAAATGTATTATTGCGACAACAAATGTTATGCAAAGATTGTTAAGATTCCAAAAGAGTCGTGGTGTTGTGCTTTTGCTAAAAGGAGAAGGCATGTCATTTGTTACACAAATCACATAGAGCTGGAATAAGATGATACTTCCAGAGAGAGCTATGCAAGTGACATCTCATTTTGTCAATGGTATCAGGTTAAACATAATGAAACATTTCTATGACTACCGGGTGATGGCGTCAAAGTTGAAGACAAAACTGACCAAATCAGCTGAGGATGTGCTCATCTCGTTGAGATATACGAGTAGACCTTTCACAGTGGTAAGGGCAAGTGAGCACGTTTACTCTGTGCAATTAGTGGATCGTACTGACACCGTAGACCTTTTGGAGAAGACTTGCACTTACAGTTTCTTTCAGCAGCTTGGTCTTCCTTGTAGCCATGCTATGAAGGCAATCGATGACGGTAAGATATGTGCATATGACTTTTGCATGCATTGGTACACAAAGGAAACGATGATGGATACATATAGGAAGAAGTGGACGCCATTAAGAGGAAAATAACAGTGGGTTTGGGTTTATGATGACATCATTGTCCTACAAGTGAGAGAGATCACAAACTCACATGCATCGTATATCAAAGAAACTTACTATCATTATTTGTTTTCTCGCTAACAGTTTTCCCGCTCAATTATTCCCGCTCAATAGTTTTCCCGCCAAATTCATTTGTCTATTTTCATCTTATAAGTGAGGGACTGACAAACTCATGTGCATTGTATATTAGCAACTTTACTGATGTGCGTTGTACATTGACTAATAATTATCCCATCTACTGATGAAACTACTTCATGACTTAGAATTTCGATTTTGTTGGATTGATGTAATAAATTTGAAAAGAATATAAATTTTATCATTTTAATGGAATACATATTTTGTTAATTTTATTATGAGGTAACTTTTATTATTTTGCAAGGAATATGAATTTTGTTATATGAATGAAGATGGATTGTGTTAAATTTATTGTTTTATTATTTATTTTTATCTATTATATTTTTAGTCATTTTAATTAGTTAAGAAATAAAAAAAAAACTCAAAAATCAATGATTGAGTGTAAGAGGAGAGAGAAAAGTGTAAGAGGAGAGAAAGAGGAGAGAGAGTACTGTTTTGTTTAAAAACAAAACTCAAATACGTCAACATCATGGGGACAAGGAGAGAGAAAAGTGTAAGAGGTGAGAGATTGTAAAAAGAGAGAGAAAAGTGTTTTGTTTTTATTTGAAGGGCAAAATTGTCAAAAGCCGCGTTAAAAAGTCAAAATTGGAAGTGGGTTACTACTTGGGAACACATTGACATTATGGATTACTAATTGGGAAATTACCCTTTTAATTTTCTGATCGGGTGACAAAGTTTTTTTTGGTAAAACGAACAGTTAAAGGGTAATACTGTAACATCACATCTCACATCTCACATCTCACATCTCTCTACCTCTAACCTAAAATTTGGCGCGCCTAAAGTAAAAGTTTTTCTCTCAACTCAAATCCTCGCTTAAATCTTCGGACATCTCTCTCGCTCTAATTTAAAATATGGCGTGCCTGAACTAAAATTGTCTCTTGTCTCTCACTTAAATTTGGCAATTGACATTGCATTTTGACAGTCCAAATTCATAGGCAGTAACTTTTTTCCATGTCAAATTAACTTGACATTGGATTTTGACAATGTCAAATGCATTAGTGTTCATCCAAGAAAACCCCCTAGTTCAAATATTAGCACATATACTAGAAAGTAAAAAATCAAAAGTAAATCAAAATGCATAAAAACATAATATGAGAACCCCTCATCTTTTTTACTATATGATATCCATAATAGCATGTGTGTATGAAACAATAAATAACATATGAGAATCGTTATTGTAGTTTGGTGTGTTGATTATTGTGTTGCACTTAAGTGTTTAAGTTTGTGTTTCAACGCCTAAACATTGTAGTTTGGTGTTTGAATTACGGCTATGTTTGGTACTTAAGTGTTCACATTCAAATTACAAAATTACGGCTATGTTTAGGCATTCAAATTACCATTGACATATTTTCATTATGATGTAAGGTTTGTACAGCTGAAAGTCTCGTATTCCAATATAGCTCTACCAGTTTGTCATCGCTTGCAACATTAATTCAATCCAATATAGTAGTTTAATAGGAGTACTAAAAAAAGATAGTAGCTTAGTCCTTGAAACTTTTTCCTTCGGTTCTACCCTTTAAAATGTGTGGTTCAAAATCCTCCACACCACTAATTGGACTGTAGAAGACCTCATGAAAGAATATTTATAAATATTCTTAACATTTACCAGGTACCACCTCCTTGAACTTGTTTCATTTGCTTGTTAATACTAGCCATGCAGCCCGACTTGTGGTCGGGCCTGCTATTCTTAAACCCATTATGTGTAGGCCTGTTAATTTTCAGGTTTTTAATTTTGGTTGATGTGCTTAAGCCCATATATATATATCGGTTTGTCTAGGGTGCCACTCTTATAGTGACACTCTTATCTCACTCTTCTCTTGAACCGTCGGATCCACCTCAAGATCTCATGATCTAACAAACCAAATTCTAACCAATCAAGTGGGGGTAAAAACGTCTTTTCCTTCTCATCTTCTCAAAAAAAAAAAAAAAAAAAAAAAACAAACAAACAAACAAACAAACAGATCTACCAAAAAAAAAGAGGGATCAACTATTGTTAAAACCCAATTCCATCGCCATTAACAACCACCTGAGCTCTCTGAACTTCACTCTCTCTCGAGTTCCAATTAAGGTATGCTTCCATTAACACATTTTATTCTCACTCACTTTACTCACTACTAGGGGTGTCTTTTTTTGCCGAATTTCAGATTTTTCCGAAATCCGACCCGAAATTGGTCTGGTTCTGGGTGTAGTTTTTATGGGCCGATTTTCCGATTTCTGAAAATTCCGAAAAAAAATTGGATCGGATTTGGATATAATTCTAAAATCCGATCCGATCCGAAAATTCCGAAATTTCCGATATTATTGCCAATTTATTCCGAAAATATATACTTCTCTCACTATCCACTTGATTAGATATCGACCGTTCATTCATTTTCTAGTTTTTTACTTCCAAAAACAAAACAAAAACATAACCTAGCCGCTACTTCCCCACTTGAATTGGACCACTCTACTGTCATTACACCGTCTGCCATAACAACAATGATATGAAAAAAATGTCATTGAGTCATACAATGACTTCCAGACCAATCCAAAAGCCAAATTCCAATAGATAGAATATTATGTAAAGCTACTTAGAGTCCAAGACCATAATCCATTATTTATGCAGACACTTCACGCTTCAATTTCCACACACGAAAAAAGATCGAAACATTACAAATACCCAGACCTCAACAAAATGCAATGCTTGCTATTGGTGGCTGCAAGTTCTTTTTCTCGTTTTTTCTTGGATCACTTGTTTGAATGAAAATGAGTTTTCTCAGTAAACAAGTGCGTAATGTTGTTGGTACATTGGTGTTGTGGACATGGTTTTCTCTCCCTACAATGAACATTGGCGTATGATATTCCAAAAATAATTGAAAGTAAAGAGATCTTTGAAAATTTACCAAGTATTCCGAAATTTCCGAAATTGGAAATATATTTTGAATCCGAAAAAAAATTGGATCGGATTTGGCTAGCATATTAGGTTCCGAAAAAAATTTGGAAAAATTCCGAAGGAGGTTAATCCGATCCGAAGTCACTCCTACTCACTCACTACTGCAAACTTGAATTCGTAAAACTAACAACCTCATTTCCTCTCTAATTTTCAAACATCATTTTGTTTATTGATAATGTAAATGCAATAAACAACTCAAGATTTACTATTAAGTGTAAGTTAGACATTCATTTTTATTTAATTAATGTCTTTCAATTTGATGCCATTGTAGTTGTGCGAACTGGAAACTAGATCTGGGTATTGTGATTCTGGTATATATATATATATTAGTTTATTAACATTGTGTTATTTAATTATGCAGTTTTTTTCAATTAGTCATTTGAAAGCTACTATTTAATATTAATTTTCATTTATCAGTAGAGTTCTTGTCGGGTGGCGAAAAGGGTTTCCTTTTGTGTCAAAATGTTACGTATGTGCCTAGAAATGCTTTTTACTTATTGGCCTTATGTTATTATAGTCATCTAATAACTTTCTTTATCTCACATACACACACAGACATAGAAATTATACATGCAGAGAGGTTTATGCTTAATTGTAACTATATTTTGTTTTTTTTAATCGTTTATAATATTGAATTTTGATTTAATTTAGGTTGCTATGATTATAGTTATGATTGATATCCTCGTTTAAAGACGGCGACAATTTGGGTGAACTCTGTCAGAGTTTTGAATTCTGTCAAGAGTTCGGTGAATTCTGTCAGAGTTTTGAACTCTGTCAGAGTTCGGTGAACTCTGTCAGAGTTTCGAATTCTGTCAGAGTTCGGTGAAGTAGCATATTCGGTGAACTCTGTCAGAGTTCGGTGAAGTAGCATATTCGGTGAACTTTGTCAGAGTTTTGAACTCTGTCAGAGTTCGGTGAACTCTATCAGAGTTTTGAACTATTTCAGAGTTTTGAACTCTGTCAGAGTTCGGTGAAGTAGCATATTCGGTGAACTCTATCAGAGTTTTGAATTCTGTCAGAGTTCGGTGAACTCTTTCAAAGTTTTGAACTCTGTCAGAGTTCGGTGAACTCTATCAGAGTTTTGAACTCTTTCAGAGTTTTGAACTCTGTCAGAGTTCGGTGACAAACACATATTCAGTGAACTCCGTCAGAGTTCGGTGAAGTAGCATATTCGGTGAACTCTGTCAGGGTTTTGATGTTTAAGTTATTTACACTGTTTATGTACATTGGGATTTTTGACTGTTTAAGTTATTTATATTTTTAATTTTTTCGATTTATAGAAATGGAGACAGAGACATCAATGTTATGTTTATCCAAGTTCAAAATAAATAAATCATTAAATCAAGCAATGAAGTTATGAACTTATTGTCTCTCCTGTTGATATCACTAGATTTTTATTTGAGGCCATATCGACCGAGTATCGCTTTGCTTGATTCAAAATAAATATATAGCTCTGTTTAAGTAACCGCTCTATTTTTTTTTTTTTTTTTTTTTTTTTTTTTTAATATAATGTTATGTTTGATTCAATTCTTTTGAATTCTAGACACCCATTTTGTACATGCAAATCATAGTAGGAGTGTGACGCTTAACTAAACTAATTAAGATCCCGACTACCTACCGTCCTACCCTGGTACTCTCGTGCATGGTCGTAAGGCTTCTTTCCAGCTAAGAATTTGCCGTGAAGATCATGCAAGTACAAAAGATTAAAAGTTTTTGACATTTTAGTTTATGTTGGACGTCCCAAACTAGCAAGAGAGACGCCAAAATTCATTAATGTGTATCGCCGACAATCGTACTTAAGGCCAAACTCAAGACCACGTGGCTGCATTTAACTTGCATCTATGCCATATGCTCGAATCCAACTTAATAACTGATAGCAATTTTTCTATAATGCCTCCTACTATATATATATATGTGCAAAGTAGATGCATTCGACTCTACAGTTTTCTCTGACTTCTTGATCTTGATGTGCTATGTATACAACTGTGACTTTAATAGCTTCTACACTCAGTTCATATTCATTAGTTTTTGAGTTAGAGACTTAAGATCGAGTATCGACAGTTGTTCCCCTTTGATGTTGGTCTTTCTTCGTTCCTCCACTCGTGAGATTATGGCCCTTTCATTTTCCCCATCGAGCTTCAGCTCTTATATTGTCTTTCTCTTATGCCGCGTCGACTATTTTTGTTTTACAAATGTGTTTCTTTTTTCGATATTCATTATCTCCATGACGGCTTTAAAGTTTTACATGAGTCGTTCTCGCAAAGTTTTCCTAGTCGATTTCGCATGCTTGAATTAGATTGGGTTTTTTTTGTTAGTGTGTGGAGGGGGGATTTAATAGAGGAGTATAGTTTGCCTAGATAGCATGCACACCTTAGATATAGATTGGCATGCACACCGCCTTATTTCGTTCTTTGTTTTTTCACGTTGGTATTGCAACAATTTGAATTAGTTGAATGTCTTATTTTTAACTCCTATTTATTTTGTAGCAATGCCTCGAACAAAGAATGTGAATGTGAAGAATGCAGCAAAAAGTGTTTTCACGGGTGCTAAGAAGTTGTTAGGTGGGGGGAGTAGTAGTTCGGGTCGCGATGAGGAGCCTGAGAAAAAGAGAAGAAGGAGAGCAACCACTTCGGCATTAGTTCGTAGAGGGGATCAGAAAGCGGATGATCCCAGTAATGTTGTAAGTGGTGTAGAGTTAGGAAATCAAAAGAGAAGAAAGGGGCGGTTAAAGTGATGTAGATGTAGATGTAGATGTAGATGTAGATGTAGATGTAGATGTAGATGTAGATGACGATGACGTAAATATGGATCGTGGAAAGAGTGTAGTTCTAAGTCATGATGATAGTGAAGAAGAGGGTGTTGATGATGCAGAAGAGGAGACTGACGAGGAGGAAGAGGACGCGGAGGAGGAGGAGGATGACGAGGAAGTCCATGTACCTGTACCTCCAGTGAATATTGTGAGAAAGTCTAACAATGACTTTGAGTTCAAGAAAAGTGTTTATGGGGGTGGCCCTTGTGTGTCACATCTGTTGTATGACTATGCAAAGGTTACCGCGGGCTCGCGATGTTTGGGAGGGGGCAGGTAATATTATCATATAGTGTCTATTAGTATTTAAATTTTGTATTACGAAACTTGTGCATACATTAATACTAAGTTTTTGTTATTTTAGGCGGAGCGAGGGGTGTTGAAGTGCCATGGGCACCTAAACAAGTTGGTACAATGGGATATCATCGGAGAGTGTTCGACTGCTCTACTTTTCACGTGGAGCTTCAAAGGACCAGGCTTATGTGCTCGTCTTAGGTGTATCTGAGCATCGATCCCGTGTGTTGGTCTCTCGTTTGTGGAGAGGTGGCATCCGAGAGACCAACACGTTTCATATGCCGTGGGGCGAGATGACAATCACGTTGGATGATGTTTCCCAACTTTTAGGAGTTCCGATCGAGGCAGGCAAAGCGTTGGGGGACACCGATTTGACCTTGGAACAGATAAAAAACTCCTCCACAAAGATCTTGGCATACCCATGGATAAGATAGATCTTGGGAGATGAAATCCAATAAGTTCACTTCCAAAGTTAGGATGGATTTCTTAATGAAGCGATTTCTTTGGGAAGGTAACAGATGAAGATTTACGCGGATGAAAATGGGGTTGTTGTGAAGAAGGCGTCAACCCAAAAAGAGGTGCAGTTTGCTGTGAGAACTTATCTGTTATTTTTCTTTGGATGTACCGCCTTCACCGACACGCCCGAACTGCAAATTCCCGTTTGTTATCCGAGACCGCTTCGAAATTTGCCGAGATCGAGACTACGTGGGGTGCAACCCATCGGGGCTTACTTGTCTGGGTCTTGGGACTGCCACAAGTGCCAAGGTGAAGGGTGTTTCAGGCTATTTCACTTTCCTACAGGTATTAGTTTTTTTGTTTTTCTTTTCAATGTCAATTTTATCTATCTATTACAATATTAACTGGGTGTCTATATTAATGTAGGCATGGATTTATGAGTACTTCCCAGTGTTCAGGCCATACCCAAATGAGGACTATCATTTGAGCATTGATAAGCACGTAAATGTTACATTATTTACGCCCAATTTTATATCAGTTAGTCCGTTTATTTTATTTGTTTGATTAAGTTAGTGTATTTTCAGTGATTTTGCAGGAATTAGAATAACTTGATTAATATTGTCGATATTGAAAAGAATCGAAGATATCAGTGTGTACGTTGGTCTAGAGGTGCGAAATATATATGTTGTTCGCATTGGGGCATGGCTATGGGTTATAGCTTACTAGCTTTGGAGCTTGTGTTGTTACTGGTGGTTTGGAATTCTTGAGTTCGGACCATGCGGGCTAAAGTCAGTTTGAAGGAATTAGTGTACCCAACTATAAAATCCCATGAGCTAAAGACCGGACCATGTGCACCAAGCCAATTCTTAGCACTTAAATAGACCAGCCCATATACACCAAAGCCCATTAAACATTTAAACCTCATCCCATTATAGTCCTTTGACCACCTGATCATTACTTTAGACTTCCTTTCCCATTCTCACGAACAGAACTAGGAAACCTTCCATTCAAAGCAATTCAAACTTCCATAATCGAACTAACTAATAAACCAAAATCAAAACCCACGACAGCATATAAGATTCCAATTAAAATTCGTACCGAATCTCTCGGTTACAAATCTCCACCAAAATAGAACTTTCAAAAGACAACCAAAAACTGTCGATCCCATACCGAAACCAAAGGAGTTTCCTTTTCAAGGGGATTCTGGTGAATAAGGAGAGAGGACAGCAGTGAAGGGAGCGCTGGGCTGAAAAGGGAGGCGAAATGAAAACCGTGAGAATGGAGGTCAAGCCGAGACCGGAACCGAGAAACGGGAGAGGCCGAGACTTTGAGTGTGGGCCGAAACCGTTGGACGCAGAGGAAGTGGAAAAGAAGGGAAACCTTTACGGCAGGATTTCGGTTTTGTTTTATGGGTTCTTTTACTTTTACTTTCACTGTTATATATATAATGTGTAACTAAGTTCCAAGCTAGGACAGACGAAGTCTAGAACAGGTTGTTTGTGTTTGGGATTGGTTATCTGATTTTTAGTATGCTTTATTTTTCTATAAATTCTTCACTGTTCATGATTAATTAACAAAAGGTTTAGTCTTTCATATGGTATGTGATGCATGCGATATTGTTTGGTCACTTTTGTTATTAGTTAAACACGTTTTTACTGTTTAAGTCCAGGTTGTGTACTATTCGTGCTGTAAGAAGACGAATATTTATGTGACCCTGACCTTAGTGCTGAACCGTTAGAAGATACTTATCGATTAAGAGTTACCACGTTCATATCATCGAGACGGCAGTCAATACTCATTGCCAATGCCGCTCGTATAAAAACTGAAATAGAGGATCCAATCATACAAATACAAATAACGGTTTAAGACGGAGTCATAGTCCTAGTATTCCCTCCACGTAACAGAAACCCAATTATTTAGTTTAGTTCCGTTTTAGACTGTAGTTAAGTAAAATAGTTTTAGTAGTAATCAATTCAAATCAACAAATATTGTTCGAATTAGGATAAGTAATATTTTAGTATTCAATTGTTTCTAAACAAAGAATCCCAATGGGATCGACCTGGATTCTTAGCACCTATTACGATAGACCTCGTGCGCTTGCGAGTATTAGAATAAATAAAATAGGATTTAATTAGCCTGTTTATTTAGGCCGGTTAATTTCCAACCAAGCATGTCTCGTGCTCATAGGTACTCAGTTACTCAGTCTTTTTATGCTAGCACAACAGCTGCATTGAAGCATACCCGAGCCACAATTGATAATATGACTTGTACCGATGTAAACATTTTTGTATGTAAATAGTTTTATTTATTAATTGATATTATTAGTATGTGGTTAATGATTAATTTCCTCGATCATATGCTATTTGACAGGTTGAATGGTATCCCTATGTTGAAGTCTGAGCTACACGGTCGGTGGGTGAAATAGCATTTTTCGAGGGATTTATATGCTTTCTTGATAATGTCGAGCAGTACAATATTTCGAGGGTTGTGCGTCAGTTGGGTCATATGCAGTTTGTACCCTCAGATCCCCCAAGACCAAAGACGTCGACGCGAACTACTTCCGGACGCAGGTATGATGTGAAATTTAATATTGCGTCTTCCTACTAGAGTAAATGGCAGAATCACTTGATTCAACTTGAACAACGAGGACCTATTCCGTCTTATCCATGGGAGTGTGTTAGTAGATACATGAGTTGGTACGAAAACAATAGTCATATTCGAATGATAAACCCTGATCATCTTAGTCACTACTCCCTACAGAGTCTTCCATATCATAATCTGGTGAGTTAATATCTTACAACGTTAATTTTTGTTTTGTTTTGTTTTGGTATTTTATAAATGTAAATGTATATACTAATTTAGTTTTTCGTTTTAATTTTGACAGCACCCCGTCATCGATGAAATTTCTCACTTGCTCAATCAAGGCCTGTAATTGGGTGGGACTGCGATTCCAGACGATGCACAGAACGAGTTCATGGAGGCATACAATTTGACCCAGTGCAAGTTCATTGGCGGACGATATCGTGAAGGAGCATAGGATTTAGGTATGTTGAGTTTGGTAAGTTTAGGGTTTTAGTGGCTAGTTTGGTTAGTTTACCTCCTTTTATCTTGTGTTGGGACGAGTGTTGGAAATGGAAATGGTTTGTTTGTCAGTTCTCAATGGTTTATTAGTTCTCAATAGTGTTTATCAGTTCTTGTATTATTTTTTTAGAGTTTTAAGTGGGGAAGTAGGAAGTGAGGGTGGTTTTGTTTTTTGTCTGGTAGATAAAAATGCTCATGCATTGTTACCGCCTGATCTTATAGAGTTATTGTCTTGGAAATGAGGGTATTGATTCCAAGATTCTTTCTTTCTTAACTCGATTCTTTAGCGGTGAGAGTTGTAAGTGTCTTGTGTGTCTTGGAGCTAAAGAAAGAGTTAGGAGATCATTTTAGTTGGAATTTGTGTTTGTTTTTGGTGGGTTTTGCTTTACTTTTCAGTTTGTGTTAGTTGAGATGATCGCGGGGAGTGTTTATTGGGATTTGAGATGATCGCGGGTTTTGCTTTACTTTTCAGTTTGTGTTAGTTGAGATGATCTTGGGGAGTGTTTATTAGCATTTGAGATGATCACGGGTTTTGCTTTTTACTTTTAGTTTGTGTTAGTTGAGATGATCACGAGGAGTGTTTATTAGCATTTGAGATGATCGCGGGTTTTCCTTTACTTTTCAGTTTGTGTTAGTTGAGATGATCGCGGGGGAGTGTTTATTGGCATTTGTCTTTCTTTGTTCTTTTGAGAGTTGATCATGACTTAAGTTCAATAGTTTTCCAATCAATGAGGTTTCTAGATTTGGTGTTGGATTTGACATATGTGGTAGTATTTATACTGATTCATGTGTTTTTATTGGGGGTAATTAGGCAAATGGTGGTGGCGGAAGATGGTGAACATGAGGAAGCAAGTGGAGAGGTTAGTTTTTCTGTCGGACCTTAATAAAGCGGTTTGATTTAACTTTGCCCTCGACCGACTGTTTATTCAATTTTTTTTTGTTTTGCGGGAAGGAGATAAAGAACAAAGAGTTAGATATACAACTAAAGTCGAGAAAGTTAGATTGGAAATCTCTTTGTAGTAAAAAAATGTTATGTTAGGACTCTTTTGTAAGTGCAAGTTGTTGATATGTAGCAACTTAGCTTTATGTTCAGTAATTCAGACAATGTATTTCACATGGTGTCACATTGTTGAAATATGAAATGATAGTGATCTTGCTTTGGACTTGTCATTCTTTTTATGTTCACCTAAGATCCTAGGGTTTTTTGGTGCAAGATCTAGTAAAACGGCATGCCAAAGAATGGCCTTTGGTTATGTTTCTACTATTAGCAGGCATTGATTTTAATAGGACGTCTGCTGTCAGTGGAGTAAACAGTTATACTACTTACCAGGGTTGTGCGTATGTGCTTTGCTTAGATCTCAGTTTATATCCATTCAATGGCTCTTCTTGTGCTCTCCGACAACTTGCGCATTTTAATTTGTCACAGCGAAGTATCTCTATTAATAATCTAATGCAGAACACAAAAATCCCAATGTTATCAACAAAAATCCCAATGTTATTTGCCAAAACACAAAAATCTAATGCAGTACGCAATGTTTTTGCCAAAACACAAAAGATCTGTTTTTTTGCCTCTTGAACGGTGTGGTCACACCATTTGGGACTAAGTCCAAACGGTGTGGCCATGCCGTTTGGGACAAAGTCCAAACAGACACGCCATTTTTTTTGCAAGTTCAAATCCAAACGATATGGCCACACCGTTTGGACTTAGTCCCAAACGGCATGGCCACACTGTTTGAGACTAAGTCCAAACGGTGCGGCCATATCGTTTGGATTTGAACTTGCATAAAAATGGTGTGTCTGTTTGGACTTTGTCCCAAACGGCATGGTTACCCGTTTGACTTTAGTCCCAAACGGTAACCATGCCGTTGGGGACTAAGTCCAAACGGTGTGGCCATGCCGTTTGGGACAAAGTCCAAACAAACCGCGCCATTTTTTGCAAGTTCAAATCCAAACGATATGGCCACACCGTTTGGACTTAGTCCCAAACGGCATGGCCACACCGTTTGAGACTAAGTCCAAACGGTGCGGCCATATCGTTTGGATTTGAACTTGGATAAAAAAAATGGCGTGTCTGTTTGGACTTTGTCCCAAACGGCATGGCATACCGTTGACTTAGTCCCAAACGGTGGCCATGCCGTTTGGGACTAAGTCCAAACGGTGTGGCCATGCCGTTTGGGACAAAGTCCAAACAGACACGCCATTTTTTATGCAAGTTCAAATCCAAAGCGATATGGCGCACCGTTTGGACTTACTCCCAAACGGCATGGCCACACCGTTTGAGACTAAGTCCAAACGGTGCGCCATATCGTTGGATTTGAACTTGAAAAAAAATGCGTGTCTGTTTGACTTTGTCCCAAACGGCATGGTCGCGACTGTTTGAACTTAGTCCCAAATGGCATGGCCACACCGTTTGGGACTAAGTCCAAACGGTGTGGCCATGCCATTTGGGACAAAGTCCAAACAGACACGCCATTTTTTTGATGCAAGTTCAAATCCAAACGATATGGCCGCACCGTTTGTACTAGTCCCAAACGGTGTGGCCATGCCATTCGGGACTAAGTCCAAACGGTGTGGCCATATCGTTTGGATTTGAACTTGCAAAAAATGGCGTGTCTGTTTGGACTTTGTCCCAAACGGCATGGCCACATTTAGCCCGCTTTGGACTTAGTACCAAACGGGTACTACCGTTTGGGACTTAGTACCAAACGGTGTGGCCACACCGTTTGGGACTAAGTCCAACAGACACGCCATTTTTGATCCAAGTTCAAATCCAAAGCGATATGGCCGCACCGTTTGGACTTAGTCCCAAACGGCATGGCCACACCATTTGGGACTAACTCCAAACGGTGCGGCCATATCGTTTGGATTTGAACTTGCATAAAAAAATGACGTGTCTGTTTTTTTGCCCCTTGGCCACACCGGTCAAGAGGCAAAAAAACAGAAGTTTCGTGTTTTGGCAATTTATCAGTTGAGCTAAATTTTGTTGATGTTGATTGATGATCATATGAGTTGAGGTAAATTTGTTGTTGACAAACGTTGGCATTATATTGGTGGTATAGTATCTGCATCAATACATCATATCAACTTACGGAACAAAATTGCAAGTGGGCGCGCTTGTGTAACAACAGTAACATTTATAATAAGCACATCAAAATGCTTTATGCAATCCCAAATATTATTGTTATGTATTACAACATTTAAGCACATCAGAATGAATTAGCAACAAGTATAGCCTGCCTGCACCTAGCTTTTGCTTGTTCAAGCCTTTCACTCCAAGTTTCAGCTCTCTTCAACTTCTCCACCTTCTTTCAACACTTCTGCTTCTTCTCTCGCTCTTTCCACGACAATTTCTCCCGTTGTAGCTAATAACTCAATTTTGACGCACTTTCTTCGAATGGTGCATAATCAAGGTGGCAGTGATACTGTGGCATCTTGTGGAACTGTAGCAGTCAGAAACATAACCGCAGATAATGATGAAAAGACTGAAGATCGACTGATGCAAAGTCGAGGGGCTGGAAACGAACAGATGAGTAGGCAGTATTTTTACCTAAAGCAAAGCTTTGCCTCCAGATTCTCCATTTCTCCTTGAGCCATACTTCTCTTTTCTACAACATCAATGAGATTAGAACTCAGTCTAATTAAACTCCCCAAAAGTAACCTAAACCAGCAATATTGAACTTTGAAAATAAAAAGGGAGAAAGAAGCTATCAAAAAAAGCACCAGTCTATCATTATGATGTTTCCTATCTAGAGCCTAGCAGGCAACATTAGATACTATCCAATGGACATAATGATGCAATAGAACACAACCCTCGACATAGTTCAACTTAACAACACTTGATAAAACTCTAACAAGGCTGCCATATCTAAACCACTCTTAACAAGTCCAGACATCAATGAAGTCCATGACGCGCAGATAAAATATCATTAGAACTAGTGAACATTTAGAATCAAAGAGTTTTGAATAAAGCTATACTTACAATCGACAGATTACGTATTATTTTTCTCCGGACAATTTCTCGAGTCATGGTTAGCAATCTGTCCACATCTATGACACTTTCTTCCTGAATTGTTTAGGGCTATCTCTTTGGGGGATTTCCATCTATCCGCTTTCTTCTTCCCCCTCCCTTTTGTTTGAGAAATGTTAGGATTCAAAATCAATAGCTGAAATAAAGACCGAATTAAAATAAATATTTATATCAAATTAAACACCGAATTAAACACTAAATTTATATCAAATTAAACATTCAAATAAAAAAACCTGTGATGTATTAACCGAAGGTATCGAAGGCTTTGCAACTGGAGGCTTTGCAACTTCTGCGTCTCCTTTGTAGGAAGTCTCATTAAGCTTTGAAATTTCAATAGCCATTTCACCAATCTTTTCAATAAAATATGAATAACCCTCAAAAGTATGCGACGCATCGTAAGCCACTTGAGAAGCAACCTTGATAGAATGAGCCACTCTCAAAGGTTCATTTGAGACATTCCCGACCACAAATCCAGTATCAAACTCCGCTCTATAAGTGTTAGCCTTTTGCATCCACCACGTCAATCTAAAATGGTTTGGAATCTCTTCAATCTCAGAGGCGATAAAAAAACCTTTAAGATATGACCACAAAGCAAACCCATAAACTGAAAGTACTTGCATTCAGTGATCTCCCTCTAAGGTTCCTCTATCAAAACTCACTCTCCAAACAGAATTCTTCACCGGTCTCTCTCCATTTCACCATGTAGCTTCCGTTCCATACCTCTCAATCTGTTCCCCATCAATTTTGTACTCCATCTTTGCCTTTTCTAGTTGATATTTAAATTTATTGAATATTGAGATCGTTATAGACCTTCGCGGCATGCATAAGGAGGAAAGCATCGTTAGGGCACAATTAAGTGAACTATGCTTTCGGTCGCGTAATCGAAATCTCTTTCTTTCCTAGCAAGCAAAGCCAAAGACTTCTCATTACCATGTACAAACTGCATAAGCATAGTCGTCCGAATTGACAAACCGGTCATAATGAGCATTCATCGATTCACTTCGACCCGGTTAGCATACCAAAAAAAAAGGTGCCACCGATAACAAGGAGCCCATTTCCCCGCGATTGAATATATTTTTCGTCAACCAAGGATTTTCGGACAACTCATACTTCTCAATGATTGTACACCATCTTCTCTCAAAATCAACAATCCTATACAAAAAGAAATAGTGTTCTTCAACTCGCTTACCAATGTCTCAAATTTGGTAAATGACATCTTCTCTTGAATTTCTGCATAATATGCCAAAGACAATGAATGATGACGAGTACTAGGAAACACTTTGGCAATGGCTGCGATCATCGCTCTATCCCGTCGGTGATGATTGCAGTTGGCGCACGACCACCCATGGCTGCAAGCCAGGCCTTAAATAGCCATATGAATGTATCTTCTGTCTCATCAAGCAACAATGCGTAACCAAATTGAATCAACTGGTAATGATGGTTGACTCCAGTAAAAGGGGCAAAAGGCATGGAATATGCGTTGGTACGATATGTGGTATCAAAAGACACAACATCCCCGAAATAGTCATACTGGAATCGAGACCTCCCATGAACCCAGAAAAGTTCACCGCAGTCCCATTTTCATCTAAATCAATAGCGTAGTAGAACCGGGGATCCTCGGCACTTTTCTGCATAAAATAATGTAGCACGGCAGTTGCATCACCTTCTTTAGGCATATTTCTGGTCAAACCATAATAATGGTTCCAACAATCTTTCTGTGTAAACTCAACTTCCTCTCCATGGAAAACAGATGCCACTTTCCCAACAGATAAACTGTTATCACTAAATATCTCGGTCAAGCACTTCACGCCGGGCATATGTTTGTTAGTTTTCATGCAAATTCTCTTCGATGGGGTCACCAGACCGTGACTATGGTCATTATGAGCAACGCTGACCTCATATATCTCTTCATGCATTCTTTTCTTAATACAAATTCTAGCTTGGTGATAAATCATAAAATTGAATAGTTTACCTACGAAATGAACGATGAAACTCAAAACGTAAGTAAACTAAAACTATCTTATGTGCCTATATTTTATCAAAGATTCTACTCTCAATCCTATGAGATATAGTGGAGTAGAGTTATTCGTTCTACTCCTAGTCCTTCTGCATGTTGTGTTCTCTACGTATAAGTATTCTTAACTCTAAAGTCTAATGAGAGATTTACGAAGTGGCAACTAGACTACGATGCAACTACCCACAAGATGCAACTAGTCGACTATTAGAACAACTATGTGAATGTTACGTTGATTCTATGATAAGGAGTTAGAGGGGATTGATTCCACCTTAACTTCGACTTAATCCTACAAACGGCGAATCGTCAGTAATCCGAATTGAATCCTGCGAAACGGTATGGTTACTCCTAATCCCTAATTACACATGACATTTCTACCAATTCATAACTAGTATGTGAATGATTAAACCCATTCTCATGGTGAACTAATCGTTTCTAGAGTGGAAAGGAAATTACTAATTTAACCTCTACGATAATCGAATCAAGCTTTCATCAAGGCTTCTCAACCCCCTAAATGGAGGTTTAGCCGAGAATCATCACGCTATCATTCCCAATGGAATTCAAACAAGACATGATATAAAGATTGAAACTTTGCTTGTTTAAACCCAATTCAAAACTACTAATGCAATAATTGAATTAAACTAATAATGACAATTACTTGAATCTACAAATTGAAACTAAACAATTAATGGAAATAAAACTAACTTATGGAGAACACTATTTTATTAATCTAATGAATAATAAAACAATGATTCAAATACTAAATTAATAATCTAACTAATCTAAGTCTAGCTATCTACGCAATAAGGGAAATTAGATCTAAACAATTGTATATGACAAGAACCGAAATTGACAAACTAGCTATTTTATTTATCAACCTAATGAAGAATAATGATTCTAAGAGTTTAATCTAAAACAATAATTGAAATTAAACTAAACTTAATTTTATTACATGAAAACTAGATCTATAATTATCTATAGTTTTAGGTCTAACTAGCTACCATTAATAAAGAGCTAATCTTTGGTTTTTATACTTTCAGATTCAAAAATCGTACATGGGCTTGGAGCCATGTTTTGTGCCAGAGAATCAGGCCCAAAACCCAATTCTTTCAGTCCAAAAGGCCCTCTTCAGCTGCAGTTGGCTTCAACAGACTTTTCGTCCATTTCTGCTCCTCTGATTGGGTCAAGGCTTAGACCATTGGAAAGCGCTTTCCGAGCCGATCGTTTTGACATAAGGTAGGCCCAATTCCAAGGTCTGAGTCCAAAGATCTGCCTTGGAAGTTCTCATTGACTTTGTGTCTTTGTTTTACGCCCTTTCGTCGACTTTTCAGCTTTTGACCGGGCTTTAGAAAGGCTTTGTCTTCTTCAATCTTGGCCTTTAATCACAGAACACCTTAGCAACCGACCTTTGCTCCTTTATCTCGCTAAAGTGGCATATTTCTGCACATAATGGACTTTGAAGCCTGAAATGCATAAAAACACGTAATCAATATTAACTCTTAATTATTACTCACATAATTGGTCTAAAAGTATGATTGTTACAGGGTTAAAACTACAGTTTTGGGCTCTTATCACTTGGCAACCACACCGGATAGTTTATGTATTTCTTGATCGGACTTCATCTCTCTTGTTAACCCCTTCACGTGAGCAAACCAGTAAACAACCACTAACAAAATCCACCTGATTTTGTTGCTTGGAAGTCGTCCAAACACGAGTCTCAAATCCCTCTTGTTGACCATACTCTTTGTAATAAGTCTTTGCCTCGTCAACACTTGTAAAAGTCATTCCTATATAAGGAGCAGCTAATGTTTGCGTGCCTTGAACAGGGGCTTTAGTAGACGAAGACCCAACTACGTCTTCTTCTATATTGATTGATGTCTCTGTCTCCATTTCTATAAATCGAAAAAATTAAAAATATAAATAACTTAAACAATCAAAAATCCCAATGTACATAAACAATGTAAATAACTTAAACATCAAAACTCTGACAGAGTTCACCGAACTCTGACAGAGTTCACCGAATATGCTAATTCACCGAACTCTGAAAGAGTTCAAAACTCTGAAAGAGTTCAAAACTCTGATAGAGTTCACCGAACTCTGACAGAGTTCAAAACTCTGACAGAGTTCACCGAACTCTGAAAGAGTTCAAAACTTTGACAGAATACGACATGAAGAATACGACAGAGTTCAAAACTCTAATAGAGTTCACCGAACTCTGAAAGAGTTCAAAACTCTGATAGAGTTCACCGAATATGCTAGTTCACCGAACTCTGACAGAGTTCACCGAATATGCTACTTCACCGAACTTTGACAGAGTTCAAAACTCTGACAGAGTTCACCGAATATGCTACTTCACCGAACTCTGACAGAGTTCAAAACTCTGACAGAATACGGCATGAAGAATACAACAGAGTTCAAAACTCTGACAGAGTTCACCGAACTCTGAAAGAGTTCAAAACTCTGATAGAGTTCACCGAACTCTGATAGAGTTCAAAACTCTGCCAGAATACGGCATGAAGAATACGACAGAGTTCACCGAACTCTGACAGAGTTCACCGAATATGCTAGTTCACCGAACTCTGACAGAGTTCACCGAAATTGTCGCCGTCTTTAAACAAGGGTATCAATCATAACTATAATTATAGCAACCTAAATTAAATCAAAATCCAATTAAGGTATAATGACAATCCAAGTGTCAATTAAAACGTTCCAATAGGCAAGCACCATAACCAAAAGTGCACTATAGTAATTACATATCTATCAATTTTATCCACAAAGATAGTCAAAAGAAGTTTAAATTTGAATTGATGCAACTGGTAGTTGAATTGTCAAATGGTACCTGTCAGAGAAGAAGAAGCCGAATTGCCAAATGATACCCCCAGAGAAGAAGAAGCCGAGAGAGAGAGAGAACCCAATTTCGTGTTTTTTGTTATTTTCGTTTTTTTTTTGAATTTGAAATACACCGAAATTTTGAAATATCGGTTTTATCAGTAAATTAGATCTTCAGATCTTGAGGGCGAGATCGGACTGTTCAAGAGAAGAGTGAGATAAGAGTGTCACTATAAGAGTGGCACCCTAGACAAACCGTATATATATATATATAACTGACAGAGTTCAAAACTCTGACAGAGTTCACCGAATATGCTAGTTCACCGAACTCTAATAGAGTTCACCGAATATGCTACTTCACCGAACTTTGACAGAGTTCAAAACTCTGATAGAGTTCACCGAACTCTGACAGAGTTCACCGAATATGCTACTTCACCGAACTCTGACAGAGTTCAAAACTCTGACATAGTTCAAAACTCTGAAAAAGTTCAAAACTTTGATAGAGTTCACCAACTCCCGACGAGTTCAAAACTCCCGGCGAGATCACGGCATGAAGAATACGACAGAGTTCAAAACTCTGACAGAGTTCACCGAACTCTGAAAGAGTTCAAAACCCTGATAGAGTTCACCGAACTCTGACAGAGTTCAAAACTCGACAGAATACGGCATGAAGAATACGACGAGTTCACCGAACTCGAAAAGAGTTCAAAACTCGATAGAGTTCACCACCAAAATTGTCGCCGTCTTTAAACAAGGGTATCAATCATAACTATAATCATAGCAACCTAAATTAAATCAAAATCCAATTAAGGTATAATGACAATCCAAGTGTCAATTAAAACGTTCCAATAGGCAAGCACCATAACCAAAAGTGCACTATAGTAATTACATATCTATCAATTCTATCCACAAAGATAGTCAAAAGAAGTTTAAATTTGAATTGATGGAACTGGTAGTTGAATTGTCAAATGATACCTGTCAGAGAAGAAGAAGCCGAATTGCCAAATGATACCCCCAGAGAAGAAGAAGCCGAGAGAGAGAGAACCCAATTTCGTGTTTTTTGTTATTTTCGTTTTTTTTTTGAATTTGAAATACACCGAAATTTTGAAATATTGGTTTTATCAGTAAATCAGATCTTCAGATCTTGAGGGCGAGATCGGACTGTTCAAGAGAAGAGTGAGATAAGAGTGTCACTATAAGAGTGGCACCCTAGACAAACCGTGTATATATATATATATATATATATATATATATATATATATATATATATATATATATATATATATATATAGTTCCTAAGCGTTAGCTTTTGCCGAAACAGTAACATTATGAAATTACAAATATAATTAATTGAAGATTATAAGTTCGATTCCTTTCAAATTAATCTCAAACTTGTTAACATAACAATGGAGAAAAATGAATGTTATTGAAAAACAATTTTAAGAGTAAGAAAGTTCTCACATGTTATTTAACAATGTTAGCAAACCATTGTATTCAAAGTTTCTCAGTGAACGGAAATTACATGAGTGATAACTTTTAAGACGTAGACATCACTAAGAACTTAACATGGTCTTATATCGATCAATGGTCTTTTATTTTCCTATTATTTATTCATAGCTAGCCAAAGAACCTTACCTATTGAATGTGTGATGCAATCCCAGCCATGAAACAAAAGATAAGGTAAGGGTTGTGATGCTTGCAACTTGGTGAAAGAGGAGATATTTGTTGTTAAAGAGTAGTTGCAAACTTCTAACTTGCCTTGAAAAGAACATAAAGTTAAAAGAAGACTAAAAAGCTTGAAGAAGTAAAGAGAAGATGATAATTGAAAACACAAAAATGAACTGTCATTGCCATTGAACATATCAGTAGATAAGTAGATACACAAAAATATCAATAGACACAAAAATACGATAAAATTCCGCACGTTCAACTTTATATTTCTCTTTCACATTTCACATAAAGAGCAATACATTTACATAACTAAATGATCTCATTAGTAGTCCTAAACTCTCACATACTCCAAAAACTCGTTCAAGTGTACATTTTTTTTTTTTGCTTTTTCATACAAAAAAACTATCTGCATAGTCTAATCACTCTCTATGGTATACCACATAATATAATTGTTTTCTGCGGTGATCCTTCATTGTTTGGTACTTGTACGACCATAAATAGTTACAATTCGTTGTGCACCATGAACATATCTGTTGTGGACCTTGAAAGTGGCCATGTGATTAACCACTGATCTTTGCATCCCTAGAGTTTGTTCTACCACTCGTCCTGCAATGCCAAAAGAAGGTCAATATACCACACCAATTCAAAAGTCTATACAAAAAATCTAAGCTATGTGCTTATATATATAACAAACATGCATATTGTGTACATGTCGGTTTTGTATCTATGCCAAATTATGTTGTTACCAATATGTCTGGCCTAAACCTTGAATGGAATATCTAATATATTGCCAAATGCAAATAAATATATTTAGTGGTAATTCTAATTGCATATATCATATAAATCACAACCATAATATTTGTTAAGCAGGATACGTTGGACTCACTTTGCTTGTCGTTGGCTCGTAATGGTCTTGTTTCAAATCACCGTACAACTTTTCTAGAGCCTCCAAGCGAGTGTCTTTGGTTCTTCAAATTTTTAAGCTTCTATAGCTGCTGAAATTATTGATGAAAACAATATTAGAAACTTTAAATACAAGAGTAAACAGATTATCACATTTTTCATTGTTATATATATTGACCGACATCCCTAGCATAGGTAACAAAGTGCCTGCTCAAAACTAATTGAACCATTCTATGAGACAACTCCTCAAACAGTCAAACTCACAATTAAAACCATCTGATCACATAAAAAAAATAGCCATTAATACGACTAAAGAAAAGGAAAAAAAAAAATCAAACTTTCATAGAAAGCAAAAATCTATATTATTAATTATTAGGAGGGACAACCAAAAGCTACTACAACGTCTAAGAGCTCCAGAAAATGATAAGCATTCAACTGCCCGTTACTGACTTGCAAATATCTTACATAGTAAATTGAAGTCAGATAATATAATACTATTTTGATGAGAAATAGAAGTTACATTAGCGGAAATTAGGCCTATATTTCCACCAATGTGACACACCACAAAGTTAGCTTTCTCTTTAGGTGTGGGAAAGTTAATCAGTATGGAACGAAAAAGTAATCACTAACTACTTTAGAACCATGAACCATGAAACACATAATAAATTAAAACAATTGCATATAATCAAAGGAAATAAAGATTATATATAAACTAAATGAAACCCGATAACTAAAAGAACTACCATGTGAATTGCATTTTTCTGAGAAAAACACAAATGAAAAATCAATGAAGAGCCAGAATCCAATATCAGACAAAGACGCAGAAAGAAGACATAGTTGAACTATGCGTGCAATCTATCAAGCTGAACTTTATAGTAAAAATATAAAGCATAGTATGTACAACATATCGATGATTCATTGTATTCATATAAATGCGCCGACAACAAATTGATGATGGTATGCATCAATGAAGAAAGAATGAGCTATTTTGTAATATAAATAAGACTAATATACTCATCTCTCAACAAACCTCAAGAAGCTTCATGTGTACCCTAGAAATCTCTAGACGCTCCATTCATTATTATTATTGAATTCTCCTAGAATACAAAAGCAGATTGAAGTAAAACACGTGTACATTCAAGCACTTCTTACTGATAATGTGTACCCACGTTACACATTTGTGAGGCCTCTATTAAGACTTTGTAGCCAAGGATTGGAGGAGCAAAAGTGTATCCCTTTGCCTCAGAGTCTCATACTACTAAGGACTTGATAATTAAAAATATAAACAAATATAAAAAATTAAAAACCAACTGATGATCAAACATTGATGTTTAAAAACTAAAATACAATTGTTAAACATTGTGTACCTGAACAGCAGTTGATTGAAGGTGAAACACAGCTGATTTCAAGCTTGGGAGATCGATGTTGATACTCAGTAATCAGTACTATGATGGAAAGGCGACAATCTATCGTTTAGTAACCGCTGAAACTAACTTATCCTCTCTAAAACACTCTCCATCTTCATCTCTCTTGGCGTCACCGTCCCTTTCTTCCTCTCATCATCACCACCACCACCACGGCCGGCTTCAATCACATCCACGTAAGACCCCAATCTCGGAGGTGGCCTTGTTCCATACCCACCAAAATCATCTATAAACCCCTCCACCATACCCTCCAGGTGGCGATCTATAAGGCTTTACTCGCCTTTCACCAAACCTATCATCATGCCCATTTCCACTACTTGATCTATAAGGCTCGTCTCGCCTTCCACCAAACCTATCATCACCACCATAGCTCTAAGTAAGTTCCTAAATTTAGGTAGTTCTTGCCTAGAATATGTTTGAAATTTACGATAACGCCAATCTATATCTTCAACTTCCTAACCATATCAAAAAATAACTTTTTCTCCTTCTTATCGTAGTAAGACTGTGTATTCTTTACTCATTGTAGCAGTTGCATCACTTCCCTGCTCACATTTATAATGGAAAAATATGTGAATTTTGAGAAAATATATAGATATAATATTTGAAATAAAATGACGCTTTCAACAGTAGTATCTGATAAGAGCCCAAAACTGTAGTTTTAACCCTTTAACAGTCATACCTTTAGACCAATTATGTGAGTAATAATTAAGAGTTAACACTGATTACGTGTTTTTATGCATTTCAGGCTTCAAAGTCCATTATGTGCAGAAATGTGCCACTTTAGCGAGATAAAGAAGCAGAGGTCGGTCACTAAGGAGTTCCATGATTAAATGCCAAGTTTCAAGAAGACAAAGCCTTTCTAAAAGCCCGGTCAAAAGCTGAAAAGTTGACGAAGGCAGAAACAGCACATAAAGTCAGCAGAACTTCCGAAGGCCATATCTTTGGACTCAGACCTCGGAATAGGGCCTACCTTATGTCAAAACGACCGGCTAGGAAAGACCTTTCCAATGGTCTAAGCCTTGATCCAATCAGAGGAGCAGAAGTGGACGAAAAGTCTGGTGAGGCCAACTGCAGCTGAAGAGGCCTTTTTGGACTGAAAGAATTGGGTTTTGGGCCTGATTCTCTGGCCCAAAACATGGCTCCAAGCCCATGCACGATTTTTGGATCTGAATGTATAAAAAACAAAAGCTTAGCTCTTTGTTAGTGGTAGATTTTTAGGTTAGAAAATAAAGGTAGCTTAGAATAGAAAGTAGCCATTAGAATAGCTTCTAGATCTAGTTTTATTTAATTGTTTTTGATTAAGTGTAGTTTAAAAATCCAATTATTGTATTAGATTAAACCTTTGAATCTTGTTCTTCATTTTGATTAGATCAATAAAGTAGTATTTCTATCAATTTCGATTCTAGTCATTTACATTTGTGTTAGATCTGATTTCATTTATTGCTTGTCATTCAATTTTTAGTCATTAAATTAGATTTAATTATTGTTTAATTTAGATTAGTAAATTTCAATTCATTATATCATGTTTAGTTTTAATTTAATCGGAAATGATTGCGTAATGATTCTCGGCTAAACCTCCATTAGAGGGGGTTGAGAAGCCTTGATGAAGGCTTGATTCCGATTAACGTAGATTCGTCGTAATTTCCTTTCCACTCTAGAAACGTTTAGTTCACCATGAGAATGGGTTTAATCGTTCACATGCTAGTTATTAATTGGTAGAAATGTCATGTGTAATTAGGGATTAGGAAGAACCAATTGTTCTGCGAAGCAGTTCAATTTGGATAACGATGATTTGTCGTTAATAGGATTAAGTCGAGTTAAGGTGGAATCAATCCCCCTCTAACTCCTTATCATCGAATCAACGTAGCATTCCCTTAGTTATTCCCATAGTCGACTAGTTGCATTTGTGGGTAGTTGCATCGTAGTCTAGTTGCCTTGTTCGTAAATCTCTCATTAGACTTTAGAGTTAGAGTACTTACACTTGAGAACACAGCATGCGGAAGGACTAGGAGTGGAACGAATCACTCTACTCCACTATATCTCATAGGATTGAGAGTAGAAACTTTGATAAAAAACTAGGCACATAAGATTAGTTAGTTTTAGTTTACTTACGTTTTGAGTTCATCGTTCATTTCGTAGGTAGACTATCAAATTTATCTTTTATCAGTATCAGGAACAGACTCATTATTAGAATAGATAGCAAGTGCCTTTTTCAAGTCTAGCTCAGCCTGATCTAGATCAATTAACTCTAGGTATGAGTGTGCTCTCCGGTAAAGCGCCTTCACATTGCAAGGATCAAGCTTCAGCACCTGGATTGAAATAGCAAGTTGATATATATTACTAAATAATCAAAAATAAGATTGACTGACATAACCTTAACGTATGTGAAGTTAAATGTTAAGTTGTCAGATCATGAATGAAATCTCTGTCATCCAAAGCGAGAGTATATGTGATTGCAGTGACAAATACCTTTGTGCACAGTTTAGCAGCTTCTGTAAATTCCTTTAACTTAAGTTGGCAGAGGGCATGGTTAAGATTGCAAGTTACTGTAAAAAACTTTCCCAGCTTCTTTTGCTCCACATTGAATGTGCTATCAAACTCGACATATTTTGCAGCCTGATTGTGGTCCAATTAAAAAATTCAGTGAAAAATATCATTGGCAAGTGTGGTACTATTGTCTACTGTATCGATGGAAAAATAGAATCATCAATTGTCCTTGACTTGGTCGATTCTTTATTTTTGATTCCTCAGAGGTATTATGCAGAAACGGGTTCAAAAGGTATTGAACTAAAAAGTTTTGCAGCAGAAAAAACTGACCATATTGTATCTCAATCCTTCACGATTGTACTTTCCAGCTTTGAAATACGAATTGACCTACTCTTTCCTTTTGGCAGCATACTCAAGTTTCTCATCTGCTTCCATATCCCAGGACTCTTTTACCGGTGTAATAAGACTTCAAGATGAGGGAACCATAATAAAACAAAGTACATTACATAAGATCAATGTAACATTCGTGAATGTATCTGTTTCGGCAATAAACTACTTCAACACAACGAGAGCAATGGTAAAGAACGCACTAAGAAACAGAGGAATTTGATGTTGGGGGAGATGAAACTGAACCAAGATAATGGCTGCCTACGTACCCAAGATCTATTCTCTAGGGATCAAGTTTCCACATAGTTCTTGATGAAAAATAATTTGGTATTTATATAGGTAGAGTAGAGAGTCCTTGTAGCTCAAGTAATCTTGTAGCTTGAGTAATTATGATAGACTATAACTCTCATCTGATAACTATCTCTTTGATAAGAAATGAATCTGGACATAAATAAGTGTACATTAGTGACAAACCATGTGGCTAAGGTTCAGCCTTAGACACATGAGTTAATGACCCTGTACATTGACCCATGGTATTGCAAATTTTCGCTTGGAGAATTTTTCGTAGAAAGATCGGCACAATGCCTTAGAAAAAATAATGAAACTGACGAAAATTTTCGCTCGGAAATTTTTTCGTAAAAAGATCGGCACAATGCCTTAGAAAAAATAATGAAGCTGTCAAAAAATTTCGCTTGACAAGTTTCTCGTAGAAGGATTGGGACAATGCCTTAGAAAAAATAGTGAAACTGACGAAAATTGTCACGCGGAAAATTTTCGTAAAAAGATCGGCACAATGCCTTAGAAAAAATAATGAAGCTGACGAAAATTTTCGCTCGGAAAATTTTTCGTAGAAAGATCGGCACAATGCCTTAGAAAAAAGAATGACTGCGGAAAATAGTTAACCGAAAGCGCTAAGCGAAGCGAATGCAGATTTTGAAGAAGAAAATGAAGATTTAATTGAACAACCGTAAGACAATTGATTAGATAATTGTGTAAATGTAATACTATAGAGCTAAAACTTCTTTTGATGAAAAATAAAAATAAAAATGGGTTTGTTATTGAATATTGTTGTTGTGTCAGATAACATACCTGCGGAAAACTGACAATGTTGTAGATTTATGCAGTTGAAATGAAATAGAACGAGACGCCCCAACGTAGAGAAAAACGCCCCCAATGCATACTTAATTTTGCAAAATTAGGCTAAGCAAGCATAAAAGCGTTCAAACTTAGGCTGACAAAGCTAAACGTAGTAACCTCGTCAGATTTTGTCGGAACGATAGTAATGGACTAAGCGAGCGTAAAAGCGTTCAAACTTAAACTGACGAAGCTAAACGTGATAACTTTGCCAGATTTTGTTATAGTGATAGTAACGAACTAAGCGAGCGTAAAAGCGTTCAAACTTAGACTGACGAAGTTAAACGTAGTAACTTCGTCAGATTTTGTCATAGCGATAGTAATGACTAAGCGAGCGTAAAAAACGTTCAAACTGAGACTGACAAAGCTAAATGTGGTAACTTCGTCAGATTTTTTCGTAATGATAGTAATGAACTAAGCGAGCGTAAAAGCGTTCAAACTTAAACTGACGAAGCTAAATGTGGTAACTTCGTCAGATTTTTTCGTAATGAGAGTAACGAACTAAGTGAGCGTAAAACGTTCAAACTTAGACTGACGAAAAGATGACTGCAAAAGTGATGTGTCTTGACCCTTCACTTCTAACGGCGGCGGAGAGATAAGCCAATGAATCTGCATGACGTATGTCATTTCGGGGTCTTTGAGTGATAAAGATGCTATCAAATTGTCAAGCAAGACTACGTATCAAACTAAGATAAGCCGCCATACGCTCATCTCTTGCTTTCAAAAGACCCACCAAATTGATTGGCAACAAGGCGAGAATCCGTGTATAACTAGAGCTTTTGCGCCCCCAGTGTCAAAGTTGTTCTCAAGGCACAAATGGCAGCCTCATACTCGGCTTCATTATTTGAAGTGACGAAGCCAAGTCGCACAGATTTCCCAATCTTTTCTCTGCCGGGTTTAACAAAAAATGCATCCAATTCCAGACCCAGATTTACTATGGGAGCCATCTGAGTAAACAATCCATAGGTCAATGGGATTAGGAATTGCGTTTTCATGTTGGTCTTCGTCGCCCCAAGTTATTGGCGGCAGAATGTCTTTCATAGATTCTTCCTGGCACAAGGAATCATCAATAGGAGAATCATCAATCTGAAAATTAGCTATCAAAGAAGCCAGAGCATGTCCTTTTTCAGTAGTACGACTTTCAAAGACAATGCTATATGCACTAAGATAACTTTCACATTCGGCTAATCTACTTGATTCCTGTGCATTACGAAAGATCTTGCGTAAGGGATTTTCAGTATAATTTTGACCAACCTCCCCTAGAAGTATGGTTTCAATCGGCGAGCGACATGAACCAATGCAAGTGCAATTTTTTCCATCTTTGAATAACGAGACTAAGCTTCGGTTAAAGTCTTACTGATAAAAAAGACGGGTCTACCATCATCAATGAAAAGAACAGCACTAACAGCTTGAGTTGTAGCTGACAGGTATATGCCACTAGGTTGACCCGTTGAAGGACTTGTCAGTATAAGAGGACTGACCAAGTATTTCTCCAGTTGTTGCAATGCCATCTCACAATCAACGTTCCAAGTTGCCGCCCCCTTTAAAGTCTGGAAGAAGGGATGACAACGATCGGAATATTTAGAAATAAATCTATGAAGAGCAGCAAGCCAACCAGTAAGTCGTTGAATTTCCTTCTTATTTTTTGGTGATGGCATATCAATAACGGCGCGTATCTGATCAGGATTAGCCTCAATACCTCTACGAGTCATGAGGTATCCCAAAATTTTTCTAGAAGAGAGGCCAAAAGAACATTTGGCGGGATTGAGTCTCATGTTATACTTGTTAAGCCTATCAAAAAAAAGTTGAAGATCGAAAAGATGATCACCAATAAGCTTCGATTTAACAACTTTATCATCGATATAAGCCTCCATTATTATCCCCAGCAGATCGGAAAAAATTGTATTGACAAGCTTTTGGTAGGTTGCACTGGCATTTTTCAGACCAAAAGGTATAACAGTGTAGCAGAAAATGCCTTGGTCGGTAATGAAGGCGGTAAACTCTTGGTCATCCACATTCAAAGAGATCTGGTAGTACCCTGAAGAAGCATCCATGAAAGATAGGCGTTGGAAGCCCGAAGTGGCATCCACCAGTTTGGAAATTCGTGGCAACGGATACGGATGAATCGGACAAGCTTCGTTAAGGTTCGTTAAGGTTCAAATGAACTTTACGATGAGTGGGAAGTTACATCAAAGGGACTTTGTGTTAAGTGGGGTGAAATTTATTTTATCTAAAAGATTTAAACAGACAGACGCCCCTGGTCGAGCCTATGTGGAAGATGACACCTGCCATTACCTCGTACAAGAGTTAAATATTTTAGGCGATACACACGTTCGGGTCCGACTGGAGATTGTCTTTTTCTTTGCATGTAACCAGCCTGTCTAGGTCGGTAGTTTGTCTGGGATTGTGGTCTTCCCTCTAGTTGATTCTGTGGCACCTTCCTTCCTTATTGGATCAGACCTGTCTAGGACGATGATTTTCCTCAGGTCAACGAGGTCGGCCTTCCCTGTCAGGTCAGTCTCATTTGGGATATTGGTATTCCTTATATTTTCTTCTGTGACGCCTTCTTTCCCTGCCTGGTCGGACCTGTCTGGGATGGCAATTTTTCTCAAATATACGAGGTCGGCCTTCCCTGTCAGGTCGGTCCAGTCTAGGATGAAGGTTTTTCTTATACTTTCTTCCGTGACGCCTTCTTTCCCTGTCTGGTCGAACCTGTCTAGGATGGCGATTTTCCTCAAATCTGCGAGGTCGGCCTTCCCTGTCAGGTCGGTCCAGTCTGGGATGAAGGTTTTCCTTATACTTTCTTCCGTGATGCCTTATTTTGGAGGCATTTGTATCGCCGTTTGCGGTAGCGGTGCTGCTGCAGTTGGATGTTGAGAATTGATCCTACCACTAGGAGCAACTCAATTGTTCAACGGTTCTTGCATTGCCTAACTTGAATTTCGAGGGTTGCGATTCCTATTTGCAGGAGGAATTTGTTGTCTGTTCGGTCTGCTTCTTGTGCTTACCATCTTGATTGTTTTACGTGATAATGGATTCAAAAAACCCATAGACGGCGTCAATTATGTTTCGGCAATAAACTGCTTCAGCACAATGAGAGCAATGGTAAAGAACGCACTAAGAAACAGAGGAATTTGATGTTGGGGGAGATGAAACTGAACCAAGATAATGGCTGCCTACGTACCCAAGATCTATTCTCTAGGGATCAAGTTTCCACGTAGTTCCTTATGAAAAATAATTTGGTATTTATATAGGTAGAGTAGAGAGTCCTTGTAGCTCAAGTAATCTTGTAGCTTAAGTAATTATGATAGACTATAACTCTCATCTGATAATTATCTCTTTGATAAGAAATGAATCTGGACATAAATCAGTGTACATTAGTGACAAACCATGTGGCTAAGGTTCAACCTTAGACACATGATTTAATGGCCCTGTACATTGATCCATGGTATTGCAAATTGGGCTTTAGCCCTGTCGATTAAATGAATAAAATAGACCCCTAATAATGGACGTTTGCCACATATGTGGGGGTCGAAACAGTATCACATCATACTTCATATCTACTAGGGGATTTCTATACTTCCATAAGAGGATGGATCTGTTTGTTTTTTAAGAGGAGGTGGTGTTTATTAATTTAGTTTTGTGATTGTTTATTGGGTTTTGTATTTCTAACTGCGAATAGGAAAATCATCGTGTGTTTACTTTTTTATTTTAGACACAATTGAAAAGACCAAAAGGTTCTTTTATAAATTACTATACACACCAATAATAAGGTTAACTTGGTAATCAACCAACTAATTATTTGTTAAGTGAGGACTTTTTTGAAAATTTTGCTGACGTGGCTCACTATGAGCATCCTGGGAGAATGGATATTAATGTAGGTAGGATTCACAGATGGAGGACGTGGAAAGCTTATAATGCAATATACCACATACAAAAGTCCTTCAGGGTGGGTAATTAAAACATTTATGAAGATTTGCACTAAAAATGTAGAAACCCAAGAAAGTTTATTAACTTTTTTTTAACTAGGGTCCTATACGGCTTCGTAATTGATGCAGGACTAAACTCCAATCTAGAGTATCACAATCCGACCACCTTAGTAGCAAGCCATCTTTGGATCTCATACCACTTGAACAACCCTACCACCATCATCGACATTTTCAATTTGGTCCACTTTTACAATGAAAATCATGCAAAATAAACAACATAAAGAGTTGAACTTGGGCTAGTTATGTGGAATTTAAGATTACAACCATTAAACAATCTCTATCTTATGGTAAAGAAGGATTTAAACATATGTACTAACCAACCTCAAACTTAAACTAAAAAAACATACGAAGAACTACATTTTTTAGTTGTTTTCTTGCTTTTACTTAAGCCTCGTTTTGAAAACTGCACATAGGGCCCCTAATGTAATTGTAGGAAACAAATTTGTCTATAGTTTACTTAAAGTTATCTTGTAACATGTCTTAACTACTTTAAAAATTCCGGCTCCCACCTACAATACTGCAATAGTACTATAATATTTTTTTTTTGTGACGATTTGCCCTTAACTTTTTTAATTTAAGGCTGTGTTTGTTTACTGGCAAACCTCTAGTGGGAAAATATTATATTTGCCAGTGTTTTCCCACTAGAGCTTTGCCATGCTAATTTGTAGTGGGAAAATTTCAGTTTGCCAATGTTTGTTTGTAAAACTTTTTAGTGAGAAGATATGGGATTTGTTAGTTTTGCCAGTGCTTGTTTACATAGTTTTTTTCCCATGACAAATAATATTTCAAATTTTTGGAAATATATATTTTTTTGTTTTCAAACTCAATGAAGTATAAAAAAAATAAAAATAAAAAATAAAATACAAAATACAAAATAAAAAAAAATTAAAGACAATACAACTCAACATTAATAGTAATAGTATGTCTTTTCAAACAACCATAAAATAAAGTCAAAGTGCAATAGACCTTAACAACCATTGTTATCCAAACACATATAAAATGTCATTGTACCTTGGATAAATTCTATTTCTATACTTTCCCATGCATACTCGGATCACGTGCTATGGCTTGATCCCAAACCTCGTTGCTAGCTATGATGTTCTGTTCTTCAGAACTCCATTCAAATCCCTGTTGCATAGTTACACTAGCAATATCGCATGTTATCCATCGTAAGATCTTCACTCGTTGAGTTACATGATCGACTAATAGTTAAGTCGATATCAAATGTAAATGTGTTATGGAGTGTTTCCCTTGCACACTCTTTTGATATTGGAAGAAATCCATTCTCATTCTTATGACCTAGAAGTAGCTAGCTATGGAATTAAATCAAAAATTAAATTTTGGAACTAGATATACTCACTCGTGATACGCTCCTGTTGCCAGCAAATCCCCCAGCAAGAAACTCCCTTTTCCTCTTTGAGTAAAACTCTCTTTTTCTCTTGTACATCTCTCTCTGTTTTTCTCTTGTATTTCAAAAACCAGAAAAATACTAATAAAGAGAGAAGGTTCGGTTGTAACCAAACCCCTCTAACTCTCCTACGTTTTTATCTTATCATATTTTATCTTTTTCTTTTTTTTTTAAATATTATTATTACTTTTTAAACCCTAACAAATAGGGGAAAATATAAAGAAAATAAACGGGGTGTTATACTCAAGTTGCTATAAAAAACTGCAAAAAAAGTCAAAAGTTAAAGTTAAAATCAAAGTCAAAGGTCAAAAGACTCAAACCCAGAGGACTAAAAGTCATGTCATTAACTCAGAAGACCTAGCTTGCTCAAGAAGATAGAGAAAAAGCAAAAGCAAAAACATAAAGAAAAATTAAAAGCAACATAGTGAGGTGTCTTGATTGTAGAGGGATAGGGCAAATCAGTCATTGTAAAAGTAGGAGTATAAAAGCAAAAAGTAGAGAGAGAAAACATTGTCCAATTTTTGGTTTGAAAACCCAAAAATTTAGATCAATTTATCATGCTTTCTTAGGTAGATTTATTTTATTGTATTTTATTTTCTTATATTGTTATTTCCTTTTTTCAATCTATCTTGTTTTATTGTTTTATTGTTTTCTTGTTTTCAATATTTCATTTCATTACATTCAATCTTGTTTTCAATATTTGTTGTTTTCAATATCTTATTCCAAGCACTTGTCTCTATACTCTTGTCATTCACTGCCAAGAACACAAGTTGCACTCATTGAAGTCATCAATGAGTGTTACTTAGTGATTGTAGAGATAGTATTTGTTCGACTGAACTCAGTTATGTCAAGCTGCCTACGTATCGAGTTCTTTAGTGAACTCGAATCAAGTCGGACGTAGTTCGAGCTTTAGATTAGTTTATTAGAGGGGAGATGGAGATAGATGATCGAGAAGATGAAGAATTGGCCTCCTTTGAGAATGGAGAAGACACCTCCTTTTATAGGCGTAGATCCCCCATTTGCGATGTATTGATGATTGTTTTTACTATTTTCGTTACGAAGTAATGATCTCTCATTAATGATGTTGTTGACTAGCGTGCAACGGCTACGTTTTCTAGGTCGTTTGGACGACCTGACCTTAGGTCGTATGCACGACATGCTTGTAGTCTGGACACGTGGTCTGCCACGAGTGGTTGAGAGTAAATGGTACTGACATAGCCCCCTTTCTTTATATCACTGTTTGTAGAATAGTGGTGTAAAGAAAGATAATAAAGGAGACCGTATGTATTACTTAGTTGAAAATGGAGATTGTTGCGAATTGAATTTTTTGTGTTTGTTGGCTGGATGTCGTTTGTTGCTTAGAGCTTTGTTGTGAGTTGATGTGGTGGGTCCTATGTCGTAGTTCGTATATTGTGGTGCATAGATCGTAGTGCGCAGATCGCAATTCATAGTACGTAGTTCATAGTGGGCCTCTTGGTGGCACCTGTGATTGAGTTGATGTGCTACGTTATACTCATAAATCATAGTTTGTAGATTGGATTTGACTGATAATTAGCCTTTGAGCAGTAATTAGTGTTGAATCGAACTTACCTTTATGAAGGTGTTAAGTTGATTTGTGGTCCTTCCAGGGGACCTTTGATTGGATTTGACTGATAATTAGCCTTTGAGTGGCAATTACAGTTGAATCGAACTTATCCTTATGTAGGTGTTAAGTTGATTTGTGGTCCATTTGGGAGACCTTTGATTGAATTTGACTGATAATTGGTCTTTGAATGGCAATTGCAATTTTAATCGGACTTAAGCTTTGCATAGGTGTTAAGTCGATTTGTACGACTTTTGGGGGCATTATTGTTGATAGCTAGCCTTTTGGGCCCACTATTGCTGATAGTTAGCTTTGAATTGGCGTGACTGTAGCTACCCCCAGTTTTGGAGCTTGATTAACATGTTTAGATGGCAATGATTAGCCCCAGTTCGGAGGTGATTGTGGCTAGGAGCTTGATTGACCTGCACTAGATCGAACTTACTACCAAAATGGAATTAGAACATAATAAATGGTAATTTAAGAGATGTGAGTAGATGGCTGTAGCTAACCCCAGTTTGGAGATAGTTGCCAATTGGTAGTGACGCTAATGGTATCAGACACACTAGACATTGAGTTCAAGTTGTTGTTGAGAAGTATCGACTTCGAAATGAATCGAGTGATCACTGCCTTCTTTGCGTCTGCTTTCGCTTGCTGTCCACTAATAGTCTGAGAATATAGAGTTGAAATATTGCATATATGCAAGTGCATATATAAAAAAATTGAAGGGCAAGTGCATATATAAAACAAATGGAAGGGCAACAAGTTCTGGAAATCATTATATGAATCTGATAAAACATAAGTGATGGTCGACCTCGAGCTATGTTAGTAGACCAAGTTGAGCATTGTCATGGCTGGTAGTTCACTGTTTAAAGTATTATGGCCTGCAGAAGATCGAATTTTGGTTTTTGCGCTCGAATCGAACCGATGTTTAGCGAGATCATGTTGAGCTGGCTTGAGTTCGCATGACATCTTAATAAGTGTTGACATCATCATGGTATAAAATAGATATGTGACTTGAACTAAATTCAAGGTCAAACAAGTGAGTGGGATGGGTAATGTAACAGTATATATGGTGTGTGATAATAAATCCACCTATATATATATATATATATATATATATATATATATATATATATATATATATATATATATATATATATATATATTTTGGATATAGAGTATATCATGAGCAGGTCGTATATCATGAGCAGGTCATATTAATCTCCATATTATAATAAACGTAATCACTGCTTAGAATTTGGTGTTCTACCCAATAAAGCTTTGTTCATGGTGACCAAATAAGGCCTACCAGTGCTAGAATAAATTTGAACATGGGAATATTAAATCATAGCAGTATGGAGTAGAAACCAAGATTTAACAGATATACGCAATTCCAATTCGCTTAGACTTTAAACTTTTCAAGATATTCATAAGCTAGAAAACAAGTACTTATCTGGTTGATCAAGAAATGTATTAAGAATCCATCCACTGTTTTCCATACAATAGTTTGTTCGGAAAATTGACAATCAACATGCTTCGTAGTTTGGGTTGACCTCCAATCGTCGTTGTAATTCTATGAATTTTGGTAGCTTTTCTTTTTGATTGCCACGCTTCATGAGCTTGGAAATTGGAATCTTCAAAAAGAAAGATTGATAGAGTTGAGTATAGTAAATGAATTTCCAAGAAATTTGATCCACAGATGGCGCCAATGTAGAGGTAGTATTTGTTCGACTGAACTCGGTTATGTCGAGCTGCCTACGTATCGAGTTCTTTAGTGAACTCGAATCAAGTCGGACGTAGTTTGAGCTTTTGATTGGTTGATTGGAGGTGAGATGGAGATAGATGATCGAGAAGATGGAGAATTGGTCTCCTTTAAGAATGGAGAAGACACCTCCTTTTATAGGCATAGATCCCCATTTTGCGTTGTCTTGATGATTGCTTTTACTCCTTCCGTTACAAAGTAATGATCTCTCATTAATGATGTATGTTGTTGACTAGATTGCAGTGGTTACGTTTCCTAGGTCGTTTAGACGACCTGACCTTAGGTCGTATGCACGACCTGCTTGTATGTAGTCTGGACACGTGGTCTGCCACGAGTGGTTGAGAGTGGAGGGTACTGACAGTGATAAAGTCATCACCTTTTCTTCTTCATTCTTCATGTTTTAATCCCACAACTTCATGTTTTCAATACTTTTAATCTCTCAACACTAGTCTTTCAACACTCATTAGGAATAGAAGAAAAATATGAATAGTAAAAGTTAAAAAAGTTGTTTTCACTCATCAATCATTCCTCCCATCTTAAGATTTAGGATAGAAACTTCACAAACAAACTCACCAATTCCAAACAAACTTCTAAAACACAAAAAAAAAAAAAAAAAAAAAGGTTTATTATCATTAATTAATAAATGCTAGATTTTTAGGATAATATCATGTTTTTACTTTACCATTATTATTTTTCAAAAATACAAAAAAAAAAAAAATAGAATAATATCAACTTAGATAAGGTTTAGGATAACTAGGATAAGGTTTAGGATAATACCAACCTTGTGCCTAAAGTGAAAAGTCCTTTGTCTTTTGGTTGAAGTTTAATAACTTACCAAGTGTTAGAAGTTTGATCTATTTGGAATATTTGGATGTGTGAGGCGAGTAGTGCAAAAATACGCTCACGCATCTCAAATTAACTTGAAGATTAAATTTCTAATCATTGACATTGTTCTTTTCATTAATCTTGTTAAGTAGTTATATAGTTAAGTAGTTAGTTTTTTACTTTACATTGTGCAAATTAAGCCCATGAAAGCAAAGTTGTAAATTATTGGTTGTGCCACATTTTCAACCCGACTTGTGGGTTTAGATAGTCAAAATTTGTAACCGAACAAAACGCTCGAATGGTTGGGCTTGATTCTCAGATCACGCGCCAACCAACGCCGACTACACCTCAAGCAGCGTGTAAGCACAGCTTGAGAGGTAAACTCTCAACCTCCTCACAACTCCCAGTCAGAGGATACTTGGTGTTTACAAAAGTATGCTTGTGTGACTTCGTGTTTAACTTCCACACTGTATTTACTTTAACACACATAAGGCTAATAAACCCGAGCCATATAACAACAATTGGGAAGTCATTACCCAATGTAGATAAACCGGACGTTGCTTGTTACTTGAGGCCCAACCAAACAAATAAAAAAAAAAAAAATCAACCAACAAAAGCCAAAAATAGTCACGCTCCTCCAGAAAAAGGACAAAAATATAGTCATGAGGATTTAGAGTAATCAGTTACCATATTCCGGTGGACCAACTACCTTCCTCACTCCCCTCCCCCAGATTCACCATGAGTGAGTTTCTTGGTAGCACACCACTTGGTGAAGTGATTGCCTACTCTTCTAAGTCGTGTAGTAGATCCCACCTAGTTTCATGCCCAACTGTTCGTTTGAACATGACATAATAATCTATAGACCAAGCAAACATTCTCAAAACTCTAAAATGCACAAATGAATTTCTGATGTTTGTGCATCATCTTTGTTTGAGCATCCATGGATTATCAATATGCATCGCAACCGTTATGGAATTACAATGCAAATCTAGAACCTTGTTTTTTTTGTGGTAGTCATTATCACTGGTTATCTCATTGTCCATCATATACCGAATTCGAGTCTACTACAGGAAATCCTTACGATTTCGAACCTCAATTTTCAAACTTTCCTAATACCCAATACATGTACTCAAGAGTTTTCTAGTCATGCCGACAATTCATGGAATTCCACCACAAATAGTCAACCACCATTCATATCTCCACCTAGTCAATCAGATTACAGTTTCATTAACGGTCTATCACCATACATATCTCAGTCCATACCAAATTCATATTCCATTCCACCATCTATCACAGACTAACTCTACCACATAATGACTGAACAATAAAAAACAATTCAGGAAATGACACAAACCTTGTGTTTTCTCCAATCCAATTCAAATGATACCTTCTCTGACACCGATATTCATGACCAATCAAATCCCCATCAACCTCTACCTGACTATCATGAGAATTCCATCTATTATGACGATGACTATATGCATGAAGTCACAGTTTCTCTCGCATGCCTTAATGCATCATCACCCATAAATGAGAAAACTCCGATATAAGAAACTCAAAAACCTATGTTGGAAATTAACTCGACAAACTTGGACAATGATATTGAGAAAATTCATGAAGATATAGGAAGCGAGGAAAAAGAAAATAAAGTGCCCGAAAAAGAGGATATAAAATCTATGGTAGAACGAGGATCTCAATTTACTTTGGCCGTTCAAGACTTAATAATGGAAAAGATTTGTGGCATCCTTACAATTTCTGAAATGAACCATAATTCTGTAGATACGCCCAAGCTAGATGAAGAGTCTTTTGAGTTCTTGATAGTATGTGATTCACCCATCTAACATCACCAAGCTAGCCATTCGTCTCTCCTTTATTTCAAAGAAACCTCAATTTCGCACTTGCACCAATCGCCTCCGAAATACTTCATAATTTTTTCAATCCTCCTAGTAAAGAGACTTTGCCTAATATACAAACGCAAGAGTCCATCATTTCAATAGTTGAGAAACTTGGTATGTCCTATTCCCCATCATTTGAGCCTCATGAAGGATATCTACCATCAACCTCTCACTCTTTTGGACAATTTAACTATGACGGGTTATTGCATAAGTTTCATGATAGGTTACATATGCTTTCTCTTATCATGCATGTTGCATCTTACACTCCAAATGCATCATTTCATTCTATTTGGGGGTAAATATTTTATCATATCATGTTTTTATGGATTGATCCTCAACTATTTAAACTATTAGTTTATGGCGAGCATAAAACTTACTCACATAGGAGAGCACGTCGTCCTAGACAATCTCCTATTTCTAGTCCTCCATCTTCTAAGATGGCTGATGAAGTCATGCAAGCTGAAGAGCCTCTCTCTAACTTCTATACACAGTTACAAGATGGACCTCCATCTTGTACACGACTCACACTGCTCACGAGCGATTTTCGCATTCCACCGAACGTGTTCAATCTCTTACCCATCTTCCATGGGTTTGAACACGAGTTACCGTACAAACATCTATGCCGGATACATGAAGTACGTAATACTGTCCACCATCTGGGCGTCACAGCTGATCAAGTGAAGTTACGAGTGTTTTCTTTCACTCTAGCTGGTAAAAGTCATGCATGACTTTTTTCTCAGAAGCCCGATTCTTTCGATACATGGGAAGAGGTTATATTCTCTTTCATGAAGAAGTACTTTCCACCGAAGAAAACATAAGAGATAAGAAATAAGATACAATTCTTCAAACAAAGTCCGAGTGAGACATTCTCTGAAACATGGGATAGATTATCTGACCTACTCCATTCATGTCCTCACCATAAACTAGAAAAATACACTCTTGTTCAATGTTTCTTCAAAGGTCTTCTCCAATAACATAAAGTAACCCTCGACATCATGAGTAATGACAATTTTTTGGATAGAGGTGCAATCGAAGCTTTAACCTTTCTTGAAAATCAAGCTGAAAAGAGTACCCATTGGGGAGACATAAACAATTCTAAAACAACCCAACCCAGTACATCTAAGGCTAGTGGTATTTTGGAGGTGAAAACCGACCCAAAAATCAAAACATTAATTGAATCCCTCATAAGAAAGATAGATGCCCTCACAACCAAACAAAAAAACCAAACTCTTCACCCTGTCATGAACATAAATAACTCACCATGAAATTTCTGTTTAAGCCTAAATCATATAGATACCAATTGTCTCTTGCCCACCAACATATCATCACTTCCACCAATATACCAAATGCACCATGGAGGCAGCACCCTAATTTCGCATGGACTAATAATCCATAAACCCAACCACCTCCAGGTTTCACTAACCACATCAAGCCACCAAATACATTTAGACAAGGACAAAATACCTATAACAATCAGAACAGAGCATTGGTTCCATCCCATTTTAACCAGAACTACCAAAATACACTAATCAACAACCAAAGAGATCTAGTTCCAGTTACACCACCAATTAATGTCCAAACAAATAAGCCAACCGAGATAATATTATCGGTAATGCAATAACAAACTCAAATCCTAGCATCCATGCAACAATCTCTAAATTTGTTAGCCCAAGACAAAACCTAGAAATGAGTGTTCCCAGGATAAGCAATTCCAAATCCTAAACCAACAGACACAGCTTTTAAAGCAACAAGTGATGAAGCTGGAGCAGTAAAACTTCTTTCATGAGTAATCTTATCTACGAGGATTAAATCCTCTTTTCCATGATGTATTCCTTTCCTTTCCCTTCCATTCTATCTTTTTCTTAAAAGGAATACATCATTAAGGTAATTGGACCCTCCATTTGGAGTGTATAGTTGTAAGTGTTAGAGCCTTAGTCCATGTATATCTCGCATATCTTTGAAAAACATTTTTTACTCGTCGTTTGAGTAAGTGTGACCATATGGAGCGAGTATACAATTTTCCTTTTCTTTATTTTACATTTCTTTTTCAAAACATTTGTTTTCTCCATTCTATTAATGAAAGATTCTCAATACACCAATAGTTATGTGATTTTCCAAAAACAAAACGACCAATGGATCCTACACGGACCCCTAGAAAAATGCAATCTAGGGGCGGTTTGAGATCATTTTTGCTTATTAAGGGTCACTGTATCGACCCCCACATACGTGGCAAACGTCCATTATTAGGGGTCTATTTTATTCATTTAATCGACAAGGTTAAAGCCCAATTTGCAATACCATGGATCAATGTACAGGGTCATTAACTCATGTGTCTAAGGTTGAACCTTAGCCACATGGTTTGTCACTAATGTACACTGATTTATGTCCAGATTCATTTCTTATCAAAGAGATAATTATCAGATGAGAGTTATAGTCTATCATAATTACTCAAGCTACAAGATTACTTGAGCTACAAGGACTCTCTACTCTACCTATATAAATACCAAATTATTTTTCATAAGGAACTACGTGGAAACTTGATCCCTAGAGAATAGATCTTGGGTACATAGGGAGCCATTATCTTGGTTCAGTTTCATCTCCCCCAACATCAAATTCCTCTGTTTCTTAGTGCATTATTTACCATTGCTCTCGTTGTGTTGAAGCAGTTTATTGCCGAAACATAATTGGCGCCGTCTGTGGGTTTTTTGAATCCATTATCACATAAAACAATCAAGATGGTAAGCACAAGAAGCAGACCGAACAAACAACATATTCCTCCTGCCAATAGGAATCGCAACCTTCAAAATTCAAGACAGGCAATGCAAGAACCGTTGAACAATCAAGTTGCTCCAAGTGGTAGGATCAATTCTCAACATCCAACTGCAGCAGCACCGCTGCCGCCGCTACCGCAAACGGCGATACAAACGCCTCCGAAAGAAGGCATCACGGAGGAAAGTATAAGGAAAACCTTCATCCCAGATTGGACCGACCTGACAAGGAAGGCCAACCTCGCAGATTTGAGGAAAATCGCCATCCTAGACAGGTTCAACCAGAGAGGGAAAGAAGGCGTCACGGGAGAAAGTATAAGGAAAACCTTCATCCTAGACTGGACCGACCTGACAGGGAAGGCCGACCTCGCAGATTTGAGAAAAACTGCCATCCCAGACAGGTTCAACCAGGCAGGGAAAGAAGGCGTCATAGAAGAAAATATAAGGAATACCAATATCCCAAATGAGACTGACCTAATAGGGAAGGCCGACCTCGTTGACCTGAGGAAAATCGTTGTCCTAGACAGGTCTGATCTAATAAGGAAGGAAGGTGTCACATAATCAACTAGAGGGAAGACCACAATCCCAGACAAACTACCGACCTAGATAGGCTGGTTACACGCAAAGAAAAAAACAATCTCTAGTCATATCCGAACGTGTGTATCGCCTAAAATTTCTAACTTTTGTAAGAGGTAATGGCAGGTGTCATCTTCCACATAGGCTCGACCGGGGGCGTCTGTCTGTTTAAATCTTCTGGATAAAATGGATTTCTCCCCACTTAACACGAAGTCCCTTTGATGTAACTTCCCACTCATCGTAAAGTTCATCTGAACCTTAACGAACCTTAAGGAAGCTTGTCTGATTCATCCGTATCCGTTGCCACAAATTTCCGAACTGGTGGATGCGACTTCGGGATTCCAACGCCTATCTTTCATGGATGCTTCTTCAGGGTACTACCAGATCTCTTTGAATGTGGATGACTAAGAGTTCACCGCCTTCATTACCGACCAAGGCATTTTCTGCTACACTGTTATACCTTTTGGTCTGAAAAATGCCGGTGCAACCTACCAAAAGCTTGTCAATACAATTTTTTCCGATCTACTGGGGATAATAATGGAGGCTTATATCGATGATATAGTCATTAAATCGAAGCTTACTGGTGATCATCTTTCCGATCTTCAACTTGTTTTTGATAGGCTTAACAAGTATAACATGATACTCAATCCCGCAAAATATTCTTTTGGCCTCTCTTCTGGAAAATTTCTGGGATACCTCAACTCGTAGAGGTATTGAGGCTAATCCTGATCAGATACGCGCCGTTATTGATATGTCATCACCAAAAAATAAGAAAGAAATTCAACGACTTACTGGTCGGCTTGCCGCTCTTCATAGATTTATTTCTAAATATTCTGATCGTTGTCTTCCCTTCTTCTAGACTTTAAAGGGGGTGGCAACTTGAAACGTTGATTGTGAGATGGCATTGCAACAACTGGAGAAATACTTGGTCAGTCCTCCTATATTGACAAATCCTTCAACGGGTCAACCTAGTGGCATATACCTGGCAGCTACAACTCAAGTTGTTAGTGATGTTCTTTTCATTGATGATGGTAGACCCGACTTTTTTATCAGTAAGACTTTAACCGAAGCTGAGTCTCGTTATTCAAAGATGGAAAAAATTGCACTTGCATTGGTTCATGTCGCTCGCCGATTGAAACCATACTTCTAAGGGAGGTTGGTCAGAATTATACTGAAAATCCCTTACGCAAGATCTTTCGTAATGCACAGGAATCAAGTAGATTAGCCGAATGGGAAAGTTATCTTAGTGCATATAGCATTGTCTTTGAAAGTCGTACTACTGAAAAAGGACATGCTCTGGCTTCTTTGATAGCTGATTTTCCGATTGATGATTCTTCTATTGACGATTCTTCGCGCCAAGAAGAATCTATAGAAGACATTCTGCCGCCAATAACTGGGGGCGACGAAGACCAACATGAAAACGCAATTCCTAATCCCATTGACCTATGGATTGTTTACTCAGATGGCTCCCATAGTTAATCTGGGTCTGGAATTGGATGCATTTTTTGTTAAACCCGGCAGAGAAAAGATTGGGAAATCTGTGCGACTTGGCTTCGCCGCTTCAAATAACGAAGCCGAGTATGAGGCTGTCATTTGTGCCTTGAGAACAGCTTTGACATTGGGGGCGCGAAAGCTCCAGTTATACATGGATTCTCGCCTTGTTGCCAATCAGTTTGGTGGGCCTTTTGAAAGCAAGAGATGAGCGTATGGCGGCTTATCTTAGTTTGATACATAGTCTTGCTCGACAATTTGATAGCATCTCTATCACTCAAAGACCCCGAAATGACATACGTCATGCAGATTCATTGGCTTATCTCTCCGCTGCCGTTAGAAGCGAAGGGTCAAGACACATCACTTTTATAGTCATCTTTTCGTCAGTCTAAGTTTGAACGTTTTACACTCGCTTAGTTCGTTACTCTCATTACGAAAAAATCTGACGAAGTTACCACATTTAGCTTCGTCAGTTTAAGTTTGAACGCTTTTACGCTCGCTTAGTTCATTACTATTATTACGAAAAAATCTGACGAAGTTACCACATTTAGCTTTGTCAGTCTAAGTTTGAACGTTTTTTATGCTCGCTTAGTCATTATTATCGCCACGACAAAATCTGACGAAGTTACTGCGTTTAACTTCGTCAGTTTAAGTTTGAACGCTTTTACGCTCGCTTAGTTCGTTACTATCACTATAACAAAATCTGGCAAAGTTACCACATTTAACTTCGTCAGTTTAAGTTTGAACGCTTTTACGCTCGCTTAGTCCATTACTATCGTTTCGACAAAATCTGACGTGATTACCACGTTTAGCTTCGTCAGCCTAAGTTTGAACGCTTTTATGCTTGCTTAGCCTAATTTTGCAAAATTAAGTACACATTGGGGGCGTTTTTCTCTACGTGGGGGCGTTTCGTTCTATTTCATTTCAACTGCATAAATCTACAACATTGTTAGTTTTCCGCAGGTATGTTATCTGACACAACAACAATATTCAATAACAAACCCATTTTTATTTTTATTTTTCATCAAAAGAAGTTTTAGCTCTATAGTATTACATTTACATAATTATCTAATCAATTGTCTTTGTCAATTGTCTTACGGTTGTTCGATTAAATCTTCATTTTCTTATTCGAAATCTGCATTCGCTTCGCTTAGCGCTTTTGGTTAACTATTTTCCACAGTCATTCTTTTTTTCTAAGGCATTGTGCCGATCTTTCTACGAAAAATTTTCCGAGCGAAAATTTTCGTCAGCTTCATTATTTTTTCTAAGGCATTGTGCCGATCTTTCTACGAAAATTTTCCGCGCGACAATTTTCGTCAGTTTCACTATTTTTTCTAAGGCATTGTGCCAATCCTTCTACGAGAAACTTGCCGAGCGAAATTTTTTGACAGCTTCGTTATTTTTTCTAAAGCATTGTGCCGATCTTTTTACGAAAAAATTTCCGAGCAAAAATTTTCGTTAGTTTCATTATTTTTTCTAAGGCATTGTGCTGATCTTTCTACGAAAAATTCTCCGAGCAAAAATTTGCAATACCATGGATCAATGTACAGGGCCATTAACTCATGTGTTTAAGGCTGAACTTTAGCCACATAGTTTGCCACTAATGTACACTGATTTATGTCCAGATTCATTTCTTATCAAAGAGATAATTATCAGATGAGAGTTATAGTCTATCATAATTACTCAAGCTACAAGATTACTTGAGCTACAAGGACTCTCTACTCTACCTATATAAATACCAAATTATTTTTCATAAGGAATTACGTGGAAACTTGATCCCTAGAGAATAGATCTTGGGTACGTAGGCAGCCATTATCTTGGTTCAGTTTCATCTCCCCCAACATCAAATTCCTCTGTTTCTTAGTGCGTTCTTTACCATTGCTCTCGTTGTGTTGAAACAGTTTATTGCCAAAACAGTCACCTATATCACCGCGCTATTCGCACAAGTCAGGACATTTATTGTCTTATGCAAGAAATCCCCCAACTCACGTAGCTGAAACTCTGTCTGTTTAGATTGGGTTCGCCCCATAACCGACATGAAAGTTGCCTGAGATTACCTGTTATGGTTTTTTTTTTCAAAATTAGAGTTAAGAATCACGACTTTTGAGTACGAGTATCTTAAAACATCTCTACATAGTTTTATAAAACTAGAGGATATAAAAATGAAAATTATACGCCTCAGAGTAACCAAAAATGATACCGGATTCACATATAATTTTATCTTCTTGTCAAAACCTCTATATGGTTAGAGATATATTTTGCTTGGGAAAACCAACTTAAAAAAAAAAAAAAAAAAAAATCGAGGCGTCTCCAAACGCGAATTAAACAAATAGTGTAACCTAAAGTGATACTATTCTCTGCTTAATTCTATCATTTGCCTCCACCTCTCTATATTTGTCTCGAGAATCTGACGTTAAAAAACTCAACTTTGTACAAACTTTCAAAAAATTCCCCCTCTTTTCAATCTTAAAATCTTTCCCCTTCTTAACCTCTCTTTTTCAAAACTCTTACGATTTCCAAAAAATGTCTTCTGTTAAGAACAACAACCCTCCACCTAGTAAGAGTAGATGGATTAGTTTCAATGATTGTGTACAAGCACTTCCTAAAGAACTGCAACTGAAGATATGGACACATATACCAAAAAACCATTCCTGGTTTGGGTAAGAGTTCATACACACGTAAGAGACGCGCTATGAGAGAAGGCTAGTGCTCGAACTGTCAAACACCAACTTGTCTCTGTCTTCAACCTCATAGTGAAAATTTAATTTTCAAGGTTTTCATGTGCCATCCACCTGCCCACCGAGCGCAGCTGAATAAAGTAATCCAACCATCTGGTTGGGATTGACTCAAAGTTTTCAAAAACTTCAACAAGTCTTGGGAATTTAACTTAAAACGACCCAACTTTTTACAGTTTTCAAAAATTCATTCTCAAAAAAATTAATTAGTCTTTATCTTTCAGTTTGTAAATACAAAATAAAGATCTTCCTTCCTTTTCCCTCGTAACATTCTTTTTGTATAATCACACCATTCGTACACACTTGCTTTCCAATTTAACACATTATATTTCTTTAGAGTTCCGTCATGTTTAAGCTTATGTCATCTACGCATCTCAAGGCATTCTCCATCATCTTTTGTGTCATACGACCTCGGTAGAAGCATGTGATATACCGTTGGATAGGATTTTTTGTAGTAGTCGTTTAGACGGCTCGGGTGTCCAATCCTGACCGGTAACAAAGCGGGGATTCGCGTTTTACGAGTTATGAGACAGGAAATGACATCTTGGGTATTTTGGATATTCATTTGGGCTTGGGCCAAAATTTTCAAAACCCTAAAAACCTAACATCCAACGGTCGTACGCGGATATTAAACCTAACCATGCGACCGCTCGATTTACTTCTTCTTCCTCCACAAAAACCCAAACCAGGCGTGCCTGCGTAAACCAAACCCGTGCCCGCCCCTTGATTTTCTCCAAATTCAAATTCCTTCCGTCACCTTGCAGCAAATCTTCATCCATTCTCAACCTAACCTTCAATTTAACAAAATCTCCACTCATGGCTGCCGATCGAACGATAGTACCCGAGATGAGCTTTTCCTCTCTCTTCGATGTAGGCTCTTATAATGTCTTCTATAAGGCGCAGATCTTAAGGAGAGGTTGGAAACCTCTTATGCTAGACTCTATAGCCCGATACTCCGCCTCTCTCATTCAAACCTTTTATCGCGGCTGAGCTCGTGATAACAAGGCTAGCGCGACCGTTGAGGTGGGAGAAGGATTGTTTGAGTTCAACAGAGCAGTGGTTGGAAAAGCAATAGGTATTCCTGCAAGGTGCGAGATTCCAGAAAGTCAAGAGTTCCACGGTTCGGTGTTCAACCTGATGACCGCTACGATTATCGAGGGGCAGTACTCCACTGGTTCTACATGCGCGAAGGAGAGCTCCTTGAGGAAGAACCAACTAGCAGTAGCTACGTGGATAATAACCCACAACTTTGTGGGAACGACGAAGCCTTCGGATATAGGTAAGTCGATTCTCCACATTCTTTGGATCTTACAGACCCAAAACAATGGATTATGTATTGTTACATTTCTTTGGGACCAGCTCACACAGTCGAAACGAACTGGTCGCCAATAGAAGAATTGAAGAACGTGCCACAAAGCATGCAACAGAGGACCTCCCGCCACCACCTCCGGTAGACTACTTCACTCCTGGAGTGATTTCTCAGTTCACGTGCCCGCTAGATGCAATTGCATTCATGTACAATGGTCGGCGACGCCTGCACCAGCATGTCCTTATCATGCAGGACGAGCAACACGCTTCTAGAGAGGACCAGAATGCTTTTCAGGAACGCACCACTCGAACTCTTAATGAGTTATGAGATGTGATTATTCATGAGTACATATCCCAGAAAGTCTGCTGAGAGCCAGGAGAGGGTAGCTCGAGACAGCCTCGACGTTAGATAGCACGCACGGATTGTGACTAGGTAATTCCCTAGTGTCCATATAGTTAGATGTTTTAGCTTTATTTTTATTTTTATTTTGTTTGTTTTGTTTTGTTTTGCCTTTCAGCACTTACGTGTATGACGGTTAATACAATTTTAATTGCTTGTTTTAATTCTTTCTTATGTGGAATTTGGTATATGAGTAGAAGGTAATACAAATACATCATTTCCATTTTTTTCTTTTGTATTACTTATATGTTTTCAAAAATACAGAAACCCAAAAATTTCATAGCATAATAATTACGTAACTCTCTAGTTAAAATAACCCATGTACTTCTCGTTTTATATCAAATAACCCACGCTCTAAACTTATTTGGGGGTGGTATATTTTCATCATGAATAACAAAATACAGGTGTACTGCCATTTTTGCTCATGTTTATATTATAATATCTTTCCTTAACTCTTCATACTTTGAGGACAAAACATATTTCTATTTGGGGCTGGTATAGTAACATTTTGCAAAAACTAGACATTTCTTATATTAGTTGTGCTGGTGTGATCAGTAGAAACAGTGCAAATGGAATTGTAGGGGTGCTTGCTCAAGGGCATGGAGTTGTTACTAACTTTGAAGCAGATAGTGTGGCCATTGTACTTGTAGTTAAGATTGCAGCACGACATGGATGGATGAAAATATGGATAGAAGTTGACTCTTCCGCAGCTATTTGTTCTTTTAAAGAGGATAAGTGTATTGACCTCAAAACTCACTGTTCAATCGCCCTTCAATAATGGACTCTCAAAACTCCTCTTTTTCTTACTATCCAGCCTCTCCCCCTTTTTCCCTTCCCATCTCCTTCCTTTTATACTCATTTCTTCTCACTTCCTGGCCGTCCAGCTGTCCTCCCATCCGACCGATCCCCTTCCTACCGTACACTTGACACGTCCGCACTCTAGGGTTTTCAGGCTAAGATCGCATACTTCCCAGTTTATATTACTCAGATGCGTCCCACTCGGTGTCCCGCTGACCTGGTCCTTTCACTGGCTCGGTTCCTGTGCTCCTGCTCTATCATTTTACTCTGACTCCCATATGACGTCTGCTGACCTGGCATCCTTTTCATAATCGGGTCTATACAAATGCCCCTTCTCGATTGCGCGGTTCTAATTTTGGACCCAAGGTCGATAACCCACTTTTCCTCATTATCCGTGCACCTTTTCATCTCACTCCTGGGATTGCGTGAGAGAGTGAATGTACTCATCATGCGCGTTTTCCGCCGCCTCTCGTACTTCGTGCTACCACGTGTCTCTTTCAGGCTGGCTCGCTGTCTTGTCGCCTCGGTTTTCTCATTCCCTGCAATTACTCTTCTACCCTCAGTCCCTTCGGTTTTTCTGCCCCCTCAAAAATATGTTTTTACCCCTCCCCTATATAATCCCCTCTCCTTCTTCTTTCTCTCCCATTTCCTCTCAGTCCTTTCTTTTCCCCCTTGCTCTCGCTCTCCCCTCCGGCCAACCTCCAGTTCGTGGCTACCCTCTCTTTCCTTCCTCTGTGAGCTTTTTCTTCCTTGAGCATTCTACCTGGACAACACACTTCCCCACTAGCTTTCCTTGGTAAGTTTCTCTATGCCTGAATCTCTTTAATTTTCATTTTTATTTGAAATACTCAACTTCTCGAGCCTGTTCATCTTTCCTCGATGTCAGTTTCTGAATCTACTGACCCCTCTTCCTCCCAATCCGGTGGGGTAGCGTCGCCGCCCCCTCCGGTTCCTACTGCGGTCCCTTCAACCTCTGGCCGTCTGGCCTCCTTATTGCCACCCCCTTCCCGATCTCGTAGACCTAATTTGGCCGCAATTAGGGATGCCTACGGTATTCCGGCCGACATAGTTCTAGAGCACGTGCCTGCTATCACCCATTACCCTCATCTGGTTCCCCGACGTCTGGGGTACCTTGTAGTCACAGTGGGCCAAATTGTAGCCGGCTTGCGGCTACCCCTCACTTTGTTAGACGTCGAGGTATGTAATCATTTCCACATTCCTCCCTGCCAAGGCATAGGAAATTTTTGGAGAATTATGTACGCTGCAAACTCCTATAATAAGTCCGGTGATCCCAAGATCACTAGCCGCAACATATTTTCTCAATACTATATCAAAAAAAGTACCAAAGACGTTGGGGTAGGGTACCAGTCTTTCTGTGTGCGTCCTCGCAAGAAGAATTTCTTACTTCATATCACCTCCTCCGATAAAGTATGGCACCACTACCCGTTGTACGTGTCGGGACCATTCCTATCCACGGACCTCCCTGATGATTTAACTCTTAACCATCTCGCCTTCAGATCACGCGGTGCGCATCTCGGTTTTCCCCTCCTTTCTAGATGTATTATCTCATTCTTTCCTAACTGTGATTTCTCTTCCTTGTACAGGGTGGCGGTCAGATTCAAAGTCCCAAATCTACTATGGTATTTCAAGTCCTATCTTCCAAAGACTCCGCAGTCTTGGACCTGACCAAGCCGCACACCTGGGTATTCATCCTTCCACTGCGACCCCCCTACTGCAAGTTCCCGACCTATACCACCTAGGCGGTTTATCAGCTCCTTTTTACCGCCCTCCTCCTCCAAAAGAACGCAAACCCCGAGCCTCCCCCTGGCAAAGGCCTCATCCCGACGCACCACATGCAAATGAACCAGGTCCGCTACCCCTCTATCTGTCTCCCGCCAATCTCAAGGCTCTCCCACCTACTCTGCTCCTAAAGGTGTCCCCTCGCTCCGCTCTATCTCTGACTGGGACGATCAATACCACAACTCTCCTATAGACGACATGGATGTTCACACGCAAAAGCTGTTTGACAGCGATTCTTATGATGAAGCAGTCATTGAAGTTTCTCCCTCTGTCGTGTAGACGTCCCCTGAACAGCCACCCTTTAAGAAGTCGCGGTCAGCCGGCTCTGTAGAGCCCGACCTCCCCACGCATCAAGCCCCTGCCTCGGGTGACATTGCATCCAACCCTCCCACTCGGTCCCAGGATGTTTCACCACCCCCCATCCATCGTGCCGGCAAGGAACCCGCCTCCGCATCCGCACCCACAGATGTCCCAGCATTCGCCTTTTCCACCGCAGAAGAATTTTGCCCGGTCTTCAAGGTGCGCAACCGCCGAGTCAATAGTGACGACTCTACTCTGGACAATACCGCGGTTGCCTCCTCCCTGTTTTATAACTCTCACTTGCCCCAGGACATTGCGTATGTAGATGGAGGCACATTCGATTCACACCGTACTTCGTTGTACACTAACTGGGAAAAGGTGTGTTTTTTTTTTTTTTTTAAACCTTCTTCTTTAGGTCTCAGGTCAGCTTGGATATCTCTTTTATGATCCGCGGTCTGCTCAGCGCCAAAAACAAGTTGATTGCTTTGGAGAAGGAGCTAGACGGCCCCTTGGGCTTGAGAGCGGCCTATACGGGCCTTCAATCCGAGTTAGCGACTGCCAACTTAGCCAAACTCAAGGCTCAAGACGAGCTCCAGATCGCGGAGAGATCTCATCAAAGGTACATGGACCAAGTCAATGACCGTCTAAGCCAGCAACGAGATTCCCTTCTCCAGCACCATCAGCTCAACTTGGAATCCATGGCCCAACAACATCGGGACGCCTTGGAGGCACTCAAACAGAAGCATCAGGAGGCCTGTGCTGCGGAGTCGCAAAAGAACCTGTCCGACATGAACATTTCTCCACGACCGCTTCAAGCTTCTGGCCGACAAGAGGGTGGCCAAGAAACTCCAAGAAGCAATGGATAAGCTCATCCAAGAAGGTTGCCTTCTCCCGGAAAAGCCTGCCAATCCAGCGATCGACACCTCTGAGGCCCCTGGGGACGTGTTGCCAGCTCTAGAGGTCCTTTCTGCGCAGTTGGAGTCGGAGGAATGTACCACCTTGGAAGCTGCCGCAGCTCTTACCGCAGAAATCTCCGAAGAAGTCATTCCTGCCCATGATCAACCTCCCTCCGATGTGTTGCCTGTTAATGAATCTGTTGACAAAATGATTTGATGTCCCTTGTGTTGTAATAAGATATTTTTGCTTTCCCAGTCTTGTGATTGGTCATACTTCCCCTTTACCTTGATATTTTGTATTTTGTATGTTATACTATTGTCTCTATATCATTTGAGGCTCCTTATCAGTTTGATCCACCATTTTTCTCTTTATCTAGATCTCTGCTTCCTTTTAGATTCTTCTCCAAGCTCTCTTCCTCTCTAGCGTCAGCGAAGGGCTCAACCCCTCCGCTGCCTTTTCTCCTGCGATGCTCTGAAATAGGCCGGGGACGCTCTCTTTGCTCCCGTGTCTCTAATATCTCTATTCCGCGGAGGGCTCATCCCACTCCGCGCCTCATCAGGTTCTTACACCTGTGGGGAGCACTATATTGCCCCACATGTCTCTGACATCTCTATTCCGCAGAGGGCTCATCCCACTCCGCGACTCATCAGGCTCTTACACATGTTGGGAGCACTTTATAGCCTCATGTGTCTCTGACATCTCTATTCCGTGGAGGGTTCATCCCACTCCGCGACTCATTAAGCTCTTACACCTGTTGGGAGCACTCTATTGTCCCATGTGTCTCTGACATCTCTATTCCCTGGAAGGCTCATCCCACTCCGCGACTCATCAGGCCCTTACACCTGTTAGGAGCACTCTATTGCCCCATGTGTCTCTGGCATCTCTATTCCGCGGAGGGCTCATCCCACTCCACGACTCATCAGGCTCTTACACCTGTTGGGAGCACTCTATTGCCACATGTGTCTCTGGCATCTCTATTCCGCGGAAGGCTCATCCCACTCCGTGCCTCATCAAGCTCTTACACCTGTTGGGAACACTGTATTGCCCCACGTGTCTCTGACATCTCTATTCCGCAGAGGGCTCATCCCACTCCACGTCTCACCATGTTGGGAGCAATTTGCTACCCCCTGTGTCTCCTGCATTCCTGACTCGCGGATGGCTCATCCCACTCCGCGACCCATCAAGCTCTTACACCTGTTAGGAGCACTCTATTGCCCCACGTGTCTCTATCATCTCTAATCTCGCTCATGCTCTTACACCTGTTGGGGAACTCTATTGCCACATGCATCTCTCCACTGGTACACAGTTTGTACTTTTCCCTAAAACATTGCAAGTGACAAACGCAATTCCATTCACAAAAGTGCTGTGGTTTTATACATTTACATACAGCTGTCGTCCTCTATTTTGGACCTCCTTACATTGCTCGGGATTTTCTTACATTCAATTGTAAAACTTTTTTAACAGTCTAACATTCCATGGCTTCTCTACCTGTTTACCCTTCATGGTCTGCAATTTGTAAGTTCCTGACCGTCCCGACTCTACCACGGTGTACGACCCCCTCCCAGTTAGGGCCCAGCTTCCCATCCTTCTCGTCTTTTGTACTTGGGGTCACCCGACGTAGCACCAACGAACTCCCCTATCTCGAAACGCCGTGGTTTGACCTTTTTGTTGTACTGTCTCTATAACCTTCTGTGATGTTCCTCCAGTCGGATGCGAGCTGAGTCCCTTTTCTCTTCTATCAGGTTCAAGTCCCCCGCCAATATACGCCAATTCGACCCATCCTCCACAGCCTTAGTTCTCATTATAGCCGCGATCATCTTCGAAGGAATCATGACCTCCACTCCGTATGCCAAGGCAAACGGTGTCTCCTTGGTGCTCGTCCGCAGAGTGGTTCAGTAAGCCCAGAGCACATGGTTTAGCTCATCGGCCCACGCGCCCTTCTTATCCTCCAATTTTCTTTTCAGATTATTCATTATCGTTTTGTTGGAAGATTCCGCCTGTCCGTTCCCTGTTGGATTGTAGGGGGCTGAGAATCCTTGCTTCACTTTGTAGGCCTACAGAAATGCTGCCACTTTAGCTCCAGTGAACTATGTCCCATTATCTGCGATGATAGCATATGACAGCCCAAACAGACATATGATGTTCTCCCATAGAAACTTAATCACCTGCGCTTCCTTGACTTGCTGCAAAGGGATGGCCTCAATCCATTTAGTAAAGTAGTCTGTGGCTGCCAGCATGTATCTCCTCTTGCCGCTTGCCATGGGTAGCAGTCCCACAATATTCATAGCCCACATGGCAAATGGCCATGGGCTCGACACATTATGCAGGGGTTCCGCGGGTGCGAATATCCTTTGTGAGAACCTTTGACACTTGTCGCACTTCTAGGCGAAATCCACCGCGTCTTTTTTCATATGGGGCCAGAAGTACCCCTGCGTCAACAACCGGTCCACGGTGGTCCTCCCCGCCGAATGGCTCCCACAATCACCTTCGTGCAATTCTCCCAACACCTCTGTCGCCGATCGTGGCCCCAGACACTTTAACAAGGGCCCGTTGAAGTTTTTTCGGTATAATTCACCTTCCACTAGGACGTACCTCCGGGACGTCTGTTCCAATCTTCTCTTTTCTTTCTTATCTGTCACCTCCCTTCCCCTTAAGAAGTCTCTAATGAGATCCATCCAACACTTTTCCTCCTCCGTAACCTGATACACCTCTACCACCTCTTCTGTACTAGGCTTGTCCAGTCTTCCTACCCGTATCGTTCTTTCCTCTAACCCCGGCATCGCGGCCGCCACATACGCCAGCGCGTCTGCATGCCTATTCTCTCTGCGGCCCAGGTGAACAAATTGAACCTTCTCGAACTTACTAGATCTCTCGCGCACCACCTTCAAATACTTTGCCATTCTCGGACATCGAGCTGCGACCCACCATTAACTTGGCAAACCACGAGATTCGAATCTGAGTATACTATCAGTTCTTTGACCCCCAGATCCTCGGCCATCCTCAATCCCGCTATCACTGCCTCATACTCCACTTCATTGCTGGATGCCGCGAAACCCAACTTTGTAGTTAGCTCTAGTCTATGGTTATCGGGTGTAACCAACACCACCCCTATGCCGCTGCTTTCATCAGTGGCCGATCCATCCGCGAACACCCTCCATCCATTTCTCTTATCCCAAGGGTCCAGCACATTGGGCTCCACATCTCTCTCTGCTTCTATAACCATCTCTTCTCCCCAATTGGGATCCTTAGCGGGAAACTCTGCGAGAAATTATTATGCCATCGCTTGCTTTTCCATGGGTCCTTACCTCGATATCAGATCTCATACGCTAAGCATCACTGCCCATTTCAACATTCTCCCAGAACTCTCGGTCCTTAATGCCTGTTTGAGGGGTAGGTTCGTGACCACTACGACGGAGTGAGATTCGAAGTAAGGCTTCAGCTTCAGTGCCGAGAAAATTAGTGCCACACTTCTCAATCCTCCTATACTGCGTCTCTACGTCCAGCAATGTTTTACTTTGAAAATACACCGGTTTCTCCACCCTGTCCATGAGGCGGACCAATACCTAGCTTACCGCGTACTCGGAGGCCCCCAAATACAGGTACAACTTCTCCCCCTCTTCTGGCCGGGATAATAAAGGTGTCTTGCCCAAGTACCCCTTCAACTCCTAAAATGCCTCTTCACACTCCGCGGTCCATAAGAAATCCGGGGTACTCCTCAACAGTCGGTACAGCGGCCTGCATTTGTCGGATGATTTGGAAATGAACCTATTCAACGCCGCCACCCTTCCTGCCAGCCGCTGCACCTCCTTTACATTCTGTGGGGATGACATTTCTATCAAGGCTCTTATCTGCTCAGGGTTGGCCTCTATTCCTAGATGAGTCACGATGTAGCCCAAAAACTTGCCCGTGGTCACTCCAAAAGTACACTTCTCTGGATTCAGCTTCAAATTATACTTCCGTAGTATGCTGAATGTCTCTTGTTTGCTCCTCCTCCGACATGCTTTTCTCCACCATATCATCTATGTATATCTCAATCCCTTTTCGAATCTTGCTCTCAAACATCTTCTCCCCTAATCTCTGGAACGTGGCTCCTATATTCTTCAACCCGAACGGCATCCTTGTATAGCAATACGTGCCGCCTTCTACCACAAATGTTATTTTCTCCTGATCTGGCCCATACATCGCAACCTGGTTGTACCCCATAGACGCGTCCATGAATGAGAACACCTTATATCCCGCAGTCTTGTCCACCAACTCATCTACCCGTGGCATGGGGTAACTGTCTTTTGGGCACTCTCTATTCACATCCGTGAAATCGACGCACATACGTACCTTGCCATTCTTTTTAGGTACCGCGACTATATTGGACAGCCACTCGGTGAACTCCGTCTCCCGTATTATGCCAGCTCCCTTCAACTGCAATACCTCCTCGCGGATGTCATCTGCATACTTCGGTCTTATGCTCCGCATCCTCTGCCTCACCGGCTTGGCATCTTATCTCATGTGCAACCTATGGCATGCAAACTCTAGGTCTAATCCCATAACGTCCTCAATTGTCTAAGCAAACACATCCCTATTCTCCGACAAAAACTGTATTAACTTACTCTTCCAGTCATCCGGCAGATTGGACCCTACTGACGTGAACCTTTCTTCCTCCCCATCCCCTATATTCACCACTTTAATTTCGTCCAGCGTCTTTGTACCCTCCGCAGGTTCCAACTTACTCTCTGTGGAGTCACTCTGTAATTGCTATGCTTGCCTTTTCCTTGGGTGGGAACTTTCCTCTTCTGTTCCGTGTACCAATCGTTTCACAGTTCCCCTATGACTGTTCTTGGTCGTCACCTGATCACCGCGGACTTCATACGTGCCCGTTGGAGTAGGGAACCGTATCACTTGATAGTACGTAGATGGGACAACCTTCATCTCATGAATCCATCTCCTCCCCAATATAGCGTTGTATTGCGAAGCAGAATCTACCACCATGAACCGTGCGAATACTGTCACCGGTCCCATTGTTACCGGCAACAAGAGCTCCTCCAAAGGTTCCGTCATACTTCCATTGAACCCGTATAAATTAGTACGCGGAGGCCTCAGTTGCCTCAGATCCGTTCCCATTTCTTTCAAAGCTCCTTTGAACAACAGATCCACCGTACTGCCACAATCCACTAACACTCTCTTCACTAGGTAATTGCCCATTGCCACCGTGATAACCAACGCGTCCTCATGGGGGGAGTCCACTGCCCCTAAATCTGCCTTGCTGAAGGTGATCGTGTCTTTGTCTTCGGCTGACCCCCCTTTTGGTCGTGTCATATCAGTCCTGTCATTGATCTGTTGGATGCTCGCGGTCCGTCTTACCCTGTCTCTGCGTGCATTATGACTTAGTACCTCTCCACTGAAGATCACATGTATAGTCCCCAATAACTGATCTTGTCACGGCAATCACTCATCATTATGTGCCTCCCTCACAAACTCCTTCATCTGGCCCTTCTCCACCAATCTCTAAACCATCCACTTCAAAGCGTAACAGTCATCAGTCTCATGGTTCCGCATCTGGTGATATGCGCAGAAAGGCTTATCCGGCAGCTCTATAGGTGTATTTTGCGGTCCTTCATACCCCCACAAGTTTTTAATCAAAGGCAATATTTCTCGCAACGGTCTATTCAATGGCGTCACCTCTGTCTCCCGGTATGGCTTCCTTTCTCTATTCTCCCGTCGAATCCCTTCCCGTACTCTTTCAACCCTCGAGGGGTAATCGCAGTACCCCCCGCTTTCCCTTCTCAAGGCCCCTTCCTTGCGCTGCTCCCTATCTTTCTCCAAAGACAAAACAACTTTCCCTGATCTCTTCGGTAAAGTGTCCTCATACCTGATGTATTTCTCTACCCGCGGATATAGTTCGTGCAATGTTGCAATCTCATTCTTTGTGACCGACTGGTGCAATCCCATCCCTGGACGCAACCCTCGCTCAAATGCGATAACTACGGTCCTTTCATCCAAATTCTCGACCTTCAATGTCTCGGCCTTGAACCAACATAGATATTCTCTTACTGTCTCGGCCGACCTCTATCTCACGTTGAATAAAGCCGCGATATCTACCGAACGCTTCTTCTGGTGTATGAAATGATCTACAAAGGCCTGTTCCAACTCTTGGAAATTTCTTATGCTCCCCGCCGGCAACCGGTAGTACCAATCCGACGCCCCGCCTTTCAAACTGTCCGGGAACATCATGCATCGCAATCCATCATATCGCGGCTCCTGCCATAGCAGCATCTGTTGCCTGAAGTGATGGATATGGTCCGCTGGGTCCCTTTTCCCATCGTACCTCTCGAATCAAGGCTGACTAAAGCACTTTGGGACCTCCGAAGCCCAAATGCCGTCTGCCAAAGGGTTGCGATTCAGCCCCGCCACCACTTGGCTGGCCGCTCCTCCGCGACTTTTCCCCTTCTACTGGTTCGCTTCTCTGCCTTTGTCTATCATCTCTTGCACCTGTTCGATTGTCAAGCCGGCCACTTGATTCTCCATGAGGTTCGGCTCCTCTTCTTCCTCCTCAGAGCTATCGTCTGCCTCCCCGCCCCTATCTTCCTCTTCTCTTTCCTTTTCTCTTCTCAACCCATCATTCTCCTCTCTTAGCCGCCCGATCTCTTCCCTTATAAGCCGTGTCTCTTCTGTCTCCAGATCCTCTCTCCTGCCTCCTTCTTCATCAATCACCGCCTCTGGTGTCGGTTCCTGCACTGCCACTCTCTTTGGTCTGCCTACTTGTTTCTTCGGTGCCATCTCTACCTTGCCTTTGTTCTGTCCCCACAGACGGCGCCAAATGTATTGACCTCAAAACTCATTGTTCAATCGCCCTTCAATAATGAACTCTCAACACTCCTCTTTTTCTTACTATCCAGCCTCTCCCCCTTTTTCCCTTCCCATCTCTTTCCTTTTATACTCGTTTCTTCTCACTTCCTGGCCATCCAGCTGTCCTCCCATCCGACCGATCCCCTTCCTGCCGTACATTTGGCACGTCCGCCCTCTAGGGTTTTCCGGCTAGGATCGCATACTTCCCAATTTATATTACTCAGATGCGTCCCACTTGGTGTCCCGCTAACCTGGTCCTTTCCCTGGCTCGCTTCCTGTGCTCCTACTCTATCATTTTACTCTGACTCCCATATGACGTCCGCTAACCTGGCATCCTTTTTATAATCGGGTCTATACAATAAGGTACCTTGGCAACTGAGGCAAAGATGGGTCAGGGCAACCAACAGGCTTCAGGAGGTTAGGATTACACATGTATTCCTAGAAGAAAATTTTGATATAGCTGCAATAGCGAAAAAAGGATCACCCTTGCCCAAAGATGTGTCGCTATGGAGTAGTAGTAGGCCTGAGTTTGTAAGAGTTATAGAATGTCCTCATAGAACTTAGTTTAGGTTCACCTGAAGGTTCTAATGTTGTAAAGGGATCCTCCCTACACTCTGTAACATTCTTCTATTCTATATAATATACCATACTTGTGTGCAAAAAAAAAAAAAAAAAAAAAATGTCGTAGTAACAATGTACAATACCCAAAAGGTATATATAGGTGGTGTTGTTGTTTTGTTTTCTAGACTATATCAACCATTTAATCTTTAATGGAGTGATTGCTATTATAGTTGAGATATATAAAAAATCAATATTTTATTTTATTATGGGGATGTTAAGTACCTACAATACAAAATATATGGAGTAGGTTCCGTTTACCACCCCAAAAAAACACACACACACGATATACAAGATGAATTAAGTGACAATATGCATAGTAAGACCGGGATTCTGATTTATACTAAGCTTCACATAAGAGGTGCAACAGGTTTCTATGTTTCTTAGACTTTGTTATTAATTTATGCCAAGATATGAACATGTCTTCGCCTAGTTGCCCAATTAAGATCCATTTTAGTAAACTACTACATAAACTTTTTCTTTTATTTAAAGTTAACAATTGGACATTAAATACTTTAGAAGAAGATCAGATAGACAATCAAGTGATCCTATTTTATGCAATCAATGGAGTTGAAAAAAGTTGTATAGTGGTCAACTTTTGTGGTAGCAGTGTAGCACTGGCAAATGTTAAAGTGAAAAAGTAAGAAACAATGTACATGGTATAAGGCATATATATTTATCACAAATATATTCTTGACACGTGTCATTGTCGTTGATTAATTAACGTATGCAAACCTATTGGATCGTAGCAATGAGGCAACCCAAAAGGCATGAGTTATACATGGAGCACCAAAGGTCAATCACCTCATCAACGGAGCACTTAATGTCATTTAATAGGCTGCCAATGGGGCAGCAAAGGTCATCCAAGGGAGGGGCTACAAAGGACAAGTGGTATAACAAGGGCAAGAGGAAGATACATCTTTTAAATTCTCTACCACCATGGAAACTTCTACGAGTTCAATCTCTATATAACTACATTTGACTTGATTCTAGTACGTTCGATGAAAGAACTAGATATGTAGGCAACTGCACATAAGAAGTACAGTCAATACTATCAATCAAACCATTTTGGTAAGGTAAACGATAAACAAATTTTAAGCATTTATGCATGGTGCTTTGATTCACATGATAATAAATAATTCCCATAGGAAACCACCATGTAATTACTAAAATGTTCTTCAAACATGAGCAAGCAAGAGACTCCAATATCTTTTACTATAATCATCTATTTTTGTACAGGCCGATTTCACCATGTTGTGGCAAGTTTTGCATTTGAAAATTGAAATCTAGAACACGGGGATTAGCACACAACAAACCCTTGTCGCCCAAAAATACAAAGAATGCAGCAATACGAATATCCTGGTTCCAAAAATCTTCCCTAAATGGAGAACACGTGGGATTTTATTATTTCATCACAGAAAGATAGTATTAGTGTAATAGTAGACAATTCAAAAACTAAACAAACATGACTATTGAACCAAAGACAATCCCCACTTTGAGCAGTAACAAGAAATATAATTGTAGTAAGTACTTCAAATAGTTTCAGACTTCTTCACCAAGCAATTGTCCAAGAGTTATTATGTGGAATGGCTCCACAAGAGATAGCTTCAAACTTTCTAGTTTACGAGAAACACAGTCCATTGTGGGTCGAGATTCAGAACTAACATTTACGCATGAAAATGCCAGTTTTGCGTTTACCAATCCATCCTTAACGAGCTCTGTAGTGGGAGGTTGAAGACGTTTGTCTAATATATCCATCAACAAAGCATTTGATCCACTTGTAGAAGATGATGTAGCAAGAGATGATAAAAATTCACCTTGATGATTTCCCATTGCCACTTCAAGTGCTGACACTCCAAAGTTATACACATCACATTTTGCAGTCAACCTCATTGTGGAAGCCAACTCTACATGAAAAAAATTTATTTAAATGAGGTAAGATATTTTTAAAAAGACTAAATCGCATGTTAGAAAACCATAAATTCACCTACAAATTGAATGTAAATAGTGAACAAGAGAAAAAGAAAGATTTACCTGGGGCCAAATAACCATACGTTCCAGCTGGTGCAGTCCAATTGGAAGAATCGGGTATTAAATCTCGAGCAATACCAAAATCAGCAACACAAGCATCATATTCTGAATTCAACAAAACATTCTTGCTCGAAATGTCTCGATGAATCAATGGCAGTGTGCAACCATGGATGTAAGACAAAGCATTAGCTACACTTTTCATGATGTCTACCCTCTTCTTCCAATCCAAACTAGTTGCTTCTTCTACATTGCTCAAAAGTTGGGCTAAGCTCCCCCTTTCCAAATACTCATATACCAAAAAAAGAGTGTTGAACATGTGAACAAAATCCATAAAGTTTCACAATGCTTCGATGTCTCAATTCTGTTAATGCGTGTACCTCAGTTTGAAATGATCTTAAATTGACCACTTCACCATCCTGTGCTGAGTTAATTTTCTTTACAGCAACTACTTGTCCAGTTGACAAAACCGCTTTGTAGACGCTTCCATATCCCCTCCCACTCCAATCCAGTACTTCCCGTTAAACCCATCCGTTGCTTCAATAACGTCTTCATATACTATACTCCCATTATAATTCCAAATACAAAATAAATTGTTACATGTTGCTCTTGTCACTTCCTCTTCAACTCTTTTTTTTCTTATAAAACATGGAACAAGTTCCAACGATTACAATCAAAAGAGAGAACAATCCCACAAGACAAAGAATGGTGATCTTGATTAGTTTAACTCATCTCTTTACACCTTTGCTTATTTCAGAAGATCTACAAGGTGACAAAGCTTTTGCACCTTAATATGAACATAAGATCTGATTTATACTAAGCTTCACATAAGAGGTGCAACGGGTTTCTATGTATCTTAGACTTAGTTATTAATTTATGCCAAGATATGAACATGTCTTCGTTTAGCTGCCCAATTAAGATCCATTTTAGTAAACTACTGCATTAACTTTGCCTTTTATTTAAATTTAACAATTGGACATTAAATACCTTAGAAGAAGATTATATAGATAATCAAGTGATCCTATTTTATGCAATCAATGGAGTTGAAAAAGTCGTATAGTGGTCAACTTTTGTGGTAGCAGTGTAGCATTACACATAGCAAATGTTAAAGTGAAAAAGAAAGAAACAATGTACTTGGTATAAGGTGCATATATTTATCACCAATATATTCTTGACACGTGTCATTGTCATTGATTAATTAATATATGCAAACCTATTGGATCGTAGCAACCAGGCAACCCAAAAGGCATGAGTTATACATGGAACACCAAAGGTTGATCACCTCATCAACGAAGCACTTAATGTCGTCATCGTCATTTAATAGGCTACCAACGGGGAATCAAAGGTCATTACCACCATGGAAACTTCTACAAGTTAAATCTCTATATAACTACATTTGACTTGATTCTAGGTCATTCGATGAAAGAACTAGATATGTAGACAGCTGCACATAAGAAGTACAATTAATACTATCAATCAAACCATTTTGGTCAGGTAATGGATAAAGGAATTTTACACACTTACACATGGTGCTTTGATTCACATGATAATAAATAATTTCCATAGGAAACCACCATGTAATTACTAAAATGTTCTTCAAACATGAGCAAGCAAGAGACTCCAATATCTTTTACTATAATCATCTATTTTTGTACAGGCCAATTTCACCATGTTGTGGCAAGTTTTGTATTTGAAGATTGAAATCTAGAACACTGGGACTAGTGCGCAACACACCCTTGTCGCCCAAAAATACAAAGAATGCAGCAATACGAATATCCTGGTTCCAAAAATCTTCCCTTAAACGAAGAACACATGGGATTTTATTATTTCATCACAGAAAGATAGTATTAGTGTAATAGTAGACAATTCAAAAACTAAACAAACATGACTATTGAACCAAAGACAATCCCCACTTTGAGCAGTAACAAGAAATATAATTGTAGTAAGTACTTCAAATAGTTTCAGACTTCTTCACAAAGCAATTGTCCAACAGTTATCATGTGGAGCGACTCCACAAGAGATAGCTTCAAATTTTCTAGTTTATGAGCAACACAGTCCATTGTGGGTCGAGATTCAGGACTAACATTTACGCATGTAATGGCCACTTTTGCGCTTACTAATACTTCCTTGACGAGCTCCGTAGTAGGAGGTTGAAGACGTTTGTCCAATATATCCATCAACAAAATATTTGATCCACTTGTAGAAGATGATGTAGCAAGAGATGATAAAAATTCACCAGGATGATTTCCCATTATCACTTCAAATGCTAACACTCCAAAGCTATACACATCACATTTTGCAGTCAACCTCATTGTGAAAGCCAACTCTACATGAAAAAAATTTATTTAAATGTGGTCAGATATTTTAAAAGAAACTAAATCGCATGTTAGATAGAAAACCATAAATTCACCTACGAATCGAATGTAAATAGTGAACAAAAGAGAAGGAAAGATTTACCTGGGGCCAAATAACCATACGTTCCGGCTGGTGCCGTCCAATTGGAAGAATCGGGCATTAAATCTCGAGCAATACCAAAATCAGCAACACAAGCATCATATTCTGAATTCAACAAAACATTCTTGCTCGAAATGTCTCGATGAATCAATGGTGGTGTGCGACCATGCATGTAAGACAAGGCATTAGCTACACTTTTGATGATGTCTATCCTCTTCTTCCAATCTAAACCAATTGCTTCCTTTACATTGCTCAAAAGTTGGGCTAAGCTCCCCCTTTCCAGATACTCATATACCAAAAAAGAGTGTCGAACATGTGAACAAAATCCGTAAAGTTTCACAATGCTTCGATGTCTCAGTTCTGTTAATGCATGTACCTCAGTTTGAAATGATCTTAAATTGACCACTTCATCATCCCGCGGTGAATTTTCTTCTGACCACTACTTGTCCAGTTGACAAAACGGCTTTGTAGACGCTTCCATATCCTCCTACCCCAATGCAGTACTTCTCGTTAAACCCCTCTGTTGCTTCAATAATGTCTTCATATACTATTCTCCCATTGTAATTCCAAATACTAAATAAATTGTTACATGTTGCTCTTGTCACTTCCTCTTCAACACTTTTTTTCTTATAAAACACGGAACAAATTCCAACGATTACAATCAAAAGAGATAACGATCCCACAAGACAAGGAATGATGATCTTGATTAGTTTAACTCTTCCTTTTACACCTTTGCTTATTTCAGAAGATCTGCAAGGTGACAAAGCTTTTGCGTGACCGCACAAGCCTTTGTTGTTAACAAATGCTTCGGCTGAAGCCTCGCGGAAAGCTTTGGAATCAGGAACCGGACCTTCTAATGCATTGTAGGATATATCAATAGAAGTCAAACTTAGCATTCTTGCCAATGAATTTGGAATGGAACCAGAGAACATATTGTGCGACAAATTCAAGTTCTCCAAGTTAAGCATTTGAGCAAAGGAAGGTGGAATAGAACCAGAAAACGTATTCTGGCTCAGGTCGAGCAACTCTTGAATGTGAGCCAGATTGCCTAATTCAGATGGTATGCTTCCATTGAATTTATTTTTACGCAACTTCATATGATACAAGCTGGAGCAATCGCCAATCTTTTTTGGTATTGGTCCACTCAGATTGTTGGTGGACAAATCTAGTTTCTCTAGACGACTTAGGCTTCCAATCTCGGAAGGCAAATTGCCATATAGATGGTTATCACTCAAGTTGAGGTTCACTAACGAAGCCAAGTTCCCTATTTCTTTTGGAATCTCTCCTGTGAGATGGTTTGATGAGAGATCAAACATTCCTAGATGAGTCAAGCTTCCAAACTCACGAGGTATGGTACCAGTGAGTTTGTTGTTAGTTATTTTAAAACTTGTTAAATTTTTGCATTTGCTCCAATTACTTGAAAGATTGCCGTACAAGTTGTTGTTACTCAAATCAATGAAATCAAGACTTGGATGTATGCCAAATGAATTTGATATGTCTCCCGTGAGTTGGTTTCCATCTAGTCGAAGTCGAAACAATCTTAGATAATTTTTCAAGTTGGGGATGGGACCAATTAGATTATTGGAACTTGCAGTGAAAATTTGAAGTTGTCCACCGAATGAAGAAGGGATTGAACCGCTGAGATGATTTGTACAAAATTCTAATTCCACAAGAGATTTCAAGTTTCCAATTTCTGAAGGAATGGAGCCAGAAAGTTCGTTCTTATAGAGGTACAATATGGTTAAGTTTTGTAAGCTACCGAATGAAGAAGGGATTGAACCGCTAAGATGATTTGTACTAAGATCTAGTTCCACAAGAGATTTCAAGTTTCCTATTTCTAGCGGAATTGAACTTGAAAATTGATTTGAAAAGAGGGATAGATAGTTTAAGTTTCTCAAATCACACAAACTAGAAGGAATGGAGCCAAAAAGATGGTTTTGCGCGAAATCAAGCCTTTGGAGACTTGTTAATTGGCCCATTTCGGATGGTATTTCTCCAGAGAAATTATTGTTGTAAAAGTCGATGTAATTGAGTTTGGAAAGTTCAGTAATTTGGACTGGAATGGCTCCATACAGTGAATTGAAACTGAGGTTCAAACCATTAAGATTTGGAAGGCTTGAGAAGGGGAAGCTTTGAAGCTACCTGCCAAACTTGTGTTTGATAGGTTAATGTCCACAACCTTTCCCGCCTTGCAAGAAATGCCGAACCAGTCGCGGCAGTGATGAGAAGAATTGACATGACTAGGAGGGAGTACCCATGAAGATAGTGCAGAAGTGGCCTGACCATGAAGGCTATCTTTCCAATTGAGAAGTGCATGGGCTTCTTCACTGGGACTAGTAGAAGAAGAGTTTACATTGAAAGAAGAAAACAACAGTAAAACTAATAAGACAAGAAAAGAGACCAGCAGTTTCATGTGATACGAAGCCATGAACTTGGATGATGGGGTTGTGAGTTTCACTGTCTTGGCTACGTGATAGACGTGAAGTTCATGCTTTATATATAGTGCTGGAACATCACTGATTGTGGCATTATTCAGTGTGTGGGTCAGGTACATCAAAGAACTTTGTTGCTGATCGTAAGACTTGTAGCTCAGTTTGTGCGGAAGAAATAAACCACCACTAGCTAGACTATGCTTTTTGTATGGTAGTAGCGGAAGTTCATTTCTGTTGAATACGGCAGGTCCATCAAGTCTAGTCCTTTGCAGCGTCAGACACTTCAAGACTTGCAAGTTGCAATTATCGGAAGATATCCAAAAGACTCGGTTTGAGTGTTTGACCCACTAAATCAAGAAATATAAGTTCCGAAAATTAAATTAACCGAAATTGTCACAATTTATTCATGATAAATTGATAGTAACACGTCAGTCTAGCTGGTCAGATTATGTATTTTAGTCGCGCCGTGGATTCTAAGAAATTAATGAAAATCCTAAGAACCTACTGCCTACACAGCAAAATGGCGAAGTACGATTAAAATGATATTCTATTTGTCAAACGGATGTCAGAAAACATCTCACACAATTTTCATGAACTAGGTGTACTATAAATCTCTCTGGCTCAGATGATATTATCACCAATCAAGTTTTTCCAAGAAAAGTGATCAAACACAGCTGTTTGGAATTTATGAATACGTGGTGACCAAACACAGAACGTAGCAATGCAATACCATTTTCAAACGAAACTTAAACGACTGAATTAAGAAAGAGAGAAAGGCATCTTTATATTTTAGTAGGCTTAACCTACATTGTGCGCCATGCACTTTAAAAGATGTCTTGAGAAACATTTTGAACCTTTACGAGCCGTAGATAGATAATTCCAAAGCAGCACTTGCTTTTCTCGGGCTTCTGCGAACATTTTTGATGAATGAGTAGTCATCCTGTGCAATGCCATAGCATTCTTCAACACACAATTTATAAGAAATAACTCAATCTTGTTGGCACCAAATCTCAGGGTAATTGTAATAATTAAGAGCAAAATATTACAAAGAAGAAAAAAAGTTGGAGGAAGAACTGTCCAAATAGACTCTTCTAGACCTCCTCAGTGCGTAAATCTAAAGTAAGTTACATCAGGGTAGAAAGTCCGGTTTGCAACCCCCACCATTGTTGAATTCCATTTGGTAGCAGCACGCCTTTCTTAGCACAACAATCCGCGCTAAAATTCAACTCCCACCACGTGCATGTTACATTAATCCAATTAGCCTGTTGCTTAACCTTGTTCCATTTAGCTTTGATTGACCAATCAACTTTGCCACTTTGAAAAGCCTTGACTGCTGCGGAGGAGTCTGATTCCACCCAAATATTAGTCCAGCCCATGTCAATTGCTCTCCTTATGCTCTCCACTATAGCAACAGACTCAGCAATGTAGTTTGTCAAAACTCCAAGACCTCCTATAAGTGTTCCCACCACAAGACCCATGTTGTCGCGAAAAATAGAACCCCAACCAGCCAAGCCTGGGTTACCTCTACAAGCACCATCCGTGTTAATTTTTAGAGTGTTTTCAGAGGGGAGAGCCCAGTAGCACTCTAAAATTTGGGGCGCTCTTCTATGCCTCGTTAATTTGCAGAACAAATGAATGGAGTGTGGCGAGGTCAGATACAATACTGTTGATGTTACTTCTGGACAAATTGTATGCGTGCTTCACCGCTTGAGTAATGCGCTTGATAGTGTAGGAGAGATTAGCCTGACCCTTGTTGTACACGATCTTATTTCTAGTCTTCCAAACTTCCACCAGACAAGTGATCGCTGCTGCAGACCAAAGATCCCTTATCAATGGACTCTTGTTTTTACATAGCATGAGGATGTCATTGGCGCCACAAACTTGCCCAATGTTAAACTTGTTAGTGAGAAAGTTCTATTAGAATATGTTAGTATTAGTATATGTCCAATATGGAAAGTCCCATGTTTCTATAAGTGTGGACATCCATATCTAGTAGTTGCTATTATCATATTTTAGGTTAGTATAAGTATGTAACTCTGGATAGAGAACAAACTCTCTCTCAGACTCTAAACTCCAACCCTAATCAATCTCTAGTCTTCTCTGTTCTTATTCTTGGTTTCTCTGATATATCAATGTTACAACTCTCCTAGCATCACCACTAACATAGAATTCAACATGGTATCAGAGCGAGGTTCAGTGGTATGCTAGGAGAGGAATCCCTCACCAAGAAACAAAATCAAGTTTATTTAAGTTTTTTAGTATAGTATTCAAGTCAAGTTTCAAGAAGAAGAAGGATTTCTCACAAAAAGAAGTTTTTATATCTCAATTCAAGTTTCAATTTTTTCTCTGGCGAGTTTACTGTTCACGGTATTGTTCACCGGCACTGTTCACGAGTACTATTCACCGATACTGTTCACGGTACTATTCATCGTCATGTTAAAGTAAGTTTTAAAGATTCTGTTAGTGTTTAAAGTTTGTTTGAAGAATGCTAGGAGAGAGATCCGAAGTTTCTCAGTATTGGTTTCTTAGTATTGTTTCGTTTCTGCAATCTACGTCTTCCGCAATCTCTCTGTCTTAGTATTGATAAGATAAGGGGCACAATCTCTCTCAGATCCCCGGAGTTTTGGCCTTGACGGCGCCTGCTCCATGCCTCCACACATAAGTTTTCGAGATTTTTGAAGTATCAAGCCTTTGGAAAGTAGTTTGCACTCTCATCCAGGATTGGAGGGGTATTATTGTTTGTATGCCATTATGGATGTTTGGGTTTCTAGTTTCCGCCGGTTGAATGCGATGTCAGTCTTACATCTCGTTTTTAGAACATGATCAAGTTGTTTGTTTGAAGTATTATAGGGGCACATGACCTTTATCTCACGAGGAATTATTCTTTCCATCTTCCACTGTTCCCGAAGTTCGCAGTCATAAAAATGCGCGACCCACCCTTCATTCTCTATAGTGAGTATTGTTTGATGCATGTTCTGTTAGATTTTTTTTTGTGAATTGGAGTATGAGGTATAGTTTTTTGAAGTGGGCATTGGTTGGTTGTACAAGTTGGTATTTAGTTTTCTCAGTTTTAAGTTCAAGTTGGAATAGACAAGCCTTTGTATGTTTCAACAGACTTGTATATTCCAACTTGAGAGGGAGAATAGGGAGATATGAAGACATTCATTAGTATATGAGGGAAAGAGAATATGGAGACGTATGAGGAAGAGTACTCATGTCTCCATATTCCAGCAAGCCTTGACGAACTTTTCATGACAAGGCATATCCACTATTCAGTCTTCAATATGACATCTCCACTATTCATCTTCAAGATTCGGTAGCAAATCAACCTCAACGCAATTATGTTTCGGTAGCGATCAAGCCTCAACTGCAAGTATGTTTCAGGAGTACCCATAATAGTATTTTGTTAACATTAACAGTGATATTGATAGTAGTAGCCAAGAAGCACACATCAAGTCAGTGTTATTGTTTTCATTTTATATTATGACAAAATAATAAAACCAATGGAGTAAGTAGTATCCAAGCGGTAGCGCCACTAAATCGGTGTTATGATTTCGGTTGTATTTGTGGGTACACCTTTCAAGATTCGAGTTAGGCCATTGCCTACACCGACAATTTCACCTCCAGAATGTCTCAACAGTCGTTCGAGTTCTTCAACTAAAGACAGTTCTATGCAAAAGGAGGAGCAGTATTATTATCTTTTGTTTTTTTGTAATCCAAGTTGTAATTTGCATAGTTTATGTAATTACGAACAGGGGGAGTATTAGAATATATTAGTATTAGTATATGTCCAATATGGAAAGTCCCATGTTTCTATAAGTGTGGACATCCATATCTAGTAGTTGCTATTATCATATTTTAGGTTAGTATAAGTATGTAACTCTGGATAGAGAACAAACTCTCTCTCAGACTCTAAACTCCAACCTAATCAATCTCTAGTCTTCTCTGTTCTTATTCTTGGTTTCTCTAATATATCAATGTTACAACTTTCCTAACATCACCACTAACATAGAATTTAACAAGTTCCAACTGTCTTTAGCATACTTGCAATGATAAAGAAGGTGCTCCCGAGTCTCCGCGTGCTCTTTGCATAGACAACACCTCGATGCAACATGAAATTTCCTTTTCACTAAGCTATCATGGGTATGCATTACCTCCTGCAAACTTTTCCAGCCAATTGCCGTTGTTCTTGGGTGCACAAGGGCTTTCCAAAGAAATGACGCCCAGCCGGGTTTGGCATTCTTCTTTCTTACTTGCTCATGAGCTGCTGCCACTGTGAATTCTCCATCTATTGCAGGTGTCCAAATCCTTCTGTCCACTTGAGTAGGATCAGATTGTTGAAACAACAAACAAGTGTCAAGACTTACCCGTTGCTCTTCTTCTATCTTGGCCATGAGGTATGAGTAGATTGCTACTCCAGCAATTGCAATGGCTGTTCCAATGCCTGTGTGTGTCGAAATCTTGTTGCCTGTACGAAGTTTAGTGTTGGCCTGTTCGGCACCTCATTTCTGAAGATTGAAGAATATCTGGGGAACGAGCATAACCGAAACCGGAAAACAAAGCAAGAGAAAAGTGACGCTTACCAAAGACAACAATTGGGAAACCTATCACAAACACGCGTTTCAATACATTGCCAATTGCGTGAGTAAGAGGTGCCACTCTCTCGAGATCATCATTCATTTCATTCGAAGCAGATAATACAACATTATGAATCATGTGACTACTACGACAGAAGATAGTTTTGTCTTCTAGAAGATGGAATGAGTAATATCATCTTTCGGTACGGAGATATGTATATGTTTGTCATGGTTGCTTTCTAAATGGAAACTTAAATGTCCAAGTAAAATATCTGTCCTATCCCTTAAAAAGAGGCTGCCAGTATTACCACACTGTTATCAGTTCTTTTTACAATCGCGTTGCAGTATACTCTAACGATAGTAAGAAAAATACCTGATTGTAAACGTGGTAAAACATTCCAACCCAAAAAAGATCCGAAATGAACTTGGTCATACCAACTTTGGCTATTGCATCACAAATGCCATGTTTCATCAGTTGAGGTCCCTCCAACTGTAACATCAAAGGCAACAAGAATATTCGATCCGGAAAAATATTTCCGTTATATAAGAGGAAGACATTCTTTTACATTTGACTTAGGAAATATCATTTGTAGTAGGTATAAGTACACATTAATTGCAAGACTTATGAAGAAAAGCTAACACTTAATTAGAATGATAAATTAGATCGCATCAAATATGTATAGGCATATGTCTAATTCGTTAGCATATGAAAAAATCTGACACGGAGAATTGACTGAGGATACTCACAATGATAGCCAGTGGAATACAGACAATAAGAGCAATGATGGAAATGTAAGCATACAGATTGGTGCTATCCATATCAGTCTGCGACAAAGTAAGTATCAGCAAATAAAATGAGAGCAAGTAAAGTCTAATTAAGTAATAGAAAACATAAAACAATAAAAATCATATGGGAGATAACCATGGCTTTCTTTGAGTATGTACTCCTGTAAGTGAATGAGATATTTGAAATCATTGCACTAATGAAGCCAAGCTAGTTGAATGAGAGCTCAGTCAAAGATGCCATAGACACACCTGAATTTCCCGAAGATACAGCTCACAGAAAAATAAGTAACCTCACAGTAAAACGCTTAGCTTCTAAAGAAAAACCCACTTGTTGCCCGACTACAGTGCAATTACTAAAATGCATTTGGATAACATTCTTTAGTTTTAAGCATGTCTTTACACATACTCATAGCCCGACCACAGTATAGTTACTGCCGTAGAGTTTAACCACCATGTTCAGGAAGGATCATGTACGCCAAGGACACCAGAAATATTGAACCCAAGCTCGACTCACGGCAAAATCTTTGAAAGATATCGAAGCGAGGAAGATCACGAGGCAAAACTTCTGAGGAATTTGAAGAGAGCGTCTGGCGGTGTGTGGAAATTGGTAAATTTGAAGAGCAGTATGCCTTACCTTACAAAGAAAGTTACTTTCGGACCGCTACTAAGGCCTATGGCGTTACGGATCTGACTTTGTTGAGCGGAGGCCGGACTATAGCAGCTTTGAAGGAGGAACATGCACGATGTCGTCTCGCACCAGCTGTGGAAAGCGAGTGCGGGGAGATGTCGGTAGTGTCGCACTTAACCCGGTGATCATTCGGCGTGGTACCTTATTTGAAGCTGTTGTGTCGATGTGCTTATGAGTTTGGATTTGGATGGAGTGTGCATTTGTGGTTGACGGGAGGGATGCTGGAAATTGAGTCACTGGCGTTTGGAGAGTTAGTTGTCATACTTTGAAGATGCATAATAATGTAATTCGTCTTGTTCATCTGTTTGCTTGTAAGTTGTGATACAATAAAGCTAGTTTCCTGGGGTAACCTAGGCAGTTCGCCTTTCTTGTTTTTATATGCTATTGCTTTGAATGATCTGGTACCCCGTACTGGTTTGGGGGAACCATGTGATGATGAATATTGGTTAGCCGGGTTGGATTTCATGAGTAGGCTCAGCAACTCGACTAAAGAACGAACTGTGGTTGGGGTTTGTCCGAACATGCCGTTCTCTTGTTTACGTGTTATGTTTATTTCTTGTTTCCCCGTCGTGTGTGTCGTCTGCTTGATTAGCTGTATGAACGGTGATACTGCTATAACTATGCCTGTCGGATGCACTGCGGTGATAATTGACCGACGAGTAACTTGTAGGCTTGTCTGAGCGTCTTGTCGTTAAATTGTCTTCAGCTATAGGTGTCACTCGTAATGATGTTATCAGATCGCTATGATCGTGTATATCGGATAGGACGTACTGTAAGCTATTCATTGCCGCAAACGGCAGTGTTTCCTCATGTGCGTGACACGTGTAGGAAAGCGAGCGGTTCAAGGAACATAATGATGGCAGGCAGGTGGCGTTTGGCGTCTCAAGGTAATTATGAAGTGCTTAGGGAAAAGACGTTTCATAATAAGTAGACTGTTCGTAGAATTCCAGAGGTATTTGCTCGGCTTCTTGTCTTAGCTCCTCTCTACCTTGTCTCTGTACACTGCCTTCGTCACTGCTTCTACAGGTACATTTGTTTTCATTTTTGAATGCTATCTTCCTGAGAAGGAGTTGGTGTATAGTTTTAACTCATGCTGTATTGGTGCTAATCGTAGGTTTGATCATGGCAAGGTGTCTCCCCTATGTGAGAGGAGAAGGAAACATGAGAGAAACTTCACCTCTGATAATGGAGGAGATAGAGTTCGATCCTCGTGTTCATGGCGATCGTGGTAAGAGGAAGGCTGTTCCTGTAGGAGCCAAAAGCAACAAGCGTCCTAGGAGAGCTGGTCGTCCGGCTGGTGGCATTGTGTATAGGTCGCCCGCGGTGGTAGGCATTAATCGATCGTCATCTGTGCGAGCGGCGACTGAGGCAAAAAGTCGCCAAGTCGCTGGTGAGAATTTGTCCCTGCGATGTGGGGATGTGGGGAGTGAATTCTACTATCTGGGGAAGACGGGGAAGAAGCGTATGGTGAAAAGCTCGGACTGTAGCTTCCACTCAGCACCCATAGCGACTAGCGTTCTGAAGGGGATCGTGTTGGATGGTGACAAGGTGGAGGTGAAAGATGAGGACATGGAGACGCTGTTGGGGACGATGGATATGGCCGCTTGTTTGGTGAGCTTATGATGCGCTACGTTGTTGTGTCTATTTCCAGTGCAATTTAGATCTTTAATCTTGTATGTGCAGTTCCTTGCAGGATATGATAAACTAAAGGATGCTGTGCAAAACATTGAGACGAATGGCAACCCTCACGTCGAGCTGGGATATATGCGAGCTGCGTGGGGGGTTGACAAGAGGAGGCTAGAAGTGATGACCAACAAGTATCAGAATGCTGCTGCCGAGAATGTTGCATTGGTAATTGATATGACTGATCTAGAGAGGGAATTAGCTGAGGTGACTGCATATGCTAAAAAATGTCAAAAGGTAGCGCGCAAAGCACAGAAGGCGTATACCAAGGCCTGTGTCGCATATGCCGCTTTGGACGAGAAGTACCACGTCCTGAAGAAAGCGACTGAAGGCGAGGAGCAGGGACAAGGTATGCGCGTGATGCTGAGATCTGCGCGGCACACTACTTCAACTAGCGCTGCCCCAGAAGATAAGCACGTCTTGACTGATATTTGATGATGGAATCTACCGTTGTCTATTTCAGTTTAAACATTGTAAGTGTTGTTTACATTCTCCTCTCTTATATGAGAGTTAACAATAGAGCTGTGTCTTCAGGCTTGCCTGAGCAGTTCACTATTTTGGTACAGAGAACTGGTTTCCACAAAAGTGGCAGTTCGATGTTTTGTTTAATTGGTAATAGACACTGATCTGGATTTCCTGGGTAGTCCCAGCAGATCGGTGGATGTAGTTGTTGTGGCGTTGGCCAAGCATTGCTACTGTTTGTGTTCAGGATGTATATTTCTTCTTAATTACTTGTAGTTAGCATCTTGCTTTTTATGCATTTGGCTTGAAATAACTGAGGAGCTTAAGACTTAGATTAGAGACATGTTTGGCCTATGATTAGCGCTTTCTTCCTTGTTCATCATGTTATAAGAGAAGAAATGTTGGTAGCATTCCAGTCAATCTGCGTCTAGAATTAAAAGTTCTCCACTAGGTGCATTGATCTGAGCTTAGAAGTAAAACTCGGGAGAGTGTTTTGCTCAGGCAGAGCGTGTTGGCTTATAGAAGCGTAATGCTCATTGGAGAACGTAAGCTCCAGGGAGCTGGCTTCTCACGGAGAGCGTTGTCGTGTGGTCGAACCTAGAAATATAGGTCTTCGACTTGGCAAGACTTGGAGAGGCTGTGGAGCTTGTAAGTTCCAGAGAGCTGTCTACTCACGGAGGGCGTTCTCGTTTGGTCGATCCTAGAAGTATAGGTCCTCGACTTAACAAGACTTGGAGAGGTTGTGGAGCCTGTAAGCTCTAGAGAGCTGTCTGCTCACGGAAAGCGTTCTCGTTTGGTCGATCCTAGAAGTATAGGTCCTCCACTTAACAAGACTTGGAGAGGCTGTAGAGCCTGTAAGCTCCAGAGAGCTGTCTGCTCACAGAGAGCGTTCTCGTTTGGTCGAACCTAGAAGTATAGGTCCTCGACTTAACAAGACTTGGAGATTTTGTGGAGCCCTGTAAGCTCCGTGAGAGCTATCGTCGCTCACGGAGAGCGTTCTCGTTTGGTCAATCCTAGAAGTATAGGTCCTCGACTTAACAAGACTTGGAGAGGTCTGTTGAGCTGTAAGCTCCGAGTATGCGCTCCGAGAGCGTTCTCGTTTGGTCGATCCTAGAAGTATAGGTCCTCGACTTAACAAGACTTGGAGAGGCTGTGGAGCCTGTAAGTTCCAGAGAGTTGTCTGCTTACGGAGAGCGTTCTAGCTTATTACAGCGTATGGCTCGCGGAGAATGTTGGAGCATGTAAGTGTACTGGTCGTTCTTCCGGTGTGAATTGTATGACTTTTCAATGCAAGTAAATGGAGTAGATTGTAATATGCAACATAAGGAATTTAATCTTGAGTTTATACTAAAATAAAACATACAACATCAGTGGTTTTACTGATAAAACTTTTTCAGCAGATAAGTATTCCAAGGGCGAGGCAACAATTTCCCCTCTTGGGTTTTTATCCAGTATGCTCCATTGCCTACAACGCGTTCCACGATGTATGGGCCTTCCCATGTAGGTGCTAATTTGGAGTCGTCTTGTGTCTTCTTTAGCACTAGATCGCAAGGGTGGAAAGATCTAGGATGCACGTGTTTATTATAAGAGTTCTTCAGAGTTTACTGATAAGAAGCGACTCTGATGGCGGCTAAGTCACGCAGTTCATCTAGCATGTCGACCTCTCGTGCTAAAACGGAGTCATTGTGTCCCGTCTCTACGAGCTCTGACCGAGTCATGGTGACTGTTAACTCGGTGGGAATTACGGCTTTTGTGCTATAACACAAGGAGAATGGAGATTCGCCTGTACTGGACCGAGCTGTGGTGCGATGAGCCCACAAGATGTTCTCCAACTGGTTTGGACATTGGCTCTTGTTATTTTCAATCTTTTTCTTCAGATTTTCTAAAATTGCTTTGTTGCTGGCTTCTGCTTAACCATTACTCTGAGCGTATTGTGGAGTAGAAAATGCATGAACGATCTTCCACTTTGCTAGAAATTCTTTAACTGTTCTGCCTTTGAATTGGGGACCGTTGCCCATCACTAGTGTATGTGGTAAACCAAATCTGGTGATGATGTGAGTCCAGATGAAGTTTCTGACATGTGATTCTTTGACATGCGCTAAAGGAATGGCTTCGACCCACTTAGTGAAATAGTCGGTTGCAGCTAAGACGAATCGAAAACAAGTACTTTTCTGTGGAATGAATGGTCCATATTGTCCATGCCCCACATGTGAAATGGCCATGGGCTCGCTATACTGATTAGCTCATGAGCGGGCTGGATGATGTTGTGGCCGAATGTTTGGCATTTGATACACTTGAGGACGTATGCTTTGGCATCGATCTGCATACGGGGCCAAAAGTATCCTTGTGAAATTGCTTTGTGGGCTAAAGAGCGACCTCCGGCATGGTTTCCACATTCTCCTTCATGGATTTCCGCAAAAATCAATTGACCCTGCTCTGGAGTAATGCACCGCAAGTGTGGGCCACCAGCAGATTTCCTGAATAACTTGTTATGAAATAGACAATAGCGACGAGCTTGATGTGGGATTTGCTTAGCCTTGGTACGTTCTACAGGGAGCGTGCCATGCTGGATGTAGTCTATGATAGGCTGCATCCATGTCTGACTCAACTGATTAGCAGAGAGAGGGAATATATCGCTAATTGCTAAGGCGTGCTCGACTTGGTACGCAGGTCGGTCGACTACTTCAATGAGTAGTTGTCTTGGGACGCAATTCGGTGTTTGAGTGGCCAAGTAAGCTAAACTGTCTGCGTGACGGTTCTCGTCACGCAAAAAACGATGTATGGTAGCTTTCTTAAAAGAAGGCAGTAAATGATGTACGACTTGCAGATATTTCGAAAGATTACCTTCATGGGTAGTGTACTCTTTTGCAATCGGCTTAGCGACCGGTTCGCGAGTCACTAAAGACTTGAGTTTCCCGTGACACCGAAATGGCGCCATTTACACGGTCCCATGATCAATGCTTCGTACTCCGCCTCGTTGTTGGAAGTTGCGAAGTCGATTCGAGCTGACTTCTCGATCACAGTTCTATCGGGTGACACTAAGACGACCCCGATGCCACTCCCTCTCAGGTTGTTAGAGCCATCTACAAAGAGAGACCAGACTGATTTGATACGTTCCTTTGTGTCTGCGAGCTCCGTTTCTGGTTCCCAATTTGGGTCATCGACAGGGAAATCTGCTAGGAAATCTGCGACGACTTAACCTTTCTGAGAAGTTCGAGGTACAAACTCCATATGGTGTTCCCCGAGTTCTTCGGCCCATACTGCCATACGAGTAGTCTTGTTTTCTTTGTGGAAGATTTTCTTCAAGGGGAGGTCGGTAAGCACTTTGATCGGATGTGCTTGAAAGTATGGCCGGAATTTTCTTGCCGAATACAACAAAGCAAGTACGGCTCTTTCGAGGAAAGAATAATTCCTTTCCGTTGGCGTGAGCGCCTTGCTTGTAAAATAGATCGGTTTTTCTGAGTTGTTCTCCTCTTTGAAGAGAACTGAGCTGATGGCGAAGTCTGATACCGCAAGATAGAGCCCCAGTGTTTCTCCATCTGTTGGTTTGGCTAAGAATGGAGGCGTGGTGAGGTACTCTTTGAGAGTGGTGAATGGTTGGTGGCATTGATCGTTCCATGAGAACTGCTCGCCTTTTTTGAGGAGTTGTAAGAACAGTCGGCACTTGTCTGACTCCCTGGATATGAATCGATTGAGTGCAGCGACCATGCCTGATAGCTTCTGTATTTGTTTCTTTGTCTGTGGATCGGGCATGTCTAAGAACGCTCGAATTTGATCTGGATTTGCTTCGATCCCTCGTTGTGACACCTAATATCCTAGAAACATTCCGGACGCTCCAAAGAGGCATTTCTCTGGGTTCAGCCTCATTCGAGTTCGGCGTAATCTGGAGAACGCTTGCTCGAGGTAAGTGAGGTGGTCGCCTGCTTTCTTGCTTTTGACGACCATGTCGTCGATGTAAACCTCCATGGTATCTCCTAACATGTCTTGGAACATGTCAGTTACCAGACGTTGATATGTCGCTCCAGCGTTCTTAAGGCCGAACGGGAGAACGTTGTAGCAATAAATTCCTTGCTCGATGATGAACGAGGTCTTCTCTTGATCCTCCTCAGCGAGTGGAATTTGGTTGTATCCGCTGTAGGCGTCCATGAATGAGAGAAGTTCATGACCACAGATTTGGTCGACAAGTCGGTCAATGCGAGGTAGGGGAAAACTATCTTTCGGTGTTTCTTGATTGACATTCATGAAATCGACACATAGGCGAACTGTTCCATTCTTTTTGGGGACCGCAACGATGTTGGCGATCCAGTCTGGATAGTCTACCTTTCTGATGAAACCGACTTGCTTGAGTTTGTTGACCTCGTCGTTGATAGCTTTCTGAAATCGCAGGGATAATCGGCGAGGTCGTTGGCGAACTGGTTTAGCATTGGGATTTACATTTAATCTGTGACATGCTACATTAGGATCTATGTCAGGTACATCTATATACGACCAAGCGAAAACATCTTTATTCATGGCCAAAAAGTTTACAAGTTGGGCCTTGAGTGTGGGGTCAAGGTTAGCCCCTACATATACGAACTTGGGATCATCGTCAATTCCTAGGTTCACTCGCTTTTTGTCTGCATGTTAAGGTGTTGTCTTTGGCGTTGATGCTCCCTCAGATGGTAATACTTTATCGGCCTGCGGGAGAGTGGAATTGGCCGTAGGAGCTGGATCGATATCTGTGGCGACGACAACAAGGGCTGGAATGGCCTCTGTGGTTATGACAACAGAATCCGAAGTGACCGCCGGAATTGATATTTGTTGCGCGAAACATGATGGCTCGACTTTTGAGGTGCTAACTGGTGGAACAACAACAACGGAGGTGACTTATGGGGTCTTGACTACTAGATTGACAGCAACTGATGTGACTTCTGGGTTTCGATCTGATGGATCGACAATGGTTGGAGTGACTTCTGGAGTTAAAACAGACGACTGAACCTTTTTGCTGGACCCCCCAGCGTGCTGTTTTGATGCTTTGGCTCTAACCTCGGCAACCAGGTCTTTGGCCATTATATAACTGGTGGGTTCGTTCCTTATGTGGACTGGTACACTATCGGTCTTACTTGCTGATAGGATTTGGTTACAATGATATGCTTCCAGCTGATTGCTACGCAGTTCCATCATTCCCCTAGGGCCTGGAAAACGGAAAACTTTATGCAATGTTGACGGTACAGCTTGCATTTGATGGATCCACCGCCGACCTAGTATGGCGTTATAAGACGACTTGATGTCCAGAACGTTGAAGCGTGTATTGCAGCTGACTTTGTCTTCCTTGGACCCTACTGATACTGGGAGTATGATGTCATCGACGGGGTCGGCCCTGGAGCCATTGAATCCATAAAGGGGGGCAATCGGATCTATGAGGACTGATTTGGGTAAACTCATCTCTTGAACGGTGTGATAGAATAAAATGTCGCACGAGCTCCCGGGGTCGATCAGGATGCGCTTTACTGTCCAGTCGCTAATCTTAATGTGGACGACAAGTGCGTCGTTGTGAGGGAGGCAGACCTTGTTGAGGTCAGCCTCTGTGAAAATAATATCTCCTGAGTTCGCGACTGAAGCCGGCGGAGCATGTGCTGCTTGGGAAGTGAAATGATACACTTCCTGAAGAGCGCCGACATGATGTCTTTTTTCTCTGGAGGAGGTCACAGAATCATCGGGGAAAGTAATCATATGAATGGTTCTAGCATTGTCACGATCGGACGAGTGTTGTCTTCGCCGCCGTGGCAGAAACGGTCTCTGGGGACGCCCCTCCGCTTTGAGGGCGAGCTTGAAACTCTTGGTGGTGACGGCAAGGCGAAGATCGACTGCGTACTCGGCGGGCCATAAGTTTATGGTGCAAATCTCTGTCAGGAATATTAGTGTACTATTATGACCCGCTTCCACAAAGTCCTGACGATAGTGCTTAATCCCCCAGCACGCATTGGTTTCATGGCATTTTGCTTTGTGGAATGCGCAGTAGGGCTTGTCAGGTCGATCTATTGGTTGCCTCACATCTAGTCGGAAGTATGAGGCGCGCTGGATATTGTCCAGTATGTAACTAGGGGAGCGTGTCAAGACAGCGAACGCTCTGCTGTTGTCTGGTCGGATAGCTGCCTTTGGTGCAAGCGACCTGGATCGCTTTTTGGCACGCGGGGTATGATCAGAGATCGCTGCCACCTCCTGGTCTTCGGCTAAACCACTGGACTTCAAACTTTCTTGCAACTTAATATACTTGTCGACCCGAGCATACAGTTCAGACAGCGTTTCTGGGCGTTCTTTCATCAATGATCTGGAGAGGTCGGTATTACACACTCGACAGGCGTTAGAAAATGCCAGTGTGGCAAAAGACTCTTTCAGGCCGCTTTCCATACATAACAGCTCGGCCTTGAACCGTCCTAAGAATTGGCGAATGGTTTCGTCTTCCCGGAATGATAGCTGGAACAGTGAGTCAATATCTGCTTTCTTTCATCTGTTATGCACATATTGACTGGCAAACAGATCAGTAAGTTGTTCGAAGGTTTTGATAGAATCAGGCTCAAGTGAGAAGAACCAATCAAGTGCGCCATCCTTGAGGCTGGCTGGAAATAATCGACAGTGAAGGTGATCAAACTCAGGGGAACTGTAAAGCGCCAGACTTTGGATGTAGCGAGCCACATGCTGACCGGGGCATGTGCTACCATCATACATTGGGAAGCGTGGCTGGATAAAATCTTGAGGAGAGGGTTTATTGAGGACCTCAGCACTGAATGGAGACGCACGGTATGTCCTGAGCATTTTTTGAACAATCTGGGTCGCATCCTTTCTTACCGCACTCTGGCCGATCCTTTGCGATAATTCATTAATCTGTTGATTAACTTCGTTGATGCCGTTCTCAGCGACATTACCGACTGGTTGATGTTGGTAAGCATCTACTTGTGCTCGTAAAGCAACATTTTCCTGCCTAAGCAAGGAAATGCTCTCGTTTGTTAAACCCAGCTAGTTTGCGAGGTTTTGAACTTGACCTTCGAGGCTTGCCATGCTTCGTGGGCTTGAGAATTGTTGATTTTTGAGTTATGTTAAAGTGGATTCTCAAGTAATCGAGACCACAGACGACGCCAATGTAAAGGGGGTTTTTAGGTTTTTCTTTAGATGTGATTAAAAGAGGGAAATGGGTTGAAGTTTTTTGGAGAGACCGAGTTCGCTGTGGAGCGAGCTGCCTACGTATCTTCTCTTGGTTTTTCAGGGGAGAGAAGAATCAGGTCTCACGTAGTTCAAGCAGGTCGTATTTATAGGCCTAAGGGAGTGTTGATCCTAGAGACACGTGTATCTCTTGCACATTTGTAGGGTGGAGATTATGAATGTGTGTTGGGCTGGTTTTAGTATGAGTCATGGGCTGATTGGAAGTTGGTGCGGTAGTCCCTATTTCCCGGGGGTGGGAAGTACGAGTAAGATTTTTGTAATGATTGCACCTGGTGGTGACTTTCTCTGAGGCGTTCTGTCTCCAGCAGTTTGTTCGTCCTAAGACATCCTTGAACGAGCTTAGGCATACCACCTACATGAAAGGAGCTGCTCACAGATCGGTCTTGTAGGTCGATGTCTTGAGTTCGCTTATGCTTCGCGCGTGCGCTATATTCCTTAATAAGGATACTGCTCCCCTACAAAAACCAACTTCGAATGCTACAAAATCAATGGCGCTTTTTGAAATGGATAGATGTCAGGATAGATAACAAAACGTTTCCAGCTTAAGAATAGGAAGGTTGTTACCCAAAATGATGCTTAATTCAGCCCAAAGATTTCTTCTGTGTATGTAAAGCGAGCTTGCATGCACAAATCAGATGATACAGCCTTGCACTTTTATTGTAATCTGCTGCTTAGAACTGCCAATAAGATGAAGGGCTGCAAAACAATTTTTCCAAAATACACAAAGATTGGGAGTGTCAGTTCCATTATTATTGCTTAAGAAACTTGAACTAAACCCAAGGTTTTGAAAAAAAACTTGTAGGGACGGAATTGGTTTTGGGTTTTGCAATTCCAACCAAGTCGGGATCCCATTTCTTTAGAATGCTGGAGAGCATATTCTGGCTTTTGGCATTAGCAATGTGTTAGATCCCTTCTCTTCCACTCTCTCTCTATCTCCTTTTTTCCCTAGGTCTCGCCCCTCTCTCTTTCTTTTCTTTTTCGTCCCTCCCCCCCCCCCCCCTTCTCTCTCTCTCACTGTTCTATTTATACACACTTCTCTTCCATCTCGATCGTCCACCTGTCGTGTCATCCCTCGCTCCCCTTTCTTCCACGTGTAGGGTTTCTACCGTGTACCTGCGTGACCGCAGCCTGATACTGTGCTCACGAGTTCTCCGCATATCCTGCCTCGTCCCATCCCCATGCCGATCCCCTACTCCACGATTTTCACTACCACAGCTTGCATTGAGTCACACTACATCAGATCCTTTTTATCGCAGATTCTACCACTACAGATGCCCCTTCTCGACTTCGCGGCCCTATATAGGCCGGGTAGAGAATACTATCTACTTCTTCGTCGCGGCACCCAGCCGCCCTTTTCTGACCAATCATCGGTATGTGTGCGCTGAAAGGAACACTCATCACGTGCGTTTTTTCACTGACCCTTCGAACTCTGAGCCTCCACATGTCGTCCATCCGCTGGATCACCTATTGACTCCTCGGTTTCCTCACCCTAAGGATTTTACCCTTTTACCCTTCCCCTATTTAAAGTCCCGCTCATTCCTTCTTCCTCACTTATTTCACTTCGCTTTTCTTTCATTTTTCTTCTCTTCTTCTTCAGCGTCTCCTCCCCTTCACTCACCTTCCGATCCACTGAGACCCTTGGTGATTGCTCCGACTCGTCTTTTCTCTGCTGGAACTCAGATTCAGGTTTGTCATTTCCCTTTGCCTTTTGATTTAGTGTTTATCTTTACATCCATCCCTCTCTTTTAGCAATTGTTTGCATCTTCCCCTTTTTTTTCAAAACAGTTCCTCTTCTTCGCTCGATGTCGGTGTCTGACTCAGAGGACTCCTCTTCTTCCCAATCTACGGAGGTGGCCTCTCCTCCTCCGATGGTTGCTGATGCGGTCCCATCCACGTCTGGACGACTCCTTCTCCCACTGCCGCCCCTTCCCCGAAGTCGCAAACCTAATTTGAATGTGATTAGGGCAGCCTATGGAATCCCTGCTTACATCACCATAGAGCACGTGCCATCTGTCACTCACTACACTCATTTGTAGTCACTGTCGGTTAGATTGTCGCCGGGCTGCGGCTTCCCCTCACCCTGTTGGATATCGAAGTATGCAACCACTTCAACATCCCTCCTTGCCAATGCATTGGAAACTTCTGAAGGGTGATGTATGCCGCGAACTATTATAATAAATCTGGGGATCCCCCACTGTTATGCCGCAAAATTGTCTCCAACTATTTCATAAAGACCAGCATCAAGGACGTCAATGTGGGATACTAATCCTTCTGTGTCCACCCCAAAAAGAAATTATTTGTCCTTCGTATCACTACTTGTCTTTCGTATCACTACTTCTGACAAACTATGGCATCACTACCCGCTGTATGTATCGGGGAATTTCTTGCCCGCGGACCTCCCCTCCGGACTGACACTTAATCACCTTGCTTTCCAATCTAGTGGTGAGTCTAGTTGTAGCCTCATTTTGTTATTGCAATTAACTCACGTCCTTACCGGTTTTGTTGATGTTCTCTCATGCAGGTTGGTGGCCGGATTCCAAATCTAGCATATACTCAGGAGTCACCACTCTCGTCTTTGAAAGGCTCCGCGATCTAGGATCGGCCCAAGCTGCCTTTCTGAATCTCCACCCATCCACAGGTATCCCATTGTTAGAAGTGCCTGACCTTCACAACATCGCGGGCTTCTCCGAGCCCTTTTATTGTCCCACCCCCCCCCCCCTCCAAACAAAGGAGACCTAGAGCATCACCTCCTCACAAGAAACGTTCCCGTCTCTACACTCCTCGCCGCCGCCCTATCCGCGATTCCTCACATTCTTCTTCCGCTCTTGTACCCAGTGACCCCCTTCCTTCATCCGCTCCAAAACCCTTTTCTTCTTACAGATATATTTCTACCTGGGAGGATCAATACACTCCTCCACTCTCTTCCTCCGCAGACATGGATGTCACCAAAATGAAGCTGTTTGACAGTGATGAGGATGATGATGAAGTGATGGAAGTCTCTCCCACCGCGGTAAGTGATGGGCCGCCAAGTAAGCGACCGAGGACCACTGTGTTCGAGGAACCTGCTCCCATAGTTCGGGCTGCTGAACCCGGGGCCTCTTCTGAGCTTACCCACCAGCCAGGTAAGGAGACAGCCCTTCCCTCTGACCGAGATATCGCCCCTGTAGTGTTCGCCCCAACTTTTAAGGTGTGCAACTGTAAAGTGAATGTCACGGACTCGGCTCTCGAGAATCCTATTGTGGTCTCCTCTCTCTTCTACGGTTCCCATCTGCCGAAAGACATGGCCTACGTAGAAGGTGGTACCTTTGATCTTCATTGTACTTCCATATACACTAACTAGGAGAAGGTACCCTCTCTTATCTCCACCCTTGTTCCCTCATCTTTCATTTCTGACTGGTTGTCCTTCTTATTTTAAGGTGAGCCTTGACATTTCCTACATGATCCACGGTCTCTTCAGCGCTTGAGCCAAAGTGGATTCTCTAGAGAAGGAATCCAACGGTCCTAATGGCCTAAGAGCCACTTGTGCCCAACTCCAGCTGGAGCTAGAAGCCGCGGACCTAGCCAAAACCCAGGCCCAGGATGAATTGAAGACTGCGGAAGCCAACCACCAGCTATACATGGATACGGTCAATGAACGCTTGAGTCATCAGCGTACAACACTCCTCCAACGGCACCAATCTGCTCTAAATGCTCTTGCTCTACAGCATCAAGAAAGTATTGCGGCACTTTTAGAGCAGCACAAGGCGGATATGGTCACTCTCCAAAACCGCTTCAATGCTCTGGCAGATAAGAGGCTGGCCAAGAAGATTCAAGAAGAGCATGACCGGCTTCTCAAGGAGGGTCGCCTCCTGCCCAAGAAGTCGTCTGCCCCTGTTAAAGAGTCCACGGAAGAGAATCCTGACGCTGCAAGTGGAACCAAACTGCTGGGACCCGCCATGGAAAATAACACCACATAAGCCATCCCCACCAATGATGAGATCTCTGCTGCGGTCCCCCCCCCCCCCTCTATGGAGCCGCTCCCAAAAACACTTTGAGAATCAGATCGAAAATTTCTTGTCTTGACTTTTTGTGTATTCCATTTATGTTAATCTGACTATGTATGTTAATCTGTGCAACTTCTGTACTCCTTTCAATTACTCTTACCTTGTGGATGTTTTCTTTCAATTACTATTGTTACCTCTTTCACTGCCTTCTTTATTAATCAAGTATTGATGCTCTTTGAAATCTATTTGCTCATGCCCTCGTATTTTACTTACACAACAACCCATGCAACCCAATGAATAATGCAAGAACCCCCTTCTTATCTTCTACTCGGGATTATCGGTGGTCCCTCCTCTCGGTGGCTGAAGAACCGGTAGGTGACAACTCACCTAGCATCAAGTTTGATTCGGACCTTCGGTCTGCAAAGGGCTCCCCCACCCGCTGCCTCCCTGAATTTGATGAGCCTGCTGGGGCAACACTTTGCCCCTAAGTTTGATTCAGACGTGATGTCCGCAAAGGGCTCCTCCCCCTCGGCTGCTCTCTGAGGTCGACGCTTGGCCGGGCAACAACTTGCCCCTAGTTTGATTCGGACGTGATGTCCGCGAAGGGTCCCCCCCCCCCCCCAGCCTATCTCTATGAGGTTGATGAGCCTGCTGGAGGCAACACCTTGCCCCTAAGTTTGATCGGACGTCTTTGTCTGCGAACCCCCATTGTCTCTATGAGGCTGATGAGCCTGTTGGGGCAACACCTTGCCTCTAAGTTTGATTCGGTCGTGTTGTCCGCGAAAGGCTCCCCCCCCCTGCTGTCTCCCTAAGGTTGACGAGCCTGTTGGGGCAACTCTCTTTGCTTAAGTTTGATTTGGACGTGAAGTCCACGAAGGGCTCCCCCCACACCCATTTGTCTCCGAGGTTGATCCGCCTCTATGAATTAGCCATGTCAATTTCTCAAAAGTGCCATTGTATTATATATGTACAAATGGCCCAAGTCTCTTGCTCTAGACTGGTGTTACATTTAAACATAAAACCTCTTCAACAATCTTACATTCCAAGGTCTCTCTATCAACTTTCCTTCCACAGTCTGCAGCTTGTATGTGCTAGCCCCTCCGACCTCCACTACCGTGTAAGATCCCTCCTAATTTGGTTCCAGCTTCCCGTCATTTACTTTCTTACTACTTGGAGTCACTCTGCGGAGCACAAAGTCTCCTACTTGGAATTGCCACAGTTTCAACCTCTTGTTATAATGCCTTTGCAGGCGCCTGTGGTACTCCTCTAGTCTGACCCGCGCAGCGTCCCTCCTTTCCTCAGCCAAGTTCAAGTCTCTAGACAGTATGCCCTAGTTCAAACCCCCTTCAACAGCCTTAGTGCGCATTGTGGATGCCACCATCTCAGACGGGATCACTGCCTTTATGCCATATGCTAATGAAAAAGAGGCTCTCTAGTGGAGGTTCGCGGTGTAGTGTGGTAAGCCCAGAGCACGTGACTCAGTTCATCGGCCCATGCCCCTTTCCTATTTTCCAACTTTCCCTTGAGGTTGTTCATTATGGTCTTGTTAGAAGATCGGACTCGACCTGTCCATTACCCTCGGGATTGTAGGGAGCTGAGAATCCCTGTTTCACATTATAACCATGCAGAAACTCTTTCACCTTTGACCCCGTGAACTGTGTTCCATTGTCCGTTATGATGGAATGGGGTAACCCAAACACGCATATAATGTTTTCCCATAAAAACTTAATCACTTGCTCCTCCTTCACCTGTTGCAAGGCCACGACCTCTATCCATTTAGTAAAGTAATCTGTAGTGGCTAGCATGAATCTCCTCTTACCGTTGGCCATAGGCAGTGGACCCATAATATTCATGGCCCACATAGCGAATGACCATAGACTTGATACATTGTGCAGCGGCTCTGATGGTGCAAATATTAACTGAGAAAACATATGACATTTTTCACATTTCTTAGCAAACTCTACTGCGTCCCTTTTCATATGAGCCCAAAAGTAACCTTGCGTCAACAGCTGATGCGATGTAGTTCTCCCAGCAGAATGACTCCTACAATCTCCCGCATGCAATTTTGCCAGTACTTCCTATGCCAGGTCCGGCCCTAGGCATCTCAACAGCTGTCCATCAAAATTCTTTCAGTACATCTCCCCTTCTATCAGCGTGTACCTCCGCAAAGTCTGTTCCAACCTTCTCCTCTCTTTCTTATCAACCACCTCCCCTCCGGACAGAAAGTGCTTGGTTGGGTCCATCCATCCTCCTACCCCTTCCGCGGTCTGGCATATTTTCTCTACCCTCTCGATACTCGATTTCTCCAACCTCCTTACTCTTATGGTTCTTTTTTCTGACCCCGGTATTGCAGCCACCACGTAAGCCAAGGCGTCAGCATGTCTGTTCTCACCGCGACCCAAATGTATGAACCTGATCTTTCTGAACTTCGCTGCTCTGTTGCGTACAATCTCCAAATATCTCAACATTCGTGCACATCTAGCAACAAAACCTCCGTTTACCTAGCACACCACCAAATTTGAGTCTGAGTACACTGTTTCCAAATCCTCTGCCATCCCTAATCCTACTATCACAGCATCATATTATGATTCATTGTTGGTTTCCGCGAACCCCAACTTCATAGATAACTCTATTCGGTCATTATCTGGAGTAACCACTACGACACCTATCCCACTGCACGTGTCCAAGGTGGACTCATCCACAAACACTCTCCATCCATTCCTCTTATCCCATGGATCTAACAAGTCCAGTTCCCCCTCATGTTTAGGCTCCATGATCATCTCCTCCCCCCAAGTGGGATCCTCCGCTGGGAACTCTGCCAAAAACTCCGCCACTACCTGTGCTTTTTTCATAGTCCTTATTTAATTTAATATTGAACTTCATAAGAACTCAGCATCAACTCCCATTTTAGCATTCTTCCAGACCTCTCCGTCTTCAACGCTTGCTTGAGGGGCAGATGTTACCACCACTACCGAATGTGCTTCAAAGTAAGGTTTCAACTTTAATGCCGAGAATATTAATGCCAAAGCGTACTTCTCCACTCTACTATATCTAGTCTTCGCATCCAACAAGGTTTTACTCTAGAAGTACACCGGTTTCTCCACCTTATCAACCAATCGGACGAGGTCTGAACTTACTGTGTACTCTGTAACTCCCAGGTATAGGTACAACCTCTCTCCCTATTCTGGCTGCGACAGCAAAGGTGCCTTGCCCAAGTAACCCTTCAGTTCTTGAAACGCTTTCTCACATTCGGTCATCCAAACGAAGTCTGGAGTACTGACTACTTAGAAATAAACCGGTTCAATGCCGCGACTTTTCCAGCTAGCCGCTATACTTCTTTAATATTCTACGGTGAAGGCATCTCTACCAGTGCTCGTATTTGCTCGGGATTGGCCTCTATTCCTCGATGAGTCACAATGTATCCCAGAAACTTCTTTGTGGTCACCCTAAATGTGCACTTCTCTGGGTTGAGCTTCAAATTGTGTGTCCGCAGTATGCTAAATGTCTCTCTCAGGCCCTCTAGGTGTTCTTCCTCTAACATGCTCTTTTCCACCATGTCATCTATATATATTTTGATTCCCTTTAAGATCTTGCTCTCGAACATTTTCTCTCCCAGCCGCTGGAAAGTGGCCTCGGCATTCTTCAAACCGAACGGCATCCTCGTATAACAATATGTATCCCCTTCCACTATGAAGGATGTTTCTCCTTATCCGGTCCATACATCACGACCTGGTTATACCCCATCGATGCGTCCATGAACGAAAATATTTTGAATCCCGCCGTTCGGTCCACTAGCTCATCCACTTGCGACATGGGGTAACTATCTTTGGGGCACTTTGAGTTGACATCTGTGAAATCGATGCACATATGCACCTTGCCATTCTTTTTCGGTACCGGGATGATGTTGGACAACCAGTCCGTGAACTCCACTTCTTGTATTATTTCAGCTCCTTTTAACCTTGCGACCTCCTCGCGAATTCCCTCTGCATACTTTGGCCTAATACTTCACATCTTTTGCCTCACCGGCTTAACATCTTCCCTCATGTGCAAATGGTGACATGCAAAACCCGGGTCTAATCCAGTGATGTCCTTAATTGTCCAAGCAAATACATCCTTATTCTCAGAGAGGAACTATATCAGTTTGTTCTTCCACTCTTCAGGTAAGCTGGACCCTATTAACGTAAACTTCTCTTCCTCCCTTGTCCCCAAATTCACTAGCTCAATCTCATCAAGAGTCTTCGGTACCGCTGACAACTCTGTCTGCCCCTCCGCAGAGGCACAATGTAATTGCTATGCCCGCCTCTTCCTATGACTCGATGTCTCTCCTTCATCTCCTTGGATCAACCTCTTCACTGTCCCCTGATGACTATTATTCGCCATCACCTGATCGCCGCGAACCTTATACATCCCTGTTGGGGTGGAAAATATGATCACCTGGTAGTAAGTGGATGGTACCGCCTTCATCTCGTGAATCCACCGCCTCCCCAGAATGGCATTGTACTGCAAATTGGCGTCCACCACCTTTAATCAAGAGAACACTACCACCGGTCCCGTTGTCACAGGGAGCAAGAGCTCTCCTAAAGGCTCAGTCATGCTTTCGTTGAACCCGTACAGATTTGTCTATGATAGTCTCAATTGTTTCCTATCGATCTTCATCTCCTCCATTGTCCCTCTAAACAACAAATCCACAGCGCTGCCACAATCAATTAGTACCATTTTCACCATGTAATTACCCATTGCCACCGTGATTACCAATGTGTCCTCGTGCGGGGAGTCGTCCGCCTTCAAGTCCGCGTCAGTAAACACTATGCTTCCCCTGTCAGGCGCGGACCATGCGATGGGCCGCGAGTGTCCTGATATTTCATTGACTTGTTGTATACTTGCAGTTCGTCTTACCTTATCTCGGTGGGCGTTGTGACTCAATATCTCTCCACTGAAAATAACGTTGATTGTCCCCAGTATCCTTCCCTGGTTTGGTACCTGCTCCTTTTTCCCTTTCCCCTCTGTAAACTCCTTCAGCAACCCCTTTCCTATCATCCTTTGTACTAACTACTTAAGCGCGTAGCATTCATTCGTTTAATGGTTCTGTATCTGATGGTAGGCACAATAAGGCTTACCTGGTATTCCCTCATAGCCCTGCAAATTCTGAATCGGCGGCAGTATTTCACTCAGCGGCCGGTTTACCAGTGTATGTTCCATTTCCCGGTAGGATTTCCTCTCTCTATTCTCCCTCCTAACTTCGTTTCTCCCCCTTTCGGGCCGCGAAGAATAGCCTCGGTACCCACTGCTTCCCCTGTCTGATGCCTCGTATCTTCCGCGATCCTTGCTTCTCTCTAATGACAATACAACATTCCCCGGCCTTTTCATCTCTTTCTGCATAGTGTCCTCGTACCTTATATATTTCTCCACCCTCGGGTACAAGTCTTATAGTGTCGCGATCTCGTTCTTGGCCACGGACTCATGTACCCTGGTTCCCGGACGCAACCCCTTTCAAACGCGATCACTGCGGTTCTTTCGTCCAAGTTTTCCACCTTCAATGTCTCCGCCTTGAATCTGCATAAGAAATCTCTCACTGACTCCGCAGATCTCTGTCTTACGTTGAACAGAGCCGTGATATCTACTACCCTCTTTTTCTGGTGTATGAAGTGGTCCACGAAAGCTTGCTCTAACTCTTGAAAGTTGTTTATACTCTTCGACGACAACCGGTAATACCAGTCAGAGGCTCCCCCATTTAAGCTTGCGGGGAACATCATGCATCGCAACCCATCATACCGAGGTTCTTGCCATAGTGGCATCTGTTGTTGGAAGTGGTGAATGTGATCTGCCGGATCTCCCGTCCCGTTGTACCTCTCAAATCTAGGCTGGTTGAACCACTTTGGAACCTCCGACTTCCAAATGGCATCAGCCAATGGGTTGCAGTTCAGCCCCGCCACCACCTGGTTCGCCGCTCCACTTATATCCTTAGCTTGCCCAGATTCGCTTTCAGGTCACTGGCAATCATTTCCCTCACTTGCTCCCTCGTGAGTCCAAGCCCCACATTGTCCACCAAGTTGGGCCTCCTCTCCTCCTCCTTCTCCGACTCGGTCGCCTCTCTCTCAGACTCCTCTGTGGTCTCCTTCTCCCTTCGAAGTCCATCATTCTCTTCCCTCAATCTCGCTATTTCCTCTCGTAACAGTCTCGTTCCCTCTGAAACCGACGCGGTGGTCTCTTCTCCGCCTTGCTCTCCCCTATCACTCCTCACTGACTCCACCTCCTCTTCTGCAACCGCCATCTTCCTTGGCCTTCCTACTCCTCTCTTCACTCTTGTTGCTATTTCTCCAGCTGTTTATATCTCTCCCCACAGACGGCGCCAAATGTTGGATCCCTTTTCTTCCACTCTCTCTCTATCTCCTTTTTTCCCTAGGTCTCGCCCCTCTTTCTTTCTTTTCTTTCCCCCACCCCCCCCCCCCTTTCTCTCTCTCTCTCACTATTCTATTTATACACACTTCTCTTCCATCTCAATCGTCCACCGGTCGTTTCATCCCTCGCTCCCCCTTCTTCCACGTGTAGGGTTTCTGTCGTGTACCTGCATGACCGCGGCCTGATACTATGCTCACGAGTTATCCGCATATCCTGCCTCGGGCCCATCCCCCTGCTGATCCCCTACTCCACGGTTTTCACTACCACAGTTTGCATCGGGTCACACTACATCGGATCTTTTTTATCGCAGATTCTACCACTACACAATGCCTCTGATATTCCAAAAAAAACACCTCATTGAGAAAGGTGGTTTTTATTATTCATAGAACTTGGTTCCTATCTTGTTGGCCTTATTGCAGACCTTGACCTGGTCATGACAGTATTTGGGCTTCTCTTTACATGTTGCGGGGTTGTTCTGCTCTGCCTCTCTTGCTTGTCATGCTTTGTAAGTCTTGGTCTTCCTTTTCTCTTTTGTTGTATCCATTGCCCTTCTTCAGGCTCAGAAGCTCCTTCTTCCAGTTCAGTGGCATCAACCCAACTTGAAAGATTTTATGGGGTTTTCTACTTGTCAAGAAGCTCAATTACCATATTAGCTTCAACATGGGCTTGGGACAAATTAGAAAATGTTTGAGATTGGTGTAGAGTTTTCCTCCTCTTCAGTTCTAAGAGCAGAGAAATGATTGTTGGCCAGATTAGGCATTTGTGCAGTATCCACCACCAAATTGCCACTTTCTGCGATACCAATATCATTAGAATTATTATTGGCTTCGAGACCCTCATCTGCATTGTGAAATTCAGCCTTTACGTCTTCATTGGGGTCAACCCATCCCCAGCTCGTTCGCCTTCAATACCATTTAAGGGCTCGATCTCGCTCTCCACTTGGGTTTCTTTAACAGATTTCTCTTCATTGTTTGCGTTGTTGTCACTTGTCTCAGCATCAGAATCAACATTCTCGTTCATTTCTAAACTAGCAAAAGGTTCATTAATCTCTACTACTTGGTTATTGGCTTCAACAGCCACCTGATTAATGATATCAATTTGTTCCTCTGTGATTACCTCATGTACAGTATAGATCATGCATCCTTGCCTGAATTCACTCCTCCACTTGCCACATGTTTAGGAACCCAATGGCTGTCTTCTTTTTCCTTTTCCTAGCTTGTGCATGCAGTTCTGGATCTCTTAGAGTTGTGTCCACTAGTACTGCCTTTCCTTTATCGTTCTTTGCCATGACCCCTCTCAGCTTCCTACATTCCGTAACGATGTGCCCTACCACTTTACACTTTACAGTGGTTGCACATTTTCGGCAAATTGACGACTTCCACTTCCTGCAAGAATTCTTTCTTAGGAGTTCTAACATACACTTGGTCAGGGATGGGGTTCGAGAGGTCAACATGAACGAGGACGTTAGCGAAATAGCCAAGTTATCTTTTCAGGGTCTTCTCATCAATGAGCATGGGTTTGCCTACTCCACGAGCGATCGACATTAGTATTTCAGGATCCCAGAATTCTTGCCCCAGCCCAGGGAGGCAAACCCAAACAAGAGAGTGTGCTCGGGATTAAAGTTTAGAGTCCATTGCAAAGCCTAAGTGGAGTGTCATCAAAGAAGTGAGATCCTCCAAACCAAACCTTGTTAAGGTCTTCCGCATTGGAGAAGCGGATAAAGAGGAATCCTTTCCCAATTGGTGTAATAGTCCAGTCACCTTTCGGGTATCACTTTTGCTTAGCCTTAGTCACTATCACCAAGGCGCCTTTGTATACAATTTTTTTTTGAATTGTCACTAAGTGGGTATACAATTTTTTTTTGAATAAAACACGTTTAAACCCCGTTAAATTGCCAAGGCGCCTTGTATACGTTTAGAACCTGTGTTTTTCAAAATATCGTGTTTAAAACGTTTGAAACGCGATTTAAACGTAAAAACCGTATATATCGCGAGATTTCAAAAAGATCGCGTTTTAAACTTTCTTCTCTTTGGTTTTGTTTGGTCACTTACTCACAGAGTCATAGAGTTGCACAGCAGGAAAAAAAAACAAAAAAACAAAAAAAAAACCCCGAGAACTTTGCCCCAAAAAAAAGAACCCGATCGAGAAGAGCTCTTTCACCAATTCACCACCAAGTCGCCAACTACCAAAGTACAAGGTTAGATCTCTCTCTTGCTCCTTGCTTACTGATTCTGTCTATCTCTCTCATGAATTGCAAAAAGTAAATCAAGTAATATACTTGCACAGTTGCGCCCCCATTAATAACCCGAAATAGCCTTGCAATAAGTGATTGAAGCATTAAATTTCTGTTAGTCCTTCATTCAATAATTGTTGTTGTTGTTATTTATGGAACTACATTTTCAAATTTGTAATCTTTTGATTCTTTTCTAATGTATTTTTAGATATGCCAAGGGTTAGAGAGATCCATTATGGGAGCAACAACACAAAAGAAGAACAAATGCAAATTTTGTCAACTTGAGATATCTGGGGGAATAAGTAGGCTGAAGTATCACTGGGAGAAAATGATTGGGCATGATGTTAGTCATTGCACTGCTGTGACTGATGAAGTGATGGAGCTGGCACTCAATGTCGTAACCGAAATAGAGGACAGGCCTCGTGTTAACAAGAAAGCTAGAGGGAGTAACTCCAAAGAAGGAAACACATGCTCAAGCTTCAATTTCAGGTCTCAACTCTCTACAAGTGTGTGCTTCAATTGTGGACAGACTTATACAATGTCGTGCACAGCTTATACATTGTCGTATATATTGTCGTATATAAACTTTCTCTGTTATATAGTTTCGTGCACAACTTATACATTGTCGTATATAAGCTTATACATTGTCGTATATAAACTTTCTCTGTTATATAGTGTCGTGCACATCTTATACATTGTCGTATATAAACTGCCTAGGAACAGGTTGTTCAAGACACTATATATAAGTTGCCTTCAAGCATGTCCGTTAAAGAGAAAGCCTGAACAAAGCAATACTTCACATTCAGTTGAAAAAACCATTTCACATTTAGTTCAAAATAACTTACAACAAAATAATAAGTGAAACAAACTTGCACCAAAATAAGAAAGTGGCATAGAGCAGCACATAGCAACCATTGCTGAATTAATTTTGCCCACGCAATTCCCACAAATGATCTATCAAAGCAGCCTGAAAAACTATATGAGTCTGCCTACAACGAATTTTGCGATGCTGACCAAGGAACCGTTGGAACCTTCCTTCATCATTTTCATTAACCTCAAATTCCCAATTATCATGTGATTTGTTTGAATGAAATGAGCAAGTAATGTTTGATCTTGATTTGACTCATCCATTTCAATTTCATGAAGAGATGAATTTACACCAAAAATCATTGTGCTAAAATTGGGATTAGAAATGAGTGGAAATAAGCTTCTTTTTTTATCTGTAGAAAGATGTAAAGGTAAAGAGTGGTAAGGTATATGGACGAGATATGGGGTGGTGGCAAGGAAAGAGGAGTCATAACATTTTACCGTAAGTGAATTGTGTCTATAGGATATATTTCATTATAAAACAATAATTTGGAGTGTGGTGCGTTGGTGCAAAAAATTTCATACTTCAACTTTGCACTCCGAATCAAGTAATTGCGTTGAAGATGCTCTTAATGAATCTTTAGTACCCCTGTTTCATAGATTGAGGTAGTACCCCTGTTTGACTGGAGGACTTGAACATTACCATAATATGATCCTAGGGAATGCTAAGATATATCGGAAGTGTTTTGTACTTTTGTTAAAGTAGTAATAGAAATATATAATGGCCTTGCAGCATCGTGCAGTTAATATCTCGCAGGCCAAGTTTCTTGTCAAAACTGCTACTACTACAAATCAAGTAAAAATGAGTATATAGAGCTTGCAACTTGTTCGACAGATCCCTACTTGATATAAATTAGCATCAGATTTTTCACTTCTCAGTTCATAATTATACTCCAATCTTTAACATCTACCACAATGGCAGTAAGTACAGGAAGGTTCCTAAATCCTGATAACACAAGAAAATAATACATCAAGCAAAACCAAGGCTGATTACAATATGCGAGAAACCAATCTGCATTCTCTACAACAAATTTCTCAAATAAACCAAGAAAAAGTCGATACAGGATTTACAAGGATTTCAAAAAATATATGTAGAGGAAAAATCAAAATCAAATGGTAAAAAATGGCTAAAAGAAAAAGTTTACAAAAATGATCAACTTCTTAATTCCTTATTATTATTTTTGCTTATTCTTTTTTCCACTCCTATATAAAATCAATCTCCTTATCTATGGAATTTTTTTTATCGTTTCTTACCGTTTTTTTTATGTATTATACGTTTGAAACCCGTTTTATTGTTTTAAACCCGTTTTTTATTCCCTGCGTCTTTTTACGCTTTTTTTTCCATTTTTTTGCCGAGTCGTTCCATTTAAAACATGAACTAAGTATTTTTCAAATACACCGTTTTAAACCCGTACCGTACTTGGTGACAGTGGCCCGAGTCCTAGTAAGTTTGGAGAGAAGAGGAGTGATTGTAATCTTCATTCCCACACTTATAAAGGATTTGCTCTTGAGGAAGTAGGCATCATTGGCCGAACCACGATATATATATCATGTGTCTCATTATGGTAAGTTTTATTTTAAATTATTATTGCTTGTTTGTGATAGTTAATTCGATAGCTTAGGTTTGTGGTTGTTGGTTGTAGTGAAAGCTTAGATTTTTCATAAGAGTTTAGAGTGTTCATATTCAAGTTGTCTTAGTGGAGATCGATTAGTATCATTTTCCCCATCAAGTGTGTTTGTTTATGCTGCTTGGGATTAAAGGGTGGAGTCCATTGCAAAGCCTAAGTGGAGTGTCATCAAAGAAGTGAGATCCTCCAGACCAAACCTTGTTAAGGTCTTCTGCATTTGAGAAACGGATAAAGAGGAATCCTTTCCCAATTGGTGTAATAATCTAGTCACCTTTCGGGTTTGATGCGAGGACGCAATATATTATCATGTGCACAACACATGCATAATGCTACACCTAGAGTTTATCTTTCATTCTATTTCTATTTTGAATCCTTAGCTAATTAGAATTAGACTAGCTTCTATTTTAGTTTCCCAGGTTCTATTATGATTAGGATTTGTTCTTTTTAGCAACTAGCTCTCTTTATAAGCAGATGTAAACCGTAAGATTTTCAGACTTGATTATTATTATTGAATTAAGAGAATTCATTTTTCTATTCAAACCCTAGTTTTTAGGTATTTCCATAAACTTTCGTAGGTGTTTATCATCGAAGATTGCTTCCGCCTTCAAGTTTACATCAAATTGGTATCAGATTCTTTAAGATTTTAGGTTTTTCACAATGGTAAATCACAAAAAGAGCAAGGAGAAACCACCTACTTTGACGACTCGTGTTACCCACATTGAAGAAAAACAAGACGAAATTCTATTGAAGGTGTCAACCCCGCATCATCATCAGCATACTCCCATCCTTCTTGAATCGGAGCGAAACTATGATGTAGACAGCCTCACTTCTTCGCGACAAAGCTCGTCACCATACCTTCCTATTGCCTTTTCTTTACCTGAGTACACCACCATCGCATTGACGCATGGATGTGTGACCCACAACCCCTGCCGAAGTTACCCCCAATCAAAACTAACAGCAATCTGCCTCACCTTATTGACAACCTTGCTATCCAGACCACAAAAGCACACAATCACAGCCACCATTGTAAGTGCACCAAGGAGAAACCAGACCTGACTTCTCCAACAACAACCAATTCAAAATTTTGAGACTTTACCACCATCCTGGTGCGACTTTTCGCACGACAGATCTAAATTCACAACAGACTCTAAGAAGACACAAAGTTCGAGATGAAGATGATCTTGGATATGAAGACAATGTTCGCACCACTGCTGGAAATCAGGTTCATTACTAGCAAGCTCCTCGTGAAGGAGTTACACAACCATCATGCTCAATTGGATATCCCACCACGGGCTTTTACTTCTCAGGCCCAAGGTACCCCAACCCGTCCATATGGGCCTGTTCATAAAGTCAAGGAACACCAAACTAATAGGCATGGTCGTGATAGCCACCAACAGAATGGGCCTTCTGCTACCAATGGTGCACCATACGACCTTGATCAGTACATTGACTCCCTGCCTATGTCACTACGTGGAAATCGTCGACAACCCCTTCGGTTAGCACCTGACCCACCAGATCCTTTTGACTCTTCCTCTAGCCCTTATCCACTGCGGTGCGATAACCACAATGGTCGCAACCAAAGGCGCGAGCTTCCACAAAATTTACAAGATACCGTTTGTAATTTTTACATTAACCGTTTATTGCAAATTTTAGAAAAAAAAAATCAGATGGGTGATATATGGTTAGATGTGCCAGAATTTGATGGACAATTGAAGCCCGATGCTTTTGTGGATTGGTTGAACAAAATTGAGAATTTTTTTGATTATAAGAATATGAAAGATCCTAAGTGCGTTAAATTGGTGGCCACCAAACTCAAGAGTTATGCACTCATTTGGTGGGATGAATTGCAACAAACCCATGCACAATCACACTACCGCCAGATTACTACATGGGATAAGATGCGCCGAGAGTTGAAAAAATAATTTATTCCTCATGACTATGAAAGGATTTATTCATGCGCCTCCAAAACTTGAAACAATGGCTTCAAAGTGTGACTGAGTATACTGAGAAGTTCCTTTTGTTGTGCACACGGGCTTATTTGTCTGAATCTGTCCATCAAAAAGTTGGGCGTTATTTGAATGGTTTGCAAAAACCACTTTGAGAGGCATTAGCTTTCAAAGATGTTTATGATAAATCTGATGCCATTAATATGCTCTCAAAGCTGAAGAGCTTTCAAAGATGTTTATGATATGTGATATCTCTTGCTTCGCTCATCCCATTCAGGCTTCAGCTACTGCTAGTGTCACTTCTACCCATGTTACTTCGTCATCCAAACCTCCTCCTACCAGAGTGGATCCAACCACATGCTATGAGTGTAAGGAAATTGGACACGTTTGTAATAAATGTCCTAAGTGCAAACGCCTGGGTTTAACACAGGATGAATAAAATCTCACCCATCCGGAAGAAGAAGTCACTGAGATTGATGGCTTTTGACTTATGCAGATTCCAGTTGTCCCCAATTGATTGTTCATCGTTCTTTAGTTACTCCAGTTGTTAAGCATGATCCTATGTCATGGCTACACCATAATATCTTCCGTACACGCTGCACTTCGAATGGCATGTTGTGTAATGTTATCATTGACAGCGGTTCCAGTGATAATATTGTTTCTAAAGATATGGTGGACAAGCTGAAACTCAAGGATGAGCCACATCCTGAACCTTACACCATTTCTTGGTTACAGGATGGTGCACAGTCAAGGTTACTCGTCGTTGTCTAGTTTCTTTCTCCATTGGTCCTAAATACAAGGATGATATTTGGTGTACTGTTGCACCCATGGATGCATGACACTTGTTACTTGGTCGTCCCTGACAGTATGATCTCCTTGTTACTCATAATGGGTGTGAGAACACTTATACCTTCACTTCTGGTGGCGAGAAAATTGTTTTGGCACCATTGACTCTATTCCGCCTACCTTCTCATCCACGCCCACCACCAGTGAAACCAGGTTTTCTAGTAGCCGGATGTAATTGCGAAAATTCATGGATTTCTAATGTTGCATTTCAACTCATGGATCCTACTTTATACCAGAAGTACAAAGAATTAATCTCAAGAACAAGCTCTTCTCAAGCTGGGGGGATTGATGCAAGGACACAATAGATTATCATGCGCACATCACATGTATAATGCTACAATACATCTAGAGTTTATCTTCTCAAGCTAGAATTATTAATTGTGTGTCCAATATCCACATATCCAAAATCATATATCAAAGTTCCTAAAATAATGAGAGAGAGAGAGATAATTTATAAATTGTTCAACAATAATAAACCATATAATTCCTAGAACCTCAAAATAGTTTGCATTGAAACCCCTCAAAATTATAAATCATAAACAGTTTCATTCCAATTGTTCAGCACCCAAACTAAAACGCCTCAAAAGTTGAGTTATATTGGAAATAAGAAAATAGCTAATTTACTTGTAAAATTTACATTCTATAACTAGTGTTTTGTTAGTTATCCTGTTTTTGTTAGCTTGATACTCAATGTTTTGGTTCAACACAAGAATCAAAATATCTTGAATTAGTAAACTAAACACACAACCAACTTCACCTTTTCTTTTGAAACAAAGTGCAAAATGCAGCATTATTAATCAAAGAAAGCTAAACACAGCCTCATTATCATAGGAAATCGAGAAAAATGAAGATACCCAATGTCATACAAGTTAAACAAACAACATGGAACATGAAAACAAGAAAACTAACCATTACTAATGAACCAAACACAAGAACTCAAGAAGAATTTCAAAAATCAAATTGAATCAGTTCACCAAACACAACCAACCCACCTTTTCAGTCGAAACAATTACTATAATACCGCATTACTAATCACTCAACGTACATTGGGCACATCCTCATTATCAAAACAATTCAACAACAGTGAAGATACGTAGTGACATGATATATGAACATACTATCAAGAACAAGCTAAAGGGAATGGCATAGTGCATTAGTGTTCCAACTTCTATTTTGTTGATGCATGGCGCAAACAGGGTGCAATAGTACAAGTTAATTAGCAATCATTTTAGCTTCTTGTGAACTGTCAAATAAATAAGCCCTAGCAGTAAAACCTTTTAAATAGTAATAATCTCATTATAATATTCTCTCCATATATCCAATAAGTCAGTCTCACAGATTCACTAGCTAAATAGAAAAAAAAAACAGGAAACACAGAACCAATGGAAGGATAGGCAACCGTTCTGAGGTGGTTGTTGTCTTCTGTTGTCGAGCAAAAAAGGTTATTCCTAAGGCTGGTTATGTGAAATGAGGCTGCCCGATTGGAACTCCTTCATGCAAACCACTTTTCAGAACAAACAACTTCAAAGTCAAGAGATTTCCATGTTTTGCTTGAGTTAAATTAAGATTGCCTAATGGCATTTATCTGATAATTTGCCTCAGGCAATCAACAAAATTAAACAAAAAACATATCGATTTCCAGCAAATCCTCCAAAATCAGCTATATATAAACTGAAAATAAAGAAAAAAATTGTGAGGGAGAGATAGAGAGCGAGCTTGATAGAGTTGAGAGCAGCTGTGAATGAGAGGCTGAGAGCAATTTCGACTAGTGGGAAAAAAAATTCATTTGCCGGCAAATTGAGAATAGTGTTTGACTGTTTGCCAGTGCCTTTTAATCCACCCAAAATAATGACTATTTTGCCCTGATCTTCTTCCCTCTATTGAATTGAATATTAAATTTCAGTGATTTCAGATGCGTGTGTTTAACCCAGAGTATGTTTAACGAAAGAAAGATTTTCTACTTTACCCAGACAGCCCAGACCTGAAGTTTGACCTTTGCATCTTCAGCTCCAAATCAGGTTGAGAAGAATGACAAATACAACCTACTTCTACAGTGCTGTTCGAGACGATGACTCTGTTTCTACCACCTCAACTGACAACGAAGTATCGCAGCAGCAGCAACAGCAACAGCCTACCGTAGTCCAAGCGGCAGCAGAAGCATATATAGTATCTTCATCGGTGCATTCCGCTATTGGTAACGCGTGTTTGGCTTGCACTAGACCACCTACCGAACTAGTTCATGATGACACTTTGATTATCCGTAAGATGGTGTTGCTGCTTTTTTTCTTTTATTTATTTAGATTTTTGGATGTGATGTTATTCTGTGACCTCCAGGTTCTAAGAGTGAAGGTGGAAATTTAGTCACCATGAGAAGAGAAATGCTTCATAAGATGAAGGTACCATACTTTTTTTTTGTCTAAATTATTATATATGATTTAAATTAACTACTTTGTCCAGACTTTGGTCTATCTATGGTTAATTGAGCTGCTTGTTTGTGCTTTGTGTGTTTGCTTTTAGTCTTTTTAGTCTGTTGGTTTTTGGCCATTTTAGGAATTGGGTCTGCTTTATTTCTTAATCATTTGAGGTTTTGTCTCATACTTAATGGCTGAATTCCCAAACCATTGTTTTTGGTAAAATGGAGAAGGGGGTGGTGAATATTGTATTGAGGAATTTGGAATCAATGGAAGTAGAATTGGTATCGGAGAGACTAGAAGAATCGAGTATTTTAAGGATGTCTGGGAATAGAATTTACCTCCAGAGTGTAGATGAGCTAAAGTAACATCATTTCAGATTGTTCCAACACTTACAAAGATGGATATCAACTGCAGTTGTTCGGAAAACAGTGGTAGAGACAGCTCTAGAAAGAAAGAAGAAGGCTGGACTTTAACATGATGAAGGTAAAAGGAAATTGCGTCTAACACATGTTTGTGAAAATGTGTTCACTTGCAGAATAAACAGTTTGGATATGAAGGAACCCTATATTGCCAACTATATCTGTAAGAGTATAACCTAGTGTCAGAGTTTATTTACAAGTTCACTTGCTTACTAAAGAGCTTAACCAACATGCTTAGGGATTACTATTGTGTCAACATCCTATTACAGTCCCTTTAGTCGTAATGGCTGGCCCAAAGTTACTTCCATTTTGTTCTACAAAGTACTGCGGTAATTTCTCCACTTGGTAACTCTGCTGTTAGTTGAAGCTACAGTTTCTATAGGACTTTGGGTGGTTTGTAGTCTCACATTTAGTATTCACTTTGTACTGATTGGAACACCGTATATATATGAATGACGATATCTGAAGAGATATTCATTTAATGGAAGGGCAATTACTGAGTTCCCTTTCCTCTTCTTCTTCTTCATTATGGGACAGGGTGTGATTAGCTAATTTGAGTGTGAAAGCATAGCGTGGAAGAAGGTATCTTGTGATTTGAATGATGCAATCTTCGAGGCATTATGAGTTATAATCTGTCACTCAGAAGACAATGACTATCTTTAAACTTGGGCAACATTCCCTATTATATACACTTCCTTCTCGTGGGCAACTCAAGATTCAAATAGACAATTTTGTCATTGTAGTTTTTGGTGCATGGACCAACTGCTATTTTTGATGTGTGTCAAACACAACTAAATGCTGTCCTAGCCTGGCCACAATTTATCTCACGTTTGAAGACCACGATTTTCATAACCATGTTCAACATGAATGCCACTATACCAAAGGCCGAGGTTCTTCATATATATGGCCCTCATTTGAATTTCTAACACTAAGTATCTCATAACCTATCATCAGCTGAAAATTGCAACATTGCTATATAGGTCTTATATGTTTTCATTATATAAGGCTGCTTACATTTTTATAACCTGTGAAACTGGTCAAACTTTTGAGACGATACAATGTCTTGGTTTGGAAAAGTAGAATATTGAAGTTTATGCTTCTTGTAATAATTAGAGAACTTATTAATGAACAGATGAAATTTGAGTGTACCATCATCTGATTTTTGTCCTTCTGGATAATGTTGGCTTATCCTTCCATCCATTAGAGCCTTAATAGTATATACACTATGTAACCTAACTTCAGCTATATACCAAAACCTGTCTGTCTGTCTGTCTGTCAGATGTATCATCATATGGGGTTTGTCCATCTTGTTATAGTTCCACTGTCCTACAGACCATCATTTTGAAGAGCCAAATACGACAGAAATGAGCAACCTTTCGAATCATGTCTTTTTCCTTCAGTTTTACTTTATTGTGTATAAGTTTAGGCATCTATTTCAAGAATATAAGAAGCTATCTAGTGAAAAGGTTGGCATGCTCTTACCTCTTCATGTTTGTTAATTTGGCTTCAGTTGTTTGTTAATTTGGCTGTCTGACTTCATGTTTGTCATAAACTCTAAATTTAGTATGTTGAAAGACTCGACACCTTTGTCGCAGGTAAAAGCTGGTTTTGGTTCATCTGCATCAAATACTGGCAGAGTCAAGTCCAAGATGTCAGGCACGCATGTAACACATGGTTTTCACTTGATCAAAGGGAAATCAATTTTTCCAATGGAAGATTATCTTGTTGCACGATTTAAGCAAGTATATAAGTATAACTTGGGGTTATTCGCAATATTTGATGGCCATTTAGGCCATGGTGTTCCAGACTACTTACAATCGCATCTGTTTAATAATATTTTGATTGAGGTAATCATTGTTTGTGTGCAGCTTTGTGTTATTTTATTCTACTCTTGGTTTCTTCTTTCTTCAAATTTATAAGTTAGGCGACCTCAATCTCAAGTATATGCCTGAGTTGATCTCACTGTTGATTTTCTTGCTCAAACCAGCCTGACTTCTGGACTGAAACAGAGACTGCAATCAAGAGAGCTTATCGTGCAACTGATAAAGAAATACTGGACAAAGCAGTTCATTTGGGAAGAGGAGGTTCAACTGCCGTTACGGCAATACTGATAGATGGTCAAAAACTGGTTGTGGCAAATGTTGGAGATGCTCGAGCTGTTATATGCAAGAATGGTATGGCAAAACAATTATCAGTTGATCATGAACCAAGCAAAGAGCAGCAGAACATTGAGAGCAGAGGTGGTTTTGTGTCAAACATTCCAGGTAACTAATAGTCTACCCTATATCACCCAAATTCTTGAGAAGTTTGTTTAAGTAGAGAACAATGCAAGAGAATTAAAATAATCCATCCCTGAAGCATATAAGATCAAAACACAAAAGCAACAAAATAAGTTATGCTCCTCATCTAGCTTAGTGTTGCATATGCAGCAACGAGGTTTCATGCTGAGTCTTTTTAGCTGTAAACGAGTGAACAATCTAACGAAATACATGTTTTTCTCTAATAAATAGAATACATAGGAATTGTTTTAGGCAATCAGGGATAAAAGCCTACCATTTTACCCGATAAATGAAAAGGAAGCCAGAAAGAAGTGGAGAGGAATTATGCATAAGCAACTAAATGTTCAAGGGGCATATATAATAACACTATCTAACTTGAACTTCTATCATGTAATTTCATTAATTGTTGTGTTTTCAGGGGATGTCCCAAGAGTTGATGGACTGCTGGCAGTGGCAAGAGCATTTGGTTATAAAGGCTTAAAGATGCATCTAAGTTCAGAACCAGATGTAGCAGTGGAGATGATAGATGATACAGAGTTTTTAATAATGGCAAGTGACGGGTTATGGAAGGTTGGTTTTTGCATTGGATCATAACGTTTATGTTGCTTGATCCTCCTATTTCTCTCCTCTTTGTATTCTGAATGAGCCTTGAATTCATGCTCTCTCTTGCTCATTTTTATCTAGGTCATGTCTAACCAGGAAGCAGTGGACTCTATCAGAAATAAAATGGATGCTCAATCTGCTGCCAAGTATTTGGCAGAGGAAGCCATCTCTAGAAAAAGCGAGGATGATATCTCTTGTATAGTTGTAAGGTTCAGCTCTCCCCGTTGCTAATAAAACATAACAGTAAATAAAAGCTTAGGTGCAGCAGCTGAGCCTTAGCATCTCCAGCATGTGTGTTTCCCTGTACTTCAGCAACGAAGATAACCTCCAAGCGTCAATTAGGCGATATACTTTTTGTACAAAATGTACGTTATGTTCTTGTATATAATTGTATACGGGGGTGTCAACGGTCCGGTTCTTAGTGTTGTAAGAATTAAGAACCATTTAATTTTACAAACAATGGGTTTAATCTCCCTAGTACTTAAATAATTGCACAAAAATCTCCTGCAAGCAAATAAATGCATAAAACTTCCCTATTATTTAAAACATAACATTAAAGCCAAAACATACCAAAATATCCCTGTGAAAATCCGGCTGACGTCATCAATCTTTACTTATAATTTTGGATTAAGGACAAATCGGGCTGACGTCATCCTATGTAAAATTTGTATTTACATATGACAATATAAAATTACACAGTCTTCTTAATTTATTTAAATTTAAATTTTCATATGAAATTTTTTTTCATAGGAAAATTTAAATTTATATTTTGTCTGGTGTCGTCAGAAAATTTTCAATCCCAAAAATTACTATGTAAATTTAAGTTTTTCAATAACTATATATATATATATATATATATATATATATATATATATATATATATATATATATATATATATATATATATATAATATATATATAAAAATACATTTACATATATTTTACATATAAATGGGTGTAGGAAATTTTCAATCCCAAAAGTTATTATGTAAATTTAAGTTTTTATAATTCCAATGACTATGCAAATATAGTTTTACATATATATATGACTATGTAAAAATACATTTACATATAGTCGGGAAATTTTCAATCCCAAAAGGGTAAAAAATGAAATAAGATAAAATGGGAAATAAAAATAGACCAGATTTTATCTCTTTTTTGGAAAACAGGGAGGTTGTTTAACGATACCTAAATAATAGGGAGGTTATGTGATATGGGTCGATGGGAGGGAGTTTATACTCAACCGAGTAAGAACCAAGGGGCTGAGCCTCATTTCTTGTTTAATGTTACGGTTTCTGTTTTGGTTCCGGTTCTTAAAATTGTGGAACCATATCCATAATCATCGGTTCCTAACGGATATTTCCGGTTCCGGTTTTTCATTTTGGTTCTTAAAAAATTCATTATTTACACACATTTTTTATTGGTGTTATTAAAAAAAAGTGTATTAAAAATACAAAAATACTGCACGAACGAGTCACTTTTTAAATATTGATATAAATAATGATGTCATTCAATAATAAGTTAAATAAAACCATATATTTTAAGTTGTAAATTATATTTTTATATTATTTATAACATTAAATACTATAAAAACTACATATTATAGTATTATACTAATAAATAAAATTTAGTAATATATAAAGAGGACTTCGCAGGTGTCGACTAGCAAAGTTGGTAAAACCTTTGGGTGATGATACCACGGAGAAGTGGGCTCGAATCCAAAGATCAAAGAGTTCTCGATCTCATTTAAAACAGGTTTACCAAACAAAAAAAAAAAAATGACTTCTAGGGTGCGTAGGGTGTACCCATGCGCAGGCATGAGAGCCCTTGGAAGTTGCTTTTTGGAGCAATACACCAGTACTCTTTGCCTAATCTAGTGGCCCACATTCAATTTCTCAGTCTCTCTCCAGCGCACAGTAGATTTACTCATATATAAATGAATGTTTTGAGTTTTTATATTATTTCTTTCAATATTTTTTTACAGAGAATGGGCTTGAAGCCCAATATTCCAATTTAATTACGGAAAAAAGAGATAGACTTTTCTAATTGTGTCAAAAGCCCACCTGGTCCATTTGCATGTAATATTACAAATTTGTCCCCTAAACAGAAATCAAAATTAGACAAATAGATAAAAAAACCCTAGTTCCCCCAAATTTCAAAATAAAGAACCGTAATGAAGAACAAAGCAATGATTCAAGTGATCATGTGCAAGCAAACACAAAATCAACTCCAAAAAAAAGGACAACCAAACGACAAAAATGTTAGAACCCAAATTTCATTGATAGTTTCACCATTTTGATATACTAGGATTTTCATTTTATGAAAAATTGGAAATAAATTAGTTAAAACATGTTGAATGTATTCATTGCAACATGAGTGTTGCATCGAATATACCAGGGTTGATTTGCACTATCACTTACCAATGCAACATGGATACTGCAATGTCAAATCTGACTTCAACATGAGTGTTTGGATCGAATGTAACATGAGTGTAGTTTGAGGTTTAAATTGGTGATGTTTGTTTGAGTTTTGAGGCATGTTTTCCACTGAAACATCCATGTTACAGTCAAAAAAACACTACAACATGAATGTTGCAGTGGGAATTTGTTGAAACAAGCTACTAAATCATTAATTTTCTTTCAGGTTATGCTGCAAGGGAAGGTCGATGTTGTTGGAAAATCTAAATCTAAATTGGGCCTTCCTAAACGAAGTAAGGATACAACTACCTCAACAAGTGTAAACCCAAAAACAAAAGGCAAAGAAAAGGTAGAGGAGAGGGTAAACAAAATTTGGTGAAAAGTGAGTTGTTGAGTTATAAGCCCAGTTTGAAGTCAATAGTTGAGATTGTGGATTTGATTAGAGGCGACATAACGGAAGTGCATAAGGAAAAAATGATGGATACACGGCTTGCAAGTCTTTTTAGTGTCTTTATTGATAATAGGTTGAATGTTAAGACTAAAATAAAAGCAAACATTGATGTTTGTTCAGTTTTGGAGACATACTCGGGAGTAGATGATGGGTTTTGTGTTCGGGGTAGATTGTTAGATTTACCCCGGAAGACGTTGCATTGATTTTTGGGTTGCCTTTGAAAGGGAAAACTATCGTGTTGTATCCAAAAAGTATATGAAAGAGTAACAAGTTAGAGTTTATGAAGATCTACTTTGGAAGAGAGAATTGAATGAAATCAAATTGTTAGGAGTAAAGAATGAGATTACAAGTATTGTAAAGAAGATTGGGATGGAAGACGATTTTGTGAGGTTGATGTCCCTATACTTTACTACGACAATCTTCTTCCCGAACCCAACAAGAATCAATTGGTCCTTTGTTCCACATATCGAAGATTTGAATGGGATGAGAAGAATCTCATGGCCGAAAGTAATCCATGCAAAGTTGATGGATCAGATAAGACGTAAAAGGAACAAGCTTTCAACGGTTTCTGGTTGTGTGGTTGCACTTTTGGTAGGTTTTGTTTTGTTTTGCAAATGAATTTTATTTCTAATACAATCCCTTTTGCTAATACTTTTGTTTCAAATTGCAGTATTAGTTGTGTGAGCATACAAAGATAATCACACCAATAGATGGATTTGAATCTGCCGAGCCTAGAGTTTGCAAGTGGAGCTTGGACGTACTCCGAGAAGCAATGGAGAAGTGTCCTTTAAAGGATGTGGGTCCTGAAAATGTAAGTCTCATGGTTTTGTCTAATTCTACTAGTATTGTGAGTTACTACAACAACATGGATGTTGTAGTGTCAAATGCCACTGCAACATGGATGTTGCTGTTTCGACCAAATATGATCAAAACACCAAGTGTTGATGAAAAAGACGAAGAACGTAGAAAAGTAATTAGAAAAATGATGGTGATCGGGGGAATGATGAGACTGTACCTTGCGGTTGCCTACGTACCCAAATTATCAGTGGGATCAAGTCTCAAGAACGTAGTTCTTAATGAAAAATAGTTTGGTATTTATATAGGTAGAGTAGAGAGTCCTTGTAGCTCAAGTAATCTTGTAGCTTGAGTAATTGTGATATACTATAACTTTCAACTGATAATTATCTCTTTGATAAGAAACGAATCTGGACATAAATCAACGTACATTAGTGGCAAGCCATGTGCCTAAGGTTCAGCTTTAGCCACATGAGTTAATGGGCCTGTACATTGATCCATGATATTGTGAATTGGGCTTTAGCCCTGTCGATTAAACGAATAAAGTGGAGACTCCTACCAATGGATGTTTGCCACGTAGGTGGGGGTCGAAACACCGCCCCCTCTTTGGCATGCGAACAAAGTTCATATGGCAAAGAAGAAAGAAAAATGAACGGAATTATAACGAAGTGTCATGCGAAAGGAAATGATAGGAAAATTGACTGCCGAGAAAAAAAAAATCGTGAATTATCGAGAACGAAAAAATGTCAAACTAACGTATACGAAACGCAATGTAATTAAATAAAAGATGGCCGAAAATGCATAGAAAAAAATAAAATATGCACAGAAATAAAATTGCAAAAGAAATCGATTGCCGAAAACTGTACCGAACGCGTCACGTAATAATACGAAATTTGAATTCGACGATGCATGCCAACGGAATAGCGATACTTGGATTATACCGTTAAAATTTAAACGTAGGGGCAGTTTAGTAATAATAAAAATAAAATGTAGTTAAATATGAATTGGACTCAAAGTGTTCGGATGAGATAAGAATTGAGAGTATAGATAAAGTTGGAGTTGGAGAAGAATCCCACCAGCACTGGAAAACCCGCGCGTAATCATATATAAGTGCTGGGCCGCATATCCCAATCCATAAAAAACACTGTATTCTCATCCAACAGAACAGACGCCGCAAGAGAAGTTTTGAAGCTTGTTCCGTCGACGCTTTGACTAGCCAGGTATGTTCTCTCACCATCAGCTCGTCTGCATCGATTTTTCCCTCGCGAATACCGCAAAAGTTAATGAAAAATTCAATAACGTGAAGCTTTTTTGTCTAGCATCTGTGGATATATTTTGGATTAATATCTGGCGATTCCTGCTCACACTACTTTCTGGCTACTACTGTTGTTCGACGTTGTCGTTGTGAAATCCATTAATAACTAAAATAACTTTTCACGATGGTGTTTTTTTTGTTTTGGGATGGGTAAAGGCTGTTTGCGTCCATATAGCTTGTGCCTTGTAGTAGCTGACACAAGAAAACTTTTTATCTGATTTGACTTTAAAGGAAAAAGAAAGTTTTTATGCTCGGTTTTCTCCTTGTACTTGTAGATTTTTGTTTAATCATTATTTCAGTGAGTAATTGGTATACGGGGGGCCATACATTTTTTTTTTTTTTTTTGCGTTTTTTTGGACCAGACACAGTTGATCCTCTTTTTTATTTGTCGGTTTTTGGTTGAGAATTTGAGAAATAAACACAGAACTTGGTGTTTTCTATCCCAATGAGGCTGAAGAGGAATCTTGATCAACACTTTATACAAGCTGCTGGTGATATCTTACCATTCTTTGTCGGTCATGAAGGTAAGCTAGTTCGGGCTCTCTTCACGAGCTGCTGTAGAGATGGTGAATAGATGAAGGCGCTGCTGTAGAGATGGTGAAAAAGAGGTAATGAAGATGCAGATGGCGCGCATGTTCAAAGCTTATGTTATCAAATACGATACGGTGCATCGCCGGTTAATGAAGGGCACCGTACCTGCTCTTTTTTACATGGCCCAATTGTATCCGGAATGAAATAACAAAAACATGATACGGTGCTTTGCCAGCACAGGAAGGGCACCGTACCTATGTTGCCTTGAGCTGACCCGGTTCACCCTTGTGGAACTAGTGCATCCGGTTTTTGAGCTATCTGACCCGGTTTTTTTTTTTGCGGGGTAGAAACGATCATTACACGGATGAAAGATAATCGAGAAGAAAAAAACTCGATGACGATCGGAGACTTGGTGAGGTGGAAAGAAGGTGACAGATACAGCGACTACCTGAAACCGCATCGATGGTCGCTTAAGAAAATACAGAAAATACTAGGACTCGAGAAATTTGAGATCGAAGAAGATGAAGTAGTAATGGCTTACACACAATTAAATTGTAGGAATACAATTCCGTTGAACAAAGAAATTGCGCAATTATTGGAGTGGTGGCAAATTGCACCGGGACAACTGCCAATATCGTTCTGGTTAATCTTTACGAGAGCGCACCGTTTACAAAATGAATTTAACTGAAGGTTTGGGGCTCAAGAAATCTTCGCGTTGATACGACCGAAAGCCATACTGACGAAAGGGTACATAAAATTTGAAGTTGAATTCAAGGATTCAAACAGAACTTTTAAAGGGTTCCCAAAAGTATACACCGGATGGGATAGATTTGTACGCTTATGAGGGAAGTGGAATCCGACAGAGTTTAAAGTGCCGAACAAATTTCGAGGTAAGCCAAAACATAAGTATTGAAAATTGTACTACGAGTAAACTGTTGACTAACACGAGTTATTTTGTGTCTAACAGAAAATGCGAGTACACTACCAGACATTGAATTGGACAAGGAAGTGGAGAACAACTTTCGTTTATTCTTTCATGAATGTTCTGACGAAAGATTGGTAGATCTGAGCTATTTCGATGATATTGTTGATTTCCAACACTATGGAGGTATTGAACAACAGCTCGATAAGTCCAAGGAGACACATAGTGAAATGGCGAAGAAGAATAAGATTCTCAGAAATGCAATATTTGGCAGCGATAGCGATAGTGAAAAAGAAGATGGAACGGAATTAACACAGCGAGAATTAGTTCTGAGCTTGCCAAACACAAATAGCGAATTGTACAAAAGAAGATGTTCCACAAGAAAATGGGCGAACGGAGACCAAGAGAGACAACCAACGTTACAATGTATGATGCCTCGAGGGACGAGACTACAATGCACAAAACAGCCCAGACGAAATAAAGTACATTCTCAACACAAAGAGGAAAAGGTATGTACCGTAGAAAACATATATATGTAAAAGTGTGGGGAGATGTAATATCTCGCTCTGGTTTGGTATATACAGGAAAAGAATGGCGGGGAAAAGAACGAAACCGTGATACTTACAAAAGATAGTGCAGCGAAGAACACAAAGTCGGTGAAAGAAAACAAACGGCAAAACAAAATGCAGGAGCAAAGAATCCAACCACCACTGGCAAGTACTGTCCGGGGTAATACTACTCATGGAGGAAAACCACAGAATCTGTTAACAGTAAGTGGACCGTTGACTTTTACTATTGCGTTAGGATGGTAAAGAAATTTATGTCCGACACTAAATCGATGAAATTGGTAGATGAAGCAAAGATGTTCAAGTCTGGACGACGAAGCGAAGGTATCACCAGAGACCACGCCAATGGAGGGGCTTGAAAAATATCAAAAGCGTGACGAATAACGGAGAACATCGGAGAATATGACGAAGCGGTGTCAATGATTTTCGATACTATGAACCAGGTATGATAGTATTTTTTTATCAGTTATTGCAAACTTATGTTTAAGTCTGAAAAATTGATGAAAACAAATATTTTTCGCCGCAGGTTAAAACGGTGGTAGTACGAGCCAAAGAAATTCATGGAAAAGTTGCGAAGAAAAGTATCCTTCCGAATGAAGTCAATGTCGTAGAAGAAATAGAGAAAGTGAAAATACTCAACCGAAAACTGGAAGAGGCAAACAAAGCCTTAAGCGGAACCAACAGAGAGTTAGAAGACGAAAACAAAAACTTAACCGAGCGGACGGAAGAAGCCGAGCAGAGATCGTACGAAGATTTTGGGAAAGCCTGTGAGATAATGGAAGAACACAAACACTTAAAAGCAGATGTGATAGAATTAAAGGCACTCGTGGCGACCAAAGATCAGGAACTTAAACGTGCGCAAAAAGAGGCAGAGAAAAATAACAAGCGAATGACCGATTTAAACGAGCGGCTTGGCCAAGATCACGTGCAAATGGCACATTGTGAATCGTCCGTAAGACAATTGACAGAGACTTTAATAGAAACGGGAGATGAACTAGAACGTGAGAAGATGAATTACAAAGATTTGTACGAGTTGTATATGCGAAAAGTTTGTAAGGAACCATTGGATTTGCCCAAACCAATGAACATGTGATTTTGCGTTGGTAATACCATAGAGCTAAAAATTATTTTTGAATAAAATAAAGTATGTGTTGGCAATTGAATATCATTGTGTTGTTAGATAACATACCTATGGGAAACTGACAATGTTGTTGAATTATATAGATGACACGAAATAGAATGAAACGCCCCCAATGCTAACTTTAAGCTTGCAAAATTAGATTGAGCTAAAAAATGCTCCGACGCTAACCCAATTTAAACGAACGGGTAACGCCATCGATGATGACATAGCGTGAGTAACTCGACTAAGCGAGCGTAAAATCATTCAATTTAGATTTGACGAAATTAAACGCGTGGTAATTTTGCCATATTTTGTCGAGCGATATTAACGACCAAGCGGCGTAAAAGTGTTCGATTTTAGATCGAATCTAAAATTAAGCGTGGTAATTTCGTCGAGTTTGTTGTAGCGATAATACGACTAAGCGGCGTAAAAGCGTTCAACTTAGACCCGAAATTAAACGTGGTAATTTCGTCCGATTTTGTTGTAGCGATAGTAACGACTAAAGCGAAAAAAGCGTTCAATCTTAGACCGAAATTAAACGCGTGGTAATTTCGCGGATTATGTTGTAGTGATAGTAACGACTAAGCGGCGTAAAAGCGTTCAACTTTAGACCCATCGAAATTAAACGTGGTAATTTCGCCGATTTTGTTGTTAGCGATAGTAACGACTAAGCGGCGTAAAAGCGTTCTTAGACTCTGACGAAATTAAACGTGGTAATTTCGCCAGATTTTGTTATAGCGATAGTAACGGCTAAGCGAGCGTAAAAGCGTTCAACTTAGACTGACGAAATTAAACGTGGTAATTTCGCCAGATTTTGTTGTAGCGATTATAAGGTTCGCTAAAACCAAAATCATACCATTGGAACTGAAGTGAAATAACTGCTTCTTTATTGATTACCGAGTCTTAAAAAATGCAAAGATAACAACGGAAAATACATGCCTGAACTGGAAACAAACTAAATATTGTATTATTTTATTTCTCCAGGATAACGGAAAAACACAACTAAAATCTACTTATAGAACTTGCGCAGATGAAACGCATTCCACGGCTTATCGAGAACATTCCCATCTAAATCTCGGAGAAAATAAGATCCTTTGGTGGCAGGGCGATCTATGATGTATGGACCTGTCCAGTTTTCTCCAAATTTACCGGAATCTATCAACCTCGTCTTTCGACAGAGTACCCAGTCATCTTTCTCAAATACTTTAAGTCGAACTTTCTTATCATATTTTCGTTTCATATCAGCTTGATAACGAATTAACTGTTGAAGACCAACATCTCTTGTCTCATCTATCAAGGCTTTGGCTTGAGCAAGTGCTTGATCATTAGACTCCAATTCCACGTTAGAAGTTCGTGTGGTTGGTGTCATCAACTCTGTAGGCAAGACCGCTTCCGTACCGTAAGCAAGATTAAACGGAGAAAATCCAGTTGAATGTTTAGGTGTGGTTCGATAAGCCCACATAATCGCAGGAAGTTCCTTAGCCCAATTTCCTTTGGGCTGTTGAAGTCGTCGCTTGAGCATTGCAAGAATGGATTTGTTAGTAGCTTCAGCTTGTCCATTAGCTTGAGGATGGTATGGTGCCGAGAAATTGTGATTAATCTTCAAGTCAGAACAAAATTGTCGAATTTCTTCAGCATCAAATTGTTTGCCATTGTCGGAAGTCAATGATGTTGTTGGAATACGAAACGACAAACAATGTCTCGCCATAAGAATTTTTAACATCCGAAGCATGGATCTGGGCTAAGGGCATAGCTTCAGCCCACTTGGTAAAATAATCAGTTGCGACGAGTAAGAAACGAACACTGCCAGGAGCTTTCGGAAGAGGACCGACGATGTCAAGACCCCACTTTGCAAACGGCCAAGGGCTCAATATTGGATGAAGTTCCGTTGCTGGAAGATTTCCCATATTAGCATATTTCTGACAAGGAACACACTTCTCAGACAAACGCTTAACATCCTTTTGCATGTACAGCCACCAGTATCCTTGTGTCATTGCTTTATGAGCGAGACTTCGCCCCCGGGAGTGGTTCCCACATAGGCCTGAATGAATTTCCGCCAGGACGAGCAAACCTTCTGCTCTACTGAGACAACGAAGCATAGGGTTAAGACTTGTGCCTTTGTGATAAAGTTGCAACAGACCATTTGAAGTCGATATGAGACAATATTTCCAAGCATCGCGTTTTACACGATCACCCACTTTATGATCGGGAGGCAAGATGTGATCATGTAAATATGTGATATAAGGAAGACGCCAGTCATCTTCGTCACAAGGTGTAAGTGGAAAACTTAGCTCTATATCAGGAACCTCTGGAGCATTGTCAGCTTCATGATCGTCGTCGGTATGGACCGAGACAATATCATTGACAGGATCATTGTGGTCATCTGATAGCATAAGTTGTAGATTAAGCGTTTTCTCTGCAATGATAGCTTGCTTATCAAGATCACGCTTGCGCTTCCGAGTCAGCACATGAGATATCAAATTGGCATGACGTGATTCCTCAGAAAATGTCTTGATGAAAAAACAACTTTGAGTGATGTACATATCGCGCACATCCTCGATGGACAGATCGATACTCGGTTCCTTTTGAAATTCAATGGTAATCTGGCGAGGCTTATCTGACTTAACTGCCGCGGATAAATATGCGAGAGAATCCGCATGTCGCACGTCATGACGCGGACGCTGCACAATACTGATAGAATCAAAATTTCGAGCAATCCGATGAATTAAGTCCACATAAGCCGCCATTCTATCGTCACGAGCTGCATACGATCCACCGAACTGGCTAGCGACTAACTTAGAATTTGTGAATAATTGTAGCTTAGTCGCCCCCAAGTGAAGAGCAGTGCGTAAGCCGCAAATGACAGCTTCGTACTCGGCCTCATTATTTGAAGCGTCAAAACCCAAACGCACTGACTTCTCAATTTTTTCTCCATTCGGTTGCAAGATTACACACCCAATACCGGAGCCATACTTATTATGCGAACCATCAGTGTAAACAATCTAACAATCAGCAGATACATCTGATAAGTATGACAAATCATCATCCCTGAGAGGTAATGGGGTGTTGTTGACGAAATTCTCTTCGTCTAGTAATGCGTCAGACATAAGAATATCCTCAATTGGAAAATCAGCCATTAGCGAAGCCAAAGCTTGTCCTTTCTCAGCTGTGCGAGTTTCAAACACAATGCTATAAGCGCTAAGGTAACTTTCCCATTCTGCGAGGCGACTTGATTCCTGAGCATTGCGAAAAAGCTTTCGCAGTAGATATTCCGTATAAACTTTGACGACTCGTCCCTAAAAATAAGGTTTAAGACGTAGGGCAGCATGAACCAAAGCCAATGCAATTTTCTCCACTCGAGAATATCTTGTTTCAGCAGTTGTAAGAGTCTTGCTAACAAAGAATATAGGACGCCCATCGCCACCGTTGACAAATAAGACGGCACTTACGACATGATCAGTGGCGGCTAAATACAGACCTATAGGCTGCCCCGTTGCTGGACTAGCAAGAACTGGAGGTTGGACTAAGTATGCTTTCAAATGATGAAAATGCAAGTTCACAGTCCTCCGTCCAAATTGCTGCGTCTTTCAATGTTTGGAAAAAAGGACGGCATCGATCAGAATACCGAGAGATAAAGCGATTTAGGGCAGCCAAGCGTCCTGTAAGTCGTTGAATTTCTTTCTTTGACGTCGGAGAAGGCATTTCAAGGACAGCTCGAATCTGATCCGGATTTGCTTCAATTCCGCGTCTAGTCATCATGTATCCTAAGAATTTACCAGATGATAAACCGAAAAGAACACTTAACCGATTCAAACGCGATGTTGACATTGAAAAGTCAGTCGAAAACAGCTTGCAAATCAGTAAGATGATCAGGTGCTTCTATAGATTTGACAACCATGTCGTCGATGTATGCTTCGACTGTCTTTCCAAGTAGGTCAGAAAAAATAGTGTTGACTAGCTTTTGATATGTGGCTCCAGCGTTTTTCAGACCGAAAGGCATTTACAGTAAGCGATGAAATGCCTTGGTGCGTAATGAATGTAGTGAACTCTTGGTCCTCAATGAATAACGGAATCTGATGATAACCAGAATAAGCATCCAAAAAAGACAAACGCTGGAAACCAGATGTTGCATCGACCATTTCAGATATACGAGGCAATGGATACGGATGAACCGGACAAGCCTTATTGAGATTTGTGAAATCGATACAAACACGTAATTTGCCGTTCTTTTTAGGCACTGCGACAACATTTGACATCCATGTTGGATAAGTCACAGGCCTTATAAAGTTAACAGACAAGAGGCGGTCGATTTCGTCTTTCACTTTCATCTTTCTATCGGGGCCATCCTTCGGGCTTTTTGTCGAACTGGTTTTGCATTGGGATCAATGTCGAAGTTTATGACAAGCCACCGAAGGATCTATACCGTGCATTTGCTCTATTCGCCAAGCAAACACATGATTATTCTTCCGCATTAACAAAATAAGCTTTTGTCTCTCCTCTTCCGGAAGTTAAATTTGAAATAAAAGTAGTCTCTTCGGGGAGTTGGCCAATTTGAACTTCTAAAAGTGGATCGACTGTCGGGGGTCCTTCAACATTTCTATTTGCAGAGTAAACTGAAGGTCCCGGATGCTGTAATTGCTATTTGACGGCGTTGGAACTCAGAATAGTTCGTCCAACAACTTCAGACTTCTTATAATCATCGAGAACATTGTCGTGGCAAATTAGAGATGCCAGTTGATCGCTGCGCACCTTACATACTTTTTTATTGAATTGGAACTTGATGGCTTGATGATATGTTGAGACGACAACTTCCATATAATGAATCCAATCTCGGCCAAGGATGACATTGTAAGGGGATTTACAATCCATCAATAAGAAATCAATATTGACTTCCTTCTACATAAGAGTGACCGGGAGAGACACCTTTCCAACGCAATGAGTAGCGGTACCATCAAAACCAACGATAGGCGCATTTTCAGGGGTGACCAAGTTATCAATAAAAGGAATACTGCGATAACACCCAGAAAACATGACGCTAGCTGAACTACCAGTGTCGATCATTATACGTTGTACACGCATACAACTGATATACGCAGTTATCACGACAGCATCATAATGAGGAACATGCACGCCCATTAGATCTTGTTCAGTGAAACATAATGGTTCATCTTCAATAGTCTCCGATAAAAACCTTCCACCGAAATTGATCCCGTTAACCGTACAAATTAGACGGATATTTGACTTTAGAGCGGCGAAAGCGGTTTTCGGTGAGTATTGGACAATGAATCAATGATGGCATGTCCAACCTTAATGACATTGTGATCAGTGATAGTTAAAGCTTGAGTTGTTAATGGGAAACTTGATCAATATGTGCAGAAGACTCAAGCTTTTCAATTCTTCCCCGCAAAGACCGACAATTCTCCGTCTCATGACCATAATCATTATGAAATTTGCACCATAATGATTTATCGCGAGTTGATTTAGTGTCGTCGCGCAAGGGAAACGGCGGAGTGGAGCAGACTCTCTTATGATTTTGTCGTAAACTACCGCATATTTGGTATTAAGCGGAGTTAATTCAAAATCAGTAAAAGGCTTTCCAGTCCTGCTCGTGGAGTCTTCTTTCTTATACGGAGGCTTCTGACTGGGTTGCTGTTGATCAAAAGTCGGATTCTTCTGTTTATTTCGCTGATCATTGAAATCCTTTCCTTTATTATCTTTGTCACGAGAAGTTCGAGCAGCCGTGTCGTCTTCAACATTGATAAATTGTTGAACTCGCTGGTATAACGCACGTCGGGAAGATGGAATATCCCGAACAAGAGAGTTGTATAACCCATCTTTATCAAACAAGATAGCTTCTTTAAAAGCGTAAACCACCATTAGATCGGATTGCTCAGAAATCTCAGCTGCAGCTTGGCGGAAACGCGCGATAAAACTACGGAGAGTTTCCTCACGTTGTTGCTTGATGTTGAAAAGAACTCGGACTCCATTTGGACGTTTGAGATTATGATGAAAACGCCTTTGAAACTTTTTCGGTTAAGTCCTTGAATCGACGAATAGAGCGGAGGTAATTCGCTAAACCATACCAACGCTTCCCCTTTTAATGTAGAAGGGAAAAGTTTGCATTTTAAAGCATCATCACCTCCCGATAAACCCGGTTTGTTTGTGAAATTAATCACATGAAGCATAGGGCAACCCTCGACATCATCATATTGATCAAACTCGTTGTTTGAAGTCTTTGTTATGAGTAGCCCTTTGACGGCGAGAGAAAATTTGTCCAAAATACCATCTTCAACCGCCAGATTTTCTAGTGTCGATTCAAAAGGATCATTTGTCGGAAGAGCTTTTTAATCATTTCTCGACACGTTGAGGAGTCATCAAACCAGATCTGTTGGATCGTGATCATAGTCGCGATGGCGCCCTATGGGAGCTTAGCGAGCGAGAAGAAAACGACGAAGATTCATCGTTTCCGTGTCGAGATGATTGTGGATGGTACGTTGGGCTTTCAGTACGATAATGTTCGGAATGATAAGAACCGCGTTGCTGAAGTGTTTCACCATACTGTTGGTTCCGATCATGAGTGCCATCATTATTCTGTTCGCCATTCGAATTCCTCGGGACTTGCCGAAAATTTGTAGGATCGTGGGGTGTAGTCGGACGATTATTAGCAGTAACTTGCCTACCGAGAACGTGACCAAGTGGGTGGAGATTTCTCGGCGGAGGTCGGGGAATTCGTCGCCCATTACTCTTAACTCGTTGATGGCTGTTGCGAATATCGCGAATCTTATCCTCACCACTTAAACGATCCCACACACTATTATGTCGTTGGCGTGTGTGACGTTGTAGTGTGACAGATACAACATCATCTACGAGTGGAGCGCGTCGTTTAAGATGGCCTTTGTAGTAATTATTATGTTTTGCGGACGATCTTTAACTTTTGAAGAAGTGCTTCTCGAGACATATGACTTACATTATCCGCGATCGATAATCTTTGGAGAATCGTCGAAGCAATAACCTCCTCACTGAATAATTTGGCACATTGGTGGAACGACGATTATTATAAGGTATTATCTTTGTCGGCCGCCAAGTTGTCCTTGACCATCATGTTCATGATGATCGTCAGTAATCACATCGGGACCTTGAGCTCTTCTAGTATGCGTCATAACTTTCGCAGAACGTGATCGAGGGTGTAGTATAAGAACCGCAGACGGCGCCAATTATGTTTCGACCAAATATGATCAAAACACCAAGTGTTGATGAAAAAAAAGGCGAAAGAACGAGAAAAGTAATTAGAAAAATGATGGTGATCGGGGAATGATGAGATCAGTACCTTTGCGGTTGCCTACGTACCCAAATTATCAGTGGGATCAAGTCTCAAGAACGTAGTTCTTAATGAAAAATAGTTTGGTATTTATATAGGTAGAGTAGAGAGTCCTTGTAGCTCAAGTAATCTTGTAGCTTGAGTAATTGTGATATACTATAACTTTCAACTGATAATTATCTCTTTGATAAGAAACGAATCTGGACATAAATCAACGTACATTAGTGGCAAGCCATGTGGCTAAGGTTCAGCTTTAGCCACATGAGTTAATGGGCCTGTACATTGATCCATGATATTGTGAATTGGGCTTTAGCCCTGTCGATTAAACGAATAAAGTGGAGACTCCTACCAATGGATGTTTGCCACGTAGGTGGGGGTCGAAACAGTTGCATTGTGAGTTACTACAACCAACATGGATGTTGCACTGTAAACTCTCACTGCAACATGGATATTGCACTGTAAAATTCCATTACAACATGGATGTTGCACTGTAAACTCTCACTGCAACATGGATGTTGCACTGTCAAATTCCACTGCAACATGGATGTTGCACTGTCAAATTGACATCAAATAAATGAGATTGCATGTTAGTTTTGAATTTTAATTATGTTTTTTGTGCACTATCTTTTGGTATTAGTCGAATTGGGCACTAAATCAAGCAAGGAGGAAAAATTGTTAGATCTTAACTTCAAAATTGAAAGAGAAGTTGTTTCAAACGAAGAAGTCATGCGAATTGAAAATGAAAACCTGAAAAGGTTAATTGATGAATAGAGATATAATCAGAAGAAAGACAAGGAAAAGGTCGAAAATCTCAAGAAAGAGGTCCAAGTTTTGAATGAAGAGAATACGAGGTTGAAGGAGGAGAAGAGCGAGTCGTTCAATGATACTTTTATAGATGATGAGAAGCAATCAGAGATTATGCAGTACGATGATAGTGTCGTGCAAACTGAAGAAGAAAATGAGATTAGCAAAAGAGGTCTGGAAAAAAGAATGAAGAAATAGGTTCATTGGTCAAAAGGGTAAAGAAGAGAACAATGTTGGAAACAAGAAAGGAGAAAAAACCTGTGGGCGGTGATAACAAGAGCCCCAAAAAGAGGAGAAAGGCAAAGAAAAAGAAGTGGATGCCAAACCTATAACTGTGGATGACTGGCCTACTCCAATAGTCGACCCAATGTCATTAAAAATGCCTGATGTCACTATAAGCATGACATGGCCTTATTTGGAGAAAAAAGAGAATAAGGTGGTTAAGCAATTTTTCAAGAATGCAAAACCAGAGTAAGTAACAAAGCTTAAGAATTATTGTTTTTGTTGATGTATTATACTGGTGCGTGCGGCACTTAATAAATTGTTTTTCTTTCATTTTTGTTTATTTCGTAGTACTATAGCGTAGGAAGATGAGTGGAAAGAGTTAACACTCAGGGCAGCGATGGTTATGGACCTCATGTTGGGGAGATTCGTAGATAGTCAGGTAAGGATAACAATTATAGCCTCACTACTATTTTAAATTTGATTAGGCTCAATAGCAAACATATAGATGAGTTTTGTTTTGCATTGGATATCCCAATGCAACATGAATGTTGCTCTACTACCTCACATGGCAACATAGTTGTTGCACTGTTACAGTGGCATCAAATTAATGAGAGTAATATGATAATTAGATGTTAATGATTATTAGTTTTTCTCTGCATATTATTAATTGGTATGGTCGATATTTGCAAAAAAATGTAAAGGGAGCTGAAAAAGAGATATTTTTCTTCGATTCTTGTCTTTGGGTAAAGTTTGAACTTGTACTATCTTTTATTCTCTCCAAACATTATTTTATAAGGAGTACGTCTAACTTCATACTTTCATTTGTATTCAAGACCTATGTAAGAGACAATCTCACTGCAAGTGTGGAATCACACTTGATTTCCGAGATAGTCTTTGGGCGACGACGTCATCTTATGCTTTTTCCCTATGATTCATGGAAAGTACAAGAATGACAAAGTGGGAAATCATTGGACTCTACTCGTTTATAACATAATCTCAGACAAATGGGCTCACTACAATTCAATACTTCCAAGAAACAAAGAAGACATTTGCTTACAAGATGCAGAACAATTGGTGAGTTGAACTTAAATTTTGAAATGTAAAGTTGAATTGTGTTATCTAGTATCTAAATGATTGATTTCACCTATATTGCAGCAAAATCCATGTGTCGCAAGTGATCAATGACAAAAGGCGTATGTAATGCTTAAAATTAATAAACCCTAAGCCAACGATAAAGTCTGCAATTTGCACATAACAAGATCTAAAGTCGTAAGTGATTGATGAATTACTTGACTTACTTCTATTGTTAAATTTTGATGTAGAGCCCTAGAGTAGTACGAATGTTGTAATAACTGTTCTTAATTTTTTTATGTGGCAGGGTTGACTGCGCACTCTACGTGTGTCTCTTCATAGAAACTTTGGCAGCTAAGGGACAAATGCCACATGCAGTAAAAAAGGAAGTTATGCACCGCAATCGGGGGTCCAAGGCATACAAAATTTTGTCTGACAAACCATGTTAGGTGCCGAAACATTAATGCAACATGAATGTTGCACTGTGAACTCGTAGTTATTTTGATCTTGTTGTTAGCTAGCTAGTATCGTAGTTATTCGGGTCGTGGCTGTAGGGTCCTTTGTCGGCACATTTTATGTAAAATTTCTTATTAGTGCTATCAGTTTGATGTTACTCCTGTACCACTGGCACATTGCAAGTCTTTACATTGCAAGTCTTTAATACATAAGAGCTTCTACCTTTAAAGGTTCTATTTTTTGTTGCTCTTGTAAATTTCTTACCACATTTCAAGTTATATTAATTTGTCCCCAACTATTGTAAGATATAGTGAATAATCCTCTATTATGAATCATGTGTATTTATTGTAAGATATTATCTTTGGAATCATATACTCATAATCAGGTGGTGACTTGTTCTTAAACGCTAGTATCCTATGTATGTTCACGTTGAATACCTTATGATAAAACATAAAATTAAATAGTCTACCTACGAAATGAACGATGAAACTCAAAACGTAAGTAAACTAAAACTAACTTATGTGCCTATGATTTATCAAAGTTTCTACTATCAATTCTATCGAAATAGAGTGGAGTAACAAATTCGTTCCACTCCTAGTGCTCTAGCATGGAATGTTTTCTAATCTAATTAGTCGGTCTTAAGTCAATGAGAGCTTTACGAAGGGTGTTATACTACGATACAATATGAAATTGATTATGTTGAATTTAAACTACGAATGCTATGGAAATATGATTGTTTTTGAATCTAGATAAAGGATTAGAGGGGAATTGAATCCACCTCGAATCCAACTTAATAACCTAACATAAATTCTTGTATCTCGATTCTTACGTTCTTACGGCAAGAATTTCGAGTTCTAATCCCTAGTGTTCATGGCATTTTTACCAAATACTAACTAGCATGTGAGGTCATCCACCCATTCTCATGGCGAATCACGACCTTCTAGAGTGGAATAGATTCTACAATGCTTCTACACTATACCACTAAGTTTTCATCAAAGCTTCATCAACCCCTCTAATGGAGGTTTTAGCCTTGAATCATTCCGCAACCATTTCCATATGAATCTAAACTAAACATAATATCAAGATTCGAAATTTACTAATCTAAATTAAACGATAATTAAATTCTAATTAACAACTAAGAAATGGTAACCAACAATAATTAAAACTAGATCTAATAGATTGAAATAACAAAAATCGAAATAACAAGAATAATAACTATTTTATTTATCTAATGAATGATATTCAATGATTCAAGAAATTAATCTAAAAACAAGAAATGAATATCTAAAACTAAGTTCTAAAACTCATTAATGGAGGCTAACTAATCTAATTCTAATCTAGGTCTAACTATCTACCATTAACAAAGAGTTAAGCTTTGGTTTTTATATGTTCAGATCCAAAAATCGTGCATGGGCTTGGAGCCATGTTTTGGGCCAGAGAATCAGGCCCTAAACCCAATTCTTTCAGTCCAAAAAGGCCTCTTCAGCTGCAGTTGGCTTCAACAGACTTTTCGTCCACTTCCGCTCCTCTGATTGGATCATGGCTTAAACCATTGGAAAGCTCTTTCCGAGCCGGTCGTTTTGACATAAGGTAGGCCCCATTCCGAGGTCTGAGTCCAAAGATACGGTCTGCGGAAATTCTACTGACTTTGTGTGCTGTTTCTGCCCGCGTTGACTTTGACTTTTCAGCTTTGACCGGGCTTTAGAAAGGCTTTGTCTTCTTGAATCTTGGCCTTTAATCACGGAACTCCTTAGTAACCGACCTTTGCTCCTTTATCTCGCTAAAGTGGCACATTTCTGCACATAATGGACTTCGAAGCCTAAAATGCATAAAAACACATAATCAGTGTTAACTCTTAATTATTACTCACATAATTGGTCTAAAAGTATGACTGTTACAGGGTTAAAACTACAGTTTTGGGCTCTTATCAAACCACCCCAAACAGCATTTTGCTTGTCCTCAAGCAAAGATGAGAAATTAGAATAAGTGACCAAAAATGGAGTTCTATCTACTTTTTTTGAGTGAGCGATTGCATTAACCATATCAACAAGGTGCCTTTAAACCACTAGGAATTCCCTAGTGGACGAAGTTTATAGCCTCGTGAGAGTTTCCCAGTGAAGGTACTCACAAACTTCATCTATACTACAACGACTAAGAAATAAAACTATTGTTTCCTTACTCATGCTCTAAATTAACTATACCTCTCACTAGCAATGCATATAGAGTAATCAAGTCGAAACCTAAGCTAATATATGCATAATAATCAATCTTCTACAATAAATATATATACAATGAGTAATACTATGAAATGCAATAGCAGGTCCGTTTCTGAAACTCGGAATAGTCAAGATACAACACTCTAATTTTTTTTCGAGTTTAAGTTTTACTCTACTCAAGCTTGATGGGCACACTTTACCTTACAATCTCAATGACACACAAGGAAGCCGGAGTCAATCAAACACATCTGCCACTTACTATCACACTAACCTATTCCTAATTGAGCTAGAGGTCTTTATTAGGTGTTTCGGAGATTAGGAGATGGTTTAAGAAGGAAGGAAATGGATATTCAAAAAGGACAAGTCTGAGATAAAAGAGTCTTCATATTATGTAACTAGAGAAAACCTTGTTATTTACTTTTGCTTCTACACTTTGTTTCCATCCTTAGCCATATTTTTTTTTTCCTTTGGCTTTTGACTCCCTTTTATTCTATTTTTTATTTTTTTCTATTTTTTTCTTTTCCTTGGATGGAACTTCTTTCCTTTTTCTGAAGCAACTAACTAATTTTTGTTTACACAGGTTTTTCTCTTCTTCTTTCTTCACTCATTCTATTCTCAGACTTATTCTAGATTGGGTAAGTTGAATTTTTTATTTTGTTTTGTTTTTGTAACGGGGTAAAGGAATTGTGGGTTTATGGAAGGCTAAAGAAAGGCTCGAGGGGCGACTAGCGGAAAATAATTCATAGGGTTGAATTTCGGCTATATCGATCCAAAGAGGGGCCTAAATTCGCTTAGGATATGGCATAGTGATCAAGCAAGTGGACGTGTGATTTCTCTATCCGGATTTTACTTCTCCCTTGTGTCATTTCTCAAATGTTTTCATTTCATATAAGGCTTTAGGCTATATTCTCACAGGATTTGTAGAATAAGTACTCTAGCCTAGATTTCATAAACTTACTACTAACAATCATAGATACTCATGTAATATATTTATAGATAGATGCAAAGATTATTACCTACATATTAACCTAAGTTTCTAAAAATTATTCTAATGCAAAAGCTACTTGAGACTTCTAGATTATTAAGAGCATAGAGAAGGAAAACAATACCAATATTCCTAAGTGTATAACACGAACTTATTTATTTATATTTTTGAAATTTTGACTAGAAAATAAATGCATATTATACCTATCTATATCTTAACAGATGTCTTAATTACACGTGTTTCTATGCCCCCCCCCCCCCCCCAACAAGAATCATGCTTTGTCCTCAAAGCATTTAAATAAAGAGGCTAGGAAAAATACCATTGAAGCATGGAAATTCAGGGAACATCGCAAAACAAGGTTAGACGCGTACTAATATAGGAAATAAAAACCGACGCGAACTCTATAAGAGTTCCACCCATTATGGGGTTAACAAGAATCAAATTGCTTGGGACATAAGCAGACACTAAATGGAATTAAAAACTTACCTTATCTCCCGGACATGCATATTATCTACCCAATAGCACCATGGGTCTTGTATTTTAGCGGGCATGGCAAGTCTAAGAACAAATGCTAGCAAGAACCATAAGCGGTTGCCAGCCTACGTGTGTGATCAAGAATGGAAAAACCAACACCCTACCCCCAAACAAATTTTTGAAAACAGGTTGTAAAAATTTGTTTTAAAACGTGGGTCTTTTAAAGTCAGATTCCCGAGACTTGCTAGATTACTATTTTTATAGCTTTAAACTTTTTTATTTTTTATGAATTAGGTTTAATATAAAGTAAAACAATAAGCAGTAAAGACATAATTCACACCATAGAGAAACATGACTCAAAAACCAAGAAAACATGCAAGAGTGGAAAACGTGAATTATGTGAACCGTGGACTTAGGATCCGGTACTTACAACCACACACTCCATAGGGAGGGCCCAGTTACCTGAATGGTGCATTCACCAATATATGAAAATGAAAGGAATTGCACCAAACACAAAAATTGAGTCGTTTATAGTCAGATACCCGAGACTTATCTAAATATATGTATGAATATGTAGTTTATCATATATCAACAACCGAAATAGTTGTGGATCGTTCCATAAATAAATATCACAGAAAACATATCCAAACACAATCAAGCACCAAGATTTCCTATGACGCAGCCTAGTAGAATGAAAGCGAAGTCGGATAGACTTATAACATAATCGAGCATGCACCTTATGTTTCATCTTTGAACGAGAGGGTGTCCTAGTGAATAAGTGTGGAAAAGTGAATGGTTGTGGAAGATATGGTGGATTGGGATAAGTTTTAGAGGGAAAGCATGGAAAAAATGAGGATGTGGGTTTAGCACAAAACTCATTCATGGTGTAGTTAGGGACTGTCTCAAGTCTGAAAATGAAGGTGTCAAGTGGTTTATCCTTGGGAAGTGTTTCGACCCCCACATATGTGGCAAACATCCATTATTAGGGGTCTCTATTTTATTCATTTAATCAACAGCCCAATTCACAATATCATGGATCAATATACAGGCCCATTAACTCATGTGTCTAAGTCTGAACCTTAGCCACATGGCTTACTACTAATGTACATTGATTTATGTCCAGATTCATTTCTTATCAAAAAGATAATTATCAGTTGACAGTTATACTCCATTACAATTACTCAAGCTACAAGATTACTTGAGCTACAAGGACTCTCTACTCTACCTATATAAATACCACATTATTTTTCATAAGGAACTACGTTGAAACTTGATCCCTAGAGAATAGATCTTGGGTACGTAGGCAGCCATTATTTGGTTCAGTTTCATCTCCCCCAACATCAAATTCCTCTGTTTCTTAGTGCGTTCTTTACCATTGCTCTCGTTGTGTTGAAGCAGGTTATTGCCGAAACATAATTGGCGCCGTCTGTGGGGATTTTAGAATTCATTATCACGTGAAACAATCAAGATGGTAAGCACAAGAAGCAGACCAAATAGTCGACATATTCCTCCTGCTAATAATACTCGCAACCATCGAAATTCAAATCGGCCAATGCAAGAACCGTTGAACAATCAAGTTGCTCCTAGTGGTAGGATCAATTCGCAACATACAACTGTAGCAGCAGCGCCACCGCCGCCGCTACCGCAAACGGCGGTACAAACGCCTCCGAAAAAAGGCGTCGCGGAAGAAAGTATAAGGAAAAACTTCATCCCAGACTGGACCGACCTAACAGGGAAGGCCGACCTCGCAGATTTGCGGAAAATCGCCATCTTAGACAGGTCCTTCCAGACAGGGAAAAAAGGCGTCACGGAAGAAAGTATAAGGAAAACCTTCATCCTAGACTGGACCGACCTGACAAGGAAGGCCGACCTCGCAGATTTGAGAAAACCGCCATCCCGCATGTGTCCCGACCGGCAGGGATGGAAGGTGTCTGAAATAAACTAGAGGGAAGACCACAATCCCGCACAAACTACCGACCTAGATAGGTTGGTTACACACAAAAAAAAGACAATCACCGGTCCGGACTCGAAAGTGTGTACCGCTTAAAATCTCTAACTCTTGTAAGAGGTAATGGCGGTGTCATCTTCCACATAGGCTCTACCGGGCGCCTGCATGCGTTTAAATCTTCCGGGTGAAATGAATTTCACTCTTCAATACATTTTTTCCGATCTGGCTGGAAAAATAATGGAGGCTTATATCGATGATATAGTCGTTAAATCGAAGGATACGGTGATCATCTTTCCGATCTTTAACTTGTTTTGATAGGCTTAACAAGTATAACATGAGACTCAATCCCGCCAAATGTTCTTTTGGGCCTCTCTTCGAAAATTTCGGGATACCTCATGACTCGTAGAGGTATTGAGGCTAATCCCGATCGATATCGCCGTTATTGATATGCCATCACCCAAAAAATAAGAAGGAAATTCAATGACTTTATCGGTCGGCTTTGCCGCTTCTTCATAGATTTATTTCTAAATATTCCGATCGTTGTCATCCCTTCTTCCAGACTTTAAAGGGGGCGGCAACTTGGAACGTTGATTGTGAGATGGCATTGCAACAATTGAAGAAATACTTGGTCAGTCCTCCTATATTCACAAGTTCTTCAACGGGTCAACCTATTGGCATATACCTAGCAGCTACAACTCAACTCGCCGTTAGTCTTCGTTCTTTTCGTCGATGATGGTAGACCCGTCTTTTTTATCAGTAAGACGTTAACCAGAGCTGAGTCTCATTATTCAAAGATGGAAAAAATTGCACTTGCATTGGTTCATGCCGCTCGTCGGTTAAAACCATACTTCAGGGGAGGTTGGTCGAGTTTATAATCGAAAGTATCCCTTTACGCAAGATCTTTTCGTAATGCACAAGAATCAAGCAGATTAGCCGAATGGGAAAGTTATCTTAATGCATATAGCATTGTCTTTGAAAGTCGCATTACTCTTGAAAAAGGACATGCTCGCTTCTTTGGTAGCTGATTTTCCGATTGATGATTCTCCTATTGACGATTTTCGCGCGGGGAAGAATCTATGGAAGACATGCCGCCAATAACCGGGCGGCGAAGACCAACTTGAAAACGCAATTCCTAAACCCATGACCTATGTATTGTTTACTCGGATGGCTCCCATAGTAAAACTGGTCGGAATTGGATGTGTTTTGTTAAACCCGCGGAGAGAAAAGATTGGGAAATCAATGCGACTTGGCTTCACCGCTTCAAATAACGGCCAAGTATGAGGATGCCATTTGTGCCTTGAGAACGGCTTTTTTGACAAAGCTCCAGCTCCGGTTATCTGATTCTCGCCTTGTTGCAAATCAGTTTGGTGGGTCTTTTGAAGCAAGAGATGAGCGTATGGCGGCTTATCTTAGTTTGATACATAGTCTTGCTCGACAATTTGATAGCATCTCTATCACTCAAAGACCCCAAAATGACTTACGTCATGCAGATTCATTGGCTTATCTCTCCGCCGCCGTTAGAAGCGAAGGGCTTAACACATCACTTTTGCAATCATCTTTTCGTCAGTCTAAGTTTGAACGTTTTTACACTCGCTTACTCATTACTATCGCTACGACAAAATCTGACGAAGTTACTACGTTTAACTTCGCTAGTCTAAGTTTGAACGTTTTTACGCTCGCTTAGTTCGTTAATATCGCTACGACAAAATCTGACGAAGTTATCGCATTTAACTTTGTCAGTCTAAGTTTGAACGCTTTTACGCTCGCTTAGTCCATTACTATCGTTAAAGAACAAAATCGACGAGGTTACCACGTTTAGCCTTCGACCTAAGTTTGAACACTTTTATATGCTCGCTTAGCCTAATTTTGTAAAGTTAAGCACGATTGGGGTGTTTTTCTCTACATGGGGGCGCCTCGCTCTATTTCATTTCAATTACATAAATCTACAACATTGTCGGTTTTTTCCTTGGTATGTTATCCGACACAACAACAATATTCAATAGCAAACCCATCTTTATTTTTATTTTTCATCAAAAGAACTTTTAGCTCTATGGTATTACATTCACACAATTACCTAATCAATTGTCTCTATCAATTGTCTTACGGTCGCTCTATTAAATCTTCGTTTTCTTCTTCGAAATCTGCATTTGTTTCGCTAGCGCTTTCGGTTAACTATCTTCCGATTTTTTTAAACATTGTACCGATCTTTCTCCGAAAAATTTTCCGAGCGAAAATTTTCGTCAGCATCATTATTTTTTCTAAGGCATTCTGCCGATCTTTTTACGCCGTCAGCTTCATTATTTTTTCTAAGTCATTGTGCCGATCTTTCTACGAAAAAAATTTTGACGAAAATTTTCGTCAACGTCGTTATTTTTTCTAAAGCATTGTGCCGATCTTTCTACAAAAATTTCGAAAATTTTAAAATCAACGTCGTTATTTTTTTCTAAGGCATTCTGCCGATCTTTTCTGAAAATTTTCGAGCGAAAATTTTCAAATTCCTTCCATTATTTTTCTAAAGGCCAGGTCGATCTTTCTACGAAAAAATTTTAAATTTAAAATTTTCGGTCAACATCGTTATTTTTTTAAGGCATTGTGTCGATCGTTCTCTTTAAAAAATTTTCCTGTTTTAAAAATTTTTCGCCGCCTTCATTATTTTTCTAAGGTATTGTGCCGATCTTTCTCTGAAAAAATTTCGAATTTAAAATTTTTTTAACAGCGTCGTTATTTTTTCTAAAGCATTGTGCCGATCTTTCTATGAAAAATATTCCGAGCGAAAATTTTCGTCAACTTCATTATTTTTTCTAAGGCATTGTGCCGATCTTTCTACGAAAAATTCTCCGAGCAAAAATTTTCGTCAGCGTCATTATTTTTTCTAAGGTATTCTGCCGATCTTTCTACGAGAATTTTTCCGAACGAAAATTTTCATCAGCTTCATTATTTTTTTTCCTTAGCGAGTTATGTTTTTGTTGTGTTCGTCCACTGTTCCAAGTTACGGAGCTTATCACTTCCTAATCTTCATTATTTTTTTTCCTTCGCGAGTTATATTTTTGTTGTGTTCGTCCACTGTTCCAAGTTACGGAGCTTATCACTTCCTAATTTGGATTTAAATTCGTGCTTATCACTTCCTAATCCGGATTTAAATTCGTTGCATGAATGTGGTTATCACTTCCTACCTTTGTTTGCTTAATAGCCCAGGTTTAGGAATCTTTGAAATTCAAAATGTGGTTATCACTTCCTACCTTTGTTTGCTTAATAGCCCAGGTTTGGGAATCTTTGAAATTCAAAAATTAATTTGTCCATGTGGAGACTCGAACATTGTTCACCCCTCTCACCAACTAGTGGGTGTGCCACTACAACCCAACCACTTTCTTGAAAGGAATCTATTTTTTTTTTTTTTTTTTACTTCTATTAATACTAGATCTGCCAATCCGGGTTAAAAATGGATTTTCTTTATCGATTTTTTGTCACCTATTTTACTTCTTGCTTCCCCCTCTATCAATTAATTACATTGCAGCCTCATATAAATTAGTTTAAAATTATTTAACGCACAATATTTCAGGCATTTTTTTCGACATTCCATTTTTCTATCATTTCCTTTCGATGATACTTCGTTATACACTCACGCCTTTTTTTTCTTATTCCATTTTTCCTTGCTTTTTTTCTCTTCTTTGCCATGTGAACTTTGTTCGCATGACAAAAGAAAGCGATGTTCGACCCCCGCGTCAAGTGCAAACATCCATTATTAGGGGTCTCTATTTTATTCGTTTAATCAACAGCCCAATTCGCAATATCATGGATCAATATACAGGCCCATTAACTCATGTGTCTAAGTCTGAACCTTAGCCACATGGCTTACTACTAATGTACATTGATTTATGTCCAGATTCATTTCTTATCAAAAAGATAATTATCAGTTGACAGTTATACTCCATTACAATTACTCAAGCTACAAAATTACTTGAGCTACAAGGACTCTCTACTCTACCTATATAAATACCACATTATTTTTCATAAGGAACTACGTTGAAACTTGATCCCTAGAGAATAGATCTTAGGTACGTAGGCAGCCATTATTTGGTTCAGTTTCATCTCCCCCCAACATCAAATTCCTCTGTTTCTTAGTGCGTTCTTTACCATTGCTCTCGTTGTGTTGAAGCAGGTTATTGCCGAAATAGGAAGTATTTGTTTACTAGGTGGATTTAAAAAATCATGAAGCACAGGAGAAACTAAAGGATCGAGTGCAAACTCGAGGTTCCTTTGAAAAGGTGGAGGGTAGGGAATATTGGTGATGGAAGGTGAATGATTCTCAGCTAGAGCTCTCAAGTCCATATCATCAGAAATCTTGATATATGCAAGACATTCCTCAATAGGTGGGTCAAAAGGATCATTGGGATAGAGATTGAAAAATTCATCTTCCGTCATAGCATCAAGGGATGAATGGTTGTTGGCAAGGGGGGACTCGCGAAGTGGTAAAGAAGCGGTGCAAAAGAGTTGCAGGAATTCTTCTTCGATTTCGTCTACTACCAGGGAGTCATTGTTAAAGTCGGAATTTCCGAAGGAAAGGAATTTGTTATTTGGTTTTTCCGGAAACATGTTTTTGAAGTAATCTTGAGCTAAGCTCTCGATCATGCTAACCTCGCCATTTGTAGATGAATCGGGATATCGCGGTCCTCGTTTTGAAAACATTTACCTCACGAAAGATGGCCAAAAGGACAAGGACATCGAACCATCGCGTGGCAGTTTATGGCTGCGTTAGCGATGTAGAAGGGACACCCTAAAATGATAGGTACAGAGTCGTTAGTGACTTTCGCGGTCGAGGATAACGAAGTCGGTGGGTAGTAAAATTTTGGACTTTAACCAAAGACGTTTTCAACCACACCCTTAGGATACTTAATAGACCCGATCAGCTAATTGCAATGTCATTTTAGTAGGTTGCATCTCCTCTAGACCTATTTGTTTATACAAATAAAGCGGGAGTAAGTTAACACTAGCCCCCGTGTCTAGTAGCGGTCGTCGTGTGAGAATCTCCTAAGGTGCAGACAAGATAAGGCGACCGAGGGGTCCTTGTACTTAACAATTCCATTATTTTCGGATAAAGTTGGGAACTGTTCAGGTTAGAAAGGCGCCTTTAGGTATGTTGGTCTTACGCCTAGTAGTGCACAACTCTTTAAGAAACTTAGCGTGGTTAGGTAGCTTTTTATAGCTTCGAGAAAAGGAAGGTTTATCGTTAGATTTTTGAAAACGTTCCTAATCTCCTCAAAGTTAGTATCCCGGTTAGCATGGCTAATTTCGAGGAACGGTGGTTTAAGCTCTATATTTAGCATATGGCTCGACTTGATGTGTAACCTTGGCTTTGTTTCTTAGGTTGTGGTTTAACCGGTACCTCTAAAGTGGTAGGTTCTTGAGTTTCTATTCGGTATCTAGTTCGATATCCTATGCAAGGAGTATGATGGGGTAACTATAGGCATAGTTACTTTGTTATCAACCACTCTTCCGCAACGTAGAGTGGTGATGGCATTTAGCTCACCTACGGGTTGTAGTTTCCGTACTAGTATTACCGTTTACCTCAAAGGCGTGTTTTCTTTGTTCTAGGGTTGGGTATCGCCTTGGCCGGAAACGCCTTTTGGTTGGGCTTTCTCTTGGGCTAACTGTTGGTTTAAATTATTAACGGATTGTAGAATGTGTTGGTTAGATTGAGCCATGGTTTGGAAAAGTTGTTGGCTCACTTGTATGAAGGTGTCAAGACGATCCGGTTGTGTGGGTGTAGTAGTCACGGGTGGTGTGGATTTGGAACTATCTCGTTGATTATTTATGGGCGGATTGTGATAGTTATTATTTACGGAATGATACCTCTATTAGCATTATAATTATTATAACTACATTGACCTTGTGCTTGACCTTGTCGAGGTTGCGCGCTTGGTTGTTATAATTATTATAATTACCCAGATCTGTCCTTGTTGTGGTGGAGCTTGGTTATAACGTGCGTTGGCCTAACATATTGATTATTGTACCACTGTAGGTGTGACTTATTGGTTATTTCTCCAACCGAAGTTGGGATTTTGTCTCAAAGGGCGTTAGGTTCACTATTAATGGAACAAGAATGTTCATAGGCTATAGGGCGATGGGAGTTAGGGATGCTCGTAACTCCAAGCCGAAACTACATGGATTTGAATTTACATTCATGTGGGGATAGGCTTTTTGTTGTCTGAAATGGCCTCTACCTTTTTGTGAGGGATTCAATTAGAGTTTTAAGCTCGGGATCTGATTTGACCTCAAACATCTTGGTATTTTAACTGTTGAAGAAGAACTAGCTTGATTTGGAGTAATCGTCACTACCCCCCAATTATTATTACGCTTTAGTCCGATCTTCCAAAAAATTTATATGCCTCGAGGCTCCTTTACTTAGGAAACTACCCCCATTCATTATGTCTAGGACTTCTTTATGGTGGTGTAGAAGTCCTTTGAAAAGGCACGAACTAACGTGTCTTTGCTAGGTGATGGTGTGTACACTCTATAAGGAGATCGGTGAAACGATTCCAAGCCTCGAAAATGATTCATGAGGATTTCGCCGAAAGAAGTGAATCTTGGAAAGCATTTCATCCGTCTTTTAGGGGGTGGGTAAAAATGTTCCATAAACAAATTTGAACAAGTTTGGCCCACGAGTCCATTTAATTAGGGCTTTGGGCGAGTTAACCAAGACGCTGCCTTATCGGCTAAGGTGAAGGGAAATACCCTCAATTTAATTTGTTCCGTACCAACCGTAGGATGATGGAATGTTGTAAGGACTTGTTCAATCTTACGCATGTGTTGGTAAGGTTTTTCATGGTCTAAACCATGGAAAACGGGTAACAAATTAAATATGTTTGGGGGAATTCGAAAATCCCCCACTGGGTCTGCTAGAACGATGCAAGATTTAGGGCTATCGCTCAAGGCTTTGTAAAAGTCGGAGAGAGGAGTCTCTCTTTCTTCAGCCATTATGTCCGGTGTGGTTGGTGGAATAGTAGCTAGAGGTGTAGTGATTGGTATACTCGATAGATTTGTTTGTTGACGCTGACTGTTAATTACGTTCGGTGTTTTTCTCCGACCAGACCTTAATCTCATGCAAGTCTAAGTCTAAACACGACAACACTCCAAACAATCTTGATATATTAATATGAACCTCTAACTAGAGATGCGAGGTATGGAAGAAAGGAATACCTGATAGCGTCCTTGCTTCGCTTATGAATAGCATCTTGTTTACGCGTGTTCAGTGTAAATAACAAGTTAGAACACTGAAAAACTTAAAAATCGAAGTTCGAAACAAACCTGTAGAAATCCGGAAAATTTGGCTTAGTGGTGTATGCGCAGAGAATGTGATGTCGCTCCATGTAACTTGAAATTCCAGTGTTTAAGGTATGGTCGTGCTTTCGTGTTCAATAACTTAAAGGGTCGCTTAGAATGGGGCGGCTCAGAATGGGGGCGGTCGCGCTCCGTGTTCCAGGCTATAGGACGCAGGTGCGCTCCTTATAGGCGCGATCGCGCTCAGTGTAATTTTGTCGCGGAATTTTTCAACGCTGAAACGGATAACCACAGTATGAATCAAACAAGGGTGGGTGGGTTTAATGGGACTTAAAAATGACTAATTCTACTATGAAAACAATGCTAAAGTGAACTAAGATGGCAGCGGCGCCATTTGATAAAACATAAAATTAAATAGTCTACCTACGAAATGAACGATGAAACTCAAAACGTAAGTAAACTAAAACTAACTTATGTGCCTATGATTTATCAAAGTTTCTACTCTCAATTCTATCGAAATAGAGTGGAGTAACAAATTCGTTCCACTCCTAGTGCTCTAGCATGGAATGTTTTCTAATCTAATTAGTCGGTCTTAAGTCAATGAGAGCTTTACGAAGGGTGTTATACTACGATACAATATGAAATTGATTATGTTGAATTTAAACTACGAATGCTATGGAAATATGATTGTTTTTGAATCTAGATAAAGGATTAGAGGGGAATTGAATCCACCTCGAATCCAACTTAATAACCTAGCATAGATTCTTGTATCTCGATTCTTACGTTCTTACGCAAGAAGAATTTGAATTCTAATCCCTAGTGTTCATGGCATTTCTACCAAATACTAACTAGCATGTGAGGTCGCCCACCCATTCTCATGGCTTAATCACGACCTTCTAGAGTGGAATAGATTCTACAATGCTTCTACACTATACCACTAAGTTTTCATCAAAGCTTCATCAACCCCTCTAATGGAGGTTTTAGCCTTGAATCATTCCGCAATCATTTCTATATGAATCTAAACTAAACATAATATCAAGATTCGAAATTTACTAATCTAAATTAAACGATAATTAAATTCTAATTAACAACTAAGAAATGGTAACCAACAATAATTAAAACTAGATCTAATAGATTGAAATAACAAAAATCGAAATAACAAGAATAATAACTATTTTATTTATCTAATGAATGATATTCAATGATTCAAGAAATTAATCTAAAAACAAGAAATGAATATCTAAAACTAAGTTCTAAAACTCATTAATGGAGGCTAACTAATCTAATTCTAATCTAGGTCTAACTATCTACCATTAACAAAGAGTTAAGCTTTGGTTTTTATATGTTCAGATCCAAAAATCGTCCATGGGCTTGGAGCCATGTTTTGGGCCAGAGAATCAGGCCCAAAACCCAATTCTTTCAGTCCAGAAAGGCCTCTTCAGCTGCAGTTGGCTTCAACAGACTTTTCGTCCACTTCTGCTCCTCTGATTGGATCAAGGCTTAGACCATTGGAAATCTCTTTCCGAGCCGGTCGTTTTGACATAAGGTAGGCCCCATTCCGAGGTCTGAGTCCAAAGATACGGTCTTGAAGTTCTCACGACTTTGTGTCTTTGTTTTACGCCCGTTGACTTTGACTTTGACTTTTCAGCTTTGACCGGGCTTTAGAAAGGCTTTGTCTTCTTGAATCTTGGCCTTTAATCACGGAACTCCTTAGTAACCGACCTTTGCTCCTTTATCTCGCTAAAGTGGCACATTTACGCATTACATAATGGACTTGAAGCACGAAATGCATAAAACACGTAATTAGTGTTAACTCTTAATTATTACTCACATAATTGATCTAAAAGTATGACTGTTACAGGGTTAAAACTACAGTTTTGGGCTCTTATCACCTTATCAACCAGTTGCTTCCTAAATTCTAAGTTTCTAACAAATGGGCCGGTTTAGCTTTGTCTGCATTATGAGTACATGATTCCAAAGACAAAAACACCAAGTTTAAATGGAAGCATCAAACTATGTAGTTGTAGTACATAGCATGGCACCTGTAAAATGGAGAAGTCACATTTAAAAGAGATGGGTTCAATGAGTCTCACGCATTACGATTGCATGCAATATGAATGTTTCACTCTCAATTATGACTGCAACATGAATGTTGCACTCTCAATTACGACTACACAAACTGCAACATGAATGTTACACTCTCAATTACAACTACAACATGAATGTTTCTCTCTCAATTACGACTGCAACATGAATGTTCCACTGTCAATTACGCCTGCAGCATGAATAATTTTACAGACTATAAATTTCATTATAACAAATGAAAAATAAAACAAACCGACTAGCGAATAATCTCAAATAAGTATCAACATTCCATAAAAGTATACAATGAGTATCAATTTCTCATTAATAACTGTCAGAAGACCAAACTTAATCTCAATTAAGATAACTAAAAACATATGGTTTGCCGAGAACATCAAAACTGATTATAGACTAACGAATCACATTGGTGCTTTCAATTCTTTTCTTCTTGGGTCTACTAGAACCAATCTTCGGACTACACGGATAAACCGCAGGAGAATCAGGCATACATCTTGGCATAGAACCATTCAAAACTGGCTTGATAGAATGTAAGTAACATTGCCTGAATGCGATCACCGTATATCCTTCATCAATGTAGCCATAAAAGGAATCACCCTTACTACCAATACAGGCGATAGCATGTATGCAAGGGAAATTATCGATACGCCAATAGTTACAAGTACATGTTCTATTCATCAAATCAATTGAATGAATAGCGTCGCTATGAACTAGAAACTGATTTTCATTGGATCTAACCACCCTCAAAGTCCTTGTAGCTTCAACCTTGCTAGCCAGTACTATCTCCATTTTTGGACATAAAACGGAATTCCATTTCATAGACTCCTCCAATCTGTTCCAACTCATTTCCATCATTTTTTTCATGATTCCAAAAAGCATAGGAGTAATAGGCAGGAAGCGCTCCTTAGTGATCCATGCATTGAAACATTCAGCTAGTGTCGAGCACATCTCACCGTATCCGCGGAAGTATGCATTTGCCCAATTTTCCAATCTAATATCTGTCAAAAACCTTTGCACAGGAAGACCGCCATATTTCTTCAACTTTTCAGCACAAGTAAAAAATTCATGATGAGAAGCTGCATAAGCACGATCAGAAAATAGCTTCACAACATATTTCCTCAACTTGTTATCTTTACGTATATCATAACCAATATTGTTCTTCAAGTGTCAAAGATAATACGAGTGAAATGACCTCGGAAACACAATTGGAATATTTTTAACTAGTCCAACATGCCGATCACTCAAAAATGTCAAAATTCTCTATCACTTGAAATAAGAAGTTTCAATTGTTCTAGGAACCAAAACCAATTTGCATCAGTTTCAGTAACCACTATAACAATGGCCAATGGAAAAATCCCTTCAACAATGAACAAAATAGAAAATAAAAATAAAAATGGTTAGTCTCATATGCATTAACAAACATTATAGTTAGTTAGTAAGCTTCTCAATAACAATATAATACTATTTCATGTTTATATAGATAACAAATAATCAATGCATTCTAAATGATATACTACGTTACCTTGATTTCCATTTTTGGCGGTTGCAACTAACAAACATTCCTTATGCTTATTCTTCAAAAAAGTACCATCTAAGTACATTATAGGACAACAATGGTTAAAACCATAGCTGGAAGCCTCAAAGTAGGGGTGGGAATTTGGCCCTAACGACCCTAACCCGGCCCTGACCAACCCAACCCTAAGCCCTATAAAGCCCTCACAACTAAATCCCTCACAAAGTTTACGGCAGGGCTGGCTCGACCCTAATGCCTTCTTGGGCAGGGCTAAGGCTAAGGTTCTAAAACATAGGCCCGGCCCTAATTCAGCCCTCATTAGCCCGACCCTAACCAAGCCTTAACCAGCACTATTTCACACTTTCACTATAAATACACATATCATAATTGTTCAATTCTTTGTTAAATATTTTCAATTAAAATAATATTGTCTTTTGTAATTTATCACTTACACCCAAGGGTACTTTCAATAACTTGTCTTATATAACAAAAACTTGTCAACTTAGCAACCATGAAGAACAATGAGCACTAGCCTAATAAAAAATAAAACTTTATTCATTTAATCATCAAGTCAAAGTTCAGAATTTATTATTCTCAATTTCTTTTCCCACTTACTTCTTATAAATTATATTTTTATTCACATCCAAGCCAAGTCTAGAACTAAAGGTTTCCTTCCACACCATTAAAGCGAAATACAAAGTAGACATTTGTAACATAGAAACCAAAAAACAACCTTTGTTAGAAAAATGACATTTGTAATCTCAAACATTTCTCCATCACTTGTTCAAAAACCAATATTTTCATTTCCACATATACAGCTTGAATCACTTTTAAATTAGCAGAAAGGTAATATTATATTTGTTTGAATCTATTATGGAAACAATTTATGATATTGGAAACAGTTTAACAACTTCCCTGGCCCTTAACCAAAGCTATTATGTTTCTTCTTTGTATCTATTACTTCTTCCTTTAAAATGATAATATAATTATTTGTCTATGTATTTCAATGTTAAATGTAATTTTAGTGAGGTTTGAGTACAAGAAATAACAAATTCCAAACTCTCGATGTACTTTAGTTCATTAGATTGTGGATGTAGATTTTAAATTGTTGGACTTATCTAGGATTATTACTAGATTGGTGGGACTTTGAGTTTGTAGATCATTGTACATTTTTGTAATATAAATGAGTTTTAAAACTGATGTAGTAAAAAGAAGAAAATATATAGGTCCGGCCCTAAAGCCTTTAAAGAGGGCTTAGGATAGGGTCAGGGCTTGAGATTTAGACTTGTGACCTGGCCCGACCCGACCCTATACTGACTTTAGGGTCGGGCTGACCCTGCCTTAATATCTGAAGGGCTTTAAATGTTTAGGGCCGGGCTAGCCCGACCCGATCCACTGCCCACCCCTACCTCAAAGCATATGAACATTCTTTCAAACTTTTTTGTAGAGTCATTATCCAGAATAACGCGACTTCAAAGATTACGTACTTTCTACGATTGCATTCTTTAACCATTTCAACTAGTGAAAACACAGTCCATCTATACCATGAATCTCCTCCAAAGCCATCTTTTTAGCCGTGTACACATAGTAATATATAATGTCAAGCCTGTAGTCAGTCTTGAACGTAGTCATCAAATCTCTTGGCTTTACCAAAGGCATACCGCGCACAATCTCTAAAATAAGATTTTCCACTAGCTTGCTCGACATCAAATAACTATTAACATCTTTGCAGACGAATCCACAAAAGTGCTTAGAATGCATAGTTTTTATCACAAAAGAGTCAAATTCATAAATTACATGTACACGCCACAAACAACTAGTACTCTTCCTCTTAGCACAATAAACCGTAACTCTCTCCAGATCATTCTTTAAAAACTGATATTTGTACCCAGTCTCAATAGAATACTGCAATACTTTAAGACGGAAATAATTAACATCAACAAATATTTGACCAACATGTTTGAGATTAAAAGCCCATAATCTACTCTTCAATTCTTTAATAGGCACTATTTCACTACCAGTCCCACTACCAAAAGCACAAGAGCTACCATAAGAATTAGAAGAATTATCACAAGATGTACTACTCTCACCTACTCCATAAGCAAGTTTCAAAGAGACATCAATGTTAACTGTAGAAAAGCCCTTTGCAAAGCTGTAGCACGCTAAAGATTGAAGTTCTGTATCATTTTCTATTACAAATGACTTTTCATCGCAAGTGAAAGAAATATCAAAGCATGATGGATTTAGCTCGGGCCAATTTGTTGAAATTTCATTTCTGAAATCGATAATGGAAGAAGACGAACCAATACGACTTGCGAGAGTCAAATTTTTGTAGGATATAACTCCAAGAACAGTAAAATCCATCGTACAACACAAAATTTCTTTCACTCGAGTTAAATCACGATATGAGAAATCACCATCGCCAATTTCTTTCCAAATTCAAGATGATAAAAACCTAAATTGAGAAAGAAATAAACGGAGTAACAAATTTCATATAAAAAGGGTATATACGGTATTTTGAAAAAACTAATAAGGTGCAGTTGGTTTTTTCTCGCAACTTACTGAAAATGAAACCTTTATTTCACAATTTTAAAAACCGGATGGGTTTAGACGTAATTCATAAAGTCAACGGGCTTTTGACTAATAAAGACCGGAATCAGGGTTTTGAACCTAGTTTTATGTTAAAAGTATGATAACGTTCGTTCCCATTCTAGTCCGGTTTTTTTGTTTAAAAAACCATTCAATTCCGATTTTATATAATCCGGTTCCGATTCCGGTTAAAAGGGTACCCATCGACACCCTTAATTGTTAATTGTATGTAATATTTAGTACAGTCGTTACATTTTTTGTATATCAATCAACATGTCATGTGTAACTAATAGGCCAGACTAAGCCCAATGGGCTATAAATATGGGCCTCCATGTATGTATGGAAAATAGCCGTTGGAACAGCGTCCCTTTTCTTTCCTAATATAATTTCAAATATTCGACCGTTGATCTCAAAACGTTATTACTCAATACTCACTCTCTTTTCTCTCTCTTCATTCCTTCTTCTCATAAAACTTTCAAGACCAAGAAAAAAAAAACACAACCAAACATTTCAAGATGGGTGTGGAAGAATCAGCAAACACAACAATGATTGACGAAATATACGAATTCTCGGCACCGAAATTCTTTGATTTCATTAACGGTGAAACAAATGATGAAATGAATATAGCAGAGAATTGGTTCGGCACTGCTCTTAGCTATGCCCCTTCACGTAAATCTTTCTTTATTTATACTTTTTATTAAATTATTGACTGCCCCTTTTCTTGATTTAAGGTTTTACAATTTTCTTTTTAAGGAAAGTTAAGGGTTTTATGAATCTTGAATTATTGCAGCATTTATGCCAAGAATTAGGGAAGGGAGATCGGTTAAGATTGAGACTCTTTGCGATTTCAGTGAAGTTGAACATACTAAAAAGGTGATTATTTTATATATTTTTTCATTTCTTGATTGTTTGGATATAAATGTATTGAAATTTGAGTGGTGTTTGATTAATTGCGTAGGATGAAGGAGCGTCTTCGTTAACAGAAGAGGAGGCGACGGGGTTAGTGGATCAGTTTTGTTTGATGAAAAGCCTGAATTTGATGAAGAGTGGTACTTAGAATTATTTTTTTATGTTATGATGTAGGCTTCAATCTGAAGATGTAGCTTCAGCGGAAACTAGAGTAGAAAACAAAGCTTGCCTGTATGAAGAAGGAAAGGGAATTAGTATCACTAAAGAGGTATATATGAATTTATTGAATTTATTGTTTGACACTCTATTTTAATTGTCGAATTGTGTTAACAAGTTAGTTTGATTCATCAGATAGTTGTCACTACGAAGCCTTGTAGCGAAAATGGGGGTCACTGTATTCAAGAGAAACAAATGTATGTTTACTTTCTTCATTATCTTAAATAACCAGAAATTAAAATTTAGTTATTGAGTTATGGTAATCTTGCTTATATATCGCTGGTTTCAGTGGCACTGTAAGAGAGGTTGCTGCCAAGGAGAATACGAAACCAGTTGAGGTGATGACTACCACTGAGGTTTATGTAGTCCAAGGTTTGTGTCTTTTCTTTCTAAATATTCAGCTATATAGCCTTATGTTGACACTTTAGTTGTTTTAAGTCATTGTTTTAACTAACTGGATTGTGGCAGGACCAGAAGTATGCACTCCACAACCCCAGATGGTTAAACAGAAAGATGATCCCCAACTCCTCACTGGTTTGAAGAAAACCCAAACAGCTAAAAAGATTGCTAGTTTGGTTAGAAATCCATCGACTCTAAAACCGAAAAATCAATCCCAATTATCGCAAACTAAAAGTGAAAATCGGTCGATTGCAAGAAGGTTGGCACATTGTATAACCGTGTTCTTACGAGTTTTATTTTATTTTTCAAATAAATGTACTCAGTGGACTAATACTTCCTGTTAACTCCATAGTGCTATGACTGCAAAGAAAACCGTCAGAACTCCTGATTTTGCACAAGAAAATCAAGCAATTAAACGTCAGAAACTGGATGGAGGACAATCCAGACAGGTAACTACATTTTTCATGTCTAGTCTTGTTACATTTCTAAGTTGAGCTTATTTTGTCATGTATTAATAATGGGTACATAAATTTGAACTTCAGATTCTAAATGTCAAGCCTCAGAATCTACCTCACAACAAATCAAGGTTGGGTTTAACCAGTGGTGCTACCAATAAGTGTCCTTCTACTAGTAAACCTCGTAAAGAGGATCGAAAGGTTTGCATTGGAATGACTACTTGTATGTTGTACTGCAGTAACATGTCAAATGTCCACTTTTGTGGTGGTTACTAATTTGTATGAAATTCTCTTTCATTATTAAGCTTTATGTTCGGGAAGGATCAGCACCCGCACCTTTCATTTCTACAGCCGAAATGGTGAGGAAGTTTGAGTCCAGTACAAGGGACAGTTCGGTCTTGCATGTAATAATCGACTTCTGACTTTGTGTTTCCCGCTTAACTGTTTCATCCCGTCACTAGCATGTTCAACCTAATGTAAATTGTGTGGCTATTTCTGTACAGGCAAACACCGCTTCTAAGCCAAAACTCACATTGACGAGACCTAAGGAGCCTGACCTGGAAACATCTCACCGTGCTCGGTCTGTCAGGGTGAAAAGCTCTGCTGAGCTTGAGGAAGAGATGATGGCCAATATTCCAAAGTTTAAGGCCAGACCAGTTAACAAGAAGGTTTGTTAACTTTGACATGTTTTTTATTTTCTGTAGTCCACTTTATATTTTTCAGTTAAATTGATCTTTGTTGCTTACAGATGCTGGAAGCTTCAACATTGCCTGCATTGCCCAGAAGTACCCCTCAACTGCCAGAGTTTCAGGTACTCTAGTTTTCTATAGATCTTTCGGATAGGAATGAAAATAAATGGTTAAGGTCATAAAGTAAATATATTCTGTTCAGGAGTTTCATTTGAAAACAACGGAGAGGGCAAACCAGAACGTCGAAACATCATCAATTGTCTCATCAATTGAATCATCTTACCGGGTTAGTTATTTTCATTCTAGATTTCTAGTCAAAGTATCTCCAGAAGTTTTACTCATTGTTAGAATTAACTGATCTGGAAATGGTGTTTACGTATATAACAGAATCATTGGAATCCCCACAAGCTTACAGAACCGAAACCACCACGCCTTGAAACATTACTACGAGCACGTCCTCCCAAGTAAGTTGTCTTGAAATTTGAACTTTGCTGTAAAAAGTTGTCTTCAATTTGGGTTGACATATATGTGATCTGATTTCTAATAATGATATTAACTTATATAGAGTTAAAAGTTCCCAAGAACTGGAGCAAGAAGAGCTTGAGAAGATACCAAAATTTAAGGCTAGGCCACTAAATAAAAGGGTCAGTATTTCTCTCGCACTGTTAGCTTATGATCTGATACAAAGGACAATCAAGAAAGCTTATTGCAGCAAAATACTGTTTTACAGATTTTTGAAAGCAAAGGAGACTTGGGAATATTTTGTAATCCAAAACGCCAAGCCACAAGACCACAGGAATTTCATTTTGCGACAGATGAGAGGATCCCACCATCAAAATCAGTTACTGATCTTTTTGATAAGGTAATTACAAATGGAATGGAAATATATGATCAGATTCATTGTTAAGCCTCCACCATTGATAGCTAAATATAAATCATCCTTTTACAGCTCTCTTTACATTCGGAATCTCGCCATGATCATCAGATCCCTAGAATCACAACTCCAAGTCCATTCCATCTGAGCACAGAGGTTTGTCCAGACAATATCTTTACTTCTGACACCAACTTTTTCTCTGGATCGTTGACTAACTATTTTACGGATTATCATCAGGAAAGGGGAGCTGAGAAGGAGAGGAAACTGGTGGTGGAAATTCTGCAGAAACAGTTGGAAGAGGAGCAAGCTAGGATTCCGAAGGCCACCCCGTATCCGTATACGACTGATTACCCAGTGGTAAAGAATGGAGTGCTACTTCGACATTGCTGCTATTTGGTTGAGAAGTACTTTTCTAATTTCATTTCCATGCAGATACCACCAAAACCAGAGCCAAAGCAATGCACCAAGCCAGAGCCTTTCCAATTGGAGAGTTTAGTGAGACATGAAGAGGAAATGCAGAGAGAAATGGAAGAAAGGCAGAGAATGGAAAAAGAAGAGACTCAAATGAGAAAATTTAAGGCGCAACCAATCTTGAAAGAGTAAGCTTTGACATGATCTAGTATCTTTATAAACTATTCTAGTAGTGTAAGCTGCTGTTATTGTTGAAGAAACATATTCTTAATTGTGCTTTTCTCCGCTCTTGGTGCAGTGATCCACTACCAGTTCCTGAAAAGGAACGGAAGCCCCTCACTCAGGTAGAAGAATTTGCACTGCATGTTGATCATAGGGCTGTTGACAGAGCAGAATTTGATAAGAAGGTAGCTAACCTCTTCATTTTTACTCATTAAGGCACAACTGATCGTGTTTGCTCTGATATATTCAATTTCAGGAAATATGCCTTTATGTTCAAATGTCTAAAGTTAGTCGTGTAGCACCAATAATATGTCACAGCATGATATATTCAATTTCAGGAAATATGCCTTTATGCTCAAATGTATAAAGTTAGTTGCGTAGCACCAATAATATGTCAGCATATGTGCATGTTGTATTTATATGTGTATTTGCTCTATATATAGAGAGAGAGTGTGCAAGTGTACATGTATACTTTTTTTTATCTAGACTTGGACTGTTGAGTTAGAATATGTACGTTTTGTAGGTCATGGGGATGTTTGCATTCACCTAAATTCAGATTAATGGGGTGTCTTTGTTAGTGTGTATGTGCATTCCAAAAGTTTATTTTGTTGAATATCACACATAGAAATGTAGGATAGAAAAGTTTATTTTTTGTATAATGAGTGACAGACGAACATAAATTGTTTGTAGTCGGGTTAACCAGGTGTGAATGAACACTCGTAAGAAATAGGATAGAAAAGTTTCTTTATTGTATAATCAGTAAGTAAGAACACCAAGTAATGTAGGCATATTTTCTTTATTACATATTCGTAGTCAGGTTAAGAAGATGTGAATGAACACTAAGTAAGAAATAGGATGGAGTAGTTTCTTTTTTGTATAATCAGTAACAGACATATGTAAATGTTCTCATTTTGGGTGATCTGTGTCTGCATATACAAAGGTTATATGGAATATAGTTTCATTTTGTATGCTCTGTGTAGGCGAATGAAATATGGTCCTTGTGCACTTAAAAGATTTTACATTTACATAATCAGTAACAGACATACGATGGAGTAGTTTCTTTTTTGTATAATCAGTAACAGCCATACGTAAATGTTCTCATTTTGGGTGATCAGTGTCTGCATATACAAAGGTTATATTAGGTGAATGAAATATGGTCCTTGTGCACTTAAAAGATTTTACATTTATATCAAGGTTAACTAAGTAAGCTTTCGGGACTGGAGTTATGAAGTTTGTTTGTGGAAGTTTTCTCACATTCCTCACATATTCTGTTCAATTTTTCCATGCTTGTTGACACTATTTGAGTTGGTGTTTTCCAGGTCAAGGAGAAAGAAACGATATATAAGAAGTATCGTGAGGAATATGAGTCTGCCAAAATGGTAAGATGTTGCGTACTTAATAGCATTTTCCATACGTATGAAGGAATACTGTGAACGTTTGTATAACATTCTTTTTCTTTACTTGGGGCGTATACAGATGGAGGAAGAGAAGGCACTGAAACAGTTGAGGAAGACATTGGTGCCCCATGCAAGACCTGTGCCAAACTTTGATAGCCCCTTCCTTCCGCAGAAGTAAGTATTATAGTTGGGATTTATGAATTCGTATTTGGGCCATGTCCCTGACGGTATAGTTTGGACGACTGACAGCTAACTGATTATGTGCTGCAGGTCATTGAAGGAAACCACAAAGGCAAAATCCCCTAAACTGCGTGTGCTACAGCGTAAACAAAGGAGAACAAGTGTTGCTGCTTCTCACATGAGATGACAATGTGGCATATTGATTGATCGTGACTATCATCGTTCATTAACTCTTGAACTTAGTCCCCAAGTGTAATTTGTACTGTTCTTAAAGAAGTATAATATCCATATTGTATTCAACATTAAAATAGCATTTACATTTTTCTGTAGTCTTTTCTAAGATCAAATATAGTGTACGAATCTGTGTTATTTGAGAATCTTTTCTGAGCGTGTGTGCAACTCTCGTCTCAGTGTCTCGCTATACCAAGAATATGTGTCTGAACTTTTCAGACCACGAGTTCACCTCACCATATTGAGGAAATTGTCTAAGCAAATGAAAGTTTATATGGAGGCATTGAGCTGTGTACATGGACAGATGGTGATGGACCTGGTTACTGCTCTTACATCACCACCTCAATTACACAAAAAAAGAGTAAAAGACAGAGGACAAGTTAACGTCTTTTCTAAGATCAATTAATCCATAATTGATTGAATCAAAGACAAAGTCGTTGAATGGGACCAAATTTTATATGGACTAAGGGCCCATTTGTTTAAAAAGATGACAAATTCTACACTTCTCTCGATCTCAAAATGGACCCGCCTTACTCGACTGAAAAGGACGAGCTCTGTGCAAAACGTGACACCTGACAAACAACCCTTGATCCACTCTTATGTATGGAGATATTATTTTTTAGCCCCCACCATTTCATGCTTATCCGCCACCTATTCACCTATTTTCTAACACAATACTGATATTGACTGCATGTAGCAAGCTAATAAGTTGCTACCTTCATGTCATCAGCCCTCATCTAATACATTCAACTGCCAAGATCAAGGTATATTCTTATTACGTTACATCCTTACGTATGCAAGCAAACGAAAGAAAAAAGATATTTAGATTATAAAATAAAATAGCTCCACTCAAGATATATATAAGTTGAGCTTGTGTATCAAAACAAAGAAGTAAAGAGAGAAAGAAAATGGTTCTCCTTGATAAACTTTGGGATGATGTTATAGGTGGAGCTCACCCTGATCATGGCCTTGGTAAGCTTAGAAAGGTTACCCCAAAGCCCATAGTTCTCAAAGGTATTATCTCATGTCCATATATGTTACTATATATATATATGGTTTATGGTTTTTCTTGCTCCTGTTTTTTGTTACGTTGTTGTTGGTACTATGCTACCACGTACTAACTTTGGGTGATTTTGTTATAAAGATGATGAAGGACAAAGTAGTAAGTACCAGAGATCTCTATCTATTCCAGCAAGTCCAGCGACACCTGTCACCCCGGTGACACCTTCAACACCTAAGAAAGAAAATGTTTGGAGGAGTGTTTTTCATCCTGGTAGTAATATTGCTACCAGGAGCATAGGATCAAATGTTTTTGACAAACCAGAACCCAACTCCCCTACCGTTTATGACTGGTACGTAATATGCCATTATGCATGCGCGATATCACAATTTTATACGTTCTAGCATAGATCTAGTTACTTAATTATTAACTTCTGTCAAGGATCTTGACCTTTAGATCTGAATATTATGATGAATAATTATTTTGATCTGATGGATTTCCAGGCTCTACAGTGGTGAGACTAGGAGCAAGCATCACCGTTGAAGTGGTTCCAGAATTGTGGAGAAGTTGCACTAATGTCTCCTTGTAAATAGTTTCCTTTGACATGTGTACGTGTTGTTTCAGGTTCTGTTTGTTTAAGCAGGTTTTGTAGTACTACTAACTAAGCTTGTAAAATTGTGGCAAGGTGTTCTGCTTTTGTATGCTTTAGGGGTCATCTGTTTCGATCCTAAAAGACTAGGTGTTTGCATGATCAAGAATTGGAAGAAATTAAAATTAAAATAAAAGGTTTGCAGTTTTCCCACGAATTACGTACAAACACACTACTGTAGTAAAATTGTAAATGAGATCAACTCCTTTTGGTTCTTGTTCGTTATTTAGATCGGTGTTTTACATTTCATCAAAACACTTGAAAATCTGTGAACTATATGGTTCTGTCCTACATTTATTTACACCAATGATGGTGTGTGAAATGATTGATTAATTGTTAAAATGCGACGGACCATTCCCTTTACCAGGACCTTCAGGGTCCTCATCAAACGACAAACATGGTAAATATGTTCCAATGTCCCAATTGGAAGACAGCAACTCGTTGTGCGCAACACTGATTCAGCAAACCACCAGATGTAGCACAAGTCCTAATATAAGTTTTAGCACTCTATAATTCAGATCTAAACGAAAGGCTTTCTCTGATTATTTGAATTTTATTGGTTTGGGTCAATCCCCACCAATTTAATTCCCTACCAACAATTCCCGCGCTGAAGCCGGATATATATGGTCCCGTCCTTGGTGCAATACCCAAAAATAGTTTAGGCCCTAGAAAAATATTTGAAAATGAAAAGCCACGGCAGTACCCAACAATTACAACAAATCCTGAGCAAAATGAATCAGAGTATCACACTTGTGAATCGACCTTAATTGCAAGTCATACTCCTGTTACTCTGTTAGTCCTCTAGCCAAATGATGTCAAAATTATTTCATGTATTATTACTCCACAGTCCACACCATCGGACTTGAGTAGTGATAGCGAGACAGCTCCTCTAATAAATATACATGACAGTCCACTAGTGTTTTGCCACGTTTGCAAGTGGAAACTGGGTACCCCCAAAATGGATGGTCTTTGTTTGCGAATTAAAAAGATTGGCATAGAAAAAAAAAAAGGGTAATTTTGACTTAACCCCCCACAGATGGGTAGCGGTTTGACTAAACCCCTTATTTTTAAAATCATTTGAGTTTGCCCCCCCACTCCGTCAATTTTGTGTGTAACAGACGTTAGTATTTTAGCTATTGACCATTTTACCTTTATGAAATAGATGCCAGATTGCCCCCACATTAACACGTTAAACCTGGCTTTGCGAAAACCCCCCAAACGTTGCCATTATTTAATTCTTGCACTCTCTCTCTCTCGTATTTTACCTATTAACCATTTTGCCCTTTCTGACAAATTAAGGTTTTTTTTTTTTTTTTTTTTTTTCCTTCCTTTAGTTAAAACAAATTAAGAGGTTTACTATTAGTTAGTGTAAACCCCCCAAACGTCAATATGATATTTGCATAAACCTCCCCAATTTTTTAGTTAACAGTAAACAAGAAGAAGAAATCTCACGATTGGGACATAGTTGTTCAGTTTCCAAAGTTATCACAATTGGAAGGGTACTAAGCTCTCATGAACATGATGAAGAAATATTTTCATGGCTTCATACGTGGACCAGCATATGGCAGCTGCAGGAGCATGAAATAACACTCTTGCCTTCAATTTAGTGAAAGTTTGATGATAAATGGATGGATACACCCCATATGGCAGCTGCAGGAGCATGAAATAACTTACGAGCAATTCGGTACCATATTCTGACCTAGACTAATTAGGAGGTAATAAAAGTTGGTTTTGCAAACTGCTAGGAAGTTACCCTACCAGTCATCACCCAAACTTATTCTGAGCACTAACCTGGCAGAAGTGAAACACATACACAGTTACCATTTAATTATGATGAGTAGCAAAATTTGCAAACAGTGGAAAAATGAATATTTAGTTGTCAGTTGCATTCAATAGTTAGAAGTCATTACATCAACAGCTTTTAAATTATACTGACATTTTTACTTAGTATGCTTATAACCTGGATCTGCAAAATCAAGTTAGATAGTGTTGTATGCATTGACAAAAATTGTTGAATGACTATGAGGTTCATAACCAGGTTATCAGACATTTTTTGGAACTCAGCCAGTATAGAATGAATTTTGCCATGATCAGCTTCAATTGTTATCGGAGTGCCCCAAAGGGGTGACCTGAGAACACATGTGACAATTGATATTTTCCTGCGGCACTATCACCACCATCACTTGTGTTTCGTCAGCTCCTATTGGTTGTACTTGATTGGATGTAGATAACGATGCTTCATGTGGTGGAAGACCAAACAAAGGATTTCTGTAATTGCTCGTAAGTTAATTATCATATTGAAGGCAAGAGTGTTTATAACCAAACAAAGGATTTACGTAATTGCTCGTAAGTTATTTCATGCTCCCGCACCGCCATATGGGGTGTATCCATCCATTTATCATCAAACTTCCACTAAATTGAAGGCAAGAGTGTTATTTCATGCTCCCGCGCAAATGCCATATCTTTGGTCCACATATGAAGCCATGAAAATATTTCTTCATCATGTTCATGAGAGAGCTCATTACCCTTCCAATTGTGAGAACTTTGGAAACCGAACAACTATGTCTCTCAATGAGATTTCTTCTTCTTGTTCGCATCGTTAACTAAAAATTGGGGGTTTATGCAAATATCATATTGACGTTTGAGGGGTTTACACTAACTAATATTAAACCTCTTAATTTGTTTTAACTAAAGGAAAAAAAAAAAAAAAAAAAAAAAAAAAAAAAAAAAGGGCAAAATGGTCAATAGGTAAAATACGAGAGAGAGAGAGAGTGCAAGAATTAAATAATGGCAACGTTTGGGGGGTTTTTGCAAAGTTAGGTTTAACGTGTTAATGTGGGGGGCAATGCAATATCTATTTCATAAGGGTAAAATGGTCAATAGCTAAAATACTAACGTCTATTACACATAAAATTGACGGAGTGGAGGCAAACTCAAATGATTTTAAAAATGAAGGGTTTAATCAAACCGCTACCCATTTGTGGGGGGTTAAGTCAAAATTACCCAAAAGAAAATAAAAAGGGGCAAACTTCTGTTTCATCTTCTTCTTCCCATCTCCTCAATGGCTCCATTCGGCTATCTCATTCCTCTCTGCATGTGTTAATAATTGCGAAAACAAACATCTACTTTGTTTGAAATTGAATGTGAAAATATCAAAATTCAAGTGAAAGAAGATTAAAAATACAAAAAAATAATAGTTTGATGAGTGGCAAAAAGTTATTGCTGTCCAAATTTTAACTAAATTAAGGTTTAGGTAAAAGAATATTAAAAACACAAATTCATTTATCAACCCAGAAAAAAAAATTGTTCTTTTCTAAAATTACAAGTCTGGTAATCCAATTTGATGACAAAACTTGGAACTATCAATTAAGACTTTCAATGGATTATTCTTGAATTGAGAAGATAAAACAACCACGCCAGTCACTCTCCTCTTGGTTCTATATGTTTTTTTATTGGATGATTAGTGATTGGGTAGAAGCTGAGAACCGATTTGCAACGTGGCAAAACACAAGTGAGCTGTCACATAAGTTTGTGACAGTGGCTGTCTCGCTAGCATTTTCGATCCGACTTTCATGGTAAAAATAAGTAAATGAAAACACGAAAGAAATAAACTCAGACTTGCACATGCAGTTCTAAAACAAAAATATATCGTACATGGGAGAAATTGAATATTGAAATTTGCTACTCATAAATCGTTACATACATGTGTATAACCCCAGTCGACCGTATCAATGTTATTCCAGATGTGTATTGTTGCTAACAAGATGCAGATACAAATTCACAATATGGGCATTATCAAGCCCGTAAGATAAGGCAAATGCAGTACCACGTAGACTTCCTAGACAGTCACAATTTACTTGAAATTAGTCCCTTAGATGTGTTTCCTTCTTTCATATGGTGATTTGATCCCAAAAATACCTCGCCGTTTCTTTCAGCAATAAACTTGGCGAAACGTGAACCTTTCTTTTCAGTGTTGTTCTCCTGCAGAGATTCTGGCTGACGAAGAAAGGGGGGAACCTTCCTAGGAGACTCTGGTGGCGTCAATGCCCATACCGTAGATAGGTGTTCGTCTGGTCTGTCCAGATCCTGCAAAACTGATATATCCTGCATATCTACTCGAGGAATTGGAAATTGTAATTAGATATAACTTCCAGTTAAGAGGAATGAACCCTTTACCAACTCAAACAATGAGTAACTGACCTTCTGAGAACTTGAAGACAGGTTCTAAAGCTGCACAAGGAATGCTGAAATTCATCTGTGGAATTACATGACCTTTACCGAACCTTGCATTGCTGTATCAAAATCAACAATGCATGAGAATGTGCTGCAACCTTATTCTATTTATGCATTTATATGACAAATAGAGCGTGCAATTTACCCATTTATAAGTTTCATTATGATGCTTCAAATTTCTGAGGTAACATATGATATTTCGGAATGCTACCTCTATGAAACACGTCTTTCCTGTTTCTTAGGTCTATAGGCAGCAAAAGGCATCATCGACACGGTCTCGAGCCTTGTGATGAAAATTTCTTTCTATAAAAACTCTGATGATTCATTTTCTCACTTCGTTATCTCTAAGGTTGTTTAGAGATAGTACCTTGTTACAAGTCCAATCATTTCGCCATTAGAATTAACAATAGCGCCACCACTGCCCCCACCGTACACTGAAGCTGTAGTCTCAAGCATTGCTGGTAAGTATTTGGTAGTAGTCTTCTCCGACCCAGGTTCAATGGGATGGATATGCCCCTGGGACTTAACTACCCGCGCTACTACACCAGAGCAAACTGATGGGGAGAGGTCTGATGAAAAGCCAAAAAACAGAAGCATTTACACCGCATATAATAAGAGTAACATATAAATAAACCTTTTACCGAGCAAAAAAATAAAATAAAATAAGAGTAAAATGCACATAAATATATGCAGTAAGCATAACACGCATATATAATAGATTGTTTTGACTATATCTAGTCAAAAGATTGCATACATTGTAAAGGAGGTGCAGAATGCTTCTCACCTGATCGGGGTCCAAAGAGTCCATGTCCAATAACATATGCCTTTGATCCAGGAGATGGGCAAGTGAAGTCTGGAACAATAGGACACACATTTTTCGGAAAAGACTCGAGCTGCAGTAAGGCAATGTCCAAAGGACCATTGGATATATAAACCACCTTAGCGTCACACCAAATCCAAGGGTTCATATGATCCAGGCGCACACATATTCTTTTAAAGCTCTTGTAAGACCCCAGTTTATATCCACCTGGATCATCACCCAGAGATGTATTTGAATTGTTTACCAAATTTGGAAGTAAACTCTGTCTCTCCTGTTGGCCTTCACTTTCTTCCTGCAACACAGAAGCACAACTCTGGAAAGAGAGAGCAAAAGAGTCTGATGTGGGCACATCACTACCCTGCACATTTGTTTTATGGAACCTCCCTGGCTCCAGAAGGTGTGCATTAGTGAGTATCAGGCCATTGTTGTTAAGTACAACACCTGAAGCCCAGGTCCCTTCACCAACAGTAACAAGAGCAACTGAAGCTATGGCCTTTTCAATACGCAAAGCTAACAAGTGATGGCAATCCTGTTTCTTAGTAACAAAATTCAAGGCTCTATTTGATTGAGGACAGTTCGTTGAACATTCATTTCCAAGAGCATTTATTTTTTCTATGTTACTCACGACCCCTTCTTTTGGAGCTCCATTCTGCAGCAAGTCACTTAGTGCAAGTGCAATAGCTTCCCATGGTATCACCAACTGTGATTAAGCCAAACCGAGTCATCAGTCAACTAGTTAGAATATGAGAATTAAAAGAAGATGTAAGTAACGACTAATGACCTGTATTTCAGCACCGCTAGCTATTACTCTCAATGGTCTGTTCAGAATACCAATAAATTCTGCATGTTCACTGAATATTGGACCGCCTTCCATTCCTGAGACATTCAATAACAATGATATCAGAATTCAACAGCAAAAACTAATCTTAATATCTTTGCATCAAAAAGAGATTTTCGCACCAGCAAAACAACGAATGTCGGCCATCAGTAGTGAGCTGTTATAAGAACTTGACGGACAGAAGTTTGAAATGGATCCCACAGATATACTGTTTAAAACAATAGGTGGAAAATATCAGAACAATGATACATACACAATCATAGGTAGTAATCGAACAGAGAAAATTACACTCTACTATGAAACAGAAATTGTTCAATTGAAACACGCTAAACATTTTATGCAAACAAAAACCAAAGTGTGGGAATGCATTTCCCAGGATAGAGTATATGGCAGTTGATAACTTGATCAACTTAAATGACATGCAATCCAATTTCCATCTTATAAGTGGAACATCCCCTAGCCCACCGGATTTTTATGTACACCTTCCTCACTTTGTGCAACAGATTCGAAGTAGAATGAGCTACGGAAACGAAAAATTCAAACCATTGTGCCTGTTATCACCAATTTTTTGTTCTCCTGGATATTTTATTGATTTTTAAGGCTCCTTGTCACAACAAAAGAAGGAAACATATCCATAATGAGAAGTACATGATGAAGTCAATGCATAAAGGTCTCTATTCAAGCGTAACTAAATTTTTTTGGCCATATGAGTTTCAATACATAGATAGGACACATAATGATTTTTGCGGCACCTCATCACGTAAAAAGAAGAAAACGTACCCACAATGAGAAGTACATGATGATGCCAATACATAAAGGTCTCTATTCCAATGTAGCTAAAACAGTTGGCCATACGAGTTTCAATACAAAGATTTGGAAATGGAAGATCAAGTGCACTGAGAGGGGATGCCTGATGGATATACCTATTAATGAAGTGAGCTGGTGACAGCAAACCAAAAGGAGAACCCATTGCTAGAAGAAGATCCCCTCTCTTATTTGATCGCGATATATTTATGTTCGGAAGACCCTAGATAACCAATGATTCACCCTGTCATGCTTATGAGCACATTACTGAAGTCAAATGCATGAAAATTTTCAAATTCTTGAGTAGCTTCCTACATGTATAGGATTACAAGCTTGTAAAGTAGGTAGATGACGTATCTTACCTCAGTAGTTAATGAAGGGACTCCAAGAAAAGCAACTCTTATGGTTGACATAGCAATATTGGGATTTCTTGATTTACTCTTTCCAGAATGGCTAGGTTTCTCTAGAGGATATCTGATATCATGCCCAACCTGGATGAGTTGAAAACAAGTCCACCAACAAGACAACTTTGAGATCAGAGAGGATGGATTAACATAACTTCCACCAACACAAATCTCCATATTAACACCATTCATTAACACTGCATAGAAGGGTCGTGGGTGAAACTGATTTAGAAACACAGTTTCAGCAGCCCAGAAACTAATAATAGAGACATGATAAGAAGTTGGACTATTCGAGTTTCTTAACCCACCATTTAATTGCTTTCTGCTTAATATATTTCCGAACAAATTTTATTTAGGCACATCTATACAACAAGATACGCTTTTTGCTAGCACTAAAAGACAAAATAACATTTAGGGAAAGACAAAGAACGGTCCAGATTGATCTCTACCACCATCGAATGCCTGCTGTGCAGCCAAATTCCGAGAGATGCGTGTTTAAACCTGTTAGTTAGATATTATCCCGCTAATTTATAGTGTTGCAAGCGGAACCGGTTGTAGCATCAGCTTCTATCGAGTTAGTCACGGGGGCAGGTTTGGCAACGTCAATTTTGTTCATTTTTTTATTTTTTATTTTTTTCATTTTTCAATTGCAACAGCATTAAACTGGAAAATGCTGAAAAAGCCAAAACTGTAACAGTTGGGAATCGAACCTGGTCACAAATTGTCAGAGATGAGCAGCCTTGCCAGTCTGGCTATTATTTCCCAATGCTACTGTTTTACATACTTAAATATATTACCATAAGTAACTGTATGGGTGTGAAGGGAAGCATGCCCAAACCCAAGTGCCCACGGTGCATTTCTATATGTATGGGCAACAAAGTGGAAAATCATAAGCAGCATTCATCTATAACCGTACTATGAAACTTTTTAAGGAAGAAAAGACTATAATCAAGGCACCAACTGGTGTAGCTTTTAAATCATCCAGAGCAACAGTAGTTAAATATTGGGTGGTCTAACATATTCCAGATCTGTTTGCTAATTTAGTAAAGGTTTCATAACTAGATAATACGTGTCGTGCACTAATCTTTATAAATAAATAAATAACAAAATAAGACAATAATTATATTGATGCAAGTACAATACATTTGCACACAAACCTCTGTTTGATGGCCATCCATTAAAGCTTGAGGACTGTTGTTCAATGAGGCCAGGGACCAACCAACTTCCCATGAACTAACTTCAGGGTAGCCACGAGTAGCTTCAATAACAGATTGTAGAGCAAAGGAAGATGCAGGGACATCAACCTACAAATAAATAAGTTACATCAACCTACAACAAAATGTTATTAAAAAGAAAAATCCCAGTGAACTATGCAACCATGTGTACACTATCATTGCTAAAAGTTTGGACGACTCGCCAATGCTAAAAGTTTGGATGGAATCCATGAAGAAGGTCCTTCCTCTCGCTCGTTGAGGTTGCTCTGCCAAACCATGCATATTAGAATATTATTATACGTCACAATGACTCTCCGGTCGTAAATTTATATCTTGTAATTTACCTCTACCATGACATCAATCTGAGCTCCAGGAATCAATTCAGGCACAACTAGCTACAAATTCGAACAGAAATCAATACCCATCGCATACTCCAAACATAAACAAATCATCAAAACAATTGCTTCAACCTTCAAACTCTTGTCTCGATATTGCGGCAATACAAAAGGTTCCACAATGGATGCGACAGTGACAACCACTGCCGACGCATCATGACCATCCTGAATATGTGTACCAATCAACGGTCTTCCACAAAATTCAGGTAACAACATCCCTGATGCCGAAATGGCTGTTTTTCCAGATCTAAATGTGAACAACATTCTATAGTTAAATAAAGAGACCTATACAAAGAATGAACAAATAACAATTGACAACATAACATAACATAACATAACACATATTGAAGTACAAAATAAGGAATAATAGATTACCGGGAACGACGATGAAATGCGTGTTCCTGCATCTTTAAACCTTTTGGGTCCTGAAATCACAACCAGTTTCAAGAAAATGTTTGAACAAATGCCACAAAGAAGAATAAAGAAAGAAAGAAACTTACTGGTCCGTGGGTTCGAACCATGACTGCAAACTTACGAGCAAGTTCAACGACTTGAGGTAACTCCATTTTGGAGAAAATGACAAGGAGGAGAAGAAATGAGGTTAAGGAATTTTTTTTTATCAGTGAAAGTTTTTATTTATGAGTGGGAATGTTAGCTTGGGCAGCGGCTAGTGACACGTGTGTTTTTAGTTTGTTATATTTGTGACGTGTAGTGGGCACTCAACTCAAGGCCATGATTACTTATATATTTCGGAGGAGAAATTTGATATTTCAATGTTTTAAATATCGAATCATTTGGCCCCGGCCGTAATCTCTAAAATTGTTATAAATGTTAAAAGAAAGTAAGTATTCGTTTAAAATGTTGCATATTAAAAAATTAATTAAGTTATTTTGAACTCAAACAATTTTTTAAAATGTAATACGTGCACAAAGGTCTTGTTCAGTCTAAATGTATTAATGAATTTTAGTGCGACAATCACACTGTCAAAGAATTTTCAACCATTTGGGAAGTATTGTGTGCAAAATATACCACTTACTCAATTCTCACATCCGATTTAGAAGTTAGAATATGCAAGTCTCGGCGGTCTCTTTGTTGATTGACAATTTCTATTATCAGATATTTCGTATTATAGTGGGAAAGAGGCTTAAGGATAAATTGGTAATGATAGAATGACAGTAGTAGGTGATGATGTCACGAGATGAAGTCGAGTGAGGAGTCACTGATCTGCTGAATATGCGAGTGTTCTGATGTAGCGAAAACGATGAGTGTTCGTATGTCTGGGGATCGCATTATGTTGAGGGAGTCGTTGTGCGTGCACATCACGTGACTTTATGGGATGTCCCTTACAAACTATAATCATAACAACTAATTCACACAAAATATTCAATGCACACATTTCTTTTGAAACCCTTCAACAACCCACCTCAAAATACTATAGGGTTAGTCAGTGTCCCCCCCCGAATATGCGAGTGCTCTAATGTAGCGAATACGATGGGCGTTCGTATATCTGGGGGTCGCGTTATGTTGAGGGAGTCGTTGTGCGTGCACATCACGTGACTTATGGGATGTCCCTTACAAACTATAATCATAACAACCAATTCACACAAAAATATTCAACGCACACATTTCTTTTGAAACCCTTCAACCTCAAAATAGTATTAGGGTTAGTTAGTGTTAACCCCCCCCCCTGTGTGTACTTGGGGGGAGACCCTAATTTTCCCATCTGGTGGGGGAAAATCCTAATTGGCTCATCTAGTAGGGGGGCAATACTAGTTAACCCAATACTATATGAACTTTAATATATGGCCTTCTGGAAAAATAACAAGGTTAAGACTTGGGAAAGGAATTTATGTGGTTATGGGATAATATCATAGAACTCTTTTACATAAACTTTGGTTCCTTTTGAAAAGATACTTGTATAAATTTACATAAATTCCAAAATTGATTATAGCTTAACAGTTGATAAGGTTTTCAGTTTTAACACCTTATTAATCCATATTTTATGTCTGTCCACTCAGGTGACAATTTTTATTTATTGTTTTTGTGTTATTTTGTTTTGTTTTCTAATCACTTCAAGTTTTTATTGATTTTAGGTTTTGAAGATTTTGGTGCTGGCAAAGGTCGCGCTTGAGGTTATCAAGGCGTTGCGGGGGAGAGAAAAAACTAACTCTCATATTATAGTGCCACATAGGAGAGAGAAAATCCTCCATTAGAGGTCTCTGCTTTATTGAAACTTCGAGATGTGAATGAAAGATAATATTGAAAGAGGTAATTTTAATTGAGGAGAAACCTAATTACTCTAGTAATATTAATTTCGAATACACGTACGGATTCAGCGTGGGTTTTGTTGATTGTAAGGAAAGACTTTAAAGTAAAGAAAACATAAAGTTTGAACAATGGAAAATAGCAAAACAAGAAATAAAATTTTAAATAAAATAAATCTATATATTATTTACTCATAGTTATTTTCTAAAACATGAGTAATGATCTCAACCCTTGGGTTGTCAAGCCAAGAATTGGTTAATGATTTATCTGTACATTTTTTGTTTATATACCTATACTTTTACATTTACAAATTTGTCCTCTTCCTCTAGATTTATGACACCTTTTACAATTGTTTTTTGCTTTATATTTTATTTTTTATTCAATTCTTGAGCAAGCTACGGAAGAAAGAGCAAACTAATACCACTTTTTAGATAATGACATCATCTCCAGTCTTTTAAGTTAATGACAAATCTTAAGATTTTTGGGGTTGATGTCACAGTTTGACGTGTTGTTGTCTTTTTGCTAAATTATTATGGTAATTTGTTGTAAATTACCAAAATTTGGAGGCAATCAAAAACCCTCCAAATAACAATAAATATTAAATTATGAAATAAAAATCCTAAAAACATACTCACCGACAAGGTTTATCGTTATTCTCCAGCACCTCAGGATGCAAATATACTTAGTCATGACATGTGATATGTCTCATCTTTTCTCGAAAATTTGCAATATAAACACTTCATGGTGCAATACACATATATATTTGTCAGATATAAATTATTTTCGTAATTTGTTGTAAATTAAATATTAAAAAAAAAACCCAAAAATGAATATGTTGAGAATCTAGTAAATAAATAAATGAAGAAATGTTATATTGCATACTATTTGAGTTATAGTTTGAAGAACATCCAAATAAATTAAACATGTAAGAAATCGACTAACACTATTAACAAAACTTCTCGAAAGGCATAGTATTTTAAATGGGCAACCAGTGGGGTATTTTAAAGGAGAAAGAGACATAAGGCAAGGGGATCCGCTATCCCCGTGCCTATTTGTACTGATTATGGAGGCTCTAGCAGTGAGGCTAGAACAAGGAAGGAAAAAAGAGAAGCTTTAATGTGCACCCAAAATGCTTTAACCCCCCTATAACCCACTTATGCTTTGCCGATGACCTGATGATTTTCTGTAGAGCTGAACTCTCATCAACTCAAGCCATAGTACAAATTTTTGAAGAATTTGAAGGTTTTTCTGGGCCCCACATGAATAGCAGGAAGAGTAACGTTATTGTTGTAGGACTATCAACTGAAGGGGCTCAAGACCTAGCTAAAGCCATTGGAGTTAAACTGATCACACCACCAATCAAGTACCTAGGTATGCCACTGGTAGCGTCAAGATTAAGCATTGATGATTGTAATCCTCCTATTGAAGCTATGTCGAAAAGGATAACATCATAGAGGTCGGGCAAGAGTACTGTCATATGCGGGTAGATTGCAACTGGTGAAATCAGTACTTACCAATGTACAATCCTACTGGGCCAGGATTCTGATACTACCCAAAACAGTCACAAATAGACTTCAAAGAATATGTACCACCTTTATATGGGCAGGATCAAAGCTGAACAAGAAGATACACCCTGTAAGTGAGGAAGTTCTATGTTAAGAAAAAAGCGATGGAGGGTTGGGAATCATTAAATTGGCAGCATGGAATAAGGCTGCAATATGTGGTTTAACATTCAAACTCATGACTGAGGAATTGAAGAGAACTAATGGGTCAAATGGATGCATGCGCAAGAATAACATCAAATCGAAAGAGTTTTGGACAATGAAAGAGCCCCGAGACTGCTCATGGTCATAGAGTAAGATACTGCAGAATAGAGTAGTTGCACAGGGGATGATAAAAAAGCTGATAACTAATGGGAAAGACATGTCATTTTGGCATGAGAGATGGGTGCTTAACAAACCGCTAGTGCAGCTAGTTGATCAACATACTAGACAAGCTTTAGGAATACCCGACAAAGCCAAGGTGAGCTGCATTCTGCAAGGGTAGCGACAATGTAAATTTATCACCTACCATCAAAGAGGAAATAAAGAAAACAAAGGTCTACAGAGGAGGCATGGGAGACAGATGGCACTGGACAGAAACAAACTCAGGGAAATATACATTGAAGTCTGGCCGGGTATGAAGCCATCACGAGGAAAGATCGAGAGGTGACTTGGAGTAAATTGGTTTGGTGCAAATGGGCCTTACGTAGGCACAAATTCTTGAGTTGGCAAGTTTACTCTGGAGCTCTATTGACAGAGAACAAACTAATGCAATTGAATATCATTGATCATTCAAAATGCATCTTATATATACAATGCTGTGAGTGAGAGCACTCAACATCTCTTTTTTTAATGCAAGTACTCTGAGAGGATTTGGAAGGATGTTAAAAGCTTGATGGGTATTGGGTATACCAAATGTTAACAGAAGCACAACAGAGGAATGGAGATGGATCATGAATGTAGCAAAGAGGAAGGATGCGCAAGCTAAAGTATTCAAATGTAGATTAGCAGCTACCCAATACTGGGTGTGGAGAGAAAGAAATAATCGAAGATTCAAAAAGCAGAGAACCGATGCACGAGTGATCAGCAAAGGAGTACAAGAGGAAATCAAGAGAATTTTGAGGAGCAGAGCCAAAAATATAGAGGACACCCCCTAAGAACAGGGACATAGCACGAAGATTGGGTATACAAGCACAATTCAAGAGGCGTAAAATATTCCTACTCAAATGGGAACCACCAGATCAAGGAATCATTAAGATAAACACGGCAAGTAGTATTGAGAAGGACAAAACAGGGAATGACAGCAATCTTAGAAATCACAAAGGCAATCTTGTAGCATGCCATGCTGCAAGAGAGGGGGGGGGGGAGAGAACAACACTACACCAAGAACTTGCTGCCATATAAGAAGGGATCAAGCTATGCAAACAAGCAAGATACAGAAGAATCAAGATAGCCTCTAGTCAAAAAAGAGTTATAGAGATTTTGAATAGGAAAACGATGATCCCTTGGATAGTTGAGAATGAAATATATGCAATATGGGATATGTTTGGGTGAGAACTCACGCAAACACACTAATGATCTTGTTGGAGAGGTTGATATGGAGAGAGAGACTTGTACCACCAATGGCTGCCCACGATCCAAATTGTTCTCTGGAATCAAGTCTCAAAAATGCACGTAGTTCTTTGTTTGAAATGATTGTTGGGTATTTATAGGAATCTTATTGCTAAAAATACCCTTTCCTTATTTGACGAGATATTTCCCTCTTTGTATGAAATCTTTCCTAAAGCTTCATATGGAAAAATCCCTTGACATATCTGGGACCGCTATATATAACTTGGGTGTCATATTAGTGGGCAAAGTGTCATTGCTTTAATAGAGGGCATGCCCGAATGCCACATTAGTAGACAAAGCGGGGCTGCCCACGAAGCGGGCTAGCAAGCCCGCCTCATTAGTGGCCGGCTCTTTATAGTGGTACCCAATGATTGTCGTTCGTAGGGGTACAAGTACGATTGGTACATACGCCCCTCTTTGCGGATGGAATCTGTTCCTTACGGCGAAGAATAGACATCATATTACTAAAAGAATGAAACAAAGTGTGGTCACAATTTCTGCGATGCCGCGAATAACTTAGTTAAGGTACTTAACTTAGAATGCTTTGAATTAAGTGTCGATCGTGTAACAACCTCTTTTATCTTGAAGAACACCTAGGTGATAATGTAAAATTTGGGAAACAGAAATTTCATTTTGTTGATAGACACCGCGATAAACCCGGTTTGCATTTATATAGTCATTCCGCTTTGATTGCTATGTGATTTGTGATGAGTGGGGTAAGGTATTGTAAATGCTAACCCCACGATTTTTCCAGTGCGTGGGTCAAGATATTGCATATGCAAGTCCCGTGACTTCTTGATGCGTGGAGTAAGTGTGTTGCAGGCGCGAAACTCCACGACTTTGTGATGCGTGGAGTAAGGTTTTGCAAACGCCAACTCCACGACTTTTTGATCGTGGAGTAAGGTTTTGCAAACGAAACTCCACGACTTTTGATCGCGTGGAGTAAGGTTTTGCAAACGCAAACTCCACGACTTTTGATGCGTGGAGTAAGGTTTTGCAAACGCCAAACTCCACGACTTTTAATGCGTGGAGTAAGGTTTTGCAAACGCAAACTCCACGACTTTTGATCGCGTGGAGTAAGGTTTTGCAAACGCCAAACTCCACGACTTTTGATCGCGTGGAGTAAGGTTTTGCAAACGCAAACTCCACGACTTTTTGATGCGTGGAGTAAGGTTTTGCAAACGCAAACTCCACGACTTTTTGATGCGTGGAGTAAGGTTTTGCAAACGAAAACTCCACGACTTTGAATTTGTGTAGGTTAAATACCAACCTCACCTAAACTAAGGTGGTGGTGACTGAACTAGAGTGCTTTGCTGTACATTGCTTTTGAGGAATTTATATACACCGTATGTCTTCTTTTGAATGGAAGTCAAATATGGAAGAATGAAATTTTATTGATGATTTCGAAATTTGAAACAACATAGCTAGTCTGTCTCATGGACAAACACTAAGGAGCTGTCACTCAAGCTACCAATTTGTACTAATGGGAAACCAATTTAACGATAAAAACGCCTAAGATGGAGCGATTCCATGGTTTCGGGAGGGTTCCCAAATTCAGCGAAGGAAATATCGCCCTTAGAGGCAGAGACGGTCAATGATAAGAGGTCCTTCCCAGTTTTCGCCCTAGCTTCCTGCCTCGATGATCTTTGATTGTCTACACAAGACCCGGTCGCTGGATGAAAAACTTTCGCGAAGCTTCTTGTCATATTGCTTCTTCATTCGGCTTGGTAATGGAGGAGACGAGCAATACTTTCCTCAAGACTTCATCTAGATTGGCCTTTGAATGAGCTACTAATTCGTCATTATGGCCATCATTTAAAGCAGCGAAAATGGTCGCCTCAAAGAAAAATTTCCGTGGGTAATACCGCCGCTCCATCGCCCGGGTTAAATGGTGACATTCCTGTCGAGCGCTTTGGAGTTGTTCTATACGCCCATAGAACGGCTGGTAACTCCCTTGTCCACTTGCCTTTAGCCTGTTCGAGTCGACGTTTGAGGATTGCTAAGATGGATTTATTTGTCGCTTCGGCCTGCCCATTTGCTTGGGGGTGATAGGGTGCAGAAAAATTGTGCTGAATATGGAGACTAGCACAAAGCCTGTGTATTTCTTCTGCATCAAATTGCTTTCCATTGTCTGATATTAGCTCAGCGGGGATACCAAATCGGCAAATTATATCCTTCCATAGGAACCGTCTGACGTCCGAAGCTTGTATGTGCACCAAAGGTTGTACTTCTGCCCACTTGGTAAAGTAATCTGTAGCTATGAGGAGAAAGCGAATGATAAGAGCCCAAAACTGTAGTTTTAACCCCTTAATAATCATACTGTTAGACCAATTATGTGAATAATAAGTAAGAGTTAACACTGATTACGCGTTTTTATGCATTTCAGGGCTTCAAAGTCCATTATGTGCGAGAAATGTACCACTTTAGCGAGATAAAGGAGCAAAAGTCAATGAGAACTTCAAAGCCGTATCTTTGGACTCGGACCACCGAATTGGGCATACCTTATGTCAAAACGACCGGCTCGAAAAGAGCTTTGCAATGGTCCAAGCCTTGACCCAATCAGAGGAGCAGAAGTGGACGAAAAGTCTGTGGAAGTCAACTGCAGCTGAAGAGGCCTTTTTGGACTGAAAGAATTGGGTTTTGGGCCTGATTCTCTGGCCCAAAACATGGCTCCAAGCCCATGCACGAATTTTGGATCTGAATGTATAAAAACAAAAGCTTAGTTCATTGTTAATGGTAGATAGTTAGGTTAGAAAATAAATTAGATTAGTTAGCCTCCATTAAACCTTAGTTCTAGATCTAGTTTTTATATTAAAGTAATTAGTTTTATTCTTGTTTTAAATTCAGTATTGAATGGTTGTTCTCCCTTGAATTAGATAATAAAATAGTTGTTCTTGATTCAATTTCGATTTGTCAATTACAATTGTTAGATCTAATTTCATTTACTACTTGTTATTCAATGCTTAGTTGTTAATTAGATTTTTGTTATTGTTTAATTTAGATTAGTTAAATTTCATAAAGTTAGAATCTTTATATTATGTTTAGTTTAGATTCAATGGGAATTGTTAGTTTGATGAATCAAGGCTAAATCCTCCATTAGAGGGTTTGATGAAGCCTTGATGAAAACTTAGTGGTTAGTATAGAATTGGTTGTAGAATCTATTCCACTCTAGAAAGTCGTGTTTCGCCATGAGAATGGGTGGACGACTTCACATGCTAGTTAGTACTCGGTAGGAATGCCATGAACACTAGGGATTAGAACTTCGAATTTCTTGCCGTAGAGCGTGAGAATCGAGATACACAAGAATCTATACTAGGTTATTAAGTTGGATTCGAGGTGGATTCAATTCCCCTCTAATCCTTTATCTAGATTAAAAAACAAGCATATTTCCATAGTATCCGTAGTTAAATTCAACGTAGACTCATTTTAGTTTCATCGTAGTATAACACCCTTCGTAAAGCTCTCATTGACTTAAGAGCGATTTCTTAGACTTAGAAAACAATCCATGCTAGGGAACTAGGAGTGGAACGAACTTCGTACTCCATTTAGTGCAATTCGCATCGAGAGTAGAAGCTTTGATAATAGACTCGTAAAAGAATAGTTCTAGTTTACTTACGTTGAGAATTCATAGTTCATTTCGTAGGTAGACTACTCATTTTACATTTTATCAAATGGCGCCGCTGCCATCTTAGTTGCACTTTAGCATTGTTTTCATAATAGAATTAGTCATTTTTAAGTCCCATTTCACCCACCCACCCCTTGTTTGATTCATACCGTGGTTGCCGTTTCAGATTGGAAAAATTCGAGAAAATACCTGGAGGCGCCAGCATAGGAAGAGAGCGACCGCTTATGTATGTTCTGGAATTTCATCAATACACCGAACCCTGGCGCTTCAAAAGAGAGCCACCGCTAAGTTCTGTAACTTTCTTCTACCACGTACAAGGCGCCTTTAAGATAAGCGCCAGCTTTTAGCTGAAATTTCGGATTTCCCGGGTTTGATTCGAACCCGAGTTGTCAAGTTTTTCGGTGTTCTAATCTCTTATTTACACTGAACAGCGTAAACAAGGCGTATTTATTCAAACGCGTAGCAAGGAGGCATTCAGTACTCCTTCTTCCACTCTTCCCCTTCTCCGGAGGAGTTTTAATTCTAGTATAATCGGGGCTTGTTTTTCGTAGAAATAAATACAACACGCCTATCTAGAATTTCACACACTACACGATATTATGGTTTGAAGAAAGAAAGAGACTCCTCTCTCTGACTTTTATAAAGCTTTGAGCGATAGCCCTAAATCTTGCATCGTTCTAGCAGACCCAACGGGGGATTTTCGAATTCCCCCAAACATATTTAATCTGTTACCCGTTTTCCATGGTCTAGACCATGAAAAACCTTACCAACACATTCGTAGGATTGAACAAGTCCTTACAACATTCCATCATCCTACCGTTGGTGCGGGAACGGATTAAACTAAGGGTATTTCCCTTCACCTTAGCCCGATAAAGGCGTCTTGGTTAAGCTGCCCCAAGCCTAATGCGTGGACTTCGTGGGCTAAACTTGTTCATTTGTTTATGGAACATTTTACCCACCCCTAAAGACGGATGAAATGCTTTCCAAGATTCATTTCTTCGGCCCGGAACCCTCATGAATCATTTTCGAGGCTTGGAATCGTTTCACCGATCCGCTTATAGAGTGTCCACACCATAACTTAGCTAAAGACCGTTAGTTCGTGCCTTTTTTTCAAAGGACTTCTACACCACCATAAAGAAGTCCTTGACATAATGAATGGGGGTAGTTTCCTAAGTAAAGGAGCCAATGAGGCTTACAAATTTTTAGAAGATCAAACTAAGCGAAATAACAACTGGGGGTGGTGGCGATACTCCCGCTCCGCTAGTTCTTCTTCCACGATTAAGGCTACCCGGTATGTTTGAGGTTAAACCCGATCTAGAACTTAAAAATTTAATCGAATCTCTAACTAAAAAGGTTGAGGCCATTTACGTACAACAAAAGCCTATCCCGTCATGAATGTAAATTCAAATCCATGTAGTTTCGTTTGAGTCCACGAGCATCCGACTCCCAGCGTCCTATAGCCTATGAACATTCTTGTTCTATTAATAGTGAACCTAACGCCCGCTTGGAGACAAAATCCCAACCGGTTGGAGAAATAACCAACAAGTCACACCTCCAGGTACAATAATCAATATGTTAGGCCAACACACGGTTATAACCAAGCTTCTCGGGACAAGGGGCGAGTCGGGGTAATTATAATAATTATAACAACCAAGCACAACCTCGACAAGGTCAAGCACAAAGGTCAATATAGTTATAATAATTATAATGCTAATAGAGGTATCGTTCGGGTAAATAATAACTATCACAATCCGCCTATAAATAATCAAAGCGACATAGTTCAGTCCACCACCCGTGACTATTACACCCACACAACCCGGATCGTCTTGACACCTTCATACAAGTGAGCCAACAACTTTTCCAAACCATGGCTCAATCTAACCAACACATTCTACAATGTTAATAATTTAAACCAACAGTTAGCCTAAGAGAAAGCCAACCCAAAGGTGTGTTTCGAGTCGGCGATACCTAATCCTAAAACAAACAAACACGACCTTTGAGATAAGCGGTAATACTAGAAATGCGGAAACTACAACCGTAGGTGAGCTAAATGCCATCACCACTCTCCGTTACGGAAGAGTGGTTGATAACAAAGTAACTATGCCTATAGTTACCCCATCGATACTCCTACAGCGGATATCGAACTAGATGCGAAATAGAAAGGCCGAAGAGCCTACAAGTTTGTAGAGGTACCGGTTAAACCACAACCTAAGAAACAAAAAGCCAAGGTTAAACATCCTGTTGATTCATATGCTAATTATAGAGAGAAAACACCGTTTCCCAAAAAATTAGCCATGTTAACTAGGGATACAAATTATGAGGAGATTAGGAGCGTTTTCAAAAAATCTAACTATAAACCTTCCCTTTCTTTCGAAGCTATTAAAAGCTACCACACCATGCTAAGTTTCTTAAGGAGTTGTGTACTACTACTAGGCGTAAAGACCAATATACCAAAAGGCGCCTTTTAACAGAACAATTCAATTATTTATCTCGAAAATAATGGAATTGTTAAGTACAAGGACCCCGGTAGCCCCCTCTTGTACAATGCACCTTAGGAGATTCTCACACGACGACCCGGCTACTAGACACGGGGGCTAGTGTTAACTTACTCCCATTTTATTTGTATAAACAAATAGGTCTAGAGGAGATGCAACCTACTAAAATGACATTGCAATTAGGCTGATCCGGTCTATTAAGTATCCTAAGGGTGTGGTTGAAAGCGTCTTTGGTTAAAGTCAAAATTTTTACTACCGGCCCGACCGTTGTCCTAGACCACGGAAGTCACTAACGACTCTCTGTACCTATCATTTTAGGGGCGTCCCTTCTTGGCTCGCCAACGCGGCTCATAAATTGCGTGATGGTTCGATGTCCTTGTCCTTTTGGCCATCTTTTACGTTGAGGTAAATGTTTTCAAAGCGAGGACCACGGTATCGATTCTTCTACAAATGGAGAGGTTAGCATGATCGAGAGCTTAGCTCAAGATTACTTCAAAAACATGTTTAGGAGAAACAGTTAACAAATTCCTTTCCGCCGGAAATTCGACTTTAACAATGACTCCACGGTAGTAGGCGAAATCGAAGAAGAATTCTGCAACTCTTTTGCACCTCTTCTTTACCACTTTCGCGAGTCCCCTTGCCAACAACCATTCATCCCTTGATGCTATGACGGAAGATGAATTTTTTTAATCTTTATCCCGGTGATCCTTTTGACCCACCTATTGAGGAATGTCTTGCGTATATCAAGATTTCGATGATATGGACTTGAGAGCTAGCCGAGAATCATTCACCTTCCATCACCAATATTCCCCACCCTCCACCTTTTCAAAGGAACCTCGAGTTTGCTCTCGACCCTTTAGTTTCTCCTGTGCTTCATGATTTTTTAAATCCACCTATTAAACAAATACTTCCCAAGGATAAACCACTAGACACCTTCATTTTAGACTTGAGGCAGGTCCCCCTAACTACACCATGAATGAGTTTTGTGCTAAACCCACATCCTCATTTTTTCCATGCTTTCCCTCTAAAACTTATTCCAATCCACCATATCTTCCACAACCATTCACTTTTCCACACTTATTCACTAGGACACCCTCTCGTTCAAAGATGAAACATAAGGTGCATGCTTTCGGTTATGTTATAGGTCTATCCGACTTAAGCTTTCATTCCACTAGGGTCGTGGTCCTAGGAAATCTTGGTGCTTGATTGTGTTTGGATATGTTTCTTTGTGATATTTATTTATGGAATGATCCACAACTATTTCGGTTGTTGATATATGATAAAACTGCATATTCATACATATATTTAGATAAAGTCTCGAGTATCGACTATAAGCGACTCAATTTTTGTGTTTGGTGCATTTCCTTTCATTTCCATATATTGGTGAGTGCACCATTCAGGTAACCGGGCCCTCCTATGGAGTGTGTGGTCGTAAGTACCGGATCCTAAGTCCACGTTTCACATAATTCACGTTTTCCACTCTTGCATGTTTTCTCGGTTTTGAGTCATGTTTCTCATGGTGTGAATTATGTCTTTATCGCTTATTGTTTTCCTTTATATTAAACCTAATTCATAAAAGTAAAAAAGTTTAAAGCTATAAAAATAGTAATCTAGCAAGTCTAGGGAATCGACTTTAAAGACCCGTTTTAAAACAAATTTTTACAAACCTGTTTTTCAAAAAATTTGTTTGGGGAATGTAAGTGTTTGGTTTTTCCATTCTTGATCACTCAAATTCCTATTCTTACCCCACCTCGCTCCCTTGAAGAGTAGCTAGATTTCTACTTGTTTGTTGTTTTGATGTTGTCTTTTTATTATTTTTAGTAGATAGGATGTTACGTTGTTAAATTCCGTAGTTAATTTTGACTTTTTGTAGTGAAATGTTGTTTGAATGACAATATGAATATAATGTCGTTATTTTTTCATTGTGCGTGATTAGTTAATGTTGATCCCACCTTCCCAAACTGTTTGGGGGTGGTGTTATCTATTCCAAAGATGATTTTATATAAACTTCATTCATTCTACACTCACAACCCACATTACACCTAATTTCCATCACTCACCTTTCACTCCCGCGTTTCGTCTCAATTTTCAATTTTCAGCAACTCCGAAGCTTTTCGCTACTGAGGCGCACTTCAAGGCTCTGTATATTTTATCTCGAATTTTGCTCAGAGCGCCGCTTAAGCCCAATTTGGCCGACCCATCATCATCGAACCTAGAAGCTGGCGCCGCATACAAGTTGCGACCAGCTAAAAACACTGGAATTCTAAAAATTTCAGGCTGATTTCAGCGCTATATCTGGCAGCGCCAGCGCTGACTTCCGTGGACCAGAAAAATTCCAGTTTTTCACGGGTAGTTTTCAGATCATTCATAGCTATTCAGGCGTAATTTTAAGATGACATCTCCTATAATAATACGGAACAGTCTTTCAAAGATTTGTTCCAAAGCACTACTTATGGTCTTTGGTTTTGTGAGTGATCACCTGCGTGAGCTAGGAACCGCTTATGGGTCTTGCTAGCAATTGTTCTTGGACTTGCCATGCCGGCTGAAATACAAGACCCATGATGCTATTGGGTAGATAATATGCATGTCGGGAGTGGAGGTAAGTTTTAGTTTACATTTAGTGTGCTTATGTCCCAAGCAATTTCATTACGCTAACCCCATAATGGGTGGAACTCTTATAGAGTTCGTCAATTTTTTATTTCCTATATTAGTATGTTCTAACCTTGTTTTGCAGATGTTCGAATTTCCACGCATTTCCATGGTATTTTTCTACCCTCTTTATTTAAATGCTTTGAGGGACAAAGCATGCTTCTTGTTTGGGGGCATAGAAACACGTGTAATTAAGACATCTGTTAGGATATAGATATGTATAATGTGCACTTGTTTTCTAGTTAAAATTTCAAAAATTCAAAAATATAAATAAAAAGTATGCTATACACTTAGGAATATTGGTATTGTTTTCTTTCTCCATGCTTTTAACAATCTAGAAGTCTCACATAGTCATTTGCATCGGAATAATTGTTAGAAGCGTAGGTTAATCGTAGGTAATAATCTTTGCATCTATCTATAAATATATTACATGAGTATCTATGATTGTTAGCGATAAGTTTCTGAAATCTAGGCTAGAGTACTTATTCTACAAATCCTGTGAGAATATAGCCTAAAGCCTTATATGAAGCCGAAACATTTGAGAAATGACACAAAGGGAGAAGTAAAATCGGATAGAGAAATCCACGCGTCCACTTGCTTGATCACTAAACCATATCCTAAGTGAGAATTTAGGCCGCTCTTTGGATCGATATAGCCGAAATTCAAACCTATGAATTATTTTCGCTAATTAAGCCACTCTGAGCCTCTTCTTTAGCCTTCCATACACCACAATTCCTTTACCCTGTTACAAAACAAAAAGAAACAAAAAAAAAAAAAAGAATAAATCAACCTACCCGATTTAGAATAAGTCCGAGAATAGAATAGAAGTGAAGAAAGAAGAAGAAAAACACCGTGTAAACAAAAATTGTTAGTTGCTTCAGAAAATAAAGAAAAAGAAGTTTCCATCCAAAGAAAAGAAAAATAGAAATAAAATAAAACTCCAAAAATAGAATAAAAGGAGTCAAAGCCAAAGAAAAAAAAAAAAAAAAATGGCTAAGGATGGAAACAAAAGTATAGAAGCAAAAAAAATAACAAAGGTTTTCTAAGTTACATAATAATGAAGACTCTATTATCTCGGACTTGTCTTTTGAATATCCATTTCCTTCCTTCTTAAACCATCTCCTAATCTCCGTAACACCTAATAAAGACCTCTAGCTCAATTAGGAATAGGTTAGTGTGATAGTAAGTGGCGGATGTGTTTGATCGACCGGCTTCCTTGTTGTCATTGAAGATTGTAAGGTAAAGTGTACTTATTTTAATTTTGGAGATGTGAAACTTGAGTGGAAAAATCATAGTGTTGTTTCTTGACTATTATTGTGAGAACCTACTTAAGGGGCAGCTATTCGGAGTTCTCGAAACAAACGCTAAACATTTGATAGTACTACTCATTGTATATATATGTTTATTTTAGATGATTGATTATTATGCATATATTAACTTAGGGTTTTGACTGGTTATTCTTATGTAATTGCTAGAGAGATGTATAGATAGTTGAGCATGAATAAAGGAAACAATAGTTTTATTTTTCTTAGTCGTTGAAGTATAGATGAAGTTTGAGTACCTTCACTGGAAAACTCTCGCGAGGGCTATAACTTCGTCCACTAAGGAATTCCTAGTGGTTTAAGCGCCTTGTTGCATATGGTCAATGCAATCGCACTCAATGTAAACGAGAGTAGTTAGAACTCCATTTTGGTCACTTATTCTAATTTCTCATCTTTGCTTGAGGACAAGCAAAATCTTTGTTTGGGGGTGGTTTGATAAGAGCCCAAAACTGTAGTTTTAACCCTTAATAATCATCTTTGTTAGACCAATTATGTGAATAATAAGTAAGAGTTAACACTTGATTACGCGTTTTTATGCATTTCGGGCTTCAAAGTCCATTATGTGCGAAATGTACCACTTTAGCGAGATAAAGGAGCAAAGTCAGCCAGAACTTCAAAGCCGTATCTTTGGACTCGGACCCGGATTGGGCATACCTTATGTCAAAACGACCGGCTCGAAAAAGAGCTTTGCAATGGTCCAAGCCTTGACCCAATCAGAGGAGCAGAAGTGGACGAAAAGTCTGTGGAAGTCAACTGCAGCTGAAGAGGCCTTTTGGATCGAAAGATTGGGTTTGGGCCCGATTCTCTCGCCCAAAACATGGCTCCAAGCCCATGCACGAATTTTGGATCTGAATGTATAAAACAAAAGCTTAGTTCATTGTTAATGGTAGATAGTTAGGTTAGAAAATAGAATTAGATTAGTTAGCCTCCATTAAACCTTAGTTCTAGATCTAGTTTTATATTAAAGTAATTAGTTTTATTTCTTGTTTTTAAATTAAAGTATTGAATGGTTGTTCTCCCTTGAATTAGATAATAAAAATAGTTGTTCTTGATTCAATTTCGATTTTGTCAATTACAATTGTTAGATCTAATTTCATTTACTACTTATTATTCAATGCTTAGTTGTTAATTAGATTTTTGTTATTGTTTAATTTAGATTAGTTAAATTTCATAAAGTTAGAATCTTTATATTATGTTTAGTTTAGATTCATAGGAATTGTTAGTTTGATGAATCAAGGCTAAATCCTCCATTAGATTATGAGTGTTGGGGGTTTACTACACAAGACATAATGGAAAGGTTGAGCTGATTGGGCACCAGTTAGTGATGGAACTAGGTTTTTGGTAGATTTTGGGTAGTTCCGGGTTAAAATGGATGGGAACCAATGCTCGTTCTAATTGTTGTAGGTACCTTGTCCTTGTTCGAATGTATTTGATGGTTGATATGATGATATGTTGGTGAGAAAGGGACAATTGGTATCTATATGGTTTAGCTGATGCAACACGGGTGATACGATCGAATCTTAGTAACACATAACTGATCCTCAAACCATCTTTAGAAGAATGAAGAGTCGCGTACTTCTAAGGGTTGGTCTATGTTGAATCCATTGCCTGTGTTTTGGTTTTAGAAAATCACATAACTCTTGGTGTATTGAGAATCTTTCATAATGAGAATGGAGAAAACAACTATTTTTGAAAAAAGAAATGTAAAAGAAAAAAAAATAAAATTGTAATATAAACTCCATAGGGTCACTTACTCAAACAATGAGTAAAAGCATTTTACAAAGAATATGCGAGATATAATGTGGACTAAGGTTCCAACAAACACAACCACACACTCCAAGAGGAGAGTGTTTGAGTTACAAGGATGCACTCCCATGGAATGTATCGAGAAAACATAACATGAATCTTTTATAGTCGATATTCAAGACTATATGTAGGGGTTGTTTTAAGTCGATTCCCAAGACTATGCACAAGATAGATGATATGTTGATAACTATATACTAATAGCCTACACAGTTGGGGATCTTTATAGAAAAACATATGAAAGCATACCTCCCAAAACGAATGAAATGATGTATTTGGAGTGTAAGATGCAGAAATGATAAGAGAAAGCTTACGTAACCCATCAATGGAATTTATGTAATAACCCCGTCATAGTTGAATTATCCAAAAGAGTGAGAGGTTGGTAGTAGATGTCCTTCATGAGGCTCAATTGATGGGGAATAGGACATACCAGGTTTCTCAACTACTGAATTGATGACTCTTGTATTAGTATATTGGGCAAAAGTCTCTTTCTTGAGAAGGTTTAGAAAATTATTAATGATCTCAAAGGCAATTGGCTTAGGTGCCCCTTTGAGGTTTTTTTAAAATAGTTTTGTGGTGTAATCTTCAGAAATTGTTGGATTATTGATAAATGGATGATGGATTTCAAGAGGTGTTGAATTGGGTGGTGATGGTTGGGTGGTGGTTCACACATGATCTTAAGGACTCGAGAATTCTTCATCTAGTTTTTGGCATTTCTATAAGATTATGATTCCTATCAGAATAGTAAGGATGTTACAAATTTGACCCATCGATAAGTCTTTAACAGCCAAACTAAATTGAAATCCACTTTTCACCATAGATTTAATTTCCACTTTTCCAAGCACTTCATTTTCTTTTGTCCTCTCGCCTAGATCTTCATAAATTTTTCAATGCCATTTTCCAAATGTGTTGAGTCCAATACATACTCTTGAGTTTCTTTTCCGCCGAAGTTTTCTCATTTATAGGTAATGATGCATTAAGGCATGTGAGAGAAACTGTAACTTCAGCATATAGTCATTGTCACAAGATTTGGAATTTTCACTATAGTCTAGTAGGGTTGATGGGGATTTAATTGGTCGCATTATCGGGATGGGCTTTAGTAATGGGCTTTCTTATAGTAACACCTTGTTTCTTTTTGGATGGGTTAAGACCGGGGAAGAATATTAGTCTCAGATATGGCCTCTTGTGAATCAGATTGGAGAAAATATAAGGTAGTTGGTATTTGCTGAGTTAAATTGTTTGCTTGGCCACTTCCTAGTAGAGTTGGTCTATATATGGATGGTGATATGAATGGTAATGGGCTTTGGGTGAAACTGCACTCTAACTGACCAGGTGGGTATATGAATGGTGGTTGACTACTTATGGTGGAACTCCATGAATTGTTGACATTACTAGAAAACTCTTGAGTGTATGGGGTGCTAGGGAAGTTTGAAAATTGAGGTTCATAATCGTAAGGATTTCTCGTAGTAGACTCGAATTCAGTATATGATGGACAATGAGATAACAAGTGATAAGGACTACCACAAAAAGAACAAGGTTCTGGGTTTGCATTATAATTCCATGACAGTTGCGATGCATATTGATAAGACATGGATGCTCAATCAATGATGATGCACAAATAGTAGAAATTCATTTTTTTTTTTATTTTTGAAAATATTTGCTTGGTCTATAATTTATTATGCCCTGTTCAAGGGAACAATTGGGTGTGAGACTAGGATGGCTCTACTACACGTCTCAGAAGAATAGGCAGTCACTTCACCAAGTGGTGCACTACCAAGAATCTCACTCATGATAAATCTGGGGGAGGGGAGTGAGAAAGGTAGTTAGTCCATCAGAATCTGGTAACTGATTACTATAAACCCTCATGGCTATATTTTTGTCCTTTTCTAGAGGAGTGTGACTACTTTGGGCTCTAGTTGATTGATTTTAATTCATTTTTTTTGTCTAGGGCTTCAAGAATCAAGCAACGTCCAATTTACCTACATTAAGGAATGACTTCCCAATGGTTGTTATGTGGCTCGGTTCAGCCTTATGCACGAATGTAAATTGTAGTGTGAAAATTAAATTTCAAAAAAATCACGTAAGAATGCTTGAACACACAAGATATCCTCTTACTTGGGCTTCGAGGAGGTTTAGAATTTACCTCTCAAGCGTGCTTACATGCTACTTGAGGAGAAGGCGGACGTCTGTTGGTGCGTGATTAAAAAAATCACTTCCTAACCTTTCAAGCTTTACCCTATTTTAAGTTACAATAAAGGTCCACTTAAAAAGCCCACAAGTTGGGTTTTGATAATTAAACAACTTTGCATTCAAGGGCCCAAAACTTAAAACTAACTAATACTATACTAATCTAATAGATTAACTAGTTTAGATTGATAATCTAGATTAACTAGAGTTAATTAGACTTAGAGTGTTGATTACTGTTGATTCAAAGTGTGTGAGCTATGATTCACAACTAGGCTCACACACTTGAACTTCCCAAGGCAATGAAAACTCTAATCCCTTGGTAAGTATACAACTTCAACCAAGTTTAACTCATGTTCATCCACAAAAATCAATCAAAAACCATTTTTCCTTATTTTTTCATTTTTTCTTTTTATCTCTAACTATTACAAACAAGTTCCACTGGTTTATTGTACTTTATTATAAAATCCAGGCTCTTAGATCAAGTTAACATCGAAAAACATCTGGATCTAGAAAAAACTAGACTACGGTGTGCTGAGGTGGATGGGCGGTCGCACACAATGCCTAGCGCGGTCGCCCCCTGGCTCCAGCTAAGTTGTGTCGTCTCTTAGTAGTAACTGCAGCTCCTCTCCATATTTTGATTTCTGAACTTGGTATTGCAAAAAAGTAAGTCAGTAGAGAAAAATAACACAATAAAACAACAAAAATGAAAAAAACAAAAAACAAAAAACAAGGAAAACAAGAAGTGAAAAGATAAGAAGGATGCTTCCCTCCTTAGATACTTAACCAAGCATTCTTTCTCCTTTAATCCCCAACAGTGGCACCATTTGAAGGTGTATTTAGTGGTAGTAACTTGAAAAGATTGTAAGAAGTGAGGTTCCCCATAGATGTTTAGATATTGAATGGTTGGGAGTTGAAGAAAGGAAGGTAGGATCTTAGTTAGGACAAGTTTTTGGTTCTAAGTTATGAAGAACATTGAAAACTAAAGTCGTTTTGAAGATTGAAAAGACATAAACTCGGAAGCAAATAAAAGGAAATGATTGATTAAAGAAATAACATAAAAAAATAAGATTGATTGATTGATTGAGAATGTAAAAACAATAACAAGATTGAATTGAAAAAACAAGAAAGTAAATGACTTAATTGAAAAACTAGACAAAAAAATAAATCCTACATGACACTAGATTAAGTCTAGGTGCATTTTACTCCTACAAACCAAATGGTTTGGACGCTAAATGCAATGGATGCCTTCTCTCTCCCTAACTTTTAGATTATATATCCCTTCTTTTGCCTTTTACTGATTTGCCCTTCTCCATTATAATTGAGACACCTCACACTTCACTTTTTGCTTTTATTTTTCCTTTTTGCTTTTTGATTTCTTCTTGACCAAAATAGGTTTTGGAGAATGTCATATTTTTGAGATAAGGGGCCTCCATCTCTGGTCTTCTGAGTTGAAGGCTTTGACCTTTGACTTTGACCGCTGACTTTGACTTTTTTATCACTTTTTCATAGCAGCTTCTGGTCTTCATAATAAGCGTGATTAAAGCTCCTTTTGGTGCTAAGACGCAGCTTTTATGATAAGTGGTCCAATTTCTCAGAACTCAAAAAAGATAATAAAAGCTATGAGTTGTCTTTTTATTAAACGTAAGAAGGGCTATACTGCAGTAATATAAGGGTAATAAAATGCACATTTGGGAGCTGATCAGGTTTCACATCCCAAATCTTGTTTGTTGTCTGTGATGGCCTAAAAGATGTTAGTGATGCAATTTGTCAAGTGTGTACTGCAATGTGGTATGTGAGGTCATCTCCATCTAGGTTTGCCAAGTTCATTATGTGTGTTAAGGAAGAACAAATAGGGTGCACAAAATGATTATGCTTAGATGTGGCAACTAGGTTAAATGCGACATACATGATATTAGAGGTTGCCGAAGTTCCAAAGTGTCATTACATCATTTACTTTGATGATGACAAGATCAAAGGGCCTCCAACCACAGCTAATTTGAACAAAGGCTAGAGTGTTTGTGAAATTTCTTAGAGTGTTTTTAAGGAAAAATTGTGATTGTCGTTCTCATTATGTTACATCAATAATTTCTTTAGTGAAATCCATATCATTTAGAAAAAAATGATTCAATTTAAAGGAAGTGAGGATGATCGCTTGAGATTGATGGCAATGTATGCAACTTAACTTTGATAAGTATTGGGATATGGATAAGATTAACATTTTGTTATATATTGTTGTTGTGATTGATCCCCGATTCAACATGAAGTATGTAGCGTATTCCTTTAAACTGTTGTATGACGAAACTAAAGCTACAAGTGAGAAAGATAAAGTGAAATATGCTTTGGTTGAGATGTATGAGTAGTATGTTGAGCAATATTCTTCTTCAAATTTGCCATCACTAGATGTGAATGTGAGCCAAACAAAGAAGTTTAATGGATGATGATGAGCAATATCCTAGTTTATTAGCCTCCCAATTTCAACAATACTTGCTAGAGGAAGATAACTTAGAGAATCAGTTCAAGGTTGAGAGGTTCTTGTCTGAAAATGTTGAAGTTGGTGAGATAAATTTGATATGTTGGGTTGGTGGACTCCATCAACGCTTCTAGGTACTCGATCCTTTCTTTTGTTGCACATGATGTTTTGGTAGTCCCAATATCTTGAGTCTGCATTGGGGTATACTAGACCCTTTAACGTAGTTTGTTAGCTCCTAATTTGGTAGAGGCCCTTATTTGTGCACAAGATTAGCTTCGTTTCCTAATCTTTGACAATCAATAGATCGATATCGAAAGCAATATGATAAACTAGGCTGCAAGTAATAATTTGCATTGCAATGGTTAGTTTATGGTTATTTTGTTCTATTAGGATATGTACATGTGTTGTTCGACTCTTACGTGTGTCATGTTGATATGATTTTAACCGACCTAAATAAATAGACTAATTAAACCCAAATTATAATACTCACAAGTGCACAAGGTCTATTGTAGTAGACAAGCAAGAGCGAGGTTGACCGATCCCACAGATAATGCAATTGGGGACAATTTTGAGTTTTAAATTATTGCTTAGCCTAATCAAAACAAGGTTTGTTTTATAAAGATTTGAATTAACTATTAATAAACCTATTTAATTAAACTACGAAAGCAATAAAAAAAATTGAACAATAAACTGGGGTTCTGGCCTACCCCTAACCTGCATTAATTAAACCTCCTATATATCTTTCCTCCATATCATCCTTTATAATAGTCTCAACTTTTCGCATTGAGGGAGGGGTGAAGATTATACAAGAGTCAGCTACCAACTCTGAATGGTCATCCAAGGATGCCTAATGATCCACTACTTTATTGGTTTCCCTAAAAAGATGTTTAAATTCTATGAACTCAAAAGCCACTCCCATTCTCTGGATGGATACTACCATATCTACCATCTGCCATGGAGGAGTTTCTATCTTCATTATAGCATGAACTGCTCTTAACAAATCAGATGCCACTGACACTTTTGGGATTCCAAGTCGCATACATAACTCCAACCCTTGGTGTATTGCATTTAACTCCTGATATAGAACTGAGCTATTCAAGCTATGGCCTATGTAAGCCACCATTGTATCTCCATTGCTGTCACGAATGATTCCTCTTGAGCTAGCACCTCGACTATTCACTACCCCATTTAGTGTTCAATTTCACAACTCCCTCATCAGGTTTAGTCTAGTAGCATGGAATTTCGGTGTTCTCCTTCAAATTCACTTGCAACCGGAGTGTTTGTAAGAGTTGTTTTATCTCAGAAGTACTGACAATGTCTTTAATTTCTGCCTGCAGATAGAGTCTAGTATCTTTTACAATGAGTTCAACCAGCTCCTTAGCTTGGAGGTGAGGGACAGACTAGAACCTTCTCCTATTCCGCTCAGCCCAAATCTCATGTACCGTAGCACAAATGAATGCCCGATAAATGTCTGCTAAGTCTTTCTTCCTTTCACACAATCAAAAAATTCTGGACCATTCCCTATTAGCATTGACAGTAGCAGTGTAAAGATTTAACAAAACTTTAATCCCATCTATCACTTCCCTCGAATATGGGCACTCAAAGAACAAGTGTTTCGAATTCTCTTTTGAACAGTGACAGAAGCAACATTCAGAGAATTGGAGGACCTTTAAGTATACTAACCTGTCTTGTGTTTGAAACTCCCCGAGAACAATTGCCAGGTGCAGAAGGCATGTCTCGGGTGAACCCATCTTCCCCATATTAATGAAGCCTAGTGGACTGTTGGGGATTCCCTAGTGAGGGATGTATATGCTGAGCTCGAAGTGTATCTTCCTGTATGAGACGGAGTCCATATCACTTCATCCTCATGAAGGTTCGAGTGGATATGTATACTCCTGATGTGCTCTCGCAATGCATAATCTTGGAGAAGTTCAATGTGGTCATTCCATCTTCCATTTGTAATAAGGTCACTTACTTTGGCATCAAATGGGAGGATCTCATTCCAGGAATCATGTGCATGCATGTTTTGACTCAAAGGTACGTCTGAGCACCAAAGATCATGCCATATGAGTGTGTTGGAGCCATTTGCAATTCGACTCCTTATAAATTGAGCTGCAATGGATCTAGTAGCAAGGACCTTTCTCCATACCCAAGAACAGTCAAATTGGACCGGCATTGACCAAAAATGTTTCCCGTGAAGATGTTGCTCATAAACCCATTGGACCCAAATACTTTGCTCTTTGGCCACAATACTAAACACTATTCCACAATAAGTTGCTTGATTCCACCTGTGTAGGTTTTTCAAGTTCAAACCCCCTACCTCTTTGGATAGACACATCCTTTCCTAGTTGGCCTGATGCATCTTCCCTGACAACTTTGGTCCACTCCAAATGAAATGGGCACAAATACTAGAGATAGTATCCAAAATGCTTCTGGGAAGCATAAAGGATCTTGCCCAATATACATGGAATGAGGATGTGGCTTAATAGTTTTCAATCTCATCCCTTCCTGCAAAAGGCACCCAAGGATTTCCATGACTAACACAAACAGATATGGGGAGATAGGATCCCCTTGTCGAGGCCCTTTTTTCCCTTGAAAGAATCCTTCGATAGAGCCATTTTACATGATAGAGTAATGGGGAGTTGTCATACACATTGATATTCATCAAATTAGCTTAGGAGGAAAGTTGAATCTAACCATCATTGCTATAATTGTGTCCCAGTTCACCATGGCATATGCTATCTTGAGGTTTACCTTGAGTGAGCATCTAGGAGAGAGCCTATTTCTGGTGTAGCCTCTGAGCAGTTCATGGGACAACAAGATGCGTTATCTTGATAATGATCCCGGATAAAAGTTGTTTGATTGGGGAAATCAATTCCTTAATCACTCCTTTCGAGTCCGTTTGTGAGTACCTTTATGATGCACCTATAGATGATATTGTAACAGTCAATGGGTCGATACTCTTCCACCTTAGAAGGGTTCTTCACTTTGGGAATAAGGCAGAGTAATGTAGCATTAACTCCTCTTGGCATGTGGAAGGAAGTAAAGAAGGTAAGCACTACACTGGTGAAATCATTGCCTACTATATTCCAACAATGCTTATAGAAGAAAGCATTGAATCCATCTGGCCCTGGTGATTTGGAGTCATCCATGGAAAAGATAGCTTGCTTTATTTCTTCAGGACTCACATCAATGTCTAGGGTAGCTGCTATTTCATAGGGAATAGTATTTCTGACATTCAGTTCATGAAAGAAATCTTCACTGACCTGCAATAGAGAGTTAGTACCCAAGAGTTCTTGATAATAGTTCAACACCTCATTGGTTGGTTACCTGGTCTTGCGTGTTAAGCTGCACCCCATCATGCGTGGTAAGGGATCTTATGGCACTTCTATTCTTCCGCTCCTTTAGGCAATTAAAGAAGTAAGTCGTTCATTTATCTCCCTTTGTGAACCAATCTCTAGAAGCTTTCTAAGCCAATTCAACATATTCTGATTTAGCCAATAGTGCATACTCTTCCATTGCAGCTTTTTCCCTTGTTACTACAAAAGTGTTCAAGGGATCATTTTAAATCTGTTTCTGAAGAGTGAAAATAACTTATTTAGCTTTCTCTACCCGTGAGTGAAGATCAGAAAAAATTCTCTTAACCCAAGGTCTCAGCTGAATTTTGAGAAGCTTGAGCTTCTGAAGCAAGATGTACATGGGATTAGATCTGATAGGCTGATTCCATACATCAAGCAGCAATGCATTATACTCTGGGTAGTTCACCCAAGAATTGAAGAACTTAAAAGGGCTCGCTTTCCTGCTTTTGTCATACCACATTACCTCGAATCGGGCAAAGTCGGAAATACCATGAGGAAGGAATTCGGGCCAACAAGCAAGGAATCTAGTGAGCCAAGTTGAATTAACTACACATCGGTCAATCTTAGATAGGATTATGCTTCTCCCCTACAAAGTTGTTTGACCAAGTGTAAAAAACCCGAATATTTCAAGTCTGTCAGTCCTATAGTTTGCAAACAATCCACAAACTCTCTTGTGTCTCTCGGGTGTATAAGAGCTCCACCACATCTCTCTCTAGCATTTGTTACATTATTGAAATCTCCCATCGTACACCAAGGATCAGAAGTCTGTAATGTGACCAAACTCTGCCACACTCTCGTTCTTCCTGGCTTGTCATTCCTGGCATAGACTATGGTTAAAAAGTAGCTTATGTTTGTAGCCAAAATAGTAATCTTTGAGTGAATATATTGGTCGCATGAACTTATGGCTTGAATGGCTACTTCATTAGATTCCAAAGATAGCCACACTCTACCACTCGGATCATAGTCATAGTTATTCAAACAACTCCAATCAGTAGGCAAAGATTATTCTATAACTTTATCAAAATGTTCTTTTCAGACTTTGGTTTCAAGCAAACCCATCACACAAACATGTTTTTCCATTCTCATTTTATTAACTTCCCGAAGCTTTATGATGATCATTAATTCCCCTTATGTTCCACACAATGATCGGGCTACTCATCGATAACTATTTTTATTTTTCCTCCCTTTGGCCTACCTCTCCTGCTCTTGGAGTTGCTATTGTTTAGTTGTGGGCTATGAATCTCCACACTTTGCTCCTTTATTACGCTTTGCTTGCAATCTAGTCATTTTCGGTTCCCGCACAACAATTGCTAGTGGAGTAGACTCGCTCAACCTCTTTTTCATATGCATATAGAGGTGGTCTTCGGCTATTCAAATTTCATGGGGTGATTCACCTTCCAATTTTTCCCTGCTAGAAGTTGTAAAGGGTTAGGCTATACTACCGGACAAGCTCTTCCACTTGAGGCTCAGACACTACCATCCGCATTTAGTCATGCATTGCAATAGTCACTTTTGTCATTTGTGTACGGTCCTCGCTTAATTCAGATTATCCCCGCATTAGTAGGAATTTCCTCCTCGCTCATCTTGGCTTGCTAGACAAGAGTTATGCTCCCTAGTTTCTTCTCCTCTATCACTCCTGATACATCTTGGACCTGCTACTTCAAATAGGGACGTAGGACAACTTTGAACCCTCCATATCCTCCTCCTCTTATTTTCTCCAGTCCCATTACCAACATAAATTACAATATTTCTTCCTATATTCTCATAACTCACATTGGTATTGGTACTGCTACATTCATTCTATCCTCCTTCCTGTGCTCTATTTGCATTATTTGAATCCAAACCAGTTTGTACATTAGTTCTTATATTCACTCTCCCAGTACCATTGATATTCATTCTCCTTACTGAATTTGCCTCTCAAGCGGTTCTGGCCATGCCCAAACTTTTGATGCCCTCTCACATCTTGCTAGGATCTATGGGTATTCAAATGAAATGAGTTGCTCATCACCTGGAGCTAGTTCAATAGGGAATGAATCAGGAAGTTTAGCCGAAACATCAACCTCAACACATACACGAGCATAGTTGATTCTCTTTTTCAGTTTCGGGCTTTATCCCCGACTATTCGCACACCAACCTTGCTTACTAGAAATCCCAACCCATCATCACCATAGCTCCTTAGGGACATTGTGAATCTTAACCCACGAGAGGTGTTGTTGTTATCGAGTTCGTTGTTTCTCCACTCCTCGAGTCCATGGACTTATTATCAAACAATGACCACCAATAAAGATTGACCTTCCCTAGAACCGCTTTTGTCGTGCTTTCACTGCTAGAGAGTTTGAAATAGAATAAATCCTTGTCTGCAATAATCTCAAAGTGACATTTATCCTTCCATCTCTGTTGGAGGACATTTTTGACATAAGTAAAAGATAGGCGCTTCTCAATGAAGAACCCCACGACATATTCACTCCATTCATTGCATCCTTGCATGATTAGATCCATTGGTATTGTGGTTACTCCATTCACTTCTTGAAGAGTGAAATGTTTGAGATTTCTTGTACGCACAGCCGCTTCTATTCTGAAGGAACAAACTGCTCCATGTTCATACTCCAGGCACTTCCATATTTGGAGTAGCAGCTACTGTAGCAGTTCCAGCATAGTCCGACTCTATAGATGCAGTAGTATTGTTTGTGAAAAAAATCTTGTCTTGTTGTCTCCGCTCCATATCTATTTGAACATCTAACCTGTTACTGATTCATACCAAACCCAAGAGGAACGGGGGCCAATTCATACGATTCTTTATTTGCTTCCACCGTATTATTGTTCCTGATGGTGCCTTACCTTGATGACTCTGCCTCACTACTAACAGGAAACCTCATTTGATGTCTACTCGATCCTAAAACAAATGGAACCGCAGCCATTTGTTCCTTGTGAAATCCAGAGAGTGGAACCGCAGCCATTTGTTCCTTGCGAAATCCAGAGAGTGGAAATTTTTGTTTCTTGTTTCTGCGAACTCCCACTGTATGCGGTAGAGGATTTTACCAGCAGAGGATAGAAAACTATTTGCTTCCACTACAAAACTCACATTGTTGACAATGGAGGATTTTACTACTAGTGGAAAAACAACTGTGAGAGAACTAGATAAGAAACAGACGAAGGGTTTTTGATTTGCTATTATTGGTAAGAAAAGGTGGCACCAGATCAAGATAGCAACTTAAGTTATCTCACTACCTGTCGCTCCTAAAACTGTCCCCATTGCTAAAAACTCAAAATACGAAAAAAAATACTTTGTTAAAGAAATAAAACTTAGGTTTAAACTATCAATGGAGAAAAACTAAGACTTTCGAATCCACCCTAGACCGTTGTAGATTATCATTGTTTAATTAATTTAAAATTCTATTTTTATTACGAGTAGCATGAGGGAAAGGTAATCCTTGCTTGCTCGAAGATGTGAACGTGAAGCTCTTATATAAATCTATATATATGGTTAATTGAATTTTAGCAAATGAAAATATAAATCCGTTGCAGAAGTTGTCTGTTTAAAGTACAACTTCTCACAGATTTAATTAAACATAAAAACGATGCTTTGATAATAACAAAATATTTATCTAACAATTAACTAGTCATGACATAAAATTAACATGCAAGATATAATTAATGAAAGTATTGTACTAATATCGATGAAAACAAACAATTTATCATTAGCCCAAGTCAGAGAATAATGAAGTCATTAAATAGTGAAAACCTACGCAAGTCTAGGGCTTCATCTAAGCCCTAGCTTAAAGTTTAGCTAGACAAGATATATAGAATAACAAAAATCAAAGAGAAAGAAGCCATTGACAAAAACCTAAATCCAAAAGAGGGGTGGTGTCTTCTTCTCCAATTCATCTATTCCAGCGCTATATCTTCACCTCCAAGGATCCTCTTTTTTAATGCAAGTTGAGGATCTTTTACTCTCGATCTCCCTTTAGTAGATATAGGAGTTTGGTTTAAGGCATGCAAGAGTTGGAACCTCTTTGGGAATGTTTCGTTTAGTGTTTGAATAGAATTGGGAGTTTTCCAATTCGATTTCAAAGCTACGAGAAAATCAGGAAAAAGAACATTGTTTATGTGCATACTGAGAAGGAGGGGCGTGCGCCCTCTAACTTTGACTGCAGAACTCCAAACTTTCACAGAAGCATCAGAATGTCTTATGCATGTCATTTTCAACCTTGTATCGAGTATCCTCTCTATAATCAAACCATGAGGATGTTACAATCCCGTAAAGTCTCCCCGACACGCTCCTAGGGCTTCAATTAATTATTTCCCCAAGCAGCGCTTTTTTTGACACACGCCTTTTTATTGTGTGAGATGTTATATGATATAGATGAATGATGGTCGTTGAACAAAATAGAAGCGTATCAAAACCTAGTTATCCCTCAATAAGTAAAGGATGAGTAGGGTAACATTCCACTTTTAAGTGTATGTTTATATGAAGGACGGGACTGGAAAAAGGGGTTTGAGGGATTAAAAAACTGTGGATTATAGATATTGTAGATTCTAATGCTAAACTAAACTAAACTAACTAAACTATTGAAAATTTATAAGAGAGGGAATTCAAGAGATTAGAATCTACCCATACTTGTGATCTGTGACCTTTTGCTTCATGGTTGTTCTCACAAGTAGACTACAATTAGGTAATCGAGCGAGTGCCGATGCCCTTTTGGATGAAACATCGTTAACAAATAACTCTACTTAAGGTTGTTCCTATGTTCATGTTAATAGTATCTTCTTTCCTTTTATGTGAGCATGGGCAGTTATTGAATGAATCACCATATAAGGCAAACACAAGGAATATTTCCCTTACTCTAAAACACTACACAACTAGAAGAAAAGTAGAGAATAATAGTATAATATTCAATTACAATAAATAAAACCTTTGGCCTTGGGCTTTGGTCCCAGACGCGGAAGTGTATTTTCTCTCTTCTGCTCTATCCTTCTATCCTCTTTTGTGGGATTTGGTCCAAGCAACAAATCTTTTGGCCTTGGGCTTCCAAGTAGGCTTTAAAATAGGTCCAAGTCGCATCTTTAATAGCTCAATTCCTTAGCCTTCTCCATGATTGTCCACGGGTTTTCCATGTGATCTTTAATGCTCCAAATTGCTCCGTTTTACCCTTTTTCTCTAATATTCCACAAAACTCTCTCTTTCACCTATAGAATCATAAAACATAACTTATAAACACTATTAGTCCACTAAGATGGCTAAACAAGAGGTATAATTGAGGGTTAAATTACACTTTTTGAGTACTTATCACAACTCCCAACTCCCAACTAGTCTCTTAGCAAATAAGATAAAAAATAGATAAGTGATCAAAATCACATCCTAATAACAAAAATAAAATCCTAACTCATTTTCGCAGGCATCGCGATTGCATTTACCATATGCAACATGGCATTAAACCTTTAAGTTCCCCAAAAAGGATGAGTTATAGTCTCGTGAGGGTTTTTAGGTGATATAACCACAAAATCAATCAATAACATGTTCAAGAATGATAGTATTTTTTAGAGAGAAATTCCTTATCCACTTAGTGCTTACTCCAACAGACGGTCTCCATTACTAATTATATTGCTGCAAAGACTCATAGATTATGATGGAAGATAGTAAAAATTGACAAAATTCTCAATCAAGGCTTATATGTGTACTTAGTCAATCTCCTATACTCTCCTATCCAATAAATGGAATCCCTAGTTTACCTTTAGACAGATAATCTCGACTTTCAATCCTCACCAGTTGTACTCTTAGAAAAGAATCTCTCAGAAGATGGTATACTATTTTACCTCATGTATGTGGGGAAAAAAATAATGAATATGAACATCCCACATACTACCTTGAAAAAGCGGACTTCCTCGATGAAAGTAGTCTCATGGAAAGAATGTCAATCACATATGAAGTGTCGGATCCTTCAATTTAGCATCCTCTCACCTATTCTAGACTTCATACCATACTGTAATGATAAGTCATGGGTTGTAACTTGGCTTAGGTATTGGTTTATGAAGGAAAGGTAAAAAGATTCAAAGGTTGTTTCAAACACTAAAGGTTTTGCTTCTTTCTTTGAAAGATTTTTTCAAATTCTGTATTGTAGAGAAAATTCTTTTCGTTGTCTTAGCTTTTCCATCCATTCTCTCAACTTTTTTTTTCTTTAGCTAACTGGTATATCCTTGATTAGTACTAGATATGCTTATTTTCCACTAGCTTCTTTCACTTAGAACAGAATGATTGTCTTCATTGTATCTCTCTGATATATCCTTGTAATCTTCCTTTTGTGCTATTTCTTCCTCTTTGTGCCCCTCGTATTCTCAGAAACAAATGGGTATGGCTGATAGAGATTTTGGCTATACTCCTTGCCTGGAGTTGGGTAAAGGGTAAAGGGTTTTATGAAAGAAAATGGCTTATTGTAAGGCTCAAAAGGGATTAACATGATGGTCCTACTAGGTGGGATAAAGGCTGAATAGGTTCACTACTTGACTTATCAATATGATACTCTGTTCTGAATAGACTACAAGACCTAATGGCTATCTCCCCAGTTGATGTCACTTCGTGATTAACCAAATCAATGAATAATGAGACTATATTACAACGACATAAAGAACTGAATGATGTTGAGTCACTAAGACTCGGATTTTTCGAAAGACTCTCTAAAGAATGGGTATAAATCTCAAGTCTCACGAACTAAGTCTAAAAAAATCTACTTCCAGTTTACTAGGGATTAAATCTCTTTCTAACAAACGCATACACAAAACCTAACCAAAGTACTATGGTGGTGCCTTGATAAAGAATTCTATCAACAAGAACTATGTCTAAGCATAATAAATAGTCTAAGCGGTAATGAAATCAATAATATCAACTATCTATCAAACTCAACACTAAGCAGTATAGAATCTATATCCCAGACTCATCATTAAAATTCATTTTTCTTATGCTACTGATATAGAAACAAAAATATTTTTGACTAATTTTCGAAATTCATTTCTCAAGTACACCCTCCCCCAACTTAACATATGCATTGTCCTCAATGTATAGAAATTAAGTAAATGAATGAATGAAATGAATGAGAAAAAGGGAAGATGTTACCATTGATGCCGAATATCAAAATTAATCCCAAAAATAAGAACATTTCCTTTTACCAAGATTTTTTTTTGGTTAGGTCTTTTAAGTCAGATCCCTAAGACTATATATCATGCATTATCAATTTGGAGTGAGGAGATCATATTTTCTTACCCAAATCTGATGAATGTTTGGAGGACAAGGAGGTATCACCTTGTGGGTTGTCAAAAATACTCCTTGATATGCTGGAAAGATTGCTGGTGAAGTTGCTTCTCTACCTTGAAGTATTTTAGGTCTGATGATTATGTGATAGGCCTTCTGGTTCCTCTGTGTAGAATATTGACGAAAATCTTTCTTTCTAACAGGACAATAGTATCTGATGTGCCCTTTACCACCACAGTGATGATAATGGATATCTGGCTGACTGCACTCAAGGTGGGCGGTAGACTGGTTCACGTACTTCTCTCGTCTAGACAATGATGGTGTAGAAGAGGCTTCAACAGTGCAATGCTTCTTATCAATATGGTCCACTTTCTGCTTCAGAAGACTTATTTTAGTTTCTAGATTATGTTGTTTTTCCAAAACATCTTTAAGATGATTCTCTAGTAACTAATTTTTCCTCTGGAAGCGTAAGTCCTCATTGTTCATCTTGAAATGTAGAGTTCATCTTCTCAAGATATGATACTCTCTCTCGTTAATTTTCCATTCTCGCCACTTAAATCCTTAATTTTCTGCGCAGAGATTCCAAGAACATGGCTAGCAACGCCTCGTGGTAGGGTTCTCGTGTTCATCACAGTTTTACGTAGATTGAGCACTCTCAATCAGTATCTTCGAATGGGAAAGATTCTTGTATCATGCTATCAAGGAAGTACACCTCTCCACCTTCGGTGTCATCACAATCCTTATGCAATTGTGAAAGATATTTATGTCCATGGACATCTTACCCAAGTTGATCTTTATTTCACCATTGTGACAATTTATCAAAGCTTTTGCATGAATAGGAAAGGTCGGCCTAGAATAATTGGAATTTTATCAAAGGCCTCCTGGGTGTCTATCATAATGAAATCCACTGGATAGTAGAAATTGGCTACTTGAACAAGAACATCCTCAACTATGCCTCTGGGAATCTTGGTAGAATGGTCAGCTAACTTCAATTTGACTTTTGTAGGCTTTAGGTTCTCCAGGCCCAACGCTTGGTACACATGATATGGCAAGAGAGTAACACTAGCACCAAGGTCTAAAAAGAGCATTACCCGTGATTTTTTTCCTCCTATCTTGCATGATATTGTAGGACTTCCTCGGATCTTTGAGCTTGACCGAGCTTGTCATGGATAATAGACATTGTTTGTCCAAATAGAAACGCCGCTTTGGAACATGAGTACTTCTCTTTATGTTGCATGCATCCTTCAAGAATTTGGCATATGATGGCAACTGCTTGATCACTTTGAAAAAGGGGATATTGATGTTATCTTTCTCAAATGCCTCCATCTCTAAAAATTGCTTGTCCTTTTTGCTTTGAGCAAAAACATAGGAAAAGGTGCCTTTGGTACAAACACATCACGTAATATTCCGCTCTTCTTTCTCTTCGCATTCTTGCATATCTTGTCTTAGTAATCTTGACAAATGGGAGTGGAAATAATTTCCCCACTTCCTTTTGAACTTCATTTGAAATCTTGACCGATTGCTCAGAAGAATGTCATCATGAGAAGGTAAGTCAACCTTGTTGTCTATCTTCAATCCCGATCCGAGAGTAGTAACTGAAATTTGACATGATCATGGAGGTGATCAAGACTAGAAGTTGTCCTAATGTGGCATACATCTTCACTCCTCAATATTGGTTCCAATAAGCTAGGTTGAGTGGCTTGTGTCTTTATAGACAAAGTAGTAGTGAGTGAGTTGGTCGAATCTTTAGCTCTAGAGACTCCATTCTAAAACAATGACTTGCCTGAGACTACTGGAGATTAAGCTAAGATTGTGCAAGAAGCTCTAGAACACTTTCAAACTTCTAATTTTTCTGTGATAGCAAAGTAATTGCATTCTCCAGGTTGGCAGGTGTGGCATAATTTCTCATAAGATTAGGCACTAACTCTCCACTTGTATTGGAATTCTATTGAGAGTATAATTGTTGTTAAGGAACCAACTGTGAAGCTTGACTTGTCTGTGGAATATAACTTTGATCTTGAGAACCTGGGGGTCCAGCGTTCTATCTCCAATAATTGCCTTGAAAATTAGTACCACCTTGGTTGGGCCTCTGAAATAAGTTTATATTGTACTCTCCAACTGATGCATGTTGATAGTAACCAGGACTTTCTAGAGTTGCATGAGAAGTGTCCGAACAAACTTCGCAGTAGCGGCTAACTTACATGCCTGGGAGAGATTTAGCTTGAGACTTGTTGATCTTGGAAGGATTCATAGAGAACTGATTAAATTTCTTACTCAGAGTTTCAATGCTAGTGGCCAGGCTGCCAATGTAGACTTCAGTTCTTGATCTGATTGTTCATGTGCTTTGTAACCAAATTGCTTTAGCTCCCCCTCCATGCTAGCAACATCCTCATTGCTAGTAGTCCATTGTTGTGTTTCTTCAACTAAATTCTCAAGAAAATTGTAAGCTTCCTCTCCATCCATTGATGTAAACTTGCCTTTGTGCATTGACTATATCATCTGCTTGTTCATCATCAAGAGTCCTCGATATAAAAATGAGCCAATGTGCTCTTCTTGTCATTATCCATGATGTGGGCACGAGACTAGCGAGGTTGTTGAATCGCCCCAACTACAATGATATTCTTCATAAGCCTTTCCTTTGAAATCGGCCGATAGCTTGTCGCATGGCATCGATCTTTTGAAATTGCCGATAACTTGTTCATAAACTTCGTTCTCAACTTCTCCCAGTTGTCTATTGAATTGATCACCGTGGTAGTTAACCATTCTGAGGCTTTAACTTCGAAAGTGAGAGTGTAAAAGAATCAACTTGATACTCTCATCTTTGATATTCTAGTTCTTGAAAGTTCTGAGGACTAATAGAAATTTGTTCATGTGAACATATAACATTGTCTGAACCATTGAACTTTGGAAGCATAGAGATTACTGATGCTCTAAGTTCAAACTGGTTCACTTCTATCTCTGGAAAAACAATACCGCTGGGTGGGTCTCAATGATTGGCGAATAGAAATCGCTTCGCCTTCTTCCTTTGTTGTTATGCTTTGTGGGTGGGATAGCTTTAGGATTATTTAGGTTCATAACACTTCCATCATGGCATTCGCCATTGTATCAATCTCGCCTAGTATTCTTGTGAGTCAGTTGCTAAACCTTATCCATTGTTGTATTCTTACCATAATGATGATATGGATGACCGGGGCATACACTAGAAAATGTTATGCGAAAATGACGAAAAACTATCCTATTATGCTTGAATGCAATTAAACTAATATGCAACTATTCTAAATTATACTAAAAAGCAAAACTACTTTCCTTCAACTGGGTTGGGCTTTGCAGCTAGTGTTTCGCCCATTGTCTAAAGTTGTCTCTTCTAGGGTTATGGTGAATCACTTGGATTGCTTAAGTACCACAGCCCACAGACGATAGTCCGTTTGTCTAGATTCAGACAAGAAACACTAGAGTTTGATGTTTCCCTGTGTTGGCTTACAACTTCAATTGTTGAAAAGGTCCTAAATGTAATTATACTAGAAAGCAATAAAACTAAACTACGATGCAACTATACTAATAATGAAATAAAAAGAATGAAGATTCGACTAACCTGGATGGTAGATATTGTCTTCGAGATGTCATTCAAGCTTCTTTCTTTCTTAAAAGGATGGATGATGTGGCTAAAATTACCTCAAGATCCAAAATTCTAATCTTGAAAGAAAACGTTAAACATAAACAACTTAAAACGGTAGCGGCGCCATTTGACACGCTCTCCTTTTTGTGTGTGAGATGGTATATGATGTAGATGAATGATGGTCGTTGAACAAAATAGAATCGTATCAAAACCTAGTTATCCCTCAATAAGTAAAAGATGAGTAGGGTATCGCTCCACTTTTAAGTGTATGTTTATATGAAGGAGTGACAGAAAGGGGTTTGAGAGATTAAAAATTGTGATTATAGATATTGTAGATTTTAATACTAAACTAAACTAAACTAACTAAACTATTGATAATTTATAAGAGAGGGAATTCAAGAGATTAGAATCCACCCATACTTTTGATTTGTGACCTTTTGCTTCGTGGTTGTTCTCACAAGTAGACCAAATTAGGTAATTGAAATGAAAATTGCCGATGCCTCTTGATCTAAACATCGTTAACTTAATAACTCTACTTAAGGTTGTTCCTATGTTCATGTTACTAGTATCTTCTTTCCTTTTATGTGAGCTTGGGCAGCTATTCAATGAATCACTATCTAAGGCAAACACAAGGAATACTTCCCTTACTCTAAAACACTACACAACTAGAAGAAAAGTAGAGAATAATAGTATAATATTCAATTACAATAAATAAAACCCTATTCTAGTATTATATTCAATTCTGATAAATAAAAGCATGTCACTAGCAAATATTCAATTGCAATAAATAAAACCCTAAACTAACATGATATCCAATTGTAATAAATAAAAACTTTAATCCATACTTCCATCCCCTAGTCTGGGCAATAGAACTAATAACTAAAAACATAAAGAACTAACCCGATTGGAGAATACCATGAACCAGAAGAATCAACAAACCCTAAGCACCGGCTTCATCTTCTCCCTTGAAGGAGAAGATTAGCCTTCCATAAAAAAGGAAGAACACGAAGAATGAGAAGAAGAAGAAGAGTTGAAGAACATAAGACTAGAAAGACTAACTTATTAAGACTCGGCTAGTTAAAACCGAATCTTTTATTATTAATCTCTCTCTGCCTCAAGTTAAGGAGACAAAGAGTATAAGTGAATTGGCAAATTACATGAGGCACTTAGGTCCCTCTATTTATAGGGGTTACAATGAGTTCTAGAAGCATTCTAAACCGCCATTTGTTTCCTAATACAAATATACTTCTTTTAGAGTCCAACTTCGTCTCCAAAACTGAGAAGGAATTGGCTACAATGTCGTTTTATGCGTCTTAGATGCGAGAAATACGTTTAGACGTGCGATCCATGCATCCCTGACGCGGAAGTGTATTTTACCTCTTCTGCTCTATCCTTCTATCCTCTTTTGCAGGCTTTGGTCCAAGTAACAAATCCTTTGGCCTTGGGCTTCCAAATAGGCTTTAAAATAGGTCCAAGTCACATCTTTAATAGCTTCAATTCCTTGGCCTTCTCCATGATTGTCCACGGGCTTTCCATGTGATCTTTAATGTCGAATTGCTCTATTTTACCCATTTTTCTAATATTCCACAAAACTCTCTCTTTCACCTGTAGAATCATAAAACATAACTTACAAACACTATTAGTCCACTAAGATGGCTAAACAAGAGGCATAATCGAGGGTTAAATTACACTTTTTGAGCACTTATCATCTCCAGTCTCAACCTGTTTCATTGCGTTCATGTTGATTTCTGTAAAACCAATTAAACAAACTAATTAAAGGATAATACATAAATTAACTGGACAACTTAATATAAATGTGGGCATAAATGCGTAGCATTTATGTGTTTATCACATGTACTTGTGTTTTTTTGGTTTTTCAAAATTATTTGGATCAACTTCTTCTTCTGACCCTAATGCTGCAGAGAATTTATTGGTGATCAGGTTTTTACATTTTTTTTTTTTTTTTTTTTGGTAATGTTCATTCACTATTTTTTAACATGAATAAGTTGGATTGTTTTTTTGTTATGAAATGTAGTTGTGGTTAGCACTTGATAGTGTGGATTGCCTGATAGTTGTGGATTTTGTAGATGCTATTGTTTTTTGGTTCTATAGTACTCTATTTTTTGGCTATGTTTGTATGGTGCACTCCTAGAAAATGGAAATGGTGCGTTGATGCAGTACGTACTACACTAGAAATGATGTTACCATTGACAATTTTTTTTGTTGGGACGATGAACATGTTACTCGTACGCTTAGTTATGCACTTATATGCCTAGTTATGATTGTGGATTTAAAAGCTCGGGTAGTTCTTTTCATTTGATTTTTTGTGTTATTGTGTGATGATGTTAAAAGATGTAAGCGCTTCTTTTCATTTAATTTTTGGGTTATTATGTGATGAAGTAAAGAATGCACATGTACTATTGAATTGGTGTTACATGCACATGTATTGTTGAATTGGTGTTACAGATTCATATGTTGAATGTTGGCCTACAAACTTACATGTTGAAATGTTGAATGTTCATTTAATCCTAGGCCAATTTGAATGTTGGGTTTAAGTTGACAGACTTACATGTTGAATGTTCGGCTTACAGACTTATATGTTGAACGTTCATTTAATCCTTAGCCAATTTGAATGTTGGGCTTAAGTTTGAGAAAATTAGACTTGGGGCAACACATATTTGTCGTGTCGGGTTAGTTTACCGTAACATTGTCATTTTTGGATCGGGTATCAATTAGGTGGGAAATTGGTCAGGTTGGTTAAGTCCAAGGTATCGAGTCGGTTCGGTTACCATAGAACATAAACCGATAGGGCTAGTTTGCTGGTTAGTTTTATCCCAAACCCGACCTGAACTGACCCATGAACACCCCCAGTGATGCTTAGCAACCATGCATGCAAAGTCAAGTCTACTTGTACGTGGGTCGTCATATTTCCAACTTCCTAATTTTTTAGGTTCATTTGGGCTAAAATAATTTCACAAAAGTTTTTGACTTGAAGTAGAACGTTTTTCTTCTTGCAAATTTTCAAATGATTTATCAAATGTGTAGTACCCAACTTACTACTAGGACCAAAACTCTTTATGTAGTGTTTACAATAAGCTTTAGAGGTTCTATCTCACAATGTTTCATTATCATAGTCTAGCCACACTTGTGAACATTTACCTTTCATTGGATCAAAAGGAGTTATTTCTTCATCCCACACGTACAGTACTGTCAGTGCAGTTTTGACATCAATCGATGTAGGCTCGACGTTTTGGCTCACACTACCACTAGGTGAAGGAGCTGTAGATACAACACTACTTGGGGTAGCCATTATTTCAACATACATAATACAACTTAGACTCTCTAAAGCACAGACGCACCTACCAATGGGTTGTGTCCGCGTCGGATGATGTTAAGCACTTTGCATTGTAAAGAAATGAAGTTTTTTTATCCATTTTCATACCAATACTCAAGTTCCTTACTCACGCTCTATCGTGTGTATTGTTAGAGTAAGGGTTCGTTCCAACTTAAAACAAGGATGATATTACAACTAGAGTTTGTTCAAGGGAAACTAGTGAGAAGGATTTTTGATGATTGAGTTATACTAAAACTACTTAGCTTACTTTTAGATTCCTAAATTAAGGTTACGTAAACATGCACCACTAAAAAAGATAAATGGATAAATAGAAAGGGGTGGAGAGTTAAATCCACTCATGTGAAGACAAACCTTTATTGATTGAATCTAGTTTATTACATCTTTAATCTTTCTTAGAATTCATAGACAAATCTTAATAAAGATTAGAGTTTTGATCCCTAACAATATAACTCATCTCTAAGATCATATTGCTAGCATGAGAAACAAAAGCAATGACTTATCTCTAAGAAATCACCTCAATTCCTAACTAGACTCTACACCAACTACCATTTTCGGTAGGGATATAAAGTCTAGTTTATTTGTCTTAAACAAATAACTAGAAATCAATAACAAAATTATTCCTCAAATGAGCTTCATTAACCTTCCACAAAGGATGGTTTTAGCTCATGATCATGGGATTACAATGCTCATGTATTATGTGTTATGCTATTATGAAAGAGCAAGAAGAAGAATAAGAGAAGAAACTAACTTTGCCTTAAGGAAATGTAAATTTAATTTAGAAGAACATAAGTGTTGCCACCATTAAAACTATTACAAGAGCTTAACATAAAACAAGTAAAAGATAAAAATACAAGACAAGGAATGAATGCTCTCATTTTCCAATTTACTACATATGAGAGCATTCTCTTCCATCCCACGCGTGAAGCCACCTCCCACATTAAATTCCATCCTATCTAAAACTAAATCAAGATAAAATATTCACTATTACAAGAATCCAAAGTCAAGTCTTGCTAATTAATGAGATGCAAGGTGTCATGTGGTTCCAATTAATGAGATACAAGGTGTCATGTGGTGCAAATTATTTGTTTGACTTGTGAGCTTGACTTGGGACATGATGACACATCCAATCTTATGGGCCCGCAAAGTAGGTCCACGTGCTGCGTCTAGTGGTAGGTCTGTCTTTTGGCATTTTTACAACTTCTCGCCTTTGTATAGAGTTCGTCACAGTGACCGTCTAAGCAGCTCACTTGCCGAATTCGGAGTCCTGGTTCAAGAGAAATGAGTTTGAAGTTTGATGCCTCCGCACGTAATCCCGCTTCCGACTTGATTCTGCCTTGTTTGAGTCTTTGGGCTTTAGTCCAAATTTGTTAGGCTTCACATGGGCTTTCTCGAATGTTTTACGTATACTCACTATTTCGTGCTTAAATACTGGCTTTATCATCATTTTTACGTTAGTTGCACAAACCTACAAAAGCACGAAAATACGATTATTTTATAATTATTAAGTACATAATTAACCGAAATATTACGTCTCTATGGGGTTTTATAATACAGTTTTGGGTGCTTATCATCGGACATGCGTCGGACGCGGACACAGACACAGCATGGACACGCATCGGACGCAGTCAACACGGTCAAGACGTGGTCAACTAAACCGGACGCAGGTCAAGACGCCTTGATCGGGACATGGTCAACATGGTTAGGACGCGGATGTTGACCCAAAAAAATAAAAAATAAATCAAAATAATATTAAAAAAACTCAATTTTTTCATTTTTTGTTTTGTTAAGACTTATGACATGTTTTTAAAGTTTGATTAGGAAATATTAAACTTAATTTTGTAGCTATTTATCTTTAATAGTTTTGAATTTATGAATGTTGATATATTTAATTTAGTTTTTAATGTTCAATTTATATAAAATAAAATTATAAATATTAATTAATTTCCGTGTCCTTTGCCGAGTCCGCGTCCTAACTTTTTGAGATATAACCGAGTCGCTATATCTGTGTCCGCGTCCGTGCAACATAGCTTAGAGTCAATATCATGGACAATAATAAATGGCTATTGGAAGTTACAAGAAAAACCATGTATAAAGAAAACAATGGGATACTTTTTCTTCTTATTCTAACATGCACCTTATCAACCATATTATGTTAGTAAAGGAACATGGATGTATGATGTATCACTATCAAATAGTGAAATTCTTCCTTGAACAAAAAATAGTAGATTTGCGTAATAGTAATGTGTCAATATCCGCGTTATAGTTGCACTGTCAATAACATTTACTTTGGATAGTAAGTGAATTGAAGTTTCTTACGGATCCAAATTTCACAGCGAGGCACATGTCTTCATTTAAAGAAAATAAATAAAATGACTTGCACGTAAGATGAAAGATCATGTCATAAAAGATATGATTTACATAGTTCTTCATTAGAGCATAAAAAGAGTTAAATGCAAAGCACCACACAACTTATTTCATGAAATTCGTGGTTTTGGAACATTCTCCTTTGCTTACCATGTAACTTGATTATGTTATGAGATTGCTCTACCATTAGACACAAAAGACAACGACACAACGGATATCAAACAAGATGTATTTCTAGAATGATGGGTAAATATCAAACTTTTTAGATCATGTGATTTAAGAGACTCATTTAAATGGATTCAATTGAACAAAGCGCATTAATGGTCTTTCCATATCACAATATTACCAAGCTACGTTTTTTTTCAAAGACAAAAATTAGATGACTTAAACAAAAAAATAGTGGAGATAAATGGAAAAATAGATGACTTGCCTTGGTGGTGGAAGTCGTGGTGGTCGTGCGTTGAGGACTTGAGGAATAATTGGAGAGGAGGAGTGGTGGTGGCGTATAGAGGAAGAAAAGGAGTGGTGGCAATGCGTTGGTCTCTGGAGAATGAATGAAAAGAAGCCCTAGAAATTTCACACTTTCCTTTTTATAGCTCAATAATTAATCATATTTTATATTTAATTAATTGTATAATAATATACTACTTTTATTAAGTAAATCGGAAGGGATATTATCCGACGGATATGACCATAATCCACATCCGTATCTGAAACCCTGTCAAATAGCAAAATTTATCCGTATCCAATATCTGAAATTTTCAGATAATATCCGCTTTTTCGAATACAAATCGAATCCAAATTTTTGACTATCGGCGCACCCCAACCACCAGCACACACACCACCTCCCAGGCCCAGCACTCTCTCACATACTCACACCACACTACCAACACTTAACAATAAATGTCCAAAAGCAAAAACAATACGACTTACCAATAATATATCATAAAATTGGGCGTAGATACCCAAACACAAACTTTTTATTGTCACAGGAAAGTGGTTTTTTTTTTTTTTTAGTTTTTCATCCACAAAACCGAAATTGGACATCCGGCACAAATTTCGAACTGCATTTTACAATTTTGACCTTTTTAATTAGTAGTAGCTAAACAACTACCCAAAAAGAAACGTACAAACTGATAAGAGCCCAAAACTGTAGTTTTAACCCCTTAATAATCATACTGTTAGACCAATTATGTGAATAATAAGTAAGAGTTAACACCGATTACGCGTTTTTATGCATTTCGGGCTTCAAAGTCCATTATGTGCGAAAATGTACCACTTTAGCGAGATATAGGAGCAAAAGTCGTGAGAACTTCCGAAAAGCCGTATCTTTGGACTCAGACCTCGAATTGGGCATACCTTATGTCAAAACGACCGCTCGGAAAAGAGCTTTGTAATGGTCCAAGCCTTGACCCAATCAGAGGAGCAGAAGTGGACGAAAAGTCTGTGGAAGTCAACTGCAGCTGAAGAGGCCTTTTGGATTTGAAAAGAATTGGGTTTTGGGCCTGATTCTCTGGCCCAACCCATGGCTCCAAGCCCATGCACGAATTTTGGATCTGAATGTATAAGAACAAAAGCTTAAGTCTTTGTTAATGGTAGATAGTTAGGGTAGAAAATAAATTAGATTAGTTAGCCTCCATTAAACCTTAGTTCTAGATCTAGTTTTTATATTAAAGTAATTAGTTTTATTCTTGTTTTAAATTTAGTATTGAATGATTGTTCTCCCTTGAATTAGATAATAAAATAGTTGTTCTTGATTCAATTTCGATTTGTCAATTACAATTGTTAGATCTAATTTCATTTACTACTTGTTATTCAATGCTTAGTTGTTAATTAGATTTTCGTTATTATTTAATTTAGATTAGTTAAATTTCATAAAGTTAGAATCTTTATATTATGTTTAGTTTAGATTCAATGGGAAATGTTAGTTTAATGAATCAAGGCTAAAACCTCCATTAGAGGGGTTGATGAAGCCTTGATGAAAACTTAGTTGTTAGTGTAGAATTGTTTGTAGATTCTATTCCACTCTAGAAAGTCGTGTTTCGCCATGAGAATGGGTAGACGACTTCACATGCTAGTTAGTACTTTCGGTAGAAATGCCATGAACACTAGGGATTAGAACTTCGAATTTCTTGCCGTAAGAACGCGTGAGAATCGAGATACAAGAATCTATACTAGGTTATTAAGTTGGATTCGAGGTGGATTCAATTCCCCTAATCCTTTATCTAGATTCAAAACAAGCATATTTTCATAGTATTCGTAGTTAAATTCAACGTAGACTCATTTTAGTTTCATCGTTAGTATAACACCCTTCGTAAAGCTCTTATTGACTTAAGAGCGACTAGTTAGACTTAGAAAACAATCCATGCTAGGGAACTAGGAGTGGAACGAACTTCGTACTCCATTTAGTGCAATTCGCATTGAGAGTAGAACAAAAATTCTTTGATAAACAAGATAGCATCAGTAATAAGTTTAGTTTACTTACGTTTGGATTCATCGTTCATTTCGTAGGTAAGCTATTCATTTTACGATTATCAAATGGCGCCGCTGCCATCTTAGTTGCACTTTAGCATTGTTTTCTTTGTAGAAGTAGTCATTTTTAAGTCCCATTAAACCCACCCACCCTTGTTTGATTCATACTGTGGTTATTCGCTTCAGCCAATCGAAAAATTCGGAAAAAAATACACCTGGGCCTACGCCAGCAAGGAAAGGAGAGCGACCAGCTATATTCTTGGAATTTCAACAATACACCGAAGGCCAGCTTCAAAAAGAGAGCCACCAGCGCTAAGTTCTTGGAATTTTCTTCTTACGAAGCGGCGCCGCAATGAGAGCCCGCGACCACGCTAAGTTATCTTGGAACTTCGAATTTACACCGAAGCGCCATCCTCCTGAAAATCGGGATTTCCACAGTTTGATTTAAACTTCGAATTGTCAAGTTTTTCAGTGTTCTAATCTCTTATTACACTGAACACGCAGCATTAAGACGCTATTCATAAGCGAAGCAAGGACGCTTATCGGGTATTCCTTTCTTCCATACCTCGCATTTCCGGTTAGAGGTTTTCTACTAGTATATCGAAATTGTTTGGAGTGTTGCATGTTTAGTTAAAGCTTAACTTAGTCTTGCATGAGATTAAGGTCCGGTCGAACAAAAAACAACAAATGTAATTACACCACAACAAACAAGTCTATCTAGTACACCACCCACACCTCTTCTAACTACTATCACACACACCATACGACATAATGGTGAAGAAAGAGAGACTCCTCTCTCCGGCTTTTACAAAGCCTTGAGCGATAGCCCTAAGTCTTGCATCGCTCTTCTAGCAGACCTAACGGGATTTTCGAATCCCCAAATATATTTAATCATTACCCGCTTTTCATGGGTTAGACCATGAAAAACCCTATCAACACATCGCGTAGGATTGAACAAGTCCTTACAACATTCCACCATCCTACGGTTGGTACCTTTAACAGATTAAACCGAGGGTATTTCCCTTCACCTTAGGCGATAAAGGCGGCGTCTTGGTTAACGCCCAAAGCCTAATTCTGTGGACTCGTGGGCCAAACTTGTTCACCGTTTATGGAACATTTTACCCACCCCCTAAAGGCGGATGAGATGCTTTCCAAGATTCATTTTTTTTCGACAAAATCCTCATGAATCATTTTCTGAGGCTTGGAATCGTTTCACCGATCTGCTTATAGAGTGTCCACACCATAACTTAGCTAAAGACACGTTAGTTCGTGCCTTTTTCAAAGGACTTCTACACCACCATAAAGAAGTCCTTGACATAATGAATGGGGGTAGTTTCCTAAGTAAAGGAGCCAATGAGGCTTACAAATTTTTAGAGGATCAAACTAAAGCGAAAATAACAACCGGGGTAGTGACGATTACTCCCGCTCCGCTAGTTCTTCATCCACAGTTAAGGCTACCAGTATGTTTGAGGTTAAACCCGATCTAGAACTTAAAAATTTAATCGAATCTCTAACTAAAAAGTTGAGGCCATTTCGTACAACAAAAGCCTATCCCCGTCCATGAATGTAAATTCAAATCCATGTAGTTTCGTTGAGTCCCGAGCATCCCGACTCCCAATCGTCCTATAACCTATGAACATTCTTGTTCCATTAATAGTGAACCTAACCCCTTGGAGACAAAATCCCAACTTCGGGTTGGAGAAATAACCAACAAGTCACACCTTCGTGGTACAATAATCAATATGTTAGGCCAACACACGGTTATAACCAAGCTCCTCCGAACAAGGACGGTCGTCGGGTAATTATAATAATTATAACAACCAAGCACAACCTCGACAAGGTCAAGCACAAGGTCAATATAATTATAATAATTATAATGCTAATAGAGGTATCGTTCCGGGAAATAATAACTATCACAATCCGCCTATAAATAATCAACGCGAGATAGTTCCAGTCACACCACCCGTGACTACTACACCCACACAACCGGATCGTCTTGACACCTTCATACAAGTGAGCCAACAACTTTTCCAAACCATGGCTCAATCTAACCAACACATTCTACAATCCGTTAATAATTTAAACCAACAGTTAGCCCAACCCAAAGGTGTGTTTCCAGGTCAAGCGATACCTAATCCTAAAACAGCAAACACAGCCTTTGAGGTAAACGGTAATACTAGTACGGAAACTACAACCGTAGGTGAACTAAATGCCATCACCACTCTCCGTTCCGGAAGAGTGGTTGATAACAAAGTAACTATGCCTATAGTTACCCCACCAGTACTCCCTACAACGGATATCGAACTAGATACCGAAATAGAAACTGAAGAGCCTACCACTGTAGAGGTACCAGTTAAACCACAACCTAAGAAACAAAAAGCCAAGGTTAAACATCCTGTTGATCCATATGCTAATTATAGAGCTAAACCACCGTTCCCTCAAAAATTAGCCATGCTAACCAGGGATACTAACTTTGAGGAGATTAGGAACGTTTTCAAAAATCTAACGATAAACCTTCCTTTTCTCGAAGCTATAAAAAAGCTACCTAACCACGCTAAGTTTCTTAAAGAGTTGTGCACTACTAGGCGTAAGACCAACATACCTAAAGACGCCTTTCTAACCGAACAGTTCCCAACTTTATCTGAAAATAATGGAATTGTTAAGTACAAGGACCACGGTGAATCCCATTGTCTGATGCACCTTAGGAGATTCTCACACGACGACGATTTACTAGACACGGGGGCTAGTGTTAACTTACTCCCATTTTATTTGTATAAACAAATAGGTCTAGAGGAGATGCAACCTACTAAAATGACATTGCAATTAGCTGATCGGTCTATTAAGTATCCTAAGGGTGTGGTTGAAAACGTCTTTGGTTAAAGTCCAAAATTTTTACTACCCAAAAGACTTCGTTGTCCTAGACCGCGAAGTCACTAACGACTCGTACCTATCATTTTAGGGCGCCCCTTCTTGGCTACGCCAACGCGGCTTATAAACTGCGCGATGGTTCGATGTCCTTGTCCTTTGGCCATCTTTCTGTTGAGGTAAATGTTTTCAAAACTAGGACCGCGATATCCGATTCATCTACAAATGGAGAGGTTAGCATGATCGAGAGCTTAGCTCAAGATTACTTCAAAACATGTTTCCGGAGAAACAGATTAACAAATTCCTTTCCTTCGAAATTCCGACTTTAACAATCACTCCCCGGTAGTAGGCGAAAAATAGAAGAAGAATTCCCCGCAACTCTTTTGCACCGCTCCTTTACCACTTCGCGAGTCCCCCCTTGCCAACAACCATACATCCTTTGATGCTATGACGGAAGATGAATTTTTCAATCTCTATCCCAGTGATCCTTTTGACCCAACTATTGAGGAATGTCTTGCACATATCAAGATTTCTGATGATATGGACTTGAGAGCTCTAGCTGAGAATCATTCACCTTCCTTCACCAATATTCCCCACCCTCCACCTTTTCAAAGGAACCTCGAGTTTGCACTCGATCCTTTAGTTTCTCCTGTGCTTCATGATTTTTTAAATCCACCTAGTAAACAAATACTTCCCAAGGATAAACCACTTGACACCTTCATTTTCAGACTTGAGAGACCCCCTCCCTAACTACACCATGAATGAGTTTTGTGCTAAACCCACATCCTCATTTTTCCATGCTCTCCTCTAAAACTTATCCCAATCCACCATATCTTCCACAACCATTCACTTTTCCACACTTATTCACTAGGACACCCTCTCGTTCAAAGATGAAACATAAGGTGCATGCTCGGTTATGTTATAGGTCTATTCGACTTCGCTTTCATTCCACTAGGCTGCGTCGTAGGAAATCTTGGTGCTTGATTGTGTTTGGATATGTTTTCTGTGATATTTATTTATGGAACGATCCACAACTATTTGGTTGTTGATATATGATAAACTGCATATTCATACATATATTTAGATAAAGTCTCGAGTATCTGACTATAAACGACTCAATTTTTGTGTTTGGTGCACTTCCTTTCATTTCAATATATTATTGAGTGCACCATTCAGGTAACCGGGCCCTCCCTATGGAGTGTGTGGCTGTAAGTACCGGATCCTAAGTCCACGTTTCACATAATTCCGCTTTTCCACTCTTGCATGTTTTCTCGGTTTTTGAGTCATGTTTCTCTATGGTGTGAATTATGTCTTTACTGCTTATTGTTTTCCTTTATATTAAACCTAATTCATAAAAAGTAAAAAAAAAATTTAGCTATAAAAATAGTAATCTAGCAAGTCTCGGGAATCTGACTTTAAAAGACCCCCGTTTTAAAACAAATTTTTACAAACCTGTTTTCAAAAATTTGTTTGGGGGTGGGGTGTTTGGTTTTTCCATTCTTGATCACTTAAATTCCTATTCTTACCCCACCTCGCTCCCTTGAAGAGTAGCTAGATTTCTCCTTCTTTGTTGTTTTGATGTTGTTTTTTATATATTTAGTAGATAGGATGTTACGTTGTTAACATTCCGTAGTTAATTTTGACTTTTGTAGTGAAATGTTGTTTGAATGACAATATTAATATAATGTCGTTATTTTCATTGTGCGTGATTAGTTAATGTTGATCCCACCTTCCCAAACTGTTTGGGGGTGGTGTTATCTATTCCAGCATGATTTTATATAAACTTCATTCATTCTACACTCACAACCCACACTACACCTAACTTCCATCACTCACCTTTCACTCCCGCGTTTAGCCTCATTTTTCAATTTTCAGCAACAACTCCGGCGCTCTCGCTTCTAAAGAGCGCTTTCGGCGTCAGTATATTTTGTTCTGAATTTTGCTCAAAGCGCCGCCCAGCAGCCCGGTTGAGCGCGACTCGCTCTCAACACTGGAATTCAAAAATACAAAAGAGCGACTTCTAGTTAATGGCCTTAGTTGAGCGCCTTCGCTTCGACTCCGTGGACCAGAAAAATTCCAGTTTTCCTCGAGTTGTGCCCGGTTGTTTTGCGGTTTGTTCCAGGCGTAGTTTTGAGATGACATCTCCTACATTGATACGGAACAATCTTTCAAGATTTGTTTCAAAGCACTACTTATGGTGCTTGGTTTCGCGAGGTGATCACACACGTAGGCTAGGAACCGCTTATGGGTCTTGCTAGCAATTGTTCTTGGACTTGCCATACCCGGCTGAAATACAAGACCCATGATGCTATTGGGTAGATAATATGCATGTCCGGAGTGGAGGTAAGTTTTAGTTTCATAGTGTGTCCGCTTATGTCCCAAGCAATTTAATTACATTAACCCCATAATGGGTGGAACTCTTATAGAGTTGCGTCAATTTTTATTTCCTATATTAGTACGTTCTAACCTTGTTTTGCAGATGTTTATGAATTTCACGCGTTTCCATGGTATTTTTCTACCCTCTTTATTTAAATGCTTTGAGGACAAAGCATGCTTCTTGTTTGGGGGCATAGAAACACGTGTAATTAAGTCATCTGTTAGGATATAGATATGTATAATATGCATTTGTTTTCTAGTTAAAAATTTCAAAAATTTAAAAATATAAATAAATAAGTTATGCTATACACTTAGGAATATTGGTATTGTTATTTCTCCATGCTTTTAACAATCTAGAAGTCTCACATAGCTGTTGCATCAGAATAATTGTTAGAAACGTAGGTTAATACGTAGGTAATAATCTTTGCATCTATCTATAAATATATTACATGAGTATCTATGATTGTTAGCAGTAAGTTTCTGAAATCTAGGCTAGAGTACTTATTCTACAATCCTGTGAGAATATAGCCTAAAGCCTTATATGAGCGAAACTTTTGAGAAATGACACAAGGGAGAAGTAAAATCCGGATAGAGAAATCACACGTCCACTTGCTTGATCACTAAACCATATCCTAAGCGAGAATTTAGGCCGCTCTTTGGATCGATATAGCCAGAAATTCAAACCTATGAATTATTTTCGGTTAGTCCCCACTTTGAGCCCTTTCATTAGCCCTTCCATAAACCACAATTCCTTTACCCCATTTACAAAACAAAAACAAAAAAAAAAAAAGAGAATAAATCAACCTACCCAATTTAGAATAAGTCTGAGAATAGAATGAGTGAAGAAAGAAGAAGAGAAAAACCTGTGTAAACAAAAATTGTTACTTGCTTCAGAAAATAAAGAAAAGAAGTTTCCATCCAAAGAAAAGAAAAATAGAAATAAAATAAAAACTTCAAAAAAATAGAATAAAAAGGAGTCAAAAGCCAAGGAAAAGAAAAAAAAAATAAAATACGGCTAAGGATGGAAACAAAGTGTAGAAAAAAAAGAAAATAACAAGGTTTTCTCTAAAGTTACATAATCTGAAGACTCTATTATCTCGGACTTGTCCTTTTGAATATCCATTTCCTTCCTTCTTAAACCATCTCCTAATCCCCGTAACACCTAATAAAGACCTCTAGCTCAATTAGGAATAGGTTAGTGTGATAGTAGTAAGTGGCGGATGTGTTTGATCGACCCGAGCTTCCTTGTTGTCATTGAGATTGTAAGGTAAAGTGTGCCCACTTGTATTAATCGGAGTAGCTAAACTTGAGTGCAAAATTCAGAGTGTTGTTTCTTGACTATTATTGTGAGAACCTATTTAAGGGCGCTTATTCGAAGTTCTCGAAACAAACCCGCTAAACATTTGATAGTACTACTCATTGTATATATATGTTTATTGTAGATGATTGATTATTATGCATATATTAACTTAGGGTTTTGACTGTTATTCTTATGTAATTGCTAGAGATGTATAGATAGTTGAGCATGAATAAGGAAACAATAGTTTTATTTTCTTAGTCGTTGTAGTATAGATGAAGTTTGTGAGTACCTTCAATTGGAAAACTCTCACGAGGCTATAACTTCGTCCACTAGGGAATTCCTAGTGGTTTAAGGCCTTGTTGCATATGGTCAATGCAATCGCACTCTCAGCGAAAACGAGAGTAGTTAGAACTCCATTTTTGGTCACTTATTCTAATTTCTCATATTTGCTTGAGGACAAGCAAAATGTCGTGTTTGGGGGTGGTTTGATAAGAGCCCAAAACTGTAGTTTTAACCCCTTAATAATCATCTTGTTAGACCAATTATGTGAATAATAAGTAAGAGTTAACACTGATTCTGGCGTTTTTATGCATTTCAGGGCTTCAAAGTCCATTATGTGCAGAAATGTACCACTTTAGCGAGATAAAGGAGCAAAGTCGTGAGAACTTCCGAAAGCCGTATCTTTGGACTCAGACCTCGGAATTGGGCATACCTTATGTCAAAACGACCGGCTCGGAAAGATCTTTGTAATGGTCCAAGCCTTGACCCAATCAGAGGAGCAGAAGTGGACGAAAAGTCTGTGGAAGTCAACTGCAGCTGAAGAGGCCTTTTGACTCTGAAAGAATTGGGTTTTGGGCCTGATTCTCTGGCCCAACCCATGGCTCCAAGCCCATGCACGAATTTTGGATCTGAATGTATAAGAACAAAAGCTTAAGTCTTTGTTAATGGTAGATAGTTAGGTTAGAAAATAAATTAGATTAGTTAGCCTCCATTAAACCTTAGTTCTAGATCTAGTTTTTATATTAAAGTAATTAGTTTTATTCTTGTTTTAAATTTAGTATTGAATGATTGTTCTCCCTTGAATTAGATAATAAAATAGTTGTTCTTGATTCAATTTCGATTTGTCAATTACAATTGTTAGATCTAATTTCATTTACTACTTGTTATTCAATGCTTAGTTGTTAATTAGATTTTTGTTATTATTTAATTTAGATTAGTTAAATTTCATAAAGTTAGAATCTTTATATTATGTTTAGTTTAGATTCAATGGGAAATGTTAGTTTAATGAATCAAGGCTAAAACCTCCATTAGAGGGTTGATGAAGCCTTGATGAAAACTTAGTTGTTAGTGTAGAATTGTTTGTAGATTCTATTCCACTCTAGAAAGTCGTGTTTAGCCATGAGAATGGGTGGGCGACTTCACATGCTAGTTAGTACTTTCGGTAGAAATGCCATGAACACTAGGGATTAGAACTTCGAATTTCTTGCCGTAGAACGTGAGAGAATCGAGATACAAGAATCTATACTAGGTTATTAAGTTGGATTCGAGGTGGATTCAATTCCCTCTAATCCTTTATCTAGATTCAAAACAAGCATATTTTCATAGTATTAAGTAGTTAAATTCAACGTAGACTCATTTTAGTTTCATCGTGGTATAACACCCCGCCATTAAAGCTCTCATTGACTTAAAATGACTAGTTAGACTTAGAAAACAATCCATGCTAGGGAACTAGGAGTGGAACGAACTTCGTACTCCATTTAGTGCAATTCGCATTGAGAGTAGAACAAAAATTCTTTGATAAACAAGATAGCATCAGTAATAAGTTTAGTTTACTTACGTTTGGATTCATCGTTCATTTCGTAGGTAAGCTATTCATTTTACGATTATCAAATGGCGCCGCTGCCATCTTAGTTGCACTTTAGCATTGTTTTCTTTGTAGAAGTAGTCATTTTAAGTCCCATTAAACCCACCCACCCTTGTTTGATTCATACCGCGTGGTTATTCGTTTCAGTTTGAAAAATTCGGAAAAAATACCGGGGAGGCCCAGCATCAAAGAGAGCGCGCGACCAGCGCTATGTTCTTGGAATTTCAACAATACACTGAAGCCCAGCATACAAGAGCGCGACCACCAGCTAAGTTACTTGTAATTTTCTTCTTACCGACTTTCGCCTTCGCCAGAAGGCGCGACCAGCGCTAAGTTCTTGGAACTTCGAATTTACACCGAGATAAGCGCCAGCGCCAGCCTCTGAAATTCGGATTTCCACGGTTTGATTTAAACTTCGAATTGTCAAGTTTTTCAGTGTTCTAATCTCTTATTACACTGAACAACATTTACACAAGACGCTATTCATAACAAGCAAGCGGCTATTCCTTTCTTCCATACCTCGCATTTCAAGTTAGAGGTTTTCTACTAGTATATCCTTGTTTGGAGTGTTGCATGTTTAGTTAAGCTTAAGTTTTGAATTAAAGGTCCGGTATAACAAAAAACAACAAATTAATTACACCACAACAAACAAGTCTATCTAATACACCACCACCCATCACCTCTAACTTTCACACACACCATACCGATATTATGGTGAAGAAAGAGAGATCCTCTCCGGCTTTTACAAAGCTTTGGCGATAGCCCTAAATCTTGCATCGTTCTAGCGGACCAATGGGGATTTTTGAATCCCCAAATATATTTAATCTGTTACCCGTTTTCCATGGTTAGACCATGAAAAACCTTATCAACTTACATCGTAGGATTGAACAAGTCCTTACAACATTCCACCATCCTACGGTTGATGCGAACAGATTAAACCGAGGGTATTTCCCTTCACCTTAGCTGATAAAGGCGGCTTTGGTTAAGCGCCCCAAGCCTAATTCTCAGGACTTCGTGGGCCAAACTTGTTCACTGTTTATGGAACATTTTTACCCACCCTAAAAGCGGGATGAGATGCTTTCCAAGATTCATTTTTTCGACAAAAATCCTCATGAATCATTTTCGAGGCTTGGAATCGTTTCACCGATCTCTTTATAGAGTGTCCACACCATAACTTAGCTAAAGACACCGTTAGTTCGTGCCTTTTTCAAAGGACTTCTACACCACCATAAAGAAGTCCTTGACATAATGAATGGGGGTAGTTTCCTAAGTAAAGGAGCCAATGAGGCTTACAAATTTTTAGAGGATCAAACTAAAAGCGAAATAACAACTGGGGGGTAGTGGCGATTACTCCCGCATCAGCTAGTTCTTCTTCCACGATTAAGGCTACCAAGATGTTTGAGGTTAAACCCGATCTAGAACTTAAAAATTTAATCGAATCTCTAACTAAAAAGTTGAGGCCATTTCTGTACAACAAAAGCCTATCCCGTCATGAATGTAAATTCAAATCCATGTAGTTTCATTTGGAGTCCCGAGCATCCCCGACTCCCAATCGTCCTATAGCCTATGAACATTCTTGTTCCATTAATAGTGAACCTAACCCCCCGGGAGACAAAATCCCAACTTCGGTTGGAGAAATAACCAACAAGTCACACCTTCGAGGTACAATAATCAATATGTTAGGCCAACACACGTTATAACCAAGCTCCTCCAGACAAGGACAGGGTCAGGGTAATTATAATAATTATAACAACCAAGCACAACCTCGACAAGGTCAAGCACAAGGTCAATATAATTATAATAATTATAATGCTAATAGAGGTATCGTTCGGTAAATAATAACTATCACAATCCGCCTATAAATAATCAACGCGACATAGTTCCAGTCACACCACCCGTGACTATTACACCCACACAACCGGATCGTCTTGACACCTTCATACAAGTGAGCCAACAACTTTTCCAAACCATGGCTCAATCTAACCAACACATTCTACAATCCGTTAATAATTTAAACCAACAGTTAGCCCAACCCAAAGGTGTGTTTCCAGGTCAAGCGATACCTAATCCTAAAACAGCAAACACAGCCTTTGAGGTAAACGGTAATACTAGTACGGAAACTACAACCGTAGGTGAACTAAATGCCATCACCACTCTCCGTTCCGGAAGAGTGGTTGATAACAAAGTAACTATGCCTATAGTTACCCCACCAGTACTCCCTACAACGGATATCGAACTAGATACCGAAATAGAAACTGAAGAGCCTACCACTGTAGAGGTACCAGTTAAACCACAACCTAAGAAACAAAAAGCCAAGGTTAAAACATCCTGTTGATCCATATGCTAATTATAGAGAGAAAACCACCGTTTCCCCAAAAAATTAGCCATGTTAACTAGGGATACAAATTTGAGGAGATTAGGAACGTTTTCAAAAATCTAACTATAAACCTTCCTTTTCGAAGCTATAAAAAGCTACCACACCATGCTAAGTTTCTTAAAGAGTTGTGCACTACTAAAGCGTAAGACCAATATACCTAAAGGCGCCTTTTTAACGGAACAATTCCCAACTTTATCACGAAAAATAATGGAATTGTTAAGTACAAGGACCACAATTAGATCCCTCATGTCACAATGCACCTTAGGAGATTCTCACCACGACGACCCGGCTTTACTAGACACGGGGGCTAGTGTTAACTTACTCCCATTTTATTTGTATAAACAAATAGGTCTAGAGGAGATGCAACCTACTAAAATGACATTGCAATTAGGCGATCGGTCTATTAAGTATCCTAAGGGTGTGGTTGAAAACGTCTTTGGTTAAAGTCCAAAATTTTACTACCCGGTAGGACCGTTGTCCTAGACCACGAAGTCACTAACGACTCTGTACCTATCATTTTAGGGCGTCCCTTCTTGGCTACTGCCAACGCTTTATAAACTGCCGCGATGGTTCGATGTCCTTGTCCTTTGGCCATCTTTACGTTGAGGTAAATGTTTTCAAAACTAGGACCGCGGTATCCCGATTCATCTACAAATGGAGAGGTTAGCATGATCGAGAGCTTAGCTCAAGATTACTTCAAAACATGTTTCGGAGAAACAGATTAACAAATTCCTTTCCTTTGGAAATTCCGACTTTAACAATGACTCCACGGTAGTAGTAGGCGAAATAGAAGAAGAATTCCTGCAACTCTTTTTTGCACCTCTTCTTTACCACTTCAGCGAGTCCCCTTGCCAACAACCATTCATCCTTTGATGCTATGACGGAAGATGAATTTTTCAATCTTTATCCCAGTGATCCTTTTGACCCAACTATTGAGGAATGTCTTGCATATATCAAGATTTCTGATGATATGGACTTGAGAGCTCTAGCTGAGAATCATTCACCTTCCATCACCAATATTCCCCACCCTCCACCTTTTCAAAGGAACCTCGAGTTTGCACTCGATCCTTTAGTTTCTCCTGTGCTTCATGATTTTTTAAATCCACCTAGTAAACAAATACTTCCCAAGGATAAACCACTTGACACCTTCATTTTCAGACTTGAGACAGTCCCTAACTACACCATGAATGAGTTTTGTGCTAAACCCACATCCTCATTTTTTCCATGCTTTCCCTCTAAAACTTATCCCAATCCACCATATCTTCCACACCATTCACTTTTCCACACTTATTCACTAGGACACCCTCTCGTTCAAAGATGAAACATAAGGTGCATGCTTTCGGTTATGTTATAGGTCTATTCGACTTAAAGAATTCCACTAGGCTGCGTCCTAGGAAATCTTGGTGCTTGATTGTGTTTGGATATGTTTTTTTGTGATATTTATTTATGGAATGATCCACAACTATTTCGGTTGTTGATATATGATAAACTGCATATTCATACATATATTTAGATAAAGTCTCGAGTATCTGACTATAAACGACTCAATTTTTGTGTTTGGTGCATTTCCTTTCATTTCCATATATTGGTGAGTGCACCATTCAGGTAACCGGCCCTCCCTATGGAGTGTGTGGCTGTAAGTACCGGATCCTAAGTCCACGTTTCACATAATTCACGTTTTCCACTCTTGCATGTTTTCTCGGTTTTTGAGTCATGTTTCTCTATGGTGTGAATTATGTCTTTACTGCTTATTGTTTTCCTTTATATTAAACCTAATTCATAAAAAGTAAAAAAAACTTTAAAGCTATAAAAATAGTAATCTAGCAAGTCTCGGGAATCGACTTTAAAAGACCCCGTTTTAAAACAAATTTTTACAAACCTGTTTTCAAAATTTGTTTGGGGGAATAAGGTGTTTGGTTTTTCCATTCTTGATCACTTAAATTCCTATTCTTACCCCACCTCGCTCCCTTGAAGAGTAGCTAGATTTCTCCTTCTTTGTTGTTTTGATGTTGTTTTTTATATTTTTAGTAGATAGGATGTTACGTTGTTAAATTCCGTAGTTAATTTTGACTTTTGTAGTGAAATGTTGTTTGAATGACAATATGAATATAATGTCGTTATTTTCATTGTGCGTGATTAGTTAATGTTGATCCCACCTTCCCAAACTGTTTGGGGGTGGTGTTATCTATTCCAGCATGATTTTATATAAACTTCATTCATTCTACACTCACAACCCACACTACACCTAACTTCCATCACTCACCTTTCACTCCCACGTTTCGTCTCATTTTTCAATTTTCAGCAACTCCGCGCTTTTCGCTTTCTAAGAAGCGCTTTTCAGCTCTGTATATTTTGTTCTGAATTTTGCTCCGGCGCGCCAGCGCTTCAAGCCTTGACCAGCCCTCATCTACTGGACCTAGAAATGGCCAAGTTGAGCGACCAAAACACTGGAATTCAAAATTTTGAATTTGAGCGACTTCAGCGCCCTATCTGGCAGCGCCAGCGCCTCGACTTCCGTGGACCAGAAAAATTCCAGTTTTCACGGGTTGTTTCGGATCATTTGCAGCTATTCCAGGCGTAGTTTTGAGATGACATCTCCTATAATAATACCGAACAATCTTTTTCAAAGATTTGTTTCAAAGCACTACTTATGGTGCTTGGTTTTGTGAGGTGATCACACCGTAGGCTAGGAACCGCTTATGGGTCTTGCTAGCAATTGTTCTTGGACTTGCCATGCCCGCTGAAATACAAGACCCATGATGCTATTGGGTAGATAATATGCATGTCCGGAGTGGAGGTAAGTTTTAGTTTACGTTGAGTGTGCGCTTATGTCCCAAGCAATTTCATTACTGTTAACCCCATAATGGGTGGAACTCTTATAGAGTTCGTCAATTTTTATTTCCTATATTAGTATGTTCTAACCTTGTTTTGCAGATGTTTATGAATTTCCGCATTTCCATGGTATTTTTCTACCCTCTTTATTTAAATGCTTTGAGGACAAAGCATGCTTCTTGATTGGGGGCATAGAAACACGTGTAATTAAGACATCTGTTAGGATATAGATATGTATAATATGCATTTGTTTTCTAGTTAAAATTTCAAAAATTTAAAAATATAAATAAATAAGTTATGCTATACACTTAGGAATATTGGTATTGTTTTCTTTCTCCATGCTTTTAACAATCTAGAAGTCTCACATAGCTGTTGCATCAGAATAATTGTTAGAAACGTAGGTTAATACGTAGGTAATAATCTTTGCATCTATCTATAAATATATTACATGAGTATCTATGATTGTTAGCAGTAAGTTTCTGAAATCTAGGCTAGAGTACTTATTCTACAAATCCTGTGAGAATATAGCCTAAAGCCTTATATGAGCGAAACATTTGAGAAATGACACAAGGGAGAAGTAAAATCCGGATAGAGAAATCACACGTCCACTTGCTTGATCACTAAACCATATCCTAAGTGAGAATTTAGGCCGCTCTTTGGATCGATATAGCCAGAAATTCAAACCTATGAATTATTTTCCGCTAGTCGCCACTCTGAGCCCTTTCTTTAGCCTTCCATAAACCACAATTCCTTTACCCTGTTACAAAAACAAAAACAAAAAAAAAAAAAAAAATAAATCAACCTACCCAATTTAGAATAAGTCTGAGAATAGAATGAGTGAAGAAAGAAGAAGAGAAAAACACATTAAACAAAACAAAAATTGTTAGTTGCTTCAAAAATAAAGAAAAAAGTTTCCATCCAAAGAAAAGAAAAATAGAAATAAAATAAAAACTCCAAAAAATAGAATAAAAAAGGAGTCAAAAGCCAAAGAAAAGAAAAAAAAAAAATGGCTAAGGATGGAAACAAAGTGTAGAAGCAAAAGAAAATAACAAGGTTTTCTCTAAGTTACATAATCTGAAGACTCTATTATCTCAGACTTGTCCTTTTGAATATCCATTTCCTTCCTTCTTAAACCATCTCCTAATCCCGTAACACCTAATAAAGACCTCTAGCTCGATTAGGAATAGGTTAGTGTGATAGTAAGTGGCGGATGTGTTTGATCGACCCGGCTTCCTTGTTGTCATTGAGATTGTAAGGTAAAGTGTGCCCACCACTACTTTGGAGTAGCGAAACTTGAGTGGAAAAATCATAGTGTTGTTTCTTGACTATTATTGTGAGAACCTATTTAAGGGCGCTATTCCGAAGTTCTCGAAACAAACCTCGCTAAACATTTGATAGTACTACTCATTGTATATATGTTTATTGTAGATGATTGATTATTATGCATATATTAACTTAGGGTTTTGACTGGTTATTCTTATGTAATTGCTAGAGAGATGTATAGATAGTTGAGCATGAATAAGGAAACAATAGTTTTATTTTCTTAGTCGTTGTAGTATAGATGAAGTTTGTGAGTACCTTCATTTGGAAAACTCTCACGAGGGCTATAACTTCGTCCACTAGGGAATTCCTAGTGGTTTAAGGCCTTGTTGCATATGGTCAATGCAATCGCACTCAGCGAAACGAGAGTAGTTAGAACTCCATTTTTGGTCACTTATTCTAATTTCTCATCTTTGCTTGAGGACAAGCAAAATGCTGTTTGGGGGTGGTTTGATAAGAGCCCAAAACTGTAGTTTTAACCCCTTAATAATCATCTTGTTAGACCAATTATGTGAATAATAAGTAAGAGTTAACACCGATTACGCGTTTTATGCATTTCGGGCTTCAAAGTCCATTATGTGCGAAAATGTACCACTTTAGCGAGATAAAGGAGCAAAAGTCGTGAGAACTTCCGAATGCCATATCTTTGGACTCAGACCTCGGAATTGGGCATACCTTATGTCAAAACGACCGGCTCGGAAAGAGCTTTGCAATGGTCCAAGCCTTGACCCAATCAGAGGAGCAGAAGTGGACGAAAAGTCTGTGGAAGTCAACTGCAGCTGAAGAGGCCTTTTGAATTTGAAAGAATTGGGTTTTGGGCCCCGATTCTCGGCCCAAAACATGGCTCCAAGCCCATGCACGAATTTTGGATCTGAATGTATAAAAACAAAAGCTTAGTTCATTGTTAATGGTAGATAGTTAGGTTAGAAAATAAATTAGATTAGTTAGCCTCCATTAAACCTTAGTTCTAGATCTAGTTTTTATATTAAAGTAATTAGTTTTATTCTTGTTTTAAATTTAGTATTGAATGATTGTTCTCCCTTGAATTAGATAATAAAATAGTTGTTCTTGATTCAATTTCGATTTGTCAATTACAATTGTTAGATCTAATTTCATTTACTACTTGTTATTCAATGCTTAGTTGTTAATTAGATTTTTGTTATTGTTTAATTTAGATTAGTTAAATTTCATAAAGTTAGAATCTTTATATTATGTTTAGTTTAGATTCAATGGGAATTGTTAGTTTGATGAATCAAGGCTAAATCCTCCATTAGAGGGGTTGATGAAGCCTTGATGAAAACTTAGTTGGTTAGTATAGAATTGTTTGTAGATTCTATTCCACTCTAGAAAGTCGTGTTTAAGCCATGAGAATGGGTGGGCGACTTCACATGCTAGTTAGTACTTTCGGTAGAAATGCCATGAACACTAGGGATTAGAACTTCGAATTTCTTGCTTGCCGTAGAAGCGTTGAGAATCGAGATACAAGAATCTATACTAGGTTATTAAGTTGGATTCGAGGTGGATTCAATTCCCTCTAATCCTTTATCTAGATTCAAAACAAGCATATTTCCATAGTATCCGTGTAGTTAAATTCAACGTAGACTCATTTTAGTTTCATCGTGAGTATAACACCCTTCATTAAAGCTCTCATTGACTTAAGAGCGATTTCTTAGACTTAGAAAACAATCCATGCTAGGGAACTAGGAGTGGAACGAACTTCGTACTCCATTTAGTGCAATTCGCATCGAGAGTAGAAGCTTTGATAATAGACTCGTAAAAGAATAGTTCTAGTTTACTTACGTTGAGAATTCATAGTTCATTTCGTAGGTAGACTACTCATTTTACATTTTATCAGCGAACATTCCCTGGAGCTCTAGGTAGGGGCCCAATGATGTCTAAACCCCATTTTGCAAATGGCCATGGTGAGAAAATTGGGTGTAGCTCGATTGGCTGGAAGAGTACCCAAATGATAGTGTTTCCGACAAAGGAATACATGTGCCGGGAAATGTTTTTCGCATCCAATTGCATATGAGGCCACCAATATCCTTGCGTCATTGCCTTATGAGCCAAACTTCACCACCGAATGATTTCCGCATATCCCCGCATGGATTTCTTGTAGCACGGCGGTTGTTCCTTCTGTGTTGTGAGACACCTCAGCATAGGAGACAATGAATTACCTTTCTGCATACAATTGCAGAGTTCCCCGTGGATGAAGATATCACAGTATAAACTTCCATGAGTCTCTTTTGACGTTATCTGCGATCTTGGGCTCTGCGGGGACTATGCCATTCAAGTAGAAATGCAATGACCGGTGTCGCCAATCGTCGATGTGCGCCCACGATATTTGGGTAAGTGAAGTTGTCGGGATCTTACGTAATTTAAATTAAAATCACCTTGATCGTTACTTTCAGGTATAGAGCGAGAGTCCGCATCATTTTCTTGAAGAGTCATGTTTCCATCTTTAAAGAAGCGTCTTCACCGGGCTTGTCTTGTAGGGGGAATATCATACTTCCTTTTCCTCGTTATGGACAATATTAATGTCCGATGGTAGATGTTCCCTATCCATACTTGAAAAAGCAACACGTTGATGTCGATGTATGTGAGTTGTTCTAAGGACAAGTCAATGCTTTCGGGTCTTCTTTGAAATCAACGTTAACTTGTCTTGGTCCATCAATGTCTCACCGCTCTTGATAGATATGCTAAAGCGTCCTGCATGTCGAACATCATTCCGGTGGCCTTTGTATAATCTGGATGGTTTCAAACCGTGAGCAAGTCCGTGAATTAGGTCTAGGTATCTTTGCCATTTTATCGTCTCGGGCTTCAAAAGAGCACGAGAATTGCCACTGCCACCAACCGTGAGTCGGTGAAAATTTGTAATTTTCGAACTCCTAAGTCCAAAGTCAGGCGCATTCGTACATGATGACTTCATATTCTCGCTACATTATTGGAGGCCTTGAACCCAAAACGAATCGAGCTCAATGGTTGACTTATCCGGCTTGATAAAACACATCCTAATCGAGGCGGTTTGTTGTGGTGAGCCATCCGTGTAAACAATCCATGAATCGGATGAAGGGTCAGTATGCTTTGGCAGGGCTTCCTCGCCCCCAACTATAGCCGTTTCACTATAGATACTGCTGTCTTGGTTGACTTCGGGGACAAAATCGTCGATAGGGAAATCTGCCATTAGGGATGCAAGTGCATGACCCTTTTCTGAAATGCGAGGTTCAAAATTGATGCTATAAGCACTTAAGTAGATGTCCCATTCCGCGAGTCTACTTGATTCCTGGGCACTTCGGAAAACTTTGCGTAGAGGATATTCCGTGTACACTTTGATCAGTCTTCCTTGGAAATATGGCTTGAGGCGTCTGGCAGCATGAACCAAGGCTAGAGCAATTTTTTCAATTCTCGAATATCTGCTTTCCGCCCCCGTTAATGTTTTACTAATGAAGAAGATTGGACGACCGTCTTCTCCATCGATGAAACGAGGATCGCACTTATTTGCCAGATCACATAGCGGCCAAGTAAGCTCCAACGGGTTGCCACAGTATTTGGGGTAAAGATTGGTGGTCGCGACAAGGTAGTTCTTAATTGATTGAAAGGCATTTTCACAATCATCATTCCACTTTGCTCGAAGTCTTTTAACGTCCCGAAAGAAAGGATGACACCGGTCCGAGTATTTAGAGATGAAACGATTTAGTCGCTAAACGCCGCGGAGTCGTTGAATCTCCTTTTTGTTTTGGAGAGGGCATGGATTGAATGGATCGGATCTGTTAAGGTTAGCTTCGATGCCTCGACGAGTCATCAAATACCCTAGAAATTTTCGATATCGGTCCAAAAGCACATTTCAAAGGATTTAGCCGCATGTTGAATTCGTTGATTACGTCAAAAACGATTGTAAGTCGGAGATGTGATAATAATGTGCTTGGATTTTACAACCATGTCATCAATGTAAGCTTCCATTGTCTTGCCCAACATATCTCCGAATATGGTGTTGATCATCCTTTGGTACGTAGCCCCTGCGTTTTTTAAACCGAAAGGCATAACTTGGTAACAAAAAATCCCTTGGTCAGTGATGAATGCAGTTGCTTCTTGGTCTTTAACAGCTAGCGGGATCTGGTGGTATCCCGAATCACGATCCATAAATGATAAAGCGTGGGTAGCCGGCGTGGCATCTACCAATTCCGATATTAGGTGGAAGAGGGTAGGGATGAATCGGGCAAGCTTTGTTAAGGTTCGTGAAATCAATGCACACTCTCATTTTACCATCTTTCTTGGGCACTGCAACCACGTTAGACAACCACCGCGGATATGAAACTGGTCGTATGAACTGAGTTGAGAGTAACCGATCAATTTCTCTCGACTTTGAGTTTTCTATCACGGGGACATCGCCCTGGGCTTCCGCCGCTTGATGGTAGGATCCATGTCAAGTGTGTGGCATGCAACTTCGGTTGATCCCCGCATCCGCTCGACCCGACCAAACAAAGATCTTTTGTTTTTCCGAGGAGTGCTACCATTTCTTTTGTTCATTTTCCGTCGGTTACGCGAAATGAAAGTTGTTTGTCCGCCTAAATTCCCAATTTGAACTTCTAAGAGGCGGTCGATAGTCGGCGGTCCTTCATTTTGTGAACTAGCAGTATAAATACTGTGCGTGGCTAACTCTGATTTAGACACTGCTTGCGAATTACTGAGAATTGTATTTCCCCGCATATCCGACTGACGATATTCATCCAAGACTTTCTCGTGACAGCTGTGGGAAGCCATCTGGTCACCGCGCACCTTACAAATTTTGTCGAGAGATGGGAATTTTACTGCCTGGTGAAAGGTAGAGACTACTGCGCCCATGCTGTGGAGCCAGTCTCTTCCTAGGATTGCATTGTACGGGGACTTGCAATTCATCAGGAGGAATTCAATGTCAATAGACTTGTCCATGAGCGTGACTGGTAGAGAGACTCTTCCCATTGGAGTTGTTGCGGTTCCGTCAAACCCAATGATTGGAGTACTTTCTGTAGTAATTAAATTTTTCGACGGTTTGCATGTTCTTGTAGCAACCTGCAAAAATGATTAATGAGCTTCCCATATCTATCATGATCGCGGCCGAACTTCGCCATAATCCAACGAAAGTTGAAATGGCGGCGACATCATAATGAGGATGATGGGCGCCAATTAGATCTCTATCACTAAAACATAGGGGACCAAGCTCGTGGTTTTACGAACGAATTCCTTCAACAAAATCAATGTTATTGGCGTGATAAAATTCCCCCGTAAGAAACCAAACTTTGCTCGTTGTTCACACTTTTGCCTTGTTAAGTGAAACATCATTGATTTTGGCATGACCCGGCTAGTATGACATTGTGGCGATCATTGCTACATTTTGTTTCACCCGTTTTGAAAGCACAAACTCATCTAATTGTCCCTTGTCGACTAGCCTCTGTATTTTTCCCTTGAGGGATCTGCACTCTCCTGTTTCATGGCCGAAATCATTGTGGAAGTGACACCAAAGATTTTTGTCACGTGTAGACTTAGTGTTTTCAGGCAAGGGTAGTGGTGGAAAAAGTAAGTTAAGCCCTTGATCTTTTCATATATCACATTGTACTTGGCATTTAATGGAGTGAGCTTCATTTCCTCACGAACTGTGTTAACCTTGTTATATTCTAACTTCTGTTGTGGTCCTTCCGATATGTTTTGCTTCTGTTTGCCTTTACCTTCGTTTGAGTCTTTACTTCGGAAGTCTTTGTCTCTTGAGGCTTTTGATCTAACATCTTCCTCCGTTAATGAACTAGCTGTGTTCGGTAAACAAACAAATCGATTTTGATTGTGGGGGTCCGTACAAAGGGAGTTGTAAATTCGTTTTTATCGAAATGGACTCCTTCCTTGAATGCATGAATAATCATTACGTCGGGGACATCGGTGACCTCTGCTTGCACTTGGCGGAAACGAATTACTTAACTTTGCCAATGCTTCATCCTTTTGCTTTGCTTGGTGTTGAGCAAGATGTTGACATCCTTAGGGCGTGTCAATTATGCTTAAACCGATCTGTGAACTGGTTTGCTAATTCCTGAAATGACGCCGATAGATTGAGTGGCAAGCCGGAAAGCCAACGTAGAGCTTCTCCTTTTAACGTGAGGCGGAAAAAGTTTGCACGATGGGGTCATCTTTGCGCCATAGAATTACCACGCTTTTTAAACTCCATAACATGATCGTTTGGGTCTCCTCCCCGCCGTTGAGCGTAGGAAGGTCTGGTTGTTTGAATCCTTTTCGATGCTCGCATTTTGTATTTTTAGAGAAAAATCTCCCGGCGATATCTTCATTTCTTGGAAGGTCTTTCCATCGTGCCCCGATGACACCCACATTAGTCATTGTTTTCTTGATGATGTCTTTGATTTGTTGTTCCGTGAATGGTGCACCTGTGGCTTCTAGACTTACGACTTGAGGAGTAACTTCACTACGTTGCATCTCACGGTGTTGTCGCCCCCAGTTGTTGCTTGCTTCTATATTTGGCTGGTTCCTTCTGGGCTCGGCGAGACCTATGCCGATAAAACGGGCTAGGCTTTTGTCGGCGGGGACCCATTTCTTTGGTGTGGCCATATTGGGTATTGTCATTAACCCGTGCATCAGACGGTTTCTTTGCATTCAAGCCATGTCTAAGGTCATGTTGCAATTAGCCTCTATGAGGTCCTGATCTTGGCATTCAGCATTTTAGTCTTATGGTGGATGTTGTCCACCTTTACGATACGCTTATGATCAACATTCAATGATCTTGTCATGTTATGACCACTTATCGCCTAGTGTTGTTGGTATTTTGAGATCCGGATCGTCTTCTTGAATGAGATGAATGTCCGCTTTGACCTTGGGTGACGATGCTTTCGGGGACCGTTTCCAATGGGCCGGGATGTACCGTAATTAAATTGTAGTCGGTTGGATACACTCCGATTTTCACGGATCACGGGAGCTCTTGCCGGTGTGGAAGATCACGACATCGGCGTCATCCCTTTGTACTTGCTTCCCTTTGTCCACCGCTTATACGCAAGTAGTTGCTATGCTCCTTCTCTCTTACGAACCTCGGCCTTTACTTCAACGGCATGTCTTCATCTCCTATCTCCATGTTATCGGATCTACTTCGTTTGCATTTGTAACATCTAGATCTTGAAGGTGAGTTCTTGGAGCCCGAGATGTCGGACGTCCTAGATCACGGGTTGTCGTGGCACCGGGAGTTGAAAAGGTGATCTTGCGGACCATTTGCGGCCCGGTTGTTCTATCACCTCTGATTGATTAGTATTTCCGGATTTTCGTCTTGTTGTTGTTGTGTTCTTGCATTCTTGTTAGCTGAGACCTTGTAGTTTTGCCATTAATGGTGCTTGGAAGAAGGAACGTGGAAGAGGGCCGTCAATAAGGACCACGGGCGGCGCCAATTATGTTTGGGTGAGAACTCACGCAAACACACTAATGATCTTGTTGGAGAGGTTGATATGGAGTGAGAGATTTGTACCACCAATGGTCAGCCTCATTATCCAAATTGTTCTCACGGAATCAAGTCTCAAAAATGCACGTAGTTCTTTGTTTGAAATGATTGTTGGGTATTTATAGGAATCTTATTGCTAAAAAATACCCTTTCCTTATTTGATGAGATATTTCCCTCTTTGTATGAAATCTTTCCTAAAGCTTCATATGAAAAAATCCCTTGACATATCTCCCACCTGCTATATATAACTTGGGTGTCATATTAGTGGGCGGTGTCATTGCTTTAATAGAGGGCATGCCCGAATGCCACATTAGTAGACAAAGCGGGGCCCACATGGCGGGCTAGCAAAGCCCGCCCGTTAGTGGCCGGCTCTTATAGTGGTACCCAATGATTGTCGTTCGTAGGGGTACAAGTACAGTGGTACATACAGGATAGTATAGGTGAGTTTACAGAAGTAGTCATGGTACTAGTTCATAAAGAGTCTAATAAAGCAGCAGAGTACCTGACAATCATGGAAGGAGTACAAGGACAATATACTCCACATCACCCCTAGATGAGGGAATGACAAAGATTATTTTGGAGGACAAGAGAGGGAAAAAATACACAAGAATTGTGTGAACCGTAGTAGATGATGACAATATGTTAAGGGTGTCTTATATAGCTTATGTCATAGGCAGAGAGTTGTAGGTAAATGAGTTAGAGGAGACTGAGAGTCTTAGAGAGGAATGTAAATAGCTATTTCTTTCTTATATTAATTTAAAACCGTTTTTATTTTTGCAAAAAAAAAAAAAAAAAAAAAAAAACTTCTCGGGGACACGTCTTTGACAAATGTTTTTCATATGCAAAGTTTGGAACCGATTTAATCCACATTATTAGTTTTACTTATTTGATTTTAGGTTTTGAAGACTTTGGTGGCTGGCAAAGGCCGTGCTTGAGGTTATCAAAGGTATGACGGGGATATCGAAAACTACGAGGTGAATAATTAATACCTAAACACACTTGATTTGAATATTTGATCTAATGTCCACCCGGTGAAGTTACGAATCCTCTATTTAAAATACCTTACGGCGTGTGGTTAGTGTGTGTGTGAAATGTAAAAGTGAGTCGCCGATTCCACTCTCTTCAGCACGCACGCACGCACGCGACATCAACAAGAAAGGCAAAGAAACAATCAACCAAAAAAAAAAAAAAACAAAACAAGTTCATTCCTCCTCGACTCCGAGAAAGCGAGCGAGAAGCACAGCCCGAACACTCTCTCTCTCTCATTCTTCTTGTTTGTTGTATAACTTATAAATTAGTTAGTTAGTCAGCAATGCCAGCTCAGAAACGTTCTTCAGCTGACAATTTCGATCAATGTTTACAACTTATAAAACAGGAAGACGTAGAACAACAAGAACAAGAGCAAGAAGATGATGACGAAGAACAAGAACAAGAACAGGAACAAGAACAGGAAGAAGAACAAGAAGAACAAGAAGGAGAAGAAGAAGAAGAAGAAGAAGAAGAAGAAGAAGGTGAAATGATATCTATCTATCTATCTGCATACGTGTCGTCATCGATCTTGGTCTTAACAAACATTATCTGATCTGTTATCTGTTATCTGTTATGTTTATTCATGTTTGACAGAATCTACTAACGGATCGTATAAAGATGATGAAGACGGTAGTAATAAGGACGAGTAAGTTTTTTTTTTTTTATACGTTCTTCTTCCAACGTCTCGATCTCTTTCTTGATTGTTGAGATCTGTTTCTTGTTATGCTTTCATGCATATGAATTGCTTGATTATTTGCATGTATGCGATATCAATACATTCACAACTTCTTATTCTCAGCTTAGACGATCTTCATGTTGTCAAATTGTATATCTTTTTTCTCACTTTCTCGTTTGATCTCATGCACATGAGTTGCCTGATACTTTGCATGTATGACTTCGTTTTTAGTTTTCCTTAATTGTAGTTGCTGTGTTTGGATTCTCGCGTAGAACGGTAATTTGGTGCTTTCGATGGGGATAAATTGTTAAAAGTGAACAGAGCTTCTTTTAGTTTTATGTTTTTTTTTTTTATGCTATCACCAGTAAGGAGCAACAGCCATCAACATAACACTTTCACTAGGAGTTGGGAAGTTGGCTCATGATCTAGAGATGATACTTTGAATTACAATGAAGAAATGGATTTAAGACATCACAAGTTTCAGATTGATGTCGAAGTTGAGCTTCAAGCTAAAAGTAGACATCAAACAGTTCTAAATTTGGGGCAATAGTGAATTTTGAAACTTTAGCGAGTGATTTGAAACTGTTGTTTCTTCAGCTCTTGGATCTTGTATGGAATTCCATTTGAAGTTGCTCGATCAAAGAGTGAAACTGATTATTGGCTGATTGTCCCTACAATATCTTTGTTTATGTGCTCGCTTATTTTTCAGTAGGAAGCTACTCTCTTCCCCTGCAAGTAGATCTTCAAATAGCTACCTTTTGTTTTCTTCAAATCATACCGCTGCCTACTAGAGGATAAGAGGTCTTGCTAACACAAACAGGTTTATATGCATTTAAGACTCAAAAGGAACATATGGATTATCACTTCTTCTGTGGTCTATATCAGCATGAAGTTCTTATCCGCATACAACCACTTTGGAGAGAATAAGGTCTCAAAGGGTCTTCAAGATTTCCTCGAGGATATCCTTCCTAATTTTTACATGATAGAGTGTTATGAAAATAAGAGTTGGTCGCGAAGCAATTTTCTGGTTTTGTGGTTGAAAGGGAAAGTAAGATTGTTGTACTGGGACTTATTGGTGGGAGTATATGTGCATCAGTTTCAAGGCATATGATATTGCTCATATTGTTTTGTACATTTGGTCTTCGGATGGAATTAATCTTTGTCGGGCCCCGAAAGGGTCTTTCGTAGCACTGACATTGTCCCTACTTAATAAGCCACCTTTCGGCTTGCACTGCAAGAGCATTGCTCCACAGGTGTGGTGTTTTGACTGAAAAGGCATCGGTACTTGTTGAGGTCTTAAAAAATCACTCATATTCTACATTGATGAGCTTCAGCTTGTTGACGTGGGACTAAGTTTTTGGGTCCACGTACCCCCAACGTTTAGAGACTGAAGAAGTGGGCATATTTAAGAAGCTTTAAACAGTATTCTTGCTGAGGAAATCTTATGCCACTAGGGGGGTGTGTCCATTACAACTTGTAAGTACCCTCACAATTCTCTTTATGGATGAGATACAAGATGACATTGAACCCATATTTACATCTAACTAGTACAGCCGAATAAGGTCAAAAGTGATGTGTAAATTAGGGCATTTGGTTGTTGCTATTCTTGAATTTTGAAAGGGACTCAAAACATATCAAGAGACCCGAAAGACTTTTCAACAGTTCCCCTCCAGGAAAAAGTATGTATCAGAGCATGCTATTTCAGTATTGGGGCCAAAGGGCCCATGTGTGCTCTGACGCACCCGCTAAAATAAAAGTCCACGTGTTTTTCTCAAGTCAAGCCACACCAAGGGAGCATATTGAGACATTTAGCCCCACACTCCCACATTAACACGTTGCCCATCAGTCTATATGTACCTGGACAAGCTCCACTCATCGCCAATTGCTTTTTAGTTGGATGCTTCAAAGTTTAAGAGGTTTCTGTATCTACATTATACATAGCTACTACAGTATGTATTCATTGTTGAAAGGCCCATAAACATGCTTGCACAATGACACCTGTAAGGGAATCTCATAAACACATGAAAATTTTGCTATGCAGTATGTTGATTTTTTTTCTGCCTTTGGCTTCTGTTCACCTAAACCAGTTGGTAAACCTTTTTCTATATAAGAATTTTCTCGCGTATGAATATAATATTTATTCCCATGCTCTGTGTTTTTGCAGATATGTATCAGTAAACTTAGCAGATATGCGCAAAGAAGTACAGTGCCCTATCTGTTTAGGTATTGTCATGTGGTGTTTTTTTCTCTTATGATCAGACTTCACATTATTTGCTTCATTGAGCATAATTCCGTGGCTTATATAAGATTATCATTTCATTTTGATGATATCATTTTACTGTGAGCTATTGTGTAAATATGAATTTCACATCAACTATGATGTGTCAAAGTAACAACTTCTAAGAGTCATACTTGGTTGCAACTTCTTGACTTCATGTCCCAGATGTTTGCTTTCTTTATTCTGAATTTGGTCCTAGTTTTGATTTCTCAAACGTTTGTTGTTGACTGGTGTGCTTCATTTCCTTTATATCCCCCCTGCTCTTTCTTTTTCACTGGGGGAAAGAGAAAAGTTTGCATTCTTTGGGCACTATCCACATATGACCATGTTTTTGATAGCAATGCTTAACATAGGGAGGCCATAAGATATATTCACATCCTATAATTTTATCTATTTTTCACGTAAATAAGACTTAATATCTTAGTATCTTGTGGGCTGCAACAAGATGAGATGCACAAAGGTGTGCTCTTACTAATTAATTAAACGTCATATGCACTGCCCTCTCATCACAGATAAGTAAATTAGATGACCAGCGAAACTTTTTTATTAGAAAAGAGTGCAACAAAGACAAGTGGAATTAGATTAAACATCTTATGTTCAAATTTTATATTGGAGGTGATCTATCCTTTCTCTGAATGATAAATTTCCAAAGCAAGCCTATCGATCTCTTCGAATCTCAATTTTGTGGACTTCCGATCTGATGAAATTTTTTGTGTGATGCTATTTCCTTGTTTGAGCCTTTCTTGGACTCTTGTCAACAAAGAAGGCGTCCCATTTATCTCTCCTTCCATCCGTTGAAGTGATTTTATGAAGGAACAATTTTGGTTCCTTCTTTTTAATTTCTCAACTCTCCGTACTTTTATTGCTTATTTTTTATTTTATCTTTATGGGCCTAAGAATTGTGCCAAACAAAGATCTCATTTCTTCTTCGATGACTTGAAAAGGACTAGTTCACTTACCCTTTGACACTGGAGGAGCTACATTTGAGGGAGGTGGGGCAACTGCCCCATGTGAAAGTTTGATGTATGACTCTGCCAGTTTAGTTGGTGAAGTTTGTGGTTGTTTGCTTTCAAAACCTACTTGCACACTAATAAACTTATCCTATTGAAGAATATAAAAAATAAACCAGTTCTGCTTCTCGTCTTGTCTAATTTAGTTGCTATATTTGTGTAAATATTGGTTTTGGATTAAGCTAACTCTAAGCTTGTTCCTTCTCTTATGTATTAGGTATAATTAGAAAGACGAGAACTGTGATGGAATGCCTTCATCGCTTCTGTCGGGAGTGCATTGACAAGTCAATGCGAATGGGGTGTGTATAAATTGTCCTCTTATCTTGACCGGATTCATTGACATTGGAAATCTCTTGCTATCTATCTTAGCTGCTAGACCTGTTTTATGTCAGGTCCTATATCATTGTAGTATCTATGGAATATAGGTTGTTATATCATTTTCATAATCTCTAAAGGTTCTATTAATCTCCAACTTTTACAGAATTCAAAGGTCTTCTACTAATTCACTAGTTTTACCAAGTAAAGGTGAAGTCTGTGATCATTTCTTACATTATGATTATGATACATGTGAGAAATGTAATGCAATACCTGTTATCAAATATTCATTTTTTATGTTATCTGGTGTTATAAATATTTATTTATGTTTAATTAGGGATCTTTCAGAAGGGATGGGGGGTGGGGTAAGTGGTGAAGACAAGTCAAACTTGTAATGTGATTCAATATGGGCCAACAAACAAGTTTTTAAGTTTCTTTTTAATTTTTGTCCATCCACTAAACTTCATGTGTTGTCCCAATAAACATTCTTTAGAAAAAAAGATCCTCTTCATTACAATGGTAATTTTTTTCCACCAACAAATGTTGTCTTTTGGGTAGCTCTCTATAACATTAAGAAATGTAAACAACCAACTAAATTTCACGGAGGCGTCCGTGATGATTAAAATTGAGTAGTCTATGCTTAATATGTACCAGATACTTCATACATAGGTGGGGATGTACAGAATCCCCCCCCCTCTCTTTTCTTTTGTCTGATTGTATGAACTTATCCCTCCTCAAAACCACTTCCAGTTATTATCTTTCAACTATAAACATTTGGTGGATCTGCAAGCTAACGCTATTCCTTATTGACTGACAAACCAACTTCTCACAGAAATAATGAATGTCCTGCATGCCGCACACATTGTGCAAGCCGACGTTCTTTGAGGGATGATCCAAATTATGATGCGCTCATTGCAGCTTTGTATCAAGATATAGACAAGTACGAGGCAGAGGTACTAAATCAATTGAAATTGATAGGTTGTTGTATTTCTTATCGGGTTCTAAACTGTATTTTTACATTTTGAGGTTTTCTTTCCCTCCGTCTTGCTCAGGAACTGGCGTTCCGTGATGAAGAAAAGTCACGCAATAAACAGGTAAATTTACTTATTTGAAAGTATTTGTGAAAAAGTTACTTCACAACATTGACGATGTTAACTTCTTTCACAATATTTACAAGAGCAAGGGAAGAATATGCAATAGTTAGTAGAGCGATCTTTAAAGAATTTAGATGTAAGGGCTAGCTCTTTGGTTTTTAAATATGTAACCTTCACATGCTCGACCTTGTAACTAAGATCTTCATTTGGAGAACCTGTGCATGCGCACACCCATGATCACTGGACAAGTCATTGTTATATCAGTCCCTAACTTGAGATTTCATCCGATAGATCCAGGCATCCATAGCCCAGACATTTCGGCGGCAAACAGAAGCCCTAGGTAAAAAACGTACGACAGCCAAAGCTGTAGCTGCATTTATGAAGAGGTCACGGGGGCGGAGAGGCAGAAGTAGCAGAAACAGTAGAGCTGCCGAACTTCAGGGGTCTGATGATGAAGAAGATGGAAATGGTAATGAGGGAGGGAGAGATTCATCTTCTGCCGATGAGCGTAGTGCAGAGATTAAGTCAAAAAGGTGCAAGAGATGGTCAGGGCCAAGGTTCTCTCAGCCCTCTTCAGCTGTTGATGCAGATGGAGGCTGTGATGGAAATGATGATTTTGAAGTAAACAGAGAAAGTACAGTGGCATCTCCTGGACTCCTAGGCAGCCCAGAAGTGCTCGCTTGGGGCAGGGGCGGTGTCCGGAGTCACACTCGATATGGAAGTGTAAGTGGGAATGGTAAGAATGGAAGGAACCGCATTGCAAAGTTGGTTGATTACCTCCGAAGCACAGAGGAGAACTTGGATAAGGTATAGATGGACTCTATTGGTTTGGTTACTTGTTTGGCTTCTTCTGTATTTGCTGACATGATGGTGTGATACTTTTGTTGCTATATTCAGTTGGACATACATCTTATTGTTGTTCCGTTGGATGAACAAAGTGTACCAAGCTTGGAGGAGCCATTCCTTTGTTGCCGGCCAACACTAACTGTTGGATACCTGAATCAAGTAAAATTTTCAATCACTGTATATTAGTTTTGAGGTTCTTTTGCTTTTAGTTACAAGCAAACATTCATGATGCATGTATTGTACACAGTTTGTTGCTCTCCAGACTCAGCTGCAAGCTGAAGAAGTTGAAATTTTGGTTGTTAAAGAGCCTCGTTTCAGCCCATCATCAGATGAATCGATTCCCAATCTTGATCCAAACAAAGATAAGCTGCAACTGGTGGAGGAGCAAGAAACATTGGGAGAGCTGCTAGCTAGTTGCAACTTTAGTGGAGGCCATCTGGTTGAAGTGTTCTACACAGAATTCTAATATTATTTTTACTCTTTGTTCCGCTTGAACAAATGGTTCTTCGAGATGTCTAATGCTTTGCAATATTTTCCTTTTGTGCTGTTATCAGGTTTTGGCTTATCGGCAGAAAGTATCGAGGTAGGGAGCTTCTCCATGGAGGAGGGGATTTATGATATGAAAGGTGTAGATATTTATAGTCAGAAAGGAAGAGAATCTGGTGCAGTTCTGGTGAAAGACTCCTCATATCACACCGTTAATGGCATCAGGATTCCGGCTGAGTTGTTTGTGGTGAGTTTGAATAATAGAAAGAAAAATTTAAGTTGGTATCAATTATGTTTTATACTCAAGTACGTTTTTTTTTCAGTTTTATTCTGAGAAAGGAGTAGACACAATTTAAATGATTCATGTATGAAGTTGAGAGTAGATGTATCCTACATCGTGTAATAATTTAAGAGAGTAGATACAGATGGTCCATACACTTTCATGGCTGGTAGTGCGTGGTGCCTATAATGGGTATCAATTTAGTAGTTCTAAAATACAAGATGCAGTACCCGAACTTGAATGGACGATGCATGTGTTAGAATTCTGCCAACCTTAGCACTTAGCACTAGGATGGGATCTTGCAAATCTTTCAAACTTAAATGGTTGGTGCGGACCTGAGCTCCTATTTAAGGTCAAATGAGGGGAGGGAGAGATCATATGCATTTAGTAACTCCGTTAGCACATGTCATTATGGTCCTTTTGTGACAATCAAATTTTTCTGTGATGCTTACTATGAGTTATGACTTAGGAGCAAACAAGGGAAGTTTTGCCACTAGAAAAACTTTGGAGAAATTTTTATAGGAGATATTTCGGTTGAAGGGAATGAAAATATTCTGTCAGGTGAGAATTTCGTTTTTAGAACTGAAGCACATGCACACAGTGACAGGGGACAGCAAACTCATGTGATAATGAGTTAGAGATTGGCGTGAACTTTATCAAATATAAATAGCTACTGGGCATTCGAATTACAGTTCTGGTGTATGCTGAGCAAGCTCACAAAACACATTAGAAAATAGAAATGATCCAAGAGTTAAATATTTTAGAGTTTTTAACAGTTACGTACCACATCACCTACTAGAAGCATATCGAACATAAGTATGAGATAAATATGATAGTCATAGAGCTATAACGGTAGTATATGTTTTAGTGACACTTCTTTGGTAACCGAAGACAGCGAGCAACCGAACACCTAGTTAGATCTTATCTGATCTGGAAATGATGGTAGTCCTTTTCTGATGGTTTGGAGATCTCCCACTTTGGCTTGCCTGAATGCGCTTGTTTTCCTTCGAATGAGGCCTCATCTTTATGGCTTGAACCACTGTTCTAAAAATCGGTCTAGGCGGCCGCCTAGGCGGTCTCTAGGCGGTGCCTAACCGACTTGCCTAGGCCCTAGTCGTTTAAAAAATCGGTGAACCGACTAGGCGGGTCTAGGCAGACCGATTAGGCGGGCTAGGCGGCCTCTAGGCGGTCCAGTCAAGTTTTTTTTTTTTTTTTAATGATTAAATGTCGAAAAATAAAGGCCCGTGTAGGCTTAAGATTTAAATGAGTTTAAAATACTTAAGTCTAATGTAAATTATGTCACTGTAACAAAGAGTATGTTTTTATATGAAGTCAATATTCTTCAACTATTACACATTTTTGTAATAAGTATTTTTGTTTGTGTTTATTTTTTGAATTATAGTAAATGATTTTCTTTATTTCTTGTAGTATATGTGTATTACTATATATATTAGGAAAAAAAACCGTCTAGCGCCTAGCCCGTCTAGGCACCTAGAAGAAACCCAGCTTAGGAAGGCACTAAACTCTCCCACCGCCCGACTACCGCCTAGCGTTTTTTAGAACACTGGCTTGAACTTTCTCCATGAGATTCAGCGCTCTTCCTGCGTCTTTCGTTATGTCCAGCCAAATGTGTACGGCAATTCCTCTTTGCTTCATCAAACTCTGGTAACTCATGAAACCTGCATGGATCATCATTAAATGCCATGCCAAACATAATTAGATGAATGCTGGAGGCCTGGAGCTGATCAACGTTACTATCCAGAACATTATATACCTGAGTGAAAAAATACTGGTGTACCTGAAATCCTGACACAGATGCAAAATTGTATTTAGAAGAGCTCAAAACAAGCGAAAGCCTAATAATTACTGGCGCCAATGCGCCGTGTACCCGTAAACTAATGCTTAGGCTAGCTCTAGTTACAAATTCTATCTACACACCTGGTTTTGTTTTGTTTTTTTTTTTTCTTTTTCTGGTAAGCTAATACAAGAAATTGGTCCAGAGGACCAATCCTGTGCCAAAATCACTCTCCAAATAGTCTCGATTTGAAATTAATATCTTCCGATTTGTCTTTTTATGTTGTTTTGGTTCATACCTCCTCATATATGAACAATGTTTGTCTCTAAAAATAAGTGAATATACCTCATACATTATGTTGAGGTATAAACAAAGATTGCTCATAACTTATGTTGAGGTATGAACAATACATTCTCCAATATATGTTTTTTTACTAATCATACATTATGTTGAGGTATGCCCAGTGATTGGTCATAGCTCATATTGAGGTATAAACAACAACTGTTTATACTACATATGCTGGGTCGTTTTGGTTGGGTCAGGCCGTTTTTTTAATTTTGTGTCAGGCTTTTTACCACTCAGGCCGGTTTTTATTTCGTGGGTTAGGAGTATACTTGTCCTAAAATCTCTGTGGACTTTGTGAGTGATTGTAAAAAAAAGGTGGATTTGAGAGTGATTGTTTCTTCATTTTTGTCTTTGAGAGTTACTCTCTTTGAGCTAATATGGATGCTGGCAAATAGCCGAGGCCAAATCGTCGTTAGGTTGCTCAAGCAATGTTCATTAAAAAGCTAGAAATGAGCCACACGTAATTAGATCTCAAGTTTTATTTGTGGGAATTATATATTATGGCATGTATGGCTTCTGTTGCTAATGCACAGTTTTGTACATAAGGGAAGAAATTGTTCTAAGCACTAATCCTGTATTGCCAAAGAATATCTTTCATCTTCCACCAGGCACCAACAAAGTAGGGTAGCTAGCTTATTTTAGCGCACTACCCTTGATACACCTTGCTCTCTACATTGCAGTCTTAAGTCCCTTCCTCATAAGTCCACACCTTAATCTGTGTCATAATGATGACTTCCATCTTCATGACTTCACGTGTAAATGCAAAATGCTTCAATGAAACCTAGAAATTTTTTCAAACGAAACCAGGATTTGTCTTGTACTCTTTGAAATACTTGTTGGAATAATTAGGGTGATAGAAATATGGAATGATATACCTTTCTCCCTACACCCAAACCACCAATATATGCAATAGATCTAAAATTAAGATTTTAATTATTAGGGGTTTTTTTTTCTTAAACTGTAAAGCACACGATCAAAGTCATCTGCTTAAATCTACAAACCAAGTTAGTTGCAACACAAGCCTAACTCAGAGATAGTTTCTGGAAACAAAAGTATAGGGATGTAGACATAAAAGAGGGTGACAGAAATATAATGTATTTTCATATGAAGACCTGATACACAGAAAATACAATAGGATCGACCACTTGAAAACTGAACATGGATCATGGGTCTCATCCTCATCCCTCAATGGTAAAACTCTGGTGTCTCACTTTCAAAATTTTCTTAATGACGACACCCTTTCCCCCCTATCATTACACAAGATGAAAATGATGCCCTTGTTCTTCCAATCACCAAACAGGAGGTTAAGTCTGCTCTTTTTGGGATGGGTGCACTTAAAGCACCAGGTCAGATGGTTTCCCTGCATTATTCTTTAAAAAATCATGGGATCTTTTACATGAAGACATTTTCAAAATGGTTTCAAATTTTTTCATCTCTGCACATAGTCTTGAGAAGCTTAACCATAGTAACATTGCTCTCATCCCAAAATCTGTTAATTCTACCAGCAGTAAAGATTTTAGGCCTATTAGCTTATGTAACATCTATTATAAAATCATTTCCAAGACTTTAGCTAACAGGCTTAAAACTTCTCTCTTTCCTTGCATATCACCTTATCAAAATGCATATGTTACTGGTAGGAAAATCTCTGATAATGTTATCCTTGCACATGAGATTTTACACACCATGAAAAAGATCGAAAAAATTAAAGGTATCTCTGGTTTTATGACAATCAAAGTGGACATGTCAAAGGCTTTTGACAGAATAAACTGGAATACCTTAACTGAGATCATGAACTCCCTAATTGACCCACATTTGAGTTCCCTTGTTCATAACTGTATTTCCTCACCACACTTCTCTGTCATTGTTAATGGTACACCTCATGGTCAATTCAAATCTAAAAGAGGACTTAGACAAAGTGATCCTTTGTCCCCTCTTCTATTCATTTTGTGTATGGAAGTCCTCTCTAGACTCATAAATAAACATGTATCTGCAAATAACATTCATGGGATTAAAATTGCTAAAAACAGTTCTCCCATTGCACATCTGCTATTTGCAGATGATATGATGCTTTTATCTTCTGTAGAGTTGACATTATGGAAGCAAACTCTGTTCTTGCTATCCTTAATGATTTCTGTCATATCACTGGACAAGAAATTAATTTTGAAAAGTCGTGAGTTCACTTTAGTAAAAATTTACCCAGCTGAAAAGTAGTGGATATACAAAAAGTTCTTAACATGAAAAGAATTGAAGCGGGGGAAAAAATACTTGGGAACAAAACTCTTTCTTGGGCAGCCCAAAACAGAAATTTTCAATGATTTAATCCTCAAAGTGAACAGGAAGATTTCTGGTTGGAAAAGCAAAATTTTATCACAAGCTGCAAGAACAGTCCTCATTAAGTCCATAAGCTCTGCCATGCTTGTCTATCAGATGAGCACCTTCCTTTTACCCATAGGAATTACTGAAAAAATAAATGCCATTCAAAGAGATTTCTGGTGGGGAAAACAACCAGAAAAAACTAATCCCTGTTATCTTAAAACTTGGTCCTTCATATGTCAATCCAAAAGAGCCAGAGGTCTTGGCATTAGAGATTCGAAACTTAATAATTTGGCTCACCTTATTAGAATTTTCTGGCAAATTCTAACAAATCCAAATTCCTTAGTAGCTTCACAGCTCAAAAGTAAGTATTTTTCACATAATAACATCTTACAAGCTTGCAAAAAAAAATGGATCCTCCTGGTTCTGGCAAGGTATGTTGTATATTCTACCTCTTATTAGAGACAATTCCACATGACATGTTGGAACAGGTACAAACATAAATATATGGGAAGACTCATGGCTACCATTTGGTAAAATCCCTCAATCATATCCTGTTAATATTAATATTAATTACACTACTGTCTCACATTTGATTAATCAAACACTGTAGAACATGGAATTCTTCTATTGTACATTCTCTCTTCGATCATGAAACTTACATGCATATTCACAATGTTTATCTCTCCACTAGAAATATAGTAGACTCTTTACACTGGAACCTTACAAAAAAATGCATATGTAATGTTAAATCTATGTATAATAAACTAAGCATGCCTGAAAATATGTTTGCAAACCATACTACTGTTAGCAAGGCTATTATTGTATTTTCCCATATTACCTCTGTAATTACTTTATTACCCTTTCGAGGGTTTCTATTATGATTCTATAAATATAAGTGATGAGCTCTCTCATTCACTTAACTTTTTCCTAAATTATTTTGTACATGGTATTAGAACCATTAAAGCAAATTGTTCTGATCACAACCTAAGCTTCCGCGTTTTTTTTTTTTCTTCTTTTCTTCTGTCTTTCCTTTTTTATAACCAATCGCGAGATGCGATAGGTGTTGATCTAAATCTCAGATTTGTTTATTATTTTTGAGGTAATTATTTAATCGATATGACTGATAGTGATGAGTCTATTATCTCGACTGTTTCTTCGTTTAGAACGGGTGAAGATGTCCAGTCCTTCTACCCTATTCATGATAATCCGAATTTGAAAATTACCTTACAACTACTAGATGGTTTGAACTATGTTTGATGGGCACAATCTGTAAAACTGTTTGTTGGAGGCCGTGGAAAGATAGGATTTCTTAAGGCACGAAAAAGGCACTGCCGATCCGGTATGCTAAGTGGTTCTTAGATGATTCTATGGTGAGGACTTAGTTGATTAATTCTATGCAACCAACGATTTCTGCTAGCTATTTGTTTACAGACACTACATATCTTATTTGAGAATATCTCCGTACAGTATATTCTCAAAAACAGAATAATGCAAGGAGTTTCCAACTTTCCGATGAGATTGGAAATTTCAAACAGGGAACTCGATCTCTTGGGGAGTACTATGCGAGACTTCGATCTAGTTGGGAAGAGCTATCTCATTATGATAGTTTTATTGAATGACCAGCTAATGCAGCAGAGATTTATGCAAAAATTGTGGGGAAGAATCGAGTATTTCAGTTTCTTGCTGGGCTCAATCCTGAGTTTGAGTATGTTGTTGTTCATCTGCTTGACAAGCATCCGTTCCCAACTCTCGAGGAAGCACGTGCCTATTGTCTCTCTGATTAGAGTCGTCGAGCGCCTGTGCCTCATACTCCTGGTCTTCTGTATGAGACTTCTGCTATGGAAGTCTGTTATGCTTATCCGCCACCACCATCAGTTCCTCCACAAACTTTCCGTGCACCATTACTTGGGCTTTTGCCATTGCCAACAGCCTCTGGTAGTTCTTGTCCTCCAAACAAGAAGTGTGATCATTGTGGTAGATTTGGGCATGTAAAGGCAACATATTATCAATTACACAGTCGTCCTCCTATTTTTCAACCACCACGATCAACATCTCAGTCCTCAGCATACCTATCTGTTGACTCTAGTACATAAAGTCTTCTGCTTCTAGTGCTCTTTCTTTGGACGAGATCAGCAGGTTCTGGCAATTTCTCTCTATGTCTTCTCAACCGGGACCTTCTCATGCAGGTAATTTTGCATCTGCCAATAGTGTTTTTGCATCTCGTACTTCACCCTGGATTGTTGATTCGGGTGCCATTGATAATATGACTGGTATGTCTTCTCTTTTTCGGAATTATGCATTTAGTTCTTGGAAACGGACATTTCGTCTTGCCAATGGGGCTGAAACGCCTATTGTAGGACAGGGTTGTATCCCAGTTACTGATTCCTTTTTGTTACCTGATGTTCTTCATGTCCCCAAGTTGACCACCAATCTTATTTCTGTTAGTAAACTTACCAAAGATGTAAACTACAGTGTAACCTTTTATCTATCTTACTGTGTTTTTCGGGATCTGGTGTCGCAAAAGGTGATTGGCAGTGGACGTGAAGAGGGTGGCTTATATGTACTGGATAGACCTGTTTCTTCAATCACTCCCCATGCCCTCCAGTTAGAGTCTTCGTCTGGTAGTGAAAATGTAAAGCGGGTGTTACGTTGGCATCACCGCTTAGGTCATATTTCTTTTGAGTATCTACGTTATTTGTTTCCATCTTTCTTTTCCAAAGTGTCCATGTCAAGTCTATCTGGTGAGACATGTGAACTGGCTAAACATCATTGTAACCCTTATCTATTAAGTAGTAATAAAACTTCGTCTTTGTTTGATATTGTGCACTCCGATGTTTGGGGTCTTGCCCCGGTCACTTCTGTTTTAGGATTTCGTTATTTTGTGTTATTCATTGACGATTTCTCTAGGTGTACTTGGGTTTATTTAATGAAATCCAAGGATTACGTCTCCTCCATTTTCCAGAGTTTTACTCCAATGGTTCGTACACAGTTTGGTACAACAGTTAAAGTCTTTCGTTCCAATCAGGGTGGGGAATTTCTGTCTCATGGTCTTCGACAGTTCTGTGAGGCCAATGGTATTTTGCATCAAACCTCTAACACTCAGACTCCACAGCAAAATGGCAAGTCAGAAAGAAAAAACCGTCATATCCTTGATCTTGCTCGTGCTATGTCTATTGGCATGAATGTTCCTTCCCGTTTCTGGTCTGATGCTGTCCTTACTGCGGTGTATCTCATTAACCGTTCTCCATCTCGATCTCTTGGATTTCGCACCCTGTATTCCATTATTCATCCTGATCGTTCTGATTTTCAAATCCCACCTCGTGTTTATGGGTGTGTTTGTTTCGTCCAAGTCACCAGGTCTATCTCTAAACTAGATCCATGTGCCTTGAAATGTGTGTTTCTGGGTTACTCTCATACTCAGAAGGGTTATCGGTGTTATCACCCTTAATCGCGTCGTTGTTTCATCTCCATGGACGTTACCTTCTTTGAACATGCTCCTTTCTTTTCAGGTGATGTTCTATCTCAAGGGGAGTGGTTTCCAATACTCCCTTTTCCTCATGAGGATTCACATTCGGTTCCTATTTCTTTTCCACTTTCGATGAGTGTTCAGTCAGAGCCTATAGTCTCCCCTCCAGTTCCACATTTGGTTTCTCCTCCTTTACAGGTTTATACTCGTCGATATCCAGGGCGCCAACCTTCTTCACTAGACTGCCCGACATCTTCTGCTTCTCCAATTTCACCACTTGCCATTGATTCACTTTTATCAGGTATTGAGCCATCTCCTATCCCTTCTGTACCAGTTACTATTGATGTTGATTTACTGGTTGTTGATAGAACTGATACTCCACCTATTGCTGTTCGGAAAGAGAAGTTAGCGTACTGCAGGAATGCAAGCTAGATATGTTAATACTGTGGCTTATTCTATCACTGATTATACTTCAGATCATCGTTTGTCTCCTAGTTACAGATCTTTTCAGGTTTCTCTCTCATTGGTTGATATATACCACGTCACATGCGAGGCGTTAGCCCGGCCTCATTGGAAGGCTGCAATGTTGGAGGAATTACATGCATTGGAGGTCAATAATACTTGGGTCTTGGTTTCTCTTCCGTCTGGCTGTAGAGTAGTCGGGTATAAATGGGTTTTCACGGTGAAACAAAACCCAGATGGAACAGTTAGTAGGTACAAGGCTCGGTTGGTTGCTAAGGGGTATGCACATATTCATGATTATCAGGAGACCTTTGCTCCTGTGGCCAAGATGAATACAATTCGAGTTATTTTTTCTCTTGCTGTGTCCAAGTCATGGCCCCTTTTTCAGATGGATGTGAAAAATGCCTTTCTTAATGGGGCTTTACAGGAAGAGGTGTATATGTCTCCACCACCTGGTTTCCGTTCTTCTTCTACTTCGGGCTTGGTGTGCCGGTTGAAAAAGTCTATCTATGGGCTTAACCAGTCTCCTCGCACTTGGGCTGAAACATTTCCTGCATCTATGACCGCATATGGATATGTTCAGAGTCAAGCTGACCACACCTTGTTTCTTCGACACTCTGGTACGAAGATTGTTGTATTGCTTGTTTATGTGGACGATATTATTATTACTGGAGATGATGTTCAGGGTATTAGTGACCTGAAATCCTATCTTAGTACCCGCTTTCAGGTGAAAGATCTCGGCCCCTTGCGTTACTTCCTTGGGATTGAGGTTGCTCGTTCTAGTTATGGTATTTTTATCTCTCAGAGAAAGTATATTCTTGATCTTCTCTCTGCTTCAGGGCAACTTGCATGTCGTCCTGCTGAGACACCTATTGAACAGAACCATCACCTAACCGACTATGATGGGGAGTTGTTGGACGACATTGGTCAGTATCAGCGGCTTCTTGGGAAGCTCCTCTATCTTTCTCTTACCCGTCCTGATATTACATATGTGGTTGGAGTTTTCAGCCAGTTTATGCACAAGCCGCGCCTTCCTCATCTTCAGGCATCTATTTGTGTGCTTCGATATCTCAAAGGATGTCCTGGATGTGGCCTTTTGTTTCGAGATAATGGTCATTCTCGGGTCGAGGCATGGACTGATGCTGACTATGCAGGTTGTAGATCTGATCGTCGATCTACTTCTGGGTATTGTACCACTATTGGTGGTAATTTGGTTACATGGCGGAGTAAGAAACAAGATGTTGTTTCTAGGTCCAGTGCTGAAGCAGAGTACAGGGCGATGGCCCAAGGTGTATGTGAGCTGATATGGCTAAAATGTCTTCTACAAGACTTTCATCTACATGTCTCTCTTCCGATGACGCTTTACTGTGACAACAAGTCTGCTCTTAGCATTTTGGCTAATCCTGTGCAACATGATCGTACTAGACATATAGAGGTTGATCGGTACTTTCTACGTGAGAAAGTGACTTCTAGATAGATTTGTGCTTTATATGTTCCGACGTCTCAGCAGCTTGCAGACTTTCTCACGAAGGCAGTTAGTAGTAGACTATTTTCAGAGGTTTTGTCCAAGCTGGGTATGTGTGATATCTATAGTCCAACACTCCAGCTTGAGGGGGAGTGTTGGCAAGACTATTATTGTATTTTCCTATATTACCCCTGTAATTATTTTATTACCCTTTTTAGGGTTTCTATTATGATTCTATAAATATAAGTGATGAGCTCTCTCATTCACTTAACTTTTCCCTAAATTACTTTCTACAATTGCCACTCTTTCTTTATGGAACAATGCTAATTTGCCTAGACAAACTCTCCTGACATGGAAATTCTATCATGATATTGTCCCTACTAGAGATCACTTATCATGTATTATGTTTATATTAGATAAATCTTGTCTTCTTTGTGGAAATTGTTTAGAAAGTGTTTACCATCTTCTCCTAGTCTGCCCTTTCACTAGAGCTTTGTGGTTTCTAACACTTTGGATGTTTCAACTTGAGGATTTCAAACTTTACTCCTCTAAGAAGTGGATTGACATTTGGTTCAAACCACCCACTGACTGGCCAATTGAGACTAAACAGTAAAAGTCCTCAAAATTTTTTTTGATGAACTTATTATACACACTCCTAACTCTAACAATATGCTTTTTCCCCTCCCTGTTAACTGGAACCCACCTCCTCCTGACCATCTAAAGTTGAATGTAAATTGTAGTTTTAACTTGGACAACACATGATATTATGAGATGCAGTAAAACTTTTTGAACATTTATGCTCTTTAGATATTAAGTATGTATATAGAAGTGGAAACTTAGTTGCTCACAAACTAGCCGCTTACGCTTCTAGAAATCCACAGTCTAACAACTGGACACTCATCCCTCAAAACCTAGAGGTGGACTATCAATATATATTTCGAGTATTTGTTGTCATATAGCTCTAATATTATGGCTGAAACAAAGCCTGAAGCATGACAATGCAAATGTAACCCCCTTGTTGATATAAATAAAATATTTGATTATAAAAAAAAAAAAAAAAAAAATCAAAGACTGAAAAAAAAAAAAAAGGGCTTTCTCTAAAAAACATATAATTTCACTTCAATTTTACCACACTATAACGGAAAATATTTAGTCAAAGAAAATGTAAAACATGAAACTAGAAAATACTTAAAAACAATAAAAGATGACCTGGCGCACCGTTGGCAGAACCTTTGGAAAAGTCGACAAACCTCAACAACTGGAGCTTTAGAGTGATGTTCACAAACTTTCTGCCTTCTATAATATAACTTTGCTTCGTTCAGCCTATAACTGCAATATTCAGCTTAACACTGGGGTTCTGATAATGCTCTTTCTTCAATTGATGGTCCAGAAAACTTACTTATGATGGCCTTTTTTTTCTCGTTGCTCTTTTCTTTCTCATCATAACTTATGTTTTCTTCCTCACTCCAAACAAGTTCTTTCTCTTGTTTTATTTTGAAACTATTCTTCAGTTGCCCAGTTCTAAGCTTAGTTTCCATTTTGACTGAAAACTGAAAAGAAGAGGGGAAGGAGGAGATGAAGAAATGAAAAAGTGAGGTGAGAACTGAGAAGTAGTAGAAGGAAGTTTGAGGGCCACAAGCTTCATTTTGTCTCTATCTGTCTGTATTTTCAGTTCAGAGTCAGTGGCACAGAGATAGTGTACAAGTGATCCAGGGGTTTAACAGAGGTTCTTGGACTTTGGAAGCTTGGTGACCAAGATTGCTTTATAGTTCTCAAATCCTCAATTTAAGCGTGTAGAAGACTTGGAATTACCACGCTGACATAGCTGCATGAATGAGGCCCTCCTTGGAAAGAGGTAAATGTTCTGCAATCCGATTACATTCTTTATAGACACACTGTGTATTACCATGATAAATTGATAATCCGCCTATTCTGCATTGCTCTATTACCTTGTGCAGCTACAATGATTCTTTTGTATCCCAACATTGCTTGCAAAAGTCATGCATTTGAGTATTTCCATCAGTTCTACTAAGTACACTATAAATTCCAAAGTAACAGAAGTAGTAATGGTGTTAAGATATCATAGATATGTGCAATGTTGACAACCAATTCCATGGGAACAACATAGTAACAGTTATCAACCACACCTACTACAAGGATAATATAAACATTAAATAGCTATACTTTTTTACTAGGTTTTAATTAGTTACGGTTCTTTAGCCAAAGGCAGAGATTGACAGAAGGGAGTGAGCACCCAGTTAGGTTTTATATGATTTCAGTTGAGGCATCATATCTCACCGGCTTGAGATATCTCCATGAGATTCAGTACAGCTCTTCCTGCGCCTTTCTTTATGTCCAGCATAGGTCTCATATTTATACAGCTTGAGCTATCTCCATGAGATTCAGTGCAGCTCTTCCTGCGCCTTTCGTTATGTCCAGCCAAACGTGTACGGCAACTCCTCTTTGCTTCATCAAACTCTGGTAACTCATGAAACCTGCATAGAACATCATTAGAATTTAGACGCCATGCCAAACATAATTAGATCAATGCTGGAGTAGCTTACATCTTTGCTAGTTATCTTGCTAATCAGTACATTATATAGCAGAGTAATAATACTGGTACATCACCTGAACTATATCTTGCAGATGCAAAATTAACTTAGAAGAGATTCAACCGATAATGGAATAAGAAAAAGCCAAAACTTGGCATCATTTACCCGTAAAACTAATGCTTAGGCTAGCACCAGTCATGTTTTAGTTACCAAATCCTCGTCTAGTCACTGAATTGAAGCAATGTTCGTTAAACAGCTAGGTAATAAACCATACGAAGTTAGATTTCTAAATTTTTTTACTTCAAAATAATCCACGAGACCACGATATGTTCTTACAACGGGCCAGGTAGGTTTCACAATTTACATCTCTATTAAAATTTGGGACAGCAAGAAGAGCTAGGAGGTGGAAGGATGAAGAGAATAAGCAAAGGCTTGGAGCTTGATAGCTATTTCCACAAATAAAAGGCTCCTAGATTTGGCTCTCAAGGCTTCTACTAGAGCCGTTATTATCTAGGCTTCTATATATAGAAATATATATATTTTCTCTAACTATGAGCTCTATTATTGTTTGACAATAGCTTTCTGAGTCAGAACATTTATTGTATTCTCCAGAACAAGTATTAGGCAAACAATTAAGGAGTGTTTAAACTTTACGAATGTGTCACTTGCCTAAAAACCCCTGTTGCCTACATGTCATTAACTCATTAAGCATTATTAGATTGAGAAAAACCACAGTTGAGAATTTTGATCTACCTAGTACAAACCATGAAGTATGAAGTACCTACATGTGACTAAATCCAGATGGAGTTGGGAAAAAAGTCCAAGATAACCTAAAACTGAGACAAGACTAAGTCCAAATTAAAGTTAACAAGCACAATGGTGTCGATAGCCTTTCTAATTTCCACACTAAAGCATGTAGGCTTTTTGCTGGGTCTCAGTTGTTAGGCAAGGTCACTTTGTTGTGACATGATGAACAAATGGATACAAATAGGTCAGTCCAGTTCTCATCTAATCCATCATAATAAAATGGACTTATAATGACTCCTCTAGAATCAAAGGACTTTGTAAGAACTAATCAGGCATGTAGAGGGAAAAAAATGGTGAAGTAACTTCGTTTATCTTTTGATCACTGCAATGTAAGCTGAAGACGTGTTTATTCAACAATGTACGACTCAGCTGCCCTGCATTGATCTCATTGATCTCATTCAGTGAAATGTTGAATGACTTCAAGTTGTAGGGGACATGCCATCGGTACAAGTTTGTACGCTCTCTGTGTATTTGGGAAGAATAGTATTCATCTTCCACAAACAAAGTAGGGTAGCTAGCTTAATTTAGTGTACTATCTATCCTTGACATTCAGTGGTCTCGACATCCTCTCAACTCCGACAGCCAGCTTCTACGTACATAAACAAAGAAAGGGTCCTCCCTCAATATTGTTCCACACCTTAAACTATGTAACTCTCAATATGGTAGCTCTCTCTTCACGTGTAAATGCTAAAATTCTACCATGAAACCTAGCAGAAAGTGTCCAAATGGTAATGATAGTATGTTCAGCTTATAGGAAGCAAGGAGTAGTCCTCCATCAATACAAATATTTGGTAAAACTAATTCTTTCCCTTGGAAAAAGACACTTTGAAGAACTAAGAAATCAGATGATGAAATTCCATTACAATGTACAATATACCTCAAACTTATTGATGAATTTCTCCAACCCAAACCACTATATGCAAAAGGGGGCATCACACATCACACTATGCCAAAACTTAAGATTTTTATTAAGGGTTTATTTCTTCTTCTTTTTTAACTGTAAAAACAATAATATAATATCATATTCATAAGCTTAAACCTACACTCCACAAGTAAATTGCAAACATAAACACTACATTCAGAGCTGATGGAAGCAGATTTCCTAATTAATACTACAAAAAACCACAACTCTAACTCTATAAACCCAAAATCTTAAATCAAAGAAATTGTAAAACAAGAAACTAGAGAAATAATACTTAAAAGGAAGAAAAACGACCTGCTACATTGCTGGCAGAACCTTTGAAGAAGTCCAGAAACCTTCACAACTGGAGCTTTAAAGTGATGTTGACAAACCCTATGCTTTCTATAATACACCTTTGCATCCTTCAGATCAAAAATGCAATTTTCAGCTTGGCACAATCGTTCTGCTCTTTCAGCATAGGGGACTTTTTCAATTGGTGGTCCAGAAAACTTAACCATGGCCTTCTTTTTATCACAACTGAAGTTATCTTCCTCTGCTTTCTGTTTTCTTTTCAAGCTATTCTTCACTTCTCCAATTCTTAAGTTTGTATCCATTTTGAGTGGAAAGAAGAAGAAGGGAATGAAGAAAAAAAAAAGTGAAGTGAAAGAGGTGAGGAATGAGAAGTAGTAGAAGAGAAAGTGAGGACCACAAGCTCCATTTTGTTTTTGTTTCTCTTTTCAGTACAACAACAGTGACAAAGAAGACAGAGATACAGAGAAAGTACAAGTCATTCTGGGGTTTAACAGAGGTTTTGGCCTTTGGAAGCTTGGGGTCCAAGATTACTCTTTTGACCAAAAAAAAAAAAAAGAACATACTAATGAGTCTGATTTATTGTTTCGAAATTCTAACCTTGCCAAATCAAGCGTGCAATCGTTTTATCGGGAAAAAAAAAAAAATCTAGCTTGCAATTAGGCCAAAGGTACTGCGGTACTAATACCGTACTGGTGTGTCATGTGTGTGTTGTGAAAGTCTGAACTGAGATTTCAGTGTGGTCACATGGTAAAACCAGAATCTCTCTGTCGTCACAGTGGTCCTTGTACACGGCTCTACTGAACAAAACATTGTCACTGGGCCTAAATCCTAATGCACCACAAACTATTATAAGATGCAACCACTTTTATTCTATTTTCTATGTGCCCTTGTGCAAAATTCCCCGAATCATTTGATTGTACATGTGAAGTTTGAGGGGTGTTGTGCTGTAGTTACTGATTGAGGCATTGAGCTAATGGAGTTTGAGGAATGCTAGCATGCACAATTGTGAGTGGCATACGTGCCATGTATGCCATGCCACCTAGCTAAAATACACTTTTTATCTAGGTAGATTTCAACCTTCAAGTACAATTTTGAAATCTCAACCACTTGCAGTGTCTCTATTCAGTGAGGTTGCCTGTATGCTGTATGCTGTATGCAACTCACAGAAACTGTTTCAACCTTCAAGTACAATTTTGAAATCTCAACCACTTGCAGAGTTGCAGTGTATCTATTCAGTGAGGTTGCCTTTATGCTGTATGCAACTCACAGAAACCGTTTCCTGCAAGCATTTGCGGGGATGATTTACTAGTGCTAAGGTACTTAATTATGTACTTATTTTAGCCATAAAAAGTTAGAAACCTCAGTCCCTTACTCCCTTATCAATAAGATTGAGGGAAATAAAGAAGGGTTAACTAGTATTACCCCCCACTAGATGAGCCAATTAGGATTTCCCCCCACTAGATGAGAAATTAGGGTCTCCCCCCTAAATACACACAAAAAAAAAGTCAAAGTGGGTTGACCGAAATTTTTTTGTGTGTATTTAGGGGAGACCCTAATTTCCCATCTAGTGGGGGAAATTCTAATTGGCTCATCTAGTTGGGGTAATTTATTGGGTAATACTAGTTCACCCAATAAAGAATGCTCAAACATGAATACATGATACAATAAGCAATATAATCATATTAAGTACACACTCACAAATTCACAATACAATAACAATTTAATCTGCCTCTATATATATAACTGCTATATATACCAACCCCTTCCCCGGCCTAAACCCAAAACAAGAAAAATTGAAACGGAAAAACTCAGTTCCTCAACAGATCCTTTTTCAGTTAAGGCCGGACTACAAACATGCAACACTATTGACCCCATTCACCACCTAAATAGATACACTAGAACAAAGACAATGTCATTGATAGTTTGATACACATACCTATATAAGAATGTGCAATATTATACTAACTAGACTAGTTAATGCAGCATCAAGCTATGAAGTTACCAAAAACTGGTCAGATCAAGATTTAGGACGCCAGGTCCTCTAGGAGCAGATTAACTTCCTCAGCCATCTATATATATATATAAAAACTTCCTCAGCCTTAGTAACAAAAAATAACATGGCTGTGGTAGTACTACTTGTGTCTTATTAGATGTTTCTGAATCCAACGCCGCCTTGTTGTTGAATTCCACTCAATCAGCTCCCAAACAAAAAAAAAAATACTAAAACTTCAACTTGCTCAGTTAGATGCATTCAGATCAATGTGTCCAATTTGACCAAATAACTGGTTGGAGATCAAAAGTTACAGAAATCAGGCCAAGCACCAACTGAATTCCAGTAGACCGACGAACCTAAAGAATCCATTCGTTCAATAGAAGGAGCATTGAAGTCTACCTTATTGCTCATTACGCCATTTCCTTCTTCCATCTTTTCTGCTTTCGTAAAAGTAGTCCGATCGGTTCCCAAACTTCCCAGTAGTAAGTCATTAAAGGGGAAAACAGCTTGAAAATTGTTACTTGGTCTAGTATCCTTCAAACCACTAGAGATGAAACTTTTCTGCTGATGAATGCTGGAAGTAATCATGGAAGCAGTATTAGCTGAAGATCCAAAAACCGGATAATTTGGAATACTTGGAGCGGAAGTAACAACGTCATGGGTCTGAGTTGAATGCTCACCATGTTCACCAATACTGGTCATGCCCATAGACGGAAATCCTGTTCCATATGCACTCAATAATTGTGACTCAGTATCAAAACCAGTGCAGGAGGTGATCTGATTAAGCACTCTAGAATTGAACTTTGGAAATGTGAAATTGATTTCAGATTGATTGTTGAGCTGTAGGCCATAAAACACTGGATTTACGTCATTTCCGGCGCTAATGAAACCATTCTGAGAAGTACTAGATTTTGTAGTAGGAAATTTTGGTGAGAGATCAGAAGCTGAATATCTCTTAATCCTCTTATTCTTTCTACACCCACCACCAATGGGTACGTTCCTCAATGTTCCACCTCTAGTCCAATAGCGCTTGCAAGCCTTGCAGAAGTGCCTTGGTTGAGATAAATTGTAGTTGTTGTAGTAACAAAATTTAGTGTTTGAAGAATCACAACGAGGACACTTAAGTACTTGTTGATCTTGTGGTTGTTTCATGCCCATAGTTCTACCACTACTTGAAGTCATCACTCCATCTTCATCTTTTTTCTGCTCAATGAAGTGTGGAAGGAAATAAAGACCATAAGATGATGTGAAGTACGTGCTTAGAAGAGCCATAAGACATAATATTCTATCCAAGTGCTACGAAACAAAGGTGTCATGTTATTAAATTATTGATAGAGAAACCTGTGGCGGCCATACTCGATCTAGTAGTCTAGTGGTAGAAGAGTTGGACAAGATCTGATTACTGAGTAGTTTCTATGCAAAGAGGAGACATGAATCTTAATTCATTGTTTGATGATTTGGAAATGAGAATTGAAGATTTCTTAGTACAAGATTAGCTGTTATTTTGTAACTCCTCTTACTAGAATATGTTAATTTTATTTTACTTTCACCAGTTCTCATGTGAGCTGTTTGATCTAAAAGCACTCAAATACTCAACAATATTAAGAAAGACTGCTTTAGATAAAATATTGTTGTTCACTTGTTTGTGACCTTATTTCTTTTATCTATCGCCCTTTTTTCAGCTTTCCTTGTGATAACGATTTTCAGATAACAATGTTTTCTGCTTGTTCGGGCATGAAGGCATTATGGAGTTCAGGTTCTGCCAAGTTCAATTTCTGGTGCGTCGGTCCATCGACAAATCACGGCATATATATGTCTAGGGTCAATTTGCGAAAATGGAGATCCAATGTGACATAATCAATCTGTCGCGTTCAACATTTTTTCCTTATGAACATTCCTGGTAATGTAAATTGAGGGTGAGGTTTTGAAGATATATGCAGTGGCGTGCCAAAGATTTTTCAAATGTGCGCATCCAAAATCCAAATCTGTGCGTGGGAATATCAAGATATAGTTCCAGGCATGAGTAAGATCTTGCTACAAAACACAGCAAGGAATGATGTTTTTTTGGTAAACTAAAGAATGAAGTTGATTGTTTACCTTCTAGTAATAAACTATAAGAAAGACATGATTATATGAGCATGTGGTTATTAAAAAAAACAACAGTTCTCTTACTATACAAGATTGGATAACACACAGGACATGCATAGTAGTCTAAAAAGGAACATTACAACCTCAGCATGCATGTGGTAAGTGAGACATTCCTAACATTCCTTTATGTAATAAAATAGAGAATGACCCCTATGTACCTCGGCCCTATGTGGTAAGTGAGACATCTCATTCCACTTCACATTATTATATATATATATATATATACACAAATTTTGTTTAATGATATACTGCTAGCGACGTACATAGAGATAATTAAGCACTACTTAAATCATACTATTTGGATTTTAGCTGTTGAATTTTATAATTATTTATAATTTTAGGTTCTAAGTGCTATATATTAACACGATTTTGGGAAAGTCTTTGTACATGGTTGGATTTCGACGCTATATGGATTTTGCATTTTGATTTTTCAATGTATAACACTTATTGAAATGGATATTTTTAGATTTCCTCAAGACTTCAAGCCATATAGGTTTTAGATATTTAGAATTTGAATGGTAAAGAGGTTTGAGATACCAAGTCAGGTTGTGACTTGTGAGGTCAGGTTGTGAATTGTGAGTTGTGACAAAGCAAACGGACGTGGTTCAAGGAAAAACCAGATTTTGTAGTTTTCCAAGTGATTTTCTCCTCCCAACTTCCATAATTATTCTCCTTCGCCTCCTCCTTCCCTCAATGCCAATGCACGTACTTTTTACTTTCATTACCATTTCATATCATCAAAAAAATAAACCCACTACCATTTCATTGCCACTCTATCAGTTGTTGAACGGAGCATCCAACATTCCGAGCATGCAACATTTCAACTCAAAACCAATTACCAATCGACAAAGTGGATCGCTCTCAGGAATTTATATATTGTGTTACAAGGTTTCAATGTGCCATGTTGAACTACAATATAATTCAAAACATTCCTCTGATTGGCTAGCTATACTGTATTGCCATTTGTGACTTACTGTGATTTGCGATATTACCCTCTAAGTGTGATCCTTGGATAGTTGGGTTGGGTTGTGGACTACAAAGAAGTAGGCACGAGCTTCTCAAATTTTATGAGAAGACACTAGTACAGAAATGCACCCGACCATATGGGCCAAAAGTATCTGGGTTGTTGTCCTTCAACATCTAGTTAAAAAGGAAATGGACTGTTGCAAATGCAGCTGAAAGTTACCCTTCATGTCCCTTAGGCCCTTTGCGAGTTTAGTGCTTTTTATTTTTATTTTTATTTTGGTAATTAAAGAGTTTAGTGCTTCTCATGCTTCTCCAATTTCCACTAAGTTTCTCAAAAATTTATTCGCATTTATTTTAATTTCTAATACAGGATTCAAGTCTCATGTAGTCATGTCAATAACTAAATATGTCATGGTCAGATCTCCATCAGTTTTCCCGTATAATTTGTACAGGGGGAAACAGTAGTAATTGGGTCTTTTTTTATTAACAATACATTTCAAATCACTAACTAAGGAATAAATGTCGCTTTTAATCAGGTTTATGCACCAGATTTCCCGGTAATTGGCTTAATAAAATTCAAACCAAGTGATGAGATGGTGATGGATAATTAGGAATTTAGGACCACCACTTACACTAACATAATTTTTAACAATTTCATAAAAGTAAATTGTCCTACATAACATAATGATTATTATGTTTATGTGGCTTTAAAGCTAGACACTGGAACGTTTCTCATGCAATTTACATCAATTCCCCTTAGGACAACGAAGATAATAAGAAGTAAGGAAGAAGAAATTGAAGAACAAAAAAAAAGTGAGAGACAAGTCCATTCGCCCACCCACCCAGGCACCCATTGCTATACTTTATCATGGGCACAGCAATCTCTCCTCCCCACTTAAAAAGATTCTTATAGTTAAAGAGCCATATGCATGTCACTATCTTTAAAAAGAATTACTGTTTGTGTGGTTGAATATAGAAAGATCGAACTTAGTCCACATGCAAAGCATCATGCATGAGATGTGATCGATCAATGAGTATGACTATTGTCTAAGTGCTCGATCCATAGTTTAATTACTATTGTGCAGTTTTCTAGCTTTACTCTCCCCCCTCCTCATCCTTTAATAGTACTTACTATTGTCTAAGCCAATTATAGTTTAATTACTATAGTTCAGTTTTTTCATCTTTACTCTCTCCCTCCTCCTCCCCCCCTAAACTTCACATCCAAAAATCAACATCCAAATCAACCGAAGTTTGATCGTGATGTTTTTTTAGTCAAGACAAATGAAAAGACTTTAATGCCCTTTTTTAGGTATAATTACATAAATACCCTGTGACTTTGGCAAATACAAAATTGGAATTCAAATCATCTAGGACACATGTCATGATCTTGTGAACTCTATCCGACAGCTACCACCAATCCTTATCAAATGATATCCACACCCTTAGCATTATGAAATTACATAATTAACCTCACGGTTGTTAAAAGCTACATGTATGCTAGGAGAAAACCAACCGTGAAAGGGCAATGAAGTCTTTTTATGTGGTAGTGGTGTATGGCTTGGAGAATATAATGCTACAGTGATAGTAGTGATGGTGTATGACCGTCGGATAGAGTTCACAAGATTATGATATGTGTCATAGATGATTTGAATTCTAATTTTGTCTTCGCCAAAGTCACAAAGTATTTATGTAATTATACATAGAAAAGGGCATTAGAGTCTTTTCATTTGTCTTGACCAAAAACATTATGGTCAAACTCAGTTGACTTGGATGTGTTGTGATCTTGGGGGGGTAAACCTCTAGATGAAAGAACTGGGGGGATAAAGCTAATTAGCCTAAGTTCTTGGGGAGTAAAACTAGAAAACTATTAAAAGGGCAAAGGGCAATGAAGTCTTTTTACATGCATTGACCAAAAAGATAACAGTTGATTTGGATGTGGTGTGATCTTGGGGGGGGGGGGGGGGGAACCTCTAGATAAAAGAATTGGGGGGTAAAGCTAATTGACCTAAGTTCCGGGGGTACTATTGTGCATCTCAGGCAGATTATTGTATGAACTGTTTTCATGACCTTATTACTTGTCTTAAGACTCTTTTTATGATCGGTTGTACCAATATTTTAGGTTGTCTGAGTACCTATTTCGGATCAAGCTGTTGTAGTTTACTACTTTCTCACCTCCCCTCTCTACCACCTCTACTCCTTGTGGAGTAGCCTCTTTTTCTTGAAGAAATCCCTCTTTTAATCCTATTTCTTATAGACTTTTATACTCTTCCTTTGATCTTTTTCTTGCCCTTGATCTTTCTTTCTCATCTCATGGTCCCAAAGTTACCACTTGTCTCTCTCTCTCTACCCCTTTTGAGTTAAGCTTTTGTGCTCCCCATTATATGCAAATGTTATACTTTAGGCATCTTATACATGTAATGTCACTGGTCATAAATATGACTACAACAATTACGGTTGCTTGCAAACTTTTTTCTCCGAGCAGTAAGAATAATGTTGATTAAATCTATTTCATCTGCTATCATTGTTTTTTTTTATGAATACTTTCATTCTACCATATCATGTCACACAATCCATCAATGCTTTTCAGAGAGACTTTTGGTGGGGCACAAATAAGGGTATACATATCTAAGAAACACCCTTTATATTTTAAAAGATGGACATTCATTTGCCAACCAAAATTCAATGGAGGCTTAGGTATTAGAGATATGGCTCTAAATAAACATGCTCATCGCAGGTGCCGACTAGCAAAGTCGGTAAAATCTTTGGGTGATGATATTATAGGTCTGGGGGTCGAACCCGCCAGCATCAAAGAGTTACTGATCTCATTTAAAACAGACTTGCCAATAAATAAATAAATAAAAAAAAAAACATGCTCATCTTAGCAAAATTATTTGGAATATTGTCACTAACCCTTTATCCTTTCTTGCATATCAACGTAAAGGTAAGTATTTCCATAACTGTAATGTCTTCAATTGTAATAATAAAAAAGGGATTTCTTGGTTTTGGTTTGGAATGCAAAATATGATCCAAAACATTAAAGATAACTCTATATATATGACAAATATGAACATAAATGTTTGGGAAGATCCTTAGATCCAAAGCTTACCTAATTATATAATACCACCTCATCTGTAAATATAACTCCAATCCTATTAAGGTTTCTGACCTCATTGATCATCATACTAAGTCATGGAATGTAAATACATTAATAACTTGTTTGGTACCAACACAAATCTTGAGATCCAAAAAATTTCTATCCAGAAGTAATTTTGATCGAAGATTGTTGAAATGGACCCTTGTCATCAATACTGGACAATTTAGTGTGAAATCTATGTACATTAAACTTAGTGAAATAGCACCTACTAATAATACAAATAAATCTAACTTAGTTTTCTGGAAAAATGAACATAAACCTAGGGCCACTTTATTTGCTTGGAAATGTTATTATGATATAGTTCATACTAGAGACCACGTACCTTAGTCTATTTTTGTATATACTTGATAAATCTTGTCTCCTTTGTGGCATGTGTATAGAATCTATAAACCATATTCTTCTTCATTGTAATTTTACAAGAGCGTCATTGTAATTTCAACTATCAAGGTTTAATAATAATCTACATGTAAAAGAATGGATAGATATATGGTATGCACGACCTACTGGATGGCCAATAGAAACTATAATAATATGGACAAAATTCTGCATGATGCTCTACTGGAACATGGAACATTTGGCTGGAAAGATGCTCCATCCTTCACAATAAACATACACCAAACTTTTATAATATAAGCTTTAGATATCGTACATCAATTTTTTGCTAGCTACTAATAATTATTCTTTTGTGCAAAACTCTAGTGCTCTAAAGATGCAAGTAGGCAATGGAAGCCCCCTTCAAGGAATTTCATGAAACTTAACACAGATGCAAGTTTCAAAAAATAGAGAGAAAAATCATATTATGGTTATGTATTGAGATATTATAAAGGGTTTTATATTGCTGCAGGAAGAGAACATGGATGGGATCAATGTGCTGAGGAGGCAGAATGCCAAGCCTTACTCAGAGGAATCAAATGCAGCAGGAAGTTTGCTTCCACCAATATAGAGGTGGAGACAGACTATCAGGTGGCAAGCAAATTTTTGGAACAGAAGAAAGGAAACTTAATTATCATGGAAATCACAACTCATACTTAATGATGCAATATCGTATTTTGGCTTTTATGAAAATATCTGTGTGATGATTTTTCCTAATCTAGAAACACAAATATTTTGTTGATGATCAAAGAACAATGAGAAGTATTGGATCAAGAAGAAGAAGAGATGTAGAAGATGATGAGTTGAACCACGTTCTTTAATGGTCTCCCCGTGAATAGGAATCAAACTCAAAGCATAGTTCAACTATTCTATTTATAAGAATAGATGAGGTTTCCCAATTAGTGTTTAACTAGGAGACCATCTCTTGTTAAGTATCATCTTGATCAATAGATGAGGTTTCCCAATTAGTGTTTAACTAGGAGACCGTCTCTTGTTAAGACTCATCTTGACTGTTCTAGAAGCCCCATGTTTCCCAAGTCAAATAGGTCTCCTTTATTGACTTAAACAACAGAAAAACATGTTTAGGTTCGGAGTAGTAGTTAAAGCTCCGAGCCTAGTAGTTGAGCTCCGGATTTGGAGTTCATAGTTAGGAGTTGGTTATACGAACCTACTACTCCAACTAGTTCCAAAGCCTACGAACCTGCTCCGAACATAGTAGTTGAGTTCCGGATTTGGAGTTCATAGTTAGGAATTGGTTCTCCGAGCCTACAATTCCGGCCAACCAGTTCCGAACCTCCAGTTCTTTGAGTCTATTACTCCAACCAATTCCGAACCTCCTCTTCTTATTTTACTTTCGAACCTAGGAAGTGAGTTAGTCAGGATTTGGACTTAAAGTGTGTTATGGTACTTTCTACCCACACCAAGACCATATCCGAGCTTTACGAAGATGTCGTCATGTGTCCGGCCCATATCTATTTGTTAAAATATGTACACACAGATATAGAATCTAATGGAATTATATCCAAAGGTGCCAACACTATGTCTTAAGAGGGAGACTCGTTCTGTAATTGCTATTTGGCGGGTACCGAACCTGCCCCCAGTGTTATTGGAGCAGTTCCGGAACCATTTTTTAGAAGAGTTGCGTAGCATCGCTTGGAAGCTTGTTGATGTCCTTTGATCACCACGATATTGCCTTTGTGAGGGAACTTCAAGGTTTGGTGATAAGTACTTGGAACCGCTTTCAAGCGATGAAGCCAACTCCTACAAAGAATAACATTATATTGCGTAACTCCCCTGACAATCGTGAAGTTGACATTCAGAGCGACGTCAAGAGCTTTGACTGTCAATTCAATCTCTCCTACTGCATCGGCCATCATGTCACCATTAAATCCATACAAAGAAGATTTCACGGGACGAAGTTTCGTTTCTAGAATCGGCATTTGTTTGAAAGCATGATAGTAAAGTATATCTGCAGAACTCCCAGGGTCGATGAGGATCCTGTGCATATCATACCCAACAACTTCTAAGGATAGAACCAATGCATCCGAGTGTGGAAATAAAACCCCTTTAGCGTCGTCATCAGTGAAAACAACTGCGGAGTTAGATTCTTTGGTCGGTTTGGAAGTGACATTGTTAATGATTCGCAAATGCTTCACCTGTCTTTCCTGGTACCTTGGCCCTCTACTCAACTCTTCAAATGGGCATTTAGAATTTCCCCCAGTGATCGTGTGAATCACTACCTTATCCGTTCTTGTCTCTGCATTGTGTACATGGTGTAAGGAATTGCGGCAGTATTCTGAATTGGAGTACCCTTATATTCATCTAGTAAACCTCGATCTACGAGATCCTGAATTCCATGTTTAAGAGACCTACAATTCTTAGTTCCATGACCGGCCTGTTTATGGAACTTACAATACACGTTAGTATTCCTAGCTCCAATAGCACCGGGCTTCATCTTTGGAGGGTTCTTTAACATGTTCTTGTTCTTGATGGCATCGAAGATGTCCTCGTAAGGATGAGTTAAAGTGGTAAAGTCCCTGATAACCGTAAAAACAATAGAATCCTAAATATTAATGCTACAAGAACACTAATACGAAATCCTACCGTTCTTACGTTTAAATCAATTCTTCTTACTCTCAAAACATATTCATGCAATATAATGAGTAAGGAATTCGTTCCACTCTCAATCTATCAAGACTAAATAGAATTCAACTACTCAAATCCAAAAGGAACAATGGTGAGAGTGATGTGTTTGGTGTGAAATTTCTATACTACCATTCTCAACACAAGAACAATAATAACAATAAGACATAATTAAATTAAACTAAATTTAAAACTAAGATTGTGAATAAAGATAATTAACTTTATTGATCTAATAAAAAATAACAATGATATTCAATGATTTAAATAACTAAGCTAAAACAAAGAATGAAACTAATTAATGGAATGAAAACTAAGTAATTAACTAATCTAGATCTAACTTTTTCTAACCCTAAACTCCATTAACATTAGCTTCCTAACCTAACTGCCATTAACAAAGAGCTAAGCTTTTATTTTTATACATCCAGATCCAAAATTCGTGCATGGGCTTGGAGCCATGGTTTGGGCCAGAGAATCAGGCCCAAAACCCAATTCTTTCAAATCCAAAAAAAGGCCTCTTCAGCTGCAGTTGGCTTCCACAGACTTTTCGTCCACTTCTACTCCTCTGATTGGGTCAAGGCTTGGACCATTGCAAAGCTCTTTCCGAGACGGTCGTTTTGACATAAGGTAGGCCTCAATCCGAGGTCTGAGTCCAAAGATATGGCATTCGGAAGTTCTGCTGACTTTTGCTCCTTTATCTCGCTAAAGTGGCACATTTCTCGCATTACATAATGGACCTTGAAGCCCGAAATGCATAAAACACGTAATCAAGATTAACTCTTACTTATTATTCACATAATTGGTCTAACAAAGATGATTATTAAGGGGTTAAAACTACAGTTTTGGGCTCTTATCAAACCACCCCCAAACAAAGATTTTGTTTGTCCTCAAGCAAAGATGAGAAATTAGAATAAGTGATCAAAAATGGAGTTCTAACTACTCTCGTTTTGAGTGCGATTGCATTGACCATATGCAACAAGGCCTTAAACCACTAGGAATTCCCTAGTGGACGAAGTTATAGCCTCGTGAGAGTTTTCCAAATGGGTACTCACAAACTTCATCTATACTACAACGACTAAGAAATAAAACTATTGTTTCCTTATTCATGCTCAACTATCTATACATCTCTCTAGCAATTACATAAGAATAACCCAAATCGGAACCCTAAGCTAATATATGCATAATAATCAATCATCTAAAATAAACATATAACAATGAGTAATACTATGAAATGTAATAGCAAGTCCGTTTCTCGAAAAACTTCGAATAAGCGTCCTTAAGTAGGTCCTCACATAAATGTCAAGACAAAACCACTATTTTTCCACTCAAGTTTTATACTCCGATTAAGCAGTGGGCACACTTTTACCTTACAATCTCAATGACAACAAGGAAGCCGGGTCGATCAAACACATCCGCCACTTTACTATCACACTAACCTATTCCTAATCGAGCTAGAGGGTCTTTATTAGGTGTTCATGGGGATTAGGAGATGGTTTAAGAAGGAAGGAAATGGATATTCTAGAGGACAAGTCCGAGATAATAGAGTCTTCATATTATGTAACTTAGAAAAACCTTGTTATTTTCTTTTGCTTCTATACTTTGTTTCCATCCTTAGCCATATTTTTTCTTTTTCTTTTCTTTGGCTTTTTGACTCCCTTTTATTCTATTTTGGAGTTTTTATTTATTTCTTTTTTTTTTTTTCTTTCTTGGATGGAAACTTCTTTTCTTTTCCTCAAGCAACTACTAATTTTTGTTTACACAGTTTTTTCTTCTTCTTTCTTCTTCACTCATTCTATTCCTCGGACTTATTCTAAATTGGGTAGGTTGATTTATTCTTTTTTTTTTATTTTGTTTTTGTTTTTGTAACAGGGTAAAGGAATTATGGTGTATGGAAGGCTAAAGAAAAGGCTCAGAGTGGCGACTAGCGGAAAATAATTCATAGGTTTGAATTTCTGGCTATATCGATCCAAAGAGCGCCTAAATTCTCACTTAGGATATGGTTTAGTGATCAAGCAAGTGGACGTGTGATTTCTCTATCCGGATTTTACTTCTCCTTGTGTCATTTCTCAAATGTTTTCGCCATATAAGGCTTTAGGCTATATTCTCACAGGATTTGTAGAATAAGTACTCTAGCCTATATTTCAAAACTTACATCGCTAACAATCATAGATACTCATGTAATAAATTTATAGATAGATGCAAAGATTATTACCTACATATTAACCTAAGTTTCTAACAATTATTCCGATGCAAACCTACGCGAGACTTCTAGATTGTTAAGAGCATGGAGAAAGAAACAATACCAATATTCCTAAGTGTATAGCATAACTTATTTATTTATATTTTTGAATTTTTGAAATTTTAACTAGAAAACAAGTGCATATTATACATATCTATATCCTAACAGATGTTTAATTACACGTGTTTCTATGCCCCCAAACAAAAAGCATGCTTTGTCCTCAAAGCATTTAAATAAAGAGGGTAGGAAAAATACCATTGAAACGCGTGAAATTCGTGAATATCCGCAAAACAAGGTTAAAACATACAAATATAGTAATAATAATCGACGAACTCTATAAGAGTTCCACCCATTATGAGGTTAATGTAATGAAATTGCTTGGGACATAAGCATACCACGAACTTAACTAAAACTTACCTCGCACCCCCCAAAGATTTACTCGCCATCCTCCTCTTCTATATGAGGTTCTTTTCGCATCCGTAAGATGCCGCCATCCTAATTGCACGATCCGCCGCTTTAACGATGCTCCATAGGTATAGGTTCCCATCAAGTCTTCAAATGACTGTTCGAGAATCACTATAGGTGGTGTCATCTCAAAACTACTCAGAGAACATTAAAAACCTGGAAGAAACCTCGAAAATCGAAATTTCCCGCGCTTATCGGAGAGGGCGCTGCTTCATTATAGAGATAGAAGTCGCTCTTTAGTTTTGAATTACAGAGTTTGAGCGAATGGTCGCTTCATTGATTGGCCGCCGGTGGAATTTTTCGATTTCGAAAAAAGGCCGGGTCGCTATTACTTGAAGCGCTGGCATTCTAGTGATTTTTCGATTCTGATTGTAATAGGGCGTCGCTCTTGAAGCTTTATATGCTGGCGGGCGTAAAATGCAGAAAGTCGGGCTTCTAAGAAAACAAGAAAAAAGGTTGGAGTGAAAAGTGAAAGATGATTGTGGGGTGTAGTGTGGGTTGTGAGTGTAGTATGATGGAAGTTTAAATAGGTTCGGGTTTCCAAAACGAATCGGCAAGTTGCCAAATTGTTTTAAGGCAATTTCCGGAAATAGAAAACTGCCAAACCCGAAAACGGAAACTAACCATAGTTTTGATTTCCTAACAACCCTGGTATCTTTCATATTGGATTTAGATTAGTAACTTCTAAACTCTCTTAGATTTCATCCTACCACCACATCTAATCATAGGTATGCCAATTCACGATAATATTCTCAACCTTCACTCCAAAACAAACTCTAAAATGCGGGGGATCTTCTACAAATCATGATATAATAAATAATACCACCCCCAAACAATTCGGGAGGTGGGATTAACAATAAAATCTATGCACAATTTGAAAAGAACCACATTATATTAAAATTGAAATTCAAACAACATTTAACTACCAAATTCAAAGTTAACTACGTAATTTAACAACGTAACATCCTATCTACTAAAAATAATAAAAACAACATCAAAACGACAAACAAGAAGAAATCTAACTACTCTTCAAGGGAGTGAGGTGGGGTAAGAATAGGAATTTGAGTGATCAAGAATGGAAAAACCAAACACCCACTTTCCAAACAAATTTTTTTGAAAACAGGTTTGTAAAATTTGTTTTAAAACGCTAGTCTTTTAAAGTCGATTCCTAGACTTAAAGTGATATATATGTATTTACATGCAGTTTCCCATATATCAATAATCTAAAAGTTGTGGGTCTTTCCACAAATAATTAACATGGAATGCACCACCAAACGAGAATCAAGCCCCAAAACTTTCTAATGATGCAACTTAGTTGAATAAGAAGGTGTCCAAGGAATGATCGTGAGAGTAAATGAATGATTTTGGAAAATACTTGGAATGTGGATAAGTGTTAGAAGAAAAGGGTGGGAAGAATGAAAAAGTGTCAGGTGGCTTGTCCTTGGGTGTTACTTCTTCACCAGTTGGTTTTAGATAGTTATGAAGTATAGGAGAAACACCAAGGTCAAGTACAAACTCAATGGTTCTTTGAAAAGGTAGAGGGCGAGGAACATTAAGTGATGGAAGGTGAATGAGTGACATGAGGATGTGAGGTGGGTGAATGGTGTTCAACTAGTGTTCTTAGTTCTATATCATCGAGGCCTTGAGATATGCAAGACATTCCTCAATAGGTGGGTAAGAAGAATCAGATAGAGGGTGAAAAATTCTTCTTCCGATGGCGCCAAGAGATGAATGGATGTCAATAGGAGAGAACTCAAGGAGTCGAAGGAAATCTTCCTCGATGTTATCTACGCCTAGGGAGTAGAAATTGTGATCCTTGTCTTCTTCCATAAGGGGTATCTACTATTGTCACCGCGACTAATGTGTGAGATACAAAACTCTCAATGGACTTAACTTCCCCTTCTACAGACAAACCTAGTTGTCCCTGTTTTTGTCTAAACATGTTAACTTCTACAGAAAGATTTCCAAAAGAAAGAGTCATTGAGCCATCCCGACAATTGATTTGGGCATTGGCGGTTGCCAAGAAAGGACGCCCTAAGATGATGGGAATGGAATCATGAGCAACTTCCGTGTCAAGAATAACAAAGTCGGCTGGATAGTAAAAATCCTGAACTTTAACGAGAATATTTTCAACTACACCCTTGGGATACTTAATAGAACGATCGGCTAACTGCAAAGTCATTTTGGTTGGTTGAAGTTTTGTTAGACCTAGTTGTTTATATAAATAAAAAGGAGTAAGTTAACACTCGCCCCCGTGTCTAATAAAGCAGTTTGTTATGAAGGTATCACCTAAGGTGCATTGTATCTGATAAGAGACTACGGGGTCCTTGTACTTAACAATTCCGTTATGTTCGGATAAAGAGGGATATTGTTCAGTTAAGAAATGCGTGGGGGGTATGTTGGTTTTCCTCTTCTTGGTGCACAACTCTTTTAGAAACTTAAGCGTGTCCAGTAGACTTTTTATAGCTTCTAGAAAAGGTAGGTTTATAGTCAAATTTTTAAACACTTCCCTAATCTCATCAAAATTCTCATCATTTTAAACACAACTAGTCTTTGGGGATATGGTACTTTATCGCCATTTTAAATGAAGGGATAAAAAAGTATTATTAGGCTTTGCTTTATCTCTATCCGTTTTCCATCTAGGTATCCATATTGGAACCTCTACAGGTGTATGGTCTTCACTTTCTATTATTGGATCTTGTAATGTTTTCCCTTTTTGTTGGGTTTAACCCGTACTTCTACAAAGGGTCTTCGGTTTCTATTATAGTATTTGGTATGGTATCATTTTTCGTTTTATGGTAATCTTTAGGCATAGTCACTTGGTTATCAACTACTCTCCCCGAACGAAGGGTAGTGACTCACCATAGGTCCCCTTGGGTTTATATTACCATTACAATCAATACTTTTTATTTCGAATCACGGTGTTTGTTGACTTAGGATTAGGCAATCGCTTGACTTGGAAACACGCCCGGTTTGGTTATTATTTTGGTTAGAAGACATGTCAATAACCTTTTGGCACAAAGACCGCATCATTTGCATTGTTTGTTTCATCATATTAGAGTTTTGATCATCTTTGATCTTTCATCAAGTTGGAGTTTTGTTGCATAATTTGATTTTGTTTCTCCAACAAGGTTACTACTACTTTGTCCGTAGATGGTTGTATTGGAATTAAAGCTTGTTGGCGTTCATGTCTTGATGTTGATAGTTCGGGTCATGGGTACTAAACCTCTATTCTGGTCACCTAAGTTCTCTTGTCCTTGATGTTGAGTTAACTGGTTAAAAGTGTGATGGTTGTGGTGGTGTTTTTGCATAGACAAGAGGACAATAGAAGTCGGAATGCTCAAGACTACAAATGCATGGACATTAAACGAAGTAGAGTTAATGTTCATGACCTGGAGTGGGTTGTTGTTGAACATAGATGGCATCTACCTTTTTAGTGAGGGCATCGATAAGAGTTTTAAGCTTCGGGATCATGTTTAACCTCAAGAAAAGAAGGAGAGGGCCGGGAGGAATCGTTACCTCCCCAATTGTTGTTCCTCTTAGATTGATCTTCTAAGAATGTATAAGCCTCCAAGGCTCCTTTACTAAGAAAACTACCCCTGACATGATATCTAGAACCTCCTTATGACGATGTGAAAGCCCTTGAAGAAAGCACGAACAAAGCGTGTCTTTTCGCAAGATTATGATGCGCATTCAATGAGAAGATCGATTGAAACGATTCCGTGCCTCTGAAAAGGATTCATGAGGATTATGGCTGAAGAAATGAATTTTGTGAAGCATTTCATCTGTCTTCAGTGGTGGGTAAAATTGTTCCATGAACAATTGAACAAGTTGAGCCCATGAGTCCACGAGTTTGGCGCTTTGGCAGTTAACCAAGACGCCGCTTTGTCGGCCTAGGGTGAAAGGAAACACCCTAAGTTTAACTTGATCCGACTTACGCCAGATGATGGAATGTAGTGAGAACTTGGTCTATCCTACGATGTGCTGGTAAGGCTTCGTGGTCTAAACCATGAAAAACCGGTAACAAGTTAAATATATTAGGGGATTCAAAATCCCCCACTAGGTTTTGCAAGAACGTGCAACGACTTAGGGCCATCGTTTAGGGCTTTATAAAAATCGAGAGAGGAGTCTCTTGTTCTTTAGTCATTGATGCAAGTGTAGTGTGTGAAATTCTAGATAGGCGTGTTGTATTTATTTCTATGAAAAATAAGCCTGATTATACTAGAATTAAAACTCCTCCTACGTAACAGCAGGAGTGGAAGAAGAAGTACTGAATGCCTCCTTGCTACAGCGTTTGAATAAATACTTGTATACGCGATTTAAGTGTATTTAACAAGTTAGAAACACTTAATAACTTTAAGGAATAAAAATATGCATTTACCTATGAAAATTGGGCTGTTCGATGAATTTTTCCCTTTGTTGGGCGCGGGTAGGGCGCGGGTTGGGCGCGGGCGCTCAAGGTAAGTTGAAATTACAGTGAATAAGGGCGGGTCGCGCTCAACATGGGCGCGGGCGCGCTCCAGGGTTTTCAAGTTTTAGGCCTTTTATCGTACTCCAAAAAATCTGAAATTTTTACAGTAATTTTCTAAGACGTCTATCAAGTAGCCTGTAAAATTTCAGATCGATCGGAGCAGTGAAAGTCCCTCTACAGCCCTCCAAAGTTTGCGAAACCGTTTTCGGACACAATACAAACAACCGAATGGTTAACCCATCAAAGCAAATCCAAAAATTTCCAAATTTTTACTGGAGACTCCTGACAGATTCTAGTTGTTTCTGTAAAAAATTTAGAGCAATTGGATGTCTACAACCTCTCCTTATTGGATGGTGTTCCAGATATTAAGTGTTTGCAACACTGCAGAAACACACTGGAAACACTCTACTATTTAGGAGGTCAAAACAAATCAAAAACTCATCAAATTTTTACTACAAACTCCTGGATTAGGATAGATACTCCTGTAAAAATTATAGAATTTTAGAACTCCCTAAGTAACCTTATTCATCTGTTTTTCAAGAACATACGGTGTGAAAACTGAAATGCAGCACTGTAAAGATCGTATTTTTTCACAAGGTAAACCAACTTTGAAAAATCTGAAAATATTCTAGTAAATCAACAACACATTAAATATTATGTATGAATATTTTCAGAATTTTCGAAAATTTAGAAATACCTTCACCGCAGTGTTTTTCTCTGTGAATCCGCAGCCCCTAAAGCTGAAACAAAGGAAACGCCCGAAAATTCAAGAAATAAGAATGAAAAAATTAAAAGGGTGGGTGGGTAGAGAATGGGGGATTGCCCCTTGGATTCAAGCAATTGAATTCTTGTCTTGAACGAGATTAAGATGGCAGCGGCGCCATTTGATAACCGTAAAAACAATAGAATCCTAAATATTAATGCTACAAGAACACTAATACGAAATCCTACCGTTCTTACGTTTAAATCAATTCTTCTTACTCTCAAAACATATTCATGCAATATAATGAGTAAGGAATTCGTTCCACTCTCAATCTATCAAGACTAAATAGAATTCAACTACTCAAATCCAAAAGGAACAATGGTGAGAGTGATGTGTTTGGTGTGAAATTTCTATACTACCATTCTCAACACAAGAACAATAATAACAATAAGACATAATTAAATTAAACTGAATTTAAAACTAAGATTGTGAATAAAGATAATTAACTTTATTGATCTAATAAAAAATAACAATGATATTCAATGATTTAAATAACTAAGCTAAAACAAAGAATGAAACTAATTAATGGAATGAAAACTAAGTAATTAACTAATCTAGATCTAACTTTTTCTAACCCTAAACTCCATTAACATTAGCTTCCTAACCTAACTGCCATTAACAAAGAGCTAAGCTTTTATTTTTATACATCCAGATCCAAAATTCGTGCATGGGCTTGGAGCCATGGTTTGGGCCAGAGAATCAGGCCCAAAACCCAATTCTTTCAGTCCAAAAAGGCCTCTTCAGCTGCAGTTGGCTTCCACAGACTTTTCGTCCACTTCTACTCCTCTGATTGGGTCAAGGCTTGGACCATTGCAAAGCTCTTTCCGAGACGGTCGTTTTGACATAAGGTAGGCCTCAATCCGGTCCGAGTCCAAAGATATGGCATTCGAAGTTCTCACGACTTTTGCTCCTTTATCTCGCTAAAGTGGCACATTTCTCGCATATAATGGACCTTGAAGCCCCGAATGCATAAAACACGTAATCGATATTAACTCTTACTTATTATTCACATAATTGGTCTAACAATATGATTATTAAGGGGTTAAAACTACAGTTTTGGGCTCTTATCAGTCCCTATTATGCGGGGGTAGTTGCTCACTTTCTGATGTGTCACTAATCTTCTGCCTCTTGGACTTATCTTGATAGGAATTCCTGTCGACTGACTTGTGCTCTGACAGTGGTTCCTCGGACTTTCTATCATCATAATGACTAACAGAGCTCCTACCAACAGGAGTGGAGGTGACACTGGTTATCACTCTTTTATGATAAGAGTCCCTGTCCAATTGGTCTTCTTCCAGTGCCACATACTTATCAATCCGAGCCTGCAACTTTGTCATGTTCGTAGGCTTTTTTCTTCAAAGACATGTATAGACCAGAAGTGGGATCTAATCCCTTTCTAAAGGCCACAATGGCGAGGGTCTCATCAACGTTGTCAACATGCAATTGAACCTCGTTAAATCTTTTGGTGAAATCCCTGATATGCTCATCCTTTCGAATTTTCATGTCAAACAGTGCATCAGCGGTTTTAATGTATGGTTGGTTGCAACTGAATTTCGCAATGAAATTGATGGATAGCACCTTAAACTCGTGAATGCCCCCGGTAGCTTAGCCGGTACCGATGAGTGCCGAGTCTGTCAAACTTGAAGCAAAATACTGGCACAAATAATGATCTTTCTTAGAAAGACCCACCATTGCTTGACGATAACCGAGCACATGAGAGACCGGATATCTTTTGCCATGAAATTTAGAGAACTTCGGTGGTTTATAATCATGGGGGATGTATCCACTCATAACATGCCGTGAAAAAGGAGTTCCAATGTCACCCTCGATTGCTGACCGAACAACTGACTCATCCATCTTGGTTGGTTTTGAACCTCGTAGTTCCTCCGATATTTTACGCCTGAAATGTGCAAGAGTAGTCGGTTCATGAATTGGAGTTCTCTCGTTGTTGTACCTCGGACCTGGACTCTCATAGTTCTCATCTTGATGATAACGTGGTTCCGGTTCCCGAGATCGAGTAGAGGAGTTTGCAAAATGGGATCGGGGAACTGAGGGATTCCGAGGCAATGAAGGTTCCCTTGAAACTGAAAGTCTTCTTCATACCGAGGGTGACCTCAATAGTTGTGGATTCTGGGCAAACACATTCGGACATCCATCCCTCATACCTCGAGAACTTGAATACCAAGAGAAGTCAGTTCTGTGTGAGCTCGAGTGTTGGGTTGGATCCAATTTCGGATTATAATCCGAATATGGTTGGTCACTATGATACCCAGCAAAGTAAAGGATATAAGGCGTACGGACCTAACCCTCACCAGGGTCGAGACTTGGTGGCCGGAACTGCCCCTTCACATTTCCATCAGTAGGCAACACTCTTGGAGGTGAACGACCTTCCTGCGTGCAGTAGTAGTCTTGTAAAAATGCAAACGAGCCTCTTGTCGACCACGTTCGGCCATCACAACATCCATGATGGCTTGGTTGGTTATGGCAGATTAGGGAGTATCATTGTTAGGCACATCATCTTCACGCCCCTGTCCGAAACAACGATCTCCTCTACGTTCAGATTGTCTTTGAGAAGTAACATGTAGGTTATTGATCTCGTTATTCCCCTTATTACCTTGATTCGCATTGGCTCTTGTAGTAACCATGATTTTGAATCAAAGTGAAGAAAATATATATACATATTTTTTAAAAGAACAACAAACCCAAGAAAAATTGGTGGGTAGGAGAACTTAGAACCGAAAAAATTTCAACCAAGAAATCAAATCAATTATGTATAGTAATTCCCACAGACGACGCCAATTGTGTGATGATTTTTCCTAATCTAGAAATACAAATATTTTGTTGATGATCAAAGAACAATGAGAAGTATTGGATCAAGAAGAAGAAGAGATGTAGAAGATGATGAGTTGAACCACGTTCTTTAATGACTGCCTAAGTATCCTGTGAATATGAATCAAACTCAAAGCGTAGTTCAACTATTCTATTTATAAGAATAGATGAGGTTTCCCAATTAGTGTTTAACTAGGAGACCGTTTCTTGTTAAGTATCATCTTGATCAATAGATGAGGTTTCCCAATTAGTGTTTAACTAGGAGACCGTCTCTTATTAAGTATCATCTTGATCAATAGATGAGGTTTCCCAATTAGTGTTTAACTAGGAGACCGTCTCTTGTTAAGTCTCATCTTTACTGTTCTAGAAGCCCCATGTTTCCCAAGTCAAATAGGTCTCCTTTATTGACTTAAACAACAGAAAAACATGTTTAGGTTCGGAGTAGTAGTTAAAGCTCCGAGCCTAGTAGTTGAGCTCTGGATTTGGAGTTCATAGTTAGGAGTTGGTTATACGAACCTACTACTCCAACTAGTTCCAAAGCCTACGAACCTGCTCCGAACCTAGTAGTTGAGTTCCGGATTTGGAGTTCATAGTTAGGAATTGGTTCTCCGAGCCTACTATTCCGGCCAACCAATTCCGAACCTCCTCTTTTTATTTTACTTTCGAACCTAGGAAGTGAGTTAGTCAGGATTTGGACTTAAAGTGTGTTCTGGTACTTTCTACCCACACCAAGACCATATCCGAGCTTTAAGAAGATGTCGTCACGTGTCCCATATCTATTTGTTAAAATATGTACACACAATATCTGTATAAAATGAGTATAGAACGTACTGGAAACAAGGTTGCACATAAAACTAGCAACGTAATCCAATTTATTTCTTATTAATACTCCAATTCCATGTTAATGGGCATATACCCCGTCTATATGGCTAATGGATGCCCTGGAAAAAAACCAAAAGCATAATCCTTTAATGGAGTCCTCCCTCTATGAGTAAAAAACCTCTTAGTGAGAACTCCTCCGTGTGAGAAACTCCCCCTCTCCCTCCCAGCCTATACCTTCTCCTTCCCTAACTTTTCTCATTTTATCAAATCACACCACATCTTCAACAACACAGTCCCTCTCCTCCTTTTTTTTTTGATTGACAAGCCTGTTTTAAATGAGATCAGTAACTTTTTGATGTGGGCGGGGTTCGATCCCCAGACCTCTGGTATCATCACCCAAAGGTTTTACCGACTTTGCTAGTCGGCACCTGCCCCTCCCTAGCTACTTCCATCTTTGTTTTCTTTCTTTCTTTTTTCCTTTTCAGGTTACTTGGTGTTTGGTGGGGATGTCACAGTCAAATATCTCGGGTGGCCAGTTCTTGGATGATGATTTCGGTCCGGAGTTCACTTCGCCTTAACCATTTCAAGCAAGCATCACTACACCATAACAACCTTTTTGTGACACCATTTTGGCGTCACAAATATGGCGTCATTTTTTTTGTGACAACATTTTGGTGTCACTATTTTTGTGACGGTATTTTGGCATCACAAATTTGTGACATCATTTTGGCATCACAAATAATTGTGACGGCATTTTGGAGTCACTAATCTTATTTTAGATTTTAAAAAAAATAATAATTATTTGCTATTCATACATATACCCCTATAGAACTGGCCAAGACAACAAATTTAAAAACAAATTGCTCCATAAAATGCACAAGTACACCATAATTCTCATTTAAGAATATAACATTCATTCTATCACTGTTAGAGTTCTCTAGTCACTAGTAAACATTAAGTACTTACATTTTCCAAAAGAAAAGTACAATACAAAAAATACATTACATTGAGCTTACAATTAGCTAGAAAGAAAATTTTGTTAAAAAGTTTCCAAGTTGTTGCAGTATGAACCACCTCCATTTTTCAAGCCAACAAACACATTCCATATACGTTGCCTGTTTCATTTAACAACAGAGTTTAGATAGTCTCACTACTAAAAAAAAACCTTTTATATCGGCTAAAAAACAATATGAAAGACCTATCATATCGGTTTTCAGTCAACTTCAAACCAATAAAAGTACCCACGATATAAAAAATGCCTAAAACAGATAAACTAGCAAGCTATATAACTACAAAATTAAAAGGCATGTGAATTAAATAGTTAGTGACACAACATGAAAAGACATAATTAACTATTTGGAGAAACTGTTCATATATGCATAAAAACAAATAAAATAAATACGTAGCAAAAAATAACAATACACAAAAAAGTTCACTGATTTTATGCACTATTACCTAAGGTTCTAGCTATGTCAATAATGGTACTCAATAAAAAGGAACATGTGAAATTAGATCTAAGTAGATGTAACGCCCCAAATCCCAAACAAATATATACCTAAGATATGCGACTTTTTTTGAAAAAATTTCGGCAAAATATATTCTGTATTATCGACATTTCATAAATATAAACCTGTCATAACTTGAAAATTTAATAAGAATACATCTCAAAAAAATATAAAACCTCATACCTCAATCGTAAACCCAACTACTAAAAGATATACCGATTTGTAGAACTAACTACTTAACCATCTCGACCAATGCCAGTTAAGTCAAGTAACCAATCCTCGAATAAGAAGAAAACTACAAATATACAAACAACATCCCAGGAACCCTAATACACGTCTTATACAGTGCAACTAAAATCAAACAATGATTAAATATCTACAAAGACAACCAATACTTCTGATCATAAAGTGGTTGTGCCGAGTGGCTGCCTACGTACCCTTTAAGGAATCAAACCATACGTAGTTCTCCCAAATTCTTCATATAACGTATACCTATATAGCCCGCACCAAACCCCAAAATTCATTTGATACTGATATAAACAACTTGCTAATCTTAGCAACTTACACATTAAATATCAATACCGAAAATATTACACCTAAACCACAATTAAATTAAGCGGAACTGACTGATAAATAAATGCATAAAGGGAATTAGTTTAGGAAACACACATTGCCACTACTTAAGAGCAAGTTACATATTTTCTATATCAATACCTTGTCCAACATGATATTCTTTGATCATCAAGAGATAGGCTGCAATGTCGAAATTCCACCCCCAATCATCTTCAACACACTGTCCCCTCTGTTTGCACACCCAGTAAGTGATCACAACTTGAATAAAATTGAAACTGAAAAATGAACATAGTACATTGGGTTAGTAGCATCTAGTTAATATATATCACATGTGTCAATAAGAAGCTGCAACATCTAACATTGACAGTCCGATATCTTCATTTTACACAATTCTACCAATAAATAAACTAAGAAATATTTAAAATCCGGGTGTGTTATATAGAATGTAATGCAAGGCAAACTGTTGAGCATTAATGGTTAAAACTTGAAAGCCCCACTATTTGATACAAGTCTTATAACATATGAAAATTCCATAAGGACTTAAGAAGCTGCAAGTCTATAACTAAAAACAAAAATTATCTATTTGATTCAAGATGTTGTGTCCTACGAAAGCATAGAACCATTCTTTCAAAACAGTTAACAAATTTACTTCTTAAAGGAATCTTGTTTGAATCAAAGAGATTAATGTTAACACTAATTTTAGTTAACATGAAATATCAAATACGTCGTCAACACCAAAAAAGATTGCAGTTAATAAACGTATAAAAGCGTGCTTAGAGATGCTTGAAACATCCATAGTTAAGTACCAAAGGCTTGAAACACAACTACGAGAGAGAGAGCAAAAACACTTACAATAAAGGCGTGCTTCATATCCACTGCGGAAACGGTTGCCAGAAACAGTAAGGCCATTATGACTTAAGTACCAAAGGTTTTTGATAATTAACCTTTCACAGAAGAACTAAACACCAAGGGCACTAGCAGTGACACAAGCAAAGAAAGAATGCACTAGCGGTGTTCATTGCGATAGTAGACACCAAAGAAGAGTAGTAAAAAGGGCACCCAAAGAGCGACACCACCACCAAAGAACATCGACATTACTAGCAGCAGTAGGAGTAGGCACCCAGCAGTGACACCACCAACAACATTAGTGAGTAGGCACCCAATAGGTCCATGTTAACAGAAGGCACCAGCAATGACACCAGCAGTAGCAGGCACCCAGCAGCAGTAGCATGCACTACCACTTGCACACACACACACACACACACACCAGCTAGCAGTACACTCACATTACCACATGCAAACACTCACACACTAGCTAGCAACACACTCACATCACCACCTACACACACTTATGCACTAGCTAGCAACAAAACCTGGAAGCTGCAGCAGTACCCGCAACACCAGTCCAGTACCACCACAAAATGAGAAGGAAGTTTATGCAAGTAAATGGAAAATTCAATCGACCACTTAAATAAAAAATGATAACACGAACCAATTAATGGTAAACAAGTTGATAAGTAAACAACTTATAAATGAAAAGGAAAACATCCATCTCAAGTAGCAATGGCGAAAATACTTATAATGTTTTTCTAAAAGAAAAAAATCATTCAAAGAGCATATAACTAAGATCTTTATTGCATCTAATAAACAGTCTCGCCAAGAAATCAACACACCTCCATAGTTAACTCACTTTAAGAACAATGTCGAAATAGTCCAACCATAAAAAGGTTTATCAACCGCATTCAAACACATTAACGCAAACAAAATGAATGCCAAATCTAAATGAACAGCACATAAAGCAAACATAAATTCAACAATCTCCTAAAAAAAGGATCCACCTACAAGTGCTAACACTATTAAAGATCCACTTATATATGTCCCCATGGATACTAAGATGGCCTCATGGGAGGTTAAGTTCCTTTCTCTTTCACATGGGGCATAGGAGAAATGGAACCTGCAAGCACCATAGATGGACCAACCAGTATATGACCTAGGAATTCCAAATTAGTTCTAAATAATGGAAGATGAGTCACAACAAAAATTCGATGCCAAAAAGAAACAAACCTTCATCCCTTTTTAAGCATTCTTTTTCCTTTTGCTTTCCAACGAATCAAGTCCACATTTCGTACTTAGTGGAATCGTCAATTGATGAGCTAGCATAAAAAGAAATATACATATATACATCAGAGAAGTTTACAATGACAGTCCATCATAAATAATCAATGAAGCTTGGAGAACGGCCCTATTAACATTAAAAATGCCAACAGTTGATGTTAATTCTAGTAATCATTTTTTTTTTAATTCGAGCATCAAATCAAATGTGCACCTTTTCTTTGCATATCAAATGTTCAACTTAGTGAAAAGACACCCACTCCTAGAAACCACCAGTGCTTTCCTCACCAGCCAAATCCCAATATGTTCTTAAGAACTTTAGGTGCAAAACTACCATTGTACTTCCAAACCAACAAGGTGCGAGAGTACCACTAAATTCTCGGAGTAGAAAGCAAAAAAAAAAAAGTAAAGTTACAAAATTAGATGGTTTTATTCCCTCATTGCATTTTGACTTGACAAATAAAAGTTGCAAACATATCGGTTAAGTCGAGAAATGCCTCAGCATCAGCTACCTGTTCTTTAGGCGTTTGAACTATAAACTAACAACAAGATTCAACATATTAGCCAAAAAAATGACATAAGGACGCCACTCCCATCAAACAGAGCCCACACACTTCCTCTTCTCATTCTTTTACAGACATTTTCTGCTAGGATGAGAGTCACTTGTGATTTCCAAATCCTCTCACTTACAGATTCATTGAAATGATGTTCTAAATCAGATTTACCTTACACTGGTGTAGATGACAGAATTCCATTATATATATAAATAACACCAATATGATTAAACCTTGCCGCTGTTGTGCGAAACTCCAAATCAAGTGAAACCCGAAACTGACATGAAATTACAAACCCCAAAATCAGTGAATTACAAACCACAAAATCAATTTGAGAGAACCAACAACTAATAAAAAAAAGTAGCCAAATTGAACGACACTTGTTTTTAATTTTCAGAGAAATTAAGGGATTTGAAATTAAGGCTTTTAAAATTAGGGATTGTAACCATACAAATTATTCTAGGGCTTCAAAATTCAGATCAACCTGCGAACATGGGATAAATAAAAGAGATCGAGAGGCATACCAAACACTTTTGTGGATGTGAGTGTGACTCCTTGTGAATGGAGAAGAAAATGAAGAACACTTTTGTGGGGGTGGGGGTGGTATGAATTTCTTGTTGCTTGTTCTTCTTTAAGAAATTGGAGTTGATAGAAGAGATGCGATCGATAAAATTTTGTTACAAATTTACGAGAGCTGCCATTTGAAGTTGCGTGATCTAACACGTGCCTTATTTCTGACGCCAACAAGCCGTTGGTATGTTTTAGAATGAATGCCAAAAATAAATCATGTAAATTTATGTATTTTTCTGACGGTAATTATCAATTTTTGATGCCAAAACACCATCACAAAATTTCTGACACCAATATGGCGTCACAATTAGAAAATGCCCAGTGTCACAAATATGTTGTTATGGTGTAGTGCATTAGAAACTACCACAATTGCCAGCTATTGATAATAATATTGTGAAGCTCTAGAAACTTAAAGCATATGGAAAACTCCTCACACACAAATATTTTGCTGACCATTATATTGATAAGCAACTCAAAATTCAGTGGGGTTTATTAGTTTTTAGCTTCACCATCATCAAATCAAGACTTTTTTTGTTTGATTTTCAATCCTTAAAGGATCGTGACTTTGTCCTTAACAATGGACCATGGATTATTGGTGGCCATGTAATGTCCTTCAAAGTATGGGAGAAAGACAAGCCCCCAGAAAAACTCGACTTCTTTTCTATGCCTTTCTGGATTCAAAAAATTCAACTCCCCTTAGAACGTTTCACTGCTGAGACTGGAAAGCAACTGGGGTCTTCAGTAGGTGTAGTTCAATCAATCCTCAACAACATTTTGATAAGGATGGTGCTTACATGTGAATTCAAGTCATTCTCCATACAAATCGACCTCTTCCCATAGTTGTTGAAGCATAAGATCATGCATACAATATGCTATCTTTCCCTATCAAAATCGAATGCCTTGAAGCTTTTTGCTATGAATGTGGACATCTAGGACATGAGAAAGCAGTTTGTAGTGCAAAAGAAACTATTAGTTGAGCAAAAAACTTAAGCAACAAAAGGCGCTACACAAGCTGGATTAAGGGCAGCATTAAGAATTTCTAAACCTCACCTTTTCAAAATCTCTTCATTTCACTCAATAGTCAACATACCCACAGACAAACCATTTATAACCCAACAGGCCTCTTCCAGTTCCCAAGTCCAACATATCTCTCTCCGCTAGGGCCGGCTCTGAGTTTTGGGTGGCCCTAGGTGAGCTCCTAAAAATAGGCCCTTGTCTCCAAAAAAAAAAAAAAAAAGCCACTTTTTTTTTTTCTAATCACAAGAAGTCTACTTTAAACATTTATGCGAAGACATATACTTATATATAAAGCTATTTAACAAGTGAAAATTGTAACTAATTCAGTTATAAAACAAGGAAAAAAAAATGCAATTAGGTGGAGAATGTACCTTCTATTTGTTTGAGCATTTCTGTTAGTTGAGTAGTGACTCCAAAAAAGTGAAACTGAGTAGAGAAATGGAGAATGTACCCTAATACACTAGGTGGATACGGGATACATGTTGCAGAAAAACTCAGGTAAATAACCACTTCCATCCCAAACCTATATTTTCAACATCAACCCACTCTACGTGTTCAACATTTACTTCCATTTCAGTTCAACATTCATTGTATCATCAAGTTCTCCAGGCACAATATCTTCACCTTCGTTATTGACCAAATTTTCATTAGAACTTTTTGCTTGTTTATTGCTAGAAAAAAAAATTCGAATGCTTCCAACCTGAGATTGAGTGAGTTGGTCTAGTCTTTGTTTTTTTTTTTTCTCTTATTACTACCAGAGAGATACTTTCTAGTATTCTTCATGACCATAACCAATCAACTAATAGTCTAAGAATGTTCTGAAAAGGAAAGAATATATTTTATTAGTTATCACTCACACACTCAATATATATTTTGAATAAACAATTCAAGTAATTTTGAATTTGAGATAATACTTTGAAAATACCTAACAATGCAGACTGTGGTGAGTGGTGTATGTAAATGCCCTATTTTGATTTTCAGCCAAGCTAACTAATTATATTGGTTATTTTTTTTTTAGCAAACCCCAACGAATAGTCGCAAAAAGAATTGAAGGAGATGAGTGTTTTATGTTTATGTTGAGTGTTGAGGCTTAGTTGGTGGGCTTGAAGGCTAATTGGGGTGAACAGGTTATGTTGTAACACAAAAAATAAAAATGAAATAGTAGGTTAGTGGGTAGTGGGCAAGATCCAATTCAGGGCCCTTAATTTTGTGCAACAAGTGGGGGACCCTAGGCAGTGGCCTATGCTGACTGTGGGTCAGAGCCTCCCCTGCTCTCCGCACAAACAAGACTATAAAATACTTTAAAAGGTGCCCTCAAACTATGGTTCTATCAAACACTACCAACGCCTCATCCAACACACATTGCCCTTCCCCTAGCAATTTCTCCCCCAACCTTCGCAAGCACCCACGAAATGGCAAGGATAAAAAAACTCTTCTTAAGTACTCTCCTCCTCTCAAAAAAAGGAGATTACTTTTCGATACTTAGGTTGAAACTAGTTCAGATGTGGTTAATGGACTTATCCAGTCATGTTCCAGAAGGTGAAGCAAGTGACAATCATGCTGATGAACTTGATAATGGCATCTTGATGCTACATGCCAAGAACTGGCCACGCCAAGCAACCTTGATTTGCAAATCCCCACCACTCACCAGGTACATTCCACATCACTCTTGCATACAACTTTTCTGCCTACCTTTGATTTTTTCCCGCTTAGTGCTACACATCCAACTCAATCATCTTTTCTAGAACATTGTGGTTATACATGATGGCCACCTCCATCTCACAATTGAAAATTGCTTCATGGAACTGTAGAGGCAGTAAGAAAGCCTCTACAGTGCAATATATTCTTAAGCAACATAGTTTATATAAGTTTTTGCTTCCCTCACTTGGCCCTTCAGTCATCACATATTAACTTAACCATCATCTTCTCTTCCCAAAACATTATCCATGTAGAGATTTCATTCCCTCATCAACCATAAGTTTTTTTTTTCATATATCGCCCCAAACCTCAGGAGCATTTTGTTTTTTAGTTTTCTAGCTTTAACCCCCAGAACTTAGGCTAATTAGTTTTACACCGCCCCCAAGAGTTTCATCTATAGGCTTACCCCCCAAGACCACGGCAGATCCAAGTAACCCCTTCCCCAAAGTTTCATCTATAAGCCCCCCCCAAGACCATGGCAGATCCAAGTCAACCTAAGTTGATTGTGTTCTTTTCATGAAAAAGACCTTAGTGCCCTTCTGTGGATGCAATGACTAGTATTTTATGTAAGGGCACTGAGGTCTTTTCATGGGTGCTCATGGTGAAGAACACATTCAACTTAGGGTTGATTTGGATCTGCTGTGGTCTTGTGTGTGTGTGTGTGTGTGTGTGTGGGGGGCGGGGGGGTAAGCCTATAGATGATTTTTTTTTGGGGGGGAGGGTAAAGCTAGAAAATTGTTTGTTTTTTGGTATTATCTATGTAGCCAACAACGTTTTATGAATGAGGCGTGGATTATTCTTGGAGATTTTAAAGAGCTCCAACACGCATGGGAAAAATATGGCAAACCTTTTAAAAACACCAAATCTTCTAATGAATTTGCAAAATTGATTTTTGATGCACACCTTTTTTATCGTGGTTTTTCTGGTGTCACTCATACTTGGTTCAACAACAAAAATCTGTTCAGTTTAACAAAAGAACGTCTTGACAAAGCTTTTTTAAATGACTCTGCCTCTCATATTTTTCCAAATGGCACAGTTTTTAGCCTATCTATCATACACTCAGATCCCAGCATGATCATTTTTTACTCTTGTCCGCAACATCAGAAAACATGAAAACCTTTTTTCTTCCAAACAGCTTGGACACATGACCCTTCCTACAAAGAGATTGTGCAACAAAACTGGTCATCCATTAATTATCCAACTGAATTTGTTCATAATCTCTCTGCCGTCATGAAGGGATTGCTACATTGGAATAAAAACCATTTCAGAAAATTTGATTTTGAAGTTAAACACCTTTTTCAAACTCCGAGTCAAATTCCACTTCAGAATCCTTCTTACAATACTATAGCTTTAGAAAATGAGATTAAGCATAAAATACATGAGATTGACTGTAGACAAGAAGTTTTTTGGAGAGATAAATCAAGATTTTCAAAACTTCCTTAGGAGGTAATAACACCAAATATTTTCATAATATTACTAGTAGTCGAAGAAATCAAAACAAGATACTCATGCTAAAAAATGAACTTGCCATTTGGTTAAATAATAGGAAAGATATTGGTAACCATATAATTGACTTTTACCAGAACCTATTTACTTATTCTAATCCTAGTATTCCGGATGATATCCCTTATATTGATACTATTATTACTGATATGCTTATATTGATACTATTATTACTGATATAGATAGTGATATGCTAACTCAATCGGTTCATCTCTATGAGATTCATGCAGCTTTGTTTGCTATGGAGCCTGGTAAAGCACCTGGCCCTGATGGCTTCACTCCTTTATTTTATCAAGACAACTGGGATCTTCTTAAAAGTGACCTTCTGTAGGTTATCAATGACTTCTTTACCAATAATAATTTATACCAAGCCTTTAATCATACTAATATCACTTTGATTCTTATAACTCCTAATCCTAATAAAATTACTTCCTATAGACCTATAAGTTTATGTAACATTATTTATAGAATTATTTTGAAAATTTTAGCAAATTGTCTCAAACCTTTGTTAACTAAGCTAATATCACCTATGCAATCTGCCTTTGTTAAGCAAAGACACATCTCTGACAATACCATTATTCTGCAAGAAATTCTTCATAAGCTTAGGAAGAAGAAAGGTATTCATGGATGCATGGCTATTAAGTTAGACATACATAAGGTTTTTGATCAAATAGAATGGGATTTTTTATTTCAAATGCTTAAGCAATTTGGTTTTTGTCAAACCTGGATTCATTGGATTTCCACTTGTTTAACTACTACGTACATCCTTTTCAATCAACTTGAATGGCTCTCCATTTGGCAAATTCAATGCCTCTCGAGGAATCAAACAGGGGGATCCTTTATCCCCCTTCCTCTTTATTTTGTGTTTAGAATTTTTCTCTAGGAAAATATCTAATCTCTTATCTACTAAATGTATCCATGGTATTTGTATTTCCCATTCATCAACTCCTATTATTCATCTTATGTTTGCTGATGATTGCTTTATTTTTATGCGTGCCAACTTTGAGGAAGCACATCAGGTATTACAGGGTATTAATATGTATTGTGATATGTTTGGTCAAACTATTAACTTTAATAAGTCCTCCCTGTTGTTTAGTCATAACTTGCATCATAGACATAGGAAAATCATATCTAAAATTTAAAAAATTCCCCTTTCTAACACACATAATTCATATTTAGGCATAGATTTTGATCCTCTTAAACCTAACCATGTTAGTACTTCGAAAGTCCTTAAGACTGTGCTAAATAAGATCAATGGTTGGAATAATAACTTTCTTTCTATGGTTGGTCGTAGTACCCTTATCAAAAGTGTTGTATCTGCTATTCCTATATACTCTATGCAAACTAACTTATTTGATAAGTCTTTCTGTCATAACTTAGATATGATTAATGCAAATTTTTGGTGGGGGTCATAATGATCATGGTAGTAATAAAATGCATATGCTAAATTGGAATGCTTGCTGTGAAAAGAGAAGTTTAGGTGGTATAGGGTTTAAGCACTCTTAGTTTCAGAATAAAGCCTTGTTAGCTAAATTATGTTGGAAACTGATCTTTGAGCTTGACCTGCTTTGGGTTAGGATTATAAAAGCCAAATATTTTAACAATGTCCACTTCCTTAATGCTAAAAAGAGTAAGTCTGCTTCCAAATGGTGGAAAAATATTCTTAAGGTTCGAAATGATATTTCTAGCTTACATTGCTGGATGATAATTGATGGTAATGGCATTGATATTTGGGAAGATAATTGGATAACATCGATTCCTTATAAAAAGCCCTTTGGTCCCAAACCTTATGTTTTTGACTTAATTGATAGTGATACACACCCTTGGAACACAAGTCTTTTAGATGAACTTTTTACTGTTGATATCAAAACTAAGATTTTAAAAACTCGCATTTTTCCCTTGGATTTGCAGCAGAAAATCATTTGGGCCTTAGAAAAAAATGGTTTGTTTACTGTCAAGTCTGTTTATAACTGGTTTGTTTCTCAGTCTAAGCCTGTGTGCATTTTGAGATCACCAGATTTGATGAAGGGTGCTTGGACTTGCATCTGGAACATTAATGCTCCTCATAGAGTTAAATTGTTTATGTGGAAATTGTTAAATGCCATCTTACCTACTCTAAAAACTCTGTATGATGGACATTGTTGTGCCTTAGATACTTGTCTTCGCTGTATGCATGCTGTAGAATCTGTGGAACATGCTTTATTTAGTTGTCCTCTACTTGATAAAATATGGTTTGCATCTCCTCTTACTCTACGGTTTCATTCTTGGAATCCTAATTTTAATGTCAGTGATGTTCTAAATTGTGTTTTAGCTTACTGTACAACTAAAGATAGTACAATTCATAATCTAACTATATTAGCTCATAATATAATCTAACTATATTAGCTATCATTGCTAATATGATATGGATAGATAGGATTCTATTGTTTTCAAGCCTAATTATACAGCCCAAAGTGTTGATCAATTGCTGGCGCAAGTCGACAGATCCATTCTTCCTCATCATGCACTCATTATGTTAAAATATTTGATTCCACAAGATAGTATCTTGAATTTATTCATGTTGGCTTGTGATGGTGGATCTGATCCTTGTCTTAAAAGTGTTGGGGTAGGGTTTACCATTAATAAATGGAATGAGGATTTGATGTATGTAGGAAGCAAGCACGTCTCAGCCGACTCAATAGAAGAGGCCGAGCTTAGAGCGCTAAAAGCAAGATTGGAACAAGCCCTTTAGCAAAATGTTGAAAGGCTAGTGGTTTGCTCAGATAGTGTCGGGGCAAAAACTAAAGCAAAACAGATCTACCCAGACACTCTTAAAAATCTACCTTCTGAATATCACAACCCACAGAATGACACACACAATTGAATGATAATGATAGTAATGGGATGGTTTGTTTGGATGTTTGAGACTGAACTACTTGTTAGTTCGGTGGCTACCTACATACCCCATAGGGATCAAGTCTCTAAAAGTCTACGGAGTATACAACTTTCAATGTAGTTCTATTGTTGAAAAACTCTTCAATATGTGACCACCCGAAAACCTAGAGAATATCTGGATTTGGATCCTTATCCCTAGTTTTTAGGTACATTGAATAGAGTCAAAGCCTCCGAATTCTGTGGGATCCAGCTGGGCCTTGTTTTCAGCTGGTTACGAGCTTACAGTGAGGCTTGGCCCACATGCCATGCTGTGCCTTGGCTACGAACCAGGGCTAAGCCAGTAGATATGAAAGATCTAGTCTGGGTGCCATGTCCAGAGAACATGCCTAGTTGGTCCATAGAGATGTTGTGCTGCTAGGCATTTTGTGCCCTGCTATGAACTCGGGCTAAGCCTGTAGATATAAACGATCCAGTCTGGGTGCCATGTCCAGAGAACATGCCCAGCTGGTCCATTGAGACATTATGTTGTTGAGCATTCCATCGAGTTGGATGTCCCATTGCACACAATCGATCCAACGAGGCCATATAATAGAAGGATCAAATAATGTCATGTGGACCATTTATGAGGGTCCACACATCGCCCCCTCTCTATCACGTGGAGCAGCCACGTGGCAGAGAAGAGAAAAATAATTTGAAAACGTTGCTTTCGAACAAGCATGTCAGCACTGATATACTTGAGAGTGTTGTTATATATAAGCATGATGACTTGGCAATTCCGGTGGCTGGAGATGTAATAGTTGTTTCCTATGCTCACCTACAGTACAGTTTGAGACTTTCCTTAGGGAAGGTGATGTCCAGATTGCTGAATTGGTAAAGGCTTGCCCCTGAGTAGATGATGATCTTGTTCAATTTAGTAACGAGCCCAGTTTGCTATATCCGCAAGTCTTATGACATCAGACTTGGAACAACGGAGATGCATCTTATGCTCAGGCCTAAGAAAAGGATTTGAAGGATATTCCTTTCTTCACAGTTTACTTTGTCTTTTCGGATAGGAAGTTTATAAATCCCCTTACTCATTACTTAACATGGCATACACCAGTCTACAGAGTTCGAGGATGGGCAAGCCGCAGAACGGATGTTCCAAATAATTTCTCACGTGAGCTCCTTAAGAAATTATTTTCTTCTTCCACTGTTTTCTTTGTTCTGCAGCTCAATTTAGTTCTTTCTTTAATAGATACTTGGATTTCTAATGCTGTGGATGATGTACAGTCGGCTCACTCTGTCCATGTCTCTAGTCACTCTGGTAACCACAGAGTGAGAGACAATTATGTAGATAATTGCTATGCTAAAAGAGTTAGAAAGGACCCTTGGGTTCTGGTTCGGTACCATTTTCACTATCTTTTCAGCATGTCAGGGAGGTCTTGATTAAGTCCTCCACCCTTTTTCGTGAGGCTTGTGTCGAGGTTGAGCTAGAACTTCAACGTTCACAGGACCATGTTACCACTTTGTTGGAGGAATGTCATCGACTTAGAGAAACACTGACTGCTCGTGATGAGATGATTGCGTCTAAAGACTTAGAGCTGATTACTTTAGTTGATAAGCTCAGGGAGTCCCAGAATGTTATACAAGCTATGGAGAGTGACCGTTGTCTAAGTGAGGAAGAATACAGGTCGTGTGGTGCAGGAAAATTGACATTTAGTTGAGGAGTTGCGCCTGCTGAAGAATCGTGTTACAGACTAGCTAGCTTGACATCTTGCTTTTCTTATTATGTATCTTCTGTTTATAGTCCAGATATTTTGAAGGCTCTTGCACTTTAGTTATCTTGAATTACCATGATGTTGCCTATAAGGCGAAGCCATGGACTTTTCTGAAATGAAAAATCTTCAACAGCGGCTTGGCAATAAAATAGAACTTGAAAAGTATTGGCATGAATATTAGCGAAGCTATATACTACCGCCCCCCTAACACTACATGTGGATACGATTCACATGTAGTGTTGAATAAGAAAGTTTAATTTGGTATACTGGTAAAATTGAGTATTTTCACCAGCATAATGTAAAAAGCAATAGAATTGATAAGGAATTGACGTTTGGTGATTCACCAATATTCAGTTGTAGAATAATTCGGTTGAATAGATACAACAGGGCTGAGCATGTTGTCATACTCAGAATATATATTGAATGACAATGACCTGTATCTATAGAATAACCCGATTGAAACGTAATCGGACTGAGCAGTTTTGTAGTAACGCTCAGATATAAATAAGTCTATATAGTTGAACCCCTTGATAGTGTTATCATAGACAGTTTCAGAAAAGATTATCCTAGTTAGCCTGAAGCGTAGCTGGGTTGAGCTTTTTTGCTATGAAGCTCAGAGATGATATTAATGCACAGAGTCTGATTCTATGCATATTGTCTTCGGTTTAGAGGATCAATGTCATACAACCGTACCAAGCGATGTTCTCTATCCAAACTTGGCAGCGCCTCCAAGGGATAGATTGCATCTAGCACTTGGGTTTTTAAAGTCCTAAAAGTTTGGAGTTACCTAGTTCACAAATAGGACCGAGCTAGAGGGTCGACTCCATTTACTCGGACTAACGCACAGTGCGCTTATGTATGTTGGCCTTTTGAACTTCGGGGATTTGTAAGAAGGTCAAAGCCATATACCTGGACTCGATACTTTAGTCGTATTGGACATTTTTCAAGCATGACGCGCTCGCAGCACTTGCCTTATCATCGGCCTCAGTCAATTATAAGGATTTGAACAGGCAAGAGGGACGCTCTGGTCTGTACCAAGCTAGACAATTGATGCCAATCAGCTTGGCTTCAGAGTGTGCATGAAGTATTCCATGCACTTCCAAGTGCAAAATGTTGGAGCTTGGAATTTTTGCAAGTAAAAATGAGGCTTTTTCACTTGATCGGGCATGCTGAGCATTTGAACCTGGTTTTGTAAAGCTGATAGAGATTTGATCACAAAGTCTTCTATACCAGCTAGGTTCTCTTAGGTTTGAACCTACAGAGTGTCTAGTTGGAGGGGTTAACCACCAGTCCAAACCTGGATTTCTGTAGTGTAGCCGCGCTTGGGTTATAAAAATTCTTAGCTTTTCTGATGACCTAGTCACCAGGTTTGAAAACACGTTCTCTGAGTTTTCTATCATGACTGCACTTCATGTTTTCTTGATATTTGACTAATTGCTGAAGAGCTGTATCTCGGCGTTCATCAATAAGAGTTTTGTCGTAAGCTAAAACTTCATTTTCAACTCCGCATTTTATTGCTTCAGTTCTAGCTGTTGGAGCCATGATTTCTATTGGGAGTACTGCTTCTGCACCATATGCTAAAGAGTATGGTGAAAAACCTGTGGACCTTCTAGGAGTAGTCCTATATGCCCATAGGATAGTAAGCAACTGACAAACCCAGTTGCCTTTAGCTTCAGTAAGCCTTTTCTTAAGGGTATCTAAGATTACCCTATTAGTAGACTCTGCTTGGCCGTTTGTTCAGGATGGTAAAGAGCAGAAAAGTTGTGCTTTATGCTCATAGACCCACAGAATTGTTGCAGCTTTGTGGAGCCAAACTGGGAATCGTTATCTGATACTAATTCTAAAGGTACTCTGAACCTGCAGATAATATCACGCCCCATAAATTGCTTTACATCTGCAGTAGTTATTGAAGCCAAAGCTGTGGCTTCGACCCACTTTGTAAAGTAGTCGATAGCCACCAATAAAAAACGAACTTTTCTAGGTGCCCTAGGCAAAGGTCCCACAATGTCGAGCCCCCATTTTGAGAAAGGCCAAGGGCTGAGAATTGGGTGCAATTATATGGTTAGTAGTTTTCCAACTTTAGCATGTTTCTGGCATGACACATGAGTGATTCATTTTGCATGTATATATGGCCACCAATAACCTTGCGTTAAAGCCTTGTGGGTAAGACTGCGCCCTTCTGAGTGATTCCCATAAACACCTGTATGAATTTCTTTAAATATCATTTCGCCTTACTCTGGGGTAAGACATCTTAACTGTGGGCCGAACCCCATTGGCCTTTTGTAAAGTCGAGTGACTCTTTCTTTAGTGAACAATACTGCGAATTTCCATGCCTCTCGCTTAACCTTCTGAGATAAAGCTTTCTCTGTGGGGAGATTCCCTGAGTTCAGATACTCAATGAAGGGCAGCCTCCAGTCAGATTTTTCCAGTGCCAAGATTTTTAAGTCCATTATCTCTAAATCATCAAGAGTTTCCTCTTCAGATTCTGCTTTAGATTCAGACTTTTCATTTTCAGTAGGGATGATGTTGCCCCCAATATCTTCATGGTTGCCCCTAATACTGCCAAGGTTACTAGGGTTCATTCCTTGATATGAATCATTGATTGTGGGATGCTTTCTTTTGAGTTGTTTGCGCAAGGATGCCAAAGTTTGGCGATCCTCAGCATCAACTGGATCTTTAGATTCTTAAGATGCATGATCCACCTGTTCTCTTTTTCTTCGTCGAGTGTTAACAACACAGACTTGTAATGCGTTACACTTTATAACATATGCCTTATGAAGTTCCATTGGTTGTAGATTGATGCTCAGCTCCTATTTGAAATAAATTTGGATTTTTCTCTTGGTTCATCTAGCTAGACAGCTGTAAAGAGGTAATCTAGTGCATCAGCGTGCCTGATTTCATTCCTTGGCCTTTGACTGATAGATATTTTGTCAAATTGCATAGCCAATTTGTGTATGATTTCCAAATATGCTGCCATCCTTTCATCTTTTGCTTGAAAAGTACCACCAAATTGACTAGCCACCAACCAAGAATCTGTTAGCATTTAAATGTTCTTCGCTCCCAGCTTAAGTGTAGCATTCATACCATAGATAACGCCCTCATATTCGGCTTCATTATTAGAGGCAGGAAAGCCTAGTCTGCCTAATCTTTCAATTTTTTATCCTTTAGGTCTGATAAGTACACCACCTAGACCAGACCCGGATGCATTTTTTAAACCATCGGGGAAGACAGTCTAGAGAGTTTGATTATTGTTAAATCTGTGCTCACCTCCAGAATCGGATGTACTGGGTGAGAACTCCTCAGTTTGTGCAGGGAACTGAATAGAATGATTAAGAAGTTGTTCAACTTCTGCTAATTCTGGACTCAGTTGAATGTCATCCACAGGAAAATCTGCCATAAGAGAGGCTAGAGCATGCCTTTTTTCTACAGTCCTTGGCTCATAAACAATATCATATGCACTGAGGTAACTTGACCATTCAATCAACCTATTTGATTCTTCCTGTTTGCCGAGGGTCTTTCGTAGAGGATACTACGTATAGACCTTCACCGTTCTCCCTTGAAAATACGGTTTCAATCGCTGAGTTGCATGTACTAAGGCCAATGCGACCCTCTCAATTTTAGTGTAATGACTTTCTGCTGTAGTTAGTGTCTTGCTAAGAAAATGAACTGGCCTTTCTTCAGAATCATCAACAAAAAATGACTACACTAGTTGCAAAGTCAGTTATAGCAAGATAGATTCCTACAGGTTCTCCAGCCTTTGGGCTAACCAAAATTGGGGGAGAAGTAAGGTAAGCTTTGACTTCAGCGAAAGCCTTTTCACAATCTTCATTCAAGGTTAATGCACCTTTCAGAATATGAAAGAACGACTTACATTTGTCAGAGTATTGAGATATCAAACGACTGAGAGCCGCAAGACGGCCTAGGAGCCTTTGTACTTCCTTTCTATAGGTAGGGGGTGGAATTTCAAGAATAGCTCGAATTTGCTCAGGGTTAGCTTTAATTCCCCTGTGGGTCATCATGAACCCTAAGAATTTTCCTAAAGATAGGCCAAATGAACACTTGGCAAGGTTAAGCCTCATTTTGTATTTCTTTAGTCGACCAAATACTTTATGCAGGTTAGCAAGATCGCTTTCTTCCTTTGACTTCACAACCATGTCGTCAATATAAAACTCCATAATAACCCCAATAAGATCAGCAAAGATAGTATTAACAAGTTTTTGGTATGTGGCCCCAATATTCTTTAGGCCGAACGACATAACAACATAGCAATATAGGCCTCTGTCTGTGATGAATGCTGTATACTCCTGGTCATCATAGTGCAGTACAATATGATAATATCTTAAGCTTGCATCCATAAAAGATAGATTCTTGAAACCATATGTCGCATCCACCATATATGAAATTCTGGGTATAGGATAATGATGTAGTGGGCAAGCTTCATTCATGTCTGTGAAGTCGACACAAATTTTGAGCTTCCCATTTTTTTTTGGTACTGCTACAATATTGGAAACCCAAGTTGGGTATTCAACTGGTGATAATAGGTAAAAATGATAGTTTTACCCACAAATAAGTAACGAAACTCACATGTAAGTAAAACTAAAGCTAATTTCAGCTTAATATTATCAAAGTTCTACACTCTCGATGCTATTGCAATAAGTGGAGTAGAGAATTTGTTCCACTCCTAGTTCTTTAGAATTCAATGTTAACTACGATAATCAGTCTATCAAAGTCAATGAGAGTAACGATGGAAATTATATTACGATGGTAATTCAACTAATCAAGATACGATAATTTAACTACGAAAATACTAAATTGACAATATGGTAATAAATTAGGGGAATTTGATTCCACCTTGATTCGACTTAATAAACTAACGAAAAAATGTCGTAATCCGAATTGTAATGCTTTCGTATAACAATTGGGTGTTTCTAATCCCTAATTGTTCATGGTAATCTCTACCAACTAACAACTAGCATGTGAAGCAATCAAACCCATTCTCATGGTGAACTAATTACTTTCTAGAATGAAATAGAATATTACGAACAATTCTACGCTAACAACAATCAAATTTTCATCAAGGCTTCTTCAAACCCCTCTAATGGAGGTTTTAGTCTTGAATCATTATACTATCATTTATAAAACGAGAACAACTAGAACAACTCATTATTTAATAAATGATTAAACTTTATAAATCTAATTTAACAATAGTCTAAGATTCAAAATAAATTAAAACAGGATTTAAAACTAATTTAGAACTAAGATTATGTTTAACTAATTATCAAATTAAGACAAACTAATTATGAATTTAAGACAGCTAAAGCTAAATAAGAATTGAATCAATAAACTAAATTTAAATAAAAAACTAATAATTTATTATAAAACTTAATCTGATTCTAAATAATATTTATTTTTTGTTCTAAAACTAATTCTATTAAAAGTAACTAGATCTAAATTAAGTTATTGGATAATTGCTAAGTAAAAACTAAGAATGCTTAAGAGCTAAGTCTTTGTCTCTCATATAAAGGAGTCAAGATCCACAAATTCGTGCATGGGCTGAGAAGCCATGTTTTGGGCCGGAAAATCGAGCCCAAAACCTCATTACTTCAGTCCACAACGGGGTTTTCAGCCGGATTTGACTTCAACAACTTTTTAGTCTACTTTTGCTCCTTTTCTTGGATCAAGACTTGGACTATTAGAAAGCTATTTCTAAGCCGGTCCTTTTGACGTAAGGTAGGCCCAATTCTGAGGTCTGAGTCCAAAGATACGGCCTTTGGAAGTTCAGCTGACTTTTGTGCGCAATTTCTACCCACGTTGACTTTGACTTTTCATCTTTGACCTGGCTTTAAAAAGGCTTTTTCTCCTTGAATCTTGGCCTTTAATCCTAGAACTTCTTAGCAACCAACCTTTGCTTCTTTATCTCGCAAAAGGATGCATTTCTACACATATTCGACTCCAATGCCTGAAATACATAAGAACACGATAACAGTACTAACTCTTACTTATTAATCACATAATTGGTAAAAAACGATATTGTTAAAGCGGTTAAAACTACAGTTTTGGGATCTTATCAAACCACCCACCCCAAATAACATTTTGCTTGTCCTCAAGCAAATATGAGAAATTAGCATAAGTGACCAAAAATGGAGTTCTAACTAATCTCGTTTCACCGAGTGCGATTGCATTGACCATATGCAACAAGACCTTAAACAACTAGGAATTCCCTAGTGGACGAGTTATAGCCTCGTGAGAGTTTTCCAGTGAAGGTACTTACAAACTTCATCTATACTATAATGACTAAGAAATAAAACTATTGTTTCCTTATTTATGTCTCAATTATCTATACATCTCACTAACAATGAATACAGAATAATTAAGTCGAAACCTAAGCTAATATATGCATAATAATCAATCATCTACGAATAAACATATATACAATGAGTAATACTATGAAATGCACTAACATGTCCGTTTCTGAAACTTTGGAATAACGTCCTTAAGTAAGTCCTCGCATAAAAGTCAAGACAAAAACACTCTGATTTTTTCGCTCAAGTTTCGCTACTCTAGTGTACAGTGGGCACACTTTACCTTACAAACTCAATGACACATAAGGAAGCCGAAGTCGATCAAACACATCTGCCACTTATTATCACACTAACCTATTCCTAATTGAGGCAGAGGTCTTTATTAGGTATTGCGGGGATTAGGTGATGGTTTAAGAATGAAGGAAATGGATATTCAAAAAGAACCAATCTGAGATAATAGAATCTTCATATTCTATAACTAGAGAAAACCTTGTTCTTTTGCTTCTACACTTTGTTTCCATCCTTAGCCTTTTTATTTTGGTTTTTTGGCTCATTTTATTCTATTTTTGGAGTTTTTATTTTGTTTATATTTTTATTTTTCTTTTATTTTCTCCTCTTTGGATGGAGACTTCTTTTCCTTTTCTTTTCGAAAGTAACTAACTAATATTTGTTTTCAAAGGTCTTTCTCTTTCTATTCTTCATCTCTATTCTCAGACTCATTCAAAGAATAGGTAGGCTAATTTTTATTTTTATTTTGTTTTGTAAAAGGGTAAAGGATTTGCGGTTTATGAAAAACTAAAGAAAGGCTCAGAGGGGCGACTAGCGGAAAATAATTCATAGGTTTTAATTTTTGGCTATATCGATCCAAAGAGGGCCTAAATTCTCGCTTAGGATATGGTATAGTGATCAAGAAAGTGGACGTATGATTTCTCTATTCGGAATTTACTTCTCCCTTGTGTCATTTCTCAAATATTTCACTCATATAAGGCTTTAGGCTATATTCTCACAGGATTTGTAGAATAAGTACTCTAGCCTAGATTTCAGAAACTTACTATCAAACAATCATAGATACTCATGCAATATATTTATAGAAAGATGCCACAATTATTACCTACATATTAACCTAAGTTTCTAAAAACTATTCTAATACAAAAGCTAACGTGAAACTTCTAGATTATTAAGAGTATAGAAAGAAAACAATACCACTATTCCTAAGTGTATAACATAAACTTTTTATTTATATTTTTGGTTTTTTTTTTGATTTTTTTACTAGAAAACAAGTGCATATTATACATATCTATATTCTAACAGATGTCTTAAATTATGCGTGTTTCTATGCCATCCCCAAACAAGAAATATGCTTTGTCCTCAAAGTATTGAAATAAAAAGGGTAGAAAAATACCATGGAAACGCGTGAAATTTTGGAACATCTGCAAAACAAGGTTAAACATACTAATATAGAAAATAAAAACAGACGCAACTCTATATGAGTTCCACCCGTTATGGGGTTACAAGAAGTAAATTGCTTGGAACATAAGCAGACACTAACTATAATAAAAACTTACCTTATCTCCATCGTTTAAGCGTCATCCTCCTCCTCTTCATAGGACCAATGTTCTTTTGCGTCCTGCCACGCTATGATAACTTGCCAAGCCCTTCATCATGTATCATCAACCCGTGCTAACCTGTCAAGTGTTACTCGGTCTGATGGGGTGTAAGGAGCAACAAAATGAGGTTACAACTGCCATCTCGGCCAAGTCATAACTCAAAATGAACGAACCACGTAATTGGTGGGTCTCATGATTTCAACCCTAACCCAATCCGTGAACTAGGTACAGAATTCAGGTAAACAACCGCACATGATGCGGCAAACCAAAACAGGCATAAGAAGATACTTATGCCTCATGCTATGGGATCTCTTTAGACTAGCCACTAAAACTCTGGGAATGTCATATAGGTGGCGTCCCTCAGCTAAAGCAAGGAAAACGTCACCAAATGGGTACTATTTTGCGTATAAACCGCCACTCCCTAAAATATTCATCAGGATGAATAACATAGTGGTGCCTACATTCAGGGACAGGCTACCAAGGGCTATGTTATATCGCCCTTGTTCCATTACACGAAACACCCCTCCCCCATAATACTCGTGGAAATATGCATAGTCATAGAGGTATGCATTATTAGTCATATATCCCCACGTGTTTGTAGGATTAGGCAAAGGCAATCCCGAAACCAACACTACCAAATTCTTACTGAATTCCATTGTCGTGTCATTAACTACGACGGAGAATTTTTGTTCTCTATCAGGTTGACAAAAGAAATTAACATTATTATAGAAATATGTAGTAAGCTAAGGTGAACATGAGTCGTCATCACTTACCAGTAGATGTTGCCATCCTAACTGCAAGATCCTGTCGCGGAACCAACATCCATAGGTCTTGCTTCCCAACAAGTCTTTGAAAGACTGCTCAGGTATGACTGTAGACAATGTCATCACAATAACTACTCTCTAGAAGAGCTGCAAACGACCCTGGAAAACTCACAAAAAATCAAATTTTTTTTGGGGCTACGACGGTCAGGGCACGGGGTGCGCTAAAAAATAGCCTAGTTGGTAGGGCGCGGGTCGCGCTCCTGTGTAACTCGAGCTCTAGGCATTTCAGCGCAGGGTGCGCTCAGAATTAGCCTAGGTAAGGTGCGGGGAGCGCTCCGTGTATGAAAAGCAGGATGAAGTGAAAAACAAAAGGAAAAAATTTAGAGGTTCAAGGTGAGAGATGCAAGAGAGATGTGTGGGTAGTGAGTGTAGAATAAATAAAGTATATATAGGGTTTTAGTTTCTAAAACGAATCAACAAGTTGCCAAAAAATTTTAAGGCAATTGCTGGAAACAAAATATTTCCAAAACTTAAAAAGGAAACAACTCAGATTCATTATTCCAAAACAAACCTAATATATTTTAGATTGAATTTAGAATAGCAACTTCCTAACTCATTGAAATTTCATCCTACCACAATATCTAATCCTAGCCATACTAATATTGGCAACATTCTCAACCAACTCATTGCAAAATTACTTCTAAAATGGTGTATGGCTAATAATCAAACAATTCGGGAAGGTGGGATTCATAGAAAATTCATCGCATGCTTGGACAAAACCAAATTAAATTAAAAACTCAACTAATAATCAAATAGTTGAAAATGATTACATAATCCAAATCTAACTAATAAACTAAACAATTCTAAAAAAACAGGGAAATTTCATAAAAACAATACAACAACTAGCTACGAGATGAGGATGGGATAAGAATGGAAAGTTTAGTGATCAAGAATGGAAAGACCAAACACCCCGCCCCCAAACAAATTTTATAGAACAGAGTTTAGAAATTTGTTTTAAACGTGGGTCTTTTAAAGTAAGATTCCCCGAGACTTCCTAGATTACTCTTTTTATGGTTTTAATATTTTTTTTTTACTTTTTATGAATACGGATTAATATAAGGAAAAACAATAAAGCAATAGAGACATAATTCACACCATAGAGAAACATGACTTAAAAATCGAGAACACATGAAAGAGAGGAAAACGTGAATAATGTTAAATGTGGACTTAGAATACGGTACTTACAGCCACACACTCCAGAGGGAGGGCCCGGTTACCTGAATGGAGTACACCAAAGAATAAAATGAGTCATTTAGAGTCAGATACTCAAGACTTTATCAAATATATATATATAATGAACATGCAGTTTACCATATATCAATAACCAAAATAGTTGTGGATCATTCCATAAATAATGATCGTAGGAAACACAACCAAACACAATTATGCACCATGATTTCCCAAAACGTGGCCTAACGGGATGAGAGTGAATACTGATGGATCTAGAACCTAACTTAGCATGCAATTTCTTCTTTTCCCCCCAATGGGTAGGTAGCCAAGTGAATGATCGTGAATGAATGGATGGTTGTAGAAGATATGGTGGATATGGATAAGTTGTAGAAGTATGGAATGTGGGTTTATCACAAAACTCATTGGTGGCGTGGGTTGGTATAATTACACAACTGAAAATGAAAGTATCCAGTGACTCTTTAGGTAGTATTTCCTTACTAGGAGAAGTTTAGAAAATTATGAAGCACATGAGAAACAAGAGGGTCAAGTGCAAACTCAAGGTTCCTTTGAAAAGGTGTAGGGCAGGGAAAATTGGTGATGGAAGATGAATGAGTGACAGGATGATGTGAGGTGGATGAATGGGGCTCAGTTAGAGCTCTCAGGTCTAGATCATCAGAAGCCTTGAGATATGCAAGATATTCCTCAATAGGTGGGTCAAAAGAATCACTGGGATAGAGGGTGAAAAATTCATCTTCTGTCATAGCGTCAAGGGATGAATGGATGTTGACAGGGGGAGACTCGCGATGTGGTAAGGAAGAGTTGCAAAAGAGTTGAAGGAAATCTTCCTCGACTTCCAGGGAGTTCTCGTCGAAGTTGGAACTTCCAAAGGAAAGGAATTTGTGCATCTGATTATCAAGAAACGTGGTTTTGAAATAATCTTGAGCTAAACTCTCGATCATGCTAACTTCTCCATCGATAGTCATATCAGGTAACTATTGCATCATTTTAAAAATATTTACCTCAACAGAAAGATGGCTAAAGACATGGACATCGAACTATCGCGGCAGTTTATGAGAGCGTTGGCAGTTGCCAAGAAAAGATGCCTTAAAATGATAGGAACAGAGTCACTAGCGACTTCTGTATCGAGGATAACAAAATTAGCTGGATAGTAAAAATCTTAAACCTTAACCAGCACATTTTCAACCACACCTTTAGGATACTTGATAGAACGATCAGCTAATTGAAACATCATTTTCGTTGGTTGCATCTCTTGTAGACCTATTTGTTTGTATAGATAATACGGGAGTAAGTTAACACTCGCCCCCAGGTCTAATAAAGCGGTCATTGTGTAGGAATCTCCTAAGGTGCATTGTACAGTAGGACGACCAGGGTCCTTCTACTTAATGATTCTATTATGTTATGTTAAATTTGGAAACTGTTAAGTTAAAAAGGCATCTTTAGGAATATTTTTCTTACGCCTAGTAGTGCACAAATCTTTAAGAAACTTAGCATGGTGAGGTAACTTTTTAATCTTTTCAAGAAAGGGTAGGTTTATCGTTAGATTTTTGAAACTTCCCTAATCTCATCAAAGTTTGTATCCTTGTTTAACATTGCTATTCTCTAGGGAAACGGTGGTTTCTCTCTATATTTAGCGTATGGATCAACAGGATGTCTAATCTTGGCTTTCTACTTCTTAGGTTGTGGTTTAACTGGTACCTTTACAGGGGTAGGATCGTCAGTTTCTATTCCGGTATCTAGTTCAATATCCAGTGTAGGGACTACTGGTAGGGTAACTACAGGCATAGTTATGGCGTTATCAACCACTCTACTAGAATGGAGAGTGGTGATGGCATTTAGCTCACCTACATTTGCATTTTCCTTACTAGTATTACCGTTTACCTCAAAGGCTGTGTTTGTTGTTTTAGGATTAGGTATCGCTTGACCTGGAAACACACCTTTTGGTTGTACTTTCTCTTGGGCTAACTGCTGTAAGGAAAGTTGGATGGACTGTAAAATCTATTGTTGGGTTTGCATAAAGGCGTCGAAATGATCCAGTTGTGGATGAGTGTTTGTTACAGGTTGTGTGACAGGAACTATGTCACGTTGATTATTAATGGGTGGATTGTGATAGTTATTATTAAAAGGAACGATACCTTTATTAGCATTATAATTATTATTGTTATAATTGTTATAATTATTATAATTCCCTTGTCCTTGTCCTTGTCCTTGTCCTTGTCGTGGTAGAGCTTGGTTATAATTGTTTGTTGGCCTAACATTTTGGTTATTAAACCGTGGAGGAGTAACTTGTTGATTATTTTGCCAACCGAAGTTGGGGTTTTGTTGCCAAGGTGCGTTAGGTTCACTATTAATGGAACAAACATTGTCCGGCTGTGCGGATGGATGTTCATAGACTAGAGGACAATAGGAGTCGGGATGCTCAGGACTCAAACAGAAATTACAGGGAATAGAGTTGACATTCATGACAGGGGTATGCCTTTGTTGAACAGAAATAGCTTCTACCTTTCTAGTGAGAGATTCGATTAAAGTTTTAAGCTCAGGATTGGGTTTAATCTCAAACATACCGGCAGCCTTAACTGTTGAAGAAGTAGCGGAGCGGGGGATATCGTCACTACCCCCCCAGTTATTATTACGCTTTGTTTGATCTTCTAAAAACTTATAAGCCTCTGAGGCTCCTTTACTGAGGAAGCTACCTTCATTCATTATATCAAGGACTTCTTTATGGTGGTGTAAAAGTCCCTTGAAAAAGGCACGAACTAACGTGTCTTTCGCAAGGTTATGGTGTGGACACTCTATAAGAAGGTCAGTGAAAAGATTCCAAGCCTTTGAAAAGGATTCATGAGAATTCTGTCGAAAAAAATGAATCTTGGAAAGCATTTCATCTGTCTTCAGTGGTGGGTAAAAATGTTTTATAAATAGTTGAACAAGTTTGGCCATGAGTCCACAGAATTAGGCGCTTGGGTAGTTAACCAAGACACCGCCTTGTCTGCTAAGGTGAAAGGAAACACCCTCAGTTTAATTTGTTCCACACCAACCGTAGGATGATGGAATGTGGTAAGGACTTGTTCAATCCTACGCATATGCTGATAAGGTTTTTCATGGTCTAACCCATGAAAGACGGGTAACAAATTAAATATATTTGGGGGGATTCGGAAATCCCCCACTGGGTTTCGGGCTATCGTTCAAGGCTTTGTAAAAGTCAGAGAGAAAATACTCTCTTTCTTCAGCCATTATTTTAGGTGTAGTGTGTGGTATACTAGATATGTGTGTGTGTTGACGTTCACGATAGATTACATTAATCGTTTTTTCTCTACCTGACCTTAATCTCATGCAAGGCTAAGTCCAATATTAAAGAAACACGACAATAGTCAAAACAACCCTGATATGCTAGTATAAATCCTCTAACAGGAGATGCGAAGAGTGGAAGAAAGAAGTACCTGAATGCCTCCTTGCTTTGCTTATGAATAGCGTCTTGTTTACGCGAGCTCAGTGTATTTAACAAATTAGAAACACTGAATAATTTGAAGAAATGGAAGTTTGTACTAACCAGTGAAAATCGGGCTGTTCAGGTTAGGGCGCGGGTAGAGCTCACAAGTAGCCTAGATAGGGCGCTGGTCGCGCTCAGGTCCGACTTGAGTTCCAGGCGTTTCAGCGCTAGGCGAGCTTAGAAGTAGCCTGGAATGGGCGCAGGCTCCATGCTTTTTCTGGGATTTTTTTAGTTGAACCAGACAATCACTGTTAGAACCAAACAAGGGTAGGTGGGTTTAATGGGACTTTGGGAAGACTAACAATACTAATGAAAACAATTCTAAACATAACTAAGATGGTAGCGGCGCCATTTGATAAAGGGAAAACAAATAGTTTTACCTACGAATAAGTAACGAAACTCACACGTAAGTAAAACTAGAACTAATTTCAACTTAATATTATCAAAGTTCTACACTCTCGATGCTATTGCAATAAGTGAAGTAGAGAATTCGTTCCACTCCTAGTTCTTTAGAATTCAATGTTAACTACGATAATCAGTCTATCAAAGTCAATGAGAGTAACGATGGAAATTATACTACGATGGTAATTCAACTAATCAAGATACGATAATTCAACTACGAAAATACTAAATTGACAATATGATAATGAATTAGGGGAATTTGATTCCACCTTGATTCGACTTAATAAACTAACAAAGAAATGTCGTAATCCGAATTGTAATGTTTTCGTATAACAATTGGGTGTTTCTAATCCCTAATTGTTCATGGTAATCTCTACCACCTAACAACTAGCATGTGAAACAATCAAACCCATTCTCATAGTGAACTAATTACTTTTTAAAATGAAATAGAATATTACGAACTATTCTACGCTAACAATAATCAAGTTTTCATCAAGGCTTCTTCAAACCCCTCTAATGGAGGTTTTAGCCTTGAATCATTATGATATCATTTCTAAAACGAGAACAACTAGAACAACTCATTATTTAATAAATGATTAAACTTTATAAATTTAATTTAACAACAGTCTAAGATTCAAAATGAATTAAAATAGGATTTAAAACTAATTTAGAACTAAGATTATGATTAACTAATTATCAAATTAAGACAAACTAATTATGAATTTAAGACAGCTAAAGCTAAATAAGAATTGAATCAATAAACTAAATTGAAATGAAAAACTAATAATTTATTATAAAACTAAATCTGATTCTAAATAATATTCATTCTTTGTTCTAAAACTAATTCTATTAAAAATAACTACATCTAAACTAAGTTATTGGATAATTGCTAAGTAAAAAATAAGAATGCTTAAAAGTTAAGTCTTTGTCTCTCATATGGAGGAGACAAGATCCATAAATTTGTGCATGGGCTGAGAAACCATGTTTTGGGTTGGAAAATCGAGCCCAAAACCTCATTACTTCAGTCTACAACGGGGTTTTCAGTCGGATTTGACTTCAACAGCCTTTTTGTCCACTTTTGCCCTCTTATTGGGTCAAGGCTTAAACCATTAGAAAGCTCTTTCCGACCCGGTCATTTTGATGTAAGGTAGGCCCAATTCCGAGGTCTGAGTCCAAAGATACAGCCTTCAGAAGTTCAGCTGACTTTTGTGCGCTATTTCTACCCGCGTTGACTTTGACTTTTCAGCTTTGACCGGGTTTTACAAAGGCTTTTTCTCCTTGAATCTTGGCTTTTAATCCTAGAAGTTCTTATCAACCAACCTTTGCTTCTTTATCTCGCAAAAGGGACGCATTTCTACACATATTCGACTCCAATGCCTGAAATACATAAGAACACGATAACAGTACTAACTTTTATTTATTAATCACATAATTAGTCAAAAGCGATATTGTTAAAGGGGTTAAACTACAGTTTTGGGCTCTTATCAACTAGTCGAATAAATCCATCCTCCAATAACTTGTCAATCTCCTTGGTCACTAAGAGTTTCCTGTCTGGGGCCATTTTCCGTGGTTTTTGCCTTTTCGGTTTGACTTTTGGGTCGATGCCTAATCTGTGACAAGCGACACTGAGGTCAATTCCGGGCATATCTGTTGGATTTCAAGCATATATAACTATGTTATTTTCAATAAGGCTACCAAAACCTCTTTCTCTATTTCAGAAAGTTCTTCAGAGTTGAAGGTGGTCTGACTTTCTTCTTCCCTTATCTACACTTCTTTCAGCTTATTGGCTGTTAGAGGTCCCTTGGCTGGTGCCTCCCGAGGTGGTCTAGCTGCCCTCGGTGGTGCTCTGGTCTAGCCCTGCTGTAATTGCTATTTTTGCTCAGTGTTGAGAATGGTGTGTCCTCTGACTTTAGACTTTTTATAATCATCCATCGCATGCTCATGGCATTTTAGAGATGCAATCTGGTCACTTCATATCTTACAAGTTCCCTGTGCTATTGGAAACTTAATAGCTTGGTGATAAGTGGACACCACTACATGTATTGCATGAAGCCATTCTCTGCCTAGAATGACATTATATGTGGATGTGCAGTCTACCAGAACAAAGTCTACTCTGACAACCTTAGGACCTATTGTGACTAGTAAATTAATTTTACTAACCTTTTTAGCTAGAGCACCATTAAAGCCGATAATTAGAGTATCATCTTCCTGAATAAGATCATAGTCGAGATTCATGACAGAATAGTATCTAGAGAATAGGATACAGGCAGAGCTGCCGGTGTCAATCAAAATTCTTTGGACTTTGTAAATGCCAACCCATGCTATAATTACCACAGCATCATTGTGAGGATAGTATACTCCTCGCTCATCTTCTTCAGTAAAAGTTAGGCCTCCTTCAACAATCGTCTCAGCATAGAACCCAGATTTAAAGTTGATACTGTTTACGTGATTCCAACTACTAATTTTTTGAATCTTGCACTTCATGCTCCATTTTCTTTCACGGTTGGATGAGCAAACAACTGCCTGAGCATGACATACAGCTATCACATCGTGCTCGACCAGATTTACATGAGCCAGCTTTTGACTACCCTTTAGATACTCCTTCAACTTGTCATACAATTTTGAGAGATTGATGCTAAGCTTCGAATAGTAAGATCTTTGCTCGGGCGGCCATCTTGTTTCTGACTCTGTGAGACGCCAGTTTTGGCATCTTTGTTATGCTTCTTTCTGTCTTTGTCACGTTGTGGTTGTTCCTACTTTCCTCTATCATTTGTAAAATCCTTTTGCTGCTTGTACTTTGAATCTTCCTGAACAGTAGCATACCTATCTGCTCGCACCAGCAAATCATGAACCGTTTATGGAGGCTTCAGAGTTAGTGAGTTATACAGACCAGACTTATAAAAAAGAAGAGCATTTTTGAAAGTTTGTGCAACAACGTCATCTGGGACATTGTTGACCTCCTTTAGCAGCACCCTGAGTTTTCTAACAAGGTCTCAAATGCTTTCTCCTTTCTCCATGTGGAGGTTGAAAAGAGTTCTAGAACCTTTTATGGTCTTCCTGTTGTAGTGATAATGCTTTGAAAATTTGTCAGTGAGTTGCAGAAATGTATGGATTAAACGACGACGGAGCTCGTTAAACCATGTCAAAGCTTCTCCGCTAAGGGTAGCTTGGAACACTATGCACATCAATGCATCATTGTTGTTAAAAAGAGCCATATACGATCTGTACTTCATCAAGTGCTCATCTGGACAACCATCTACATCATCGTAGGTTGGAACTGAAGGTTGTTTGAAAGAACCAGGGGAAATGTAATCTCTGATTTCATCTATAAAAGGAGATTCTCCAAGTCCTTTGATTGCCAGTTTATGTCTCTTATCTTCCCGAGTAGCTTTGTAATCTATGACATTTCTAATGAGTTCTTGGACTCGCTGCTCATTGAAGTTGTTACTATTTTCCGGTAGAGCGACATTGTTCGTGCCGACTCTGTGAGTACGGTATCTCCTTTCAGGGCTCCAGCCTGGCTCAACAGAGTCGTGCCGATATCGCCTGAAATTTGCTTCAGCCCTGCATAGGTTTAGCTATCTGGTTTGAGCGTAATCACCCACAAAATTATGGAGGGCTCCGGTTTTGTGGCTTCTGGCCCACTTTTGTCTACCTCTTCTATCTGCAGCTCTTTGATAACCTCCATTAGTTCTCTGGCAAGTGTTCCTCGAACCATTGTATCCGGATTCCGAGGAATATGAACCTCTAGGACTACAATCTAATCTTATGTTACTTCGAGCTGGTTTGCATTGTCTTCTCTATGGTACCGGACTGTGAGAGCATTGCATGCCACGCTCTATATCGATTTGATCCAAAGAGGAATATTCAGAAACTGACATTGATCGTTCCTTGGAGTACTGGGTACGTCTTGATACTGATTTGCTTCGGTGACGCTATGGGTTATGAACCCGTCTTAGTACAGCGTCAGCACCACCTAAACGCTCCACAATTGGAGTTCTGTGGTTTTGGGTACTGCTGGAGGCGTGGCTCTTTGGATGATGCCTCCTCTTTTGATACCTGTTCTCCTTTGGTACAGAAGATTCCTGCTGAGAGTTTTCTTCCTTAGGCCTTTTGTCGTCATTTATCCTATGTTGATCGTTTTCTCTGGTCAGCTTGAGCAACATAGACATTAGAGTTTCTTCATCAGATGGGTGAGCATCGTGGCTTAGATCCTGAGGGCCCGAATCAGGCCCAAAGTGGCCTTGCAAACTATTAGGTAAAATGGATGGTCCATATTGGGTGGAAATAACACCTGACCTAGGCCCAAGGCGTTGTTGCAGATGCTGAGGAAGCATCGAAGGTCTTGCCCTAGCAGATGTAAATCTGTCTCTGTGTGTGATGACTCGAGTATCTCTAGTTGCATCTTGTTCCCCTGCTGGAATAGTAATTCGCAGGTTCTCCACCAAATCTTCTTCTTCATCTTTGGGTGTCGGATTCGTGGGGAATCGATGCATCTTGATTCGAAAGCATGAACCTCATCAACAACCGCGTGTGTTGTCTTTGTCGCAATTAGGAGGAAGGTCTTGTGCAATTTATGGAGCCTGACTGGTGTCAGCCAACTTTTGATTTCTTTTGGGTCTACCAGCAGCCATTGATCGTGATATTCAATAAAAGAGAAGAATGTGGTCGTGGGTTTGATCCCCACAGACGATGTCGGGGCAAAAACTGAAACAAAATAGATCTACCCAGACACTCTTAAAAATCTACCTTCTGAATATCATAACCCATAGAATGACACACTCAATTGAATGATTATGATAGTAATGGGATGGTTTGTTTGGATGTTTGAGACTGAACCACTTTTTAGTTCGGTGGCTGCCTACATACCCCAGAGGGATCAAGTCTCTGAAAGTCTAAGGAGTATAGAGCTTTCAATGTAGTTCTGTTGTTGAAAAACTCTTCAATATGTAACCACCCGAAAACCTAGAGAATCTCTAGATCTGGATCCTTATCCCTAGTTTTTAGGTACATTGAATAGAGTCAAAGCCTCCGGATTCTGTGGGATCCGGCTGGACCTTGTTTTCAGCTGATTACGGGCTTACAGTGAGGCTTGACCCACATGCCATGTTGTGCCCCTCGCTCTGAACCGGGCTAAGCTCAGAGATATGAAGGATCGGTCACGGGTGCCATGTCCGAGAACATGCCTAGCTTCGTCCATAGACGCGTTGTCTTCTTGGCATTACGTTCCTGCTCCAAACCCGGGCTAAGCCTGTAGATATAAAGGGTTCAGTCTGGGTGCCATGTCCAGAGAACATGCCCAGCTGATCCATTGAGACGCTGTGTTGCTGAGCATTCCATCGAAGCTAGATGTCCCATTGCACACAATCGATTCAACGAGGCCACAAAATAGGAGGATCAGATAATGTCATGTAGACTATTTATGAGGGTCCACACAGATAGCAAGAGCATAGTCCAGGATCTTAATGGAGAATCTGCTAATGTGTCATGGAGTCTTTTGGGTTTTTTGCACGAGATTAGGAATTTCAAACTATCTTTTAGCTACTACAAGTTTGTTTATTGTCCTAGGGCTTGATTGAGCATGCACATCTCATGGCTGAATCAGCCAAGTTTAATTTATCGTCTGCTAGTAGTGATAGAGTTCCCATGTCGGTAAAACTCTGTTTCTAGTCTGTATAACCTTTTTGCTATATGTTAATGCAATGCTTGTTTCAAAAAAAACAAATGGATGCCCTGGAAGAGGATAGAATAATGTACCAGATATAGTATTACACTCTCTTTTTTACACACATTTCGATTAAATTCGACGTTAGGACTTGCGTTGCAAGTTTGCAACCAAGTTGATTGATTAGTACATTGGACCAATCTAGCTCATATTAATATGTTATCAGTCCCTAATCTATCTATTTTAAGCTTAAGTTGGACACATTTTTCCCTACTGGCATTTGGCCAAATTGCAACCAAGTTGAAAGTTGAAAGTTGAAACAAATTAAGGTTGAGACAACTGATTTTTCCCAGGAAAAGGTCAACCCGCCATATACCGTTGGAGTTGCTTGTCCCCATCCAATTGAACCTCAAAAGTAGGAAAATCATAATCAACATTGTACCAATTAAATTAAGAGAAACAAACAAAACGCAAAAGAACTACTGTTGGGTTTTTCGATTTAAACCATAGTTCCGGATTGCCGGAATTCTGATAGTTCCAAAAACTGAAATTTCAGCCAGAATTCTGATATATACCAACTAAAATTCAGAGTTTATAGTTTGGATTAAGGACAAAAGTCACCCCTTAACTTGACCATGATTGTCACATACACCCCTAAACTGTTTTCCAAGCGAAAAAAACCCTCAAGTTGCAAGTACCAAGCTCAACAATTTGTTTAGATGGCGTTAGATATATATGATGTCATTTTCTTTTTTACATGACATCATCAATCATTTTATTTACCTTGTAATTCATTGATATGATGCAAGTGACATTTCTGCCAAAAAAGAAATGGAATCCAAAAAGAAATTGATTAGAATTTGCAAACAATGAAGGAAAAATTAATAACAATACCTATTACATGCCTGAATTATTTGTAGAATTGAATAGAAATCAAACAATTTGGTAGCTAGGGTTTTTTTTCTTATGGCTATGACCTTTGAAATTGCTGAAGAAGATGATCAATTTATACAATTACAGGTGACCGTTGGAGTTGACTCACTGATTGATTTCCACATAATCCATTTATTTCTTGCCACATTGGAAAATAAATTACAATGTAAATAAAATGATATGATCGATGACGTCATTTATGTAAAAAATAAAATGACATCATATATATCTAACGCCATCTATGAAACTAATTGTTGCGTTTGGTACTTGCAATTTTAGGGTTTTTTTCGCTTAGAAAAAAATTTGGGGGTGTAAATGACAATCAAGGACAAATTCAGGGGTGACTTTTATCCATAATCCTTATAGTTTTAAGCTTTTAGCCCCAATATTGTTATTCAGAATTCGTCAAAAGCTAAAATCACAAACTATGATTTAACCATAGAAACCATTAAACCGTCATTTCATGAAATTTGGTATAGACCATATAACCTTCATAGCCAGGCCCGAACTAAGTTTAGCTAAGTATTAAAGTCCTATCTAACTAAAACACTAGAACTTGATAGGAGAATAGTATTAATTTCCATTTGAACAAAAAAGAACTAAAATAAATGAAAGGGAAAAACTAAAGAGGTACGGTGTTTGTTTTTGCTACTTATAAGTGCTTACTACTCATAAGTGTTTGCTAGAAGTCTTTATAAGTTAAGTTTTCCTACTTATACTTTTGGGTAGTTATAAGTAGCAAAAATATACCAAAAAATGGTTTACTACTTATAAATAGTTGAAAAACAAACACTAAGTTTCCACTACTTATAAATAAGTTTAAAAAAAAAAAAAATCAAACACTCCTAAGAAAAATGTGGTTTTTTCCACTATCCACCCATATCTTTCTCTTTTTATGCCTGAGAATAAAATAGGATAAATTAGGTAAACACTAGATAAAAAAAAATGACCAAGAAAAAGATACAAAAAAAATAATAAAATACACCTCCTTTAAAGTATTTTAGACATTAATGGGTTGAAAACTGAGACACTACAAATACAAATATGAAAGACTTGGAGAACATAAAATGAGGGTATGGTATTACTTTGTTACTCATCATACTAACCCTAAATGCATCTATATAGGCCACAATATAGAAACCATAAATGTGAAATTCCTATGCTACTCATGTGACTCTACATCATTTAATCATTACATATAAATACATTAACTTGTATACAATAATTAATTTTTTAACACAAGAGTTTATATCTCAATTGATTGTGTACCCCCCTCCAGTGGCGGAGCCAGAAAATTAAGTGAGGGTGGGTGAGCCACCTAGACAACCAAAAAATATATATATATTTTAAACTAATATTTCAAACCTAATAAAAAAAAAATTCATTATTTTTACTTTTAACTAATATTTCAACCACCATCCTCAGTTTTTTGGTGACTTCGCTTTGAGGAGGATTCTATTTCAGCATTACCAACATTTAGCGGTGGTTGAGTGGGCAATGATTTTCCTTTGATCAAATACTTTAACATAGTTGTTTAAACAGTATCTAAGTAGCAATTAATTAATGAAATCTCTTACTTTGAATTTCAATGAAAAAATAAAGCCATCAAGTTTAAACCTACAAAAAAAAAAAATAGTTTAGAAAATTTACTTAAAACTTATATGGTGTCCTCAAGTATAAAAGAGAGTGAGAGACCGAGGTCAATAGTGAGTGGTTTTTGGTTTTTATTTATTTACTTTTTTTTTAAGAAAAGAGAGAGTGTGTGAGGTTAATTTTTGGGGAGTCTACTTTTTATTATTATTTTAGGGGAATCCAACTATGCAGTAATCGGTTACTGGGCTGGGAACTCAGTAACCATATAAAACTTTGTACCACGTGTCCTGAGTTAACAGCTAGTTAACTTCAGTTTTTTTGTTTTTATTTTATTTTTTTATTTTCTAATTGAAACACAACAAACCCCACGAAGGCTTTTAATAAAGAAAACCCAAGATGAACTTTGTCTTCCATCCCCTCATCCTCTAAAACCCACACACATAATTCATTAAGAAAAATCAAATAGCCAAAAACCACAGAAATTACAAACCCACTTTCAGCCGTTCAAACAAGATGTGTGTTTGTATAGAAAGGATGGTACTGCTATAACAGTATTCTGAACAAGATGGGTGCTTCAACTAGTTACCATTGATTCCAGATGAAATGTTATAGCCTCAAGCTTCCTGTTATCTGATCGCATATGAGAACCGCCGGGTATGCTTGATGATTTGTGTTGATGCCTCTATTTTCGTTTCAGCAGTTGTGGGGTCTAGGTTACTGTTTTTGGGAGAGAGAAAGAGTACTTGAGGGGTTTGGGTTACTGTTTTTGGGCTGGGTTTGGTTCCCTTTTTCGTTTTTTTTTTTTTTTTGTATTTGCCCCCTTGGGTTTTAGGTTTTGGTTACAACGAAATAACATGTGGACAAATAGTTTTTTTTTTGGTGGAAAGTGAGGGTGCGCCAGGGCGTACCCTGGGTCCCCCTGGCTTCGCCACTGCCCCTCTCCTCATTGGAGAGATTGCAAGTTTGAATCCCATTAGGTGCTGGTTGAGATTTATTTATTGTGTAATTAGGTGATGGGCATTTGGGCTAGAGACCCGTACTGCTACAATGGGTAAACCAAATAACGAAAACAAGTTTTCGCGGATAAAGTGGAGGCAGTTTGGTCTACTCAAAATGGCACATCGACGAGAACTTTCAGGCTAAGTCCCTTTAGAGTTGATGAACCTTCGAGCTAGGTTCCTTCAATATATCCGGTGTGGGTCTACCTTAACCATCTAAATATTTTTTAAAAAAAAAAACATGTTTACATTCTCTACACTCCCCCACTAATCTACGCTTGCAATACAGTACCTAATTTATTACTTAACAAATAACATTCTCCGTCCCTACTCAAAAACAAGATTAAACTTAACCTCGAGATTCAGCACCGAACAACATCTACGAACAATAGCATCCAATAAAAAAAAAATTGGAACACACATCTCGATAGCACCAAAATAATGTCTACAGTATCTTAACTATGGCAACAAGAAGGGCTCCTCATCATGACTTCATGAGGTAACACCAACAAAACAAAACTCCTCACTAGACGTAGCATTAGTGTTGCCTACTAATTAATAATTTTAACAGTAGTTTCTCATATTCTCATATTCAGCCAATGAACTATAAGGACCATATTATAGTAAGTAGTGTTCAGAATGGATTCCTAACAGAAATTAGGAGAATTAATATTCTCCCAAAATAACACAAGTTCAATTTAGTAATATTTAAGTTGCACTTTAGATTTTAAGCTTCTTTCTTAAACTATGGCTTCCATCTAGACTTTTGTACTTTTCATTTTTTTTCTTAATTACCGATTTTATTAGTATAAGCAGAAGAAGGCAAATGAGTAGATATATAACTAATTTGGACTATGTAAGTACCATCCGTTCTACACTACAGAGCACATGTCCACATAGCAAGACGTCTTACTTCAGCTCGTCCCACAACATCAGATCGTATCAACGACCCAGCATCCAGGTCGTCACCAGCAGCAGTTACAGCCATTCATGGAAATATATCAACTAGCACAATCTTGGATCTCAATCAATGCCACAATCAAGGAAACATTAACTCTATAACAACACATTAATGGCGAATCACCAAGATAGCACACAAGATGGATCTCAATCCATAACGGTTCAAGCACACATCTATAAATAGAGAGAGATGAACTACATAAGGCTGGATTCAAGTTTACCCCGAGAAACTTGATACGTAGGCAACTCTTATCCCAAAAAGAGTGTAGCCATTTCCTATCCAACCAATCATCAGGTCGTAGTCCCAAAATAACCAACATCTACATTGGCGCCATTTGCCGGTTTGTTTCTTTAAGAAAATAACAACCACTCTTTTCTCAAGCCCACGAAGCTGGTCAGAAAAACCACAATGGAGCCCAACCTACAAGCATTGGCAGACCAGATGAAGACACTCCAAGAAGCCTTCATCACTTTGCAACAAGAAAACCAGACAATGAGAGAACAGGCCAACTCCAACGCCAATAATGGCACTTCGAATTTGAAGAAACTGGAGCACAACAACATTGCGGCCTTTAACTAACACCACCAATCAGCATTTAGAAGACTTCGCGCAAAAACTAGAGAACTCAAGCAAAAGAGCCAGTGCGATCCAGATCGCTCAGAAGATGCTAGAGACGTACAAAGCATCACCATTCATCCAAGATATCCGAGACAAACAACCTCCTTCAGAGTTCATCCAACTAAAGTTCCCATTGTACGACGGTACCTCCTGCCCAGGCGAGCACGTAGCTCGCTTCAGCCAAATCTTAGCACTCTACAGCCATCGATCTTGACTACGACTACCTGAAGTGCAAACTTTTTCCAGCCAGTTTAAAAGACGGAGCAATAGACTGGTTTTACACACTCCCTCCATATTCGATCAACAACTTCGACAGCCTTGTTGAGACGTTTGTAGCAGAGTTTGTCCACAACAGAAAGAAGCACGCCGACCTAGACTCCTTGTGCCAACTCAAGCAAGCTCATGGCGAAACGATCCGAACATTCTTAGGACATTTTAAGAAGGACCTCCTCTCGCTAGAGTCAGGACTCAGTGACGGTTTTGCAATTTCTGCGTTCACAAACACCCTCTTGGACGACTCCGACCTAGCAGGGTCCCTCATGCACAACAAGCTAGACACCTCAGCCGACCTGTATCACAGGGTCGACAAATACATCAAGTACAAAGAGTGGATGACCAAGTGCAAAGGCAAAGAGGTCATCGCAGTTAGCAACGAGCCATACCCCAAAGAAAGCAAGCAATATTCAAGCAAAGCAACAACAACAAGAGATCCAACGCTAGCAAACCCTCATACACAAAGAGGGAATTCTCCAACTTCTCCAGGACACCAAGTCAAATCCTGAAGAAAATATATACAACACCAGACTTCAAACCAAACATCAACAAGGTGATAGCTATACCAGAGCGTCCATACTGCCATTTCTACAAACTCCACCACCACGACACCAATGATTGCTGGAGCCTCAAGCACTACCTCCAAGACCTAGTGGAGGAAGACAAATTAAAAGAATTCTTGCTAGAAAGCGATCTGAGGCACAAACTCGATGCCAAACGCCACGTAAGCGGAGGCGGAAGAAATGAATGACACGCCAACAATATAATTTGAAAGCGGGAGGCGCAGATCAACTCGATAATCTAAGTCTCCAGGTCGATCAAGGCACAATAGGAGACATCACTCCTCCGACCAAGATGAGGAAAAAGTAATCAACATGATTACAGACACCTCAAACGACGAAACCTCAGGTCGGGAGAAGCGCAGAAGAGTGAGAGCAATCCAAGAAATCTACCACCTCTCACACAAAGCCGAGATGATCAACCCCACCAACCTTAAGATGACAACAATAATTTCATTCACAGGAGAGGATCTAGACAAGGTGTGCCTACCTCACAATGATGCCTTGGTAGTGCATGTCAAAATCAACGGTTGGACAGTCAAAAGAGTCATCATCGATCCAGGGAGCTCATGCGACATACTGTTCTATCAAACATACAAGGACATGCACCTGCCGGACTAGGTGATGATAGAATCCAATGCACCGCTCTATGGGTTCAATGGGGATCGTACAGATGCCATCAGAGATGTAATCCTACCAGTCTCCATTGGCGAAAAAGAGGACATGGTCAAAACTTCAACACGCTTCAGTGTGATTGATGTCAGGTCGTCCTACACTGCCATTCTATGATGCCGTTGGATTCACAAAATCCAAGCAATTCCATCAACCCTACACCAGGTCCTATGATATCCTGGTCCCAGAGGCATTATGGAGCTCAGAAGCAACCAACTAGAAGCTCACCGATGCAATCAAGTCAGCACTACGACCTCACCCAAGCTTCAGGTCGTTAAAGCCAAGGATGTCCCAGCAAGGTAGGATCCTCAAACATCTAACCCTCCAGCAACGACATCAGAAAAGCTAACAGGAAAACAAGCTCAGATAAAACCAGGAGAAAAAGTCAATTTGGGCACAACTGATGACCCAAAATTTGTTTATGTAGGGGCTGACTTAGACCCCAAGCTCAAGGAGCAGCTTGTTAACTTTCTATCTCTCAATAAAGATGTTTTTGCTTGGTCATATATCGATATGTCAGGAATCGACCCTCAAGTCGCTTGCCACAAGTTAAATGTAGATCCAACCATCAAGCCTATCAAACAACGACCTAGGAAGCTAACACTCAAGTTTCAAAAAGCCATCAACGAAGAGATAGAAAAGCTCAAAAATGTTGGATTCATCAGAGAAGTCGAGTACCAGACCTGGCTTGCCAACATAGTAGCCGTTCCAAAAAAGAATGGTCAGGTACGACTCAGCATAGATTTCACTAACGTCAACAAGCACTGCCCAAAAGACAGCTTCCCCCTACCAAGAATCGACATATTAGTAGACCAAACTTGCGGCCATGAGCTTTTGTCATTCATGGACGCATACAGTGGGTACAACCAAATACCAATTGCAGAAGAAGATCAGGAAAAGACGTCATTCATAACCGAGCAAGGTACGTTCTGCTATAACGTTCTACCTTTCGGCTTGAAGAACGCAGGAGCGACATACCAAAGACTTGTCACCAAAATGTTCAAAGACTTGCTAGGAGACACTATGGAGGTCTACATAGACGACATGGTGGTCAAAAGCGAAAAGGTAGGTGATCACATCTCCTACCTACAAGAGTCCTTTGAACGACTTTGCCAAAACAAGATGAAGCTCAACCCAGCCAAATGCATATTTGGAGTAGCCTCAGGGAAATTTTTAGGTTACCTCGTCTCACAAAGATGCATTGAAGCAAACCCAGAATAGATACGAGCTCTCCTTGAAATGCCAGAACCAACGACAAAGCAACAAATCCACAAGTTATCTGGCATGGTTTCAGCCCTCAACAGGTTCATCTCAAGAGCATCTGACAAATACAGACCATTCCTGCAAATACTCAAAAAGGGAGCAACATTCACTTGCACAGATGAATGCCATCAAGCCTTCATCGAGCTGAAAGCCTATTTATCAACTCCACCCGACCTGTCCAAACCAAAAGAAGGAGAAACACTAGGGCCATACCTTGCAACTACCAACTTCGCAATCAGCTCAGTTCTCTTTCGCGAGCATGATGGAGTTGAAAAGCCGGTCTACTTCACCAGCAAGACATTGGCAGATGCAGAAAAGCACTACTCTCCGATGGAGAAAGCAATGCTTTCTTTACTCTACTCAGCTCGGAAGTTCTGACCTTACTTCTAATCTCACAGCATCAAGGTAATCACTGACGTACCCATTAAACATGTATTGAATTCTAACAACAAAACAGCCCGTATGGCTAAATGGGATGAAGGACTCGGAGAACATCATATCGAGTTTGTTCCTAGAACGTCTCGTAAAGGCCAGGTCGTTGCTGATTTCTTGGCAGATTTCCCCGTCGAAGACATCAACTGGGAACCCGAGCCAATCACTTCACTTTATCAACAAGCCACCCCAGACACATGGCACTTCCACGTAAATGGTGCATGCAATAATAGTGGTAGTGGATTGGGGGCTGTATTAACTTCACCAGAGGGAGCCCAGCTATAGAAATCAATTAAAATCGATTTTGCAACGTCTAACAACGAAGCAGAATACGAAGCATTGATCACAGGCCTCCGAATGACACAATAACTACAAGTCTCAAAGCTTAAAGCTTATAGCGATTCCCAGCTAATCGTCAAGTAGATCACCAAAGAATATGTCACGAACGGAGCAAACTTGGCAAAGTATGCTCAAATTGTTTATGACATAATCAGCTCGTTCAAAACATTCTATTTAGACCATATTCTTCGAGAGGACAACAGATATGCAGACAGCTTGGCTTTCCTAGCCTCCAAAACATAAGAGGCATGTCCGACCACAGTCTACAATGACATTCTGGAACGACCTGCTTACCAGAAAGAAAATATCAACAGCCTCACAAATTTCCAGCCCTCATCCGAAGAAGAGATCAATCAATCTTGGATGGGGCCATTCCTTAAGTTCATTTTACATGGTAAGATCCCATCAGAAACAAAGCATGCTCGTGCAATACAACTCCGAGCCCCAAGATACACAGTGATCAAAGGAAGACTATTCTGCAAATCAGCAGGAGGACCCCTCCTAAGGTGCATAACTCAAAAGGAGGGACAACTCATTTTCGACGAAATCCATAAAGGTGAATGTGGCAACCACGTAGGAGCAAGATCACTGGCACACAAAGTAATCGCCCAAGGGTATTATTGGCCAGGCATGCATATCGAGGCAAAAAGGTACGTTCTTAAATGCCTCAAATGTCAAACTTTTGGCCACAATCACCTCAGTCCAGCAAGGGAATTGATCAACATAGCCAGCCCATGGCCGTTCCGCATGTAGGGGCTAGACATCATGGGACCGTTCATCCCACAAAAGAAATCAGGGCTCAAATACATCCTAGCAGCCACAGATTACTTCACCAAGTGGGTTGAAGCAATCCCACTAGTCCAAGTCAAGGAAGTCAACGTAATCAACTTCAGATGGACTAATATCATCACTAGATTTGGTATACCCCACACCCTAGTTATGGACAACGGAACACAATTTGCTGGCACACAAGTTAAGGATTTTCTACAAAAATAGCGCATCACTCAAGCATTTTCTACACCTAGATATGCACAATGCAATGGCCAAGCAGATGCTACCAACAAGGCCATCAAAGAAAACATCTAAAAGAAGCTGGAGAGCAAGAAAAACCAATGGCTAGAGCAACTCGAAAATATTCTATGGGCATACAGAACAACAACTAGATCCAGTACAAATGAGTCTCCTTTCACACTCTGCTTCGCAACGGAAGCAGTGATACCATCAAAACTCACAATCACAACTACACGTTCTGACATTGTTGAATCAGGAGTCAATAACAACATCTTAGCAAAAGAAGTTGATCTCCTAAAAGAACGTAAAGAAACTGCCATAATATCCCTAGCTTGGTACCACCAAATAATCCAACGTTCTTACAACAAGAAGGTCGTCCCAAGATTTTTCCAAGCTGGCGACCTAGTCCTCAAAAAGACTTTAGCACCAGCCAAGCTCGACCCAACATGTGAGGGCCCCTACATTATTGACAAAATCATTGGAAATAGTGCATACTAGATCAAAACCCAGCTCGGTGATAGGCTTCCCCGACCTTGGAATACAGCTCTCCTCAAGCGCTTTTATCAATAAGTTTTTTTTTTCTCCAAGAACATAAGTCAATGTGAATGAAATCTCATCAACATTTTGAGTGCAGCTATCATTTTTTGCATTATGAGCACCTTGCATTTCACACTACGCATCCCGACCTAAGACATCACAATGTCAGGTCGGATATCAAAGCCGGAGCTCAGAACAACTCAACAACAACAGCCACGCATTGGTTAATTTCAATCAATTCAAATCAAAGTCCCCCAAAAGGACCCTAAACCAACTTAACACTAACGCCAGGGTTTGGTATGGTTCAACTGTAATTGCCACTCAAAGGCCAATTATCAGACAAATTCAATCTAGGGGACCCCAAGTCAACTTACGACCTCACAAAGGGTTTAAGACAGATTCAAATATAAAGGCCACTCAAAGGCTAATTATATCAATCAGAAGTTCCCCCAAAAGGAACGAATCAGGGAGTACAACTAGGGACAAGACGAAGCCTAGATGCCAACTACGCAAATGTATCAGGTAGTACTCAAACGCTCTACGACCTGTGACAAAAGATGACCTAGCAAAGGCAAATAGTCCATCAGGACTAGTACTATGTAGCACAGGTCGACAAACAACAAACCAGTAAAAGCAAAAGCAATCACATGCATACTTCAAGCCGACTTTAGTAAGTAAGTAATTTAAATATTTCTAATTACAAAGTCGGTTAGATACCGAGGCCGCCAGGTTATCCCGGGAAAATGACCTCAGTATCCCCATAAAAAATAATATTGTATCAGTATCAAGAACAAAGAACTATTTAAATATTGTTCAAAGACCTCCCAACCCAAGAACAAACATAAGACGTTTAGAATTAATTCACACAAGAAAGATTATCCACATTCAAAGGGTCCATATCACCACCCTCTACAACACCAGAACCGATAACCTGATCAATAACAACTTCAGAAACATCCAAACCAGAAACAACAGAAAGAACAGTTGGAGCAACCGGTGGCACAACGACTTGGTCAGATGGCAAATCATATGGTCTACTAGCATCTACACCAGCATCTGCGGCAGACACTGTTGTAGCCCCACTTTCAACAGACATCTTAAGACGATCATACTTATCCAATGCCTCAATATAATCATCCATTAGCATGTAAACATCACAACTCTCCACCGTGTCCACCAAGTCGTTATATGCAGTCTCAGCTCGTATAGCAATGGAGCGCAACCTCTTGCACTCATCGACCTATTGCTGAACCTCTAGCTTTGCAGAATCCAGAGCGGGTTGCAACAGAGCTACTTTACCACCCAACTGCTGCACTTGATCTCTCAGCCCTGCAACCTCCATTCTCTACACTTGCTGATCAGCCACCAGTCTGCTACAAGTTTGCTTGCTGACATCCAGCTCCTTCTTGTAACGGTCGGAGATAGACGCCATATCCTTCAGCTTCCTATACATTGCCAGAACCTAGCAAACAAGATAACAAATATAAACATTAGAGTGGATCAAAATCAACAAGACCCAAAAGGAGCAAGCTCAGAATGGAAGAATACTCACATAGCACAACGATCGTTCCATCTCCACCAAGTTCACTTCCAGGCCCTTATTATCCAGCTTGCGCCTATCCCTAGCAAACATAATACTCTCCAACAACGCCCCACCAACCAAAGGGGACTTAAAGCTACAGTCACCATTCACAACAAACTTCGGCAACAAACTATAGGGGTCCTCATATGTAACCATTCAGTCAAGCATAAAACTGTCACTCTTCTTACTTGGGTCTGTACATTCTGACCCCTTGCCCTGCTCAGCAGCAGGCTCAGCCTCACCAACTTTCTTCTTTCCACGGGCCTCAGCCGACCCAGCATCATTAGCCAAATCAATCAGGTTCATCCTCTTCAGAGGAACCCGACCTGAAGATGAATGACCTTCAACATAACCAGGTCGGTCTTCTTAGCCCCCTCCGACTCAACCACTTCGGAATGCCTTTTCAGATTAGGCTTCCAGAACGAAGTGGGAGCATCACCCTCCCCACCAGCACTGCCACCTGCAGCACCACCAGCACCCGCATCTCCAGAGGAGAAGTAGTTGGATGCAGAACGATCTGCATCACCAGAGGAGAAGCGGTTGGATGCAGAGCGCCCTCCACCCCCTAACTCAGAACGTTGGGGTGCCAAACGATTTGCATCACCCAACTCAGAACGTTGGGATAATAAACGATTTGCGTCACCCAACTCAGGACGTCTAGAAGGTGTCACCCCTCCAGCTGCCCTCACCGCTCCAGAACGGTGTTCAGCAACCCCACCAGACGTCCTAGCTCTACCAAAACGGCTATCACCAGCACCTCCACTCTTTTTCACTCCAGAAACAGGTGCTTTCTTTTGACTCTCCCTCTCCATGGCATATTCTGAGCTAGAATCAGAAAGTTCAACCACTATCTTGCGAACCCTAGCTTTTTGCTCCAGCCTCTTATGGTTGATTTTTTTTCCTTCCACGCCTCTTAAAGTAATGTGCAACCTCCCCCAACAAAGCATGTTTATCCTCCAAACTCAAACAAGCAAACCTTTCAATAACACCGTTCTTCGTACGAAAACGAATTGTAACCTCTGCAAAAACAAACCAAATAAATCAGAACGTCTAAATTATAATTTAAAACACACACATTACGACCTACAACCAATGACCTACCACGAGGTTGTACAACACGTTTATCAATCTCCAAACCAGGTGGGCAATATCTACCTACAACCAACAACGGCTTACGCTCCCATTCCTCCTTACTCACCCCCATAATAACAGGAGACTTCCCCTTATAAACATGAAAACTAAAATTCACAACACCTGACTTCCTCACAACAAAGTGCTCCGTCACATCGTTTAAACAGATGTTGTAGCCCCTGTCATTCAATAAATCCAACACATGGAGAATCCTCCAACTATTCCCCACGAGTTGACAGGGGGCTTTCCCCAAAAAGTTCAAAACCTCCACAATAAGACGGGAAAAGGACAGTCTCATCCCAGCCTTCAACTGCCCATAACAAACAACTACCCTTCCACCTCAAGGAACGTAGTCGTTAGTATACAAATTCTTCTCCCCAGCCAGATCGCACACAGACAGATCGGATTTCACCCAACCAAACTCCTTTCTCAAAGCGGCATAACAATCCACCGACTTAGGCTTCCTCTCATCTACCGTCTCCAACGAAGAAGACGACGAAGCCTCATCACCACTACGAACTCTATCCTCAACTTCTTCGTCACTTACTGTTCTCTCTCTCCATTTACCAACTTCAATCTCACCACTTACATTATCACTAGTTATAGATATTGCACAATCAAAGAAAGAAGGAAAGCTCAAACTTTTAAGTCGAAAACACGAACCTGATGGCAAGGGATGAGAAGTTTTTCCTTGTTTTCTTTCCTTTTCTTTCGCTCTGGATTTTTCTTTTTTTTTTCCTTTGGTTAAAAAGTGAGCAAGCAAAAAGCTTTTACAAGTAAAAAAAAACCAATCAACTGCCCAGACACTTCGAGACAATCAAAACGTTTCATGTTCCCAAAACCTAAATCATTACTCGCCCACAAATCGCCGTAACTCTGGGCCCACGAATCCAGCCCAAATGTTCTAGAACATTCCCCAAAACCTAAATTCAAAACAAAATAGCTGTCAGACACGGACTTTCAAACTTTACTTTTTAACCGTTCTACTTCCACGCAACAGCTGTCCAATGAATGAATAAAAAATAAAAGAGGTTGTGTAAGTACCCTCTGTTCTACACTACAGAGCACGTGTCCACATGGCAGGACGTCATACTTTAGCTCTTCCCACAACATCAGATCGTATCAACGACCCAGCATCCAGGTCGTCACCAGCAGCAATTACAGCTATTCATGGAAAGATATCAACTAGCACAATCATGGAGCTCAATCAATGCCACAATCAAGGAAACATTAACTCTGTAACAACACATTAATGGTGAATCACCAAGATAGCACACAAGGTGGATCTACAATCCATAATGGTTCAAGCACACATCCATAAATAGAGAGAGATGAACTACGTAAGGCTGGATTTAAGTTTACCCCGAGAAACTTGATACGTAGGCAACTTTTATCCCAAGAAGAGTGCAACCATTTCCTATCCAACCAATCATCAGGTCGTAGTCCCAAAATAACCAACATCTACAGACTATAAATCCATGCCCATCTTGCTAGCTAATGGACAACACTATTACAACTTAGGAACAGTCATATCCAGTGACATTTTAGCATTGCATGACATTTCAGAAGGCAAAAACATTTTCAGGAAAAATTTAAATTTAACGTTGTTAGACGTTTATCATTTTGAAGTTATCACGATACATCTAAACTGCTACGACGAGATGGCAATTTTCTTTGATGGTTTTTGTTAGTTGGCAAGCCTGACCTGTAAAATTCTATTTAAAATGAGATCAGTCGGATGGGCTAAAATCTCACACCTCATTTATCATCGAGTTTTTCTACGTGAACAAACAGTTTTGAACAAATTCTAGAGAACAAACTAATGTGGCAAGCATCACATGCCTCTTACTTTTCAAACCAACACTCTTCGTATTCCAAAGTAACCCAAAAAAAAAAAAAAAAAAAACCTACTCGTCTTCTTTGAACAATGTTTTGAACTTCAATCAATTCCTCGGTCCATTGAACTTGTACTCAATTGTTAAAAAAATATTCAATTTTTTAGATGTTGAGTATACTTATATGTTTTGCAATAGTAGTGTTATGTTATTTAATAGTTGATACAGAGTTTGAATTTTTAAGCTTTGGAGATGCACATAGATAAATGAAGATAGAGAGTTGAAGGTAGAGAGAGAGAGAATGGGGTAGGGGTGTAAAATGGCCCTCAAGCCCTCGGCCCGCCTGACCCGACCCGGCCCATAGACAAAAAAAGCTCTCAAATTTAATCCCGCATGCAATTTGAGGGCAGGGCCGGCCCGACCTTCATGTTTTGAGGGGAGGGTAAGGGCCTAGATATGGAAACATGAGGGCGGCCCTCAGCCCGACCCTCTAAAGCCCTCACAAAGCCCGTATTAAGGCCCTCATTGATATTTAGATTTTCTAAACAAAATTACGTATAATACCCTTAGTTGTACGTATAATGTCCTTGATGGAGGTTCTCTCTCTTGTAATGAATATATTGTTAGAATATGTGAATATATTCTATAGGATACAGCTGTATTATATGGATATATCTCTATCCTATAGAATATATTCATATATTCTATTGTATATGTTAATGAAGTTTGATAGGTTTTCAAGAATTTTTGTAATGAATATGTTAATCAATTAATGAAATCTGATAAAACCAAATATGTTAATGAAGTCTAAACAAGTTGTATTCAAGAGTTTTGAATAATTGACAAGTTGTACAACCCGGCCCATAGACCCGGCCCTCAGGCCCGACCCACAGTTTTCTAAAGGGGGCTGAGGTGTGGGCAAGGGCTGTATAATTCAAGTGTTGGCCCTCACAGGCCCGACCCTCATAGCATAAGGGGGCTGGGCCAGTCCGGCCCTCAAATCATATAGGCTTTATGATTTGAGGGCCAGGCTGGCCCGGCCCGGCCCATTTTACACCCCTAGAATGGGGGTGCGCCACAAAGAAGGGATCGAATTGTTTTTTTTTTGAACTGTTTTGCAACTTGAGGAGTGTTGTAGCTAAGTGAGGAACATGATATTTGCCACGTCAGTTTGTTCAAGAGAGTTTGTTCATATAGAATTTTTATTTATCATCACCCAAAATTTTTACCAACTAAGAGCATCTTTAATAGTGAGACCAAATGAATATTGAAAATTTAGTAAAAACCATTTTCAGTGGTAAGACAAAATAAAAAAAAACACCAAACCAAACACCAAATCGGTTTCAATTTAGTGTTTGTTTTGGTGTTTTATCAAATGTACGTTGCGGTTTACCTAAAACCGCACGGTTTTTTGAACACGATGTGAGCTTTTACTGAATTATGGGCTCCTACGGTGCGATTTTCTGAAAGCAGTGTGGACTTTATGTTCAGGCCCACATGGTTTTAATAAAATCGCACGGTGTATTGAAAGCAATGTGCTCTGATTGAAAAAACAGTGTTGTTTGGGTAAGAACTCACCCAAACACACTAATGATCTTGTTAGGGAGATTGTTGAATATAGAATTGTTGAGACTGTACTATCAATGGCTGCCTACGTATCCAAATCCCTTTCTGGAATCAAGTTTCTTCTTTAATGTAGTTCTTTGTTGAAATGATTGTTGGGTATTTATAGGAAAATGAATATGTAAGCTTCTTATTGCCTAAGATATCATTTTCTTATTTGATGAGATATTTCCCTCTTTGTACAAAAATCTTTTCAAAAGCTTTATATGGAAAAAATCTCTTGACATATCTTCGGGCCTGCTATATATAACTTGGGTGCTACATTAGTGTGTAGTGTCATTGCTCCACTAGTGGGCACGCCAGAATGCAACACTAGTAGGCAAGTGGGAATGCCATAGTAGCGGGCAAGCAAGTACGCCACATTAGTGAGCGACTCTTATAGTAGTGCCCAATGATGGTCGTTCATAGGGGTACGAGTACACTAGTACATACACCACCCCCTCTTCGTCGGATGGAATTCGTTCTTTGCTGCAAAGAATAAAACATAATATTACTGTAAAAGAATGAAACAGTGTGATTGAAATATCTGCGATGCCATATGAATAACTTAGTTAAGGTACTTAATTTAGTACGTTTTGTAATTTTGAGATCGACTTAACTAGCGGGTAGCTTGGATCAAGTAAACTTAATGACTTTGACCGTGTGCAATCAACTAAATCAGTTAAGGCTAATTTAGTAAAGAGAACCTATAGTTTGACACTGCTTATTACTTGATGATTTTTTTTGTTTGTACGTGGAGAGAGGTGCTGCAAACGCAAACTTCATTACTTAGTGATGCGCGGAGTAAGGTGTGACAAACGCAAACTCTGTGACTTTTTTTGTGCATGGAAAGAGGTGTTGAAAACACAAACTCCACGACTTTTTGGTGCATGGAGAGAGGTGTTGAAAACGCAAACTCCACGACTTTTTGGTGCATGGAGAGAGGTGTTGAAAACGCAAACTCCATGACTTTTTGGTACATGGAGAGGTGTTGAAAATGCAAACTCCATGACTTTTTGGTGCATGGAGAGAGGTGTTGAAAACGCAAACTCTACGGATTTTTGGTGTATGGAGAGAGGTGTTGAAAATGCAAACTCCACGGCTTTTTGGTGCATAGAGAGAGGTGTTGAAAATGCAAACTCCACGGCTTTTTGGTGCATGGAGAGAGGTGTTGAAAATGCAAACTCTATGACTTGGTGATGTACAGAGTAAGGTGTTGTAAACGCAAACTCCGTGACTTTTTGGTGCATAGAGAGAGGTGTTGAAAACACAAACTCCATGACTTCTGAATTTGTATATGTTTTGTGTAGTTTAGCATTCATATCAACTATTTGTCTTTAAGAATGGTAACTGAGTAATCGATATATATTATTTTTGACTAACTAACTGAATGAAAATAAAAAAATGTGGAATAATTCATTTTATTGATGATTGATAATCTGGAAAACAAAAGAAGATTACTTCAAGGACCAGTTCTAAGGAATTATCCACCCAAACTACTAATTGTCTGGCTTGATAAAAACACACCCTAATCCAGAGCCGGCTTTGTTGTGTGAGCGTTCCATGTAAACCATCTATGAATCGGGTGATGGGGCTGTAAGATTTGTTGGGGCTTCCTCGCCCCCAACTGCTAGTATTTCACTAGAGATGTCGTCGCCTTGGTTGATTTCAGGGACAAAATTGTCAATTGGAAAATCTGTCATTAGGGATGCAAGGGTGTGACCCTTTTCTGAAACACGAGGTTCAAAGACAATGCTGTAAGCGCTTAAATAAATGTCCCATTCAGCTAGTCTGCTTGATTCCTAAGCACTGTGGAAAACTTTGCGAAGTAGGTATTCAGTGTATACCTTGACCAATCTTCCTTGGAAGTATGGCTTGATGCATCTGGCAGCATGAGCCAATGTTAGAGCGATTTTTTCAACTCTCGCATATCTAGTTTCCGCCCCTATTAGGATCTTACTACTGAAGAAGATTGGATGACCGTCTTCTCCAACGATGAACAATATTGCACTGACTGCAGTGTCTATAACGGCCAAGTAAACTCCGACAGGTTGCCCTGTGGCTGGGCTGGCCAAAATTGGTGGCGAGACTAAGTATTTCTTAATGGATTGGAAACCATTTCACAGTTATCATTCCACCCTGTTGAGTCCTTTAAAGTCTGAAAGAAAGGACGACATCTGTTTGAGTACTTAGAGATGAAGCGATTGAGAGCTGCTAAGCGACCAGTGAGCTGCAGATCTACTCTGAGTTAGCTTCGATGCCTTGGCGAGTCATCAAATACCCCAGAAATTTGTCAGAGATTAGCCCAAAAGCGCATTTTGAAGGATTGATCCGCATGTTGAATTCTTCAATTCTGTCAAAAATTGATTGCAAGTCAGAGATGTGATCTCCCTTATGCTTGGATTTTACAACCATGTCGTCAATGTACGCCTCCATTATCTTGCCTAACATATCTCCGAATATGGTGTTGATCATCCTCTGATAAGTGGCACCCGGAGTTTTTTAAACCAAAAGGCATGACTTGGTAACAAAAAATTCCCCGGTCAGTTATGAATGCAGTCGCTTCTTGGTCTTTAGTAGATAGCGGAATCTGGTGGTATCTTGAAGAAGCATCCATAAATGATAATTGCGGGTAGCCAGATGTGGCGTCTACTAGTTGTGATATTCGTGGAAGAGTGTAGGGATGAATCGGGCAAGCTTTGTTAAGGTTTGTGAAATCGATGCACACTCTCATTTTACCATCTTTCTTAAGTACTTCTATTACATTAGACAACCATGTAGGATATGAAACTGGCCGAATAAACTTGACTGAGAGTAGACGATCGATCTCTTCTTTGGCCTTGAGTTTTCTATCCAGTGCCATATGCCTAGGTTTCTGCCGCACTGGCTTGATTGTAGGATCAAAGTCAAGTGTGTGGCATGCAATATCTGGGCTAATTCCAGGCATCTGTTCCACTAACCAAGCAAATATCGTCTTGTTTTTTCTGAGGAGTGCAATCATCTCCGCTTGTTCTTTTTCTGACAGTTCCGCCGATATGAAAGTTGTTTCTCCGCATTAATTCCTAATTTGCACTTCTAAGAGGCGGTCTATAGTCGGCAGCCCTTCATTTCGTGAACTAGCAGTACAAATATTGTGCGGTACTGATTCTGACTTAGACACCTCCTGCGAATTGCTGAGAATTGTATTCCCTCGCATATCGGACTGACGATACTCTTCCAAGACTTTTTCGTGGCAGCTGTGGGAAGGTATTTGGTCGCCCCGTACTTTACCAATTTTGTCGAGGGATGGGAACTTGATTGCCTGATGAAAAGTAGAGACTACTACCCCCATACTATGGAGCTAATCCCTTCCTAAGATTGCATTATAAGGGGATTTGCAATTCGTCAGAAGGAATTCAATGTCTGCCATCTTGTCCATAAGTGTGACTGGTAAAGAAACTCTACCCACTAGGGTTGTTGTTGTTCCATCGAAACCGACTATTGGATTATTTTCTGCAACCACCAAATTCTCTGAAAGCTACATGTTCTTGTAGCAACCTACAAAAATGATGCTAACAAAACTCCCAGTGTCTATCATTATGCGCTGAACTCGCCATAATCCAATGAAAGTAGAGATGACGACTGCATCATGATGAGGATGATGGACGCCAATTAGGTATTTATCATTAAAACATAAGGGATCGGGTTCGATAGTTTCTGAACGAATTCCTTCTACAAAACAATGTTATTTACTTGATAAAATTCACACAAGAAACCAAACTTGGCTCGTTGCTTATACTTCTGCCTTGTTCGTGAAATGTAATTGATTTTGCGTGACCAACTAGTATGGCATTGTAGCTCGTTATTACTAAATTTTGCTTCACAGTCTTTGAAAGTAAGAACTCGTCTAACTGTCCTTTTTCAACTAACTTCTGTATCTTTCCCCTGAGGGATCTGCAATCTTTGGTTTCATGACCGAAATCATTATGAAAGTGACACCAAAGATTTTTGTCACTTCTAGACTTGGTGTTTTCAGGTAAGGGTATTGGAGGAAAAACTAAGTTGTGTCCTTTAATCTTCTCATATATCGCTGCATATTTGGCATTTAATGGAGTGAGCTTCATTTCTTCTTGAACTGTGTTTGGCACTTTGTAGTATATTTTTGTTGTTGTCCTTCCGTAGTGTTTTGCATATGTTTGGTTTTACTATCGCTTGAATCTTTACTCCGAAAATAATCTTTGTCTCTTAAAGCTTTTGCTCTAACGTCTTCTTTGATGTTAATGAATTGTTGTGCTCGTGTAAACAAATCGAACTTGGATTACGGGAGGTCCCGTATAAGGGAAGTGTAAATTCCATTTTTATCGAAATGGACCCCTTCCTTGAATGCGTGAATGATCATTATGTCAGGGACATCAGTAATCTCTGCTTGCACTTGGCGAAAACGAATTACGAACTTTGCCAGAGTTTCGTCCTTTTGCTGCTTGGTATTTAGCAAGATGTTAACATCCTTAAGACGTGTCCAATTATGCTTGAACCGATCTGTGAACTGACTTGTTAATGCTTGGAATGATGTGATAAAATGAGCTGGCAGGCCGGAAAGCCAACGGAGAGCTTCTCCTTTTAATGTAGACGGAAAAAGTTTGCATAAGAGGGGGTCATCCTCACGCCATAGAATTAGTCTGCTTTTAAATTTCATGATATGATCGTTTGGGTCACCTCCTGCTTCATCAAACTTAGGAAGATATGGTTGTTTGAAGCCATCTTGATGTTTTGCATTTTGTATGATTAGAGAAAATCGCCCAACGACATCTTCGTTCACTGCAAGGTCTTTCCATCGAGTTTCAGCCACACCTGCATTGCTCATTGTTTTCTTTATGATGTCTTTGATTTGTTGCTCCGTAAATGTTGCTCCTACGACTTCTTGACTTTTGATTTGAGGAGTAACTTTCCTATGCTGCATCTCACGGTGTTGCCGCCCCCAGTTGTTGCTTACTTCTAGAGTTTGCTGGTTCGTTGGGTTGCGAGACCTGTGCCGATAATATGGGCTATGTTGGCAAACTGGGGAGTAGTTTCTTTGGTGTGGCCGCACTCTGAGTTGACCTACGTTGAACCTTCTGTACCGGTTTGCTACATTCAAACCATGTCTAAGGTAATGTTGCAATTCGGCTCTGAGGTGGTGATCTTGGCATCTAGGCTAGCACTGCCACTTATGGTGGATGTTGTCCCTTTCTGACGCGCTGCGATCAACGTTCAATGAACCTAGCATGTTGTTGGTATTTCGAGATCTGGATCGCCTTCTTGAATGGGATGAATGTCTGCTTGACCTCGACTGATTTTGACAATGTTCGGGGATGGATTCCAATGGATGTGATTTGCCGTTATTATCTTGTATTTGGTTGAATACACTCCAATTTTCACCAGATCTGGGGGATCTTGCCGGTGTGAAAGATGCAGCATCGACATCATCCCTTTGTACTTGCTTCCCTTTGTCCAATTGCTTTTGCAAGTTTTTGTTGCGTTCCTTCTCTCTTATGAACTTTTGATACATCATTTCTAACGTAACGTAATCATCATTTACCACCAAATTTTCTGGATCTACTTCGTTTGCATTTGTAGCATCTAGATCTTAAAAGTGAGTAACTAGAGCCTGAGGTGTTGGCGGACGTCTAGATCTGGGTTGTCATGGCACTTGCAGCTGTGAAGGCTGATCTTGTAGATCTGTTGCAGCAGGTTGATCTATCACTTCCTGATTAGTTAGAACTTCCGGATTTTCTTATTGTTGTTGTTGTGTTCTTGCATTCTTGTTCACCTGGGACCTTGTAGTTTTTGCTATTAATAGTGCTTGGAAGAAAGAACGTGGAAGAAGGTTCGTTGGTAAGAACCACATACGACGCCAATTATGTTTGGGTAAAAACTTACCCAAACACACTAACGATCTTGTTAAGGAGATTGTTGAATGTAGAATTGTTGAGATTATACCATCAATGGCTGCCTACATATCCAAATCGCTTTCTGGAATCAAGTCTCTTCTTGAATGTAGTTCTTTGTTGAAATGATTATTGGATATTTATAGGAAAATGAATATGTTAAGCTTCTTATTGCCTAAGATGTCATTTCCTTATTTGATGAGATATTTCCCTCTTTGTACAAAAATCTTTCCAAAAGCTTTATATGGAAAAAAATCTCTTGACATATCTTCGGACCTGCTATATATAACTTGGGTGCTACATTATTGGGTAGTGTCATTGCTCCACTAGTGGGCACGCCAGAATGGAACACTAGTAGGCAAGCGGGAATGACACAGTAGCGAGCAAGCAAGTACGCCACATTAGTGAGCGGCTCTTATAGTAGTACCCAATGATAGTCGTTCGTAGGGGTATGAGTACAATGGTACATACAGGTATATTGAAAACATGGTGTATTGGTAGATTATAAGGTGCTAGCACGCAGTGTATTGAAAACCGTGCGGTTTATCGAACACCGTTTGAGTTTGGGCTTAAATGGTGCGTTGTTCAAAACGCAGCGTGGGCTTTTTCGCGCGGTATATCTAAAACAACGATATTTGATGTCGAAATTTTTATGTCTTGACTGAAAATGTTTGGTGTTTATTTGGTTTGGTTTGTTTGTTTAAAATATTTAGTGTTTTTCAAGTCTCACCATTAAAGATGTTTTAACTGAACTAAGTTAACACACAACCTGACACCAGCAGTAGGGTTCGTTAAAAATTATTGACACTTTGATATAAAATCATCCATGTTCAGTTTGATTTCCATTTCCTGTACTTCAATTTATCTAGCTTATCAGGTAGCTAAATTGGATGACCAGGACCTGGTTTTAAGGCTTAACCCAACCAATCTTCTACTTATTCACAAAATATTTCCCTCCTAAGAAGATACGGCATTACGGCATACTTATACATTTAGTTCGTGATTTCAATCAAAATCTCATAATTCCATCGAATATTTTAGAATTTTGAAAAAATTGAAACTGGTCGAAATAAAAATATAGAGTCGGGATTTCAAAATATAGGTTTTGAAACTGTTGAAACTCTGAAATCCCAACTACAGTTATACCCAGTGTTCACAATTCCGAACGTAATATCAGAATTCCGCTAGATATTTCAATTTTAAAAAATTATAAATAAATAAACAATAAAGGTTGATATATTGATGATTCCGAAATTAATCGAAATCAAAACAAAATTATAACATGGGTTGAAATATTATAATTTTCCAGATTTTCGGAATTCCAAAATCTCCTATGGTTATACCACAGGAATATACTCCTTCGACGAATGACCGAGTGTTTGAACTACGGTAAAATAGCCAAGGTTAGTCTAAGAAAAGGGAGCAGGGCAAGTTTTTTTTTTGGATAGTAAACAGGAAGTTATTCTCTGCATGTGTTTTCTAAACAATTTTTCTAGTTTTCTTTTTCTATGTATGTGTTTTCTAAACAATTTTTCTGGTTTTCTTTTGTATTTTTATTCTCTACGAGACATATACTATAGAATTGGAAGAAAAACTTGCAAAGCTTATAGAGCATAATGAAAAATTATAGAAAATCGAAACAGGAGTATTGGAAGATACACATTATCTAAACCATCGTCCTCTCTCACTCTTAAAAATAAGTTAGTATTTGACCAAGATAATAATATCATCGTTAGGATATGGTCATTATTGTAAATTAGATATTAGAATTAAGTCCTACTTGTAAGTACGTGTGACACACGTTCAAGGGCATTCTGGCCATTTCAAAAGAACAAATAACATGACCACAGTGAATTGACTGACGGTCAAGTAACAGAAATAAGACCAAAAACTAATATTTCAATATTTATTGACCAAAGTCTAATTACCATAGTAATAGTAAGGACCAATGTCTAAAAAACCCGCAATAAAACTATAAGGGTACTTAGCCAAGGTTCAGTCTAAGAGCATTTCCAATGTAAGTCACTTATATTCACCTCTACATAGACTCAATTTCTCCTATTTTCCACCGTTTTGGTGAAAAGCAAAGTGAGACTGCCCAATGCAAATGTGACTATTATTTTCGGACGGACATCCGTCTGAAGTTAAAAAAAAAAAATCGAAAAAACACGCGAGACGGGATAAAACATTTCGTCCGTAAAAAAAAAACCGAAAAAATTTAAAAAAACACACGAGACGGAATAAAACATCCCGTCCGTAAGTTCCCAATTCAGCTACTATCTCGGTCGCAAGTTTCACTCTCGTTTTGACATAGTCACCCTTTGGGCAATAGTTTTTTTAGCATTTGGAAGTAATGCAAGAATTTTTTAGCATTTGGAGATGAAAATTCTCAATTTCCCCTCATATTAACTTGCATTGGGAATGATCTAAGAAAAGGGAGCATCCACTTATTCTTTTTTTTAGACAGTAAACAGACAGTTATTCTCTGGGTACATAAATCTTACTTTTTGGCAGACAAAAGATATGTTCTCCTTCCATAAACCCTATTCTCAATCCCACGCCTCCTACAGCACTACCCAAAAACCTCCTCGAGATATGTATTCACAAGGACCGAGGAACATCCCAAAGATCTCACTTACAACCATCAACCATGCATGCATACATCTCAGAATCACGGTGTGATCCTTGCTAGTTGCAAGTTGCAACACACGAGAGAGAGAAAGTGGGCAAGGATTGCGTGACATTGTGGAACGTGCAATCAAACATTCAAACTGACTACACTTGTGAAAGAGAAAGCGAAGTGGTGTAGTACTGTAGTGGATGAACTATTAAGCAGTTGAGATTCGGTAACGCATATGCAACAAAAACGAACAATCTTGTCACGCCTTTAAAGCTAAAAAATCCAACAGTTTTTAGTTTCTATGTCTTTCTTCTCACAGTTAAGTTGCAGAACCTATATGGCTATATCTACAAATCTAGAACCTAAAATAAAGACAAGAAACAAAAACAGCCCCCCAAAGGCCAAACTATACAGGCAACAGTTACTGCATACATGTTAGAACTTAGAACAACTCAACTTTAATGGAAAGCCAAAAAAAAACAGAAAACATTCCACAAACATAATCAAGAAATTAATATATATATATATATATATATATATATATATATATATATATATATATATATAACCCTCTTCTTTACGAGTATACAAAAGTACCCACATCACATTAAAACTTTCATTGCAAATTGCAACATACCCCAAGATAAAGATACAAAAAATGTAAGATAAAATAACATAAAGTTTCAATGCTGTTAGTAGACAAAGAGGTCAAAAGGATAAAGGAATTATGAATGTTTCATAGTGGTCAAGTCAACAAACTAAAGGTATTTAGCACTTACAAAAAAGATGGTGGAGAAGAAGATGTTGTAGCAGTAGTAGAAGGTGGTGGACCATAACCTTGTAAATGATCAGTCCAGTGTGTTGGATTCAAAGAAACAGTAGTACTAGGTGTAGTAGTACTAGTCGTATTGATAGTGGTAGCGTTGGTATTGCTACTGGTATTGCTGCTCCAATAACTTGATTCTGAAGTTATAGGAGGTGTGGTAGTGTTGAAATTTTGAGACCAGTCTTGATGTGAAGTTGATGGCCTATTTGGTTGAATAACTTTTTCTTCTAAACCACTTGAAGTACTACTAATTCCCAAGTTGAAATCATGTTGATGTAGATGAAGATGTGATTGCTGTTGTTGCTGCTGTACTTGTTGCTCATGATGATGTTGTTGTTGTTGTGCATGATGTTGCATTTGCTGTGTCTGAAATGGTAGATGACCAAATCCTTGCAACAAGGCTAAATTAGAAGCAGCCCCGAATTCTTCACCAACATTAATTTGAGGTTGCTGGTTAAAAGATTGAAAAGTTGCTAATGAGGGAAAGAAACCACCACCATGATAATACATAGAAGGCGTAACTGCTGCAATTGGAAGCATTGGAGAAGATTGTACACCCTCAATTCCTTTACTACTTCTGAAAGGAACAGCTGAAGTTGTTGATGGATTTGAGTTTTGAACATTTTGTTGTGGTAAAGATGATGAAGTAGTATTGAGATTATCAGGCGAAGATGATCGCTTTAATCGCTTGCCTTTACGACATCCACCACCCACAGGAACATTCCTTAATGTTCCTCCTTGTGTCCAATACCTTCTACAAGTTTTACAGAAATAACGAGGCTGTGAAAGACTATAGTTGTTGTAGTAACAAAATTTTGTATTGAGTGAATCACAACGAGGACACTTTTGTGGTTGTTGTGGTGGTGGTGGGTGTTCTTGCTTATTTGTTCCTCTCATCTCTACTCCTCTTCCCCCTCCTCCAACCCCTCTGTCTTGCTCCATCTTTTTACATGCAGTTTTTCTGGATGGGTTTCAAAGTTTGAAGAAATGAGTAGTGTAAGACTGCAAGCAACGTGTTGGTTTATGGGTTTGAGAATCTATTGACAGAAGTAAAAAACTAAGTGCTGTTTATTTCTAGCTAAATAAAGATTCCCCAAAGACTTGTCAACATGATAAAGAGAAGATATAAAGGAACGGAACTTATCTGAAATATCTATGTGAAATCTAACAAAATCTGTTATCAAAAGATCTTCAATTCCCTTTGAAGTAAGAAATGAGTACTTCCTTGTTTTTTTCCTTAAACTTGAACTGAACAAGTACTACTTGGTGCTGCAACCCTTAAAAAATGAGTATACTTGAAGAACAAATTTGGAAAAAATGAAATAAAAATGGCAAAAAAAACAGGATGGAGATCGATCGGTGAGGAAGATCTAGGAAGAGTATAGTATAGGGGATGGACCAGGGGTTGAACCCAGAGGCGGCGGAAACGCGAGCCACACTACCCACTAATAGGACATCGTGGCGGTTGAGAATAGGTGGCTGTGTCAGGTTACAGGACCTCACCACTACTTTCTTGAGCCTGCTTTTTTTTTTTTCTCTCTCTTCACTCTTCTCTCTCACTTATTATTACCTCCACTTTATTTTCTTCATGAACATTGTGAAATGTTGTTTTCCACCAAAGATGCTTATATGCAAGACCTTTTAGAGAGTTGCATTGTTGCAACAGCTGGTTTTATGTTGCATAATTGTTAGTTCACTCTGTCTAGCTCGCCTGAGATCGTTTACACACTTCATAAAACCAGAAAGCGCCAGCAGGACGGATTACGGATAATTGATGGGCTCTCTCATATACAAATTTTGAAATGCTGCATTTTAATGCAAATAATGTCTCAAAAATTCGAAAGAAATATAAATTGTAAGTAATATATGTGCACAATTGATATGTGAAATATTAGGGGTGGAATTCGGACGGGTTGGATCGGGTTGAGGCTTAATCCGAGTCCAATTCGAATTTCAAATGTTTCAATCCGAGTCCAGAACCAAACAAATTTTCAATCCAAGCCCAATTCGAATTGGTCAAGTTTTTCAGATTTCAATGTTAAACAGTGAAAAACTCAGTACTTTTTCACTGTTAAATAAATATAAATAAATTAAGAGATAAATAACAATGAAATTTAATATTCTAATTAAATTAAAGAAATTTAATTATTTGAAAGAGAAACTAACCTGATTGATTCAATTTTTTTTTCTTAAATTGATATTCTCAAATTTATTTTTGACAATAATAAATCTTTATAAGGATATAATATAACAGAATAGAAAGAATGAAATATATAAGTACATATATGTAGACGGGCTTGAATTTTTCGGTTATTTGATATTTTAATCCTAGCCCAATCCGAAATTGAGTCTGATTTTGATTTTACAAGACCAAATCCGAACCACGGATATGAAAAGTTAGTCCAGGACCACCAAAATCGGATTTTAATTTATTAGGCTTGAGCTAACCGAACCCAAATTCCACCCTTAAAAATATCAGCAAATAATAATAATAATTGAAATGCTGTATCACACGGCATTATAACACTAAATTGTAATGGAGCAACTCTTTAAAGTTGGTTGCTTTTTAGCAGTTGTATTGGTAATAAGGTTGTTATTAGCAGACAATCAGGAAATGAAATTTTTTGGCTTTCAAATCAAGTCAAATCTACAGATGGCATTCTGTTGGCGTATAATGCATGGAACTTGCTGAATGAGATTGTTAGCATTTGGTGTTTAGTAAGTGGGGGGTGATGAGGCACGTGATCCAAGCCACGCAACGGAACAAAGGGGGTGTGGGGAGCAGAAAGAAGGTGACGATGGTGTCCGTTAAGGGTAGCGCAACTGCTCCACGCTTCCCATACCAAATAACCAAAAGGACAAAAGCTAGAAATGCAGCATGTTGTTAGTGGGACAGAAATATGATGATATAGGTGTGTGTATGTTGTAGTTGGACTGTTTCTTAATGCCACTGAAGGCTCCATCAGCCTTATTAGTTTGCCGTGCATATTTGTTCTTCAAAAAATTGGTATTGGGAGGTTGAGTTTGGGTTAAGCTGATGTTTGAGCTGTTGGGATGGCAACTTGGTACGACAAAGTGGGTTGGAGATGACAACTTGTTACCGAGCAAGTGAAGCTATTTCGGTATCTTGTTACTGAATTTGAGAAACAACCTCACTAATGGTTTTTTTGGGTATCTCAGTGCTGAAAAAAGTATGACATCTCTTATCCCAGTGCCCAATGTAGTCTGAAATTTTAGCAGCCATATGTCGAAATGAATCAAAATTTTGTATTTCACCGAAATTTCAGCTACACTATAAAAACAATATTAGGATTTTAACCCATGAATAGGAGAGATTTGTAAGCTCTTCTAAAATGGGACTATTTGAAGCTTTTTATTTGGTTGTGGATTAGGCGTAAGCCGAATCACGTAAATTTTTGTGTCTCTACTATTTAGTTGGTTATTTTATGCATAGTTTATACTTTGTTTGTTTGTAATTCATCACCCTTCTCAAGTTGTTATTGTCGTTTGTTTTTGTTATCGCTTCCGTTGCACAACATTATCCAAGCCCAATCCGAGTTTGTAAGCAATCGAAAGTCCAATTGAACCGAACGTTTGGGCTTAAATTTGTTTCAACTTCCATCAGCCTTGGTATTACAGGAATCACATCCTCATTATTTATCGTGCCTAAAAATTGGTATTAGCTGCTCATACAGTTACCCTAAAATCTTAATTCCTAAACTGGCTTCTAATAAAGTAAAAATAACGACCACTACCACCACCACTACTGCTACTGCTACTACTACCTCAAAGTGTCAACAATTTTCTTCAAGTGAATATTGAGGGATTTCATGATTATTATGTCAAGGGTCTAGCTAGTGTTGTTCCTGTTGGGTGTCCCTCACCATGTAAGAAGAATAGCAAAGTTCAGGTTTTTTGTTGTTGAATCGAGATGAATCGAAATTTCGTGGCTCACTGAAATTTTAGCACACTATATATAAGAAGTTAGCGTTTTAACCCAAAACAAGAGATAGAGAAAACCAATTTTGAAAGCTACCAAAATTGAGAGGAAACCATTACAAAGAAATAAGTTTGTAAAAAGAGAGATACAACAAGAGAGATCTAGTAATTGTTGGAGAGTTTTGAGATGAGTAATTGTAATCACCATTCCCAATCTTATAAATAATTTGCTCTTGTGGAAGTAGAAATTATTGGCCGAACTACGCTACATCTTGTGTTATATTTTTACTATATATTGTTATTGCTTGATGTGGTTGTTGATTCCATATCTTAGGTTTGTGGTTGTTGGTTGTAGTGAAAGCTTAGATTTGATTAGAGTTTGGAGTGTCCATATAAAAACTATCTTAGCGGGGATCGATTGGTATTGTTTTCCCCAACAAGTGGTATCAGAGCCGTGATTATTCCAAATCTTGCTCGAAAGGTGCTTAATTAAATTCCTAAAAGGAGGTTTTAGTTGAAATAGTTTGTTGAGATGGATTATTCTATAAACACTCGCATGACTAGTCTAAATAGAAATAACTACACCATTTGGAAAACCAAGATGGAAGACTTCTTTTATTACAAAGACTTAGTACAACCCATTGATCATGGCGGAGTAAAACCGGATGCAATATCCTTGGCCAAGTGGAGCAAGCTTGATAAAAAAGTGATTGGGTACATTCGACAGTGGATTGATGATAGTGTATTCCACCATGTATCTCAAGAGACTATCGTTTTTCACTTGTGGAAGAAACTCAAAGACCTCAGTGAGAGGAAGTCTGCCGAAAACAAAGTGTTACTCATTAAAAAGTTTGCTAACTCAAAGTACAAAGAAGGTTATTCAATTTCTGAGCATCTTAATGAAGTAAAGAATACCATCAATTAGTTGCATTTGATGAAAATTTATATAGGTGACAAAGTTAAGGCTTTGTTAATATTAAACTCTCTACCCGATAGTTGGGAGACTTTGGTAGTTTCTCTTGGCGGAGCCGCTAAGGATGGAATCGTTTCAATAGAAATAGTTACCAGTGTATTGTTAAATGAGGAGACAAGAAGGGGTTCACGGAGTAACTCCTCTCACTCAGAGATCTTTGTCACAGAAAAGTAGAAGAAAGGTAAGAGTAGAAAATCATCTCATTCTAGGGGTGATGACAGAAACAAAGCTAGGGGTGAATCTAGAACTCCTAAGAAAAAGAGACAATGTTACTACTGTGCCACCAAAGGTCACTTCAAGTATGCGTGTAGAGCACTAAAGAAGGATGAAAAGAATAATTGTGTACACGAAAACATGGTAAAGAGAAATGGAAGCACAAGCCGAGATACTACCACAGTAGTTTCAGACGATAATCTATTGGGAATTGTGTCAGCTTGTGGTGAGTATTGTGTTAGTACCTCATGTCAGTATACAGAGTGGGTGGTAGATACCGGAGCATCTTATCACGTCACACCACATAGGACTTTCTTCACTAACTACAATTGTGGTGATTTTGGTGAGATGGAGATGGGTAACAGTGGAGTCTCAAGGATTATAGGGATTGGTGATGTTCATGTGGAAACTAGTGCCGGTTACAACTTGACACTCAAGGATGTAAGACATATCCCATATATTCGACTAAGATTAATTTTTGCTGGGAAGTTAGATGATGATGGTTTCCAGATCTCATTTGGTAATGGGATGGAAACTAAGCAAAGGTTCCTTTGTGGTAGCCAAAGGGAAGAAATGTTCTTCGCTTTACAAGACACAAGCTAAACAGAGTTAAATACGGCACAAGAAGAAGCTTCCACCCATCTATGGCATAAGAGTTTGTGTCATATAGGCGAGAAAGGCATGGAAGTTCTTGCCAAGCAAAAGGTGTTGTCAAACATCAAAGGTACGCATTTGAATAGATGCACTCATTGTTTGGTTGGAAAACAACATAGAGTATCTTTCCAAAGATCCCCCTCTTACCGCAAGGAGGATGTTCTTGAGTTAGTACTCTCGAATTTATGTGGTCCCATGAAAGTGAAGTCCCGCGAGGGAGCTTTATACTTCTTGACTTTCATTGATGGTGCTTGAAGAAAGGTATGGGCATATGGTTTGAAGACCAAGGATGAGGTTTTTAGTGTGTTTAAGACTTTCCATAGCATGGTAGAAAGAGAGATCGTGAAGCCTTTGAAGTGTATCCATTCAAATAATGAGGGAGAGTATATTGGGCCGTATGAAGAGCTCTACAAGAGTCATGTGATTTGTCATGAGTAGACAATCCCCAAAACACTACAACACAATGGTATACCCGAGAGGATGAATCATATAATTGTAGAGAGGATGAGATGCATATTGTCTCATTCCAAGTTACCAAAGAGTTATTGGGTAGAAGCAATGCGGACAATTGTACATGTGGTCAACCTATCGCCTTCGAAACCTCTATGAATAGTGATTATCCAGAGAGAATATGGCAACAGAGATATTGATTATGGATACTTTAGGATATTTGGGTGTAGAGAATTTGTTCATATTCCCAAGGATGAGAGGCCTAAGCTTAATTACAAAGCCAAGCAATGCATTTTTCTTGGTTATAGGGATGAAAAGTTTGGTTATAACCTTTATGATCCGATTAACAATAAAGTAATCCAAAGTTGAGATGTTGTGTTCTTAGAAGATCAGACAATAGAAGACTTTGAGAATGGGGATAAGCTAGAAGCTTTTGTTGATGACCTCGTTGACTTAGAATCGGAAGTTCCGACAGTGGAACAAGCGGCAGATGACATTGAGAATGAAGAGAACCATGAGTTTGAGGCTCATGATGATGATCCTATTATTCATGATGGGATTGAACCTATTAAGATAGAAGATGCAGAAGATGTGCATGAACCACCACCTGAACAAGTAGAAGTGCATCCTCCTAAGCCACAAGAAGATGAGGTGAGGAGATCCGAGAGAGAAAGACAAGTTTCAACCAGGTACCCACTATATTCGTATATATTATTATCCGATGGTGGAGAATCTATGTACTATCCAGAGGTTCTTGAATGTACAGAAGGAGAGAAATGATTGAAGGTCATACAAGATGAGATGAGTTCTTTACATAAGAATCACACCTATGACTTAGTTAAGAAACCGAAAGGAAGAAAAGTTCTCAAGAACAAGTGGGTGTTCAAAGTCAAGCATGAAGAGAGTTATCCACATCCAAGGCACAAAACTCACCTTGTTGTGAAGGGATTCGGTCAGAGGAAAATTATTGCTTTTGATGAAATTTTCTCTCCGATGGTTAAGAGGACTTCTATCAGGATGGTATTGGGTTTGGCCGCAAGTATGAACCTTCAACAACTAGATGTCAAGATAGCTTCTCTTCATGGTAATCTTGAGGAAGATGTCGACATGGACAAGCCAGAGGGTTTTGAGGTTAAAGGCAATAAACATTTAGTATGCAAACTGATATTGCTCTTTTTACTACGTTAGAGATTTACTCTCTAATTTGGTGAAAAATACGAATTCAAAGATTTCCTTACTCACGATCTTCGTGTTCGTAAAGTTGAAGTAAGGATTTGAACCAACCTAAAGTCTAGGACAACTATAACTTGGTTTTTAATCTTAGGGAACTAGCGAGTAAGTTTAATACTAATACTAGGTTTATTTCCTACACAAACATTAAGATTCAAAATCATGCAACTAAGACACAATACAATTTACTAAAGAAAAGGTGGAGAGCTAATCTTCCTGATGTGAAGATAACTTTTGTTGTTGATTTTAATAAATTCATTTTATTCTTCCTAGACTCATAGACAAGTCCTAATAGAAGAAAACTTGATCCCTAACATGTATGGCTCATCTCTAAGCTCATACATTTTAGCAAGTGGAACCAAGCAATGACTTATCTCTAAGCTCATCACTTTGATTCCTAACTAGACACTACACCAACTATCATTTTGGGATAGGATGTAGGTGTAGTTGTTCTTCCTAACCAACTTACCAAACCAACAACAAATATTTTCTCTCATATGAGTTGGATTAACTCCCCAAAAGGGAAGTTAGCTACTGATCCTTGGGATAAAGGATTACAAGTTAAAAGTACAAAAAGAGAGAGAAAAAGGAAGAAGAAGACTAACTATCTAAACTTATTTGCTTTCTATTTATTTTTTAGAAGAAAACCAAAGTTTCCTCCATTAAAACTTGTAACGCCCGTATTTTTAAAAGACATATTTAATTATTTATTAATTAATTTAATTAATTATTTTCAAAATTACCAGACTTCGGGATACGTGGGCTGGTTTTGGGCCCGAAGTCCGCTTGGGCTTGGGTTTTGGACCCAAGTATATAAAAACATTTTTCTAGAAAATAGGGTTCCCCGGAGAATAAAATATATTAAAAAATGGAGGCAAAGATGAAAGGGATTTACGGAGGGTGGAGCCTCAAGAAATTAGTGGAGTATAGGACACTGTGAGTAGAGTTAACTCTCACCACTACTAGAACTATGATTTTTTATCTCTTTAGAATTTACTGAATTCTTGTCTATATAAACCGATATTAAGCGTGTAGTTAGATTTTTTCCTCGAAACTTCGAAAGTACTGCTCATGCATGAATCCTTTCATCAAAGTTTTCTTCCCGCTAGATTTCTTTGGTTTAGTTCTGTTTTTCGTGTTGTTATTTTTCTTATAAATGGAAAAGCTCGTTGAAACTGTTGGAGTGCTCGAACTCGAGGTCGGCATGGCGTTAGTGGAAGCTTAGAAGCAAGCCGTTGATGGAGGCCCAAGTAAAATCGCCGGTTTAAAATCGTCGATAACAGTTTATACAACCGCATTGTTGGTTTTCGCTTTTTATCCAAGTGTTGGGGTATTTGTTGGTTGAAATCGGTGTGTTTGAGGTTGGAATGGTGCGGTCGAACAAATGGCGTTAATGGCGGCTCAAAACACCTCTGTAAAAAAATGGGTTGAACCGTTAGTTGGTTGATTTCGTTGGTTGATGGGCGATTGGTTGTAATGGGGTGGTGTAGTGTGTGAGGGCTTAGGGCGACGGGGAGCTTAAAGCCATTAATGGCGGCGATAAAACTTTTTAGATCTAGTTTGGTGAGGTTTGGATTGTATGAGTTGGGGTTTTGCTTTAATTAATGTTGTTTGGTTTTGGATTTGGGTAAAAATCGGTTTGATGAAGTGAGGGTGGTGGCCCGATTTGGGGTGGTCGATTTTGGTGGTGGTGGTGGAGAGAATGGGTGAAGGAGATGACATCAGAGCTATGGTTGGGCCTTGGGCGAACCAACTAGCTACTTCTAGGCGATTCCTTTTGTTTTAGTTTTTGGGGCCTTGGTTATTTTGTTTGGGCCCGATCTTATTTTGTTTTAAGTGGGCCTACCACATCGGTTTTGTGTTGGACCAATTCTTTTTAGCCTTTGTTTTGTGGACCGGTTTATATTAAAGTTTTTGGGCGAATCCACTTAACCTGTTTTGGGCCGATTCAAGATAAGTTTTGGGCCGTTTCTAGTATTACTTGGGACCAGTCCATAGGACTTAAAATATATCCAATTGGGTCTTTCAATGTTTAGACTTTCGGGTTCTAAGGTTTGGGCTTGGCCAGTTGGGTCCGAACCATGACCTTGGTCACGAGCCCATGAGCTATGCACTTTGTCCTTAGCCATGAACCATGGCTATGACCCTGGACCTGTCAAACACGGAAACGATAGTTTGATTTTGACCAGGACAGTTTGACTTTGACCAGGATAGTTTGACTTTGACTAGGACAGTTTGACTTTGACCTTTGACCATGGACGATTGACTTTGACCTTTGACCATGGATGGTTGACTTTCACCTTTGACTTTGGCGATGACAGTTTGACCTTGACCATGAGGTGTTGACCTTTGACCGTTGACTTTGACTGTTGACCGTTGACTGTGGATGTTGACTTTTCCAGTTTTTCATATGTTTGTTTATATGGATATATATAGTAATAAAATACTGTCGGATATTGTATAACTTGGTTGGTAAATTATCTAATTTAGATTTGACGTGAGTAGTGTGTAAAGATATTGGGCTTTGATTGTGGGATCTGTGGATTGTTTAATTGTACTCACGCTTTATGTTGTATATTATATGGACATATGTAGTAATAAAATGCTGTGGAAGCTTATACAACTTTGGTTGTCATTATCTAATAAAAAGATTTGACATTGATATTGTGTATTTTTGACCGACGATATTGAGATGTTAGGAGATATTATATTCCTAATACGTTATAATAAAATGTATGCGATCGTTGAAATTGTGACATGATATAATATCTTTGGGATATTTATATTAATGCAATATCTTGGAGAAATGTATATACACTCCATTATTTTATATGTGAGATGCTAATATAGTATCGGTGAATATTTGCCCACGGGGAGTGTGGTGTAGTGCAATAAGATATTGCACGTGAAAGTATGAAATATGGTTATGAGATATATTGAGATATTTCTAGAGATTGTGGCTTAGTGCAATAAGGTAATTGACCGCGACGCGATATAATGGAATGTTTATGAGTCATTAATGTATGACACCGAATAAATTACAGAACGACTACCACAACTCATATAGATTTGCCTTGTGTGGGCTTATGTGATATGATTGACCCATGTGTTGGGTGGATATATAAGATGTGATTGACCCATGTGTTGGGCAATCGTGAGCGAATAGTGGCTTGATATATTCCGTTAAGCAAAATAGAACGATGATCGCATAATATTTTATGCCGAATAGTGGCGGTTAAGTTACATAGATTTGGCTTCCGTGTGAGGATTTACGGTGTCGCGCATCCCGCCGTGGTGGTTACGCACGGAGTAGCTCATTATGTAAGGGAGGCATGTGGATGTACATGTTCGGCGTTGGGTTCTGCGATTGTGGTAGCCAAAACTAGGTAAGACATAGATCTGACGTGATTTTAGGGACACACAAAGAAAGCCCGAAAATAATCTAATTATGGTAATATGTTGGTAAATGATATATCTCTAGATAGATGATTTGTATATGGTTGGCCATTTGTTTAGTTAGAACCTAAAACCTCGATGGAGGAACTACATGCCTTATTTATGATCTAATATGTTGTGTGGTTAGTGGGAAGTTAAAAGTTTTCGAGGAACTACCCTTTGCCTTAGTTATTGTACTTGAGTATGTTATATTAGTCGTTGAAAGTTAAAGGTTCTCGGTGGAGGAACTAACTGCCTTGTGGATTGTGTATATATATGTATAAGTATATTTATATTTTAGGGCTACTCACACCAAAGATTGTTTATAATCTTGACCGATTTGCATGTTTGCTTATCCGGGTGTGTTCATTCAATGAACCTAGTTGATAAGTTTTGACATTTAGTGTTGAAGAAGGTTGGCTCTTTGCTTGTGGTTTGCATTAAAAGCGTTACATCTCCTGATCGTTTTGTTTTTCCCTTGAGGTGATATAGCTTTTCAGTCTAGACAATGTTTTTGTATTCTCATTTGTATATTTTAATTAAAGAGTTATTGAAAAGAGATTTGTAACCTAATCTTAATTGGGAATTTTTGTAATGAAGAGGACTTATGTATAATTGAAATTTTATTGGTTTTAATTATCCATATTTTAAAAGCTGTTTATGGGTTTTTGGAAGTGGAGAGTGCGTCACACCTCGGAGATCGAAGAGTCGGGGACAAATAATGTTTTTCCGAATTCTGTCGAAATTCGGGGTGTGACAAAACTATTACAAGCTTTTCTTACCAAACTAAAAACTAAATAATAAAAATGACTAAGGAGCTAAAATAATATAAGGTAAGGAAAAGAAGTCAAGAGAGTAAATGGAGTGTCCCCCCCTTGTTTTGTTTTCTTCTCCATTTGAGAGAAATCTCATTTCCTCCCAAGTGAAACATCAAACCACATTTACTTCATTTTTATCCACCACATTAAAACAAAGTGACACCTTGCATTTTTTTTACTATTAACACCTAATATAATTAATTACATGCAAGGTGTCAACTTTGCACCAATAATTTGTCATTTTTGTCTTGACATGCTCCATGATTGATGACTCATCCAATCTTATGGGCCCGCATAGTGGGTCCTATGCGCGATCGATGGCGGTCCGGTCTTTGGGCAATTTTACAACTTCCCGCCTATCGCGTGTGTTCATCGCCCTGATTATCCGAAAGCAGCTCACTTGTCGATTCGAGTCCCGGTTCAAGAGGTAGGAACTTCCGGAGTTTGATGCTTAAAATATAAGTCGCTCCTCGTGGCTTTATCGCAGTTTAAATAATATTTCCATGTTTATCTGCGAATACTCGCAAAAAGTATGAAAACATATTTATTTCATGATTATTAAACACATAATTAACCAAATTTATATGTCTCAATGGGGTTTCATAATACACTTTTGGGTGTTTATCACACTACCCCCAAACAACACTTTGCTTGTCCTCAAGCAAAGAAGAGACATTAAAACAGATAACTGGCCAAAAATGTGTAGTCCTAACTAATTCTCGTTTCGCAGAGTGCGGTTGCATTGACCATATGCAACAAGGCCTTAAACCACTATGAATTCCCTAGTGGACTAGTTATAGCCTTGTGAGAGTTTTCCAGAGAAGATACTCACAAACTTCATTTATACTACAACGACTCAGTGATAGAAACTCGTTTCCTAAATTAATCTCAGATATCCATACATCTCCTTAGCAGGGAACGGGGATTGATTTATTTGAAACTCAAGTTAATATGTATTTAATAATTAAAACATCTACATATGATCATCCATGCAGTGAACTTTTCATTGAAATGGACTAGCAGGGTTGTTTCTGAATCCTTTGGAGAGTGTACCTAAATGGGTTCTCACAAATATTGTCAAAACAAAATTTCACTCAAAAATTTTCCACTTTCGAGGTTTTTGTTAACTCCAACTCCGGTGCGATGGGCACACGTTTTCTCACATTTCAATGAATGTTTTGTCGATCAATCATATCTACTACTTATTATCACACCACCCTACTCCTAATTGAGGTAGAGGTCTTTATTAGGTATTGTGGGGCTTAGGTGATAGTGTACAAGAAAATGAAAATGGATAATCAAAATTTACGAGTATGAGAGAATAGGGTCTTCATATATTTACACTAGAGAAATCCTTGTTTTCTTTCCTTCTTCTAACTGAGTTTTCCAACCTTGTTCTTAAGCCTCTAATGATTTTTTTTTTTTTTATCTAGATGGCTTAAGAACATGATTCTATTTTTCTTTCCTAAAGCAAGTAACTGACTTTTATTTGGGACAAGTCTTTCTCTTTATTCTTTCCACATTTCATCATATTTCTCATACTCATCACTTAGGTAGGTTCTTTTATTTGGTTTAATAGATGGGTAAGGAATATTTTTGGTGAAAGTGAAAGGTTTGATGAAAGGTTCAGTGGAGTGACTAGCGGTAAAATTTGTAGCAGGTAAGAATTTTTAGCTATGTCGATCCAAAGATGGCCTAAATTCTCTCATAGGGTTCGGGTGGTGATCAAGTAAGTAGATGCGTGATTTTCTCTAATTGGAAAAACTACTCCTCTGTGTCATCACACACAAATCACTCATGTTAAAGTTTTTGGTTAGATTCTCACAGGATTTATAGTTTAAGTAACTAACCGTTGGTTCCAGAAACTTACTACTATGTACAATCGATGATACTCAGTACATGAATGTTCATGAAAAGATGTATAAACTATTGCATACGTATTATCTTAAGTTTCTTAAAAACAAATCCTAATTCAGATACTAATGTGAGATTTCTAGACAATTTTCATTATTGAAGAGGAAACATGACTTTGTCACTAAGTACAATTATTAACATGAAAATAAAAATTATATACAGGTTACAATTTGCCTAATATTTGCTACAGGGTTAAAGCACCCCCAACAGAATGATGCTTAGTCCTCGAAGTATCAACAATTAAAGATAGAAAGTACTTGAGAACCGTGAGCAAAATTAGGGCTAGATTGCTGGAACAGAAAGGTTGGAGAACATAATATATTATTCAGAAAGAACAATAAAATTTTCAATAGCACACTAAACATAGCACACGAAATAATGAAAAACAATAGCATACGAAACATGAAAAACAATAGCACACCAAACATAAGGTTTAGCTAGATATATGTACAATGGCAAGCTCAAGTTTACCATCCAGCAGGATGTGAAGGTCTGGCGTCATCTTTAAGAAAATACATTTCCTTAGCATTGCGCCAAAAGATAATAGTCTGCCAAATTTTTGCCCATTCTTCGTCTCCAGATTTCCTCAAATGTTTCTTCATATTTTCATCCTTCGGGTAACAACGAACATGCCTCAGGTATCGAGCGGGACACTTCCATTGCCGAAACCTCAATGAACGAATGATTCTGTTTGCCGGGCACATAGAATCTACCTTGACCCAGTCATGAAAAGTAGCTGCAAACTATGAGAAATGTGTCTTCATGATTCGGCAAGCGGTGATCGGTAAAAGTATATACTGATCCTGAAAAGTGCGAGCTTGTTTCAGGTCGGAGATAACACAACCTAAGATGTTAAATAATGTATGACCTTGAGCCAGTGCACTAAATACGACGCAGGCAGCATCATTGGCAGTAGAAAAATGTTAATCTCCCATAATGTTCAGGAGTACAAATAACATCGCAGTCCCCATGTTTATGGTCACGCTTGCTAATGGAATGGTGATGTCGCGCCATGACACATGGCCATTTCCTTCTCGTTTAATCTCAAGACCATCACCATAAGAGTCGCGAAACGCTTGCCACTGAAAGGAACGGTAAGAATTATGATAGATGTAATGCCATGATGCAAGAGGTTCGTGGTATGGAAGATCCAAAGTTAGGGCAAGTTGTTGTTCAGAAAAGATGTGAGGTGTGTCACCAACTATGATTGTGAACCCGTGTAAGTAGAAACCATGTGCATGGTTGAATGCTGGCGTGTCTTCTATATTAACATAAAAGTATGCAGCCAAACTCGGATAATAAGTTTGGTCAGGTTGAAGAATTAGGGAAGACCACCCGATGTTTGTAATGTAGTCACGAAAAAGATGACCATAGGTATTGGAATCCATCATAGACTAAAAGGATTGCTTAGGAATGAGTTTGGGAGATACCATGTTTGATGAAGATGCAATAGTGGATGAAGTAAAGAAATAGGTAACGACAAAGGCAAACTGGATGGATAAATGAGTATGTAAGAAAATAGATCCTTCTGTAAGCACATGTTAAAATTATATTAGTCACAACGCAAATGATGACAATCTTATTAAACATTTCATACAAAAGAAGATACAAAGATAAGACAAAATTCATAATACGACGAAAAATGTAATAACATATACGATTATTTACTTAGTAATATTAGAAAATTATGGATTATTATGTTGATCTTGGAGTCGCGATATCGCGTCACCGCATCGCTTAGTTCTTCCATTTGTTGGCCGAAATGCGATCCGAATGTCCCTCTTGGGGCAGAGAGTGTAGTTTGATTTTCCATAAGGAGAGCGTGATTCTGCAAGGACTGAGAATGATTTTCCAAGATTTCCTCCTGTTCAACATCATGCTTTGCTTGACGTTCTTGGAAATCCTTAAGAGTTATAATGATGATATTCTGACGAGCGTATAGTTCCCGCATTCCTTGATGAAGAAATTGAATGCCTTCCATGGGATTAAAAAAATTTAGCATGGCATTTTCATCAAAGAAATGTTCAAGGTTTAAGCTTGGGTCGTTCTGTTCATCTGTCAGAGTATCAGGAATCCAAAAACCAATTGAGTAGTCTGTTTGGAGTACACTAATATGTGCTCTTTGAAGTGGTGTTTCTAGAGAAATTACTGGATAACCCCAACGCATCATAATTTGCATGACTAAAGTAGGTAGAGGTAGAGGTGCTGACTTTCTTTCCTGGTGATCACGTTCCAGAGGTGTTGGATTAGACAAAAATCATCTCTTTGATTCTGCAAAATCCAAAGCAGGTGGAGTTGAGTCTTTGTGACTTCTGATTGGTGAGATGTACCTATCACATTGTGTCCCAACCAGTGGAGCACAACTCGTTGATTCTGTTTCAAAGAGCGTTGAAGAACAACGTGATGTCTATTTCCCATTTCGCCATGAGATATGGTAGCTCTTAGTAAAGTTTTGACAGAATCAAATGATGACTCTGGAAAAAGGAACTCCTGGGTATTCATTGGTATTTAAAGTATGTCCAAGATAATTTCCCTAGTCAATTCCAATCGCCGTCCATAAGCATTGAAGTAGAATTTTCCATTCTCAGGTCCTATAAATTGGTAGAACATCAAAACTAATTCTCGAGAATAACAAAGTTCATTGAATGATATAGAAGAGGCCCATCCATCGACGATATTATTTTGGTGTCAAAATAAGGATAAACCGCCATCTTCCAAAACTTTTAGGTAGTCTTTTTCGGGCATTATTTTTCTTGGTTGATCCATTTCTTAGTATTACTGAGGGAAGGATAGTGAAAATTGTTTGAATGAGAATGGCTGAAAAAAGAGATTTATAGCCAATCTATGAGTCCGTACCAATATGGATTCCAAGTGTAGTTAATGACCCATGTGGTTATGAACAGCAACAATGGGGATCCATAGTAAGTCTTGTCATGTCAGATTTCCAAAAACAATTAATGAGATGGTTCAATGTTAGAAAATACGGAAGAAAGTTTCATTGGTAGTTAGACTTACACGTAATTTCAGAAATGATGATCATACCGCAGTAATAGAATATGGATAGAATAATCGAGCTGCATGTGTGACAAGTATTATGCGTACCTTGTAGCGTGTGTGATATTCTCTGAACACCATGAGTATCAATTAATTATTTTTGTGTTTTTTTTTTAGAGGAAAAGACAACTAATATACACAAATATTTAATACGAAACTTCTCCATTTAATATGTAACCCGTACAAATGTGTGAGAATTATTTAACACACCATACGAATATACAAAACGACAGACGGAAAGAGAGATGGTTACATAGATCTAGATGTGCTGGATCATGTTATGCATGAGTGACGCCAGAATAATAATAAACACCAAGTATCATGAATACGGTGATAGCCCATTCGTGTTGCTCCTTTTCCCATCGCTCGATTGGATTCATTATGATCAAGAAAATGAGAATTTGTGAAGAGGAATTTGTGAAGAGTGAGAGAAGGGGATGAGGGAAAATGGAAAAGTAGAGTTGTATTTATAATTAGATTTCTGACCGTTGGGCATCTGACCATTTGGATCAATCCGTTGGGTTCTAACCGTTGGGCTTTGAGAGTAGGCCCAATGCCTCAAGGAACAAACTACTATATTAGAAAGTACAATAATTGCATAACATAAATAATTTCTCATTCAAACGGTCTGGAGATACAAAATTATGAGAAATCAAACGATATATAATATTTTTATCACAAGAAAACTAAAAATGCAATTCATAAGGGAAATAAATGACATAGTCATTTCTAAACCAAGGGAAATAAACAACTACTGGGAATCCTCCGGTTAGCAGAAGATGAACCTGGTTTCTACTCGCGTCGTTACCCGAACGAACCCTCGGGCCGAAATGATTGGTCCGAATGTGGCCTATAGATCAGAAAGCAATTTATCTTGAATTGCCGCTAATTTGCCATCATCATTCTCTAAAACGGCCTTGGCGATTAAGATTTCTTTGGAAGTCATTTTGGGAAGTAAGCATCTCTTCCTCGATGAAGAAACATCCCGCACATACTAGTGTTCATGTGTCTCAAGGCTTCCATGGGAGTGTTGATTCGGCGATGGTAGCCTCATTAAAACAAATTTCAGTGGTGAAGGGGGAGGAGGAGGCACGCGTTATCACGCTTCAATATCATCTCTAGCTACTGGGTCCCAAAGGTCCCGTGATCACAAGTCTTGAAAATTCCAAAATTCTCGAAAAGACCTTGTTGGAATGAAAGGAGTAGCGGATCGAACCCTAAGTTAAGCATAAGCCGAAAGTAACAAGTACAAAGAAGAGGAGCCGACTGTTTGACGCGGTCATAAGAACATGGCCCAGGAAATGGACCATACAGAAAGTGTTCTTCTTCTCCTGGAGGATCCACAACAGGTGCAAGAATGTCTTGTTCACGTCAGACGTCTTTGAAGTTCCAATGACGTTGTACGCCAGCCATTGAGTGATGGCTAGTGGGTTTCGTTTGAGCGAGTGCTGGTACACGCAGTTCGAGCCATTATTGTACTCTCCTTCGAGAAGCGTGTCAAACATTAAGTCCCTCGTAGTCGGATACTTTGACAACAACAGGTCGGATTATCGAGTTTATTGAATCAGGTCAGATTCGATATTAACTCCAGCGTGAGTTCCCGTTCCAACCCATCCGCCGTAATCCAAAATTCATCACCCCGGAAACCTCCATTGTCGTAAAATTTCAACACCAAATCTTCGGAATAATCAGCTAGAATTCGATGCAAGAGATATTCCCACTCTCTACTAGCAATTTCCTCATCAAAAAATGGATGAAACATCCCGAAATTGTAGAGATTTTCAAAATTTCTCTCAACTGTGATTCTCCTTCATGTTGCCATATCAAGGTCTAGATGAATTTCTGAGGGTGGAAATTACTAGGAGTGATGGAGGAGATGGTGCTGGAGGAAGGGGGTTAGAATTGGTGGAGTTTAGCCAGCGTGCGCGGGTTGAATTCAGGTCTGTCTAGTCGCGTGCACGAGGTGAGTGTGAGGGAGACCAAGATCCGGATTTTGAGGGGGAAGAAATGTGAGGGATGGATGCGTGGGTGCCCTGCGTGTGGGTTTTTGTAAACGGGTCCGTGATTTTGGGTCAGGTCCAATTTTGGCCCAAACCCAAAATGAATTCCAGAAATTCCCTTTATGTCCCGAAATGTTCAAATTTCAAACGGAATTTCGATTCGCTTTAACTCCAAATTGAAATAATGATATATCAAAACGATCGGCATTAAAAATGCCATTCATTGAAATGACAAAATCACATTCAAACCTTTTTATTTATTTATTTATTTTATTTATTTTTATTTATTTTTTATTTTTATTTTTATTTATTTTAATTTTTATATACAAATGTACAAGTCGAAAAGGAACGTACAACAACACCGACAAATCAAAATAAAACAACACATCACAACAACTTAACTCGAGGCAACTTTCATGTCGGCTCGAGCTTAACCCAATCCAGCCGTGACCGTGGCTTAACCTTTATGTTTTGGGGCCTAGGGTTCAGACGATACCATCCCCCACCAATGTGCAATGGTCTAATAATAATATTACCCTTAGTACATATGGTATAGCCTCAAACCCCTTGATACTGATCACATAGAAAACCGATCGGGTTGGCCCGGTGGAATCCATTGCCCGCACGAACTAGGAAATGTCCGATATTACATATCACGACTTTTGGGCACCATGCTTGGTGCTAAGGGAAAAAAAAAAGGTATATACATGTTGAGTCTTTTACGCCGATCCTCAAGACGAATGTGAGTCTTTTAACGCCGATCCTCAAGACGAATCCCAACCTCGGGAACAACGGACGACGATGAAGTTTATCCCGGGCCGAGCTGGTCGATAATAATATACCTTATACCGCTCATCTCTGGATAGAAGATCAAGACCGGACAGAAAGGAGTTTGATAAATTCATACACCACCCCATCTTTTTAAGCCCATCGCTTTCGAGCAAAAAGTACTACTACCACCATTACCTATTCGAGATGGGTGAGATTTGCACCAAATGATGAGTTAGAGTTCGCGAGGAAGAGAATAGAAAAGGGAAGAGAAAGAAGGAGTTGAAATTTTTGGTACCCATTGTTTTCCGGAGGCACGCTTGCTTCGATTATCGAAGACATTTATACTTCAGTTAAAGTAGAGTTTTTGTGGACTATGGTTCCGGCCAAACCACACACCTAGGATTTTTTAGAAAAGAAAATAGAAGAGGGGGCCGACTACCCAAATGGCGTGCTTTTTCTCGTTTAAACATATGGAAAGAAGTACACCATCGAATCTATTAGTCTATGTAGACGGATCATTGAGAAGAGTCTCTTCGACATCCGAGAGCGCAACTCATGATAATGTTTAAAGCGCTGGCCATTTACTTGAAATTACCGTCATCATTTACGCTTTTCAAAGAAATAGCCCCATAAGGGGTGACAGAGACGGTGAAAGGACCGGATCATCGAAGTTTTTAATTTTCCGAAAAATGTGTAATCTTGAGTTGTACAACAAAACTTTTTGACCCACTTTGAAATCTTTTCTCAATATGTGCTTGTCATGCACTCTTTTCATGTTGGCTTTATAGGATTTCGAGAGATCATAGCATCAATCGAATTTCCTCAAGCTCATTTAATTAACCGCATTTTTTCTTCTACCGCCGTGTTAGTATTATAATTGAGGCTTTTGATGGCCCATAGAGCACGGGTGCTCAAGTTTAACCGCGTATGATGACAAGGTTTTCCAAAAACGAGGGCGATAAGGAGACATCCCTATAGGTGTCTTTAAAAGGTGTTCTCAGATGCCCACAAGGCATCGATAATCGTAGAGACCACGATTTTTCTAGATGGATTGACGGTTTTTCCAAAATGGATTTGATCTCTATTAGAGACTTCTACTTGACCAATCGGTTTGAGGATGATAATGAGTTGCCACTTTGTCGCGTGACTCCATATTTCTTTACTAAAGATTCAAAATTTTTATTGCGAAATGTTTTCCCCATCACTAATTATAGCTTTTGGAACACCAAATCGAGAAAAATATTTTTCTTTTACTTAACAAAACGACCGCTTTATGATCATTAGCATGACATGCCAATGCCTCAATCCATTTTGACACATAGTCAACTGCTACTAGTATGTATAGGAAGCCATGTGAATTTGGAAATGAACCTATGAAGTCGATGCCCCATACATCAAAGATTTCCACAATTAAAATGGGATTTAAGGGCATCATATTGAGTAATGCGTCCTAGTCGCTGGTAATTGCAGATGCTTTGCAATGCTCATGTGCATCTCTAAACAGTGTTTCGCCAATAGAATCCACATTGTAAGACATTGGCTGCAGCTTTCTTTACCACTAAAATGACCACCACAAGATTGTTCATGATGTAGGATAACACATCATTGTGTTCCCAAATCGGAATGCAACGGGCGGATTAGTTGGTCGGAACAATACTTGAAGAGGTAGGGATCATCCCATAAATAAAATTTCACGGGATAATAACTTTTTCCGGGGTCATTACTGAGACCAAGATGAAGGGACTTCTTCTTCGTAACTAAGTAATTTACTATGTCGGTACGAGGGACGAAAAAATAGAGTACAAGTGTTCATCCGAAAGGAATTACGTGATAGGTTCGCATCGATATCAACATCATTGACAAGTCGTGGATAAATGGTCCGCAACCACATTTTCGCAACCTTTTTTATCTCTAATTTCTAGAGTAAACTCTTGCAAAAGGAGAATCCATCGGATCAACCTTTGTTTTGCATCTTTTTTCGCTAATAGATAACGGCGCCGCATGGTCGATGTAGACAATAGTTGGAGAACCCACTAGGTAAGGACGAAACTTATCCAAAGCATATACAACGGCGAAACTCTTTCTCGGTGGTGGTATAGTTACGTTGAGCTTCATTAAGGGTTTTACTCGCGATAGTAAATTACAACCGGCTTATCTTCCTCGGCGCTGCCCCAAGAGTACAAATCAATAGTATAGTCGCGCAGCGTCACATTAATTCAAAAGGTTTAGACCAATCAATCAAGTGGTTGAATTATGGGAGCCGGTAGTTAATGTTTTTAAAATCTCAAAGGCTTGTTTGCAATTGAAACCGGTAAAAATGACATCTTTAAGCGGAGATTGGTTAAAGGTCGAGCAACCTTTGAGAAATCTTGAATAAATCTCCTATAGAAACCTGCGTGTCCTAAGAATCTTGCGAATGTCTCGAACTGATTTTGGTATAAGAAGTGAAGCAATTTTTTTCTATCTTAGCTTTGTCGACTTCGATTCGGCCCCTTTGAAACGATATGTTCTAAAACTATTCCTTTGGTAACCATGAAATGACATTTTTCCCAATTGAGAACAAGGTTTTTCTTTCACAACGCGTAAAGACTTTTCAAGATTTGATAGACAGCTATCGAAAAGAATCTCCATATATTGAGAAGTCGCCCATGAATACTTCCATAAACGCTCAACCATATCACTGAAAAATGTGAAGCATGCGTTGGAAAGTACCGTGTGCATTGCAAAGGCGAGGCATTCGCCTATATGCAAATGTACCAAATGGATAGTGAACGTGGTCTTTTCTTGATCGCCAGGTCTATGACTATCCGAAAAATAACCCGAATAACCATCAAGAAAAATAGTAATATGCATGACCGGCTAAAGCGAAAGCATCCGATCGATGAATGGAAGTGGAAAGTGATCCTTACAAGTGACGGCATTAAGTTTGCGATAGTCAATGCATATTAGCCATTTCACTAGGATACGATCTGAAATGCATTCATCTTTATCATTTCGCACAACCGTAATGCCAGATTTCTTGGAACAACGCGTATTGGACTCACCCAAACACTATTAGAGATAGGGTAAATAATACCGCGATCGAAAGTAATTTTAAAACTTCCTCTCGCACCACATCTTTCATGGTAGGGTTTAGTCGACGCCAAGGGTTCACGCCGACGTCTTAACATTTCTTCAAGGTGTATCGCGATGGGTGCACACAAGAGGTTCAATGCCTTAAATGTCATCGAGGGACCATCCAATAGCGAACGATGTTGTTGAATGACATTAATTAAACGAGCTTCCCTCGTCGATCGATTAATCAGAAGAACCGATAACCGGGTGACGACCATTTGGATCAAGTCAGACGATTTTAATTCGAAGGAAGAGGTTTTAAATCGAGGGGGTGAGTGGGTATTAAAGATTCTTGAGGAAAGTCATTATCCATGCAGAAACAGATTGATGTTCATCCAAGTTCTTGACATCATAGTCGTAGGTCAAATAATGGTATTGACTCTAATAACTCATTTACTTCCCATTGGTATAATCATCGCCCTCAAACTCGGATTCGCTAAAGGAAAGAAATTGGTATACTTCATCTTCTCGAAAAGAGTTTGTTAAATACTTCAGATAATGTCAACCAACCCCGCTTGACCTCACCATCAATGTCGCTTTTGGATTTGTTTTATCAACTTGAACACATTCACCTCGACCGATAGATTTCAAGGACATGGTCATTGAACCATCCCTACAGCTTAATAAAAGCATTAGCAGTTGCTAGAACGGATGTCCTAAGATGATAGGAATGGAATCACATGCAACTTCAGATCCAAAATAACAAAGTCTACAGGGTAGAAAAAGTCTTGACTTTTACAAAGGACGTTTTCCACAATTCCTTTTGGATACTTTATGGAACGATCGGCTAACCGTAGAGTCATGGTGGTAGGTTTGAGCTCATGAAGACCTAGTTGTTTAAATAAGTAATATGGAAGTAAGTTCACACTAGCTCCTAGGTTCAGAAGCCAAGAAGTGTGATATTTGTCACCTAAGGTACATGGAACCGCTGGTCTACCGGGCCTTGTATTTGACTATACCATTGTGTTCGTGATGGAGGGAAACCGCTCGGGTGAGGAACGCTTGTTGAGGAATATTAGTTCTCCTTTTTGTGGTGCACATATCTTTCAGAATTTTGCATAGTTTGGTAATAGCTTTAAGGCATCGAAAAAGGTAAGTTGATCATCAAATTTTGAAAAGTCTCTCGAATTTCCCAAAGAAAAATTCTCATCGTGTTTATTCTTTGCCAAAGCGTGTAGGAAACGGTGCCTTAGGACCGAATTTGGCAAAGGGTCTACTTGCTTGTTTCCTACATCTCGAGATGTTGACTTTGTTGGATCCGTGAATCCACCGTAGGTTCATTATTATCGGAAATAGATTCATTTGATTCTTTCCTGATTCTTTTTGGTTGATCATCCGCATACGTGATTTGATTGTCTACGCTTTTTCCGATCGTAGAGTAGTGATTGCATGCACCTCACCTTGGTTGGGGGTGCTTGTACTAGGTGCATTGGCGGTTCAAAGGTCGTGTTTGCCGTTTGCGGTTTAGAACTTTAGCAATGCTTGGCAGGAAAAACATTTTTCCTCGACTTTTTTCTTGCACCAATTGTTGAAGTGATTGTTGGATAGACGTTAAAATTTGGTGATTTGGTTCATGTAAGCTAAGAAAGTCTCGCTTGTCCCATCCGTAATGGGTGCAGGTTGCTAAGCTAAGAAAGTTCACGATTATCGCTTGTGAAGTTGTTGGATTATAGTTGGGATCCGGATTACCGGAACAAGGTTGGTTGGTTTGATAATTAGCATTGAATTATTTTGAAATTGACCTTGTTGGTATTGTTGATTATTTCCTTGGCGGTATGGAATAAAATTGTTGGTAGGTCAGACAAATTGAGGCACGGAGGGAGCCCCATTTGTTGGTTGGTAAGCGAGTGGATGTTGTCAAAGGTGCATTAGGAATGTTGAATGCACATGCCTCCTCCATTGTTGAAGAGGCATATAGCAAGACAATAAACATCGGGATGGTCGAGTTAGGACAAAGATAAGCCATTCTATTCATACAATTTTCACTATCCTTCCTCAATAATGGCTCAACCAAAAAAATAACGGAAAGAGAAAGACTACCGAAATCTTTGAAGAGGGCGGTTTTCTCCTTATTTTGACATTAATCGAAGTCGTTATGGTTTGGACGCCTCTTCTATATCATTCATCAGCCTAGTTATTCCCGAGAATTGGTTTGATGTTCTACCAATTTAGCGGTTATGAAGATGGAAGATTCTACTTCAATGCCTATGGACAACGTTTGGAATTGAATAAGGACATGATCTCGACATACTTCAAATCCCAATAAATAATAACCAGAGTCCCTTTTTCAAGAGTCATCATTTGATTCGCGAAAACTTCTTTGCGAGCTGCGATCTCATGGCGACGTCGAAAATACACATCACATTGTTCTTCAACGCTCTTTGAAACAGAATCAACGTGTTTGTGCTCCACTGGTTGGGACATAATAATGTGTTAGGTACATCACACCAATCTGAAGTCACAAAGCCACCGGCTTCACCTACTTTGGATTTTGCAAACTCGAAGAGATGACTTTTGTATGATCCAACACCTCGGAACGCGTAATCACCAAGAAAACAAGAAGGTCGGCAGCTCTACCCACTTTGGTTACGCAGATTATGATCGTTGGGGTTATCGATAATTTCTCCGAGAGACACCCCTTCAAAGAGCATATATAAAGGTCTTTCAAAACGGACTACTCTGTTGGTTTTGGACCCCTAATACTTTCGATAGATGAGAGAGAACACCCCAAGCTCAAATTGACCATTTATTTGATGAAAATGCCATGGTGAATATTATTAATCCTATGGGCGGCATTAAACTCCTTCATCGAGGGGTTTGAGGAACTACACGCTCGTCGGAATATCATCATCACAACTCTTGAGATTTCCAAGATCGTCAAGCAACTCATGATGTTGAGCAGGGAAGAGATCTTGGAAACTCATTCTCAATCCTTGCAAAATCACGCTCCTAATGGAAAATCAAACTGTACTCTCTCGCCCACCAAGGGGACATGGGGATGCATTTCGGTAACAAATAGAAGACCTAAACATGCGGTGCAAAATATGCATCTTCTAGATCAATATCGAGAATCCATGATATTACTTAGTCAATAAGTATATAATCATATATGTTATTACGTTTTTTCGTTTTGCATTACTATGTATTTTATCTTATCCTTTTTGTTTTATTTTGTATGAAATGCTTAGTAGGATTGTCATCATTTCTATTGTGACTAATATAATTTTAACATGTGCTCTGAGGAGGGTCTATTTTCTTACATACTCATTTTTCCATCCAGGTTCGTCGTACCTAGTTTATTACTTCATCCACTATGGCATCTTCATCAATCACACAGCATCTTCATCATCCATGGTCCTCCCAAAACTCATTCCCGATCAATCCTTTCAGTCTATGATGGATTCCAATGCCTATGGCCATCTCTTCCATGATTACATTACAAACATTGGGTGGTCCTCCCTAATTCTTCAACCTCGACCAAACTTATTCTCCTAGTTTGGCTGCATACTTTTATGCTAATATGGATGACACCAGCATTCAACCATGCGCATGGTTTCTACTTAGACGGATTCACAATCCGAAAGTTGGTGACACACCTCATATCTTTTCTTTTCGAACAACAACTTGCTCTAACTTTGGACCTTCCATATCACTTAACCTCGTGATCTTGGCAAGTACATCTTTCATAATTCTTACCATTCCTTTCAGTGGCAAGCGTTTGGCGACTCTTATGGTGATGGTCTTGAGATCAAACGAAGGAGATGGCCATGTACCATGTAGGCAACATCACCATTCCATTAGCAAGCATGACCATGAAACATGGGACCGCAATGTTATTTGTACTCTGAACATTATGGGGAGATTGGCATTTTCTACCGCCAATGAGGTCGCGCTATATGGTATTCGCACTAGCTCGGTCATGCTTTATTTAACATTTTAGGTTGTGTTGTCTCCAGCCTGAAACGAGCTCGCACTTTTCAGGATAAGTATATACTTTTACCAGTCACCGCTTGCCGAATCATGAAGACACATTTCCCACAGTTTGCAGCTACTTTTCATGACTGGGTCAAGGTGGATTCCATGTGCCCAGCAAACAGAATCATTCGCTCATTGAGGTTTCAATGGAAGCGTCCCGCTCGATACCTGAGGCATGTTCGATGTTACCCAAAGGACGAAAAGATGAAGACCAATTTGAGGGAATCCGGAGACAAAGAATGGGCAGAAATTTGGCAGACTATTATCTATTGGCGCGATGCTAAGGAAATGCATTTCCTTAAAGAGGACGCTAGACCTTCACGTCCTGCTGGATGGTAAACTTGAGTTTGCCATTGTACATATATCTAGCTAAACCTTTTGTTTGGTGTGCTATTGTTTTTCATGTTTCATATGCTGTGGTTTATTATATCGTGTGCTATGTTTAGTGTGCTATTGAACATTTTCTTGTTCTTTCTGAATAATATATTATGATCTCCAACCTCTCTGTTCCAGCAATCTAGCCCTAATTTTGCTCACGGTTCTCAGGTACTTTCTCTCTTTAATTATTGATCCTTCGAGGACTAAGCATCATTCTGTTTGGGGGTGCTTTAAACCTATAGCAAGAATTAGGCATCTTGTAGCCTATATATAGTTTTTATTTTCATATTAATAATTGTACTTAGTGACAAAGTCTTGTTTCCTTTTCAATGATGAAAATTGTCTAGAAATCTCACATTAGTATCCGAATTAGGATTTGTTTTAAGAAATTTTAGATAATACGCACATAATAGTTTTATACATCTTTTCATGAATATTCATGTAATCGAAAGTATCATTGATTGTACATAGCAAGTAAGTTTCGGAAACAACGGTTAGTTACTTAAACTATAAATCCCTGCGGAGAATCTAACCAAAAGCCTTGATATGAGTGATTTGTGTGTGATGACACGGATGAGTAGTTTTTCCGATTAGAGGAAATTACGATCTACTTACTTGATCACCACCCGAACCCTAGGAGAATTTAGGCCTTCTTTGGATCGACATAACTAAAAATTCTTACCTGTTACAAATATTACCGCTTAGTCACTCCATTTGAACCTTTCATCAAACCTTTCACTTTCACCACAAAAATTCCTTACCCATCTATTAAACCAAATAAAAGAACCTACCTAAGTGATGAGTATGAAATAGGATGAAATGTGGAAAGAATAAAGAGAAAGACTTGTCCCAAATATAAATTCAGTTACTTGCTTTCAAAAGGAAAATAGAATCATGTTCTTAAGCCTTATAAAAAAAAAAAAAAAAAAAAAAAAAATCTTAGTATCCAGAGGCTTAAGAACAAGGTTGGAAAAAAACTCGTTAGAAGAAGGAAAGGAAAAAAGGATTTCTCTAGTATAAATATATGAAGACCCTATTCTCTCATACTCGTAAATTTTGATTATCCATTTCCATTTTCTTGTACACTATCACCTAAGCCCCACAATACCTAATAAAGACCTCTAGCTCAATTAGGAGTAGGGTGGTGTGATAATAAGTAGTAGACCGTGATTGATCACATCGGCTCCTCTGACTGTCATTGAGATGTAAGGAAAACGTGTGCCCACCGCACAATCGGAGTTAACAAAACCCGAAAGTGGAAATTTTTTTGAGTGAATATGTGTTTCAACACATACACGTGAGAACCCATTTAGGTATGCTCTCCAAGGATCCGAAACAACCCTCGCTAGTATATTTCAATGAAAAGTTCACCGCATGAATAATCATATGTAGATGTTTTAATTATTGAATACATATTAACTTGAGTTTCAAAGAAATAAATCCTCGTTCCTCGCTAAGGAGATGTATGGATATCTCGAGATTAATTTAGGAAACAAGTTTCACATCATTTGAGCGTTGTAGTATAAATGAAGTTTGTGAGTATCTTTTTGGAAAACTATCACGAGGTTATAACTTCGTCCACTAGGGAATTCCTAGTGGTTTAAGGCCTTGTTGCATATGGTCAATGCAATCGCGATTGCTAAACGAGAATTAGTTTAGGACTACACATTTTTGGCCACTTATCTAAGTTAGTGTCTCTTCTTTGCTTCGAGGACAAGCAAAGTGTGTTTGGGGGTAGTGTGATAAGCACCCAAAAGTGTATTATGAAACCCCATTGAGACATATAAATTTGGTTCATTATGTGTTTAATAATCATGAAATAAATATGTTTTCCTACTTTTGCGGTATTTGCAAGAAACATGGAAATATTGGTTAAACCCCAAATAAAGCACGAGGAACGGCGATATATGAATTCTCCCAAATCCACGTTGAAGCATCAAACTTTCAAAGCTCCTATTTCTCTAACCGGGACTCGAACGCGACAAGAGAGAGCTGCTTTCGGACAATCGGGCGATGAACTCTACGATAGGCGGAAGTTGTAAACTGCCCAAAATACCGGGATCGCCATCGACTACACTACATGGACCCACTATAAGGGGCCACAAGATTGGATGAGTCATCAATCATGGAGCATGTCAAGACAAAGATAACAAATTATTGGTGCAAAGTTGACACCTTGCATGTAATAAATTAGATTAGGTGTTAATAGTGAAAAAAGGCAAGGTGTCACTTTGTTTTAATGTGGTAGATAAAAATGAATCAATGTGGTTTGATAATTCACGTGGGAGGAAATGAGATTTTCTCTCAAATGGAGAAGAAATTAGACAAAGGTGGGGATACTCCATTTACTCCCTTGACTTATTTTCCTCACATGGCATTATTTTAGTTCCTTAGTGAAAATGAGAAGGAAGTTTTATTTTATTTGCAAAAAGCTTGTAATAGTTTTAATGGAGGAACACTTGTTCTTCTAGTTCTTCTAGAAATATATAAGTGAGTTTGGTTGTGGATTTTCTCTCTCTCTCTCTCTTTTTCTTTTGAGTTTTTAGTAGTTCATAAGTCCTTGTCCCAAGGATCATGAGCTAACTTCCCTTTTGGGGAGTTAATCCAACTCATGTGAGGGAAAAACATTGGTTGTGAGTTTGGTAGGTTTTAGGATAAACAACTAACACTACATCCTATCCCAAAATGATAGTTGGTGTAGTGTCTAGTTAGAAATCAAACAATGAGCTTAGAGATAAGTCATTGTTTGTTTGGTTTCTTGCTAGCATGTATGAGCTCTTAAGTGAGCCATGCATGCTAGGGATCAATTATATTTTTCGTTAGGGACTTGTCTATGAGTTTAGGAAGAATAAAACCTATTTCAAATCAACACTAATGGTAGCTCACATGAGGAGGATTAACTCTCCAACTTCTCTTCCAAATTTCTATTTTAGTATCAAGTGCATGTTTTCAACTTAATGTTTTCTTAATGTTTAAGTAGGAATGATAAAAATCTAACATTTATAATAGACCCTTACTCCTTAGTTCCCTTTATTGTAACATCCAATTTGTAGTTGTTCTATACTTTAGGTAGTTGAATCCTTATTCTAACTCTACTCAACGAAGATCGCGAGTAAGGAACCTTGATTTCTTTTGCTTCAATTTAGAGAGTTCTAAACTCTAAGTGGTAAATAAAAAGTTTAATATCACTTGTTCTTAAGCCTCTGGATACTAAGGATTTTTATAGGCTTAAGAACATGATTCTATTTTCCTTTTTCTGAAGCAAGTAACTGAATTATATTTGGGACAAGTCTTTTCTTTATTCTTTCCACATTTCATCCTATTTTCATCATACTCATCACTTCACGTAGGTTCTTTTATTTGGTTTAATAGATGGGTAAGGAATTTTTGTGGTGAAAGTGAAAGGTTTGATGAAAGGTTCAATTGGAGTTGACTAGCGGTAATATTTGTAACAATGTAAGAATTTTTAGCTATGTCGATCCAAAGAAGGCCTAAATTCTCGCCTAGGGTTCGGGTGGTGATCAAGTAAGTAGATGTATAATTTCCTCTAATCGAAAACTACTCCTCCGCGGTCATCACACACAAATCACTCATATCAAGGCTTTTGGTTAGATTCTCACAGGATTTATAGTTTAAGTAACTAACCGTTGTTTTTAAACTTACTGCTATGTACAATCAATGATACTCAGTACATGAATATTCATGAAAAGATGTATAAACTATTGCGTACGTATTATCTAAAGTTTCTTAAAACAAATCCTAATTCGGATACTAATGTGAGATTTCTAGACAATTTTCATCATTGATAAGGAAACAAGACTTTGTCACTAAGTACAATTATTAATATGAAAATAAAACTATATATAGGCTACAAGATGCCTAATTCTTGCTATAGGTTTAAAGCACCCCAAACGTAATGATGCTTAGTCCTCGAAGGATCAATAATTAAAGAGAGAAAGTACCGAGACCGCGGAGCAAAATTGGGGCTAGATTGCCGAAAACGTAGAGGTTGGAGATCATAATATATTATTTAGAAAGAACAAGAAAATGTTCAATAGCACACTAAACATAGCACACGCATATAATAAACCACAAAGATAATAAACATGAAAAACAATATCACACCAAATAGAAGGTTTAGCTAGATATATGTACAATGGCAAACTCAAGTTTACCATCCAAATAGATGTGAAGGTCCAAGGCCCTCTTTAAGGAAATGCATTTCCTTAGCATCGCGCCAATAGATAATAGTCCGCCAAATTTCTACCCATTCCTTGTCTCCGAGAGTCTCAAATTGGTCTTCATCTTTTCGCCCTTTTGGGTAACATCGAACATGCCTCGTATCGACGGGACGCTTCCATTGCCGTAAACCTTAATGAGTTTAATGATTATGTTTGTTGGGCACATGAAATCCACCTTTACCCGCCATGAAAAGTAGCCGCAAACCGTGGGAAATGTGTCTTCATGATTCGGCAAGCGTGATCGATAAAAGTATATACTTATCCCAAAAAAGCGCGAGCTCGTTTCAGCCGAGACAACACAACCTAAAATGTTAAATAATGCATGACCCCTCGAAGCTAGTAATCAATACAACGCATAGCGACCTCATTGGCAAGAGAAAATGCCAATCTCCCATAATGTTTAGGAGTACAAATAACATGGAGTCCCCCATGTTCATGGTCATGCTTGCTAATGGAATGGTGATGTTGCGCCATGGCACATGGCCATCTCCTTCTCGTTTGATCTCAAGACCATCACCATAAGAGTCGCGAAACGCTTGCCACTGAAAGGAACGGTAAGAATTATGAAAGATGTACTGCCAAGATGCAGCAGGTTCGTGATATGGAAGGTCCAAAGTTAGAGCAAGTTGTTGTTCAGAAAAGATATGAGGTGTGTCACCAACTCGGATTGTGAATCCGTCTAAGTAGAAACCATGCGCATGGTTGAATGCTGGTGTGTCATCCATATTAGCATAAAAGTATGCAGCCAAACTAGGAGAATAAGTTTGGTCGTTGAAGAATTAGGGAAGACCACCCAATGTTTGTGATGTAATCATGGAAGAGATGGCCATAGGCATTGAATCCATCATAGATCGAAAGGATTGCTCAGAATGATTTTGGGAGGGACCATGGATGATGAAGATCGTGTTTGATGAAGATGCCATAGTGGATGAAGTAATAAACTAGGTAATGCAACCGGATGGAAAAATGAGTATGTAAGAAAATAGACCTCTCCCAGAAGACATGTTAAAATTATATTAGTCACAATGGAAATGATGACAATCCTACTAAGCATTTCATACAAAATAAAACAAAAAGATAAGATAAAATACATAGTACGACGGAAAAAACAATAATAACATATATGATTATATACTTATTGACTTAGTAATATCATGGATTCTCGATATTGATCTAGGAGATGCATATTTTGCACCGCATCGTTTAGGTCTTCTATTTGTTGGCCGAAATGCATCTGAATGTCCCCTATCGGCAGAGAGTACAGCTTTGATTTTCCATTAGAGCCTGCGTGATTTTGCAAGGATTGAGAATGAGTTTCCAAGATCTCTTCCTGCTCAACATCATGAGTTGCTTGACGATCTTGGAAACTCGAAGAGTTGTGATGATGATATTCGACGAGCGTGTAGTTCCCTCAAACCCCGATGAAGGAGTTTAATGCCGCCCATAGGATTAATAATATTCAAAGATGGCATTTTCATCAAATAAAATGGTCAATTTGAGCTTGGGGTGTTCTCGCTTCATCTATCGTGAGTATTAGGGGTCCAAAACCAAGAGAGTAGTCCGTTTGAAAGACCTTTATATATGCTCTTTGAAGGGGTGTCTCGAGAAATTATCGATAACCCTAACGCATCATAATCTGGCGAACCAAAGTGGGTAGAGCTGCCGACCTTCTTGTTTTCTTGGTGATTACGCTCCGCAGGTGTTGGATCATACAAAAGTCATCTCCGAGTTTGCAAAATCCAAAGTAGGTGAAGTTTGAGGCTTTGTGACTTCAGATTGGTGTGATGTACCTAACACATTATGTCCCAACAGTGGAGCACAACACGTTGATTCTGTTTCAAAGAGTTGAAGAACAATGTGATGTGTATTTTCGACGCCGCCATGAGATACGGTAGCTCATGAGAAAGTTTTTTGGCGGAATCAAATGATGACTCTTGAAAAAGGGACTCCCCGGTTATTTATTGGGATTTGAAGTATGTCGGAGATCATGTCCTTATTCAATTCCAAACGTTGTCCATAGGCATTGAAGTAGAATCTTCCATCTTCATAACCGCTAAATTGGTAGAACATCAAAACCAATTCTCGGAATAACTAGTCATTTGAATGATATAGAAGAGGCGCCCACCTTTGACGATCGATTTTGTCAAAATAAGGAGAAAACCGCCCTCTTGAAAGATTTTCGTGTAGTCTTTCTCTGCCGTTATTTTTCTTGGTTGAGCCATTATTGAGGGAAGGATAGTGAAAATTGTATGAATAAGAATGGCTTAAAAAGAAAGATTTATAGCCAACTGAGTCCAAGTGTAGTTAATGACCCATGTGATTATGAACAACATCATAGGGGATCCAAGAAGAAGTCTTTGTCATGTCGATATCCAAATATAATTAATGAGATTGTTGAATGTTTAGAAAATACGGAGGAAAGTTTCACAGGGTAGTTAAACTTACACGTAATTTCAGAATTGATGATCATAACTCAAGAATAGAATATGGATAGAATAATCGAAATGATCCGTGACAAGTGTTATGTGTACCCCTTGAAGCGTCGTGATTTTCTCTCGAACACCATGTGTATCCATTAATGATTTTGGTGAATTTTTGGATGGCCTTTCTTTGTTATGGTTTGCTTATTTATTTACTTATTATTATTATATATTTTTTTATTTTTTTTATTGTTTTTATTTTTTTATTTTTTTATTATTATATATATATATATATATATATATATATATATATATATATATATATTTATTTATTAGAGACTAAAAGACAACTAATAGACACAACTAATTAATAATGAACTTCTCCATTTAATATGTAACCCGTACAAATGTGTGAGAATTATTTAACACGCCATACTAATATACAAAATGAAAATCAGAAAAAAAAAAAAAAAAAAAACGGTTACATAGATCTAGTTATGCTGCATCGTGTTATGCATGAGTGACAAGAGAATGATGATAAACACTGTCATCACAATTAATGTGATAGCCCATTCGCGTTGCTCCTTTTCCCATCGCTCTAGTTTATTCATTATTGTCAAGAAATTGAAAATTTGTGAAGAAGAAGTTGTGAAGATTGAGAGAAGGGAATGAGTGAAAGAGGAAAGGAGAGTTGTATTTATAACTTGATTTCTGACCGTTGGGCATCTGACCGTTTGGATCAGTCCGTTGGGTTCTGACCGTTGGGCTTTGAGAGTAGGCCCAATGAATCAATGAGCAATCTCATATTTTTGAAAGTACTATATTCGTATAACATAAATAATTTCTCATTCAAACCGTCTGGAGATACAAAATTATGAGAAATCAACCGTTACATAATAATTTAGCACTAAAAAATAAAAATGCAATGCATTAGGAAAATAAATGACATAGTCATTGCTAAACTAAAGGAAATAACAGCTACTGTGAATCCTCCGGGTTAGCAGAAGATGAACCCGGGTTTCTACTTCTTCGCCACTTTAATTTAACTTCAGCCGAAATGACCGACCGAGTAGGAATGTGGCCTATAGATCGCAAATAACCGATCTTTGAATTGCCGCTGATTTGCCATCATCATTCTCTCGAATTGGCCTTGGCGATTTTCATCATTTTGAATTGGAATTCATTCGGGAAGTAATCATCTCTTCCCCGGGCGAAGAAACATCCCACGATACTAGAATTCATGTTCCTCAAGGCATCCATAGGAGTATTGATTCGGCGCGATGGTATCTTCATTAAAACAAACGGGTGGTGGTGAAAGAGGAGGAGGAGGTACGCTATCATGCTCAATGTCATCTCTAGCTACCGGGTCCCAATGGTCCAAAACACAAGTCTCAAAAATTCCAAAATTCTCGAAAAGCCCTTTGTTTCAATGAAAGGCGAAGCAGATCGAACCCTAAATTAAGCATAAGCCGAAAGTAATAAGTACAAAGAAGAGGAGTTGACCGCTTTGACGCTGGGTCGTAAGAATATGGCCCGTGAAATGGACCATACAGAAAGTGTGCTTCCTCTCCCCGTAGGATCCACAAAGCAGGTGCAAGAAAGTCTTGTTCACGCCCGAGGTCTTTGAAGTTCCAATGACATCAGCGCGCCAAACCATTGAGTGACGGCTAATTGGTTACGCCCGTTTTAATGCCGGTACACGCAGTTCGAGCGGTGTTGTACTCTCCTCGAGAAGCGCGGTCAAACATCAAATCCCTCGTGGTCGGATACTCGACAACAATAACAGTGGTCGGGCTATCCGAAAGTTAATCGGAATCCGCTAGGCGGTATTCAAATCAACTCCAGCCAAGTGAGTTCACGCTCCATCCCATCCGGCCGTAATCCAAAATTGCCACCCCGAAACCTCCATTGTTATAAAATTTCAACACCAAATCTTCGAATATTGAGCTGGGATTCGATGCAAAAGATATTCCCACTCTCTACTTTCAATTTCCTCATCAAAAATGGGTGAAACATCCCGAATTATATAGATTTCATAAATTTCTCTCGACTGTAATTCGTCTTCGTGCTGCCATAGCGCGGTTTAAATTGAATTTTGATAGTGCAAATAGTAAGAGGAGGTGGAGGAGGTGCTGCTGGAGGAAGGGGGTGGAGTTTGGTGGAGGTTGACCCGCGTGCGCGGGTCGATTTCAGTGGTGGAGGGTCGCTACAGGTGTATGTTGGGGACCAAGATCCGGTTTTGTGGGAGAAGAAAAAAGGGGGAACGCTGGGTGCCCCGCTGCGGGCTTTGTACCCGATCTTGGGTTTTGGGTCGGGTTAAAATTTTGGCCCAAGTACAAATGAATTACAGAAATTCCTCTTATGTCCGAAAAGTTCAAATTTCAAACGTGGAAATTCGATTCGCTTCAACCCGAATTTAACCGGATGAGATATCGGAACGATCAAGATTAAAAATGCCATCCACTAGAATATGAAAAATCACATTCAAACATCATTTTTTAACAATCTTTGGTTTTATTTATTTATCCTTTATATACAAATGTACAAGTCGAGAAGAACGCGGTCAACAACACCGAAATCCAAATAAAACAACACATCACAAACAGCTTAACTCAGCAACTTTCATGTCGGCTCGGTGAACCTAATCCAGCCAGACCGTGGCTTATCCTTTATGTTTTGGGGGCCTAGGGTTTAGGACGGTGCCATCCTTGACCAACGTGCAATGGTCTAATAATAATATTACCCTTAGTACATATGGTATAGCCTCAAACCGCCCAAAACAAATACATAGAAAACTGAACGGGTTGGTTCGGGGAATCCATTGCCCGCATTTAACTATGAAATGTCCGATGGTGCATATCACGACTTTCTTTGGGCACCATGCCGGTGCTAATAAAACAAAACGCGTATATATACAGTCTTTTAACGCCGATCCTCAAGACTTAATGTGAGTCTTTTAACGCCGATCCTCAAGACGCCGAATGTGAGTCTTTTTAACGCCGATCCTCAAGACTAATCCCAACCCGTGGGAGCAACGGACGACGACGAAGTTTATCCCCTGAGCTGAGCTGGTGTCGATAATAATATACCTTATACCGCTCATCTCGATAAAAGATCAAGACCCGACGTAAAGGAGTTTGATACCATACACCACCCCATCCTTTCGCCGCTCGCCGCCGCGAAAGCAAAAAGTACTACGACACCATTACCAATTCGAGATGGGTGAGATTTGGACCAAATGATGAGTTGGAGTTCGCGAGGAAGAGAATAGAAAAGGGAAGAGAAAGAAGGAGTTGAAATTTTGGTACCCATTGTTTTCCCGAGGCACGCTTTGTTCGATTATCGTAAGACATTTATACTCGGCTTGAATTAGAGTTTTTGTGGACTAAGGTTCCGCCGCTTGCAACCACACACTCTAGGAAATTTTAGAAAAGAAAATAGAAGAGGGCCCGGCTACCCTAATGGCATACTTTTCCCCGTTTAAATACATGGAAAGAAGTACACCAAGCCGAATCTATTAGTCTCGGTAGATCGGATCATTGAGAAGAGTCTCTTCGACATCCGGAGAGTTTAACTCATGATAATGTTTAAGGCTACCGCCATTTACTTGGAATTCGCTACCATCATTTACTTTTCACGAGATAGCCCATAAGGGGTGACAACAGCAGAGACAAAGGAAAGGACCGCACCATCGAAGTTTTAATTTTCCGGAAAAATGTGTAATCTTGAGTTGTACATCAAAAACTTTTGACCGATTTTGAACTCTTTTTTCGCAATATGTGCTTGTCATGCACTCTTTTCATGTTGGCTTTATAGATTTCGGAGAGATCATAGGCATCATCTCAATTTCCTCAAGCTCATTTAACCCAATTTTCTTTTCGCCCGCCACGTTAGTGTTATAATTGAGGATTTTGATGGCCCATAGGCACGGTGCTCAAGTTCAACCGCAGATGACAAGGTTTTCCAAAACGAGGCGATACGGAGACATCCCTATAGGTGTCTTAAAAGTCGCTCAGATGCCCACAAGGCATCGATAATCGTAGAGACCGCCTTTCCTAGATGGATTGACAGCTTTTTCCAAAATGGATTTTATTTCTCGATTAGAGACTTCTACTTGACCAATCGGTTTGAGGATGATAATGGAGTTGCCACTTTGTGCGTGACTCCATATTTCTTTACTAATGATTCAAAATTTTATTGCGTAAATGTTTTCCCCATCACTAATTATAGCTTTTGGAACACCAAATCGAGAAAATATTTTCTTTTACAAACAAAACTACCGCTTTATGATCGCTAGCACGACATGCCAATGCCTCAATCCATTTTGACACATAGTCAATCGCTACAAGTATGTATAGGAAGCCATGAGAATTTGAAATGGACCCATGAAGTCGATGCCCCATACATCAAAGATTTCCACAATTAGAATGGGATTTAAGGGCATCATATGCGCTGAGTAATGCGACCTAATCGGCGGGCAACGACAGATGCTTTGCAATGCATGTGCATCTCTAAACAGTGTTGGCCAATAAAACCACATTGTAACCTTGGCCGCAGTTTTCTTACCACTAAAATGACCACCACAAGATTGTTCATGGCGTAAGGATAACACATCGCTGTGTTCCTACCGGAATGCAACGGCGGATTAGTTGGTCCGAACAATACTTGAAGAGGTAGGGATCATCCCGTAAATAGAATTTCACAAAGGATAAAAACTTTTTCCGGTCATTACGGAGACCAAGATAAAGGAACTTCCTCGGTAACTAAGTAATTTACTACTATGTCCGTGCCAAGGGGACTAAAAAATAGAGTACAAGTGTTCATCCGAAAGGAATCACGATAGGATTCAGATAAGTATCAACATCACTTACAAGTCTTGATAAATGGTCCGCAACCACATTTTCGCTTACCTTTTTATCTCTAATTTCGAGAGTAAACTCTTGCAAAAGGAGAATCCATCGGATCAACCTTTGTTTTGCATCTTTTTCGCTTAATAGATAACGGCGCCGCGATGGTCGGTGTAGACAATAGTTGGAGAACCCACTAGGTAAGGATCTAAACTTATCTAACGCCAGATACAACAAAGTAGAAACTCTTTCTCGCTGGTGGTGGTATAGTTACGCTTGAGCTTCATTAAGGGTTTTACTCGCGATAGTAAATGACAACCGGCTTATCTTCTCGGCGGTTGCCCTCTAGTAAGATAGCTCCAATAGCATAGTCGCCAGCGCCACACATTAATTCAAAAGGTTTAGACCAATCAGGTGGTTGAATTATGGAGCGTAGTTAATGCGGTTTTTAATACCTCAAAGGCTTGTTTGCAACTGAAATTGAAATAAAAAAACGCATCTTTAAGCAGAGATTGGTTAAAGGTCTAGCAACCTTTGAGAAATCTTGAATAAATCTCCTATAGAAACCCGCGATGTCCTAAGAACGCCTAATGTCTCAACAGTTTTTGTATAGGAAGTGAAGCAATTTTTCTATCTTAGCTTTGTCTACTTCGATTCCGGCCCTTTGAAATGATATGTCCTAAAACTATTCCTTTAGTAACCATGAAATGGCATTTTTCCCAATTAAGAACAAGGTTTTCTCTTCACAACGTAAAAAGACTTTTCAAGATTTGATAGACGACTATCGAAAGAATCTCCATAAATTGAGAAATCGCCCATGAATACTTCCATAAACCGCTCAACCATATCACTGAAAATATGAAGCATGCAGCATTTGAGTACTGTGTGCATTGCAAAGGCCGAAAGGCATTCGTCTATATGCAAATGTACCAAATGGACAGGTGAACGTTGTTTTTTCTTGATCAGCAGGATCTATGACTATCTGAAAATAACCTGAATAACCATCAAGAAAACAGTAATAGGCATGACCGGCTAAACGTTCGAGCATCTGATCGATAAATGGAAGTGGAAAGTGATCCTTACGAGTGACGGCATTAAGTTTGCGATAGTCAATGCATATTCGCCATTTTATCGATACGAGCCGAAATGCATTCATCTTTATCATTTCGCGACAACCAGAATGCCAGATTTCTTTGGAACTACGGTACAGGACTCACCCAAACACTATCGAGATAGGGTAAATAATACCCGCGATCTAGTAATTTTAACACTTCTTCTCGCTTTCACATCTTTCATGGTAGGGTTTAGCGCGACGTGGTTCACGCGACGCCTTAGCATTTTCTTCCGTGTATATGCGATGGGTGCACACATTAGGTTCAATGCCTTTAATGTCATCGAGGGACCATCCAATAGCGTAACGATGTTGTTGAATGACATTAATTAAACGAGCTCCCCGATCGCCGCTTAATTGTGAAGAAATAATAACCGGTGACGACCATCGCATCAATCGTCAGACGATTTTAATTCGGCGAAGTGGTTTTAATTCAGGGGTGGGCGGAGTGGGTATTAAAGATTCTTGAGGAAGGTCATCATCCATGTAGTATACAGAGGGATGATCATCCAAGTTACTAGACATCACTGTTGTAGGGTCAATTAATGGTACTGACTCTAATAACTCATTTACTTCGTTTGTATAATCATCGTCCTCAAACTCAGAGTCGCTAAAGGAAAGAAATTGGTACACTTCATCCTCAGGAAAAGAGTTTGAGAAATACTCTTGCGGAATGCTGTCAATCCTGTTGACTTCACCATCAATGTCAGGCTCTGGAATTTGTTTCATTAACTTGAACACATTCACCTCGACCGAAAGATTTCCGAAGGACATGGTCATGGAACCATCTCGACAGTTAATAAGAGCATTAGCAGTGGCAAGGAACGGACGTCCTAAGATGATAGGAATGGAATCACAAGCACCTTCAGATCCAAAATAACAAAGTCTACGGGATAGAAGAAATCTTGACTTTTACAAGGACGTTTTCCACAATTCCTTTTGGATACTTTATGGAACGATCCGCTAACCGTAGAGTCATGGTGGTAGGTTTGAGTTCATGAAGACCTAATTGTTTAAATAAATAATATGGAAGTAAGTTCACGCTTAGCTCCTAGGTCTAATAAGCTAAAGAGTCGCGGTATTTGTCACCTAAGGTGCATGGAACCGTTGGGTCCACTGTGGTCCTTGTATTTTACAATACCATCAGGTTCGGTGATGGATGGGGAAACCGCTCAAATGAGGAACGCTTTGTTGAGGAACATTAGTTCTCCTTTTTGTGGTGCACATATCTTTTAGAAATTTTGCATGTTTTGGTAGTAATTTTAAGGCATCGAGAAAAGGTAAGTTGATTGTTAAATTTTGAAAAGTCTCGAATTTCAAACAAAATTGTCATCGTTTATTCTTTGCTGCCGCGGCGAAACGGTGCCTTAGGGTCGAAATTTAGCTAAAGGGGTCTACTTGCTTGTTTCCTACATTCGGAGGTGTTGACTTTGTTGTATCGGGGAATCTTCCGTAGGTTCATTATTAGAACTATAATCCTTGGAACCTTCTTTTTTTTTGTTGATCATCCGCATAATGATCCGATTGTCTACGCTTTTCCAGATCGTAAAGTAGTGATTGCATGCACCTCACCTTGGTTGGGTTGTGCTTGTACCGTGGGCATTGGTGAGTTCAAAGGTCGTGGTTTCTTCGGTTTTGGTTTGAACCGCTTTGGCAGAAACACTTTTCGACTTTTTTAGCGCCCAATTCTTTGAAGTGATTGTTGGATAGACGTTAAAAATTTGAGACTGTTGGTTCATGTAAGCCAAGAAAGTCTCATTTGTTCTATCCCAGAATGGTTGGCGCAGTTGTGCAACAGTAGTAGTTCTCGATTATCGCTTAGAAGTTGTTGATTATAGTTGGGATTTGGATTAGTTTGGAACAAGGCTTCGGTTGGTCCGATAATTAGCATTGGAATTATTTTGAAATTGACCTTGTTGGTATTGTTGATTATTTCCTTGGCGGTATGGAATAAAATTATTGGTAGGTCGAACAAGTGGATTAGATTAAAACCGTGAGGAGCCCCCATTTGTTGGTTATTTTGACGCCGTTTAAATTCGGATGTTGTCTCCATGGTGCATCGGGAATGTTGAATGCACATGCCTCCTCCCTTTGTTGAGTAGGGGAAACATATAACAAGGGACAATATGCATCGATGATGATCGTGGGACTAAGACAAAGGACACAAGGAGGCGGTGTCAACGCTCATGACCGGTTTTGGTAGTTGATCGCTTACTTGAACCGCAAGTGCATCTACTTTTTAGTTAGGATTCTATCAAATTTTTATTTCGTGATCAGGTTTTACCTCAAAAATAGATGTGGCTTTTTGTAGCAAGATCCTTTGATGATCTAGAGACGGCTCGCTGTTACCCCAAGCAGTGTACCTTTTTTCGCTTTGTTTTTCAAGAAAAGTATAAGCTTCAAGAGTTCCTTTGTCCATGAAGCAACCTCCGCTCATTATATCAAGAGTTTTTTTGATGATCGCATTGCACCATTAAAGAATGAACGAACAAGGACAGCTTTTTCTAGTTGGTGGTGAGGACATTCTAACGTAAGATCAAGAAAACGACTCCATGCTTCCGTAAAAAGGATTCATGAGGATTTTGACGGAAGAATTGAATTTTCTCAAGCATTTCAGCTTGTTTTCTTCGAAGTGTAAACCGGAAGCATGAAAGCTTGAACTAGTTTATTCCATGTGTCTATGGATTGTGATTGTTGTCCCGCTAGCCGATTGACGCTTTTTCCGCTTAAAGTGAATGGAAACAAATCGAAGCAAAGAGTTGTTCCTTAGAGATCTTTGGATGATGAAATGTTGTTGCCACTTGTTAAAGTCTACGAAGATGATTGTACGGTTTTTCGTGCTCCAAACCATGATATATTGGTAACAAACTGAAAAACGCTTTGGTGGGATACTTAAAAATCACCGACAATGTCCTCAAGTTTGATGCAGGAAGAAGGTCCTTCCCCAGAATGCAAAGATAGAAACCGAGAGGGGCTTCTCTTGGTGGAGGATCGCCGGCCATAATGACGAAGTTGATGGCTAATAAGGATTATGATGAAGGTAATTAGCGTAAGAAGAACAATTTTATGTGAGAACTTACGCGAATTGCTTATCGTGATTTTTTTTCGACGATAGGTTTGTTCAATTTCTTTTAGTAGAACCGCACCTTAATCTCATGCAAGCATAAAATTAGATCTAACTTACGTAAGGAATTATGAGGACTCGAATTTTATTATTATCTTAAGCATTAGGGTTGAACAACATATGCCTAAGCCGCCGCTAACGAAAGCAGTGAAGCTAGAATACGTGTGCATAAAACCAAATGCCCAGTCACAAGATAGATATATGAGGGAGGATTTCGTGCAAGCACGTTCTAATTAAGTAACCTCAATCTTTCAAGTTTCCTAGACACCATTGGAATATGATTAAGATTTATGGAATTAAAATTTATGCAAAGGTGGTATTAAATTAATTTAAATTTAATTTAATTTAATTTAATTTAATTTAATTTAATTTAATTTAATTTAATTTTTTTTTTTTTTTTTTTTAAAGATTTATGCAAGGTTTAAAATACAAACATACAAATATGATCTACTCATACAATACTAGGTGCAGTAGCATGTGAAGATATTTCTACTCATAATGATAGCTATACCTAATAGGCAAGCTTGTGTCATCGATAAATATTTCCATACGCATGTGCAAATATACATCAAGAATAATGTGATATGTACGCTTAATTTGTAAATCGATATTACGTAAATGTATATCAACAAGAATGTGAATTTGAATCACTCATCATGCGTATCTAAATACCTTAGCATACCTAATACAAGATACATAATGCTAATAGATGACAAAACTAAACATGCAAAGTATTATACCCAAACTAAAATACGACTTTTGTATTGCATAATAAATCGATTTCGACAATACTCATTGAGATTGCGAATGTCCTATAGAGAGCAAAGCTTTTACCCCGTAGGTTTAGAAACAACTTACCCAACTAAGATTTTAACCCTCGTTGAATGTTCTCCTCTTTCTTGACAAAAATCGACTTAATATACAAGACCGCGGTAATGTGATAATGTAGAGAGAAATATCAAACATGTAACAAGAAACATTTATACGTAGAAAGACATATACCCATGCAAAATAGTACCATTAATATGTAAATATACATTAATATGTAGATCATGTCCAAGTAATCGATATAAATATTTTACCCAGATACTTAACTCGATTCATACATAATGCGAGGCTAAAACTTAAATAATGATCCATAAATATTACCTAATACTATATACATGGCATACATGAAGAAAAACATAAAAAATTTACAATAATAATGAAAATTGGAACTCAGAGCTTCCGCTTTTGCCAAAGAATTGAAAACTAACGTTTCGATCCGCCAACGCTGATTAATCCCAAAGGAATATTGAATGTTTTCGTACAGGCCAAATATTTAGGCCCGAAATGGATCAAGGTGGATAAGGAGATCTTTGGTGGCGAAGATGAGCGAGTAAACAAGAAAATTGATTTCGCTGGACGCTGGTCCCACTCACAAGACGGACTCCACACTGCACACGCTGGTCTTTTTTTTCAGAATGACTTCAAATTTTCACGTAAGTCTTATAATCGCTTGAAGTGATGATTCCAACCCCTAACTTTGGGTACCCGCAAGTGGAACTAATTTTTTTTATTAACAGTCAATTGTATTAAAAAAAAAAAAAAAATTGAACGAAAAAAACGCGAACTAATCCGACAAGGAAAGGAATGAAGAGAATGGGGTTCCCCTTGATGCAACTTTCACTTTGTAGCCCAAGTTCTATGGCTTTAGAACAAAGAAAGCGCCATTTGATATTAGCTTTTACTTTTACCACTTAGAGTTTAGAACTCTAAATTGAAGCAAAAGAAATCAAGGTTCCTTACTCACGATCTTCGCTTGAGTAGAGTTAGAATAAGGATTCGAACTACCTAAAGTATAGAACAACTACAAATTGGGTGTTACAACAATAAGGAACTAAGGAGTAAGGTTATAATACTAGGTTTCTTCCTAACAAACATTAAAGCAAAACATTTAAGTTTGAAATCATGCACTTAAACAAAATACAAATTACTAAAAAGAAAGGTGGAGAGTTAATCCTCCTCATGTGAAACTATCATTAGTTGTTTATTTGAAAAAGGTTTTGATTCTTCCTAGACTCATAGACAAGTCCCTAATGGAAAAATAGAATTGATCCCTAGCATGCATGGCTCACTTAAGAGCTCATACATGCTAGCAAGTGAAACCAAACAATGACTTATCTCTAAGCTCATTGTTTGATTTCTAACTAGACACTACACCAACTATCATTTTGGGATAGGATGTAGTGTTAGTTGTTCATCCTAAAAACCTACCAAAACTCACAACCAATGTTTTCCCTCACATGAGTTGGATTAACTCCCCAAAGGGAAGTTAGCTCATGATCCTCGGGACAAGGACTTATGAACTAATAAAAACTCCAAAGAGAAAGAGAGAGAGAGAGAGAAGAATTAACAACAACCAAACTCACTTCTATTATATCTCTAGAAGAACAAGTGTTCCTCCATTAAAACTATTACAAGCTTTTTGCAAAAATAAAAACTAAAACTAACTTCTCATTTTCACTAAGGAACTAAAATAATGCCATGTGAGGAAAATAAGTCAAGGGAGTAAATGGAGTATCCCCCACCTTTGTCTAATTTCTTCTCCATTTGAGAGAAATCTCATTTCCTCCCATGAATTATCAAACCACATTGATTCATTTTTATCTACCACATTAAAACAAAGTGACACCTTGCCTTTTTTCTCACTATTAACACCTAATCTAATTTATTACATGCAAGGTGTCAACTTTGCACCAATAATTTGTTATCTTTGTCTTGACATGCTCCATGATTGATGACTCATCCAATCTTGTGGCCCCCGATAGTGGGTCCATGTGCGATCGATGTGGATCCGGTATTTTGGGCAGTTTTACAACTTCCCGCCTATGCGTAGAGTTCATCGCCCTGATTGTCTGAGCAGCTCTCTTGTCACATTCGGAGTCCTGGTTCGAGAGGTAGGAGCTTTGGAAGTATGATGCTTCTACGTGGATTTGAGAAAATTCATATATACGCCGTTCCTCGTGCTTTATTGCAGGTTTAACCAATATTTCCATGTTTACTGCAAACACCTGCAAAAGTATGAAAACATATTTATTTCATGATTATTAAACACATAATGAACCAAATTTATATGTCTCAATGGGGTTTCATGAAACTGCTCAATTCATACATACAAAGGTAACTTGTTTACAGAACAATGCCACCTGCATGCTCACCTTTGTTTATGCAAGCAATGACAATAGAGAGAGGATGGGACTATGGCAAGACACCAAATTATTACATGAAAATATATTTGGGCCTTAGTGCACTCTAGGTGACTTTAACAATGTGCACTTTTCTCATGAGAGGATTGGCGGTGGGGTAGTTCACCACCTAGAGAAACTACACCTTTTACTGATTGTCTTAACTTCACAAGCATGTTTGACCATAAAGTTGTTGGTTGCTTCTTTACTTGGACAAACTATGGTGACACTAATAGAAGGTGGCCCAAAATTGATAGAATCCTTATCAACCACACCATCGGATTCATTCCTTCAACAACTCTGTTTGCTAAATTCCTTACTCAAGGAATTTCATACCATTCAGATATGCTGATATCCTTCATGGATAAAACCAAAGAGAGTATTCCTTTCAGATTCTGCAACTATTGGTCGTTGCATGAAGACTATGAAGATACTCTGAAAGCCTATTGGGACACCCTTTTATATGGTTCCTTTATGTATATACTGACCCAAAAGTTGAAAATTGTCAAATCCAAGCTTAAAGGATGGTCATAACAACACTTATTTGAACTTCACATCAGAACAAAATCAACAAGAAATGAGTTAGTTTTGATTCAAAAAGTTTTGCAGCTTAGCTTTACTGATCAAGAACTTCTCAAAAGGGAAAAATAAGCCAGAAAGACACTTAGCTCATTCATAGCAATGGAGGATGTGGACTTAAAACAGAGAAGTACTAATTGTGAATGTACACTCTATGGTGACAAATGCACAACTTATTTTCATAATGCTATAAAAGAGAGGAAAATAAGGAACTACATATGGAAGTTACAAGATGCACATGGTAACTCCATAGAAAGGCAAGAAGACATCTCCAAATTAAAGCTTTTATTCAAATCTACAAGGACCTGTTATGCTCACCCTCGCAAGCATTTTGTGATACCATCTTCCTCAAAAAATCTACAAGTTAGAAATGTTCTAGACTCTGATGTTGCAACAAGTTTAATTGAGGACATCACCATAGAAGAAATCACCTCTGCTCTCTTCTCCATGGATGACAACAAATAAAGCTCCGGGCCTAGATGGATTTAATGTCTTTTTCTTCAAGAAAGCATGACATATTGTAAGGCCTGACTTCACCAAAGCTATAATCTGCCTTCACCTTTAATAAAATCCACAAAAGGTACCAACTCCCCACTTTCTTATATATGTTTAATCCCTAAGAAGATGGAGCCTTCCAAGCTTGGAGAATTCATACTCATAGCATGTTGTAATGTCACTTACAAATGCATCTCTAAGGTCTTAAGCAATAGGATGAAACCTTTGGTTGATCTCTTAATTGAACCATGCCAATCTGCTTTCATTCCTGGCCGTGCCATTCAGGATAATCTCATTCTTGCACATGAGCTCTTAAGGGCCGGGGGTACAACAAAAGTCATGGTCCACATAAGTGCTCCATTAAAATTAACATCTAGAAAGCCTTTGATTCTGTCAGTTGGGACACAATGGAAAATATGCTTTTTAGATTTCACTTTTCTATTAAGTTCATAGTTTGGATAAAGATGTGCTACACTACATTGGCATATGTAGTACTTGTCAATGGGGTACCTCAATGCTACTTTGAAGGGAGAAGAGGCTTAAGACAAGGTGACCCCATGTCACCTTATCTCTTTCTAATGGTCATGGAAATTCTCTGAGGCATTCTCAAATAGTCAGTTAGGGATCACAAACTCTCCTACCACTCAAAATGTAAAAGAATGCAGCTCACACACCTTTGCTTTGTGGATGACATTTTACTCTTTTGCAAAGGTGAACAAAATCCTATTTTGGCAGTGAAAGATGCACTGCAAGCCTTTGCAACCCAAACTAGACTCATGCTCAACACTGCCATAACAACTCTTCTTGCAGGCAGTATAAAACATAATGAATCTTCTCTTCTTACTAAAACCCTTGGTGGTACACTGGTCTCTCCTCCAGTCAAATACTTAGGTCTGCCACTCACATAATCTAGATTAGGTGAAGAGATTGTTTACCTCTTATAGAGAAAATCACAAGTAAGATCTCTGACTGGAAAAATAGGTTTCTTTCCTATGCTAGGCGTCTACAACGTATACAGTAAGTTATCTCATATTTCCATACTTATTGGGCTAAGACTTTTATTCTACCAATTGGTGTCCTCAAAAAGATTTCCAAGATCAGTAACAACTTTCTTTGGTCAAGGTAAGAAAATGCATAAAGCCAGTCATAAAACTTTTAGAATGAGTAAGAAAGAAGGTGGTTTGAGTATTATTGATCCTATTGTTTGGAACAAAGCTTCTTACTGTAGATTAATTTTCAAAGTAGCCTCTAAAGATGAATCTATATGGGTTCAATGGACGTGGGTCTATCAGAAGTTCTGGACTATGAAAATCCCATATGATTGCTCTTGGGTATGGAGAAAGGTATTATAACACATGTAAGTAAGATGCACAGAAGCATATCAAGTATATTCTAGCTGATGGTGTAAAGGTCAGTTTATGGCATGACCCTTGGTGCCACTTTGAAACTTTACATTTGAACACCATAGCTAGAAACTCCATCCCACTCCCTGGCAATGCAACTGTTAGTGATCTCATCACTGATGGGAGATAGAATCAGTTCATGCATAATTTAACTGATGCAAATTTGAAGGAGCATATTTTGAGTATAGAGATCTGCCAAAGGCTTGTTGAAGATAAGATTGTTTGAACCCCAAGCAGCTTTGGTAAATTTTCCATCAAATCAACTTACATGGTGTTGAAACGTATGAGGGAAAAGGTCAACTAGTGCAAACTTGTTTGGGGGAAGCTCACTATCCCCAATCACTCCTTTATTACCTGGCAACTCTTTAGTGGATGCCTTGCAACTCAAGACATACTTATGCAGAGACATGTCTTGAATCATTCCAAATGTTGCCTGTGTGAAAACTTCAGAGAAAACTCAAGACACTTGTTCTTTAATTGTGAATATAGCAAGTTTGGCTTAAGATTAAAGAATAAATGGGCCTTTTTGGAAACGTACTAAACTTAAACTCTGAGTGGTATTGGATTTTTCGAAGAACAAGAGAGAATAGAGCAGATAATAACATCATTAAAGCTATGGTGTGTGCCACTGTATATGAGATTTGGAACGAAAGAAATAGTAGAAGGTTCAAGAAGAAGCAACATACAGTATCAACATGGTCACAAGTGATATTCTCAAGAGGATGAAATTATACTTGTAGCAAGCACTGCAGAATGTAACTGAAACATCTAACACCACCATATTCATAGGCAAGCTAGGCTTTGATATTACCATGAAGCAAAGGACTTGCACTGAATGTGAATGGACATAACCACCTGATGACACTATCAAAATCAATGCAGATGGCTCTATGGATGCTAATGGAGTATGGTTTGGAGGAACTCTTTGAAATAGTAAAGGCAAAGTCATGCTAGCTATCTATGGAGGAAGCTCTAACCAGTAGTCTGTTTTAGTATATGAACTCAAAGGATCGGAATGGAAGCTAGACTTGCGGTAGGCATCACTCTCAACCTCTAAAAAGTCTTGGTGGAATACGATTATAAACGAGCAATCCAAATCATTTTAGGCAAAGAATAATTCCCCTGGTACTGCCTATCATTGGTTGCTAAGATCAGAGCTCTCATGTGTGAGTATAGCTTTGTGAACATCAAGCATATATATATATTGGGAAATCAACAAAGCAGTTGACCATATAGCAAAACCTTTTGTAAAGAACTGTAATAACTTAGCTTACTAGGAGGATGCAATGAAGAAAATGTACTAGCTTAAGACTTCAGTTGGGGTCTACCTTAACCCCTTATTATTTCCAAAAAAAAAAAAAAACTCCTTAAAGATAAGATAAGGCAATAAGTTCTCTTATGTTTGAAAATTTGCTAAAATGCGCACCTCAAACTTATTGGTATTGGTCAAATTTTGAATAAGGCAATAGATTTCTAAACTACCAAATCTTCTCACTTCCTGTTTTTTGTTGAAGTTTTTATGTACTCTCACACAATCGTCAAGGTCAAAGCAAAGGAAAAATTGCTATTAAGCAATTGTATAAGCAAAATTTCAAAATATTTGTTTTACATAAAGGCCTTAAGGCTTCCTCATGGGTTGAGCCGACCCTTAGTGACGAGCTATTTTAGCATTTTGATGTTATACATTTTCTCAGTGGCTCTATTAAGTACATGCACAACATATATTCTTTGTATTGTGTTTTCTTCTCAATGATCAATGCTCATCTTTGCACACACTGACTGGCCGTGGATTCACAGTCTACGTACTTTGATGACGTCCTACTTTCTTTCACAACTTTGCAATAGTCTACTTTGACGACCTACTTTCCTTTGCAATGCTCGGCATGTTTTGCATTATTCTATGAATGCAAATGTTTTAATTTTATTTAATTTTTTGTTGAAACTTTGTACTGCACAATCCACTTTGTGTGAATCTAAAGTAGGTTGTGTTATGGTTGGTATGAAATTTGCTCAATGGTTCCACCATTGCTAGACTCCTTTGGGAAGTGAAGCCCCCATTCCAGCACATGTATCAACAGAGAAATTGGCTTCTCCAAGTTGAGGAGATGAGGAGTCACTGCATTTTCTTTTGAACCCCCTCCCATACATGTTTCCTTGCATTGCTAGAGTACTTAATTGTGTTGGAATGCTGCTGTTGCAGCTATAAAATCAGTTTGAACCCAAAGCTTAGTCTAGCCCAGTTCAATCACTTTATTTTTAGCCACATAACATGCATTTACCCCCATATAGCCCATTAGTGTACCATAAACCATAGTACAAAATATCACGATATCTATCGAGATTTCAGTAATAGATACAAAAATATCGCGATATGTGTAGAGATATATGAGATTGCAAATATCTGTGACATTTCGACAATTTCAACGATAGTTACGATATTTGAAGATATGTTGTGATATTTGGGGATATTTTGCGATATTTTGGGTAGGTAACAATTTTATTTAATATTTACTATTATATTTTAAATAAATACAAAAGATATATCGTGATATATCAAGAAATATCAATAATATCCATGATATTTGTAGATATTTTGGATATATCCACAATATTTTGCATGTGAAACAATGTAAAATATCCCCAAATAGAAAGATATATCTACGATATATATCAAGAAATTGAGTATCGATAAATATCCATATCCCGATATTTTATACTATGCCATAAACAACACCATTATTATCTCTAAAAATTACTCCCCAACTTACAATACCAGGGTTGCCTCAACAATTGACATGACCCATCAATGTTTGCTTTCATAATGCCTGGTGGAGGATGTTGTTGTGTATGCAGTTTTTCGGCAATCCACTTGTCCTTCATCCGTAACTGCATTTAACTTACTAACATTTTATGATGACTTTTTTTGGCCCGTTGCTGAAATTAAAACAATGGGCTTTTAGCCCCCAATAATCAATATTTTTTTATCTTAACACTATATGATAGCCGGGTCTTTTGGAAGCCTTCTCAACTTTCGAGTAGGCAAATTTAAATCTCTCTCTTGTTATTATTTAGTCATTCCTCATTTTCTTTTGTTATTATTTAGCTATTCCTCCTTTATGTCTTGCAATTGATTTGTCTCTCTTTTGTTATTATTTAGCCACTCCTCATTTTCTTTTGTTATTATTTAGCTATTCCTCTTTTATGTCTTGGGCTCTTGCAATCGAAATCAAACACCCCAATTTCTCAATGTCCAACTCCACACCAATTTCTCTCTATATATATTCTCTGTGAAGGGCTTTGTTGAGAGGTATAAGGTTCTATCTATCTAATAAGATAGGGTTTATTTTTTCGCTACAGGACAAAACTATAATAAAGGACGGCCCAGATCATTTCTAACAAAATCTAACGGCTACTGTACTTTGATAATTTTAATTGTTGAATCGGGACACTGATGAGAACGGCTCCAATTTGGTTTTTATGGGATTTGTTTCCATAAGGTCGCAGGTTCGAGCCATGGAAACTTGAGGGTTTTTTGTAGAATCTGTGTCGCTACTTTCGGCAAATGGAACAACAACTACAACTGAAGAAGCAGATCAAGGTTGTTCTCATTTCTATTCTGACTTGAACAATACCAAAAAAGAGTAATGGAGTTATGGCTTCCAAGTCCTGAACTCAAAGCGAAGGTGACCTTACTTGCACATATTGTTTTTTACAAGCCACAACCATTTTCTCTTATTTCAAGTGTACATGATTAATTATGATGTTGTTATTTTTTAAGTATAGTTGAACCTGATGCTTTTAAGTTAAATGAGTATGATAATGCTATTAAGTTTTATTATGAACGTATGGTTAGGAAATGGGTTGGGTATAACCGTTATACTTTTTTCTTTTTTAGTTAAGGTTTGTGTGGAACTTGGGTCAGTTTACGAAGGGAGAAAGCCCATGCTAGGATTGTGAAGAGAGGGTTTGCAGTAGATTTGTTTGGGCAGAATTTTCTAATTTACATGTATTCTTCGATTAGGAGAATTTGGGATGCGAGGAAGGTGTTTGATGAGAGGTGTGAGTTGGATTTGGTGTCGTGGAATTTGATATATGATTGCTGGGTATGTGAAAAATGGGGAAGTTGGTATTGCGAGGGTGTGTTTTGATGTAATGCCTGAAAGGGATATTTGGAGCTGAAATTCGATGATTGCAGGATATGTTGGAGTCAGCGATATGGAGGCTGCTCGAGAGCTTTTTGAGGGGATGGTGGTTAGAGATGTTGTCAATGTACTGATGTTTTGTGTTTACTTATCGTTTGTGACATATTACAAGTTTGTTAGAGTATTTATCATTATGCGTTAGTGTGTTTATATTATGTGTATGTTGTATTACGATACTGTTTTGTGTTTTGCTTCTAGGCTCAGTATCATTTTCATCATTCACACATTCTTTCCTAGAGTTTACCCTTTGTTATATAAAGTGTTTTCCTTTGCCTTTGTGTTTACACAAATATCTGGCCACTTCAATTTATGGGTTAAGTATATATTTCCAGCTATTATAATAATAATTATTATTTTTACGTAAGGGAAAACATTTATTGCTATCGTGATAATTTTTTTTCTTCTAAGGGCATCTCCAATAGGGGGTGTAAACCGTATAGAGTGAAAATTTTATACTCCAAATGTCAAAAATCTCTTTCCAATAGGAGTGTTATACCGTAGGTAATAGAGTATTCTTCAGTTCTTAATTCCCCGGAGTATTGGACTCTAATTATGCTTTCTTCTGACAATTCATGCTTAAAAGACACATTTGATGTTCACACCTCCTTTGTCTGCTGTCGACTTAGGATAGTTAGAAATATAAAATTTACAATAAGAAAGCTTGCAACTTCTATATGTTGTGGTCTTCTGCTACGACTTCTACATCTGACGCAACTTGCACAGACAATGGCAGTCCACTCTGTAGTAATAAAATAGCATTTTGAAAGTTGGAATTCTGAAAAATGAGAAACTTTGGTTATTGCCCTTTTTAATGTGAACCTGTGTTGCGACTCCCCACCTACAAAGTTGCTTACAAAATTTCATTACGTTCTTCTTATTATTTTTTAGAATGTACGAAACAACTTATTGCTTCACCTAATGTGCATTATTGCCATTGTGTTTAGAGTGCCGAATGGCACAGGCATTCACTAGTATCATATAGTGCAGAGATTACTACTTAAACAAAGTAATCCTATTTTTTCAGTTGATTGTTTAGTTGTCGTTGAATATGGCGGAAACAAAACGATAGGGTGACGTGGTAGACGAACCAGAAGAAGAGTCAACCTCATCTTCTACTACTACTACTCTGCCTGAACTTGAGTCGTTAAAGATCGAAGAAGATGTTAAAAAAGAGAATGATTTTCTCGAAGAAGCTGAAGATACTAATATTACAGCTGTAAGATTACTCGCCCCGTCCTTATTAATATTTATATATTGAGATTTGAGTTGTTGTTTTACAGGTTACGGCAGAAGATACATTGTATTCAACTGCAGCGACATTTGAGGATTTGAAATTATCATCAGAGTTATTAAGAGGGCTTTATGTTGAGATGAAATTTACTCGCCGGGCATAGTAATATATTAAGGTTTGATAATTTGAGAAATTGAAATTACGGATCCCTTGAAATTAAGTGTCACTTCAAGAGGACCTCCTAGGTAACTAGGCAATGACCATTTCTCCATCCACTGCGGCACTGCCTCATTTAGTGCCTACTAGACTAATAGAGGGAGCAAAGTTTAGTTAGGCCCCACTGTTGGAATTCGGCTTGGCCCCAATGTCTGTGCCGCCCCTGAATGAATAATAACCAATTCGTTCAAGAAGACCAATACAATGGAAAGAAAAAACAGTTAGTTTCCGGCCATTTTAGACCAAGGAGCAGAAATTGTCGATTCCACACTAATGGCTAGCTGTTCCAAAAAATTGGAAATTTCAGCGAAATTTGGTAAGAACTTGATCGAAGGCTTTGATTAACTCTTGTAATTCATGTATAATATGTAGAATATTATATTATTCCATATATAGGCTATCCAATTAAGTAAGTTAATATCAAAGGAAAGTAGGGTTAATTAGAAACTTAGTTAGGTACTATTTGCTTATATATTGGAGAAGATAGAATTAAAAGAGGAGCTAGAGAACTTGAAGATCTTTGTAAGTATTCATCATTCATCACTAGTTGGTTAATATTGCACGTCCTTTCTGGTATATATGTGACTCTAGGTCTCTAACATTCGCTTTGTTCATGCAGCATGCAAGCAAACCAAAACAAACAAAAAAGATTTTCTTATTTTTTTGGCCCCTTGCTTCCTCCTTCCGAAGTTTTGACTAAAGATGGAGAGTTTTAGAGCTTTTGTTACTGCCGCATTTTTGGTTGGTTTACTATTTTCTGTTTGTAATGGTACGTGAAGATACCTCAAATACTATTTTTGGTTGGTTTACTATTCTTGTTTGTATTTAGAATTATTATCTATCCACCCAAGAAAAACAAAACGTGTGTTCAAAACTCAAGATCCCACAATTTTTTTTATGTGTTAATATTTTTATTTTTCTGCGCAGGTCTTCCATACCCTATTGAAGCCCAATCATCAACAGTTATTAGTGGGAGTGATACGCTCTCAGATTCCCATCGTAAACTTCTCGGTAACTAAAACCTCCTTCATGGTTCAATCTGCTGACAATAAATAAGTACCCATCGTTTGTTTAATGTTTATTACAAGTGTTACTACCACTTGCCAAGACAATATCGTGTTATAAAATATTAATAGGACTTTTACATAGTAAAACAAAAAAATTAAAAATAAGACTTTTATATACAATTGAGAATTGCGTGGATTTGGTTTTCAAATATATTGCCACATGAAAAGACTGATTGGCCCTATTTAAAGGTGTTAAACAATTATTTTATTTAAGGACAATATCGGTACTGAAAATTTATAAACACATAAAAAGACAAAATAGTCCTCATTAATAAATAGCTAGGCATCTGATTTTATTATTCATCAAGGGTATTATGCGTCAGAAAAAGTCCCGGATGAATTTAAGAGGCCACGATCATTATAGATATACTAGTAGTAGAGATATTAAAGTAGGGGGAATGGGCAATGGGCGAGTTTAGGCCTGGCCGCCCTAAACATTTAAAGCCCTTTTCAGATATTAGGGTCGGGTCGGCCCGGCCCTAAAGTCAAGGCATAGAGGGGAATTCGGGCCGGTCACAAGTCTAAACCTCAAGTTTCTCGACCACGACCCTAGCCCTCTTTAAGGGCTTTAGGGTCGGGCTTTTAGGTAGGGCCTATATATTTTTTTTTTTTTTACTACATCAGCTTTTAAAAACTCATTTATATTACAAAATGTACAATAATCTACAAACTCAAAGTCCAACCAATCTAGTAATAATCTCTGTATAAGTCCAAAAATTTAAAATGCACATCCACAATCTAATGAACTCAAGACATCGAGAGTTCGAATTTGTTCTTCCTCAGACTCAAACCTCACTAAAATTACATTTAACATTGAAATACATGTAAACAAATAATTATATTATCATTTTTAAAGGAAGAAGTAATAGATATAAAGAAGAAAACATAATAGTTTTGGTTAAGGGTCATGGAAGTTGTTAAACTATTTGTAATATCATAAATTATTTCTATAATAGATTCAAACAAATATAATATTACATTTCTTCTAATTTAAAAGTGATTCAAGCTTTGTATATGGAAATGAAAATATTGGCTTTTGAACAAGTGATGGAGAAAGGTTTGAGATTACAAATGTCATTTTTCCGACAAAGGGGTGTTTTGGTTTCTATGTTACAAATGTCCGCTTCTCAGTATTTTGCTTTTAATGGTGTGGAAGGAAACCTTTAGTTTTTTTAGACTTGGCTTGGATATGAATAAAAATATAATTTATAAGAAATAAGTGAGAAAAAATTGAGAATAATAAGTTATGGACTTTGATTTGATGATCAAAGGAATAAAGTCTTTTTTTTTATTAGTGCTTTCATTGTTCTTCACATGGCTACTTAAGTTGACAAGTTTTTGTTATATAAAACAAGTTATTGGAAGTACCTGGCAGGTGTAAGTGATAAATTACAAAGGACAATGTTATTTTAATTGAAAATATTTAAAAAAAGAGTTGACAATTATGGTATGTGTATTTATAGTGAAAGTATGAAACAGGGGCGGTTAGGGGCTTGGTTGGGACTTTAGGGTCGAGCCTATGTTTTAGAATCTTAGCCCTAGTCCCGCCTCTAGAAGGCATTAGGGGCGGGCCGCCTACCTAAAACTCTGTGAGGGCTTTAGTTGTGAGGGCTTTATAGGGCTTTTAGGGTCGGGTCGGTCAGGGCCGGGTTAGGGTCGTTAGGGCCAAATTCCCACCCCTATATTAAAGTAGAGACTTCCAATAGGAAATTTTCTCTCTCCTAGGGTTTTGGAATAAAAAAAAATGTTGAAGTGTTATAAAATCATAGAGAAATTGGTTTGGAAAAGCAATTCTCAATTTCTCAAGAATATGGATGATGAGATATCACGATATTTATAAAATATCGATGTATCCCCATATCACAATATTTATCAAGGATATTTACAATTTTACCCTTAAACAATATCTTTTTACACAAGATATTGTTTAAGTGTAAAACTGTAAATATCCAATTTCGCGATATCACTATAAAAAAAAAATCTCTTACATATCACTATATTTAGGAACCAAATATCGTGATATATATTGCGTACTACGGCTATGGGTACTTAATTTAGGTTTTAGGCTTGACCTGAAAGCTAGGCACTCACTCCCATCTTGTACCCGGCATGAATCCCCATGCCACAAGAGCCAAGAAGTAGAATAAAAGAGAAAAGTATAATGCGTTATGACCCCTCAATTATTAGATGAGAACGAAGTTTTCACCACTTTTTGTTGTTTGATAATGGGGTTTTATTAGATGCGAAACATGAAAAAAATATTGTAAGAGGTGAATATGCTTTTTATACAACTTTTTGTAAGAGGTGAATATGCTTTTTATACAACTTTTTGTTAGTCTTATAGCAAAGTCGAAGGACCATTTTTTTGTCCACAAGATGAGATGTCTTGAGCATAGTTATCAGACCCAGCCTCAGACCCAGCCTGGACACTGACCCAACAAAGAAATTGGGTTACTAGTTCGACCAATGGATCAATACTTAAATTGAAAATATTATATAATTCACATAGTACATATATTTTCACAACTTTATTAGTGGCCCAGGTGGTTTTAGAGCCATTTCATTTTCCAATAAACCAATTGTGGTGTAATGGTAGAGATCCTAACTTGTTTAATAGTCACCCAAAGTTCGAGTTTTAGTACCAGGTCTTGATTCTTTTGTAATTATGAGAAAGCATAGACTCATCTTTGGGAAGATCATCCTGTGATTGTTAAGGACATCATAACTAGGAAGTAAAATTACTATCTCTACTTTCTTAGGTTTGAATGTACCATGGTCAGTTGTCTTCTTAGAGAGACTTTATAAGGTCTAACTATTTGCAATATAATAGGTGGGGGTCTGCCATAATCCTAGCTTAATTTTTCAAAAAAAAATGTTGAAGAACCATTTATATTTATAGAAGAGCCTAAGCTATCCTAACGGTTTGATCATTTGTTTTTTAATTGAAGGACGAGGGGAACTTATAGCAGGACGGTATAGAAGTTGTTCAATAGCAGATATGCTTCTTAAGGAAGTACAAGTACAGCCATTACCAAACGGGATCCCACAATACTTGGTTCAAATCACGAACTTGTGCCCAACTCCACGCTGTGCAATATCAAACATACTCGTCAAATGTGACGAATTCAGCTCTGATCGTACTATCAATCCCAAGATGTTCAGGCGTCTTAGGCACAATCATTGCTTGGTTAATGACGGAATGACACTCAAAGGTGGCGCCACTATTAGCTTTCAGTATGCTAACTCCTTCAGTTCCAAGCTATCGGTCTTGAAGGTTTTGACCAAATGCATTTAGAAATATCATGATCAATAATTAGATTGTTGTGCTTGCTAATTACGTATTGTAATAATACACAAGGAGCTATAAGCACCACGTTAAATCAAATTGATGATGGACTATTACAAGGGGTGGACATGTATAGTTTTATGGATAACAATGGCGCCTATGGTGCATGATTGTTAAATACTCACTAAATGCTAGTCATCTCTTTAAATGTGTTCGTTTAAAATCTAATTCAGATTATGACATGAAATGAGATCAGCAGTCCGATCTAATCTTCAAATTCGTATTTACTGTATGTCAAGCTAAGGTTATCTATCAATGATGAAGGCACGAGCTGTTGTTTCCTTTGATGGAGAAGGGGGTGTGTGCCTGAACCTCAATAATTAGACTTGAGACCTAAGCATGCATAAAGAATTGATTGTCTGTGCCTCCTTTTTGCTTTATGTTTGGTCATATACTCATATATGACAGTATGACACCAGCTAACCTAGCACTCAAACCAGCACCACGAGACATTCAGAGCCATCTGAGCTTAAGTGGAACCGTGGAACTAATCCACTTCCCTTCCGTGCCAAGCAAATCATTAATTGCTCCCGAAAGAATCCATTATCTGACCTCATCACTTCCGTTTAATTTGCATTATATCATGACCATAATTACTTAATTATAATTAGCATTAACAAAACTTGGAGTACGGTCTACTTTCATCAGATCAACATCATCAGTTAGCGAGTTGATTTATATTATTTCCTTCTTGAATCATGAATATAATGATATTATCCGCTTTGAGAAGTTGTAAGGAGTTCATTGGCATCCTTGCAGAAATATACCTACTTCAAGTCTCAACTCTTAAGGTATCTAAGAAAGTAAAAATCTGATTATCGAATAAAAAGAAAGTAAAAATTGGGGGCGCAGCTTATTATAAGCTTGTTTTAATTAATTATAAAATTTGTTATCATTATTAATAAAAAATTTCACTTCGCATAAATCTAATATAATTGTTTACAATTACTATTGGCCTATATATGTTTTAAGAAAAGCCCCAAAATCCAGTGTAGGAAATCATCCCCAAATCTAGAAACCACGACAAGTAATCACAGAACTATGTGTAGGTGTCCGTACTTACTACTTACTATAAAATTTGGGCATGTATATGTTCGTAATTTCTTGGTTATATGCTGAATGACATTTTAAGGTTGGCTAACCATGCATTTAGGAGTTAAAACAGGAAAGCAATTTCCATTTCGAAAATAGACCCCACAATTTGAGAGGAAATTATTTTCCTCATTTCTCCTAAGCATACGGTGATCCAACCTTCATACTCTTCTCTGTTTCTCTCTCGCTTACCTTATTTACCAGAGATTTGGCGTAACAATTTTATTTTTATCCTGCAATTTGCTCTAAGCATTTTTTAATAAACTCGAGTAGTTACAGATTTTTCTACCAAAAAAAAGAAAAAGTAGTAGTTATAGAGTCCAAAAACCTTTGACTTTTGTGCCTGTCCATGGAAAGATGTTCACGCATTTGTTTGTGAAAATTAATCATCATTAGCATAATTTGGGACTTGGGACCAAGGCAACTTTTTCAAGTGTTAGTTTATATCTCCTTTCCTAGAAGGCTAGAACTGGAGACTGGGGTTAACATTAGAAGCTTATGGTAATTTCAATCTCTCTACTCTATAAAAGCACAGACAACCACCATAACGAAGTTAACCAAAATGTCTCCCAAGACAACAGTTATTTTAGTTATAATCTTGAATTTCCATTTAATCTGGGCCTCCGACCCAGACCCGGTTCAAGATTTTTGTATACCAGACACAAAGCCAGGCTCAACAAGTCATATCCACTTTAGCAATCTTCCTTGCAAGAATTCTCCAGAGGTTATTGCTGATGATTTTGTATTCTCCGGCATAAAGTCAGCTGGAAACTTCACAGAAACCGGCTTCTTCGCAAAATCCGTGACCCCCACGCTCTTCCCTGGTCTTAGTACACTAGGCATGTCATTTGTTCGGGCTGACCTAGATGTAGGCGGCATTAATGCACCACATTTCCATCCTAGAGCGACCGAGGTGGCTTTTGTATTGGAGGGGATGGTTTACTCGGGTTTTGTGGACTCCACTAACCGGGTTTATGCAAGAGTGATTGAAAAAGGAGAAGTCATGGTGTTTCCTAGAGGCCTAGTTCATTTCCAAATGAATGTAGGGGACTCCCCAGCAACAATATTAGGAAGTTTTAATAGCCAGAATCCAGGAATACAGAGAATTCCAGAGGCAGTCTTTGGTTCTGGGATAAGATATGAACTTTTGGAAAAAGCATTTGGTTTGAGTGCCAGAGAAGTTGGTTTGTTGAGGAGGAGGTTTATTTCCAATGGGAAGAGGTAACTAAAGAAGCATTTTGGTCATTTTCCTACGTATCTGTTTACAACTTAGTCCTCTAGTCACCAGAAAATTTTTTTTTTTTTTTTTTTCTGTTTTACAAAACTATATTGGTCACTCGTAATACAAAATATCAATAAAAGTGGTTAAAAGTATATACGGTGTTCATACTTAAATTAGGTGAATTTCTTCGCTTGGAATGATCAATCACAAGAAGCAGCTTAGGTTTTTTGTGTTGCGTCACTGGTAGTCTGATAATTTCTCCCTTTGAAACTTGTGCGAATGGTAGAGCACTGGAGCATATATGATACTAACGATGTGGCGTTAATTGAAGGTCTGCATGAGTACCCTGATCTTGCGCGTATATGAACCATTACGTTCCTCTAGAAAATAGTCGGCTCTTCGCCAATCAAAAGTGCCCTGAAGATTGCATCACATAAGTTGTTGGTGAACACTAACAAATGCCCAGCATAAGGGACCTCATGATACCTAATCCAAGGTAATCTTTCTGCAATATATCGCTGTAGAAGAGCAGGAACAAGTTTATCTTCATATCCTTGCCATATCTGAACAGAGCTCTCATTCTGGTGAAAGTGGCTATTTAGCTCAATAGGGTCGAAATCCCAATTTCCAAAACCGACTAGTATGTCTCGGTGAATAGACTCGAATTCACCTTGTTGTGCTGCCTTTTCCTGAATTTTGAAATGTACAATTAGTTGTGGATCATGGATGACTGTACAGTTGAATATCATCAGGCGTGCAAAATATGGAACTTCTGCCGTGTCCTTTGCTTTTTTTTTCAGTACATGGCAAGCAGGGGAAAATTTATTAGAGTAATTAGGAAGTTCATTATAATCAAAGATCCATAGACAAAGCGAAAAGGGGAGGACTCTGCAACTCTATGTAGCAAACACAGCACTCTCTATATATACCTGATTTCGTTTGCACAAACTTCCACTATACAGCTTAGCACTTACATTTTTCTTGAAAACTATAAGCATGTGATCTTGTGTTTTCCAAGCCCTAATAATGTTTCTGGACCAAGTATCATTAGAAGAGACAGAACCTTTACAGACTAAATGAAAGAGTTGCTGCAAGGTGAAAATAGTACCTGACCGGCAAATCCAGTTTCTAACATCTTATTCAAGATCTCCATATCTTTGGGGCTATAAATTGCAGGGTTCACCTTCAAAACATCGGACACATGTTCTCGAGTTGCCAACCAGTGTAGTAATCGAGGAGTATAGTGTGCAACTCTAAGTCCCCACTGGTCCCTGAAAAGCATCTTTGTATACACCTCTTTTGTTAGTTTGGAAGGAAGAGAAGGCCACCAGTAGTTGATCACTGGAGATATTAGAGCTGCCCCTGCTAGTCTGCAGCATGGGTGTGTTTATGAGTAAAGAACAGGGCTTTGTTAGGATTTAATTATATTGTAACTGAAACAACATGACACTCTGATAAAAAGAAGTGGCTTACCTATGTGGTATGTGTTTGAGGCAAACCCAGATGGTGTAACCGCCCATGGAGGTCCCAATCACATAAAACTTTTCTCCAATATCCAACTGGTCAGCAAGTTCTTGAAGGTCAAATGCTTCGCTCTTCACTGACCGTTTTGGGTTTGGATCACTCTCCACATATCCAGCTCTGCCATATGCTAAAATGTATATCCCCAGCTCTTCTATTAGCTCCTGCAAGTCAGAGTTTTTGCTAAAAAGAACGGAGATAATTACTTTCTTTTAGAATTAATAATTAGGATGCAGTACAGAATATGTTAGTGATGGTATAGATTGTAGACCACTAGACCTTAGACAGAAGCCACTGAAAATGCAGGCTTTGTTCGATTTCAGAAGAGTTTCAGGTTCTTACTTTAGATACCGGCAGGAGTAACTCTTTACAGCTGCTAATTCCATGAACTGTGATTATTTTATACTTCGCCACCTCCTAGGCAACTCCTGTCTCTAAGTAGGCTAAATGCCTCCCATCACTTAGCTTGATTCTAGGTGAGAGATCCACATATCTTTGAAGTAGGAGCTTCTGTAGCCTGATAAGCCCATCCCAGAAGACCAACCAACACCAACGACACTACTATCTTTGTAAACATTACTGCATAAATGACAACAGTAACGTCTGTAAAAGTAAATTTCAGAAGAATAAGTAAGAAAAGAGTAAGTATTACGTAATATGATTAACTCATCGAGACCATGGAGGGATGTTAAGGAAAATATCTCAAGAAGAATACACGAAGGGCTCGCCTTAAGAATAAACTGATTAATCAGAGTTTTCGGGAGTTGCAGAATATTATCAAAGGGATAGTCATTTCACCCATCTGCAGTTTCAGCTAGCAGGAGTTCAGGTATTTTTCCTGCATCTTAACTGTACAAACGGCTTAATATCAATTTATTAGCAGCTTTTCCAGATTCATGCATAGACATTTAGGCATCGAAACTCACAACTTGCACTTGATCTGCTTGTGTTGACTTCTTCAGATGGCATCTATGTAGTCTAATAGAGACAAGGGGCGACAGTACGTAGGAACATAGAACCGTTTAAAGTTTCTGTTTGTCAACATTCTTTGTTGGTTGCATCAATCAGTTATGTGTTTGTTTGTATGTCAGGGAATAATGTAACAACCAAGTCAGTTTCTTCAGCAAGTAATTCACAGAATCACCAGCTAAATGGAGTCTCAAATAATTATAATAACAGAAGTTATAATACTGCTGATCATAGTTTATACAATTAAAGATCTAGTTTAAAATTTCAAGGAAAAAGGTACTGTAGCATTGACACATATATTTGATCCATTAAGTTCCGCTACGTACGATTACATAAAAGTTTGCTCTTCGCCAATCAGAAGTGCCCTAAATATTGCGTCACATAAGGTGTCTGTGAACACTAACAGATGCCCAGCATAAGGAACCTCATGATATTTAATCCAAGGTAATCTTTCTGGAACATATCGTTGCAGGAGAGCAGGAATTATCTTATCTTCATATCCTTGCCATATGTGAACAGAGCTCTCATTGTGGACAAATGGATTAACTAGATCCAAAGGGTCAAAGTCCCAGTTTCCATACCCAACTAGTATGTCTCGAACAATAGATTCAAAGTCACCTTGTTGTGTTACCTTTTCCTGAAATTAGACATGTATAATAAGCAGATAGATGTCAGTAATAGTATCATCAGGAAACACTAGGTGAGTACTTTCAACATATGTATCTAGCCTTCACCAAAACAAAAGCACATGTATCTAGCCATGTGTTGAGTCTGGTGTTTTGCGGGTGATTAATAACAATTTTTATATTCCTTTTTAACTTGGCACTAGGCAAGCGGGGTAAACATGCCTACTAGGTGGGCATTCAATCTACCTCCTATTGTTTGCACAACCTTTATACAGCTAACCATCAGTATTTTCCTCGACAGTATGCAGGTAATCATGTTATTCCAAGCTTAAAGTTTCTAGATCAAGTATCCTCACAAAAACACAACCATTACAAAAATAAATTGACATGTTGCTGCTTGGGAAAAATATTACCCGACCAGGGAATGGAGTTTGTTTAAACCCTCTTATGATCTCCATATCTGTGTGGTTATAAAGCGCTGGGTTCACCCTTGAGACATTGGACATTGAACTCAGAGAGGCCAACCAGTACAGTAGTCGAGGGGTATAATGTGCGACTCTAAGTCCCCACTGGGTTTGGAAAAGCAGCTTTCTATATACCTCTTTTGATAGTTCAGAAGGTAGAGAAGGCCACCAGTAGTTGACAACTGGAGATATTAGAGCTGCCCCTGCTAGCCTGCAATATGTACTTTGGAGTTAAAAATAAGTCTTTGTTAGGATGAGGTGTAAATGAAAACACAAAAATGACAGGTATCTTGCCTATCTGGTATGTATTTGAGGCAACTCCAAACGGTGTAACACCCCATGGAGATTCCGATCACGTAAAATTTGTGACCGATCTCCAGCTGATCAGCAAGTTCTTCAAGGTCAAATGCTTCACTCTTAACTGACCGTTCCGGATTTGGATCACTCTCTGAATATCCAGCTCTGTCATATGCCAAAATGTATATTCCCAGCTCCTCTATGAGTTCCTGCATGACCTCAGGAGGTAGTCAGTTGCTGCTACAATAAGATTCCCAGCTGGAACTGTACGCAAAGACAAACGATGGTTAACACTGTAAAGCACATAAAGAAAGCATTTGAAGCAGAAAAGTAAGAGTTGCGGGTATTATTCTTGATGTCCCTCAGATAGTATGTAACAATATTATTAGGCTGCATATGCACCAAGGATTACTGGTAACTATTTGCAGCGCCTTTAACTGAATTAGTTCAAGGTATAATGTGTAAGTTTTGCTTTTCTTGTTTATCAGGCTTTCTCTTAAACGGACATGTCCGTTAACGGATATGTTCGTGGGGCAGCTTATATAGTGTCTTGAACAGGCTTATATAGTGTTTTGAGCAGCTTATATAGTGTCCGTTACGTTTATTAACTTGTTCGTGGGCAGTTTATATATGACACTATATAAGCCGTGCAGGACACTATATAAACTGCTCAAGACACTATATAACATGTCTGTTAATGGACGATCCGTTTAAGAGAAAGCCTATCTTGCTAGATTTCTTTTCTCTTTCTCTTTGTCCAGTTCGTTGCAATTTTTCTCAAACTGCCCGAATAGAAGTAGTCATGGATATGGTAATTTTTGTCCCTAAAACCCTTTTATGTGGGATAGGATATATATATGACTTCGCCTTACAATTTAATGCGAAGTAATGATCCTTAAAAATGATGTTGACAGTATGCGTTGTATTAATATTGTGTGGAGAGAAGCCACTCAAATGTGCAGGTTGTTCAAATTATTAAAATTAAGGGTTTGGGGTCTTACTCTAGATACTGGTAGAAGTAAGTCTTTAGAGCTGCTAATGCCATGAACAGCGATGACCTTATACTTCGCCTTCTCCTTGGGAACTCCCATCTCTAAATAGGCTAGATGTCTCCCATCACTTAGTTTGATTCTAGGTGCAGTAACAGGAGGACCACCTGGGGAACCGCATATCTTTGGAGGAGGAGGATGTGTAGCCCAATAAGCCCATCCAAGAAGAGCCACCAACAACAGCGACAAAGCTATCTGTATAAACATCACTGCAACAAAAAAACATCAGGTTCATCCCCCAAACAGAATACCAGGGGAGTAAGTAGTATATAATCTACTGAAACTGGCACATCATTAAGGCAGAAAGACAAACATTCACAAGAACTAATCACGAAATGCTCGCCTTTAGCATATTACTGACAGTTAAATAATTTTTGGGATACATGCCTTCCTTGTACAATTCTTAAACCCGTTTGTTATCGCCTAATTTCAGCTTTTCTTGTTTTCTTGTTTTTAACAGTAAGAAAAGGTTGGATATCAACTTTTAAGAACCTTTTCCACAATCCAAAAGACATTCTGGCGTCAATAGTCACAACTCGCAATTTTTCTTCTTGTTTTTTTCTCAAAATGGCATCTATGTAGTGTAACAGAGACAGCAGTAGGAACACAGAGCCAGTTAAGTTTCTGTTTATCAAACATTCTTTGTTGGTTCCACTAATGACTGATCACTTAATTAAAAACAAGCCGAAAAACATCAAGGCTTTGTTGTTAACCAGGAAATCAGGATAACAGTCTACAGAGCCAAATGGGCAATTCTAAGGGTTGATAAACCAAATTTTCAGCTAAAATATCATAAGGGTACGCAAAAACGTTGATTTGTGGTTAGAAGGAATATAGGAAATGAGTAAACAACCATTTCTGATTCGACAAGTTATTGATCCACCAAATCGAAGTGAGCACATGGTTTCTCTTTCCCCTCCCAGGTTACCTGGTACCTACTAGGTCCCAGAGTGAATATGATCTCCAGCAGACATAAGCAGACATACGTAACAGTTTAGCTAGCACACAAGACCAGACATACGTCACGCTTTAGCTAGTACACGAAAATATATACCGTGATGCATCTGTCTATCAAGGACAACCCCAGTCTAAAATTTTCAAGGACCTTTCTTCAAAGTTCAAACACTGATGTGCAAGAAAAAACGTTTTCGGGTTGCTGAATCTTAGCTTATTTCGAATGTTTCAATAACAACAATGGATGTAAAACTGTTAAAGACCAGCTTTACGAAATCCCGAAAGCAGCCCAAGCTCTTCGCCGTTCCAGAAAGGGTTACATCTGAAAATACCAATGTTGAGCTTGATACAAATCAGTATAATTTACACAATAAATTTTTTGAAAGGTTGAAACCGATAAAAGAAAAATCTAGTTGTCAATGTCATTTCTAAATTTAAGATACGAGCTAAAACAAATCTAAACTTCCACAATAATCAACATCTATACCGGGAATCCTCCGCGCAAGTTGAATACCTTTTGGCATAGTCGTAACCATTAAGCATGAATAGATCAAAGATTATTATCGTGAACCTTCAGCAGTTTTCTGATGTGGGAGTCCAAGTCCCCCGTGTCATAGGTAGATGCTGCCAATGAGTCCAGACTCCAAAGACAGTGCACTTCATGAAAGAGATTAATTGCTATTTCTTCAGCAGGGCCACAAAGAGAGCACCAGCTATGAGTTCCTGAATGATCCTAGAGATTGCACTTCCAAACTAGACACCCTCTCTAGCGAAGTTCTCTATTTCGTTAAGGTAAAGAGGATCTCTGAGATTGGATTGGCAGGAAGGAATTTGAAAGGGCATAACCGCATAACACTTTTAACATAGTACATTTAGGCTTCGCCAAGTTCAATATTAAAAATGGTCAACGAAATAGCTACTGAACAGCCCTAGTATCAGATAATTGGATGAAGGAATCAGGAATGATCAAGATGTTACTTAGCCTTGAATTCTTACAATATCCACATGTCTATTATTTGACATACATATATGCAAAATAGAAGTCTTGTTTCTAAAAAGAAATGCGACAGTCCATGGAGCAGTTTACGACCACGATTCCTTTACTGCATAAGTACATAAAGACGCATTTCTGTTTGGGTAGTGCATACCACTAGCCAGTTTGTTGCAGAAAGAAATAGAGGGCTCCTTAACGGTTCATTGAGCAGTGTTACCATCATGATTTCATTACGGCTTGCAATATAGAACTTTAAACTTCTTATTACTCGATCGACAATCTCTTGTTGCATAGATAGGTAATAGAAGGTTCCTCTCCAAGCAGCAGTTCTCTTATTATAGCATCAACAAAAACAGGTTCATGTATTAATAAATGACCACCATCAGGAACCTCATGGTATTGAATCCAAGGTAACTTCTGTGAAACATAACGTTGTCCGAGAGCTGGGACGACTTTATCTTCGTAACCTTGCCATATATGAACAGAGCTCTCATTGTGAGTGAAAGGATTGTTTAGTTCCATAGGCTCAAAACCCCAATCTCCAAAACCAACTATTAAATCTCGATGCAGAGATTCGAAAACGCCCTGTTGCCTTGTTTTTTCCTGACAATATAATCAACAGTTATCCTCTCTAATGCGCAAGTCTAGATCATTTCTGCTATTTATGTCATGTCACCAAGAACATTGTACATGACTACAATATGAAATCATAGAAGTAATTAAAAATACAACGTTTGGAATGTTATGGATCCACTACTATTACCTGATCAGGCTGCGGGGTTCCTTCCATTTTCTTCAAAATCTCCTTGTCTTGGTTGCTTAAAATTCCTGGGTGCCCTTCCAAGGCGCTAAGCGAAGGAAACCATTTCTGTGTCAACCACCAATACAGCAGCCAAGGGGCATAGTGTGCTACTCTAAATGCCCACTGGTCCTGCCTGAGCAGCCTCTTGTAGACCATTCCAAATAAATTTGCAGGAAAAGAGGGCCACCAAAAATTAACTAGAGGTGCTACCAGCGTCATGCCTGCGATCCTGCAATCATGACATGAGTTCATAGCAAGAATCCTTCAAAAGCACAAATTGGACTAGAAGCTATGAAGGTTAAATTACAACTATGAGGAAGTTCATGCCTGTGCGGTATGTGTTTAAGACAACTCCAAACAGGATAAGCACCCATAGAGGCTCCAAATATGTAAAATTTGGATCCAATTAACAATTGATCAGCAAGTTCTTGAATGTCAAATGCTTCACTCCTTACCGAACGCTTTGGGTTTGGATCACTTTCTCCATAACCAGCTCTGTCAAACAACAAAAGTATATTCCAAGCTCCTCTACAAGTTCCTAAGAAACATAAAGAAGCTCAAACTTCACTCAATTATACAACATAATTTACATTGCCACATAAATAATTAACAGTTTTTGTACCAGGGATGCTGGTACATTAAAGTCCTTAGAGCTGTCGAACCCATGAACAACGATGATCTTGTACATGGCCTCCTCTTTTGGGACACCTTTTTCTTTGTAAGCCAAAAATCTTCCATCACTGAGCTTAATTCTAGGCGAAGTAACAACAGGACCATTTGGAGATCGACATATCTTTGGAGGGGGTGGCTGTAATTTACTATAAGCCCATCCAAAAACTCCCACAACTACCGCTACTGCTATCTTACCAAGCATACCTGAAAAAACTACCATATCAGTATATCACAACCAGAACATATAAATAATAATAATAAAGTTCTTTTTATTTGAAATGTAATGGATTACTCACTTGAAGGATCTTCAGACGACTTCCTTCGTACTTCCGTTGATGGCTTAAATTAGAGAGCTAGGCAGATTCAGTAGTTAAGTCACTTAATAATTGAGCTTGAGAAACATGTGTTGCTTGGTCGAGTACAGTACCTTGATGGGTACGAGTACAGTACCACAGTACTAGTTAAAAGTGAGTGTAAATCAACGAGGTACCGTGCCTTCGTGCTACAGTAAATTCTTTTGGACTCTGAAAACAAGCCGAGCCTGAAGGCACTAGGCTTGACTGGTCTGGCTGAAATCGTAACAACCTGTTTTCTTTTGTATAATAATATACAGTGAGTGAGTCAACCACAAAACTGCGGAAACGTAACTCTAAAGGACACCTTTTTTTTTTTCCGTAACTCACAAATACCGGGTAGATGAAAGGTCAAGTATACTCTTGACGCGAAATAAAAAACGGATCGGGTAGATAAAATGTCAAGTATATCCCTGACGCGAAATAATTAACGGCCCGGTCCAGACGAAACGACCTTGTGTATTTAGTATGAACAATCATTGTTCATATATTTAAGCAGGTGTGAACACTCATTGTTCATACCCCAATTACAAATATTAGCTATGAACATTGATCCAATTATGAACATGGATTGTTCATACCTATTTGGGAGTATGAAAAATCACTATTCATACATCAAAAGTGTTCATACATCAAACATGAACAATCATTGTTCATGACTACTTTTAAATTTTTTTCAATTGGTAGGTATGAACATTGATTGTTCATAGTCCTTGGGTATGAACATTCGATGTTCATAGTCTTTAGGGTATGAACATTCAATGTTCATACATCAATATATTGTATAAGGTACATTCACCTATTTGGATATGAACAATCATTGTTCATACACCAGCAGAAGGTATGAACACTCATTGTTTATAGTAAAATAACAGAAATGGTAAAATCGGAAAATATTTATTTTAAATCCGGGCAATTTGTCCTTGAGGGTTATTTTCACGGAAGGGTATAACTGACATTTAAAAAAAATATAGAAAAGCGGGGTCAGCTTATTTTGTCATTGAGAGTTACTAATTTTGAAATGGTGGGTTTGTGAGTTACTTTTCTCCAAAATTTGTCCTTGTGAGTTACTCACAAAAAACCGTGTCCTCTAGACTTCATTTTCCTTAAAATTGGGCATTGGGACCAATTTTTTGAATAATATAATGCTTTGGCCTATTGTATGTCTTTAATATTCTTTTAAGGCCCAAGCCTAGGTGATAGTTTAAAGCCGCAAGGAAATAACATAGTCGGTGAACTGCTAGTCTCCAAACTTTGTAGAACTCTTCATGAGATAAGATAAATGCTAATTTTAGGGTTTAGAGTAAAGATAAAAACAAAACAATATATGAAAGAACAGAAAGTTGCTCAGGAGTAGGAGACGTAAGTTTTATAGGGTGTTTGGGTCTCATTTTTTCTTAAAAAACATTTTTATGAAAAAATATTTATTCTAAAAACAGTTTTTAAATAAACATGTTTGATTGTGATTTTTCTTAAAAACTATTTTATCAAATCAGATTTCGCACTATATTTTTCGATATATTTCGGCATATATATCAAGTACTAAAGTCTAAAACATCCGGCAATTCATTTGCCTTAAGCGCCCAAAATGTTTCCTTCAAAGAAAAATAGTTTTTTAACTTGAAAAACAATTTTTATCTAATTATCATAAAACTAGTTTTTGGGACCAAAAAATGTTTTTTGGATGAAAAACTATTTTTTTTTAAAATAGAGACCAAACACATTTATTTTTTCAAAAAATATTTTTTCACTAATAAACACTTTTTAGCAATAAATAAATAAGATCCAAATACCTCCTTAGCTTTGAGTGGGCGGAGAGATATATCTTCCTTTTGCTTCTAGTTGTCTGACGAGTTTCCGACCGTCGACGATCAAGTAAGTTTCTCTACTTGCACTACCTTTCTTTTCTAGTCATAGAATTCCACTCTATAATTGATTTAGCAATATTATGTAAAGTTACAGTGTTAATCATAACTTATGAAATTGTATTAATAAACCTAGTTTATCGTTATATTGTTAATTGTAATTGAAACTAGTTCCATCTTCTAGATAGTAGTGGTTAAATCTTATTAGATGTTGTTGAGTATGAAAAACAGATCAAGCTAGAGTATTGTGATTGTGTGATATGAGTATAGTAGTGGTTAAATCTTATTAGATGTTGTTGAGTATGAAAAACAGATCAAGCTAGAGTATTGTGATTGTGTGATATGAGTATTGACCGTCGATGTTCTATCCTTGTTCATCAACTTGGGTGTCCTTTGAATGATGACGCATATGCTAAACCTCATATTTGTTTTCTTATTCCATGCCTTGAATCTACGATAGATATATGTGTGTTGACATGAGTAAATGACAATATGTGATATATAATAACTATTAATTATGTGTATAGCATACCATTTGAATTCCTGATGGTTAATAATTGTGTATCATTTACGTGTTATATATATAATATAATATTAGATATATGTACATGCATGTTTCTAATAATGTTCCTTATTGTGCTCATATTTGTTTTAAATGTATAAGCCTTTACTAATACTACTAATACTGTTAATATCGAGTTGCTTTCATGAAAAGAAACTTGGATAATGTGGACAATGAAATTATTAATATATCATTTTTCCTTGTCATTGTGGTTATTAATCATACACATGAAAATTCTTTGTATGTTTGGTTGTGTTATTAATTTTGTACTAATAATGAATATTCCTCTATACACCAAAGCTAGATAGCTTGTTGCCCTCTGTAAACCAAAGCTGATAGCTTGGTGTTTTTCTCTGACCATTAAAGTGTTTGATCGCAAATGGTGAAGATACAAGTCTGTGGCATGGTTCGTGGATTTCGTCTAAGCTACTGATCCATAATTCTCAAGCTAGAAATATGCTCCAGGTGCCTGATGATGCAAAGGTGAGCCTCCTTATTACAAATGGTGAATGGAATGGGCTGGTTAGTCTCCTTCAAGACAGTGAACTAAAGACGAGTATATTGCAGACCTCTATCAATGTAAATCTTGAAAAGGATGTGGTAGTCTGGAGCCCAGCTAGCAATGGTAAGTTCTCCACCAAATCTGCGTATGTGGCTCTAAAACATATGAGACAAAGAGTTGCCTGGTACAAATTGGTCTGGGGGAAGTATACAGTACCAAAGCACTCCTTCATTGCGTGGCAACTCTTTGCAGGGTGCTTGGCTACACAAGATCGGTTGATCCACAGGAAGATTATCACTCAATCTAGGTGCTGCCTCTGTGGAAACCAAGCTGAAAACTCAAAGCACTGTTCTTTTTGATCGGAATTCTCCCAAAAGGTATGGGGAAAGCGGTGAAAAAATTTTGGGACTAGGCATTTTGTAGTGCAAGAGTCAAATCTTGAATGGTATCGTCTCTCGAGAATTACTCGATCAAACTCTACCGCCCGATTGAGATAATTAGGACACCGATAAGCTACACGGTTTATGGGATCCGGAATGAAAGCTGCCGAAAGTTTAAAAGCAAGACCCACACGGATGAAGCGATCGCCAGAGATATAGTAAACAGGATGAGAATTTACTTACAAAGGATGATAAAAGAAGCCGGCGATTCTGCGGAAACTAAAAACATGATGAGTGCTCTTGGGATTGAACTCTTGGTTAAGCGAAAAAAAAGCCGATACAAGGATGGGTAAAGCCACCACCGGCACGACAAAGATTAACTTTCGGATGGAGTCGCGGAATGCTTTGGAGCGAGGATATGGGGAGTCTTTGAGAAACCATGAGGGAGCACCTTTGATCGTGTTCATGGGAAATACCAACCTCAGTCGTTGATTATACAGGAGTTAAAAGGGATCAATACCACGCTAGCGACTTGCTACATGAACTGTAAAAAGATCATGCCGAGTCGGACTCTTTGCGGCGCAAAGAAATGTGATTAATCGAAAGGAGGACTGTCCTTGGTATTGTTGGGACCTAGTAGAGTCCATTAGGAAAAGCATCGTCTCTTTGAGACAATGGTGGTAACCCATGTATCTGAGGAGATGAATAGAGTAGCCGATTGGTGGCCAAGTCTAGTACAAGAAAGGATTGTATATATCCTGGTGTGAGGCTAGGTATTGTTTTAACACTCCTCCACTTGTCTATGAGCTTTTGTAATAGTGGAGGAGGATGCAAGAGGTATGATGTATCAAAGAGTTTAAGCTTATACAGGTTGGGGTCTGCCTAACCCCTAGCTGTTTCAAAAAAAAAAAAAAAAAACTTTGTAAGTATAATTTTTATACAAAACAATGGTCAAAGTATTTAGATTAGTTTTGATCTTGAATTGGCTGTGGAATGGTTATGAACTACAGTTACGAAAATTGACACGTGACCGTCCTAAACAAATACGTGCGTGAGTATGGACGATAAAATGAAAACTTTGGATAAGTCCGCCGTATTACTTTACTAGGAGAATATGGGAATTGGAATTGATGGAATGACCACAATTACCATACCATATGTACAGTCAAGGACGTAGATGTTATTTTCCTACGAAGTATAATTAATAAGACGACATGAATAAGCTTTAATCACATACCAATAATGAGGTGACATGCTAGTACTGTGAGCTTATAGTAAAATCGTTGTAAATATATTAGATTGTATTTTGTGTGTACTTCTGACACATATGTAAGTGTCGTAGTATTTTTTGACTAGATTTGTATAACACCCCGTGTTTTTATTATTTGTTTTTTTATAATAATAATAAAGATAATAAAAATAGATAATGGATAGATGATAACTATCAGTTACGGATAAAAGCCCGTAGGTAAATGGATAAGTGTTGTTATTGTTTTTCGGGGAGTTTTCTCACGTAGAGTTTTTGGTATATCGGTGTATACTGTCTAATGTTTTTATACTGCTCATTGTCTTGTTTTTATTCTACGTCGTGTCGTCGAGTTGTTAAAACTCTAGAGAAAACTTCGGATTTGATATAGAACCGCATCAAACTGTATTCTTGTGATCTTGTGTTGTTGAACTATCGGGCTTCGGAGGCCGTTAATGGCGGCGTGAGCACGCGAGGAATCTTTAGCGCCATTATTTTTTAAATTATTTTTCTATTTAATTAATTAATTTAATTATTTATTTTAAAATTTTCCCGGATTGGACTCGGGATACGTGGGCTTGGTTTTGGGCCCGAAGTCGGTGTTAGGCTTGGGTTTTGGACCCAAGTATATAAACACATTGTTCTAGAGAATAGGGTTTTGAAGATAATAAAATATAAAAAAATGGAAATGAGAAAGAAGCCGGGTTTTGGAGAGGTGGAGGAAGCAACGATTCGGGCTAGGAAAATTCGTCAGTAATAGTTAAGGTGAGTAGTTATTTTTACTATTTCACTAAATCTATTTTTTAAGTGTATCGGTGTATACGGAGTTTTTCTCTGTCTAAGGAGTTATTATTATTCAATTTCTTGTTTTTATTTGGCGTTTTGTTGTATTTGGTAAAATCGGGTGGTGTGTTGGCTTTGGAAACTGTTAGATATTAAACCTTGTTAGTTGATTGAGTGGTCGAACTATACTAACTTGGGGTGGAATTTGTTGAAGCTCTTAACAAGGGTTAATGGAGGCCTTGAGCTCATCCGTTTTCTTGTAATTTATCTTGGTTGTTGTTTTGTTGGGTTTGGTGTTGATGGAATGGTGATTAGGGCTGTAATGCCATCGAGATTAATTGGTGTTCTGCTCTGCTGAAGCTCAGTAAAAACTCATTAATGGCGGTCGAGAAAATCGCCCTTTAGATTTGATTTAGTTGAACTGTTTGGTTGTGTTTTTGAATGTTGTGTTGGTTGTCGATTGAAGGGGGTGTGGTTGAGTGTGTGGGGGCTGTCGATTTGAGCTTGGAACAAGCTTTAATGGAGGCGAAATTGTAGATCTACTTTTGAAGAAAGGAATTGTTGTAATTAATTGAGCTTTTGTTAATGTTGTTTAGGTTGTTATAGGGATCAAAACCACCGGGGTTGTATTGGGTGGTCGATTAGAGCTTGGTGGTGGTCGGTTTTTGGTGGTGGTGTTGGTGGAGGGAGAAGATGAAAAGAAACCGATTTTGGGCTTGGCCCTAATCGGTTAAAGCAACCCCTTGTTGTTATTTGGGCGAAATGTTTAAATTCTTTGGCCAATTTCTATTTTCTTGTTGGGTCCGATTTTTTAAGTTATTTGTGGACCCGGTTTAACTTAAAGTTTAAGGCGGTTTGAGTTCAATTCTTGGTGAATCACATAACATTTTGGGCTAGTTTCTAATATTGTTTGAGGCCGGTCCATATAATTTAAAATAGATCTACATGGGTCTTTCAACATTTAAACTTTCGGGTTTTAAGGATGTTTAGTCCGAACCATGACTTTAGTCATGAGCCCATGAGCCATGCATTTTGACCTTAGCCATGAACCATGGCTATGACCTGAACCATTGAACATGGAAGCGGCGGTTTGAAAGCATGATGGTTGACTTTGACTTTGACCGAGTTGACTTTGACGGTGGTTGACTTTGACCGATTGACCCAATTTGACCTTTTAACTTTCGGATTATAATTTGGGTTATTAAGATAGGTCTAGGGCTATTAGCATACTTGACTTTAGGCTAAGACCTCTATATATATATGTGTATGTGTATTAACTACTATGTGATTTTCTTTGATTTTATGATATGCAACGTTATGACACTAAGACATGTAGAGAAATTAATAACGCGTAAATAAAAATACGAGGAAACAAGATACTCATTCGTTATCTTAAATGATATATAAAATAAAGTTCAATAATGCATAAATAAATTTACCGCGACTCTTTTAGAACTCCACGACTCAAGTTTTGGAAATTTTCGTTTATATTGATTGATGTCATATGTTAGGTGGGCATTTATTGAATGTGCCATAAATGCCCGTTAAGCGTTATATTGAAGGGGTATTCATTGAATGTCCATGAATGGCCAGATTTAACAGAGGAACTAAGGTATTGTCTTGGGTTAGTGGTATTAATTTGATTATGTGAGTGTTTGGGTTTTCTTTTGAATACCTAATATAATATATACATATGATATATAGAAGTTCTAACTTTTCTTTTTTGGGGAGGGTAGGACTTAATAACATTTTTAAGGGGCCGGTCCTACCTTTTATCTGGCTGGATGGAAAAAAAGTTTTAATTCAATGGTTTAGATATTAAAAGGAGGTATTATAATGAGTTATATAATGGAAGTCTTGCTTGGGAAGAAATTATGCGGTTAAAATGACGGAACTACATCTTCCAATGAATGATTGAGTTATGGGATAAAATAAAGTGATTGTTTGGATAATTTTGATAATGTTTAAAAATATGATAATGTTTATCGTGTTGTTCATACCAAGCAAATTCCATTTCTTGACCCATGTTGGATAAGTTTGGCTTAGCGTGGGTGTGGATTAGGAACATAGGTGGAACCGCTAATAGAATTGGAATTGATGGAATGATGGAGTTTAGTTTATACCATAGTTTTGGGAGGATCTTTTGGGAGGACGTAATGTTACATTTTATATGACATGAGAATACGATGTTGGAAATTGTTATTCTTAAAGTTGTTTATGTTTTATTGGGATGGAAGAAAGTTTTTAATAAATTGATAGTTGAGGAATTTGGAGATTATTGTTGTTAAGTTGATCCCGTTGTAAGGTGGGTTTTAGGTTTTTATGTGTTGTATCCCCGTCATAGCCCAGGTTTTTAGACAATTGAACAAAGTGATGGTTGAGATATTTATATTTCAATTATTCATTTATTTTAATTGTTTAGAAAATCGGGCTGTGACAATTTGGATGATAGTTATTGTTAGAGATTACTTACTGGGCGCGTTAATTTACGCCCCTATTTATCATTTTTTACAGGTGCTATAGTATGTAGAGCACGTTCTTAGAGTCTTGGCATGATCTGGCGTCCAGAATATTCTTAGTTTAGGCGTTTTTGTTTTAAACAATATTTATTCTCTTCCAAAGACAAGTTCAGTGTTAAATTATTTATTTAAGACATGATGTAATAAGCTATTTATTTAGCAAGAGTTTGGTGTTTTATTTTTTATATTTAATAAAAATATTTTTGATCCATTTTGATATTTTAAAAGTCTTTAACTTTAAAGTTTAGACTTGGAATGTTACAGGTTTTGTATACTTTTTACATGAAATTTCACCGGCTAGCTAATAGCTGAAAATATATCTTCTCCCACCGACCCACCCTATGGAGCTACGGGGCCTAGTTGTAGTTGTACTTGTTTGGCTCGCTCATGCTCAGCCCGTGTTATAGACTTATAGATGAGTTTGAGGTTTATAACAAGTACCAGCCATATTAATTTGTCATTGAGATTAATTCACAAGTTAATTTGGAAGCACAATTAATTTCTCATGCTATTTCATTATAATTTCCATTATGATGTCTGATTTTCGCAAAGTAACAACACAACTACACAAGATTGGTGAGTTCCACACTTCCACGAGCCACAAATACCCAATGGCCGACCACGTTTATATATTCCAGTTTCCACAAAACAAGAATCTGTGGATGAACGGGACTGTTGTTGTTTCCAAGGCTCAAAATATCAATATCGATGAATATATTGGTGTATTCAAAAATTGATATATATCGGATATATATAAGATATATCTATTTTTTTGGTGACCAGTTCAAACTATTTAAAATATCAGAAATATTTAATATATCGAAAATATATTGGAAATATCGTATTTATATTAAAAAATGGTAAAAAAATCAATCGATATATATCATAAATATTAGAGATATCAATTATATCGGCAATATAAAATTTTATATCATAAATTCCAATATATATCGGAAAAAGAATTTTATATTCGATAGATATATATCAAAAATATCAATATCGGTATACTAAAATACTAATATATATCGACAATATATAAGATATATCGGCGATATTTTGGTCCTTGGTTGTTTCAACCAAAGATCAAAATACATAATTTATGGTACCAAACTGCCAATACAACTTTTAATCACAAAAGAACTAGGCAGATAGAGTGGATTTATGGACATATGGTCGCCATCTCAAAAATATCAGTTTCACATTTATGAGGCTAGCCTATCAGTTAGTCAGTTCATACTTCATTGGTTGGTCGTGATTTTGACATGTTTAGGTCCAAGCCCGACCTGAAGTTGGGTTAATGGTTAATCCATTGGGCTTAGTAATGGGCTTTTAACCATGGGCTTAGCATCATGATTTTACTTATGGCGGGAAAATAAAAAATATTGGCGGGAAGCACTCGGTAGATTTTCAAGAAGGAAGAAAAAACACAAAAAGAAGAAGAAGCTTTTGGAACTAAGCACTAAATCACACTGAATAAGCCCATAACACTTAATTAATGCTTTTTCATGTTTATTATACTCCTTTGCACAAAAAATTGCTAAACTGTGAACAAAAGCAATTTAATTGGGTTTTACTATCCTTTTCTTAGGAAGACTTTAAGAAGTGAAAGAAACAACATCAAGTTTAGACAATGGTTCCCATAAAGACTGCACCACACAAGGTGATATTGCCTGTGACTACCTAACTACCTTCAACATGGATGACTCAAGTAAGAAAAATGGGAGTTTTGTTTTTGGATGTTAGAATATGTCAAATATGGAAAGTCCCACGTTTCTATAAGTGTGGACATCCATATCTAGTAATTTCTATTATCATGTTTGAGGTTAATATAAGTATGTAACTCTAGGAAGAGAACAACACTCTCTCAGACCTAAGAACTCTCTAACCATAATCAATCTCTAGTCTTCTCCATTGTTCTTATTCTTGGCTTCTCTAATATATCAATGTCACAACTCTCCTAGCATCACCACTAACATAGAATTTAGTATGGTATCGGAGCGAGATTCAGTGGTATGCTAAGAGAGGAACCTCTCACAAAAATAAAAATAAAATAAAAATAAAAATAAAATCAAGTCTTTTTAAGTTTTTCAGTATAGTATTCAAGTTAAGTTTCAAACTTTCTCACAAGAAGAAGTTCTTATATCTCAATTGAAGTTTCAATCTTTCTCTGTTTGCGGATTTATTGTTCACCAGCGATACTATTCGTCGCACTGTTCACAGGTACTAGTCATCGCACTATTTATCGTCATGTTTAAGTATTATGAGTTCCGGAATCTCTCGTCTCATTATTCTCTATGGTTCGAAGTAAGTTTTCAAGATTCCACTGATGTTTAAAATTTGTTTGAAGAATGCTAGGAGAGAGATCCGAAGTTTCTCAGTATTGGTTTCTTAGTATTGTTTCGCTTCCGCAGTCTACGTCTTCGGCAATCTCTCTGTCTTAGTATTGATAAAAGGGGCATAACATCTCTGTATCTCGCAGTCTCTGAAGTTAGTATTGGACAGTTTTGCCAAATGTTGTTTTTAGTACGGTTCGTTTTTTTTTTTTTTCATAACATAGAAGAAAGAGCGCATGCGGAAAAAAAACACTCAACTATAGCCAAGCCAAAGCCAGCGTTCTAGCCCACACATCGAGGTTCGAGATTTTTGAAGTATCAAGCCTTTGGAAAGTAGTTTACACTCTCGTCTAGGATTGGAGGGGTCGTATTGTTTGTATATCGTTATGGATGTTTGGGTTTCTAGCTTTCGCGTAGTTGATATTGATGCCGTATTCTGTCTCAGTTTCTAGAATATGATCAAGTTGTTTGTTTGAAGTATTATAGGAGCACATGACCTCTATCTCACGAGGAATTATTCTTTCCATCTTCTATTGTTTCAGAAGTTCGTAGTCATAAAAAGGCGCGACCCACCCTCTATAGTGAGTATTGTTTGATGCATATATATATATATATATATATATATATATATATATATATATATATATATATATATATATATCCGGTGTTTAAGTTTGCAATTTTATCTAACGGTCTAGAAATAATTTTAAGTTTGACAAGGCTAGAAATATTGGATTGAGCTAAGTTTTTTTTGTAGAGATATAATCCATGAAGAGTAGATTATATCTACAAAAAATCATACACTAATTCATTGTTGAAATGCACTTTTTGATAGGATGTACAATAAGGATGTCACAGTTAGGATGTCACCCTAGCTAGACCGTATATATATATATATATATATATATATATATATTTTATTATTATTATTATTATTATTTTTGTTGTTGTTGTATTGGAGTATGAAGTATTGTTTTCTGAAGTGGGTATTGGTTGGTTGTATAAATTGGTATTTGGTTTTTTCTATTTCAAGTTCAAGTCGGAATAAACAAGTCTTTGTATGTTCCTACTCAGCCTTGTATATTCCAACTTGAGAGGGGGAATAGGGAGATATGAAGATATTCAGTAGAATATGAGGGAAGGAGAATATGGAGACGTATGAGAAAGAGTAGTCATGTCTCCATATTCTAGCATGCATGCCTTGACGAACTCTTCATGACAAGGCATATCCACTATTCAGTCTTCAGTATTTAGGTAGCAGTCAAGCCTAAACTGCAAGTATGTTTCAGGTAGCAATCACGCCTAAACTGCACGTATGTTTCAAGTAGCAGTCACGCCTAAACTGCACCAGTATTCAGTATTCAGGAGTACCCATAAAAGTATTTTATTGAAATTAACAGTGATATTGATAGTAGCAGCCAAGAAGTGCACATCAAATCAGTGTTATTGTTTTCAATTTATATTATGACAGCCATAACAGAGAATGGAGTGAATAGTAGCCAAGCAGCGCGCCACTAAACCAGTGTTATAATTTCAGTTTGTGATTGTGGTACACCTTCAGTATTCAGGTTAGGTTATTGCCTACACCGACAGTTTCACCTCCAGAACGTCTCAATAGTTGTTCGAGTTCTTCAACTAAAGACAATTCTATGCGAAAGGGTGAGCAGTATTCTTATCTTTTGTTTTTTTGTAATCCAAGCTGTAATTTGTATAGTTTGCATAATTACAACTTGAGGGAGAGTGTTAGAATATGTCAGTATTAGAATATATCATATATAGAAAGTCTAACGTTTCTATAAGTGTGGACATCTATATTTAGTAGTTTCTATTATCATATTTGAGGTTAGTATAAGTATGTAACTCTGGGAAGAGAACAACACTCTCTCAGACCCAAGAACTCTCTAACCCTAATTAATTTCTAGTTTTTCTATTATTATTCTTCTTGGTTTCTCTAATATATCAATCTCACAACTCTCCTAACATCGCCACTAACATAGAATTTAACATAAATGTTAAAATAGAAAAATGTTACTAGTCTCATCTCATTTTTTAATTATTTTTTTAATGACGGCGCAGAAATCAAGAAGCTTAAGTTTCGCATGGCTATATTTATGCGTAACAATATATGCATGCCTGCTTGTAGAAAAATTTGCAATGTGTATAAACTATAAAGTGAATATGATGAAATGATGCTTTAGAGCATCTTTAGCAGTGATATCAACCTAGCATTAAACACCAAATTCTCAACTTCAGCAGTACTACAATCCGATAAGATCTTGCACAAGGATAGAATGGAATCTTAGAGAATGATCCTATTTTAGATAGAGTCATGATAGGATTCATGAAAGAATGCAATCTCCGAGAATCACTTTCTTGGTCGCCAAGGCAGGAGATTGCTATATATATGGAGGCTTCTGCATCCTCCAGAACTATGTTTTAAGAGACTTGATCCCGGATTCTTCATTGGGTACGTAGGCAACTAGAACGTTGGTGCAGTCTCACTTCCTCAAAAATCCCAATCCCCCATATCTTTCGAGCCTTCGGAAGCACCATCACATCGGGAGTGCCGGGTTAACGTTTTGCCCCGACATTCTTTGGCCGATGCGTGGGGACCGAACCCACGACTACGTGGTTTTCCGAGCGTGATATCCTCGACCTTATTCTTTCGGTCGTCCTTGTTACCATGGCTGAACAAATTGCGATGAATGATGTAGAAGTTGCCAGTCGGCATGTAGCAACTCTGCAAAACATGGAGACTATTCCAGGCACCACTACGGAGGTGGGGCAGTCGAGCCATCATAGATCTTTCTCTCAGAACGGAGGAAACAGATCGTATGCGAAGTAGTTCCACACACTCGGAGCCATTAGGGACTCGGGAATCTAATCCCGTGTCCCCGCCGAATATCTTTGTCGCGAAACACGAGAGCTACCGAGAATCCACGTTAGGGATGGTCTGCTTGAACCCACCGCGTGATGCTCTTACGACGCCGTCAATAAGGGGCGGGGAGGCCGACATGCTAACCCGCCTCCATCCGAACTTGCAATACCAATCAGATCAGCTCTAATCTCTCTTTTGACAAAAGAGTAGTTGCGGGAAAACGAAAATTTGAGAAATCAACTAGGCAAACGGTAGAGACCCTAAAGAGCACCAATCGGTCGAGTCCCTTTTAATGACGCGTAGGCAAAGGCACGGGGGTCAACCGAGGGACGGTAGCGAAGATCCTAATAATGGCCAAAACCTTATTCACAATAATGGTCAAGCTAGAGATCCAAGCCAAAGCCGGACTATCCACCCTATCGTTTCCGTCCCCACTCATTCACAGTCAAACAATGTCTGGGATCGGTTGGGCACAAATCCTCAGATACACCGATCCACAATAATAACTGAATGCCGGCAAATGCATTGAGTTCCAGTTCGGAAACGCCAGCATCCGTGGATGTGTTCGGATCAAGATATGAATCCCAACACACAAATCGGAATGAGAGTCTGCTACCTGCTAACAGAGTGGCATGCAGAAGGCGGGGTAGAATCGAACGTCGGCAACGACCGAATCCCCATCGAATCTTAGCCCGTGATGAACGGATCTGGAGAGAAGAGAATCAAGATGAGGACAACTGTGAGAATATGAATGAACAAAGGGTTAATGAATTGATTAACCAAGCCGTGACCGGGCAAACCATCCGAGGCGATCCACTCTTTGAAAAGGTCGCGCGCGAGGTCTAAAATTTTCACCTTTTGTCAATGACATTCGGATCGGGTTTCATCATCGAGGCATTCAAACAGCCCCCCTCTTCCGACTTACGATGGCGTGGATGGGCTGTCGAACGAGCACGCGTCATGAGCTACCAAGCGGCTATGACCTTATGGGAATTTCATGAGTCGTTAATGTGTCGTATTTTTCCAACGACGTTGAAAGGATACGCACTATCCTGGTTCAACAAGTTGCCTCCGCGTTCAATTGATTCATTCACCAAGCTCAGCGATATGTTCGTTGAACGTTTTCAGTACAACATGAAAACGAAGAAGAGTCCGAGCACACTGTTCAATCTTGCTATGGAGAAAGGCGAAACAATTAAGAGTTTGGTACGACGGTTTAGGAAGCTTCACGCCGAAGTTCAGGATGTGAGTGATGCTTTCACAATACAAGCATTCCATCAAGCGTTGCATTTCGACAGAGATGGACTTTACAACTCTCTCACTCGAAAGCCGCCTACCACCCTTTCTGATTTATTCGCCCGAGTGGAAGGGTACGTTCGAGTGGAAGATGATCAAAAGTCTCGACAGAGAAAGGATGGCGCAGATCCCGCCTTCCAAGGACTCCACAAAGGATAAGATTGCCGGTCAAGGTAACAAGAGGAGTACTTTCGGAATAATCTGAAGGCTCGAATATAGAGGAAAAGGTATTCACCCCTTTAACTCTTGGCCTTGCGACACTGTATGAAAAATCAGAACTAAAAAATGTTATGCCCATTTCGGCCGCTACCGAAGATCCTACGGTGGCGGGATAAAATCGAAAATGCAAATATCACGATGATATTGGGCATGAAACAGATCACTACAGAGCTTTGAAGAAAGAAGTTCAACGCCTCGTTGACGAGGGACATCTTACTGAGTTTATTCAAAACAAACCTCGGTCAGCCCATATCAACTTGGCTGAACACAACGTTATCGATATATGCCACGCGCGTGTCGATAGCATCTCTCGTCGTCTAAAGATAGAAGAAACGCTTGAAACTTCGTCATATACAAGATCATTACCGGTCAGCGGTTTCAATTTTGACCAAGGTATCAATCACGAAACCTATGAAGGTCACGAGTTGAAGTTTCGAGAATGACGAAAAGGGGTGTATTACCCTCACAATGATATTTGTTGTCATTATGCATGGATAGGAATCTTTAGGGTGCGAGAAGATTCTTATCGACCACAGAAGCTTCGATTAGCGTGTTATTCACCAGGGCTTACTCCATAATGAAACTTTCGGAGGACTTGATCATAGAATACCGTAACCCAATCATTGGATTCAACGGCGAACTAGCCTATGCCATTGGAAAGGTTCATCTCCCTGTCACAGTTGGGCATCAATCTGTCGGGATAAATTTCCTTTTGATAGATTGTGGTTCTTGTTACAATGCAATTTTTGGTAGGGATTGGATCCATGCAAATCAGGCTGTTGTATCCACCTTCCACCAGCGTTGAAATTCCCCCCTCTGGGGAGTATGTAAGATCCGCGATGACGGATGATGTCACATCGGTGTCATGATTTGGCACTAGAAGATACAAGGAAATCGAAGTCGGGGCAACACGATTCTCCGGGTTGATCATGCCAAATAGCAATTACTGTAAACGTTGGGCTTATCAGTGCGAAGCCCGATGCTCTGAAAAAGGGTCCCTCGATCGATCGGTTGGAGGAAGTTCGGATAGGGCGAGAGCCCACGAAACTACTTTCATCATTGCCGGCTTACCCCCAAAAAAAAGGCTCTAATTTAATTGTTATGGGATTATCAAGAAATATTTGCACTGGGATATCAACCAAATGCCCGAATCGATTACGGATGTAAACACCCGCAGTTCGATATTGACCGAGATTCAAACCGGTTCGACAAAGACCAAGGCGGATGGCTCCCGAGCGAAAACTAAAGGTCAATGATGAGATTGGTAACTTGCTTGGAGCAGGGTTCATTAAGCCCGTCGAATACCGACTTGGGTATCCAATATCGTCGCAGTTCCAAAGAAAAATGGGAAGCTCAGGGTTTGCATTGACTTCACCAACCTAAACAAAGCTTGCCCAGTGCATCCATACCCATTACCTCGCATCTCAGATCTAGTCGATGCGACCTCGGGTTTTGAGCGTCTGTCGTTCATGGACGCTTCCTCTGGTTATAACCAGATACCTCTGCTTGAGGAGGACCAGGAGCACACGGCGTTCGTAACGGACCATGGCCTGTATTGCTTTAGAGTCATGCCATTTGGTCTGAAAAAATGCAGTGCCACCTATCGAGGATGATGAATACAATGTTTGCCGATCTGATTGGGCGTATCATGGAAGTTTACATCGATGACATGGTGGTCAAATCCGAAGAAACACCCGACCACCTTCAGCATTTACAATAGGTATTTGATAGGCTCGTAAGATATAAATTGAAGTTGAACCCTTCGAAGTGTTCTTTTGGGTTAGCATCTGGAAAGTTCTTAGGATTTCTGATGACTCACGGGGTATTGAGGCAAACCCTGAACAGATTCGGGCCATTCTCAAAATGCCCCCACCCTCGAATAAAAAAGAAATTCATTCATTGGCTCGCCCGGTCGTTTGGCGACCCTGAATAGATTTATATCAAAGTATTCGGATCGATGCAGGCCATTTTTAAACGTTGAAAGGTGCCTCCGTTTGGAACGAGGGACCGTGATAGGGCTTTTAAAGAAATTAAAGCATACTTGGTATCACCCCGGCCTGGTTAGTCCAACCGCCAAGACATTGGAATTTATTTGGCTTTACGAGATCGCATAGTTTAAAGTATTGTTTGTGGAAAACCCGGAGGAGCGCCCAATCTACTTCATTAGCAAAATGTTGACTGGATCAGAGAGTAGGTATTCTAAAATTGAGAGAATCGCGCTTGCCCTTGTGCATGCAGCACGCAGACTTAAGCCTTATTTTCAGGGACGTGTGGTGAAAGTATATACAGAATATCCCCTTCGCAAGGCACTCGGACGAGCCGAAGAGTCTGGCCGCCTTGCTGATTGGTCTAGCTACCTAAGTGCTTACCACATCTTGTATGAGCCTTGCACTGCAGAAAAAGGTCATGCATTAGCTTCTTTGATGGCAGATTTCCCGGTAGAAGATATCATGGTTTCACCCGAGTTATTCGAGGAGGAACAACTGCCAGATTTTCCCAACCACCAACCTGACTCCATTGAAGAGAATTTCACCGGAGGCGAGGCGTGGGTTGTGTATACAGATGGTTCAAGTAATAGGAAGGGGTCGGGATCGGTTGTGTGATAGTCGACCCAAACGGTAGCCGAATCGAGCGGTCCGTCCGACTTTGTTTTTCTGCTTCCAACAATGAAGCCGAATATGAGGCAGCAATATTTGGAATGAGAGCGGCTATTTCGAAATGGGGGGCAAAAGGAAATCAATATGGTAACGGATTCTAAGCTAGTTGCTTGTCGGTTTGGAGGGTCATATCAAGCCGCGAGATGGCGAATGGCGGCTTATTTAGATGTGATACGCGATCTCATTGCAAAATTTGAGCGCATCTCAATTTTGCAAAGACCAAGGAATGATGTTCGGCATGCTGATGCATTGGCCTACCTTTCAGCAGCAGTTGATTCAATTGAACCTCGCAATATTAGGGTAGAGGTCCAGTTACTGCCTAGCATTGACCTCCCATTGCCCGATATGGTCGACGTCTGCTACTGCGAGAATCGCGCGGCATTCATGCAGATTTATCACCGATCACTCCACGGCGCGACAAAGCGCGGGACAAGCACCAAGAGCATCCCACTCGATTCTTCTCCGCAGCCATGAGGAGGATCGACATCTCCCCGGTGGATACCGATTCTGCGGTGGTGGAAAACGAGGTTGTACGGGGAGGAAGACTCGAATCGATTCCGACCACGGATCTTGCTAACAATGCTCCCGAAATACCCGGATGATCGGTTTTCCAACATTGAGTCAATGGAACTTCTACTTCCCGATTGGCGTCGAATATGGTTGAATTCTTACTTAAGTGGAGAACTCCCCTTAGATAGGACTTTATCGACAAAGTCAAAGCGGGATGCATGGCGGTTTGTGTTGTTACCTACCTCGGAGGGGGCTCCCGCCTTCTGAGAAAACCCATGGGTTCGGGCCCACTCCTCCGGTGCCTTACTCATGAGCAGGGGACAACAGATTTTAAAAAGAAATTCATGAAGGCATTTGTGGTAATCATTACGGTGGTCGGAGCCTCGCTCACAAAGCTCTCACCCAAGGATATTGGTGGCCATATATGCAAAAAGATGCCAAAAGGTTTGTCCAAATATGTGTACCATGCCAGAAACATGCTCGGATCTTTAAGCTTCCTGCGAATGAGCTTCATCCCATACTTAGCCCTTGGCCATTTGCTAAGTGGGGACTCGACATTGTGGGTCCTTTACCTAAGGCCCCAGGTAATGTGAGGTTTCTCTTGGTCGCAACTGATTACTTCACTAAGTGGGTTGAAGATGTATCCTTGAGTTAGATTCAGTCTTCAGACGTCAAACGGTTCATCTGGCGCGATATTGTGTGTCGATTTGGTGTCCCAGCTGAAATGGTATCGGACAATGGCCGCCAGTTTGATTCTGCTGAGATCCACATCTTCTGCAAATCCCTGAAGATACGGCATAACTTCTCCGCACCCTATTATCCCCAGGGAAATGGACAGGCGGAAGCAACGAACCGGGTTATTCTGGACACGTTGAAGAAAAGGCTTGAATTAGCTAAAGGAAACTGGGTTAAACAGTTACCAGGGGTGCTTTGGGCTTATAGGACAACCCCCCGTCGTTCAACAGGAATGTCTCCCTTTTCATTAGCATATGGAATGGAAGCAGTACTCCCAACTGAAATAATCGCCCCAACAGTGCGCTCACAAGCCATCTCCACAGAGGTCAATGCCGACATCTTGGCTCGCGACAGAGCCATGGTGGCGGACCTTAGAGATGAAGCCCTGCAGAATCTCATGACTTACCAGGATTCTATGAAGCGCAGTTATGACAAGAAGTTACGCGCACGAGCATTCAAACCAGGCGATTGGGTTTTACGTACAAGGCAAAGGAGCAACGAAGAACCCAACAAATGGAAACTTCGGTGAGAACTAGGAGGGCCTTTTATCATTGAAAGGCTCGCATCCAAATGTTTTATTTTCTCAAGAACTTGGTGGCGATGTCCTAACCAAACCATGGAACGCGTACCATTTGCATTTATTTCACAAGTAATTTACTTATCATTAGTTCCACCAATAAATTTCACATACATTGTACTTTCCTTCCATTTTTCATCAATAAAATTCTTTTCCATTTATGTTGTGTTTTAATTTCAAACGGGTCATTTAGTTTGAAATTTATTAAACCCGGGTGGCGAAGGAAATCCTACACTTCAGTTTCGGCTTGCGTGGTGTAGTGTGCCTACGCCTGGCATCATGGTTCGACAATGAAAATCCAAGAACGATAATGTATCGCTTTTGGTCTGGGTGCGATTGTTTAGAGTACATCAAGCATATACCCTTGGTGGCGGAGTCTAAGCTACACTCTGATTTAAACCCAACTATTGATGGACTTCTGGGTTGTCTGTTGGTCTCCTCAAAGATCGTCTATGGGAGAATCTTTGCAGTGTAACTACGCTTGTTCGTCAAGTGACTTAGTGGCATTGTTATCGTCGCGGCAACGGTAGACCACCGAATAATATTTTATAAAGATGGTTAGATATTACACATATTCTATCCACGTTACGTCCACTTTCGTAGGTTTTATGAAAAGAATCTTACAGATTAGTGTCGATTCGGTTGGAGATGTTGTCTCAATTCCAAAGATTCAGATTCTATTTCTCCTGATTTGGCTTCCATATTTCTATACCGGGCCGTGTAACACAAGTGGGGGCATCTTAGTTGACGATTTCTGAAGTCGACCATGTCGGCTAGATTTGCCACATAGAGCATATATAGTTTAAGGCTTGACTATCAAATAATAGATCAGCCATAAGCCCAGTCATTCAAGACATCCGAAATTCATTTTTCGAATAGCCTCCCGTGCATTCAACAAAGGCCCATTCCGAAAAAAAAAAAAAACCCTAAACCCTAAATCCTAAACCCTAAAACTCTTGAACCGGTTCAACTCTTGAACCGGTTCAGTGCACTTCAACTCTTGACCCTCTACCACCGGGCGGCGGCATAAGACCGACCGGTTCGGGCATTTTCCAACCGGTTCAGGTGGTTTACGTCCGGTTTCGACATTTTTCCAGCCGGTTCGGGCATTTTTCCATCCGGTTGGTGGTTTCCATCCGGTTTTGACATTTTTTCGGCCGGTTCGGTTTTCCAACTTGTCGGCGGTTTTCCTCACGGGTCCAAAGACTTCCCAGCCGATTCATTCGGTATACAGGCCGATTCAACGGTTGCCGGGCGGTTCAGGCCTACTTAGATCTGGGTATGATGAATTTCCTACATTTTCAGGTCGGGTCATCATTTTTTCTTCCTGGTTCATCAGTGTGCTTGCCGGATCAACTGGTTTTCTAGCCAATTTTAGTCTTTTTTTGACCAGGTTAGCCTCTTCCATGGTCATATCATTTAATTGGCCACTCGTTTTACCCACTCAAGTGTTTAAGCTTTTCAAACTTTCTGGCCTATCTCCATTACACATTCCTTCTTACTTCATTTTGGTTTTTTCGGTACTTTAATTATTCAACACATCATCTTCATCTTCGTTTTGATCATTTGTTGAAGAAGAGACAATGTGTGTACCCTATGTCATATTTCCGGTCCAAAGTATACTCGGACTATGAACCGGGTGTAAGACCAGCGGCGGACCAGTTTGGGGGCAAACACTTTGGATAATCCGGTCCTCTAATCTGTTAGAGTTCACAACGGGTTTAGGGCCCATCCGGGTGGCCCGAGTTCGTGGACCCAATCCGTCCGGATCATTCTGATCCAGTCACCCGATAAGATCCTAATGCAATCCGATAAGATCTTGCACAAGGATAGAATGGAATCTTAGAGAATGATCCTATTTTAGATAGAGTCATGATAGGATTCATGAAAGAATGCAATCTCCGAGAATCACTTTCTTGGCGCAAGGCGAGGAGATTGCTATATATATGGAGGCTTCTGCATCCTCCAGAACTACGTTTTAAGAGACTTGATCCCGGATTCTTTAGTGGGTACGTAGGCAACCAGAACGTTGGTGCAGTCTCACTTCCTCAAAAATCCCAATCCCCCATATCTTTCGAGCCTTCGGAAGCACCATCACATCGGGAGTGCCGGGTTAACATTTTGCCCCGACACTACATGTTGATGAAAACACCAAAAAAACACCAAACCAAACACCAAATCGACCAATATTTGGTTCCAGGTTTGATGTTGTATCAAATCACTCACGCAGTTTGAGAAACACCGCGCGGTTTTGGCAAAACCGCGTGGGCTTGGGCTGTTAAATGGGCTTCTATGGCGTGGTTTTGGCAAAACCGCATGGGCTTGGGCTTCAATGGGCGCGGTTTTGCCAAAACCGTGTGCGTTTTTTCTGAAAATTAGAACTGTGGTGCATAGAACTTGAAAAATTATGAGTTGTGCATAGAAGTTAATAAATTAACAATTGTGCAATTGAAGAAATTAAGAATTGTAATTCAAAATCGAAAAAATTAAAGAAATTAAAAACCTTTGATTATGATTATGATTATGCAGTCTAAAATCTATGATTATGATATAATCATATAATATCTAAAATAATCCAAAACATATCATATTACATCAAATTTATTTAGCTCTCTTCTTCGCCCCTTACCACTCGATCCTCTCCTCTCTCTATTTGATCGCGTTCGAAGTTGCTCCTCTAAGTTCCTAATCTGAGGCCGATGATCTTTCTGTCAATGCGGACGGAGGTTAACTACTTCACTGAAGTTCCTCATATCCCCGATGTTCTTTGCGTGTACACTTGCTCGCATATCCTTATACGCTTTCGAAGTCTCGTCATACGCGATTTGCGGGATTGCCGATATGTCCGAGAATATGCCTCCTCTCTTTCTTGGCTATAATGATACAGGGCAGTCCTCATCCCATCAAACATGAGAACACGGTTCTCATATCTTTCGAACCTCGACTGAAAATCCAAGAAAATACAATTGTGAGTACATATTATATATATAATGAAGAAGATAAATAAAACAATTAAACTCACCATGGCATCTTGATCAATATGCGGCTCTAACTTCGAGAAATGATCATGAGGCACCTCGGGGAATGGAAATATAAGTAGGCTCCCCATCAGGTCCACACACGGCAAATATCTGAGGATTACTGGCAGACACAGGAGCTGGCTGATATGCATTCAGAGGTTGTGGGTTGTAAACAGGCTGTGGCGGATGAGGAATACGTAGCTCACGTCTCATCCCTTCCGGCCCACAAACTTCGAAGTTGCTAGCCCGACCAACGGGGAGGCAACAACGGACCCATGGAGACACGGTTCCACCATCTATAATCTTGATCGCTAGCCCGCTTCAACAACATAAGAAGACGCATCTGGCCAAGGACCACCACTGGCATGAACTTCATGAACTTGAATTCTACCCCACGACTTTGCATCACTAACATCTAGCATGGGAGCACATGGAACTCCATAGCGTCCAGTCATCTGCCTCCAACATCCGCCGCCATTAAGCCCGCGGTACCAAACCCGATCCGCGTGTGGGCAAAAACAACTCTGTGACGTGACAACACACAAGCATGCTATACATCTGGATCGTCAAAGGCAGTAGACAAACGCCAAGGTCTCCACTCAATAGATGACAATGATCTAATATCAATCGAGCACACAAGCCATACGGATATTATTCCTAATCGCCGCTTTTACATTACGAGTCAAGTGAGGCCCCGACCAACTAGCAAATCTAGGGCGAGTATCGGCAATCATGTCTATGTTAGGATAAAAGACATCGAAAGTACTCATAAAACCAAATCTCTAAAAGTCCCGTGAATCCGCAATCGAGGACTTCTACTTCCAATGTCTTTGAAGCTTTATCTAACGCCGATATCAATGTGGCATATCTTGAGCTACCGGTCATAATCCCTCATAGTATGCAAATCGGATACATAAGCATAATATCGGTTATGTGTTTTGGTAGAATGACCATTGGGAAACAAAACATGCCCAATAAAAACATCAAAAAGCCCTAACATACTGATCATCACCCTCACTACCCGGTAGAACAGTCAAAGCTAACTCCGCTCGTGTATCGGGGATGCAAGAGGGTTCCATATATGCGATCTTAATATGAGATAGTTTAATCCCGGAAGAATCATAAGCATCCGCACCCAAACGAGGAAAACTCACAAGCATACTATACATATTCTCGTAATTTGTATGAAAATGTATCGGTTGGCCTATACCGATACTCAACCCAGAAATCATAGTGAAGTCTAGTGGTGTGAACCCTAACTCCGCACAAGGAAAATGAAATGTATGAGTTCTACTCCACCATCTTTCTACTAAAGCTATGACCACTGCCCAATCAGCCTTCTCATAATCCGTATCAATCAAAATACCCAAAGGTGTATACAAAATACTATCTCTAATATGTACAAACTCATCCAAACTCCTAATAACCTTCCACCACTCTCTAACACCAAGTAAAGTCGATCTAACTCGGTAGTCAACAACATGCTGATATTATAAAAAAAAAATAATGCGTATAAGATAAATAATTAATTGGTCCAACTCAACTAATTAATATTCAAAATATTTAATCAAAACTAATTAATTACACGAGTATTAGCCATCGCTTTCGACCGTGTTTTGTATCACGTGTAGAAGACACAACTTCCATATCAAGTGCTTCTCCAGGTGTAAATTGCCAATCGAAGTCGTTTATCTGATACTCCAGTACGTACGGATGTCTATCAGTCGGCGCGACATCCTCGGGTTCTTCTCCCCCACTGTCTTCTCCCCCATCACCAATGTCATGTGTGTACTGCCAATTATCATCGTCGAAAGGTTCAAAGGGATCCATATAAAATTTCAAGAGTTTAGGTAGGTTTTTGTTTTTTTTTTAACTAAGGAGAGGGTTTTATGATTGTGAGAAGAGGTGAAAATGACTGAACTACGCGGCTTTGGAGCTGCTTATATAGAAGTAGCACGGTGTTCTAAACACCGAGCGGCGGTTTTGGCAAAACGGCGTGGGCTGGAAACTGTCGGTTGGGATTTTGGCGGTTTTGCCAAAACAAAGCATGGGCTATATGGTTCAAAATTTTGAGTGTTTTTGGTTTTGGCAAAACCGCGTAGTCTTTAGTGTTTTTGATGTTACTCCTGAAATTGCTTGGTGTTTTTTTGGTTTGGTGTTTTTTTGGTTCAAAATTTTGGTGTTTTTTTGGTTGCACTGCTGAAGATACTCTTACATTTAAAAATGGTCTCCTTTTCCATTGGTTTTCTTGGCCTTGTAGCTATGTTTGCGTTGATAACTTGATATGATTGACATTATGGTTGTGCCTTGTTTGACGAGTGCTGGGATTGGTAGGTGTTTCCAGTTTTCCACCCACAAAACCCTGCCAAAAGTGGCTTGGAATTCCGTAATATGCAAATTTTGATAATTATTTGCATTAATTTGGGTAGGATTTTCGCTGCGGAAAGACCTAGCAATACCATGTGTTATGAATGCTTAGTCGTTAGTACTTGTCTCGTGTTTTCTTATGTGATGTACAGTTGAGTGGTATGTAAACAAAGTAGTCATAAGTGTTGTACAACTGAAATCGGTTTTGGTTATGCTTATGCAAAAATGGTTTACAATGGGCGCAACTATTTCAGTTCTCTGTTGGAGATTCCCTTAGACGTTCAAAATTTGAAACTATAACTTCAGTTTTTGTGTTAGAGGTCATATTTATTTTTATTAAACTGCAGTTTTTCTTACTTCAGTATATCACCAATAGGAATAGATCCTCAATATGCTTTGTAAGTTGCCGAGTTTTTGGACATCACTCTTCTTTAACGTAAGGCTTACAACGTCACAGTTTGAGAAAAACCTAGGCAGATGATCTTCGTCAAATGTGTAATTGGTATAACAGAGCAGCTTAATTAGACGAAGGACACTTGCTATGACTGCAAATTATGTTTTCACATTTCCATGAAAGCTTTATCTGAAGTTGATGACCAGTTGATGACCAGGTAACGTGGTGTGATGGTTGACGGGTTAAATCCACAACCTGGTAGTTAGTAGCGCAGGGTTCGGGTCGGATATGGCTATTTCTGAATCCGAATAGTTTCATAATATCCGAATCCGATTATATCCGAAATTTAATATCTGAACCAGACTAACCTGATCGAATAACACTAAAAATTCAAAAAGCCAAAAAATATATTCGAACTCGAATCCGACAGACCCGAACCGAAAAAATAAACGGATATAAAAATCGATCCGAACCCAAACTATTTGGGTTCAGATCGGGTCGGATTCGGGTCAAACCCGAACCGATTCCCTGCCCTAGTACTTAGTCCTAAGGCCTAAAATATTGAATTCGGTGAATATTTCGGTGTACCAAAAAACCGATATATATCAGAAATATCGGATATATCTATTTTTTTTGTGACCAGTCCAAACTATCTAAAATATCAGAAATATCAGTAAAAATATCGTAAAATATCAGATATTTATATTAAAAAATGGTCAAAAAGTCAAACGATATATATCGTAAATATCACATATATCGATTATATTGGCGATATAAAATTTTATATCGAAAATTTCGATATATATCGGAAAAAAATTCAATATTCGGTGAATATATATCGGATATATCGATGTCGGTGTACCAAAAACAGAGATATATCGGCAATATTTTGGGCCTTGCTTAGTCCCACCTTCACCAATAGGTGCTTACTGAAAGCACGTAAGAGCTTTATATATTTGCTTATAGTTGTACAGAATTGATTCTAGAAGCTGTAAATATTCTATCCCAAATACTCAAACGTTCAAATTGTATTGGTTTATGACTTACTATCAATTGTCAGTTTGTCACTGCTTTTTGTGTTTTCCTCTTCAAGGACTTTTGGTCTTCTCATATTGATATATGAATAAGTGCTTGCAGTTTCTGTGGTGTCCAAATATCATACATACCGATATAACCCATTATTTTAATAAAATTCTAATATAATATCGACATGATTATAATAAATTTTAGGTACAAATGAAAGAAATAAGGATGAACACATCTCAAAAGGTTAATTATTGGATTGGACACATGTGGAACAACTATAAAAGGAGTGAAGACAAAAGAAAGATGGATCAGATTCATTTCCGACATTTTATTTTTTATATTTCTCACATGTGAACAGAGAGAGAAAATGTGAACAGTTGTAAACCTCATTAATGAAATAAAAAAAACTTAGTGATTTTTATCTTTCTCTTCTTGAATCTTCCATTGGCGCCGTATGTGCATTGAATACAAAAAACTTTTCTTTTCTTCTTCTTCGATTTCGAATCTACGTTTTAAAAAAGAAGAGATTGATTGATCAATAGAGTTTTTCTGATTCTCCACTATTAAAGCTTCATGAAAAAGCTTCAAACATGAAGTTCTAAGAGAAAAGAGAAAACAGTAGAAGAAGCGATGAAAGAAGAGATTGATTGAGTTGAAGATTTTCGGGTTTAATCTTTTGGTCAGGGAAGTGGTTGTTGTTCTTAAGTTCAAGAATCATAGGTTAATGAAGGTGAAGTGGTTATTGTTCTTAAGTTAATTCGTTCTTAAGTTCAAGAATCATAGGTTAATGATGCTGTTCTCATTCATTCTTCTAAACAACCGAATACTATCGAGATAAGTCCTTGATCTCATTCTTAATAATTTAATTCGTTTTTTTGTATTTCCTCGTGATTCATAATTAAATACTGTTGTTCTGTTTTTCTTTAATGGTTTCATGAAAAAGTTTAGTTAATATGATGAATGGATGGAGAAACAGTGGTGATGAAGATTGGTTACGAAAATGGACTCACTGTCGGGTTCAACTGCTCAAAGTAGGTCGATACCAAAGTTCCATATACACAAAGTTCGATACTGGGAAGGCCAATAGACACTCACGAAGATCGTGGTGAAAAGCTTCAAACAAAACAAAACAGTGGAAGAAACTGATAGGGAGAACCGATGCTGGGGTCAAGATTGAGAATGTCGATACTGACATTCCACAGAACTATCAAGATAAGTTTTCTGGATTTTATTTCTTCATTTTTGGTTATTTCTAGTTATGAAAGAGAAATTGCTTCTCTAATTACTTTAATTAAAATTTCAGATAATGGAACGCCGATAAAGTCAGTTCATTTCTTTTTCATCTTAATTTCTGATTCAGGATAAAAAACGATTGCTGAATATTGGAAACTTCGATTACAATCACTCAACTCATTCCCCAAGTTAGAAATACCGAGTTGTCATACCAGAATCAAAGTTGATACTCGAGACCAGAAAAAGTACTCGAGACTAGACAAATTTCGATACCAATACACCAACCCCCACCCAAGTTCGATACAGAGTTCGATACCGGGGGAGTCGAGACTGATACTGGATCATTCGATACCCAGCAGACAACTTCGAACAAACTCATCAATGTGGTCTCAATTTCAACTTCGACTTCGACACCAAACCAAATTTAGAGATACCAAACCAAATACTCACAACCAAATAATCGATACCGATACCCACAACCAAAAACAAGTAATGACTCAAACTGATCAGAATACGCTGGGGGCGACTTTCCATTGTCGATGCTCAGGAAGACCAAGAATATAAGTTTCGACACTGAGGAGGAAAATTTCCATTGTCCATACAGCAAAATTTCCATACCGAAAAGGGAGAAAAAGAAGATAAGTTTCTTGATCGCCATTTCTTCATTTATATTCATTTAAGAGCTGTACCGAGGTAATTATTTCAACTTCAATTTCGATATCGATGCCAATATTTTGTCCTGCATACTCAGTACATCCACGATCTTTTCTGAAACAAGCTTTAATGAACAGAAGGGATTGTAGAAAACACAGTTTTGAGTTTGGGATGAACACTGGTTTGATGATTTCGTGAGTGTTTGATCTTGTGTTGGTTTGAAGAAAGCATGCAGTTTAACGTCTGCTTCCATTGAAGGTGTTATGGAAAGTGAAAGATTTAAACTTTTTGGTGATGGAAGTGAGTAAAGAGGTAAGGACTTTGGTCAAAAAAGACTTGGTTTTCGATGTCACATGGGTTGGACCATATAATCAGTTGGAGTAGATTCAATGTGGGGCCGATATACCATTCATGTGACAAAAGAAATTTGATATCCGATATAATTTTTGAGATTTCGATACTCCGGAGTCAAAATTGATCACTTGGAAGAGGATGACTGATATAACAGAAATCGATATAAATATCGAAATTGATCATTTGGAGAATTTTTCTTGGCATCGAATTTAATCACTTGGGGGCTGGGGCGTCATGCCAGGGCAGATATATAAGGATTTAATGATTTTGGTGAAGACTCAGATAAATCAAATTGGGACTGATATTCAAAAATCACTTGGGGGTGACTTTTTAATGACTATGGATCGATCAGTTGAGATTGGATGAGGAGCTCAAAAATTTTCTTTTATAAATTTTTTTCATTTATCAAATTCTATTTTGAATTCAAAAACTTTAATTGTCAAAATCCTTATCATGTATTTTGTCTCACAAGTTATACATTCAATAAAAATATTGTTATTTCCAAAAGCAATATCTATGCAAATACCACATATACTTGTATTTCTTGAATTATATATTGTTAGCAGGAAAATCAAAAACCCGGTGATCTGTAGATCCTCATCTCGATACCAGGTCAAACCTAAACCCTGGTGATCTGTAGATCCTCATCTCGATACCAGGTCAAACCTAAACCCTGGTGATCTGTAGATTTTCATCTCGATACCAGGTCAAAAAATCCAGTTTTTGGCAGAAATGCGAGTTCGGGTCAAAATTAAATCCTAGTAATCTGTAGATCCTCATCTTGATACCAGGTCAAAAAATCCAGTTCTTGACAGAAATGCGAGTTTGGGTAAAAAAATCCAGTTCTTGGCAGAAATGTCAAGTTTGGGTCAATCAAAATCCAGTTCTTGGCAGCAATGCGAGTTCGGGTCAAAAACTTTCACTCATGACGTCTATGTCTAGCCTCGAGGTAAAAAAAAAAAAAAAAAAAAAAATTCACTCATGATGTCTAGTCTCGAGGTCAAAATTTTTTATTACTCATGACGTCTATGTCTAGCCTTGAGGTCAAATTTTTTTCACTCATGATGTCTAGCCTCGAGGTCAAATTTTTTATATCACAAATGACGTCTATGTCTAGCTTCGAGGTCAAATTTTTTTTTTCACTCATGATGTCTATGTCTAGCCTCTAGGTCAAAAATTCTATAACTCATGACGTCTATGTCTAGCCTTGAGATCAAAATTTTTATCACTCATGACATTTATGTCTAGCCTCGAGGTCAAAATTTTTTTCACTCATGACGTCTATGTCTAGCCTCGAGGTCAAAAAAAATAAAATAAAATAAAATAAAAAAAATTCACTCATGATGTCTAGCCTCAAGGTCAATTTTTTTTTTTATCACTCATGACATATATGTCTAGCCTCGAGGTCAATTTTTTTTTCACTCATGACGTCTATGTCTAGTCTCGAGGTCAATTTTTTTTTCCACTCATGACGTCTATGTCTAGCCTCGAGGTCAAAAATTCTATCACTCATGATGTCTATGTCTAGCCTCAAGATCAAAAATTTTATCACTCATGACGTCTATGTCTAGCCTCGAGGTAAAATTTTTTCACTCACGATGTCTAGTCTCGAGGTCAATTTTTTTTTCACGATGTCTATGTCTAAACTTAATGTCAAAAATTTTCACACTCGACGTCTATGTCTAAACTCGATAAAAAAAAAAAAAAAAAAACTTTATATTGCTTCTTGAAATATTCAAATTTTCATTTATAAAATTTGAAAATTTCAAGAGGGGGTGATGTGGTACCTAAATATCGTACATACCGATATAATCCATTATTTTAATAAAATTCTAATACAATATCAGCATAATTCATGATAAATTTCAGGTACAAAGGAAAGAGACAAGGATGGACACATGTCAAAAGGTTATTGGATGGACACATGTGGAGCCACTATAAAATGAGTGAAGACAAAAGAGAGAAGGACCAGATTCATTTCTGACATTTTACTTTTTCTATTTCTCACATGTGAACAGAGGGAGAAAAGATGAACAGTTGTAAACCCCATTAATGGAATAAGAAAAGCTTAGTGATCTTTATCTTTCTCTTTTTGAATCTTACAGTTCCTACATACGTTTTTAAATTGATTTGTCTTGTAGTAGTTTGGTATTGAGTTTAACATCATTTTTTTCTTAAAAATGGATGTATTATTAAATGGAGGTGCTTGTTCAAGTTATGGGAGTCGATGCTTTTTTGTTCCCACCAAAGGAAGGCCCACTCAATCGTTTTACCATCTCTAGTATGATTCTTAGCTTCCACTTTTGCATTATCGGAGAGATAGGTACTTGCAACATTTTTCAATTCTCACTTCTAAATTCTTTTTGTTCATGCTATGTACTTCTGGCAGAATAAATTTTAACTGTTAATCTTGTCTTGTGTTGGTAGCGAGGAGAAGAAACAAAGTGCATCTGCTGTTTTATTATAAATCATTTTCAAGGTTTGCCACTTTGTTCTCAATGGCAAGTTCTATTGGCAGTCTTTTTCAAGTAAAAATTATTTTATTTAGCAATTAAACATTCGTGTATATCACCATAACATGGAAGGATAGAGATGTTCATGTTTGTTTGCTGGATTAATTGCTTTCAGTGCACACAACTAGTGATGTTCACAGGAGTTATGATAGACACTTATTGCAGTAAAGAAGTTCTGTAATAGGTGTCTAGATGGAGTCGCAGAAGTCAAGAACGAGAAAGATAGTGCATTGTGCTATCAATTTCTAGTTTCCTCATAGTGATCAGACATGGCAATGTCATTGTGAGCCGGTTATTTTTGAAATAATGCGTTGTTGTGAATAGGACAATGCGGAAACAACATTATCCACAACAAATAGATCAATTCTACACAAAGATCGATCCTTCTCACTAGACAAGACTTCAACACCCTCCAAGTAATATCTCAACACTTCTCAATATCAAATAACAAGCATATAAAGTAAAACAATTAATGTAAAAGAAAAACAGACCACAAGATGAGATATATCGTGGTTCGGCAATTTGCCTACATCCACACTGCGAGTTCCAAGCTTTACTAGATGTCCAGATTAACAGATTACAAGATATCTCAATTCATCCACAAAGAATGAATACTCAACTCACAAAGAATTACTCTCTTACAATATCTCTCATTCTTGGTTTTGGTTAGGTTAAGTTTTTCCAGAAAAAACTTATATTTATACTGTTTCCAAAAACTATTGAAACAGTCGAATTCGTGTTGAAAATGGTGGAGCACGGGCGCGCCCTTAGCCAAGCAAAGTCGAGCGCGGGTCGCGCCTAAAGTATTGGAAGTCGCCAAAAGCATGAGCGCGCCGCGCGCCTTGTCAAGGCATACATAGAGCGCGAGCGCGCCCTTAACACCAGAGAGAGAAAAATGTCTTTTTCTCTACATTCTTTACCTCGGTGAGGTTTTAACACATAAAATCCAGCCGAACACATCCAACAAGAACACATCCATCCGGAACTCGCAGTCAACCGCCCCGAAGGGCCATGCCCACATAGGGCTCTTTCAAGCATGTAGGATTTGGAGCAAGTCCAAACAATGTTGGAACTTAACTCTGGTGACAACCTTTGTCAGCATATCAACAGGATTGTCATGGGTGTCAACTTTCTCAAGTGCTACATCACCATCTTTAATGACATCCCGTATAAAGTGATAACGGACATTAATATGCTTGGTCCGAGCATGATGAACCTGGTTCTTCGCCAAATGAATAGCACTTTGACTATCACAATACAAAGCAACACTATTCTGCTCAATACCCATATCATCTAGAAGACCTCGAAGCCATAGTGCCTCTTTAACTGCCTCTGCCACTATCATATACTCTACCTTAGTAGTAGATAGAGCAACTGTAGCCTATAGCATAAACCTCGAACTAACCGGTGCATCATGCATCAAAAACACATAACCAGTAGTCGATCGTCGTCTATCTAGATCACCTGCATAATCTGAGTCCACATACCCACTGATATAACAAGTGCCTCCACCATAAACTAATCCCACATCCAAGGTACACTTCAAGTACCTCAATACACATTTCACTGCTTCCTAATGCTGCTTCCCAGGATTTGCCATATACCTGCTTACAACACTAACTGCCTGTGAAATGTCTGGGCGTGTGCACACCATAGTATACATCAAACTGCCCATGACACTTGCATAAGGAATATTAGCCATATGCTTTTGTTCCTCCACCGAACTAGAAGATAACTTAGCTGAAAGTCTAAAATGCCCAGCTAAAGGTGTAGTGATAAACGTAAAATGATAGTTTTACCTACGAATACAATTTCGCATAGGTAAGTAAAACTAAAACTCTTTTCATGTCTAATTTATCAAAGTTTTCTACTCTCGATGCTATCGTAATAGAGTTGGAGTAGAAGATTCGTTCTACTCTAGTTATTTAGTATTATTGTTTTCCTAGATTATCGGTCATACCAAAGTTAATGAGAGTTTGAAGGGAATTATACTACGATGCAATTGATGCTAACAAGATACGATAAACTCAACTACGAAATGCTAAATTGATACTAGATAAGGAATTAGGGGGGGATTAATTCCACCTTAACTCGACTTAATTAACTAGCGAAGATTCGTCGTAATCCAAATTGCAATGCTTTTGCATAGCAATTGGGTGTTCCTAATCCCTAATTGTTTATGGTAATCTCTACCAACTAACAACTAGCATGTGAAGCAATCAAACCCATTCTCATGGTGAACTAATTACTTTCTAGATTGGAATGGAAAATTACGACTATTCTATGCTAACAACAATCAAGCTTTCATCAAGGCTTCCTCAAACCCCTCTAATGGAGGTTTAGCCTAGAGTCATTAAACTATCATTTCTCATGGAATTTAAACAAGACATCATACAAAGATGGTAAATTTACTATTTTGATATAAACAATAATAATATAATGATTCCAAATGAACTAAAACAAGATTTAAAACTAATTGGAACTATAATTATAATTTAACTATTTATCAATCACTACACCATAATAGAATATTTGCAACACGCACCTTTTTTGATTTGCAACGGTTATTGACCGTTAGCAAGTTGCCAACGTTAAATAAGCGTTGGCAATGTTGTAAAGCGTTGCTTTATTTGGATGAATTTTCCGGAATTAATTGCTAACGCTTAAAAAGCGTTGGAGAAGTGTTACAAACTAAAAACTTGAAAATTTTGCGAAAGAGGGAAACAAAAAAAAATCGCTCTATTATTTTGGTCAAAATATAAAACATAACTTTCTTTCTCTCTCACCGCCGCATTTCAAGAACCCTAAAATTGAAATCTTTTTCCTCAAAATCATCATCTTAATCCAATCCAGTTTTATATTATCATCTCGATCCAATCCTGTTTACAGACCAATCCAGAGAAAAGCACGAGGTACGTACATTATTGTAAAATTTTATTTGATGATACCTGATTATCCGCAGAAAAAATGGTTAAAAGGTGACGTTGAAAATTTTATTTAGAAGTGTTATTACACGCTGACCACCGCATCACGCCCCATTATTTTCTCCCCACTTCGAAAATAAAAACCCAGAAGGTCAAATGAACCAACGATAATTTCAATAAAAGAAGAATCTGTATTCCGACACGTTTCTAGCTTCTGCAATTGCAGTTGGGAAGAAGTCGGAACACATGGTCTGATTTGGAAGCACTATTTCTTTTCACACACAGAGAGAGAAGTTGAGCTGGAGTAACAGGTCATGGAAGAGTAGCGTCAAATTTTCGGTGAAATATTGTCAGATTTCGGAGAAATTGCATAACATATAGAAAGGTATGATTTTGCATGTATAAATATTGAAACTTTAGTTACTGAAATGTAAATTTGAGTTTGCATGATTTGTTATATTATGTTGGAAATTGTTTTGATTCGTTTTATAAAGTAGTTTGAGGTGTTTGATCAGTTATGGTTTTGTTAATTATTTATGCTTAAGATATTTCAGTTTGAATGAATTTTTTGAAACTCTTATTAGAAGTCAGTTTGAGTTTGATGGTGTTTTTACTGACTATGAACTTTCTAATTTTGAATTTGATGTTTGCATGTTGATTAGTACTTTAAATTTGAGGTGTTTGTGAAATTCTTGAGTTGAAATTAGCATCCTTAGAAGTGGAAACTATTGCATGTGAGAAATGGTTATGTTTTTTTTTTAGAATTTGAACATTTGTGTCAGTGATGTCGAATGTTGTTTCTTGATCATGTCAAGAGAAAGAAATGCTAATACCGTTGTTATACCGTTACTTAGTAGAGAGTTTGGTTGTCTGTTTCGAAGTTTGTGGCCATTTTGAGAAACATGAAGTTTTTTGACACATTAAAAGGTGACGTTGGAGAACTTTTCAGACATAACCATCGAGAAAGCACTGTTTAGGGAATTTTGAAACATACAAAGAGTTTAGGCGAGGTCAGAGTTCTTGTAAGAAATTAAGCTTTTAACAATTTAGATTACAACCTTATTCATGGTGTTCCTGTGTTAGACATAAATGATTATAATTTATAACCAAATCCTAACTATCAGTTTGTACATTCGATTATAACCTTATTCATGGACTTCTGCCAACAATTCTTTCTCTGTTACTTTCATCCCCATATCTTCAACCAATCTAACTTCTTTTTCTGCTGCAATATCCTTCTCTGGCATTCCAGTATGGAAAGCTGGTGGGGACTTCAGCATTGTCGATTCTTTAGCTCGTTTTGAACTCCAACTTAGTGGGAACCTTCGTTTAACTAACGGTTCAGGTAGCCTCATTTGGGAATCTAGAACGTCAAATAAAGGCATTTCTAATGGAACACTTGATGGCTCAGGTAACTTGTCTTTGAGAAATGAGTCAGTCACCATTTGGTCTAGTTTTGACAATCCAACTGATACCATTTTACCCGGACATAATTTCACTACTTCGAAAAGTTTGCAATCCGGTGGTTTTGGTTCGGTTTAGAAATTGGTCGACAAAAAAAATGTATTGTTGTGATGATTAGTTTTGAGGACTTGTTTTCTTGGTTAATGAACACTTGGTGTTGGTGTTCATTAGTCCATATTCTAATTTTAAATGATATTTAGATGTTATTCAGATTTTTATGAGTACCCATATGTTTAAAAGTGTGAACTGACATTGATTAGGTGGAAAGCTTGTTTACCAGACGACTAAGAAGAGGGCTAGTGGACCTAAGTGCCCTGCTACTGGAAAGAGAATCCAAGGGGTATGTTTTGTTGTTTAAATGTTATTATGTCTTTGATTTATAAAGAATATATATGCATATGGGTTATTGTTTGATTTGATCAACTTTTCATTGAAATTGATAAGATATATTGCATTTCATAGAGCTTGATTAGGATGGCTAAGTTAAATAGTACTGACTGCATTATGCCGTGTTTTCTTTGTTTGGAATTTACATACTGGGAAATGTGTATATGTTTAGTGTAGAGAGTATATATTTTCATTGAAAGCTATTTGATGCATCAAGGTATCTTTTTTCAATAAAAGTGTCATGTAGTCATGTAGGGGAAGAAAATTTATTTTCAGATTATCTACATAACAAGTTAGAAATAGGTGAAGTAATTGTATATGTAGCATTGTTGTTAGAAAATGAAGCATGCTAGGTTTTTGTGTAAATAGGTTTGTTGCGGGGTTCCATAATGAAATCTCCTTGCTTAAACGATGGTGTAAACAAATTATGCCATCACAAGAGACCACCATATCTAGAGTAGCAATATCGTCATTGTCATCCTCACAATGGTCGATGTACTTGTCACTACTATCACAATAGCATGGTAAATCTAAATTTACGGACTCCTCAAGTTTTTCATCGGTACACAATTTGACGTTGACTGAGTATTGATAGCTGCTGTTGCTTGAAGTTTTCTTATGTTCAGTGGTGAAATAGTGATGAAGTATATGTGGTTGCTTAGATAAAGATATGTCGATTGAGAGTTTGACGGCGGTGCCTGCCTAAGGTGGTAGTATAGCCCAATGTTACGACAGATTAAATCAATTTTTCTTTGTTAATATTCTTTGTAAATGGTGTGCTACTGGTAAGCTTTTGTATAATTTGCTAAGGTGAAGTAAATTATTCTCATGCATGGTAGACTAAAAGATCTGTATTCTACATGCTTAATATTACTACTTGAATTCACTTTGTGCTACTTGCTTTAATTAAAGGAGAACTAGGATTGTGGATCAATGTATACTTGTTCTATGTGTCCCTAGGAGTTAATTGGTAGTGCACACACCAATTAAGTAGTTAGTTAATTCTATTTATAGCTATTCCTTTAATATCATAGACTTAGCTAAAATTTCGAGAATATTAGTGCTGCTTGCTACCTAGGCCAGCTGCGCTGGACCGACTTAGAGCTTACTTTTGATGTAGTTGGAGTCAAGTTTAGGGTTCAACGACTTACACAAAAGCCTTAGTGCTCTGTGTCTATATTCAAGGTTTGATTGTGTATTATGTTGTATCAAATTGATAGATTACACAATGTGCTTGTTCAACCCCCCACATGTCTAATTTTGTAGAATGTCTTAGCTAATTTAGAAAGAGTGGATGAATGAATTGGACAGATTTGGAGATGTGTACAAACAAGGGGTGGTTGATTTCATTCAATTTACGACTGTGAACAACCGCGGCTCGACCACGTGTCCTTGTCCTTGTAGAGAATGTCGAAATGGAAAAAGCTTTATGTTTGATACAATCTCTAGACATTTGATTAGGTATGGGATGGATAAGAATTATCGTGTATGGGTTTTACATGGTGAGAACCCATGTACGGATCCGGTGGTGGAGCCAGTGATTGAAGAAGAAAACACCGAAGTTGAAGGGCTTGGGATGGGAAATTTTGTTGATGCTTCTTATGGAGTGCATGAAGTAGTTGCAGGTGATTTGAATGAGGATGAAGAAAATCATATGGGGGATTTTGAACCACCACCTGTTCTTGAACTTGATTTGGGGAAGAGGTACAACGAATACAAGAAAATGGCAGAACAAAGGCTATACCCTTCATGTGAGGCTCCTGTTACTACACTTTTGGCAATTGTTGACCTTTATAACTTGAAGAAGAAATATGGTTGGTCGGGAATTAGTGTGTCTGCACTTTTGTCCCTTTTGAGGATATGGTTCCCAGAAGGAATCACTTTGCCATCAAAGTACCCTGTAATGAAAGCCACAAGTATTGATGCATGTGAGAACAATTGTATGTTATACTGGAAAGATGATGCTAAGTTAACAGAATATCGTCAGTGTAAAGCACCCAGATACAAAGTGAAAGAAGGAAAGATGGGTAAGAAAGAAACAAAAGAGCCAAATAAAGTTTTGAGACATTTTCCCTTTATTCCAAGGCTCAAGAGGTTGTACATTATCCCATGGATAGCGAATGAAATGACATGGCACGACCGAGCTACACCTTCTTGAGATCATATGCGACATCCCATCGACTCAATCCAGTGGAAAACATGTAAAAAGAGTTGGCCTGATTTTGCTCAGGAAGGGCGTAATGTTTGGCTTGGAATTGCAACTGATGGTTTCAATCCCCGTGGAATACAATCCACTAGCTACAGTTGTTGGCCTGTTTACTTGGTACCTTATAATCTCCCCCCTTCTTTATGTATGAAACCAGAGTTCCAAATGATGTGTTTGCTGATACCTGGGCGGAAGGCACCGGGTCAAGATATCGACATTTTTCTTCAGCCATTGTATGAAGAGTTGGAACAGTTGTGGAAGGAAGGGGTGCTGGCTTATGACATGCATAAAAAACAACATTTTACCTTGAGAGCTATGCTATTGTGGGGTATTCATGATTTTCCTGCTTTGGGAAACTTAGCGGGCTGCATAACACATGGTTACAAAGCATGTCCGATTTGTTCAGATAACACTCAATCGATATATCTTGAGCATGCAAAGAAGATTGTTTACACAAACTATCACCCCTTTCTTTCGTTGGGTCACCCGTTTCGGTCAGGCAAATACTTGGGACTTAAGACTGAAGAGTTGAACATTGCTCCATTAAGGTTAAGTGGAGAAAAAGTTATGCAGCAGGTGTGTCATATCAAGTATAAACTGGGTAAAATCCCAACAGGTAGCAAAAGAAGCACATCTGATGTGAATTTGGATGATAGTGTAGATGATGAAGATGTTCAAGTTACAGAGGCTTGGTATAAAAGGTCTATTTTTTGGGATATGCTCTATTGGCCCACTCATAAATCCCGACATGTTGTTGATGTGATGCATACTGAGAAAAATGTTATGGAACATCTACTAAATTATATCCTAGACAAGAAAGACAAGTCAAAGGATACAGTAGGTGCGCGAGAAGATATGAGAAAGATGCAAATTCATAGTGGTCAATGGATGCAATCAGACCCAGTCACAGGGAAACCAATAAAATCGAAGGCTCCATTTGTCTTAACTAAAGACGAGAAGTTAAACTTCTGCAAAATTTTGAAGGACTTGAAGCTTCCTTCTGGTTTCTCATCAAATATGAGCAACATTGTCACTTTAAATCCACTTGGTTTGCTCGTAATGAAATCACATGACTATCATGTCATTATGTGTTATTTGCTACTTGTATTGCTTCAACATGCTTTTCCTAAACATCGTGACCTGCGAAGAGCTATTCATCAGATAAGCTTATTCTTCAACTTGTTGTGCTCTAAAGTCTTAGTTTGGCAACATATCCAAGAGGCCAAGTACATGGTTGCAGAAGCATTGTGCGTGCTTGAAAAATATTTTCCACCATCGTTTTTTGATATCAGCATCCACCTCATGGTGCATTTGGCTGATGAAGCACTACTTTGTGGAACTGTGCATCAAAGGTGGATGTTTCCATTTGAACGGTATGTAAATTACTTTTACCTTAATATCTTCTCTAGCTTTTTCTATAATTGGATTTTAAAAATTGAAAGTGTATACTTAAATTTCTTATTCTAATAGGGCGATGAAAGAGTGTAGAAATATTCCCAACAATAAACGATATGTTGAAGGGTCCATTGCAGAGTCTTATATTGTTTCTGAGTCAGTTAGGTATGCTATGGAGTATATGCCCAATTCGCGGGATGGAAATCATAAATCGAAGCGTGTGGCCTTTCTGGATGAAGATGGAGAGTATAGTGATGAAGGGCTTTTGCTCGATGGTAAGACTGTGACCCTAAGTGTTAAACTATGGATTCAAATACGTAGATGGGTCCTGTTTCGACTAGACGTCGAAAAGCTTGATGATTAGTACAGGTGTGTTTTTTTTGATACATTTGGTTTCTAAACCCACTTTAGTACTCCACATGAAAATACTCATGCGTAATTGCATGAACGATTTGTAGTGAATACCGCTCCTTACAATCTCGTGGTAGAGGAAAAAGGGTTGCAAAGTCAGACGTGCAGATACAAACAGATTTCATTGTCTGGTTATATAACAAGGTATTGTTTAATTCATCTATTAGTTAAATAGGAAATCTGAAGTTAGTAATATTAGCTTTCTAACTATCGTCTTTTTACAGTTATTAGCTGCAAACAACACCAAGAGTGACTTATGGCGATTAGTTGAAGGACCATTGCACCAAGCTAAAACGTATAGAAAGTACCACATCAATGGTTTTGTCTTTTCTACTAGGTCGCATGACGAAATAGTTGCCACACAAGATAGTGGTGTTTGTATGGAGGCAATCACTTCGTTTACGTCAAGTAGGAAAGACAAAAATCCAGTAGATGCATCGACGAAGTGGTATGAGGTTATTGAACAAATATTATAGCTGGACTATACAGATCGACTTTAAACAAGTAGTCTTTTATTGCAATTGGGTGAGGGTGGAGGACAAGACCAATGGCTGCAAGCTCTGTCCAGACTCTAATTTGGTGTTGGTCAATCTTAATAAGATGAAAAGTGTTGATCAGTATTTTGATGAGCCGGTCATTCTCGCTTCCGAAGCTAGTCAAGTGTTTTACTCGAAGGACTTGAAAAATCCTAATTGGTCGGTAGTCATCCATTCACCGAGGTGATTAACGTGTGGAGTTGACTCACTAGATGTACCAACTGTTTTCCAATCTACCCTTAAGGACCAACCTAATTTGAAGCCTTTGATGAAGTGCTTAACCTGATTGTAATTGTTGTAGTTTCCAAACTATGATACAATTTTTTGCTTTAAAGTTTCCAGTTTTAATGTGTATGCTATCGTGTATATTATTATTATTATTCATTTTGTTTGTTATGTATCTCTCTGGGGTTTATTAAATTGGTGGTATGTATGATAAGGTAATGAAATACTTTTGTTTGGATTGAATTGTGTATATACTTTTATCTATTCTTCTTTCTCACCTTTCATGATTATATTTTTCAGTACCAGACTACTAATAGACTATTTTGCAATATATGTTAGGATTTCATTTGAAATGGTATCAGGTCAACCACAGCCTAGTGCATCTCAACCTTCTGGTTCTGCCTCACATGCATCATAGCCTTCTACTTCAGTTTCACATGCATCTCAGCCTTCAAACGACGTGCAAGAATAAAAAAATGTTAGGAAGTTACCAGTATTGATTGATATTGATGGTGTTGTTGTTGGTGATAATGCCTCCAAATGGAATACTCGTGCTGGTAGTCTCATTCAAGCTTGTATCCCAGTTAGTTACACTGATTGGAGGCTTATACATCCTGAATTCAAGGATAAGGTTTGGAATGCCTTAATGGTAAGGTTTACCTCTGATTTTTTTTAATGCATACTAGACATTTTGAGTTCTAGCTTCATTCACATTACTATATAACTTGTGTTTTACAGCGTGAATTTGAAGTTACAAATGTCGACCAAGCACTAGCTCGTTCACATGCAGAAAAAAACTTTTCTACTAAGTTTAGATATGGAAAATGGGTCTTGAGAAAAGATATATTGGGTAAGTTTGAGACCTTGGAAGAACAAATCGCCACATGCCTAGCTGGCATTGATCCAAATCATTGGGAACAGTTTGTAATATATGAGAACACTTTTGAAGTGATGGCAAGAAATGCGAAGAATGGTGAGAATATAAAACTGAATGATTCTTGACACACACCTGGGCGGGATACGTGTGCCAACATGTTGCATAAAATGGTAGGTGTCTTTCCATAAACTTTTAAATTTTGATCACGATATGCTAACAATTGTTTACCAATGTACATGTAGAATAAACAAAATCCTGACAAGATACACGGACGGGTAGACAGCTGGAAAGCATGACATGAACGTCGTAATGGAACTGTTTTGGAGAGCGCTCGATCTCGTTATGTGAGTTTACATTTCACTTGAGTTCCAACTATAATTTTGTTAAGTCTTTGACATAGTATTTCCCTTTGTAAATGATGCACGAACTAGTGTGTAGGCTGTTAGTTCGTTACTTTGTTATTATAGACAATTTTTTCTCAAATGATTTACCTTAAGATTGTACTAACTTGTTAGTTTTGAACTAATTTCCATGGAAAACACTATAGGAATTGGTGGAGACTGCTCAAAAGAAAAGAAAAAAATGCAACTTCAAGTGGAGAGGGTAGTGCAACTCATCTTGATTTTGATAATGACGAATTGACCGAAGTCTTAGGAGCGGACAAAAGGAGTAGGACTCGTGGAATCAGCTCTAACCTCTCTAAGAAGCAATTAAAATGTACAAGTATTGCGAAGGTGATGTTAGCACAAGCAAAGTCTTCATCAAATTCTGAATTTAAGGGTGAAATGAGTGAGATGAAGTCCTCCATAGCTAGAGTTGAGAGTGTGTTGATGGTGAGTTTTCCTAAAATATAAAACTCATTGCTTTCATCATATATATAAATCTTAGTTTTGTCATTCATTTTGTCAGGATATGCTTAAGCTTGTAACCAACAATGGAATGTCGAATAGTCAACCGCCACGTGGGGATACAACACCCGGAACCGATGTTGGTTCCAACTCAGTTCGCCGTCCGTCTCAACAGAATTTAATGAATATGTTTGAATCTGTGAACCTTCCTGCGAACCCTCCTGTGAACCCTCCTGAACCCTCCTGTGAACCCTCCTGCTGAAATGTTGAGTCCACCTCTTAAGGTTACCCTATTAGGTAGAGATGGTGTTCCGGTTGCTAGGGGATATGTTATGACAATTACCGCTAATATTTTCCATGGCATAACCATCCTTAGAGGGGAGAAAAAGATCACATCGAGGAAGTATTGGTTCCCAATGCTCCTATTTATGATGGACCTCAATTTAGTTGCTCGGACCTTAGTGATTTTGTTGAAGGGGGGCCTTTGATTTGGCTTGAATCAAGGTTGCAGTATGAGTAATCTATTGTGTGGGATATGCAAACTTCATATATTTTGGTTTTTTGAGTATGTTTTTTGTAAGTAATGGTAAGAGCCTTTTGCAAGATGTAAGAATGACATAACGAACTTGTGCACTATAGCTTGTTATGATGGTTATGATGGTATGATGGCTAGATGGTTTATAAGAATGTTTATTGTCTGAATATTATATTATGAAAGTTTTTGTTTTTGAAGGTTGAAGAGATAATTACCCCATTTTTAACTCCGCCAGTGCAAAGTAATGAAAGTCTTTGCGCTGTCGGTCCCAAGCCCGGATAAAGGAGGAGGGAGAATGGTGGAACCTTGGAATGAGTGTTGCTGTCATGGTAAGAATAGTATCTTTTTATCTGTTACTTAGTTGAAATGTCTAGACGCCTTCTGATTCTCTATTTTCTTTTACAACTTCAGGCACCTCATCCATTGCCAAGTCAGATAATCTTTGTCATGTTGATATGGAAGCTGATGATAAAGAGATTCCAGAAGAGGAAGCAGCTTGCAGGATTTGCTTCATTTCATTGTGTGAAGGAGGAAATACATTTAAGATGGAGTGCAGTTGCAAGGGTGATCTCAGGCTTACGCATGAAGCGTGTGTATTGAAGTGGTTCAGCATCAAAGGAAACAAGAAGTGTGATGTCTGCCGACAAGCGGTTCTTAATTTAACAGTCACTTTGCTGCGGGTGAACAGTTCTGCCCAAAGATAATATAGACGGGAGCAGAATAGGAGAAACCCAACTCCACAACCATTGAGGTAAGAGAAAAAGAATGTTGTACATATAGATTTGAGGATTTGTCTGATTCAATTTGTCTGATTTGAGGATTTGTCTAGGATTCAATTTGTTTGCATGCCTAGTTTGTTATGACCCACTTTTAAGAAAAGGTCCTCTTGGTTTAAATGTGTAAGTTAATCTAACTTCTAAAAATCAATATTTTAATCATATATGTTGGGTATTAATCGTCTAAATTTTGTCACAAGTCTAATGGGCCCAATGGGCTACAATTGTACAAATGAGTAAGGAATGGAATGAATTTGATACCTAGAATCCTTCCCTTGATTCATTATTGATTGTTGTGTTTTTGTAAAATTAGGAGACCTCTCTACTGGTGACAGTGGATCTACAATAATAATAAATAAATCTCCTTTATTATTATTATCATTATTATCAGGTACATATCTCTCTCTCTCACACACACCACAAGCTCAACCCTCTTTCTTTTTCAATTTAAGGTATACATAATTTAGGGCTCATGTTGAATTCCTATGGATCTATAATGATTTTTTTTTTTTTAATAATAATTGTTGATTTTGTTTGTAGGTGTTTGTGTTATACACTTTGGTTTAGGAGGGTTAATTTATTCCGGTGATGGCATCCAAAAGGATTTTGAAGGAACTTAATGATTTGCAGAAGGACCCTCCCACGTCATGCAGTGCTGGTATATATATAGTTTATTTTGTCTATCGTTATATGCAAACATAATTATTACTATATTGTCTTGTTTTACCAATGTAATAATAGTTTTTGGTGAAATGGCTTTGAATAATTATTGTGGTTCCGTTGTTGTCGTTTAATCAATAGGCCAGCTAGCTTAGAAAAGTTTGTGTGAGTTGATATCACAGACCTGCTAGCAATTAATTTACATAAACATATCATGTCATGAGCTTGAGCTTTTGTTGATTTTGCTGTTAGAGTTTTGAGTTGTCACGACTTGGCAATATTTTTGCTGGCTGTTACTCATGTGTAGTAGTTCATCAGCAGTCATATGGTATTCAACCAGGCACGTACTATTTGATTAGGGACCGTTGCATAAATGATTTTAGTAGGAACTTAGGCATATATGAAACTTTGATGTGAATGTTTTTCACTAGCACAATTCATAAGAATGATAGATTCGGCCAGGCACCTACTATTGGGATATTCAATCCTATAGTTTGCGTTATCTGCAACTACTTGATTTTATGAAATTGACATCCTGATTTCCACAGGTCCTGTAGCTGAAGATATGTTCCATTGGCAAGTGACTATAATGGGCCCTCCTGACAGCCCTTATGCAGGAGGCGTGTTTCTAGTTACCATTCATTTCCCACCTGATTATCCTTTTAAACCCCCTAAGGTATGCTTTTTCTGTCATCTTTTGCTAGTTTCAATTCAATTATTCTCTGTTATAATAGTAGGTTAAATAATTTCTATCCTCACTTTTATTGTATTGCATGAGCACTTGATATTCACTACTGGGTAGCACAATTTATCTAGTTTGGTGTATGTGCATGTGTGTGTGTGTGTGTGTGTGTGTGTGTGTGATCTTGCGCCTCTATGACGGCATGATGCTGGTTTACATGCATCAAGTGTGTGATATGTGCTTGCAGATCGTGGAAAGGGAATGTATTGTTGTATTCAACCGGTTTGCTTAGACATGGGGAGGGGCAACTTGAAATATTGTTTGTAACTTTTTTTTAGTTAAATTTATTGTAAATGTTAAATAAGTGAATTAGTAAATTACCAATGAAAAAAGTTACTTTATAGAAGGTGGAGGGTAATTGATACACATTGCCTTTCCCAATTTGGTGAATCTGACATTTGGTATATCAGAGCTTTACTAAGGTCTTTTTCAAAAAGGATGCTTACTAAAGTAAAAACTATTTTCAGTTGTTTATTTCTTAATAAATATTTGGGATTGGGTCTCGTATCGTGTTTCCAGCAGTCTGATTGGCGGGTTGAATACAACGTCACTTTATCAGACTAATAATCATATATTGTGTTTCTCACAAATGATTAGCGGGTATAAACCAACGTCACTTTAGCAGACTAATGAGCTTTGCAGAAGTTATTCTCATAGAGTTGTCGAGAGAGAAAAGTTTCTTACCCTATATTTCAAACTATTTATTTCAAAATCCATTAGACACCTGTGCCCGCGCGCTACAATGGATCGGTTATTCTAGTAAGTATCCAACGAGGTGTTTAAAATTAAACATTTAACTTGTCATGTTTAAAATCAATAATGGTTCACTACTCATAATTTGAAATTGCCAGATCTATGCTTGTTTGTATTTATCGATCGAGATTCATTGTTATATACTTAATGCTATGGAACATGGAATTGATTTGTAATATTACTTGAGTTCGTAAAAAGAAGACAAGAGAATCTAGGGTTTGCAGACCTTTATATAGTGTCTAAAGTACAACCAACCCCTTTTTTTGGCTAAGAAGTAGAACTTCTGTTGACATCATTTGTGAGAAGTGTGTCCACCTTCTCACATAGGAGAAATGATATAGGTATTATAATGGTAGCACATGTTTAATTGAAACTTTAGCTAAGTGTTCAACTAGATATTTCATAAGAAAACACAAAACTAACAAAGAAACCAAGATTTTAACTGTCCGAGTAAGTGATTCACAGTGATCATGGTCATGAATGTTGTATGTCATGCTATATATTTTCTTTGGGCATCACAGTTTACATGTTCTTCATCGTTTTCATACGTCAGGTTGTCTAACGGTTCCAAGAATTGTTCTCTCGGACAAAGTACAAGGAAGCCGCTGAACTTGTGCGAGAATCCCCGCCAGGGACTCCTTCGAACCCGACATAGTTGCAATGTTTCGTGTACAACTATTTTGGATGTGAATATATTGTGATTCTCGGATTTTCTTCTTGGTATCATCATTTAGGATGTATCTTAAGATATGTACTTTTAATTCCATATGATGTCCTACAAAATAACTCAGTGTCCAATTTCTTATTTTGCGAAGTTATTATAGTTTTCACGAAAAGAGCTACATCGCTAAAAAAAATCTTAAATTAAAGGAGCATTGATCATAAAAAAGTGTTTTTGAATTTAGGGAAACTCTTGTAGGTATCCTAGGATTTATTTGTTATCTTATTCTTTGTTGTCCACAAGTATCTTAATCTTGTTATCTTAATACTTGTTATCATTACATTTTAGACCAAATTTGCATTCTTAGTTATCTTGTTGAAAGAAATTTTCTAGTTTTTGGCACATTCAAGTCTGTTCTGGTGAGTGGTGAAGTCCAAATTTATGTAGATAGAGACTTACATTTGATTTATGCGAGTAAAGCTTTTAACGTATATTACATCGTCTGTTCGTCTATTTTGTTGGCCTTCAAGATGAATGTGCATATTTTGCACGGTTGAACTGAAGAACCTTTATTGATTTATGAACCATAATTAGAATTGGCCCAGCGTTTTTGCTATAAATTGACACTAATTTGCACGACCATTTGGATTCTATGGATCTGTTTTTATGTTATGCACATTTACTTTCTTTTTCTTTCTTCTTTTCATCTAGGTCGTGAGTCCTTGGATATGCCTAGATTTCAAGGATCTGAACTTCCGAAGTATTGCAGCACCTCTGTGGTGGTCAAATGAGCTAAGGCTACTAGTACTATTGTTTTGGTGTAAATTTTATGAGACCTTGGTATTCTTGTAGAAACTTGAGTATAAGTGAAGGGTGGATAATCTAAATGAATGTTTGACAAGCATTGATATTTTTTTTAGGTTCTCTTAAATATATGCTAATCTTAGTTGAAGGCATCTGGGTTGAAATGTTTTTGGTGTTTTTGGTGTTTAGGGAAATATGAGAAATTATTATTTTTTTATTTGCAACCCATCATCAACGGTTCATAACCGTTACAAATTTAAAAAACGTTGCTATGAAACAGTATAAACAAGTGTTACAAATAATATTTGCAATGCTTAAAAACCTTTTGAAAGTTTTTCTTGCAACGGTTAATAAGCGTTGGAAATTTTAGTTTGCAGCGGTTAATAACCGTTGGAAATTTCTGTTTGCAACGCTTATTAACCGTTGCAAAAAATTTCAACACTTTACCCATGCCATATTTGCAACGCTTAAAAAGCGTTGCGAAAATTATTAGCAACGGTTTTTTTTTTCGTTGCAAATAGTCTGTTATGGTGTAGTGAATTGAAGACAACCTAATTTATGAATTTGAAACAACTAAAACTTAAACAAGAATTTAATCAATAAACTAAATTGGAATGAAATTGAATACTTTATTATGAACTAATATTTGATTCTAAAATAATAATCTACTTGTCTAACCCTAATTAATTGAAAGGTAAAACTAGATCTAAAACAAGATATGAAAACTAATTAGTGGAGATTAAAATCTAGATCTAAAACTCTATGCTAATGGCTACCTAAGAGCTAGTATGCTTAAGAGTTAAGTCTCGTATATTGAAATGGAGGAGACCAGATCCACATTTTCGTGCATGGGCTGAGGAGCCATGTTTTGGGCCGGAAAATCGAGCCCAAAACCCAATGTCTTCAGTCCACAGAGCCCTTTTCAGCCGGATTTGACTTCAGCAGACTTTACGTCCACTTTTCCCTCTGATTGGGTCAAGGCTTGGACCATTGGAAATCTCTTTCCGAGTTGGTCATTTTGACATAAGGTAGGCCCAATTCCGAGGTCTAAGTCCAAAGATACGGTCTTCAGAAGTTCTGCTGACTTTTGGGCACTGTTTCTGCCGGCGTTGACTTTGACTTTTAAGTTTTGACTAGGCTTTTTAAAGGCTTTTTCTCCTTGAATCTTAGCCTTTAATCACAGAACTTCTTAGCAACCAACCCTTGCTCATTTATCTCACAAAAGTGACACATTTCTGCACATAATCAACTCCAATGCCTGAAATACATAAAATCACGTAATCAGCATTAACTCTTATTTATTACTTGCATAATTGGTCTAAAAGTATTATTGTTAAGGAGTTAAAACTACAGTTTTGGGCTCTTATCAAACTACCCCCAAACATCATTTTGCTTGTCCTCAAGCAAATATGAGAAATTAGAATAAGTGACCAAAAATGGAGTTTTAACTACTCTCGTTTCGCCGAGTGCGATTGCATTGACCATATGCAACAAGGCCTTAAACCATTAGGAATTCCCTAGTGGACGAGTTATAGCCTCATGAGAGTTTTCTAGTGAAGTTACTTACAAACATCATCTATATTATAATGACTAAGAAATAAAACTATTGTTTCCTTCCTTATGTCTCAACTATCTATACATCTCACTTAGGAATGAATACAGAATAATCAAGTCGAAACCTAAGCTAATATGTGCATAATAATCAATCATCTACGAATAAACATATATACAATGAGTAATACTATGAAATGCATTAACAGGTCCGTTTATGAAAACTCGGAATAACGTCTATAAGTAGGTCCTCACATAAATGTCAAGACAAAAACCACTCTGATTTTTCCGCTCAAGTTTCGCTACTCCAGTATGCAGTGGGCACACTTTACCTTACAATCTCAATGACATACAAGGAAGTCGAGTTCGATCAAACACATCTACCACTTACTATCACACTAACCTATTCCAAATTGAGTTAGAGGTCTTTATTAGGTGTTACGGGGATTAGGAGATGGTTTAAGAAAGAAGGAAATGGATATTAAAAAAGGAAAAGTCTGAGATAATAGAGTCTTCATATTATGTAACTAGAGAAAACTTTGTTATTTACTTTTGCTTCTACACTTTGTTTCCATCCTTAACCTTTTTATTTTGGCCTTTTGACTCCTTGTATTATATTTTTGGAGTTTTTATTTTGTTTTTGTTTTTATTTTTCTTTTCTTTTCTTTGGATGGAAACTTCTTTTCTTTTTCTTTTCTGAAGCAACTAACTATTTTTTTTTTCCGTTTACACAGGTTTTTCCTTTCTCTTTTCTTCACTCATCCTATTCTCAGACTCATCCTATAATGGGTAGGTTGCTTTTTTATTTTGTTTTGTTTTTGTAACAGGGTAAAGGATTTGCGGTTTATGAAGGCTAAAAAAAGGCTCAAAGGGGAGACTAGCAGAAAATAATTCATAGGTTTGAATTTATGGCTATATCAATCCAAAGAGGGCCTAAATTCTGCTTAGGATATGGTATAGTGATCAAGCAAGTGGACGTGTGATTTCTCTATCTAGATTTTACTTCTCCCTTGTGTCATTCTCAAATGTTTCACTCATATAAGACTTTAGGCTATATTCTCACAGGATTTGTAGAATAAGTACTCTAGCCTAGATTTCAGAAACTTACTACCAAACAATCATAGATACTTATGTAACCTATTTATAGATAGATGCAAAGATTATTACTTACATATTAACATAAGTTTCTAAAAACTATTCTAATGCAAAAGCTACGTGAGACTTCTAGATGATTGAGAGCATAGAGAAAGAAACCAATACTAATATCCCTAAGTGTATATCACAAATTTTTTATTCATATTTTTGATTTTTTTTGAATTTTTACTAGTGCATATTTTACATATCTATATCCTAACAGATGCCTTAATTACATGTGTTTCTATGCCCCCCCAAACAAGAAGCATGCTTTGTCCTCAAAGTATTTAAATAAAAAGGGTAGAGAAATACCATGGAAACGCGTGAAATTATATTCTGGAACATCTACAAAACAAGGTTAAACATACTAATATAGAAAAAGAAAAATAGACACAACTCTATATGAGTTCCACCCATTATGAGGTTAAAAAGAATTAAATTGCTTGGGACATAAGCAGACACTAAGTGAACTAAAAACTTACCTTATCTCCCGTTTAATCATCATCCTCATCCTCATCAATAAAGAAATGAGGTTCCTTCGCATCTTGCCACGCCATGGTAACTTGCCAAGCTTCACGCCATTTATCATCTACAATCGCTAACCTGTTTAGCTCCACTTGGTCGGATGGGGTGTAGGGGGCAACCTAATGAGGTTGCACCTGCCATCCCGGCCAAGTCATAGTACGAAAAGATCGAATAATACAATTTGTGGGTCTCACAATGTCGACCCCAACCCTATCTATGAAACGGGCACAAAAAATAGGGAAGAAACATAACATAATACGGCAAACTAAAACAGGCATAAGAAGGTACTTATGCCTCATACTCTGGGCTCGTGCTAAACTAGACATTAATGTCTTGGGAATGTCATATAGCAAGCATCCCTCAGCTAGAGTAAGAAAAACGTCGCAAGTGGCGTCATTCGCAGAAGAAAAATGCCACTCCCCTAATATGTTTAGCATGATAAAGAACATGACCGTGCCCACGTTAAGGGACAAGCTACCAAGGGCTACGTTATATGTCCCTTGGTCCTCTATACGGAAAATGCCGGCCCCATAATTCTCATGCAAAAGTGCATAGTTGTAGGCAGAGAAATTATCGACTATGTAGCCCTATGGGTCTTGAATCTCAGCTGGCATAGGAAGCTCAACAACAAAAGCCAACAAGAACTTGGTTATTTCCATTGTTTCGTCATCAATATTGATGGAGAACACGTGTTCTCCATCCATCCGATAAAAGAATTTACAATGGTCATAAAAATACGAGGTAAGTGTAGGAGAGTAAAATTCATCAGAACTTACCATTAAAAATTGCCATCTTGCTTGTATGATTACTTCGCAAAACCACGCACCATAGGTGTCACTTTGGAACAAGTCTTCAAAAGAATGTTCTGGTATGATACGAGGGGATGTCATTACCAGAATACTCTCTAGAATAGATGCAAACGATCCTAGAACAACCCACAAAAAATTTGAATTTTTCGTGCCTACGGATGTCGAGCTGGGGGGCTTCAAACTATGCTGGGTAGCGCAGGCAGGCCGTGCTATGATCGAAGTTCCAGCACTTAGGCTAGGGGCTTCACTTTTAGTTTGGGGATGGGTGCGGGGTGCACTCTGGTCTAAATTGAGTAACAGGCACTTAGGCGCAGGGCACACTCACTTTTTGCCTGGGATGGGCGCAGGTCGCGCTCAGGTGAATTTCGAGTTACAGGTGGGCAAGCGCAGGTGGCGCTCAACTGAGGCGCAGGCGCGCTCCGTGCAACTTAAGTGCTGAAGTGAAGAAGAAAAGAGGAAAATTGGGAGTGAAAGGTGAGAGATGAAAGTGAGATATGTGGGTTTTGTATGGAGAATGAAGGAAGTTTATATAGGGTTTGAGTTTCCAAAATGAATCGGCAAGTTGCCAAAAAGCTTTAAGGCAATTGCCGGAAACAAAATATTTCCAAAACCGAAAACGGAAACAACCTATATTCTTTATTCTAAAACAAACCTAATATCTTTTAGGTGAAATTTAGGATAGTAACTGCCTAACTCATTGAGATTTCATCCTACCACAATATCTACTCATAGCCATGCCAATATCGGCAACATTCCCAACATTCATCGCAAAATTACATAATAAATTGTGGATCATATAAAAACCATGCTAAAAGAAATAATACCACCCCCAAACAATTCGGGAAGGTGGGATTAACACAAGAATCAACACATAATTTGAAAAGAACCACATTATATTAAAATCGAAATTCAAATACAATTAACTACTGAATACAAATTTAACTACGGAATTCAAAAACTTTAACATTCGAATTAATAAAAACAATACAACAATAAATGCATAATTCACACCATAGAGAACATGACTCAAAAACTGAGAAAACATGCACGAGTGGAAAACATGAATTATGTTAATCGTAGACTTAGGATCCGGTACTTACAGCCACACACTCCCTAGGGAGGGCCCGGTTACCTGAATGGTGCACTTATCAATATATGGAAGTGAAATATAGCACACCGAAGAATAAAATGAGTCTTTTATAGTCAGATACTCAAGACTTTATCTAACACATATGTATATAATGAACATGTAGTTTACCATATACCAATAACCTAAAGAGTTGTGGGCCTGTCCGTAAATAAATAACATGAAATTCACCCCCAAACAGAATCAAGCACCAAGATTTTCGACGACGCAACTTAGTGAAATAAAAGTGAAGTCTGATAGATCTAGAACGTAACTGAGCATGCACCTTCTTTTTCCTCTAACGAAAAGGTGGCCAAGTGAATGAGTGTGAAAAAATGGATGGTTGTGGAAGATATGGTGGATATGGATGAATTTTAGAAGTAAGGAATTGAAGAAAAATGAGAATGTGGGTTTAACATAAAACTCATTTGTGGCATGGGTTGGTATTATCACACAACTGAAAATAAAAGTGTCAGGTGACTCTTTAGGTAGTATTTTCTTAATAGGAGAGTTTAGAAAATCATGAAGCACAGGAGAAACAAGAGGATCAAGTGCAAACTCTAAGTTCCTTTGAAAGGGTGGAAGGAGGGGAATCGAGGCGGATGGTGCACAAGGTAGTTCTTAATAAGGTGAATCATCACCTGCTCTAATAAACTCGACGAATTCCTCATCCATCTTGGTCACATCCACATTACTATGATATTCCTCTGTATCTTTGAGAAAGTCATCAATCTCGTCCTCATCCATAAGATGGGTATCGACTAGTGTAGGGACAAAAACATCAGAGTCTAAACTTCGAAAGGAAAGAAATTTGGGCATCTGATTATCAGGAAACGTGTTATCGAAATAATCTCGAGCGAAGCTCTCGATCATGCTAACCTCTCCATCGACAGTCGTATCTGGGTACTGTTGAATCGTCTTAAAAACATTTACCTCAATAGAAAGATGGTCAAAGGATAAGGACATCGACCCATCGTGGTAGTTTATGAGCGCATTGGCAGTAGCCAAGAAGGGACGCCCTAAAATGATAGGAACAGAGTCGTTAGCGACTTCTGTGTCGAGGATAACGAAGTCGGCTGGGTAGTAAAAATTTTAAACTTTAACTAGCACGTTTTCAACCATTCCCTTAGGATACTTAATAGAATGATCGGCTAATTGCAATGTCATTTTCGTTGGTTGCATATCTTGTAGACCGATTTGTTTATATAAATAATAAGAGAGTAAGTTAACACTCGCCCCCAGATCTAATAGAGCAGTTGTCGTGTGATTATCCCCCAAGGTGCATTGTTCAGTAGGACGACCAGGGTCTTTGTACTTAACGATTCCATTATTTTTAGATAGAGTTGGGAACTGTTCAGTGAAAAAGGTGTCTTTAAGAATATTTGTCTTACGCCTAGTAGTGCACAACTCTTTAAGAAACTTAGCGTGGTGAGGTAACTTTTTAATCGCTTCAAGAAAAGGAAGGTTTATTATTAGATTTTTGAAAAATTTCTTAATCTTATCATAATTTGTATCCTTGTTCAACATAGCTAATCTCTGGGGAAACTGTGGTTTCTCTCTATATTTAGCGAATGGATCAACTAGATGTCTAACCTTGGCTTTATGTTTCTTAGATTGTGGTTTAATTGGTACCTCTACAGGGGTAGGATCTTCAGTTTCTATGTCGGTATCTAGTACAATATCTGGTGTAGGGACAACTGGTGAGGTAACTATAGGCATAGTTACGTTGTTATCAACCACTCTGCTAGAACGGAGAGTGGTGATGGCATTTAGCTCACCTACGTTTGCATTTCCCGTACTAGTATTACCGTTTACCTCAAAGGTTGTGTTTGTTGTTTTAGGATTAGGTATCGCTTGTCCTGGAAACACACCTTTGGGTTGTACTTTCTCTTGGGCTAACTGTTGGGTTAAATGATTAATGGATTGTAAAACCTGTTGGTTAGATTGAGCCATGGATTGGAAAAGTTGTTGGCTAACCTGAATGAAGGAGTCAAGACGATTCGGTTGTGTATGTGTAGTGGTCACAGGTGGTGTGACTGGAACTATCTCACGTTGATTAATAACAGGTGGGTTGTGGTAGTTATTATTAACCGGAATGATACCTCTATTAGCATTATAATTATTATTGTTATAATTATTATAATTACCTTGTCCTTGTCCTTGTCTCTGGGGAGCTTGGTTATAATTGGGTGTTGGCCTAACATTTTTATTATTATACCCTGGAGGTGTATTTTGTTGATTATTTCGCCAACCGAAATTGGGGTTTTGTCTCCAAGGTGCGTTAGGTTCGCAATTAATGGAATAAACATTGTCCAGCTATACGGATGGATGTTCATAGACTAGAAGACAATAGGAGTCGGGATGCCCATGACTCAAACATAAATTACAGGGAATAGAGTTGACATTCATGATAGGGGTAGGTTTTTGATGAAGAGAAATAGCTTCTACCTTTTTAGTAAGGGATTCAATTAGAGCTTTAAGCTCATGATTAGATTTAACCTCAAACATACTGGTAGCCTTAACTGTTGAAGAAGAACTAGCGGAACGGGGGATATCGTCACTACCCCCCCGCCCCCAAGTTATTATTACACTTTGTTTAATCTTCTAGAAATTTATAAGCCACTGAGGCTCCTTTACTGAGAAAACTACCCCCGTTCATTATATCAAGGACTTCTTTATGGTGGTGCAGAAGTCCCTTGAAAAAGGCACGAACTAACGTGTCTTTCGCAAGGTTATGGTGTGGACACTCGATGAGAAGATCAGTGAAATGATTCCAAGCCTCTGAAAAGGATTCATGAGGATTCTATCGAAAGAAATAAATGTTGGAAAGCATTTCATTTGTCTTCAGTGGTAGGTAAAATTTTTCCATAAATAGTTGAACAAGTTTGACCCATGAGTCCACAGAATTAGGCACTTGGGCAGTTAACCAAGACGCTGCCTTATCGGCTAAGGTGAAAGGAAACACCCTCAGTTTAATTTGTTCATCACCAACCGTAGGATGGTGGAATGTAGTAAGGACTTGGTAAATCCTACACATGTGCTGATAAGGTTTTTCATGGTCTAACCCATGAAAAACGGGTAATAAATTAAATATATTTGGGGGGATTCGGAAATCCCCCACTGGGTCTGATAGAACGATGCAAAATTTTGGGCTATCGTTCAAGGCTTTGTAAAAGTCAGAGATTTTCTTTCTTCAACCATTATATCAGGTGTGGTGTGTGGTATGTTAGCTAGAGGTGTAGTGAGTGGTATACTAGAAAGGCGTGTTTATTGACGTTGCCGATTTATTACGTTAGGCGTTTTTCTTCTGCCTGACCTTAATATCATGCAAGGCTAAGACCAATCTTAACTAAACACGACAACACTCAAAACAATCCATATATGCTAGTATAAACCTCTAACAGGGGATGCGAGGAGCGGAAGAAAGAAGTACCTGAATGTCTCCTTGCTTCGCTTATGAATAGCGTTTTGTTTACGCGAGTTCAGTGTGTGTAACAAGTTAGAAACACTAAAAAACTTGAAATAATGGAAGTTTGAACTAACTTGTGGAAATCAGGCGGTTCAGAATAGGGCGCGGGTCGCGCTCTGAATTAGCTTAGGTAGGGCGCAGGTCGCGCTCAGGTGAAACTCAAGTTCCAGGCGCTTCAGATTGGGGGGTGCTCGAGTTTTGCCTTGGTAGGGCGCGGGTCGCTTCAGCTCCAATTTGAGTTCTAGGCGCTTCAGCGCGGGGGGCGCTCGAGTTTTGCCTTGGTAGGGCGCGGGTCGTGCTCAGCTCCAATTCGAAAGCTTCCAGTCGCGGGGGCTCGAATTTAGCTTTTGTGGGGGCCTTCAGTCGATGATTTGGGCGCGGGTGCGCTCTAACTTTGCCTACCAAGGGTGCAGGTCGCGCTCCATGTATTCCTGCGAAGAAAAATTCAGTTTTGAAGCAACAACCATAGTTAGAATCAAACAAGGGTGGGTGGGTTTAATGGGATTTTGGGAATACTAACAATACTATAGAAAACAATACTAAAGGGAACTAAGATGGCAGCGACGCCATTTGATAAACGTAAAATGATAGTTTTACCTACGAATACAATTTTGCATAGGTAAGTAAAACTAAAACTATTCTCGATGCTAATTTATCAAAGATTTCTACTCTCGAATGCTATCACAATAGAGTTGGAGTAGAAGATTCGTTCCACTCCTAGTTCTTTAGAATTAGTGTTTACTAAGATTATTAATCTATCCAAAGTCAATGAGAGTATTATGGAATTTATACTACGATACAATTGATGCTAACAAGATGCGATAAACTCAACTACTAAATGCTAAATTGATACTAGATAAGGAATTAGGGGGGATTGATTCCATCTTAACTTGACTTAATTAACTAGCGAAGATTCGTCGTAATCCGAATTGTAATGCTTTCGCATAGCAATTGGGTGTTTCTAATCCCTAATTGTTCATGGTAATCTCTACCAACTAACAACTAGCATGTGAAGCAATCAAACCCATTCTCATGGTGAACTAATTACTTTCTAGATTGGAATGGAAAATTACGACCATTCTATGCTAACAACAATCAAGCTTTCATTAAGGCTTCCTCAAACCCCTCTAATGGAGGTTTAGCCTAGAGTCATTAAACTATCATTTCTCATGGAATTTAAACAAGACATCATATAAAGATGGTAAATTTACTAATTTGATCTAAACAATAATAATCTAATGATTCCAAATGAACTAAAACAAGATTTAAAATTAATTGGAACTATAATTATGATTTAACTAATTATCAATTGAAGACAACCTAATTTATGAATTTGAAACAACTAAAACTTAAACAAGAATTTAATCAATAAACTAAATTGGAATGAAATTGAATACTTTATTATGAACTAATATTTGATTCTAAAATAATAATCTACTACTCTAACACTAATTAATTGAAAGGTAAAACTAGATCTAAAACAAGATATGAAAACTAATTAGTGGAGATTAAAATCTAGATCTAAAACTCCATGCTAATGGCTACCTAAGAACTAGTATGCTTAAGAGTTACATCTTGCGAGAGATCAGCTCCAAAGGCGGAAAACGCAGCTGGCCTCTAGATGTTGCATTTGCCGCACTCAGCAAGAAACTCTAGAGCATATACTCTTTCAATGCAAGCTGGCCAAAATAGTTTGGAACTATGCTCGAGACATTTTCAGCACTTCCAAGAACCCGGAATCATTTTGGGATGTGCAGCAGCAAGGTAAGCATTACAGCTCCCTCATTCTTGACATGTGGAAAGCTTGCTCTATCACTATGATGGTGAGTCTTTGGAAGAACCAGAACAGAGTGCTTTACGACAATAAAGACTCAAGCTTATCGCATATTTGTTTTTTAGCTAGACGAGCAATCATTCGAGCTCACCACAAATCTACAGGGCATATGGAGAACTCGGTTCATGACTTAAAGATTCTTAGAGTCTTCAATCTTCATCACAAGCTGAGAAGAGCACCGAAAATCATTGAATGCTTCGGACTCTTCCTCCACCGGAATAATAAAGGTAATACCGATGGGTGCTCGAGAGGGAATCCTAGGAGATCAGGTTGGGGAATAGTTATGAGAAACTATAAGGGTGAATTCTTAGGTGCAGCGGCAGGAGGTCTGGGGGTCAATACTAATTACATGGCGGAAACAGTGGCTATTGTGGAAGCCGCATTACAAAGTATTTGGAAATGGGATGGAAGTATATATGGGTGGAGAGTGATTCGAAATCGGTAGTCCAAGCTTTTCAGGAGAATAAATTACATTGGAGAGTCCGAGAAAGGTGGCAAACTATGAAGGAACAGGCAGAATGGATCAATGTCACAGTCACTTGGAGAGAGACCAACCTTGGTGCCGATAGCTGTTCTAAACATGGGGCTAACTTGGTTCAAGGTGAAAGGAAATGGTGGGATAGTAGACCACTCTTCATGAAGAATCTAGAGAATCACTACACCACTTATTTCCGCTTTGTCCACTAGAGCATTGATGTTTTTAGGAATGATACTTTTATGATGTAGCCTTCTGTAAGCAGTTCTTAATATGTATCTGACACTTTTGTAATCCTTTTTTTAAGCATTTAGAGGTTAGGCTGACCTCGACCTGCATTAAAGAAAAGGAGACTCATGTTCTCAAATACATTTTCCCTTGTGCGTCCTCCTTTACCATTTATGATATTTCATAGTCTAAAGGAGGTAGGAAATACAAAATAGAATTCTCATGTTCCTTGCTTAGCTTTGAGAAGTAATCAGCAACTTCGGTTTGATTCCCGGAACACATGTTTAAAATCCACCCATTCAAAGTGTAACTTCAAACAGGCAATAGCAGCCACTATGTTGAGGCAGTACCAAGGCGGCTCCTCTGCTCCAGTAATAGATCCTACTGCTCCCTTCGAGTTTGAGCATACACAAATCCTCCTTGCTCCTATCTGAATTGCTCCCTTCATTCCAGCTTCAATTGCAAGCAACTCTTGGGTGATAACCGATCTTTTAGTTGAGTTCCCTATAAACACTAGTTTGACGGCACCAAATTCATCTCGAATAACACCACCATACCCATTCGCGTCGGCTGGCCCGACCCATCCGTGTTGACCCAAGAAATCCCCGGTTGCGGCTTGGACCATTTGCACCACACATCGAGCCGAACTATGTATTGCACTTGAATACCGATCCCGCCCGAAGTACCTTTGTCGCATCTTGTTCGAGGCACTTCGGTCAACATGATTTGTAGATACGTCTTCATCTCTCGACTTGATCTTTGCACCTACAAGCCGAAAGTGCCGCTTTTGCTGAAATTTCCTTAAGTTCCTCTCTTCTCCGGATAGCATATATTGTGGCAGAGGTTCTTGCTCTAGTAATCTCAGATTCAAGCGAGGCATCACGACAAATCCTAAGGAGGTCGTACCATTCGGTGATCGATGCCTTCACTTATGTTCGACCAACCAACCTTTGACACTAGACCAAACCTCTTTTGTATACGGGCAGTCGAAAAAGAGATGCTTGGAATGCTCCCTAGAAGCATTGCAAAAGTCGCACATAGAGTGGTGGATGATCTTCTTCTTAACCAGTCGGTCTTGGGTTGGTAAGCTATTCGAAAATAACTGCCATCCAGTAAACGAGTGTTTCGGTATAACCAACTTACCCCAAACCACCCGATGCCATTTCACTCTTGGTCTGAGCTACTTTAAGGACCTATATGCTGATTTGACTGTAAATCTTCCTGTAGAAGTCGGTGTCCAGATGACCTGGTCCTGCTGTAGCATATGATTAATTTCGGTGCCTTCAATCTTCTTCTTCAGTGCACTATCAGGCAGATTAGAAACGATGTGATTCCACCTACCATTAGCAATAAGATCACCAACCAAAGCAGTGTGAGGAACCTGTAGCAGTTGAACTGCTTCATCCCAAAAGATGAGCGGAGTGTCATGACACCATGGGTCATGCCAAACATATGTTTGCTCGCCTCTCGCTATCTGATGCCTAACAAACTTCTGAGCAGCTTTGCGGTGCTTTAGTACATTCCTCGGACCCATGAGCGGTCGGTTTGGGATCTCCATTGTCCAGAAGTGTTGCTTCCGGACATGATGCTCAATTGTCCATTTGACCCATAAAGAGTCCTCATAGCTGGCTATCTTAAACACCAGGCCACAGTAAGCTGCCTTGTTCCACATGCTAGGGTCCACAATGCCCAATCTTCCCTGTTCTTTATCCATTCTAGTGATAGTATGGCTAGCATGGTGCATATTCGGTGTCATGTCTGGCCCTGCCCATAGGAAACTATTACAAAGCTTAGCAATATCTCGCAATGTTCTTTTGGGTAACACAAACGTTTGAGCCCAGTAAACATGAAGAGATGATAGGACAGATTGGATTAATTGGAGCCTTCCCGCATGAGAGAGCGACTTGTTCTTCCAATTAGAAATCTTCTTGGTGACCATTTCCGTCAGTGGCAAGCATTCTTTAATACCCATTCTTGCTGCAGTGAGAGGCAATCCTAGGTAAGTTCAGGGGCCGCACCACGGTTGCACTTCCAAAATATCCGCCAATTCTCGTGCCTCATGATTACTCATCGCTTTACAAGGAGTGTCGATCTTCGCCTACTTAGCTTCAGCCCCGCACGCAGAGAAATCATCAATAGTCTTCTTCACTGCCCGCACTGTCTTTTCATCCCCTTTACAGAACACCAAGACATCATCAGAAAAACACAGATGCGTTATGTCTAGTTTCTCACATTTAGAGTGGTAAGAAATTTCTTTCGCCATCACACTCCGATTCAGCATTCCCCCAAGTACCTCCATAACAAGGACAAACAAATACGGTGATATAGGATCCCCTTGTCGGAGCCCCCTACAGCCAGCAAAGTAGCCCTGTGGTGTACCATTAACTATAATAGAATAGTAAGGTGAGGAATAGTACATCTTTGTCCACTCAATGAACTTCTCATGGAATCTGAATCTCGCCATTACTTTCTCTATAGTCTGCCAGCTGACTGTGTCATATGCTTTGGTTATATCAATCTTGATTGAGCATCTTTTAGTCCCGTGTGCCTGGTTATAGCTTCTGATAAGCTCATGAGCCAACAGGAGGTTGTCTTGGATCGATCTGCCAGGGATGAAGGCCGATTGTTGCTTGGAGATGATGTCAGGCATATACGGCTTCATTCGGTTCGTGAGGAGCTTAGATACACACTTATAGATGACATTGCAACAGGCAATAGGTCGGAATTCTTCTACTCTTGAGGGAGTTGCACATTTAGGGATGAGACTGATGTGAGTTGAATTAACTCCTCTATTAATTGTCCTCACAGCAAACACCGAAGTAACAGCTTTAACAAACTCCGTCTTCACATGCTGCCAGTTCTTTTTGAAGAAGTATGCATTGAACCCATCAGGCCCTGGGGCCTTATTATCATCCATCTCAAACAAAGCTAGTTGTACTTCTGCTTCAGAAAAATCCTGCACCATAAGTTCTGCCTCGTGTGTAGTGAGCACTCTTGGGAAGTGGAGCTCCTCCATACTTGCCGCATCACATATAACCGGGGCTGTTTGCCCCAACAACCCTTTGTAATATTCTACAAATGCATCTGATACTCCCACCTGTCCCTCCCTCATAATTCCAGTAGTGTCCTGAATCGCCCATATAAGATTTCTGCCTTTTCTCTCTTTGAGCGTCTTGTGGAAAAATACAGTGCATTTATCCCCATACTTCATCCAATCACATTTTGTTCTATGTCGGAGGTCCTCCCCTTCCATGATAATAAGTTGACAAAGAGTGGTTCTCGCTTCCTTTCTCCATGTATAACATCACATCATCCATTGGATTGCTTTGTTGCTCTTTCTGGATGCTCTTGAGCTCTTTCCTTGCTGCTTCTGTCTTCTTGGATAATTCTGAACAGAAGAACTTTGCCCACCCTTTTAGCTTACTCTTTAGTTTCTTCAGTTTTTGGGTGAGGACGAACATGGGGCACCCAAACATTGCTTCATTCCAGCTTGCCAGCAACGTGCCCAAAAAATCAGGATGCAAAACCCAGAAGTTGCTGAACCTGAAAGGGAGACTTACCTTTATTAATCAATTACCTTATTCTTTATTAATCAATTACCTTTAGCAAAAAAAAAAGTTACATCTTGCGTGTTGAAATGGAGGAGACCAGATCCACATTTTCGTGCATGGGCTAGGGAGCCATGTTTTGGGACGGAAAATCGAGCCCAAAACCCAATGTCTTCAGTCCACAGAGCTCTTTTCAGTTGGATTTGACTTCAGCAGACTTTTCATCCACTTTTGCTCTTCTGATTGGATCAAAGTTTAGACCATTGGAAAGCTCTTTTCGAGCTGGTCGGTTTGACATAAGGTAGGCCCAATTCTGAGGTCTGAGTCCAAAGATATGATCTCCGGAAGTTTTACTGGCTTTTGTGTGCTGTTTCTGCTCGCGTTGACTTTGACTTTTCAGCTTTGACCGGGCTTTTTAAAGGTTTTTTCTCCTTGAATCTTAGACTTTAATCATAGAACTTCTTAGCAACCAACCCTTACTCCTTTATCTCGCAAAAGTGACACATTTCTGCACATAATCAACTCCAATGCCTGAAATACATAAAAGCACGTAATCAGCATTAACTCTTATTTATTACTCACATAATTGGTCTAAAAGTATTATTGTTAAGGGGTTAAAACTACAATTTTGGGCTCTTATCATGTAGAAACTGACTTTGTATTCTCCATACCAAAACGAGAAATTACTTTCTGAAGGTATTTCTTTTGAGATACAACTTTCCGTCGCTTCTTCCTATCTCTGTCAATCTCCATGCCCAATATCTTTTTGGCTCCACCTAAGTCTTTCATCTCAAACTCAGAGCTAAGTTGAGATTTTAATTTGTTTATCTCCACCATGCTTTTGGAAGCAATAAGCATGTTATCCACATAAAGCAGGAGATAGATGAAGTCATTACCACGAAGCCTACGAAAGTAAACACAATAGGCATACTTACGTACTTCGAGTGTACTCATGTTGCATAATGAATGTGTCAAAGTGCTTGTACCATTACCTTGGTGATTTCTTTAAACCATACACTGACCGATTTAACTTGCACAGATGATCTTCTTTCTCAACAACAACAAAACCCTCAGGTTTTCTCATATAGATCTCTTCCTCCAAGTCCCTATGCAAGAAAGCAGTTTTCCCAACAAGTTGCTCTAACTCCAAGTTGAAGTGAGCAACTAAACTCAATAACATACGAATGGAAGTATGTTTGATCACCGGGGAAAATACCTCATTGTAGTCGACTCCTTCCTTCTGTGAGAAACCCTTTGCTACCACTCTTGCCTTGTACCCAGTACTGTCGGACTCAGGAAGGACCTCTTTCTTTCTGAACACCCATTTACTATCGATAGTCTTTTTGCCCTTTGGTAATAAAACTAGGTCCCATGTGTTATTTTTATCAAAAGATTCCATCTCTTCTTGCATATCAACCAACCAATCTCTGTAATGAACATCTCTAACAGCTTCCTTGAAGCTATCTGGCTCATCATCTTTGATATTCAGTGCATAAGCCACTAAATCCACCTGACCATAATGTTTCACCGGCTTCTCATGCCCATAATTGTGCACTTATTTAACTTGTCTCTTTGGCCTAGGGTCAGCCACTACAAGTTGCGGATGCTCATGCTCTTTTTCCTGTTGTTGCATGGTTCTATGATTTGGTACCTCATCATGAACCAACCAGTCATCTGATGCATTAGACAATTCAAGCTCAGTAACTTGAACTTCTATAGACTCACCATTCTGCCCAGCTCTTTTTGGCTTACTAAAAGATAACACGGAAGTCTCATCAAAGGTAACATCTCTGCTGACCAGGAACTTGTGGTCTTCTAGACACCATAATCTGTATCCCTTTACCTTATTTGCGAAGCCTAAGAATATGGCTTTCTTTGCTATACTATAATTAGCTGGGTTACCTAACCACACCTCATAAAGTGTCTTGCAATCTATAGCCGGAACTGGTGACCTATTGTACAGGTAACACACCATGGACACTGCATTTGCCCAATACTCTTTGCTTAGACTGACATTAGACAACAAACATCTCGCTCTTTCAAGCAAGGTTCTATTCATCCTCTCTGCCATTCCATTATGGTGAGGCGTGCCCCTGACTGTCCAATGTCTGGTGATAAGAGCCTAAAACTGTAGTTTTAACTCCTTAACAATAATACTTTTAGACAAATTATGTGAGTAATAAATAAGAGTTAATGTTGATTACGTGCTTTTATGTATTTCAGGCATTGAAGTCAATTATGTGCAGAAATGTGTCACTTTGGTGAGATAAAGAAGCAAGGGTTGGTTGCCAAGGAGTTCTGTGATTAAAGGCCAAGATTCAAGGAGAAAAAGCCTATAAAAAGCCCGATCAAAGCTGAAAAGTCAAAGTCAACGTGGGCAGAAACAACGCACAAAAGTCAGCAGAACTTCCAAAGACCGTATCTTTGGACTCAGACCTTGGAATTGGGCGTACCTTATGTCAAAATGACCGGCTCGGAAAGAGCTTTGCAATGGTCTAAACCTTAATCCAATCAGAGGAGCAAAAGTGGACGAAATGTCTATTGAAGCAAATCCAGCTGAAAAAGCCTCTATGGACTGAAGAAATTGGGTTTTCGGCTCGATTTTCCAGCCCAAAACATGGCTCCTCAGCCCATGCACGAAAATGTGAATATTGTCTCCTCTATTTGAATAGAGAAGATTGAACTCTTAAAGATAATTAGTTTTTAGGTAGCAAGTAGCTATTAGAGCATAATGCTAGATCTAGATTTTAGATTCAATAAAATTAATTAGCTTTTTATTATCTTGTTTTAATTTAGGATTATTGAATCATTGTTATTTATTTATTAGATCAATAAAGTAGTTTGTTCTTCATAATTTAGTTTCATTTTCCATTAATTATTTAGTTTCAATTCATAGATTTAGTTATTTGTCATTACTAGTTTCAATAAATTATTGCATGATTAGATTTCCATTTGAATTAAAATAGTAAAGTTAGAATCTTTATATAATGTCTAGTTTAATTTAATTGGAAAATGATAGCATAATGATTCTAGGCTAAACCTCCATTAGAGGGGGTTGAAGAAGCCTTGATGAAGCTTGGTCTTTGTTAACTTAAAAATCGTCGTGATAATCTATTCAATTCTAGAAAGTAATTAGTTCACCATGATAATGGGTTTGGTTGCTTCACATGCTAGTTATTAATTGGTAGAGATTGCCATGTATAATTAAGGATTAGAATTACCATTTTGATATGCGAAAGCATTAAAATTTGGATCATGATGAATCTTTGTTAGTTGATTAAGTCGAGTTAAGGTGGAATCAATCCCCCCTAATTCCTTATCATATAGTCAATTTAGAAATTCCGTAGTTTGAATTAGCGTATCTTGTTATTTGAATTCACATCGTAGTATAATTCCCTTCATAAAACTCTCATTAACTTTGGATAGACCGATAGTCATAGAAAACATTGAATGCTAAAGAACAAGGAGTGGAACGAATCTTTTACTCCACTCTATTTCGATAGATTTGAGGGTAGAATAAATCTTTGATAAACACAGTCTTCGTATAGTTTTAGTTTTACTTACATTTAGTTTCATCGATTATTTGTGAGTAGAATTATCATTTTACAGGTTATCATCTGGCAATTCCCTGTTGCGGACAAAACTCTTGGAAAGGCCTATAGGTATACTCAGTACCATTGTCAAACCTTAGTGTCTTGACCTTCCAATTCGTGCGATTCTCAACCCTTGCCTTCCACTTCTTAAATGTCTCAAACACTTCATCTTTCGTTTTCATCATATACACCCACACATAGCGAGTATGATCATCAATGAATGAGACATAATAACGGTTACCTCCTTTTGAAGCCAATTGTTGTGAATAGGATAATGCGGAAACAATGTTATCCACAACAAATAGATCAATCCTACACAAAGATCGATCCGTCTTGCTAGACAAGACTTCAACACCCTCCAAGTAATATTCTAACACTTCTCAATATCAAATAACAAGCATATAAAGTAAAACAATTAATGTAAAAGAAGAACAAACCACAAGACGAGATATATCGTGGTTCAGCAATTTGCCTACATCCACACTGTGAGTTCCAAGCTTTACTAGATGTCTAGAGTAACAGATTACAAGATATCTCAATTCACTCACAAAGAATGAATATTCAACTCACAAAGAATTGCTCTCTTATAATTTCTCTCTTTCTTAGTTTTGGTTAGGTTAAGTTTTTCCAAAAAAAACTTATATTTATACTGTTTCCAAAAAATTCCGAAACAGTCGAATTCGTGCTGAAAACGGTGGAGCGTGGGTGCACCCTTGGCAAGGCAAAGTCGAGCGCGGGTCGCGCCTAAAGTACTGGAAGTCGCCAAAGGCATGAGCGCCTTGTCCAGGCATACAAAGAGCGTGGGCGCGCCCTTAACACCAGAGAGAGAAAAATATCTTTTCTCTACATTCTCCACCTCGGTGAGGTTTTAACACATAAAATTGAGCCTAACACATCCAGCAAGAACACATCTATCTGGAACTCGCATTCAACCGCCCCGAAGGGCCATGCCCACAAAAGGGCTCTTTCAAGCATGTATGATTTGGAGCAAGTCCAAACAGTGTTGGAACTTAACTCCGGTGACAACCTTTGTCAGCATATCAATAGGATTGTCATGGGTGTCCACTTTCTCAAGTGCTATATCACCATTTCAACAACATCCTGTATAAAGTGATAACGGACATCAATATGCTTGGTCCGAGCAAGATGAACCTGGTTCTTCACCAAATGAATAACACTCTGACTATCACAATACAAAGCAACACTATTCTGCTCAATACCTATATCATCCTGAAGACATCGAAGCCATAATGCCTCTTTAACTGCCTCTTCCATTGCCATATACTCTGCCTCAGTAGTAGATAGAGCAACTATAGCCTGTAGCATAGACCTCCAACTAACCGGTGCACCATGCATTGTAAACACATAACAAGTAGTCGATCGTCGTCTATCTAGATCACCTGCATAATCTGAATCCACATACCCACTGACATAACAAGTGCCTCCACCATAAACTAATCCCACATCCAAGGTACCATTCAAATACCTCAATACCCATTTCAGCTGCTTCCCAATGCTGCTTCCCAGGATTTTCCATATACCTGCTTACAACACTAACTGCCTGTGAAATGTCTGGGTATGTGCACACCATAACATACATCAAACTGCCCACGACACTTGCATAAGGAACATTAGGCATATGCTTTTATTCCTCCACCGAACTAGGAGAGAATTTAGCTGAAAGCCTAAAATGCCCAGCTAAAGGTGTAGAAACCGACTTTGCATTCTCCATACCAAAACGACAAATTACTTTCTGAAGGTATTTCTTCTGAGATACAACTTTTCGTCACTTCTTCCTATCTCTGTCAATCTCCATGCCTAATATCTTCTTGGCTCCACCTAAGTCTTTCATCTCAAACTCAAAGCTAAGTTGAGATTTCAACTTGTCTATCTCCACCATGCTTTTGGAAGCAATAATCTTGTCATCCACATAAAGCAGGAGATAGATGAAGTCATTACCACGAAGCCTACGAAAGTAAACACAATAGTCATACTTACTTCGGGTGTACTCATGTTACATCATGAATGTGTCAAAGTGCTTGTACTATTGCTTTGGCATTTTCTTTAAACCATACAGTGACCGATTCAATTTGCACACATGATCTTCTTTCTCAACAACAATAAAACCCTAAGGTTTTCTCATATAGATCTCTACCTCCAAGTCCCTATGCAAGAAAACATTTTTCACATCAAGTTTCTCTAACTCCAAGTCGAAGTGAGCAACTGAACTTAATAACACACGAATGGAAGTATGTTTGACCACCGGGGAAAATACCTTATTGTAGTTGACTCCTTCCTTCTGTGAGAAACCCTTTGCTACCACTTTTGTATTATATCCAGTACTGTCGGAGTCAGGAACGACCTCTTTCTTTCTGAACACCCATTTACTGTCGATAGTCCTTTTGCCCTTTGGCAATAAAACTAGGTCATATGTGTGATTTTTATCAAGAGATTCCATCTCTTCTTGCATAACAACCAACCAATCTCTGTAATGAACATCTCTAACAGCTTCCTTGAAGCTATCTGGCTCATCATCTTTGATATTCAGTGAATATGCAACTAAATCCACCTGACCATAGTGTTTCACCGGATTCTCGTGCCCATACTTGTGCACTTCTTTAACTTGTCTCTTTAGCCTAGGGTCAGCTACTACAAGTTGCAGATGCTCATGCTCTTCTTTCTGTTGTTGTGTGGTTCCATGATCTGGTACCTCATCATGAACTAACTAGTCATTTGCTGCATTAGACAACTCAAGCTCAGTAGCTTGAACTTCTATAGACTCACCATTCTGCCCAGCTCTTTCTGGCTTACTGAAAGATAACATGGAAGTCTCATCAAAGGTAACATCTCTGTGGACCAAGAACTTGTGGTCTTCTAGACACCATAATTTGTATCCCTTTACCCTTTTTGCGAAGCCTAAGAATATGGCTTTCTTAGCTATAGGATCTAGCTTGCTCTCCTTCACATGGTAGTAAACAATCAATCCAAACACTCGCAAAATACTATAATTAGCTGGGTTACCTGACCACACCTCATAAGGTGTCTTGTAATATATAGCTGGAATTGGTGACCTATTGTACAGGTAACACACCATGGGCACTGCATCTGCCCAATACTCTTTGCTTAGACTGGCATTAGGCAACAAACATCTCGCTCTTTCAAGCAAGGTTCTATTCATCCTCTCTGCTATTCTATTCAGCTGAGGCGTGCCCCTGACTATCCAGTGTCTGGCAATTCCCTATTGTGCACAAAACTCTTGGAAATGCCCATAGGTATACTCAGTACCATTGTCAGACCTTAGTGTCTTGACCTTCCTATCTGTGTGATTCTCAGCCCATGCCTTTCACTTCTTAAATGTCTCAAACACTTCATCTTTCGTTTTCATCATATACACCCACACATAGTGAGTATGATCATCAATGAATGAGACATAATAACGGTTACCACTTTTTGAAGCCACTTTAGAGGGTCCCAAAACATCCGTATCCACATAATCAAGGATGCCTGTTGTTGTGTGCTTGCTTTAGCTAAACTTGACTCTGCACTGCTTCCCATAGATGTAATGATCATAGAAACCCATACTTGGCTTCTTCAAGTCCTTCAAGAACACTTGCTTGCACAACTCAGACAAACCCTTTTCACTCATATGCCCTAGTCGCATATGCCACATCTTAGTGCATTCAGAATGATCATTACATGCAACCACTGCTACATCGCCTATCACCGTACTACCCATTAAAGTATACAAGGTTCCACGTCTTTGACCCTTCATAACAAATAAAGAGCCATTGACAATCTTTATGACTCCACCTTCCCCCACAAACTTGTGGCCTTTGGAATCCAAGGTACAAAGAGAAATAAGGTTTTTCTTTAGCTCAGGAACATGTCTCACATCGGTTAAAGTCCTCACTACACCATCATGCATCTTGACCCATATAGTTCCAATTCCTACCGTCTTACAAGCAACGTCATTACCCATCAAAACGGAACCACCATCAATGTTCTCATAAGAAGTAAACCACTTTCTATTCGGGCACATATGGTAGGAACATCCGGAATCAAGGATCCACCTTTTGGCCATATAGTCTTGTGTGGATACACAGAGACTCAACTCGTCCCCTTTAGAGCCTGAAGCATAACTTGTCTCAATTTTAGCCTTACCTTTATTCTTACCATCTCTCTTATTCTCTTTCTTCGGGTGAGGACAATTAATTACATAATGTCCCTTTTCATCACAATTGTAGCACTTCACATATGTTAAAGGCTTCTTTGACTTGGACCTAGACTTCTCATTGCTTGTAGAAGCCTTTTCATACGACCTTCCTCTTGTCACTAGCCCCTGACCTGCATCAATGCTATTCTCAATTCTTGTCTTTTCCATCAAGTCATAAGAAAGTAGCACACTTTGAATTTCATCAAGATCAACATCTTCTCTATTCATAAATGTGGTCATTAGATGCTCATAGCTTTCAGGCAAAGAAAATATTAAACATGCTGCTTGATCCTTATCATCCATCTGCATACCAACATTCAAATAATCCACTAGGCATCGATGGAACTCACTAACGTGCTCTTTCATCGTTGAACCATCCACCATTATGTACCGTTAAAGACGCTTCTTATGGTACATCTTGTTCGTCATGCTCTTGGTCATATACATAGCTTCTAGCTTGAGCCAAATACCAGCAGTGGTATTTTCTCCCATCACACTATACATAATCTCATTAGCAAGACACAACCGGATTGATGAACAAGCCTGTAGATCGAACTCTTCCCAATCATCATCACTCATAGTTGCATCCTTAGATTTAATCCTTTTTAAAGCCTTGTGCAAACCTTGTTGGATGAGGATGTCCCTTACTTGGACTCTTTAAATTTCAAAGTTATTCTTCCCATTAAACTTCTCTACTTCAAACTTAGCATTTGACATCTTGGGAGCCATTTTTCAAGTTACACACAATAACCCAAAAAATAAGTTCACTTTGGAATTTTATTGAACACCTTGTCTACATAAATTTTGAGCACTATGGCTTTTACCAAAACTCAAAATCCTAGGTCGTATACCTACGCTCTGATACCAATTGTTGTGAATAAGACAATGTGGAAACAACGTTATCCACAACAAATAGATCAATACTATACAAAGATCGATCATTCTCACTAGACAAGACTTCAACACCCTCCAAGTAATATCCCAACACTTCTCAATATCAAATAACAAACATATAAAGTAAAACAATTAATGTAAAAGAAGAACAAATCACAAGACGAGATATATCGTGGTTCGGCAATTTGCCTACGTCCACACTGCGAGTTCCAAGTTTTACTAGATGTCCAGAGTAACAGATTACAAGATATCTCAATTCACTCACAAAGAATGAATACTTAACTCATAAAGAATTGCTCTCTTACAATCTCTCTCTTTCTTGGTTTTGGTTAGGTTAAGTTTTTCCAGAAAAAACTTATATTTATATTGTTTCAAAAAACTTCCAAAACAATCAAAGTGAAAACGGTGGGTGGGTCCCCTTTGGCGTGCAAAGTCGCCAAAGGCGCCAAAGGCATGAACGCTTGTCAGGCGCGTTGTCGTGCATGCATAGAGTGCTGGTGCGCCCTTAACACTAGAGAGAGAAAAACTTCTTTTTCTCTACATGCGTGATATGAAGTTTAAATTGTTGGGGTTAATACCGATACCAATCGATCCCCACTACACAGATAATTTGTAATAGGACCAACAACAATCACCATACAACAATCTAAATATCAACTACAACCTAGCTAACATGCCCACCCCTCTAAACAACTATTAACAACATATAATAATGTAAGGAGAAGAACAAGCATACCATAACACAAAGATATACCGTGGTTTGGCCAATGGTGCATACTTCTAGAAGAGCTAATCCTTTTATAAAGTGGAAATGAAGATTACAATCACTCCTTTCGGTCTCTCACCTTACTAGATCACTCTTCTCTCTTTACAGGCTTGTCTCTCTGTAAAGGTTATCTCTCAATCTTGATTGCTCTCAAAATTGGGTTTCAATTGTATTGCTTCTATTTTCCAAAACTTTATTTATGTTTATATACTGCCCTTCCAAATTTGCAGTTACTGTAGCGAATTAGAATGCAAATATAGGCATGGGCGCGGGTGCGCTCTCAGCAAGGCCAATATCGAGTGTGTGCGCCCTGAAAGTATTGGAAGTTGTTCACGGCATGGGTGCGTGCGCGCCTTGGGCAAGAAGATCGAGCGGCGGCGTGCTTCCAACTTTTTCAAACGGAAAACCGGTTTCTCTCCTCATGTGAGGGATAACTCTCAACAATCTCCCCCTCCCGAACAGTGAGGGGGGATACCTCCATGCAATTTCCAAATCAATAGGGGGAGTGTGCTACCATTCTGGCGGTAGCACAACAAACATCAAACTTATCTTTCGGTAAGACTTTGGTCATCATATCCGACCCGTTCTTGTCGGTATAGATTTTCTCGATACATAAATGTTTGTCTTCGAGTACTTCTCTAATCCAATGATAACGCACATGTATGTGCTTTGATCTAGAATGAAAACTCATATTCTTGTTTAAATGGATGGCACTCTGACTGTCATATAGAACTACAAACTGTTTCTGCTTTAGCCCTAATTCATCGAAGAACCTCTTCATCCATAACATCTCTTTGCAACACTCAGTGGCTGCAATATACTTGGCTTCTATAGTGGAGAGGGCAACACACTTTTGCAACTTAGATTGCCTAGAAACTACTCCTCCTGCAAAAGTAACCAGATAACCAGAGGTGGACTTCATCGAGTTAACATCACCCGCCATGTCTGCATCAGAGTAGCCTTCAAGTAAGGGCTTACTTCCACCAAAACACAAACACAATTTGGAAGTGCCTTTAAGATATCTCAATATCCACTTAACACCTTCCCAATGCTCCTTAACCGGATTTGACAAAAATTGGCTTATAACACCAATAGCGAAAGCAATATCCGGTCTTGTACACACCATTGCATATATTAAGCTGCCCACTGCAGATGCATAAGGAATCTTTTCCATCTAACTCTGCTCATGCTCACCCTTTGGACACATCTCTTTGGTCATGTGGAACTGGCCACCAAGTGGACAACTGACTGGCTTCCGCTTGATCCATGTTAAATCTCTTCAATACCTTCTCAATGTAGTTTTCTTGTGAAAGCCACAACTTCCCACTCTTTCTGTCACGAGTGATCCGCATCCCAAGTATTTGCTTTGCTTGACCCAAATCCTTCATCTCAAAGGACTTACTTAAGTCTTTCTTTATCTTGGATATTTTGTTGATGTTTGGGCCAACTATCAACATATCATCCACATACAACAAGAGCACTATGAAATCCCTGTCTAAAATTTTTTGAACAAACACACAATGATCGGAAGTAGACTTTTTGTATTCTTGCTTCACCATAAAGGAATCAAACTTTATGCACCACTGTCTCGGTGCCTGCTTAAACCCATACAAGCTCTTTATTAGCTTGCATATTAGGTGCTCCTTACCTTTGACCTCAAACCCCTCTGGTTGGTCCATGTAGACATCTTCTTCAAGGTCTCCATGAAGAAAGGATGTCTTAACATCTAGCTGCTCAACCTCTAGGTCTATACTTGCAGTCATACCCAATACCACCCGGATAGAAGTCATCTTTACTATAGGAGAGAAAATCTCATCAAAGTTAATACCTTTCCTTTGACCAAATCCCTTCACAACAAGGCGAGCTTTGTGCCTTGGGTGTGGATTATTCTCCTCATGCTTGACTTTGTAGATCCACTTATTCTTGAGAATTTTTCTTCCTTTCGATTTCTCAACTAACTCATAAGTGTGATTCTTATGCAAAGAATCTATCTTATCATGCATGGCCTTCAACCACTTCTCTTTGTCTGTACCTTCAAGAGCCTCTTGATAGTATATAAGTTCTCCACCATCAGATAGTAAAACATACGTATGTGGTAGATACCTGGTTAAAGCTTGTCTCTCTCTGTCTGACCTCCTTGCCCCATCTGCTGGTGCCTCAAGAGGATGCACTTTTCCTTGCTCTGGTGGTGGTTCATGCACTTCATCTACATCTTGTATATCAATAGGTTATATTATCCCATCATGAGAAATAAGATTCTCATCATGAGCTTCAAGCCCATGGTTCTCTGCATTCTCAATGCCTTCTGCAAGTTCTACAGTAGGAATTTCTGGTTCTGAATCAACAAGATCATTAGTGAAAGCTTGTAGCTTCTCACCCTCCTTGAAATCTGTTATGGTTTGGTCTTCCAAGAACACAACATCTCAACTTCGCATTACCTTCTTGTTAATAGGATCATAGAGTTTGTAGCCAAACTTCTCATCCCCATAACTCATAAAAATGCACTGCTTGGCTTTGTCATCAAGCTTGGATCTCTCATCTTTTGGAATATACACAAATGCCATGTATCCAAATACCCTCAAGTATCCATAATCAATATCTCTGTTTGACCATACTCTCTATGGATAATCACTATTTAGAGGCTTCGACGGCAATAGATTGATCACATGTACGGCTGTGCGGATTTCTTCTACCTAGTAGCTTCTAGGTAGCTTAGAGTGAGACAACATGCATCTCATCCTCTTTACAATGGTACGATTTATCCTCTCTACTATACCATTTTGCTACGGAGTTTTGGGAACGGTTTGCTCATGACGAATTCCATGACTCTGGCAATACTCTTCAAACAACCCAATGTGTACTCACCCTCATTATCTGAGCGAATACACTTCAAAAGCTTCCCTGTCTCTCTTTCCACCATGCTATGGAATTTCTCAAACACGCCAAGTACTTCATCTTTGGTCTTCAGACTATATGCCCATACCTTTCTCGACGTATCATCAATGAAGGTCATGAGGTATAAAGCTCCCCTGTGGGACTTTACTTTTATAGGACCACATAAATCTATGTGCACTAGTTCAAGGACATTGTCCTTTCTGTGAGACGAGAATCTTTAGAAAGACACCCTGTGTTGCTTTCCTACCAAACAATGAGTATATCTATTTAAATGTGTACCTTTGATGTCTGGCAAGGCCTTTCGCTTGGCAATAACTTTCATCCCTTTTTCTCCCATATGACACAGTCTCTTGTGCCACAATTCGGATGAAGCTTATTTTTCTGCCGCATTTACTTCTGCTTTACACAAACTAGTGCCTGTGTCTTGTAAAGAGAGCAAATTTTTTCCATTTGGCTGCTACAATGGAACCTCTGCTTAGTTTCCATACCCCGTTGCCAAACGAGTTTAGAAAGCCATCATCATCTAACTTCCCAGTGGAAATTAGGCTTAGTCGAATGTCAGGGACATATCTTACATCATTGAGTGTCAAGGTGTATCCGACATTAGTTTTTATATGAACATCCCCAATGCCTGCAATCTTCAAGACTCCACTGTTGCCCATCTTCACCTCACTAAAATCACCTGATTTGTAGGTAGTGAAGAAACTCTTATGGGGTTTGACGTGGTAAGAAGCACCTATATCTACCACCTACTCTGTACCCTGGCATGAAGTGCTCAAGCATAACTCGTCACTATCTGACACAATTCCTACTTCACCATGTGAATCGATATCTGTGGCGTCTCTACCGGTGGTGCTTTCTTTCAACTCTAACTTGTCTTCATGTACGTTACTAGTCTTCTCATCCCTCTTTAATTCTATGCATTCATACTTGAAGTGGCCATGGATACCGCAATGATTGCACGACAAGTCTTTCTTAGGAGGTCTGCTCGCGCTCCTAGATTTTCTTTTGTCATCATCTCTAGAAAGAGATGGTCTTTTGCTTTTGCCTTTCTCTTTCTTTTCTATAACAAGGATCTTTAAGTGACATGAGCTATTATGTGCGTCCTTTCTTGTCTTCTCGTAGAGGTCTTCTAAAGTCTTCCACATGTTGAAAGCTGTGGTCTCTTGGGATAAAAGGCGGATTACATTGTTGTCAATCCGTTATCTAATGCACCCAATCGCTTTTTCATCAAGCGTCTTCCAATCGACATTGGATATTGTATCTGATTTTACTCCCCCATTCTCAAAGGGTTGTATCAGGTCCTTGCAATAGAGCAAGTCTTCTATCCTGACTTTCCACATAGTATAGTTACCTCGATTTAGATTTGTCATGCGAGTGTTCATAGAATGGTCCATCTCTACAACTTATTTTTAACTCAAACCTCCTCTCAGAAATTTGTTCAAACACCTTCTGGGCTAGGTTTGGATAACACCCTAGGTTAATCTAACCTTAGCTTTGATACTACTTGTTGGGGTTAATACCAATACCAATCAATTCCCACTACACAGATAACTTGTACTAGGACCAACAACAATCACTAGACAACAATCTAAATATCAACTACAACCTAGCTAACATGCCTAACTCTCTAAACAACTATTAACAACAGATAATTATGTAAGAAGAAGAACAAGCATACCACAACACAAAGATATATCGTGGTTCGGCCAATGGTGCCTACTTCCACAAGAGCTAATCCTTTTATAAAGTGGGAAGGAAGATTACAATCACTCCTTTCTATCTCTCACCTTACTAGATCACTCCTCTCTCTTTATAGACTTGTCTCTATATAAAGGTTATCTCTCAATCTTGATTGCTCTCAAAATTGGGTTTTAATTGTATTGCTTCTGTTTTCCAAAACCTTATTTATGTTTATATATTGCCCTTCCAAATTTGTGGTTACTGTAGCAAATTAGAATGCAAATATAGGCATAGGCGCGGGTGCGCTCTCGGCAAGGCCAATGTTGAGCACGCGTGCCCTTGGGTTGGGCAAGACCAATCTGAGCGCGCGCATGCTCCGACTTCTTCACGTAAACAGAACTTCAGTTTCTCTCCTCATGTGAGGGATAGCTCCAACACAAACAAGCTGCCCTGCATCTCCTAGGGCCAGTTGTTAGTTAGGCTGTGTTTTGATTCATGCTTATAACAATTTTGTGCATATTATTCATAGCATGGTCAAGCTTTTCTCCAAGTGTGCTCCTTGTTTGATAGTATGATTCAGCTCTCCAAGTTGGCATGTTTTCAATTTTCTTGTCTAAATCTTTTAGTCTATTTGGTTATACACAAATTTTTGTGGTGTCATGGATTGTATATCATTCTATATACCATGCTAGAATATGATATAGGGGCTTGACATGCTTGTTGTCAATTATGTGCACTAGGTTAAGGAAGGTACAACTTTTGGCTGGGTTGGTGACCTTTTTGCATGTTGTCACATTCTGCTGGGTGAGTCTAATATAATGATGTAATTGACCACTACATAAACAATAAATTTATTTCTGAGCAGTTCAACAGTATTGTTGGCTTGTTGCATTTATACTTTTATCTTTTATCGTCAGGTATCATGGTGGAGTTTTTTCAAGTCTGCAATTATAAGTATCTATTTTACTACCTGGAACCTCCAAATCACTTATGATCTAGTCATTGGATTTTCTTTGTGAATAGGAAAAAGGGCATGATTTGTTCAACATTAGCTCTCTGGTGGTAAAATATTTGAAATCTAATCTTAGTTGGACGTACCTTTGGAGAGGATGATCTCTATGTTGTTGTGGATATCATCATACCAAAAAAAATGTACCTTGCAGTTTTCAATAATCGTACCTTGAATATTTTCCTCCACCTTTACATAAAGTATCAATGTTTTATTTTATTTTTTCCTTTGAATTGTTAGAATTTTCGAAACAAAGTGACATTATTTGGGTAATGAAAATCTCCATAGACCATGGTGTCGAAATTGTAGAGAAAAAGACGGTTTTCTCTCTCTGGTGTTAAGTGTGCGCCCGCGCTCTAAGTATGCCTAGACAAGGCGCGTGGCGCGCTCATGCCTTTGGCGACCTCCAGTACTTTAAGCACGACCCGCGCTCCACCGTATTTCAGCAAGATACGATGTTTCGGAAGTTTTTTGAAACAGTATAAATATAGATTTTTTCTGTAAAAACCTTACCTAACCAAAACCAAGAAAGAGAGAGATTGTAAGAGAGCAATTCTTAGTGAGTTGAGTGTTCATTCTTTGTGAGTGAATTGATCTTGTAATCGATCTGTTACTCTGGACATCAAGGAAAGCTTGGAACTCGCAGTGTGGACGTAGGCAAATTGTTGAACCACGATATATCTTTGTCTTGTGGTTTGTTCTCCTTTACATTAATTATTTTACTTTATATGCTTGTTATTTGATATTGAGAAGTGTGGGATATTGCTTGGAGGGTGTTGAAGTCTTGTCTAGTGAGAAAGATTGATCCTTGTGTAGGATTGATCTATTTGTTGTGGATAAAGTTGTTTCTGCATTATCCTATTCACAACAATTGGTATCAGAGAGTAGGTATACGACCTAGGATTTTGAGTTTTGGTAAAGAACCATAGTGCTTAAAATTTGTGTAGACAAGGTGTTCGATAAAATTCCGAAGTGAATTTTTTTTTGGGTTATTGTGTGTAACTTGAAAAATGGCTCAATGTCAAATGCTAAGTTTGAAGTAGAGAAGTTTAATAGAAAGAATAACTTTGGGATTTGGAGAATCCAAGTAAGGGACATCCTCATCCAACAAGGTTTGCATAAGGCCTTAAAGGTGAAACAAGCAAAGGCGGCGGGTATGAGTGATGATGATTGGGAAGAGTTCGATCTATAGGTTTGTTCATTAATCCAATTGTGTCTTGCTAATGAGGTCATGTATAGTGTGATGTGAGAAAATATCACTGTCGGTATTTGGCTCAAGCTAGAGTCTATGTATATGACCAAGAGCATGACGAACAAGATGTACCTTAAGAAGCGTCTTTATCGGTACATGATGGTGGATGGTTCAACGATGCAAGAGCACGTTAGTGAGTTTCATCGACGCCTAGCGGATTATTTGAATGTTGGCATAAAGATGGATGATGAGGATCAAGCAGCATGTTTAATATTCTCTTTGCCAGAAAGCTATGAGCATCTAATGACTACACTTATGAACATAGAAAATGTTGATCTTGATGAAGTTCAGAGTGCACTTCTTTCTTATGAGTTGATGAAGAAGACACGTGTAGAGAATATCATTGATGCAGGACAGGGGCTAGTGGCAAGAGGAAGGTCGCATGAAAAGGCTTCTACAAGCAATGAGAAGTCTAGGTCCAAGTCAAAGAAGCCTTTGACACATGTGAAGTGCTACAATTGCGATGAAAAGGGACATTACAAGAGTAATTGTTCTCACCCGAAGAAAAAGAACAAGAAAGATGGTAAGAAGAAAGATAAGGCAAAAATTGAGGCAAGTTATGCTTCAGGCTCTGAAGGGGACGAGTTGAGTCTCTGTGTGTTCACACATGATTATATGGCCGAAAGGTGGATTCTTGATTTTGGATGTTCCTACCATATGTGCCCGAATAGAAAGTGGTTTACTTTTTATGAGAGCATTGATGGTGGTTCCATTTTGATGGGTAATGACGTTGGTTGTAAGACGGTAAGAATTAGAACTATACGGGTCAAAATACATGATGGTGTAGTAAGGACTTTAACCGATGTGAGATATGTTCCTGAGCTAAAGAAAAACCTTATTTCTCTTGGTACCTTGGATTCCAAAGGCCACAAGTTTGTTGGGGAAGGTGGAGTCCTAAAGATTCTCAGTGGCTCTTTAGTTGTTATGAAAGGTCAAAGACATGGAACCTTGTATACTTTGATAGGTAGTACGGTGATAGGCGATGTAGTAGTGGTTGCATGTAGTGATGATTTTGAGTGCACTAAGATGTGGCATATGCGACTAGGGCATATGAGTGAAAAGGGTTTGTCTGAGTTGTGCAAGCGAGAGTTCTTGAAGGACTTGAAGAAGTTAAGTATGGGGTTCTGTGAGCATTGCGTCTATGGGAAGTAGTGCAGAGTCATGTTCAAGTCAAGCAAGCACACGACAACAGACATCCTTGACTATGTGCATACGGATGTTTAGGGACCCTCCAGAGTGGCTTCTAAAGGAGGTAACCGCTATTATGTCTCATTTATTGATGATCATACTCGCTATGTGTGGGTGTATATGATGAAAACGAAAGATAAAGTGTTTGAGATATTTAAGAAGTGGAAGGCAAGGATTGAGAATCGCACAGATAGGAAGGTCAAGACACTAAGGTCTGACAATGATACAGAGTAAACCTATGGGCCTTTCCAAGAGTTTTGTGTGCAACAGGGAATTGCCAGACACTGGATAGTCAGGGGCACGCCTCAACATAATGGAATGGCAGAGAGGATGAATAGAATCTTGTTTGAAAGAGTGAGATGTTTGTTGTCTAATGACAGTCTAGGCAAAGAGTATTGGGCATATATAGTGTCCATGTCGTGTTACCTGTATAATAGGTCACCAGTTCTAGCTATAGATTGCAAGACACCTTATGAGGTGTGGTCAGGTAACCCAGCTGATTATAGTATTTTGTAAGTATTTGGATCGACTGCTTACTACCATGTGAGGGAGAGCAAGCTAGATTCTAGAGCTAAGAAAGCCATATTCTTAGGCTTCGCAAATGGGGTAAAGGGATACAAATTGTGGTGCCTAGAAGACCACAAGTTCCTGGTCAGTAGAGATGTTACCTTTGATGAGACTTTTGTGTTATCTTTCAGTAAGCCGGAAAAAGCTGGGTAGAATGGCGAGTCTATAGAAGTTCAAGCTACAGAGCTTGAGTTGTCTGATGCAGCAGATGACTAGTTGGTTCATGATGAGGTCCCAAATCATGGAACCACACAACAACAGAAAGAAGAGCAAGAGCATCCACAACTTGTAGTGGGTGACCCTAGGCCAAAGAGACAAGTTAAAGAAGTGTACAAGTATGGGCATGAGAAGCCGGTGAAACACTATGGTCAGGTGGATTTAGTGGCATATGCACTGAATATCGAAGATGATGAGCTAGATTGTTTCAAGAAAGCTGTTAGAGATGTTCATTACAGAGATTGGTTGGTTGCTATGCAAGAAGAGATGGAGTCTCTTGATAAAAATCATACATGGGACCTAGTTTTATTAACAAAGGGCAAAAGGACTATCGATAGTAAATAGGTGTTCATAAAGAAAGAGGTCTTTCCTGAGTTCGACATTACTGGGTACAAGGCAAGAGTAGTAGCAAAGGGTTTCTTAAAGAAGGAAGGAGTCGACTACAATGAGGTATTTTCCCTGGTGGTCAAACAAACTTCCATTCGTGTGTTATTGAGTTTAGTTGCTCACTTCGACTTGGAGTTAGAGCAATTTAATGTGAAAACTGCTTTCTTGTATGGGGACTTGGAGGAAGAGATCTATATGAGACAATCTGAAGGGTTTGTTGTTGTTGAGAAAGAAGATCATGTATACAAGTTGAATAGGTCACTATATGGTTTAAAGCAATCGCCAAGGCAATAGTACAAGTGCTTTGATATATTCATGATGCACCATGAGTACAACGGAAGTAAGTATGACTATTGTGTGTACTTTCATAGGCTTCGTAGTAATGACTTCATCTATCTCCTACTTTATGTGGATGGCATGTTTATTGCTTCCAAAAGCATGGTGGAGATAGACAAGTTGAAATCTCAACTTAGCTCTGAGTTTGAAATGAAAGACTTAGGTGGAGCCAAGAAGATATTGGGCATGGAGATTGACAGAGATAGGAAGAAACGACGGATAGTTGTATCTCAGAAGAAAAACTTTCAGAAAGTAATTTTTCGTTTTGGTTTGCAGAATGCAAAGTCGGTTTCTATTCCTTTGGCTGGACATTTTAGGCTTTCAGCTAAGTTCTCTCCTAGTTCGGTGGAGGAAAAAAACATATGACTAATGTTCCTTATGCTAGTGCAGTGGGCAATTTGATGTATACTATGGTGTGCACAGGTAGTTAGTGTTGTAAGCAAGTATATGACAAATCCTAGGAAGCAGCATTGGGAGGTAGTGGAATGGGTACTAAGGTACTTGAAGGGTACCTTGGATGTGGGATTATTTTATGCTGGAGGCACTTGTTATATCAGTGAGTATGTGGATTCAGATTATGCACGTGTTCTAGATAGACGAGGATCGATTACTGGTTATATGTTTATGATGCATGGTGCATCGGTTAGTTGGAGGTCTATGCTACAGGCTACAGTTGTTCTATTTACTACTGAGGCAAAGTATATGGTAGTGGCAGAGGCAGTGAAAGAGGCACTATGGCTTCGAGGTCTTCTGGATGATATGGGAATTGAGCAGAACAATGTTGCTTTGTATTGTGATAGTCAAAGTGCTATTCATTTGGCGAAGAACCAAGTTCATCATGCCCGGACAAAGCATATTGATGTCCGTTATCACTTTATACGGGATGTCGTTGAGGATTGTGATATAACACTTGAGAAAGTGGACACCCATGACAATCCTGCTGATATGCTGACAAAGGTTGTCACTGGAGTTAACTTCCAACACTGTTTGGACTTGCTTCAAATCCTATATGCTTGAAAGAGCCCTTTGTGGGCATGGCCCTTCGGGGCGGTTGACTGCGAGTTCTGGATGGATGTGTTCTTGCTCGATATGTTCGGCTCGGTTTTATGCGTTAAAACCTCACCGAGGTGGAGAATGTAGAGAAAAAGACGTTTCTCTCTCTCTAGTGTTAAGGGCGCGCCCGCGCTCTAAGTATGCCTGGACAAGGCGCGTGGTGCGCTCATGCCTTTGGCGACCTCTCAGAGAGAGATTGTAAGAGAACAATTCTTAGTGAGTTGAGTGTTCATTCTTTGTGAGTGAATTGAGAGATCTTGTAATTTGTTATTCTTGACATCAAGGAAAACTTGGAACTCGCAGTGTGGACGTAGGCAAATTGCCGAACCATGATATATCTTTGTCTTGTGGCTTGTTCTCATTTACATTAATTGTTTTACTTTATATGTTTGTTATTTGATATTGAGAAGTGTGAGATATTGCTTGGAGGGTGTTGAAGTCTTGTCTAGTGAGAAGGATCGATCCTTATGTAGAATTGATCTATTTGTTGTGGATAACGTTGTTTCCGCATTGTCTTATTCACAACAGAAACCATTTATGCCAACAATAATGTCGTAGTTCCATGTTTTTCTAGGTTCACATAGATTCATGAATACTGCATTACTACATTCGTAAGTGCGACCTAATATATCTACCAGACCAGACTACATCTGAAGCTGCTGATGAGCTCTTGTGGAGTTATGAACCCCTAGTCCATCAGGTGAAGTGGCCATGCGGTCCATGCGTCAAGAACTCCAAAGTCTGAGATCCAAAGCACACCCCATGGGTGGATTGAGGGAAGAAGAAAATTCAGTCATTTTTTACAACTTAATTCTCCATGTGAGGATTGATAGTAACTTGTAGTCTATGAACCAGAAGGGCTAAAATAAGGACAGATTTCCAAGTCATTTAGTGCAGCTTATCTTTGAACTAACCTGCACTCGGATAACTCGATGTTTTTTTCATTGTGGGGGGTAGGTGCACTGATATAAAGTTAAATATATATGAATGAAAAACAGATTAGTTAAGACGCGCATCATGTTAGACAGAGCAACAAAACTGCTCTGATATTCATATGGATGCCAACATTGTTTGTGGTTTTAGTTGAACTTAAATGTACATAGCTACGAACCATCTTATTTTTCTTGGTTAGAAATGAAATATGTTGATTCATAAATTGTGGACAACTAGAATGATGATGTCTATTGAGCATTGAAGCTAAATCAGAGATTGGAAATATGTGACGGCCGGGACAGCAATCAATATACCATCTGAAGATTAATTTGTGAAGAAACTCAAGTGAAATGCATTGGCTCGCAATGGTCCGATAAAGCGAAGAAGACCATAAAACATACAAAAGGCAATAGAAAGTTAGAAACCAACGCAGTAATAGGTCATGAAATGTGTTGCACTAAGGATTAGTTAGCTTTTGAAGAAAGAAAAAGATACAAAAAGGAAATATTCTCTACTTTCGGCTATGAGCTCTTTCATAAACAGAGAAGATGCCATTCAGCTTTCGTATTACGCCATAATCTCACCTCTTTTGTTTGTCATTTCATGATTATCATTTACTTGTTTAGATGTAATTAATTGAGGGCTGGCGCTTTCTTCTGTTTTTCTGAATTCAGATTCTTTGCGTTGAAACACAGCCTATACTAACATGGGAAAAAGTTGGTAATAGCGTATAACTTATCTCTTCCTTTGCTTTCCCTGCATTTTATTCTTTATATATACCTCTTCAAATTTTCTATATTAAAACCTTTCACAGAGAGGGAGAATAAGAGGTGTGGTATGGAAGAACAAGTTGAATTGGTTGGAAAAGCCTTTGTAGATCACTATTACCTCCTCTTTGACACCAGTAGACCTTCTCTTTCCTCCCTATATCAACCAACTTCTATGCTCACCTTTGAAGGTCAGAAAGTTCAAGGTGGAGATGATATAGCTAATAAGCTCAACCAATTACCATTTGAGCATTGTAAACACTTTATCACAACCATTGATTGTCAACCCTCTTCTGTTACTGGCGGCATTCTTGTCTTTGTTAGTGGCAACCTTCAGTTGGCTGGTGAAGAACACCACCTCAAATTTAGCCAGGTAAATAACATCCTAGCTCTCTCTCAAAATTCCTAATTATTAAGGTCTAATGTGTGAATAACAAATTAGAAATTCATATTATTAGTTTTTTGAAAAGATATAATGCTGGGTTAGGATGACCCCACCTGCATTAGAATCTTAAATAATATTAAATGTACTAGTCGCATCTTCCTCAATGATACTACTTAGAGCATTACATAATGGAGGAAAGAAACAAACATGATCATCATTACAAGAAATATATAATCTATCCAAGTGATTTGCAGCTCTCTTAACTTCTCTATATACATGCATAATAAAAGAGATCTCTACCAGTCTGGTAACATGCTAACATGTCTTCTAGTGCCACCACTCCATGGGGTAGGCTCAACTCCCTTCATGATCTGTATAGCCCTCATGGAATTAGATGATACCATTACTGTTGAAAGATTTAATGCAATGCATTCAGCCTGCCCAATTGCCTCTATTGTTTCCAATTTAATTAGAAATTTATATTTACGATGACATTTCAAAGTATATATAAAATCTTAAGCATCCAAGTCAAAGTCTATTGCCAGCTAGTGGAACAGCCCCTGTAATTTATATATCGTGAATTTCGGATACAAGGCTACACATCTCTTTTTTTTTCGATACATATTGAGATGCCTATCTAAATGCTAATGTGCATTTTAAATGTATAGCCCGTAGCACCAGATTATTATTTGAAATGTACAGCCTATAGCACCAGATTTTAATATGAAAGTATGATTCTATATATGTGAATTAAAACTTTGTATTGGCTTGTTGCAGATGTTTCATTTAATTCCCACACTACATGGAAGCTTTTTTGTGCAGAATGACATATTTCGTCTCAACTATGGTTGAAGACTTCAGCACATTGTTTTAGCTTTATTCCATCTGTGGTTCACAATTGTAGAGAGCGTCGCTATTTGAATAAGCAATTTGAATAAATTTAGCCATAGTAACATTTGTTCATAAAACCATTTTAACTTAGAATAAGGGCTTTAAGCCCATAAAGTACCTTATGGAACTGGTCCTTTTTATTTTATTATTGTTGATCATGGACATGGAGCTGACCCATGGAGACAGCAAATACATTATTTTTTTGGTAAAGTGGCAGCAAATACATGGTTACTATCTACTGTAATTTCTCTCTATATTAAAGCAGAATACAATTAATATGGACAATTACCATTCTAGGTGGCAATTTTTATTATAATAGAACTCTCTCATGTGGATCTACTAAAATTGTCACATAGACTATCTCTCCACTAAAACTCTATACACTTTTCACGAGACATTAACAAAACCCAATTCATCCCATTTCTAAACTCTTCGAATTAATAGGAAAGTTTAACCAACTAAAACTATGTAGACTTTTCACGAGGGAATAACAAAACCCAATTTTCTCTGTTAAAGAGTGATCCACGTGGATCTCTATTGGTTGCGGTCTTTTTACGTGTCTCAATTGAAACAAACTTCTCCTAGAACTCTTTCTCAAACACTGAAAACAGAAGTTTACCAAAACCCATATTCAGTTGTGTCTACGATTCTACGAAACGATGATAATACTGAAGAAGAGAACATTCAAATCAAGGTGTGGTATTCACTTCTTTCTCAAAGTTCTTCACAGTTCAAATAAATTTTCAAGATGTTTCACTCAATAAAAAAGGCAACCATAAAATCCTAAAAATTTACAGAATATGGGTAATTATTATTTTTTTGATGGGTTTTGAACTGTTGGAGAATTGCGCGCTAAAGAACTTTGTTTGTTAATATTCATGTTTGAGCTTTCAATATACTTTACTAACAATCTGACTTTAAAGGTTGAGTGCCACTATCATAAATATCAAATTGCGCTAGCTGAAGGAATTTCAGGTAACGAACTCAAATAACCATACAACTAATTGTTTAAATATAGCTAATTAAAAAGATAAACGCCCTAAAAAAAAATAACTTTGTAGGTGAAGGTCAGCTTCTCTATAAGAGAAGTTTCAAGTGGTCCATTGGGTATGACAAGGCCGAAGACGAAAGTACCAAAAACAGAGTGTGTACGATGGCAGCAGTGATTAAGTCTTTGAAATTCTCTCCCCTTGGTGTGTTGCTTACCATCCATTGGATGCCAGGACGAAGCACATTTTTACCTTCTGACAATTTCATAGCCTTTTAATTCAGTCTCTTGACCAGCAGAAGATACAAAGAAAATAAGATAAGGGGTTTGAGTAGTTTTTTATTTTGAGCTTATTTGAAAGAAACAGTGTAGATTTAAGGTTATGTTTTGGTTTATCAAATCATCACTTTCAAAATCTTGACATTTTGGCTACAGAGATGTAGCCTTTTAAAATAGAGAATTCTCAACCAAGTCAACGTACAATGCACTCAGGACTGGAGAAGTGAAGTAAAGCTAAACTGAAGTGGCATGCCATGGTGAGGGGTAAAGGTAGAAGATTGAGATTAGGAACACATGCAATAATCTCTTTAATAGAGATTGGTGTGAGTTACTCTGACTCTGTAGGAAGAACATTCCAGTTGAAATATACATGTGCAGCAATAGGCTTTGCTTGAAAAGAAAGGAGCAACAGGTGGTTTAAGAACAATGCCTCTGACTCGCAATGGTATACAAGTATCCACATCAATTCCAGAAAAGAATAACGTTCTCGGCAAGGTAATGCTTTTCGTTGTTTCTTTCGAGCTATATATGTTTATTAATTATGTAATAAAAAATTAAATATGATTAAGTGGTTGATTTATTGTAAAGAAGTCAAAACGGTGTGTTGTAAATAAGTCAAAACAAATTTGTAGTGGAGAATACAAAAACAAATATGGAAGAATTATAAACCATTGAGAATGGTAGCCAGCAATATTAGGAAGTACTCGGGACTTAGGAAGACATATATAAAGTGACATAACTAAACAAAGATGTTATTTATAGTTTGTTACATAGTGTTACATAAATGTGATGGTTGTTGGCTTAGATGGAGATGGTAGACATTGACACTGAGTGGTGATATGGGAGATGTTATTCCTGCGGTCGAACTCTAATATATACTTGGAAGTGGAAGTGTATGGTTCGTGATAAATCGGATAATTGTCGTGCATGTTGCTAATGCTATGGTAGTATTAGACGCTGATTTAATTTCATGTCACCATGGCATGCCATGGCGCATGTTAAAGGATTATAGGGTACTGGATGCTATGCTTTAGACATGAGGTTATGCACATTTTATTGCAAAAATTTAATGTTTTCCATATGTAAAGATGTCTTACAATAATTAGAATGTTTTTTTTGTGGTCTAAACTTTACTTTCTAATTTTGAAAGATGTTTAAATTTTGTTTACCATAAATGAAGCCTTGTCGTCACGCAAAATATTTAAAAGATCCCGGCCATATGGCCGGGTCTAAAACCTTGTCTATATACTAAAGCAGATACTCTAAAAGAGATTTTTCTCTCTCCTATGTGGCATTCTAATATGAGAGATAACATTTTCTCTCTCCTATGTGTCACTCTAATATGAAAGATAGTCTTTTCTAATAGCCTACAATCTCACATACATGGAACTTCTTGGGAGAGTTTGAGTGTATCTCTAATTCTTATATTTGGAGAGTTTGAGTGTATTTCCAATTATTATATATTTGATTAAATAAAAAAAATTGCTAAAAAATAGGTGATTTGTAGAACGTAATTTTTTATTACGAATCAAACACTTTTAGTGTTCTAATTCTTATATATTTGATCAAATAAAAAAAAAAATCTAAAAAAATAGGTGATTTGTAGAAGATAATTTCCTATTAAGAATCAAACAATTTTAGTGTTCAAATTCTTATATATTTGATCAAATAAAAAAAATTGCTAAAAAATAGGTGATTTGTAAAAACTAATTCCCTATTACAAATCATACAATTGTAGTGTCTATGATAAAACACCGACTTAATTATTTCGAATATATCATTAATACGGTCTAAAAAATACTATATATTATTCAGTTAATAACTTATTATAGGGTGTAAAATCAACTTCCGACGGTTCCCCACATTCTCTAAGGATTATATGAGATATATCGAATTAGAACACTCAAAATGTTATTCACATAACCCTTTCATATATCTGGAATTTGCATTTGTTGTTGGCTATTAACTTCTTAAGAAGTAGACTCAATATACTTCCCGAGTAAGTGCCCGAATACCCATCATGCACTCTCACATTTTTAACATATGCATTTTTTTTTTCGTTTTTCTTTCTTGAGTCTCATTCTGATTTTCAAATACATGCAGGCTATAATATGATAATACATATTGAAAGTCTAGACCTGTAAAAAGAACACCAACTTATTATGAAGGAGTGCTTTTATTTGCACATTTGATTTATGCTTCTTTGTATGGTATTGTTTCTTTAGAAAATCTAATGATATATCTAATAATCATCCAAACACAACCTCTCATATACATACACTCGAACACTCGATTCAGAAAATGCCAAAATTAACACGAGATCAAATGTCAATGTGCAAACTCAACATTATGAAAGGATCGAACGATCACCGATAGTCATATTTGGAAGACAGGTAGATGTAATGCATGGTTATGTATGTGATGTTGTTTTTCTATTCAATGCATATAGAGCAATAATAGAGTACGTTTACATGTGAATCCATAGAGCTTTTTCCATCATATCCAATAAGTGCTGACTATAACAATCTAGATTTTGTATTCGGATATCATCGGAAAACACAAATAAACTCAAAAGCAAAATTGTATTTGGCACTTGGGACAGTTTCCTTTAGCGCCTAAATGGTAATCAAAACCTTAAATATATGTACTTAACTAATTTCATTTATAAACAATTCATTGGCTTTCTTTAAACTGAATATATACAACCTTTTTACATTTCATTTCAGCTCCTGGAACAGAATTGGATCTAACTCTTATAATAAATACAATATACGATGAATGAAATCACTTTATTCAGGAGCGATGATTAAATTAACTGATCGAGGTGGATATCTTTGGCTTCCTAAGTTTTGTTTTTTTCCCCAAATACAGGAAGATGGGATAGTACTAAAAATAAATTTTCAAAATTTTTGCTCATTCTGAGTGCAAGAAGATGTGATAGTACTAAAAGATATGGGCCAGGATGCTTAAAGAATGTCTATATTATGGAATAGGATCTTGCCAAGTATGTTTCACCTCTCTAACTTCATAAATGGGTGTGGATGCTTATAGAATGTCCATATCATCATAGAGTGGGACCTTGCCAAGTTGTATAATAATATGATGTCCTATATGAGTTACTCTTGGTATTGCATAAGAAAGCTATTATTGAATTTGCATTGTGATGAGCATTTCAAAGTGATGGAACTACAGTTGAACTTGCAATAGCTCAACAACCTTTATTCGATATACAACAAACTTTGGTTACAAAGAGAGTCACCTAAACATTTTTCGGTTGTAGGAATTTTAATAATTTTGGAATAAAATATATCGAAGCTTAAAAATTCTTATGAGTGTTCTACTAATAATTGATGGATGATAATTCTTTGGTCCAAAAGAGTGAAGAGTGTTTGTGTGAATTATTATTATACTTATTTTTGTGGCACTTTATTGATACCATCAAACTTAAGCCTTTCATCATTAGTGCAATATTGGAAGAACTTTGTGGTACTATTTCTTCATCCAAACTTTGTTTTGTAATGTACTTGAAGAAACATTGAGAATAGATAAATCTACTATAAGAAATAAGAAATAAGATGGAATATTTGAGCATTTTATTGTAAGTTCAAGGTGTGTTAGAAGCTTTAAGTTTGGAAAGAGAATGTTATTTGAAAGGCACATTCTTCTTCCATCCATTTGATTATTAGATTGTTCAAATCTAAAAATTAATGGTTATTACTCATTTTACCCACCCAATCTTACGTTAACTCTTTGACATGTTCACATTGACGAAAGACATAAAACAACATGATATTCTCTGTTATTCATGTTGGAATTGAATAAGTATATTTTGCATGTATACAAACAATCACCTAGAAAAAGAGAAAATACTTGGGGGAGTTTTCTAAGTAGGTGAACACATTTTCTTGAAAGAGAATTTTTTTGTTGTATTCATCAATTCATCGTAGAACACGTTCATGTGATTAATCTTTTCAAGTGGGAGTAGTGTATTCTTTGAGGATATGAAAACAATCAATCAATTTTAGTGATTTGATAGATATTTTAGTGATTTGTACACATTAGTACGTAAGCCGAGCAGTGATGATTTACCGCTAAATCACCATAAATCTAAGAAAAATGTTATACAAGCTAGATCGAGTTTAAGATAATTCCATTTGAAAATTACGGGTTAATATCCTAAACCACAAAGTGAAGAGGCTATCTCAATTTGATCATTTAGTTTCCAAGTACTTATGCACCATAATCGCAACTCATTAACGTATTTTGGTTTATTTTCAATAAAAATATATTCTAATTCAGAAATTTGGGTGAGACATTTTGTAAAGCCTTTTCAGCACACAAAATATTTAATAGATCCCGGGAGTATGCCTGGGTCCAAAATCTAGTTTCTTACGGAAGTTGGACCCTTTCTTATAGTTGTTTTAGGCAAGGGGTTTGTAGTCAAGGAAGAATTGGAGATGACAGAAATAACAACGGTGTGTGGACTGAAGTACTGAACTGATTTAGTGATGTTTATATCTAAATCTATTATTGCACAGTGGGCAAAAATGTTTATATGGATTTTCAGGAGGCCACTTCAGCACAATTTTTAAGTAAGGACGTATTCTTAATTACAATCAAGGACATGTTCTTCATTTATTATAAATAGGTCCCTAAGTTGAATTACATCACACCTAGGATCATCTCGAGATTCTCCAGATCTAATCGAGATACAAATAATCAATTACATGCACAATCTTTTAACTAATTTGCCATAACCACGAATCAATACAAACACAAAATTAGATTAAAAAAACAAACCAAATTCAACTATGAATCCTAATAAAACCAAAAAACTCCAAACTACTTAAAAAACCTTCTTAAAACCTCACGAGACAAAAAACCTCCAAACAATAAACCTTCTTATACTTATCTAAGACCTAGTTAACTCCTCAAACTACCTCTATCAGCAACCAAATAACTTCTTTCGAGACACATCTATCATCAGCAACCATCTTCCAAAAGGCTACCTTGAAAGAGCCTGGAACGTTTTCCTTCAAAGAGTAAGTCTAGAAGCAACCATATTCCTGTAAGATACAGAAAAAATATTTAGATTTATATTTTAGTGATCAATTTTCCTTATTCCTTTTCCTATTATGACCGTCCTATTGAAAAATAAAAATTTGGTGATAGAACCAACCTTTACTTTCAAGATGTTGGAAAATAATAATGATGATGTTGATTGTTGATTGTTGATTGTTGTTTATTCCTTCAGCTTCCCTTTCAACTTCAATGACTTCAAACTCTTTAACAGTCCCCTGAATGAATGTTCAGGCTTTTGGTTAAATATCCCTTAACAAATGACCCATTTTGATACCCAATAGGCTGGTTGCTTGCAATTAAGCTATCTATCCCTGTGATTGGTGATGAAAGCTGCTCAACTGTAAGGATTGAAGTCAAACTTGCTGTGTAGCTAGAAGTGACCACCATCAAAAGGAAAAGCCAAACCATCATCACCATCCTTCTGACTGTGCTCACAATATCTCCTTCTATTAGTCATTTAATAAACAGGAATGATGATTAGCCTCAATATACAAAATTTAAAAATTGCTGAGCAAAACATATCGTTAGTGTATAAAATCTATAGTTTTCCTTACGATTTGTCTTGAAAAGTGTGGAAAAGCTAAACCTGCAAGAGGAGATTATGAGAGGTAAGTTTGGAGAGTGATCTAGAGCACAGACGCACACACATAAATTACATGCACAAGGAATTTATCCACACACATAAGGCAGAAAGACACGAGATATCACAAACAAGAAATAAATACCACAAACATAAAAAGAAATTTTTTTTTTACTAAAGGGCTAAACATAGAGAAGATAATAATGTCATGGAGTACCAAATGCTGTTTCATACATCAGTTAGACTTACAGAAACATGGTTATGATCTGTTGCCTTGGTGGACCTCGGAAGTCATCATTGATCCGATGCTTGAGTATCCAGATAACCACTCCAATCACGATAAGAAATGCTCCAGTTACACACCACATTTCCACTGTAAATGGCTTGAGGAATACCCAAATTAAACATTGTAAATATTTCTTTCTGCACTTGAAACCTGACAATAATAACTATAAAAAAACAATGTAAATACTTCTTTAATCTCTTGAAACCTATTTCTCACCAACATATACTATTTTTTGTGATGGTAGCACAATGTATGGTCAGTGAAGGACTGATACAATCGACAGACATAGAGATGACATTCTACAAAAGCTAATAAAAAATATTTATTGTGGAGGTAAGATCAAATTTTAACTTTAATTATGTGGTTTTTTCTTTCAACACTTTTTTTTTCACATATCTGATGACATTTTTTTTTCCACATATCCGACGTATTATTTTCCATACAGTCCCTAGAGAGATTAATAAGTTAGCAAATGCTAGGATTGCTTGCTATAACAGATGGAGAATTTTGGCATGAAAAAGAAATAACGGTAGATTTTTTTACGTAACCATTATTGTTAAATTATTATGTATTTCCAATAAAAACTAATCTAAATCATTTTCTATTAGTTGATTCAATGCGTCATAAAAGGATCTCTACGTCTAAAAGTACAACCGCTATGTGTAGACAAGAAGAGATGCGAAAACATAGAAACATTGATAAAGAGCTAAATGCACATATCGATAGTAAAGGTAACAATATTATAAGCTAATTATGAAACCTTTTCTATATTGGTATATATCTGTTAAACTTTTAATATTAAATATTTTAAAGTTTGCTATTTCTTTTTAGGAGTGCATAACTTAGGACCACCTACTAGAGAGTGTTCTTACTGTGGAGCAATTGTGTGGGAGGGTGAAAGAAACAATAAGGGAAAATCCGCTTTTCCAACATTTTCCATTTGTTGTCAGAATGGAAAAGTTCAGCTACCACTTTTAGAGAAGGTGCCTACATTTTTAAGACAGCTTATGGACTTACAAGGAGGAAGGAGATCTTCACATTTTCGAAGGTGTATATGAAAGTACAACTGCATGTTCCAATTTACTTCTGCAGGTGGAAAGATAGACAAAACATTAAACAATGGTGGGGGGCCTTATGCCTTCAAAATTAGCGGCTAGAATCATCATAAAATTGGTTCACTTTTACCAATTGAAAACCACCCATCTAAGTTTGCTCAATTGTATATCTTTGACACTGAGAATGAAAGCTATACCTCCAGACGAGGAAAGTGCAGATCCAACAATTGTTGATGGGTTGATACAGATGTTTGATAAATACAGTAAAGTTGTACAATCATTTAAAATGGCAAGAGACAGATTTAAAGGAGGATGATATGGTACCAGTTCGTCTAAGACTTATTAATAATCGACAAAGTGATGGCAGACAATATAATTTGCCTGCTTCAACTGAAGTAGTGGCTTTGATTATGGGAGATGGATTTGATGTTACTGATTATAGAGATATAATTGTTGAAACACAAGGTGGTGGACTTGAAAGAATAAATGAGTTACATCCCAAATTTATGGCCTTGCGGTATCCTATATTATTCCCACGTGGTGAAGATTGCTATAGACCTGGGATCCTATATAGGAGTAAAAGTCAAAATGAAACTGAAGGGAATACAAGGAATATGGATACGAAAACAAGGAATATGGTTACCATGAGGGAATATAATGCATTCAGACTGCAAAAAAGAATTAAAGAGGGTCCTACATTGTGGATTGGTGGGCGTCTTTGTCTATCGTTCATCATAGACGATTATACAAGTATGGAAGATCAACGTCTACATTGGTATCGTATGAACCAAGCAACAATCAAATCTGAATTGTATAGCAATTTGATGGATGCGGTAACAACAGGTATTATAGTAAGAACAAATAAATAGCATTTACCTTAATTTAAAACATTATAAAATTTTACCTAACTTCACTTCGAATTGCAGGTAATACAACGGCAACATCAATTGGGAAGCGTTTGATCCTTCCATCATCGTTTACAGGAGGTCCCAGATACATGGTGCAGACATATCAGGATGCCATTACCATTTGTAGATGGGCTAGGCCACCTGATCTTTTTATAATAGTCACTTGCAATCTAAATTGGGATGAAATTAAAAGCTTTCTAGAACTAAACCCTGGCCTAAATCCGCATGACGTTCCAGACGTTGGTTGTAGAGCATTCAACTTAAAATTGGAATGTATAATGAAAAAATTGCTTAAGGGAGAACATTTTGGCAGAGTAATTGCAGGTATGTAACCAAACAATGTAACCATAGTAATGTCTAAGAAAGTGTACCTATTTAGATTAGCTCATATTACTTGGATAGATTTTGTATAACATGTTTTGAAAGTCGGTGTAGTCCTAAACAAAAAAGTAATCATGAATGATATGTTTATAAAAAAATTATATGTTTATTACTGTATCAACCCCTTTTTGGAGTACTGAGGTGGCATGTTCGCTGGCACGAAGCAATATAAGAAAAGGGAGGCGCGAAACACTAGATCGAGGCCGCGGCTCTGAAAAAGTGGTCAGGCCGTATAGGAGCATGTGAGAACAGGGTGGTCAGAGTCAAAGGAGAGGCAACGTAAGGGAAAAGGGAGGGGGAGTACCGAAGCCGGGCCGCAGAACCCTAAAGGGACAGGTGTGTGGAGGTGGACTAGAAGATGGGAAAAAGATCAAGGGACGAGAGAGAGGGGATGACGATATAAAAGGGAACAGTAAGGAGAAAAAAAGAGAGGAAAGAAAAAAGGAAAAAAGAGAGAAAGAGGAGAGACCAAGACATAGGATCTTAGTGGTGTGTATTCTTGTTCATACATTTGGCGCCGTCTGTGGGGACAAGGTAGGTCCACGATTTGGGAAGCATGGCTCCAGCTAAGAGAGAGAGAGGTAGAGGAAGATGGAGAGGACGAGGCAGAGGAAGGCTGACGAGGGAGGAGGCCGTTCAGAATGAAACGGCGAGTGTGGGAAACATAAAGGTGGGGGAAGAGGAAGTCGAAGATGCGGTGGCTGAAGCGACTAGGTTGCTTCAGGAGGAGGTAGGTACACTTAGGGAAGAAAATGAGGAGTTGAGGAGAGAAAGAGAAGACACTCAGGGGGGAGCAGAAACCGCAGTACTTGCGGGTAGTGAAGTGGAAGTGCAAAGCGAGGAAGTTCCTCAGGAAGCCAGGATGAACCATGCAAGAGGCATTACCATGGAAATGGTGCAAGCGATGATCGAAAGAGACAAAGAGGCCAACTGCGCGGTGGAAAAGGAGAAACATGGCGCAGCCAAGAAGGTGGTGGACAGCCTGAAATAGAATCCACTTGCTGACTCAATTTGGAATTCGGAGGTACCCAAGAGGTTCACGCAGCCGCGGTTTGAAAGGTACGACGGGAAAGGAGATCCAGCGGACCATTTGCATCACTTCCGGCAGCAGATGCCGCTGTGGCAAGAGGCGAAGTATGATGGCCTCCGTTGTATGATGTTCCATGCCAGTCTGAAAGGGGGAGCATCTGACTGGTACTATTGGTTGGTGTCGTGGAGTATACAGAGGTTCGAGGAGTTGGAGCAAGCTTTTGTGAATCACTTCATCCATCAGAAGAAGAGGGTGGTAGACGTAGCGGATCTCTTTAATGTCAAACAGAAGTCCGCGGAGACACTCAGAGACTTCTTGTGCAGATTCAAGGAAGAAACCCTGAGGGTGGAGAGTTTGGACGAGCACACCGCGGTCATAACATTCCAACATGGACTGAAGCAGGGAACCATGGTGCATGAATCAGTATCAAAGATTGAAGTTACCACCTTGCATGCTTTGTACTTGAAGGTAGAGAGGTACATCCGATATGAGGACATTCTGCGGAGAAAATAGTAAGGAACCCAAGAGGATAGGAAAGACAGAGACAGGGCAGCGGCGCGGGATGGAGGAACCTACAGGGGGGAGACACATAGAGCAGATAGGGGCAGGGACCAAGCCCGAAGGGAGTACAGGGAGAGAAAACCTTATCGCGAGATAGACTTGACTCCGTTGAACAAGTCGTTGGAGGAAATCTTGCCCCTGATCAAGGGACAGCGGCATTATGAAGAATCGTGGAGCTCGCCTAAGGAGATAGAGGGAAAGCCGTTTTGTGCGTACCATCAAGTTAGGAATCATGCTACTAACGAATGCTTTGCCTTACAATGATTAGTAGAGAGAATGATTAGGAGATGATAGCTAAAGGAACATGTCAAGGAAGTTCAGCCGATCGAAAGGGTTCCTGCCGCGGCAAGAATCTTGGGCACGATAAATGTTATATTCAACGGAGAAACACTGGAGAGGAACGCCCACAGGGATAAGGTGAGGAGGACAACCAGTCTGCAGTAGATAAACAAAGTTGTGAGCAGTCCGCAGCTAGTTCCAGGAAGTAGCAAAGGAAATGATAGGATAGAATTTACTCCAAAGGATTTGTAGTCGGTGAGCTCGCTGCACAAAGATGCGTTGGTGATTACCATAGCAATGGGGAATTACATGGTGAAGAGAGTGCTGATAGACTGCGGAAGTTAAGTGGATTTGCTGTTTCAGAGTACGATGGAAGAAATGGGAGTAGGAAAGGAGCAGATGAAGCCCCCACGAACTAACTTGTTCGGGTTCAACGACAGCATGACTAAGCCATTGGGGGAGCTAGTACTGCCGGTGACCGTGGAGCTGGTGACTATTTTCACCAACTTTATGGTAGTGGACATTAACTCGCAGTACAATGTGATCCTGGGAAGAAAATGGATTCATGAGATGAAGGCAATTCTCTCCATGTATTACCAGGTGATCCGCTTCCCGACGAATTGGGGAATGTATGAGATAAGGGGTGATCAGGTCGCGGCCCAGAACCTCGATCCACCAGGTGACAGCGAAGGGTCTTGTACGCGCACCTAGTAAGGGGACGCTGGAGGCAGGGGACAGTTTAACATAGCAATTACAGACCGCGGCAGAAGAAAAGAGGCCTCTCGTCGAGGGCAAGACAATGGACGAGATTGAGGTTGTGAGCATCGGAGTGGCCGGGAGAGGTTTGTGAATGTGGGGAAAGTTTATCAGAGGATTAGAAGGCAAAACTGATTGGTTTGTTAACTGAGAACATTGATGTATTTGCATGGACAATCAAGGATTTGGTGGGGTTGGACCAGGAGTTCGCGTGTCATAGATTACATATGTGGGAAGGGGCCCGCCCAGTCCAGCAGAAAATGAGGAGCATGAAACCACAGTATACACAAGGAATTCGGGAGGAGGTAAAGAAACTGAAGGATGCGGGTATCATCTGCGAATGCAAGTTCACTGAATGGCTGTCGAACGTGGTAGCGGTGCCTAAAAAGAATGGGAAAGTAAGAATGTGCGTGGATTTCACAGACATAAACAAGGAGTGTCCAAAGGATTGTTACCCAATGCCACGGATAGATGAGTTGGTGAACCAAACCACAGAGTATAAGTTCTTTTCATTCATGGACGTGTTGATGGGCTACAATCAGGTGGTGATGTACAGCTCGGACCAAGAAAAGACGGCGTTCATAGTGGAAGGGGAAACGTACTGTTACACCAGGATGCCTTTTGGTCTAAAGAATGTGGGGGCAACATTTTAGTGAGTGGGAGAGAAGATGTTTGAGGCTAAAATTAGAAATAAGATGGAGATCTATATAGACGACATGGTAGAGAAGAGTATGACTGAAGAGGAGCATTTGGAGGGGCTGAGAGAGACATTCGCCATATTGTGAAGACACAAGCTGATGTTGAACCCAGAGAAGTGCACATTTGGGGTAACATCTGGAAAATTCATGGGGTATATAGTCACGTACCGCGGCATAGAAGCAAACCCGGATCAGATTAGGGCTTTACTAGAGATGTCGTCCCCGCAGAATGTGAAGGAAGTTCAGAGGCTGGCTGGTAGGGTCGTGGCGCTTAATAGATTTATATCCAAGTCATCGGATAAGTGTCGGCCCTTGTACTTGTTGTTAAGAAGGACCGAGGCATGTGAAAGGGCGTTCCAGGAGTTGAAGGAATATTTGGGACCTGGGGGGAAGAGATGGTTATGGAACAGGAGACGGACCAAAATCACGACCCCTTGGATCCGTGGGACATGCAGAATGGTTGGAAAGTATTCGAGGATGGATCAGCTACATATATTGGGAACGGAATTGGGGTGGTGTTGGTCACCCCCGAGAATACTCGCCTAGAGTTGTCAATGAAACTGGGTTTTGCGGCTTCGAACAACGAATCTAAGTATGAGGCAGTGATAGCAGGGATGGATTTGGCCAAGGATTTGGGTGTGCGCAAATTGACAGTGTATTCGGATTCTAATTTGGTAATATGTCAAGTCAACGGAGGATTTGCGTCGTGGTGCCCTCGGATGGCCAAGTATCTAGAGGTGGTACAGAAAAAGGCAGGAAAGTTCGAGAAGATCAATTTTGCTCATCTAGGTAGGGGGGAGAATAGACACGCCGATGCCTTGGCGTACGTTGCCGTGGTACTCCCTGGGACAAAGGGTAGATCTATTGAGGTCAGGGTGCTAAGCAAACCAAGCACTGCGGAGGACGAGGATGTGTGCCTAACTACGGAGCAAGAGCATGGATGGATGGAACCCATCAAGAGTTACCTATTAGGGATAAATACAGGGGGCAAAGGTGAGAGAAGGAGAATGGAACAGAGGTCAAGGAGATACATTCTGACAGGCAGAAAGTTATATCGGTGGAGCATTAGCAGACCACTTTTGAGATGCCTAGGGCCGTAGAAAGCACAAGAGGTGTTAGGAGAGGTTCACGAAGAGGATTGTGGAAGCCACTCAGTAGGAAAGATGACGGCCCACCGATTGCTATCTCAAGGGTACTTCTGGCCCCATATGAAGAGAGATGCGACTGAGTATTCCAAGAGGTGCCAAAAATGTCAGACCTTTGCGCCGCTGATACATTCACCTGTAGAACCATTACACAAGGTATTTAGTCCGTGGCCATTTGCTATGTGGGCGTTGGATGTCGTCGGGCCCCTGCCTATGGCCAGTGGCAAACGGAGGTTTATGCTGGCCGCGACGGACTATTTTACGAAGTGGGTTGAGGGTGTGGCCCTATAGCAGGTGAAAGAGGAACACGTGAGAAAGTTTTTGTGGGAGAATATAATATGCCAGTTTGGGTTACCACACACCATCATCGCGGATAACGGTACTCATTTCATGGGGGGGAAAGTGATAGCCTTCCTCCAAGCCTACAAAGTGAAGCAAGGGTTTTCAGCCCCGTACAATCCCGAGGGGAATGGTCAGGTAGAGTTTTCCAACAAAGTTATCATGGATAATTTAAAGAAAAAGCTGGAGGAGCGCAAGGGGTGCTGGGCAGATGAGTTAAATCATGTACTATGGGTGTATCACACAACGCCGCAGACATCTACAGGAGAATCCCCTTTTGCAATGGCGTACGGAGTGGAGGCAATGATCCCGGTGGAAATGATGGCTCCGACGACTAGAACCAAGGCGGTGGAGGAAGGGGTTAATTAGAAAATACTGGCCGAGGAACTGAATCTAACAGAGGATAGGAGAGACACGGCGCACATCCGATTAGAAGAGTATCACCGCCGATTGTAGAGACAGTATAACAAGCGGGTGAGGCCGCATGCATTTCATGTTGGAGATCGGGTGCTTCGGAGGGTAACCCCAGCTACCAAGGAGGAGACAGATGGGAAGTTGGGACCCAACTGGGAGGGACCCTACACTGTGGTGGAGGTAGGGATGTCCGGGACCTACAGGCTGCAGACACCCCAAGGGGAGAACATCAAGCGGTAGTGGAACATCCAGATGCTAAAGGAATTCCATGAGTAACTTTTGCTATGGATTCTTTTAATTAAGGAAAATTGTATTTGCTTCATTTAAGCCTTGTAATGTTATTTTGAGTTAGCTACCATGTTAATGAAAGCAATAGCCAATTTTTCCCATCTGATGAATGTGCGTTCGCTCATGTGTGTGTTAGGTCAAGAGCAGCGGGTAATGATTTCTACATCAATGTTGGCTCCTTAGTCAACTTGGGGGCAAGCTAAGTGGCTCGAGCATACTCAGCTGCCCTCAACATCTCCACGGCTAACTTGGGGGCGCGCTGAGTGGCTCGGGCTTACTCAGTGGCGCCCAACATCTCCTCATTCAACTTGGGGGCAGGCTGAGTGGCCTGGGCATACTCAACTGCCCTCAACATCTCCACAACCAACTTGGGGGCTCGCTGAGTGGCCCGGGCTTACTCAGCGGCACCCAACATCTCCTCATTCAACTTGGGGGCAGGCTGAGTTGCCTGGGCATACTCAGCGACCCTCAACATCACCACGACCAACTTGGGGGCACGCTGAGTGGCTCGGGCTTACTCAGTGGCCCTCAACATCTCCTTAGTCACCTTGGGGGCAAGATAAGTGGCCCGGGCATGCTCAGCTGCCCTCGACATCTCCACGGCCAACTTGGGGGTACGCTGAGTGGCCCGGGCTTACCCAGCGGCCCTCAACATCTGCTTAATCAACTTGGGGGCAAGCTGAGTGGCCCGGGCATGCTCAGCTACCCTCGACATCTCCATGGACAATTTGGAGGCTCTCTGAGTGGCCCGGGCATACTCAGCGACCTCCTACCTCGCTAAAGGAAATGGGAAGAGGATGAACGCCATGGTGAAACAAGGTAGCAACTAAATAGGGAGGGATGGCAACACAGTACAAAAAATGAACACTTAGATTGCAACAAGTTTTCATAGAACATGAGTTGAATAGAAACAGAGAACCACTGCGGTCTCCTGGGAGTACCCATAAATCCAGACCCAGGGATTGAAACCAAAAAAATTGAAGCATCAAATATCAGATCCAAACTATGAAATTGGCTAGGCCAACTGACAAAGAGAAATCTACTTGCACTTCATTTCAGATCGCCCGAGGCGTCAGCTTGCAGGCTGATATCCACTTTTACTACATTAGAGATTGTCTCTTCTAATTTTGACAAAAGTGCAATTTCAAAGTTTCCTTACTCACAAAATTTCGTGTTCATATAGTTGGAGTAAATATTTGATCTAACCTAAAGTCTAGGACAACTACAACTTGGTTTTTACTCTTAGGGAACTAGTGAGTAAGTTTAAATACTAATACTAGGTTTCTTTTCTACACAAACATAAAAAAATTAAGTTAACTGAACACAATACAAGTGAATGCAACTGAACACAATACAATTTACTAAAAGAAAATATGGAGAGTTAATCCTCCTCATGTGAAGTTAACTTTTGTTGTTGATTTTAATAAGTTTATTTTATTCTTCCTAAAACTCATAGACAAGTCTAATAGAAGAAAACTTGATCCCTAACATGTATGGCTTATCTCTAAGCTCATACATGCTATCAAGTGGAATCAAAGCAATCTCAGATATCCATACATCTTCTTAGCAGGGAACGAGGATTGATTTCTTTGAAACTCAAGTTAATATGTATTCAATAATTAAAACATCTACATATGATCATGCATGCAGTGAACTTTTCATTGAAATGTACTAGCAGTGTTATTTCTGAATCCTTTGGAGAGTGTACCTAAATGGGTTCTCACAGGTATGTGTCAAAACACAATTTCACTCAAAAATTTTTCCACGAGGTTTTGTTAACTCCGGTGTCGTAGTGGGCACACATTTCCTCACATCTCAATGACAAAGAGAAGCTGATGTCGATCAATCATATCTACTACTTATTATCACACCACCCTACTCCTAATCGAGCTAGATGTCTTTATTAGGTATTGTGGGGGCTTAGGTGATAGTGTACAAGAAAATGGAAATGGATAATCAAAATTTTACGAGCATGAGAGAATAGGGTCTTCATATATTTACACTAGAGAAATCCTTGTTTTCTTTTTCATTCTTCTAACTGAGTTTTCCAACCTTGTTCTTAAGGATTTTTTTTAATTTTTTTTTTTTTTAAATCTAGATGGCTTAAGAACATGATTCTATTTTTCTTTCATGAAGCAAGTAACTGACTTTTATTTGGGACAAGTCTTTCTCTTTATTCTTTCCACATTTCATCATATTTCTCATACTCATCACTTAAGTAGGTTCTTTTATTTGGTTTAATAGATGGGTAAGGATTTTTTTTTTTTTTTTTTTTGGTGAAAGTGAAAGGTTTGATGAAAGGTTTAGTGGAGTAACTAGTGGTGAAATTTGTAACAGGTAAGAATTTTTAGCTATGTCGATCCAAAGATGGCCTAAATTCTCGCCTAGGGTTCGGGTGGTGATCAAGTAAGTAGATGCGTGATTTTCTCTAATTAGAAAAACTACTCCTGTGGTCATCACACACAAATCACTCATGTCAAAGTTTTTGGTTAGATTCTCACGGGATTTATAGTTTAAGTAACTAACCGTTGGTTCCGAAACTTACCGCTATGTACAATTGATGATACTCAATTACATGAATGTTCATGAAAAGATGTATAAACTATTGCATACGTATTATCTTAAGTTTCTTAAAAACAAATCCTAATTCGGATACTAATGTGAGATTTCTAGATAATTTTCATCATTGAAAAGGAAACAAGACTTTGTCACTAAGTACAATTATTAACATGAAAATAAAAACTATATACAGGTTACAATTTTCCTAATCTTTGCTACAGGGTTAAAGCACCCCCAACAGAATGATGCTCCTCGAAGTATCAATAATTAAAGAGAGAAAGTACCTAAGAACCGTGAGCAAAATTAGGGCTAGATTGCTGGAACAGAAAGGTTGGAGAACATAATATATTATTTAGAAAGAACAATAAAATGTTCAATAACACACTAAACATAACACACGAAATAATGAAAAACAATAGCAACACGAAACATGAAAAACAATAGCACCCGAAACATAAGGTTTAGCTAGATATATGTACAATGGCAAGCTCAAGTTTACCATCTAGCAGGATGTGAAGGGTCAAGGCCATCTTTAAGAAAATGTATTTTCTTAGCATCGCTACCAAAAGATAATAGTCTCCGCCAAATTTTGCCCATTCTTCGTCTCCAGATTTCCTCAAATGTTTCTTCATATTTTCATCCTTCGGGTAACAACTAACATGCCCGTGTATCGAGCGGGATGCTTCCATTGCCTAAACCTCAATGAAGCGAATGATTACGCTTTCCCGCACATAGAATCTACCTTGACCCGGTCATGAAAAGTAGCCGCAAACCGTGGGAAATGTGTCTTCATGATTCGCAAGCGGTGACCGGTAAAAGTATATATACCGATCCGAAAAAGCGCGAGCTCGTTTCAGTTGGAGATAACACAACCTAAGATGTTAAATAATGTATGACCTTGAGCCGCAAGGCACTAAATACGACGTAGGAAAAGATCATTGGCAATAGAAAAATGCCAATCTTCCATAATGTTCGAGAGTACAAATAACATCGCAGTCCCCATGTTCATGGTCATGCTTGCTAATGGAATGGTGATGTCGCTACCATGGCACATGGCCATTTCCCTTCGTTTAATCTCAAACCATCACCATAAGAGTCGCGAAATGCTTGCCACTGAAAGGAATGGTAAGAATTATGATAGATGTAATGCCATGATGCAAGAGGTTCGTGGTATGGAAGATCCAAAGTTAGGGCAAGTTGTTGTTCATAAAAGATGTGAGGTGTGTCACCAACTATGATTGTGAACCCGTGTAAATAGAAACCATGCGCATGGTTGAATGCTGGTGTGTCTTCCATATTAGCATAAAGTATGCAGCCAAACTCGGAGAATAAGTTTGGTCAGGTTGAAGAATTAGGGAAGACCACCCCATGTTTGTAATTGTAGTCACGAAAAAGATGGCCATAGGTATTGGAATCCATCATAGATCAAAAGGATTGCTTTCGGGAATGAGTTTGGGAGATACCATGTTTGATGAAGATGCCATAGTGGATGAATTAAAGAAATAGGTAACGACAAAGGCAAACCGATGGATAAATGAGTATGTAAGAAAATAGATCCCTCCTATAAGCACATGTTAAAATTATATTAGTCACAACGCAAATGATGACAATCTTATTAAGCATTTCATACAAAAGAAGACACAAAGATAAGACAAAATTCATAATACGAAAAATGTAATAACATATAACATATTTATTTATTTACTTAGTAATATTAGAAAATTATGGATTATTATGTTGATCTTGGAGACGATATCGGCACCGCATCTGTTTAGTTCTTCCATTTGTTGGCCGAGCTATATCCGAATGTCCCCTTGGTTGGGCAGAGAGTGTAGTTTGATTTTCCATAAGGAGAGCGCGTGATTCTGCAAGGACCGAGAATGATTTTCCAAGATTTCCTCCCGCTCAACATCATGCTTTGCTTGACGCTCTTGGAAATCCTTAAGAGTTGTAATGATGATATTCGACGACGAATGATAGTTCCCGCGATTCCTTGATGAAGAAATTGAATGCCTTCCATGGGATTTAAAAAATTTAGCATGACATTTTCATCAAAGAAATGTTCAGGGGTTTGAGCTTGGGTCGCTCGCTTCATCCTGTCCGAGTATCGTGAATCCAAAACCAATGGAGTAGTCTATTTGGAGTACACTAATATGTGCTCTTTGAAGTGGTGTTTCGAGAAATTATTGGATAACCCCAACGCGATCATAATTTGCATGACTAAAGTAGGTAGAGGTAGAGGTGTCGACTTTCTTGTTTTCCCGGTGATCACGTTCCGCAGGTGTTGGATTAGACAAAAATCATCTCTTTGATTCCGCAAAATCCAAAGTAGGTGGAGTTGAGTCTTTGTGACTTCGATTGGTGAGATGTACCTATCACATTGTGTCCCAACCAGTGGAGCACAACTCGTTGATTCTCGTTTTCAAAGAGCCAAGAACAACGTGATGTCTATTTCCCATTTCGCCATGAGATATGGTAGCTCTTAGTAAAGTTTTGATGTAATCAAATGATGACTCGAAAAAGGAACTCCCCCGGTATTCATTGGTATTTGAAGTATGTCCGGAGATAATTTCCTAGTCAATTCCAATCGCCGTCCATAAGCATTGAAGTAGAATTTTCCATTCTCAGGTCCTATAAATTGGTAGAACATCAAAACCAATTCTTGGGAATAACAAGTCATTGAATGATATAGAAGAGGGCCCATCCCCGACGATTATTTTGGTGTCAAAATAAGGATAAAACCGGCCATCTTCCAAAACTTTTAGGTAGTCTTTTTCGGGCATTATTTTTCTTGGTTGATCCATTTCTTAGTATTACTGAGGGAAGGATAGTGAAAATTGTTTGAATGAGAATGGCTGAAAAAGAAGAGATTTATAGCCAATCTATGAGTCTGTACCAATATGGATTCCAAGTGTAGTTAATGACCCATGTGGTTATGAACAGCAACAATGGGGATCCATAGTAAGTCTTGTCATGTCGATTTCCAAAAACAATTAATGAGATGGTTCAATGTTAGAAAATACGGAAGAAAGTTTCATTGGGGTAGTTAGACTTACACGTAATTTCAGAAATGATGATCATACCAAGTAAAAGCATAATAGAATATGGATAGAATAATCGAGTAGCGCATGTGTGACAAGTATCAATTAATTATGAGTTTTGGATGGTCTTTGTAGCTTTGTTATGGTTTGATATTTATTTATTTAACACCATGATTATTAATTATTATTAATTTTATTTTTTTTTTTATTTTTATTTTTTTTTTTTTAGAGGAAAAGACAACTAATATACACAAATATTTAATACTTAAACTTTCCATTTAATATGTAACCCGTACAAATGTGTGAGAATTATTTAACACACCATACGAATATACAAAATGACAGACGGAAAGAGAGATGGTTACATAGATCTAGATGTGCTGGATCATGTTATGCATGAGTGACAGCAGAATAATAATAAACATTGTTATCATGAATACGGTGATAGCCCATTCGCGTTGCTCCTTTTCCCATCGCTCGATTGGATTCATTATGATCAAGAAAATGAGAATTTGTGAAGAGAAATTTGTGAAGAGTGAGAGAAGGGATGAGGGAAAATGGAAAAGTAGAGTTGTATTTATAATTAGATTTTCGATCGCCGTTGGGCATCCGACCATTTGATCAATCCGTTTGGTTCTAAACCGTTGGGCTTTGAGAGTAGGCCCAATGCCTCAAGGAACAAACTACTATATTAGAAAGTACAATAATTGCATAACATAAATAATTTCTCATTCAAACCGGTCCGAGATACAAAATTATGAGAAATCAACCGATATATAATATTTTTATCACAAGAAAACTAAAAATGCAATTCATAAGGGAAATAAATGACATAGTCATTTCTAAACCAAGGGAAATAAAAACCATCGGGAATCCTCCGGTTAGCGTAAGATGAACCCGGTTTTACGTCGCTAATGGCCAATTTAACTTCGGGCCGAAATGATTGGTCGGAATGTGGCCTATAGATCAGAAAGCAATTTATCTTGAATTGCCGCTGATTTGCCATCATCATTCTCTAGAAACGGCCTTGGCGACAGCGATTTCTTTGCCGGAAGTCATTTTGGGAAGTAAGCATCTCTTCCCGATGAAGAAACATCCCGCGATACTAGTGTTCATGTGTCTCAAGGCTTCCATGGGAGTGTTGATTCGGCGCGATGGTAGCCTCATTAAAACAGTCGGGTGGTGAAGGGGGAGGAGGAGGTGCGTTATCACGCCAATATCATCTCTAGCTACCGGGTCCCAAAGTGGTCCGTGATCATTAAAGTCTTGAAAATTCCAAAATTCTCGAAAGACCTTGTTGGAATGAAAGGAGTAGCGGATCGAACCCTAAGTTAAGCATAAGCCGAAAGTAACAAGTACAAAGAAGAGGAGTCGACTCGTTTGACGCTGGTCATAAGAACATGGCCCAAGAAATGGACCATACGAAAGTGTTCTTCTTCTCTCCGGAGGATCCACAACAGGTGCAAGAATGTCTTGTTCACGCCGACGCCTTTGAAGTTCCAATGACGTTGATGCCACCCATTGAGTGATGGCTAGCTGGTTTGGTTTCTTCGAAAGTGCCGGTACACGCAGTTCGAGCCATTATTGTACTCTCCTTCGAGAAGCGTGTCAAACATTAAGTCCCTCGTAGTCGGATACTTTGACAACAACAGGGTCGGATTATCAGAGTTTATTGGAATCTGTGCTGTATTCGATATTAACTCCAGAGTGAGTTCCCGTTCCAACCCATCCGCCGTAATCCAAAATTCATCACCCCGGAAACCTCCATTGTCGTAAAATTTCAACACCAAATCTTCGGAATAATCAGCTGGAATTCGATGCAAGAGATATTCCCACTCTCTACTAGCAATTTCCTCATCAAAAAATGGATGAAACATCCCGAAATTGTAGAGATTTTCAAAATTTCTCTCAACTGTGATTCTCCTTCATGTTGCCATATCAAGGTCTAGATGAATTTCTGAGGGTGGAAATTACTAGGAGTGATGGAGGAGATGGTGCTGGAGGAAGGGGGTTAGAATTGGTGGAGTTTAGCCAGCGTGCGCGGGTTGAATTCAGGTCTGTCTAGTCGCGTGCACGAGGTGAGTGTGAGGGAGACCAAGATCCGGATTTTGAGGGGGAAGAAATGTGAGGATGGACGCGGGTGCCCCGCTGTGGTGGGTTTTTGTAAACGGTCCGTGATTTTGGGTCAGGTCCAATTTTTGGCCCAAACCCAAATGAATTCCAGAAATTCCCTTTATGTCCCGAAATGTTCCGAAATTTCAAACGTGGAATTTCGATTCGTTTTAACTCCAAATTGAAATAATGATATATCAAAACGATCGGCATTAAAAATGCCATTCATTGGAAATGACAAAATCACATTCAAACCTTTTTATTTATTTATTTATTTTTATTTATTTATTATTTTTATTTATTTATTTATTTATTTATTTTTATTTTTTTATTTATTTATAATTTTTTTATATACAAATGTACAAATGTACAAGTCGAAAGGAACGTCAACAACACCGGCAAAATCCAAATAAAACAACACATCACAACAATTTTTAACTCAAAGCAACTTTCATGTCGGCTCGAGCTTAACCCAATCCAGCCGTGACCGTGGCTTAACCTTTATGTTTTGGGGCCTAGGGTTCGTGATCGGTACCATCCCCCGACCAATGTGCAATGGTCTAATAATAATATTACCCTTAGTACATATGGTATAGCCTCAAACCGCCCCTTTGATGAGTCACCACATAGAAAACCGATCGGGTTGGCCTCGGTGGAATCCATTGCCCGCACTAACTAGGAAATGTCCGATGTTACATATCACGACTCTCTTTGGGCACCATGCTTGGTGCTAAGGAAAAAAAAAAAAAAGTATATACATGTTGAGTCTTTTTACGCCGATCCTCAAGATCTAATGTGAGTCTTTTAACGATTTTAAATGTGAGTCCGATCCTCAAGATTTAATCCCAACCTGCGGGGAACAACGGACGACGATGAAGTTTATCCCCGCCTGAGCTGGTGTCGATAATAATATACCTTATACCGCTCATCTCGGATAGAAGATCAAGACCGACGAAAGGAGTTTGATAGTTCATACACCACCCCATCTTTTTGCCCATCGCTGAAAGCAAAAAGTACTACGACCATTACCTATTCGAGATGGGTGAGATTTGCACCAAATGATGAGTTAGAGTTCGCGAGGAAGAGAATAGAAAAGGGAGGAGAAAGAAGGAGTTGAAATTTTGGTACCCATTGTTTTCCAGAGGCACGCTTTGCTCGACATTATCGTAAGACATTTATACTCAGCATTCAAGTAGAAGTTTTTGTGGACTATGGTTCCGGCGGCTTGCAACCACACACTCTAGGGATTTTAGAAAAGAAAATAGAAGAGGGCCCGATTACCTAAAATGGCTTACTTTTTTCTGTTTAAACACATGGAAAGAAGTACACCATCGAATCTATTAGTCTATGTAGATCGGATCATCGAGAAGAGTCTCTTCGACATCCGGAGAGCTTAACTCATGATAATATTTAAGGCGCTGGCCATTTATTTGAAATTCGCCGTCATCATTTACGCTTTTCAAAGAAATAGCCCCATAAGGGGGTGACAGCAGAGACGGTGAAAGGACCAGATCATCGAAGTTTTAATTTTCCGAAAAATGTGTAATCTTGAGTTGTACAACAAAACTTTTGACCCACTTTGAAATCTTTTTCTCAATATGTGCTTGTCATGCACTCTTTTCATGTTGGCTTTATAGGATTTCGAGAGATCATAGGCATCAATTCAATTTCCTCAAGCTCATTTAATCGCAATTTTCTTCTCTACCGCCCGTTAGTATTATAATTGAGGCTTTTGATGGCCCATAGAGCACGGTGCTCAAGTTTAACTGGCAGATGACAAGGTTTTCCAAAAACGAGGCGATAAGGAGACATCCCTATAGGTGTCTTAAAAGGTGTTCTGTATGCCCACAAGGCATCAGATAATCGTAGAGACCAGTCTTTTCTAGATGGATTGACAGTTTTTTCCAAAATGGATTTGATCTCTCTATTAGAGACTTCTACTTGACCACTGGTTTGAGGATGATACGGAGTTGCCACTTTGTGCATGACTCCATATTTTTTTACTAAAGATTCAAAAATTTTATTGCAGAAATGTTTTCCCCCATCACTAATTATAGCTTTTGGAACACCAAATCGAGAGAAAATATTTTCTTTTACGAACAAAACGACCGTTTTATGATCATTAGCACGACATGCCAATGCCTCAATCCATTTTGACACATAGTCAACTGCTACTAGTATGTATAGGAAGCCATGTGAATTTGGAAATGAACCTATGAAGTCGATGCCCCATACATCAAAGATTTCCACAATTAAAATGGGATTTAAGGGCATCATATTGCGTTGAGTAATGCGTCCTAGCTGCTGGTAGCGATTGCATGCTTTGCAATGCTCATGTGCATCTCTAAACAGTGTTGGCCAATAGAATCCACATTGTAAGACATTGGCTGCAGTTTTCTTACCACTAAAATGACCACCACAAGATTGTTCATGACAGAAGGATAACACATCATTGTGTTCCCAGTCGGGAATGCAACGGCGGATTAGTTGGTCGGAACAATACTTGAAGAGGTAGGGATCATCCCATAAATAAAATTTCACAGTGGATAATAACTTTTTCTGGTCATTACGAGACCAAGATGAAGGGACTTCTTCGGTAACTAAGTAATTTACTATGTCACGTACTCAAGGGGACTAAAAATAGAGTACAAGTGTTCATCCGAAAGGAATCACAGATAGGTTCGTATCAAGATCAACATCATTGACAAGTCGCGGATAAATGGTCTGCAACCACATTTTCGCAACCTTTTTATCTCTAATTTCTAGAGTAAACTCTTGCAAAAGGAGAATCCATCGGATCAACCTTTGTTTTGCATCTTTTTTCGCTAATAGATAACGGCGCCGCATGGTCAATGTAGACAATAGTTGGAGAACCCACTAGGTAAGGACTAAACTTATCCAAAGCATATACAACGGCGAAACTCTTTTCTCAGTGGTGGTATAGTTACGTTGAGCTTCATTAAGGGTTTTACTCGCGATAGTAAATGACAACCGGCTTATCTTCTCGGCGTTGTTCTAGTATAGCTCCAATAGTATACGTCGCCGCATCACACATTAATTCAAAAGGTTTAGACCAATCAAGTGGTTGAATTATGGGAGCGGTAGTTAATGCGGTTTTTAAAATCTCAAAGGCTTGTTTGCAATTGAAACTGAAGTAAAAAATGACATCTTTAAGCAGGAGATTGGTTAAAGGTCGAGCAACCTTTGAGAAATCTTGAATAAATCTCCTATAGAAACCTGCGTGTCCTAAGAATGCGCGAATGTCTCGAACTGATTTTGGTATAAGAAGTGAAGCAATTTTTTCTATCTTAGCTTTGTCGACTTCGATTCCGTCCTTTGAAACGATATGTTCTAAAACTATTCCTTTGGTAACCATGAAATGACATTTTTCCCAATTGAGAACAAGGTTTTTCTCTTCACAACGATGTAAAGACTTTTTCAAGATTTGATAGACAACCTATCGAAAAGAATCTCCATATATTGAGAAGTCGCCCATGAATACTTCCATAAAACGCTCAACCATATCACGAAAATGTGAAGCATGCAAAGCGTTGGAAAGTACCGTGTGCATTGCAAAGGCCGAAAAGGCATTCGCCTATATGCAAATGTACCAAATGGATAGGTGAACGTGGTCTTTTCTTTGATCAGGTCTATGACTATCTGAAAATAACCTGAATAACCATCAAGAAAATAGTAATATGCATGACCGGCTAAGCGCTCGAAAGCATCCGATCGATGAATGGAAGTGGAAAGTGATCCCACAAGTGACGGCATTAAGTTTGCGATAGTCAATGCATATTCGCCATTTCACTAGGATACGAAGCGAAATGCATTCATCTTTATCATTTCGCACAATTCAGAATGCCAGATTTCTTGGGAACAACATGTATTGGACTCACCCAAACACTATTAGAGATAGGGTAAATAATACCCGCGATCGAAAGTAATTTTAAAACTTCCTCTCGCATTCACATCTTTTTCATGGTAGGGTTTAGTCGACGTTGCGGTTCACGCGACGTCTTAACATTTTCTTCAAGGTGTATGCGATGGGTGCACACAGTAGGTTCAATGCCTTAAATGTCATCGAGGGACCATCCAATAGCAGAACGATGTTGTTGAATGACATTAATTAAACGAGCTTCCCGATCGTCAGTCAATTGTGAAGAACTGATAACTGGGTGACGACCATTTGGATCAAGCTGTACGTATTTTAATTCCGAAGGAAGAGGTTTTAAATCAGGGGTGGGCGGAGTGGGTATTAAAGATTCTTGAGGAAAGTCATTATCCATGCAGTAAACAGATTGATGTTCATCCAAGTTACTGGACATCATAGTCGTAGGGTCAAATAATGGTATTGACTCTAATAACTCATTTACTTCCTGTGTATAATCATCGTCCTCAAACTCGGATTCGCTAAAGGAAAGAAATTGGTATACTTCATCTTCTGGAAAAGAGTTTGTTAAATACTCTTGCATAATGCTGTCAACCCTGTTGACCTCACCATCAATGTCAGGCTTTGGGATTTGTTTTATCAACTTGAACACATTCACCTCGACCGATAGATTTCCGAAGGACATGGTCATTGAACCATCCCTACAGTTAATAAAAGCATTAGCAGTTGCTAGGAACGGATGTCCTAAGATGATAGGAATGGAATCACATGCAACTTCTGTATCCAAAATAACAAAGTCTACAGGGTAGAAAAAGTCTTGGACTTTTACAAGGACGTTTTCCACAATTCCTTTTGGATACTTTATGGAACGATCGGCTAACTGTAGAGTCATGGTGGTAGGTTTGAGCTCATGAAGACCTAGTTGTTTAAATAAGTAATATGGAAGTAAGTTCACACTAGCTCCTAGGTCTAGAAGCCGCAAGATGAGTCGTGATATTTGTCACCTAAGGTACATGGAACTGTTGGTCTACCAGTCCTTGTATTTGACTATACCATTGTGTTCGGTGATGGAGGGAAACTGTTCGGTGAGGAACGCTTGTTGAGGAATATTAGTTCTCCTTTTTGTGGTGCACATATCTTTCAGAAATTTTGCATAGTTTGGTAATAGCTTTAAGGCATCGAGAAAAGGTAAGTTGACTGTCAAATTTTGAAAAGTCTCTCGAATTTCAGCAAAATTCTCATCAGGTTTATTCTTTGCCAAGCGTGTAGGAAACGGTGCCTTAGGACGGAATTTGGCAAAGGGGTCTACTTGCTTGTTTCCTACATTCGGAGATGTTGACTTTGTTGGATCTGGTGAATCCACCGTAGGTTCATTATTGGAAATAGATTCATTTGATTCTTCGGATTCTTTTGGTTGATCATCTGGCATACGTATTTGATTGTCTACAGTTTTTCCAGATCGTAGAGTAGTGATTGCATGCACCTCACCTTGGTTGGGGGTGCTTGTACTAGGTGCATTGGTGAGTTCAAAGGTCGTGGTTTGCTTTGGTTTAGGGTTTAGAACCGCGCCAGGCAGAAACACGCCTTTCTGACTCTTTTCTTGCACCAATTGTTGAAGTGATTGTTGGATAGACGTTAAAATTTGAGACTGTTGGTTCATGTAAGCTAAGAAAGTCTCGTTTGTCCTATCCGTAATGGGTGGCGCAGGTTGCCAAGCTAAGAAAGTTCACGATTATTGCTTAGAAGTTGTGGATTATAGTTGGGATCTGGATTAGCTGGAACAAGGCTGCGGTTGGTTTGATAATTAGCATTGGAATTATTTTGAAATTGACCTTGTTGGTATTGTTGATTATTTCCTTGGCGGTATGGAATAAAATTGTTGGTAGGTCGAACAAGTGGATTAGCGAAACCTGGAGGAGCCCCCATTTGTTGGTTATTTTGGCAAGTTTAAATTCGGATGTTGTCTCCAAGGTGCATTAGGAATGTTGAATGACATGCCATCCTCCTCCGCTATTGAGAAGGGGAGGCATATAACAAGGGACAATAAACATCAGGATGGTCAGGATTGAGACAAAGAACACATAGGGATGTGTCAACGTTCATGACCTGTTTTGGAAGTTGATCGTTTACTTGAACTGCAAGGGCATCTACTTTTTTAGTTAGGGATTCTATCAAATTTTTTAATTCGGGATCGGGTTTTACCTCAAAAATAGATGTGGCCTTTGTAACATTGTCCTTTAATGACCTAGATGACTCAGTGTTACCCCAGTGTGTACCTTTTTTCGTTTGCTTTTCAAGAAAAGTATAAGCTTCAGTAGCTCCTTTGTCCATGAAGCAACCTCCATTCATTATATCAAGAGTTTCTTTTTGATGATCAGACATACCATTAAAGAATGAACGAACAAGGACAACTTTGTCTAGTTGGTGGTGAGGACATTCTAACAGAAGATCAGTGAAACGACTCCATGCTTCCGTAAAGGATTCATGAGGATTTTGACGAAAGAATTGAATTTTTTGAAGCATTTCAGTTGTTTTCTTTTGAGAATTGAAGCATGAAAGCTTGAACTAATTTATTCCATGTGTCTATGGATTGTGGCTGTTGTCCTGCTAGCCAAATTGACGCTTTCTCCGCTAAAGTGAATGGAAACAGCCGAAGCAAGAGTTGTTCCTTAGAGACGGCTGGGTGGTGAAATGTTGTGGCCACTTGTTGAAGCCTACGAAGATTATTGTAAGGCTTTTCGTGATCCAAACCATGGTATATAGGTAACAAACTAAAAACGTTTGGCGGAATACGAAAATCACCGACAATGTCCTCAAGTTTGATGCAGGAAGAAGGTCCTTCTTGTAATGCAGTATAGAAGTCCGACAGGGGCTTCTCAGCTGGTGGAGGATCGTCGGCCATAACGACAGAAGTTAATGGCGATGAAGGATCTTGATGAAGGTAATTAACTGAAGAAGAACAATTTTTAGGTGAGAACTTACGCAATTGCTTATCATATTTTCTTCGACGATAGGTATGTTTAAATTCTTTAGTTGAACCAGACTGTAATCTCATGCAAGCATAAAATTAGATCTAATTGATAGAAGAAAGTTATTATTACTTGAATTTTATTATTATTTTTAAGCTGTAGAGTTGAACAATGTAGGCCTAAGCTGCCGCTAACGAGAAAGTGATGAAGCTTAGGAATACGTGTGCATAAACCAACAGCCAGGTCACAGGAGAGATATGAGGGAGGTTTTTCGTGCAAGCACGGTTCTAATTAAGTAACCTCAATCTTTCAAGTTTCCTAGACACCGTTGGAATATGATTATGAATAAGATTTATGGAATTAAAATTTATGCAAGGGCTTAATTTATTTATTATTTTTTTTTTAACTAAGATTTATGCAAGGGTGAAAATATAAACATGCAAATACGATCTACTCATACAATACTAGATGCAGTAGCACGTGAAGATACTCTACTCATACGTATAGCTATACGAATAGGCAAGGTTGTGTCATTGATAAATACTTCCATACGTACATGCAAATATACATCAGTAATACATATATGTATGCTAATTTGTAAGTCGATATTACGTAGACGTATATCAACAGTAACAGGCAAATTTGAATCACTCATACGTATCGAAATACATTAGCATGTGAATATAGTATACGTACGCAGATAAATACGACAAAACTAAACATACAACGATTATACATAAACTAAAAAAATTTACTCTTGTATTGCATAATAATTCGATTTCGCAATACTCATTGAGATTTGAAAGTGTTATATAGAAAGCAGCTTTACCCCCGTAGGTTTAGAAACAACTTACCCAACTCAGATTTTAACCCTCGTTGGAATGTTCTCCTCTTTCTTGACAAAATCGATTTATTAGACAATACCGCGGTAACGATAATGAGAGAAATACTAAACATGCAATAATAGACACTTATACATATAAATATAGATAACCATGCAAAACAGTACCATTGGTATGTACATATACATTAATATGCAATTCATACCCACTTAATCGCGATATAAATATTTATAGGGGCGATTAACATGATTCATGCATATTTCCAGCCTAAGACGTAAATAATAATCCATAAACTATTACATTATACTACATACATGGCATTCATGCAAATAACTAAAAATAAAAACAACACTAAAAATTTGGAACCTGTAGCTTCCCGCTAGTCCGCCAAAGAAATGAAACAGACGTTTTCAAATTGGCCGACGTGATTAATCCCAAAAGATATTCGAAATTTCAGGTACAGGTCCAAAGAGTTAGGTTTGGATATGGATCAGGATTTAGCAGTGGATGTTGGGCTATTAGATGAGTAGTAAATGAGCAAAGTCACCCGCGGACGCGAGTTACACTAGCGGACGCGAGTCCAGCCATGCGTACGCGTGTCAATTATGCCACAATGAGTTCAACTTTTCATAGAATTCTTATAATCACCTACAGTGTACTTTCCCAGTCCTAACTTTTGGTACCTGGAAGTACAACAAAAAAATCCGCGGAGTAATCGTCAATCATGAGAGACAAAAAATACGAAATTAAACAAAAAAAAACATAAGAATGAAACGAAAAGGAAGAAAGGAAGAGAGTGGGGGTTCCCCCTTGATGCAACTTCCAATCTGTAGCACAAGTCCTATGCCTTTAGAACGGCAGCGGTGCCATTTTGATATTGCTCTTTTTACTACGTTAGAGATTTACTCTCTAATTTGGCGAAAAATGCGAATTCAAAGATTTCCTTACTCACGATCTTCGTGTTTGTAAAGTTGAAGTAAGGATTCGAACCAATCTAAAGTCTAGGACAACTAAAACTTGGTTTTTACTCTTAGGGAACTAGTGAGTAAGTTTAATACTAATACTAGGTTTCTTTCTTACACAAACATTAAGAAAAACATTAAGATTCAAAATCATGCAACTAAGACACAATACAATTTACTAAAGAAAAGGTGGAGAGCTAATCCTCCTCATGTCAAGATAACTTTTGTTGTTGATTTTAATAAATTCATTTTATTCTTCCCAGACTCATAGACAAGTCCTAATAGAAGAAAACTTGATCCCTAACATGTATGGCTCATCTCTAAGCTCATACATTTTAGCAAGTGGAACAAAGCAATGACTTATCTCTAAGCTCATCACTTTGATTCCTAACTAGACGTACACTACACCAACTATCATTTTGGGATAGGATGTAGGTGTAGTTGTTCTTCCTAACCAACTTACCAAACCAACAACAAATATTTTCCCTCACATGAGTTGGATTAACTCCCCAAAAGGGAAGTTAGCTCATGATCCATGGGATAAAGGATTACAAGTTAGAAGTACAAAAAGAGAGAGAGAAAAAGGAAGAAGAAGACTAACTATCTAAACTTATTTGCTTTCTATTTATTTTCTAGAAGAAAACCAAAGTTTCCTCCATTAAAACTATTACAAGCTTTTCTTACCAAACTAAAAACTAAATAATAAAAATGACTAAGGAACTAAAATAATACAAGGTAAGGAAAAGAAGTCAAGAGAGTAAATGGAGTGTCCCCCCCTTGTTTTGTTTTCTTCTCCATTTGAGAGAAATCTCATTTCCTCCCACGTGAAACATCAAACCACATTTACTTCATTTTTATCCACCACATTAAAACAAAGTGACACCTTGCCTTTTTTCACTATTAACACCTAATCTAATTAATTACATGCAAGGTGTCAACTTTGCACCAATAATTTGTCATTTTTGTCTTGACATGCTCCATGATTGATGACTCATCCAATCTTGTGGGCCCAAGATAGTGGGTCCTATGTGCAAAATTGGCAGGGTCCGATTTTTGGGGAATTTTACAACTTCCCCTATGCTACAGAGTTCATCGCCCGATTGTCCGAAAGCAGCTCACTTGTCGATTCGAATCTCGGTTCAAGAGGCAGGAGCTTCGAAGTTTGATGCTTTGTGCGGATTTGGAAGAATTCATATATATGTCGTTCCTCGTGCTTTATCGCAGGTTTAAATAATATTTCCATGTTTACTGCGAATACCTACAAAAGTATGAAAACATATTTATTTCATAATTATTAAACACATAATTAACCAAATTTATATGTTTCAATGGGGTTTCATAATACACTTTGGGGTGCTTATCACACTACCCCCAAACAGCACTTTGCTTGTCCTCAAGCAAAGAAGAGACATTAAAACAGATAACTGGTAAAAAATGTGAAGTCATAACTAATTCTCGTTTCGCAGAGTGCGGTTGCATTGACCATATGCAACAAGGCCTTAAACCACTAGGAATTTCCTAGTGGACGAGTTATAGCCTCGTGAGAGTTTTTCAGAGAAAATACTCACAAACTTCATTTATACTACAACGACTCAGTGATAGAAACTCGGTTCCTAAATTAATCTCAGATATCCATACATCTCCTTAGCAGGGAACGAGGATTGATTTCTTTGAAATTCAAGTTAATATGTATTCAATAATTAAAACATCTACATATGATCATGCATGCAGTGAACTTTTCATTGAAATGGACTAGCAGGGTTGTTTCTGAATCCTTTGGAGAGTGTACCTAAATGGGTTATCACAGGTATGTGTCAAAACACAATTTCACTCAAAAATTTTCCACTTAGGTTTTGTTAACTCCATTGTGCAGTGAGCACACGTTTTCTCACATCTCAATGACAGTCAGAGGAGCTGATGTCGATCAATCACGTCTACTACTTATTATCACACCACCCTACTCCTAATTGAGCTAGAGGTCTTTATTAGGTATTGTGGGGCTTAGGTGATAGTGTACAAGAAAATGGAAATGGATAATCAAAATTTATGAGTATGAGAGAATAGGGTCTTCATATATTTACACTAGAGAAATCCTTATTTTTTTTCCTTCTTCTAACTGAGTTTTCCAACCTTGTTCTTAAGCCTCTAATGATTTTTTTTTTTATCTAGATGGCATAAGAACATGATTCTATTTTTCTTTCCTGAAGCAAGTAACTGACTTTTATTTGGGACAAGTCTTTCTCTTTATTCTTTCCACATTTCATCCTATTTCTCATACTCATCACTTAGGTAGGTTCTTTTATTTGGTTTAATAGATGGGTAAATAATTTTTTTGGTGAAAGTGAAAGGTTTGATGAAAGGTTCAGTGGAGTGACTAGCGGTAAAATTTGTAACAAGTAAGAATATTTAGCTATGTCGATCCAAAGATGGCCTAAATTCTCGCCTAGGGTTCGGGTGGTGATCAAGTAAGTAGATGCGTGATTTTCTCTAATCGGAAAAACTACTCCTCTGTGTCATCACACACAAATCACTCATGTCAAGGTTTTTGGTTAGATTCTCACAAGATTTATAGTTTAAGTAACTAACCGTTGGTTCCAGAAACTTACTGCTATGTACAATCGATGATACTCAGTACATGAATGTTCATGAAAAGATGTATAAACTATTGCATCACGATTATCTTAAGTTTCTTAAAACAAATCCTAATTAGGATACTAATGTGAGATTTCTAGACAATTTTCATCATTGAAAAGGAAACAAGACTTTGTCACTAAGTACAATTATTAACATGAAAATAAAAACTATATACAAAATTGGTTACAATTTGCCTAATATTTGCTCTGGGGTTAAAGCACCCCAATGAGAATGATGCTTAGTCCTCGAAGTATCAACAATTAAAGAGAGAAAGTACCGAGAATCGTGGAGCAAAATTAGGGCTAGATTCTTTGGAACGAAAGGTTGGAGAACATAATATATTATTCAGAAAGAACAATAAAATATTCAATAGCACACTAAACATAGCACACGAAATAATGAAAAACAATAGCATACGAAACATGAAAAACAATAACACACCAAACATAAGGTTTAGCTAGATATATGTACAATGGCAAGCTCAAGTTTACCATCCAGCAGGATGTGAAGGTCTGGCGTCCTCTTTAAGGAAATACATTTCCTTAGCATCGCGCCAAAAGATAATAGTCTGCCAAATTTCTGCCCATTCTTCGTCTCCAGATTTCCTCAATTGTTTCTTTATATTTTCATCCTTTGGGTAACAACGAACATGCCTCAGGTACCGAGCGGGACGCTTCCATTGCCGAAACCTCAATGAACGAATGATTCTATTTGCTGGGCACATAGAATCTACCTTGACCCAGTCATGAAAAGTAGCTGCAAATTGTGGGAAATGTGTCTTCATGATTTAGCTAGCAGTGTCCGGTAAAAGTATATACTGATCTTGAAAAGTGCGAGCTCGTTTCAGGTTGGAGATAACACAACCTAAGATGTTAAATAATGTATGACCTTGAGCCAGTGCACTTAATACGACGCAGGCAGCCTCATTGGCAGTAGAAAAATGCCAATCTCCCATAATGTTCAGGAGTACAAATAACATTGTAGTCCCCATGTTCATGGTCATGCTTGCTAATGGAATGGTGATGTCGCGCCATGGCACATGGCCATTTCCTTCTCGTTTAATCTCAAGACCATCACCATAAGAGTCGTGAAATGCTTGCCACTAAAAGGAACGGTAAGAATTATGATAGATGTAATGCCATGATGCAGCAGGTTCGTGGTATGGAAGATCCAAAGTTAGGGCAAGTTGTTGTTCAGAAAAGATGTGAGGTGAGTCACCAACTAGGATTGTGAACCCGTGTAAGTAGAAACCATGCGCATGGTTGAATGCTGGTGTGTCTTCCATATTAGCATAAAAGTATGCAGCCAAACTCGGAGAATAAGTTTGGTCAGGTTGAAGAATTAGGGAAGACCACCCGATGTTTGTAATGTAGTCACGGAAAAGATGGCCATAGGTATTGGAATCCATCATAGACTGAAAGGATTGCTCAGGAATGAGTTTGGGAGATACCATGTTTGATGAAGATGCAATTGATGAAGATGTCATAGTGGATGAAGTAAAGAAATAGGTAACGACAAAGGCAAACTGGATGGATAAATGAGTATGTAAGAAAATAGATCCTCCTGTAAGCACATGTTAAAATTATATTAGTCACAACGCAAATGATGACAATCCTATTAAGCATTTCATACAAAAGAAGACACAAAGGTAAGACAAAATTCATAATACGACGAAAAATGTAATAACATATACAATTATTTACTTAGTAATATTAGAAAATTATGAATTATTATGTTGATCTTGGAGACGATATCGCGGCATTTGATTTAGTTCTTCCATTTGTTGGTCGATTTTGCATCCGAATGTCCCCTCATCGGGCAGAGAGTGTAGTTTGATTTTCTATAAGGAGAGCGTGATTCTGCAAGGACTGAGAATGATTTTCCAAGATTTTCTCTTGTTCAACATCATACTTTGCTTGACGTTCTTGGAAATCCTTAAGAGTTGTAATGATGATATTCTGACAAGCGTATAGTTCCCCCATTCCTTGATGAAGAAATTGAATGCCTTCCATGGGATTAAAAAAATTTAGCATGACATTTTCATCAAAAAAATGTTTAGGGTTTGAGCTTGGGTCGTTCTGTTCATCTGTCAGAGTATCAAGAATCCAAAAACCAATGGAGTAGTCTGTTTGGAGTACACTAATATGTGCTATTTGAAGTGGTGTTTCTGGAGAAATTACTGGATAACCCCAACGCATCATAATTTGCGTGACTAAAGTAGGTAGAGGTAGAGATGCTGACTTTCTTGTTTTCCTGGTGATCACGTTCTCGAGGTGTTGGATTAGACAAAAATCATCTCTTTGATTCTGCAAAATCCAAAGCAGGTGGAGTTGAGTCTTTGTGACATCTGATTGGTGAGATGTACCTATCACATTGTGTCCCAACCAGTGGAGCACAACTCGTTGATTCTATTTCAAAGAGCGTTGAAGAACAATGTGATGTCTATTTCCCACTTCGCTATGAGATATGGTAGCTCTTAGTAAAGTTTTGACAGAATCAAATGATGACTTTGGAAAAAGGAACTCCTGGGTATTCATTGGTATTTGAAGTACGTCCGAGATAATTTCCCTAGTCAATTCCAATCGCCGTCCATAAGCATTGAAGTAGAATTTTCCATTCTCAGGTCCTATAAATTGGTAGAACATCAAAACCAATTCTCGAGAATAACAAGCTGTTGAATGATATAGAAGAGGCGTCCATCCCACGTGAAACATTAAACCACATTTACTTCATTTTTATCCACCACATTAAAACAAAGTGACACCTTGCCTTTTTTTCACTATTAACACCTAATCTAATTAATTACATGCAAGGTGTCAACTTTGCACCAATAATTTGTCATTTTTGTCTTGACATGCTCCATGATTGATGACTAATCTAATCTTGCGATCCCGTATAGTGGGTCCTATGTGCAGTCCAGTGGTGGTCCGGTCTTTGGGCAATTTTACAATTTCCCGCCTATGCGTATAGTTCATAGCCTTGATTGTCTGAGTAGCTCACTTGGCGCATTCGGAGTCCTGGTTCAAGAGGTAGGAGCTTTGGAAGTTTGATGCTTCTGTGCGGATTTGGAAGAATTCATATATATGTCGTTCCTCGTGCTTTATCACAGGTTTAAATAATATTTCCATGTTTACTGCGAATACCTGCAAAAGTATGAAAACATATTTATTTTATGATTATTAAACACATAATTAACCAAATTTATATGTCTCAATGGGGTTTCATAATACACTTTTGGGTGCTTATCACAAACTGAGAAAGAGTTTGTATGGTTTGAAGCAAGCACCGAGACAGTGGTACATGAAGTTTGAGTCCTTTATGGTGAAGTATGGCTACAAGAAGTCTACTTTTGATCACTATGTGTTTGTTCAAAAGTTTCAATATAGGGATTTCATAATGCTCTTGTTGTATGTGGATGAGATGTTGATAGTTGCCTAAAATATCAACAAGATATCCAAGTTGAAGAAAGACTTGAGTAGGTCTTTTGAGATGAATGATTTGGGTCAAGTAAAACAAATACTTGGTATGCGGATCACTCGTGATAGAAAGAGTGGATTGTGGTTTTCTTAAGAAAACTATATTGAGAAGGTGTTGAAGAGATTCAACATGGATCAAGCGAAGCCGGTGAGTTGTACGCTTGGTAGCCAATTCCGCATGACCAAAGCTAAGTGTCCGAAGGGTAAGCATAATAAGAAAGAAATGCAAAAGATTTCTTATGCATCCGTAGTGGGCAGTTTGATGTATGCAATGGTGTGTACAGATCAGATATTGTTTTCATTGTTGGTGTTGTAAGCCAATTTCTATCAAATCTAGGTAAAGAGCATTGGGAAGGTGTTTAGTGGATATTGAGATATCTCAAGAGAACTTCCAATGTGTGTTTGGGTTTTGGTGGAAATAAGACCTTACTTGAAAGCTGCACAGATGCAGACATGGTAGGTGATGTCGACTCGATGAAGTCCACTTCTGGTTATCTGTTTATATTTGTAGGGGGAGCAATTTCTTAGCAATCGAAGTTGTAAAAGTGTGTTGCCATCTCTACTACAGAAGCTGAGTATATTGTAGCCACTAAGTGTTGCAAAGAGATGTTATGAATGAAGAGGTTTTTCAATGAACAAGGGCTAAAGCAGAAACAATTTGTGATTTTTTGAGATAGTCAGATCGAGTGCAATCCATTTGAGCAAGATTATGAGTTTTCATTCTAAATCCAAGCACATACATGCGCGTTATCATTGGATTTGAGAATTTCTCAAAGAGAAATGAATGTACATTGAGAAGATCCATACCTACAAGAATAGGTCAGATCCGATGACCAAAGTTTTGTCAAAGGGCAAGTTTGATGTTTGTTATGCTACCGTTGGATTTGTGACATACTCCATTTGATTTGGGAATGTGTGGAGGTTGCCCCCCTCGTTGCTCGGGAGGGGGAGATTGTTGTGTGTCTGATCAGCTCCTAAATGTACGTTTTATTACTTTTACATTACTACAGTACAACCCTTCTTATGCATATTGAACAGACAACTCATAGCTTTTACTACCTTTTTTAGGTTACAGACCATTTTAGACAACTTATCATAAAAGCTGGATTTTAGCACCAAAATGAGTCTTATTAACGCTTATTATGAAGACTCAAGCTGCTATAAAAAAGTGCTAAAAAAGTCAAAGTTAAGTTAAAGGTCAAGGACTCAAAACTAGGGGATTGAAGGTCATGTCTTTAACTCAGAAGACTGAACATGGATGACCTTGCTACAAAGAAAACTTGCTCAAAACCCTAGCTTGTTCAAGAAGATATAGAAAAAGCAAAAGCAAAAACATAAAGGAAAAGCAAAAAACAACATAGTAAGGTGTATTGATTGTAGAGGGAGAGGCCGGGCAAATCAGTCTTTGGAAAAATGTGTAATATAAAAGCCAAAAAGTAGAAGGAGAGAAGACACCTAACTTAAGCTATGGTAATATAGGAGTAGAGTAGATTTTAATTTCAAGTCCTTTACATTTTCAAGTTTTTATTGCTTTATTTACATTTTGTTCTTCAATTCAACTTTTCAATTCAAGTTCGTTCTTCAAGTTTCAATCTAAGTTTGTTATTCATACAAGTTTCCATTAAAATTTTCATTCTATCTTCAATTTAAGCTTTTATTCATCAATACAAGTTTTTCCATTCAAGTTTTAGTCAAGTTTCAATACAAGTTTTCATTCTTTCAAAAACAAGTCATGAACTTTAAGAGCACTACTTTCTCACCTTCATAAACTCCCATCAATCCATCTTTAAAAATCTATGGTGAACCTCAAACTAAACTCCCACTAATACATACAACTTCAAATGGCACCGCTATCATGGATTGGAAGAAGTGGATTCATGGTTGAGCTCTAAGACATATGGGAAGCAATATTCTACCATCTCCATTTCTTATTTTTAAAATTTTTCGTCATTTTATTTCATTTATTATTAGTACTGATCTATTTTGTTTCAAATCCAGGTACGTAGTTAAACTACTAGAGATGAGCTAGAGCTGTTGACGGAAACTGACAAAACTTTGCCGGAATCGGAGGGGCGACCGCCCGTTGACTAGGTCGTGACCCTCTAGCACCATTCACATGGTTTTTTGACAGTTTGATCTACTTTATCTTGTGGTTTCAACTACAGATCCAAATTTTGTAATAGAGTAGTATAAATCAGTGAACTTTGTTATGATAAATATTAAAAAAAAACCAAATAGTTAATATTAGTTATGTATGTGTTGATGTAACTGGAGCCTCTCCGTTGGTAGCTTAAGAATGGAGTCTTTGAGATGGGAGAAACAACTAATAGAGCAACGGCAGGGAAAATTAAGAAACACGAGAATGCTTATAAGGCTAACTATCATTGTTTCATTCCATTCAGTTTCGACACTTTTGGTTTCTTGGCACAACAGTCTGTTGAGCTCTTATAAGCACCTAAAAGTGTAGTTTAAACCCCTTAATAATATTACATTTAAGCCAATTATGTTTATAATAAATAAGAGTTAGTATTGTTTACGTGTTTTTATGTATTTTAGGTTTTGAAGCTACTGTTTATGTGCTTAAAGACGCCATTTTGTATAGAAAATGAGTCAAGATGATTGTTAAAAGAGTTTTATGTTCAAAGCCCAAAAATCAAGAAGAAAAAGCTTTTTAAAGCCCAGTCAAAACTAGGAAGTCAAAGTCAATTAAAGTAGAAAAAAGACAAAAAGCCAACAGAACTTCAAAATGATGTATTTTTGGACTCAGGCCTCGAAATTGGGCTTACTTTATGTCAAAACGACCAACGCAAAATAAGCTTTCCAATGGATCCGGCTTTGCTCCAATCAAAGCTGCAAAAGTTTATGAAAAAGGCACTGAAGTAATTTTCAGCAGAATTGGCCCTTTTAGCCTAATGGACTTTGGGCTCACATTAGAGGCCCAAAGTCTAGCCTCCAGGCCTATGCACAAAAATGTAACCCTAATCCTCTCCTATATAAAGAAGATTAAGGCTAAACCTAACTAGGCTACTCCCCTATTAGTTTAGTAGTAATTAGGGTTCTCTCTCTCTCTCTCTCCCTAATTAGTTCTCCATTAATACCTTTCAATAAAAACTTTAGTTAAATTGAATTCTTTTATTCATTATGTCTTTATTTTATTGTTTAGTTAGTTTCAATTCGATGACACAAGGCTAAACCTCAATTAGAGGGGGTTAATGAAGTCACGTGAGGATGATACCTAATTAGTATAGTTATTGTTTTGTATAGCATTTCAAGTTTGATTCTTATGATTGTTTAGAGATAAAAATCATAAGAGTTGAACTAGAGATTAAAAACCCTATCAAAGATATTTGTGGGGGTGCTAATCTCTAATGCTAGTGAAGCTATGATCATAGATGACTTGGTATTCACTAGGGATCAAGAAAAGCGATTCGATGACTAAACTAATAGCCAATCAAATCGCATAGTTGATTAATTACTACACCAAAACAGCTTTTTTGTGACGCCAAAATGGCGTCACAAATAATTTTAGTGACACCATTTTGGCATAAATTATTTTTGTGACGCCATTTTGACGTCACAAATATTTGTGATGCCATTTTAGTGTCACTAATTTGTGACGCCAAAACAACGTCACAATTATTTGTGACGTCAAAATAGCATCACAAATTTTGTGACGTCGTTTTGGCATCACAAAATATATTTTAGAAAAAAAAAAAAATAATTGGTTGCTATACATCCACATTCACCGGTGGATGTATAACAACCAATTATTATTATTATTCAAGATACAACTCTTTGAAAAAACAATCCATTTCATAAATTACACAATCACACCGTCAATCCCATTCAAGAATCAAAAATAAAACATTCATTCCATCACTCAAAATTATCAAGTCACTTGTAAACACCAAGTACTTCAATTTTCCAAACGAAAAAGTACATTACATTATGCTTACAACTAGCTAGAAAGAAAGTCTTCTTATTAGAAAGTGTCCAAGTGGCAATATCGACCACCTCCATCTTTCAAAGTCGGCAACAAACAAATGTCACATGCATTACCTGTTTCATTTAACAAAAGAGTTTAGATAGACTTTTACCTTAAAATGTAACGAGAAATATATACAACAATAGGTTCACTTATATCAATTAAAACTAAGTGACATAGTTTCTAGTCTACCAAATTAGTAACATAGCAAGAAACTAACCATGCCACTAGGATATCAAAGAAGCTATAGGCCATTACTATTTGACAACACAACACTAATATACAATAAAACACCTATGGGAGCCTCTTTATCCCTAGAAGCTATATGAACAACAAAGTGACATATATACAACTAAACGGGTACTACCTTTACCTTCCAGTATATAGCCTGGTGTCATATGACATGGAAACTGGCTTACATTATAACAGATTAGAGTGGCATAAGTTCCAACTTCTAACCTTGGTTAAGGTATCAATGTAGAAAATGAAAGGAAGAAATAAAGCAAAACCTTGAGGTTCAACTCAATAAAAGAATGCACTAACAAACCATCGGCACTACTAACAGTAAAACAATCCTAAACCATTTTTTTTTTCCTATTTTTCTATTATCCAAAATATAGAGTTACACAGTTAACCACCACATCAGTTTTCTTCTATCAAATTCAAAGACAACTAACAAAGATTAAATAATGTTGACTTGTAAAGTGTATTCTACTAGAAAATTAGTTGTGGTAGTGGGACCCCAATACTTCAAAGCAGCTAGATCATAATCCCTTGTTGCTTTATCTTCCTTGTCATATCCACCTGAAATATACAACAAAAATAAGTACAACTATATTCAATTTCCATAATATCAAGTACTTAACAATTGAACAAAGAATAGAATAAACCACTTAGCCAAATACATTGCAGAGCAAAAGTAAAGATCCCACCATTATCCAACATGTTCAAGCAAAATAAACGAAGGAGAGAAGTAGCTAGTTAAAAGCATGTCTCCAATTCAAGCCAAAACAACAGTCAAAGAAGCAAAACCAATAATTTAAAGTCACTTTAATTTTTAATTTCACATTCTAAACAACAAGAATGAGCAATGAGCTTATCAACAAGTGAATTATGTCATTTCACTTAATCTTTTTAATTAAAAAAGACAATAAAATAACAGACACCCCCACACACATTTTTTTTTTTATCCAAGAGAAGTGCTTGGTCAGTAGCTAACAACCCCATTTTGTTCTCCAAATTCCCGTAATATGAGTGATCAAATGTGAATGGTGTGGTGACATCGAATGGTACAACGACGCCTGCATTACAACCATAATGAGGGCAGGACATTTTTAAGGCCTTTAAGAGCCTTGGGTCAATGGAAGGGTCGGGTTTCTTAGTTCCCTGATGGTCATAGAGTCGACTGACAAAGTGCTCGCAGTGAGAGAAACCAATTGTGTGGGCGCCTGAAAGAGCCACTAGGTCTCGCAGGCTTAGTCCTTTTAAGGCAAAGAGTTTTAAGAAGCTCATCGATTGTTGAGTTGGCTCTTGGGATGTTTGAGCTCACTCTTGATGCCAGAGAAAATTTTCCGTCCCACCTCCCTGTCTTCACTTGATAATAAGGACCACCTACCTGCGTCATAGATTGGAATTATTATTGGTAATCTTCATCAAGTTAACTCGAAATCAGAGCACCACTCACCTTAACAGGCGAAGGAATGAAGGTTAACCTTAGATTAAGCTCTACCAATCAAAAGGACAGGATTTTGATTTTTAAGTGCCATGACAGTAGATAATGAACTGTAATGAAAAAGTAATCCCCTCCTACTAACTAACAAGCCAATCTGAAGTTGTACTTAGTGAAAAAATAAAAATGCTTTCAAGATTACTCACAAATCGACAAGAATACAACTGTTTGTTAAACCGAGTGGTCAATGAGAGTCATCGGTCACTTGAACAAAAAATCTTTGTGAAGTCTGAAACTTCCCCTTCCCTCCCACATAATTTTCTTAAAAAAAAACCTTAATAGATTGATGCCATCAAACTATATTCAGCACTTAGCCAAATGTAATCTACTTAACTGTAGAATATGAATAATGTTAGTGTGTCTTGAAGCTGTCAAGGAACAATCTGATGAGGCAAACTTGGTGTAGTGTCCTACATATGGTCATTCAATTATTTTTGGGTAGTTGTGTGCCTTTTGCTGTTTTTTTCTGCCCAGAAAATGACAAAACAATCCTACTTGAGAAACCAACTCCACAAACTGCCAGCTCTCATATATGCACGGAAAAGATCTACACGAATGCCACTCTATTTTAAAGTAGTACTAAACTACTAACTTCTCATTGTAACGTAATCATGTAATGTGTATAATATAGTGTGGAATCATAATGTTGTAGACTTCTAGAAAACATATATGGACCTGGGAGGCAACATAAGATAAGTTGGCAGGATTTGGGTTGATTGTTGAAGGCGACAATGAATGTGATGAAAAAGAAATCAGGTATCTAGTCGTTCCACCAGAGAGCAGAGGTTCAACCTACATTTGACGTCAACATACATCACTATTTTACGTCATGCTGACATTATATACGACATCAAAAAGGCAAATGACACAATCTCTACATCAACTCTAAAATTGTATTTTGTTGGAAACTTAGCCTTAAATATTCTATAGGCATATCGATCAGATGAATGAAATTATAGTACAAGATAGCTAATTACCAAGTGAACGAAGTCTCTGGCAGCAATGGCCACAATGTCAGCACAAGAAACAATACCAGGGCACTTGCTCTCCACCAAGGCTTTAGCGTTCTTTATACCATCAAACGCCTCCACTACCAAATGTTTGTTATCCTGTGCATCCTTCTTTGCTAAAACTGCACTCCCTGCCTTCGTCGATATAAGAATAGACACATTGCAACCCTATAAAACAACAAATACAACAAAAAATTCAATTCTCAGTCATTACTACTGTGGTCCTTGCTATAATAGTATAATGCACCAGAATGACACTTGTGCTGAACAGTATACATACACTCATAAATCATAATCACAAAACGGCGCAAAGTGCATGTTAGTGTCAGAGACACATTATGTATCAATGCTACTTGATTTTTGGACTGGACTACGGGTGCACGTTAGCTTCAGACTACACAAAATTCTATATTGCACATTTGAAGTAAATCAACACTTCAACAGTTCAACAAAGCAGTCATGAAAGAAGAGTCGAATTGTAGATTATTACCTCGATGAAGCAGTCATGGAAAAAAAGATGAATCGTTGCTGGTGCCGAAACTGGTGCTTCTTTGAATTGTTGAGATGTCACTGATCCTACCAGTTGTTCAAGGTGAGGACAAGAACTGGAGTAAAAATCGACTTTTAGAGGGTGTCGTGGAAGGGTTGTGGCAAAAGACTTTAAAGTGTGTAGGAAAACAAGAACAAGAACAGAATTTGTGAAGATGGACATGGTTAAGATTTACATTCTAGCTTTGAGAGAGCAATGAAGAATAATGTGAAGTATGTACATATGTAAGTGAAACTATAAATGAATATAGAGCCAAATATTTAAAAATGGGGGACAGACCAGCTGAAAACACACACAAATGGGGAGAATTTGGTAATGGCCTGGCTATTAAAAATCTTTGGGAGTGTAGAGAAAAACATGAGTATATTAACTGATGTGAAGAACAAGAAGAAACGCCTCGCTCACTTGGGAAATGATTACATGCATGACCTCCATCAGTCCATCTCTCCATTAGATTTGATAATGTGAGTGCATAATGTTATGTCAGGAAGTGGAAGCTGATATTGTAAGTCTATGATTCAAAACTCACAGGATTTTGTAGTTGTGATCATTACAAAAAGGGCAACAAAACATAATCATTCAAGAAAATTACACAGGATCTAGAATAATAAACTTCCAAAGAGAAGATTTCATGATCTTTACCTGCTCAGCGTTTGAAGCTGAAGCTAGCAACAACCCATTCCTCTCTTCTAAGCATTCCTGCAAAACTAATATCTCTTCCTCCATATCTCTTGCTCTTGTCTATGCTACCTACAAAATCATTCACCTTCTTAACTGAGCGCGAGAGAGAGATATACCTTAGCAGCAAGGTATTTGGAAGAACCCCAGCCCCACCACCAACATGTTCAGTTTATTTACTGGATTTCAAAAATCGAGCAGCAGCACCAACACCTTTGTTGGTCGTCGATGTTGCTGATATAGCTGCTCTGCTGACACACATACAGACCTATAAAAATTCTATTATACTCAATGGCTCACTTTAAACATTGATAAATTAGAAAAAGAAGTTTTCGACCTATAGAAGTGAAACTGACATACATACAGCCAGTATTCACTTTCAAAAAAACTTTTAAGAAATCAAAGCTGCTAATTGATATAAAAACACACGGGTTTTATTCCTACCTGATGATAGATTGAGAGAGTGGTAACCGCTGCTGCTCCTTGGTCTCGCTTGCTCGCTTCTCTTTCTTCTGGAGAACTAACGAATGCTAATGAATTGAAAACAAGTTGGAACTTGTTTTTCTTTTGATACTGCTGAAATTCAAAACAATAAAATTTAAAACTCAATCAACAAGAAATTTATAAACCCTAGAAAACGAATTCAAGAATTACAAAACCAAAATAGCGAAAAACAAAATTGAACTTCGTCGAAAGTAGTAGTATGGAACTATAGATACCTTAAAAGATCATAACCAACCATGCACAAACGGCGGCACTTGTGTTCTCATCTTCATCGAACCATCCAATCTCAAATGTTAACACCTTTGCAAGCATTTTCTCTCGTATCCATTTGGTCAAGTCTTCTCCCATGATAGCAAAGTTGTAATGTTGGAGGAGATTGGTGATGAGGCACATAACTGCGACAATTAGGAACATGAATCAATAGAATCTGGTATCTGATTTGAGACGTGCAGTATCTTGGATAAAAAACATTGCGATCATTGTTCCCAAGCAGAAGAAATGTGCCGGTTGAACAGCTCCAAAACCAACTGCACCCAGGCACCCAAGAGCTGCATTTTTCCATTCAGGTGCATTCATTTGCAACAAGCGCCACTGCGAAGGTGGAGGATAGGTTAAGGCTTTCAAATTTCCTTCAGATGGAATATCATAGTGATTAGTTTGGATGGAGAATGCTGGACTCATTGCATATGCTGGGCTGAAGGGGTATGCAGGACTCATGGCATAAGCGGGTCTGATTTGCCTACTTGACCTCGCACTGACTGGACTTGGCATGGGCATCATTCTATGCTGACTACTACCCTCTGTCTGAAAATGAGGGGGTTGCTTAAATTCATTCTTACCCGATTGTTGAAGGAACACCATTTTAGAGTAGGCACCACCTTCTCCATTGTTCATACGCATCAGTTCATCATGAGAACCCAATTCTAGTAGTTTTCCTGATTCAAGAACCACAATCATGTCGGCATTTCTGATGGTTGTGAGGCGATGGGCCACAATTATTGTTGTTCTCCCTTGTGCTGCTTGATCCAGAGCGTCCTGTACTATCCTTTCTGACTGTGCGTCCAATTCACTTGTAGCTTCGTCAAGCAGCAGGATTGTCGGGTCTCTTATTAGAGCTCATGCAATTGCCAGTCTTTGTTTTTGGCCTCCAGACAATTGAACTCCAAATTGCCCAACCTGATTGAGCAGACGAGATGGTTCAACAAATTAGTTATAGTAAACAATAAATAAACTTTTAATAGATGATAAAAACTATTATGGACGCTTACTTGAGTATTGTATCCATCAGGTAATTTTGTAATAAAGTTATGTGCATTAGCTGCCTTGGCTGCTTCAATTACAAGATCTATTGAAGCCTCTTCTTCGCCAAACAGTATATTGTCTTTTATGGATGTTGCGAATAGAATAGGCTCTTGATTAACAAGACCAATCTGGGATCTCAGGCTTTTCAGCTGGAAAGATGGTAACTTTGTCTAAGATGAACAAACTGCTTCCTTTAGTTCAATTTCATCGAAATCCAATTCTTTGCAGACAGTTCCGAGTTTACGCCTCATCTTGTTTTTTTTTTTATGTAACAGTACACCTTTTTATTAAACAAAACGAGATTTACGCCCAAGATATCATAAAGGACTTGCATATTTACAACCATTGACGCCTGATGCTACCATACATACGAAAATGGCATAAGGAAATACAAGTCTCGAACAGGCCAGTTGAAAAGTGTACATTTGATTGCCGTAACAATCGAGAGTTCTTTACTTGAGCCGCCGCATGTGAGGCTAGCGCGTCTGCAGCCCCATTTGCTTCACAATAAACCCAGCTGAAGTGCACTTCTTGCCTCTTGCCGTCACTATATTTTCTAAACATTTCTAAAAATAAACAAATTAATTATTTAATTTATTGTGACGGCAAAACCCATATAGTGACGCTATTATGGCGTCACAAATTTTCTAACGTCTATTGGCGTCACAAATCAGAAAAAGCCCCTGTCACAAAAAAACTGTTATGGTGTAGTGAATAACCTTCTCTATATCCTTCTCTCATCAATTTAAATTCACTGTTTTAGCATCATAATTAATTTAATGTTTTCCTAACATATTACTCTCATCATTAGTTAATAATAGTTTATTCTAGATTCGTTTACAAGTACGTGCAAACAAGAGTAGATCGAAAACGATTACTCTCCTCTTTACACATGATATTGAGAGTATAATATATTGATTGATTAGAATGACTTTAGCATGTTTAAAACGTTGTTTTCACATCTAATTTAATTCTCTTATCAAATGGCGCCGCTAGCCATCTTGTTTCCTCTAGCATGATTAAACCTTGAAAAAAACTGTTTTCACTATTCTTTAAATCGAAACACTGTTTTTATTGTTCACGTTTTTCCAAAAAAAATTTTCTACTATTTTAGTGCATACAAGTTGAGAATCCAACTCCTTGCATCTCCGTGACCTGACCCTAAAAAGTTCAACCTCATGTTTTTACTTGAGAGCACGCTCGCACCCTCATTTTGCCTGTCTAGAGCGCCCCCCGCACCATCATTAGCCTATTCATAAGCGCGCCCGTGCCCTAGTTTAAGTAGATTAAATTAATTTTTTTATAGTTAGTACAATATTACCTCACAAGTATAGTACAATACTCGTATGCCCAACTACTCCAGTAATTACATAAATTTTCTTTAATACTTTACGGTGTCTAGAAAACTTAAAGAATTGGGGTTATCTAATTAATGAACGTGCACGCACGGACAACCTACCACAATTCATAAGTGGCCTGGCTGTTGGTTTGAAAATATTAGTAGTTAAATTAGTAAGCATACCCACTTCCAAAGCCAGTTTCATAGGCCTGACATCCAGGCCCAACACGATGCCCATAGTAATAAGCCTGAACCTTATTCTTAAACTTTAGCACTAATTAGGTTAAACTTTTTACAGGACTTCACAATCCACCTCATGTACCCGGACCAGCATTCATATAATTGTTCAAGTAACTATAGACGTACTTTAAGGCTGCTGAAGGCGATATTTATACGCGTAGCAAGGACGCTCCAGGTAACACCTCTTTACATCCTCGAATCTTCTGTAAGAGGATTCTATTTCTAGTAATAATCAAGCTATTTTTTGCATGCTCATTAGGAACTGCTTATTAAACTTAAAACTTGCATGAGATTAAGATCTGGTACGCATAAACCTGCCATATTAGTTTCTCGTAAACGCATAAATAATCGTCTATCTAGAAATACACATATCACCGCACACACAAAACCTACACCCACCAACACTACATCTATAGCAATGGGTGAAGAAATAACAGAGAGACCCTTCTCTGATTTTTATAAGGCTTTAAACAATGGACCTGAGTCCTGCATTATTCTTGTAGATACAACGGGAGATTTTAGAATCCTCCCTAATATATTTAATCTGCTACTAGTTTTCCAAGGTTTAGACCATGAGAAGCCTTATCAACACTTATGTAGGATACAACAAATTCTTACTACATTTCATCATCGTAACGTAAGACCTGAACAAATAAAGCTTAGGGTGTTTCCTTTCACCCTAGCTGACAAAGTGGTTGCTTGGCTAACAACACAAAAGCCGAACTATGTTGACACATGGGAAAAACTAGTTGAATTATTTATGGAACAATTCTACCTACCACAGAAGACTGACGAAATGCTTCAAAATATTCACTTCTTTCGCCAAAAGCCTTTATGAGGCTTGGAATCATTTCACTGATCTTCTAGTAGAATGTCCCCATCATAATTTTGGTAAAGACACACTAGTTCGTGCCTTCTTCAAAGGCCTATCCCAACACCATAAGAAGACATTAGACATCATGAACGAGGTAATTTCTTAAGTAAATGAGGCATAGATGCATATAACTTCTTAGATAATCAATCCAAGAAAAGCAACAACTAGGGAGGTAGCGATTACTCCCGCTCCACCCCTTCTTCGTCTACAGCTACGGCAGCCAGTATGTTTGAGGTAAAACCAGATCCTAAACTTAGAACTTTAATTGAAACCCTAACTCGAAAGGTCAATGCCCTCTTCGTGTATAAACAAGAAGAAAAACCCACTCCAGTCATGAACGTCAACTCTTCTCGTTGTAATGTCTGTTTTAATCCCAACCATATCAATTCCTTTTGTCCTTTACTTTACGATTCACCTCCAGCATAACCCGTAGATAACTAGTGTATGCATATGCCATACGACACTGTTTCAAAACCCAGCCCATCCGAACCAATTTAAATTCCAGCCCAGCACGCCAACAGAAGCCCAGCCCATACAACAGCTTTTGTTGACTTTTGTTGCTTCTTGATCCACTACTCTTGTTGCTTCTTAATAACCTGTCCACTCCCCCACCATCCTTTGGAATTGCCAAGTCATATTTTAGATCTAAAGGTAAATAGGTGGGTGTGGGGGCCCACACCATTATATTTTATTAGATAGATTACATTATCACCAACCCTAACACACAATGGAGGCAAAACACTAATTATAATCAACAACAACAACCTACATGTCATACCCCGAATTTCGACAAAATCGGAATAACAATATTAGTTCTTGACTCTTCGATTTTCGAGGTGTGATGCACTCCCAACTTTCAAAAACCCATCATCATTTAACTATCCCAATAATTTGAAACCAATAAATTTTTTAAAATAAACCAAAGTCCTCTTCATTACAAAAATTCACAAATAAGTTTAAGTTACAAACTTCCTTTTAAACATTGTTTCAATTATAATTACAACCAAAAATACAAAAACATTGTCTCAATTGAAAATCTATTGCACCTCAAGGGAAAACAAAACATATTCTATAATGAGACGCTAGCGCAAACCACAAGCAGCAATCAACCTTCTTCAACACTAATCCTATCAAGACTTATCGACTATGTTCATTTTATGAACACACCGGATAAGCAAACATGTAAATCGGGTCAGCATTATAAACAATGCTGGTATGAGTAGCCTTAAAATACAAATCATACTTATACATATATATACACAATCAATAAGGCAGTTAGTTCATCCACCAAAGCGCCTTAACTTCTAACGAATAATACAATATTCTTAAGTACAATAATTAAGGCATGTAGTTCCTCCACTGAGGCGTCTTAGCTTCCAATTCAATAATATGTTAAAATTTGTGAAATAATTAATTTTGGACATTAATAAAAATAGAGGTGTTACAATTATACACATCTCAAAAGAATTTCGTCCCGAGATTCGGAAGTAAGGTAAGTTATATATGAACAAATAATGCTAGTTATTAAATTAGAACGTACTCAAGAATGTACAGAGATTAAACTTAAGCAAGATAACGTTGATATTAATTAATTTTAAACAATTCTAAAATATATGCCCTCATGCCATAATAAAATCTATTATATGTAGTTTAATTGTCTACATTAAAACAAATTATTACTTTCACTTAAACACAAGATAAATATATCATTTCTCTTTAGCATGCAGTTTCTTGACACGTAGTAAACTTTATGAAAAATAATATTCTATGTAAACTAATAAATAATGTGAGGTAAGTTCATTCCTGCATAAAATATTAGGGAGTTTTTCATTATCATGCACAAAAGAAAATTATACTTAAAACAAAAGGTCACTGATGTTATTGAAACTACAATAAAAAAAAAATTCGAACATATTAATTAAGCGTACTCCCGTATCATATAAGTTAAATCAAAAGAGAAACATCTAATTAAAAATACAAACAATAATATGAATCAATAACGTTCACTACTCTAAACACCAATGTATCGTCATCAATAATGCATAAGTATTCTGCAACATGACATTTTTTTTTCTTTTGTGTTCATAATATCAACAAAACGTATTAACATACTCTTATCCAACTTTACATCAATTTCTTCTCATGAATATATCAAAATTTATTTTATTTTTCTAGTAAGCTATTTTTTTCTCACTAAACAAACAAATCAATTTATATTATTATCATGGATGACAATCTAAGCAACGGACATACTACATATTTCATAAGAAAATTTAAACAACAAAACACATATGATTTATAGTTTCATCCATGACAACTAATTATGATAAACCATGAGGCTAAACGTGGTGAAAGAAAATATTGGCACACAAACCCTAAAATTAATTAGTTGGCAAAAGTTATAAAGAATAGATGAATTACACTATTTATTATGCATTTGAAATCTATTGAAATATCATAGAATAGTAACAACCTCAAACAATAAAATTTTATATTTGCTTTAGTCACGCTCTCAGAAACCCTTTTATTTCATTATTTTATTCTATGTACAAAGGTTATTTCTTTGCATTGTCAAACAAAATATTAAGGAACCCTAACTCTAGTTTATGCAACTATGATTCATCAACATGAAAGGAAGATAAACAATCAAACATATAACACTCTCAATTAATCAAGCAAAAATGAATCATTTAAAGTTATAGAAATCAGAAATATTAAATTTAAAACAACCATAGAATCCTAATTCATGCAAGCAACTGGATCAAATATAACACGTATTCTAAAAGTAATTATTTATATCCATCTATCAAAATTATATAGACTGAAACAAAACAGTTAAGAAGAAATGCTCAACGTTCATTGTTATTATTATTCTTACTAAATCTTAATTTTAAACAGAGAATAGGTTCAAAAATCAATGTTCATATACAATGACAATTAAAATAAGGCTTGCTATTGTATAACACGAATTTTAAAAGTTTTAGGATAATATAAATTCACTTCTAATATATCACCAACAACAAGTTATACTTATATGAACCTCAATATAATATTTATGAATAATAAATCTAGACATATATTTAAGAATATTTGAATATGCAAAAATCAATGTGAAACTAATTTAACAATATTAATCAATCATATCATAATTTATAGGCACAAAACACACTTATAAAATGAAATAAAAAATATTCGTTTGTTGTTGAAGTAAGATCATCATTATATTAAGACATCATCTATATAAATCCCAATATGGTTTAAGACTAACAATTATCACAATTATTTTAATTAATCATTAATAACGTGACAATAGGAAAATAATTTTACACATGTCCCATTGGTGAAACAATATTAACACATCATATACACACGGTAATGGTTTATCTACATACAATAATATAAGAAAGGGTGTATACGCAAGTATACACATCTAAAAAGGAATACACATATATAATTTTTTTATATTTTTTATATTTCTAACTAATCACATCTAACAAATTAATCTATTCTATTACATAATAATATTCATTTATTAAAAGTGTTTGAGTAAGGCGAGATAGTTCTTCCAACATAGAGACAATTACTTTATCACTTAGTACGTTATAAAGTCATCAATTAATGCAGCTAATTCAATATATATTAAAATATCTATTTTTTACTGAATCATAATATACACTCAAATACAAAGTTCACAAATACGTTGTCATACTTAATCCATAATCTATGTGAAAATGAACACCAACAATAAAACAACATTATAGCAGCACACATCATTTTGATCAAATCCATTAATAATTATTATATCATTATAACTTATGAAACTACTAGTTCTATAATAAAGAAAAATCAGAATGCATTTCATACATACTCCACAAGAGTAACAAATATATTTGTACACATTACAGATGCAAACAACTCAAAACAAACCAAGAAAAATATAGGCTCGATTCATTTTTCATTTTCCCTTTTTCTTTCCTTTGTAAAAATAAAACGACTAGCGCAAATAGTTTTGAAAATAAAATTTTCTAAACTCTACCCATAAACCACGATCCGAGGATCACTTAAACTCGCCTAAGTCTAAGCTAACAAAGTGCTTTGATACCAACCTATCACACACCGAATTTTAACAAAATCGAAATAACAATATTTATTCATGACTCTTCGATTTTCGAGGTGTGATGCACTCCTAACTTGCAAAAACCCATCATCATTTAACTATCCCAATAATTTGAAACCAGTAATTTTTTTAAAATAAACCAAAGTCCTCTTCATTACAAAAATTCACAAATAAGTTTAAGTTACAAACTTCCCCTTAAACATTACTTCAATTATAATTACAACCGAAAAAACAAAAACATTGTCTCAACTGAAAATCTATTGCACCTCAAGGGAAAACAAAACATATTCTATAATGAGACGCTAACGCAAACCGCAAGCAACAATCAACCTTCTTCAATACTAATCATATCAGGACTTATCGACTATGTTCATTTTATAAACACACCCGATAAGCAAACATGCAAATCGGGTCAACATTATAAATAATGTTGGTATGAGTAGCCCTAAAATGCAAATCATACTTATACATATATATACACAATCAATAAGGCAGTTAGCTTTTCCATTGAGGCACCTTAGCTTCCAATTCAATAATATATTAAAATTTGTGAAATAAATAATTTTGGACATTAATAAAAATAGAGGTGCTACAATTATACACATCTCAAAAGAATCTCAGCCCGAGATTCGGAAGTAAAGTAAGCTATATACGAACAAATAATGCTAGTTATTAAATTAGAACGTACTCAAGAATGTACAGAGATTAAACTTAAGCAAGATAACGTTGGTATTAATTATTTTTAAACAATTCCAAAATATATGTCGTCATGCCATAAGAAAATCTATTATATGTAGTTAATTGTCTACATTAAAACAAATTATTACTTTCACTTAAACACAAGATAAATATATCACTTCTATTTAGCATGCAGTTTCTTGACACGTAGCAAACTTTATGAAAAATAATATTCTATGTAAACTAATCAATAATGTGAGGTAAGTTTATCACTGCATAAAATATTTTGGAATTTTTCATTATTATGCACAAAAGGTCACTCATGTCATTGAAACTACAATAAAAAAAATTTAAACATATTAATTAAGCGTACTCCCGTATTATATGAGTCAAATCGAATGGGAAACATCTAATTAAAAATACAAGCAATAATATGAATCAATAACGTTCACTACTCTAAACATCAATGTATCGTCATCAATAATGCATAAATATTCTACAACATGACATTTTTTTTTTTTCCCTTTGTGTTCATACTATCAAAAAACACATTAAAATACTTGTAGTGGCCCATTATGTAACATTAAACTTAGGCAAAGACAAAGGGGTAAGGCAGTGTAACAAGGAAGGCTGGGGAGTATGGGATCATGTCCGCGAAACCCTAGAGAGTGGACGTGGCACAAGTACTACTATAAGATGGGCCGTCGGATGAAGGGAATGGGGACGGTCTAGATTAGGGTGACTCAATAGAGGAGCGACGACCGAGTCAGCGGGACAAGGAAGGAGAGCAGCTTAATATGCTACCCTGGGGAACAGGGGAATCGAGCTGCGGAACCCTAAGGGGCGGACGTGGCCGAGGTACGACAAACAGGAGAGCCATCAGATGAGGAGATAGATGGACGGTCCAGAGAGGAAGGGGAGGGGTATAAAAAGAAGAGGATGAAGAGAGAAAAAGAGAGGCCGCATTAGAGAGAAAAAGAATGAGAAAGAGAACTAGAGCAGTGTGAGATTTTAGGTTCATACATTTGGCGCCATCTATGGGGAAACGACGAACAAAAGCAAAGTAGAAATGACACCTAAGAAACGGGTAGGCAGACCGAAGAGAGTGGCGGTGCAGGAACCGACACCAGAGGCTATGATTGATGAAGAAAGAGACATGAGAGAGAAGCCGGAAATAGAAGAGACGTGACTCATAAGAGAAGAGATCGGGAGGTTAAGAGAGGAGAATGACTGGTTTAGAAGAGAGAGAGAAAGAGAAGAGGAAGGCGCAGGCAGAGAGGCAAGTGATAGCTCTGAAAAGGAGGAGGATGAGCCGAACCTCGTTGAAAACCCGGTGACTGGCTTGACAATCGAGCAGGTGCAAGAGATGATAGACAAGGATAGGGAAGCGAACCAACATAAAGCGAAGAGTCAGGGACGAGCAACTAGTTAGGTGGTGTTAGCGGAAGTCATCTGGGCGTCAGAGGTCCCAAAGCGTTTTAATCAGCCTAGATTCTAGAGGTATGACGGTAAAAGGGACCCCGCATATCACATCTATCATATCCGGCAGCAGATGCCACTATGGCAAGAGTCACGGTATAATGGGCTGAGATGCATGATGGTCTCGGCCAGTTTAAAAGGAGGGGCGTCGGAATGGTATTATCGGTTACCAGCAGGGAGCATAAGGAATTTCCAAGAGTTGGAACAAGCATTTGTAGATCATTTCATACACCAGAAGAAGTGTGCAGTGGACATCGCGACCTTGTTCAATGTGAGACAAAGGTCAACAGAGTCAGTGAGGGAATATCTATGTCGGTTTAAGGCTGAGACGTTGAAGGTTGAGAATCTAGACGAGAGAACCGCAGTGATCGCGTTTGAGCGAGGGTTGCGGCCAGGAATGAGAGTGCATCAGTCAGTCGCGAAGAACGAGATGCAACCTTGCATGAGCTATATCCGCAGGTAGAGAAATACATCAGGTATGAGGACACTTTACAAAAGGAGTCTAAGAGGTCAGGGAAAGCTGTTTTATCGTTGGAGAAAGACAGGGAACACCGAAAGGAAGGGACGTCTGAAAGGGAAAGTGGTGGGTATCGCGGCCACCCCTCGAGGGCGGAAAGAGTCCAGGAAGTGGTTTGAAAGGAGAATAGAGAAAGGAAGCCATACATGGAGATATAGAGGTGACACCACTGAATAGATAGCTGAGAGAAATACTACCGTTGATTAAAAACCTGCAGGGGTACGAAGGGCCGCGGAACACACCAATAGAGCTACCAGATAAACCTTTCTGCGCATACCACCAGATGTAAAACCATGAGACTGATGACTGTTACGTGCTAAAGTGGATGGTTCAGAGATTGGTGGAAAAGGGTAAGATGAGAGAGTTTGTGAGGGGTGCGCAGAATGAGGAACATTTGCTGTGAAAGGATCAGATATTGGGAACTATTCATGTGATTTTCAGTGGGGAGGTGCTAAGTCATAATGCCCATAGAGATCGGGTGAGGAGGACCACGAGCATCGAACAGATCCATGAGGGGACTGATATGCCAAGACCAAGGGAGGGTCAACAGAGGATAGGGACAGGATCGTCTTCAGCAAGGCAGATTTGCGGGCAGTAGACTCTCCTAATGAGGATGCGTTGGTCATCACAGTGGCGATGGGCAATTACCTGGTAAAGAGAGTGTCAATCGATTGTGGCAGCGCTGTGGATTTGTTGTTCAAAGGAGCTTTGGAAGAAATGGGAATGGATCCTAAGCAGTTGAGGCCTCCGCGAAGTAATTTATACGGATTCAATGGAAGTATGATAGAGCCTATGGGAGAACTCTTGTTGCTGGTAACCACGGGTCCGGTGACAATATTCGCACGGTTCATGATGGTAGATTCTGCGTCACAGTACAACGCGATCTTAGGGAGGCGGTGGATCCATGAGATGAAGGCTGTCCCATCCACGTACTATCAAGTGATACAGTTCCCTACTTCGACGGGCACATATGAAGTCCGCGGAGATCAAGTGACGGCCAATAATAGTCATAGGGGTACAGTGAAGTGATTGGTCCACGGGACAGAAGAAGAAAGTTTCCACCCTAGGAAGAGGTAAGCATAGCAATTACAGTGTGTCCCCCCACAGAGAGAAAGTTAGAACCAGCAAAGGGACCGAAGACGCTAGATGAAATTGAAGTGGTGAATATTGGAGACGGGGAGGAAGAAAGGTTCACATCGATAGGATCCAGTCTAGGGGTGGCAGTTTTGTACACGACCCGCTAACCTGACACGAATCTGACACGAAATTAACGGGTTTGGGTTGGGAAAAAAGGCTTTTGGGTCATTTAAGGGTTGACCCGCCAAACCCGTCAAATAAATGGGTTGGGTTAGGGTCATACATGTTAACCCGGGTAACCTGTTAGTATACCCGATTAGTTCCCGGGTCTAATGGGTCGGGTCATCAACCCATGACCTGTATGACCTATTTTAAGTCCTTAAACATATATGTTTCCGAATTTTATTAAATCTCATAATCTCAATTACCTAAAAGAAAATACTAAACAGAAAAGGATCAACTAGATTTAGAAGGATTAGCCGGCAATCCAGCATATAAAAGATTCATTCAATAAAATATATGATCACGTACATTAACATTGAACCCGTACCTTAGTCTCAATTATATAAAGAGAACAATGAAGCCGTCAAAGTCACAATAATATTTGCATTTATTTAATAATAAGTTTGCCCACGAGGTAGCAAAGTGGACAAATTGGACATGCATGGTTGTTGTTTCTAGTTTGGTTATGTTTTTTGTTTGGCTAACAGGTTGTTTGACTTATTTGGTTCAGGCGTTCATCAGATGTATGTGCTTCAACAACTCTGCGCACTTTTGCATGTTCTTTTATTATTTAGATTAATAAATATTCTTTATCCAAAAAAAAATAGAACTTACAGGTTATCTGTTAACCCGATCCGAAATTGACCCGTTGGGTAACCCGTTACATATGCGGGTTGGGTTTGGGTTTGACAAACTTGACACGATTAGTAATTGGGTCGGGTTTGGGTTTGCTCTCCTAACACGTGACTCGAGTATGACACGACACGAACCCGACCCAACACAACCTATTGCCACCCCCAATCCAGTCTGCCGGAGGACTGGAAGAGTACATTGATACAATTCTTGTCAGAAAATAAAGATGTGTTTGCATGGACCATTGAGGATGTAACGGGATTAGACCCAGGATTCGCATGTCATAGGTTACACATGAAGGAAGATGCCAAGCCAGTAAGGCAGAAGATGCGAAGCGTTAGACCAAAGTACGCGGAGGGGATTCGCAAAGAGGTGGCGCGGTTGAAGGGAGCTGGAATAATACGAGAAACAGAATTCACCGAGTGGCTATCCAATGTGGTCGCTGTACCGAAAAAGAACGGCAAAGTACATATGTGCATAGATTTCACGGATGTGAATACAGAGTGTCTGAAGGACAGTTATCCCATGCCGTGAGTAGATGAGTTAGCGGATAGGACAGCAGGGTACAAAATATTCTCTTTCATGGACGCGTCTATGGGGTATAATCAAGTCGCAATGTATGGGCTGGATAAGGAGAAAACAACATTTGTGGTAGAAGGCGGTACGTACTGCTATACAAGAATGCCATTTGGGCTGAAGAATGCTGGAGCCACTTTCCAAAGATTGGGAGAGAAAATGTCTGAAAGCAAGATTCGGAAGGGGATTGAGATATACATAGATGACATGGTGGAAAAAAAGCATGTCCGAGGAGGAGCATTTAGAGGGTTTACGAGAGACATTCGGGATACTGTGGAAGTACAATTTGAAGTTGAACTGAGAGAAATGCACCTTCGGAGTGACCACGAGAAAGTTCTTGGGCTACATCGTGACTCATCGGGGAATTGAGGCCAATCCGGAGCAGATAAGAGCCTTGATAGAGATGCTTTCACCACATAATGTTAATGAGGTACAACGGCTAGCTGGAAGGGTGGCGGCATTGAACAGGTTCATTTCCAAGTCATCTGATAAATGCAAGCCGCTGTATCGATTATTGAGAAGTACCCCGGATTTCTCGTGGACTGCGGAATGCGAGGAGGCATTTTAAGAGTTGAAGGGGGTATTTGGGCAAGGCGCCTTTATTGTCTCTGCCCGAGGAGGGGGAGAAGTTGTACTTGTATTTGGGGGCCACCGAGTATGCAGTAAGTTCAGTACTGGTCCATATAGTAGAAAGGGTGGAGAAACCAGTGTATTTCCAAAGCAAAACACTACTGGACGCAGAGACGTGGTATAGTAGAATCGAGAGGTATGCCCTGGTATTAATCTTCTCGGCTCTCAAGCTGAAACCCTACTTTGAGTCGCACTCCGTGGTGGTGGTGACAAACCTACCTCTCAAACAGGCATTAAGGACAGAAAAGTCAGGAAGAATGTTAAAATGGGCAGTGATGCTTAGCGCGTATGAGATACAATATTAGGTAAGGACCGTGGAGAAGGCACAGACGGTGGCGGAGTTTTTGGTTGAGTTCCCCGCCAAGGATCCCACTTGGGGAGAAGAGATGGTTATGGAACTGGAGAGGGAGGGGGAGCCCGACTTACTGGACCCTTGAGATAAGAGGAATGGATGGAGGGTATTCGTAGATGGGTCTGCCACTAACGCATGTAGCGGCATAGGGTTGTGTTGGTTACACCTGATAACAATAGAATAGAACAGACCATGAAGTTAGGTTTCGCGGCATCCAGTAATAAAGCAGAATATGAGGCAGTGATAGCAGGACTGAGAATGGTCGAGGATCTGGGGGTAAAGGAACTGACTGTGTATTCAGACTCGAATCTCTTGTGTCAAGCTAATGGAGGGTTAGCTGCTCGATGCCCGCGAATGGCTAAATATTTGAAGGCGGTGCGCGAGAGATCCAGCAAATTTGTGAAGCTCCAATTTGTACATCTGGGTCGCGGTGAGAATAGACACACAGACGTACTGGCGTATGTTGCGGCAGTCATGCCCGGGTCAGAGGAAAGGACGATACAGGTAGGGAGATTGGACAAGCCAAGCACGGAAGAGGTGATAGAGGTGTGTCAGGTCACTGAAGAAGAAGGGGGATGGATGGAGCCCATTAGATATTTCTTGGAGGGAAAGGAGGTGTCAGACAAGAAATAAAAGAGAAGATTGGAACAGACGTCCCAGAGATATGTGCTGGTGGAAGGGGAGTTATACCGAAAGAACTTCAGTGGGCCCTTGTTAAAATGTATAGGGCCGCAGTTGGCATCTGAGGTGCTGGCAAAATTGCATGAAGGGGATTGTGGGAGCCATTTTGTAGGAAGGACTACCGCGCACCGACTTTTGACACAAAGCTACTTTTGGCCCCATATGAAGAAGGACGCGGTGGACTGCGCTAAGAAATGTGACAAGTGTCAAAGATTCTCACAGCTAATATTCGCACCCGCAGAACCCCTGCATAATGTCTCGAGTCCGTGGCCTTTTGCAATGTGGGCTATGGATATTGTGGGACCATTGTCCATGGCCAGCGACAAAAGGAGATATATGCTGGAAGCCACGGACTATTTCACTAAATGGATAGAAGTTGTACCTTTGCAGCAAGTCAAGGAAACACAAGTGATTAAGTTTCTATGGGAGAACATCATATGTCGGTTTGGGTTGTCGTATGCCATCATTGCAGACAATGGGACACAGTTCACGGGAGCTAAGGTGACGACGTTTCTACAGGCATACAAAGTGAAACAAGGATTCTCTGCCCCCTACAACCCCGAGGGCAACGGCCAGGCTGAATCTTATAACAAAACAATAATGAACAATCTGAAAAGGAAATTAGAAGATAAGAAGGGTGCGTGGGCCGACGAGTTGAACCATGTGCTCTGGGCTTAAACCACACCGAGGACAAGCACCAAGGAGACCCCCTTCGCCTTAGAATACGACGTCAAGGCCATAATTCCTTCAGAAATAGTGGCGGCTACTATGAGAACCAAGGCTGTGGAGGAGTGGTCGAATTGGCGCATATTGGTAGGTGACTTGAATCTGGCAGAAGAGAAAAGAGACTCAGCTCGCATTCGACTGGAGGAGTATCATAGAAGACTGCAGAGGCAATACAACAAAAGGGTCCGACCACGGCGTTTCAAGATAGGAGAATTGGTGCTACGCCGAGTAATTCTGAGTAAAAAAGAAGAGAGGGATGGGAAGTTGGGTCCTAATTGGGAAGGGCCGTACACCGTGGTGGAAGTGGGAGGTTCTGGTACCTATAAGTTGCAGACCATGAATGGTAAACTAATAGAAAAGCCTTGGAATATAAGAATGTTGAAAAAATTTTACAACTGAATGTAATGAAGTCCCATGTAATGTAAAGAAGTCCAGAACAGAGGACTAGAGCTGTATATAAATGTATAAAACCATAACACTTTTGTGAATGGAAATGTGTTTAAAGAAGAATATAAATCATGGATCAGAGAGGCGAGTGACACGTGGGGCAATGAGAGTGGCCTCGGTAGACTTTAACGCCTATTGGAAAGAGACATCGGAGGGGATAAGCCCTTCACTGATGTTAGAGATGGAGTGGGCCTGGAGGGACATTGGTGGGGCAATGAGAGTGGCCCCAATAGGCTTGAGAGCTTGATCGAGTCCGTGGAGTGGGATGAACCTTCCGCGGATCAGAGATGCAAGAGATATGTGGGGAAAAGAGACTGGCCCTAACAGGTTTGAGAGCCTGATCGAGCCCGTGGAGTGGGATGAGCCCTCCACGGATCCGAGATGCAAGAGGTACATGGGGAAAGGAGAGTGGCCCCAACAGGATCGAGAGCCTCATCGAGCCCGCAGAGTGGGATGAGCCCTCCACGGATCCGAAGTGCAAGAGATACATGGGGCAAGGAGAGTGGCCCCAACAGGCTCGAGAGCCTAGTCGAGCCTGCGGAGTGGGATGAGCCCTCCGCGGATCCCAGATGCAAGAGATACATGGGGCAAGGAGAGTGGCCCCAACAGGTTTGAGAGTCTAATCGAGCTAGGCACAGAAACAGGGGGCAAGGTAGGGGAGGGAAAGAAGTAGAGATTTGCATAAGGAGAGAGGTGTCGTACAAGCAGATAGTTAGAATCAAAAGATAAAGAGGCAACAACATAGTATACTAAATCAAATATCATACTAAAGGAAGTAATGGAGGTAGGAAAAGTATGGCGAACAACAGGCATATAAAATATAGTCACACAGCAAAATACTTGAACAGGGTGCGAACTAGGTCGCAAGTTAATGACAAGTTTTTGATACAAAGAAAGGACTAGGGCATTCCCTAGGTGAATGAATCAGCTATCATTTTGTTAGCAGTGTCTTCAATGGCGGCAGCGGGGGACTCTTGAATGACTGCAGCGGGAAGGGGGTCTTCGCCCATCACAAGGTTCTCTGGGATGCCAGAAGGGTCTGCGGCTTTTGTGGGTTCGCTGGCGACCTCAGTAGGTTTAGTCACCGGAACGGCAGGTCTCTCTGGGAGAAGACGGCCTTCCTGGGTGAGCCAGGCGAGTTCCTCCTGGACCTTCTGGGCCACCCTCTTTTCCACCAGGGTCTTGAAATGGTCACGAAGAGCCGTCATGTCCGATTGGTGATGCTGCATCATCTTGGCGGTGTCATCCTTGTGGGCCTGACTAAGGGCGTCCACGACCTTCTCATGTTGTTGGGTGAGGGCGTTCAAGTTGAGTTGGTGGTGTTAGAGAAGCTCTTCTCTTTGACAGTGCAGGCGATCATTGACGGAGTCCATGTACAGTTGATGGGAGGATTCTTCCGACTTAAGTTCATCCTGACCCTGGACTTTGGTCAAATTGGCAGTTACCAGATTTGACTGAAGTCCGGCATAGGCCGTTAAGCTCCTGTTCCAGGGCGGTCACCTTATTTTTGGCCCGGAGAAGGCCGCGGATCATGAAGGAGATGTCCAGGCTCACCTGAGTCAAAAAGGGAGAGGGTTCAAAAAAAAAAAAAAAAAGAGAGAGAGAGAGAGAGAGAGAGAGAGAGAGAAAGTTATACCCTTTCCCAGTTTGTGTACAGCAAAGTGCGATGTTGGTCAAATATACCCCCGTCCGCATAGGCAATGTCCTTAGGCAGATGAGCATTGTAGAACAAGGAGGAGGCCATGACGACATTGTCCAAAGCGGAGTCCGCCGTATTCACTTTCCGGTTGTGCACATTGAATATGGGACAGAAGTCCTCAACAGGTGCAAGAGTGGATGCCTGGGCGAGAGGCTGAGCGGGCTCCTTGCCAAGCCGGTGAGTGCAGGGAGAGGAGGTAGCTGGATGAGAGGGTACAGAAGTAGGGGCTGGACGTTCAGGCACGGAGGCCTGGTGAGTTGTAGAAACAGGCTCATCAGAGGTGGACGTCCGCGGCCTCTTGGCTGGTGGTTGATCAGCAGGCGCATGCATGTCAGCGGGGGGTACTTCCATCACATCATCATCAGAGTCGCTATCGAACAATTTCTGCTTGTGGAAGTCCATGTCTTCTAGAGGTGAGGGGAGTGAGGTGAACTGATCGTCCCAATGGGAGATAGAGCGGTAGGAAGGGACGTCGTTGGGAGTGGAGGAAGAGTGGAGATCTTGAGGGTCTCGAGAGGCAGAAGAGTGTGAGGAAGTTCGAGGAGGGGGACGGTGAGAACTATGGGTGCGAGACCTCTTCTTTGAAGGAGGAGACACACGGGGCTTTCGCTCCTTGGGAGGGGGAGGACGAAAAAAAGGACCTGTTAATCCGCGGAAGGTGTTGAGAGCGGGAATTGGCACTAAGGGAGTAGCGGTGATGGGATGAATGCCTAAGAAGTCGGCCTGGGCAGAACCAAGGTCGCGAAGCTGGGCAAAGATAGGACAGGAGATGTTATCGTAAATCCTGGATTTGGAATCTGGCCGCCAACCTGTAAATAAGAACAATTATGAGTTAATAGGTTAAATGGAAAACACTTCAAGGAACGGAAAAAGAACTATGATACTCACCACGAAGTCGGAAGGAGAGATGGTTAAGAGTCAGGGTGGAGGGAATGTCCACCGACAGAAAGTTGCCTGATACATAGAGCGGATAGTGGTGCCAAACTTTATCTGAAGTGGTAAGCCAAAGGAGAAAAGATTGTTTCTTAGGATGAACACAGAAAGACTGGTATCCTATGCTGACATCCTTGGTGCTGGTTTTGAGATAGTAGTGAGAGTAGATGTCGCGGCTGGTGATCTTGGGTTCTTGGGTCCTATTGTAAGAATTCGCGGCATACATTATCCGCTAGAAATTACCTATGCCTTGGCAAGGGGGAATGTTAAAGTGGTTTCAAACTTCGACATCCAGAAGAGTGAGGGGAAGTCGTAGACCGACAACTATTTGGCCTACAGTGATGACAAGAGAGCCCGGTCGGCGAGGAACAAAATGGGGATAGTGGGTGATGGAGGACACGTGTTCCAATATAATGTCGGCTGGAACACCGTAGGCAGCACTAATGGCGTCTAAATTAGGTCTACGAGATCTAGGGGGAATAAAGTAGTGAGGTAGCCGGAGGTGGAGGGTACCACAGTGGAAGCAGGAGGAGGGGGAGAGGATACCCCCGCTGAACGGGAAGAGGACGAGTCACCAGATTCGCGGTCCAACATCGGAAGGGAGATGAACAGATTCTAGAAATCGAACTATTTCAAAACAAAAAAGGGAAAGAAAATTCAAAGAAAAGAGAGAGGGCCAAGAAAACATACCGATCAAGGGGAAGAGAGAGTTGGTGAGGTCGTGAAAGATAGCCGAAAGTGAAGAAAGGTACCGGAGAGACCACCACAGTGAAACGCACGAGCACCGGCGAAGGAGTGAAAGAAAAGAAAAATGGGGAGCTGGAGCAAAGGGAGAGAAGAAGAAGAGGCAAGGAAAAAGAAAGTGAGGGAAGAAGGAGAAGGAGTGTGGTTTAAATAGGTTGGGGGTAAAAAGGTAATTTTGGGGTGGCAAGGAAATCGAAGCATCGGCTGGGGTTCCAGCTGAAGGACGACATGTGTGAGCACAGGAAACAAGGGGCCGCCAGAAAAAATATGCGTGATGAGTACCTTTCACATCACACGCTTCCCAAAATGAACATATATTAGCTGGAGAGGAGATAAAGAGGTGAAAGTTCTTGACCTCGGGCTAATTATATGGCTGCGAAGTCGAGAAGGGGAATTTGTAGTGGCCCATTATATAACACTGGACTTAGGCAAAGACAAAGGGGGAAGGCAGTGTAACAAGGAAGGCTGGGGAGTATGGGATCATGTCCGCGAAACCCTAGAGAGTGGACGTGGCATAGGTACTACTATAAGATGGGCCGTGGGATGAAGGGAATGGAGACAGTCTGGATTGGGGTGACTCAATAGAGGAGCAACGACCGAGTCAGCAGGACAAGGAAGGGGAGCAGCTTAATACGCTACCCTGGGGAGTAGGGGAATCGAGCTGCGGAACCCTAAGAGGCGGACGTGGCCGAGGTACGGCAAACAGGAAAGCCGTCAGATGAGGAGACAGATGGACGGTCCAGAGAGGAAGGGGAAGGGTATAAAAAGAAGAGGATGAAGAAAGAAAAAAGGAGGCCGCATTAGAGAGAAAAAGAGAGAGAAAGAGAACTAGAGCAGTGTGAGATTTTAGGTTCATACAATACTCTTATCCAACTTTACATCATTTTCTTCTCATGAATATATCAAAATTTATTTTCTTTTACTAGTAAACTATTTTTTTTTCTTACTAAACAAACAAATCAATTTCTCTTATTATCATGGATGACAATCTAAGCAACGGATACACTACGTATTTCATAAGAAAATTTAAACAACAAAACACATATGATTTATAGTTTCATCCATAACAACTAATTATGATAAACCATGAGACTAAACGTGGTGAAAGAAAATATTGGCACACCAACACACTTTAAGTAAACAATAATAAAATTAATTAGTTGTCAAAAGTTATAAAGAACAGATGAATTACACTATTTATTATGCATTTGGCGGCGAGATAAATAAAGCCATCATTTGGCTACAACGGCTCCAAGTTCCCTTGAAACAAAATCACATTCCCCTTACAAGGGTAAATCAGCATTGTATAATCAAATGAGTTGTGGTAGCTAGGAACTAGGATTTTCATTACGTAATTTAGTCAAATATAATTTATTTGTATCTCGTAACCATTTCACTCTATCATGTGCATGCCAAATAAATTATTGCATTAAGCCACATTATTTAGAAATATCTCTATGCATCTCATAACAACTTTCATTCTTTCACGTGCCAAATTAATCGTTGCACTAAGCCACAAGATTTAGAAACATTATTATATCAATACATCTCATAACAATTTTCATTATTTCACATGCTAAATAAATAATTATACTAAACTACAAATCCTTTAGAAATATTACAAATCTCCATAACCGCTGCAATAACTTTTAGTAGCATCTCAAAAATATATATAATAATTTATTTAATTATATCATTACCAAACAACAGTATAACAGAGAATAATATTTAGTATATAAATTCCAACTTACAACGAAATGTCATAATCCCTCTATAAAATATTGCACAATAATTTTATAGCATTTCAACAATGTCATAATATTACACACAAAAAAATACGTACATTTTGATTCATGGCTAAATAATTTCTAATCCATTCCAAACACCTTTTAAACACCAAATACATGTCTTAACGCTTAATACATTTCCCATTACAACATTGCTACACATATCACGTGCTAACAAAATAAATATCATTTCCCATACGAAAACAACACCTAATGCATATATTGTAGTAAATCCAAAAATCTATCATTTATTCATTTCATCGTTAAAACAAATCGGTTAAATACTACGTACACATTTTTCTTCTCTTATCCTCTATTTTATATTATACAACGGTAGTAAGGACTAGGGACTATTAATTAACTTCATGTAATTAAATGTAAAATGGGATTGATCTCCACCATTTCATGACAACTACAACTATACACAAACTACTATTTAGCATTCAAAGTACCAATATTGTTGGGTATTGTGAACCTGAAATCTAATAGTCACACATGGGAAAAGAAATGAGTTCATTGTGGGTTGATAAAGTGGGAAGTCACTAACTAGTACCAAGGCTTTTGCGGATAAAACCCCACACCCATGGCTAAGATATGGCCCAAGCCCAATGGGTGGTTAAGTGGGGGACAATATCGATACTAGTTATTCCATGAGCATGGAGGCCCAGGCCTGACAAGTGTACCCAGGTCCTATCAAATGATATCAGAGCTGATAGTTCGGTTGGGACAAACGACACAGATCATGTAGAATTTGAAGACGAAGTCATTCAAGGTGGAGCTGCCAAGATGGCGCAACTCAGGTGGAGTTGCTTAACGAAGCGTCCTTGTACACTATGGCACTCTTGGAAGTCATGGATGCTCGAGAGAGTGTACTCTGAGTGGAATCCAACGACATCGAGTGATCTTTGAGGTAGAGCTTGTCCTTTCGACACCTATAAAAGTTTGGCATGATATCGTGCATGGTGATGAACAAGTGAAGATCCTTGGATTTCGGTTCAAGGTGGAGATTGTTGGGTATTGTGAACCTGAAATCTAATAGTCCCACATGGGAGAAGAAATGAGTTCATCGTGGGTTGATAAAATGGGAAGATCACTAACTAGTACCAAGGCGTTTCCGGATAAAACCCCACACCCATGGCCAAGATGTGGCCCAAGCCCAATGGGTGGTTAAGTGGGGGACAATATCGGTACTAGTTATCCCATGGGCATGGAGGCCCAGGCCTGGCAAGTATGCCCAGGTCCTATCAAATGTTATCAGAGCCGATGGTTCGGTTGGGATAAACGACACAGATCATGTAGAATTTGAAGACAAAGTCATTCAAGGTGGAGCTACCGAGATGGCGCAACTCAGGTAGAGTTGCTTAACAAAGCGTCCTTATACACTATGGCACTCTTGGAAGTCGTGGATGCTCGAGAGAGTGTACCCCGAGTGGAATCCAACAACATCGAGTGATCTTTGAGGTGGAGCTTGTCCTTTCGACACCTACAAAAGTCTGGCATGATATCGTGCATGATGATGAACAAGTGAAGATCCTTGTATTTCGGTTCAAGGTGGAGATTGTTAGGTAGTGTGAACCTGAAATCTAATAGTCCCACATGGGAGAAGAAATGAGTTCATCGTGGGTTGATAAAGTGGGAAGATCACTAACTAGTACCGAGGCCTTTCCGGATAAAACCCTACACCCATGGCCAAGATGTGGCCCAAGCCCAATGGGTGGTTAAGTAGGGGACAATATCGATACTAGTTATCCCATGGGTATGGAGGCCCAAACCTGGCAAGTGTGCCCAGGTCCTATCAAATATAAAATTAAATCATGCATCTTTGTTTCTCAATTTAATTAAATTAAGAATCAACAACCAAATAAATAAATAAATAAATAACTAATTAGTGAGGTATACTCACTAATACAATTTCATCATTTTTTTTTTATCTATTTTACGTTATTCAACGTTAGTAAGTACTTTGTAATATTAAATTTGATTCATACAAATAAAATGTGAACCCTTATCATTAAAACAACCATTTCAAGACTATTAATCATACACTAATATATATATATATATATATATATATATATATATATATATATATATATATATATATATATATTTGTTTTCTAATTAATTGAATGTAATATATAGGAATCAACAACCAAATAATTGAAAATGACTAATTAGTGAGGTCTACTCACCTTTTTGTTGTTGTCATCGAAAGAACAATCATAGAAAAGAATCCACGCCACGTAAACTCTATATCACCAAGTAATAGAAATACTCCCTTTCTTCTTATTCTTTTTAATCTTCTTTTGTTTTCTTTTTCTCTTTTGTTTTCTTCTTCTTTCTTTTAGATCTAAAACAAACTCAAGACATTTCCATATTTACAAATTCTCTACACATTTTCTTTTCCAATAAAAACCTTACTCTCTCCACAAATTATAGACATTTTTTTTAATCAAAGTTTTTCCATATTTTCTTCCATAAATTACGAACTTATTCTCTCCATGTTTCCTTATTAATAAATCTCTACACATTATTTTAAAACTTAAAAACTTTCCTATTAAACCATTTTCAAACCAAACAAACTATTTTCTTCTTTTTTTTTTTTCAAAAAGTCAAACATACATATTCACTTCAATTTAATAGTCAACTTAAGACATATTCAATAATATATTAAAATTTGTGAAATAATTAATCTTGGACATTAATAAAAATAATGGTGTTACACTACACCTCCAGGTATTAATTATCAAAACGTTAGGCCCATTACAAACTTTCACCAATTTAACCAACATCTAGGACAAGGAGATTTAGGTGGCCAGAATTGAAGTTTAGTGGCTGTGACCCAGAACGATCAACATCAAGACATGAGCATGCAACAAGCCTTAGTTACAGTCACTCCTCCTATGACCACTCCACCAGTTAAACCATCTACAGAGGACGTAATAGTAACTTGGTTGAAACATCAAAATCAAATTATGCAACAAAACTCCAACTTAATGAAGGAACAAAATGAACAAAACTCCAGATTTATGAAAGATCAGCATGATTAAAACTTTAACATGCTACAACAAAAGATGCAAATGATGCAGTCTTTGTGCGAAAAGGTTATTGATCTGTCTCCTAACCAACAAGGTGTGTTTTCAAGTCAAGCTGTGCCTAATCCTAAGTCAACAAACACTACCTTTGAAGTAAATAGTATTCAATGTAATGGTAATATAAACCCAAGGGAACTACATGTTGTTACTACCCTTCTTTCTGGGAGAGTAGTTGATAACAAAGTGACTATGCCTAAAGATTGCCCACAAACAGAAGCTAAAAAAGAAGCCATACCTAATACTATCATAGGAATTGACAACCCTACAACTGTAGAAGTTCTAGTCTAACCACAACCAAAAGGGAAAACCTTACAAGACCCCTTAATAGAAATTGATGATCCCACAACTGTAGAGGTTCCAATATGGAAACCCAGTTGGAAAGTGGCAAAAGATAAAGACAAGGTTAATACTACTGTTGACCCTTATGCTAAGTATAGAGAAAAACCACCATTTCCCCAGAGACTAGTTGTGTCTAAAAAGGACAAAATTTTTGATGAGATTAGGAAAGTGTTTAAAAATCTGACTATAAACTTACCTTTTCTAGATGCTATAAAAAGTCTACCTGGACACGCTAAGTTTCTAAAAGAGTTGTGCACCACGAAGAGAAAAACCAACATACCCAAAGAAGCCTTCTTAACTGAACAATATCCCTCTTTATCTGAACATAATAGAATTGTTAAGTACAAGGACCCTGGTCATACTATTGTACAATGCATCCTGGGAGATTACTTCATAACAACTACACAATTAGACCTGGGGGCGAGTGTTAACTTACTCATTTTTTTATTTATATAAACAACTAGGTCTAACAAAACTTCAACCAACCAAAATGAGAGAGAGAGAGAGAGAGAGAGAGAGAGAGAGAGAGAGAGAGAACACCAATTTTAGGAGCCACCAAAATTGAGAAAAAACCGTTACAAAGAGATAAGCTTGTAAGGAGAGAGATACAAGAAGAGAGATCTAGTAAGTGTTAGAAAGACTTGAGATGAGTGATTGTAATCATCATTCCCAATCTTATAAATGGTTTGCTCTTGTAGAAGTAGGCATTATTGGCCGAACCACGTTACATCTTATGTTATATTTTTACTCTATATTGCTATTGCTTGTTGTGGTTGTTGATTCCATAACTTAGGTTTATGGTTGTTGGTTGTAGTGAAAGCTTAGATTTGATTGGAGTTTGGAGTGTCCATATACAAGCTATCTAAGTGGGGATCGATTGGTATCATTTTCCCTAATAGTTTCAAGGAAGAGGCAAGAAGGAAAATTTAGCAAATTACTTGGTTTTGGTGCTGAAGTCGATGAAAATAATGCAAGTAAGGTTACAATTTTTCCATTAGTTTGGATTTGCATGGAAGACTACTCATATGGTGCTTGGAGCAAGGATACTAGTGGGAAATATAACACCAGTTTTATTCCCAAGAACTGGAATTACAAACTTGATAATATATATTCAGTTATTACTTTCTTTCTAAATACTACTCCAAGTGAAATTATGATCATTGGATAATTAATTATGCGCAAGGACACTAGTGGGAAATATAACACCGTTTTATTTTTCTAAGTTAGCAATTTGTATTCATATGAAAAAAATGTTACAAGAGGTTGGCTTAATTAGGAGCATGTTTCCTAATTAACCTGCTTCAAACCTATAATAAGTGACATCAGGAGATTCCCATTTGGAGATCCAATTGGGTTTGCCCAGATATACCACTTGATTCTATGTTGTTAGACCTAGATTGTGCCTTGTAGCTTGATCAGCGGCAAAGTTGACTTCACGCCAAGCACTTGATGCCATCACATAGCTTAGTTTCACCTTACACCTTTCCCACCTTGGTCGCACTTCCCATGGTAGTTCTGAGGTGCCAAAAGTGATGACAACATCCCTTGAATCTGACTCTATCCATAGTCTATCCCGATGAAGCTAAACACATTCATCTTTAATTATGCTAAAATACTAACGAAGGTTGTTGGAAATGAAAGAGAAGCAAAAAATAAAATTTACATGGCTTAGTTAGACCATCCATAGGGTTTGGCAAGAAGTTGACATAGATGCTTGAAATAAGCCTAAAGCTCGATCAGTTCCAACCTTTTCAAATGGCACTTTGCGGAAGCCAAATTTGGCGTTAGGGGTGGTTTGCGGTTTGCCTATCAAAACCTACATTTTAGGTTGGGTAAGCCCAAACCCAATATTTTGGTAGCTCGTCATGCTCAAAATTAGCTCAAGCTCAGGTTCATAAAATAATTCATGGGCTTGGTCTTAGACTCTTAGGATATACAAAATTGCGACTAGCCCAATTTCTTGTATCATTTTACCCCCTAAGCCCTAAGCATTGTCTTTCTTGTGAAAGCTTTTAGGTACTGCATTGTCCCTAAAATCAACTTAAACTTGCTACAAAAACTAATTACCACGTTTTATGACCCAAGTTACAAGTGTAACTAAGTAACTAATTATAACAACATAACCACCAACAATGAACTCATTATCACGTCGACATACAGAAATGACATACACAATCCAAAAGCGGACTTACAGATTACTCTAAGGGCTGATTTTTGGTAGATATTACCTCCATACCATGGATAGTATCTCTACAAAAAATCAGCTCAATCGGATGTGTCTAGTCTTGTAAAAAGAGTGTTAAAATTCTGGACCGTCAGAAAAATTTCAAACTTGAACTCAATTATTGGTAGGGTTAGACATATTCAAAAGAGCTGATTTTTTTTGGAGATGGTTTGCATGTTGTGGAGATCACATTGCTAGAAAATCAGCTCTTAGTTCATCGCGTAGATATGTAGAATTGCATATGTCAATTACATATGTTAATTCTGTATGCCATTATGTATGTCAATTCCGTATGTTAATATATATATATATATATTGCAGTCCCGTTTTGAGCTCTCTCAGAGTGTCCACGTCAATTTTTTACTCACAACAATTTAGGAGAAAAAAACACATAATTTAGGACCACACAACACACTAAATCTAATGGTTTTGAAACGAAGCCAGATGGAAAAATGGGACAAGCCAAATATGGCTTAAGCCAAGCCAATTAGGTGTAACTTTCCAAAACACAATAAGATGTGCACTCTCTCTCTCCTCTCCATATTCCAAATACAGTCGTGCATTTCTCTCTCTCCTCCTCTCCAAATTGCCTATTTCTACTTCTAAAAAATCAGCAGCAAAGAATACAATTCTAAGAGATCGAACAAGAAACCTCATTTCGATTACTTCCAAATTAGACAAAGAACCATATTAGACAAAGAACCATAACAAAATAATTACATGGGTTTCGATTGCTTCCAAATTCCTTTTCGAGTGTACGTAGCTAGTGTACTGAGTTTTAATTTCTTATGTGGTTTCTTCCTTTGTTGTACAGAAGAATACAGTGTTGGGGTTAATACCAATACCAATCAATTCCCCACTACACAGATAACTGGTATTTGAACACAATTTAACTCCAGACAGCAATCTCAATATTCCCTACAACCAAACTAATATGCCCAACTCGCTAAACAACTATTAACAACAGATAATAATGTAAAGCAGTAAAAGCAAACCACAACACAAAGATATACCGTGGTTCGGCCAATGGTGCCTACTTCCACAAGAGCTAATCCTTTTATAAAGTGGGAAGGAAGATTACAATCACTTTTTGTAGTCTCTCACCTTACTAGATCACTCCTATCTCTTTACAGGCTTGTATATTTGTAAAGGTTATCTCTCAATCTTGATAGCTTTCAAGATTGGGTTTTCTCTTACTTCCGTGTTGTCTATCGTGTGTTATGTTTTGCCAAAAACCCCAACATATAATGAAAAACTCATGGTTCCGCAAAAATAGAATCATGCCAAAATTAGGCATGGGCGCGGGGCGCGCTCTTACCTTGGACGATGTCCAGGCACTTGAGTGCATGGCGCACTTCAAATTGGGCTGTGGAGAGTGCGGGGCGCGCTCTTGCTTGAGTCGATGTCCAGGCACTTGAGCACGGGGCGCACTCTTGCTTTTCCACACAAGCTGAACTGATTTCTCTCCTCTCCTTATGTGAGGGATAACTCCAACAATCTCCCCCTCCCGAACAGTGAGGGGATACCTCCATGCAATTTCCAAATCAACAGGAGGAGTCTTCTACTATTCCAGCGGTAGCACAACAAACATCAAACTTTCCTTTTGGTAAGATTTAGTCATCATATCCGACTCATTCTTCTCGGTATGGATCTTCTCGATACACAAATGCTTGTCTTTGAGTACTTCTCTAATCCAATGATAATGCACGTGTATGTGCTTGGATCTAAAATGAAAACTCAGATTCTTGCTCAAATGGATGGCGCTCTAACTGTCACATAGAACTACAAACTATTTCTGCTTTAGCCCTAGTTCGTCGAAGAACCTCTTCATCCATAACATCTCTTTGCAACACTCAATGGCTACAATATACTCGACTTCTGTAGTAGAGAGGGCAATACACTTTGCAACTTAGATTGCCAAGAAACTGCTCCCCCTGCAAAAGTAACTAGATAACCAGAGGTGGACTTCAGCGAGTCAACATCACCTGCCATGTCTGCATCAGTGTAGCCTTGAAGTAAGGGCTTACTTCCACTAAAGCACAAATACGATTTAGAAGTGCCCTTGAGATATCTCAATATCCACTTAACACCTTCCCAATGTTCCTTACCCAGATTTGATAGAAAACGGCTTACAACACTAACGGCGAAAGCAATATCCGGGCTTATACACACTATTGCGTACATCAAGTTGCCCACTATGGATGCATAAATAATCTTTTCTATCTGACTCTGCTCATGCTCACACTTTGGACACATCTCTTTGGTCATGCAGAACTGGCCACCAAGCGGACAACTGACTGGCTTCGCTTGATCCATGTTGAATCTCTTCAACACCTTCTCAATGTAGTGTTCTATCACGAGTGATCCGTATCCCAAGTATCTACTTTTCTTGACCCAAATCCTTCATCTCAAAGGACTTACTCAAGTTTTTCTTCAGCTTGGATATCTTGTTGATGTTTGGGCCAACTATCAACATATCATCCACATACAACAAGAGCACTATAAAATCCCCATCTGAAAATCTCTGAACAAACACACAATGGTAGGAAGCAGACTTCTTGTATCATTGCTTCGCTATAAAGGAATCAAACTTTATGTACCACTGTCTCGATGCCTGCTTCAACCCATACAAGCTCTTTATCAGCTTGCATACTAGGTGTTCCTTGCCTTTGATCTCAAACCTCTCTGGCTGGTCCATGCAGACATCTTCTTCAAGGTCTCCATGAAGAAAAGCTATCTTGACATCTAGTTGCTCAACCTCTAGGTTCATACTTGCGGTCATACCCAATACCACCCGGATAGAAGTCATCTTCACTACAGGAGAGAAAATCTCATCAAAGTCAATCCCTTTCCTTTGACTGAATCCCTTCACAACAAGGCGAGCTTTGTGCCTTGGGTATGGATTGTTCTCCTCATGCTTGACCTTGTAGATTCACTTATTCTTGAGAATTTTTCTTCCTTGCGGTTTCTCAACTAACTCATAAGTGTGATTCTTATGCAAAGAATCCATCTCATCATACATGGCCTTCAACCACTTTTTTTTGTCTGTACTTTCAAGTGCCTCTTGATAGTACATAGGTTCTCCACCATCAGATAGTAAAACATACATATGTGGTGGATACCTACTTAAAGCTAGTCTTTCTCTGTCTGACCTCCTTGCCCCATCTGCTGGTACCTCAGGAGGATGCACTTCTGCTTGCTCTGGTGGTGGTTCATGCACTTCATCTGCATCTTCTATACCAATAGGTTCTATCCCATCATGAGTAATATGATTCTCATCATGAGCTTCAAACTCATGGTTTTCTGCATTCTCAATGCCTTCTGCACGTTCCACAGTAGGAACTTCTGGTTCTGAATAAACAAGATCATTAGTGAAAGTCTGTAGCTTCTCACCCTCCTCAAAGTCTGCTATGGTTTGGTCTTCAAAGAACACAACATCTCGACTTCGGATTACCTTCTTGTTAATCGGATCATAGAGTTTGTAACCAAAATTTTCAACTCCATAACCCAGAAAAATGCACTGGTTGGCTTTGTCATAAAGCTTGGATCTCTCATCTTTCGGAATATATACAAATACCTTGCACCCAAATACCCTAAAGTATCCATAATCAACATCTCTGCCTGACTATACTCTATCTGGATAATCACTATTCAGAGGCTTTGACGGAGATAGGTTGATCACATACACGGCTATACACATTGCTTCTACCCAGTAGGTTCTAGATAGCTTAGAGTGAAATAGCATGCATCTCATCCTCTCTACAATGGTGCGCTTCATTCTCTTTGCTATTCCATTATTTTACGGTGTCTTGGGAACGGTTTGCTCATGACAAATCCCATGACTCTGGCAATACTTTTCAAACGGCCCAATGTACTCACCCCCATTATCTGAGCGAATACACTTCAACAACTTCCCTGTCTCTCTTTCTACCAAGCTATGAAATTTCTCAAACATGCCAAGTACTTCATCCTTGGTCTTCAGACTATATGCCCATACCTTTCTTGACGCATCATCAATCAAGGTCACGAAGTATAAAGCTCCCCTGTAGGACTTCACTTTTATAGGACCACATAAGTCTGTGTGCACTAGTTCAAGGACATTGTCCTTTCTGTGAGACGGGAATCTTTGGAAAGACACCCTTTGTTGCTTTCCTACCAAATAGTGAGTACATGTATTTAAATGTGTACCTTTAATGTCTGGCAAGACCTTTTGTTTAGCAAGCACTTCCATCCCTTTTATGCCTATATGACACAGTCTCTTGTGCCACAGTTCTGCTTTACACAAACTAGCCTGTGTTTTGTAAAGAGAGCAAGTTTTCTTTCCTTTGGCTGCTACAATGGAACCTCTTCTTAGTTTCCATACCCTGTTACCAAACGAGTTTACAAAGCCATTGTCATCTAATTTCCCAGCCAAAATTAGGTTTAGTCGAATGTCAGAGACATGTCTTACATCCTTGAGTGTCAAGGTGTATCCGACATTGGTTTCTATATGAACATCTCCAATGCTTATAATTTTCGAGACACCACTGTTACCCATCTTCACTTCACCATATTCACCACAGCTGTAGGTAGTGAAGAATTTTCTATGTGGTGTGACGTGATAGGATGCTCCTGTATCTATCACCCACTCTGTATCTTGGCATGAGGTACTAAGATAGCACACACCACAATCTGACATAATTCCCACTAGGTCGTCGACTAGTGCGGCAGTATCTCTGTCTGTGTTTTCGTTCCTCTGCACCATGTCTTCATGTACACAGTTATTCTTCTCATCCCTCTTTAGTGTTATGCACTCATATCTGAAGTGACCCTTGGTGGCATAATAGTAACATTGCCTCTCTGCCTTAGGAGGTCTAGCTTCACCCCTAGATTTACTTCTGTCATCACCTCTAAAATGAGATGGTTTTCTGTTTCTACCTCTTCCCTATTTCTCTATGACAAGGATCTCTGAGTGAGAGGAGCTTCCTTTTGAACTCCTTCTAGTCTCCTCATTCAACAAAGACGCTGTAGCCATATCTGATAGGGTTATATACTAAAAGCATTACTTTTGTATTAACTCTAATTCTTTATATTTTGAATGAGAATCATATGGGCAAATATTATGTATATTATATATGTTATTAGTTATATACATGTGTCTAATGCTTTATGTTATAGATGATATGGTGTGTGGTGACACAAAGAAGATCATATCATCAGTACCTTATAAAGTATAAGTAAACGTTCACAACCTAGATGGATTTGGACAAACCATTGGTACGGTTGTAGTATAATATGGTGTTAGTCTATCTTGTCTATAGGATTATACTAGTACACTTTGTGTGTATTGAACAGGACCAAGTGTGGTTGTTTCTCTTTATACTGACTATATAAGAGAACAAACACCTCGGTTATTATGGATGTTTGTCCTCTTAATCCGGATATAATAATGGGCACTTACGTGCATTGTACATTGCTTTAAATCATCAATGAGTAAGATTCATTTGTGAATCAACAAACTCAATGGATTGGGTAATGACATTGTATGCAAGGTGTGCTATTGATTATAGAAGGAATCCGTGACCCGCAGGAAGTCGGGTTGATGATGTCCCCTTGAGGAGCTCATAAGGATTATCATGTAAACCCTGCAGGTGTATTTAATCCGACATGACAATGAGGTTGAGTGGTACTACTCAAAGACATAAGAAGTTGATTAATGTAGTTGGCAATAACTTGACTTAATCAACAGGCATTCGATATCTTAAACACGGGAAGATCAACAAGCATATAATATGGAGCACATAAACGTAACACATAATTTGGGATTAGGGTGGTAGTGCAACAATGGCCTTTAGTGGAATAAGCCATTTGTCGATGGACTTGGGTCGTGTGTTCTGGGCAAACATGGGAAGCCCAAGCCCGTCAGGAGGCCCAACCCTAATTTCTCCTCACGGTCCCTGATAACCGTAAAAATAATAGAATCCTAAATATTAATGTTAACAACACTAATACGTAATCCTACCGTTCTTACGTTTAAATCAATTCTTCTTGCTCTCAAAACATAATCATGCAATATAATGAGTAAGGATTCGTCCACTCTTAACTCTCTAGACTTAAATCGAATTCAACTAATCAAACCCAAAAGGAACAATGGTGAGAGTAATGATTTGATGTGAAATTTCTATACTACCATTCCCAACACAAGAACAATAATAACAATAAGACATAATTAAATTAAACCGAAATTAAAACTAATTTAGAACTAAGATTGTGAATAACTAATTATGAATTTAAGATAACTAAATCTAAATAAGAATTTAAGCAATAATCTAAATTGAAATGAAGAACTAATACTTTATTCTAAAAACTAAAATATGATTCTAAACTAACTAATTGAATGAATGTAAAAAAACTAGATCTAGATCTAAAAACTAATCTAGATCTATCTTTTTCTAACCCTAAACTCCATTAACATTAGCTTCCTAACCTAACTACCATTAACAAAGAGTTAAGCTTTTGTTTTTATACTTTCAGATCCAAAAATCGTGCATGGGCTTGGAGCCATGTTTTGGGCCGGAAAATCGGGCCCAAAACCCAATTTCTTTAGTCCAAAATGGGCTTTTCAGCTGTAGTTGTCTTCGAAAGATGTTTCTTCCACTTTTGATCCTCTGATTGGGCCAAGGCTTGGACCATTGGAAAGCTCTTTTCAAACCGGTCGTTTTGACATAAGCTAGGCCCAATTCCGAGGTCTGAGTCCAAAGATATGGTCTTTGGAAGTTCTGCTGACTTTGTGCACTGTTTCTGCCCGCGTGGACTTTGACTTTTCAGCTTTTGACCGGGCTTTACAAAGGCTTTGTCTTCTTGAAAATTGGCCTTTAATCACAGAACTCCTTAGCAACCGACCTTTGCTCCTTTATCTCGCTAAAGTGGCACATTTTGCACATAATGGACTTTGAAAGCCTGAAATGCATAAAACCACGTAATCAATATTAACTCTTACTTATTATTCACATAATTGGTCTAAAAGTACGATTGTTAATGGGTTAAAACTACAGTTTTGGGCTCTTATCAAACCACCCCCAAATAGCATTTTGCTTGTCCTCAAGCAAAGATGAGAAATTAGAATAAGTGACCAAAAATGGAGTTCTATCTACTCGTTTCATTTGAGTGCGATTGCATTGACCATATGCAACAAGGCCTTAAACCACTAGGAATTCCCTAGTGGACGAGTTATAGCCTCGTGAGAGTTTTCCAGTGAAGGTACTTACAAACTTCATCTATACTACAATGACTAAGAAATAAAACTATTGTTTCCTTATTTATGTCTCAATTATCTATACATCTTACTAGCAATGAATACAGAATAATCATGTCGAAACCTAAGCTAATATATGCATAATAATCAATCATCTACGAATAAACATATATACAATGAGTAATGCTATGAAATGCAGTAACAAGTCCGTTTCTGAAACTTTGGAATAGTGTCCTTAAGTAGGTTCTCACATAAAAGTCAAGACAAAAATCACTCTGATTTTTCCACTCAAGTTTTGCTACTTCAGTGTGCAGTGGGCATACTTTACCTTACAATCTCAATGACACACAAGGAAGCCAAAGTTGATCAAACACATCTACCACTTACTATCCCACTAACCTATTCCTAATTGAGCTAGAGGTCTTTATTAGGTGTCATGGGGATTAGGAGATGGTTTAAGAAGGAAGGAAATGGATATTCAAAAAGGACAAGTCTGAGATAATAGAGTCTTCATATTATGTAACTAGAGAAAACCTTGTTATTTACTTTTGCTTCTACACTTTGTTCCCATCCTTAGCCATATTTTTTTTTCTTTTTCTTTGGCTTTTGACTCCTTTTATTCTATTTTTTTGGAGTTTTTATTTTATTTCTATTTTTATTTTTCTTTTCTTTGGATGGAAACTTCTTTTCTTTATTTTCTGGAGCAATTAACTAACTTTTGTTTACACAGGTTTTTCTCTTCTTCTTTCTTCCTTATTCTATTCTCAGACTTATCTAAATTGGGTAGGTTGATTTTTTTTTTATTTTGTTTTGTTTTGTAACAGGGTAAAGGATTTGTGGTTTATGAAAGGGCTAATGAAAGGCTCAGTGGGGCGACTAGCGGAAAATATACTTAGGTCGGAATTTCTAGCTATATCGATCCAAAAAGGGCCTAAATTCTCTCTTAGGACATGGTATAGTGGTCAAGCAAGTGGACGTGTGATTTCTCTATTCGGAATATACTTCTCCCTTGTGTCATTTCTCAAATGTTTCACTCATATAAGGCTTTAGGCTATATTCTCACAGGATTTGTAGAATAAGTACTCTAGCCTAGATTTAAACTTATCGCCAAACAATCATAGATACTTATGTAATATATTTATAGATAGATGCAAAGATTATTACCTACATATTAATCTAAGTTTTTAAAAACTATTCTAATGCAAAAGCTTCATTGAGACTTCTAGATTATTAAGAGCATAGAGAAAGAAACAATACCAATATTCCTAAGTGTATAGCATAAACTTTTTATTTTTATTTTTATTTTATTTTTTATTTTATTTTTATTTTATTATTTTTAAGACAAATAATCGTAATATACAACCTAATATGTGCTTAACATTTACATCGTGTTTCTATACCACCCCCAAACAATTTGGGAGAAGGGGTTCATGAAACAATTCAATAGCACAATTAAATTATGTAACTAACTAATTTTTATAATTTTTAACATTTTATAAATAAAAGTCGTAATTTACATCCTAAAAGTGTCTAATTTTTGCAAATGTTTCTATCCCACCCCCAAACAATCAACGCTTTGTCCTCAAAGTGTAAAGAGATAAGGAAAGAATTTACCATAGAAACGTGGCAAAATTGGCAAAGACACATAATGTAAATATTGTAAAGATGATATAATAATATGAAGCATAATTAAGCGGGTGCGTACTAACTAACACAAAAACTCTACTTGAAGTAAACATGACAGGCTTAGGGTGGCAACATGATTTAAAATGAATACCAAAATCATGCCCCCCAAAAACAAAATTGGAAAACTCTTTTTAAGTTTGAAAATTTTGTTTGGCCTATACTCTTAAAGTTGGTATTATACGAAAACTTGGGTATTTTAAAGTCGATTCCCTAGACTTACTAATATATATGTATTAAAATGTAGTTTACCATATATCAACAATCGAAAAAGTTGTGGGTCTTTCCACAAATAATTAACATGGAATGCACCATCAAACAGAATTAAGCACCAAGATTTCCTATGACGTAGCTTAGTGGAATGAGAGCAAAGCCTTATAGATCTAAAACCTAATTAAGCATACAGTTTCTTCTTTGTCCTCTTACGATGGGGATGCCAAGTAAATGAACGTGAGAAAATTGATGGTTGTGGAAGATACGTAGGATGTGGATAATTTTGAGAAGGAAAAAATGAAAATGTGTCAGGTGGCTTGTCCTTGGGTGTTACTTCTTCACCAGTTGGTTTTAGATAGTTATGAAGCATAGGAGAAACGCCAAGGTCAACTACAAACTCAATGGTTCTTTGAAAAGGTAGAAGGCGAGGAACATTCATGATGGAAGGTGAATGAGTGACATGAGGATGTGAGGTGGGTGAATGGTGTTCAACTAATGTTCTTAGGTCTATATCATCAGAGGCCTTGAGATATGCAAGACATTCCGCAATAGGTGGGTAAGAAGAATCACTGGGATAGAGGGCGAAAAATTCTTCTTCCGTCATGGCGTCAAGAGATGAATGGATGTCAATAGGAGAGAACTCGCGAGGCGGCAAAGAAGGGTTGCAAAAGACTCGAAGGAAATCCTCCTTGATGTTATCTACGTCTAGGGAGTAGAAATTGTGATCCTTGTCTTCTTCCATAAGAGGGGTATCTACTAGTGTGGGGACTAAAGTGTCAGCCGCACTAATGTGAGGTACAAAACTCTCAATGGACTTCATTTCCCTTCTACAGGCAAACCTAGTTGTCCCTGTTTTTGTCTAAACATGTTAACTTCTACAGAAAGATTTCTAAAAGAAAGAGTCATTGAGCCATCTCGACAATTGATTTGGGCATTGGCGGTTGCCAAGAAAGGATTCCCTAAGATGATGGGAATGGAATCATGAGCACTTCTCGTGTCAAGAATAACAAAGTAAATTTTGGATAGTAAAAATCCTCGAACTTTAACGAGAATATTTTCAACTACACCCTTGGGATACTTAATAGAACGATCGGCTAACTGCAAAGTCATTTTGGTTGGTTGAAGTTTTGTTAGACCTAGTTGTTTATATAAATAAAAAGGGAGTAAGTTAACACTCGCCCCCAGGTCTAATAAAGCAGTTGTTATGAAGGTATCACCTAAGGTGCATTGTACAGTAGGACGACCAGGGTCCTTGTACTTAACAATTCCGTTATGTTCAGATAAAGAGGGATATTGTTCAGTTAAGAATGCTTCGTGGGGTATGTTGGTTTTCCTCTTCTTGGTGCACAACTCTTTTAGAAACTTAGCGTGTTCAGGTAGACTTTTTATAGCTTATAGAAAAGGTAGGTTTATAGTCAAATTTTTAAACACTTCCCTAATCTCATCAAAATTCTCGTCCTTTTTAAACACAACTACTTTGGGGATATGGTGCTTTATCGCTATTTTTAGCATAAGGGACAAAAGTTTTATTAGTCTTTGCTTTATCTCTATCCGTTTTCCATCTAGGTGTCCATATTGGAACCTCTACAGGTGTAGGGTCTTCACTTTCTATTATTGGGTCTTGTAATGTTTTCCCTTTTGGTTGTGGTTTAACCGGGTACTTACGGTTGTAGGGTCTTGAGTTTCTATTATAGTATTTGGTATGGTATCATTTTTAGTTTGCGGATAATCTTTAGGCATAGTCACTTGGTTATCAACTACTTCATACTGAGCGAAGGGTAGTGACTGCCCTGTAGGTCCCCTTTGGTTTATATTACCATTACAAGAAATACTATTTATTTCAAAGGGGGTGTTTGTTGACTTAGGATTAGGCACTGCTTGACTTGGAAACATGCCGGTTTGGTTATTATTTTGGTTAGAAGACATGTCAATAACCTTTTGGCACAAAGACTGCATCATTTGCATCGTTTGTTTCATCATATTAGAGTTTTGATCATGCTGATCTTTCATCAAGTTGGAGTTTTGTTGCATAATTTGATTTTGTTTCTCCAACAAGGTCACTACTACTTTGTCTGTAGATGGTTGTATTGGAATTAAAGCTTGTTGAACGTTCATGTCTTGATGTTGATAGTTCTGGGTTATGGGTACTAAACCTCTATTCTGGTCACCTAAGTTCCCTTGTCCTTGATGTTGAGTTAACTGGTTGAAGTGTGATGGTTGTGGTGGTATTTGTGCATAGAGAAGAGGACAATAGAAGTCGGAATGCTCAAGACTACAAATGCATTATTACAACGAAAGTAGAGTTAATATTCATGACCGGAGTGGGTTGTTGTTGAACAGAGATGGCATCTACCTTTTAGTGAGGGCATCGATAAGAGTTTTAAGCTTCGGGATCATGTTTAACCTCAAGAGAAGAAGGAGAGGAGCGGGAGGAATCGTTACCTTCCCAATTATTGTTCTTCTTAGATTGATCTTCTAAGAATTTATAAGCCTCCAAGGCTCCTTTACTAAGAAAACTACCCCAGTCATGATATCTAGAACCTCCTTATGATAATGTGAAAGCCCCTTGAAGAAAGCACGAACAAGCGTGTCTTTCGCAAGATTATGATGCGGGCATTCAATGAGAAGATCAGTGAAACGATTCCAGGCCTCTGAAAAGGATTCATGAGGATTCTGGCTGAAGAAATGAATCTTGTGAAGCATTTCATCTGTCTTTAGTGGTGGGTAAAATTGTTCCATGAACAATTGAACAAGTTGAGCCCATGAGTCCACAGAGTTTGGCGTTTGGGCAGTTAACCAAGACGTCGCCTTGTCGGCTAGGGTGAAAGGAAACACCCTAAGTTTAACTTGATCTGGACTTACGCTAGGATGATGGAATGTAGTGAGAACTTGGTCTATCCACATGATGCTGGTAAGGCTTCTCATGGTCTAAACCATGAAAAACCGGTAACAAGTTAAATATATTAGGGGGGATTCAAAAATCCCCCACTAGGTCTGCAAGAACGATGCACGACTTAGGGCCATCGTTTAGGGCTTTATAAAAATCAGAGAGAGGAGTCTCTTGTTCTTTAGCCATTGATGCAAGTGTAGTGTGTGAAATTCTAGATAGGCGTGTTGTATTTATTTCTACGAAAAACAAGCCTGATTATACTAGAATTAAACTCCCTCCGACGTAAGAGGCGAGGGTGGAAGAAGGAGTACCTGAATGCCTCCTTGCTACGCGTTTGAATAGCGTCTTGTATACGCAATCTCAGTGTATTTAACAAGTTAGAAACACTGAATAACTTGAAGAAATAGAAATTTGAACTAACCTGTGAAAATTGGGCTGTTCACGCTGAATTTTCCTTCGAGGGCGCGGGTGCCCTCTGTTTTTTCGAATGTCCAGTGTTTTGGGCGTGGTCGTGCTCGGTTTGGGCGCGGGTCGCACTTCAGGGTTTTCGAGTTTTAGGCCTTTTATCGTACTCCAAAAAATTTGAAAGTTTTACAGTAATTTGCTAAGATATCTATCAAGTAGCCTGTAAAATTTCAGATCAATCGGAGCTATGAAAGTCCCTCTACTGCCCTGTAAAGTTTACAAAACAGTTTTCGGATACAATACAAACAACAGAATGGTTAACCCATCAAAACAAAGCCAAAAATTGCCAAATTTTTACTGGAGACTCCTGACAGATCCTACTTGTTCCTGTAAATATTTTAGAGAAATTGGAGTTCTGCAACCTCTCCTTATCGGCTGGTGTTCCAGATACTAAGTGTTTGCAACACTACAGAAACACACTGGAAACACTCTACTATTTAGGAGGTCAAAACAAATCAAAAACTTGTCAAATTTTTACAACAAACTCCTGACTTAGGATAGATACTCCTGTAAAAATTATAGAATTTTTAGAACTTCCTAAGTAACCTTACTCGTCTGTTTTTCAAGAATATACGGTGTGAAAACTGAAATGTAGCACTGTAAAGATCGTATTTTTTTCACAAGGTAAACCAACTTTGAAAAATCTGAAAATATTCCAGTAAATCAACAATACATTAATTATTATGTATGAAAATTTTCAGAATTTTCGAAAGTTTAGAAATACCTTCACCACAGTGTTTTTCTCTGTGAATCCGCAGCCCCTATGCCTGAAACAATGAACAGTTCCGAAAATTCAAGAAATAAGAATGAAAAATTAAAAGGGTGGGTGGGTAGAGAATGGGGGATTGCCCCTTGGATTCAAGCAATTGAATTCTTGTCTAGAACGAGATTAAGATGGCAGCGGCGCCATTTGATAACCGTAAAAATAATAGAATCCTAAATATTAATGTTAACAACACTAATACGTAATCCTACCGTTCTTACGTTTAAATCAATTCTTCTTACTCTCAAAACATAATCATGCAATATAATGAGTAAGGATTCGTCCACTCTTAACTCTCTAGACTTAAATCGAATTCAACTAATCAAACCCAAAAGGAACAATGGTGAGAGTAATGATTTGATGTGAAATTTCTATACTACCATTCCCAACACAAGAACAATAATAATAATAAGACATAATTAAATTAAACTGAAATTAAAACTAATTTAGAACTAAGATTGTGAATAACTAATTATGAATTTAAGACAACTAAATCTAAATAAGAATTTAAGCAATAATCTAAATTGAAATGAAGAACTAATACTTTATTCTAAAAACTAAAATATGATTCTAAACTAACTAATTGAATGAATGTAAAAAAACTAGATCTAGATCTAAAAACTAATCTAGATCTATCTTTTTCTAACCCTAAACTCCATTAACATTAGCTTCCTAACCTAACTGCCATTAACAAAGAGTCAAGCTTTTGTTTTTATACTTTCAGATCCAAAAATCGTGCATGGGCTTGGAGCCATGTTTTGGGCCTAAAAATCGGGCCCAAAACCCAATTTCTTTAGTCCAGAATGGGCTCTTCAGCTGTAGTTGGCTTTGACAGATGTTTCGTCCACTTCTGCTCCTCTAATTGGGCCAAGGCTTGGACCATTGGAAAGTACTTTTCAAGCCGGTCGTTTTAACATAAGGTAGGCCCAATTCCGAGGTCTGAGTCCAAAGATATGGTCTTTGGAAGTTCTCACGACTTTGTATCAAGTTTACGCCGCGTGGACTTTGACTTTTCAGCTTTTGACCGGGCTTTACAAAGGCTTTGTCTTCTTGAAAATTGGCCTTTAATCACAGAACTCCTTAGCAACCGACCTTTGCTCCTTTATCTCGCTAAAGTGGCACATTTCTGTACATAATGAACTTTGAAGCCTGAAATGCATAAAAACACGTAATCAATATTAACTCTTACTTATTATTCACATAATTGGTCTAAAAGTACGATTGTTAAGGGGTTAAAACTACAGTTTTGGGCTCTTATCAGTCCCTGTTGTAGCCTATAAATAGAAACCTCTTTCTCTAGCCATTTTTTATCAAGGTTTTGCTCAAGAAAAGTAGATCTACAATCGGTTCCAAATTATGTGAGTGAGAAAGGCCAAGAAAGAAAGAAGAAGGTGGTAGATCGTTGCCTACGCAACGTCCATTCCATTGATATGAATACAACATAATATCAAGAGGTTGCTGATTTCATAGAGCTTGGATTCTCAGAGTTATTTTAGCCGATCTAAAAGGTATAAATTTCTAACCAAAACCGTGGACACCCCTTATTCCGCTACGTGTGGTTTTTCGCGGTTCGTAGATCATTCGTTGCAACCATAACGGTTCCTACAATCTCCATGGAAACGATTCCATCCTTGGTTGCTTCGTGTAGAGAGACTGTTAACGTCTCCCAACTTTCAGGTAGAGAGCCTAATAGAAACAAAGCCTCAACTTCGTCTCCCAAAAAAATCTTCATCAAATGCATCTGATTGATGGTATTCTATACTTCATTAAGATGCTCAGACATTGAAGAACCTTCTTGGTACTTCGTGTTGGCAAACTTCTTAACGACCAGCACTTTGTTTCCACCCGACTTCCTCTCATAGAGGTCTTCGAGTTTCTTCCACAAGCCAAAAGCTATAATCTCTTGGGATACCTGGTAAAAGACACTGTCGTCAATCCACTGTCAAATGCACCCAATTGCTTTTCTATCAAGCTTGCTCCACTCAGCCATAACAACCGTTTCCAGTCTTTCTCCTCCATTCTCAATGGGTTGTGCCAAGTCCTTGCAATAAAGTAAGTCTTCTATCTTAGCTTTCCAAATGGTGTAGTTCTTCCTATTCAGACTCATCATGTGAGTGTTCACGGAATTGTCTATCTCTACAAGTTATTTAAACTCAAATCTTCTCTCAAGAGTTTTGTCAAACACCTTCAGACCAAGATTTGGATAACACTCTAGGCTAATATAACCAAGGCTCTGATACCACTTGTTGGGGTTAATACCAAAACCAATCGATTCCCCACTACACAGATAACTTGTATTTGAGCACAATTCAACTCCAAACGACAATCTCAATATTCTCTACAACCAAACTAACATGCCCAACTCGCTAAACAACTATTAACAACAGATAATAATGTAAAGTAGTAAAAGTAAACCACAACACAAAGATATACTGTGGTTCGGCCAGTGGTACCTACTTCCACAAGAGCTAATCCTTTTATAAAGTAGGAAGGAAGATTACAATCACTCCTTACAGTCTCTCACCTTACTAGATCACTCCTCTCTCTTTACAGGCTTGTATCTCTGTAAAAGTTATCTCTCAATCTTGATAGCTTTCAAGATTGTGTTTTCTCTTACTTCTGTGTTGTCTCTCGTGTGTTAGGTTTTGCCAAAAACCTTAACATATAATGCAAAACTCGCGGTTCCCCAAAAATAGAATCCTGCCAAAATTAGGCATGGGCGCGGGGCACACTCATAATTATACTACAATGGACGTGGGGCGCGCTCTTGCCTTGGATGATGTCTAGGCACTTGAGTGCATGACACACTTTAGATTTGGCTGTGGAGGGTGTGGGGCGCGCTCTTGCCTAAGTTGATGTCTAGGCACTTGAGCGCGGGGCGTGTTCTATCTTTTCCACACAAGCTGAACTGATTTCTCTCCTCTCCTCATGTGAGGGATAACTCCAACACACAATTTTTGAAATTGGACTATGATTGGCTTGTGTGACGAAATGCAGAAGAAGTACACGAGGTTGAAGGGGACTGGTTTCTTTGCAACGAGAATTTCTTTAGTTTGTCAAAGAACAAGGTTGAATTGTTAAGAGTATTGATGTGCGTCAGCCTTTGATTTTGATTGTTGGCCGGGGTTCTCCTTTCGACCTCCACCATGACACCCATATTCAATCATTTAACCGTTGTTAGCTTTATTATTGTTGTTGTAGTGCTATTACATGTATTAAGATCCTCTATAAGTTGTTCTATCACTAGTATCACTTCAGATGTTAAGTGTAGAAATTTGCCCAATTTCATTGTTTGGCACACATTCTTTTACCATACACACAAGCCATAATATATTAGTGATAGCGGAACACTCCATCTTGTTCAACTTATGTTTTGGGTAGCAACTTCACGACCATGTGGAGTAGATCAGCCTAGGCAATGATAAATTTGTGGTACTTTCATTGCAATTCGTATTCTAATTAATGCTAGCACCTTGTGTGCTGCAAGAAGGAAAGGCACATAGAATGCTCATGCGTACAAATAATTAAATCAATAATATAGCAGACTCCAAATCTCACTCCACCACTGTTTTTATTCAAAATCCACTCTTATTACATGGAAATTCCAGAAAATATATTTAAAGTTCCTAGATACTAATCTTATTAATGCAAGTCTGGCACCCTTGTAAATAGCCTTCAGATAGCCTTTAGAATCACTCTGTAGCAGCTCCAGGATATCTAAGTGTGTTCTAACTCATTGCTCCTCTTCACATTCGAGGTCTTTGCAGAAAATAAAAAAAGTTATATTATATTATATTTGTAATGATCAAAATAAAAAGGAGATTAGTATATTCATACTAAATTTTAATGTACCTGGGGGATTCGACTTTGCTCTTTTTGAAGTTGGATTTTGAGGGCAATTGCGGCTGTCATGGTCTACAAAAGTACTGCAAGAATGACACTTCCTTTTAATTTTGTTAGCTGCTACTTCAATAGGATGCAAATGTCAACCATGTTTCCCTGTTGGCACATCTTCACCTTTTTTCCTGCTACCTTTCGTTTGCGAAACATTCAGATCTAAAAGTTTTACAAGCTATTGAACTGGACTAGGATCCTCCCTTGAAGCACATGGAACATTTGATTCTTCTAGAACATCTTCATCAACAACTTTATCGAGCATAATTTATGATATTTGTTTACCGAGTTCTTGATAAAACGTTAATTTCTCATTTTGGTTTTATACTTAAGTCCGAGGTCCACAGTCCGTAGTCCGAAGACCAAAGTTTAAAGTCCAAAGTCCAAAGTCCATATAGTCGTCCGTTTAGTCAAGTTGCCTTACTCACGTGGGTTTGGTAGGATAGGTCGAGTAAAGGATCGTCCAAACCTTAGGACTCGGCAAGGTTCACAACTGGAATTACAACTTATGGTGAGTAGGATTTTAGGTTTTTTAGTTGGTTTAATTAAATTAACGATAATGTAAATAATGTAAATTACTAACGGTGATTTCGATATAAATAAACAAAGATAGAGAAACCGGGAGAGGGTTAATCATACTCATGCAATAATCATTTTTCAACAGTTTATATTACCACATTACTACAACTCTAATTCGTCTCGAGTTCATAGACAAACTTGAGACGACGTCGAGTATTGATCCCTAGCAAAATGCCCACATCTTTGAGTCGCATCACACTAGCATAAGGAGTTGAACTAATATTTCATCTCTAGAATATCATTTCAGCTCCTGGTTCGATTCTACATCTGCTGGACAAATTGGAGAGCTGTCTGACACCAGAGAGTCGCGCGCGAGATATTTTGGGTCTCTCGCGAGACTGTTCTAGAGCATCAGCACTCCAAATTTGTACATTCTCAATCATTTTGGGACCGGATGTATAATCTACACCTAATTCCTAAGCAGTGATTCTAGAACATTAAAGTGTCAATCCGGATTCTCACACGGCGGCCTGATAACCCCCCCCGAGGGGATTAGCTCATGGTCATTGGAGGAATAATTAAACTTGCTGTATACATTAAATAAGTAATTGCAGGATAGGAATTAAACTTGAAAAGAAATAACTTTTATTAAGAAGAAATAACTTACAGTATTGACGCTGCTGGAAGAGAAAATGACGGAATATAAAGTACTGGAATTAAAGCTAACTAACTAATAAGCGGAAGCTAAAGCATAAAATGTTGAAGGAAGAATATTGGAGCTCCTTTCACGTGAAGACCCAACATTAAAAGGTTTTGTTTCATTCAATTGTTATGATCAAAACTTTGTATTTATAAAGTTTTGTCCTATTATAATTTGTTTTGTCCTTTTATGTTTTGTTTTGTCCTTTTGCCCAATTCAATTCAAACTTTGAATTGGTACGTGCCTTCTCCTTTTACAAGGTGTCACAAAATTGTGACCATCACTTGCCACCTGCCTATGTTGACTCGTCATGCCTTTTGGGCCCGTAGAGTGTGTAGGAACCGTTATTTCATAATACAAATTTCTACAAACCATGAGAACCACGCACAGCGGAATTAATGGGTTCTCACGATTTTGGATAGAGAACATACCTTTTAGATCCGGTTTAGATAACTCTGAGAATCCAAGCTTTATGAATCCGAATAAACAATCAACCCCTTGATCTTCTGTTGTATTTTTTTAGAATAGATTGGACGTTGTGTAGGCAACGATCTACCAATCCCCTTCTTTCTCACAAAGCTAGATCCAATTTTGGATCTATCTTTCCTTGCCTATTTTTCTAATACAGTGAATAGTGAATTTCGGCAAAGAGAAAGAGTATTCTATTTATAGGTTACAACAGGGACTATGAGGAGAAATTAGGGTTGGGCCTCCTAACGGACTTGGGCTTCCCATGTTCGCCCAGAACACACGGCCCAAGTCCGTCAACAAATGGCTTATTCCACTAAAGGCCATTGTTGCACTACCGCCCTAATCCCAAATTACGTGTCAGCATTTATGGGTTCCATATTATATGCTCGTTGATCTCCCCATGTTTAAGATATCGAATGTCCGTTGATTAAGTCAAGTTACTGACAACTGCATTAATCAACTTCTTATGTCCTTGAGTAGTACCACTCAACCTCATTGTCATGTCAGAATAAATCCACCTGCAAGGTTTACATGACAATCTTTTTGAGCTCCTCAAGGGGACATCATCAACCCGACTTCTTGCGGGACATGGATTCCTTCTATAATCAACAGCACACCTTACATACAATGTCATTACCCAATCCATCAAGTTTGTTGATTCACAAATGAATCTCACTCATTGATGATTTAAAGCAATGTACAATACATGTAAGTGCCTGTTATTGTATCCGGATTAGGAGAACAAGCATCTATAATAACAGAGGCGCTTGTTCTCTTATATAGTCAGTATAAAGAGAAACAACCTCACTTGGTCCTGTTCAATACACACAAAGTGTACTAGTGTAATCCTATAGTCAAGATAGACTAATACCAAATTATACTATAACCGTACTAATGGTTTGTCCAAATCCATCTAGGTTGTGAACGATTACTTATACTTTATAAGGTACTGATGATATGATCTTCTGTGTGTTCACACCATATCATCTACAACATAAAGTATTAGACACATGCATATAACTAATAGCATATATAATATGCATAACATTTTCCCATATGATTCTCATTCAAAATATAAAGAATTAGAGTTAATACAAAAATAATGCTTTTAGTATATAACCCTATCAGAGTGGGTCGACTTAGTGTGTCCAGTGGCGGCGCCGATTTTGGCGTTTTTACAACTTTCTGTCTTTGTGTAGAGTTCGTTGCCCTGGTCGCTCTGGCAGCTCACTAGCCAACGTCGGCATCCTGATTTATAAGATGTGAGCTTCAGAAGTTTGCTACTTCTTTACATGTGGACCCGTTCTGCACTGGTTTTGTTCCTTTGAAAACTTCGGCTCTAGTCAGGCTTTGTTGGCCTTCACTGGGGCTAAGTGGGAAGACTTCAAATATTCTAGTATTCCCGTACTTCGGTGCATGTTTTATCATTATATTCACGTTAATTGCGGAAACCTGCAAAAGTACGAAAATATAATTATTATATGATTATTAATAACATAATTGACCAAAATGCTATATCTCTCGGGGTTTAATATTACAGTTTTGGGTGCTTCTCACACCACCCCCCACACTGCAGTTTGCTTGTCCTCAAGAAAAGAAGAGACATTAAAATGATAAGTGGCCAAAAATGTGTTGTCCTAAGCTAAATCTCATTTCGCAGAGTGTGGTGGCATTGACCGTATGCAACAAGGCCTTGAACCACTAGGAATTCCCTAGTGGATGAGTTATAGCCTCATGAGAGTTTTCCAGATAAGATACTCACAAACTTCATTTATACTGCAACGACTCAATAACAAAGGTCTGTTTCCTTAATTAATCTCAGATATCTAGACATCTCACTAGCGGGGGAAACAAGAATTATTTCTTTCGAAATTCAAGTTAATATACATACAATAATCAAAATATCTACATATGAGCATGCATGCAGTGATCTTTTACAATGAAATGTACGAGCAGGGCCATTTCTGGATCCTTTGGATAGCGTCCTTAAGTAGGTTCTCACAGGTATGTGTCGAAACACAATTTCTCTCTTATTTTTCCACTCATGTTTTGCTAACTCCAGTGTGCAGTGGGCACACGTTTCCTCACCTACTCGATGACAGTCAGAGGAGCTGAGGTCGAGAATTCACATCTACTACTTATTATCGCACTATCCTACTCCTAATTGAGCTAGAGGTCTTTATTAGGTTTTATGGGGCTTAGGTGGTAGTGTAGAAGAAATTGGAATGGAATATTCAAAAATGATAAGTATGAGATAATAAGGACTTCGAGATATTTATACTAGATAAATCCTTATTTTCTTTCCTATTTCTAACATGGGCTTCCATACTTGGCTTTTTAAAGCTTTTGTATTCCCTTTTGATTTGATTTTGGGGGAAATTCTAACTTTGATAATTCTTTTTTGATTTTTGGAAACATATTTCTATTTTTCTTTTTCTTTTCTTCTGAAGCAGGTAATTGATTTTGATTTGTGACAAGTTTTTCTCTTTATTTTTCCGCACTTCATCCAATTTCTCATACTCATCATCTAGGTAGGCTTATTTATTTGTGGTTAATAGATGGGTAATGAATTTTTGGTGAAATAGAAAGGGTTAATGAAAGGTTCAGTAGGGCGACTAGCGGTTAAAATTTTTACAAGTGTGAATTTTTGGCTATATTGATCTAAAGAAGGCCTAAATTCTCGCCTAGGATTTAGGTAGTGATCAAGTAAGTAGACGTGTGAACTTCTCTATTCGGAAAAACTACTCTTCTGTGTCATTACTCACATATCAAACATTTTGAGGCTTTTTGGTTAGATTCTTCCAGGATATAGAAACTAAGTTGTCTAACCGTGGGTCCTAGAAACTTACTGCTGTGTACATTTAATGATAGTCGGTGCAAGAATGCTCATGAAAAGATATAAAAACTATTGCATACGTATTAAATTAAGTTTCTAAGAACAAGTCCTAATTATGATACTAGGGTGAGATTTCTAAATATTTTTCATCACAGAAAAGGAAACAAGAAATTGTCACTAAATATGTTTATTTGGACATAAAATAAAACTATATACAACTATGAATGCTTAATTTTTGCAAAAGGTTCTCGCCACCCCCAAACAGTCGGACACTGTGTCCTCAAAGTGTTAAGAGGAAGAAAGAATATACCTGAGAAGCTTTGAGCAAAAATATAGCTGACATCTTCTACAGAAATTTAATGTAACACACTATATATTATACATCATAAAAGTGAAAACATACTGTTATGTTATTTATTTTTATATCAAAACGTAAAACAAATATGTACATCAACTCACATTGCCCCAGTTACGAACTGGGTGATGGTCCATCCTTGCTTCGTCTATGTAGAAATGACATTCCTTTGCGTCATGCCAATCTATCATAGCCTTCCAGACTTCGCTCCACTTCCTCTTCCTTGAAGTGTCTAGATGAGCTATCATTTTATCGTCATCAGGGAAGCAACGAACTTTCTTTAGATACCTTGACGGGCGCCGCCATGTCCAAAATCACAAAGAATGAATTATCTTGTTTGTTGGACACATCGAGTCTACCTTTACCCAGTCATGAAACGTTGCCACAAACTGTGGGAAGTACGTCCTCATTATCCTGCATGCTGTGACTGGCAAAGTGATATAGTGTTGTCGAAAGGACCGAGCCCTCTTAAGGTTCTCAATTACTAGGTCTGTGATGTCGAAGGCGGTATGTTACTGGGCCAGTGCATGGAACGTCTTACAAGCTGATTTTGAGGCAATGGAAAAATGTCAATCCCCCATGATGTTCAGAAGAATAAATAACATGGCAGTTCCAACATTCATGGTCATACTCGCTGTTGGAATAGTGATGTCTGGCCATCGGCCAGCTTCTGCATGTTCAATGACCTGAGCAAGGCCATCGCCATAACGGGCGGCAAAATTTTCCCAAGAATAGTCGTTAAAGTTGTTTTCTATCATGTATTGAATGGGGATATCTGGCTGAAAAGAAGGAAGGTCCAGAGCCATAGCAACTGCTAGCTCGTAAAAAAGGTGGTGGGTGTTACCAATACGGATTGCAAATCCGTTCGGCACGAAACCAACAACAGGTAGATCCTCCATATGATTGTAAAAGTAAGTTGCCAAACCTGGAGAGTATGTCTGCTCAGGGTGTAGTATCAAAGAGTTCCAACCAACTCGAGTGATGAAGTCTCTGAAAAGATGTCCATATACAGGACAATTCAGCAACGAATGGAAAGATTGTTCTGGAATCATCTTTGGAGATGCCATCGTAGAAGACGTGTGAAGAAAGATACCACCTGTAGACAAAGATAAACAAAAAATGAGAATACGATGGAAATGACTAATTAAAACAAATTACATTTATTTATCATAGGAAAATTGCACTATATTTAAAAACTAAAAAGAAAATGACAAAGAATATAAAATTGCAAAATTTAAATTGTGTCATGGGCCCAAGTAACGGCGAGGATCCTTTTGTGAGAGGAATCCATTTATAAGATTTTCGATGTCGTCAATCCGTGCAATAGCTCATTGCAACATTTCACTCTGTGTCTGGTAAATCTCGGCGTGGTTATCCATTATGAGAGTTTGATTTGCCGAGAACTGGTTGTGGCTATGCAAGAATTGTGCTTGTTCATCTTCTTGTATTGTTCGCAGGTCATGAAATTCAAGAAGACTGGTGATGATACTGTTCTGACGTTTGTATAATGTCATCAATCCTTGTTGAATTAAACGAAGGCCTTCCATAGGATTAAATACGTTGTATAATGCATTTTCAGTGAAGATGTTGTCAGCGGAACAAGCTTCGTCGGTTTCTGTACCGACATGGGTCCTTGCAACGTCTGGATTCTAGAAACCGTTCCTACAAACTGAGTGAATGGTGAGAATGTTAGCTGTTCTGAGAGGTGTATTAGGAGCAGTAATAGAAAAACCCCAACTCATCATGATAAGTGTCACAATGGTTGGCAAAGGAGCTGCCTTTTTCCTGGCACGTGAAATAGCGTTCCAGATAAATTTAATAATGCAAAAATCATTGCAATTAGTCTGCAAGACCCAAAGTAGATGGAGGAGGGGTTTTGTTATTTCAGAAGTCTTAGATGTGCCGAGCACATTATGAGCTAGCCATTGGATCACAGATAATTGGTTTCTTTGCAAAGATCGCTGATAAACAATACGGTTTTTCCAGTTGTATTCGCCGTGAAGGATAGTTGCAAACATCAAATGCCTGATATTGTCGAATGGTGAATCCTGAAGGTGTACCCCTTGGTTTGTAATGGGAATTTGAAGTACCTCGGAGATAATTTCCATAGTCAATTCACGCTCGCATACGTTTGCATGGACAAAGAATTGCCCGTTTTGCACAGGACCAATTCTCTGGAATAAAATGCTTGCTTATGATGTAAAAGAGGGTACCATCCTCGACGTAAAACTTTTGTGTAAAAAAAAAAGGATGAAAAAGACCGTTTTGGAAATTTTTCATAAAATTTTGCTCAGGCACGAAAATTCGAGTGAGGGCCATTAAAGATGAAGTGGTGAAGAAAATTTAGCGAAAAAAGGGAAGTTGGTGTTTAGAGGTGTCTATCCTTGTTATAAATAGGCACCAATCCGAAAATGTAGAAAATACGGATCGAGGTGTCATAGGGTAGTTAGACCACGTGTATCTTCTAAAATATGGCGCAAACGTTGATGTAGTGTGGATGAGAAGAATGGGTCATGTGACAAGGAGTGCCCTTTTTTAAATTTTTTTTTTTTTTATTGTAAATAGCGTAAGTAGAAGAACAAGGAAAATGTAGATATAATATCACAATAAGATGTAACAACGTACAGAGATGTGAAAACATACCATAATGACACGGTAAATAAAATACAAACTTAAATATTAGATAGAACTATATGCCACATTAACAACATTACTATAATAAAACAACCGAGCATGAAGACTTGAGTAGCATATTCAATCTGCTGCTACTCAAACTTTTCTAGTGCATCCATGAATCTTGAAACTTGGAGTGATCCAAAAACGATTTTTAGAATAAGAAGTGTAGAGGGGAGAAAATGAAAGGAGTGAAATGTGAAGAATGTGTTGAACTTATTTATAGAAGAAAATTGAGCCGTTTTCTGACCATTTTTGGAAGCGATTTCATAACCGTTTTTAGGATGCGATTTCATGACCGTTTCCTAACCGTTTTGTAAAACGTTAGTTTACGGTAAAATTTGCCGTTAAGTGTGACGTTAAAAATATATGTGTATATTTTTATGTATATCTATATAAATTATTATTTCTAATATTATTATATATGTTTCTACCTATATAATATAATATTGGAGATAACTAATATACTATTTGACAAGGCAGAAATTTTGGAAAATGTAGGAAATAATAGACATCCTAGGTTGGAAAATTAAAATGCAAACACGTGAATAAAACATCCGACATAATTAATATACAAGAACGGTGAAAATAAACTATCTACTGAGAATCCTCGGGGGCAGTAGGAGAATACTCAGGGGCTGCAGAAGAAGAACTAGGAGTCCTGCGACGGCGTGCAGGACGAGCTCCTGTAGAGGCTAACTGCTCCTGGATATCACCCAGAGTATCCATCACCGAGCCTAAAACCGATCTTTGGTTCGCCATGAGCATTCATTTGGAACTTGTTCTGGCGAGTAGTCATTTGGTCCTGAAATGCATTCATGGAAGCTCGCATTTCTTGCTGAAATTCGCCCATGCTGTCTGTCAGCGACTCGTACCGAGCGGTCATATCCGTTTTTAACTCGCCCAAGGTATGTTTCATCGATACCTGGTAAGTGTACATGTCTCCCATGCCACTGTTCATAGCACGTAAGGCATCCATAGGGCGGCTCATCTTACTCATACCAGTCTCATCAAAGAAGGGTGGGTGAGATGGGCCTATGTTAGCGTGCTCAGCTGCCATTGGTGTTATGGGTTCCCAAGGGACCAGTATGCATTTCTTGAAAACAAGCATATTCTCATATAGTGGCATAGGGAGTAACGGGGTGGCAGACAGGAAACCCAAATTAATCATAATTTGCGTTACAAGAACGGCAAGAGGGGCTGACCTGAGAGTGGCATGCGTAATAATATCCAAAAGAAAGGTAACTATGCAGAAGTTACCCTTCTGCTCCTGGAGGATCTAGAGAAGGTGGAGGAATGTCTTATTGATGTCCGAGGGCTTCGAGGTGCTAATGACGTTTTGTCCAAGTTAGTCACAGCCAACTGGTTCCATCGCACCGAGCGCTGATACGCATATTTCCCATCCATATTGTACTCGCCCTCGATAAGCGTGTTGAGCATTAGGTCGTAAGTCCGTGGGTACACGGAGTGCTGCTGAGTCAGCATGTGGTCGACTAGAGGAATGCCCGTGATCCCAGAGATCAAAGCGGGTGTGACTTCGTGGCGCACACCATCGATGGTAACCCAAAAATGGTTGCCATTAAAGCTCCTATTGTCGTAAAATTTCATCACCAAATCCTTAGAATATAACCTGCCATTAGCATTAGCATACAACAAGTACTCCCATCCTCTAGAGTGTATTTCTGTATCAAAGAATGGAGAAACATCCCATTTTCGAATAGAGCTTTAAAATTTTTCTCCACCGAAATTCACCTGTTTCCGGCCATTAGTGCTCTTAGGAAGAGGCTGGCTATTGATTTGAGCTGAGGGGGAGAAATGGGAGTTGCTAACGGAAGGGAATTGGATTCGGAGCTGTAGGGGTCGCGCACGAGACTTGGTTTTAACGTGGGCCTGTTTCGTGTGAGACTAAAGCTGAGGGGGACTAGATCCAGATTTTGAGGAAGACGAAGGTTGTAAGGGTGACACGTGTGGTGGGTTGTCTTGGGTTTAAATGGTCCGAGAATATGAGCTTTGGTTGGGCCCAAAAAATTTCCTAAGCCCAAATCAAGCCTAGAGCCCGAAATAAGCCTAATAAATGTAAACGCTCACACAGGACTCGTTCGGACTCCAAATTGGATGAATGAGCTATCGAAATGATCGGCACAAAAAATGCTATCCAATTATATGAATCATTCTCAAAGATCACAAGAGTTTTTGAAAAGAAGGAGGAGTGTTTTATTTATAAACAAAGTTTTTATTTATATACAAGGGAGATTTACGTGAAAAACACCAGATGTCCAGAAGAGTCACTATTTAAACTTATAGGCAACTGTCATGTCGTCTCTGGAGTAAACCCAATCCAGCCAGACTGTGGCTTTACCTTTATGTATTATGGGGTTAGGGGCAAGACGATACCATCCTGGACCGTGCGCGCTACGGTCTAATAATATTGCCCTTATTACATACGACTATCCTCAAACCGCCCCAAAGGGAACTCAAAGTAACCAATTCTAGGGGTTGGTCTGGTGGAATCCATTGCCCGTTTGTGTTCTAAGTATGCAACATCCGAGGTCGAACACGAATCTCTATGTGCACAACTTAATGCACGGGGATTTTTTTTTTTATAAAAGGCAACAATATGTACATATCTACAAGGTGAGTCTTTTAACGTCAGATCCTCAAGACAAATCGAGTCTTTTAATGTCAAATTCTCAAGACGTTTGCAAGTCTTTTAACATCAGATTCTCAAGATGATTCCCAACCCGTGGAAGAAACGGTGCGGCGACGAAGATTATCCTGCACAGCTGGTATCAGACAAAAGTATACCTTAAACTGGCTAGTATCGGATAAGAAGTAAAGACCTGGATAGAAAGGTGTTTGACAATGCATACACCACCCTATGCTTCACGCACGTCATTTACGAGCAAAAGTACTACGACCATTCCCTATTCGTGATGAGTGAGACTTACACCAAATGATTAGCTGAAGTTCGCGAGGCAGAAAGTAGAACAGGGAAGAGAAGGAAGGAGGTGAAATTTTAGGTACCCATCGTTTACCAGTAGGAATGTTTGCTCGCGTTGCAGAAGACATTTATACTTAATTCTAAAATAGAGTTTTCGTGGACTAAGATTCTGACACTTGTAACCACACACTTCAAAGATCTTTTGAGATCATAAAATAGAAGATGGTCCGACTACCAAAATGGCGTACCCTCTATAGAAACAAGATTGAGTACACCAAATGAAACATCTAGTCTATGTAGACTGGATCCTAAAGAAGAGTCTGTTCAACATCTGGGGAGCGTAATTCGTGGTAATGTTTAAGGCGTTGTCCATTGACTTGAAATTCACTGTTATTTTGTGGATTAAGCAAAGAAATTGCCCCATAATGGGTCATAGCTAACATAATGAAAAGACCAGACCATCGAGTTTTCAATTTACCAGGAAAAATGTGTAATCTGAAGTTTTACAGTAAAACTTTTTGGCCAATTTTGAAATCCTTATGCAAAATGTGTTTGTCGTGCACTCTTTTCATATGAGTTTTGTAAGATTTCGAGAGATCATAAGCATCACTCCAAATCTCTTCAAGCTCATTTAATTGCAGTTTTTGCTTCTCACCTGCCTCATTGATATTGTAATTGAGGCTTTTGATGGCCCAAAGGGCACGATGCTCAAGTTCAACTGGAAGATGACAAAATTTTCAAAAAACAATGCGGTAAGGAGACATCCCGATAGGTGTCTTAAATGCGGTTCGGTATGCCCACAAGGCATCTGATAAGTGGAGAGACCAGTCCTTTCTTAATGGATTGACAGTTTTCTCTAGGATTGACTTTATCTCTCTGTTGGAGACTTCCACTTGGCCACTCGTTTGTGGGTGATATGGAGTAGCAACTTTGTGAGTAACTCTATATTTTTTCATTAAAAACCCAAAAATTTTATTACAAAAATGTATACCCCCATCACTGATGATAACTTTGGGGACACTAAATTAGAGAAAATGTTTTCTTTTACAAATTTCACGACAGTCTTATGGTCATTTGAGCGACATGCGAGTGCCTCAATACATTTGGACACAATCTACAGTGACTAGAATGTAGAGAAAACCTTGAGAAATAGGGAAGGGTCCCATAAAATCAATGCCCCAAACATCAAAAATTTCCACAATTAAGATAGGATTTAGGGGCATCATATTGCGTTTGGTAATTTGACCTAGGTGCTGACAATGAATGCAAGCTATGCAATGTTCGTGTGCATCGCGAAAAATGGTAGGCCAGTAAAAACCACATTGTAACACCTTGCCCGCAGTTTTCTTCCCACTGAAATGACCGCCGCAAGATTGTTCATGGCAAAAAGAGAATACGTCGGTGTGCTCCCAGTCAGGGATGCAACGACGAATGAGTTGGTCGGAACAATACTTAAAGAGATAGGGGTCATCTTAGAAATAATATTTTACAGTGGATAAGAACTTTTACGATCAGGACATGATCAGGAGGAAGGAACTTCCTCAGTAACTAGGTAGTTAACTATATCCGCGTACCATGGAGAGGAGAAAATAGAGTATAAATATTCGTCTGGGAAGGAATTACAGATGGCTTCAGAATCACTATTAATGTCACCAACCAACCTTGATAAATGGTCGGCCACGACATTTTCGGTTCCTTTCTTGTCTTTGATTTCCAGGGTGAATTCTTGCAAGAGAAGGATCCAGCGGAACAATCGCTGTTTCGCGTCCTTTTTCACGAGTAAGTACCGAAGTGCGGCATGGTCAGTATATACGATGGTGGATGATCCAATTAGGTTAGGGCGAAACTTATCCAAAGTATAGACAACAGCTAGGAACTCTTTCTCAGTGGTTGTGTAATTATGTTGAGCGTCATTAAAAGTTTTACTAGTGTAGTAAATGACAATAGGTTTGTCATCATGTCGTTGGCCTAGTACGGCGCCAATGGCAAAGTTGCTAGCGTCGCACATCAGTTCGAATGGTTGAGACCAATCAAGGGGTTGAATGATAGGAGCAGTAGTCAGAGTAGTTTTTAGCGTATCAAAAACTTGTTTGCAATCGAAATTGAAGTCGAATACCGCATCCTTGAGCAGGAGTTTGGTTAAGGGTCAAGCAACTTTAGAAAAATCCTGAATGAACTGCCTGTAAAACCCAGCGTGGCCTAAAAAGGCACGGATATCATGAACTGTTCGTGGGAAAGGTAGCAAAGCAATTTTAACAATTTTAGCTTTATCAACCTCTATCCCGTCTTTCGAAACAATATGACCTAGAACAATTCCTTTGGTCACCATGAAATGACACTTCTCCCAATTAAGTACCAGATTTTTCTCTTCGCGATGTGTTAACACTTTAGAAAGGTTGGATAGGCAGTCATCAAAGGAATTTCCATAAATCGAAAAGTCGTCCATGAAGACTTCCATATAACGTTCCACCATATCACTAAAAATGTGAAGCATGCAGCGTTGGAAGGTGCCTGGGGCATTGCAAAGACCAAAAGGCATTCGTCTGCATGCAAAGGTTCCAAAGGGACATGTGAAAGTTGTCTTTTCTTGATCGGCGGGATCGATGACAATTTGGAAGTAGCCGAAATAGCCATCAAGAAAATAGTAGTAAGCATGACCGGCTAAACGTTCTAGCATCTGGTCAATGAATGGGAGAGGGAAGTGATATTTACGTGTTCTGGCATTAAGTTTGTGACAGTCAATGCAAATTCTCCATTTTAATGGAATGCGAGTGGAGATGCATTCACCATTTTCATTTTGTACAACTTGAATGCCAGACTTTTTGGGAACAACGTGGACAAGACTAACCCAATCACTATCAGAGATAGGGTATATGATACCCGCATCAAGTAAACGTAAAACTTTCTCCCTCACCACCTCTTTTATGGCAGGGTTAAGGCGACATTGCAGTTCTCGCGATGTCTTTGAGCCATCATCCAGATGTATGCAATGCGTGCATACACTAGGATCCATTCCTTTGATATCATCTAAGGACCATCCGCTAGTAGAGCGGTGTTCACGAATGACACGAATCAAATGTGCTTCTTCGTCGGTAGTCAAGTGAGAAGAAATTATTATAGGGTGACTACCATCGGGATTGAGATGCACGTATTCCAAGTCAGAGGGTAGAGGTTTTAAATATGGAGTTAGAGGAGTGGGGATCAAGGATTTGTGAAGGGCCGTCTCTACAATGGAAAAGAGCGAGTCCAGTTCTTCTGAATTAGATGTCAACGTAGTAGTAGGGTCAAATAGTGGTACTGACTCTAATGATGTGTGGACATCCTTAATGTACGAGTTATCGTCAAACTCAGGATTATCAAAATAAAGAAATTGGTGTACCTCGTCCTTGGGAAAAGAGTTTGTGAAATAATCCTCTACTAGACTATCAACCAAGCTAATCTTACCCTCCATTATAGGATCGGAAAATTGTTTCATTAATTTGAACACATTGACTTCGACTGAAAGGTTCCCGAAAGACAATGTCATTGAACCGTCTTGACAATTTATGAGAGCGGTTGCAAGAAATGGACGTCCCAAAATGATAGGAATGAAGTCATAGGCTACTTCGGTATCTAGAATGACAAAATCAACTGGGCAGTAAAAATCTTGGACCTTGACTATGATGTTTTCTACTATGCCTTTTGGATATTTGATGGAGCGATCCGCGAGTTGCAGAGTCATATTGGTAGGTTTTAATTCATGAAGACCTAATTGCTTAAATAAGTAGTAGGGAAGTAGGTTAACACTGGCGCCTAGGTCTAAAAGTGCGGTAGCGATATACTTGTCGCCCAACGTGCATGGTACAGTTGGTCGACCTGGGTCCTTGTATTTAACCACACCATTGGTAGTAGTAATCGAGGAAAATTGCTCAGTGAGGAACGTTTGTTGAGGAATATTTGTACGTCATTTGTTGATGCACATGTCCTTCAAAAACTTGGCATGCTTGGGCAAATGCTTAAGCGCATATAGAAAAGGTAGGTTTATGGTCAAATTTTTGAAGGTTTCACGGATCTCATCGAAATGTTCGTCAGGTTTGTTCTTTGCCAAACGGACAGGGAATGGAGCTTTTGGGCGGAATCGCGCATATGGATCAGTGGCGTCTTTCCCTAGGGATGTGGATGTAAATTTGAAAGGAACAACTTCGTCTGCTATAGGTTGTGAGGCAGGAGTTGGAAGGATGTTACCCGTGGCTTCCATTGATTTGACGTCTGGCATACGTATGTGATTGTCGATGGTTCGGCCAGAACGAAGAGTGGTGATGGCATTTACCTCACCCTGGCTGGGATTACTAGATCCTGGTGCATTGTTTAGTTCAAAGGCCGTGTTTGTAGGCTTAGGGTTTGGAACTGCTTGGCCAGGGAACATGCCCTTTTGACTTTTATCCTGTGCTAACAGCTGAAGAGACTATTGGATAGATGCTAAGATTTGATTCTGTTGATTCATGTAAGTCAGAAAAGTTTCAGCTGTTTTATCGGCAGTGGATTGTACCAGTGGAGCAGTAGGAACAAGTTCACGGTTATTGTTTACGGGTTGATTTTGGTGGCCATATCCTTGATTAGCGGGAACAAGGTTGCGGTTGTTTTGGTACCCTATATTTGCGTTGTTGGGAAAATTACTTTGCCCTTGCTGGAATTGCGGAGGATTTCCTTGACGGTAGGAATTGTAGTTCACGGGTGGTCGTACATGAGCATTGTTGACACCCGGAGGAGCTTGTTGTTGGGCAGGGGTTGCCCAAGCCAAATTTAGATGTTGTCGCCAAGGGGCATTAGGGATGTTGAAAGCACAAGCCTCTTCAGATGGTTGAGGAGGGCACTCGTATACCAAGGGACAGTAAGAATCGGTGTGCTCCGGACTTAAACGAATAGGACATGGGGAAGCGTTGGCAGCCATGACCTGTTTGGGTTTTTGATCGTTTACTTGAACCGAAAGAGCATCGACCTTTTTGGTTAGGGACTCGATCAGAGTTTTTAATTCCGGATTGAGTTTGACCTTGAACATAGACGTAACCTTGGTAGGAGTGTCTTTAGAAGATCTAGAAGAATCAGTGTTACCCTAATGGGTGCTTCTTGAAGCCTGTTTCTCAAGAAAAGTATATGCTTCAGTAGCGCCTTTGTGCATTAAACAACCGCCGTTCATGATATCTAATGTTTCCTTTTGATAGTCAGAGAGACCATTAAAGAATGAACGGACTAATACAACGGTGTCGAGTTGATGATGGGGACATTTGAGAAGCAGATCAGTAAATCTGCTCCATGTTTCTGAAAAGGATTCCTGGGGGTGTTGGCGAAAGAATTGAATATTCTGAAGCATTTCTATAGTTTTCTTCTGAGTATAGAACTTTATCATGATTGCTTGTACGAGTTTGGCCCATGTATCAATGGATTGCGGCGCTTGTCCTGCGAGCCAAACTGAAGCTTTATCAGATAAGGTGAAGGGAAACAACCTAAGCAAGACTTGTTCGTTGGTAACGGTCGGACGGCGGAAAGTGGTGACTACTTGTTGCATCTAACGAAGGTGATTGTACGGTTTTTCATGGTCTAGACCATGGTAAATAGGTAACAAACCGAAAATGTTTGGCGGAATGCGAAAATCACCTACAATCGCATCAAGTTTAATGCAGGAAGTAGGTCCTTCATGTAAGGCAATATAGAAATCCGAAAGGGGTTTCTCTACTGTGGGATTTTCCTGGGCCATAATTAAGGGAGATAATGGCAATGGAGATATTTGACGAGGTTGGTTTACGGAGGAGGAACTATGTCTAAGAGATAGCATAAGCAGTTGTTTATTGTATTTTTGACGACGATATGTAAGTTCTAATTCCTTATTAGTACCAAACCGTAGTCTCATACAAATACAAGTTTTAATTCTAGGCTCATAAGGAACAAATTATGACAGGAGGCTTTAGAATTAAGGAAGGAGGGAGGTGAAACACGTCTTCTCGAGCCATTTGCTAACTTGGAGGGTAAGCTAGGATAGCGTGTGAATATTCCAAAGCGACAGTCAGTCACGAGAGAATTGAGGGAGGTTGTTCGTGCTAGCACATTCCTTAATTAGGCAACCTCAATTTTTCAAGTTTCCTAGATACTGATGGAATAGGATGATGATTTATGATGGTGTATTATGCGGGGTATTATTAAGATGATTATGATGAAATTTTAATTATTAGGATTTTTTATTTTTTATTATTATTTATTTTTTGTTTTATTTTTTTATTTTTAGTTTACGTAATTAATGTATTATGGAAACGTGATTATGAAATATGCAATTAAAAATGATAGATACCAAAATAGAAACTAAACATACAATTAACACATGCTAGTTTTACACAGAAAGTCTACATATGTAACTCTATATTACTTATACGTGAAATAGAAAAATGTCCTACGCATACAATAATCTATAACTACCGATACGTGCAACTATATGTGAGCTAGGGAAATGTCGAGAACGAACTCATGCAAATGAATATCGCGTACGTGAATTGATGTAACATACACATACAAAAATATTCTAAGCAGGTGGTTTGAAATTACGCATACATCCAAATATATTCGAATCATATTAATCGTATTAACGTGAATATGTAATGATGAACCACATTTACATGTAAGGAGTTCTCATGCCAACACACAAATATGTGGGGTAAAACAGGTTATAGCAAACAACTAAATAATATCCTCGACAAAGTTTAAGGAGTTTAAGAATTCTAAACCTGGCGTCCCGCGATTCCTCGTACAATGATCGAATTAACTCTCGAGCTCGTGAACTTATTGGATGGTGGATAAATAGGACTAGAGAGTCCAAAAGAGTACTGAAAAGGAAAGTGGCCTGTACCTGAAAACCAGAGTGTTGATACTATAGGTTAGTCTCGCGCGCTACTAATATAGTCTCGTCTGAGACTCTTTTGTCAATTCAGTACTTCAAGCTCCTACGGAATACTTAGACTGTGCTAATAAAAATAAACAAGATCTGATTCAAAGATATCTGTTAGTAGAAAAAGTTAGGGCAAACAGGTACGTAACACGTTAGTGTAGCAAAAGAAATGGAAATCAAAAAGATGAGGGGGTAGGGGAGGGGGTTTATGTTTGATGTATTCCAGTTATTACTTTAAATGTCCAGAGTCCTTCGGCGTGCAGCGACGCCATTTGATAAAACGTTAATTTCCCATTTTGGTTTTATACTTAAGTCCGAGGTCCATAGTCCGAAGTCCGAAAACCAAAGTCCAAAGTCCAAAGTTCAAAGTCCAAAGTCTAAAGTCCATATAGTCGTCCGTTTAGTCAAGTTACCTTACTCACGTGGGTTTGGTAGGATAGATCGAATAAGGGATCATCCAAACCTTAGGGCTCGGCAAGGTTCACAACTGGAATTACAACTTTTGGTGAGTAGGATTTTAGGTTTTTTAATTGGTTTAAATTAACGGTAATATAAATAATGTAAATTACTAACGGTGATTTCAATGTAAATAAACAAAGATAGAGAAACAGGGAGAGGGTTAATCATACTCATGCAAGAATCATTTTTCAACAGTTTATATTACCACATCACTACTCTAATAATTGCCTCGAAGTTCATAGACAAACCCAGAGGCGGCGAAGTATTGATCTCTAGCGAAATGCCCACATCTCTGAGTCGCATCGCACTAGCATAAGGAGTTGAACTAAAATTTCATCTCTGGAATATCATTTCAGCTCCTGGTTCGATTCTACATCAGCTGGACAAATTGGAGAGCTGTCTGACACCAGAGAGTCGCGCGTGAGACATTTTGGGTCTTTCGTGAGACTGTTCTGGAGCATCAGCACTCCAAATTTGTACATTCTCAATCATTTTGGGACCAGATGTATAATCTACACCTAATTCCTAAGCAGTGATTCTAGAACATTAAAGTATCAATCCGGATTCTCACACGAGCAGCATAACCCTCCCCCGGGGGGATTAGCTCATGGTCATTGGAGGAATAATTAAACTTGCTGTATACATTAAATAAGTAATTGCAGGATAGGAATTAAACTTGAAAAGAAATTACTTTTATTAAGAAGAAATAACTTACAGTATTGAAGCTGCTGGAAGAGAAAATGACGGAATATAAAGTACTGGAATTAACGCTAACTAACTAATAAGCGGAAGCTAAAGCATAAAATGCTGAAGGAAGAATATTGAAGACCCCCCTCACATATATATAGGCTCCAGACCCTTCACATGAAGACCCAACATTAAAAGGTTTTGTTTCATTCAATTGTTAAGATCAAAACTTTGTATTTATAAAGTTTTGTCCTATTATAATTTGGTTTGTCCTTTTATGTTTTATTTTGTCCTTTTGCCCCATTCAATTCAAACTTTGAATTGGTACGTGTCTTCTCCTTTTGCAAGGTGGCACAAAATTGTGACCATCACTAGCCAACTGCCTATACTGAATCGTCATGCCTTTTGTGTCCGCAAAGTGTGTCTAGTGGCGGCGCCGATTTTGGCAGTTTTACAACTTTCTGTCTTTACGTAGAGTTCGTCGCACTGGTCGCTCTGGCAGCTCACTAGCCAACGTCAGCATCCCGATTTATAAGATGTGAGCTTCGAAAGTTTGCTGCTTCTTTATATGTAGACCCATTCTGCACTGGTTTTGTTCCTTCGAAAACTTTAGCTCTAGTCAGGCTTTGTTGGGCTTCACTAGGGTTGAGTGGGAAGACTTCAAATATTCTAGTATTCCCGTACTTTGATGTAAGTTTTATCATTATATTCACGTTAACTGCGTAAACCTGCAAAAGTACGAAAATATAATTATTATATAATTATTAATAACATAATTGACCAAAATGTTATGTCTCTCGGGGTTTTATATTACAGTTTTGGGTGCTTATCAGTTCTCTTAGACCATCCAAAAATAATTTATAGCTTGCTGGAGTTCGAGACGCAATACACGCCAATTTAGTTGTTTCTTGACACAAATAACCGAGGTTCATGGCATCAACTTGTTCTTGACAAAGAGACCCTTCCTTCCCACCTCTCCAAAATCTGTTAGCCCCTTTCAACCATCTTTTATTAATGAAGCTTTCGGGGATTTCGTAGAGATCAAGTTTTGATAATACCTTCAATATGTGGGCACACGGTATTCCAACAAACTCGTAATGATTACATTCACAAATACCTTCACAGGTCTGTTAATTCCATTTCACAGTCCAATGCTCACTCTCACCATCAACCTTGCTTTTAATGAACTTCATGTTGTATGTAAGTAGTGGTTTAGTAGTAACAATAATGTCGGCTTTGTATAACTCGGCATTAAGAAATTGAGTCCTAAACTTTTCAAACATCCTTCGTGTATATATCTTGGCTACATGTTTCAGAATATAATTTATCCTGGTGACAATACGGTTCTTTTGTTCTAACTAATCTTCAGTTCTCTCATTTACTTCCATAGTCTTCAAAGCTTGTTCATATTTTTGAACAAATTCCCTTAAATTAGTGGTGCCTTTGATATGATTTTTGAAAAACCCGTTTAGCCCCTCACTACGACCAGTAGTATTCATACCAGGAAAGAAAGTAGTTTGATTGTACATAGGAACCCATGCCTCACGATCTTCAAATATTCCAATGAGCCAAGAATTTTCATTTAATTCATATTTAGTCATCAGTGTGTTCCATCTTCTCTCGAAATCTTCAATCCTGAATGTCCATCTTAGGCATTTCTTAACATCTCCTTTAAAATTTGAGCCTTTGTGGGTCAAATGTCCCAACTTTTCACCGATTTTTTTTTAATATGCCAATAGCATAGCCTGTGACGTGTGTTAGGGAACACTTTAGGTACAGCAGCTCTCATGGCTAGGTCTGAGTCAGTAATAATGGAAATTGGAGCCTTTCCCCCCATTGCTTCTTTCCAAGTCGAAAATAGCCATATGAAACTCTCCTCTGTCTCGTCTTGTAGTAACCTACATCCAAACTGGATAGTTTGAAAGTGATGATTCACATCGGTGAATGGTGCAAACGGAAGCTTGTACTTGTTAGTGTTGTATGTAGTATCAAATGACACTACTTCTCCAAACTGTTCATACGACATGCGAGACTTAGCATCAACCCTGAAGAAATTAACTGCTCTGCCTTCTCCGTCATACCGAATAGCATAGAAAACTATGGATTCTCAATTTGCCTTCTTTGGAAGTGGTTAAAGACCCACTGAGCATCCCCAACCTCAAGTTTTTGCCTTACATCACGAAGATGATTCCAACAATTACGATCTTTGAAACCAATGGCATCACCTCCAAAGACCGTTGTAACTTTCTTTATTTGTATATTTGCCATCTGAAAAAGTTCCACCATGCCTTTCGCTGCATCAAGCATCATTCGGTTTGGCTTAAGAAATATCTATTTAGACGGCGAGACAAATGTGTGATTGTGTTCATCACAAAACCATCCAACCTCCCACTTCAGTGTGGTTCGCCTATGCTTAACGTATATATGCGCTTTGCATTCCCCTCTTTGTGTTAATGTATTCAAACGTGGTCTCTCCACATTTTCATTTAACTTTTTCTTGTGAGAACCAAAATATGAGCATGCAAGACAGACATTTGTTACCTTGTCACAATGCAACGAAGATTTGTTATAAGATCTTGTAATAGTTGAGAATCCTTTGCTTACACCATATCGCTCATAGCATTTTCTTGCTTCTTCAAAAGATTCAAAAGGCATCCCTACATAGGGTGTTTCTATGGTATTGTCTAAATCCTTTGTAGGAGATCCAATTATGTTCTTTTCCACTTGGACAGAAGATGTTTCACACTCTGCGACTCCACTGAAGTTTCCCGGAAGCTCACATTCTTGGTCATGAGACTCTTCCATTTTCCGTACGTAGCACCTAAAAAAAATAAAAACGGTCAAAAGAAAATTAATACAAAGAAACAAAAAACTGATTTCTTTGATAGTATATATATCAAAGTTATAAATCTATGTTCCACCAACCATTTGAAGATTTATTTCGCAACACATATCAATGAACGTATCAAAGACTTCTGTTCTTATATTATTGTGAAAGAACCTTTTGTAATAACGTATCAAAGATATCCATATGCTCATAACAAAAAAAAAGTAGAAATCACAAAACAAAAATAAGTACGAACCACATACAAAACAAACTCCAAAAGCCCCAAACTAAATAATATGTTCTAGCTAGAGAACATCGTACGTCAACAAGAGCATACCGAATGGTCGTTAGTTGCTGGTTTGTAGCTAGTTCACTTAAATCTTTCGCCCGTCGAAACGTACACATAGTAGGAAGAAAAAGATATAGTAGGAAGAAAAGGCGGACGAAAATTTGATTTGTAACGTTTGTCTTTTTTTTTTTTGGTTTAGTGGTAGACAGTGCAGAGAATAGAGAAAACGAGAGAGATGGAAGCAGGAGGTTCCGGTTCTTTGTCTAAGTCCTCTGCTAGGTCGAAATCCCTTGCTAGATTCGGTAGAGATACAAAATCGAAATATGAGAAAAAAAAAATAGGCAATTTGGAGAGGAGGAGAAAGAGACATGCACGACTGGATTTGGAAAATATGGAGAGGAGAGAGAGAGTGCGTATCTTATTGTGTTTCAGAAAGTTACACCTAAATGGCTTGGTTTAAGCCATATTTGGCTTGTCCCATTTTTCCAACTTGCTTCGTTTCAAAACCGTTAGATTTAGTGTGTTGTGTGGTCTAGATCTATTGTAAAATCTATGGTACAAAAACTATGGTAAACCGAACCTACTCAATATATATATATATATATATATATATCAGTCCCGTTTTGAGCTCTCTCAGAGTGTCCACGTCAATTTTTTACTCACAACAATTTAGGAGAAAAAAAAACACATAATTTAGGAATCTCCTTTAAAAACTTACTAAATAACAAACTTACTAAATAAAATCTTAGAGTCCATATAATTTAGGAATTCCCTTTAAGAACTGACTAAATAATATTAAAGTTCTTCTACGTTAAATCAAACTCAAGTCAAGTTCAATTAATCTTCTTAGTCAATCAATATCAAGCTTGAAGAACAGGTATTTTTTTTTACTAATCTGCAACCAACTCAAAACCCACTCAATTGCATATCAATATGAATGAGCAAGATTCTTAGCTATGATTAGTTTAGTAAAGGGTCATCGAATTTTCGATCGAGGTAATTCGCGAATATTGTCGTAGTCACGTTCACCCCATATAGACGAAACTGCTCCTGCCTGAGGACTGTTTCTTCACAGTCATCCGTGTTTTATTACTTGGTGGCAATATTGCTTCTAATGCTTTACACTGATCTTGGGTCATTGATTGCCTTGAATTGATCTGTTAAACCAGTAACACACAAGTTCCTTTGTCAAACTGCTCCTGCATATTAATTGTTTGAAGAAAGTCTTCATATCAGTATATTCCATGAAAGGAACACATGGGTTTTCTTCCGATGATATATCTCTTGCCACTCTCTCAATGCATCTACTCATTTGTAAGTCGTTAAAGCTAATATCAATTGAAGTTTTATACTACCAACTCACGTTATGTCCTAATCCTTCTCTTTTTTCGAAAATTATAATATAATAAACAACAAGGCCGCTGAAATGCCAAATTGGAAATTGCTACGAAACTACAATAATTTTTCTAGACTATGACATACCATTCTATGATTGACCTGGATTGTCCTTTTAAGTTAGAAGGAATAAATGTGAGTTTTTCGGCTTCTTCGATCTTTTGGTTTTAGATGTTTCATCTTAACTAAAGTTATATGAGATTATACATAGCTATGAGATTATTGTCATATTGGTACTTACATAAATGCATAGCTCGTAAGTTGTACACCTCAAGAAGACTGCTTTTCGACAAGACTGAATACTAAATCTTTAGCATTTTTAACATTCAGTGTCAGTAACTTGAAGTGCTGGCCATGGTTTTCCCTTTTCAGTAAGTTTCTTTTTAACTTTCAAAACTATAATCGTAAAAGCATTCCTATAATGTAAGGCCATGTAGATGGCAATTATATGTCTGTCCAACCACACCATGAATCATTCATGGTAAAAATGTGTAAACCGGTGTTGAATGGGGGCAGTACTGCAGTATTATATTACTAAGTAATGGAGAGTTCATATTTTAAAATTTCTCATAATATTTATCTTCCCTTCCACATAGTGGATAGTTGCCATTCATGCACTCTGTTTAGTTTACACTATTTTACTTTAATTTTGCCATGCATCACTATATAAGTTGAACCTGTGACACATTTTGGAGGTGTGTAGTACACAGTAGCAACATTTAATGATCAGAGATCGCCATCAAGCTCTCTTCCTCCGTGGACACTTTTGAAGGGGGGTTTTTTTTTTGGTGCTGAAATTATGTTTTGGTAGTCGTTTAGTTTGTTTTTTAAAAAAAAATAATAATAATAATAAAATGTTCAAAAATATTATTTTTGTAATCACTAATAAACATGATTGGCAAGTATATATTGCACCTGAGAGGTAGTTACAGTTTAAATGCCCCTATGTTATACAATCTACTGTCTAATAATTGGTATAGATATGATAATGCAAATGAAGGAAACAAGGACATTAGGGTGGAGAAAATACCATATTGCAGCTCAATTGAGGTCAAATGGTTTAGTTCACGAGTTCATGTGTTTCAGGATCAATATCTCCAGACTCTGATTCGAAGTGTCAGCGATAAAAAGATATCTTAATAGTTTTATAAGGTGCCATTTCCAAATCTTTATGCAAGCTCTTCAATTATGTTCAAGTAATTTCAATTTTAAATAGTTATGTGGTATTTGTTTTGTTAATTATGTTATTAAGGTTTTTTGAGTGACGGGAACTAAATTGTTTTATTGCAAAATGGACATAAGAATTTCTAAGAAATGGTGCGAGTGTTCGCTTTGGTGTTAGGTCTTGGTGAACTTCAATATCATCATACTATTGTTGTTGGTCTTAGATTGCCTTTTATCTTAAGTCAGATTTTCTACTTCATAGGATAGATTACTTTACTCGATCGTGATCCTAAAAACTAAGTGAAAGTTGGGTTATTCTAGAGTAATGAATAAATAGAACAAGGAGACAGGTGCACAAACAAGGATTTTTTTGAGTCCCCCCTGTGGAGTAGGATAAATCTTCGATAGAGTTTGAATGCAATAACTAATACATTGGATTATTTCTTAGTATGCTTACTTGCGCTCAGTTTTGCAGCTAATGGAACACTTTAAATTCTTCAAAGTTACAAATTACAAAATGGGGTAAACTCGATAACTTTATCATGATCAAAATTTTAGTTTTGTTAGATAATTTTACCATGCCAATATTCCGTTGCTTTAGGAGTTGACTCCATAATTTTACCATGCCAATATTTTGAGTTGCATTCTAACGTAAACTCAGAGAAGAATAATTAATAGAAAATCAAAAACTGGATCCAAATGTATTGAACTAAACTTAAAGAATAATTAATAGAAAATCGAAAACTTGATGAAACTGCATTGAGCTAGCCTCAAAGAAGAATAATTAACAAAAAATCGAAAACTAGATGTAAACCCATTGAATTAACCTCAAAGAAGATTAATTAACAGATGATCGAAAACTGGATGCAACGACACTTAACTAACCTAAAAGAAGAAGAATTAATAAGAAATCGGAAACTGGCTGTAAATGCATTGAACTAAACTCAATGAATAATAAACGGAAAATCGGACACTCGATGCAACCCACTTTGTACTAACCTCAAAGAAGAATAATTAACGGGAAATCAGAAACTAGATGCAAATTCATTTAATTAACCTCATAGAAGAATAATTAACGGAAAATCAGAAACTTGATGCAACTATATTGAACTACCCAAAAAAGAATAATTAATGGGAAATCGGTAATTGTTTGAAAATAAAATAAACTTACCTTAAATAATAATTAACAGGAAATCGAAAACTGGATGCAACTATATTAAATTAACCTTAAAGAAAAATAATTATCGAAAAATCAGAAACTTGATGCAAATGCATTGAACGAACCTTAATGAATAAATAACGGAAACTGGTTGCAAATGCATTGAACTAACCTAAAAAAATAATTAACGGGAAATCGAAAACTATATCAATTGCATTAAACTAACCTCAAAAAATAATAATTAATAGGAAATTAGAAACTATGAACTTACCTAAAACAATAATTAACACCCAACTAAAAATTGGATGCATGAACTAACCTCAAAGAAGAATAATTAACAAAAAATCGTAAACTGGATGCAATTACATTGAAGAAACCTCAAAGAATAATAATTAACTGAAAATCATAAACTGGATGGATGTAAATCATTTAACTAAACTCAAAGAATAATTAACGGAAAATTGAAAACTGCTGGATGCAACTGCAATGAACTAACCTCAAAGAATAATAATTAACGGGAAATCGGATACTAGATGCAAACACATTGAGCTAACCTCAAAAAAGAATAATTAACAGAAAATTGAAAATTAGATGCAACTGCACATAACTAACCTAAAAGAAGAATAATTAACAGGAATTCGGAAATCGGTTGCAAATGCATCGAACTAAACTCAAAGAATAAGAAATGGGAAATCGGAAACTGGATGCAACCGCATTGAACTAACCTCAAAGAAGAATAATTAATCAAAAACTGGATGCAACCACAACTAACATCAAAAGAGAATAATTCATGGGAAATCGGAAACTAGATGCAAATACATTGAACTAAAAAAGAAGAATAATTAACAAGAAATCGAAAACTGGATGCAACTATAATATTGAACTAACTCCAAAGAAGAAAATTTAACGGGAAATTGGAAACTGTATGCAAATGCAATGAACTAAACTCAAAAAATAATTAACGAGAAATCGGAAACTGAATGTAATTGCATTGAACTAATCTCAAAGAATAATAATTAACAGTAAATAAAAAACTGGATGCAAATGTATTGAACTAACCACAAAGAAGAATAATTAATGCAAAATCGGAAACTGGATGCAAATGCATTGAACTAACATCAAATAATAATTAACAGAAAATTGAAAATCGGATGCAAATGCATTAAACTAACCTCAAAGAATAATTAATAAGAAATCGAAATTTGGCTAGAAATACATTGAACTAACCTCAAAGAATAATAATTAAGGAGAAATCATAAACTAATAATTAAGGAGAAATCGGAAACTAGATGCAAATGCATTGAACTAACCTCAAAAAATAATTAATAGAAAATCGAAAACTGGATGTAAATGCATTGAACTAACATCAAAGAATAATCAACAGGAAATCGAAAACTGAATGCAAATAGTGAATTAACCTAAAAAAATAATTAATAGGAAATCAAAAAATAATTAATAAGAAATATGAAACTGGATACAAATTAAATGCATTAAACCATCCTCAAAACTTAGTTGTATTATGTAGTAGGACTAAAAGATCTCAACAAATATAGTTTTGCATTTAAAATAGTGTTTATTATATTTCTTTTCGTATGATCATTAGTACAGAAAAAGGCTTTTGTGACTGTTTTAAAAAGTTTTTTGTGATTGTTGTTTTCGAAACCGTCCAAATAGTAGAAAATGGTTTTTGTGACTGTTTTATAAATGTTTTTTTTACCCTCATAAACTGAACTGTAACAAAAAACATCTTGACTAATGTTAAGTATCGCTCCAATTGGCCGGTCATAATTGGGATATTAATTGCCACTATTGTTAAATGTTAAGTATCTCTGAAATTAGAAACAAAGTTAAACAATGTGCTCCCACTACTCCAAAAGAAATTGTCCACGCAGCTCTAACACTCCCCAATTTCCACCTTTACACGACTACACGGTTCCACCTGGTCTTCTCTCTCTATTCTCTCTCACGAGTCGGAATTAATGTCTGTAAGGGCATCTCCAATGGGGGGTGTAAACCGTATAGAGTGAAAATTTTACACCCCAAATATAAAAAAATTATTTTCAATGGGGGTGTTATATCGTAGGTAATAGAGTATTAGTTGATAGAGAGGGTGGGAAATTCCCCCTCTCGCTATCAGCTAATAAAAATCCCGGGCGACACTTGAACAGACGTCTGAGTAAACATTCGGACGTCACTTGGAGTGTCGTTCCTATCTATTTCTAAAGTCACAATTTAAAATTTTTAAACTCGGACATCACTTGAAGTGACGTCCCACTTTAATTTAAAGAGAACGCTCCCGAATTTAAAATTGAACTTTTTTACACTTTTCCATTGGGAATAATAGAGAGTGGATATTTATGGACTCTACCATAATTTATAATTGGAGTTGTAAAATCTTAATGGCACCTAGGTGGCGCATATGTGGAGGTGTAATTTTACACCATCCATTGGAGATGCCCTAAGTTATTTTGTTATTCAAATCCACCAATTGGACCGGGAAGAAAGTGGATTGCAAACGATGTTCCGATCTCGGCTACGAAGTAGTTGAGAAGACGATAAAATGGAGAAGGGGATAAGAGAAGGGTCTGATTTGAATGTGAGACATTTAGGGTGTTCATCCTTGTTTGTGCGTCGATGCTCTACCTTTGAGATAGAGGATGAGAAAAGGGTAAGAGAACTGTCAAGTCGATTTCTTTGCATCAACCAATCGAACCAGGTTAGTTACTCTAGGGTTACTTTTTCTTTCTTTTTTTTGCCCTTTTAATTTGCTAGCTCTAATTCAAGATTTGTTTTTTGCCATTATATTGAAGGTTTTCTTTTGGCCGGATTTCTTCTCTAATCCTTTGTTCAATTGCAGTCAACACAAATTTCAACTCTCGCTCTCTCTTCATTTCTTCTTCAAATTTCAAGTAAGGTGGGTGAGAATTAGGGTAGTTTAAAAAGCTTAGCGTTGTGATTATATAGTGTATGGAGAACCCCATCCAATCCCTCAGGGTTTAATGTTCTGGCTTTGTGTGGGTTTGAAATTCCTTAGCAATTTCATTGTTCTCCGTTTTTCATTTCATTCATAGTAATATTGTTTATTGGGTTAACTTTGCGATATACCTTTAATTAGGTTGCTACAATGGTAATCCTCTGACAGCGGCAACTCCGAAAAACAGAATTTGGTAATCCTCATGCAGATATAAAGATTAGACAATTAAACTATCGCAAGCTGTCAAAACTTTATGTCTCTTTACTTCCATAGGCTCACTTTCAACTTTGTTTTACACCTATTTTTACGCTTTTAACATATATTCTTTAATAGATAGTGCATTACGCTAACTCTATTAGTAAGCACGAGTAGGACACAATAATTGTCATAACCATTTTAATTTTAGTAAATTTGATTATATTGTTCGAATATTAATGATCTTTTTTTTTTCATACAATGCAAGGAAGATTCTTTCGAATTGAGTTTGTTCAGCCAAGAATTTTGTCAAACTACCACCAAAATTCATCATGAGTGGAGGAGCGGGGGAAATGCATGTGGTTATATCTCGCACGTCTTTTTGACTTTTTTGCACAATTGAATTGAAATGTTTATATTTCTTTTTCATCTGTTGTGTACGAAGATTGAGAAGTTTAAATGGAATTAGTGGTTGTTATAAAATATATTTTTTTTGAATGCAATGAATTATATGAAGTGTATGTATTTAGTTGTTTATGAGTGCGGAATTACAGTGTAGAATGATTAATTTTTATACAACTGAAATTTTTTTATGACGGTTTTAAGAAAACTAATGTCAATAGCAGTTTGTTTATGACGGTTTATAATGCAACCTGCGACTGTCGTGACTGTTTTCTACTATTTGTCACGATTTGGAAAAAATATTTGTAACGGTTTTGATTTTGTAAAAAAAAATGACCTCCACAAAAGACTTTTTGTCACCGTTTTTTAACAGTGACAAAAAAACTTTTTTTATTGTAGTAACTTCAATAAATTATAGTAGAATTTTCACTTTGCAAGAAATTTGAATAAATAATTAATATTATATTCATATTTCATAACTCATATTTTCAGAATAATTATATTCATATATCTCTATGAATAGTCAGAAATATTTTTTTAAATAATTTAATATAACACCTGCTAGTTTTTTTTTTTTTTTTTTTTTTTTTTTTTTCCGATAAACACAACACCTGTTAGTAGCACAGGTTAAAAAGCTAGTTAAACAGCATATAAACATGCACAATTACTCATTCATCCAATTAATCTCTTTTCTTATCATATAACCACATGCACGTTTCCTCAAATCTTCAACTTCAACATCACTACGATCATGATAACCTGCACCTTTATTTCCCCCTTTCTTCAAACATCATCCTTCCCAACCACAGTTTCCTTTATCTTTTGTGTGGTGTCCTTCGCGGCTCCCCAAGCGCCCTCCCTAGTCTGCTTTTCCTTCTCAGTCAATTTCTCTGCTGTTTCGACCACGGATCCTACGACATCATTCGTCGTCTCCTTGGCCTCATAGGTACCTTCGTTTGCCTTGTCACCTACCCATCCAGCGGTGTCACCAGTCTTATTAGCGGCATCTTTCGCTGTCTCTTTCACCTTATAATCCCCTTCCTCCACCTTCTCGGCAACTGTCCCTGCAGCATTTTCAGTCTTCTCATTAGCTTCATGTGCTATTCCCTTGGTTTTCTCTTTAGCCTTTTCCGCTTCTTCCGTTGTCCTGTACGTTCCCTCGTTCATCTTTTGTTGCGCTCGTCCGGACATCACTGTCGTTTTCTCAGCGGCATCCGCATAAAGTCCTTGCTCATGTCCCTGCAATTCAACGTACAACAACAAAGTAAGGCATAAATCTACGCAGAGGGCTCATTGCTAATGTGAGATTAGATATAAAGATATGTATATATACAGTATACTGACCTCATTGGATTTGGAAGTAGCGGTGGTGAAACAAACTCTAGACACTTTACGAGTTGAAAGAAGGGAAGTGCTTGTAGGCAAAGCCTTTGGACTGCTGAAGAAGACATTTTTTGCTAAATATATTGTTGCCATGCTTGCTTGTTCACTTAGTCTTGTATTAAATTATTTCCTTTGGTAACACTTTTTTATCTCAGTACTGTTTAAAAGATGAGCGTTAAGTAGCTATAGAAGTAGAAATAGAGCGAATTTATAGGAGTGAAGGTGGCGAAAGCGTGAGGACAAGTGTAGAGATATGGACAGGTGTTGATCATTCTGAGGGTTCTTAGGGCAGTTTATAGATTGGACACGTGTTGATCCACTGTTCATTATTAGATTTTGTAGGACGTGGCATACCGACTAAACATCTCCTCGACGTGGCATACCGACTTCCTACTTTGTTAGTTCCCTTGGCTGCTTGGCATTGGGTTGGTTGGTTTTGGACTTTTAAATCAACCTGAGCCCAGCCCACTTTAGTATCTTATTCTCAATCTCACAAACACTCAAGTTGGGCCTAGAACTGTAACTGACCGAACTTTATTATCTTAAATCTAGAGATTACATCTCCCAACTTACCACATGTTGTTGAGATTCTAATAGCGATAGGGAGAACTTTCGGATACCAAATAGATGATTAGACATTTGAAGTGGTATTGAACAATGGATATATATACTTTGCCAGCGTATTTGTGGATGAGTAATGTAAAGGTGCGTTTTAGTCACGATCTTATGAATCTAGATGATTGAGGAAGATGATATTATGACTGAGTTCGAATGATCGAATTGCCTACGTATCTAGTTCTCCAGTGAACTGGAATCAAGTCGGACGTAGTTCATATTGAGTAATTGAGTTGGAGATGGAGAGAATGTGAACATGAAGCTCCCCCTTCCTTAATTTGTTAGTTCCCTTGTCATTTATAGCTTATGACTCTTGGTCAATGTGGCTCTTGAATGAGCTTAAATGAGGATGCCATAAAGTGTATCGCTGCTGTTACAGAATTGGTGTAACATCTGCCTTTCCATCTTCGAGCGTTACAAGATCTGGTAGAGGTCTTGATATAAGCGACGTGGTTGAGATCTTGGTATAATCGACCTGGCTGAGGTCTTTGGTATAATCCACCTGGCTGAGGTCTTGGTATAATTCTGTGATGTGTTGGACACGTGTATAATATACAATGGTTGTGTATATTAGTCCCTCACACAGCCCCCTCTCATTAGGTCATTCTAATTCTATGGGGCCAACCTAATGAGAGAGTAATTCCACACGTGGGAAGCACGCGGAGTAGTAACTGAAAATGCAAGTGATGCTAGTTTAACAAGTACTGAATTGATCCTAGAAGTGTAGGTCCTCAATTAGTAAGAAATTTGTAGTTCAAGGGTGCCTTGGAGCTCGAGTGAGCATTCTGCACGTTGTTGATCCTAGAAGTGTAGGTCTTCAACTTAGAAAGAAAGTTGTAGCTCAAGAGAGCCTTGGAGCTCGAGTGAGCGTTTTGACATTGTTGATCCTAGAAGTAGTGTATGTCCTCAACTTATTGAGAAAGTTGTAGCTCAAGAGAGCCTTGGAGCTCGAGTGAGCGTTCTGATTTGGAGATGCAGTTGATAGCTAGCCTTTAATTGGCGTGACTATAGTTGAATTGAACTTGATCCTCAGGTCATCGAGTTGATTGGTGGATAGCTAGCCTTTTAGGGTTTACTATGGTTGATAGTTAGCCTTGAGTTGGCGTGATTGTAGCTAGCCCCAGTTTTGGAGCTTGATTGACTTGTAAAAAATGCGAGCTAGCACCAAAGAGTTAGTACGAACTAATAATAGTAATTTTGGAGATGAATGGAACATAATAATAGAATTGAACATGTTTAGATGGCAATAATAAGCCCCAGTCCGGAGATGGTTGTGGCTAGCCCCTAGTTTGCATTGGAGCTTGATTGACCTGCACTAGATCAAACTAATATCTAAAAGAAATTAGAACAAAAGAAATGGTAATTTGGAGATAAATTGAGCATTGATATCCAAATTGTGTGTAGCCTATGATCTAAGGCTGTGTTTGTTTACTAGCAAACCAAGATGGCAAATGATATTTTCCCACTTAAATAGTGGTTTTCCCGCGTTTGGCTGCAAAATTGAGTAATGGCAAACAAAATCTTTATTTGCTAGGAAAATGTTATTTTCCCATGAGAAGCGGGAAAATACGCTCCACCGCCTCCCCTCCCAAATCTTTTTGCCAGTGAGAAAATAGGGGTCTCTCTCTCTCTCTCTCTCTCTCTCTCTCTCTCTCTCTCTCTCTCTCTCTCTCTCTCTCTCTCTCTCTCTCTCTCTCTCTCTCTCTCTCTCTCTCTCTCAGGCTTTGTGTGGTGCCGGTTAGCTCTCTCCCGATCACAATTGATATGCCAGGTATGGAATCTAATATAATATTGCCAAAGCATCAATGGATTTCATAAATCTATTTGATTATTTTTTTTGTTTTTTTCTTGTTTGTTCCATTTTAAGGATCAATTTGCAATTGCTAATTTATCTATTCATGTATACTAAATTTGAAGTTGTTAATTTAGTTATTTATACTTACTTTATTTAGATAATGATATGGTGTTTAATTGATGAGGTGAGGAAATCCGAGAGAGAAAAACAAGCTTTAACGAGGATTTTTTCGAGTCCCCCTGTGGACTAGGATAAATCTTCAATAGAGTTTGAATGCAACAACTAATGCATTTGATTATTTCTTAGTATGCTTACTTGCGCTCAGTTTTACAGCTAATGGAACACTTTAAGTTCTTCAAAGTTATAAATTACAAAATGGGGTAAACTCGATACCTTTATCATGATCAAAATTTTAGTTTTGTTAGATAAATTGGGATCTAACTAATTATTAAAATGCTTCACTAAGTCTGTTTCCGTAGGGTTTTTTTTGGTGATGTTGAGGGTTCAAATTATGGTTATATGTAGTTTTTATTGTGAAAAATGTGATGGAACAGTTCTCTAAGAGGTTCAACTTGCGTGTGTGATGTGTCAACCAAATTTTTTAACTTTGACCATACCATTTTACAAGTTACTACCCTAAGAGCAAGTCTAATGGGGACCGCTGAAAGAGCAAAAATGAAATTGTGACTTCCCTTGCTTTAGGAGTTGACTTCACAATTTTACCATGTCAATATTTTGAGTTGCATTCTAACGTAAACTCAAAGAAAAATAATTAATAGAAAATCAGAAACTGGATCCAAATGGATTGAACTAAACTTAAAAATTAATTAATGGGAAATCGAAAATTGTATGAAACTGCATTGAGCTAACCTCAAAGAAGAATAATTAACGGAAAATCGAAAAACTGGATGTAAACACAATGAATTAACCTCAAAGAAAAATAATTAACGGGAAATCGAAAACTGGATGCAACTACACTTAACTAACCTAAAAGAAAAAGAATTAACAAGAAATCGGAAACTGATTGCAAATGCATTGAACTAAAATTAATGAATAATAAACAGGAAATCGGAAACTGGACGCAACTGCATTGTACTAACCTCAAAGAAGAATAATTAACGGGAAATCGGAAACTAGATGCAAATGCATTGAACTAACCTCATAGAAAAATAATTAACGGGAAATCAAAAACTTGATGCAACTATATTGAACTAACCCCAAAGAAGGATAATTAACGGGAAATCATAAACTATATGCAAATACAATTAACTTAACTCAAAGAATAATTAACGAGAAATCGGAAACTGGAATCAACTATATTAAACTAACCTCAAAAAAAAATAATTATCGGTAAATCAGAAACTTGATGCAAATGCATTGAATTAACCTCAATGAATATGTAACGGAAACTGGTTGCAAATGTATTGAACTAACCTCAAAAAATAATTAACGGGAAATCGGAAACTAGATACAATTGCATTGAACTAATTAACCTAAAAAAATAGTCATTAACGAGAAATTATAAACTGTGAAACTTACCTCAAACAATAATTAACACACAACTGAAAATTGGATGTATGAACTAACCTCAAAGGAAAATAATTAACAGAAAATTGAAAATTGGATGTAAATCATTTAACTAAACTCAAAAAATAATTAACGGAAAATCGAAAACTGGATGCAACTGCATTGAACTAACCTCAGAGAATAATAATTAACGGGAAATCGAATATTGGATGCAAACACATTGAACTAACATCAAAGAAGAATAATTAACAGGAAATTGAAAACTGGATTCAACTACACTTAACTAACTTAAAAGAATAATAATTAACAGAAAATCAGAAATTTGTTGGAAATGCATTGAACTAAGCTCAAAGAATAATAAATGAGAAATGGAAAATCGAAAACTGGATGCAACCACAATGAACTAACCTCAAAGAAGAATAATTAATGGGAAATCAGAAACTAGATGCAAATGCATTGGACTAACAAATTAAAGAAGAATAATTAACGAGAAATCGAAAACTGTATGCAAATGCAATGAACTTAACTCAAAGAATAATTAATAGAAAATCGGAAACTGGATGCAATTGCATTAAACTAACCTCAAAGAAGAATAATTAATGGTAAATCAGAAACTGAATGCAAATGCATTGAACTAATTAACCTCAATGAATAATTGACGGGATATCGGAAACTTGATGCAAATGAATTTAACAAACCTCAAAGAAGAATAATTAACACAAAATTGGAAACTGGATTCAAATGCATTGAACTAACCTTAAAGAATAATTAACAAAAATCGAAAATTGGATGCAAATTCATTAAACTTTCCTAAAAGAATAATTAATAGGAAATCGAAATTTGGCTGGAAATGCATTGAACTGACTTCAAAGAATAATTAAGGGGAAATCAGAAACTGAATGCAAATACATTGAACTAACCTCAAAGAATAATTAATAGAAAATAATGAAAAATCGGAAACTAGATGGAAATACATTGAACTAACATCAAAGAATAATTAACAGGAAATCAAATGTACATAGTGAACTAACCTCAAAAAATAATTAATATATGGGAAATAAAAAAATAATTAATGAGAAATAGAAAACTGGATGCAAATGCATTGAACCATCCTCAAAACTTAGTTGTATTATATATTGTAGGACTGGAATGTCTTCACAGCACAAGTATAGTTTTGCATTTTAAATAGTATGGAATGTCTCCACAAGTATAATTTTAATTTGCATTTAAAATAGTACTTATCATATTATTTTTCGTATGATGAAAATTACCTTGCTATTCAAGTAGATTTAATATAATCTTCAGAAAATTAGTTTAAGGGAGTCGGTTAAGAATTGGTTGGACTCCAAAGCCATAGGCATAATATTTTTAGTTTCTACACCAAAACCATAATTTGACACATGTTAACCTATTTTCTATAGCAATTGACAAAAATACCCTCTTTTAATTATTTACACCTGATAAGCACCCAAAATTGTATGATAAACCCCGTAGAGACATTAGATATTGGTTGATTATGTGTTTAATAAATGTAAATTAATTGTATTTTCATGTTTTTACAAGTTTTAAACGTAAACGAAGAAATTCTAGCAAAACCTGTGTTTTAGCATAAAAACAATGTATGGAGTAGTGCTCTACCTAATGTATTCTCTCTCAGCCCATTTAAAGCTCAAAAAGGCCAGAATAAAGCCCGTGGACTCAACACCGATCATTTCCAGGTCAAATAAGAACAACAGTGCAGACATATCAAAGAACTTCTGACGATCATATCTTGTGATTCTGGCCTCCGAATTCGGCACGGGAACTATCAAAACGATCAGTGCTGCGAGCTCTACACGAAGATGTGAAATTGTAAAAGTCAAAGTGGGCCCATATGGACCCACCACTGGTCAAAACTCGTGGGTCCATCACTTTTGCTTTGCTCCATCATTAAAGGAACAAATTCAAGTGGGAATATAATCATGAAAGTGGAGCGCTCAAATGGTGGAGAATATAATCATGAAAGTGGGGCACTCAAATAGTGGAGAATATAATCATGAAAGTGGAACATTAGTTTAAAGGAAATGGAGAGTGCAATGATGTTTTGTACTCAAAGACATTCTATATATTCCATTCCATTCCATGTATTAATGGCTAGTCTTAGTTTTAGTTTTTAAGCTTAGCTTGTAAGTCATTATTGGAGTTCTTTCCATAGAAAATCAGTTCTTCCATCAAATCTTCCTCTTTTTTTAATTATTTTTCTTTTTTTCTTCGCTTCTTGTATTTAGTTCATAGGTCCTAATATCATGAGCTAAAACCCTCCCTTGTGGAGGGTTAATGATGCTCATGTGAGGAGAAGATCCACTAATGGAGTTTTTCATTGCTTATTTTTTCACAAGTTTGTTTTCAACATTAACTCCAAAATAGTTAATGTTGATGACATGCTAGGACTTGTTAGGGTCTTCTAGAGATAAAAGACCATAACAACTCCTCATGCTAGTAGGTTTTCTTAGAGATAAGTTAAATCCACTAGGGATCAAACTCTAATCATTTTTTGGGCTTGTCCATGAACCCAAGAATGATTATTACAGTTTTTGTAATGAAGTCTTTAGAAATGGTAGTTATCCTTGCATGAGTGGAGTTAACTCTCCACAACTTTCTCTCTCTACCTCTCTCTATTTCTCTTTATGTAAGAGCATCTCCAATGGAGTGTGTAAATCTACACCTCCACATAGGCTCCATGTAAGCGCCACTAGGATTTTACACTCTTGTTTCTAAAGTAATAAATATACACCTCATGGCTCTTCCAATGGTGGTGTGGAAATAAAGAGTAAAACGACAGATGTTAACCGTCGCAAGTTTGCAAAAGAAAATTTTAAGAGGAGAACGCACGTCACTTTAACTCACGTCCGTATTCTAGAAATCTGGAAACAAGAGTAGCGACGGTCATGGGCCGTCGCAAATGAAATATTTTAAGTACCCACATCTGTTGAAGTGACGTCCGAATTTTAAAAACCCACCCACGACATTTAAAGTTACGTCCGTGTTTCTTATTAACTAATAATCTGGGAGGGGAATTTCCACCAAATTTTAACAACTAATAGCTATTATATACGGTTTACACCCTCCATTGGAAAGGGTTTTTTCAAAGTAGGGGTGTAAATTTCACACATTATACGCTTTACACTCTCCATTGGAGATGCCCTAAGTAGTTAGAAGTTAAGTTTATGTAATTTGTAAGTTAAGGTAAAAATAATCCAATAGTAGTGTAAAAATAAAACCCTTCTCTCATTTAAAGTTTCTTGTGAAGTATTTGAGTGAAGTTGTGAACCAAGTGTGCTAGTAGTTAGGCATGGGACGAACCCTTGCTAAAGCTGTATTTAATATGATTTGAGAGCAAGGTACTTGATATAAACCTGCTAAAAAATGGTCTATCAAATGGCGTCGCTGCTGGCCTAATATCTACCGAAGCAATACAACAGAGCTCGTCTAAGTCACGGGGAATCCCCCCTCTTCTCTCCCTTCCATTTTTTTTTTTTTTTTTTTTTTTAATTTATTTTTGTCTACTGTCCTCTTTTAAATTTTGTTTTTTGTTGTAACAGGTTCTCATATCTGGCACTAGATTCTAGTCGCGGGACACGACTAAAAAGGTGGTGTGCGCGAGTCCCCCAGTTTAACAGTATCGGCACGTGACTTGTGGTTGTTGTTTTTGAATCACGCTCGCTACTGTTATGGGGAATTAGATTCCCACTTTTGAACTTCAAGTCCTCTGGATCAATATGATATCAATGCCTATATGAGGTAGTGAACCCTGTTCCTGGAGCAGATAGTAGTGTTCCATATCTTGCGAGGAAGTTCCGAAATCTTCTCTATAAGGCGGAGTTGCGGGATGCTTTTCAGGTTCCATTTTCTCCCACTCCTTGACGCACTTGTAAGAGGAGTCCATTTCTTGCATGATATAACATGTTTAGACTTTGTATGCGTATCGTAGTCTGTATTCTAGTATTTGTTTGTATGATTGGGATTGTTTAGTATATATATGTTTGTGTGGAATGTTTGGTATAAAAATTTGATTTTGTCAAGAAAGTGGAGAACATTCCAACGATGGATTAAAATTCGAGTTGGGTAAGTTGTTTCTAAGCCCTTCGAGGCAAAGCTGCTCTCTATATGGCATTCGCAATCTCAATGAGTATTGACGAAATTGAATCATTGTACAAAACATGCCTTAACTAGTGTCGTATATATTGTGTAAACAGACGCATGTTTAGTGAGTTGTCGTATATAGCATGCTTATAAATTGAGTTTTCCAAGCATATTCGTAATATGAGATTTGTTTTTATTACGCATGTTACAATTTGTTGATTATAAGTTGTTTACATGTTGTGTAATTTTGTACCTTATATAACTTGTATTTTAGTTTGTGTTGTATTGTCATATTTGTTTGTATAATTCGTGAATAGTAAAAAAAATACGTTTCAAATAAAAATAAAAATAAAATATCTTATATTCAAACAATGTCTAGGAAGCTTGCAAAGATTGAGGTTCTATAATTAAGGAACATGCTTGCACGGAAAACCTCCATTAATCTGTCAAGTGACCTGGCTGTTTGTCTATGCTAACGTAATCCTTGTTCAACTGTTATCAATAGCAGAGGCTCAAGCTTATGTTGTTTATCTTCATCCTCACGTAATTGCATCAACCAAATGTAAAAATTCATTCCTTGTATGCCTTATCTAATTTTATGCTTGCATGAGATTAAGGTTTGGTAATAGTAAGGAACTTGATGAACACACATACCGTATAAATTAGAAATACGATAAGCAATTACATAAATTATCACCACAAACAAGCTCGATCTTCCTCTATCACTAAACCTCAAAAAGCGCATCCGTTGCCACAAACTCCTATAGCTATGGCTAAAACGCGTCTCCTATGGTCGAGAAGCCCCTTACGGACTTCTACATTGTTTTAAAGGAAGGACCTTCTTCCTGTATCAAACTTGCAGACCTTGATGTGGATTTCCAAATCCTACCAAACATTTTCAATTTGTTACTCGTTTACCATGGTTTAGAATATGAGAAACCATACAATCACCTTCGTCGGATCCAAATAGTCTTGAATACTTTCCATCATCCTAACATTTCCGACGAACAAGTCTTGCTAGAATTGTTTCCTTTCACCTTAGCCGATAAAGCTTCGGCTTGGCTAGTAGGCGAACTGATAAATTGTAAAACTTATGTTTTACTCCTACTTAACTAATTAAACTTAAATAGAAGTAAAATATAAGAATTTTACTCTAAACTATCAAAGTTCTACTCTCATGAATCGTGAAATATATGGAGTAGAGAATTCGTTCCACTCTTAGTCCTTTAAACGTAAGTTTCCACTAGTTTTAATCGATCTTAACAAAACTAATGAGAGTAATGAATTGAATTATCTAATATGGCAATTGAACTTAAATAAGATGTATTAACTTATACTATGATAATTGAATATTGAAATGTGAATATGGAGAAGGGATTAGGGAGATTTGAATTCACTTGATGTACTCTTAATATGCTAGTTTAGATTATTGCAATCCTAATCAAATAAGATTAAATGTTCGATCCATAATTACTTATGGCAATCTCTGTCAACTAATAATTAGCATGTGAAGAAGTCCAACCCATTCATATGGCGAATCAACTATCCTACAAGAGTGAAACTCTTAAAAGCAATAATCTTAACTAACACATCAAGTCTTAATCAAGCTTCATCAAACCCTTCTATTTGAGGTTTAGCTAGAAGTCATTAGACTATCATAAACATATAAATAAGAAGAAAACATAATGAAGAACAAACTTTCTTTTATTAATCTAATGAATACTGAAGAATAATAAATAACTTAAGTTTTAAACTAATAACTAAGTCTAAGTTCTAACTATCTATATCTAATTAATTATATCTATCTAAGTCTAAGTATATCTCAGTATATGCCTTAGTCCTCTTTATATAAGAGAGGATAGGTCTACATTTTCGTGCATGGGCTTTGGAGCCATGTTTAGGGCCCTTGAATCAAGCCAAAAACCTAATTACATAAGTCCAAAAAGGGTTTCTCTGTTGGAAATTACTAAAATAGCATTTTCGTCTACTTTTGCTCCTCTTATAGGGTTAAGGCCTAGACTGTTAAAAAGCTCTTTCGAAGCTAGTCGTTTTGACATATAATAGATCAAATTCTGAGGTCTGAGTCTAAATATACGATCTGCGGAAGTTCTATTGACTTTTCTGCTCTATTTCTGCCCGCGTTGACTTTGACTTTTCAGCTTTGACCAGGCTTTAAAAAGACTTTTTCTCCTTGAATCTTGGCCTTTAATCATAGAACTTCTTAGCAACCAACCTTTACTCCTTTATCTCTCAAAAGTGACATGTTTCTTCACATATTTGACTCCAATGCCTGCAATACATAAACACACGTAAACAGTACTAACTCATATTTATTATACACATAATTGGTTTAAATGTAATGATATTAAGGGGTTAAAACTACAGTTTTGGGCTCTTATCAAACCACCCCAAAATAGTATTTTGCTTGTCCTCAAGCAAATATAAGAAATTAATATAAGTGACCAAAAATGAAGTTCTAACTAATCTCTTTTCGCCGAGTGCGATTGCATTGACCATATGCAATAAGGCCTTAAACCACTATGAATTCCCTAGTGGACGAGTTATAGCCTCGTAAGAGTTTTCCAGCGAAGGTACTCACAAACTTCATCTAACTACAACGACTACGAAATAAAAGTACGATTTCCTACTTCATTCTCAGATATCTATACATCTCACTAGCAATGAATACAGAATAATCAAGTCGAAATCTAAGCTAATACGTGCATATAATCAATCATCTACAAATAAACATATATATAATGAACTATGCTATAAAATGTAATAATAGGTCCGTTTTTGTAACTTTGGAATAACGTCCTTAAGTAGGTCCTCACATATATGTCAAGACAAAAACCACTATGATTTTTTCACTCAAGTTTTGCTCACTCTAGTGTATAGTGGGCACACTTTACTTTACAATCTCAATGACACACAAGGAAGCCGAAGTCGATCAAACACATCTGCCACTTACTATCAATTGAGCTAGAGGTCTTTATTAGATGTTGCGGGGGTTAGGAGATGGTTTAATAATGAAGGAAATGAATATTCAAAAAGGATAAGTCTGAGATGATAAAGTCTTCATATTATGTAACTAGAGAAAACCTTGTTCTTACTTTGCTTTTACACTTTGTTTCCATCCTTAGCCATTTTTTTTTTCTTTTTCTTTTGGCTTTTAACTCATTTGATTCTGTTTTTGGAGTTCTAACTTTTTTTTTCTTCTTTGGATGGAAACTTTCTTTTCTTATTTGAAGCAACTAACAAATTCTTGGTTTTAAAGGTTTTTCTCTTTTATATTCTTCATTTCATCTCTATTCTTAAACTCATTCAAAAATGGGTAGGCTGAGTTTTATTTTTATTTTGTTTTGTAAAAGGGTAAAGGATTTTACGATTTATGAAAGGCTAAAGAAAGGCTCAGAGGGGCGGCTAGTGGAAATAATCTCATATAGGTTTGAATTTCTGGCTATATCGATCCAAAGAGGGCCTAAATTCTCGCTTAGGATACGATATAGTGATCAAGCAAGTGGACGTGTGATTTCTCTATTTGGAATTTACTTCCCCTTTGTGTCATTTATCAAATATTTCACTCATATAAGACTTTAGGCTATATTCTCACTAGATTTATAGAATAAGTACTCTAGCCTAGATCTCATAAACTTACTGCCAAACAATCATAGATACTCATGCAATATACTTATAGAAAGATGCAATGATTATTATCTACATATTAACCTAAATTTATAAAAACTATTCTAATATAAGAGCTAATGTGAAATATCTAGACTATTATCATCATAGAGAAAGAAACGATACCAATATTCCTAAGTGTATAGCATAAACTTTTTATTTATATTTTTGAATTTTTTACTATAAAACAAGTGTATATTATATATGTATTATCTTAATAGGTGCTTTAATTTATGCGTGTTTCTATGCCACCCCCAAACAAGAACATGCTTTGTCCTCAAAGTATTAAAATAGGAAAGGTAGGAAACACCATAGAAACGCGTGAAAATTGAAGAACACCTGCAAAACAACTTTAAAACATACTAATATAGATAAATAAAAACAGACGCAACTTTATATGAGTTCCACCCATTATGGGGATAACAAGAATTAACTTGCTTGGGACATAAGCAGACACTAACAAAAATAAAACGTACCTCATATCTCGTATTTACTCGTCGTCCTCCTCCTTTATATAGAATTGAGGTTCCTTGGCATCCTGCCACCCTATGATAATTTGCCATGCCTCACACCATTTATCATCTACAATTGCTAACCGATCAAGCGCCACTTGGTCGGATGGGGTGTAAGGGGCAACCCAATTAGGTTGTAGCCTCCACCCTGGCCAAGTCATTGCACGGAATGAGCATATAATGCAGTTGGTGGGTCGTACAATGTCAACCCCAACCCAATCCGTGAAACGGGCACAAAAATCTGGAAAGAAACATAGCGTTATTAGACAAACTAAGATAGGCATAAGAAGATACTTATGCCTCATAATGTGGGCTTGTGCTAAACTAGAAACGAAGGTCCTGGGAAGGTCATAGAGTATATGTCCCGTGGCTAAAGCAAGGAAGACGTTGCAAGTGGCATCATTCACAGAAGAAAAACTCCATTCCCCTAATATGTTTAGCATGATAAAAAACATCATCGTGCCCACGTTAAGGGACAAGCTACCAAGGGCTACATTATATTGCCCTTGGTCCTCTATACGGAAAATTCCTACCCCATAAGCCTCATGCAAAAACTCATAGGTGTAGACATACATATTATCTACCCAATAGCCCCATAGGTCTTGAATTTCAGCAGGCATTGGCACTCTAAGGGAAAACGCCAATAAGAACTTGGTTATATCCATTGTCTCATCCTCAATGGTGACAGAGAACACATCCTCTCCATCCAATCTTTCAAAGAACATACAATGCTCAAAAAAATAAGTTGTAAGTGCATGAGAATATAGTTCATCAGGGCTTACCATTAGAGGCTGCCATCCTGCCTGTATAATCACATTGTGGAACCAAGATCCATACGTGTCACTTGCGAACAAATCTTTGAATGACATCCCCGGTATGATCTGAGGGGACTTCATATCACACAACACACTCTAGAATTGTTGGAAGCAACCTTGGAGGAACCTACAAAAAATCAGAACTGCAAGTGGATGCGGAGGTGAAGGGCGCTGGCGCGCTTAACTTTGTCTATGGGAGGGCGCGGACACTCTCTTGCCTTGCTCGATGTCCAGTGATTTTAGGGCGCGCGCGCTCTGAGTATAGGCAAAATAGAGGGCGTGCGCACTCCGAGTATGATGAGGGCTATGAAGTGAAATTCAAAGGCAAAGTGAGAGATGCAAAGTGAGAGGTGTGATGTGAAGTTGAGAGTGCACCAAGGATTTATAGAGAACTAGTTTCTAAGCTCCACAAGCTTCCCAACTAGTTAAGGCAACATGATGGAAAAAGATATTTCTAAATCCAAAATAGAACTAGACAGGAGGCATGCTCCAAAACCAAACCAATAGCTTTGTGTCCAGAATTAAAATAGCAATCATCTAGTTATGACTCCCTGAGGTTGCCCCAAACAACACTTGCTAATTATAGAGACACCAATTTAGTAACATTCTCACATAATTCAATCATTATCGAGCAGACAATAATAATTCGACAAAAACTACGTGGATATGATTATAAGCATTTCTAAATAAATAATTCCACCCCCCAAACAAGTTGAAAGGGTGGGATTCACGATACAACACATAGCATATGCCGGAAACTAAAATAACTTTAAATTAAATTAAAATAAAATAACAATTACAGAATCCAAATATTAACTACTTAACTAAACAGCTAAAAATAAAATTTTACTAAAAACAGGGAAATTTCCTAAACACAACAGAACTAAACTACTAGCCACGAGATGAGGAGGGGCCAGAGTCATTAGTCCTGCGTCGACGATGCTCATGCCTCACAAAGGTATCCGAAGGCAAACGTCATAGAACTTCTACTTGGAACTTCCGATGTCCCTCTATATATGCGTTCATGAATTCCTCACGCTCCTTATCATGCTGGACTAGGGTCTCCATGTTAGCTTGGAGCTCCCGGTTACTAGCACAGAGCTCCTCAAAATTCTGATGGATGTTATCCTACCTAGTCCGTAGATCTTCACAAATGGTATTAAGAGAACACAAGCCACGATGAAGCAATGTCATGCGTTCTATATCAGAAGTAGCCTTTTCCAAGGCATCGGCCTCAAAACATGCCGTGTCTTCCTCATCACCATCATCATCCGACTCAGTCTCAACACCCTTATCCTCAGGCAACCGCCACATCTTCTGAATACATTCCTTATAGATCTTTGCATTTGCATGCAACTTCAACATAATCTGCTGAGTTTTCGAAACAACTCCAAAATGCAGCATGATCTTAGTAATCAAAACAGGGAAGGGAGCAGTATTTTGTCTAACGCCTCTAAGCTTAGCAATCAAAAAGTCGAGGACGCAAAACTCATACCTTTTCTCCTAAAGGACCCAAAGAACATGCATACAAGACGAGCCGATGTCACTGACTTTTTAGGTGCCAATGATGTTCTTACCAAGCCACTGAGCTACAACCAGCTGGTTGGTTCTCAAAGACGACTGTCGAACATAATACGATTTCGCATTGTATTGTTTTGTTGGAATTTGATTTGATTTTTTTTTTTAATGTTTTGGTTTGATGCTGTTCTTGGAGACGTGGGGTTTAACCTGTTGGGCCCAGCCCTGGACAAATTCAGAAATACCAATTCTATCCTATGCTGCGTAAAATTAAACTAAAATTTCTTATTCGTTAACGGTCCGATTTTTGCGAATGAGCTATAAAAACGATCATCAAAGAGAGTACAATCCAATGATCTATAAAAAAAACTCAAATCTAACCGTAGTTGATATATAAGAAAATGAAAAATGCCTCGAAGTGCGTGCATGATGTAAGTTATGTGAGCAAAAGGAATCTAAATTTATAGATAGCGGTAACCCGAATCAAAATATGACTAAACGACATAAATAACAATAATATGAAGTTGAGGGAACAAGAATGGAAAGACCAACACCCCACCCCCAAACAAAATTTTAAAACAGGGTTTCAAAAATTTGTTTAAACACATGGGTCTTTTAAAGTCAGATTCCCGAGACTTGCTAGATTACATATTTTTATGGATTTAACATTTTCTATTTTTTTATGAATAAGTTTTAATATAAAGGAAAACAATAAAGCAACAAAGACATAATTCACACTATAGAGAAACATGACTCAAAAATCGAGAAAACATGCAAGAGTGAAAAACGTGAATTATGTTAAACGTGGACTTAGGATCCGGTACTTACAGCCACATACTCCAAAGGGAGGGCCCGGTTACCTTAATGGTGCACTCACCAATATATGGAAATGAAAGAAAGTACACCAACAACAAAGGTCAGTCCTCATAGATAGGGTCCTGTAAAAAGACATCCTCCACATCTGGGGACATTAACTCGTGAAAATGTTTTAATCGTTGGCCATTAACTTGAAAGGTATTGTTGTCCTTGGGATTTAGCAAGGTGATTGCCCCGTCAGGGGTGACTTTAGTGACCATAAAAGGACCAGACCAATGGATTTTAATTTTCCAGGGAAAATGTGCAAACGGGAGTTGTAAAGCAAGACCTTTTGACCAACTACAAACTCCTTACGCAATATTTGTTTATCATGAATACGTTTCATGTTAACTTTATAATCCTTTGCGAGATCGTAAGAATCACTAGGGATTTTTTCAAGCTTATTTAATTGCAATTTGCGCCTTACACCTACCACATCATAATTGAAGTTAAGGCTTTTTATAGCCCACATAGCATGGTGCTCTAATTCAATGGGTAAGTGACAAGGTTTTTAATAAGAGCCCAAAACTGTAGTTTTAACCCCTTTAACAATATTGCTTTAGACCAATTATGTGATTAATAAGTAAGAGTTAGTACTGTTATCGTGCTTTTGTATATTTCAGGCTTCGGAGTTTAATAAATGTCAATTCATTACTAAGTAGACGCTAAAAGGAGCTAAAGTGATTGCTATGAAAGTTCTATGAAGAAAGCCCAAGTTTCATGGAGAAAAAACCCTTAAAAAGCCCAAGTTAAAACTGTTAAGTGAAAGTCAAACCGGCTTAGAAAGTTGAAGAAAAGTCAACAAAACTTTAAAAGGCCATATCTTTGGACTCAGGCTTCATAATTAGGCCCATTTTATATCAAAACGATTGGCTCGGAAAGAGCTTTCCAATAGTACAATCCTTGACCCAATAAGAGGAGCAAAAGTGGGCAAAAAGTCTATGGAAGTCAAATCCAGCTGAAAAGGCCTCTATGGACTGAAGAAATTGGGTTTTGGGCTCGATTTTCCAGCCCAAAACATGGCTCCTCATCCCATGCATGAAAAAGTGGATCTGGTCTCCTCCATTTGTATGGAGAAGACTTAACTCTTAAGATTACCTAGATCTAGAGTAGAAAATTAGGTTAGACTTCATTAATTAGTTAGAATAGCTTGTTTTAGATCTAGTTTTTACTTTCAATTAATTAGTGTTAGAACAAAGTAGATTATTATTTAGAATCACTATTAGTTTTATAATAAAGTATTAGTTTTCATTTCAATTTAGTTATTGATTAAATTTTTATTTAGTTTTAGCTGTTTTAAATTCATAAATTAGGTTATCTTCATTTTAATTCGTAGACTATTGTTAAAATTAGATTTATAAAGTTTAAATTAGTTATTAAATTATGACTTGTTATTATGTTCTTGTGTTGGGAATGATAGTATAATGGTATTAGACTAAAACCTCCATTAGGGGAGGTTAAGGAAGCCATGTGAGGATGATTGCTTGTTAGAATAGTTGTTATTTAGAATAGAAATTTCACATCTCATTACTATCACCATTGTTCCTTGTGTTTGATTAGTTGAATTCCATTTATGTCTTGATAGTTTAAAAGTGGAACGAATCCGTACTCTATATATATTGCATTAATCTATATGTGAGAGTAGGAAATAAAATATTGATAAACCGTAAGAATAAGGTTAAAGTAATCTAGTTGAGTTTTTACGGGTTATCAAATGGCGCCGTTGCCATCTTAATCTCGTTCAAGACAAGAATTCAATTGCTTGAATTCAAGGGGAAATCCCCCATTCTTTACCCACCCACCCTTTTCATTTTTCTTTCTTTTTTCTCATATTTTCGTTACTGTTCACTAATTTAAGCACAGAGCGCGCCCGTCCTCCCTTGTGTCTGAGAAATTACAGTGAAGAATACTGCGGTAAAGGTATTTTTAAATTTCCAAAAATTCTGAAAATATTCAGGTATAATATTTAAGGTGTTATTGATTTACTGGGATATTTTCAGAATTTTCCTAATTGTTTTACCTTGTGAACAAATATGATCTTTACATTGCTGCATTTCAGTTTCCAAACCGTAAGTTCTTGAAAAATAGACGAGTAAGGTTACTTAAGCAGTTTCAAAAATTCTGCACTTTTTAAAGAAGTATCTATCCTAAGTCAGGAGTTTTCAGTAAAAATTTGACGAGTTTTTGATTTGTTTTGACCTCCTAACTAGTGGAGTGTTTCTAGTGTGTTTCTGTAGTTTTGTAAACACTTAATTTCTGGAACAACAGCTGATAAGGAAGTTTTGTAGAACTCCAATTGCTCTAAACTTTTTATAGAAATACCCATAATCTGTCAGGAGTCTCCAGTAATATTTTGGCAATTTTTGTCTCTGTTTTGATCGGTTAACCATTCAGTTTTTTGTATTGTGTCCGAAAACTATTTCATAAACTTTGAAGGGAAATAGAAGGACTTTCATAGTTCCAATTGATCTGAACTTTTACAGGCTACTTGATAGACGTCTTAGCAAACTACTGTAAAAATTTCAAATTTTTTGGAGCGCGCCCTGCACTCTAGATAGCCTATTTTCGAGTGCGACCCGTGCCTAAAACACTGGACATCATCCAAGGTTGAGCGCGCCCCGCGCCCAACCAAGGCAAAGTTCGAGCGCCCCCCGCGCTCAAGCGCCTGGAACTCGAGTTTGACCTGAGTGCAACCCGTGCCCACCCAAGGCTAATTTCGAGTGTGACCCACGCCTAAGTGCTTGTTCCTCGAGCAAGGTCGGAGCGCACCCCGCGCCCTACCCAGGCTAAAAGTGAGCGCGACCGCCCTCTTGTGAGCAGCTCGATTTTCACAGGTTAGTCCAAATTTCCATTTCTTCAAATTATTCAATGTTTCTAAGTTGTTAAAAACACTGAGATCGCGTATACAAGACGTTATTCAAACGCGTAGAAAGGAGGCATTCAGGTACTCCTTCTTCCACTCCTCGCCTCTTCTGTCAAAGGAGTTTAATTCTAGTATAATCGGACTTCTTTTTTATAAACGTCAACGCACATGCCTATCTAGAAATTTATAGTTAGAGTTTCGTTTGCATATGAATTGTCTTAGAATATATTTTTAAAACCAATATGGCATATCAATATGTAGACGAATAATCATGTGATTATTATGTAAACCCTTCACCATGTTCATGCTGCGGTAGTCCTTACCATTGGGCTTCTCATTGCCCATCATACCAAGAGTTTGGACCTACTATAGAATATAATAATAATTATGAGCCTCAATTTTAAAATTTTCATAGTAACCAATACAATCAAGAGTTTTCTAGTCATCCAAGCTATACATGGAGTCAACCTAACCTAGCACAGTATGAAATCAACCAGAGTTACTCAAACGCCAATAACTATGACTATCAAACACCGTACCAACCAGAACCACACCACCAAGCTTCCCCTTTGCTAACAACATTTGATAAAATAATGGCCCAAATTAAACAAAATAATACTTCAGAACCTAGAACGGACAAGATTGATGCTAACCTCACCTACGCCAGACCTTTCCACCATGCCAGAAATCACCCACCCATCTAGATCGCCACCCTTCCCAGACCAAATTTCCCAAAAAATAGCCAACAATGGAAAAACGTTTAAAGAACAAAATGCAGAAACCCAAACTATGCTTCAGAATCTAGCCAAAATGATTTCCATGATCCCCTCGCCTAACACAAAACTTTCAACCTTGCCAGAGATCGACACACAAGATGAACCATTACCTTCCCATGACCCTCCCATTAACCATTATATTAACTCCACACACAACCTGGATGAGGAAATTCTTGAAGATGACTCTGTAGGACTTGTTTCGGATGACCATGATGCCATTGAGGAAACTTATATTATTTTAGAGGACGAGAGTGAGGAAATAGAAATCAACAATTCTAATCTAAGGCATGAACAAGGTAATGTGCAGGAATTAAAGTAAGTAACATCTTTAGAGCAATGTGAATCTAAATTTAGTTTGGCAGCTGAGGAAATAAAAATGGAAAACATAGATGAAATTCTTATAGATAAAGCCACGAACCACAACTTTATAGATTCAACTAAGTTAGATGAAGAATTCTATGATTTCTTAAGAGCATGTGAGGATCCACCAATTGATAAACCATCAACTAACCACTATCCACCTGAGTTACCACCTTCTACAATCTAACCATCAACCACAACTAAGTCATCCATTCACCCACCATTTTAGAAGAACCTCGAATTTGCACTTGAGCCTATTGCCTCAGAGACCCTCTATAATTTTTTCAACCCTCACGGTGAAGAGTGTTTGCCTAGTACACAATCTCATGAGTACACCATTCCTGTAGTTGAGACCCAAGCTTTGACCGAGTGTAGTGAGAAACCTAGTTTATCTTATTTTTCCTCATCTAAGCCTCATGAAAGACATCAAAATCCATACTTCATTCATTTCTCACCTAAAATATCACTAATTCATATTTTGGGTCATTCTAACTCTTTAAAACAGCAACAACATGATAGTTTGCATATGTTTTTTGATGGATTACATAAGTTTTCATTCATTCTTCTACATAATTGCTTCCAATTATACAATTTTATTCTATTTGGGGGTGCATTTATTATCATGTTTTTATGGCTAGACACCCAACTCTTTCGGCTATTAGTTTATAGTTGACCATGCATCATCCATTTTGTGTCACCCCAGTTCTTGCTTGTTTGGGGGTGTGCACAGTCTAGGAGAATCTGACTTGAAACGACCCCACATTAAGTCTAGGGGAATCTAACTTTAAAAGACCCATATAATTTCTTGTAAAATACCACCTTAATGGAGTATAAGCCACAAAAATTTTCAAACTTCAAAAGAGTTTCAAATTTTGTTTGGGGGGTGGCGTATTTTCGTATTTCATTTCAAATCTTTTTACCACCCTTTGCCTGTCATGTTTACTCCAGTAGAGTTTGTGTTAGTTAGTACGTAACAGTTTAATTGTGCTTTATGTTATCATATTTTCTTTACAATATTTCTGTTACAAGTACTGCCAATTTGTTGTCACAGTTCTATGATAAATTCTTTTCTTATATCTTTACACTTTGAGGACAAAACGTTCGATTGTTTGGAGGTGGGATAGAAATATTTGCAAAAATTAGACACTTTTAGGATGTAAATTACGCATTTTTATTCATAAAATATTAAAAATCATAAAAATTAGTTAGTTACATAATTTAATTGTGCTATTGAATTGTTTCATGAACCCCCTTCTCCCAAATTGTTTGGGGGGTGGCATAGAAACACGATGTAAATGTTTAAGCACATATTAGGTTGTATATTATGTATTATTTGTCTTATAAAATTTCAAAAATTCAAAAATATAAATAAAAAGTTTATGTTATATACTTAGTGATAATTGTATTGTTCCCTTCTCCATGATGATATTAGTCTAGAAATCTTACGTAGTACTTGAATTAGGATTTAATTTTTGAAACATAGATTAATACGTAGGTAATAGTCATTGCATTTTTTCACGAACATCTTGCATAAGCATCTTTGATTGTACTTGACAGTATTTTTCTGAGACCTAAGTTAGAGTACTTAATACATATCCTGTGAGCATCTAACCTAAAAGCCTCATAAGAGTGAAATATCTGAGTGATGACACAAGGGAGAAGTAAATTCCGAGTAGAGAAATTACACATCCACTTGCTTGATCACCACACCATATCCTAAGTAAGAATTTAGGCCCTCTTTGGATTGATATAGCCAGAAATTCACACCTATATGAAATTTATTATCCGCTAGTCGCCCCACTGAGCTTTTCATTAGCCTTTTCACAAACCACAAATCCTTTACCCAATAAAACAAAAGAAAAAATAAAATTAGCCTACCTATCTGGATAAGTCTGAGAAATGGGATGAGTGAAGAAAAGAGAAGAGAAATGTAAGCAAAAATTAGTTAGTTGCTTAAAAAAAAAAAAAAAAAAAAAAGTTTCCATCCAAAGAAGTTTCCATCCAAAAAGAAAATAAAATAAAAACTCCAAAAATAGAATAAAATGAGTCAAAAAGCCAAAATAAAAAGGCTAAGGATGGAAACAAAGTGTAGAAGCAAAAGAACAAGGTTTTCTCTAGTTACATAATATGAATACCCTATTTTCTCAGACTTATCTTTTTGAATATCCATTTCCTTCCTTCTTTAACCAATACCTACACTCCGTATCACCTAAGAAAGACCTCTAGCTTAATTAGGAATAGGTTGGTGTGATAGCAAGTGGTAGATGTGTTTGATTGATCTCGGCTTCCTTGGATTGTCATTGAGATTGTGAGGAAACGTGTGCCCACTGCACACTGGAGTTAGCAAATTTAAGTGGAAAAATTAGAGTGTTATATGTTTTGACACATTCCTTGTGAGAACCTACTTAGGCACGCTACCCAAAAGTTTCAGAAACGGACTTGCCATTGCATTTCATATCATAGTTCATTGTATAGTTGTTTATCTTAAGATGATTTGATTATTATGCATGTATTAGTTTAAGTTTTAGAATGATCATTCTTGTTTAAATACTAGTGAGATGTATAGATCATTGAGACATAAATAAGGAAACAATAGTTTTACTTCTTAGTCGTTGTAGTATAAATGAAATTTGTGAGTACCTTCATTGGAAAACTCTCATGAGGCTATAACTCATCCACTAGGGAATTCCTAGTGGTTTAAGGCTTTGTTGCATATGGTTAATGCAATCACACTCGGTGAAACGAGATTAGTTAGAACTCCATTTTTGGTCACTTATTCTATTTTCTCATATTTGCTTGAGGACAAGCAAAATGCTGTGTGGAGGTAGTTTGATAAGAGCCCAAAACTGTAGTTTTAGCCCCTTTCACGATATTGCTTTAGACCAATTATGTGATTAATAAGTAAGAGTTAGTACTGTTATCGTGCTTTTGCGTATTTCAGGCTTCGGAGTTGAATAAATATCAATTCATTACTAAGTAGGCGCTAAAAGGAGCTAAAGTGATTGCTATGAAAGTTCTATGAAGAAAGCCCAAGTTTCATGGAGAAGAAGCTCTTAAAAAGCCCAAGTCAAAGCTGTTAAGTGAAAGTCAAACTGGATTAGAACGTTGAAGAAAAGTCAATAGAACTTCAAAAGGCCATATCTTTGGACTCAGACCTAAGAATTAGGCCCATTTTATATCAAAATGACCTGCTCAAAAAGCTCTTTCCAATGGTCTAGGCCTTGACTCGATCAGAGCAGTATAAGTTAGTGAAATTGCGTGTTACAGTAATACGACCAGAATTGGAAGTCTTGGATTTACCCAATTGGGTTATGGACTTGATTTATGGGTCCATAACCTAGCCTAAAAGCCCATGCATAAAATTGTAACCTAACCCTCTCCTATATAAAGAAGGTTAAGGCTAAAACAAAGATACTCCCTCTTTAGTTTAGAATAATTTAGGGTTCTCTCTCTCTCTCTCTCTCTCTCTCTCTCTCTCTCTCTCTCTCTCTCCCTTTTGTAGTTTAGTTTAGGTTAGAATAATTTAATTTATAGCCTCTATTAAATCCTTTAATAAAAACCCTTAGTTTAATATTCAATTCTTGTCACTTTAATTTAATGTCTTCATCTTATTGTTTTGATATTGTTCATCAAATGAAACTAGGCTAAAAACTCCATTAGAGGAGGTTAAAGAAGCCATGTGAGGATGATTGCTTGTTAGAATAGTTGTTATTTAGAATAGAATTTCAAGTTTATTATTATGAGTGTTTAGAGATAAACCTCATAATGATGAACTAGAGTTTAGAGCGACCATCAAAGAGATTTGTGGTGGAGCTAAACTCTCATACTAGTGGAACCTTGATTCGAGAGGACTTGGTATTCACTAGGGATCAATATTCGATTCGATTACTAACTAATAGCCAATCGAATTGCATGGGGGAATTTCCCTCCTCTATGTTCTTCCAATTCATTAAATTCACCTTTTAATTGCTTAGTTAAATTAGTTTAATTTATAATTAGTTTTAGTTTAAATAAATCACAACACTACTCTAATTGTTTTCACCATTGTTTCCTTGTGTTTGATTAATTGAATTCACTTATGTCTTGCTAGTTTAAAAGTGGAACGATTCCGTACTCTATATATTGAATGAATATATATGTGAGAGTAGGAAATAAATAATTGATACCATAATAATGAAGTTAGAGAAATCTAGTTGAGTTTTCACGGGTTATTAGTTTTCCAAACACAAGTCTAAAGGGAGACATACCTATAGGAGTTTTAAAAGCAGTCTGATATGCCCATAAGGCATCAGTAAGATGCTTAGACCAATCTTTCCTATCAGGATTTACTGTTGTTTCTAATATTTTATTTATTTCTCTATTAGAGGCTTCCACCTGGCCACTAGTTTGTGGATGATAAGGAGCAACCACCTTATGGGTAACTCCGTACTTTTTAACTAAAGAAGCAACAACTCTGTTGCAAAAATGCGTTCCCCCATCACTGATGATGGCTTTAGGAATGTCAAACCGATAGAAAATGTATTCCTTAACAAAATACACAACTGTCTTATGGTTATTGTTACGGCAAGCCATGGCCTCTATCCATTTAGAAATGTAGTCCACGACAACAAGAATATAAACAAAACCGTGGGAAACAGGAAAAGGACCCATGAAATCAATGCCCCAGACATCAAAAATTTCTACCACCAAAATGGGATTTCAAGGCATCTTATTACGTTTAGTAATACGCCCAAGTTGTTGGCAACGAACACACGTCGTGCAATGAACTTGGGCATCTTTAAAAAGGGTATGCCAATAAAAACCACATTGGAGAACTTTAGTAGCTATTTTCATACCATTAAAATGGCCACCACACTCTTTGTCATGGCAGAAGGATAAAACTTTATAATATTCCCACTAGGGAATACAATGTCGAATAATCTGATCCGCACAATACTTAAAATGGTAGGGCTTGTCCTAGTAGTATAGCTTAACTCTTGCCAAAAACTTTTTACTCTCATTTCTTGACCAAATATCAAGAATAATATCAGAAGCTAAGTAATTCACAATGTCGGCATACCATGGTGCAGAAAAAATAGCATAAAAATGTTCATCAGGAAAAGAATCAGGTATGAACTCTGAATCACTATCAATGTCATTGGAAAGTCTAGATAAGTTATCTGCAACCATATTTTCTACCCCTCATTTATCCTTAATTTCTAGGGTAAACTCTTGCAAGAGAAGAATCCAACAGATCAATCTTTGTTTAACATCCTTTTTGGCGAGAAGGTACCTAAAAGCTGCATGGTCAGTGTAGACTAAGGTCTTAGAACCAACCAAATAAGGGCGGAATTTTTCTAAAGCATAAACTACAGCCAAAAATTCCTTTTCAGTAGTAGTGTAATTGCATTGAACATCAATTAAGTTTTACTAGCATAATAAATTACAGTCGACTTATCATCTAGTTTTTGTCCTAACACAGCACCAACAACATAATCGGTAGTGTCGCACATAAGCTCGAAAGGTTTAGACCAATCGGGAGGCTGTATAATCGGTGCAGATGTTATAGAGACTTTTAAAGTTGCAAAAGCCTACTTGCAGTCAAAATTGAAATCAATGATGGCATCTTTTAAAAGCAGATTAGTTAAAGGCCTAGTTATTTTCGAAAAATCCTTGATAAAATGCCTATAGAAACCTGCATGGCCTGAGAAGGCTCTAATGTCATGGATAGTCCATAGTATAGGTAAAGACGCTATCTTATCCAATTTAGCCTTATCTACTTCTATGATGTCACTAGATACAATATGACCTAACACTATCCCTTTCTTTACCATAAAATGACATTTTTCCCAATTTAAAACCAGATTTTTCTTCTCACATCGTGTCAACACCTGGGAAAGGTTAGATAGGCACTCACTAAAAGAGTCTCCATAGATAGAAAAATCATCCATGAAAACTTCCATAAAGTGCTCTGCCATGTCACTAAAGATATAAAGCATACACCGCTGGAAGGTACCATGAGCATTACAGAGACCAAAGGGCATCCGTTTATACGTATATGTTCCAAAAAGACATGTGAAGGTAGTCTTGTCTTGGTCATCAAGATCAATAATGATCTGAAAATAGCCAGAATAGCCATCTAAAAAACAATAATAAGCATGACCAGCTAGACGTTCGAGCATCTGATCTATAAAGGGTAAAGGAAAGTGATTCTTTCGTGTCATGGTGTTTAAGCATCTGTAATCAATACAGATCCTCCATTTCATAGGGACACGCATTGAAACATATTCACCCGCAGTATTACGAACAATGGTAACCCCTGATTTCTTAGGGACTACATGAATAGGACTAACCCATTCACTATTGGAGATGGGATATATGATCCCCGCATCTAGTAACCGTAAAGCTTTCTCCCTGACCACCTCTTTCATGGCAGGGTTCAAGCGACACTGAGGTTCGCGTGAAGTCTTTACTTTATCCTCCAAATGTATCTGATGCGTGCATACACCAGAGTCAATCCCTTTAATGTCATCCAGGGACTAACTGATCGCGGAACGATGTTCCTTAATCACCTTAATCAAACGTGCCTCTTCATCAGCAGATAACTGAGAAGATATGATCACCTGATGACTACCATCCGGATCAAGCTGGATATATTTTAACTCAATAGGAAGAGGTTTAAGCACAGGGGTGGGAGGAATAGGCAAAAAGGATTTCGGAGGATCTTTGTCTTGAGTAGTGAAGATCTGTTTAGGTAAGAGGTCCTCAAACTCAGAAGGTAGAGCATCAGAAGGATCTAAGACAGGGGTAGACTCGAAAAGGGGGCTGACTTCCTCTAAGTAGGAGTCATCATCGAAGTCAGAATTACCAAATGAAAGGAACTGGTGCATCTGATTTTCTGGAAATGTATTGTTGAAATAATCTTAAGCTAAGCTATCGATCATGCTGACTTCCCCATCTATAGATGAATCGGGTAACTATTTCATCATCTTGAAAACATTTACCTCAATAGAAAGATGACTAACGGAAATGGACATCGAACCATCGCGGCTTAATAGAAAGATGACTAACGGATATGGACATCGAACCATAGCGGCAGTTTATGAGCGCGTTGGAAGTTGCCAAGAAAGGACGCCATAAAATGATAGGAACAGAGTCGTTAGCAACTTCTGTGTCTAGGATAATGAAATCGGCTGGGTAGTAAAAATTTTGAACCTTAATCAGCACATTTTCAACAACACCCTTAGGATACTTAATAGACCGATTAGCTAATTGCAATGTCATTTTAGTTGGTTGCATCTCCTGGAGACCTATTTTCTTATATAAATAATAAAGTAGTAAGTTAACACTCGCCCCTAAGTCTAATAGCACAGTCTTCGTATGGGTATCCCTCAAGGTTCATTGTACAGTAGGACGACCAGGGTCCTCGTACATAACGATTCCATTATGTTCTGATAGAGTTGGGAACTGTTCAGTTAAAAAGGCGTCTTTTGGTATATTGGTCTTCCGCCTAGTAGTACACAACTCTTTTAGAAACTTAGCATGTTGTGGTAACTTTTTAATAGCTTCAAGAAAAGTAAGTTAATCATTAGATCTTTAAAAACTTCCCTAATCTTATCAAAGTTAGCATTCTTGTGTAACATGGCTAGTCTCTGGGAAAATGGTGGGTTCTCTCTATATTTAGCATATGGATCAATAGGAGTTTTAACTTTGGCCGTTTTCCTCTTGGGTTGAGGTTTAACTGGCACCTCTACAGGAGTAGGATCATCAGTTACGACTTCGGTATCTAGTAAAATATTAGGTGTAGGGACCACTGGTGGGGTAACAACAGGCATAATTACGGCATTATCAACCACTCTGCCAGAATGGAGAGTGGTGATGTCACTTATCTCACCTACATTGATATTTTCATTACTAAGATTACCGGTTACTTCAAAGGTTGTGTTTGGCATTTTAGGATTAGGTATGGCTTGACCTGGAAACACACCTTTTGGTTGGGTTTTCTTTTGGGCTAACTGCTGGATGGAAAGATTAATGGAATGTAACATCTGTTGGTTAGATTGATTAATGATTTTAACATCCGTTGGTTAGCCTGTATGAAGGCGTCGAGACGATTCGGTTGTGTAGGTGTAGTGGTCACAGGTGGTGTGACTGGAACTATCTCACGTTGATGATTAACGGGTGGGTTACGATAGTTATTAGTAACCGGAATGATACCTTTATTAGCATTATAATTATTATTATAATTATTATAATTACCTTGTCCTTGTCTCGGTGAAGCTTGGCTATAATTTGGCACTGACCTAACATTTTGATTATTAAACCCTGGAGGTGTAACGTGATGATTATTTCTCTAACTGAAGTTGGGATGTTGTCCCCAAGGTGCGTTAGGTTTGCTATTAATGGAACAAGCATTGTCTGGTTGAGCGGATGGTTGTTCATAGACTAGAGGACAATAGGAGTCGGGATGCTCAAGGCTGTAACAGAAATTGCATGGAAGAGTGTTGACGTTTATGACAGGGGTAGGTTGTTATTGGACAGAAATGGCTTCTACATTTTAGTGAGAGATTCGATTAAAGTTTTCAGCTCAGGATCAGATTTAACCTCAAACATGTTGGCAGCCTTAATTGTGGAAGAAGAATTACTGGAGCAGGGGATGTCATTACCTCCCAGTTATTTTGACGTTTAGATTGATCTTCCAAGAACCTATAAGCCTCAGAGGTACCTTTACTAAGGAAACTACCCCAGTCATTATGTTAAGAACCTCTTTATGGTGATGTAATAGCCTTTTGAGAAAGGCACGAACAAACATGTCTTTCGCAATGTTATGATGTGGACACTCGATAAGAAGATCAGTGAACCTATTCCAGGCCTCTGAAAAGGATTCATGAGGATTCTGGCAAAATAAATGAATCTTTTAAAGCATTTCATTTGTCTTTAGCAGTGGGTAAAATTGTTCCATGAATAATTGAACAAGTTTGGCCCATGAGTCCACAAAATTAGGCGCTTGAGCAGTTAACTAAGATGTCGCCTTATCGGCGAGGGTGAAAGGAAACACCCTCAATTTAATTTGCTCTGAACCAACAGTAGGATGATGAAATATGGTAAGAACTTGTTCTATCCTACGCATATGCTAATAAGGCTTCTCATGGTCTAACCCATGAAAAACTGGTAACAAATTAAATATATTCGGTGGGATGCAAAAATCCCCTACTGGGTCTGCAAGAATGATGCAAGACTTAAGGCTATCGTTAAGGGCTTTATAAAAGTCAGAGAGAGAAGTCTCTATTTTGTTAGCCACTTTTGTAGGTGTAATGTGTGGTATTCTAGATAGGTGTGTGCGTTGACGTTTGTGATAAATAACAGATGATGGTTTACTAGTACCAGACCTTAATCTCATACAAGGCTACGGTCAATATAAAACAAACCACTATCAATAGTCAAACAACCCTGATATGCTAGAAAAAATCCTCTAACAGAAAAGGCGAGGAGTGGAAGCAGGAGTACCAAGATGCCTCCTTGCTACGCGTTTGAATAACGTCTCGTATACGCAATCACAGTGAATTAACGAAGTTGGAAACACTGAATAACTTGAACGAAGTGAGTTGGAAACTAACCTGTGAAAATTGGGCTAATTCAGAAATGGGCGCGGGAGCGCTTGGAACTAGGCGTAGAAGGGCGCGGGCGCGCTCTTGCTTGAACCAATGTCCAGTGTTTTTAGGGCTAATTCAGAAATGGGTGCGGGCACACTCCGTGTATAATTTTGAAAAAAAAAAAAAATTCTGAACCAAACAAGGGTGGGTGGGTTTAATGGGATTTTGGTAGGAACGAAAATACTAAAGGAAACGAATTTAAACAGAATTAAAATGGCAGCGGTGCCATCTGATAAATTGTAAAACTTATGTTTTACTCCTACTTAACTAATTAAACTTAAACATAAATAAAGCATAAGAAATTTACTCTAAACTATCAAAGTTCTACTCTCGTGAGTCTTGAAATATATGGAGTAGAAAATTCATTCCACTCTTAATCCTTTAAACGTAAGTTTCCGCTAGTTTTAATCGATCTTAACAAAACTAATGAGAGTAATGAATTGAATTATCTAATATGGCAATTGAACTTAAATAAGATGTATTAACTTATACTATGATAATTGAATATTGAAATGTGAATATGGAGAAGGGATTAGAGATATTTGAATCCACTTGATGTACTCATAATATGCTAGTTTAGATTATTGCAATCCTAATCAAATAAGATTAAGTGTTCGATCCCTAATTACTCTTGGCAATCTTTGCTAACTAATAATTAGCATGTAAGGAAGTCCAACCCATTCTCATGGCAAATCAACTATCCTACTAGAGTGAAACTCTTAAAAGCAATAATTCTAACTAACACATCAAGTCTTCATCAAGCTTCATCAAACCCCTCTAATGGAGATTTAGCTAGAAGTCATTAGACTATCATAAACATATAAATAAGAAGAAAACATAATAAAGAACAAACTTTCTTTTGTTAATCTAATGAATACTGAAGAACAATAAATAACTTAAGTTTTAAACTAATAACTAAGTCTAAGTTCTAACTATCTATATCTAATTAATTATATCTATCTAAGTCTAAGTATATCTCAGTATATGCCTGAGTCCTCTTTATATAAGAGAGGCTAGGTCTACATTTTCGTGCATGGGCTTTGGAGCCATGTTTTAGGTCCTTAAATCAAGCCCAAAACCTAATTACATAAGTCCAAAAAGGGTTTCTCTGCTGGAAATTACTAAAATAGCCTTTTCATCCACTTATGCTCCTTTGATTGGGTCTAGGCTTAGACTCTTAGAAATTTCGTTCTATGTTGGTCGTTTTGACATATAATAGGCCCAATTTCGAGGTCTGAGTCGAAATATACGACCTGTGAAAGTTCTGTTGACTTTTCTGCTCTATTTCTGCCCGCATTGACTTTGACTTTTCAGCTTTGACCGGGCTTTAAAAAGGCTTTTTCTCCTTGAATCTTGGCCTTTAATCATAGAACTTCTTAGCAACCAACCTTTACTCCTTTATCTTGCAAAAGTGACACGGTTCTTCACATATTTGACTCCAATTTCTGAAATACATAAACGCACATAAACAGTACTAACTCAAATTTATTATACACATAATTGGTCTAAATGTAATAATATTAAGGGGTTAAAACTACATTTTTGGGCTCTTATCAGGAACCATCTTATTCTTACGACACATGGGCAAAACTAGTGGCAATCATACATGATAAAATTCTACACTCAGAAGAAAACTAACGAGATGCTTCAAAAGATTCAATTATTTCGACAACATCTTCAGGAATCTTTTACAGAAGCTTGGGAAAGATTCAATGATCTTCTTCTCGAATGTTCCCATCACCAACTTGACACTGGTGTCCTCGTTCGTTTTTTTTAACGGTTTGTCCGTGCGTCAACAAGAAACGCTCGACTTCATGAACGGCGAACGGCGGTAATTTCATTGATAAAGGTGCTAATGAAGCATTCCAATTTTTGGAAAAACAAGCATCGAGAAGTACCTCTTGGGAAGAACTGATTCTTCCCGCTCATCTCACGTCACTCCTTAAAAAGCCACATCTATGTTTGAAGTCAAACATGATCCAGAATTAAAAACTCTGATTGAGTCCCTGACCAAGAAAGTAGATGCTCTTTTCGTACAGGTGAATGATAAAAAACTACAACAAGTCATGAACATTAACAATTCCCCATGTTATCTTTGTCAAAGCCTAGTCCATACTAAAATCTCTTGTCCGTTGCTTTATGAATCCACACCGTATCAACCTGAAGAAGTTTGTGCCTTCAACATTCCTAATGCACCGTGGCGACAACATCCAAAATTTTCTTGGCGTAACAACCACCAACAACAAGGTCCTCCAGGTTTTGCTAATAAACCAATTAGGCCACCTCCAAACTTCAATTTCTATAAGCGAAGATATAATCAACAATTCTAGCAAGGATAAGCCCAGTTCCTGAGTAATTCTACTTCCAATTTCAGCCGTGGTCTTGTGCCCGTCAATCAAAATTTCTCACATCAACAACCCATCAACAACTACCGTGATCTTGTTCCAACAACACCACTTGTGCAATCTCCAGTTAATAAACTCAGTGACAATTTTTTGACTTACATGAATCAACAATCTTAAATCCTAACATCAATTCAACAATCGCTTTAGATGTTAACCCAAGATAGAACTCAGAAAGGCGTGTTTCCTACCCAAGCGGTCCCAAACCCTAAGCCCACAAACACATCCTTTGAAGCTAGCAATATGAAGTTGTGTTACTTGTGTTGAGTATTTCAAAGTTGTATTGAATAAGGTTCACCATTAATTGTTTGGAGCTTTAATGATTGGGAGTTTTAGAAGGAAGGAAGGTAGGTTTCTTAGCTTTAGGACTTGTTTTGCTAACTCTAGTTGAAGAACATTAGAAAAGACTAGTTTATTAAAAGATTGCTTGAAAACACAAACTTGAAATAAATAACTTGATTGAAATGAAAACACAAACTTGAAAGAAATAACTTGATTGAATGAAGAACAAAAACTTGAAGAAATAACTAGATTGAAAATGAAGAACAAAAAGTAAATGACTTGAATGTAAAATGACTTGAAAATAAAATCCTACATGACACTAGAATAAGACTACGTATTGAGTTCTTATACCCCTACTTTTACAAAAGACTGATTTGCCTTATCCCATTACATTTGAGACACCTCACCAAGTTTGTTTTATGTTTCTCCTTTTTGCCTTTTGATTTTTTCTTGATCAAGATAGGTTTTAGAGAAAACCTTCTTTTGTGTCAAGGACATCTATCTCTGGTCTTCTTAGTTAAGGACTTGACTTCCAGCTCTCTGGTTTTGAGTCCTTGACCTTCGACTGTTGACTATTGACTTTGACTTTTTCAACACTTTTTTTAGTCTTCATAATAAGCGCAAATAAGGCTTCTTTTGGTGTTAAGATCCAACCTTTATGATAAGTGGTCTGAATTGCTCTGTAACCTGAAAAAAGGCAATAAAAGTTATGAGTTGTCTTTTCATTAAGCGTAAGAAGGGTTATAATACAGTAATGTAAGGGTAATAAAATGCACATTTATGAGCTGATCACAATACTCCAGGTACTAGTAATCCAAATCAGGGTGAGGTAAACGTAGTCACTGAAGTTTGTGTTTTCGTGTTGAGTATTTCAAAGTTGTTGATTGTGAGGTTCACCATAAATTGTTTAGAGCTTGAATATTTGGGAGTTTTATAAGGAAATAAGGTAGATTCTTTTAGTTTAGCATTTGTATAGTTTAAATCTATTGTATTGAAGAAGTTTGAAGAGACTAAGTTGTTTAAATGATTGGAAACATAACTTGAAATAAATGAATGATTGATTGAAAGAAGAACAACAAAGAAAATAAATGATTGATTGATTGAAGAAGAAAAACTAAATGACTTGAATGAAAATTAAGAACAAAAGGTAAATGACTTGAATGAAAATGATTAGAAAATAAATCCTACATAACACTAGAATAAGTCTAGGTGCATTCTCTCTCCCTAACTTTTAGTTCTTATACCCCTACTTTATACAAATGACTAATTTACCATTCTCTATTACATTTGAGACACCTCACCTTTTGTTTTTTTCTTTTGCTTTTTGATTTCTTCTTGATCAAGATATGTTTTAGAGAAAGTCTTCTTTTGTGTTAAGGACATCTATCTCTAGTCTTTTGAGTTAAGGACTTGACTTTCAGTTTTTTGGTTCTGAGTCCTTAACCTTTAACCTTTGACTTTGACTTTGACTTTTTCAGCACTTTTTAATAGCAGCTTCGAGTCTTCATAATAAACGTAATTAATGCTCCTTTTGGTGCTAAGACACAGTTTTTATAATAAGTGGTATGAATTTCTCTGTAACCTGAAAAAGACAATAAAAGCTATGAGTTGTCTTTTCATTATGCGTAAGAAGGGTTGTAATACAGTAATGTAAGAATGATAAAATGTACATTTAGGAGTTGATCACCACCCCCAAATAGCATCTTGCTTGTCCTCAAGCAAAGATGAGAGAAAAACTAAGATCACAAATGAGTGATTTATTATAAGTTATACTAATCTCGTTTTGCGGAGTGCGATTGCATTGACCATATGTAACAAGGCCTTAAAATACTAGGAATTCTCTAGTGGACGAGCTTTAAGCCTCGTGAGAGTTTTCCAATGAAGGTGCTCACAAACTTCTTCTATCTAGTACAAAGGGTCTTATTTCCTTATTTATTCTCAGAAGTCTATACATCTCATTAGTGGGTAATAAGGACAAGATTTTTTGAACTTAGAATAACATATGTATAGTAATTTAATTACGTAAAGATAAATACGTAAAACATGAGCGATGAAAAGAAAAAGCAGAGTCATTTCTGAGACTTTTGGAGAGCATCCTTAAGATGGGTGGTGTTGTAATCACAACTTTCTGATAGATTCACTCAAGTTTCGTTCTCTCAAGTGTAGTGGGCACTTATATTACTCACATATTCAAATGACGTCCAAAGAAATCAGGGTCGATTGATCACGCTTGCCACTTACTATCACACCATCCTATTCCTAATTGAGCTAGATGTCTTTTATTAGGAGTTACAGGGATAGAGTGATGGTTTAGAAAGAAAAAGGAAGAGAAAAAACAAAAATCTAAGAAGTTGAGAAATTGGGTCTTCAAGATAATTGTAACCAGAGAAGATCTTCGTTTTGTTCTTTGCTTCCGAATTGTGATTCTTTAGCCCTTTGGCTTTGTGACTCCATATGATCTTGAATTTTGGGAGTTCTAACTTTTCTTTTGTTTCTTTTTGCTTTTGTTTATGATATCGTCTCCTTTTGATTTTGAACTTTTGAGAGATTTGATTTTTTATTCTTTTGATTTTTTTGGAGTTTTGGTTTATGATATAAGTCTTTTCTTTCTTTTCTTTTCGAAGCAACTAACTGATCTGTTTTTGTACAAGGTCTTCTATTCTCTTTTTCTAATATCCATCCAATTCTCAACTTATCAGCTGGGTAAGCTTTTTATTGTGTGTTGTAACGGGTCAGAAATTTATAGCTAAGAATAAAAGACTTTTAGAAAATGGTGAAGGCTCAAGAAGGGTAACTAGAGAAAAACTATATTTTTGGGTTTTTAACGTTTATTTGGTTATATCGATCCAAAAGGGCCTAAATTTTCTCCTAGGATATGGCGTGGGGATCAAGCAAGCGGATGTGTGGTCTTTCTATCCGGACATCCTTTGTGTCATCACTCAATAATCATTCAGATAAGGCTTTTAACTAGATTCTCATAGGATATGGAACTTAATTGTTCTAACCTTGGTCTCGGAAACTCACTGCTATATACAATCAAATGGTGATGCATGTCATTCATCAAAAGATGCAGAAACTATTGTACGTATATTATTCTAAGTTCGAAGAACAAAATCCTTACTCTATTGCTATCATGAGACTTCTAAACATTTTATTCATCCTAGAAAAAGGAAACAAGACATTTTAATACTAAATAGAAAAATATTTTTGGTCTTTTTCAAAAAAAAAAAAAAAAAAAATTAGAAAGGAAAAAATATATTATTATAGAAAATACCTAGTTTTTGCAAAATGTTACTATACCACCCTCAAATAGAAACATGATTTGTTCTCAAAGTATGAAGAGATAAGGAAAGAGATTACTATAAAAACATGTGCAAAAACGACGATACACCTGTATTCTGTTCTTCATGATGAAAATATGCCACCCCCAAATAAGTTTGGGGCGTGGGTTACTTGATATAGAATGATAAATACATGGTTTATTGTACTAGGGATAATTATTCTACTATGAAATTTTTAGGTTTTTGTATTTTTGAAAACATATGTAATGCAGAAAATCTAACATGCATGCATGTCTATTATTATACTAACAAGTGAATAAATAAAAAGTGTGAAATGTAAAGTACATAAACAACTATCTAAACGGACACATGAAATGTGTGTGTGTGTGTGTGTGTGTGTGTGTGTGTGTGTGTTTTCAAAGTAATTATTTTTCTCAATCAAAATGTATCTCTAACCATATAAAGGGTTTGACAAGAAAATAAAATTATATGTGAATCCGATATCATTTTGATTACTCCGGGGTGTATAATATTCATTTTTATATCCTCTAGTTTTGAAAATTATGGAGAGATGTTTTAAGATACTCGTGCTCAAAAGTCATGATTCTTAATGCTAGTTTTTGAAAACAAACCATAACTGGTGATCTTAGGCAACTTTCGTGTCGGCTCTTTATTGAACCCAATCCAGTCAGACCGTGGCTTCAGTTATGTGTGTTGGGGGATTTACTGCACAAGACGTAATGGGAGGGTTTATATGATTGGACACTAGTAGGTGGTTGAACTAGGTCTCTTTAGTGGACTTTGGTAGTTCTGGTTAAAATGGGATGAAACCAAAGCTCTATTCTGATTGTTATAGGTAATTTGTCCTTATCTAAATGTATTTGGTGGTTTGACATGATTAGTAAACCCTGGAGGTGGTTAGATTTGTGAAATTTGGGTGTTGCCTCCATGGTGCATTTGGTACATTGAAATTATAGACTTTTTCTAGGTGAAGTAATGATATGTTGGTGAGCAAGGAACAATTGGTATCTATGTAGTTTAAGCTGAGATAGAAAATGCATGGTGATATGGGCCACCATTAGTAACACATAACTGATCCTCAAACCGCCATTAAAAGAATGCAAATTGCGTACTTCTAAATGTTGGTCCATGTGGAATCCATTGCCCCTATTTTTGGTCCTAGAAAAATCACATAACTATTGATGTATCGAGAACCTTTCATAATGAGAATAGAGGAAAACAACTATTTTAACAAAGAAATGTAAAATAAAGGAAAATAAAATTGTATACTCGCTCTATAGGATCACACTTACTCAAACGACGAGTAAAAAATGTTTTACAAAAAATATGCGAGATATACGTGGACTAAAGCTCTAACACTTACAACCACACGCTCCAAAAGGAGAGTCTGGTTACTTGAACAGCTCCCAAATGTGCACTTTATTACCCATATATTACTGCATTATAGTCTCTCTTACGCTTAACGAAAATACAACTTATAGCTTTTATAGCTTTTTTCAGGTTAAGGAGTATTTCAGTCCACTTATCATAAAAGCTGCATCGTAGCACCAAAAAGAGCCTTAATCATGCTTATTATGAAGACCAGTAGTTGATTTGGAAAAGTGCTGAAAAAGTCAAAGTTTACTGGTCATAGTCAACAGTCAAAGTCCTCAAGTTAGAAGACCAAAGATGGAGGCCCTTATTTCAAATTATGAAGACTTCTCCCTAAACCTACCTTGGTCAAGAAGGCACCAAAAAGTAAAAGTGAAAGGGGTGAGGTGTCTAGTTTCTAATAGAGGAGGATAAATCTGTAATTGGCAAAAATAGGGGTATATAAACAAAAAGCAAGGGAGAGAGAACGCATCCATGTCTTAGGATCCAGACCAATTGGTTTGTTTATTTTCTTGTCTTGTTTTTAATTCATGTTTTTAATTTCTTGTTTGTTTTAATTTATTTCAATCAACTTGTTATTTCCTTTTCTTTATTTCAATCAAACTTGCTATTTGTTCTTGTTTCAAATCTTCAATCTTGTTTGTTGCTTTCATTTCAATGTTTTAATCAATCTTCCAGTCATGTTTTCAAGTCATTTCAATGTTTTTATCAATCTTCCTTTCATGTTTTCAAGTCATTTCATTCAAACAATCAAGCTTTGAAGTTCATTAGCTTAGAACCATTCTAATATTCAAGAGTCTACCTTTCTTCTTCATATCTCCCTCACTCAACTCCAAACAATTTAGGATGAACCTCAACTCTTAATCTCAACTCTTTTGAAGTATACTAACTACAATATTAAAGCTTCAAATGGCACTGCTGCCGGGGATTGAAGCTTCAAATGGTGCCGACGTCATAGATTGAAGGAGTGAGAGTGATTGGTTGAGAATCTAAGAAGGGAGCATCATTCTCACCTCTCCATTTCTATTTTTTTTATCGTCATTTTTTTTATTGTTTCTTAGTACTATCTACTATTTTTTACAAATCAGGTTGTGAGACAAGGGATTAGAGTTTTAATTACCTTGAGAAGTTCAAGTGCATGAGGCAAGTTGTGGATCATAGCTCACACAGTTTGAATCAACTTGGTAATCAACACTCTAAGTCCATTTGACTCTAGTTAATCTAGGTGATAGATTATTCTAAAACAAGTTAATTAGATTAGTATAATCTTAGTTTAGTTTTAAGTTGAGCCATTGAAGGCAAAGTTGTATAAATTGTCAAAAACCCAACTTGTGGTCTTTTTAAGTGGGCATTTATTTGTAATTTAAAACAGGGTAAAACTTGGAAGGTTGGGCCTGATTCTAAAATCAAACGCCAACCGACGTCGTCTTCTCCTTAAGCAGCATGTAAGTACAACTTGAGAGGTAAATTCTAAACCTCCTCGAAGCCTAAGTAAGAGGATACTTGTGTGTTCAAGCATGCTTACGTGATTGTTTGAAATTTACTTTCTACACTGCAATTTACATTCATGCAAAAGGCTGAACCCAAGCCATAACAACCATTCGAAAGTCATTACCCAATGTAGATAAAATTGGACGTTGTTTGATTCTTGAAAGTCCTAAACCAAAAAAATGAATTAAAATCAATCAACTAGAGCCCAAGTAGTCACGCTCCTCCAGAAAAGGATTAAAATATAGCCACGAAGATTTAAAGTAATCAGTTACCAGATTCCGGTGGACCAACTACCTTCCTCACTCCCCTCCCCCAGATTCATCATGAGTGAGATTCTTGGTAGTACACCACTTGGTGAAGTGACTGCCTACTCTTCTGAGATGTGTAGTAGAGCCATCCTAGTCTTGAACCTAATTGTTCCCCTGAACAGGGCATAATAAATTATAGACCAAAGCAAATATTTTCAAAAAATTTAAAAAAATGAATTTCAACTGTTTGTGCATCATCATTGATTGAGCATTCATGTCTTATCAATACACATCACAACTGTCATGGAATTACAATGCAAATCCAGAACCTTATTCTTTTTGTGGTAGTCTTTATCACTGGTTATCTCATTGTCCATCTATCATATACCGAATTCGAGTCGACTACGGGAAATCCTTTCGATTATGAACCTCAATTTTCAAACTTCCCTAGTACCCCATACACTTAAGAGTTTTCTAGTCATCCCAACAATTCATGGAGTTCCACCACAAATAGTCAACCACCATTCATATATCCATATGGCCAGTCAGAGTATGGTTTCACCCAAAATCCATTACCATTTACATCACCATCCATATCAAATTTATATTCCACTACACCATCCATCACAGACCAATTCTACTAGAAAATGGCCAAGCAAACAATACTAACTCAGCAAATAGCGACTACCTTGTGTTTTCTCCAATCTAGTTCAAAAGAGACCACATCTGAGACTATTATTCTTCCCATCAGTCCAAAACCCGTCCAACAAGAGAAACAAGGTGTTATTATAACAAGGCTAATTGTTAAAGCCCATCCTGATACTCATGACTAGTTAAAAACCCATCATCATCCACCTGACTATTATGAGAATTCCAGCTATCATGACGATGACTATATGCCCAAAGTTACAATTTCTCTCACATGCCTTAATGCATCATCATCTATAAATGAGAAAACTCCGACAGAAGAAACTCAAGAGCATGTATTGGACTTGACACACTTGGAAAATGGCATTGAGAAAAATTATGAAGATCTAGGCAGAAAGGACAAAGAAAATGAAGTGCTTGGAAAAGATGGAGTACATACTATGGTGGAAAGTGGATTTCAATTTAATTTGGTCGTTAAAGACTTATCGATGGAACAAATTTGTGACATCCTTACTATTGTAGATATGAACCATAATCTTGTGGAAATGCCAAAACTAGATGAAGAATTCTCTGAGTCTTCAAGATCATGTGAAGAACCACCACCCAACCATCACTGTCCCAATTTAACACCTCTTGAAATCCAACCTCCATTCATAAAAAATCTACCCATTTCTAAGGACTGCACCACTAAACCATTTCAAAGAAACCTAAAATTTGCACTTAAGTCAATTTCCTTTGAGATCCTTTATAATTTTCTAAACCTTCCCAATAAAGAGACTTTGCCCAACATACATACTCACGAGCCTATCATTCCAGTTGATGAGAACCGCTTTGATTGCCATAAAAAGAGGAAACAAAATCTATGGTGGAATGTGGATCTTAATCTAGTGTGGTCGTTGTGGACTTAACGATGGACAAAATCGATGATTTTCTTAAAGATGCCGACACTGATCCCGATTTTGTAGATTCACCCAAGCTAGATGAAGAGTTCTTGGAGTTCTTGAAAGCATGCGATAATGAACCCATCATTCAAGTGGTTCAAAAGCCTAATATGTCATATTCTGCATCATCTGAGCTTCCTGAAGAACAACTACTGCCACACTCACACTCTTTTGGACAATTCAAACATGACGGGTTATTGCATAAGTTTCATGATGGGTTGCATAAACTTTCTCTTATCATTCTGCATATTCTTTTTTTTTTGGTAGGCGAGCGGGGTTTTTAACGAGGTCCCCTATCGCTTCATTAAAGAAATAAATAGTAACTGAGCTGTTTACAATCTCACATACTCTATGCCAATGGCATCCTCATATACAATCTTCCTAATATCCTCTAAAAATGAGCTAGGGATTATATCAACATTCCTTACATTGGGTACATTATCAGCTAACACATCAGCTAATTTATTCGCTTCCCTATACACATGAATTATATTAAACTGCTCAAAGTGTCTCACCAGCTCTTCAATGCTCCGGATTAGCTTCCTTGCGTGCCATGGGTACTGCCCTTTTATGTTCATGAATGAGACAACATTCATTGAGTCTGTCCTTGCTTCAATTCGATGTATACCTTGCTGCCTTGTCATTTCCAGCCCTTTTTCCAATCCTTGTAGTTCGATCATGGCAATGTTGCGATGTTCTGACTTTCCTTTACTTGCCGCGATAACTTCTCCCTTGTCTGTTCGAATAACTGTTGCCCATCCTCGCAAGTCTCCTTGTAAGGTCCCATCGGTGTTTAACACATGTAAAGCAGCTTCAGTTTTCTCCCATCTGCATATCTTTTTCACTGTTTTCCTTTCTTCAATCCTCACACTCCAGGTGCTGCTAAGAAATTCCAGCTCCCTTCCTGGCTCCATAGCTACTCTTAGCGACTGCAGTTTAATTCTTATATCATTAAAGATCAAGTTTGCAACCTGTTCTTCTTGTTCTCGAAAATTCTCCCATTTCGCTCCCTCCAAATCCAGTATATCATCCCATTCCACACTAGTTTCATTGCGTCATGCTTAAACCCCTTCCCTTTTGTGATTTGTATAACCCATTCCATCTCATCCATCCATGTTGCTGCCCTTCCTCTGTTGTATCCAGTTTTTTGTAGCAGATTTGCCCATATGAATTGGCTATACTAGCATTCAAAGAACAGATGCTCTTCATTCTCCACTTCTCGCCAACATAGTATACACACATCTGATTGTACCTTCCCCCATTCTCGCATCTTACTGAGTGTTTTGAGAGCTCCTTGCACTGCCATCCAACTGATGAATGAGTGTCTCGGTATCCGATTAGCATACCACACCAGCTGGTGCCAATCAGTATTTGCTTTCATATTTCTAACATGATGGTAAGTGTCTATCATGTTGTAATTCCCTCGATTTGACACAGACCGTATGACTTTGTCTTCTCCCCCTGTTATATCCACCACTTCTTCCATTTTCATGACAATGTCAGGTATGTGTCTTCTAATACGCTGCGGCACTTTCCAATCTCCATTCTCTATGAACTTCAAAACTTTTGCATTCAAATTACCTGTGGAGTCATATAAAAAAGTCTGCGGAAACAACCTTTTGAGAATCCCAGCTGGGTGCCAAGGGTCTAACCAGAACCTTGTATTTTGACCATCTCCTATTTGGTGCATCACAATACCCTTTCCTTCCGTTCTATTTTTTAGTGTTCCCCTCCAGCTGCAAAAGCAGTCCATTGGTATAGCCATATGCCAGAAGTCTTTCTTTTTTATGAGGTTCTTCTTAACCCATTGTACCCATAGTGTCTTCTTATTGCTGACCACATTCCAGAGGTACCTTAAGTTAGCTGCTACATTCACTGCTGCAATGTCTCGCACTCCCAAACCCCCTTCTTCAAAGGGGTGGCAGACCCTTTCCCATGATATCAATGCATGAAAGGTAGTGCAATCAGGCCCAGTCCACAGAAAGTTCCTGCACAATCTATTAATATCTTCAATGATACTTTGCAGTAGCATAAAACATGAAGCCCAGTACATACTTATGTTGTTCAAAATTGCCTTGACTAGTTGTAGTCTTCCCGCATAAGATAAAGATTTACCTTTCCATGATTGTATTCTGGTGGCCACTTTAGAAATTAATGGTGCACAATCAATGGAAGTTAATCTTGTTGTAATAAGCGGCAGCCCGAGATATTTCACAGGAAGTGTCCCTTTCTAAAACTGAATAACACTTTGAATATCATCACATCTATTGTCCTCTCCAGGCCTGCAAAAAAGAGTGAACTCTTTTCTATGTTTACTTCTAATCCCGTGCATTTGTTAAAGATCTCCAAAGTATTTCTCAGAGAAGCAGCTGTTCCCAGATCCCCATGCATGAAAGCTATCAGATCATCGGCAAATGATAAATGAGCGATAATGGGATCATGACATCTGTAATGCAGCTTAAAAGATCCATCTAGTATAGTTTGCATCATTAATTCATGAAACAAGTCCATGACTAGTACAAACAAATACAGGGACATATGGTCACCTTGTCAGATTCCTCTCTTGCTCTTGAAATATCCATATGGCGCCCCATTTATCATGATAGAAAATATTGGGGTTTCAATACACACCTTGATCCACCCAATAAACTTAGCAGGTACTCCAATTCTTTGCAGAGAGAATAATATTGCTTCCCATCTCAGAGAGTCATAAGCCTTCCTTATATCAATTTTTGCAGCACATCTTGGTGGTCCACCCTTTCTGTGATAATTATGAAGTAGTTCATGTGATAGAAGTATATTGTTCTAGATGCTTCTTCCCGATATGAAGGCTGATTGATCATCTGCAACCACTATAGGTATGAAATCTTTCATCCTATTGGTTAGAATCTTCGTAATGCATTTATATATGACTCCACAACAAGCAATAGGTCTGTAATCATTCAATGACTTTGGACTACAATTTTTTGGGATTAAAGTAATGCAAGTAGCATTCACTTCTTGAAGCATTCTATCAGATGTAAAGAAATTTTTTATGGCTTTAATAAAGTCCTCACCGATGATTTTCCATGTAGCCTTGAAGAATAGAGACGAGAATCCATCGCTCCCAGGTGCTTTTTCACTGCTTATGTTCGATAATGCTTGAATAATCTCATTCCTTGATATTTCAGTAGCAAGCTTCTCCTTCATACCTTCATTAATCTCTTGCTTTGGTGGCATTGCATTAAACACAGCGAAATCCAGCTCTGCAAGTTGAGCTGGTCCATACAGAGCTTTATAAAAATCTGCACATTCGCTTCCGATCTCATTTACATCATCTAGAATCTTCCCATTCACATCTTCAACACACGTGATTCTGTTCATTACCCTCCTCGCCTGTGTAGATTTAAAGAAGTAACTCGTGTTGTTGTCTCCAAGAACTATGGTCTGGTCCCTTGATTTCTGCCTGTGGAAACTCTCTTCAGATTTTGAAGCTTGCACAAACTTTGCGAGTGCTACTCTTTCCAAAGTGATAATCTGTGCATTCAAAGGATTGCCTTGTTAGGATGTCTGCCATTTATCTAGTTCTCGTTTCTTTTCCACCACCCTTGTGTTTACATTTCCTATCTTCTCTTTGTTCCACTCTATCAGTGCTGCCTTGACATGTTTGAGTTTCTTCATTACCATATACATTGGGTTGCCCACCACTGTCTCTTCCCAAGCTTTCTCCACTACTCGCATAAACCCATCCTCTTTTACCCAGTAGTTATAGAACTTGAAGCCCTTTCTCTTCTGGTTCCTCTGCTTAACTGAGTAGACCACCATGGCTGAATGATCTGAGGTGGCCCCTGGGTTTAGAAATTCAGCCTCATAGTCACTAAACTCCCGACTCCATTCATCATTTCCCATTACTCTGTCCAGCTTGCTGCATATTCGATTTACTCGCCTATTAGACCATGTCATAAAGTTCCCTCTGTATTTGATATCTACCAAACTTGCACTGGTCACACAGTTCAGCAAATCAATAAAATGAAATGGTCTCACATCTGCCCCTCCAACTCTTTCTTGAGAATTCAAGATTGAGTTATAATCTCCAAGAAGAATCCATGGTTTTGTTATAATGCATGACAAATCAATTAATCTACTCCAGAATCTCCTTCTTGAGTTGTGATCAGAACTGGCATATATAATAGTAACATTAAACTCCTTACCAGTAGTGGTTAATACCTCCATTGTAATGCATTGTTCATCGATTTGTACATTCATCACAGAGTACCTTTTAGGATCCCAACAGACCTAAATCCTCCCCAACTTGTTGTATGTATAGTTACTGGCACATTGCCATTGATAGAAGCATTTATTAACTATGTCATCCATCATATCTTGCTTAACTTGAGTTTCGATCAGCCCCATCAGACTCACATCATACTTTCGAATCAAATCCCTAACTTCCACATGTTTAAAGGATTGGTTAAACCCTCTCATATTCCAACAAGATAGATTTATCATTTAAAAGGGTGTGTGTGTGTTAAGGGACCACTCTTGGTAACTTCTTTTACCACCATCTTTGCTGTAGACGCTATTACTTTGGCCTGTGTTGTATCATTACTTTCTACCATCTCTTTATTTCCTTTAGTGTCCATAAGCAAATGTTTATACCTATTATCTCCATGCATGAGTTGCAGACATGTACTCATAGTCCCATCAGTCTCTAATCCACCCTTTTGTTTCTCTGCCACCACCAATTCACAAATTCCCCTGTCTCCCCTTGTCTCATTTTCCCTTTCTACATTCCTTGCTCTGCAACTGTTTTTCCTTGATGGATATTCCCATCCTTTTTCATTCTCATCAGTAAGCACTTCATTCACATCTTTCTCCTGTTCATTTTGTGCTTATGTTAGTATTTCCTTGCCTTTTTCCTTCACTTTTACATTCTCTGCTTCTTCTTTAGATCCCTTTTTCAACCAAACTATCCTCACCTCCTTATCTGCCTTTGGTTGCTTCGGATAGTTTTGATTAGTATGTCCAAATACATTGCACACCTGGCAACAAGGTGGTTTCCAGTTATATTCGAAAGAAACCTTGTACACTCGTCGTTGATCTAGCACAACTGGGATGCCTATAGGGTATGTGCATTTAGCATCTATCTCAATGCACACTCTTGCGTATGATGTTCTCACCATAGTCTTAGTAAGTTTATCTGTGAACATTGGTACTCCTATTGCACTCCCGACTTGACTGAATCCCTGCTTATTCCACATTTCCATTGGCATCCCTTTTACTACAACCCATATCGGAATCGTCTTCAGTTCTCTTGTTTCTGCTTCGACTAAAAGCTTCCACGGCCTAACTACAAACAGCTTGCTTGCAATATGGAAGGATCCTAAATCTAGCACTGCTTTTCTATCATCTCCCTTCTCAAAATGAAATGTAAACATGGTATCCCCATATTGTTTCATAACAAAAAAATTTATACGCCATGTTCTGCTAACTATTTCCTTAACAAAGTTATAGTTAAGCCTCTTCCCTACAAACGATCCAACTACTAAATTCTCAAATTTCTTGTTAAATCTAGTAAACTGCGAACTCTGGACATGAATGATGGGCTTCCCATTGACCACATCTGGTTGTATAAAACTCAGTTCGTCTCTCCCAGCAGCTGTCTTTCCTATCACTTCTGCCCATGTACTATTTGTTTGTGTAACTTCCACCTTTTGAGTGTTGTCCGCATTTTCCATTTCAGCTGTGACTTTTGCTCCATTCGAACTAGAGATCAAATTTTTTTCAGATCTGAAAGATTCGGATTTGAGATTTGTTTGCACCGCCATGTTATTTTCTCCCTTCTGAATGGTAGTGACTTGTGTTTCCATACTCTTACCTCTGATTAAGAGTTCCCCAGTGTTGTTGGTATCATCTTCCTCCTCTCGCAGGGCTAGTAGGTCATTGTGATTCCTGACCATTTTTTTTTGGATTAATCTTTCGAGCGAACCTTTTTCGTACAGCCTCTCAAACTCAGATTCTACCCACTTCGATTCCTCATCATCCTCTGTTACAAACCTACTTGGTGTTCTAGGATTCCCGCTCTCATTCTCACTTGTTTTGTCATTTTCCATCTATTTTTTTTGTCAAAAGACGAGAATACCCTTAGTGTATAAATCTCCCACTAAAGGCCACCATTAAAAAACCTTCACTTTACAAGTCAATTTTTTTTTATCATTCTGCATCTTACACTCCAAATGCATCATTTCATTCTGTTTGGGGGTGTATGCTTTTACATGTTTTTCTATAAAGATCCCAAATTGTTTAGTATATAGATAATAACATATCATCCATCATATACATATAATCTTGGAGAATCTGACTTAAAACAACATATAGTCATAGTCTTGGGGAATCTGACTTAAAACGACCCCCACATATAGTCTTGACTATAAAAGACACATTATATTTTCTCGATGCATTCCATGAGAGTGCATCATTAAGGTAACCGGACCATTCCACTTGGAGTGTGTGGTTGTAAGTGCCGGAATCTTAGTCCACCTATATCTCGCGTATTCTTTATAAAACACTTTTTACTCGTTGTTTGAGTAAGTGTGATCCTATGGAGCAAGTATATAATTTTCATTTCTTTATTTTACATTTCTTTTTCAAAATAGTTGTTTTTCTCCGTTCTTATAATAGAAGGTTCTCAATACATCAATAGTCATGTGATTTTTCAAAAATAAAAACAAAACGGGCAATGGATTTCACATAGACCAACCCTTAGAAGTACGTAATCTCCATTCTTCTAAGGGCGGTTTGAGGATCAGTTATGTGTTACTAAGGGTTGCCCATATCACTATGCACTTTCTGTCTCAGCTTAACCCATATAGATACCAATTGTGCCTTGCGCACCAACATACCATCAAGAAGTCTGTGCTTTCAATATACCAAATGCACCATGGAGGCAACACCTAAAGCCACAAACCCAACCACCTCCAAGGTTCGTCAACCATCAAATACATTCAGACAAGGATAAGGTACCTACAACTATCAGAATAGAGCATTGGTTCCATCCTATTTTAACCAAAACTACCAAAATCTACCAAAGAGACCTAGTTCCACCACCCGCTAGTGTCCAACCAGCTAAACCCTTCCATTATAACTTCTATGCGAAGTAAACCCCCAACACACATAACTGAAACCACAGTCTGACTGGATTGGGTTCAATAAAGAGCCAACATGAAAGTTGTCTGAGATTACTTGTTATGATTTGTTTTCAAAAACTTAGCGTTTAAAATCACAACTTTTTAAGTACGAGTATCTTAAAACATCTTTCTATAGTTTTCAAAACTAGAGGATATAAAAATGAAAATTATACGCTCGAAGTAACCAAAATGATACCGAATCAATGTATAATTTTATCTTCTTGTCAAAACCTCTATATGGTTAGAGATACCTTTAGATTGAGAAAAACAATTATTCATTTAAAAAAAAAAAAAAAAAACCACACACACACATTTCATATGTGTATGTATAGAGAGTTGTTTACATACTTTACGTTTCGTAATGTAATCATAATCATGCATGCATGTTAGATTTTCTACATTACATATGTTTTCAAAAACCCAAAAACCCAAAAAGATTTCATAGTATAATAAATATCATTAGTATAATAAACCATGTATTTCTCGTTAAATATCAAACAACCTACGCCCCAAACTTATTTGAGGGTGGCGTATTTTCATCATGAAGAACAAAATACAGGTGTATCACAGTTTTCGCTCATGTTCTATGGTAATCTCTTTCCTTATCTCTTCATACTTTGAGGACATGCAGAGTTTTATCATAGAATTGGTATAGTAACATTTTGCAAAAACTAGGCATTTTCTATATAGTATATATAATAGTATATTTCTTCATTTCAAAAAATGAATTTAAAAAAAGACTAAAAATATTTTTCCGTTTCGTATTAAAAAATCTTGTTTCCTTTTTCTAGGATGAATAAAAAGTTTAGAAGTCACATTCTAGCAATAGAGTAAGAACTTGTTTTTCGTACTTAGACTAATATACATACAATAGTTTCTGCATATTTTCATGAATGGCATGCATCAACAATTATATGTATATAGTAGTGAGTTTCCGAAGCCAAGGTTAGAACAATCAAGTTCCATATTGATAAACGATAAAATTGAATAGTTTCCCTACGAAATGAACGATGAACTCAAAACGTAAGAAAACTAAACTGTTTACGTGTCTATATTTATCAAAGTTTCTACTCTCAATTCTATTGAAATAGAGTGGAGTAACAAATTCGTTCCACTTCTAGTGCTCTAGCATGGAATTTTTTTCTAATCTAATTAATCAGTCTTAAGTCAATGAGAGCTTTACGAAGGTGATATACTACGATACTTACTGAATTTGATTACTTGAATTTAACTACGAATGCTATGGAAATATGATTGTTTTGAATCTAGATAAAGGATTAGAGGGGAATTGAATCCACCTCGAATCCAACTTAATAACCTAGTATAGATTCTTGTATCTCGATTCTTACGTTCTTACGGCAAGAAATTCGAGTTCTAATCCCTAGTGTTCATGGCATTTCTACCGAGTACTAACTAGCATGTGAGGTCGTCCACCCATTCTCATGGCGAATCACGACCTTCTAGATTGGAATAGATTCTACAATGCTTTTACACTATACCACCAAGTTTTCATCAACCCCTCTAATGGAGGTTTTAGCCTTGAATCATTCCGCAATCATTCCCATATGAATCTAAACTACACATATTATCAAGATTCAAAATTTACTAATCTAAACTAAACAATGATTAAATTCTAATTAACAACTAAGAGATGGTAACCAACAATAATTAAAACTAGATCTAATATATTGAAATAACACAATTCGAATTTGCTAAAACAACTATTTTATTTATCTAATCAATCAAGAACAATGATTCAAAGACTTAATCTAAAACAAGAATTGAAAATGGAACTAAAGCTTAATTTAGTTAATGAAAACAGATCTAGAATTATCTATATTATTTTAGGTCTAACTAGCTACCATTAACAAAGAGCTAAGCTTTGGTTTTTATACTTTCAGATCCAAAAATCGTGCATGGGCTTGGAGCCATGTTTTGGGCCAGAGAATCAGACCCAAAACCCAATTCTTTCAGTCCAAAAAGGCCTCTTCAGCTGCAGTTGGCTTCCATAGACTTTTCGTCCACTTCTGCTCCTCTGATTGGGTCAAGGCTTGGACCATTGGAAATCTCTTTCCGAGTCGGTCGTTTTGACATAAGGTAGGCCCCATTCCGAGGTCTGAGTCCAAAGATACGGCTTTTGAAAGTTCTGCTGACTTGTGTGCTGTTTCAGCCCGTGTCGACTTTTCAGCTTTTGACCGGGCTTTAGGAAGGCTTTATCTTGGCCTTTAATCACGGAACTCCTTAGTAACCGACCTTTGCTCCTTTATCTCGCTAAAGTGGCACATTTCTGCACATATTGGACTTTGAAACCTGAAATGCATAAAAACACGTAATCAGTGTTAACTCTTAATTATTACTCACATAATTGGTCTAAAAGTATGACTGTTACAGGGTTAAAACTACAATTTTGGGCTCTTATCACATATCTTGTGAGAATCAAGCCAAAAGCCTAATCTAAATGATTATTGAGTGATGACACAAAGGATGTCCGGATAGAAAGACTACACGTCCACTTGCTTGATCACCACGCCATATCCTATGAGGTAATTTAGGCCCTTTTTGAATTGATATAGCCAAATAAACGTTAAAAATCCAAAAATAAATTTTTTCTCTAGTTACCCCTCTTGAGCCTTCAGCCTTTCTAAATGCCTTTTTATTCTTCAACAAATATTCCTAACCCGTTACAACACACAATAAAAATCTTACCCAACGGATGAGTTGAGAACTGGATGGATATCAGAAAAAGATAATAGAAGACCTTGTACAAAAATAGAACAGTTATTTGCTTCAAAAAGAAAATAAAAGAAAAGAAATACCCATCAAAAAAAAAAAAAAAAAACTCTAAAAATCCAAAGGAGTAAAAAAAAAATCGAATCTCCCAAAAGTTCAAAATCAAAAGGAGACAATATCAAAAACAAAAAGAATTAAAAGAAAATTTAGAACTCCCAAAATTCAAAACCATATGGAGTCACAAAGCCAAAGGGCTAAAAGCATGTATCCACAATTCGGAAGCAAAAGAAAAAAAATGAGGTTCTTCTCTGGTTACAAGTACCTTGAAGACCCAGTTTCTCGACTTATCAGATTTTGTTTTTCCCTTCCTTTTTCTTTCTAAACCATCACCCTAGCCCCGTAACTCCTAATAAAAGACCTCTAGCTCCATTTCTTTGGATGTCATTTGAGTATGCGAGGAATATAAGTTTCTGTTGCACTTGAGAGCTCGAACCTTGAGTGAATCTATCAGAGATATGAAATTACAACACACCCCTATTAAAACCCACCTTAAGGAAGCTTTCCAAAAGCATCGAAAAAAACTCTACTTTTGCATTCCATTGCTCATGTTTTGTGCATTTATCTCTAGATGATTAAATTACTGTATATATGTTATTCTAAGTTCAAAGGAGCTTGTCCTTATTCACCACTAATGAGATGTATAAACTTTTGAGAATAAATCGGGAAACAAGACCCTTTGTACTAAATAGAAGAAGTTTATGATCGAGTACCTTCACTAGAAAACTATCAAAAAGCTTAAAACTTGTCTACTAGGGAACTATTAGTGGTTTAAGGCCTTGTTGCATATGGTCAATGCAATCGCACTCTACGAAACGAGATTAGTATAACATATAATAAATCACTCATTTGTGATCTTAGTTTTTTTCTCTCATCCTTGCTTGAGGACAAGCAAGATGTTATTTGAGAGTGGTGATCAGCTCCTAAATGTGCATTTTATTACCTGTATATCGCTGCATTGCAGTCCCTCTTACACTTAACAAAAAGACAGCTCATAGCTTTTACTACATTTTTCAGGTTAAGGAGTATTTTAGACCACTTATCATAAAAGCTGCATCTTAACACCAAAAGGAGCCTTAATTACGCTTATTATGAAGACCAGTAGCTGCTATGGAAAATGCTGAAAAATTCAAAGTCAACCGGTCAAAATCAACGATCAAAGTCAACAGTCAAAGTCCTCAAATAAGAAAACTAATGATGGAGGCCTTTATTTCAAATTATGAAGACTTCTCTCTAAACCTACCTTGGTCAAGAAGGCACCAAAAAGCAAAAGCAAAAGTAAAAGGGGTGAGGTGTCTAGTTTGTAATGGAGGAGGGCAAATCTGTAATTGGCAAAAGTAGGGGTATATAAACAAAAAGTAAGGGAGAGAGAACTCATCCATGTCTTAGGATCCAAACCAATTGGTTTGTTTATTTTCTTGTCCTGTTTTTAACTATGTTTTTAGTTTCTTGTTTGTTTTAATTTATTTCAATCAACTTGTTATTTCATTTTCTTTATTTCAATCAAACTTGTTATTTATTCTTGTTTTAAATCTTCAATCTTGTTTGTTGCTTTCATTTCAATGTTTTAATCAATCTTCCTTTCATGTTTTCAAGTCATTTCAATGTTTTAATCAATCTTCTTTTCATATTTTCTAGTCATTTCATTCAAGCAATCAAGCTTTCAAGTTCATTAGCTTAGAACCATTCTAATATTCAAGAGTCTTCCTTTCTTCTTCATATCTCCCTCACTCAACTCCAAACAATTTAGGATGAACCTCAACTCTTAATCTAAACTCTTTTGAAGTATACTCACTACAATATTAAAGCTTCATTACCTTAAGGATGCACTCCCATGGAATGTTTCGAGAAAACATAATGATAAGTGCTCAAAAAGTGCAATTTAACCCCTGATTATGCCTATTGTTTAGCGATCTTAGTGGACTAATAGTGTTTGTAAGTTATGTTTTATGATTCTACAGGTGAGAGAGAGAGTTTTGTGGAATATTAGAGAAAAAGCGGTAAAACGGAGCAATTCGGAGCATTAAGGATCACATGGGAAGCCCGTGGACAATCATGGAAAAGGCCAAGGAATTGAAGCTATTAAAGATGCAACTTGGACCTATTTTAAAGCCAATTTGGAAGCCCAAGGCCAAATGATTCGTTGCTTGGACCAAATCCCGCAAAAGAGGATAGAAGGATAGAGCAGAAGAGACAAAATAGACTTCCGCATCTGGGACACATGGATCAAGCGACTAGACGCATTAATCACGTCTAAGATGCAAGGATAGTGCGTCCAGACGCATGAAACGACACTGTAGCCAATTCCTTCTCAGTTTTGGAGATGAAGTTGGACTCTGAAAGAAGTTGATTTGTACTAGGAAACAAATGACGGTTTGGAATGCTTCTAGAACTCATTGTAACCCCTATAAATAGAGGACCTAAGTGCCTCATGTAATTTGCCAATTCACTTATATTCTTGTCTCCAAAACTTAAGGCAGAGAGAGATTAATAATAAAAAAATTCGGTTTTAACTAGCCTAGTCTTAATAAATTAGTCTTTTCTAGTCTTATGTTCTTCGACTCTTCTTCTTCTCGTTCTTCGTGTTCTTCCTTCTATATGGAAGGCTAATCTTCTCTTTCAAGGGAGGAGATGAAGCCGGTGCTTAAGGTTTAATGATTCTTTTGGTTCATGGTGTTCTTCAATCAGGTTAGTTCTTTATGTTTTAGTTTATTAGTTCCATTGCCCACACCAGGGGATGGAAGTATAGATTAGGGTTTATGTTTTGCAATATTAATATCATGCTAGTGTTATTTAATTTTCTTCTAGTAGTATAGTTCTTTAGAGTTAGGGAAATATTCTTTGTGTTGCCTTAGAAGGGGTAACTCAGGGAGTGGCTGCCTAGGGGAAGTATTTTTTGTGTTTGCCTTAAGTGGTGATTCATTGAATGGCCGCCCTATTAGGGAGTACTCCTTGATGTTGCTCTCGGTAATACATTGAATGGCTACCCGAGCTTACATAAAAGGAAAGAAGATATTAATAGCATAAACATAGGAACAACCTTAAGTAGAGTTAATTGTTAACGATGTTTAGATTCAAGAGGGCATCAAAGACTCATTTCGATTGCCTAATTGTAGCCTACTTGTAAGAACAACCATGAAGTAGAAGGTCATAGATCAAAAGTATTGGTGGATTTTAATCTCTTGAATTCCCTCTTTTATAAATTCTCAATAGGTTTAGTTAGTTTAGTTTAGTTTAGCATTAGAATCTAAAATCTCTACAATCATAATTTTTAATCCCTCAAACCCCCTTTCTAATCCTGTCCTTCACTTAACATACACTTAAAAGTGGTACGATACCCTACTCATCCTTTACTTATTGAGGGATAATTAGGTTTTGATACGCTTCTATTTGTTCAACAACCATCATTTATGTACATATACCATACCACCAATAAACACAAAAAGGAGTGAGTGTCAAATGGCGCCGCTGTCGTTTTAAGTTGTTTATGTTTAACATTTTCTTTCAAGATTAGAACTTTGGATATTGAGGTAATTTTAGCCGCATCATCCATCCTTTCGAGAAAGAGAGAAGCTTGAAAGACATCTCGAAGACAAGATCTACCATCCAGGTTAGTCGAATCTTCATTCTTTTTATTTCATTTTTAGTATAGTTGCATCGTAGTTTAGTTTTATTGGTTTCTTAGTATAGTTGCATCATAGTTTAGTTTTATTGCTTTCTAGTATAATTGCATTTAGGACCTTTTCAACAATTGAAGTTGTAAGCCAACACAGTGAAACATCAAACTCTAGTGTTTCTTGTCTGAATCTTGACAAACAGACTATCGTCTGTGGGCCGTGGTACTTAAGCAATCCAAGTGATTCACCATAACCCTAGAAGAGACAGCTTTAGACAACGGGTGAGATACTAGTTGCAAAGCCCAACCCAGTTGAAGGAAAGTAGTTTTACATTTTAGTATAATTTAGAATAGTTGCATATTATTCAAGCATTGTAGGATAGTTTTTTGTCATTTTCGCATAGTATTTTTTAGTGTATGCCCCGTCGTCCATATCAGCGTCCGGTAAGAACACAACAGTGGACAAGGTTTAACAACCGACTCACAAGAATACTAGACGAGATTGATACAATGGCCGCACGCAATGATGGAGGTGTTGTGGACACCAATAATCCCGGTTATCCTACCCATGCAAGCACAACAGAGGAAGAAGAAATTTGGCGATTTCTATTCGCCAATCATTGGAGACCCACCCAGTGATATTGTTTTTCCAAAACGTGGTTTAACCAATTTGAACTTAGAGAATCAGTAATCTCTATGTTTCCAAAGTTCAATAGTTCAGACAATGTTCAGCCTTATGTTCATATGAACAAATTTCTATCAGTCCTCAAAACTTTCAAGAACCATAATATCAAGGATGAAAGTATCAAGTTAATTCTTTTTCCACTCTCACTCGAAGGTAAAGCATCTGAATGGTTAACTGCACAGCCGATCAATTCAATCAACAACTGGGAGAAGTTGAGAACAAAGTTTATGAACAAGTTCTACCCACCTCAGAAGACAGATGCCATGCAGCAAGCCATCGGCAATTTCAAAGGGAAGGTGGATCAAGAATATCATCATCAAATTTGGGAGAAATTCAATAATCTGCTAGTCTCATGTCCACATCATGGTTATGATAAGAGCACACTCGCTCATTTTTTCTTTCGAGGACTTTCTACTATGAACAAGCAGATGATACAGTCAATGCATCAAGGTAAGTTTACATCATTGGATGGAGAGGAAGCCTACAACTTTCTCGAGAATTTAGCTGAAGACACTCAACAATGGAGTACTAGCAACGAGGATGTAGCTAAAGTGGAGGGGTGCCAAAGCAATTTGGCAACCAAATTCAAGAAGACCCAAATCAAGTGATGCTATCAATTATGGCAAGCCTATCAATAGGACTTGAAACTCTGAACAAGTAGTTTGATCAGTTCTCCATGAATCCTCCAAAAGCAAACAATTTCCAAGCTAAACCTTAGCCATCCAAGCCTTGTTATGCCATTTGTGAGCTATGTTATGATGAAGGCCACACTACTGAAGAGTGTTTGTACTATCTGGATACTAATGTAGAGGCATGTAGTATAAACTCTTTAGGAAGAAATAACCAGTTCAATCAGGGACAGAATTATTGGAAGCCACAAAATAGAAATCAGAGGAATTTTCCTCCAGGATTCCAAAATCACCAAATCATTTCGAGAATAACCGAAGATCGGGTTCAAGACCGCCAAAGAACCATATAGAAATCAACAAATGCATTCGCAAACCAAAGAATACCAAGCCAACACAAACAGAGAGTTAGTACCAGATCTTATGAGTGGATATATTGCCCCTACGCCTCAGTCGAGCAAATCAGTTATCCCACATCTGGAAGAAGCTATCACTACCATTGTCAATGAGCTGAAACAGACAAATCAAAGAACCCAGAAGTTGGAGAAAAACTTTAGTGTCATTCAAGGCCAGATAGGGCAAATCGCTACCGCCTTCACGGAAAGATCGAAAGGAGCATTACCAAGCCAGCCATAGCCAAATTCAAAAGGAAGAGGTGTCCTGCAGGTGGATAACCTGGAGATTACTGAGTTGAATGCCCAAGTTAATTCTGTCAGCACTCTGAGGTCAGGCAAGAAAGTTGATAACAAGATTGTCTATGAACTAGGAAAAGATTTTGCGGAGCCTAAGGTAACTTATGTCCCCACCATCCCACCCAGTTCTAACATTCCAGATATATCTAGTGTTATGCCACCTGCTGAAGAAACTGTTGCAAAAAAAGTTGAAGGAACTACTATGGAAGTAAGTAAGAAGAAGCTATCACGAGTGACTCCACCTGTCACTCCACTATCTGTTACCAAGCCAACCGAAGCCGAAAGAAAAGAACTGATATTGAAGAATCCGCCAACACCGTTTCCTTTGAAACTAGTGAATACCAGAAAAGATGACCAGTACAAGGAGATTTGCGATGTATTTTAGAATTTGCATATTAATATCCCATTTTTGACCGCCATCAAGCAAGTTCCCTCGTATGCCAAGTTCCTGAAAGATCTAGTGAAGAAGAAGACCAACATTCTGAAAGAAGCTTTTCACGCTCAAAGATGTTCATCGTACCTACAGAATCTATCGGTTGTGAAACTGAAAGATCCTGGAAGTCCAACTGTTACATGCAGAATCGAAGATTCTTTGGAGGAGCAAGCTTTGTTAGATTTGGGTGCCAGTGTGAATCTTCTACCATATTTTGTCTACGAGAAGTTATGCTTGAAGGATTTTAAACCGACTGATGTTACTTTACAATTGGCAGATAGATCAGTGAAGATACCTAGAGGACTCATTGAAGACATCATAGTCAAGATCGAAGATTTCTATTATCCGGTTGATTTCATAGTACTCGACATAGAACCTACATCTGGTAGGCAGATACCAATCATTCTAGGCAAACCATTCTTGGCCACTACAAATGCACTCATCAACTATCGAAACGGTAATATAACGTTATCCTTTGGTAATATGAGAGTCGAGACCAATGTTTTCCATACGTTACAACAACCACAGGAGGTGTGTGTTGTGAACGAGGTATGCATGATTGAAGCATTAGCACAGGATTATCTGACTCATTCATATCCTGCTAACGAGTTGTTGAAAACTCTGACAGACTCAGATTGTGAGGAACTTAGTGTCGAGGCAATCAATGCGATTTTGGATTCATCACCTATCCTGTGATGGATGACAGCAAGTTCAAAGAAAAGTTTGAATCGCCTATGCCTAATGGACCATCTAAAGAGCTTAAGAAGGAGCCGCCTAAGCTAGAATTGAAACCTTTGCTGTCTACACTCAAGTATATTTTCTTGGGAGATTTGGGAACCTACCCAGTAGTCATTGCATCAGATTTGATAGAGGAGCAGGAATCCAGGTTAGTAACACTTTTAAAGGAATACAAGTTAACTATAGGTTAGAGAATTGATGATACCAAGGGGATCAGCCCCATGATAATTCAACATAGGATTCATTTGGAAGAGGATTCCAAGACTTCTAAGCAACCACAGAGGAGGCTTAATTTGAAGATGAAGGAAGTAGTTCGAGAAGAGGACGTCAAACTCCTTCTCGCCAGCATTATCTACCCTATTTCTGATAGTCAATGGGTTAGTCCAGTTCAAGTTGTGCCGAAGAAGTCCGGAACCACAGTAATCGAGAACGAGAACAATGAGTTGATTCCAACCAGGATTTAGAATGGATGGAAAGTTTGCATCGATTACAGGAAGTTGAATAGCGCATCGAGGAAAGATCATTTTCCATCGCCTTTCATCGATCAGATGTTAGAAAGATTAGCTGGACAAGCTTACTACTGCTTTCTTGATGGTTACTCAGGATATTTTCAGGTCCATATTCACCCTAAGGACCAAGAGAAGATCACATTCACATGTCCTTTTGAGGATTGTCTGCACCATCTCTCCTTAGTCCTTAAACGCTGTTGCGATACCAACTTAGTTCTGAACTGGAAAAAGTGTCACTTCATGGTAAAGGAAGGGATAGTGCTAGGTCATCAAGTTTCAAAGGAAGGAATTCTAGTAGATCGAGTAAAAATGTCTATAGGAAGTAAGCATGTTGTCAAAAGATCAGTTTTGAGATGGAAACCTAAGTATTCCCCACCTGTTAGTTTATGGGATGTACTCCCTATTAACCTACAAAGGAAGATTATTTCTATGGCTCGTGTAGGGTTCGGTAAAAGTCTATTTGCGCATAAGAGGAGATTGCGTAAGCTAGGTTGGTGTAAGAATTGCCATTCTGAAACTTGTCCTGGATTACAACCATTAAGAGAAAATTATTGGTACAAGGTATACTTTTGTCAATCACATGCTGAGAGAGATCAGAAGAATTCCTACAAAGTGGAACCTAGTGGGTGGGAATACTAGTCTGGAGGATCTGACTATAAAGGACTCAAAAGTCTTGAGAATCTGACTTTAAAATACTCACATTACGTATTGGGGATCTGACGTAAAAAGACCTAAAAATTTGTTTCTTGAACTAATTCTATTGATATTCGGCATCAATGGTAATATTCTACCTTTTTCTCATCCATTTCATTTACTTCTTTATACATTGAGGTCAATGCATGCATAAGTAGGGGGAGGGTGTACTTGAGAAATGAATTTCGAAAATTAGTTTTCAAAAACAAAAATATTTTTGTTTCTATATCAGTAGCATGAGAAAAATGAATTTTAATGATAAGTCTGGGATATATATTCTATACTGCTTAGTGTTGAGTTTGATAGATAGTTGATATTATTGATTTCATTACCGCTTAGACTATTTATTATGCTCGGACATAGTTCTTGTTAATAGAATTCTTTATCAAGGCACCACCATAATACTTAGTTAGTTTTGTGTACTTTTGCTAGAAGAGAGATTTAAACCCCTAGTAAACTGGAAGTAGAATTTTTAGACTTAGCCCGTGAGACTTGAGCTTTGGAGAGTTCTTACGAAAAATCTGAGTCTTAGTGACTCAACATCTTTCAGTTCTTTATGTCGCTGTAATATAGTCTTATTATTTGTTGATTTGGTTAATCACGAAGTGACATCAACTGGGGAGATAGCCATTAGGTCTTGTAGTCTATTCGAAACAGAGTATCATACTGATAAGTCAAGTAGTGAACTCATTCAGCCTTTATCCCACCTAGTAGGACCATCATGTTAAACCCTTTTGAGCCTTACAATAAGCCATTTTCTTTCATAAAACCCTTTACCCTTTACCCAACTCCAGACAAGGAGTATAGCCAAAAACCTTTATCAGCCATACCCATATGTTTCTGAGAATACGAGGGGAACAATAGGAATAAAGAGCACAAAAAGAAGATTACAAGGAAATATCAGAGAGATACAATGAAGACCATCATTCTGTTCTAAGTGAAAGAAGCTAGTAGAAAATAAGCATATCCAGTACTAATCAAGGATATACCATTGAGTTAAAAAAAAAGTTGAACAGAATGGATGGAAAAGCTAAGACAAAGGAAGAATTTTCTCTGCAATACAGAATTTGAAGAAATCTTCCAAAGAATGAAGCAAAATCCATAGTATGTGGGATATTCGTATTCATTATTCTTTTCCCCACATACATGAAGTAAAATAGTATACCATCTTCTAAGAGATTCTTTTCTGAGAGTATGGCCGGTAAGGATTGAAAGTCGAGATTATCTGTATAAAGGTAAACTAGGGATTCTGTTTCTTAGATAGGAGAGTATAGGAGATTGACTAAGTACACACATAAGCCTTGATTGAGAATTTTGTCAATTTTTACTATCTCCCATTATAATCTATGAGCCTCTGCAGCAATGTAGTTAGCAATGGAGACCGTCTGTTGGAGTAAGCACTAAGTGGGTAAGGAATTTCTCACTCTGAAAAATACTATCATTCTTGAACACGCTATTGATTGATTTTGTGGGTATATCACCTAAAAACCCTCATGAGACTATAACTCGTCCTTTTTGGGGAACTTAAAGGTTTAAAGCCTTGTTGCATATAGTAAATGCAATCGCGATACCTGCGAAAGTGAGTTAGGATTTTATTTTTGTTATTAGGAAGTGATTTTGATCACTTATCTATTTTTTATCTTATTTGCTAAGAGACTAGCAAAAGGCTAGTTGGGAGTTGTGATAAGTGCTCAAAAAGTGCAATTTAACCCTCGATTATGCCTCTTGTTTAGCCATCTTAGTGGACTAATAGTGTTTGTAAGTTATGTTTTATGATTCTACAGGTGAAAGAGAGAGTTTTGTGGAATATTAAAGAAAAAGGGGTAAAACAGAGCAATTCGTAACATTAAGGATCACATGGGAAGCCCGTGGGCAATCATGGAAAAGGCCAAGGAATTGAAGCTATTAAATATGCGACTTGGACCTATTTTAAAGCCTATTTGGAAGCCCAAGGCCAAAGAATTCATTGCTTGGACCAAAGCCCACAAAAGAGGATAGAAGGATATAGCAAAAGAGATAAAATAGACTTCCGCGTCTGGGACGCATGGATCGAGCGTCCAGACGCATTGCTCGCATCTGAGACGCAAGGATAGTGCGTCCAGATGCATGAAATGATACTGTAGCCAATTCCTCCTCAGTTTTGGAGACAAAGTTGGACTCTGAAAGAAGTTGATTTGTACTGGGAAACAAATGACGGTTTGGAATGCTTCTAGAACTCATTGTAACCCCTATAAATAGAGGACCTAGGTGCCTCATGTAATTTTCCAATCCACTTATATTCTTGTCTCCAGAACTTGAGGCAGAGAGAGATTAATATTAAAAGATTCAGTTTTAACTAGCCTAATCTTAATAAATTAGTCTATTCTAGTCTTATGTTCTTCGACTTTTCTTCTTCTCGTTCTTCGTGTTCTTCCTTCTATATGGAAGGCTAATCTTCTCCTTCAAGGGAGGACATGAAGCCAGTGCTTAAGGTTTAATGATTCTTCTGGTTCATGGTGTTGTTCAATCAGGTTAGTTCTTTATGTTTTTAGTTATTAGTTCCATTGCCCACACCAGGGGATGGAAGTATAGAATAGGGTTTATGTTTTGCAGTATTAATATCATGCTAGTGTTCTTTACTTTTCTTCTAGTAGTATAGTTCTTTAGAGTTAGGGAAGTATTTTTTGTGTTGCCCTAGAAGAGGTAGCTCAGGGAGTGGCTGCCTAGGGGAAGTATTCTTTGTGTTTGTCTTAAGTGGTGATTCATTGAATGGCCGCCCTATTAGGAAGTATTCCTTGATGTTGCTCTCGGTAATACATTGAATGGCTACCCGAGCTAACATAAAAGGAAAGAAGATATTAATAGCATAAACATAGGAACAACCTTAAGTAGAGTTAATTGTTAACGATGTTTCGTCCAAGAGGGCATTGGCACTCGCTCGATTGCCTAATTGTAGTCGACTTGTAAGAACAACCATGAAGTAGAAGGTCATAGATCAAAAGTATTGGTGGATTCTAATCTTTTGAATTCCCTCTTTTATAAATTCTCAATAGTTTAGTTAGTTTAGTTTAGTTTAGCATTAGAATCTAAAATCTCTACAATCAAAGTTTTTAATCTCTCAAACCCCCTTTCCAGTCCTGTCATTCACTTAACATACACTTAAAAGTGGAACGATACCCTACTCATCCTTTACTTATTGAGGGATAATTAGGTTTTGATACGCTTCTATTTGTTCAACGACCATCATCTATCTACATATATCATACCACCAATAAACACAAAAAGGAGTGAATGTCACATAACATGAATCTTTTGTTGTCAGATATTCGAGACTATATGTGGGGTGGGTCGTTTTAAGTCAGATTCTCCAAGACTATGCATATGAGATGGATGATATATTGTTAACTATATACTAATAGCCTAAACAGTTGGGGATCTTTATAGACAAACATATGAAAGCATAAACCCCCAAACAGAATGAAATAATGTATTTGGAGTGTAAAATGCAGAATGATAAGAGAATGCTTGTATAACCCATCATGGAGTTTATGTTATAACCCGTAATAGTTGAATTGTCCAAAAGAGATAGAGGTTAGTAGTAGATGTCCTTCATGAGGCTCAAATGATAGGGAATAGGACATACCAGGTTTCTCAACTACTGAATTAATAGACTCTTGTGCTTGTATATTAGGCAAAATCTCTTTACTATGAAGGTTTAGAAAATTATGAATGATCTCAAAGCCAATTGGCTTAAGTGCGAATTATTTGAGGTTTCTTTGAAATGGTATCGCGGTGCGGTCCTAAAAAATTAATGGATTTTTTTATGAATGGAGGTGGGATTCCAAGAGGTGTTAAATTGGGATGGTGATGGTTGGGTGGTGGTTCTTCACATGATCTCAAGGACTCAGAGAATTCTTCATCTAGTTTTGGCGTTTCCACAAGAATGTTGTTCATATCTGTAATAGTAAGGATGTCGCAAATTTGTTCCATCGATAAGGCCTTAACAGCCAAACTAAATTGAAATCCACTTTCCACCATAGATTTTATTCCCTCTTTTCCAAACACTTCATTTTCTTTGTCCTCTCTGCCTAAATCTTCATAAATTTTCTCAATGCCATTTTCCAAATGTGTTGAGTCCAATACATACTCTTGAGTTTCTTCTACCAGAGTTTTCTCATTTATGGGTGATGATGCATTAAGACATGTGAGAGAAACTGTGACTTTGGGCGTATAGTCATCATCATAAGATTTGGAATTCTCATGATAGTCAAGAGGAGGTTGATGGGGATTTAATTGGTTAAAAGTATAAGGATGGGATTTAGCAATTGGCTTTGTTATAGTAACACCTTGTTTCTTTTTTCAGTTGGGTTCTGGCCGGACTGGTGGGAAGATTATTAGTTTCAGATTTGGTATATTTTGAATTAGATTGGAGAAAACATAAGGTAATTGTTATTTGCTAAGTTAGTATTGTTTGTTTGGCCATTTCCTTGTAGAGTTGGTCTGTGATGGATAGTGTAGTGGAATATGTATTTGATATAGATGGTGATGTGAATGGTAATGGGCTTTGGGTGAAACCGTACTCCGACTAACCAGGTGGATATATGAATGGTGGTTGACTATTTGTGGTGGAATTCCATGAATTGTCGATATGACTATAAAACCCTTGAGTGTATGTGGTACTAGAGAAATTTGAAAATTGAAGTTTGTAATCGTAAGGATTTCCTGTAGTAGACTCGAATTCAGTATATGATGGACAATGAGATAACCAGTGATAAGGACTACTGCAAAAAGAACAAGGTTCTAGGTTTGCATTGTAATTCCATGACGGTTGAGATGCATATTGATAAGACATGAATGCTCCATTAATGATGATGTACAAACAGTAGAAATTCATTTTTTTAGATTTTTAAAAATATTTGCTTGGCCTATAGATTATTATGCCCTATTCAAAGGAACAATTAGGCTCGATGAAGAGTAAGCAGTCACTTAACCAAGTGGTGTGCTACCAAGAATCTCACTCACGATGAATTTGGGGGAGGGGAGTGAGGAAGGTAGTTGGTCCACCGAAATCTGGTAACTGATTACTCTAAATCCTTGTGGCTATATTTTTGTCCTTTTCTAGAGGAGTGTGACTACTTTAGGCTCTAGTTGATTTATTTTAATTTATTTATTTGGTCTAGGGCTTCAAGAATCAAGCAACGTCTGATTTATCTACATTGGGGAATTACTTCCCAATGGTTGTTATGTGGCTCGGGTTCAGCCTTATGCGTGAATGTAAATTGCAGTGCGGAAATTAAATTTCAAACAATCACGTAAGCATGCTTGAACACACAAGGTATGCCCTTACATCAGCTTCGAGGAGGTTTAGAAATTACCTCTCAAGTCGTGCTTACACATTGCTTGAGGAGAAGGCAACATTGGTTAGCGCGTGATCTGAGAATCAGGCCCAACTGTTCAAGTTTTTCCCTGTTTTATGTTACAAAAAAAAGGCCCACTCCAGCATGTTGATCTCAAACTTGGATTTGCAAAAAGGTAAGTCGGTAATGAAAAATAACGAAATAAATCAACAAAAATTAGAAAACTAAGGAGTGAAAATGACTGATTTGCCCTTCTCCATTACATTTGAGACACCTCACCCTTTGCTTTATGCTTTTTCTTTTTCTTTTTGCTTTTTGATTTCTTCTTGATCAAGATAGGTTTTTGAGAAAGCCTTCTTTTGTGTTAAGAACATCCATATCTATCTCTGGTCTTCTAAGTTGAGGACTTGACTTTCAGCTCTTTGCTTCTAAGTCCTTGACATTTGACCTTTGACTTTGACTTTTTCAGCACATTTTCATAGCAGTTTTGAGTCTTCATAATAAACGTAATTAAAGCCTTTTTTTTGTGATAAGATGCAGCTTTTATGATAAGTGGTCTGAATTTCTCTTTAACCTGAAAAAGGCAATAAAAGCTATGAGTTGTCTTTTCATTATGCGTAAGAAGGGTTGTAATACAGTAATGTAAGGGTAATAAAATGCACATTTAGGAGTTGATTAATCACCACTCTTCGTTCTTGCAGAACTGTTGACAATCAAATATTTATACCTGAAGTTCAACCTTTTGAAGCTGAGATAGAACATGTACCTACATCTGCCGAGGAGATGACAACTGAAGTGACAGACCTCACTAAGTCCTAATCTAAGAAAAAGGACAAAGAGCAAGTTGATCCGTTTGAAAAATACAGACCAAAAGCACCGTTTCCAGCACGATTGGCCAAGAACAAACCTGATAAAATTTTTAATGAAATTCTAGAAACCTTCAAGAATTTGATAATCAATCTTCCATTTCTCGATGCTCTCAAACATTTGCCATGACATGTTAAGTTTCTTAAAGATATTAGCACTACCAAAAGATGAACGCATGTTCCTCAACAAGTGTTCCTCACATAACAATTTCCTTCTATCACCGAATTCAATGGTATAATAAAGTATAAAGACCCTAGACAACCCACCGTTCCATGCACTTTAGGAGATAAGTACACCGCTATTGCACTCTTAGACCTAGGAGCAAGTGTTAATTTACTTCCCTACTATATGTTTAAACAGTTAGGTCTTCATGAGCTAAAGCCGACAAACATGACATTGTAGTTAGCCGAACGATCTATCAAGCATCCCAAAGGAATTGTCAAAAACATCATTGTCAAGGTCCAAGACTTTTACTATCCCATTGATTTTCTCATTCTTGACACCGAAGTTGCCTGTGACTCGATCCCTATCATTTTAGGGCGTTCCTTCCTTGCTACTACAAACGCCCTCATCAACTGTCATGATGGTTCTATGACAATGTCCTTCGGCAATCTCTCTGTCGAGGTCAATATTTTTAAGTTGATACAACAAATCCCTGTTGCTGACATCGACACTGAGATCAACATGGTTGAAAGTCTAGCACACGAGTATTTCACAAACACTTTTCCAAATGATGACGTTCACCAATTTCTTTCTTTTGGTGAATTTGATTTTGATTTTGATGTTGACTCTTACATTCAAGAGGTTAACACATTACTAGACTCAATACCACTTTTTAACACTACTATTACGATATCCTGTGATATTGAAAACACTCAGCACGTCTTTTCAGTTGATGACGACATCCCTCACGAATTCTTGATTCCCACTCCTCCACCTCCAGATTTAAAACCACTTCCTTCTTATCTGAAATACGTCCATCTCGACACAGCTGGCAGTCACCCAATTATTATTTCATCCCAGTTGACTGCAGATGAAGAAGTGTGTTTACTTCATGTCATTAGATAACATCGTTCCGCAATAGGCTGGTATTTGGCTGACATCAAAGGCATTGACCCTAGTATGTGCACTCATCACATACATCTCGAGGAAGGAGCCTGATAGGGTTATATACTAAAAGCATTACTTTTGTATTAACTCTAATTCTTCATTTTTTGAATGAGAATCATATGGGCAAATGTTATGCATATTATATATGTTATTAGTTATATGCATATGTCTAATACTTTATGTTGTAGATGATATGGTGTGAACACACAGAAGATCATATCATCAGTACCTTATTAAGTATAAGTAATCGTTCACAACCTAGATAGATTTGGACAAACCATTAGTACGGTTGTAGTATAATCTGGTATTAGTCTATCTTGACTATAGGATTACACTAGTACACTTTGTGTGTATTGAACAGGACCAAGTGAGATTGTTTCTCCTTATACTGGCTATATAAGAGAACAAACGCCTCTATTATTATGGATGCTTGTCCTCCTAATCCAGATATAATAACGGGCACTTACATGCATTGTACATTGCTTTAAATCATCAATGAGTGAGATTCATTTGTGAATCAACAAACTCGATGGATTGGGTAATGACATTGTATGTAAAGTGTGTTGTTGATTATAGAAGGAATCCGTGTCCCGCAAGAAGTTGGGTTGATGATGTCCCCTTGAGGAGCTCAAAAGGATTGTCATGTAAACCCTACAAGTGGATTTCTTCCGACATGACAATGAGGTTGAGTGGTACTACTCAAGGACATAAGAAGTTGATTAATGTAGTTGTCAGTAACTTGACTTAATCAACAGACATTCGATATCTTAAACACGGGGAGATCAACGAGCATATAATATGGAGCCCATAAATGCTGACACGTAATTTGGGATTAGGGTGGTAGTGCAACAATGGCTTTTAGTGGAATAAGCCATTTGTTGACGAACTTGGGCCGTGTGTTCTGGGCGAACATAGGAAGCCCAAGCCCGTCAGGAGGCCCAACCCTAATTTCTCCTCATGGTCCCTGTTGTAGCCTATAAATAGAATACTCTTTCTCTTGGCCGAAATCACTATTCACCTAGTTTAGAAAAAGAGGCAAGGAAAGATAGATCCAAAATTGGATCTAGCTTTGTGAGAAAGAAGGGGATTGGTAGATCGTTGTCCACACAAAGTAACGTCCAATCTATTCTAAAGGAATACAACAGAAGATCAAGGGGTTGATTGTTGATTCGGATTCATAAAGCTTGGATTCTCAGAGTTATCAAACCGGATCTAAAAGGTATGTTCTCTATCCAAATCATGAGAACCCATTAATTGCGTTGTTCTCGCGGTTTGTAGAAATATTCGTCTGAGAATAATGGTTCCTACAGAGCCAAGACATCACGTGAACCTCAACGTCATATAAATCTCACCATGAAAGAAGTGATGTGGGAAGAAGTTTTACGCTTGCTTGATGCTGGTATCATTTACCCCATCTCTGACAGTGTTTGGGTAAGTCTTGTCCACGTTGTTCCAAAAAAATTAGGCATTACAGTTGTGCGTGATGAAAATGATGAATGTATCTCCACTAGTGTGCCAGTCAAATGGAGAATTTGCATCGATTACCACAAACTTAATGTTGTGACTCGTAAAGATCACTTCCCTCTTCCATTCGTTGACCAGATGCTAGAAAGATTAGCCGGACATGCTTACTACTGTTTCCTTGACATATATTCCGACTACTTTCAAATTGTCATCAATCCAGCAGACCAAGAGAAAACAACTTTCACTTGCCCCTTTGGAACTTTTCCATATAAACATATGCCATTCGGACTTTGTAATGCACCTAGAACGTTCCAGCATTGTATGCTTCATATTTTCAGTGACATAGTTGAACGTTTTATGAAAGTTTTCATGGAGGATTTCTCTATTTATTGAAATTCTTTTGACGACTGTCTTTCTCATCTTTCCAAAGTATTTAAGCGTTGTCGGGAGAAGAATCTGGTTTTGAATTGGGAAAAATGTCACTTCATTGTCCAAAAAGGAATAGTTTTAGGTCACATTGTGTCAAAAGCTGGTATAGAGGTAGATACAACCAAGGTAGTTAAAATAGAATCTCTACCTGTTCCACTGACTGTCCATCATATTTGTGCCTTCTTAGGACTCGCCGGGTTTTATAGGAAATTTATTCATGATTTTTCAAAGATTGCTAAGCCTCTTACCAACTTATTGCTTAAGGATGTCATATTTGATTTCAACTTTGATTGCAAGATGGCCTTTGACATTCTAAAGGCTGTTTTGACCTCAACACCAATCATTCAACCTCCTGACTGGTCGAAACCTTTTGAGCTTATGTGCGATGCTAGCGACTATGTTGTTGGTGTTGTGCTAGGCCAAAGACGAGAAAATAAGCCCATTGTCATATATTATGCCAGTAAAACTTTGAATGATGCCTAAAGAAATTACACCACAACTGAAAAATAATGTTTGGCCATAGTTTATGCCCTTGAAAAATTTCGCCCTTATCTTGTTGGTTCTACAACCATTGTCTACACAGACCATGCAGCCCTTAGGTACCTTCTCGTGAAGAAGGATGCTAAGCAGAGATTGATCTATTGGATCCTTCTCCTACAAGAATTTACATTAGAAATAAAAGATAAAAAAGAGTCAGACAATGTGGTAGCAGACCATCTTTCAAGGCTAGACCATGATTGTGATAGTGATTCTGAGTCGATCTTAGATTCTTTTCCTGATGAGCATTTATACTCCATCTTCTCCTCTCCTTGGTACGCAAACATAGTCAATTATCTGGTGACTGAATAACTTCCTTCTTCTTGGCCATGCAGTGCTCGAAAAAAGTTCTTATCCACAGTGAAATATTACTTCTGGGATGACCCCTAAATTTTCAAATATTGTGCTAATCAACTTATATGTCGTTGCATTCCCAAATGGGAACATCACGAGGTTATTTCTTTTTGCCATGAGCAATCTTGTAGAGGTCATTTCAGTAGTAAGAAAATAGCAGCCAAAGTCCTCCAATGTGGTTTTTACTGGCCCTCCCTCTTTCGTGATGTCCATGACCATTGCAAAGTATGCGTACGATGCCAACAGCTTGTCCGCGTTACTCAATGAAACATGATGCCCTTAAATCCCATTCTCATTGTCAAAAATTTTGGTGTTTGGGGCATCAATTTCATGGGTCCCTTCCCTATCTCTCACGATTTTCTTACATTCTGGTAGTAGTTTACTACATGTCTAAATGGATTGAGGCAATGTCTTGTCGACAAATGATCATAGCACCATCGTGTTTTTTTGTAAGGGAATATATTTGCTCATGATTTAACGTCCCCAAAGCTATCATCAGTGATGGGGACAAACATTTTTGCAATTAAAATTTTGAAACCTTGGTAAAAAAAAAATATGGACTTACCCACAAGGTAGCCACTCCATATCATCCTATGGACAAATGGAAGTCTCTAATCGAGAGATTAAATCCATTTTAGAGAAAACAGTTAATCCATCTAGGAAAGACTAGTCTATCAGACTTTCTGATGTCTTGTGGGCATACATAACAACTTTTAAGACTCCTATAGGGGTGTCTCTTTACCGTCTTGTATTTGGAAAATCTTGTCATCTGCCGATTGAACTTGAGCATCGTGCTCTATGGGCTATCAAAAGCCTCAATTATAACATCAACGTGGTAGGCGAGAAGTGCAAATTGCAATTAAATGAGCTTTAGGAAATTTGGAGTGATGCTTATGATCTCTCAAAAACCTATAAAGCGAACATGAAAACAATGCATGACAAACATATATTACAGAAGGATTTTCAAATTGGTCAAAAGGTCTTGCTTTATAAATCGAGGTTGCATCTTTTTCCTGGCAAACTTAAGACATGATGGTCTCCCCTTTCATTGTCACCGTTGTCACCCCTTACGGGGCAATATGTTTGCTAAATTCATGAGATGATAGTGAATTTCAAGTCAATGGTTAATGCCTCACGCATTTCCAATAGTTACACTCTTCAGCTGTAGAAAAAACTCTTCTATAGGATCCTGTCTACAAAGATTAGATATTTTTCATGGTGTACTCTATTCCACTCTTATTTAAAGGGAGTGCACCATTCTGGTACCGGGCCCTCCTTTCTTTTCTTTTCTCATAATTACTTGGAGTGTGTGATTGCAAGCACCGGAATCGTAGTCCACAACAACTCTATTTCATAACTGAGTATAAATGTCTTCTGATAATCGAGCAAACGTGTCTCCTAGTACACGATGGGTATCCAAAATTTCCCCTCCTTTTTTTTCTTCCCTTTTCTATTATTTTCCTCAAGAAATTCAGCTGATCATTTGGTGTAAGTTTCACTCATCACGGATAGGTAATGGTCGTAGTATTTTTGCTCGTAAAAGATGTGCACGAAGGATGGGGTAGTGTATGCATTGTCAAATGCCTTTCTGCCCCGGTCTTCAATCACTGGGTGATACTTGCTGGTATAATGTATACTTTTGCCTAACACCAGCTGAGTAGGATAAACTTTGCAGCCACGCCATTGCTCCCACAGGATGGGAATAATCTTGAGGATCTGACGTTAAAAGAGTCAACTCATCTTAAGAATCTGACGTTAAAAGACTCACCCTGTATATATTCGTCTTGAGGATCTGCCATTAAAAGACTACTAATTGATAAGAGCCCAAAACTGTAGTTTAAACCCTTTAATAGTATTTCTATTTAGCCAATTATGTTATTAATAATATAGGTTTATCACTAATTACGTGTATTTGAGTATTTCAGGCTTTGGAGTTAAATAAATGTCAATTCGTTACTAATTAGGCGCTAAAGGGAGCTGAATTGATTGCTAGAGAAGTTCCATGAAGAAATCCCAAGTTTAATGGAGAAAAAGCCCTTAAAAAGCCCAAGTCAATATTGTTAAGTGAAAGTCAAATTGCATTAGAGAGCTGAAGAAAAGTCAACAGACTTCAAAAGGTCATATCTTTGGACTCAGGCCTCGGATTTGGGCCCATTTTATATCAAAATGACCGGCTCAGAAAGCTCTTTCCAATGGTTTAAGTCTTGGCTCAATCAAAGTAGAATTAGAAGTCTTGGATTCAACCAATTGGTTTATGGACTTGATTTATGGGTCCATAATCTAACCTAAAAGCCCATGCACAAAATTGTAAAGTTAACCCTCTCCTATATAAAAAGGGTTAAGGTAAAACAAAACTTGGCTACTCCCCTCTTAGTTTAATTAAATTAGCTCTCTCTCTCTCTTTAGTATAACCTAATTTATGTTTTCTTTAGCCTAGCCACCATTACTTCAATCCAATTCAAGCTATTATTATGATTTCTTTTTCTTTCTTTAGTTTAATTAATCCAATGATATTAGGCTAATCCCCTCCATTAGAGGGAGTGATTATGAAGCCTAATGAGGAATAGATTGCGTAGTAGAATTATTTAATTGTGTATGTATTTCAACGAGTTTAGTTTATTATATGACTTTTAAAATAAGCATATAGTAAATTAAACTAGAGATTATTATAATTAAGTCGAGAGACTTGGTTGTAATAATCCTACATACTAGTAATAATGACTATAGAGATGTAGGTTGTTGCTAGGGATAATAAAGGCTGAGACTTTAGGTTGAATCATTGCGTGAAAACCTAAATATGATCTCTTTTCAATAAATAATTCGATTCTTGCATGAAACTAGTTATTAGGTAGATTAATTACTCTTCTCTATAATTTTCTCTTTCATTAAAATCATATTTCTATTAGTTTAGTTAATTTAGATTTATTTGAATCCGTAGTATAATCGTAGAATAGAAATTTCTCAATATAATATTACTCTCACCATTGTTCTTTGTGTTTGATTAGTTGAATTCCTTAAGTTTTGGTAGTTTAGGAGTGGAACGAATCCTAACTCTTTATATTACTTCATTATTATTTGAGAGTAGGAATATTGATCTAAACACTCGTTTATGTGATTGATTATTTGTGTTTACGCATAGATAGTCAGTTTACATAAATTGGTCATTATCAAATGGCACTGCTGCCATCTTAAACTCTTTCAGTACAAGAATTTAATTGCTTGAATCCAATGGGCAATCCCCCATTCTCAACCCACCAACCCTTTTAATTTTTCATTCTTATTTCTTGCATTTTCGGTTTTGTTCAATATTTTAGGCATAGGTGCTACTGATTCACAGAGAAGAACACTACAGAAAAGGTCTTTTAAAATTTTGTAAAATTCTGAAACATTACAGACGTAATCCTTAAGGTGTTATTGATTTACTGAAATATTTTCAGGTTTTTCCAAACAGTGCTGCATTTCAGCTTTCAAACTGTAAGGTACAGGAAAAACTGACGAGTAAGGTTACTTGGGTAGTTCCAAAAAATTTAAGATTTTTACAGAAGTATCTATCATAAGTCAGAAGTTTGCAGTAAAAATTTGAAGTATTTTTTATTTGTTTTGACTACCTAACTAGTGGATTATTTCCAGTGTGTTTCTGTAGTTTTGCAACACATAATTTCTAAAACAACAACTAATAAAGAGGGTTTGTAGAACTCTAATTGTTCTAAATATTTTACCGAAACACGCATGATCTGTCGGGATTCTCCAATAAAAATTTGGCAATTTTTGGCTATGTTTTGATTGGTTAACCATTCGGTTGTTTGTGTTGTGTTCGAAAACTATTTCAAAAACTTTGCAGGGCACTAGAAGGACTTTTATAACTCCGATTGATCTGAAATTTTACAGGCGAATTACTGGATGTCTTAAAAAATTACTGTAAAAATTTTAAAAATTTTGGAGCATGTGCCCACTCCCTATTAACCCTATCATTTAAGCGCACCCCCGTGCTCAACTACTTGGACATCATTGAAGGCAAGAGCGTGCCCCGCGCCCTATTTAGACAAATTCCAAGCACGCCCCGGGCTCAACCACCTGTACATTGTCGAAGCCAAGAGCGCGCCCCATGCCCTGTTTAGGCAAATTACAAGCGCACCCCGTGCCCTCTTCTGAATAAGCCCGATTTCACAGGTTAGTTCAAACTTTCATTTTGTTCAAATTATTTTATATTCAATGTTTCCAACTTCTTAAATACACTGAGATTGCATATACAAGACGCTATTCATACGCATAGCAAGGAGGCATTCAGGTACTCTTTCTTACACTCCTCGCCTCTTCTATCAGAGGAGTTTCAATTCTAGTATAATCAGGCTTGTTTTTTGTAGACGCAAAATCACACGCCTATCTAGAAGTTCACACACTACACCTGCATCAATGGCTAAAGAACCAGAGACACCTCTCTCTGATTTTTATAAAGCACTAAATGATGGCCCTAAGTCATGCATCGTTCTTGCAGACCTAGTGGGGGATTTTTGAATTCCCTCGAATATATTTAACTTGTTACCGGTTTTCCATGGTTTAGGCCACGAGAAGCCTTATCAACACATGCATAGAATAGAAAAAGTTATCACTACATTCCATCATCCTAGCGTAAGTCCGGATCAAGTTAAACTTAGGGTGTTTCCATTCACCCTAGCTGACAAGGCGGCGTCTTGGTTAACTGCCCAAATGCCAAACTCTGTGGACTCATGGGCTAATCTTGTTCAATTGTTCATGGAACAGTTTTACCTAACATTGAAGATAGATGAAATGCTTCAAAAGATTCATTTCTTCCGCCAGAATCCTCATGAATCCTTTTCAGAGGCCTGGAATCGTTTCACTGATCTTCTAATTGAATGCCCACATCATAATCTTGCGAAAGACACGCTTTGTTAGGTGCCTTTTCAAGGGGCTTTTACATCTTCATAAGGAGGTTCTAGATATCATGACTGGGGGTAGTTTTCTTAGTAAAGGAGCCTTGGAGGCTTATAAATTCTTAGAAGATCAATCTAAGAGGAACAACAATTGGGGAGGTAACGACTCTTCCTGCTCCACTCCTTCTTATTTTGAGGTTAAACATGATTCTGAGCTTAAAACTCTTATCGATGCCCTCACTAAAATGGTAGATGTCCTCTCTGTTCAACAATAGCCCACTCAAGTTATGAACATTAAATCTACTTGTTGTAATGTCTGTTTTAGTCTTAAGCATTCCGATTTCTATTGTCCTCTTGTCTATGCACAACCACCACCACAACCATCAAACTTCAACCAGTTAACTCCACATCAAGGACAAGGAAACTTAGGTGACTAAAATAGAGGTTAGTGCCCATGACCCAGAACTATCAACATCAAGACATGAAAGCTCAACAAGCCTTAATTCCAGTTCAACCATCTACAGACAAAGTAGTAGTGACCTTGTTGGAAAAACAAAGTCAAATTATGCAACAAAACTCTAATTTGATGAAAGATCAACATGATCAAAACTCTAAAATGATGCAACAAATGATGCAAATTATGTAGTCTTTGTGCCAAAAGGTTATTGACTTGTCTCCTAACCAAACTAATAACCAAACACTCGGAATAAACAGTATTCAATGTAATGGTAATATAATCCCAGGGGACCTACAAGCAATCACTACCCTTCATTTAGGGAGAGTAGTTGATAACAAAGTGACTATGCCTGCAGATCGCTCGCAAATAGATGCTGAAAATAAAACCATATCGAATACTGTCATAGAAACTGAAGACCCTACAACTGTAGAAGTTCCAGTATGGACACATAGATGGAAAACGGCTAAAGATAAAGCAAAGACTAATAACATTGTTGACCCTTATGCTAAATATAGAGATAAACCACCGTATCCCTAAAGACTAATTGTGTCTAAAAAGGATGAGAATTTTGATGAGATTAGAGAAGTGTTTAAAAATCTGACTATAAACCTACCTTTTCTAGATGCTATAAAAAGTCTACCTGGACACGCTAAGTTTCTAAAAGAGTTGTGCACCAAGAAGAGAAAAACCAACATACCCAATGAAGCCTTCTTAACTGAACAATATCCCTATTTATCTGAACATAACGGAATTGTTAAGTACAAGGACCCTAGTCGTCCTACTATATAATGCACCTTAGGTGATACCTTCATAACAACTGCTTTATTAGACCTGGGAGCGAGTGTTAACTTACTCCCTTTTTATTTATATAAACAACTAGGTCTAACAAAACTTCAACCAACCAAAATGACTTTCCAGTTAGCCGATCGTTCTATTAAGTTTCCTAAGGGTGTAGTTGAAAATGTTCTCGTTAAAGTTTAGGATTTTTACTATCCAGCCAACTTTGTTATTCTCGACACAGAAGTTGCTCATGATTCCATTCCCATCATCTTAAGGCATCCTTTCTAGGCAACCGCCAATGCCCAAATCAATTGTCGGGATGGCTCAATAACTCTTTCTTTTGGAAATCTTTCTGTGGAAGTTAACATGTTTAGACAAAAGCAGGGACAACTAGGTTTGCCTGTAGAAGGAGAAGTGAAGTCCATTGAGAGTTTTGTATCTCACATTAATGCGGCTGACGCTTTAGTCCCCACACTAGTAGATACCCCTCTTATGGAAGAAGACAAGGATCACAATTTCTACTCCCTAGACGTAGATAACATCGAGAAAGATTTCCTTCGACTCTTTTGCAACCCTTCTTTGCCACCTCGCAAGTCCCCTCCTATTGACATCCATTCATCTCTATGCGCCATGACGGAAGAAGAATTTTTCACCCTCTATCCTAGTGATTCTTCTTACCCACCTATTGAGGAATGTCTTGCATATCTCAAGACCTCTGATGATATAGAACTAAGAACACTAGTTGAGCACCATTCACCCACCTCACATCCTCATGTCACTCATTCACCTTCTATCACGAATGTTCCTCGCCCTCTATCTTTTCAAAGAACCATTGATTTTGCACTTGACCTTCTTGTTTCTCCTATACTTCATGACTTTCTAAGCCCATCTGGTGAAGAAGTAATACCCAAAGACAAGCCACCTGACACTCTTTTATTTTTTCCATTCCTTCCTTTTCAAACTTATCCACATCCCACGTATCTTCCACAACCATCCATTTTCTCACGCTCGTTCACTTGGCCTCCCTTTTGTAGGAGGAAAAAGAAAAAATTATATGCTCGATTAGGTTCTAGATTCATCAGAATTCACTCCCATTCCACAAAGCCACGTCATAGGAAATCTTGGTGCTTGATTATGAATGATGGTGCTTTCCATGTTAACTATTTATAGAAAGATCCACAATTATTTAGATTATTGATATATGGTAAACTGCATGTTAATACATATATATCACATTAAGTCTAGGGAATCTGATTTTAAAATATCCATATAATTTTTGTAACATACCACCTTTCTGGAGTATAGGCCAAACAAAAATTCTCAAACTTAAAAAAAGTTTTCCAATTTTGTTTGGGGGTGGCGTATTTTGGTATTTCATTTCAAAATATTTTACCACCCTTTGTCTGTCATGTTTACTCCAATTTAGTTAGTACATAACAATTTAATTGTGCTTCATGTTATCATACCATCTTTACAATATTTCTGTTACAGGTACTGCCAATTTTTGCCACGATTCTATGGTAAATTCTTTCCTTATCTCTTTACACTTTGAGGACAAAGCGTTCGATTGTTTGGGGGTGGGATAGAAATATTTGCAAAAATTAGGCACTTTTAAGATGTAAATTAGGCACTTTTCTTTATAAAATATTTAAAAAATCATAAATATTGTGTATACTAGGCACTTAGTGATAATGGTATTGTTCCCTTCTCCATGATAATATTAGTCTAGAAATCTCACGTAGTATTTGAATTAGGATTTAATTTTTGAAACTTAAATTAATATATAGGTAATAGTCATTGCATCTTTTCACAAACATCTTGCATGAGCATCTTCGATTGTACTTGGCAGTATTTTTCTGAGACCTAGGTTAGAGTACTTAATACATATCCTGTGAGCATCTAGCCTAAAAGCATCATAAGAGTGAAATATCTGAGTGATGACATAAGGGAGAAGTAAATTCCGAGTAGAGAAATCATACATCCACTTGCTTGATCACCATACCATATCCTAAGCGAGAATTTAGGCCCTCTTTGGATCGATATAGCTAGAAATTTACACCTATATGAAATTTATTATCCACTAGTCACCCCCCACTGAGCCTTTCATTAGCCTTTTCACAAACCACAAATCTTTTTACCCAATAAAACAAAATAAAAAATATATATATATATTAGTCTACCTATCTGGATAAGTGTGAGAAATAGGATTAGTGAAGAAAAGAGAAAAGAAAAACTTGTGTAAAAAAAATTAGTTAGTTACTTCAGAAAAGAAAAAGAAAAGAAGTTTTCATCCAAAGAAAATAAAATAAAATAAAAATAAAAATAGAAATAAAATAAAAACTCCAAAAATAGAATAAAATGAGTCAAAAAGCCAAAATAAAAAGGTTAAGGATGGAAAAAAAGTGTAGAAGCAAAAGAACAAGGTTTTCTCTAGTTACATAATATGAAGACCCTATTTTCTCAGACTTGTCTTTTTGAATATCCATTTCCTTCCTTCTTTAACCAACACATACGCCCTGTATCATCTAATAAAGACCTCTAGCTCAATTAGGAAAAGGTTGGTGTGATAGTAAGTGGTAGATGTGTTTAACCGGTCTCGGCTTCCTTGGATTGTCATTGAGATTGTGAGAAAATGTGTGCCCACTATACACTAGAGTTAGCAAACTTGAGTGGAAAAATCAAAGTGTTATGTGTTTTGACACATTCCTTGTGAGAACCTACTTAGACACGCTACCCAAAAATTTCAGAAACAGACCTGCCATTGTATTTCATATCATAGTTCATTATATAGTTGTTTATCTTAAGATGATTTGATTATTATACATGTATTAGTTTAAGTTTTAGAATGATCATCCTTGTTTAAATACTAGTAAGATGTATAGATTCTGAGATAAATTAGGGAACAATTACTTTTATTTCTTAGTCGTTGTAGTATAAATGAAGTTTGTGAGTAGCTTCTCTAGAAAACTCTCACGACGCTATAACTCGTCCACTCGGGAATTCCTAGTGGTTTAAGGCCTTATTGCATATGGTCAATGCAGTCGCACTCAGCGAAACGAGACTAGTTAAAAATAAATTTTTGGCCACTTATTTTAATTTCACATATTTGTTTGAGGACAAGCAAAATGTTGTTTGGGGCTAGTTTGATAAGAGCCCAAAATTGTAGTTTAAACCCTTTAATAGTATTTCTATTTAGCCAATTATGTTATTAGTAATATAGGTTTATCACTAATTACGTGTATTTGAGTATTACAGGCTTTGGAGTTGAAAAAATGTTAATTCGTTACTAATTAGGCGCTAAAATGAGCTAAAGTGATTGCTAGAGAAGTTCCATGAAGAAATCTCAAGTTTAATGGAGAAAAAGCTTTTAAAAAGCCCAAGTCAACACTCTTAAGTGAAAGTCAAATCGGATTAGAGAGCTGAAGAAAAGTCAATAGAATTTTAAAAGGCCATATCTTTGGACTCAGGCCTCAGATTTGGGCCCATTTTATATCAAAATGACCGGCTCAGAAAGCTCTTTCCAATGGTCCAAGTCTTAATTCGATCAGAGTAGTATAAGTTGGTGGAAACTTGTACTACAATAACACAACTAGAATTAGAAGTCTTTGATTCAACCAATTAGGCTATGGACTTGATTTATGGGTCCATAACCTAACCTAAAAGCCCATACACGAAATTGTAAACCTAACCCTCTCCTATATAAAGATAAGGCAAAACAAAACTTGGCTACTCCCCTCTTAGTTTAATTAAATTAGCTCTCTCTTTCGCTCTTTAGTATAACCTAATTTATGTTTTCTTTAGCCTAGCCACCATTACTTCAATCCAATTCAAGTTATTATTATGATTTCTTTTTCTTGCTTTAGTTTAATTAATCCAATGGTATTAGGTTAATTCCCTCCATTAGAGGGAGTGATTATGAAGCCTAATGAGGAATAGATTGCGTAGTAGAATTATTTAATTATGTTTGTATTTAAATGAGTTTAGTTTATTGTATGACTTCCAAAATAAGCATATAGTAAATTAAACTAGAGATTATTATAATTAAGTCGAGAGACTTGGTTGTAATAATCCTGCATGCTAGTAATAATGACTACAGAGATATAGGTTGTTGCTAAGGATGATAAAGGTTGAGGCTTTAGGTTGAATCATTGCGTGAAAACCAAAATATAATCTCTTTTCAATGAATAATGTGATTCTTGCATGAAACTAGTTATTAGGTGGATTGATTACTCTTCTCTATAATTTTCTCCTCCATCAAAACCATATTTCCATTAGTTTAGTTAATTTAGATTTATTTGAATCCATAGTATAATCGTAGAATAGAAATTTCTCAACATAATATTACTCTCACTATTGTTCTTTGTGTTTGATTAGTTGAATTCCTTAAGTCTTGGTAGTTTAGGAGTGGAACGAATCCTGACTCTTTATATTACTTCATTATTATTTGAGATTAGGAATATTGATCTAAGCACTTGTTTATGTGATTGATTATTTGTGTTTACTCATAGATAGTCAGTTTACATAAATTGGTCATTATCACTAATGTATATAGTTGTGTCTTTTACATTTTACATTTGCGCTAGCACTGTGCACAAAGAGATTCATGTTCAACCTTGGATGTTGCTTACTCGGGACATGGGCAATAGATTCCACCAGGACAACCCCTAGCTGTTCGCTATCTGATTTTGTTTCGGAGCGGTTTGAGGCTATACCATATGTAATAAGGGTAATATTATTAGACCATTGCACCCCTCACATGGTCTAAGATGGTACCGTCCTGCACCCTAGGCCCCCAAAACATAATGGTGAAGCCACAGTCTGGCTGGATTGGGTTAGCTCCAGAGCCGACATGGCAGTTGCTTGGGATTTTACGTGGAGAGTCTTCTAGGCGTCTAGTGATGGTAGCACATTAATATTCCCATATACAATAAAAAAAAAATTGAAGGGGTTGTGATGCAGTTCAAGTTATTGCTAGTGATTAGTGGAGGGCGCGCACGCCCTTGGTTTGCGCTGTTAGTGGGGGCACATGCCCTTTGGGCCTTAAGTAGTCAGGCCTTTTGTTTTCTATCAGTTACTAAATATTATTTAGTTAAGGGCGCGCACGCACTTGGTTTGGGTTGTTCGTGGGGGCGCACACCCTTTGGGCTTTTAGTAGTCGGGCCTTTTGTTTTTCTGTCATGTAGGAATTAGTAGATCGGTTTTAGGTCACTGCAAGGTTAGTTGTTTAGGTTTTTGGGAAGCCTATTTAAGGTTTCTGAAGGGTTTGTAATAAGCACTTTTGGATTTTATCAATTTTTATCATCGTTTCTTTGTTAAAGAATGATTCTTTGATTGTTTGAGAGCTAACAAACACTTAGTTATACATCAGTTGGTATCAGATTCAGTTACGATCTGGATATGCATCGTCAAGTACGAAGAGGCCGATGAAGTTTAGTTGTGATCAAATGGCCAAACTTTCAAGACCGTGAACCACAACTGGTGGAGGCCGATGAAGTTTAGTTGTGTTTAGTATTTCAAAGATTTTGATGTGGCTCATCCTAGATTGTTAAGAGTTTGAATGTTGGGAGTTGAATAAAGGAATGCAGACTCTTAGTTTAGAACTTGTTTAGTTTTTAGTTTATGAAGAACATTAAAAACTTAAGTTGTTTTGAAGATTAAAATGACACAAACATTGAAATGAATGATTGAAATGAATGATTGAAATGAAAGATTGGAATAAGAACAACAAAAGAAGATTGATTGATTGATTGAATAACAAAGCAAAATAATAAGATTAAAATGAAGAACAATAAAGTAAAATGACTTGAAAATATAAAAGACTAGAAATCAAATCCTACATGGCACTAGATTAAGTCTAGGTGCATTCTCTCTCCCTAACTTTTAGTTTATATACCCTTACTTTATGCCTTTTAGTGATTTGTCTTTCTCCATTACATTTGAGCCACCTCATACTTTACTTTATGCTTTTGCTTTTTTATTTATTCTTGGTCAAGATAGGTTTTGGAGAATGCCATAATTAGTGGTAAGGACCTCCATCTTTGGTATTATGAGTTGAGGGCTTTGACTTTTGACCTTTGACTTTGACTTTCTTAGCACTTTTTCATAGTAGCTTCTGGTTTTCATAATAAGCGTGATTAAAGCTCTTTTTGGTGCTAAGATGCAACTTTAATTTATGATAAGTGGTCTGAATTTCTCTGTAACCTGAAAAAGACAATAAAAGCTATGAGTTGTCTTTTCATTAAACGTAAGAAGGGTTGTAATGAAGTAATATAAGGGTAATAAAATGCACATTTGGGAGTTGATCACCACCCCCAAATAGCATCTTGTTTGTCCTCAAGCAAGGATGAGAGAAAAAACTAAGATCACAAATGAGTGATTTATTATAAATTATACTAATCTCGTTTCGCGAAGTGCGATTGCATTTACCGTATACAACAAGGCCTTAAACCACTTGGAATTACCTAGTGGATGAGTTTTAAGCCTTGTGAGAGTTTTCCATTGAAGGTACTCACAAACATCTTATATTTAGTACAGAGGGTCTTGTTTCCTTATTTATTCTCAGAAGTTCATACATCTCATTAGCGGGGAATAAGGACAAGCTCCTTTGAACTTAGAATAACATATGTATAGTAATTTAATCATCTTAAGATAAATTCGCAAAACATGAGCAATGAAATACAAAGGCAGAGTTGTTTTCGAGACTTTTGGAGAGCATCCTTAAGGTGGGTTCTCATAGGGGTGTGTTACAATCACAACTCTCTAATAGATTCACTCAAGATTTGCTCTCTCAAGTGCAGTGGGCACTTATATTCCTCACATACTCAAATGATGTCCAAAGAAACCGAGGTCGATTGATCACGCTTGCCATTTACTATCACATTATCCTATTGATAAAACATAAAAATGATAGTTTACCTACGAAATAAACGATGAAACTCAAAACGTAAGTAAACTAAAACTTCCTATGTTGCCTATATTTATCAAAGTTGTCTACTCTCAATTCAATCGAAATAGAGTGGAGTAACAAATTCGTTCCACTCCTAGTTCTCTAGCATTGAATGATTTCATAGTTAACTAATCGGTCTTAAGTCTAGTGAGAGATTTACGAAGGGAATTCTATACTACGAGGGAAAAACAATTAACAAGTTACGAATAACGAAATTAGAGAATGCTAAGGGTTTGAATCTAGATAAAGAATTAAAGGGAATTGAATCCACCTCAACTCGACTTAATCTTACTAACAAAGACTCGTCGTGATCCATATTGAATGCTTTGCATATCAAAATAGTAATTATAATCCCTAATTAACATGGCATTTCTACCAATTCATAACTAGCATGTGAGCGATTAAACCCATTCTCATGGTGAATTAATCGGTCCTAGAGTGGAATAATTATCACGACAATTCCTAAGTTTAACAAAGATCAAGCGTCATCAAGGCTTCTTCAACCCCTCTAATGGAGGTTTAGCCTTGATTCATACCACTATCATTTCCCATTGAATTATAACTAGACATCATATAAAAATTCTATCTTTATGCAATTTATCTAAATAATAATTGAAATCTTAGGTAATAACTAGAAAATGAATAACAAGTAATAAAGGAATTTAGATCTAAACAATTGTAAATGACAAAAATCGAAATTGACAAACTAACTATTTTATTTATCAAACTAATGAAGAACAATGATTCTAAGAGTTTAATCTAAAACAAGAATTGAATTTAAACTAAACTTAATTTAATTAATGAAAACTAGATCTAGAATTATCTATAGTTTTAGGTCTAACTAGCTACCATTAACAAAGAGCTAAGCTTTTGTTTTTATATGTTTTCAGATCCAAAAATCGTGCATGGGCTTGGAGCCATGTTTTGGGCCAGAGAATCAGGCCCAAAACCCAATTCTTTCCGTTTAAAAAGGCCTCTTCAGTTGCAGTTGGCTCCAATAGAATTTTTGTCCACTTCTACTCCTCTGATTGGATCAAGGCTTAGACCATTGGAAAGCTCTTTCCGAGCCGGTCGTTTTGACATAAGGTAGACCCAATTCCGAGGTCTGAGTCCAAAGATACGGCCTTCGGAAGTTCTGGTGACTTTGTGTGCTGTTTCTACCCGCGTTGACTTTGACTTTTCAGCTTTGACCGGGCTTTAGAAAGGCTTTGTCTTCTTGAATCTTGGCCTTTAATCACAGAACTCCTTAGCAACCAACCATTACTCCTTTATCTCATCAAAGTGGCATATTCCTGCACATAATTGACTTTGAAGCCTGAAACGCATAAAAACACGTAATAAGTATTAACTATTAATTATTACTCACATAATTGGTCTAAAAGTATGACTGTTAAAGAGTTAAAACTACAGTTTTGGGCTCTTATCAAACCACCCCCAAACAACATTTTGCTTGTCCTCAAGCAAATATGAGAAATTAGAATAAGTGACCAAAAATGGAGTTCTAACTACTCTCGTTTATTTGAGTGCGATTGCATTGACCATATGCAACAAGGCCTTAAACCACTAGGAGTTCCCTAGTGGACGAGTTATAGCCTCGTGAGAGTTTTCCAGTTAAGGTACTCAAAATCTTCATCTATACTACAACGACTAAGAAATAAAATTATTGTTTCCTCATTCATGTCTCAACTATGTATACATCTCACTAGCAAATGAATAAGAATAACCAAGTCAAAAACCTAAGCTAACATATGCATAATAATCAATCATCTATGATACAAATATATATACTATGAGTAATACTATTTGATTGTTAGCAGGTTCGTTTCTGAAAACTCGGAATAGCGTCCTTAAGTAGGTCCTCACATAATGTCAAGACGAAAATCACTCTGATTTTTCCGCTCAAGTTTCGCTACTCCAGTGTGCAGTGGGCACACTTTACCTTACAATCTCAATGACAACGAGGAAGCCAGAGTCGATCAAACACATCTACCACTTACTATCACACTAACCTATTCCTAATTGAGCTAGAGGTCTTTATTAGGTGTTGCGGGGATTAGGAGATGGTTTAAGAAGGAAGGAAATGGATATTCAAAAGGACAAGTCTGAGATAATAGAGTCTTCATATTATGTAACTTAGAGAAAACCTTGTTATTTTCTTTTTGCTTCTATACTTTGTTCCCATCCTTAGCCATATTTTTCTTTTTCTTTTCTTTGGCTTTTGACTCCCTTTTATTCTATTTTTTTGGAGTTTTTATTTATTTCTATTTTTTTTTTCTTTTCCTTGGATGGAAACTTCTTTTCTTTTTCTGAAGCAACTAACTAATTTTTGTTTACACAGGTTTTTCTCTTCTTTTTTCTTCACTCATTCTATTCTTAGACTTATTCTAGATTGGGTAAGTTGAATTTCTTTTTTTATTTTGTTTTGTTTTTTTTTTTTTTTTTTTTTTTTTTTGTAACAGGGTAAAGGAATTGTGGTTTATGGAAGGGTAAAGAAAGGCTCAGAGGTGCGACTAGCGGAAAATAATTCATAGGTTTGAATTTCTGGCTATATCGATCCAAAGAGGGCCTAAATTCTCGCTTAGGATATGGCATAGTGATCAAGCAAGTGGACGTGTGATTTCTCTATCCAGATTTTACTTCTCCCTTGTGTCATTTCTCAAATGTTTTATTCTCATATAAGACTTTAGGCTATATTCTCACAGGATTTGTAGAATAAGTACTCTAGCCTAGATTTCAGAAACTTATCGCTAACAATCATAGATACTCATGTAATATATTTATAGATAGATGCAAAGATTATTACCTACATATTAACCTAAGTTTCTAACAATTATTCGATGCAAAAAGCTACATTGAGACTTCTAGATTGTTAAGAGCAGAGAAAGAAAACAATACCAATATTCCTAAGTGTATAGCATAAACTTATTTATTTATATTTTTGAAATTTTTAACTTGAAAACAAATGCATGTTATACATATCTATATCCTAACGGATGCCTTAATTACCGCGTGTTTCTATGCCCCCCAAACAAGAAGCATGCTTTGTCCTCAAAGCATTTAAATAAATAGGGTAGAAAAATACCATGGAAACGCCAGAAAATTGCGGAACATCTACAAAACAAGGTTAGAACATACTAATATAGGAAATAAAAAATCGACGCCTTAACTCTATAAGAGTTCCACCCATTATGGGGTTAACAGAATTAAATTGCTTGGGACATAAAGCGGACAATAACAAACTAAAACTTACCTTATCTCCCGCTTTAAACATCCTCCTCCTCATCAAAGAGATGAGGTTCCTTCAAGATCCTGCCGGGCCATTATAACTTGCCAAGCTTGCCGCCATTTATCATCTACTAATGCTAACTGTTAAGTGTTATTATATACGATGGGATGTGCAGGCGACCAAATGAGGCTGCACCTACCATCCCGGCCAAGTCATAATTATGCAATGAAGCGAACCACTAATTGGTGGGTCTCATGACTTCAACCCTTTTCAATCGTGAATTGGGCCGCGGAATCTGTGTAAACAACTACGCGATTATGCGGCTTACCAAAACAGGCATAAGAAGATACTTACGCCTCATGCTTTGTGCTCTCTTAAGACTAGCGACTAAAACTCGGGGAATGTCATATCGGCGACGTCCCTCAACTAAAGCGAGGAAAATGTCACCCGCAGAAGATCTTGTTTTGCAGAAATGAACGCCATTCCCCCAAAATATTCATCAGGATGAATAACATGGTGGTGCCTACGTTTAGGGACAGGCTACTAAGGGCAATGCTATATCACCCCGGGTCCATTACTCGAAATACCCCTCCCCCATAATACTCATGAAAATATGTATAATCATAAAGGTATGCATTATCGGTCATATATGCCCATGTGTAAACAGGATCAGGTATTGGTAATCCACGAAACTAAAGCGACCACATTTTTATTGAATTCTAGTGTCGTGTCATCGACTCTGACGGAGAATTCTTGTTCTCCATCGATTACAATAGAATCTAACGTGGTCGTAGAAATAAGCGAAGAAGTCGTCTTTGAATATGAATCGTCATCACTTACCGGTAGATGATGCCATCCTAATCGCAGGATCGTGGCCGGAACCAATGTCCATAGGTCTCGGTTCCCAACACGTCTTCGAAAGACTGTTCAGGTATGACTATAGGAGATGTCATCTCATCTACTCTTTTGAACAGCTCCAAAAATCTTGGAACAACCCTTAGAAAATTGGAAATTTTCGTGTGTACGGAGGGCAGGGCGCGGGTGCGTTCCACTTGAAGCGAAAGCGCCAGAAGTTTTTGGACTTACGGTGTTTGAAGTCGCTAACTTAAGCTTGAAGGGTCGCTTCTAGTGTTTTCGAGTTACGTGTGTTTGCGCGAGTCGTGCTCAACTTGGGCGCGGGTCGCGCTCTGAGTAAAATTTCTGACAATGTCTAGGGCGCAGTGCGCGCATCGAGGCGCTGGTGAATGCGCTCATAAAGTCTTGAAAAAGAAGTTTACAAGAAAAAAAGAAGGAAAAGCTTGGAGTGAGAGGTGAGAGATGATGGTGGGGTGTAGTGTGGGTTGTTAGTGTAGAATGAAGGAAGTTTAAATAGGTTCTGAGCTTCCAAAACAAATCGGCAAGTTGCCAAATTGTTTTAAGGCAATTTTCGAAAATAGAAAAATTCCAAACCCGAAAACGGAAACAAACCATATTCTTGATTTTCTAACAACCCTGGTATCTTTTATAGTGGATTTAGAATAGTAACTGCTAAACTCTCCTAGATTTCATGCTACCACCACACATAATAATAGATATGCCGATATCGGCCAAATTCTCAACCTTACTCCAAGACAACCTTACAGAAGATGATCATATAACGAATTATGCTCGGTATAAATATTACCACCCCCAAACAATTCGGGAAGGTGGAATTAATGATAAAAACACGTACAATTCGAAAATAACCATTTAAATTAAAAAATTTAATCCAAACAACATAAAACAAACACATAAATATTTAAATTTAACAACTGAATTAAAATCCAACAAATAAAACAATAAAAACAATGAAATAACAGCGAACCTGGTGAGGGTGAACACCTAGCCATGTGATGAAGATGGACCACGAGATGGAGATTGGTCTTAGGATGAAGAATGGCTTGAGCCATCGTCGCCCGGCGACGATGCTCATGCCTCTCGGACTTCGGTGAAACAGAATCCTCCACGGGTGGCATCGTCGTAGCATCTCTATTCGAACAAGCGTTGTGCTTCCATCTCGATCCGATCGCATCTTGGGCTTGGTGATGCTGGTGGATAGTCTCCAAGTCAGACAAGATATCGTCCTGACCCCTTTCGAGCATTTCAAATCTCGTCTGAAGGTTCGTTTTCTTATTTCGAAGTACAATCTGTCTATCTCGGATATCTTCACAAATATCATAAACGCAACGCAAGCCAGTTTGCAACACTTGCATGCGTTCTAAATTAGAATTACAACTATCTAATGCATCGTCATCCAGACATGTCATATCCTCCCTTTCATCCTCCGACTCCACCACATTTCCTTCAGACAACGGCCAAGTCTCTTGGATGCAATCCGTATAGATACTTGCATTAGAATGCAATTTGATCTTAATAGAAGCAGATTTTGTGACAGATCTAAATGAGAGCATGATCTTAGTGATCAATACGGGAAGAGGCGCCATGCTCTTTCCCACTCCTCTAATCACATTAAAAATTAAATCGAGGATGCAGAAATTATACTTATTCGTTTGCAAAATCCAGAGAACGCGGACATTGCGGACCGATATCGGTGACTTTGTCTTTCAGGGGCGTTCCTACCAATCCACCGAGCTACCCTGGTTGATTGGTTCTCGTGGTTGACTAGCTTAACGCAATGAGAACTCATATTGTATTCACCCTCCACGGCGGTATCTTTCATCAAAGCAGGAACTCCAGTATACTGGGATTCCTGAATGGTTGTTTCTAGGTTGCTTTTCGGTAATTCCTAATTTCGACCAACAACTGTCTTGTTACTTCCTCCTCGTTCCTTCTACCTTAATGAAAATCCTATCCCCCTCCAATTCTCGCTTCTTATAAAACTGTTCTACCAAATCGTAGTGATAGAACTCCTCAGTCGAGTACCACAGTCCATTCCAATTTCTCCTAATCATCTCCGCATCGTAAAATGGTGCAAAGCGGTCGGCCGCAAACGCGTGCTCCGGCACAATTCTTTGTCGTAGCGCCATTGAAGTTTTTGAAACAACCAATGGTTTTGTAGACGGTGAAGGAGGCGAGTTTGATGTAAAACAACTAAAAACACGGTGGTGGCGATGGTGGGTACGGTGGCAGCTTGAAGCTTGAATTGGTGGCTGTTTTCGGAGTTTTAAAATTGTTGGGGTTGGTGGTAGTAATGGTTTGGAGAAGATTTCAGTTTGGTTTAACTGCTTGGCGTGGGTGTAGTTAGGTTTTCTTTCCTTTTTTTTTTTTTTTTTTAGGTTGAAAACTTTGTTAATGGCGGTGGTGGGATTAGAGCGACATCTTGTTCGTGGAAACAAAGGGAGGGAGTGCTTGGCCGGTCTTGTAGCGAAGTTTGGTCCCAAGCCCAATTTGAATTCCAAACTTTTTCGATATTTCGCGCAATTTCAAATTCAATTTGCCGCTTCGTTACTGGTCCGATTTTGGCGAATGAGTTATGGAAATGATCAGTAGAGAATTTCCAATCCAATGATCCATAAAACACTCAATTCCAACCATGGGTGACGTATAAGAAGGTGGAAAAATGCCTCGAAGTGCGTGTGTGACGTAAGTTATGCGAACGAAGGAAATCTAAGTTTTAGATAACGTCAACCCAAATGAACTACAACTAATGGGCCTAAACAACACAAATGGAAAGTTCGAGCAATCCGGATGGAAAGACCGACTGCCCACCCCCAAACAAATTTTTAAACACAAAATTTGTTTTAAAGCGGGTCGTTTAAAAGTCGATTCCCAAGACTTGTTAGATTGCTATTTCTATGATTTTAGAATTTTTATTTTTTATTTTTATTTTTTTATTTTTATTAGTTTATTATAAGAAACACGAAAAATAATAAATACATAATTCACCCATAGAGGAACATGACTCAAAACCGAGAAAACATGCAAAAGTGGAAAACGTGAATTATGTGAAACGTGGACTTAGGATCCGGTACTTACAACCACACACTCCATAGGGAGGGCCCGATTACCTGAATGGTGCACTTACCACTATATGGAAGTGAAAGGAAGTACACCAAAAGACAAGGGTCAATCCTCATAGACAGGGTCCTGTAAAAGGACTTCCTCTACATCAGGGGACAGAAGTTTGTGAAAATGTTTTAACCGTTGACCATTAACTTGAAAGGTACTGTTGTCCTTGGGATTTACCAAGGTGTTGTAACCAGAAAAGGACTAGACCAACGGGTTTTTAGTTTCCCTGGGAAAATATATAGACGGGAGTTATAAAGCAAAACCTTTTGACCAACCACAAACTCTTTGCGCAAGATTTGCTTATCATGAACACGTTTCATGTTAGCTTTATAATCCTTCGCGAGATCGTAAGAATCGCTACGGATTTCTTCAAGCTCATTCAATTGCAACTTGCGGTTGACACCCGCCTCATCAATATTGAAGTTAAGGTTTTTTATAGCCCCCAGAGCACGGTGCTCTAATTCAACGGGCAAATGACATGGTTTTTCAAATACAAGTCTAAAGGGAGACATACCTATAGGAGTTTTGAAAGCCATCCTATACGCCCATAAGGCATCTGATAGATGTTTCGACCAGTCTTTCCTATCAGGGTTTACAGTTGTTTCTAAAATCTTTTTGATTTCCCTATTAGAAACTTCTACTTGTCCGCTAGTTTGTGGATGATAAGGAGTTGCTACTTTGTGTGTAACTCCATACTTTTTCACTAGGGATGCAACAACTCTGTTGCAAAAATGTGTTCCACCATCACTAATGATGGCTTTAGGAATGCCAAACCGATAGAAAATATATTCCTTAATAAAAAATACAACTGTCTTATATGGTCATTGCTACGGCAAGCCAGAGCCTCTATCCATTTAGACACGTAGTCCACGACAACTAGAATATAAATATAACCGTGGGAAACAGGGAAGGGACCCATGAAATCAATGCCCCAAACGTCAAAAATTTCTACTATCAAGATTGGATTTAATGGCATTATATTACGCTTCGTGATTCGCCCAAGTTGTTGGCAACGAATACACGTCTTGCAATGCACTTGGGCATCCTTAAAAAGGGTAGGCCAATAAAATCCACATTGAAGAACTTTAGCGGCTGTTTTCATTCCACTAAAATAGCCACCACACTCTTTGTCATGGCAGAACGATAGAACTTCATTATATTCCCACTGGGGAATGCAACGACGAATAATCTAATTCGCACAATACTTAAAAAGGTAGGGCTCATCCCAGTAGTATAACTTAACTTTGGCCAAGAACTTCTTACGTCCATTTCTTGACCAATTATAAGGCATAACATCAGCCGCTAAATAATTTACAATATCAGCATACCATGGTGCTGAAAAAATGGCATACAGATGCTCATCAGGAAAAAAGTCCGGTATGGACTCAGAATCACTATTATCGTCGTTTGTAAGTCTAGATAAGTGGTCGGCAACTACGTTTTTGACCCCTCTTTTGTCCTTTATTTCTAATGTGAACTCTTGCAGGAGAAGAATCCATCGGATTAATCTCTGCTTAGCATCCTTCTTTGCAAGAAGGTACTTAAGGGGTGCATGGTCCGTGTAAACTAAAGTTTTAGAACCAACCAAATAAGGACAAAACTTATCTAAAGCATAAATGACAGCTAAGAATTCTTTTTCAGTAGTTGAATAATTCCGTTGAGCATCGTTTAAGGTTTTACTAGCATAATAAATAACAGTGGACTTATTATCTAGTTTTTGTCCCAAGACTTCACCAACTGCATAATCACTAGCATCACACATGAGTTCGAAAGGTTTAGACCAATCGGGAGGCTGTATAATTGGTGCAGAGGTTAGGGTGGATTTTAAAGTTTCAAAAGCCTGCTTACAGTTAAAATTAAAATCAAAGATTGGATCCTTTAAAAGCAGATTAGTTAAAGGCCTAGCTATTTTCGAGAAATCTTTAATAAATCGCCTATAAAAACCTGCATGGCCTAGAAAGGCTCTAATATCACGGACAGTCCGTGGTTTAGGTAGAGTCGCTATCTTATCTAGTTTGACCTTATCTACTTCGATGCCATCACTAGATACAATGTGACCTAGTACTATGCCCTTTTTCACCATGAAATGACACTTTTTCCAGTTTAAAACAAGGCTCTTTTCTTCACACCGTGTCAAAACCTTAGACAGGTTAGACAAGCAGTCTGTGAAGGAGTCTCCATAGATAGAAAAATCATCCATGAAAACTTCCATAAAGCTTCTACCATGTCACTAAATATATGAAGCATACATTTGGAAGGTACCAGGAGCATTACAAAGGCCAAAAGGCATTCGTTTATAGGCATACGTTCCAAAGGGACATGTGAAGGTAGTCTTTTCTTGGTCATCAATATCAATAATAATCTGAAAATAGCCTGAGTAGCCATCCAGAAAACAATAAAAAGCATGACCAACTAGGCGTTCGAGCATCTGATCTATAAAAGGTAAAGGAAAGTGATCCTTTCGTGTCATAGCATTTAAACGTCTGTAATCAATACAGATTCTCCATTTCATAGGACCTTGTGTGACAACATAGTCACCCTTATCGTTACGTACCATGGTAACTCCCGATTTCTTAGGAACTACATGAATGGGACTTACCCATTCGTTATCAGAGATTGGGTATATGATACCCGCATCGAGTAATCATAAGACTTCTTCCCTAACCACCTCTTTCATGGTAGGGTTCAGACGACGCTGAGGTTCGCGAGAAGTCTTCGCGTTATCCTCTAAATGGATGCGATGAGTGCAAATATTAGGGTCAATTCCCTTAATGTCGACTAGGGACCAACCAATCACGCACCGATGTTCCCTAATCACCCCCGATTAAGCGTGTCTCTTCATCCTTAGTTAAGCGAGAAGATATAATTACGGATGACTATCATCGGATCAAGTTGAATATATTTTAATGCGGGGAAGAGGTTTAAGCACCGGGTGGAAGGAAAATCAATAGATGTTTCATCGGGGGTCCCCATTTTGCATAATGAATACTTGCTTAGGTAGCAAGTCTTCATAATAATATATATGGAGCAACCGAAGGGTCTATAATTGGTGTGGACTTAAGGATGGTGTTGACTTCCTCTAAGTAGGAGTCATTTATAAAATCTGAAGTTCCAAAAGAAAGGAATTTATACAGCTGGTTTTCAGGAAAGCGTGTTGTTAAAATAATCTTGAGCTAATTTCTGTCAATCATGCTAACCTCCCCATCTATAGAAGCGAATCCGTAAGCTGTTTCATCATTTTAAAAACATTTACCTCAACAGAAAGATGGCCAAAAGATAAGGACATCTTGCCATCGCGGCAATTTATAAGCGCATTGGCAGTTGCCAAGAAGGGACGCCCTAAGATGATCGGTACAGAGTCGTTAGCGACTTCTGTATCGAGGATAACAAAATCAGCAGGATAGTAGAAATCACGAACCTTAACAAGCACGTTTTCCACTACACCCTTAGGATACTTAATTGACCTGTCCGCTAACTGCAATGTTATTCTTGTAGGTTGCATTTCCTGTAGACCTATTTGTTTATACAAATAATACGGGAGTAAGTTAACACTTCGCCCCGTGTCTAATAAAGCGGTCGTCATGTGGGAATCTCCTAAGGTGCATTTTATTGTAGGGCGACCCGGGGTCCTTGTACTTAACAATTCCATTATTTTCGGATAAAGTTGGGAACCTGTTCAGTTAGAAAGGCCTTTAGGTATGTTGGTCTTACGCCTAGTAGTGCACAACTCCTTAAGAAACTTAAGCGTGGTTAGGTAGCTTTTAATAGCTTCGAAAAGGAAGGTTTATCGTTAGATTTTTGAAAACGTTCCTAATCTCCTCAAAGTTTGTATCCCCCGGTTAGCATGGCTAATTTCGAGAGGCGGTGGTTTTAAGCTCTATATTTAGCGTATGGCTCGACTTGATGTGTAACCTTGGCTTTCTGTTTCTTAGTTTGTTGTTGAACTGGTACCTCTACAGTGGTAGGCTCTTCAGTTTCTATTTCGGTATCTAGTTCGGTATCCGTTGTAGGGAGTACTGATGGGGTAACTATAGGCATAGTTACTTTGTTATCAACCACTCTTCCAGAACGGAGAGTGGTGATGGCATTAAGGTCACCTACAATTGTAGTTTCCGTACTAGTATTACCGTTTACCTCAAAGGCTGTGTTTGCTATTTTAGGGTTTGGTATCGCTTGTCCTGGAAACACGCCTTTTGGTTGGGTTTTCTTTTGGGCTAATTGTTGTATGCCCTGATTTATGGATTGTAAGATCTGTTGGTTTGATTGAGTCATTGTTTGGAAAAGTTGTTGGGTAACCTGTATAAAGGGGTCGATACGATCCGGTTGTGTAGGTGTAGTAGTCATAGGTGGTGCGACTGGAACTATCTCTCGTTGATTATTTATGGGTGGGTTGTGATAGTTACTATTGTTAACCGGAATGATACCTCTATTAGTATTATAACTATTATAATTACCCTGACCTTGTGCTAGACCTTGTCGTGGTTGCGCTTGGTTGTTATAATTATTATAATTTCCCTGACCTTGTCCTTGTCTAGGTGGAGCTTAGTTATAATTGTTTGCTTGCCTAACATTTTGGTTATTAAACCCTGGAGGTGTAACTTGTTGATTGTTTCGCCAACTAAAGTTGGGATGTTGTCTCCATGGGGCATAAGGAATAGGATAGCTATTAATGGAGCAAACATTATCTTGCTCTAATTGTTGTTGTTCATAGGCGAGAGGACAATAGGAGTCAGGGTGCTTTCGGGACTCAAAACAGAAATTACATAGGTTGGAGTTGACATTCATGGCGGGAATAGGCTTTTGTTGAACAGAAATAGCCTCTACCTTTTTAGTTAGAGATTCGATTAAATTTTTAAGTTACGGATCGGGTTTCATCTCAAACATACCGGGCCTTAAGCTGTTGAAGAAGAACTAGCGAGGCGGGGGATATCATCACTACCACCCCCAATTATTATTGCGCTTAGTTTGATCTTCTAAAATTTGTAAGCCTCGAGGCTCCTTTACTTAGGAAACTACCCCATTCATTATGTCAAGGACTTCTTTATGGTGGTGTAGAAGTCCTTTGAAAAAGGCGCGAACTAACGTGTCTTTTGCTTTCGGTTATGGTGTGGACACTCTATAAGCGATCGGTGAAAGCGATTCCAAGCCTCGAGAAAATGATCCATGAGGGATTACCGAAAAAAATGAATCTTGGAAAGTATCTCATCCATCTTTGGGGTGGGTAAAAATGTTCCATAAACAGGTGAACAAGTTTAGCCCATGAGTCCTGAGTTAGGCTTTGGCGGTTAACCAAGGCGCCGCCTTATCAGCTAAGGTGAAGGAAATACCCTCAGTTTAATTTGTTCCGCACTAACCGTAGGATGACGGAATGTTGTAATGACTTGTTCAATCCTACGCATGTGTTGATAAGGTTTTTCATGGTCTAAACCATGAAAAACGGGTAACAAATTAAATATGTTTGGGGGATTGAGGAAATCCAATCGGGTCTGCTAGAACAATGCAAGATTTAGGGCTATCGCTCAAGGTTTTGTAAAAGTCGGAGAGAGGAGTCTCTCTTTCTTCAGCCATTATGTCAGGTGTAGTGGGTGGGATAATAGCTAGAGGTGTAGTGATTGGTAAACTCGATAGACTTGTTTGTTGACGTTGACGGTTAATTACGTTCGGTGTTTTTCTCCTACCAGACCTTAATCTCATGCAAGTCTAAGTCTAAACACGACAACACTCCAAACTATCTTGATATATTAGTATAAACCTCTAACTGGAGATGCGAGGTATGGAAGAAAGGAATACCTAATTGCGTCCTTGCTTCGCTTATGAATAGCGTCTTGTTTCTGGCGTGTTGGTGTATATAACAAGTTAGAACACTGAAAAACTTAAAACTTCGAAGTTGAAACAAACCCGTGGAAATCCGGCAAAATTCAGCTTTTAAAGCAGATGCGCTCACTTTTGGCGCTGGTCGCTCTGTGTAAACTCAAGTTACGAGTGTTTTAGTATGGTCGCTCACTTTGGGCTGGTCGCGCTCTCAAAAGGTTCGTTTGAAGCGCAGGTAAGCTCCGTTTTGAAGGCGCTGGTCGTGTAATTTTTCGCGGAACTTTTCAATGCTGAAACGGACAACCAAAGTATGAATCAAACAAGGCTGGGTGGGTTTAATGGGAGTTAAAAATGACTAATTATACTATGAAAACAATGCTAGAGGTAACTAAGATGGCAGCGGCGCCATTTGATAAAATATAAAAATGATAGTTTACCTACGAAATGAACGATGAAACTCAAAATGTAAGTAAACTAAAACTTCCTATGTTGCCTATATTTATCAAAGTTGTCTACTCTCAATTCTATCGAAATAGAGTGGAGTAACAAATTCGTTCCACTCCTAGTTCTCTAGCATGGAATGATTTCATAGTTAACTAATCGGTCTTAAGTCTAGTGAGAGATTTACGAAGGGAATTCTATACTACGAGGGGAAAACAATTAACAAGTTACGAATAACGAAATGAGAGAATGCTAAGGGTTTGAATCTAGATAAATAATTAAAGGAAATTGAATCCACCTCAACTCGACTTAATCCTACTAACAAAGACTCGTCGTGATCCATATTGAATGTTTTGCATATCAAAATAGTAATTATAATCCCTAATTATACATGGCATTTCTACCAATTCATAAATAGCATGTGAGCGATTAAACCCATTCTCATGGTAAATTAATCGGTCCTAGAGTGGAATAATTATCACGATGATTCCTAATTTTAACAAAGATCAAGCGTCATCAAGGCTTCTTCAACCCCTCAAATGGAGGTTTAGCCTTGATTCATACCACTATCATTTCCCATGGAATTATAACTAGACATCATATAAAAATTCTATCTTTATGCAATTTATCTAAATAATAATTAAAATCTTAGGTAATAACTAGGAAATGAATAACAAGTAATAAAGGAATTTAGATCTAAACAATTGTAAATGACAAAAATCGAAATTGACAAACTAACTATTTTATTTATAAAACTAATGAAGAACAATGATTCTAAGAGTTTAATCTAAAACAAGAATTGAATTTAAACTAAACTTAATTTAATTAATGAAAACTAGATCTAGAATTATCTATAGTTTTAGGTCTAACTAGCTACCATTAACAAAGAGCTAAGCTTTTGTTTTTATATGTTTTTAGATCCAAAAATCGTGCATGGGCTTGGAGCCATGTTTTGGGCCAGAGAATCAGGCCCAAAACCCAATTCTTTCAGTCCAAAAAGGCCTCTTCAGCTGCAGTTGGATTCGACAGACTTTTCGTCCACTTTTGCTCCTCTGATTGGGTCAAGGCTTAAACCATTGGAAATCTCTTTCCGAGCCGGTTGTTTTGACATAAGGTAGACCTAATTCCGAGGTCTAAGTCCAAAGATACGGCCTTCGGAAGTTCTGCTGACTTTGTGTGCTGTTTCTGCCCGCGTTGACTTTGACTTTTCAGCTTTGACCGGGCTTTAGAAATGCTTTGTCTTCTTGAATCTTGGTGTTTAATCACAGAACTCTTTAGCAACCAACCATTGCTCCTTTATCTCATCAAAGTGGCATATTCCTGCACATAATTGACTTTGAAGCCTGAAACGCATAAAAACACGTAATAAGTATTAACTCTTAATTATTACTCACATAATTGGTCTAAAAGTATGACTGTTACAGGGTTAAAATTACAGTTTTGGGCTCTTATCACCTATTCCTCATTGAGCTAGAGGTCTTTTATTAGGAGTTACGGGGCTAGGGTGATGGTTTTGAAGAAAAATGAAGGGAAAAAAAATCTGATAAGTTGAGAAACTGGGTCTTCACGATACTTATAATCAGAGAAGAACCTCGTTTTATTCTTTGCTTCTGAATTGTGATACATCCTTTTAGCCCTTTGGCTTTGTGACTCCATATAATTTTGAATTTTTGGGAGTTCTAACTTTGTTTTTTTTTTTTTTTTTTGTTTTGTTTTTGATATCGTCTCCTTTTGATTTTGAACTTTTGGGAGATTCGATTTTTAACTCCTTTGATTTTTTGGAGTTTTGGTTTTTGATAGGTCTTTCTTTTAGTCTCTTTTCTTTTTATTTTCTAAGCACTAACTGATCTATTTTTGTAGAAGGTCTACTCTTCTCTTTTTTAAATATCCATCCAGTTCTCAACTCATCAGCTGGGTAAGCTTTTTATTGTGTGTTATAACGGGTTAGGCATTTTTGGTGAAGAATAAAAAGGCTTTTAGAAAATGTCAAAGGCTCAAGAGGGGTAACTAGAGGAAAACTATATTTTTGGGTTTTTAACTTTTATTTGGCTATATCGATCCAAAAAGGGCTTAAATTCTCTCTTAGGATATGGTGTGGTGATCAAGCAAGTGGGCATGTGATCTTTCTATCCAGACATCTTTTGTGTCATCACTCAATAATCATTCAGATGAGGCTTTTGGCTAGATTCTCATAGGATATAGAACTTAATTGTTCTAACCTTGGTCTCAGAAACTCACTACTATATACAAACAAATGCTGATGCATGTTATTCATGAAAAGGTGCAGAAATTATTGTACGCATATTAGTCTAAGTACGAAGAACGAATCCTTACTCTATTGCTATAATGAGATTTCTAACCTTTTTATTCATCATAGAAAAGGAAACAATACTTTTTAATACTAAACAAAAAAATATATTTGGTCTTTTTTGAAAAAAAAAATTAAGAAGGAAGAAATATACTACTGTATCTACTATATAGAAAATGCCTAGTTTTTACAAATTTTTACTATACCACTGATAAGTGCTCAAAGAGTGCTATTTAACCCTCGATTATGCCTCTTGTTTAGCCATCTTAGTGGACTAATAGTGTTTATAAGTTGTGTTTTAAGATTCTACAGGTGAAAATGAGAGTTTTGTAGAATATTAGAGAAAATGGGGTAAAACGAAGCAATTCGGAGCATCAATGATCACATGGGAGGTCCGTGGACAATCATGGAGAAGGCCAAGGAATTGGAGCTATTAAATATGCGACTTGGACCTATTTTAAAGTCTATTTGGAAGCCCAAGGCCAAAGGATTCGTTGCTTGGACCAAAGCCATAAAAGAGGATAGAAGGATAGAGCAAGAAGAGAAAATCGGCTTATGCGTCTGGGACGCATGGATCGAGCGTCCAGACGCATTGATTGCATCTGGGACGCATAGATCGAGCGTCCAGACGCATTGATTAAGTCTGGGACGCATGGATAATGCGTCCAGACGCATGAATCGACACTGTAGCCAATTCCTTCTCAGTTTTGAAGATGAAGTCGGACTCTGAAAGAAACCTATTTGTATTAGGAAACAAATGACGGTTTGGAATACTTCTAGAACTCATTGTAACCCCTATAAATAGAGGACCTAAGTGCCTCATGTAATTGGCCAATTCACTTATATTCTTGTCTCTAGAACTTGAGGCAGAGAGAGATTAATAATAAAAGATCGGTTTTAACTAGCTGAGTCTTAATAAATTAGTCTTTCTAGTCTTATGTTCTTCAACTCTTCTTCTTCTTGTTCTTCCTTCTTTATGGAAGGCTAATCTTCTCCTTCAAGGGAGGAGAAGCCAGATGCTTAAGGTTTAATGATTCTTCCGGTTTATGGTGTTCTTCAATCAGGTTAGTTCTTTATGTTTTTAGTTATTAGTTCCATTGCCCACACCGGGGATGGAAGTATAGATTAAGGTTTTATTTATTACAATTGAATATCATGCTAGTTTAGGGTTTTATTTATTGCAATTGAATATTTGCTAGTAACATGCTTTTATTTATTGCAATTGAATATAATGCTAGAATAGAGTTTTATTTATTGTAATTGAATATTATACTATTATTCTCTACTTTTCTTCTAGTTGTGTAGTGTTTTAGAGTAAGGGAAGTATTCCTTGTGTTTGCCTTAGATGGTGATTCATTGAATAGCTGCCCAAGCTCACATAAAAGGAAAGAAGATACTAGTAACATGAACATAGGAACAACCTTGAGTAGAGTTAATTGTTAATGATGTTTCATCCAAGAGAGCATCGGCACTCGCTCGATTGCCCGATTGAAGTCTACTTGGAGAACAACATGAAGCAAAAGGTCATTGAATCAAAAGCATTGGTGGATTCTAATCTCTTGAATTCCCTCTCTTATAAATTCTCAATAGTTTAGTTAGTTTAACTTAGTTTAGTATCTACAATCTCTACAATATTAGTTTTTAATCCCTCAAACCCCCTTTCCAATCCTGTCCTTCATATAAACATACACTTAAAAGTGGAACGATACCCTACTCATCCTTTACTTATTGAGGGATAATTAGGTTTTGATACGCTTCTCTTTTGTTCAACGACCATCATCTATCTACATCATTCATATACCACATCTACACACACAAAAAGAGCAAGTGTCAATGGCGCCGCTGCCGTTTTAAGTTGTTTATGTTTAACGTTTTCTTTCAAGATTAGAATTTTGGATCTTGAGGTAATTTTAGCCACATCATCTATCCTTTTGAAAAAGAAAGAAGCTTGAAGGACATCTTGAAGACAAGATCTACCATCCAGGTTAGTCGAATCTTCATTCTATTTATTTTTCTTAGTATAGTTGCATCGTAGTTTAGTTTTATTGCTTTCTTAGTATAGTTGCATCATAGTTTTATTGCTTTCTAGTATAATTGCATTTAGGACCTTTTCAACAATTGAAGTTGTAAGCCAACACAGCGAAACATCAAACTCTAGTGTTTCTTGTCTGAATCTTGACAAACAGACTATCGATGCGTGGGGACGGTACTTAAGCAATCCAAGTGATTCACCATAACCCTAGAAGCGGCGACTTTAGACAACGGGATAGATACTACTGTAAAGCCCAACCCAAAGTTGAAGGAAAGTAGTTTTGCATATTAGTATAATTTAGAATAGTTGCATATTAGTTTAATTGCATTCAAGCATAGTAGGATAGTTTTCATCATCTTCGCGATAGCAAGAATACTAGGCGAGGATTGATATAATGGCCGCGACGAATGATGGAGGTGTTATGGACACCAATAATCCACAAGCTATCACACCCATGCAAGCACTGTGAGAGAAAGAAGCCGAAAGTGATTTTTATTTCGCCAATCATTGGAGACCCACCCAAAGAATATTGTTTTTCGAAACGAAGCTAACGGTTTGAGCTTAGAGCATCGGTAATCTCAATGCTTCCAAAGTTCAATGGTTCGGACAATGTTGACCATATGTTCACATGAACAGATTTCTATCGATCTTGAGAACTTTCAAGAACCGAGAATATCAAAGATGAGAGTATCAAGTTGATTCTTTTTCCGCTCTCACTTTCGAAGGTAAAGCCTCCGAATGGTTAACCGCACACCGTAGATCAATTCAATAGATAATTGGGAGAAGTTGAGAACAAAGTTTATGAACAAGTTCTACCCACCGAGGAAAGACAGATGCCATGCAGGCAAGCCATTAGCAATTTCAAAGGAAAAGTGATCAAGAATATCATCAAATTTGGGAGAAATTTAATAATTTGCTAGTCTCATGTCCACATCATGGTTATGATAAGAGCACACTTGCTCATTTTTTCTATCGAGGACTCTCGATGATGAACAAGCAGATGATCTGATCCCAATGCACAAAGGCAAGTTTACATCGATGGATGGAGAGGAAGCTTACAACTTTCTAAAATTTAGCTGAAGAAACACAACAGTGGACTACTAGCAACGTGGATGTCGCTAGCATGGAGGGGGAGCCAAAGCAATTTGGCTACCAAGCACATGAACAAGCAGATCAAGAACTGAAGTCTACATTGGCCAGCCTGGCCACCAGCATTGAAACTTTGAGTAAGAAATTCAACCAGTTCTCCATGAATCCCTCCAAGATCAACAAGTCTCAAGCTAAATCTTTCCCAGTCATGCAAGCTAGCCAATGCTGTGAAATCTGTTCAGACACTTCTCATGCAACTCTAGAATGTCCTGGTTACTATCAACATGCATCAGTTGGAGAGTACAATGTGAACTCATTTCAGAGGCCCAACCAAGGTGGTAATAACTTTCAAGGTAATTATTGGAGACAGAATCTTTGGACCCCGGGTTCTCAAGATCAAAGTTATATTCCACGGACAAGTTAAGTTTCACAGTTGGTCCCTCAACAACAATTGTACTCTCAACAAAATTCAATACAAGTGAGAGTTAGTACGATCCTAGGAGAAATTATGCCGCGACCTCGCCAACCGGAGAATGCAATTACTTTGCTATCACAGAAAAATCAGAAGTTTGAAAGTGTTCTAGAGCTTCTTGCACAGTCTCAGCTCAATCTCCAGCAATCTCAGGCAAGTCAATGTTCTAGAATGGAGTCTCTAGAGGCTAAGGTCGATTAACTCACCACTTTGCTTTGTCTGTAAAGACACAAGCCACTCAACCTAGCTTATTGGAACCAATATTGAAGAGTGAAGATGTATGCCACATTGGGACAACTTCTAGTATTGATCACCTCCATGATCATGTTAGCTTAGTTACTACTCTCGGACGAATTGAAGATAGACAACAAGGTTGACTTACCTTCTCATGATGATATTGCTACAGAGCAATCGGTCAAGATTTCAAATGAAGTTCAAAAGGAAGTGGGGGAAATCCTTTCCACTCCCATTTGTCAAGACAACCAAGACAAGATATGCAAGAATGCCAAAGAGAAAGAAGAGCAGACACATGCTGATGTGTTTGTACCGAAGGCACCTTTTCCTATATTTTTTGCTCAAAGCAAAAAGGACAAGCAATTTTCAGAGATGAAGGAGGCATTTGAGAAAGATAACATCAATATCCCCTTTCTCAAAGCGATCAAGCAGTTGCCATCATATGCCAAATTCTTGAATGATGCATGCAACATAAAGAGAAGTACTCATGTTCCAAAGCGAGCATTTCTAGCTGGACAAACAACATCTATTATCCATCAGCAAGCTCCAATCAAGCTCAAAGATCCAGGAAGTCCTACAATATCATGCAAGATAGGAGAAAAATTCACGGGTAATGCTCTCTTAGACCTTGGTGCTAGTGTTAATCTCTTGCCATATCATTTGTACCAAGCGTTGGGCCTGGAGAACCTAAAGCCTACACAAGTCAAATTGAAGTTAGCTGACCGTTCTACCAAGATTCCAAGAGGCATAGTTGAGGATGTTCTTGTTCAAGTAGCCGATTTCTACTATCCAGTGGATTTCATTGTGATAGACACCCAGGAAGCCTTTGATAAAATACCAATTATTCTAGGCCGACCTTTTCTCGCTACCACAAAAGCTTTGATAAATTGTCACAACGGTGAAATGAAGATCAACTTTGGTAAGATGTCCATGGATATAAATATCTTTCACCTGTTGCATAAGGATTGTGATGAAGCCGAAGGTGGAGAGGTGTACTTCCTTGATAGTATGATACAAGAATTCGTCCCATTCGAAGATACAATTGAAAGTGCTAAATCTACGAAAAAAGTGGATGAAACGAGAATCCCACCACAGAGGCGTTACTAGCCATGTTATTGGAATCTCTGCAGAAAATTCAGAATTTAAGTGAGCAGAATGGAAAATTGACAGAGAGAGTATCATATCTTGAGAAGATGAACTCTACATTTCAGGATGAACAACAGACTTCTGCCCAGAAAAATCAGTTACTAGAAAATCAGCTTAAAGAAGTTTTGGAAAAACAACAGAATCTAGAAACTGAAATGAGTCTTCTAAAGCAGAAAGTGGACCATATTGATAAGAAGAATTGCACTGTTGAAGCCTCTTCTACACCATTATTGTCTGAACGAGAGAAGTATGTGAACCAGTCTACTGCCCACCCTGAGAGTAGTCAGCCAGACATCCATTATCATCACTGTGGTGGTAAAGGGCACATCAGATACTATTGTCCTGTTAGAAAGAAAGATTTTCATCAATCTTCTACACAGAGGAACCACAAGGCCTATCACACAATCATCAGACCTGAAATAGTTCAAGGTAGAGAAGCAACTTCACCAGTAATCTTTCCAGCATATCAAGGAGTATTTTTAACAACCCACAAGGTGAGACCTCCTCATCCTCCAAACATTCGTCAGATTTGGGTAAGAAAATCTGATCTCCTCACTCCAAATTGATAATACATTACGTCTTGGGAATCTGACGTAAAAAGACCTAAAAATTCGGCATCAATGGTAATATCCTACCTTTTTCTCATTCATTTCATTTACTTCTTTATACATTGAGGTCAATGCATGCATAAGTAGGGGGAGGGTGTACTTGAGAAATGAATTTCAAAAATTAGTTTTCAAAAACAAAAATATTTTTGTTTCTATATCAGTAGCATGAGAAAAAATGAATTTTAATGATGAGTCTGGGATATATATTCTATACTGCTTAGTGTTGAGTTTGATAGATAGTTGATATTATTGATTTCATTACCGCTTAGACTATTTATTATGCTCGGACATAGTTCTTATTGATAGAATTCTTTATCAAGGCACCACCATAATACTTGGTGGGTTTGTGTACTTTTGCTAGAAGAGATTTAAACCCCTAGTAAACTGAAAGTAGAATTTTTAGACTTAGCCCGTGAGACTTGAGCTTTATACTCATTTTTGGAGAGTTCTTACGAAAAATCCGAATCTTAGTGACTCATCATCTTTCGAGTTCTTTATGTGGATTTGTAATATAGTCTCATTATTCTTTAATTTGGTTAATCACGAAGTGACATCAATTGGGGAGATAGCCATTAGGTCTTGTAGTCTATTCAAAACAGAGTATCATACTGATAAGTCAAGTAGTGAACCCATTCAGCCTTTATCCCACCTAGTAGGACCATCATGTTAAACCCTATTAAGCCTTACAATAAGCCATTTTCTTTCATAAAACCCTCTACCATTCACCCTTCACCCAACTCTAGACAAGAAGTATAGCCAAAATCTTTATCAGCCATACCCATATGTTTCTGAGAATACGAGGGGCACAAGGAGGAAGAAAGACCAAAAAAGGAAGATTACAAGGAAATACCGGAGAGATACAATGAATCCCATCATTACGTTTCAAAGTGAAAGAAGCTAGTGGAAAACAAGCATATCCAAGTACTAATCAAGGATATACCCGAGTTAAAGTTAAAAAAAAGGTGAACGGAATGGATGGAAAAGCTAAGATAAAGGAAGAATTTTTCCCGCAATACGAATTTGAAGAAATCTTCCAAAGAAAGAAGCAAAACCCTTAGTGTTTTCAGAAACAACCTTAGAATCCTTTTTACCTTTCCTTCATAAACCAATACCCAAGCCAAGTTACAACCCATGACTTATCATTACAGTATGGTACGAAGTCTAGAATAGGTGAGAGGATGCTAAAGTGAAGGACCCGACACTTCATATGTGATTGACATTCTTTCCATGAGACTAATTTTGTTCAGAAGTCTGTTTTTCAAGGTAGTATGTGGGATGTTTGTATGCATTATTCTTTTCCCCACATACATGAGGTAAAATAGTAGACCATCTTCTGAGAGATTCTTTTCTGAGAGTATGACCGGTGAGGATTGAAAGTCGAGATTATCTACCTATGGTAAACTAGGGATTCCGTTTCTTGGATAGGAGAGTATAGGAGATTGACTAAGTACACACATAAGCCTTGATTGAGAATTTTGTCAATTTTTACTATCTCCCATCATAATCTATGAGTCTTTGCAGAAATGTAGTTAGCAATGGAGACTGTCTATTGGGGTAAGCACTAAGTAGGTAAGGAATTTCTCTCTCTGAAAAATACTATCATTCTTGAACATGTTATTGATTGATTTTGTGGGTATATCACCTGAAAACCCTTACGAGACTATAACTCGTCCTTTTTGGGGAACTTAAAGGTTTAAAGCCTTGTTGCATATGGTAAATGCAATCGCGATGCCTGCGAAAATGAGTTAGGATTTTATTTTTGTTATTAGGATGTGATTTTGATCACTTATCTATTTTTTATCTTATTTGCTAAGAGACTAGCAAAAGGCTAGTTGGGAGTTGTGATAAGTGCTCAAAAAGTGCTATTTAACCCTCGATTATGCCTCTTGTTTAGCCATCTTAGTGGACTAATAGTGTTTATAAGTTGTGTTTTAAGATTCTACAGGTGAAAAAGAGAGTTTTGTAGAATATTAGAGAAAATAGGGTAAAACGAAGCAATTCGGAGCATCAATGATCACATGGGAGGTCTGTGGACAATCATGGAGAAGGCCAAGGAATTGGAGCTATTAAATATGCGACTTGGACCTATTTTAAAGTCTATTTGGAAGCCCAAGGCCAAAGGATTCGTTGCTTGGACCAAAGCCATAAAAGAGGATAGAAGGATAGAAGCGTAAGAGAAAATCGGGCTTATCGTCGGGACGATGGATCGAGCGATCAGACGCATTGATTGCATCCGGGGACGATAGATCGGCGTCCAGATGCATTGATTAAGTCTGGGACGCATGGATAATGCGTCCGGACGCATGAATCATTAATCTTGTAGCCAATTCTTCTCCGGTTTTGAAGGCGAAGTGGGACTCACGAAAAGAAACCTATTTGTATTAGGAAACAAATGACGGTTTGGAATACTTCTAGAACTCATTGTAACCCCTATAAATAGAGGACCTAAGTGCCTCATGTAATTGGCCAATTCACTTATATTCTTGTCTCTAGAACTTGAGGCAGAGAGAGATTAATAATAAAAGATCGGTTTTAACTAGCTGAGTCTTAATAAATTAGTCTTTCTAGTCTTATGTTCTTCAACTCTTCTTCTTCTTGTTCTTCCTTCTTTATGGAAGGCTAATCTTCTCCTTCAAGGGAGGAGATGAAGCCAGTGCTTAAGGTTTAATGATTCTTCTGGTTTATGGTGTTCTTCAATCAGGTTAGTTCTTTATGTTTTTAGTTATTAGTTCCATTGCCCACACCAGGGGATGGAAGTATAGATTAAGGTTTTTATTTATTACAATTGAATATCATGCTAGTTTAGGGTTTTATTTATTGCAATTGAATATTTGCTAGTAACATGCTTTTATTTATTGCAATTGAATATAATGCTAGAATAGAGTTTTATTTATTGTAATTGAATATTATACTATTATTCTCTACTTTTCTTCTAGTTGTGTAGTGTTTTAAAGTAAGGGAAGTATTCATTGTGTTTGCCTTAGATGGTGATTCATTGAATAGCTGCCCAAGCTCACATAAAAGGAAAGAAGATACTAGTAACATGAACATAGGAACAACCTTGGGTAGAGTTAATTGTTAATGATGTTTCATCCAAGAGGGCATCGGCACTCGCTCGATTGCCCGATTGAAGTCTACTTGGAGAACAACATGAAGCAAAAGGTCATTGAATCAAAAGCATTGGTGAATTCTAATCTCTTGAATTCCCTCTCTTATAAATTCTTAATAGTTTAGTTAGTTTAACTTAGTTTAGTATCTACAATCTCTACAATATTAGTTTTTAATCCCTCAAACCCCCTTTCCAATCCTGTCCTTCATATAAACATACACTTAAAAGTGGAACGATACCCTACTCATCCTTTACTTATTGAGGGATAATTAGGTTTTGATACGCTTCTCTTTTGTTCAACGACCATCATCTATCTACATCATTCATATACCACATCTACACACACAAAAAGAGGTGTGTCAACCACCCCCAAATAGAACTAAGCTTTGCCCTCAAAGTATAAAGAGATAAGGAAAGAGATTACCATAGAAACATGAGCAAAAATGGCGATACACCTATATTCTATTCTTCATGATGAAAATATGCCACCCCAAAATAAGTTTGGGGCGTGGGTTGTTTAATATAGAACGATAAATACATGGTTTATTCTACTATGAAATCTTTTTGGGTTTTTGTATTTTTGAAAATATATATGAAATGCATAAAAGAAAAATGGAAAATTTTGGCATGATGCATTTGTATTACCTTCTACTCATATACCAAATTCCACAAGAAAAATAAAACAAGCATATATAATATTAAACATATAATTAAACGTCATAATAAAGAAAAATAAAGATAAATAAAGAAAAGATAAAACATAAACTATAAACTATCTATACGGACACTAAGGAGCTGCCTAGTCAGAATCCGTGCGTGACTCATCTCGACGTCGAGAATATCCTTCTCCTTGATGACGTCGGGTCCTAGTGTGTCTATCACTACGCGGGAGTGCATCTCTAATGCTCTGCAGTGTTCTAGTAACATTGTGCTGAAAACGTTGTTGCTCCTGTTGGAAGGATCGCTGCTCCTCTTTGAGGGTCTGATGTTCTGCAATGATGTTTTTCTGTTCCGCTATGATGTTTCCCTGTGTTTACCTGAGTTGGTGGAGGTACAAATACAGAATCCTCTGGCCTCCATAGAGGAAGTGAATTTTGTCCATGGGCTGAGTGAACTGTCGAGTAGTATCTTTAGCGAAGTAATCGACTTTCTCAGTCGAGCGTGCTTACTCAAAGGCTCTGGCGGAAGGTGGAAGCCAGAATTCTGGACACAGTGGGCATACATAAGACCTGTGGTAGCATCCTTGACCTCCACTAGGGCGTCTGTGGCCTCAAACCCCCAGTGATGCATGATCCTGGTGACCAGCACTGGTAGAGGAGTGGTGGACTTCTTAGGTTTACAGAGTTGCTCCCAAACGAAGGTGACAATGCAAAAGCTATTCTTCTGCTTTTGAAGAATCCATAGAATATGGAGCATCGCCTTACCGGTATCAGAAGGCTTGGCTGAGCCTAACAGGTTGTAGCCTGTCTACTAATATACTGCCAACAGATTCCTTCGCAGCGAATTCTGAAATGCATAGTGAGACTTGGGAGTTTTTCACCCCCTCAAGAAGTGTCTCTACCATCATCACATCGATGGTCTTGTTGTCTGGGGACTATTCCGTTTGAACATAAGCCTTCAGAGGAAACCTCATAACTCTACTCACCACCTCCTTGGTGAGCTCAAGCGAGCGGCCATCCTTGACAACCGTGATGTAGCCATCCTCCCCTCTAAGCATACAGTTATAAAATGAAAGAGTAAGAGAGGGAGAATAAGTCGCACCTTCTAACAAAACCAAGGGTTCCCATCCTCTTCTTCTAATCTTAGCCTTGAAGTGCACTTCAAATATATCGGAATTGAAGAGGTATTGAAAATTTTGCTCTGGCACAATTTTAAGAACTCGAGCCATTTAGATTAGGGTTTGATAAATGATAAGCACCCAAAATTGTATTATAAAACCCCGTAGAGACGTAATATTTTGGTTAATTATGTGCTTAATAATCATGAAATAATCGTATTTTTGTGCTTTTGCAGGGTTACGCAACCAACGTAAAAATGATGATAAAGCTAGTATTTAAGCACGGAATAGTGAGTATACGTAAAGCTTTCCGATTAAGCCCATGTGAAGCCCAACAAAGCCGGACTAAAGCCCAAAGGCTCAAACAGGACAGAATCAAGTCAGAAATGGGATTACGTGCACAGAAGCATCAAAATTCCAAAGCTCATATCTCTTGACCCAAGACTCCGAATTCGGCAAGTGAGCTGCTCAGATGATCAGTGTAATGAAATCTACACAAAGGAGGGAAGTTGTAAAAATACCAAAAGACCAGCCCGCCACTAGACATAACACGTGTTCTATAGTTAAAAAAAATGCAAGGTGTCAATTTGCTTTGGTTTTTAGATATGATGGAATTTAATGTGGAGGTGGTCTTCACGTGGGATGGAAGAGAGAATCCTCTCATATGTAGTAAATTGGGAAATGAGAGCATTCATTCTTGTCTTGTAATTTTTTTTTTATCTTTTGCTTGTTTCATGTTAAGCTTGGTTTTTGTGTAATAGTGATAATGGCTACCTTAGTGTTCTATAAATAAATCTTGTTCTTTGAAGTTTAAATTCAGTTCTTTAAACTCTTCTTCTCCTCTTCTTTTAAAACTTATCATAAAATCAAACATATTGCATATAATTCCAAGGATCATGAGCTAAAACCCTCCCAAGGGAAGGGTTAATGATGCTCATGTGAGGATCAGTGTACGTTTTAGGAATCTAGATTCACTACTTAGAACTTATAGTTTTCTTTGATATCTCGTCACAAAATGACGGAGTCCGACCAAAAGTAGAGCAAGAAGCATTAGATAACTCGCGCACACAACCCATTTCACACCTGGGCTAGTTGAGTGCACAAAACCTGGAGAATTCAGAATTCTATGCTTGCCCGACTGGTGGAAAATAAAACTAGGTGTTGGAGTGATATTGCATAGATGAAATATCATTTTAACTCCACATGCTAGCATGATATGCTTAGAGATAAGTATGTTGTGTTAGGGATTCAAGACTCTAGTCCGTTTTTGGGTTTCCTACGAACCAAAAACGGATTAGAGATGTAGTTAATTGATATCCTAAGAAGATATAACTAATTCTTGCATGAGTAGGTTAATCCCGTCCCTATCTTTCTCTCTTTATCTCATTTAAGAAAACAACTTGTAATCTCTAGATAATTTGTATAATAAGTCATCTTTAAGAAGTAGGAATCTATCTATCAAATCCTTCTCACTAGTTCCTCCTAAAGGATAAATTTCAGTTGTGATATCATAGACTTTTGTCTTAGGAGTTGGAACAAAATCCTTACTCGAAAATTACCAACAAAAACACATGAGTAAGGAATCATTGAGTTTTAGCATGTATAGGTAAAGTAAATCTAAATTACTAAAGATACTAAAAAGTGCTAACATCAAATGGCACCACTACCATCCTAAGGACCAAAGGATCTTCCCTTCCAAGCTGGAATTGCTCCAAAGGGAAACCCCTAATCTCCTACTTTTTCTTGATTTCATTTTCTTGCATTTTTTTCTTTGTTTTTGAATTTTCCCACGTTTTGGTACTGATCCGAATACTGATTTTTTGTTGCACTTACAGGTTCCAAAAGTTAGGACCTGGAGCCTAATCTATACCCTAACATAAGATTTCTGTGAAAATTTTTAGCACATTTATAACGACATCGCACATGCGATACTTAAGTCGGTCGCCATCCAAAGCTTCGTCTTGTACCGGGTTGATATGCTCCGTTCTTGTTCCTATTTCAATAGAAGCACCTCCTAGACTTATTCATTACAGAGTTGGGCCTAAGTTTCTGCAACTGCAACAGCTACTTCACATTCCTTTTGGAGTTCGGGTACACACGGGTTCGCACGAGCGGTCTTTCTCTTTTTCTTTGGTGGACTTGCGGGACGCTAACAGGTTCTAATATTAATATAATAGTGTTTGATTTACATGTGTTATCTAATATGTCATAGTTAATGGATTATTCTTTGCATATTAGGTTAGAAATATGTATGAATCATGTGCGTATGCATGTTAACGTATATATACGCATAAGTGAATTCGTATTGCATCTTAATATTTATATCAATGCCATTGATTCTATTTTGCATGGTTATATTTATTTCTACGTATAAGTAAACATTGATACATGTTTAGTATTTATATATGTATGAGGACCATGTTTTGTTTAATAATTTGATTCTATCAAGAAAGAGGAGAACATTCCAACGAGGGTTAAAATCTGAGTTGGGTAAGTTGTTTCTAAGCCCTTCAGGGTGAAGCTGCTCTCTAAATGACATTCGCAATCTCAATGAGTATTGACGGAATCAAACTATTATGCAGAACACGTGTAGTATAAATTCGCCTGTTAGCGTGATATATGTATACGTAATATATATTTGTCTCTTAGCCTATATATACGTATTACTGATGTGTATTTGCCTGTGCGTATCGAAGTAATTATTGATGATAAAACTTTGCCTATTATTATTTCTATACGAATGAGTAGAGTATCTTCACATGCTACTGTATCTAGTAATGTATGATTAGGTTGTATTTGCATGATTATACTTCCATTCTATACGTATGAGTTGTATTTGCATGATTGCATGATTGTACTTTATCTGCATAACTTTTAATTTAAAAAAAAATAAAAAAATGTTGTACCTTTACCCACCCCTTGTGTAAATTTTAATTAAAAAAAAATCCCATAAATCTTAAACATATTCTAATGATGTCTTGGAAACTTAAAAGATTGAGGTTACTTAATTAGAACCGTGCTTGCATGGAAAATCTCCCTCATATCTTTTTTGTGACCTAGCTGTTGGTTTCTACACACCTATTCCTAGCTTCACTGCTACGTTAGCAGCAGCTTAGGCCTACGTTGTTCACTTCTAATTCTTCAGAAAATAATAAAATTCAAGTAATAATAAGTTCCTTTTGTGCATCAGATCTAATTTTATGTTTGCATGAGATTAAGGTCCGGTAATAATAAAGAATTTGAATATATTTATCAAAGGAGAAAATACGATAAGCAATTGCATAAGTTCTCACCTCAACATAGTTCTTCATCTGTTAATAAAAATCATCAAGATCCATTGCCACCATTAACTTCATTCATTATGGCTGACGAAACTCCACCAGCTGAGAAATCCCTTTCGGACTTCTATACTGCATTACAGGAAGGACCTTCTTCCTACATCAAACTCGAGGATATTGTCGGCGATTTTCGAATCTCACCTAACATTTTTGGATTGTTACCTATTTATCATGGTCTAGATCATGAGAAACCATACAATCACCTCTGTAGGATTCAGTAAGTAGCCACAACATTTCACCATCCATCCGTCTCTACCGAACAAGTCTTGCTTAGGTTGTTTCTTTTTCACTTTAGTTGATAAAACATCAGTTTGGCTAGCAGGACAATAGCCACAATCCATAGAAACATGGAATAAACTTGTGCAAGCTTTCATGCTACAATTTTATACTCAGAAGAAAACTACTGAAATGCTTCAGAAAATCCAATTCTTTCGTCAAAATCCTCATGAATCCTTTACAGAAACATGGAGTCGATTTACTGATCTTCTTTTAGAATGTCCTCATCATCAGCTCAACACCGCTATCCTTGTTCGTTCATTCTTTAATGGACTTTCCGATCATCAAAAAGAAACTCTTGATATAATGACTCGGTCATGTTACATTAAGATCACGGTTTAGTGAGTTTTCCTAATGTCACTCGGACGTAGTTCAACAATTAACAATTGTGTAATGTGTATGATCTATGTAGGTACACCTTAACGAGAAAAATTCTAACAATCTCCCACTTGTACCATGATAAGAGCCCAAAACTGTAGTTTTAACCCCTTAATAATCATACTTTTAGACCAATTATGTGAATAATAAGTAAGAGTTAATCTCGACACGTGTTTTATGCATTTCAGGCTTCAAAGTCCATTATGTGCAGAAATGTGCCACTTTAGCTAGATAAAGGAGTAATGGTTGGTTGCTAAGGAGTTCTGTGATTAAAGGCCAAGATTCAAGAAGACAAAGCCTTTCTAAAGCCCGGTCAAAGCTGAAAAGTCAAAGTCAACGCGGGCAGAAACAGCACACAAAGTCAGCAGAACTTTCGAAGACCATATCTTTGGACTCAGACCTCGGAATTAGGCCTACCTTATGTCAAAACAACCGACTCGGAAGGAGCTTTCCAATGGTCTAATCCTTGACCCAATCAGAGGAGCAGAAGTGGATGAAAAGTCTGTTGAAGCTAACTGTAGCTGAAGAGGCCTTTTTGGACTGAAAGAATTGGGTTTTGGGCCTGATTCTCTGGCCCAAAACATGGCTCCAAGCCCATGCACGAATTTTGGATCTGAAAGTATAAAAACAAAAGCTTGACTCTTTGTTAATGGTAGCTAATTAGACCTAAAACAATATAGATAATTCTAGATCTAGTTTTCAGTAGATTAATTAAGTTTTAGTTCCATTTTCAATTCTTGTTTTAGATTAAGTCTTTGAATCATTGTTCTTGATTGATTAGATAAACAAAATAGTTATTTTGTCAATTTCGAGTCTTGTCATTTACAATTGTGTAGATCTAATTTCCCTTATTACGTAGATAGCTAGACTTAGATTAGTTAGATTATTAATTTAGTATTTGAATCATTGTTTTATTATTCATTAGATTAATAAAATAGTGTTCTCCATAATCTAGTTTTATTTTCATTAATTGTTTAATTTCAATTCGTAGATTTAATTATTTGTCATTATTAGTTTAATCCAAATTATTGCATTAGTAGTTTTGAATTGGGTTTAAACAGGCAAAGTTTCAATCTTTATATCATGTCTTGTTTGAATTCCATTGGGAATGATAGCGTGATGATTCTCGGCTAAACCTCCATTGAGGGGGTTGAGAAACCTTGATGAAAGCTTGATTCGATTATCGTAGAAGTAAATTAAGTAATTTCCTTTCCACTCTAGAAACAATTAGTTCACCATGAGAATGGGTTTAATCGTTCACATACTAGTTATGAATTGGTAGAAATGTCATGTGTAATTAGGGATTAGGAGTAACCATATTGTTCTGCAAAGCAGTTCAATTCGGATTATGACGATTCGTCGCTAGTAGGATTAAGTCGAGTTAAGGTGGAATCAATCCCCCTCTAACTCCTTATCATAGAATCAACGTAGCATTCCCATAGTTGTTTTGATAGTCGACTAGTTGCATCTTGTGGGTAGTTGCATCGTAGTCAAGTTGCCACTTCGTAAATCTCTCATTAGACTTTAGAGTTAAGATCACTTATACGTAGAGAACACAGCATGCGGAAGGACTAGGAGTGGAACGAATCACTCTACTCTACTATATCTCATAGGATTGAGAGTAGAATTCTTTGATAAAATATAGACACATAATCTAGTTTTAGTTTACTTACGTTTTGAGTTCATCGTTCATTTCGTAGGTAAACTATTCAATTTCATTTTATCAAATGGCGCCGCTGCTGGGTTTGATAAAAGATAAAATTGATTAGTCTACCTACGAAATGAACGATGAACTCAAAACGTAAGTAAACTAAAACTATCTACGTGTCTATTTTTATCAAAGTTTCTACTCTCAATTCTATCGAAATAGAGTGGAGTAACAAATTCGTTCCACTCCTAGTGCTCTAGCATGGAATGTTTTCTAATCTAATTAGTCGGTCTTAAGTCTAATGAGAGCTTTACGAAGGGTGTTATACTACGATACCTATATGAAATTGATTATGTTGAATCTAACTACAAATGCTATGGAAATATGATTGTTTTTGAATCTAGATAAAGGATTAGAGGGGAATTGAATCCACCTCAAACCCAACTTAATAACCTAGTATAGATTCTTGTATCTCAATTCTTACGTTCTTACGGCAAGAATTCGAGTTCTAATCCCTAGTGTTCATGGCATTTCTACCGAATACTAACTAGCATGTGAGGTTGTCCACCCATTCTCATGGCGAATCACGACCTTCTAGATTGCAATAGATTCTACAATGCTTCTACACTATACCACTAAGTTTTCGTCAAAGCTTCATCAACCCCTCTAATGGAGGTTTTAGCCTTGAGTCATCAAACTATCATTTCCCATTGAATTATAACTACACATCATATTAAAATTCTAACTTAACTAAATTAACCAACAATGTTTCAATCTACTTAAACTACGAAATGATAATCAACAAGACTTAAAACTAGATCTATAAATTGAGATGACAAAAATCGAAATTGACAAAATAACTATTTTATTTATCTAATCAATCAAGAACAATGATTCAAAGACTTAATCTAAAACAAGAATTGAAAATGGAACTAAAACTTAATTAAAATACTGGAAACTAGATCTAGAATTATCTATATTGTTTTAGGTCTAACTAGCTACCATTAACAAAGAGTCAAGCTTTTGTTTTTATACTTTCAGATCCAAAATTCGTGCATGGGCTTGGAGCCATGTCAGGCCCAAAACCCAATTCTTTCAGTCCAAAAAGGCCTATTCAGCTGCAGTTGGCTTCAACAGATTTTTCGTCCACTTTTGCTCCTCTGATTGGGTCAAGGCTTAGACCATTGGAAATCTCTTTCCGAGCCGGTCGTTTTGACATAAGGTAGGCCCAATTCCGAGGTCTGAATCCAAAGATATGGTCTTCGGAAGTTCTGCTGACTTTGTGTGTTGTTTCTGCCCGCGTTGACTTTGACTTTTCAGCTTTGACCGGGCTTTAGAAAGGCTTTGTCTTCTTGAATCTTGGCCTTTAATCACAGAACTCCTTAGCAACCAACCATTACTCCTTTATCTAGCTAAAGTGGCACATTTTGCACATACATAATGGACTTTGAAGCTGAAAATGCATAAAACACGTGAATCGATATTAACTCTTACTTATTATTCACATAATTGGTCTAAAAGTATGATTATTAAGGGGTTAAAACTACATTTTTGGGCTCTTATCAAACCACCCCCAAACAGCATTTTGCTTGTCCTCAAGCAAAGATGAGAAATTAGAATAAGTGACCAAAAATGGAGTTCCATCTACTCTCGTTTCGCTGAGTGCGATTGCATTGACCATATGCAACAAGGCCTTAAACCACTAGGAATTCCATAGTAGACGAGTTATAGCCTCGTGAGAGTTTTCAGTGAAGGTACTCACAAACTTCACCTATACTACAACGACTAAGAAATACAACTATTGTTTCCTTATTTATGTCTCAATTATCTATACATCTCACTAGCAATGAATACAGAATAATCGTGTCGAAACCTAAGCTAATATATGCATAATAATCAATCATCTACAATAAACATATATACAATGAGTAATACTATGAAATGTCTAGCAGGTTCGTTTCTGAAACTCGGAATAGCGTCCTTAACTAGGTTCTCACATAAAAGTCAAGACAAAAAAATCACTCACGATTTTTCCACTCAAGTTTTGCTACTCCGATTAATGCGAGTGGGCATACTTTACCTTACAATCTCAATGACACACAAGGAAGCGAAGTTGATCAAACACATCTGCCACTTACTATCCCACTAACCTATTCCTAATTAAGCTAGAGGTCTTTATTAGGTGTTCATGGGATTAGGAGATGGTTTAAGAAGGAAGGAAATGGATATTCAAAAGGGACAAGTCCTGAGATAATAGAGTCTTCATATTATGTAACTAGAGAAAACCTTGTTATTTACTTTTGCTTCTACACTTTGTTTCCATCCTTAGCCATTTTCTTTTTCTTTTTTCTTTGGCTTTTGACTCCTTTTATTCTATTTTTTGGAGTTTTTATTTTATTTCTATTTTTATTTTTTTTTCTTTGGATGGAAACTTCTTTTTTCTTTATTTTTTTTGAAGCAATTAACTAACTTTTGTTTACCACGGTTTTTCTCTTCTTCTTTCTTCCTTATTCTATTCTCGGACTTATCTAAATTGGGTAGGTTGAATTTTTTTTATTTTGTTCTGTTTTGTAACAGGGTAAAGGATTTGTGGTTTATGAAAGGGCTAATGAAAGGCTCAATGGGGCTTGACTAGCGGAAAATATACTTAGTCGGAATTTCTAGCTATATCGATCCAAAAATGGCCTAAATTCTCTCTTAGGACATGGTATAGTGGTCAAGCAAGTGGACGTGTGATTTCTCTATTCGGAATATACTTCTCCCTTGTGTCATTTCTCAAATGTTTCACTCATATAAGGCTTTAGGCTATATTCTCACAGGATTTGTAGAATAAGTACTCTAGCCTAGATTTGAAACTTCTTGCCAAACAATCATAGATACTCATGTAATATATTTATAGATAGATGCAAAGATTATTACCTATATATTAACCTAAGTTTCTAAAACTATTCTAATGCAAAAGCTCATTGAGACTTCTAGATTATTAAGAGCATAGAGAAAGAAACAATACCAATATTCCTAAGTGTATAGCATAAACTTTTTATTTTTATTTTTATTATTTTTAAGACAAATAATACATAATATACAACCTAATATGTGCTTAACATTTACATCGTGTTTCTATACCACCCCCAAACAATTTGGGAGAAGGGGGTTCATGAAACAATTCAATAGCACAATTAAATTATGTAACTAACTAATTTTTATAATTTTTAACATTTTATAAATAAAAGTGCGTAATTTACATCCTAAAAGTGCCTAATTTTTGCAAATGTTTCTATCCCACCCCCAAACAATCGAACGCTTTGTCCTCAAAGTGTAAAGAGATAAGGAAAGAATTTACCATAGAAAGCGTGGCAAAATTGGCGATTGCACATACTTGAAATATTGTAAAGATGATACGATAATATGAAGCACAATAAACCGGGTGCGTACTAACTAACACAAACTCTCTTGGAGTAAACATTACAGGCTTAGGGTGGCAACATGATTTGAAATGAATACCAAAATCGCCACCCCCAAACAAAATTGGAAAACTCTTTTTAAGTTTGAAAATTTTGTTTGGCCTAGACTCGAAGCGTTGGTATTGTCGAAAACTTGGGTCTTTTAAAGTCGATTCCCTAGACTTATCTAAACATATGTATGAATATGCGGTTTATCATATATCAACAACCGAAATAGTTGTGGATCGTTCCATAAATAAATATCAGAGAAAACATATCCAAACACAATCAAGCACCAAGATTTCCTATGACTTTGACCTAGTGGAATTAAGTCGGATAGACCTATAACATAACCGAGCATGCACCTTATGTTTCATCTTTGAGCGAGAGGGTGTCCTAGTGAATAAGTGTGGAAAAGTAAATGGTTGTGGAAGATATGGTGGATTGGGATAAGTTTTAGAGGGAAAGCATGGAAAAAATGAGGATGTGGGTTTAGCACAAAACTCATTCATGGTGTAGTTAGGGATTTGTCTCAAGTCTGAAAATGAAGGTGTCAAGTGGTTTATCCTTGGGAAGTATTTGTTTACTAGGTGGATTTAAAAATCATGAAGCACGGGGAGAAACTAAAGGATCGAGTGCAAACTCGAGTTTCCTTTGAAAAGGTGGAGGGTGGGGAATATTGGTGATGGAAGGTGAATGATTCTCGCTAGAGCTCTCAAGTCCATATCATCGAAATCTTGATATATGCAAGACATTCCTCAATAGGTGGGTCAAAAGGATCACTGGGATAGAGATTGAAAAAATTCATCTTCCGTCATAGCATCAAGGGATGAATGGTTGTTGGCAAAGGGGACTCGCCGAAGTGGTAAAGAAGCGGTGCAAAAGAGTTGCAGGAATTCTTCTTCGATTTCATCTACTACCAGGGAGTCATTGTTAAAGTCGGAATTTCCGAAGGAAAGGAATTTGTTAATCTGTTTCTCCGGAAACATGTTTTTGAAGTAATCTTGAGCTAAGCTCTCGATCATGCTAACCTCGTCATTTGTAGATGAATCGGGATACTATGTCCTTGTTTTGAAAACATTTACTTCAACAGAAAGATGGCCAAAGGACAAGGACATCGAACCATCGCGGCAGTTTATGAGCGCGTTGGCAATAGCCAAGAAGGGACGCCCTAAAATGATAGGTACAGAGTCGTTAGTGACTTCTGTGTCGAGGATAACAAAGTCGGCTGGGTAGTAAAAATTTTGGACTTTAATCAAACTTTATATGCGCAACTATAAATGAATAAGTAGATAACTTTATTTCAAAATAATCATCAATTACTGAAGTGACAAGCAAGAGTTACTTAGTAATATAGACTCCCACTAAAATGAATCACAAGGACTAACCACTCTTTTACGAGCTATAAGCTCTTTTGAATGCCTTAAGTGGTAAGCCTTTAGTAAGTGAATCCATATTTTGGAGATCAATACTAATATACTCAACTGTCAAATGATAAATGATAATTTTGAACCCTTTCTTCATGTCAAGAAACTTTATATCAGTGTCCTATAGGACGCTAATGAACTCTTGTCATTCTCAAAGAAAAAAATTTAGTGGTTTTAGTATCACAATAAATCTTTAACAGTTTCTAAATGAAACTAACAACATAATACCAGAATCCGATAAGATCCAATCGGTTACCAAATGATTGGTTCTTCGGCATGTGAGTGTGAAATCTTTTGTTCTTTGCAAATACTGCATAAATCTTTTAGCCGCTTTCATATCCATTCCTGGATTAAGTATTTGACAAGCATTCCAACTACGTACACAGTAACAGGAGGCATACAAACTTGAGCATATATGAGACTCCCTACTGCTAATGCATATAGGATATCTTTCAATTGTTCTTTATAAATCGTTCTTTGGATAGATAAGCAAATTTAACTTTATCACCATTACCAAAAAGTGCATTACCTGGTAAATTGTTGTGCATGCCGGAACTACTTAGCACCTTTATTGACATAAGCATTTTGTGAAAGCCACAGTGATCTTTATGCGTATAACAAAATTGCTACACCGTATATCACTTCTTGCTAGTAGAATATCATCAACATATATTACCATAATAAATAAATTTGCTCCCACTAATCTTATGATATAAACATTGATCCACGTTAATTTAACTTAAAACCAAAAGACGCAATAACTTGATCAAACTTTAAGTACCACTGACGAGATGTCTGCGTTAAGCCATAGATGGATTCCTCAACTTGAAAATCAAATGTTCTATGTCTTTGGACTCAAAACCCTAAGGTTGCCACTATAAAAAGTATCATGAATGTTGCCATTCAGAAAACCAAGCTTAATATCCATCTGGTGTAACTATAAATCATAATGAGCTACAAATGCCATAATAAGTCTTCTCTTTATAATAAATGCCTTCCTTGTGAGTAAAGTCTTTCGAGACAAGACATCCTTTATATTTTTCGATGTTGCCTTTTGAGTCATGATTGGTTTTGCAATCCCATTAGCAAACCAATTGGTTTGACTCCTTTACGCAATTCGATAAGATCCCAAACGTCATTGTCTTTTACATATACTTTAACTCATTTAACATGGCATTCATCCAATCTAAGGAGTGAGTACTTTGTTTGGCTTGAACGAAAATAATGGGATTATTTTCAGTTCCTATATCAAATTCATGCTCTTGAAGATACACTATAATTTCCTTAAATAGCTAGTCTCCTCCTCTTTATGTGAATTCTTTAATGGCTCTTCTAATTGAGTTTGTCGAGGTTTTTCTATAAAAATAGGAGGCAACTTAGGAATACTTGGTTGATTTTCAACCGCATACTGTCCAAAGACAGGTGTGATCAATCCATTAAAGGAACATCATGTTCTTTCTTCAAAGCATTATTCCTAGGTTGTGTACTCCTACTATTCTCAACATCCTCAATAAATATGGCATTATCCGTTACAGATAAATAGGGTATTTGAACAAGGGAAATAAAACATGAAACCCCTGTACCTTTTCGATTAGCTAATAAAGTAGTAACTAATAGTTCTTGAGTCCAGTTTTCTTTTATTAGGCCTATAAGGCCTAGCCTTAGCTGGACAACCTCAAATATGTAAATCCCTTATACTAGGTTTCTTTCCAGTGCATAGTTCATCATATGGGATTTTAGTTACCGCTTTACTAGGTACTCGACTAAGGTTGTCTATTGCAATCTTTAAAGTTTCACCTGTAAACACTCTGGTTAGAAGTATGATTTGCCATTCTAATAACCATGTCTTTTAAGGTCTAATTTCATCTCAAATACACCATTTTGACACGGCGTCCCTGACATGGTGTACTAAAGAACGATGTCACATTCCATCAAGTATCTTACAAATAGTCCTGGATGTTGACCTGATTCATCATACCTACCATAGTATTTACCACTTCGGTCGGTTTGATAGTTTAACTTTATAGGCCTTAAACACATCCAATGACTGTGATTTTTCATGAATTAAGTATAGATACCCATAACAAGAATAGTCGTCTGTAAACGTGATAAAATACCGTTGACCATTCCAAGAGGCCGTAGGAAATGGACCACAAATATCGGTATATATCAAGTCTAAGACACTTGAACTCCTGCTGGCACCAAACTTCCTTATATTTGTTTGTTTACCCTTTATACATTCAATACAAACTTTAAAGTCTGAAAAATCAAGGGCACCAAGAACTCCATTTGACACAAACCTTTCAATTCTCTGTTTAGAGATATATATGACCCAAACGCTTGTGCCACAATGTAGAGGAGTTCTCATTAATTAATCTACGCTTAGTACCATAGTTATTAACATGCAAAGTTTCATTTAACCTTAAGTGAGAGGCATCCAAGTCTAACTTGTATAGATTATCAATCAAAGAGCTAGCCTGTACCGATAAGATTTGAATTTTGAAAGAGACTAAATATTCATTTTCCAACTGAACAAGTATAACCGGATTTGTCCAAACAGAAAATAGAAATTAAATTCCGTCTAAAAGACGGTACATAAACAGTCTCATCTAAATCCAAATAAAAACCAGACTCTAATTTTAATCTAAAGACTCTGATGTCCTCAACACAATCTTTATTGACGTTTCCCATGAAAATGAAACCTTTGGGTATCACTGGGCTTTCGGCTCCTTAAGCAACTTTACATGAAAACACTAATGTGAATAGTTGCAACTGTATCTATCCACTATGACTTAGATGGTACTTCAACTAGATTAAATTTAGAACAAACAAAACTTAAATTCATTACCTTTCTTTGTGAGTCACATGATATTTTGGACAATCTTTATAAAATGTGACTTGCATGTTTCTTGCAAAAGTAACATAAGATAACCTTATCATGTTTATCTTGCACGTACATTTACCTGAGAAGTCACAATATCTGCAATATTTTAACCCTTATTATTCCATTTTCTTTTCTTAGTGCCCAAATTGCCATTCCAAAAAATTACCAAGTGAGCACTATTAGTCTTATCTTGTTTCAACATTTCTCTTATTACACATATTGAGCAATGAACTCACTTAATTCTTTTGAGTATTATACTTCATCTCAATGGGACCAAATTGTGTTAAAAGAGAAACTAGAATGAGGTGCACATGGAGATTGTCAGAAACTCCAACTTTAGTGTCCTCAATTTAGCAACAAGATTAGACATTTCCATAACATGCTCTCTAAAAAATCATATTTCAATATACCGCAAGGTGACAAGTTTACTAAGAAGCGTACTTGCCTCCACCTTTTTTCCGATGCAACATCGGTATGCAACTAGGCTTAATAATTTCTTGGCATTTTCTATCTTAGGCATTGCACAAAGAATTCAGAAACAGAGTACTTTATTATCATAAGACTAAGACTATTACAGCGCTCCCACTTTTCCTAGGTAGCCTTTCATCAGCAAAACTAGTACCAGTAAAGCTTATGAGGCACATCAACATGAATGACATAATCCCAAAACCATACATCCAAAAACGATTATAAGATGTTCTTGCTATTAGCAAAGTTGGAACAACTAAGAACTAAATTGTTATTCAAATTGGCAAATATAGAATATGCATTCATTGAAGCATAACACAAAAAATATCTCACATTACTATATATGTCATCTACTACAATGCATTGACAATAATAAATTGGAATATTATCATGCATTCATTAGTCTAAATGAAAAATAATAATCATGTAGACAAATGACAAGATAGAAAACATTTATAAAACTTTAGTAGTGGGCCTTAATGAGAAACCTAACACACCGTTATAATTCAAGTCTTTGGACAAGCATTTAACGTGTAAGTGGTTTTCTCTAAACACATAAGACTAATCGACAAATGTAAAACAAAGTTAGGCTTGGCCAAACAATAAGTCTTCCTTAGGGCCGACTATTGAATGCATAAGTAACTCCTAAAATTATTTTATATATATTAGTTACCTTATACCGTCACTAATCCGGCCAAAATAATAAACTTCCTTTGGGCCGATTATTACTTGCATGGATTAAGACGCAACCATATACAATCCAATAATTGTACCATTAAACCCAAATAAATTTTTCATGAAAGAGGCCACTTAGGCAGCGTATCACGTTGAACTTACCCAGATTTCATGGTTTAGATTGCTAATTTTCAAATGTGTGGAACATGCTATTATTCAATTCTATTAATTAACATGATAATAGTAGAAAAGAAAATTCCAATAGCAAAGTTCATAAATCCAAACATGATCAAACAAAAATTTAAGTCCATATACGTTATTAGGTTCGAAAAACTCTTCAATTTGACAATTCATACGCCCAAAACGGACTTAAAACGAGGTATATACAACTGAAATAAGTTAATTTGGGCCCAAAAAATACCAAATAGGCCCAAAACCGGGTCAAACTAGGTCCATTCAGCATGAGTAGGATCCGGTCAGCACAAGTCAAACTTTGTTTGCAAAGTCAGACTTGGCATACATGGGTCAGACCCAAGCCTAATATAATTTACTAGCATGATGCATGTCCGGCTCCGCACATGATGTTTTTGTTTAGAAGGATGTTCATTAATTTCGAACATCTGTTGATGCTCTTAGTTCAGCCGTTGACTAACCCAAAAAGTAAACAGGACTAAATTTGTAAATATGCAATGGTATATAGGTAAAACTATATTAAATCAGACAAAAAAATGACAAAGAAACAGAGAGATACATAAAAAATAATGTTTCACTATTGCCCTACTGTAGATAAGAGTCGTGATTATTAAAGTATTTTAGATGGGTCAAGTTGGTATATTGGGATTTTCTTTAGTGTTGGGCTTTGAGTGGCAGGCCTTTAAAAAAATAGATATGTTTGCTTTTAAAACTATTGAATCGTAATCAAAACTCAGATTTTGGATCGACGAGTTGACTCAAGGACAACTCATCGTCACCTTCCTCGAGTCTGAAGCAACAGTAATGGAAACAAACCCTTTTTTCTTCGGCAACCTTACTACCACCCTTGAACGCCACCACCAGATGAGGCAAACACAAATCCAACCGTACAGATATAATCTAGAGTGTAGTACGACCCTACCCACCAATTTCAGTACAATCCAAAGATAGATAACAAAGATCTATGGATTTAAAGTCGAGAAAAATCAAGTTTTTAACGGGTTATCGGCAACGAATCAAAGCATATTAATCGAAATCCGTCATCCACCTTATGAACATGATTATTCTTGGATAACGAACTTGCGACCCTATGAAACCTTTTTACCGGAACAGATTCGGTGATTCGATAAAAAAAAAAAAAAAAAAAAAAAGTAAGTAACAATTTTTTTTCGAAAACCGCATAACTTTAAAAAAGAAAACTCGATTTTTACTCAAGTTTCCGAAGTAATAAAAATAAACTGTATGTTCTCTTCATGATTAACATCTAGGCGACTGATACCAATTGTGAGGATTTCTCCAATACCCAGAATCGCATGTCAATCAATAAAGAAAACCAAATTATAATAGGACATACATGAAGCCATAGCGTTAATCAAGCAAGTCCTATAAGCAGCAGCGGAACGTTGTTGTCTTCCACTCCAAAACCCTTCTTGTGTTCTCTCACAGTGGATGGAAAACTTATGAGAATCAGAATAGGGTTTGGGGTGGAGACCTCAACTTATATATTATGGGTGTATTTCTATTATAGCCTATCATGATAATAGAAATACGCTTAAGCCCAAAAAAGTATCTGCACATATAGTTAAGCCCATACTCACTTTACACACGAGTCATGACCTGACACGTGTGATTTGAGACATGTAAATGACTCGGTCATGTTACTTTAAGATCACGGTTTAGTGAGTCTTCCTAATGTCACTCAGACGTAGTTCGACAATTAACAATTGTGTAATGTGTATGATCTATGTAGGTACACCTTAAAGAGAAAATTTCTAACAGAGTTAATTCTCTAGAACTTTCTCTCTTTATCTCTCTCTATTTCTCTTTGTGTAAGTAGTTAGAAGTTAAGTTTACGTAATTTGTAAGTTAAGGTAAAAATAATCCAAGAGTAGTGTAAAAATAAAACCCTTCTCTCATTTAAGGTTTCTTGTTAAGTATTTTAATGAAGTTGTGAATCAAGTGCGCTAGTAGTTAGGCATGGGACGAACCCTTACTCAAGTTGTGTATTTAACATGATTTGATAGCAAGGTGATGTTAGCACTTTGCGGTGTAAAAATTTGAGGTTTCTTTATCCGTTTTCATACCAACACTCAAGTTCCTTACTCACGTTCTTCGTGTGTATTGTTAGAGTAAGGATTCGTTCCAACTTAAGACAAGGATGGCATTACTACTAGAGTTTTTTAAGGAAAACTAGTGAAAATGATTTTTTTTATGATTATTGAGTTATACTAAAACTACTTAGCTTACTTTTAGATTCTTAAATTAAGGTTACATAAACATGCACCACTAAAAAAAAGAAATTGATAGATATAAAGGGGTGGAGAGTTAAATCCACTCATGTGAAGACAAACCTCTATTGATTGAATCTAGTTTATTACATCTTTAATCTTTCTTAGAATTCATAGACAAATCTTAATAACGATTAGAGTTTTGATCCCTAACAATATAACTCATATCTAAGATCATATTGCTAGCATGATAAATAAAAGTAATGACTTATCTCTAAGAAATCACCTCAATTCCTAACTAGAGTCTACACCAACTACCATTTTGGGTTGAATATAAAGTCTAGTTTATTTGTCCTAAACAAATAACTATAATTCAATAACAAAAGTTATTCCTCACATGAACTTCATTAACCTTCCACAAAGGAAGGTTTTAGCTCATGATCATGGGATTACCATGCTCATGTGTTATGTTATTATGAAAGAGCAAGAAGAAGAATAAGAGAATAAACTAACTTTGGTTAAGGAAATGTAAATTTAATTTAGAATAACATAAGTGTTGTCACCATTAAAACTATTATAAAAGCTTAACATAAAACAAGCTAAAGAAAAAAAAAATACAAGACAAGGAATGCCAAGGAGTCAAGGGAGTGAATGCTCAAATCAGCCCCCCTTCAATACATATGAGAGCTTTCTCTCATTTCCCATGTGAAGGAATCTTCCTCATAACTCACATTTAACTCCATCTTATCTCCAAATCAAACAAAGCCAAAATTAAGCACTATTTGGGCTAAAAAGTCTAGTCAAAGTATTTACTATATGCAAGGTGTCAATTTGTGCCAATTATTTATTTGACTTGTGAGCTTGACTTGGGACATGATGACTCATCCAATCTTGCGGGCCATCAAAGTTGGTCCACGTTCTGCGTCCAGTGGCGGGCCGGTCTTTTGACATTTTTACAACTTTTCACCTTTGTGTAGAGTTCGTTGTAATGATCGTCTGAGCAGCTTACTTGCCGAATTCAGAGTCCTGGTTCAAGAGATATGAGCTTTGGAAGTTTGATGCTTCTGTGCACGTAATCTCGTTTCTGACTTAATTCTGTCCTGTTTGAGTCTTGGGCTTTAGTCCAGCTTTGTTGGGCTTCATATGGGCTTTCTTGAAAAGTTTTACGTATACTCACTATTCCGTGCTTAAATACTAGCTTTATCATCATTTTTACGTTGGTTGCGCAAACCTGCAAAAGCACAAAAATACAATTATTTCATGATTATTAAGCACATAATTAACCGAAATATTACGTCTCTATGGGGTTTTATAATACAGTTTTGGGTGTTTATCACAAGATACTTGATACAAACCTGCTGAAAAATGGTCTATCGATTAGCACCTATTGAACGACTATATTTCCTCTCCCATAGATAATCTCTAAAATTTCAGAAATTTTAAAATACATTTGAAAGTAAAAATTTAGTATTGCACTTTAACTCAACATTTTAAAATTCATTAAGTTATTTTGATCTCAATGTTTTACAATGCATTTTAAAATATTATAATTCACTTATAACCAACCACCTGTGTGCTTTTCATTTTAAAATGCATATGGTGTATCACAAATTAAACTTGTCAACACTAGACCTTAAGCCTAAACCTTAAACCTCTACATACTACTAAACCCTAAATCTATGTAAACTAGACTTTAAGAATAAACTTTAAACCTAAATAGACTAGACCCTAAGCCTGAACCCTAAAAACCTTTAGACACTAAACTCTAAGTGCATAAACCCTAAACCTCAAGACACCGAATCCTAAACCCCTATAAACTAGATCCTAAACTTAAACCCTAAACCTCTAGACACTAAACCCTAAACTAACTCATTGCATTTCATAATAGTTGGTTGGAACTACTAAATAATAAAATGTATTTTGTGTATGTATTGTAAAATGCATATACATTTTAAAATGCATTAGTATTTTAAAATAAGTTTACTATGCTGGTGGTTTATATTTGTGCATATACATTTAAAAATGCAAAACAGGTAGTTATAATTGAATTATATTGTTTTTAGTAAAAATATTTAATTTTGTAGTTATATAAAAATAAAAAAGAGAATAAAATAGGGGCAATTTTGGACATATCCATAAAAACATTCCCGTACCCCATAACTAACATAAGTTGTTCTCTACCCCAATAACTGTCTAAATCCAATAATATCTCCAAAATTAATTTGGGGTATTTCCAATAAGGGTACGATAATTAATAAAAACAAAAACAAAATAACGACACTACACTTTGTACCCTTTTTATTTGTGAAAGTTTATTTTCACATTCTTCTTCATCCCTCTGTCTTCTAAACACCCCTTTCGAGCCTTGCAAAAACAGATTTAGTCCCATGCTTATAAACTTGAACTTGTTTTTAAATTATGAAGTCATCTTCTTTAGTGTTTCTAACTTTTGTATTGTAGCAACTCGGACCAACTCTGTAATGAATGTGGAATTGGGTCTGTTGAGCTTTATTGGTTGTCTGTTTGGCTTTCAGCACCATAGTTGTTTGATGAAATACCGCATTGAGGGGGAAAGTCGTGTGGCTGATTTCGTGGGCGCAAGGTTGTGAAGATTGCCTATGGAAGTGCAAGTCTTCTGTTTTGATGTGGTTAGGCTAGGAGAATGGAAATTCGAATTTGGTGTGGTGAAGTTAATCTAGCTTGTTTGGTTGTTTGGCTTGGAACAATTGATATTATTTGTTGTTGGGTTATAGATTATACTCTCGGGGTGCTTGTTATGAAAAGTGTTCATATGTTTTTGTAAGCTAGCAATTTTTGACGTGTACGAAAACATAGGATGGTAATTCTGTGATCTCCCAGTAACTCCAAATGGTTTACAGGTGTGTGTGGACATTTTCCTTACGACCCAGACTTATGATGACATTGCTTCCATCTCCGTTATCCCAAGCACTACTGGCGGACAGATACTCTTTTACTCTGCACTATTTGTTAATATTCACAAATTGAAATGAATATGCAAATACTACTTTAATGTGTATGGTCGGAGACTTGTGGTCCAAATATGATTCTCGTTAGATGTGAGGCTGCTGTAAGTCTGACTTAAGGTATAAATATTATGTTCTACACTTCTATTACATTCAAGACTTGCTCATATTTCTCTGTAGGGCTCTTTTTCCTAGTAAAAATTTGAACTAATCCAACAAGGGTTCCGTGTCTAAAGTCTTTATTGTATAGACATTTCGTTAAGAAAGGCATAGATATGAAGTGGATTAGGCACCATTGTCCAAGCTGGATCCTAATCCGAATGCGTTTAAGTATGTTTGGTTTGAATGTGTGTTTGGTTTAAATGTGTATCTTCTCTGATACAAGGTGTGACTAATACAAGTCAATTTCCCTGAAGTGGGTTATAGGGTTATAGTCTTCTTTTCACGTTAGTCTCCCTGAGTGCTTGTGTCTGAAAGTTGTTTTGAGAGTAATTGCCCTATTTGCACCTATTTGAAAGTGAAAAATCATTTATTTGCCGAGATGATCAGGAGGAAAACATGTCGTATCTTAACCCTCTCTCTCCTTTTTATTTACTCTGAGTTTAATTGGCTTTTTGTTTCTAGTTAGTGCCCAACATGGTGACTCCTGGTTCTGGTGCCAAGAAGGTAGCCCCAGAGGTCATTGCTAAACACACAGTGTGTGCCTTGTAGCGAATAATGCCCCCAGCTGTTCCTGCAGTGGTGTTCTTGTCAGGTGGACAGAGTGAAGAGTAGGCCACAATTAACCTTAATGCAATGAACTAGCTCAAAGGAAAGGAGCCATGGTCACTCTCATTCTCCTTTGGACATACTCTCCAGCAGAGTACTCTCAAGGCATGGCATGGTCTGGAAAAGAGGAAAATGTAGAGAAGGCGCAGGCTGCCTTCCTTGCAAGGTGTAAGGCGAACTCAGAAACCATATGCTATTCTAGCGATCTTTTACATGTTCTGGATCTCAGCAGCTCTCCATTTGTTCAGCTAGGGTCAAATTATTCAGAGCGCCTGCAGGTCTAGTTGTTGTGCATATGATCTTGGTCCTATTCCACCTTTTTGGATGTTATTGGGCTACACAGTTTTTTGTTGCATGAAAGCTCGAATAAATAGAATCACGTGTATAAATTTTTATCTTCACTTCAGTATCTATCAAAGGAATTTTAAGGTCAGTTAGATTAGTAGTAGCAGAATTCTTGGCGAGTTCGCCGTTTGGCCTGACGAAGATGCATGGGAGTTTAACCACCCCAGCATCTACTAGACCTTTAACACCATCTTTTGTATCATCAAAAGCCTTTACTTCCTTTAATCTATCATAGTCTAAGGTCATTTTTTCTTCTTCACAAGCAATTGATGAGTTAATAACTTAGACGATGAACGTGTCACAAGATATATATCATTACTGTTATATATAAGGGAGAGTGTTCCTTCTTTCTGTGGATGGTAGTAGTTTCACTAGTTTGTTGACAATAACTTTTATTGTTAGATATGTAAAATACGGAGGAAGATTGAGCTGATGGCGGGTCCGTATGGACCAAAACTTTGTCTTCTTGTTTTGTTGATAAGGAATACAGTTCAAAAATTCGACGCATGCGACGCAAGTTTCTTTGCCAGGTTAAAAGATAGAAATACATATTGGAAATCTAGATACAGCATACATATACATTTTGTCATTTTGACAAATTTCTGGGTTCTAGAAGTCAAGGTTAATTGCATTTAAAGATTTGTTCAAAACTTCAAATAGTTTTTTTTTCCTTTTGATAAATCGCAGTTTGTGCATATAGCTTCTATGTCCATTTCTATTTCTTCTTTAATCATCCAAATCTTCATTTATCCGTATATGTTCATTTCTATTTCTTCTTTAATCATCCAAATCTTCATTTATCCGTATATAGAGTCTTAAAAGAGATGAGGCCTGATTCTCTAAGTTGTGTCCCTTCAATGAGTTACAGTGTGAGATGAGTTACAGTGTGAGAATATATGAATCTAGCTATCATTTCTGAAAACTCATTCTAGATAAAGTAAATCTACCATATTGTGAAGATCCTGGCCGATTTGAGTATTTGTATATTTATTGGTGAGATAAAAAAAAGAGTTTATTGAAAAAAAAAAAAAAAAAAAAAAACCGCCATCTTTTTCTTCTAAAAGTGAATATGAATTATATTTAATAAATGACTTGTTTTAGTCAATAAATATTTTGGATATGCCTAATAAAAAAAATAATTTAAAAAACTAAATATGTCTAAAATTATTTTATTTATTTATTTTAAAATTAGAGTACGAGAGTTTTTATGTGTGTCCAAAATTACCCTAAAATAGTTACAAATCTCAATAATTAAATTATCCACTTTCTAAAAAGTAGATAATTTTCACTATATAAAAAAAATAACACCATTTAACTTTGTTTTTTATCTTTACACAAGTAATTTTCACTATATAAAAAAAAATAATTAGTAGTAAATCTATAAAATAATATTTTTCAATCTTTTAATTATAAACTTTTCTAAAAAAAAAGCTCCCTAACCCAATTTTTGGTATAATTTTTCTTATTTGACTTTCTCACAAAACTTTAATCTTATTAAACAAGAACAAAAAAAAAGTTTTAATAAGGGTAGTGTGGTTTTCACTTTGCAAGAAATTTAAATAAGTAATTCATATCTCGTACCTCTGCATAGATACAAATATTCTTTAGAATAGTTTAATGTAACAGCACCCACGTTCTTAGTACGAATTTGAAAGTTAGTTAAACAGCATATAAACATACACAATTACTCATTAATCTCTTTTCTTATCATATAACCAACTGCAAGTTTTCTCAAATCTTCAACTTCAACATCACTAAGATCATGATAACCTGCACCTTTATTTCCTATCATCCTTCCCAACCACAGTTTCCTTAATCTTTTGTGTGGTGTCCTTCGCGGCTCCCCAAGTGTCCTCCATAGTCTGCTTTGCCTTCTCAGTCAATTTCTCTGCTGTTTCAGCCACGGATCCTACGACATCACTGGTCGTCTCCTTGGCCTCATAGGTACCTTCCTTTGCCTTGTCACCTACCCATCCAGAGGTGTCACCAGTCTTATTAGCGGCATCTTTCGCTGTCTCTTTCACCTTATAATCCCCTTCCTTGGCCTTCTCGGCAACCGTCCCTGCAGCATTTTCAGTCTTTTCTTTAGCTTCATGTGCTATTCCCTTAGTTTTCTCTTTAGCCTTTTCCGCTTCTTCCGTTGTCCTGTACGTTCCCTCGTCAATCTTTTGTTTCGCTCGTTCGGACATCACTGTCGTTTTCTCAGCGGCATCCGCATAAAGTCCTTGCTCATGTCCCTGCAATTCAACGTACAACAACAAAGTAATTAGTACACTATACTAACTGGCATAAATCTACGCAAAGGCTCATTGCCAATATGAGATTAGATATAAAGATATGTATATATACAGTATACTGACCTCATTGGATTTGGAAGTAGCGGTGGTGAAACAAACTCTAGACACTTTACGAGTTGAAAGAAGGGAAGGGCTTGTAGGCAAAGCCTTTGGACTGTTGAAGAAGACATTTTTTGCTAAATACATTGTTGCCATGCTTGCTTGTTCACTTAGTCTTGTATTAAATTATTTCCTTTGGTAACACTTTTTTATCTCAGTACTGTTTAAAAGATGAGCGTTAAGTTGCTATAAAAGTAGAAATAGAGAGTGTTTATAGGAGTGAAGGTGGCGAAAGCGTGAGGACACCTGTAGAGATATGGACAGGTGTTGATCATTCTGAGGGTTCTTAGATTGGACATGTGTTGATCCATTCTTCATTGTTAGATTTTGTAGGACGTGGCATACCGACTAAACATCTCCTCGACGTGGCATACCGACTTCGTACTTTTGTCCTTTTAACGCCTAGGACCTAGGCCCTAGATACACTCATACGCCTAGGCTTTGGGTTGGCTGGTTTTGGACTTTTAAATCAACCTGAGTCCAGCCCACTTTAGTATCTTATTCTAATTCTCAAAAACACTCAAGTTGGGCCTAGAACTGTAACTGACCGCACTTTAGTATCTTAAATCTAGAGATTACATCTCCCAAGTCCCAACTTACCACATGTTGTGGAGATTCTAATAGCGATAGGGAGAACTTTGGGATACCAAATAGATGATTAAACATTTGAAGTGGTATGGAACTATGGATATATATATTTGTTAGCGTACTTCTGGACATAGTACAAAATATCAGGATATGGGTATTTATCGATATTCAATTTCTAGATATGTATCGTAGATATATTTTTCTCTTTGGGGATATTTGACATTATTTCACATGCAAATATCATAGATATATCCAAAATATCGACAAATATTGTGGATATTGTGGATATTTCTTGATATATCATGATACATTATTTATATTTATTTAAAATATAATGGTAAATATTAAATAAAATTATTATATACACAAAATATCTCCAAATATCCCCAAATATCATCAATATCGTAAATATTGTCGAAATATCACCAATATTTACAGTCGTATATATCTCTGAACATATCGAACATATCGTGATATTTATATATTTTTTTCTGAAATCTGGATAGATATCTCCAAATATCGCGATATATCGGGATATTTTGTACTATACTTCTGGATGATTAACTTTTAGCAAAGACTTGATCAAGTGTTTGTTGAAGTAAGTGGAAGGAACTGAATTCTGGGACTTGTCAGTGGTTGTATCATCTATATATGCTGTGCAAACTCGTTCAAATGCAAAAACACAATTTGTATTTCGTTGTACTTATTAGGAAAATAAGAAAGATGTCTCATCACCTTGTGTTGTAAATGGAATGCACACTCCATATAAAATTGGTCAACTTAAAGATCATAATGCTGAGTAACATATGCCTAGGAAAATGTTTTTGGCAAGAAATGATAGGAATTGAATCAGAATCTCTTATTCACCAACTACATTTATGAATGATGAGTAAAGTTATAAGCTAGAAAAATTGTCGTATGGTAACTAAATTCGCCCAAAATTTTGGTATTAGTAAGTGGTTATTATTTTAGTAACTATTGTTTTTTTTTTGCTAGGTAATTTGTATTGTATTATATTATATTAGAAGGTAGATTACATGAATATAAAAGGATGGGTGGATCATACCTCCACCTCTCCTTGTTCTAACCATTGTTTGTCAATGCTTAACACAGAATAGGTTTATAACAACCCCAATTTTTAAACAACATAAATTAAATTATTTGATTGAAAATAACTATTATATTATGAAGTCTAGCTTATTCTAGAATTTGTTTAGCTATTGTTGATTTTCAAAAAAAAAAGTTAATGTTTTTACTTGAATTGTTTGTTATAACTTATGTGGGTATTTTATAATCATTTTGGGCTTGAAAAGATTGTTAAAATGTACTCATTCATATAGGTATGGACCTTGGGTGTTTTTAGACCCATTGGAGGCCTATAGGTTACCTTAAACAGACTTAAAACATGGAATAAATAAGAGCTGCGAATTTTCTCTGTAAAAATATGATTATTCAAAATCAAAACCCTAGCCTCCAATAAAAAGAAGGGGAAGAGGAAGAAAAGAGAAAAGGGGGACGAAAGTATTGGGCTCACCGCGACTATTGATATTCATAGTTGTTTACATCTTGTAGACTTAATAAGGTGAGTTATATTTATTTCTTTTATTGTTTCCATAGAAATAGGATATGTTGTTTGTTATGTGTGATCATATGGATTGTATATTGGGAGGATAAAGCCATTAATAAATTGTATAGAGTTTTGTGAAGAAGATGAACAGTTAACAGTAAACACCATTCTAGAAAAGTTGTCTGCGCAGTCTTTTAATTCTGTTCAGATGGAGATCTTTTCGCACACGGATGTCTCTCAAATTAATCCATAGTTTCCTGACACATTGTAGTCTGACATATTAAAATTTTAGACAGATCCAACGGTTGGATTTCTGTCGAGGCGCGCATAAGCGTGACACGTCGTAGTGTTTCTACACCAGAAAAACTGCAGTGTGCAGTCTTTTGTTTCTGCTTAGATGGTGTCGTTTCCATACTCAGATTTGTATGCAATTTAATCCATAGTTTCCTGACACATTGTAGTATGACATATTAAAATTTTAGACAGATCCAACGGTTGGATTTCTGTCGAGGTGCGCATAAGCATGACAGGTCCTAGTGTTTCTACACCAGAAAAACTGCAGTGTGCAGTCTTTTGTTTCTTCTTAGATCGTGACTTTTCCGTACTCGGATTTGTATGAAATTTAATCTATAGTTTCCTGACACATTTTAGTCTTCCATATTAGATTTTTAGATTTATCCAATGGCTTGATATCTGTCGAGGCTTCCATTAGTGGGACTAGTCGTAGTAGAAACTACACCAGAAAACTGATGGGTGCAGTCCTTTGTTTCTGTTTAGATGGAGGTCAACCTATTATCGGATTGACCTCAAATTTAATCCATAGATTCTTGATATCCAGTTAAATGACATATACAAATTTTAGGCAGATCCAATGGTGGGTTGTCTGTCAAGGCACGGATTAACAAGGTTGTTAGAATTAGCTCAAGTTTAAAATAGATATAGTTGGGTGGTTACATGATGGCATTAGATGGTCAGTGGTTATTATACTTTCGATATATTCTTACTATCGTGAAAATATTGGTGTGGAATGAAAATATATCTATATGTTTTATTTTATCGTGATTATTAAAATATTTGGAGAATTGGTTAAGAGCTACGTAAAGGCTTGATTCTAATCTTAAAAGATTGGATCGTAGAAATGACCTTATGTGCAAAAATCACTATATCTATAATATATATATATTAGTTTGTGTGATAACTATGTGATTGTGTTAGAAAGTACTGTTGTTTTGATATTACATAAATATATATGTGTGAGATAGAAGTTGTATATGAATATAGACTTTAGTATATGTAGATCTGTTTTGGACATTAGTGTGTGTGGAGTTGAATTTGGGTTAATGAACTATTTGTTTACAATATTGTATATATGAGTGTGGTTATGTAAATTGTATTTGTTTGATTATAAGTCTGTTTACATTAAATGATGCTTAAGTGCTTGATTTGCCTTGACACGCGAAATGACTCTCTACATGTGTGGTCTGTTTTGACATGAGTAATGCTAGTATAATTATAAGTGATAATAATGTTTTAAAGTGTCGCCCACATCTTTAGAACTCTCCATGCCTCAAGGATTTGGTAATGAGATATTATGACTTGTGATGTCATGTGATAGATGGGTATTCATTGAATGTGCCATGAATGACCTGGGTATTTATTGAATGTGCCATGAATGACCCAATAGTTTGGACTGCCCTAGAGAGGAACTAAGGTATTCGCCTTGCGGGTTGGTCGTATTCCTTGAATGTACGGGAATGTAGGTTTGGGTATTCCTTGAATGTGGCGGGAATGACTCAGGGCATTCATTGAATGTGCCATGAATGGCCCGTTAGTGTTATGATGGGTATTCCTTGAATGTGGCGGGAATGACCCAAGGTATTCATTGAATGTGCCATGAATGACCTGATATTTTGTTATGCCCAAAGGAGGCTTTGTGATTATGTGTATGGAAAGCCAGAGATGGTGTGACTCACAAGTTACGATTTTACAAGATAAAAATATGTTTCCTGGAGGCGATATCCCGCTTGGGACATATGTCTTGTAGTGGTATTCGGTGTGAGTGAGGCACACGGATATGTGTGATTTGGCAAATGTGTGTAGTGCAAATCGTGGAGTAGGAACTAAAGGTTGGGCTGTGTCTTTGAATAAATGAGTCAACGAGATAATTAATAAGCAAAGTAAAATATTGATTTTACGTGTGATGGAGTTATTGCATATGATGTATATGATTTCTTATGATAAATGCTTACGTGGTTTGTATGAGTTGATACTCACAAGGGATGAATGTACTCCTTGGTTGTGACTTTTCCTCGTTCTCATAAGTAGGCGAAAGTGATACTAAAGTAAAAGTATATGAATTGTGTAATGTTATGGATATGAAGTGTAACGGTAAATAATATTAGTAAATGATTGTGATTTCTATGTGATTTGTGAAATGACTATAACTTGATATGTTATTCTGAAACTATTAATGACTTGTGATAGTCCGAGATCTATGGTTATGCACGCTGAGAAACTTTATGACGTAATGATGTCATATGAATGATTACCCTTGATGAAGGTATTATGATAAGTGGTATTCCCGAATATCTTGGGACGAACCGTAATATAATATCAATTAGACTTAATTGTCTTAAATGAGGTTTGGTTATGAATGGAATTTTTGGTGAGATAAATCATTTTATTGTGATGTCTAACTCTGTTTTTTTGCGGGAGGGTAGGATCTATTAATCTTTTTCTGCGAGGGGACGTAAATATCCTACCCTAAGACGACGTGTTGGCTTAAAGGTAAGGTATACCAAACACATATTTAATTAGGTTGTCATATGTGCATTTAATAAATGGAATGTAAGTAGTATTGTATTGTGAGTTATTTTGGAAAGTTGGAATGACGAATACTGTTATATGAGATTCTTGGAATTTGTATGTTGGGGGTGAAATCTTACTTGGGAAGAAACTACACACCGTTTTTGGAAAACGGAACTATATTGTCTTCCAAGTTGAAATTGTTTGAAATGTTACATTTATTCATTTAAAAGATTATTATATATTTTGTTGTTAGTCTACTCATACCAAAGCAAATTCAATTTGTTTGACCCATGTTTGCTTTGTTTTGGTAACGTGGGTGTGTTCTTGGGAACATAGATGGTGGAGTCTGATGGATAAGGAGGCGTGATTTGGAGTTGCTCTTGGAGTCTTTCGGTTTAAGATTTTCTGAAGAAGAGTGGGTTAGTTTCTTTATAGTTTAATAATGTAATTTAAGGATTTTTTTTCCTTTTCGTTTCTTTTGATTTCAGTTTTTGTATATATCGTGTTTGATAACAGGGTTTTGGGTTTTGTTTCACCCCGGGTTTTCAGATAATTAAATATAATTGTTTTAAATATTGTCTGGAAATTTGGGGTGTGACAAGGTTCATTCTAGTACTAAACTTAACAAAACCTAAAGTAAACAAAATCCGGATTTTCCAACTTATATAACCAAGGAGGTCTTCCCACATACACTTCCATTGTGCCCATAGTAAGGCTGGTGCCATGTTTTGCAACTATGTCCGCTGCAAAGTTTGCTTCCCTCCAAGTGTGGGATATCAAACAGAAGTCCAGTTTTCACTTACATAGTTCTCACCTCTTCCTCACTGCCATGGCACTTTGTTGGATACAAAAGTCGATCCCATATATAGGCCTTCGAGTATGTTTCCACCCAAACTTGCTCCCACTCTCTAGTAACATCCATCTCCATGCTTTCCTATATTGCACAACATTCTACCCAATACCTGGTAGACTAGCCTAATCCTTTACTCAAGATTAAAACAATTCTTCCCAGATGATCTCGAAAAACAGATCACCAACTTGAGTTACCTGGATTTCCTAAAGAGGAGCCTTCAGTATTGATCTTAATATGAGGTTCTGGTGGCAGAATCCATCGGCATTCCTTGACTTGAGGCGCTCTTCCTAACCTCAAGTTTGCTCCCCAACCATTCATGACCATCTTCTCACTTTCAGTGTTGTAGTTATGACCCCCCAAGAGATGTGTTGCACAAACAACCTATGAACTCACAAATTTCTTGCAAAAATTCAGATCGACCTTTGTATTATCAAAGTAAACTCTGTTTCTATGAAGCCACATACTAAACATACCCCCTACAACAGCTACGCCCCACTTATGTCGAATAGACACAGCTTCTCGAATGGACAGGAAGGTGTCTCTGAACCCAAACCTTGTAGCAAGCCAAGCCCACAAACTCCTTGCGAAATCACAAGCCCAAAGTAGGTGCATCAATTCATTTGTATCCTTGAAGCACATACAACATACTGATGCAGTACGAATACCTCTTCTTTACATTTTTTGCATCTGTGGCAGCACAATTATGCAAAAATTTCCATGCTGTAGCGGCAGTCCTCGGATGCACATGACTATTCAACAGAATACTATGCCACCCAATTTTATTCCTTTTTTCTCTAACATGTGCATAAGCCGAACTAACAAAAAAAAAAAGTCAGTGCTCCAAACTATTTGATCTTCATCCCCTGAAGGTGATACCTGAAAGGTCGTCATCTCAATCCCATGCTGCTGCAAAATAAAGTTAACAGGCATCTACCATTGTTCATCTTGAATCAACATACTAACTGCAGATTTGCATTCTCTGATAGCTTCATGAGGTAAGTGCAAGACTAGATTCTTGTAGTGACTACTATTAAGGTGACATTAGGATGTATCATATAATTAAGTATTGTATTCCCTCCGGCCAGTGTGATGCACTTCTTGAAGTAGTACTTGAAATGAGTTCAGTTTCTTGTGAGTCTTGGTTTTGGTGAACATGCAGAGACATAGTAGCATAGTTGCTAGAAGGTGATTCCAGTTTAATGTGAAAACTTATACAAAAATGGACACAGTCCAAGTAAAAGACTTGAGTAAAACCGATCAATATCATTTCAGTTTTTATCTAATATGATAGGAGAATGCTAAACATTTGTAAGCTGAAATGAATCATGAAAGCAAGGAAGTTGTTGAAACCGTTCCAAATGAACCTATAAGCAATCGTAGAATTGAAGATGGGAGAATAAGGCAAAATAAGTGGGCACTAGTTGGGTTGTGTGGCATCTATATAAAAAAAAATCATCCTAAAATTGGAGCTGCTAATTTGAACTTCACGCACGCAGCAAAGAAACAAAATATATATAACATAAAATAAAAGTGAAATTATAACACGACCTCCCAAAAGAGGCCTAGGCCAAGTTAGTTTGATGGAATCTGGCTTGTACTCCAGTTGGAAATTGGAATCAGGTCTTGAACCCTAAAAGGAAATAGACAAATAGGTCTTGTACTTCAAAAATGCACTATGCAGTAGCCAAGCACATATATAGCGATTGGTGTTGTCATCAAGGCCTTGGACTTGGTGGTAGTAAATTAAACACCTAATCGATATAGTGTTGAAGCTCTAGTGGGCTGTTATAATTTGATGGTTAAGTGGAACAAGTATTGAAGTTAATAGAGATGCAGAAAGGAATTAGGCATAGTACTAAGAATGAAGGTTCAGGTATACTTTTGAATCCAGTCAACAATTGAGCCACTATGCTGGAGAATGAAGACCAGAAATAGTGGTTACTTAGAGCATCTTCAATACGACTCTATAGTCCTACGTGTTGAGTGGGCAGCTCAAATTTTCCACACCAACCCAAGTTCTATATTAAGTGGATAACTCACCACACTCCATTTTGGGGGTCAAATATAGAGTTTGATTTGTTTTATCAAGTAACACTCCATACTAGCTGTCCCAGCTTGCCACATGTGCAAACAACCAATTTTATTACTTTTGTATCACTACACTCAATTTTAGGAGTCAAATATGGAAGAAATATATGGGGTGTTGACAAGTTGAGAGTGATCAAAATAATTTAGCATAAGTGTCCAATGGGTCTATAATATAAGTTTCATTATAAAAACAATAATATATAGTGTGTGGTTTGGTGTAGATAATTTTCAAGACTTCAACTAACATCATATTTTAACTGGATGACATCACTTTGGACTCTAAATGAAGTGTATGCATTGAAGATGCTCTTAGGACAAAGAAAGGAAAACCCTCAATAGTACAAAGTGGCAGCCACAAAAACTCTCCTGGAGCAAGGTTCAGGGCAGGGAAAGACTTCCAAACAAAGTGATTGTAAATGTGCATTTTAGTCACGACCTTACAATTCTAGGGAATTGGAGAAGTTGGAGGTTTAATGTTGATTTGACTGAGCTCATGTTCTGTACGAGGTGCCTACGTATCCAGTTCTCCGGTGAACTAGAATCAAGTCTGACGTAGTTCCTCTTGATTGGTACTTTGAATAGGAAACAAAGATTGATCGTGGAGAAGAAATAATGCTCTTGGAGAGTGGAGAAGATGAAGAATTGAGTGCCCCCCTCTTTGTTAGTTCCCTCGTCATTTATTGCTTGTGACATTTGGTCAATGTGGCTCTTGAATCAGCTTAAATGCGGATGCAATAAAATGCATGACTACTGTTATAGAATTGCTGTAACGACCATAGTACAAAATATCCCGATATATCGCGATATTTGGAGATATCTATCCAGATTTTAGAGAAAGATATATAAATATCACAATATGTTCAGAGATATATATGACTGTAAATATCAGCAATATTTCGATAATATTTGCGATATTTGTGATGTTTGGAGATATTTTGAGATATTTGGCGATATTTTGTGTATATAACAATTTTATTTATAATTTACCATTATATTTCAAATAAATATAAATAATGTATCATGATATATCAAGAAATATCCATAATATCCACGATATTTGTCGATATTTTGGATATATCCACGATATTTGCATGTGAAACAATGTCAAATATCCCTAAAGAGGGGGATATATCCACGATACATATCCAGAAATTGAATATCGATCATATCCTGATATTTTGTACTATGGTAACGACTACCTTTCCATCTTTGAGCGTTACAAGACCTGACTGAGGTCTTGGTATAAGCGACCTGGTTGAGGTCTTGGTATAATCGACCTGGCTAAGGTCCTAATATGAGCAACCTGGCTAAGGTCTTGGTATAATCGACCTGGCTGAGGCCTTGGTATAATTATATGATGAGTTGTGCTGGACACGTGTATAATATACATTGGTTGTGTATATTAGTCATTCACACATCCCCCTCTCATTAAGTCGTTCCAATTCTGTGGGGGCGACCTGATAAGAGAGTAATTCCACACGTGGGAAGCACACGGAGTAGTAACTGAATATGCAAGTGATGCTGCTTCAACAAGTACTGAATTGATCCTAGAAGTGTAAGTCCTCAATTAGTGAGACAATTGTAACTCAAGAGAGCGTTAGTTCTGGTTCAATTTTTTTCACTAAATTGATCCTAGAAGTATAGGTCCTCAATTAGTGAGAAAATTGTAGCTCAAGAGAACATCCTGGTTCGAATTTCTTCACTGAATTGATCCTAGAAGTATAGGTCCTCAATTAGTGAGAAAATTGTAGCTCAAGAGAGCATTCTGGTTTGATTTTCTTCACTAAATTAATCCTAGAAGTATAGGTCCTTAATTAGAATTGAATATTGTAGCTCTAGGTAGCGTTTGAGCTCGAGTGAGCATTTGAGCTCGAGTGAGCGTGCTGCTCTAGTGAGCGTTTGAGCTCAAGTGAGCATTCTAATTTGGAGATCGCAGTTGATAGCTAGCCTTGAATTGGCATGACTATAGTTGAATCGAACTTGGTCCTAAGCAGGGCATCAAGCTAATTGGTTGATAGCTAGCCTTGTAGGGGCGTTACTATAGTTGATAGTTAGCCTTGAATTGGCGTGGTTGTAGCTAGCCCCAGTTTTGAAGTTTAATTGACCTCCAGTCTGGAGCTTGATTGACCTACACTAGAACAAACTAATACCAAAAAGGAATTAGAACAAAATAAATGGTAATTTCGTCAATAAATTAAGGATTGAGCTCAAAAGTCTGGGTTGTATCTGCGCAAATGGCGATAGCTAGCCCTAGTTCGAAATTGGTTGTAGCTAACTCCAACTTAGAGTGTAATTGACTTGCAGTAGGTCAAGCTGTAGGTATAGAAATTAGTAGTATAATCAAGGTCGACAGTTTTAGTCAAACACTTGCATATTAGGGAGGCGGTCAATGTAGTAGTATAATTTGTTCAAGCTCCAGTGAACTGATCACCTGTTAAAAATTGACCTACTACTGAAATGGAATTAAGGCAAAATTAATACTAATTTTGGAGATGTATGGAACACTGAACTCAAATCAAAACTGAATTGAATTAAGCATCCATGGGTGTGGTTGTAGAGAGCTAGCCCCCGGTTTCGAGATTGATTGACCTTTTGGTAGCCCCTGCTTCAAGATTAATGGTCGTTGTTTAGTCATGGTTAGGCAGGAGATTGCCTCGTGCCTGCTTGGTCGCTGCTCATTCAGGTCGATATTCTTGTTGAATTTTTATCCAACAACTATAGGTACTAAATGCCAGTATATGTACCAAGATATATAGCACAAAATTCAAATGAAACAGGTTGTCCACGTTGTTGATGAAGTCCTGAACGATGCTTTCGCTCAAGACTTTTTGACATTGCAGAGATTCAATAAATGAGAAGTTGTTGGTTTGAGCTTTGCATGTGTGGTTGTAGCCTTCATTTCATATTGTAAGCGACCTGCATCAAAATATCGATCTATATCCTCTGAAAGATCATTAGTAACTGGTAAAGGGTATATCTTTGAGCATTGTTAAGGTATCACTGCATGGTTACTACAACAACCATAGCCCGAAATCTATAGTCGAATCAACCTGTAACATATTCGATCAACTACACCACAAAATAGTAGTAGGTGTCAAGAATTGTGAGGTCACGTTGGACGGAGAATTGACCATTGACCGGATCAAATGGTAGATAGTGATTCTTAGAACTGGTAGTAGTCTTGAATTTGCGATATCAGCGAGATCACATTATATAAGAATTGAACTGGTAGTAGTCTCAAATTTGCGAGATCTGCGAGATCGCATTATGTAAGAATTGAACTGGTACAGCGGCAGCACTGTCATAGTCACGAACTAGCATGCTCATTCCTATTATTCCTGCACTAAAAATGGTAGACTCCCAACTGGTGTGAGTCATTTGATGATGCCATACAATTGAGAATGCTAAATTGGTAATGGTAGACATGTTTGCCTCCATTTTAAGATTTAGCTAAAAGGGTGACCAAATGTAAATAGAAGAAATTAAGCCTGGTCCTTATATTCATAACTGGAGTTTCAAGATGTAAAAAGCCACAACAATAAAATGAGATTACTTCTATGACGTTGTGGTTGATCAAAATAGTGTCTGTGAGTACCATCAAGTACGAGGTCATTGATTGATACTTGATGCTATATGCATGAATTCAGGTTGCTGATTGATGATGAATATTCATGAAAAATATATATAACAATCATCATGCGAAATAAAAGACGGATAACGAAACTTGTAAGCAGTTGGTAATTTACAAGCTTATAACTATGATGATATGCATAGGCACGTCCAGGTTCTTTGATTGGCAAAAGTAGCACACAGTTTCAACAATAGCACAAGGAATTAATTGGATTCGACTACTAAGGCGCTGTCGTTTTAGTGGCTATTCAATACAGAGAGCTTTCCTACAATATTAGTTATAATAATGTAACGGTGCTCCTTGTGTCTTGATGTATGTTATTAGTATGAATGACCATCCACAATTAAATCTAATAATTGGTGTAACTCCCATGTATTAAATATAAGTCAAAGCATTCGTCTATGCCTACCACTACTATGATCTGTAATCTATAATTATTCCACTTGCATACACACCATCAAACTAATAGCACCTTCATGTTTTGCAGAAATAGTAGATTAATTCCAACTACCATGTTTCAAAGGTATTGAATAATATCAAGACTTGTTGAGGTCACATGATAGATACTGGTATCGAGCAACGACATTTGTCTTTTATACAAGACAATATAATGGGAAATGATCCCAGGTAGGGAAATACATATCTTGAGGTCTGTCGACCTGACATGTTCTAATATGATATTGGTCTAGCCTAGCTCTTAATAGAGTTTGAGCAATATATGTAATTAAAAGTAAAAAGAGTTAAAGTAACTTATCGGACTAGCATCCCGGCTCGGAACTTCAATGTCTTTTGACAGCGAACTTGTTATTTTCAGCAACACATAAAAAATTGAATAATTCATTTGCAACTTTCAACCATGTTTCGTGGGCTTGGAAAACGTAGATGGATTTTCAAGAAATTCAACCCACAGACGACGCCAATGTAAAGGTGTATTTAAGTCACGACCTTATAATTCTAGGGAATTGGAGAAGATTGAGGTTTAGTGTTGATTTGACTGAGCTCACATTCTGTATAAGCTGCCTATGTATCCAATTCTCCGGTGAACTGGAATCAAGTCTGACATAGTTCCTCTTGATTGGTACTTTGAATAGGAAACGGAGATTGATCGTGGAGAAAAAATAATGCTCTTGGAGAGTGGAGAAGATAGAGAATCGAGAGCCCCCACCGACCTGGCTGAGTTCTTGGTATAATCGACCTGGCTGAGGTCTTTGAATAATTCTGTGATGAGTTGTGCTGGACACGTGTATAATATACATTGGTTGTGTATATTAGTTCCTCACAGTGATCATGAGGTAACTTGCAGCTTCTGATTCTACTTTACCTACTTCTTCTGAATATACGTACGTGATGTTATGAACCACAAAGGCAAGGAGAGGACTGATCGATAAAGCTAGTAGAAGAGTGAAGCCCTAGTGTCCTAGCTAGGGAGTGTTGAAAACAACTTATAGTTAATTTTTAAAAAAAAATTAGCTAGGTTGGTCTGAAAATGTTAGAATTGAAACTCAAAGTAGTATGCCCATATCGTACATGTCATTTGCCTTATTGCCTATATACGCCGAGAAGGAACTTGTATACAGAAATTACTACTATGAGACAGATGTCCTTCCCTTGGCATATAGACTACACTCGAATTCCCATTTCCCACTTTCACCTGGGAAATTAAATGGGGATCTTGAATGAGTACAATCTCAAAAAGCAGTACCCAAATCAAAGGAAGGGAACAGAAGAAAAGGATGAAATGTATTAGCTTTTCCCTCGGACTAATGCAAAGTCCTATACATAAGAGCTTATAGCTCAATTGGTTGTGTACCCCTCTCAGTGTAAGGGTGGAATTTGAGCCGCGGGCACGACTCGTTTAAGCTTGGTTAAATCTCGAGCTCAAATGAAAGCTCATGTAACTAATGAGCTTGATGAAACTCGGTTTGTTTAGCTCAAATGACATCTTTGTAGTGTAAAATAATCGAGCTCGGCTCGAGCTCGCTCGTTTACCTATATGAGCCTAGCTCGAGCTCAATCTAAGGCTTGTGTAATAAACGAGCCGAACTTGAGCATAGTAAAGCTCGGCTCTTTATGCATCGGAATGTCATAACAACGATGCTAAGCTCTTCAATTATGTTCAAGTAATTCCAATTTTAGATAGTTGGGGTATTTGTTTTCTTAATTATATTATTAAAGCTTTCTGAGTGGTGGGAACTTAATTGTTTTGTTGCAGAAAGGACATCAGAATTCCTAAGAAATGGTGCCAGTGTTCGTTTTGGTGTTAGGTCTTGGTGAACTTCAATATCATATTGTTGTTGCCGGTCTTGGATTGCCTTTTACCTTGAGTCAGATTTTCTACTTCATAGATTACTTTACTGGTGATCCAAAAAACCAAGTGAAAGCTAAGTTGGGTTATTATAGATATATAAAGACATATTGCTCAATGAGGCAATCTATCCATTTATTTGTTGTATGTACAAGTTTTCATTGGTTCAAAAATTACTCTATTGCACACCTAATTGTGGTTATCAAATGAAGAATTGAAGAGTACGTCTTTACTGAAAAAGCTCTTACATTGCCATTGCCTTTCACAATAATGCCTTTATATCGTTAATTAATCTTTATTTGGCATTGCCTTATGCAGTCCTTGCACAATTTTCTTTTAAAGAATCATTGAATCCATAGGATTCTAGAGCAATGAATAAACAAACAAGGAGAAAGGAGCACAAACGAGGATTTTTTCAAGTCCCCCTATGGAGTAGGATAAATCTTCGATAGAGTTTGAATGCAACAACTAATGCATTGGACTATTTCTTAGTATGTTTACTTGCGCTCAGTTTTGCAACTGATGGGGATGGAACATGTTGGGGAAAATGATACCAATCGATCCCCACTAAGATAGCTTGCACTTGGACAATTACAAAGATCTAAACTTTAACTACAACCAACAACCACAACGTAAACTATGGAATTAACTATCACAAACAAGTGATAGCAATGTAAAGTAACTTACCACAATGAGAGACAAGATATATCGTGGTTCGGCTAATGATGCCTACTTCCACAAAAGCAAATCCTTTATATAAGTATAGGAAGGAAGATTACAATCACTCCTCTCGATATCTCCAACTTACTAGATCACTCTTCACTAATATCTCCTTACAAGTTTTTTTCTCTTTGCAAGGGTTTCCTCTCAATTTTGGTTGCTCTCAAAATTAGATTTCTATTCAAAGACTTGGTTTCTCAAAACACGAACTCTTCTATTTATATTGGGGTGAAATTTCAATGTAAAACCAAAATCTCAGTTTATTGGAGAAAAATCAGAACTCGGTATGTAGAGGCAAGGGCACGGGCGCCCTTTGGAACAGTCATAGGGGGGCGTGCGTGCACGTGCCTCCTTCTTGACCAACTTCCAATAACATTGTTTCGCGAAAATGAGAAAAAAAAACTATCTTTTTTTCTTAGGCAAGGGCGTGTGCGCCCCTTGGGACAGGCATATGAGGGCGTGTGCGCGCCTTCTTCTCTTCACACGAATAGTGCATGTTTTGCCAATCTTCCTCATGTGAGGGATAACACCCAACAATCTCCCCCTCCTGAGCCATGAGGGGGGATACCTCCACGCATTCCCAAATCAATAGGAGGAGTGTGCTACCATTCCGGTTGTAGCACACAAACATCAAACTTACCTTTCGGCAAAACTTTGGTCATCATATCCGACCTGTTCTTGTCGGTATGGATCTTCTCAATGCACAATTGTTTCTCTTCAAGAACATCTCTAATCCAATGCTAATGCACATGTATGTGTTTGGATCTAGAATGAAAACTCGGATTCTTGCTCAAATGGATGGCGCTCGGACTGTCACAAAGAGCTACAAACTGGTTATGTTTTAGCCCTAGTTCATTGAAGAATCTCTTCATCCATAACATCTCTTTGCAACACTCTGTGGTTGCAATATACTCAGCTTTCTTAGTAGAGAGGGGAACACATTTTTGTAACTTAGATTTCCAAGAAACTTCTCCCCCTGCAAAAGTAAACAGATAACCGAAAGTGGACTTCATCGAGTCAACATCACCTACCATGTCTGCATCAGTGTAGCCTTCAAGTAAGGTCTTATATCCACCAAAACACAAACACGCCTTGAAAATGCCCTTAAGATATCTCAATACCCACTTAACACCTTCCCAATGCTCTTTATCCAGATTTGATAGAAATAGACTTACAACACCAATGGCGAAAACAATATCCAGCCTTGTACACACCATTGCATACATTAAGATGCCCACTGCGGATGCATAAGGAATCTTTTGCATTTCTTTCTTCTCATGCTTACCCTTCAGACACATATCTTTGGTCATGTGGAATTGGCTACCAAGAAGACAACTGACTGGCTTCGCTTGATCCATGTTAAATCTCTTCAACACCTTCTCAATATAGCTTTCTTGAGAAAGCCATAACTTCCCACTCTTTCTGTCACAAATGATCCACATACCAAGTATCTATTTTGCTTGACCTAAATCTTTCATCTCAAAGGACCTACTCAAGTCATTCTTTAGCTTGGATATCTTGTTGATGTTTTGGCTAACTATCAACATATCATCCACATACAATAAGAGTACTACGGAATCACCATCTGGAAATTTTTGAACAAATACAAAATGATTGGAAATAGACTTCTTGTAGCCATGCTTCACCATAAAGGACTCAAACTTCATGTACCACTGTCTCGGTGTCTGCTTCAACCCATACAAACTTTTTCTTAGTTTTGCATACCAAATGCTCCTTGCCTTTGACCTCAAAACCGTCTGGCTGGTCCATGTAGACATCTTTCTCAAGTTCGCCATGAAGAAAAGTTGTCTTGACATCTAGTTGTTCAACCTCTAGGTTCATACTTGCAGCCAAACCCAATATCACCCTGATAGAAGCCATCTTAACTACAGAGAGAAAATTTCATCAAAGTCAATACATTTCCTTTGACCGAATCCCTTCACAACAAGGCGAGCTTTGTTCCTTGGATGTGGATTATTCTCTTCATGCTTGAATTTGAAGATCCACTTATTCTTGATAACTTTTCTTCCTTTCGGTTTCTCAACTAAGTCATAAGTGTGATTATTATGCAAAGAACCCATCTCATCTTGCATGACCTTCAACCACTTCTCTTTGTTTGTACCTTCAAGAGCCTCTTGATAGTATATAGGTTCTCCACCATCAGATAGTAAAACATACGTATGTGGTAGGTACCTGGTTAAAGCTTGTCCTTCTCTCTTGGATCTCCTCACCTCATCTTCTTATGGCTTAGGAGGATGCAATTCTTCTTGCTCAAGTGGTGGTTCATGCACTTTATCTACATCTTCTATCTCAATAGGTTCAATCTTATCATGAGTAATAGGATCATCTTCATGAGCCTCAAACTCATGGTTCTCTGCATTCTTAATGCCATCTGTATCTCGTTCCACAGTATAAACTTCTGGTTCTAAATCAACAAGATCATCAATGAAAACTTCTAGCTTTTCACCATTCTCAAAGTCTGTTATTGTTTAGTCTTCCAAGAACACAACATCTCGACTTCGGATTACCTTCTTGTTGATCGGATCATAAAGTTTGTAACCAAACTTCTCATCCCCATAACCCATAAATAAAAATGCAATACCTGGCTTTTTCATCAAGTTTTGATCTCTCATCTTTGGGAATATGAACAAATGATTTGCACCCAAATACCCCTAAGTATCCATAATCAACATCTCTGCCTGACCATACTTTATCTGGATAATCACTATTCAGAGGCTTTGAAAGCGATAGGTTGATCACATGTATGGATGTACGTATTGCTTCTACCCAGTAACTCCTTGGTAACTTAGAGTGAGACAACATGCATCTCATCCTCTCTACAATGGTACGGTTCATCCTCTCGGCTATACCATTGTGCTGCGGTGTCTTGGGAATTGTTTGCTCATGACGAATCCCAAGACTTTTGCAATACTCTTCAAATGGCCCAATGTACTCTCCCCCATTATCTGAATGAATACACTTCAAAGGCTTCCCTATCTCTGTTTCTACCATGCATTGGAAAATCTTGAACACACCAAGAAATTCGTCCTTGGTTTTCAGACTATATGCATATATCTTTCTTGACGCCACATCAATGAAAGTCAAGAAGTACAAAGCTCTCTCGTGGGACTTCACTTTCATAGGACCACATAAATTTGAGTGTACTAGTTCAAGGATATTCTGATCCTTTCAGTGATAAAGGAATCTTTGGAAAGACAAACTATGTTCCTTTCTAACCAAATAATGAGTACATTTATTTAAATGCGAACCTTTGAGGTTTGGCAAGGCTTTTTGCTTGGCAAGAACTTCCATGCCTTTCGCTCCCATATGACACAGTCTTTTGTGCCATAGTTCGGTGGAAGCTTCTTCTTGTGCCCCATTTAACTCTGCTTTACACAAACTAGCTTGTGTCTTATAAAGAGAGCAACTCTTCTTCCCTTTGGTTACCACAAAGGAGCCTTTGCTAAGTTTCCATACCCCATTACCAAACGAGCTTTGGAAACCATCATCATCTAACTTCCCAGCAGAAATTAGGCTTAACCTAATGTCAGGGACATGTCTTACATCCTTGAGTGTCATGGTGTAGCCGACATTGGTTTCTACATGAACATCACCAATGCCTATAATCTTCAAGACTTCATTGTTACCCATCTTCACCTCACAAAAATCACCCAATTTGTAGGTAGTGAAGAAAATTTTGTGGGGTGTGACATGGTAGGAAGCTCCTGTATCTACCACCCACTCTGTTCCCTGGCATGAAGTGCTCAAGCATAATTCAGGAAAATCTGACACAATTCCTACTTCACCTTCTGAAGCTATGATAGTGGAGTCTCGACTGGTGGTACTTTCTTTCAACTTTAACTTGTCTTCGTGTACGGTACTAGTCTTCTCATCCCTCTTCAATTCTATGCATTCATACTTGAAGTGGTCATAGATACGGCAATGATAGCACGAAAAGTCTTTCTTAGGAGGTCTACTCACACTCCTAGATTTTCTTTTGTCATCACCTCTAGAATGAGATGGCTCTCTACTTTTGCCTCTCTCTTGCTTTTCTGTAACAAGGATCTCTAAGTGACATGAACTATTTTGTGTGTCATTTCTTGCCTTCTCGTAGAGGTCTTCTAATGTCTTCCACAAGCTGAAAGTGGTGGTCTCTTGGGATACAAGGTAGATTACATTGTCGTCAATCCATTGTTTAATGCACCCAATCACTTTTCCATCAAGCGTCTTCCAATCGGCATCGGATATTGTATCCGGTTTTACTCCTCCATTCTCAATGGGTTGTGCCAAGTCCTTGTAATAAAGCAAGTCTTCCATCTTGGTTTTCCAAATAGTGTAGTTACCTCTATTTAAACTAGTCATGCGAGTGTTTGTAGAATGATCCATCTCAACAAGCTATTTCAACTCAAACCTCCTCTTATGAATTTTTATCAAACACCTTCCGAGCAAAGTTTGGATAACAATCTTTGTGATTAATCTAACTTGGCTCTGATACCACTTGTTAGAGAAAACAATACCAATCGATCCCTACTAAGATAGCTTGCACTTGGATAATTACAAAGATCTAAACTTTAACTACAACTAACAACCACAACCTAAGCTATGAAATTAACTATCACAAACAAGCAATAACAATGTAAAGTAACTTACCACAATGAGAAACAAGATGTAACATGGTTCGGCTAATGATGCCTACTTCCACAAGAGCAAATCATTTATATAAGTATGGGAAGGAAGATTACAATCACTCTTCTCGATATCTCCAACTTACTAGATCACTCTTTAGTAATATCTCCTTACAAGCTTTTTCTGTTTACAAGGGTTTCCTCTCAATTTTGGTTGCTCTCAAAATTGGATTTCTATTCAAAGACTAGCTTGGTTTCTCAAAACCTGAACTCTTCTATTTATATTGGGTCAAAATTTCAATGTAAAACCAAAATCTCAGTTTACTGGAGAAAAATCAGAACTTGGTATGTACAGCCAAGGGCGCAGGCCCTTTGGAATAGGCATAGGAGGGCGCACGCGCGCCTCCTTCTTGACTAACTTCTAGTAACATTGCTTTGCGAAAACGAGAAAAAAAAAAACTATCTTCTTTTCTTAGGCAAGTATATCTCTTTGGGACATGCATTTGAAGAGATGCACATCTGCCTTCTCCTCACAAGAACAATACATGTTTTGCCAATCTTCCTCATGTGAAGGATAACACCCAACATAACAAATTAATGGAACACTCTAAGTTCTTCAAAATTACAAATTACAAAATGGGGTAAACTCGATAATTTTATCATGATCAAAGTTTTAGTTTTGTTAGATAAATTGGGATCTAACTAATTATTAAAATGCTTCACTAAGTCTGTTTATGATTTGTAGGTTTTTTTTTGTGATGGTTGATATTCGCACTTTATGGTATCAAGATTTGGTTTCTATTCTCCGTTTGGTGTAAATATAATATCGTTACTCAAGCGTCTTCATTCGTTTAGTTTTAGTAGGGATTCGAACCAACCTAAAGTCTAGGACAATCTTACAACTTTCTTATACTCCTTAGGAAACTAGTGAGTAAGATTGCTATTGATTTGCTAGCTAAACTTTGCTTTGTTTAACTCCTAACAGATGTTTAACATGCGAAACACAAAAAACGGAAAAAACTAAGATTTTTTCACAAGATATTCAAAGAGAAATAAGGGGTAGAGGATCATTCTACTCATGCAAAGTATCATATCTTCTCTTAGAATTGGATTACTACCATCTCTAAGCCGTTTTGGGTTCATTATCAAACTCGAAACGGTTTGAGCGTCGATCCCTAGCGAAATGAACTCATCTATAAGTCCACTTCTCTAGCATAAGGAGTTGAACTGGAATTCCATCTCTGAAACACCATCTCAACTCCTGGACTCATACAACATATTCCTGTCAAATATGGAAACAAAAAGTTAAATAAGACCCGCACACGCGGCTAGCCCAGGCATAAAAAGGGAGGCGCACGCGAGTTCCTCTTCACTTCCAGGCCTCAAGGTTGGCCGGACACTACCATTTTGGGATAGTGTGTTACATGTGTCCTTAAGTCTAGGTAGTGAATCCTACTTCTAAGAAATTTATATGAATCCTCACATGAGCATCATAAACCCTCCACCTTGGAGGGTTTTAGCTCATGATCCTAGGATTGTTTGAAAGCTACAAGAAAGATATGTAAATGAGAAAGAGAAAGAATAAAAGAAGATTTAACAACCTGATTTACCTAAGGAAGAAAGAAGTTTTATTAAGAACTAGTAAGTTGTTTCCACCATTAAAATGTTACAAGCTTTTTACTAAAAACTAAAAACTAAAAACTAAAAGCAAAAGACAATGAATCATAAAGAAAAAAAAAAGTCAAGGGAGTAAATGGAGTGAATCCCCTTTGTTTTGTTTTCTTTCTCTATATGAGAGCATTCTCCCTCCATCCCACGTGAAACACACAAACACATTTATTTCCATCATATCCACAAAACCAAAGCAAAGTGACACCTTGCTTTGTTTTCACTATTAGCACCTAATCTTATCTAACTTCATTAATTACATGCAAGGTGTCAACTTTGCACCAATTATTTGCACCTTTGTCTTGACTTGAATGATGACTCATCAAATTTTACGGGCCCGCATAGTGGGTCCATGTGCAGTGTCCAGTGGCGGTTCGATCTTTTGGCATTTTTACAACTTCCCGCCTATGCGTAGAGTTCATCGCACTGATCATCTGAGCAGCTCACTTGTCGCATTCGGAGTCCTGGTTTAAGAGAAATGAGCTTCGGAAGTTTGATGCTTCTGTGCACGTAATCCCATTTTTTACTGGATTCTGTATTGTTTGAGTCTTTGGGCTTTAATCCAGATTTTTTGGGTTTCACATGGGCTTAATCGGAAAGCTTATGTATACTCCCTATTCTGTGCTTAAATGCTGGCTTTATCATCATTTTTACGTTAGTTGCTCCAACCTGCAAAATCACGAAAATGCAATTATTTTCTTATTATTAAATACATAATTAACCAAATTGTTATGTCTCTATGGGGTCTAATATTACAGTTTTGGGTGCTTATCAATGGTAAGGGTTCGAATTGTGGTTATATGTTGTTTTTGTTGTGAAGAATATGATGGAAGACTCCTTTAAAAGGTTCAACTTGCATGTGTGATGTGTCAACCAGAATCTTTAACTTTGATCGTACCATTTTACAAGTTACTACCCTAAGAACAAGTCTAATGGGGGCCGCTGAAAGGGCAAAAATGAAATTCGGACTTTCCTTGCTTCAGGAGTTGACTCCACAATTTTACCATGCCAATATTTTGAGTTGCATTCTAACGTAAACTCAAAAAAAAAAATAATTAATAGAAAATCAAAAACTGGATCCAAATGCATTGAACTAAACTTAAAGAATAATTAATGGGAAATCGAAAAGTGGATGAAACTGCATTGAGCTAACCTCAAAGAAGAATAATTAACAAAAAATCGAAAACTGAATGAAAACACATATATTGAATTAACCTCAAAGAAGAATAATTAACGAGAAATCGGGAACTGGATGCAACTACACTTAACTAACCTAAAAGAAGAAGAACTAACAAGAAATCGGAAACTAGTTTCAAATGCGTTGAACTAAACTCAATGAATAATATAATAAACGAGAAATCGGAAACTCGATGCAACCGCATTGTACTAACCTCAAAGAAGAATAATTAGCGGGAAATTGGAAACTAGATGCAAATGCATTGAACTAACCTCATAAAAGAATAATTAACGGGAAATTAGAAACTGTGAACTTACCTCGAACAATAATTAACACACAACTGAAAACTGGATACATGCACTAACCTCAAAGAAGAATAATTAACAAAAAATCGGAAACTTGATGCAACTACATTGAACTAACCTCAAAGAAGAATAATTAACATAAAATCGGAAACTGGATGCAACTGCATTGAACTAACATCAGAGAATAATAATTAACATGAAATCAGATATTGGATGCAAACACATTGAACTAACCTCAAAGAAGAATAATTAAAGGGAAATCGAAAATTGGATGCAACTACACTTAACTAACCTAAAAGAAGAAGAATTAATAGGAAATCAAAAATTGGTTGCAAATGCATTGAACTAAACTCAAAGAATAACAAATGGAAAATCGGAAACTGGATGCAACCGCATTGAACTAACCTCAAAGAAGAATAATTAATGAGAAATCAAAAACTAGATGCAAATGCATTGAACTAACAAAGAATAATAATTAACGGAAAATCGGAAACTTGATGCAACTATATTGAACTAACTCCAAAGAAGAATAATTAACAGGAAATTGAAAACTGTACGCAAATGCAATGAACTTAACTCAAAGAATAATTAACGGGAAATCGGAAACTTGATGCAATTGAATTGAACTAACCTCATAGAAGAATAATTAACGGTAAATTATATCTGGATGCAAATGTATTTAACTAACCTCAATGAATAATTAAAGGAAAATCGAAAATTGGATTCAAATACATTTAACTAACCTCAAAGAATAATTAACGGGAAATCAAAATTTGGCTGGAAATGCATTGAACTAACTTCAAAAAATAATTTAAAGGAAAATCGGAAATTAGATGGAAATGCATTGAACTAATTTCAAAGAATAATTAACAGGAAATCGAAAACTGGATGGAAATGCATTGAACTAACCTTAAAGAATAATTAAGGGGAAATAAAAAACTGAATGCAAATGTAGTGAACTAATAATATAACCTCAAAAAAAATTAATGGGAAATAGGAAACTTGATGCAAATGCATTGAACCATCCTCAAAGCTTAGTTGTATTATATATAGTGGAACTAGAATGTCTCCACAAGTATAGTTTTACATTTAAAATGGTGTTTATCATATTTCTTTTTATATGATGGAGAATAATGTCTTGCTATTCAAGTAGCTTCAATATAATTTTTGTCTTATTGGGCATTCTCACAAAACTTCAATCAAACTTCTATTATTATGTAACAAAAAAAAAGTCAAAGGGTATAATCAAGGGTAGTGGGGTTTTCACTTTCCAAGAAATTTAGATATATAACTAATCAATATTATATTCATATCTCATAGCTTTGCATAATTATAAACTCTAATACACTTGCACACATGTTAAAGAGTTGTGTCCGCGTGGGGACTGGACGCTGGACGACGTGGTTTCGGACGCATGTGTCCGACGATCAACATGGCCAAGACTTGATCAATCACATTGGGCATAAGTCGACGCTAGCGTTTGGGACGCGGTCAAACCAAGGTCAAGACGCGGGTCACATATAAACACTTTAAAAACAAATAAAAAATAAAGACAAAGTAAGAAAAAGGAAAAAAGCCTACGACCTAATTCTCATTCTCACCTCGCTTCCCTGGCTCTCCTCTCTGTCTCTCTACGACAAAGTAAGAAATGGCGAAGCAATCTTTGAATATTTGTAAGAACAAGTGACGAAGCAATCTTTATTCCATTTGAACTCTTTAAACATTCAAGAAATGGATTGAATATTTGTAAGAACAAGTGACAAAGCAATCTTTATTATTCCATTTGTATGTATTATTTCTTGAAGACTGAGGTTGTTGCTCAGAATTGTTGGGTTAGAAAAGGTATGTTTTTTTGTCAATTATTTAACTTCTTTTGTTGCTTTAATTTAGTTATCGACTTATCATCCTTTCATTCTAATAACCAGATTTTTTTTGAGTTAACTTAATTGGTTCTCTGCTCTTATGTGGAATATTGTTAATTTTGAATTTATTTAACTTGTAAGCACTGTTAGCGCTACGACTTCTAGTAAGGGCAGTTGTTTCCATTCCACTGAAATTAGTACACAAGAAAAACCTCCTCTTTGGAAGTATGTTACTGTTTTGGAAAAAAATCCAAAAGGAGATTGATTAATCTCCAAATGTGTGTTTAATTACCTTTTCAATGCTTCAAATATGCCCTTCTTATGCTTAATGAATAGACAACTCATAGTTTTTGCTACTTTTTGCAGGATACAGGCCATTTAGGATTTATACTCCTAAAGGCTCGGGTTTAGCCTTAACATTAAATGTAAAGACAATACTGAATCGAAAATCAATTCACTTCAATCAATACCATATCAGAGACTAATATTCTCTCCCACCAATCCAAAACCCAACCAACAAGTGAAACAAGGTGTTACTATAACAAAGCCGATTACTAAAGCCCATCCTGATATTTATGACTAATTAAAGCCACATCACCGCATCCACCTGACTATCATGTGAATTCCATATTCTATGATGATGACTATATGCATGAGAACACTCTGACAGAAGAGACTCTAGACCATGTGTTGGACTCGGCACACTTGGACAATGATAAAGAGGACAAAGAAAATCAAGTGCCTATAGAAGAGGATATAAAATCTATAGTGGAAAGTGGATCTTAATTTAGTTTGGCCGTTAAAGACTTATCGATGGAACAAATTTGTGACATCCTTACTATTGCAGATATAAACCACAATCTTGTGGAAACGCCAAAACTAGATGAAGAATTCTCTGAGTCCTCGAGATTATGTGAAGAACCAACACCCAACCATCACCATCCCAATTTAACACCTCTTGAAATCCAACCTCCATTCATCATAAATCCACCAATTTCTGAGGACTGTACCACTATAACATTTCAAAGAAAACTCCAATTTGCACTTAAGCCAATTGCCTTTGAGATCCTTCATAATTTTCTAAGATTTCCCATAAAAGAGACTTTGCCCAACATACAAACTAACGGACCTACCATTCTAGTTGATAAGAACCCCGCTTTGATTGAAGTGTCAAGAAAAGAGAAAACAAAATCTATGGTAGAATGTGAATTCTTGAGAGCATACAATGATCCCTTTATTCAAGTAGTTGAAAATCTCAGTTTGTCATATTTCGCATCATCTGAGCTTCATAAAGGACAACTACTACCACACTCACACTCTCTTGGACAATTCAAATATGACGGGTTACTGCATAAGTTCCATGATGGGTTACATAAGCTTTCTCTTATCATTTTGCATCTTACACGCCAACTACATCATTTCATTCTGTTTGGGGGTAAATGTTTACATATATTTTTCTGGATTGATCCCCAATAGTTTAGACTATTAGTATATAGTTAAAAAAACATATCATCCATCTTATGTATAGTTTTGGGGAATCTGACTTAAAATGACCCCACATATAGTCTTGAATATCTTACTATAAAAGATTCATATTATGTTTTCTCGATGCATTCCATGGGAGTGTATCATTAAGATAACCGGACCCTCCACTTGGAGTGTGTGGTTGTAAGTGTCGGAGCCTTGAGTCCACGTATATCTCGCATATTCTTTGTAAAACATCTTTTACTCGTCGTTTGAGTAAGTGTGACCCTATGAAGCGAGTTTACAAATTTTTTTTTTCTTTATTTTACATTCTTTTAAAAATAGTTTTTTTTCCTGTCATTTACTTTCCATTTCCTGCTTTCTGTTATTTCCCAGTTTTCTGTTTTACATAAGTTATTTCCTTCAATATTCACTATTGACACTTGAGTAATCTTTCCTCTATAAAGAAGAGATGTAAAACAAATCAGAGGTGAGATGGTGATTGAGTGGAGGTGTCTTACAGTTGTTTTTCATGGTTGTTTTGCATGTTTCTTCTTATATAAGCATGCCAAACCATGGGATGGTTGGCAATTGGAGCCATTTTAATTCTTTTTTTTTTCTTCTGTTGCGATTTCTAGTTGTTTCAAGTTTCGTCTTACAATCTAGTTAGAACGGCTTTAACTAGGGCTAACTAGAGAGTAGGAGAAGAGAGACTAGAGTATCTAGAAATAGAGCTAGTCCTCTTCACTAGATTTGCCTACTTACAAAACAAGAGGTGGAAGATCTAGGGAGGCCAAACCATGGAATGGTTTGCAATTTGAGTCACCTAAATTCAAAAATCTTTTCCTTCTATTGGGTGGATCACTCTCCTCATAGTGATTTTTCTTAGTAGTTTTCTTTTTATGTTATTGTTTAATTTAGGAATAAAAACCTAAAAAGCCAAAAAGAAAAACTTTTCTCTCACCCTTTCATAAATGTTTGTTTTCATCGTTTATTAATGCAGGATTCTCGATACAACACTAACTAGTCATATGATTTTCTAAAACACGGGCAATGGATTCCACATAGACCAACCCTTAGAAGTACGCAATCTCCATTATTCTAAGGGTAGTTTGAGGATCAGTTATGTGTTACTAAGGGTCGCCCATATCACCATGATATTTGTACGAGACATATTACGTCTTGCACAGTAATTCCCCCAACACACATAACTGAAGCCACAATCTGACTTGATTGGGTTCAATAAAGAGCCGACACGAAAGTTGCCTAAGATCACCTGTTATGGTTTGTTTTCAAACTTAGCTTTAGAAATTAAATCACAGCTTTTGTACGAGTTATCTTTATAACATCTCTACATAGTTTTCAAAACTTGAGGATATAAAAATGAAAATTTTACGTCCTAGAGTAACCAAAATAATACTGGATAAACGTATGATTTTATTCTCTTGTAGAAACCATCTATATGGTTAGAGATACATTTAGATTGAGAAAAAGAGTTTATGACTATTTAGTATCACGTACTTTCATTTTTTTTTTCCTAAATGGTACATGTACTTTGTTTCTCGCCTATTAGTACCACGAACTCTTAATTTGTTTCAATTTAGTACCTCCATCTGTTTCCGTCCAATTTGTCTAACGGCGCTAAATAACCCAATGTCAAGATGACATCAGCGCTTCTTAATTTGACATTGGACTATTATTTAATTCATCTGATCAACAACCAATCCAAATCCCAAACGGAGGGATAGCAGCCATTGATTTGAACGAACCCAACCGAAAGTGAGTGCTACCACTCGAACCTTTCCAACTAGTTTATCAATGGTGTGTTTTCGACCGGCCCGATCACCTGCCACCTGCTGGATAGAATGAATTAGGAGAAGGTTGGATCCGATCGATCGGCTTCCCCTTCAGTAATTTTTGTAATTTTTTTTAATGGTCATTAGCCCAATATTTTCTTCAGCTTACACTCCGATTTAATAGTATGAAGAAAATGTTTCAGATGATGATTAAACGATTGATCGAAGTGGATAATGCCCAATAATATCTTAATTACAATTTCATCAGTGATTTTTGTAATTAAAAAATTACGATGAAAATGTTTGCGGAGTGGATCACCCCTCTCAAAAACGAATGAAACTGAAGCTGAAGAAGAAGAAGAAGAAATGCAAGAAGCCGAGGAAACAACGATATCCAGAGCGTTTAGAGAAGACGAGAGCCGTAGAAACATGCCTTTGCCACCGGAGAATGCGACGAGGATCATGGATGTAATGAGAGGGATCTCATTTGGTGATTTTACTCCTGATTGGTCTCGACGTGTTCCTGAAGATCGGTGGATTGAAGAATTTAGAAGGCTTAAACAATCCCCTTCTACTGTTGCTACTCGTAATTAATCAGTTCATGTTTGTATCTTCTTGTTGATGAATAGCAGGGAAACTTTGCAAGCTCATGGCTCTTATTACAAGTTTACATTACAATAAATCTTTGTGTTTAGTACACAGACTTATATTCAATCTTTGTATCTTGAAGAAGAATGTCTGTAAAACGTATTATTGTGCCTAATTATTTTCTCTATACATCTTCCATTGCTTGCAGCAAATATAACTTCATTGGTTAACAGCTATTCTTTTAGCTCATAAGATAGATAACAGAGCCTTCATATTGTGATTTGTAATAAAGAAGCGATGATGTCATCTTGACAATGGGTTATTTAGCATTGTTAGACAAATTGGACAGAAAGGAGACGGAGGTACTAAATTGAAACAAATTAAGAGTTCGTGGTACTAATAGGCGAGAAACAAAGTACAGGTACCATTTAGGAAAAAAAAATGAAAGTATGTGGTACTAAATAGTCATAAACTCTTGAGAAAAACAACTAAAAAAAAATAAAATAAAAATAAAACCGCACACACACACACACATGTCATATGTGTATGTATAGATAATTGTTTACATACTTTACATTTTGCACTTTTTATTTCTTAAACCTATTAGGATAATAATAATCATGTATGCATGTTTAGTGTTTGGTATATGAGTAGAAGATAATACATATACATCATGCCACCATTTCTGCACTACATATGTTTTCAAAAATCCAAAAATCCAAAAAATTCATAGTATACATATACTAATATACCTAATATATTAATATATTAATATACATAATATAGAATAATTACATAACTTACTATTTAGATAAACCATGTATTTCTTGTTCTACATCCTGCAACCTACGCTCCAAACTTGTTTGGGGTGGTATATTGTCACACCCCAATTTTTTGTAGAATCTGAATCGACAACAAATAGATTTTTTACTCTATTTCCAGATCATCCAAATCCTACAAATCCTGAGGCGTGAACCGAGATCATACCTTTCTGATAAACATGCATTTAATTACAGCAAAAAAAACAAATATTGGAATAAGAATACTTGCATAAATCCAAAATGAATAACCTTCAAATTACAATCATCCTGATATGTCAAGAAACGTCAAACTGAAATAAAGATAAACAAGAATGTCTCAACTTATTAACTCAAAATCCAACATACAATCAAAAAGGTAGAATCTCTAAAGAAAAACAACTCCTAAGCAAAGCCAGCTACTCCAACTGTAGCTCCACGGTTTTATTTCCAACTCAAACAATTACTACTGCTGCGGTTCCTGCGAAGGGTCTAGGTTCCATAAAGAACATACCCCCGAATGCAAAGCAAACTGGGGTCAGCATTAAAAATGCTGGTGTGAGTGCCCTAAATGCAATGCTCATGATAGTTCATAACAATACACATTATCACCATGAAGTTATGTATATCACGTCTATATCATTCAGCTATATTAGAGACATCGATCCTTTGTCACCAACTGACAAGAGAAACTTAGTTTCTCTTAACGTGCAATCCATGTAGCACATACCAATATAATACATAAAATTTAATATAATATTATAACCAACTATTTAAATAATAATTTTAAGAAGTATACAATGCCTTAGCGCCTAACAGTCTAGAGTGGGCTTCATCCCTGCAATAAGGATTAGGTAGCCCACCCTCCTACAAAACAGAGTTAATTCAATGATAACAATAAAATATAAAAATAATGTCTCAAGTATTATATAAATTATTAATACACTTTTTAATTAAGACCCCCTCCCCCCATGATTTATTAAATTATCTTAGACATCTTTTATATTTCCGAAAGGACCATTTCCCATTTCCGCACTTTGAACTCATGAAATACCAATATCATGTAAATTCACATAACCAAGGTTTATGTCACATCTCTTAGTGAGGCAAAGGACATTTAGTTCCTCTCCTAAAAGATGAAACATTGCCATAAATTTTAATCCCGCATTTACGTCACATCTCACAAGGATGGAATGCGTCATAAAATATCATATGAATCCACATATCCAAGGTTTACGTCACATTTCTTAGTGAGGCAAAGGACATTTAGTTCCTCCCCCCGCATTTACGTCACATCTCACAATGATGGAATGCGTCATAAAACATATCCAAACCCACATTTACGTACATCTCACAAGGATGGAATGCGCCAAAACATCAAATGTATCCAACCCGCATTCACGTCACACCTCCAAGAGATGGAATGTATAATCATCATATCATGAGTATGGGAAATGTTCATCTTCTTCTAATAGTGTCATAATTTTTCTAATGATTTCACATCCATATAGTATATATGTTATACAAAACAAAATACATTTCCATGATCAACAATACTTTCCAGGCAATATTTCTTATAACACACTCCCAAGAGCAACATTGTGCACAAGCTCAATCAATTTCCATGTTTATATTCAAATAAACCAAGGTTACACTTTTGATGTAAATATAATAATTTCAGGAAGTAGGAAATCATTCACAATGATCATAAACAACAATCCATTCAATAGATTAACCATTTTCCATTCATTCACAACTTTATCCAAAATCAATAGTCTCGTATTTTAATGCCTCGACTGACATCCAACCATCGGATGGCCCTACAATATTAATGGGTATGACTAATGTGTGTTGTAAATATGTAGATCAAATTTGAGGAAGATCCAATATGTCGTCATTCTTCATCTATGCCTAAACTTATGACTGTGCAGTGCAGTTGTCTGGCGTAGTATATACTATGACCGGTCACGCTTATGCATGCCTCGACAAAAACTCCACCGTTGGATCTGTCTAACATTTATTTATGTCAGAGTTCAATGTATCAGGTAACAAAGGATTAAATTTGAGAGACATCCGAGTAAGGAAAAATCTCCATCTGAACAGAATTAAAAGACTGCGCAGACAGGTTTTCTGGAATGATGTTTATTGTTAACTGTTTATCTTCTTCACAAAACTCTATACAGTTCATTAATGGTTTTATAGTCCCAATATACAATCCATATGATCACACATAACAAGCAACATATCCTATTTCTAAAAAAAAAAAAAAAAAAACGAAAGAAATATAACTCACCTTATTAAATCTACAAGATGTAAACAACTATGAATATCAATAGTGCGGTGAGCCCAATACTTTGCATTCCCCTTTTCTCTTTTCTTCTTCTCTTTTATTTTCTTCTTCTTTTTCAGTAGGGTTTTTTTTTTTTGTTTTGAAAACGAAGGAGAGAAAGAAAAAGTTAGCTACGTGAGTTATTCTTGATAACTATCCCACGTTTCTCTCCTAGTTTTGTTAAACCAAAATTTCTATTTTCTATATTTTCAAAATTTTCAAAAATTATTTCAATAAATAATAATACCACAATTAATTAGATAAATAAAAATGGGGTTTTACATATATTTTTATCACGAGAACAGAATATAGGTGTACTGCCGTTTTTGCTCATGTTCTTATGGTAATCTTTTTCCTTATCTCTTCGTATTTTGAGGACAAAACATATTTATGTTTGGGGGTGGTATAGTAATATTTTGCAAAAACTATGCATTTTATATATTAGTATATTTCTTTCTTTCTTAAAATATTTTTGAAAAGACCAAAAATATTTTTCTATTTAGTACTAAAATCCTCATTATAGCAATAGAGTAAATATTCGTTCTTCAAACTCAGACTAATATACATACAATAGTTTCTGCATCTTTTCATGAATGGCATGTATCAGCATCATTGATTGTATATAGTAGTAAGTTTCCGAAGCCGAGGTTAGAACAATTAAGTTACATATCCTGTGAGAATCTAGCCAAAAGCCTCATCTGAATGATTATTGAGTGATGACACAAAGCATGTCTAGATAGAAAGACCACACGTCCACTTACTTGATCACCACATCATATCTTAGGAGAGAATTTAGGTCCTTTTTGGATTGATATTACCAAATAAACGTTAAAAACCTAAAAAGATAGTTTTTCCTCTAGTTACCCCCCTTGAGCCTTCACTAATTTCTAAAAGCCTTTTTATTCTTCTCCATCAATCCCTGAACCGTTACTATACACAATAAAAAGGATGCCCAGCTGACGAGTTGAGAATTAGATGAACAGTAAAAAGAGAATAGAAGGCCTTGTACAAAAACATAATAGTTAGAAGCTTCAAAAAGAAAAGATTCAAAAAAATCGAAATCTCCCAAAAGTTCAAAATCAAAAGGAGTCAATTTCAAAATAAACAAAAGAAAAGTTAGAACTCCCAAAAATCAACATCATATGGAGTCACAATGCCAAAAGGCTAAAAAATGAATCACAAATTCGGAAGCAAAGAACAAAACGAGGTTTTTCTCTAATTATAAATATCCTGAAGACCCGATTTCTCAACTTATCAAATTTTGTTTTTCCCTTCCCTTTATTTTTAAACCACCACCGTAGCCCCATAACTCCTAATAAAAGACCTCTAGATCAATTAGAAATAGGATGGTGTGATAGTAAGTGGATATTGTGATCAATCGACCCCGGTTTCATTGTACGTCATTTGTGTATGTGAGGAATGTAAATGCCCACTGCATTTGAAAGAATTAAACTTGAGTGAATCTATCAGAGAGTTTGTGTTTTGACACACCCCTATCAGAACCCACTTTAAGGACGCTCTCCAAAAGTTTCGGAAACAACTCTGATTTTGCATTTCACCGCTCATGTTTTTCACGTTTATCTTTAGATGATTAAATTACTGTGTATATGTTATTCTAAGTTCAAATGAGTTTTTTCTTATTCCCCCACTAATGAGATGTATAGACTTCTGAGAATAAACAAGGAAACAAGACTATTTGTACTAGATAAAGGAAGTTTGTGAGTACCTTCTATGGAAAACTCTCATGAGACTTAAGCTCGCCCACTAGGGAATTCCTAGTGGTTTAAAGCCTTATTGCATATGGTCAATGCAATCGCACTCTGCGAAACGAGACTAGTATAATAAATCACACATTTGTGATCTTAGTTTTTTCTCTCATCTTTGCTTGAGGACAAGCAAAATGTTGTTTGGGGGTAGTTGATCAGTCCCCAAATGTGTGTTTAATTACCTTTACAATACTTCAAATATGCTCTTCTTATGTTTAATGAACTGACAACTCATAGCTTTTGCAGGTTACAGGCAATTTAGGACTTAGACTCCTAATACATGCATTTTAGCGCAAAAAGGAGTGATATCAACGCTACTTGGGAAGATTCCAGCTTGGGAGAAAAAGTGCCAAAAAGTCAAAGTCAACAATCGACAGTTAGGGACTCAAAACCAAAAGACAGAAGATCAAGGCCTTATCCCAAAAGACCAAAAATTATGTCCTCAACTCAAAAGTGGCCATCCTTAGCAAGCTTGTTCAAGAAGATACATAAAGCATAAAGCAACCCTAATGAGGTGTCTTATTTCTAAAAGATGAAGGCAAAGTTGTAAAGTGTAGAAGGTGTAATATATAAGCCAAAGTGAGATGAGAGAGAACTTAATCTAGAATTAATCTTTGGTCATTAGGAGTAGTTTAATATGTTTTAATTAATAGTTTAATTGTTATTTACATTGTTTTCCATTTTTATGTTCTTCAAGCTTTAGTTAATGAATCAAGTTCTTATTTGTCTTCAATACAAAGTTTTCAATCTTGTTTCCCAGTACTCTTCTCTCATTACATCTTTCTAATCTTGCATTCACAACCCCAACACAAGTTCACTCATTTGACAGGTTCAAATGAGTGTTACTTGGTGACAAAGAAATATTAAACAACTTTTTTTTCCATACATGTTTTCCACCATTAAACAACCTTAAAATTCTAGTTTTTCAATTTCCTTTCAAACAACAATAGTTTTCACTTTTATAAAACCAACACAACTCATAGTTTGATTAGAAAAGCTTTGAGAGTGAGACTTTCTATCATCAAAACCATCCTTATTTGCATAGATTCAAAATGAACAATAACACCCCTTACTCACCCACTCACCTCAACAATCAGAGGTAATGTTCATTTCCAAAACAATTTTTGTTCGGTAGTAATCATCAAGTCGTATCCAAGAGTGAGGGGTCAACTAATGAAAGTTGTTGGTAGTGGGAGTAAATCATGGGCCAAAGTCACTATTGAGCACTTGGCTGAGATGAAAAAGTGCATTGAAGAGTATGAGCTAAAGCTAAGGAATTCATTACCCAAGTGATCAGCTCCCAAATATACATTTTATTACCTTTACATTACTACATTACAACCCTTCTTACGCATAATAAACAGATAACTCATAGCTTTTATTGCTTTTTACAGGTTACAGGCCATTTCAGACCACTAATTATAAAAGATGTATTTTAGCGCCAAAAGAAGTTTTATTAACGCTTCTTATGAAGACTCAAGCTGCTATGAAAAAATGCTAAAAAGTCAAAATCAAAGGTCAATGACTCAAACCCAGAAGACTGAAAGTCATGTTCTTAACTCAAAAGACTGGAGATGGATGGCCTTGTCATAAAAGAAGACTTGCTCAATACCTAGCTTGCTCAAGAAGATAGAGAAAAAGCAAAAACAAAAGCATAAAAGGAAAAGTAAAAAGCAAAATAGTGAGGTGTCTTGATTGTAAAGGGAGAGCACAAATCAGTCATTGTAAAAGTTGGAGTATAAAAGCAAAAAGTAGGGAGAGAAAGCATTATCCAATTTTTGGTTTGATAACCCAAAAATTGAGATCAATTTATCATGTTTTTTTAGGTAGATTTATTTTCTTGTATTGTTATTTACTTATTTCAATCTATCTTGTTCTCTTGTTTTATGTTCTTGTTTTCATTTCATTTCAGTACTTGTTTCAATCCTTGTTTTCAATCTTGTAATCTAGACCAACCCCTAGAAAAATGCAATCTAGGGGCAGTTTGAGATTAGTTTTGCTTATTAAGGATCGCCTATATCACCGCGTTATTCGCACGGGTCAGGACATTCCATATCTTGCACAATAAATCCCCCAACTCGCATAGCTGAAGCTCTGTCTGTCTGAATTGGGTTTGCTCCAGAGCCGACACGAAAGTTGCCTGAGATTACTTGTTATGGTGTTTTCAAAATTAGAGTTAAGAATCACGGCTTTTGAGTATGAGTATCTTATAACACCTCTCCATAGTTTCCAAAACTAGAGAATATAAAAATGAAAATTATACGCCCCGGAGTAACCAAAATAATACCGGATCAACGTATAATTTTATCTTCTTGTCAAAACATCTATATGGTTAGAGATAACTTTTGCATGGGAAAACCAACAAAAAAAAAATGAAACGTCTCCAAACGAGAATTAAACAAATAGTATAACCCAAAGTGATAATATTCTCTATTTAATTCTATTTTTTGTCTTCATCTTTCTATAATTGTCTTGAGAATCTGATGTTAAAAGACTCAACCTTGTACAAAATTTCAAAATTTCCCCTTTCTTTTAATAATCTTAAAATCTTTTTCCCTTCTCAACCTCTCTTTTTCAAAACTCTCCCGATTTCCAAAAATGTCTTCTGTTCAGAACAAAAACCCTCCACCTAGCAAGACTAGATGGATTAGTTTTAATGATCGTGTACAAGCACTTCCTAGAGAACTGCAACTGAAGATATGGACACATATACCAAAAACCGTTCCTGGTTTGGGTAAGAGTTCATACGCACATAAGAGACGCGCTATGAGAGAAGGTTGGTGCTCGAACTGTCAAACACCAACTTGCCTCGGTTAGGGGTGGTCATTGAGTCGAGCGAGCCGAGTATTGGAATGCTTAGATTCGACTGGTGGTTTTTGAGCCAAGCTCAAACTCAATGTGGAGCTCCACTTTGCACTCAAACTCAGCTCGTTTGGAATTACAGTTAGCTCGAGCTCGACTCGACTAGACTCGTTTTACAAATTTTTGAACTGTCAAAATCACAAATTCATTAGATCTAACAATTACTTAAAGTAGAATTTAATTGGATGATTTCCCAAAAGAAAGATTTGTTTCGAATGGCATAAAGAAAGATCAATAATAACAAAATTGCTATAAATCCACAAAAATTGCGCATTAGAAAAATAGATCCAACAAAGAAACCAAAATTCTTCAGCAATTTCGAGAGTTTAGAGTTCATTGTTCTTCACCTTCTTGATTGGAGTGGTGGAGTTGGTGTGATGGTGTTTTAATTTTACTTTGTTAGTCGCCTCAAAGTTTACGAGTGGAAAATGTGTTGACTTTTGAGATGTGACTATCTTTTAGGGTTTTGTATGGTGGGTCAATGTGTTTAATAGGCATGGGTATTTTTCTCATTCTCTATGTTCACATGTAATATCTTAAAAAATAAAAGATAAAAGAAAACTATTTGATATCGAGCTACTCGAACTCGAACTCGAAACGAGCCTAAAACTAAGCTCATATTTGACTCATATTTTTTCATAAGTGAGCACGAGCCGAGCACCGAGTCTTATGACCAGCCCTAGCCTCGGTCTTCAACTTCATAGTGAAAATTCAGTTTTCAAGGTTTTCACATGACATACACCTACCCACCGAGCGCAGCTGAATAGAGTAATCCAACCATCTGGTTATGATTGACTCAAGTTTTCAAAAACTTCAACAAGTCTTGGGAATCTAACAAAAATGACCACTTTTTTTTTTTTTTTTTTTTACAAAAAAACATTAAAAAAAAAATAGTCTTTATCTTTCAGATTGTAAATACAAAATAAATATCCTCCTTCCTTTGCCCTTATAACATTCTTTTTGTCTATTCACACCTTTCATACACACTTGCCTTTCCAGTTAAAACACTCTATTTACTTTAGAGTTCCATCGTGTTTGAACTTATGTCATCTACGCACCTTGAGGCGTTCTTCATCGCCATTCGTGTCATACGACCTTGGATAGAAGCATGTGATATACCGTTAGATAGGATTTTTTACGTTGATCGTTTAGACACCTCGTTAGTCCAATTCCAACCGGTAATGAAGTGGAGATTCGTGTTTTACGAGTTACAAGACAGGAAAGGACATCTTGGGTATTTCGGATATTCATATGGGTTTGGGCCAAAATTTTAAAAAAACCAACATCCGTCGGTCGTACGCAGGTATAAAAGTCAACCACGCGACCGCCCGACATACTTCTCCTTCCTCCCCGAAATCCAGCCCACAAAAACCCAAACCAGGAACGACCGCGCAACCTAAACCCACACCCGCCCCTTGATTTTCACCAAATTTAATTTCCTTCCTCCACTCTGCAGAAAATCTTCACCCCTTCTCAACCCAACCTTCAAATTAACAGAACCTCCACTCATGGTTGCTGATCTAACAATCGTACCTGAGATGAACTTTTCCCCTCTCTTCGATGCGGGCGTTTATGATGTGTGCTACAAGGCACAGATCTTAAGGAGAGATTGGAAACCTCTAATGCTATATTCTACAGCCCGTTACTCCCCCTCTCTCGTTCAAACTTTTTATTACGGCTTAAGTTGAGATAACGAGGGTAGCATTGTCGTTTGTTTTGGGGGGAGGGATGCTTGAGTTCAAAATAGCAGTGGTTGAAAGAGCTTTGGGTATTCATGCAAGGCACAAAATTCCAGAAAGTCAAGAGTTCTATGGTTCGGTGTTTGACCTGATGACCACTAAGGTTATCGAGGGGAAATACTCTAGTGGTTCTACATGTGCGAAACAGAGCTCTTTGAGGAAGAACCAGCTAGCAGTAGCTACGTGGATAGCCCACAACTTGGTGGGGACAACGAAGCCCTCTAATATAGGTAAGTCGATTCTCCACATTCTTTGGATCTTACAGATCCGAAACAACGGTGTATGTATTGTTTCTTTTCTTTGGAACTAGCTCACACAGCCTAGACAAAATAGTGCTCCCCTGCCCATTCTTGTCACCAAGATTATGCTTGTTTGGGGAGCAGCAGTACCTACAGACTACGTGACAGTCCGGACTGCCACAGTCACACCTGCATACCATCATTGTGTGGCGCTTGACTGGTCGCCAATAGAAGAACGTGTCGCAGAGCACGCAACAGAGGATCTCCCACCACCACCTCCGGTCGACTACTTCGCTCCTGGAGCGATTTCATAGTTTACGCGCCCACTGGATGCGATTACATTCATGTACGAGGGTCAATGACGCCTGCACCAGCGTGTCCTTAACATGCAGAACAAGCAACCCGCTTCCAGAGAGGACCAGGATGCTATTCATGATTGCGTCACTCGAACTCTTAATGAGTTGCGAGATGCAATCATTCCTGAGTCCAGATCTTAGAAAGTCCGTCGAGAGCCAGGAGAGGGTAGCTCGAGACAGCCTTGACGTTAAATATCATGCACGGATTCTGACTAGGCAGCTCCCTAGTGTCCGTATAGATAGTTGTTTATTTTATTTGAGTACTTATGTGTAGAACGTTTAGTATAATTTTAATTTTATCTGTATGTTAAAGTTTTCGTATGTGGAGTTTGGTATATAAGTAGAAGGTAATACAAATATATTATTCCAAAATTTCTATTTTTCTTTTGCATTACATATGTTTTCAAAAATACAAAAACCCAAAAATTTCATAGTAGAATAATTACGTAACCTACTAGTTTCCATGTATTTCTCGTTCTATATCAAACAACCCACGCTCCAAATTTATTTGGGGGTAGTATATTTTCATCACGAATAATAGAATACAGGTTCACTGCCGTTTTTGCTCATGTTTCTATGGTAATATCTTTTCTTATCTCTTCATACTTTGAGGACAAAGCATATTTCTATTTAGGGGTGGTATAGTAACATTTTGCAAAAACTAAGCATTTCTTATATTATATATAGTAGTATATTTCTTCCTTTCTTAAAAAAAATTCGAAAAAAAACAAAAATATATTTTCTATTTAATTAGTACTAAAAGTTTTGTTTCCTTTTTCTATGATGAATAGTCTTATTATAGCAATAGAGTAAAGATTTGTTCTTCGAACTTAGACTAATATACGTAAAATATATAGTTTCTACATCTTTTCATGAATGACATGCATAAATATTTGATTATATATAGCAGTGAGTTTCTGAGACCAAGGTTAGAACAATTAAGTTCCATATCCTGTGAGAATCTAGCCAAAAGCCTCATCTGAATTGAATGATTATTGAGTGATGACACAAAAGATGTCCGGATAGAAAGACCATACGTCCACTTGCTTGATCAACATGTCATATCCTAGGAGAGAATTTAGGCCCTTTTTGGATCGATATAGCCAAATAAATGTTAAAACCCCAAAAAGATAGTTTTTCCTCTAGTTACCCCTTTTGAGCCTTCACAAATTTCTAAAAGCCTTTTTATTTTTCATCATCAATCCCTGAACCATTACAACACATAATAAAAAGCTTACCCAGCTGACAAGTTGAGAATTGGATGAGTATTAGAAAAAGAGAAGACCTTGTACAAAAACAGATCAGTTAGTGCTTCTAAAAGAAAAGAAAGACCCATCAAGAACCCAAACTCCAAAAAAATTCAAAAGAGTCAAAAATCGAATCTCCCAAAAGTTCAAAATTAAAAGGAGTCGATATCAAGAAACAAAAACAAAAATAAACAAAATCAAAGTTAGAGTTCCCAAAATTCAAAATCATATGGAGTCACAAAGCCAAAAGGCTAACGAATGAATCACAATTCGAAAGTAAAGAACAAAACGAGGTTCTTCTCTAGTTACTAGTACCTTGAAGACCCAATTTCTCAACTTATCATATTTTGTTTTCCCTTCGTTTTTATTTCTAAACCATCACCCTAGCCCCGTAACTCCTAATAAAATACCTCTAGCTCAATTAAAAATAGGTTGGTGTGATAGTAAGTGGCAAGTGTGATCAATCGACCCCGGTTTCCTTTAGACGTCATTCGTGTTTGTGAGGAATATAAATGCCCGCTACATTTGAGAGAACAAAACTTGAGTGAATCTATCAGAGAGTTTGTGTTTTAACACATCTCTGTGAGAACCCACCTTAAGGACGCTCTCTAAAAGTTTCAAAAATAAATCTGCTTTTGTATTTCATTACTCATGTTTGCGCATTTATCTTTAGATGATTTCATTATTGTACATATGTTATTCTAAGTTCAAAGGAGTTTGTCCTTATTCCCCGCTAATGAGATGTATAGACTTTTTAGAATAAATAAGGAGACAATACTCTTTATACTAGATAGAGGAAGTTTGTGAGTACCTTCTCTAGAAAACTCTCACAAGGCTTAAGCTCGTCCATTAGAGGAATTTCTAGTGGTTTAAGGTCTTGTTGCATGTGGTCAATGCAATCGCACTCTGTGAAATGAGATTTGGATAATAAATCACACATTTGTGATCTTAGGTTTCTGTCTCATCTTTGCTTGAAGACAAGCAAAATGTTATTTAGGGGTGGTTGATCAGCTCCTAAATATGTGTTTTATTACCTTTACATTACTGCATTACAGCCCTTCTTACGTATAATAAACAGACAACTCATAGCTTTTACTGTCTTTTACAGATTACAGGCCATCCATTTCAGACCAATAATCATAAAATATGCATTTTAGCGCCAAAAGAAGTTTTATTAATGCTTCTTATGAAGACTCTAGCTGCTATTAAAAAGTGTTAAAAAGTCAAAGTCAAAAGTCAAGGACTTAAACCCAGAAGACTGAAAGTCATGGCCTTAACTCAGAAGATTGGAGATGGATGGCCTTGTCACAAAAGAAGACTTGCTCAAGACCTAGCTTGCTCAAGAAGATAGAGAAAAAGCAAAAGCAAAAGCATAAGAAAAAGTAAAAAGCAAAATAGTGAGGTGCCTTGATTGTAAAGGGAGAGGGCAAATTAGTCATTGTAAAAGTAGGAGTATAAAAGCAAAAAATATTGAGAGAAAGCATTATCCAATTTTTGGTTTGACAACCCAAAAATTGAGATCAATTTATCATGTTTTTTTAGGTAGATTTATTTTCTTGTATTGTTATTTACTTATTTTGATCTATCTTGTTTTCTTGTTTTATATTAAGTTCTTGTTCTCATTTCATTTCAATACTTGCTTCAATCCTTCTTTTCAATCTTGTTATTTCAATCACTTGTTTACATTCTTGTCATTCACTACCAAGAACACAAGTTGCACTCATTAAAGTTATCAATGAGTGTAACTTGGTGATAAAGTCATCACCTTTTCTTCTTCAATCTTCATGCTTTCAATGCTTTTTACTCTCTCAACACTAGTCTTTCAACACTCATTATATTTAGAATGAAAAAAGATGGATAGGAAAAACTAAAAAGTTGTTGTTTTCACTCATCATTTATTCCTCCCAACTTAAGATTTAGGATAGACACTTCAACTCAACAACACTCACTATTATACTTACAACATCACCAAGCAAGTTCTGTTACCACCATCTACCAGTAGAACTCGAAGTTCTTCCTCCTCAGCCTCGACTGCAAGTATTATGGATGTATTTGAGGCTTCTCTATCAAAACGAAAGAGGGGAACATTTGAATCACCTATTGAGAAAGCCTATAATATGAAAGCTCGGGATGAATTAACTAGTGTTATTGTGATGATGTTCTACTCAGGTGGTTTACCATTTAATCTTGCAAAAAATCTTTACTATTATCTTGCGTTCCCTATGGCGACTGCTCAAAGTAAAAATCTTTCGAGTTATATTCCTCCCGGGTACAATGCATTGAGAGCTACACTTCTGCAGAGAGAGAGAGAGAGAGAGAGCAAATATTGAGAGGTTGTTAGAGCCTATTAAATCTACTTGGAATGATAAGGGTGTCAGTGTTGTTAGTGATGGGTGGAAGGATGCTAAAAGGAGACCAATTATCAACTTCATGGCGGCTTCTGAAATTGGTTCGATGTTCTTGAAAGTAGTCAATTGTCAAGGTGTGTTTAAAGACAAGCATTTCATAGCTAACTTGATCAAAAAGGCGATTCAATCCATTGACCTCTAAATGTGGTCCAAGTGATTACAGACAATGCCCCTGTGTGTAGGGGTGCTGGCTTGTTAGTGGAGGAAGTATATCCACATATTTTTTGGACTCCTTGTCTAGTGCACACCTTGAACCTTACGCTAAAGAACATATGTGCAACAAAGAAAACCGAAGCGAACTCAGAAACGTATTCGGAGTGTAAGTGGATTACTAAAGTTGTTGGAGATGTGATGGTGGTTAAGAACTTCATTATGAACCACTTGATGCGGTTGTCTATATTTAATAAGTACTCACATTTGAAGTTGCTTTTAGTTGCAGAGACGCACTTTGCTTCTAGCATTATTATGCTTAGAAGATTTAAAGTCATAAAGCAAGGCTTGTTGAATGTGGTGATTAGTCCCAACTGGGCAAACAATAGGGAGGATGATGTTGGTAAAGTTGTTTTTGTCAAAGAGAAGATATTAGATGATTTGTGGTGGGATGATATTGATTATATACTTGCCTTCACATAGCCGATGTATGAGATGCTAAGGAAAGGCGACACAGATCAGCCTTGTCTTCATTTGGTGTATGATGTGGGATTCAATGATACGAAAGGTGAAGATTTCATGTTATCTATAGCCATGAGAAAAAACTTGATTACGAGAGCTCAGATTTTTATATAGTTGTCCACCGGATACTAGTGGCTCGATGGACCAAAAGCAACACACCGCTTCACTGTTTGGCTCACTCATTGAATCCCAAGTACAGTAACTTCTTCTCATTTCAATCCTTGTTATTTAATATATGTTCTTTTTACTAATAAAAAACATTATACTCATATATGTACTATAGTGATAAATGGCTCAATGAGTGTCTTATTCGCGTTGCACCACACAAAGACGAGGGGATTTCTGCTGAGAGATTAAAGTGTTTTGCAAGATACTTCCCTAATGAAGATGAGCGAAGAACAATGAATACAGAGTTTGTTTATTTTTCTGCGGCTCTGAAGGAGTTTGGAAATGGTGAATCTATTGAGAATAGAGGATATATGGAACCGAATGTGTGGTGGGTTAGTTATGGCGCTAATGCGCCTTTGCTCCAAAGCTTAGCCTTAAAGCTAGTTGGACAACTATGTTCCTCTTCATGTTGTGAAAGGAATTGGAGTACTTACTCTTTTATAAACTCTTTGAAGAGGAACAAGATAACACCACAAAGAGACAAAAACTTGGTATTTGTTCATTCTAACTACCATGTGGGACGTTAGGAGAGATACATTTGATAGCTTAGAAAGTGTTAGCATACTTAAAATAGCTAGCCGACCTTTCACTTGATGAACCGGAAATAGAGGCAATGCTTTTTACAAACGAGACAACTAGTATTGAAGATGAACTCAATCAAATTAGAGAGAAAGTGAAAGAAGGAGAAGGAAATTGATCATGTTGCCTTGTGAAATTCTAAGACTCTTTCTTTATTGATTACTTGTGAAATTCTAAGATTCTTGTTTTATTAAGAGTTATAATAAATTTGATTAAATACTATATTAATATATTTGCTTAATTTTGTGAATGTTTATTTTGAGTAATTATAAATTTTATAATACATATGAATTAGTTTATAAATTATAATATTCATTTATTAAAATAAAATAAAATAACATATATATTGTTTAATTTCCGCGTCCAGTTTTTTTTTGAGTTACAGTCGAGTCGCCTGGTCTGCAGTGTCCCGCGTCCATACAACATTGGTTATAAATATTTTTAGTCTGCAGTCGCCTATTATTTAATATAACGCACCCTTTCGTCCACGTACAGATTCGAAAGCTAGTTAAACCACATATAAACATACACAATTACTCATCCAATTAATCTCTTTAATTTCTTATCATATAACCACATGCACGTTTCCTCAAATCTTCAACTTCAACATCACTACGATCATGATAACCTGCACCTTTATTTCCTCCTTTCTTCGATGATGACATCACCCTCCCCAACCACAGTTTCCTTTATCATTTGTGTGGTGTCCTTCGAGGCTGCCCAAGCGCCCTCCATAGTCTGCTTTGCCTTCTTAGTCATATTCTCTGCTGTTTCAGCCACGGATCCTACAACATCACTCGTCGTCTCCTTGGCCTCATAGGTACCTTCCTTTGCCTTGTCACCTACCCATCCAGCGGTGTCACCAGTCTTATTAGCGACATCTTTCGCTGTCTCTTTCACCTTATAATCCCCTTCCTTGGCCTTCTCGGCAACCGTTCCTGCAGCATTTTCAGTCTTCTCTTTAGCTTCATGTGCTATTCCCTTAGTTTTCTCTTTAGCCTTTTCCGCTTCGTCCGTTGTCCTGTACGTTACCTCGTTCATCTTTTGTTTCGCTCGTTCGGACACCACTGTCGTTTTCTCAGCGGCATCCGCATAAAGTCCTTGCTCATGTCCCTGCAATTCAACGTACAACAACAAAATTATTAGTACACTATACTAACTGGCATAAATCTACGCAAAGGCTCATTGCTAATGTGAGATTAGATATACAGATATGTATATATACAGTATACTGACCTCATTGGATTTGGAAGTAGCGGTGGTGAAACAAACTCTAGACACTTTACGAGTTGAAAGAAGGGAAGGGCTTGTAGGCAAAGCCTTTGGACTGTTGAAGAAGACATTTTTTGCTAAATACATTGTTGCCATGCTTGCTTGTTCACTTAGTCTTGTATTAAATTATTTCCTTTGGTAACACTTTTTTATCTCAGTACTGTTTAAAAGATGAGCGTTAAGTTGCTATAAAAGTAGAAATAGAGAGTGTTTATAGGAGTGAAGGTGGCGAAAGCGTGAGGACACCTGTGAGATATGGACAGGTGTTGATCATTCTGAGGGTTCTTAGATTGGACATGTGTTGATCCATTCTTCATTGTTAGATTTTGTAGGACGTGGCATACCGACTTCGAACTTTTGTCCTTTTAACGCTAGGCCCTAGATAGACTCATTGTCACGATTACGGTACCGGTTTAAAATAGTGTATTTTAAAAAAAAAATTAGTTCGTGTTTTAAACTAAACGTCTTGGAAAATGGATTTAAAAACGTAAAAAAATATGAAACATAAAAAATGGATTTAAAAAATATAATATGTAAAAGAAACTGTAAAAACCGATGATAAAAAATATAATAGATAAGGAGTTTGATTTTTTATAAAAGTGAAAAAAATAATATACATATAAAATAAAAATAATAATAATACAAATGAAAGAAAATTCAAATACATAAAAATATCAAATTATCATTACTCATCCAAATACTATAAGTTTTTTATTCAGTACCAAAATACGACTCTAAATAAGATACTACTAATTACCAACCATAATGGCATAATCAAGTATTACAAATAAGTTAATATATAACTTTAAAATTTCCAATTATTAATAGTCCAAAACAAAATAGTATTGTCTCAATAAGTCAATCTAACTCCCACTCTTCAAAAAGTTAAACTCCAAAACTCCTTTTTCTTCTAATTAAGAAAATAAATAAAATAATAAAATAATAAAAAAAACATTAGAGGAGACTATACAAGCATTAGAGGAGAAACACCTGATACGTACGACAACCGCCTGTGAGACCTTCTGTTCCCTTTGTTGAGCCCCCTTTATTAGTAGAGAGAGACACCTTATTATCATGCATTAGGTCATTCCCAAAAGGTACTTCTTGTGGTCGTGATGGTCTCCAAGCTCAGCACTTGTTGGATGCCATGAGTGGTGCTGTGGTAGCTATATCATCTGATTTGCTAGATGCTTTGACCCCTGTATTGAATTTTTGGTTACAGGGACGATGTCCACAGCCATTAGTGAAATTCATAGCGAGTGCTCCGCTTATTCCACTTCTTAAGCCAGATAATAGCATTCGTCCTATAGTTGTGGGCATAGTTTGGCGCAGCTTGGTCTCCAAGATTGCAATGAAAGGAGTTTCCAAAGATGTGGTAGAGTACTTACAGGATTTTTAGTATGGGGTTGGTGTATCTGGTGGAGCGGAAGCGATTTTGCACGCGGTCAACCGTATAGTGTATGCTAACAGGGATAGTACTTCTCTTTCGATGCTGCTGGTAGATTTTCATAATGCTTTTAACATGGTTGATCGGACTACCATGTTGAGAGAGGTTTGTATCCGTTGCCCAGCTATTGCCCTTTGGGTCGAGTACTTGTATTGTCAACCTGCGAGGTTATCTTTGGGGGATGGCTACATATGGTCTGCTACTGGGGTCCAGCAAGGCAACCCTTTGGGTTCCCTTCTCTTTGCACTAGTATTACATCCCCTAATTCTAAGGATCCAGTCTAGTTGCCAGTTATTGCTACAAGCTTGGTACCTAGATGATGGGACTCTAATCAGAGATACAGAACAGGTGGCGACAGCGTTGGGTATGATTTAGGAAGAAGGACTTTCTTACGGGCTGGTTCTTAATGTGGCTAAAACGGATATATTTTGACCATCACTGGATCCACATCGCTCCACCCCTGGTCTCTTTCCTTCAGATTTGTCCCGTCCTTAACAGGGGGTCAATTTGCTTGGAGGTGCGGTCAGCACTGATTCATCATTTGTCATGGGCCTTGCTTGCAAGCGTGTTTAAAAGGCTATGACTTTGATAGACTGTTTAGCTGTTTTGGAATATCCACAGTGTGAGTTAGCGCTTTTATGAGCTTATGTTGGGCTCTCTAAGTTGGTCTTTGCGATTCCTACTTGTCCACCAACTCTTTTCAAAGAGGTAGCTAAGACTTTTGATCAGCATCTCCGCAGTGTTCTCCAGGGTATTGTAGTTTCTGATGGTCCTAGCTTCGGTGATTTATAGTGGCGTTTATCGACACTCCCATTACATCTTGGTGAGTTAGGTATTTATTGTGCCACTGATGTCTCTACTTTTGCTTTTGTGGCCTCCCGTTGTCAGACTTCTGAGCTTCAGAACCACATTCTTAGGAGTTGTGGTACAGTGCCTTTGGATGAGATTTTTTATGTTGCTTGCAGTGCATTATTGAGTCTCTGTCTACCCGATCTTGACCTCTGTTCTATAGCTATGAATGCTACCGTCCCCTCAAAACCACAAAAAGTTTTGGCGGAAGCGTTCTATGGTAAGATTTTTGCTAGTCTTGAGAAGGAGTTTGCGTTATCTGCTTGTCAGAAAGCAGTCATTGGATGCTTGCAGTCAGAACATGATGACCGTAAAAATAATAGAATCCAAAATATTAATGTTAACAACACTAATACGTAATCCTACCGTTCTTATGTTTAAATCAATTCTTCTTACTCTCAAAACATAATCATGCAATATAATGAGTAAGGATTCGTTCCACTCTTAACTGTCTAGACTTAAATTGAATTCAACTAATCAAACCAAAAGGAACAATGGTGAGAGTAATGATTTGATGTGAAATTTCTATACTACCATTCCCAACACAAGAACAATAATAAGAACATGTCATTATGGAATAAGTAATTAACTTTATAAATCTAATAGAAAAATAAGAACAAGATATGATTGAATGAATAACAACTATTTTATCTATCTAATGAATGATATTCAATGATTTAAATAACTAATCTAAAACAAAGAATGAAACTAATTAATGGAATGAAAACTAAGTAATTAACTAATCTAGATCTATCTTTTTCTAACCCTAAACTCCATTAACATTAGCTTCCTAACCTAACTGCCCTTAACAAAGAGTCAAGCTTTTGTTTTTATACTTTCAGATCCAAAAATCGTGCATGGGCTTGGAGCCATGTTTTGGGCCGGAAAATCGGGCCCAAAACCCAATTTCTTTAGTCCAAAATGGGCTATTCAGCTGCAGTTGGCTTCGACAGATGTTTCGTCCACTTCTACTCCTCTGATTGGGCCAAGGCTTGGACCATTGGAAAGATCTTTCCGAGCCGGTCGTTTTGACATAAGATACTCCCAATTCCAAGGTCTGAGTCCAAAGATACGGCTTTCGGAAATTCTGCTGACTTGTGCACTATTTCTGCCCGTGTTGACTTTTTAGCTTTTGACCGGGCTTTACAAAGGCTTTGTCTCCTTGAATCTTGGCCTTTATTCACAGAACTCCTTAGCAACCGACCTTTGCTCCTTTATCTCGCTAAAGTGGCACATTTCTGCACATAATAGACTTTGAAGCCTGAAATGCATAAAAACACGTAATCAGTATTAACTCTTAATTATTACTCACATAATTGGTCTAAAAGTATGATTGTTAAGGGGTTAAAACTACAGTTTTGGCCTCTTATCAGAACACGCAAAGGATTTTCTACTTGCTATTCCGATGGAGGGACTTGGACAGCATATGTCGCCGGTGGAGTATCGTTTTATTCTCCGGTACCATCTCATGATTCCTTTGTACTCTGATGGTGGTTTATGCCCTATTTGCAAAAAGAGTAGACTAGATGCTTTCGGGGACCACACAGCATATTGTAGACATTTTCCAGGTTTCAAATACCGACATGATTATGTCAGAGATATTTTATGTGATGCATTTTGGAGGGCTGGGGTACAAGTGAAGAAGGAGGCTCCAGTGAATTTTCTCACTGATTCGAATGAGGGAAGATCGACACTTCGGCCTGCAGATGTATTGATCTACAGTTGGTCTGAGGGGAGGCATGCATGTGTTGATGTAACTGGAGCCTCTCTATTGGTAGGGCTTAGGAATGGAGTCTTTGAGGTGGGAGAAGCATCTAATAGAGCAGTGGCAGGAAAAATTGAGAAACACAAGGAAGCTTGTAAAGCTAATCAGCATTGTTTCATTCCGTTCAGTTTTGACACTTTTGGTTTCTTGGCACAACAGTCTGTTGAGCTCTTTAAGAGATTGCAGAAAGTTATAGACTGCAACGTAATGAGAGCTGGTTCTAACGAGTTCGTATTTAGGAGGATATGATTTGCCATTCAGAAAGGACTTGCGGCGCAGCTTGTTGCACGTTTGTTCTAATTATTTATAAAACTCGTTATCTTTATTAATAAAATTTTCACTTGAAAAAAAAAAAAAAATAAAATAAATTTTAATAAAGTTTTAAACGAGAGATTTTCAAAATCTCGGGTTTTAAATTGGAACAAGACGCCTTGCCAATAACTCGGGTTTTAAACGCGTGTTTTTTTTAAAAAAAACGCCGAATTTGGTGACAATGGATACACTCAGACGCCTTGGCATTGGGTTGGTTGGTTTTGGACTTTTAAATCAACTTGAGTCCAGCCAGCCCACTTTAGTAACTTATTCTCAATCTCAAAAACACTCAAATTGGGCCTAGAACTGTAACTGGCCACACTTTAGTATCTTAAATCTAGAGATTACATCTCCCAACTTACCACATATTGTGGAGATTCTAATAGCGATAGAGAGAACTTGATCAAATCATTATCAAGATTGAGAGATAATCTTTATAGAGAAACAACCCTGTAAAGAGATAAGAGTGATCTAGTAAGGTGAGAGACTGAAATAAGAGATTGTAATTTTTCTTCTCACTTTATAAAGAACTAGCTCTTGTGGAAGTAGGCACTATTGGCCGAACTACAGTAAATCTTTATGTTGTGGTTTGCTTTTACTGCTTTACATTATTATCTGTTGTTAATAGTTGTTTAGCGAGTTGGGCATATTAGTATAGGTTGTAGTTGATATTTAGAATTTGTCTGGAGTTGAATTGTGTTCAAATACGAGTTATCTATGTAGTGGGAGAATCGATTAGTATTGGTATAAACCCCAACAAGTAGATCGATGTATCATATAAGCATTGTATTCCCGCCGGCCAGTGTGATGCACTTCCTGAAGTAGTACTTGAAATGAGTTCAGTTTCTTGTAAGTATTGGTTTTGGTGAACATGCAGAGACATAGTAGCATAGTTGCTAGAAGGTGATTCCAGTTTAATGTGAAAACTGACACGAAAATGGACACAGTCCAAGTAAAAGACTTGAGTAAGGTGATTCCAGTTTAATGTGAAAACTAACACGAAAATGGACACAGTCCAAGTAAAAGACTTGAGTAAAACTGATCTCAAGTCAGTTTTTATCCTATTGTAAATAAACAACTGCGGAAACAACGTTATCCATAACAAACGGATTAAAACACTAGGATTAATCTTTCTTACTAGACAAGATTTCAACACCCTCCAAGTATTATCCCAACGCTTCTCATTAACAATTTAACAAACATATAAAGTAAAGATAATAATGCAAAAGAGAATCAACTACAAAATAAGGATATATCGTGGTTCGGCAATTTGCCTACGTCCACACTGGCGAGATCCAAGCTTTACTAGATGTCAAGAGTAACTGATTATAAGAGCTCTCAATTCACTCACAAAGAATGAACACTCAACTCACTAAGAATTTTTCTCTTACAATTTCTATCTTTCTTTCTTTTGGTTAGATTAGGTTTCTAAAGAAAAAACCTATATTTATACTGTTTTAGAAAAAACTTCTGAAACAGTCTTTTCAAGTTGAAATACAATGGAGCGCAGGTCACACCCTCGGCCGGGGGGCAAAATCGAAGCTGGTCGCGCTTTTGGTCCCTAAAGTCTTGGAGTTAAGCCAAAGGCATTAAGCGAAGTAGCGCCTTGTCCAAGTGTAATTTAAGCACAGGTCGTGCCCTTCACACCAAAGAGTAAAAACGTCATTTTTCTCTACATTCTCCACCTCGATGAGGTTTTAATACATAAAATCAAGTCGAACACATCCAGCAAGAACACATCTATCCATAACTCGCAGTCAACCGCCCCGAAGAGCCATGTCCACAAAGGGCCACCCACAAAGAGTGCCTTGCTCACAAAGAGCCACCCACAAAGAGTGTCATGTTCACGAAGAGCCACCCACAAAGAGTCATTCCCATGAAGAGCACGTCATGCCCACAAAGAGCTATCTTCACAGAGAGTCATGCTCACAAAGAACAATTCCGCCCACAAAAGGCCATGCCTACAAAAGGCATCAATCAACAATGCATGAGCCTCCACCATTTGTGGAGTACCTCCAACCAATGTTGGAACTCAACTGTATAGAGAACTTTCTACAACCCAAAGCCTTTTTGCCCGTAGGCAATGAAACAAATTCCCAAGTACAAAACTTGTTACGAGCCTCCACCATTTCATGCATATCCACCGACCAATCTATGTAATGACCATCTCTAACTACTTCTGCGAAGTCGTTTGGTTCATCACACTCGATATTCAGTGCGTAGGCAACCGAGTCCGGTTGACCATAATGCTTCACTGGCTTATCATGCCTATATTTCATAACTTGTTTCACATTTCTCTTTGGTTTTGATCTAGCCAAAGCTTGTTGCTCAGGTTGTTGTAGCTCTACTTTTTGTTGAATAGTTCTTTCACTAAGAACCTCACTCTCTTTAGCATCCGCAGACGCTTCTATCTCAAGATTTTCTATCTTTTTTAGGAATTAAATGGGGTTCTAGGGTGACTACAATCTCAAACATCAGTACCCAAATCGAAGGAAGGGAACAGAAGAAAAGGATAAGAGGGGTACACAACCAATTGAGCTAGAAGCTCTTGTGTATAGGACTTTGCATTAGTCAAAGCCGATACATTTCAGTGTAAGGGTGGAGTTTAAGCTCGAGCTCAAATTAAAGCTCGTGTAACAAATGAGCTTGATGAAGCTCGGCTCGTTTAGCTCAAATAACATCTTTGTAGTGTAAAATAACCGAGCTCGGCTCGAGCTCGCTCGTTTAACTATATGAGCCGAGCTTGAGCATAGTAAAGCTCGGCTCGTTTAGCTCGAATTCCACTCTTATCTCAGTGTTGGTTGAGATTTCTTTCTTGTATATAAATATATAATGGGCATTTGCCCTTTGGGCTAGGTGAACCTTGGTGCTGCTATTATAGGTGGGCCGAGGAGCGAAAGCATCATGGACAAGGTGAAAGACGGTTGGGTCTACTCAAAATGGCGCATCAACGAGAGCCTTTGGGCTAGATTCTCTTCGGGTTCGATGAGCCTTCAAGTCCTTTAACCGGTGTGGGTCTACTTTAACTCTCTAAACATATATATTTTTTTAAAAAAATTGCAAATTCCTATTGCCCCTTGGGATCCAGTCATTCTTCGCATGGTGCAAACCAATGCTAGCGAATACAGCCATCATGAAAAGTCGATATCAGTGGTGCTAGCAAGAGGTGCGCTCGCATGATATACCTAATCGTTAAAAAGTATTTATTCATAGATAAGAACTGATTGAACGTAATACTACATACTGAAAAGATTCTGCTTTTTATCCGAGCATATTAAGAACAAAAAATCTGGAACAGATGAACAAAATGAGTCCATATATAAGAACTTCAACTGGTCCAGTTCCAATTTACAAAAAGCAACAGATATTGCATCATAGAATCAATTTCTAGCTAAGTTGAAAATGGAGTTTTGCTTATCATCATTTAGATGTCCCATTCAACTTTGCTTTCATGCAGTGTTCCTTGCTTGGCAAGATTTTTGTAACTTATGGTAGGGCAAACTTTTTACAAGTTGTACTTTATATACACTTTTGAACAATGCAAGGAGCAGAATTCAGAGACACGAAAGACACTACAATCCTAATGTTTATATTTTCCACAGAAATGGTTCTGACAAGGAACGCAATGAAGGTGAAGGTGACAGAACATACTGCTCTCTGTATCACTTGGTTCTCAGAGTAAAGACTGTCATATCCAAAATAATTTAACCATTAAGCCTGGTATGGATTCTGGTCCATAGCTTCATAACCTCTTGTTTAACCATTAGCATAGAGATACAGTTGAAGCCAAGGATCAAAATATCAAATTCGGTGAATATATCGGTGTACCCAAAAACCGATATATATTGGATATATAAAAAATATAGGATATATCTAGTTTTTTTGTGACCAATCAAAATTTTGTTTTGTATGTCGATATATCGGAAATATCATCGATTATATCGGAAATATCAACAATATATCGGTCAAAGTCAACAATATTTGGTCAAAATCAATAATATCGGTCAAAGTCAACAAGTTATATCGGATATATCGATCAATATATATCGTATATATCGGAAAAAAAAATTCAATATTCGATGAATATATATCGAATATATCAATATCGGTATACTAAAAAAAACGATATATATCGGCGATATATTGTTCCTTGGTTGAAGCAGGTTCTTTTCCTTCACTTATTTCTGAAGGACATGGAAATGGAAAAACAAAATTGTACCGATATAGGATGCTGTAACGTGAATGAAGAGCTCAAAATGTCTACTCCTGGATTCTTTTTGTTTTTGCAGAACCTGAGTTGAAAGTCTTCAAGGCACTAATTATTTAGGCCTCAAACTTGTATTGCATCACAGGTAACAGAGCTAAAACGTCAAATATATACTATGAACCGTTTGAACCTGTCAAGATATCGCCATCCATACATACATAAAGAACTAATAAGGGGAAGACAAAAAAAACCCAACGTTGAGACAGAGCTCACATAGCAATAGTTAATGACTTGCCAACAATGTACTGTAATAGGCTTCGAAAAGAAAATATGGTTGTCCAAAATAAGTAATAGTTTTCTAATTATAGCATGGAGCCCAAATTGTTGAGGAAGTGAATCTGTTAAGGGGGAAAGTTATTCTGACAACATCAGATATATCAAAACACTGTTAACAATATTTGTAACCGAGCAGAGTAACACGATTAATGCATTCATGTAATGAACAAAACATGTACTTTTTTATACAATATTTTTGTAACCTCTAATTTGGGATTCTGACCAGTCCCAATCAGCTCCAAATTTATGCCAAATGTATGAGTAAACTATGAGCAAATGAAATGCTAGGCGTCTCGAACACCATCAAGCCAAAGAACAACTTGCTCAATGGAAGGTCTGCGTTTTGGATCTTGATCAATGCATTTACATGCAACTCCAAGTACCTCTACGAACTGCTTCTCCAGAGACTTACTCCAGATTGACGGGTCAATTATCTGTTCCTCTTTGTTCTCTAATCTCAGTTGAAGCACCCATGATACCAAGTCGCGGCAGCCTTTCGCTTTGCACACATCTACAGGCCTCCTACTAGTAAGAAGCTCCAAAAGAACAACACCAAAACTGTAGACATCGCCTTTGAATGTAGCTGTCAATGTCTGACCGTACTCGGGAGGAATGTACCCTAAGGTCCCAACCAGATCGGTCGTCACATGAGTATCATATGGACAAAGGAGCCTTGAGAGACCAAAATCTGCCAAATGAGCTTCAAAGTTTTCGTCCAAAAGAATGTTGCTAGACTTGATGTCCCGATGAACGATATTTGGTTCACAACCCTTGTGCAAGTAGGCCAAACCTTTACCTGCTCCTTGAGCAATCTTCAATCTAACATCCCATTTCAGTACTGCTCCTCCATCAACCCTCTCATGCAGCCAATAATCCAAACTTCCATTCTCCATGTAGGAATATATTAACAGCCTGTCATTTCCGTGTTTGCAATACCCTTGCAGAGGAACAAGGTTTTTGTGCTGAGCTCTTGAGAGGGCTTCGACTTCAGCTCGGAATTCCCGTTCCATCTGACCACAGTCTCCAGAGAGCCTCTTAATTGCTGCCTTTGTTCCATTTGGGAGATTAGCTTTGTAGACTAAACCAAATCCTCCACAACCTATTATGTTTGCTTGGTCAAAATTGTTTGTAGACTTCAGCAGGTCACTGATTGTTAGCTCCTTACTATCTGAATTCTGAAAAAGAAAAACCAACTTTGAACACCCTAGTGCCTCCGACAATCTGTTCGACCTGCAAAAGTTCTCCTCCACATCATCAATCGGAACTCTTACATCCTTTCTAGACATGTTAACCAGGACAATTGCCAAAAGCAATGCAATACCAATTCCAATACTGATTGTAATTCCAAGGATGCTGCCTCGACCAATCTTACCATTCGACCCAGATCTAATCTCCGGCTGACCAATACCATTAGACAGAACACAGGGACGACCTTGTGCTCCACATAATCCCCGGTTTCCTTCAAAACTTGAGTTAGGGAAGCTAGAGAACTGTCCTCCACTTGGGATTTCCCCCTGCAAATGATTGTTTGCCACACTGAACCTTGACAGAAACGTGAGTTTGTTAAACGACCAGGGTATCGGTCCATGGAGATCATTGAACGAGAGATCCAACATTTCCAAGTTCACCATGTCCGAAATGGTACTCGGAATTGTCCCAGTGATATTGTTCCTGTTCAAATCCAAGACATGGAGCCCCTTCAACCTACCAATCTCAGGCCATAAAATCCCAGTGATCTTATTGTTGCTTAATAACAACGACGGAGGGAAGCTTGACGCCTGGTTGTATTGCAGACCGTTAGCACTTTGGTTACGCTTGACATACAAAGGTATGCCAACGGATGCCGTAGCATTTGTACAACCATTTGGCGAAGTAAGGCTCTTCAAGTTCGTCAAGCTTCTTGGCAGTTCTCCTGTAAGAGAATTATTTGAGATGTCCAAGTAAAACAGATTTTCCATCTGGCCAATCCATGGAGGGATGCTACCATTCAAGTGATTCCAGGATAAATCAATAACCTGTAACCTTGTGGTATTCAGTAACCACATAGGAATTTGGCCACTGAGTGCACAATTGCCAACAGCAAGGATCATCAAGTTTTTAAACCCAGTAACATTTTGTGGAATTTCTTCTCCATGGAAATTCCTTGTGAGAATAAGAGTAGTTAGATTATGGCATTGCTGAAGTACACCCAACGCCCCTGGCAAATTCTTAAAGCTATTGTTTGACAAAGAGAGAAATGAAAGAGATGCGAGATTTGCAAAATCGTTAGGGATCTCCCCATGGAAATTATTCTTAGCAAGGCTTAAGGTTTTCAACTTCCTACAACTCGATAGAGTAGCAGGAAGGGGGCCCGAGAAATGATTAGTGGCAATATCAAGTGAAGTTAGATTGGGCATTCTTGTAAAATTGAGACTGATGTTCCCCGTAAGAGAATTGTTCCGAAGGTCGAGCACTTGAAGCGTTGGGCAAAACGATAGAGAAGAAGGTAAAAGCCCCAAGAAATTATTGGAGTGTGCATTGAACTGCTCTAATTCTCTGAGATTTCCGAACACATCTGGAAGAGGACCAGAAAATCTATTTCCAGAAACAACTAAAGTTTTAAGTCTGAAAAGCTTACTTAGTCTCTTGCTCAACTGTCCAGAAAAGTTGTTGAAAGAAATAGATAGCTGCTCCAAAGATGACATCAAATATAGTGTGTCTGGAAGATGGCCAGAAAGCAAATTGGAATCGACATGCAGCTGTCGAAGAGTCGTACTGCAATTGGTTAAACCTTCCGCAATGAGCCCTCCAGAGAAATGATTCATAGATAAATCCAGAATCTGAAGCGCATTTGAGGCATTGCAGATTTTTGTATCGATGCGACCATTGAAACAATTGTCACTTATATTGAGTACAGCAAGATTCGGATAAGCATCAATTTCAAACAAACCCCCAGTAAAGAAATTGTTTGATATATTAAGCGACAGGATAGACATCAGACCACCGAGCACCTGTGAAACTGATCCAGATAACATGTTGTAGCTGAGATCAAGAACCTCCAACTTCTGCAAGTTAGAAAGCTCTATGGGAATATCACCTTCCAGATTATTGAATGAAAGATCAAGCAATTTCAACTGATCTAAACCACTCAATGATTGAGATATCTTCCCTTTAAGGCCTCTACCATGTAAATTCAGCATAGTCACCCTACTTGCAATTGAACCAGGATGCAGATTATTGCAGGAAACACCATCCCATTGACAGCAAACGGAATTATTAGACCACGCCAAGATAATGGGACCATTTGTAAGGTTCCCAGCAAATTCCTTCAATGCCAACAAGTCATTTGGATCACAACTCTGGTTCAGGGGTTCAAGACTCAAAGATGAACATATAAATGAGGCAATGAAAACCCATTTGAGGAAAGTAAGTGACATAAAATCCATCATCACCATTGCTGAAATCCAAGGAGATCTTCACCTCAAATCTAAGCTCAAAACCCCATAAACATCTATCAAACTAACTTAGAATTATAGAAGAAATCCAAAAGCAGAAACTTCAAAGCCACTTCCCAAAATTATCTCACAAACAATATAAAGAGGCCTGAACTACAATATTAGCAAGTAAAGCAAACAAAGAAGATCCCAAGGGCTTAAAACCAAGTCCCAAGATCAAAACTTTAACAAACTCACATCAAACATACCTTGTTCAATCTGATAGAACTGCCCACATCCCAAAAACACCTCAGATTCAACTAAAGTTCACTTGTAACCGCATCAACTGAAGAAAATCTCCAACCCCAACTCCCAAAATCTCATGCCAGATCCCTAGAGCTTAAAATAACAAACACCACATGCCTTGTCCACTCTTTTATCTTATACTCTATACATCCAAATGAAGAAACTTCACAATCCCATATCTCAATATCTCTCAAAACCACCAAAACTAGTTAAAAAGCAAAAAAAAAAAACACTTCACTTGTATGTGAAGCAAAGTAGTAGAGGACACTGTACTCTGAACCCAGCATTAAACTGGGTTTATCTCTATACTCAAAGCATACGGCATACCCAAAGATAGATTCTTCTTTATATATATCAAAATATTGACAGAATCCAAAGAAACAGACATAGAACAATAAAAAGACACAATGGGCTCATTAATATATATATTTAGTAAAGTGATCTTTTAGTATATAGTAACACTTTTTTGTTTAATATAAAGAAGACATAATGAACTGACCTTTGACTAATAGTGTTAGGAAAAATAGTGGTGGGCTAAGAAAGTGACGACTGACGAATGTTGAAGTGGTTTTAAAGGTCAAAGAAAAGTGTAAGTACTCTTAGATTCTCTGTAATATTTGTTGGATTTGATTTGACCGGGAGTAACCGGTTTTAGATTCGGTAAAGTAAGGCGGACGTCACGGGTTTTTGCCGGTGGATATTAAGTGTGTCCACTAGAGTCTGAAGTGTTAAGTCAACTTACTCAACTTGCTTACATGTGAATCCAGCCAACCCACCCAAACCAACCGAACCCACTTTTGCTTTCATTTCTAGTTTCAATTGCCTGTAAAACGTAACTATAGTCTTAAATGCATATATATATATATATATATATATATATTAGAATGAAAAATGAAATGTTATGAAAAATGTGAAGAGGCAACAAGTGCCATTGGAAAGAAGGAAATTATCAGATTACTATATTAGACAAAGTCGTAAAATAACAAAAAAAAAAAGCTTTTCCGATCATACACACAGATTTTGTGTTTGTGTTTATCATCCACTATTCCAATGGTTTAATAAAATCATAAATGTTATGGTTATCGGATTTTAGGTGCACCAAGGGATTTGTCGCATATTTGCTTACTTGTATTTAATATAGATGTATAAGTCCATTGAGCAAAAATTGTACGTACATATAGCAAGTTAGACATTGTGGCACTCACTAACTCGACCAGTGGAAATTTTGTCGATGCGTGGCAAGTGGCAACTTCCCCTAGAGTGGCCATCTCATAAAAAAGGACATTTCCAATGCATTTGTTGACAATTACTTAAGAGTTCAAAGAATGTCCGTCCTAATTCCAACAATGCACTCATGCGCGGATCAATTTAACTGTAACAACAGTTTATTTAGAGGGAGACAAGGGAAGTTTAAGGTACTCAGACATAACAGGTTGGGAGAGTTATGTCTAGTTAAAAGGCCACAGTCACATACTCGCATATATATATATATATATAACTAGAACATTATTAGCTTGGCATAAAAAACACAGTTTTGGGATAAAATAAAAATTCAAAATTTGAACGTGAACTTTTATTTTATCCACACATATATATAGGGGCTGGCTACATTGACAGCTAATCTTGACAGCCCACTACATACACTAGATTATAGTTCATCCAACGTCCAGATCTTGATCTTATTTAACAAAGGAATTAGGGAGGGTAACTTAGTCATTTGACTTTCTATTCTAAAAAAAACTCACGAACAAATCACCTGACTCTTCTTCCCCTTCCACCTAACAAAACTTATCTCTCCCAACAAATCCCAATTCTTCTCCTTTTACCCAACAAATCCCAGCTTTTCTCCTTCCACCCAACAAAATCAATCTCTCCCAACAAATCCCAACTGAGAGCTTGATGAACTCTCTCTCCCTCTACATAAAATCTTCGACCGCTCTCTTCACCTAAAGAAAACAATTCAAGTTTGAAGCTTTTTACCTTTTTGGTTATTTCTATTTTGTTTTAGTGTATCAAATGTTAGGAAGAAACCCACCCACCCACTTTTCACATTTTTCATTTTTTCTAGTGTTTGTGTGGTTAGTTTAATAGGCGCACGCCTATAGATAGAGCAAAACTAATAGGCGCACGCCCACATTTAATTACTGTATAATTTTTTTAAGAGTTAAAATTGGAAATTGAATATAGGAGTCGCTTGATATTTATTTCGTTATGGTTATGCATTTATTCCATTTGATATTTTCCTCGCTTTTTGAATTTTCTAGAAATGGAAGGGAATGTTGGAGCTGTTGATGGGTCTTCTTCTTGTTGTACTGATTCCCAAAGTAAAGATGTCGAGATATTAGTTGCTCCGCACTTAGATATGAAGTTTAATAGTGTTGATGAAGCAAAGACTTGCTATAGAGAGTTTGGTAAACAAGAGGGATTTGAGATTCGTGTTCGAACTACAGATAAAAAACAAACTGGTGTGGAATTGCCTTCTAGTTGTCTATTGGTTTTCTCATGTGAGGGGGTCCATAACAAGAAAGAAGAAAGTGAAGGTGTAGCTTCGAGAAATACTTCGACTGTTAGGTGTGGTTGCCAAGCTAGAATGCAAGTTACAAAAAAAAAACTTGAAAATATATATGATGTGAGCTTTGCTGCAAACAACCATAGCCACAGTTTCGTCTCTCCATCAAAGAGGCAGTATATGAAAGGTAATAAAAATATGCATGATGCTGCGAAGTGTTTGACATAGGTTTTTCATGACAACGGTATACCTGTAGGAAAAGTGGCAGACATTTTTCATGGGGATGCGATTGGGTTTAGGAGAAAGCATTGTTGGAACCACCATTATGGTTTGACGAGAAAAATGCCTAAAATCAATGATGCTACTGTTGTACTTCACTATTTTATGCAAAAGAGTGCTGAAAATCCTCAGTTCTCCTATGCCATTCAATTAGATACAAAAGGGGTTGCAATAAATTTCTTTTGGGTTGATGGAAGGTCCCGTGTCCAATATGAGTACTTTAGGGATGTCGTATCTTTTGATACAACATATAGAACTAATGTTTACAGTATCCCTTTTGCCCCTTTTACTGGAGTCAACCACCACATGCAGTCTATTCAGTTTGGTTGTGCCCTGCTACTTGATGAGACAGAAGAGATATTTGTGTGGTTGTTTCAGACATGGCTTGCAGCTATGGGTGGTCGTCCACCAACTTCAATGCTTATTGACCAAGATTTAGCGATGACTGCATCAATTAGAAGAGTTTTCCCTACTACTCGACATCGATTTTGTCTTTGGCACATTATGCAAAAAAAAATCAGAAAAGTTGTCCTTTGTCTACCATAAGCTCGATACATTGTGTTAAGAGCTTACATATATTATTTGGAAGTCATATAGGATTGTTGATTTTGAAAGAAGGTGGTATGCACTACTGTTGAAATATGACTTGACTGAAAATACTTGGTTGACAGAAATATATAAAAACTGTACGTCTTGGGTTCCGGCTTATCACAATGACATTTTTTTTGCTGGTATGCATACGACTGGGCAAAGTGAATCAATGAATCCTCATTATGATCAATTCGTTAGTTCGATGACTACACTTATGGAATTTGTCCATCGTAATGAGAGGTCTTTGGAATCGATAACCAGGAATGAAAGGGAATCTGATTACCGCACCGAACATACTTCTCGCATTGTGGCTAAGGATGCTTTCCTCCTCAAGCATGCAGGTAAAGTTTATACCATTAGTGCTTTCAATAAATTCAATAAACATTTAGAAAAGGCTAAGATGAAATATAGAATTGTTGGAGAAGAGATAGACATACATGGAACTGGAATTTATACGGTGAAGACAAGGGACATCAAGCAAACTTCAATTTGGAAAGTGACTTTTAATAGAGGAACCTTGGAGGGTGACTGTGAATGTAAGAATTTTCAGTTCGAAGGATTACTTTGTGCTCACATTTTAAAGCTTTTTCAGCGTTATGACATCAAAGAGATTCTAGATCATTTTATTTTGAAGCGGTGGGCCTTAAAAGGCAAAAACATATAGGCGGTGTTTGATGGTGGACTAGTGGCCGGTCATGAAGACCATGAGCCTTTCAGAGTTGCCCATTGTATCAAGGTTGCTACTCAATTAGCTTATGATGCATCGATTAGTGTTGAGACATATGCATATTTTATTCAGAAGATGAGTGAAATGTCTATTGGAGTTTCGGAGCTCAAGGAAATTATCAGCAAAACAGATACAATGAATAATGAAGCACCTCCAGTTGAAGAGTCTATAGTTGATACCTCACATGTAATTTATTTAGTTTGTTGTTTATCTTTGCAATGATAAAAATCTTATTTGATTTTAACTCTTAAATCTTCCTTTTAGCTATTGGTTTTAAATCCCAACATTTCTCAAATGAAGGGGAGGAAGAAGAAAGTCGAGAGAATGAAAGGCCCCAGGGAGGAAGCCTTAGAGAATTCAGGAAGAATGTGTAAAAGTTGTAATAAAATTGCTAAGCACGACTCCAGAAATTGTCCATAAAAATTAAAAAATAAGAGTGTGGAATGACATGCTTGTCAAGTGTGGAAGGACCGTTGGGTTCTTACACTCTTGTTTTTTTGGGTGTTTATTTTTTATTTTTTTGAATTGTCTGAATTTTAAATTGACTATCCAGTTTTTTGGGAGCTTACAGTGATGGTGAAGTGTTTGAAGTAGTATGTGAAGGTAATGAGGTGGAAGAGATAATAGGGGGGTATCTCAAATTGACCCATGAACATTTAGTGTTCATACTCTTAGTAGACTATGAACATTCAGTATTCATACTCCTAGTGGACTATGAACACTGAATGTTCATATTCTTGTTGGACTATGAACATTTAGTGTTCATAGTTGATGCAGTACAGTTTGCCAATGCATATGTTAATGAACTTGGCATATGATGCGTATGTCAATGAAGTTGGCATATGATGTGTATGTCAATGAAGTTGGCATACGTCAATGAACTGGAAAAGCGGGTAATAAAGTCGGAAAAACATGGATGTGGCCATATTTGATTGAAAACGTCAAAATAAGCATAACCCACAACATAGCTATGGGCACCATCCTCTTGGGCCCTAAATCCATCGTTTAGGCCTTCCAAATCACGTTTTTGCCGTTTTAGGAAAGTTTTGTTTTTGCTATATCTTTTGATAGGAGAGTCTGTTTTTGATTTGGTCAATTGGATTAGTTCTATTTTGATTAGTAGTTTCTTAATATGTGGTTATCCCAAAACTTTCTATTTTTGAAAATTTTCAAGTTTTGTGGTAATTAGGGTATTTCGCCTATATAAAGGCTGGTAGTCTGTATTAGAGTTTTCACTTTTGGTTTTAAGTTAATCATATTAAGAGTTACCACAATTGGACTATGAACAATGATATTAAGAGTTAATCATATTATGAGCTATGAACATTCTTTGTGCATATCACAATTGGACTATGAACAGTGATTGTTCATAGTTCGGTAGCTATGAACACTCATTGTTCATAGTCCAATTGTGGTATGAACAAATAATATTCATAGCTCATGACTATGAACATTGATTGTTCATAGTATGTACAGTATGGACTATGAACACTCACTGTTTATAGTCCAATTGTGATATGAACAAAAATTGTTCATAGCTCATGACTGTGGTATGAACAAAGAAGGGTTAATTTGAGATACCCCCTTGTTTTGCAGTGAGAGGAGTGATTTTTCCCGATAATAATATCATCTTTATTTTTGTTTTGGTCAACGGTTAAGATTAGATCATCTAATTTATTTTAGATCGACGGTCGAGATTAGATCTAACCATTTTGGTAGTCTTCCACACGTGCATAGCTTATATATTGTCGTGCACAGCTTATATATTGTCGTATATAAGCTTATACATTATCGTATATAAACTTTCTCTGTTATATGGTATTGTGCACAACTTATACAGTGAGGTATGAACATTGATTGTTCATACCCCAAATAGGTATGAACAATGAATGTTCATATGAACAATGAGTGTTCATAGCTCATATTGGGATATGAACAATGATTGTTCATACCCCAAATAAGAGAGGGTACAATGGTCATTTGACTTTCTATTCACAAAAAAAAAAAAATTAGATCCACCAAAAGACCACAACCCCATTCTTCTTCCTCCTAACAAAAGCCATCTCTACACAAAACTTCATAGTTGGGTATTGATTTGTGTATTATTCTTCAATTTGGAGATGGGTTTAATTTACCTTGGAGTTATCCTCATAAATATGAAGTGGGTGATCCGGTTATCTGTTGAAGTGAATTCTTTGACTTCCATTGAATCATTGATAAAGAAATACCTTATATAGTTATGACAACTTTTTTTTATGTAAACCATTGGAAGGAATTAAGGATATTGTTGAGTTGAGAATCTTGGTGAGCTTTTGATGGGTGATTGGATTGAGAAATCATTTTATATGTTCGAAATATACACGGATGTGACCAAGGTTTTTCAAATTACTGGTTCGTATAAAAAATCGATCGAATCCTTCTTAGAATAAACCATCCATATTATGCAACTTTTGTCAAGAAAAGGTCTGGTGGTCTCAAGCATGTTCGCACCAGTGAGCTCCTCAAATGTACGAGATTCTAAAAACAATAAAACCTTAAACTATCCAAATTTATTTCTTGGTGGATAAGATGGGCATCACATGTTTTCATCCTTTGCTTCTATTATTGAGCATTGATGTTTTTGTATCTCTTTGATTCTATTGTTGAGCAGGAGGTAATCAATTTTCAATGAGTTCTTCAAACTTGATTGAGTTGGGTTTCAAAGATTCAACTTTAATTATATTTTCCTTTTGATTCTTAAGATTTGATTGTGGGTTAACCAGTTCCATTGAGTTTCCAGGCAGAGTTTTCATGAAAAAATGTGGTGGTAGGTTTCTCTGAAAACTTGGTGGTGGGTGTCCCTGTAGTGAGGAGAGAGAAAGAGGATGAGGAAGAAGAAAGAGGCGTCAGCTTTTACCCAATTTTCTAATCTAATTTGTGAAAGAAAAATAAAATGACTATTATACCTTCTCATATTTGCTTTGTGAAATTAGCACAAGATCTGGACGTTGGATCGGGCATGATCGAATGGACGTGATGAGCTGTTAAAATGGGCTGTCATTTTAAGCTGTCAAGGTAACAAGCCCCATATAGGGGGTATATATATATATAACCCGTGCATACGCACCGGCTCTTTTAAGAATTTGCTCAACAATCATAACTATACGTATATAAATTTTCTAACAAATCGTAATTTCTATGTTTTTGTCGCTAATCCGTTTTAATTTCTTAACAAATTGTTTTAATCAAGTTTTTAAAACCCGTTTTAATTTCTCAACAAATTGGTTTAATTAAGTTTTAACATAGGTATTAACATAGGTATTATTTTTTTGGTAATTAACAATTTAACATAGATATAACTAAAACATTATTAGCTTGGCTTAAAAAAAAACAGTTTTGGGATAAGATAAAAGTTCACTCCAGTTCAAATTTAAAGATATCTATGTTAAATTGTTAATTACCAAAAAAATAATACCTATGTTAATATCCAATATCCTTGGCGTTTAGTCAAGGGTCCTGAAACCATATCGTTATCCTTTTGTGTTGTGTTTCAGTTCTTGGATATTCTATTGAATTTGTCAATAAAAGCTGCCCTGCACTAAAGAAAAGACGCGTCCTCTCAAATTTATGTGTTGAGATTTTCGAGTAAGAAGATCGGATATACATTTCTATGGCATCGAATGGAAACAGCACTCAATCTCTCACAGTTTTAGATTTTGTAAAATAGTAATATATATCTTCTTAGTGGCTTGTATCTAGTGCAAGAACCCTTCAAAAATCATGTCCAAAATTAACCTTACAATTCGTGCCAAGTGATGCAATTGGATTTGATGATCACTTCTAAAGGCCGTTTTTGCTCTTGTTTTCCCCCACTACAAGTGGAGAGACATCAAGATTTGAGTGCTCTAATCCATCATATAATGCATAGCCAAATGGAGTGATCAATGATAACATTTGATTATTATCTTTACCACTTTATGCTATTCTTCTATATGAAAATCTTATATTTTATACAAATAACCCATCAACCTGTGGTTATGATCATTTGGTCTCTGTAGAATTTTCATATAAAAAGAAGTGGCCCTTATATATGGTGGTGTAAATTGCAAGCTGACTAATGTTACACTGGTTTGATAGCTAGAATCATATGTGGATGCCACTACTAATTATTATATTATTATGAAAATTTTATCGTAAATTAATATACTCGCACTTACTAACTTACATCATCCAATTAAAAAGTTTTAAGGTAATTTAAAAAATAAAAACAAACAAATTTGTTTAAAATACAAGTGATTCTCCAATCGTATCGTACCTTGTGGTACAATTATAATTTATTAGAGAAAATAATCTAGAATGAAAATGAAAACCACAATATTAGTTGGATTACCCCTTTGGGATTGGTGAGCATTTTGGCTAGGTTTTCTTTGGGGTTGATGAGCTTTCGGGCAATGTAAGTCTTTGGGCTAGGATCCTTCAATGTAATCGGTGTGGGTTTGCCTTAACCCTCTAAATATTTCAATATATATATATGAATTAACTCTAAATTATTATGAAAGTTTTTTTTTTTTTTTTTAATGAATACTTTTTAAAAAGCACTACTCTAAATGAATATAGTCCTACCCACGCCCCATGGTACAATTTCTTATAGAAGATAATCAAAGGCAATGTAAACCACGAGTAGACTGAGGCATGAACAACGATGACACTCTTTAAATCTATTTTGTTTGTGCCTTGAAATTTTCAATTTAAGATCCAATTAATATTTACATAGCTATATCGTGTACTTCTAGGATACAACAACTAAAATAATAAAAATAAATTATAAATAAATAAATTGTATAGATTTCTTGCACATAAACAATATAGGCTCCAGAGCGGATCAAAGAGACATGCAGACGAAGCCAAAAATTTGAGTTTGGGGACAATAGTGTATTCAACACAGATGATTTTTTTTTTGTTGCTCGGTAAGTTAGAATGTATTAAAATAGAAAAAGAAATCACAAAAGGGTGGTCTAGTGGGCAACATGTTGCCCCCCCTAGTTCAAGCACAAAATCAGTCACCTATAGCCATTTATAATAATGGTATAGTACGTGTAGATGTATGAGTTTCTACCTACGACCTGATGTTAAGGTTGAGGGAGAATGGCTGCACTCTTGCTTGAGATAAGAATCAAGTTTCTTGGGTAAACTTGAATCAAGCCTTACGTAGTTCATCTCTCTCTACTTATAGATGTTTGGTCTGAGTTTCTTTATTTGTTTTAGGCTGTTGTCAAGTGTAGATCCATCTTTTGTGCTCTCTTGATGATTCGTCATTACTCCTGCTGTTACAAAGTAAATGTCTTCTTCATTGGTGCGTTGACTGAGCTTCAGGATCGCGGTAGATCATTTGTTTCTATGTATGGCTGTATTTGATATTTGGGACGACTTGAGTTTGGGTCGTGGTTACGTCTTGGTGATGTACAAGCTGTGAAGATACGACTTATAGGTTGGACACGTGTGATGTAGTGAACGTCTGAGAATGAAGGGTACTTACACATCCCCCTTTATTCTTTACAGGCTGTTTGACTCGTTAGGATGAGATAGTTTGAAAAGAATAAAATTGAAACAGTGAACACATGTCGTATAGCTGGTGAGCTTTTGAAAATCAAAATTTTAGGAAATTATGCAGGAAAAAGGGATTTCTGATTCGTGGGCCCAAGTCACACCGTTTTTGTTGGCGTGGTTAGTATATGTAATGATTTTGGATTTTGTGCAGTTATTAGTCGGTTCGTTTGCCAAGACTTTTCAATTGCCATCAGTTGTGAAGAAAGAAAAATTTAAACTAGCCATCTTCTTCTTTTCCAAAACAGGTGCGTGCTTTTGTCTTTCTTTTCTTGTTATGATTTTGATTTTGTTAAAACGAAAAATTCGATGTCTATTACTTCTAAAAGCATGAGTGGTGAGGTAAGGATGTTTGAATTGAGGGAAATGGAAATGAGTGGTGATAGTGGTGTCGTTAGGGGTCGTAGTGAAGATGAGGTGTCATCATCTTTTTCATTGGAGACGATGATTGAGGAGGCGGTACCTAGGTCGGTGTTTGATAATTTTGGGGATTTGAGAAGGGAGTTTGGGATGGAGATTCCTGATCTGATGATATACTATCTGAGTAGTGAGAAGAATGTTTTTTGGTTCAGACTATGTTCCTCGAGATGGTGGGGTTGTGATTACGTATGGCTAACTGAAGGCTGGGTTGAGGTTGCCGTTCTCACGTCTGACCTTAGACATTCTGAACTTTTGTGGGAAGGCACCTTTGCAATTGGTGGGTAATAGTTGGAGGGTGTTTTATGTTTTGGATCTGTTGAGACAGAGGGGTTACAATATTTGTTTGTCTGATGTGCTAGAGCATTTCTCTGTGAAAATGTCTTCTGCTATGAACTTTAGTTTACAAGTTATGAGGGGTAAATCATCGGTAATTGTTAGTGTGAGTAAGGAGGAATGCTAGCGTAGGCCTCTATTAATTGTGGAGAATTATTATCCTCTTGGATGTGTTTTGGAGAATTTTTGTGTGAGGACTGATGGTAGGTCGTTATCTGTGTGGGTTGTTTTCATGTGTAGGTCGTTTGTTGTGGTTACGAGTTGATATGATTATGCTATGACGTTTGTTTGTTTTGCAGAGGTCATAATTCGTGGTCGTACATGTACGGGAGCTATTGAAGAGTTTGCTAGGCTGAGTTGGGAAGAAAAAACGTCTTTATTGGAGGAGGTTGCACACTATTTCAAAAGACGAGGTGGTGCGAAGATAAACTTGAAGAAGGCTGAGCAGAATAAGAAGGCTCGTCGGTTGATTTGTGTTGATTCTAATTCGGATTCAACAACTGAAATGGAGAGAGATGAAGGGTCAAATGCTAAGGGGAGGAGCTCAAAAGGTGGTGGTGATGCTGGCAGTCGTGATGTGTCCAAACGAGCTGGGGAGGGAGGTGAGGGTATTTCTTCAGTTTGGAAGCCTATGTTGAAGAGACAAACTGAAGGTGGTGAGCCAGAAGGGGCTAAGAGAATGCGACCTAAGGCTGAGAGTGAAGAACGACTTGCTACTAGGGGTAGATGTTCTTTATCAGGTCGGGCTCTTTTGAAAAGAATGGATTTGAAGGAGTTGGTGGCTGATGTTGATGTGGCAGATGGTAAGGGTAAGAAGAAGGCTAGTGATGTTGAGCCTAATATCCAGAAGTGTAGAGGGGATGGGAGTGCTTCCCTGCATGATGAGGCAGGTAGGCCTGACGTTCTGGATAGGATGGTTACCTATTGCAACCCTGTGACTGGTTTGTCACGGCTGGTGAGACAAAAAGACTGTAGTTTCAAGTCGTCCTTAGTTGCTAATGGGTTGTTGGAGAGTATTGCCTTAGATGGAGATAGGCATGCTTTGGATAATGGGAAGGATTTGGAGGCGAACCTGAAAGATATGGATCGCTCGATGTGATTTGTAAGTATATTTTCCTAACTTACTTTGTTGTCTTGTCAGGTTTTGGTGATGTATAGGAAGTTGATAGAGATGACAACTATTTTTGACCTATACAAGAAGGAGTTGGAGGTTGCCAAGGAGGCTTATGATAAATTGGTGGATGTGCAAGAGGTTGAACGAGCTGATGTGGTGGGGCTGAGGGCTCAGGTCGGAGATTTGTCTGGGAAGGTGGCTTTATTACAGCCATCTCTTGACTCTTCAAGGGTGGATGTAGCGTATTGGATTACTGAGAGCAAACAATCGCATGCCATTACAGAACGAGCCTAGAAGGAGTACAATGACCTGGTTGATCTGGTGGAGAGCGGTGATGTCTACGTTCTAGTAGATAATTATATGGAACTAGAATATTAGTACAAAACCTTGAAAAGGTTTGTTGAAAGTGGGGCTGCAACAGTAACTGTAGAAAGTACTATTGTAGATGCTAGTAGACAACCTAATCTACCAACCGACCTGAGTGCTGCACCAGCTGCCAAACCAACTGCGGATGTTGCCACTGAAGTGCCTAATGCAAGTGGTGATCCGGCTAGTGGCTCTGTTGGTGAAGAGGGTTGCAATATGGACCCCTTGAATGTGGAGAACCTGTCTCGTGTCAACTAATTTTGTTCTTCTTGAGATATGTTTGAATATGGATGAAGTTTTTGAACTATATTTTCTTTTGTTGTTGATACTGATAACTTCTATTTTTTATGGGGATACTGAGGTCGTTTTCCCAAGATAACGTGGGGGCCTCTAGTATCTAACCGACTTTGTAGTAAGTAAAGTATTTAAATTACTTACTTGTTTTGAAATGAGATTGTTTGTGAATTTTGTACGAATGTGATTGCTTCCCTTACTTTTTGTTTTGTTATTTGACGACCTATACTGCATAGTAGTAGACCCGACGACCTGCCATATTTTGGTGGATCGCCTGATGCTTTTAGGTCGTAAGTTTTTTTTTTGCATGACTTGATAGATACGCGTAGTTGCCATCTAGGTTTCTTTGTGTCCTTAGGTGTGTGTGGATTGATCGAGTGGTTCCTTTTGGGGGAACCTTTTATTAATTTTTTACTGATAATTAGCATTTGAGTGGTAATTATAGTTGAGTCAAACTTAACCCTTTCAAAGGCCTTAAGTTGACTTGTGGTCCTTTTGGGGGTACCTTAGATTGGATTTGACTAATATTTAGCCGTTGCGTGGCAATTATAGTTGAATCATGCTTAACCCTGGCACTAGTGTTAAGTTGATTTGCAGTCTTTTTGGGGGACTGTGGATTGGATTTGATTGATAATTAACCTTTCCGTGGTAATTATAGTTGAGTCCTGCTTAACCCTGACATTGGTGTTAGGTCGGTTACTTTGATATCCCAAATCGGGCAGCGAGTGCATGATGCGTGGTACTCATGTAATGCAAGGAGAACACTTATACACGAAATGTTGATAAAATTTTATTCATATTGATTGATACATCTGGAGAAAAGTTATTGGTAGAAACACTTGAGTAGAGTTGTATTCCAAGGTTGGGGAAGCAAATCCCCGAGCTTAGTTTTGATTCAGTAAGCTCCATTTCCAACAACTCTATGAACTATGTATGGGCCTTCCCAAGTTGGGTCAAGCTTGGTTGGTGCCAAGGTCATTTTGAGGACTAGGTCGCCATATTGGAAAGATCTTGGGACGACCTTCTTGTTGTAAGATCGTTGGATGGTTTGGTGGTATCGAGCTAGGGATATTGGAGCAGTTTCCTTTCACTCTTCTAGGAGGTCGACTTCTTTGGATAAGATGTTGTCGTTTTCTCCTAATTCGACGATGTCAGAACGTATAGTTATGATTGTAAGTTATGATGGTATTATTGCTTCTATTCTGAAGCAAAGTGTGCAAGGAGACTCGTTGGTACTGGCTCAGGCTGTGGTTCTGTATGCCCATAAAATGTTTTCGAGTTGTTCTGGCCATTGGCTTTTCTTGCTCTCCAACTTTCTTTGGAGATTCTCTTTGATAGATTTGTTTGTGGCCTCTGCTTGGCCATTGTTTTGTGCGTATCTAGGTGTAGAAAATACTTGAGTGATGCACCACTTTTGTAGGAATGCCTTGGCTTGTGTACCGGTAAATTGGATTTCGTTGTCCATGATGAGGGTGTGGGGGTAGACCAAACCTTGTGATGATATTGGTCCATATGAAGTTGATAACGTAGACTTCTTGACTTGAACAAGTGGGATTTGCCTCAACCCATTTGGTGAAGTAATCTGTGGCTGCAAGAATGTATTTGAGTCTTGTTTTCTTTTTTGGGATAAATGGTCCCATGGTGTCTAGCCCCCACATATGAAAAGGCCACGGGCTGGCTATGTTGATCAACTCCCGTGCTGGACTTAGGTGGTTGTGACCAAATGTTTGACATTGGTGGCATTTGAGAACATACTTTTTTGTGTCAATGTGCATGCTTGGTCAATAATCCCTTGGGCGATTGCTTTATGAGCCAGAGATCTTGCTCCTGCATGGTTGCCACATTAGTCTTTCGGAATTTCATCGAAGATGAGTTGGCCTTTGCGTGGAGTTATGCACCTTAGGTGGGGTCCTCCTGCGGATTTACAGAACAATCGTCCATTGATCACGGTGTATCTGGGAGCTCGAAATTGTATGTCACGAGCATTCCTTGCCTCTGCTAAGAGCTCGCCATGTAAGATAAATTTTAGAAATGGGCATATCCAAGATTGAGTGATCTCTTCTTCGAATAAAGGTTGGATGTCCGTGAGGCTGTTGACACTTTCATGTTGGTAGGTGGGCCTCTCTAGGATGTCAATGTAAACTGTTCTGGGACATGCATCTTGGGTTTTTTAGGCTAAGAAAGTCAGGTTGTCTGCATGTCTGTTATCCTCTCGGGGAATGTGTTCCAAGGAGAATGTTATGAACGAGCTGATGATATCATTAACAACCTGAACATACTTGGCTAAGTTTGCTCCATTTGTCACATACTCTTTGGTGATCTGTTTGACGATTAGTTGTGAGTCACTGTACGTTTTGAGCTTTCGGACTTGTAATTGTTGTGCCATGCGAAGGCCTGTGATTAACGCTTCATATTCTGCTTCGTTGTTGGAAGTTACGAAATCGATCTTTATTGACTTTTGTAGCTGGGTTCCTTTTGGTGAAGTTAACACAGCCCCCAGTCCACTAACGTTGTTGTTGCAAACTCCAACTACGTAGAAGTGTCATGTATCTAGGGTGGTTGGTTGATGGAGTGAGGTAATGGGCTCAGGTTCCCAATTGATATCTTCGATGGGGAAGTCAGCAAGGACTTGACCTTTGCGAGACGTTCTGGGAAAAAATTTGATGTGATGTTCTCCGAGTTCTCCAGCCCATTTAGTCATGCGGGCTATTTTGCTGGTGGAACTCATCAAGACCTGCTTAATAGGTATATCTGTTAAGACCTTGATGCCGTGAGCCTAGAAATATGGTCAAAACTTGCAAGCAAAGTATAACAAAGATAACATTGTTTTCTCAATTAGAGAGTAATGCTTTTTTGAATCTGCCAATTTCTTGCTGGTGAAATAGACTGGTTTTTCGATTCCCTCGCTTTCGCAAAAGAGGACCGAGCTGATGGCAAAATCGGTACTCGCAAGGTAAAACCCCAATGTTTCTCTTTCATTTGGTTTAGACAGAACGGGCAGAGTTGATAGGTAAGCCTTCAGGTCGTTGAAAGCTTTGTGGTATTTGTCTGTCCATGTGAATGTTGCGCTCTTCTTTAGTATTTGCAGGAACGGTCTACATTTGTTAGATGCACGTGAGATGAATCTATTGAGGGCTAAAACCATGCCAGATAGCGTGTGTATTTGTTGTTTGGAAGTTGGTTCTGGCATTTCAAGGAAAGCTTGTATTTATTCTGGGTTTGCTTCAATGTATCTTTGTGAAACGAGGTATCCTAAGAAATTCCCTGAGGCTACCCCAAATACGCACTTTGCTGGGTTGAACTTTATCCTGTTTTGGTGCGATCTTTCAAAGGCTTCTTGCAGGTGAGAAATGTGGTCGCCAGCCTTTGCGCTTTTGACTACCAAGTCGTCTATGTAGACTTCCATAGTGTCGCCCAGCAAGTCTTTGAACATTTTTGTAACAAGTCTCTAGTATATCGCGCCGGCGTTCTTCAAGCCGAATGGTAGGACGTTGTAGTAGAACGTTCCTTGTTCGATTATGAAGGACGTTTTTTCCTGGTCTTCTTCTGCAAGTGGTATCTGATTATATCTGCTATATGCGTCCATAAATGATAAAAGTTCATGTCCGCAAGTTTGATCTACCAGTATGTCAATCCGGGGTAGGGGACGAAGCTGTCTTTTAGGCAATGCTTATTGACGTTGGTGAAATCGATGCAGAGTCGTACCTAGCCATTTTTCTTAGGAACAGCTACAATGTTAGCTAATCAGGTCGGGTATTCGACCTCTCTGATGAATCCAACCTTTTTGAGATTTTCTATCTCTTCATTGATGCCTTTTTGAAATTTGAGTGCTAATTTTCGAGGTTGTTGTTTGATAAGCTTTATAGTTGGATCTACGTTTAATTTGTGGCAAGCGACCTGAGGGTCGATTCCTAGCATATCGATATATGACCAAGAAAAAATATCTTTATTGAGAGATAAAAAATTGACAAGTTGCTTTTTGAGCTTGGGGTCTAAATCAGCCCCTATATAGACAAATTTTGGGTCATCATTTGTGCCCAAATTGACTTTCTCTCCAGGTTCGACTTGTGCTTGTTTTTCCTTGAGCTTGTTTGTTGTTGATGCTGGAGGGCTAGAAGTTTAAGGATCTTGCAGCTTTGGTATGTCGTTTGTCTAGACGACTTGAGTTTTGGCCTTGGTTGTTGTGTTTACTTGATTGCATCGATGAGCTTCTAGTTGGTGGCTTTTGAGCTCCATGATGCCTCGGGGTCCGGGAAACTGCAGGACTTGGTGTAAGGTTGATAGAATTGCTTGGATCTTGTGAATCCACCTGCGTCCTAAAATGCTAGTATATGATTACTTGACATCTATCACATTAAAGCATGTTGAGGTTTTAACCATGTCCTCTTTTTCTCCAATGGAGAATGGTATGATGACGTCTCCAATGGCATCTATGCGGTCTCTATTGAACCCGTAGAGTGGCACATTTGACTCTATCATCACCGAGTCTGGCAGGTGCATATCCTTGTATGTTTGGTAGAAGAGGATGTCACAGGAGCTACCTGGGTTGACTAGGACCCCCTTGACTGTCCATCAGTTAATCTTGACGTGCACTACCAGAGCATCATTATGGGGTAGGCACAATTTGTCGAGATTTTCTTCGGTGAACGATATTGCGATCATAGTTTGAGAGTTGGCAGGAGTGATCACTTCAGCTTTGTAGGATAGGTGGTAGATTTCTTGCAGTGCTCCTACGTGCCTACGCTTTTCACGATCGGAGGTTTCGTTGGTGGAGGTGTCTATAATCATGTGGATTACCTTTTCCTCGTCGTGATTGGAGGAGTGTTGTCTTCTGTTGTGCCTCGACCGACCTGGAGATTTAGATCGTCGGGCTGTTCTTCTTATGCTCCTTTTGCGAGCAGGTCGTTCATGACTATGGCTCCTACTTTTATTGCGGTTGGCATTCAGTTTATGCATGAGGTCGCTTTTTGACAGGAACTCTTTCAGCTTTCCCTCTTCGACTAAGTCTTGGAGGTAGTGCTTGATGCTCCAACATTCATCGGTGTCATGGTGGTGGAGTTTGTGGAAGTGACAGTATGGACGTCCTGGTATTACTATCACCTTGTTGATGTTTGGTTTGAAGTAAGGTGTTGTATATATCTTCTTCAGGATATAGCTTGGCATCCTGGAGAAGTTGGAGAATTCTCTTTTGGTATACGATGGCTTATGGGAGTTGGTGCCCTTGTTATTGCCTGAGTACTGATTACTTTTTTTGGGTCCCCGTTTATCGCTTACTGCGGGACTTCTTTGCCTTTGCGCTAGGCCATCCATTCTTCGTACTTTATGTACTTGTCGACTTTGTGGTACAGGTCATCTAGGCGTTCTAGCTTATTACGTATGAGAGACCCTGCTAGTTCGGAGTCGTCTAGGAGGGCATTGGTGAATGCCGAGGTTGCAAAGTTGTCCTTGAGGCCTGACTCTATTGATAACAATTCCTTTTTGAAACGTCCTAAGAAAGCGCAAATAGTCTCGTCGTGTGCTTTATTTAGCTGGAACAACAAATCTAGGTCGGCTTGTTTCTTCTTGTTGTGGACGAATTCTGCGGCGAATGTCTCGGCCAGCTTGTCGAAGTTGTGGATTGAATTAGGAGTTAGCATGTAGAACTAGTCTAATGCTCCATCCTTCAAGCTGGCTGGAAAGAGTTTGCATTTTAGGTAGTCAAAGTCTGGAGTGTTGTACAATGGAAACGAGCTATGTGTTGGCCTGGACATGAGCTACCGTCGTACAATGGGAACTTTGGCTGGATAAAATCAGTGGGAGGCTATTTGTCCTTGACTTCTATAGTGAATGGTGACGCTTTATATGACTGGAGCATCTTCTAAACGATCTGGGATGCGCTGGCTTTGTCGCTTGACTTTTCCAACCGCTGGGCAAAGTCCTCAAAACGTTGATTGGTGGTTGTAGTGAGGGCTGTGACTGCGTTGTTTTCAATTACGTCTGGAGCCAGGTTGTTGGTGTTGGAAGTAGTTTGTTCGCGAATAGTTTGGTTCTCTTGCTGGAGCGTGGTAAATGAATCCTGGAGAAACTTTACTTGATCTACTAGAGCTTTTAGTTATTCTTCCATAGTGGTTTTTTAACCAGTTTCGTGGGCTTGAGAAAATAGTGTGAGTGTTTTTCTCAAGGAAACGAACCGGCAGACAACGCCAATGTAGATGTGTGGGTTTCTATCTATGACCTGATGTTGAGGTTGAGGGGGAATGGCTGCACTCTTGCTTGGGATAAAAGTTTTCTACGTATCAAGTTTCTTGGGTAAACTTGAATCAAGCCTTATGCAATTCATCTCTCTCTACTTATAGATGTTTGGTCTCACTTTCCTTATTTGCTTCAGGCCGTTGTCAAGTGTAGATCCATCTTTTGTGCTCTCTTGATGATTCGTCATTACTTCTGTTGTTACAAAGTAAATGTCTCATTCATTGGTGCGTTGACTGAGCTTCATGATCACGGTAAATCATTTGTTTCCATGTATTGGGCTGTATTTGATATTTGGGACGACCTGAGTTTGGGTCATGGTTACGTCCTGGTGGCATGGTACGACCTGGTGATGTATGAGCTGTGAAGATACGACCTGATAGGTTGGACACGTGTGACGTAGTGAACGTCTGAGAACGGAGGGTACTTACAGTACGAATTCATATAACCAAATCTAACAAAAACTTTAAATGGAGCTTCCCATTTGTGTATCCAGTCAGGTCGACCCTCTGTGATAGAGGTTTCATTGATAGGTAGGGAAGCTCCTCGTTTAGCAAGTGCATCAGCAGGGAAGTTCCCTTCTCTCCAGATGGTAGTGATCCTCCACTTGTGTAGTTTCTCCGTACAATATAGCCATCGTCCATGTATCCCCCAGGAGACATTTCCACCTTTGAAAGCTTTAGCAGTAGTTTCTGAATCTATTTCAATACATGGGCTCCTCCATCCTTTAGCAATCACAGCTTCCATCCCCACGTACTATAATGGTTGTGTACTCTGCTCTATTGCTATTTCCCTCGCCTATGTTCTTGCAAATAGTCACTTTGAATTGCCCCATATTAATATTGTCTCTGAAGCAAATCCTAATGCCTGATGGCCGGTACGTCTAGGGTTTCCCAGAGAATGGAAGCCCCATCAGTGTTCATCTTCATCACATCTGGTTCTAGAGGTATCCAAGTACATTGTCTCATTTTGAGGTGCCGTTCTTCCGATCCTCTTGTATTCACATCCCAGAATCTGAGGATCTTGAGTTCAATAGGAGTGTTAAAACAGTGCTCCTTAGAGAGTAGTCCAGTGATTTTGACTTGAGTCCTGATATAGTATTTACAATGCTGGAAGTCAGGTTTCTTGCCCTCAAAGTGCATCTTGTTTCTTTCTTTCCAGATGGACACCAGCCCCGACAAAATGCAAGATTATTGCTATACATGCTTCACGTGAGGGATCTGTCTAATGCATCTGTCAATGGTGTCTTTGAAAGTGAAAGACTTTCGCAATATAATCCAACTCCACAATTGTTGACTAAAGTTGCATTGCCAAAACAAGTGCAAAATTGTTTCAATAATGTTTCCACAAAACCTGCAAGAATGACACCATGTGAATCCCAAAGTTTTGAATCCTGCTATCTCTATCATCAGTTGCCACATCTTTTTGCAAGATTTTCCATGCCAATGCAGCAGGCCTCGATCGGGTGGATGTAGTAGTTCCATACGAGTTTATGCCATGTCATAATAGGTTTCTTCTTTCGAATCTCATCATATGCTAACTTGATAGAGAACTCATCACCATGTAGGTTAAGGCACCAGACAACATAGTCATCAAACTGAGGGTTACATTTTAGAACTGATTACGTGTTTTTGTGCACGTTGTTCATGACATCTTGTAGAACACTTGGGATATTCCATTGATCATCTTCAAGTAGATCACAGACTTTTGCTCTGCAACCTTTTAACTCCTCTGAGGTGATGCTCAGAAGTTGCTTCAAAGATTGCTTTCCTAACCAGTTACTTCTCCACAAGTCCACATCCTTGCCATTGGGCACCACCCACCGAGTTCTTGGGATCATCACTTCTTCAAGAGCTTTACTTATACCAAACCAAATAGAAGTAGGCTTGTAAAAGTTAATCATCTCACCATCTTGATTGAAGAAGTTTGCTTTCATGAATGGAGCAAATTCAATTCACCACTTTCAATCTCCCAGGCCATCTTCATCAGCATAGATAGTATTAATCCCTAAAAACCTTCATATATAGTTATAAGTGTAGAAAGTTTGTTTATTATACAATTTACATAAACCATACATGGCCAAAAGGTTTTAGCATGATAGTAATGGTGACACTTCTTGAGAGAAGTTGCCTACACATCCGGCTCTCTAAATACGAGCTGGAATCAAGTCGATCAACACGTAGTTCACCTCTCCTTTAAATATAATAAGGTAAGTCTCTCCCTTTTTCCATAGGTTATATTTTCCCCATTAATTGTATTGAATGAGAGATTATATCCAACTGTTAATATTCGTAACTTATTACAATTATTTGTTCGTATTCGTCGTGACTAATCCACATATGAAGTAAGTTAATTAGCGAGTTGACATGCAGGGGTATAGATAGTGAGTTGGACAACTAACTATATTCTGTTAGATACGAGCTAGTGTGATCAATATGTATTAGGTCATAATTGTCATAATTGTCATACATAGGTGAAATAGTGCATTGCAGAGTTCGAGTTGGTACCAATTTAGGGTGTCAATGGTCCGGTTCTTAGTGTTGTAAGAACCAAGAACCATTTAATTTTACGGTTCCAATTTTTCGTGGTTCTTAAAATTGTGGAACCTTACCCATAACCAATGGTTCCTAACGGGCATTCTCGGTTCCAGTTATTCATTTCGGTTCTTAAGAAATTCACTATTTACACACATTTTTTATTGATCTTAATTATTATTTTTTAAAAAAAATGTGTACTAAAAACACAAAAATACAGCACGAACAAGTCGGTTTTTAAATATTGATATAAGTAATTATGTCATTTAATAATAAAGTTAAGTAAAACCATATATTTAAAGTTGTACGTTATATTTTTATATTAGTATAACATTAAACACTAGAAAACTACATATTGCACTAATAAATATAATTTAATTAGTAATATATAAATGAACATTTTGAGTTTTTATATACTTTATTTAGATATTTTTTATGTTAAAAGTACGATAACATTCGGTTCCGGTCCGATTCCGGTTATGGCCTGATTCTTTTGTTTAATTAAAAAACCATTTGGTTCCGGTTCTATATGGTCCGGTTGTTTTAATACCCATTTTTAAGGGGAATAACCGGTAAGGACTTTATTCCGAAATAATAAACCCAAAAAACCACCAATATTTTTAAAACACTCTCAAGGACATTTGTTGACTTTGTACTTAAAGGACTAAAATACCCAACAACTCCCACAGAAGTACAATTATATCCCTAATATGTAATATCTAATTACAAACACCCTGAAACTCCTTCACTTCAAAAACTCTCAAAACCGCCAATCTATAATTTTCTTAATTAGCACTAAAAAAAACCCAAATCTTTTCACAAATCTCAATTTAATTGAAGTTCTTCACAATAAATTTCAAGTTTAAGATCAAGATGACAACAAAATTATTGTGGGTTTCGAGAAATCGAAGTCAAAGACAATGGTGAAGAATAAGATAATGGAAATGGAGAAATTGGTTCAATCAACAAGAAAGGAAGTGATGCAGATTAACTTATCATATTATTTTGCATATATGTGTATTACTGTAGTTTTCATATAAAAATCCATGGTATGCACTTACAACTGTGCATACATACCATGCAAATAGAGTTTTTGTAGTTGTTTTATTTATGAGAATTTAAGGTATACAAATTTGAGTTTACGCCTTGCATAAAATGTCACTACACCATAACAGCTTTTTTGTGACGCCAAAATGGCATCACAAATAATTTTAGTGACACCATTTTGGCGTCACAAATATGGTGTCACAATTTGGCGTCAATTATTTTTGTGACGCCAATTTGACGTCACAAATATTAGTGACTTCATTTTGGCGTCACTAATTTGTGACGCCGAAATGGCATCACTGTTTTTCTGACGCCATTTGGACATCACAAATATTTGTCACGCCATTTTGGCGTCACTAATTTGTGACGACAAAATGGAGTCACTCTTTTTGTGACGCTATTTTGACATCACAAATATTTGTCACGCCATTTCAACGTCACAAATTAGTAATGCCAAAATGGCGTGACAAATATTTATGACGTCAAAATGGCGTCACAAAATGTTAGGCGTCACAAATTTTGTGACGTCGTTTTGGCGTCACAAAATATATTTTAGGGAAAAAAAATAATTGGTTGCTGTAATCCACCGTGCACCCTGTAAAAGAGCTCATTTAAAACACCGTTCACTCTATAGAATACAAAATTACACCATCAATCAAGAATATATAGTATTCATTCCATCCCTTTCAAAATTATGAAGTAACTTGCAGAATAAATTTCAAGCGAAAGTACTATGTATTACATTGTGTTTACAACTAGCTACATAAAAAAAAAATCTTATTAGAAAGTGCCCAAGTTGTTGCAATATGGACCACCTCCATTCTTCAAAGTGAGACAAACCAATGCCACATACTGTGCCTGTTTTATTTAACAGAGTTTAGATAGACTGATCTATTTAAATTATAACAAGAGATAGTTTAGTTCCAACATATTTTTACACTAAAGATAGTCAAAACATACTAAACATAAAACTTATAGGTTTGAAGACACAACAAAAACCGGTGTCGAAGGCAATGTCATAACGTTTCACAATTTATTTACACTGGTGAATGCATTGAAGTATTGGTAAGCACAATAAACCACAAGTTACACGAGAAAAAGAAACAAAGATTTTTCAAAACTGAACTTAAAATATATGAAAATAGTCCACCCCTTATCTCCACATCTTCATAGCCTTGCACATTAACTCTGTAGTTCCCCATCCTTAGATTTATTGTCACCTATGAAGTAAACATACATTTAAGGTGCCGAGAAGTAATAATGAACTAGGATATATAACATTAGTAGGACACAAACTTTAAGAAACCCATATTATGAGAATTTGTACACATGCGCACCATCTAGACATTAACATAGATGTTGCGTATAATCAGCCAAGATACTTTGCTTTTAATATGGGTATGAGGCATAAATTTTCAAGTTTAATCATAATAATACACGAGCAACTGTGTTTTTAGTGAAATAACACACGCTCGACTGTGTTTTAATGAAGTAACACACGCTCGACTGTGTTTTAGTGAAGTAAGAGTTCATCTAATCTTATATCTTGTGCAAATGGCAAAGACACATAAGTAGTCATTCCAGCGCAAAGGTTCTGCCTATTCGATCTTAACACTTTTTCACTTCATATATAACAAACCCGGGTTCTTGACAATCAATTGTAATGACTATAAATACCATTCAAAGCTATAAGCATTACTAAAAGAAAATCATAAGATAATGAGTAAAATAAACTCACCTTCATCTCAAGGTCCTTCAATGCTAATGCATATAGCTTGAGTGAAAGGAATATAAACCAAATTGCTCATCAGCATCACTTTCCAAATTCAAACCTTCATCTTCACAACAAATTGTTACTATTAAACCATAATTTAAGCTAATAGTACTGATTGTTTCAAAGAATTATCAATTAAACGAAAAAGTTTCTTTTTCAGATGTCAAGTAATTCAACATGCTCAAAAAATAACTCAATGATCAGACAACAATATATTCAAATGTGCAGCATATCATATATCAGACGTCAGGCTCGAGTCCCATTTGCCTAACAAAAAGAGTAATGACTAAAAAAGACGGCAATAAAAGTTTTTTCAACCATTACCACAAAGGAACAATGAGATACTTTTTGGGATGTCTGGAAGCACCTTTGTGAATTACACTTACAAGAAGTTATGCTCGCTCGGGCTTTCGCCTGTCTTTCCTTTCGCTTTAGACGAGGATTCTTCACATCCAGCCACCTAGGCGAGGAAGCCTATCCAGCCTCAGATGCGTCTCATGAGTCTAAGACTATAGAACTTATTTGATACCTAGATATCTAGCTACTAGGAACAGCCTAGCTAGTCAGATACAAAGGAAAGAGCAGATAAAACAACGGATAAGTAGAAGCGGAAACCTATTATACTATATATGCATTGCTGCTCTTGGAGTCTAAGACTTCTAACTCTTTAGCCTCATTGGACTCAAGGACATATCAAATATTAACTCAATGATCGGGACCACATAGTGCAAAATGCACTTTGGTGAACCTTGCACCTTCCCTTCCGTTCATCATCGACTTAGAAAGAATCCCCTCACGGGATTCAAAGAAAACCAGAGCAACGATTTTAACTCGGTAAAGAAAAAGGTTTTTGTTCATTCCAAGCACAAGAACTGGACTCAATTCGGGTTTAGCTACAATGCATACTAGCTAAGCTAACTAAAAGAGCAATTACCGAATGCTAGAATAATAATGTTTGTATGCAAAGTGGGTAAAGTCCATCATCAAGAGCATTAAAAAGAGGGAAAGACAAGCCCAAACTTGTGTGTGTGTGTGTGTGTGTGTTTAACAATTTGCAGCAGAAACTGTATTTAATAAAAAACAACATACAAAAATAAGTAAATAACATCATATGAATGTTCCTCGTACCTTGTCGTACACTGCCCAGTTTATCTCATATGAGAACAGCTCCTCCTTTGTCTTAGGAATCATGTCAATCAACTACTTTGCATCCAAAAGTTTTTTGTTATCTTGTGTCTTAACACGTTCACGCTCCCTATCATGGTCAGTTATCTTCTCCTTGTAGTCATCCCTCGGACGATGCTGGCCTCATCATTTCAGCTTCATTTCATTCTTCTTTTGGTTTAACATTTGAAATGCACTTGGCAAACTCCGCTGCAGCGATAAATTAGGTGGTGGTGTCCAGGCTGGGAGTTTGGACATCTTGCGTTCCTCCATTGAGTAATCAATAGGAACCAAGGGCCTCATTTTCTTGTCTTTATCCCCATCATCTTCATCTTCTTCATGGAATATATAAAGGTACAGCCGTTCGTTTACTGAACCCACTAGACCGAATCCCGGTTTCTTAATAGGAGCATTACTACTGCTTTTGTTATCCGGTAAAGGCGGCAAAGACAGTTGAATCATCCCTAACGCTGCTTTTTAATATCACATCATCGTGAAAAGTAAAGTTGAGATTATAAAACAGATAAGAAAAACAAAAGAGCAAGGAGCGTAGAGCAAATAAAATAATTAAGGTATCGTAACTAACCTGAATGATTTGTAACTCCGAGAGCGCTCTCATAAGACTGTTCAACAACAACATTGGATCTAAAATCAGCAGTAGCTTCTTCTAGCAATGCTGATTTTTCATCTCCGTTACAATCGTTCTCTACACATTTCTTTGCGACATACTATACATATTCCACTCCCTTCTCAAACTTTGACCCGGTTATCAATTGGAACTCATGCATCACATAACAAAGAAAAAAAATCATAACAAAACCATGAAAGACCAACAATATAGTTGAAATAAAAGTCCCCCTACTTATTCAAATAAATGAGTCAAGCCGGACTCACGATTCTTGGAGACTAAATGAGAGGGAGGAAATAAAGAAATCAAATTGAAGATGGATCTTTTTTTGAGACGAGGCAATTGACCTTTTCGAAGTCTAGATGAAAATTGACACGACTTGGAGATGCATAGGCAGTCTTTACAACCTGCGGTATATAAAACAAGATCATTTGCATCTTTGAAATCTTGCTGGTCAACGAGCAACTAAGTACTTAATGGATCTTGCATTATTCTTGAAGGATAATTCCCTAGCCCATGTGTATAGCATAAAATAATACAGCACAATGTAACATAGAAAGTAAAACCAATAAATAGTCCAGCCTACCACCAACTCTTGCCCATCAACGTTAAATTTACTTCGCATGCGTAATGCACAAAGATTCGGTGGACTCAAACTCACAAAACCCAAAGCCTCTTGGAGTTTCATTGCTTGGATCTTGGGCATGTTTCCAACTCTTTACAGGTCCACAAAGCTACATGAGAAATAGAAACAATAATATTTAACGGAAAAAATCTTCATTACATCCGGAGACATAAAATAAAATAAAATAAAAAAGTAAACACCTACCCTGAGAAGAGTGAGTATAAAGTCATTTTCTACAGTTAAAGCTATCTTGCCAACATAGACCGTAGTTTGTGGTTTCTTTGTTGGAGCAACAATAGGAATGACAGGCCTGACAACGGGAGGGACTCCATAAATCCCCTGGAATAGGAGGGCGGACCGATGGCTGAAGCATACCAATTGCTCCAAGCATACGAGGTGGATAGGATAGGCTTAACCATAGGCGTATAAGTAGTAGGATAAGCGTGGTATTCCTGCACCAATTCAAATAAAACCTAGCAAACTTGTCGAGGAAAAAAGCTAATAAAACCAAGTAATAGAGTATCAAAACAGTTTAAAGCAAAATATTTTTACCCATAAAGTAAAAGTACTTAAAGTAAATAACTTGATGGTGTTACCACAATATAACCATATCAGCAAAGGCATGGAAACTAACACCGGATGCATAGACAACCCCAAGGCGACATGGAGAAAATAGCATCTAAAATAGGTGTACTACTTCAACATATCAAATTGTACCAATAACAACTACCTCACAGTCAAGTATTAAAATTCATCACCATCATATTAAAATTCCATGTATTCAATCTTTCAATTGTTATAAACTAAGAGATAGGAGTTTGTCAATATGCAATTTAAGAAGAGAGAAAAGATTACCTGATTGAGGCGTAAGCTATAAGAGAAATTCTCTTATTTTGTCCTTCAGTTCTAGTTCTAACTTTATTTTCCAAAAATAATATTCTTTTTTTTTTGCTTGATAATATGATAACTCCTCAACTTATCATTATTTGTTTCTAAAGGGATAGAGATCAAAAGACTTAAGCTGCTATATTCACCAGGCCTAGCATCTAGTTGGTCATGGCCCATAACATATTAAGGTGCGTACACACCCTCCACACAGTTGCAACAAAACCGGAAGAAGCGTGAGTCGCAGATCAAAGAAGCTAATCGCAAGATTCAAAATCTAAATCAATTCTTTCAACATTGGTTCACTAATTGAGACAAACTGAAATCTTAATGTCTATATAAAAAGGAAGCAAGCGTAGAACCAACCTTGCAACAACTTTAGCTAAGATCAGCAGGTCATCTACTAGATGAAAGTCCATGTCCCTTTAACCCACCCCCACATTACAAGAGGACTCTCATGAGCAAGTCAACCAATTTGCAACCTCCACTCCAGATTGCCAACAAGAAAACAATAGCATACCTGCCATTCAAAACATTCAGGTGACATAGCGTACTATATACAAAATAATTTTATGTTTTTAGGACAATGCTCTTATCTTGTCGCAGCAGACTATATACAAAATAGTATGTATCATCTAGATTGTTACTTTCCTGAATGAACTTTGATATACAAGGCTGCGGCATGTATAAAGCTATCAGAATCTATTTACCTTTTGGAGGACTATCTAGTACCCATGCAATGCCCTCATCCCACTCTGGAGTAGGCCCTGTTGAAACAACCTGAAAAGTGAAAACAAACAATGAGTTTTATAAATGTTACATGTCTTTGCAAGCATATAAATTAGTTTAATTCACTATAAGGTGCCATACCTTTGATATACAAGTCTTTATGAAGTAGTCACCTTTCTCTCTCCTCCTTTATTCGGGCTTGAGACCGGCAATGCAAATTCTTGATTAGTTGCATTGGCGGAGTTAAAAAAGGGTTAGTATACTCAACTCTAAACCTGCAAAAGCAACCACATGCAAATACATATGAGCGATCAATGGTAAAGAGCGCACACACATATATATAAACAAAAAGTGTTCATTCATTACTTAAAATATCCATGAACAAAAGGTCCATATATACAAGCCACAAAATAACCACAGATAAACTGTCTAAGTTTCCATACACTTAACCTGAGGTTTCATACCACTTGAGTTCCAAACTAAAACAAAACAAAACAAAAAGGAAGATAAAGAGTTTATAATAGCAAGCATGCAATTTAATCTTCATATTGCAACCTACCTCCATCCCAAATCAAGAAACCTCCAGTAGCTATATCTCGTAGATACGCGATATCATCTTGGGGACCATCATACACAGGAGCATCGCCAACCAAGACATTGGTAACATACACAACCTTTTCATCTCCTACAATATCTCTAAAATGACATTTTTTGCTGTCAATCTTAACATAGCCATTAGCCACGTGTTCACCTTTCCTCCCCAATATCTTCACATTAGGGTTAGAAGACAATCTAGAATGAGGGTTCAAATTTGGGACTTGCTGAGTACGACGGACAAAAGTAGAATCAACTTCAGTTGTATGCATGCATGGTTGGCCATTTGTCGATCCATTATGTCTCATATTTTCAAGAATACCCTATACACATTGAACAACAACAATTAGCTACAATAAAAAAAAAAGTTACAACTATGGAAAAATAAGAAATAGCACAGGGCACGCCATAACTCACTGCCATCAGAGTCTCCATTCTTGTTTGGCCAGCCAAGAGGTTCCCATTGTGTAGACTTCACCTCGGATAATTCATTCTCGAGCCGAAGTTACTTGAGCTCTCTGTTCAAGTAAAGCCTCTGCTATAGCAAACTTTTGCACTTGTTTGTTGGACATGCAAGAGCTATATCCACGAAAGCACGTCTCCCTTTATCCTTCCAAAAAAACTTGAGCAAGCGGATCCGTGTGATGTCGTAATCGATCATCACCCACGTTCGTTCACTTGACTCTTCTGCCATCTCTTCTTCAACACTTGTAACTTGTTCCTAAAATTTTTGTAAGTGATATGACAAAATAAGATCTACAAAGTGTTTTGGGCCTATACGTGAATATGGACGGCAAGACTTAATAAAGGTACATAAATAAGACAGTTTTTTACAAACTCACATATAACTCTCGGGCATTATTCAAAACAGTCCCATCTCGATGTTCATGACCATATTTCCAACCATCCGTATGTCTATGTTTCTTCCCTGGATTTTCTTCGTCCTACACAAAAAGGTATACAACAAGAGTTAGTAAGTAGTAACATATCAAATGAAAGCAAAATATGAATTAGTTATAATAATACATACAAGTTCCTCCAATATTCTGCTATAAGGTTTTCTCCCACAAGTATGGATAACGAAATTCATACTTCTATTTTGAGCATTCTTAGCGCAAAGATCCTTGACTTCTTGTCTGCTCTCATGGATTGCAAATGCTTCCCAATGACTTGGATCAAACCCCGTTGGACATGATAAAATAGCATCTTGCTCAGATTCACAATTCTTCAAAATTTTATGTTGCAAACCATATTTCCAAGATCGCAACTTAGGAGAAAACCATTTATGTATATTCTGGCGCGCCATTGTTGGGTTTACATTGAGTTTGAACTCCTCCTACAAATCACATATATACATCTATATATATATATATATATATATATATATATATATATATATGGAAAAGAAACTACATACAATGAGCTAAAACGCTGCTGTATGGTATATGGTCTTGACTATCAATAGGTAGGGAATAACTAACTACAGATGATCCATGGCCTACTCCATTGGGTTAAAATATGGTTATAAATGAAAAAAAGGGCAGATAAATAACTAACTACAGATGGTCCATGGCCTGCTCCATTGGGTTAAAATATGGTTATAAATGAAAAAAGGGCAGATAAATAGTTACCATTAATTTTCCCCAAACTTCATCTTTGAATGTATCATCTATTGTATCCTAACTTGCATAAGAAATTGGAACAATAGCTCGTATCCAATGCCCGACTCTACTGCTCCATTTGCCACCATAAACTCCTGTTACCCTACCATCGGCTTGCACTATGACTGGCAACTTAGTTTTCTTAGATTGGGAAGTATTGTCTCCCGTTGAATGAGATGGTTGGGACACACTAGGTTGCTGAGAACCGGAAGGAGACGATTGGGACATAGTGTAGTGCTGAGAACTGGAAGGAGAAGATTGGGACAAAGTGTGGTGTTGTGAACCGGAAGGAGAAGATTGGGACACACCACGGTGTTGTGAACTTGAAGCCATTATTTAACAAATAACCTAATAATTGAAGAAAGTGAAGTCAGTTCATCAAAACAAATATAGCACAAACTTGGCACATATAATTAAGAAAAATCATAAATGAAATACCTAATTAATAGACTTGATAAGATATATTGGCACAACACATATATATACTCAACCAAAAAAAAAAAAAAATAAAGGTCATGAAGTATGCATTACCCAAAAATAAATAAATAAAGTGCATATTTCAACTATTATCATTTGCAAACTTTCTGCATCAGGGGGTATCAAGTTAAGTTGGTCTTCAAAAATAGAATGGACTTCCGTTGGCGCTTCTAGTTCATCTACGTTACTACTCAATCAAGGAGGAGGATGTATGATCACCACCAATCAGGATTTTTCAAATCTTTCGAATAGAACACTTGACTAGCCTCAGAGGCAAGAATGACTGGCTCGTCGAGTTGATGATGGACACTCTTGAGCCTATTAAAGTTGACCATCACCAAATTAGAATCGGGACAGAGTTTACAACCATTAGTTTTGTCCTCAACCCTCACCTAATCACAATAAAAGACCACTTTATGGAATGTTGTGTAGTCCAACTCCAAAATTTGCTTGATAACCCCATACCACATGGTTTCTGAGTCAATCGGATTTTTATCTTTCCTACTTGCCGTAAATGAGGTAATAACCTTCATGCAAACACCACTATCTTGAGTGACAACAGTATCATCATGAGACTTAGTAGCGAAGACAAATCCATTAATGCGATATTTCTTATATGATTTAGCCTTGTGCATTAACTAACTGCCACAAGTCGCCTTGCGTGCTTTTAGCCTTCAACAACTATACAACAAAGAAAAAGATAATTAACAAAAAATCAACAAAACTAAAAGGCTCACCCTAGCTTAGCTACTATAAATGCAAAGTAAGAGAATACCTTATCGTATAACCAGACAATGAATTCTATCTTAATCTCCACTTCTGACTTTGCTATTCCTTTTCCCCTACCACGAGTAGTGGGTTGCAAGTTTCGATACTCACTGCAATTCATTCATGGAAGTCCATACGTGATTCTTCATAAATTACCAAAAATATTAAATTCCAAAGCCAAAATGAACAACCCACCTGTAAAATTCATCGAGTCTTTCAACTTGTAATAAAAAAATAAGCCATCTTCGTATTTGTATCCACTGTGTCGTTTCTAACATCACAACTTTGAAGTCAAGCAAAGGCCCTTCATCAATGAAATCGCCATTTTCATCAAGGTAGCGTTTACGAGTCAATTTTTTATTTCCTCCACGCAGCATGTACTCCATGGCATATCGCACAGATTCAGAAACTATGTAGGACTCCACAATTGACCCTTCAACATATCGTTTATTGCTGGGTATGTTTTTACACTCTTTCATCGCTCTATTAGTATTAAAAAATTCAGAAAGTATACGTGTTAGTGCTGTTAAAGATTATCTTTATAAAAGAAATTGAACTAATATATAAGACACATAGTTGACTTTATCGCCGAAAGGATACATCCACCTAGGCCACACAACTCCACAAACCAACGCTTCATCGGCTAGATGAACCATCAAATGGATACTAATATATCGAAAAAAGATGGTGGAAGATGCTTCTCCAAGACACACAACGCTTCTACAATCATGAATTTGGCACCTTCCATATCCTTACGACTTAAAACCTTTGAGCACAAGAGTCTGAAGAATAAGCTTATCTGGTGTAAGGCTCTTCATGAAGTCGCGTTTTTCAGAAAAAGCATGTTGAAGCAACACAAAGACATATTACATTATAACATGATGGTCATGAGACTTCATCGTGAGCAAAGAAGGTGGGTTGGAACCGACAATGTTGCTCAGGTTAGACGAAAAACCCGAAGGAAGCTTCAAGTCTTTCAAAATTTGGAAGAAATGTTTTTCTCATCAGCATCTAAGACGTAGGAGGCTTTTGGTTTTTTTTGTCTACCGGTATTTAAGTCCTCTTGCATCCACAAACTACTACGGATGCCCTTCATCTTCAAATCCTCTCTAGCAGCAACTGTATCCTTTGATTTTTTCACATCTAGGATCAAGTTCAATATATGTTCAGAAACATTTTTCTCATCATGCATCACATCAACACAATGTCGAATTTCATGACTTGGCCAATATTCCAGTTCAAAGAAAATGGACCTCCTATAAAAAGCCCTTGTAACTTCAACACCAGCGTTGTTATTGTCGTCGTCATCATTAGCAACATTTACATTCCCATCAACTCTTGACCGTTTGGAACCTTTTTGGATCTTACCAAGTACATATTTAACGCAGGTCAGCATTTTATCAATATCAGTTCCTTTAAGACGTGTTGGAGGAAGGTTATGTTCTTGCTCCCCATTGAAGTGCTTACTATATCTGGAGATAGAGAGTGTTAGAATTGCTTACTATACATAACTTGAATTCAAAAAGTTAGCCAATATTTAAAGTGTTTATTATACCTAAATGGGTGATCTGGATCAAGAAACAAGCGGTAGTTTGTGTACACAATCTTCTTACTACAAGGTAAACGCTCTTAGGGGGTATTGTCACCATAAGCAGGACATGCTTTATAACCATGTGTCACACAACCAGATAAGTTTCCAAAAGCCGGAAAATCGTGTATCCCCCACATCAACATAGCTCTCAGAGTAAAGTGTTCCCTCTTATGCATGTCATACGCAGGGATTCCTTCCATCCAGAGTTGTTTCAACTCATCAAATAGTGGTTCAAGGAAAACATCGATGTTTGTAGTCGGCGCCTTTGGTCCAGGTATCAACAAAGACATCATTTGAAAGTTGGATTTCATACATAATGAAGGTGGGAGATTGTATTGCACTAGTGTGGCAGGCCAATAACTGTAGCCAGTTGATTGAATACCACGAGGATTGAAGCCATCAGTTGCAACTGCGAGCCAAACATTACGGCCCTCATTAGTGAATTCTGGCCATCTCTCTTTACATTTTGCCCATTAGACTGAATCAACAGGATGTCGTATATAATCCCATGAAGGTGTTGCTCGAGCATGCCATATCATTTCCCGTGCTAATGATGGTATCGTATATAATCGTTGGAGTCGAGGACCTAAAGGAAAATGTCTCAATACTTTTTTAGGCACTTTTGACTCCTTCCCTGTTTTACCCTCCACTTTATATTTGGGTGAGTCGCAATGAGGTCATATCGTGAAATCTTTTTTTGTCCCATAATACAAGATGCAATTATTCTTGCATGCATCGATGTGCTTCGCTTTCATACCTAGGTCGGTCAACATTTTCTTCATTATTGGCCACTTTTCAGGCAAAGTGTTTTCTTTTGGTAACCAAGTTCTTAGCATAGACAAGAGTGCACTCACACTATTTCCGGACCAACCATACTGTTTCTTTAAGTCATGAAGCTCTACAACTGCAGATAGAGTTGTCACAGGCCCCTCACATGAAGGGTATAATTTTTCTTCGGCTTTTAGTTTGTACTCCGCATACTTTTTACCCAAATATGGTTCGAGAACGAAAGGTCGTTCAAAATCAGAAGTTTGACCGCCATCCCCTCCATGCACATCACCCCTTCCACCTTCATGTACGCCATAAGAAGCATCAACATAATTCCCTAGCCCAAGCTCTCTATCTTCAATGTTTTCATCTTCAACTATGTCTACCACATGATACTTTGATCGTTTTTCACCATATAAGGACCATACCGTATACGTTAGATCAAAACTATTTTGAACTATATGCCTTCGGACTTCATCAAACACCAATCTTTTCCCATTATGACATGTTGTACATGGGCAAGGACATGTTGTATACCCTTCATACTTTTCTTTTGCTAAATCAATAAAATCGTCTACCCCTTGTCTGTACACGGTGCTCACTCGGTTTGGTTCATGAATCCAGTCCTTTTGAATGGGTCGTGACATTCTACCCCTATATAGATAAAAATTTAAGAATGGAAACCAGAAAAACAACTCTAGAGTTAGTTAATTTGAAGCCATCATAAAGTTTAAGCTAATTGTCAGTACCATGAATAGGTAAAGGAAAAAAAAAGCATACCCCCATTTCTTGCTATAACATAGCCAACTATAAAATAGGATTAAAGAGACACTACACGAAAAAATAGCGTATTAATCAACATGCGAATTCTTCAAAATAGTTCAAAATAGCATATTAATTTCCTATTGAGGAGGTTAGCCTTAATATAGTTCTATTTCACAGTCAAGCAAAGAAGCTAAAAAGCACACATTTGATCAAGTATGGCCATTCAATATAGTCCGTGATCCGTGAGCGAACTCTTGAGGTCGCTTTAGAAGTCACCTAAAAAACCACTTCGTTGGTGTGCAATGCGTACCCCAAACAAACCAAAAAAAACAAAAAATCTTTCCCCCTTACAGAATTCTCCACATTTTCTCTCCTCTCTCACCTCATCTCATTTCTCCTCTCTAATTTCTCATCTCCCTCCCACGAAAAATATTGGGTTCCAATATCTCTATTCCCGCCGGTGTCACAGAGTCAACAGGTTTGTGTGCCGTTTGCTGGGTTTTGATTTTGTTGTGGCCTATTGCTGGGCTTTAGCTTCTTTAGCAGGAATCTGTTCAGGTTTTTTTCTTGGACTTTATGCTGCTGCTGTTGCATATCAGGTTCATTTTGATCATCTACTTTTCCTAACGTAGACTCTTTTTTCCCTTGATTGATTTTGCCTAAACTTCTTGTACTTCAATTGTATATTTCATAAGTTATTTTTTCTGTTTTAGGAGAACTCTACAAAGAGTGGTTTACTCTATGTCGTTGCTGTATTGGCCTTGTTTGATGAATACACCAATGATTTCCTCTACCTCCGAGAGGGGTCGTGCTTTCCTAGGTATGTTATATATCTTGCGAGTGGTTCATGTTTATTCTTTTTGAGTTATTTGACTGAATTTCTTTGATGGAATTTCATTGCATCTTATGTTTTACTATATGATAGTTTTACGTTATGTGTCTAGCGGGCCTAGGTATCGTGAGGTAGCCTGATTCTGATTGTAGGGCCGATTTGTAAAAAGGGCGACCAAGAAGCCTAAGGTTGTTCGCACCAAGCAACCTCCTGTAAGGATGCTGTCCATGCAAATGCAGGAACTGAAGGATGTGGTGGTAAGTATAATTTGAATATATGGCATGCACCTCCATTCTTAGGTTCTTGGACTAGTTTAGTTTGAACTTCTGTAAACAGGCTTTTGGTAGCCAACCATACTATCATTCAGTTCCTCACTCTTTAAACACCTAAGATCACCTTGTTTGAAACACAGTTCTATTTGGATGGAGGGATGGTATGAATGTGGCTGGGCGGTGCTTACTCTTTTATTTCATATTACATTTTTTTTTGTTCCTTAAGTGATGTCCTCAAGAAATGCATATCTTGAAATAGGTGTGGGCAGTCACATTTTGTATACTTACTCGCTTTTACATTTTGGTATCAAATATGGGATAATTTTTCAAAAATTTTGGGGGAGAGAGCTTCTTGCTGCTGGAGCCATTGGCGTCAAAGATTTGGAAGTATGGCAATATTCGAAGAGCAACATAGTTAACATTGGAATTCCTGCATATACATTTTTACGGTGCTTTTTCGAGTGTGAGTCAACCAGATTTCTCATGCGTAAGTATAGTATTTTGCTGACTATACATATCATTTTTGCATCAAAGTTTAGTGTTGTCCTTATATTGAGTTGTGAATCTACTGCTTTGAGTATGTCTTGTGTAGTACTTGAGCTTGGTTATTGAGGTAATTCATTCTAAATAGTCATTAGCTTACGAGGGAATACACCATACTGATTAGGATTTTCGAATCGTCTTTCTTGTTGTTGAGTATTTTTGCTCTCCAGTTGGTACAATTAATGTGTTCTCACCATTTCTTCCTATTCGAAGAGTCACCCGTTACTGGTGAGCCAATCACCAAGTTATATATTGTGTTTGCTTGGTTTTACTGATATGCCGATTACTAGATTTTGATAACGTGGTGTGCAAAGGGTCATTGTGTTTGTTGAAAAAAATAAGTGATCATAGTAGAATGTTACAACAAGAAGGATAGAGCGGTTTGTAGTTACCACTCTTGTACATAAATCCAAAAATTTGTAATAAGTGAGGCTCTCTTGGTCTATCTTGTTTTCAAGATCACAATTCTTCCTCATATATCTACCTACTATTGCTTATTGAAATGTAACCCTTTTATGTTACATCAGGTGACAATGTTGAACTGACTAGTGTGAATCGGCCGGAGGGAAGGGGTTTTTGACCGGCTTTTTGAGCCCATGTCGGTCATGAAAGAGCGATTAAGAGTCCGCATTTGAAAGAGACAAAGGAACTATATCTGTACAAATTGTGTCTCTATTGTGGTAATGAAGAAAGAGTTAATGCTTGGAACAATGGTGGAGTTCCACCAGTTGATGAGATCAAAAGTGCTCAGTTGCATAACATTAGTAGAAGGTATTGCAATATCTCTCTTATTTTAAGCCGAGTGGCATATGTGGTTTAGGGCTGTCTGTATTCTTAATCTGTCTTGTATTTTTCATTTCAAGTTGCAAGGCTTTTGTTCAATGCTTTCTAGATTGCCAAGCTTCAGGAGCTGGTTCCATGAAGTGGTAAAAGCACTAGTGCAAGAAGAAAAAAGAGGGTGGATGCTGGAACCGCTGATTGTATAGGAGCAGTTGTGTATCATTTTAATCCTTATTCATTAGATTTTTAAGTAATTTTTCTTTTCTATTTTTATAGAAAAAATCTGTAATGGAAATGGTCTTCCTTCTTCCCTGTAGAAGGAAAAAACTATGAAAAAACTCTCCATTTGGTGTGTTTTGTTGGATCTTTTACATAGGCACTTGAATTTGATTATAGGCATAAATGTTTAAGGAGCCAGAGTGTTATACTGCTTCAGAGATCAGATAGACTCGGGATTCAGCAAACACAAGAGCAACTCATGTATCTGACCCAATAGTTTTGAAGTGAGGATGATTTTCTATTGAATAGGTTATAGATTTATAGATGACTGTTGTAGTATCTTTAAAATCACTGCAGAAAATCTTTGAATTTGTCAATTGTTTGAATCTGACAATTGTTTTAGTTTATTTCATACAGCATGTTGCAGATGGATATTTGAAAAATAATTGTCTCCATCTATATGTATTACACCTATTTATAGGTCTATTTAATGAGAGTTTGGAGTTTAGGGTATGGTATTATAGAAGCTGATGCAGTAAAGGCGCTGTTAATAACATAATATCCTCAATCGAGTTTAAGGATTGGTTAATAACATGTTGACTGTTAAAAGGGAGATGAGAAAAAAACCAAAAGTTTGTTAATTTTTTACGTGTGCTTATTTGAGTACAATTTGTACACATGGAGGCGATTATGGTCTACAAAAAGATTCAATCAATAATTGTTACATTTGAATAAACTAGACAATGATATAGTCTATTTTTTCTTAATTTATCCGTCTAATTATCAAAAATTAATCTAAGTCATGGAAATAAATAAATAAATATAATATATATATATATATATATATATATATATATATATATATATATATATATATATATATATATATATATATATATATATAAACCAAATAAATGATATACTACGCTCACGCCCCCACTGCAATGCAGTATACTAGTATATCCTCCAAGAACCATAAAAGAAACCAATACATAAGATGTTCTGAAGGGAAATGCTCTAAGTTATGCACTAACAACAATTAGAAATAGGAAAAAATAAATGAAATGAATAATAATAATAATAATAATAATAATAATAATAATAATAAATGGTAGGCACTATGATTGAAGATATATGTACCTGAAGTCAAGCACTGGGAGCACAATCAATGTCGAAACCTAAAGCTCCAAGCTAAGTGTAAGAAGTTTGTACTTTTCCTGCATTTGAAACTCATCTTCAATTAACTAAGAAATGTTTACTAAAGAAAAAAGTATGCAAAAAAAGGGATAAAACGCATGAACAATATCTACCTTGTCGACTCTCAATCCACCACTTTAAAAACACCAAATCTGTACGACATCTTATGTGTAGGGAAACTAGAAAAAAAAAATAGAATAACAAACAAAAGTTAAAATAAACAAGCACACGCCTTAGAGTATTCCATTTTGTGTATGTCAAAAGTCAAAACCAACAAGCATATAAAAGTATCTGACTTAATATCTTAGAGGAGAGTGCTTTAGATGCTTAACTATGGGTATAACAAAGCTTGTACTTTTATTCAGCTTGTAATTAAACTCCTCCATCTAATTGACTGCTACCAAGTTTAAAAGGTAAAAACATAACATACTACAAACTCAGAAGAAAAACCATTCTTACCATTATAATAACCAACTTAAACAAACTATTATAAACAAACTCATTCACCAAGAAAATTAAAAACCCTAGAAAACGAAATCAAGAATTGCAAACCCAAAAACCAAAATCGCGAAAAAACAAAAACTAATCTTTATAGAAACTGACCTTAAAAGATCAGAAAGATGGTAGCTTGGCTTAAGATGAAGAATTTGAGATGATAAAACTACCTCATTTAGTTCACTTTCATCAAGATGAACGAAAAATGAGTGGATAATTCGAATAGATTGAGAAAAGTGGAGAAGAGTTTTCAGCGGGAAAGGGTTTCTGTCTTGAGAAGAAAAAGAGAAATTGCATAGATCGGAATCTGACGCCTCACCCTTTCGCACATGCCAAACACGAGACTTTGGATCTTTATTAAACTCACGCCTCTTTGCCGTCACTATGTTTTAAACAAATTTCATAAATAAAGTAAAACTAATTTTTGATTTATTGTGACGCCAAACAACAAATACTGACGACAATTTGATGTCACAAATTTTCTAACACCTATTTGGCGTCACAAATTGGGAAAAGTCCCTGTCACAAAAAAGCTATTATGGTGTAGTGTGTGTGAGTAGTTGTTGTGTTTGGTAATTAGATGTGTCATGAAGAATTGTTTGTCATACTTTGCATTAAAGTGTGTTGAGCTGTTTTGTTTGTGGATCGGAATTTCATGGTATTCAATGGCTGTTTTGCATATTAAAAAATAATTATAGACATGTTAATTAGTAAACATACAAGAGTGATTGTTAACATTTAACAATATTTTTCCAGCAATTTAATATGTGAGGGCAAACAGTGCAACATCTATATATGTGAGGGGAGCAACTTCAGCTGGAGTTGGGTGATAATGAAGGATGGAGAAAAGGCGAGTAATTTATTTGGTGTTGGGTTTGGAATTTGAAAAAAAAAAAAAAAAAATGCAAAAACAAGATGAAGAACAATATGTTTGTGGGAAATTATTATTTATAAGTTTTAATGTAATGTCAAAAAGACCACAATGTACATCAACTACAATGATATTTTTGGATGATGTTATTGAATGACTTTTTTTAAAATGAAATGTTAAAATAATATTATTTGTACATGAAAATTATTGTTTTTGTTGTTAGCAAATATACAAGTGGAGCTTTGCTCTCACAAAAGCTACGGTTTGGAGAAAGGAGAGTAATTGAAACTTATAATGTATGCATGCATAGCTATGTTGTTAGTACATTATTAAAATTTTCACAACATAAGATTGTTGAATTAAGTCACAAAAAATTTAAATTATTTTAACAAATGTCTGTGCATACCAAGCGTTAGAAACTAATATACATAAAGTTGGGTATGCAGTGATGTTAGTGCATATATATCCCTCTCAGGTGTGCACAGATGTCTGTGCTACCCTCTCAGGTATGCACTAACAACAGTGCATACCCTAAAAATAATTGTCTTTTTGTTGTTAGCAAGTATACAAGTGAATTTTTGCTCACAAAAACTATGGTATGTATGGAAAGAAGAGAGTAATGAAAACTTATAATGTATGCATAGTTTGTGTTATCAGTCATTTATTGAAATTTTATGCAACGTAAGATTGTTTAATTAACTTGATCAACTCCCAAATGTGCATATTTATCTCTTTAGATTACTGCATTACAACATTTCTTACGCATAATAAACAAACAACTCATAGCTTTTACAGCCCTTTGTAGGTTACAGGCCATTTCAGACCACTCATCATAAAAGATGCATTTTAACGCCAAAATGAGCTCTGTTAACGCTTCTTATGAAGACTCGAGCTTGTATGAAAAATTACTGAAAAATCAAAGTCAAAGTCAAATGTTAACACTCAAAGACTCAAACCCCAGAAGACTGTAGATTATGTCCTTCACTCAGAACACTAGAGATGGATGACCTTGTCTCAAAAGTAGTACGCCTTGCTTAAACCCTAGCTTGCTCAAGAAGAAAGAAGAAAAGAAAAAGTATAAAGGAAAAAGGAAATGTAAAAAACAAATGTGTGAGGTGTCTTAATTGTAGAGGGAGAGGGCAAATCAATCATTGTAAAAGTAGAAATATAAAAGCAAAAAGTTGAGAGAGAAAACATTATCCAATTTTTGGTTTGACAACCCAAAAATTGAGATCAAATTTTATCATGCTTTCTTAGATAAATTTACATTATTACAATTTATTTTATTATCTTGTTATTTCTTTTATTTTAATCTTATTGTTTTCCTTTGTTTTCAAGTTCTTTATTGCATTCAATACTTGTTTTCAATCTTGTCATTTAAATCTCAAGAACACAAGCTACACTCATTTGAAGACATCAATGAGTGTGACTTAGTGACAAAGTTATCTCATTTCCTCTCTTTTTACTTCATGTTTTAATCCCACACCAACTTCAATGTTTTCAATATTTTTCTCTTCATAAGCAACTTGTTTTTCAATACCTTTTTAGATCTAGAGCAATGAATAAAAAAAAGTTGAAAAAGTTATTGTTTTTAGTCATCAACCATTTTTCCCGTCTTAAGATTTATGATGAAACTTCAACTCACCACATAAATAATATATACTCACCACAAGCGGCTACACCATAACTCGTGCAATTTTTTTTTTAAATGTTTGTGCATATCAAACATTAGAAACTAATATACACAAGGTTAGGTATGCATTAATGTTAATCAATAGTGCATACCCCTTTCATGTATGCACAGATGTATGTGAATATCCCCCTCAGGTGTGCACAAATGTCTGTGCATACCTCTCAGGTGTGCACCTACGTTTGTGCATACCCTCTCAGGTGTGCACTAACAACTGTGCATACCCGGACACAGAGAAAAACATAATGTGCCTTTGACATTGTTTTGGCAATAATTCACCTAAACATACTAATGAAGCTGTAAGGGGTATTGATTGTGATGGAGGAGAGACTGAACCATGTCGATGGCTGCCTACATATCCAGAGTATTTTATGGAATCAAGTCTTCATGTGCGTAATTCTTTTGGGAATGAAAATGAGATATTTATAGGTGGGCTTATCTCCTTAAAATCTTATTTGGATCTTTTTATAGAAAGATATCTTGCTTTGTTTGTATATATACCAAAATTTGCCATATCAGGATGAGTGGGCTGATTATGCTAGCCATACAAGAGGGCAGTAAAAAGTTGGCCAGCTTAGTTGGCTATAACAATAGGCCAGTTTAGTTGGCCGGCTTGGTTGGCAACAAAAATAGGCTTGCTTATTGGGCGATGCGAGTCGGTCGCATTCGTAGGCGGTGTCAGTGTGCAACCTTTGGTACCCAATGATGACCGTTTGTAGGGGTAAAAATGTAGTTGTACATACACCGCCCTCTCTTTGCTGGATGAAATTGATTTCTTGCGGCAAAGAATAGTAAACACGATTCAAAGCATATTATTTGATTGGGGATTGAGGCTATGACTCAATTCAAGCTTAGTAAACCATAAGACATTTTTGCCTTTGCAACCTGGGGTATGCTGGTTCATACGCTTCTTGCATGAATAATATTTGTGCTTTAGCATAGTGTTTGTTGGTGTTGCCACTGCTTACTTTACGATTTTTTTTTTCTTTGCGTGGAGTGAGGTGTTTGCCAACACAAACTACATGACTTTTTTGGTGCCCAGAGAGGTGTTGCAAATGCGAACTCTAATACTTGGTGATGTGCGGAGTAAGGTATGGTGAACACAAACTCTGTGATTTTTTGGTGCATGGAGAGAGTCAGAGAGGTGTTGAAAATGCAAACTCCACAATTTTTTTTAGGGTGCATGGAGAGAGGTGTTGAAAACGCAAACTCCACGACTTTTTGGTATATGGAGAGAGGTGTTGAAAATACAAACTCCACAACTTTTTGGTACATGGAGAGAGGTGTCGAAAACGTAAACTCCACGACTTTTTGGTGCGTGGAGAGAGGTGTTGAAAACGCAAACTCCACGACTTTTTGGTGCATAGAGAGAGGTGTTAAAAATGTAAACTCCATGACTTTTTTTAGTGCTCGATGGCCGATTTGTCTAGTTTTATAAAAACACATCCTAATCTAGAGTCGGCTTTGTTATGTGAGCCGTCAGTGTACACAATCAATTAATCGGGTGATGGGGCTGTAAGATTTGTTGGGGCTTCTTCGCCCCCAACTATTGGTGCTTCACTAGAGATGCTTTCGTCTTAGTTGATTTCAGGGACAAAATTGTCAATTGGAAAATCTGTCATTAGGGAGGCAAGGGTGTGACCCTTTTCTGAAATGCGAGGTTTAAAGACAATGCTATAAGCGCTTAAATAGATATCCCATTCAGCCAGTCTGTTTGATTCCTGAGCACTGTGGAAAACTTTGCGAAGTGGGTATTCAGTGTATACCTTGATCAATCTTCCTTGGAAGTATGGCTTGAGGCGTTTGGCAGCATGAACCAATGCTAGAGCGATTTTTTCAACTCTCGCATATCTAGTTTTCGCCCCCGTGAGGGTCTTACTAATGAAGAAGATTGGACGACCATTTTCTCCATCGATGAACAGTACTGCACTGGCTGCAGTGTCTGTAGCAGCCAAGTAAACTCCGACAAGTTGCCCTGTAGCTTGGCTGGCCAAAATTGGTGGCGAGACTAAGTATTTCTTGATGGATTGGAAGGCATTTTCACAGTCTTCATTCCACACCGCTGAATCCTTTAAAGTCTGAAAGAAAGTACGACATCTGTCCGAGTATTTATAGATGAAACAGTTGAGAGCTGCTAAGCGTCTTGTGAGCTGTTGAATATCCTTTTTTGTTTTTGGAGTTGGCATGACTTGAATAGATCGGATCTGCTCTGGGTTAGCTTCGATACCTCGACGAGTCATCAAATACCCCAGAAATTTTTTGGAGATTAGCCCGAAAGCGCATTTCGAAGGATTGAGCCGCATGTTGAATTCTTCAATTCTGTCAAAAACTGATTATAAGTCAGAAATGTGATCTTCCTTATGCTTGGATTTTACAACCATGTCAACAATGTACGCCTCCATTATCTTGCCTAACATATCTCTGAATATGGTGTTGATCATCACTACTACAGAATGACACTTATACCACTGTTTTTAAGTGTGGTATAAATATATTTACCACTGTTATACAACCGTGACAATAGGTGGTGTGGTATATAATAATAGCAAAACTGTGGTATATATGTTTAACGGATACCACGGTTTTTCAAAGAACCGTGGTTTGTATGCCCATTATATACCACGATTGTCAACAGAACCGTGGCATATAAGCTATTGAAACCGTGGTTTATATTAGTGTATGTGTTATAATACCGTGGTATATAGTTATACTAAACACTACGGTTTATGCCAAACCATGGTATATATATATATATATTTTTAATAATAATACTAGCAACAGTCTTCCACTTAAAAACCGAACCTGCATAACAAAATTTACACAGCCTGCCTACATACAACATTTCCATCTTCCCAACAAATTCCAAAATGTACAATAAACTATCAAACATTGCAAAAAAAGATAATAATAATAATAAAAAAAAAACTTCCATTAATTTTTTGAGTGCACTAAGAAAACAAACTTCAAATTCATTTTCATAAATTAAAAAGGTAAGACTCATAAATTAAACTGGAGGGGTCCGAACATAACTAAAACTCATCCTCATTCACTTCCGACTGAAACACCCCATTTTCCTAGATGAACTAAATAATATCGAGTCGAACACCGTCAAGTTCATCTTGCGTGTATGTCTCCTTCAGTTCTAAATTTGTTATCTGGATGAGTCAAAGCACAACACTAACAGATTGATTGACAAAGACATCTTTCTCGATCTTACACCGCAGAGTGGAATGCATTAAACAATCAACTACTACCTAATTCTAAATTGTAATTGTAATCTAGAGGGAACTGGGAAGGAACCAAAAGATTTAGGAATAAATATTTGAAAAAAGAACACAAACTTAGAAAGCATAAAACATACCAAACTATGGCGGTCCCAAAAGCACAATCACGAACATGATGTGATATTGATGGTAAATCCGAGGAGGTTGATCTTGAACCGTAAGTTTAGCTTGACTTTGATTAAAAGTAAAGATTTCTTGGAAAATCTCAATGTATTTTTTTTCAGTCGGCAATATTTTTTACGCGCCATATACTCTTCATCCGCCATATTCATGGCGAGTTTATCATGATGGTGAAGTATATATTTTTACCACGTGGCATGAAATTTGTGTACGCTTATTGGAGCATTTTAAGAAAACTTAGAAGCAGAGGGTTTTCCTTTTTTCAGAAACACAGAGCGGCAAAAGACCATAAGTTTTGTCCTCAGCTTACCAAACGCAGCCTTACATATCATATATAAATTAGTAGAGATTCGTCTATGAGTTTGAGAGAACAACACGTAACATTCAACTTTGCTAGAGGCAGACATTTTCCCTTGACAAAACCTCAGATAATCATGGAGTCATGGAGAGATGACAGAGTAACTTAGTTGTAGAGACCCAGAGGACAAATAGAGAAGAACGAACACATACCTATTGCACTGCGACCGTGATGCATAGTTGTGGTTGCTGCAGTTTGTGCACATCCAATCTCCATCACGCCATTACTTTGCTCTAACACAGAGAAAAGATGCATCACAAAATCAAAATTTTGAATTATACATGCCTAGACACAGATTTAGAAATTAAATGTAAAATACCTATCACACTTCTTCTATATGAGTCTACAAACAATACAATTGTGTAAAACTTTAACAAATTGGGAAGGCTGCATAATGGAAATTGTTTCATGCCTTTGCAACTGGAGCCTAGGTAATTCAAATGATTGAACGATTATTTTTGAGCCAGTTCGCGACATGTAATAATCAAGCAAGAGATTTAGCTATCGGTAATGTGGTAAGACTATTGATTATTGACAACATTTAGATCCCTCACAGACTAACTTCTCGGGACTCGTGTGTACTTATTCCTTCACATTTGATTGATTTTCTTCTCCTTAATTATGGTGTTGTTTGTGGAACTGTGGTGCTGATAATTGGTAATTCAAGTTAACATAAAGCCAAAAGTTTCATTGGCGGAGTTTAGAGCAGATGAGCTAGCGACTCCTTACTGATACTAAAAGGTGCGAAGTTCTCATATCGCAAGTGACAAATTAACAACAATTTCAAATAACCTAAGCCCACCTTTCCGGTAAAGAGAACCATCCTAAAAAATATAGCATTTATCCCTAAAACATAAACCAAGACATATAGTAGCCTTCCGGATGGCTTATTTGGGCGATTGAAGTTCATGATTGCTCCCAGAGAGCCTCCACGGACTCACGAGTCATATCCATTCTACTAATGATGTCACCACTTTTTACTACACCATTGAATTTGAATAAACTTAATGCAATTAGATATAAAAGCAAGAAGATAGATGAGCATAACTTTTCGTGGGCTCCCACAAACTTAAAAGTTAAAGTATTGATCGAAGTTAAAATCTTTATAATTACTCTTTGGATAGCACGTCCAATAAATTGGTCGCAGAAAATAAAAAGTGAAAAAAGAGATTCCTAGATGTTTGTTTCTTTCTTTTGTGTTGATTGGTAAAAAATGAGTGAAAAGCCAAAAACAAAGAAACGTAAAACCAAGATTACCCTTTTCCAAGAAGTGTAGGCACCGGTGTGAAGTGTGGTAACTGCACTTGACCTTGTGAGTTCCAAGGTGTTATGGAGCTTCCATTGCGGTATGGGTAAGGTCCAGATGTCCGATCATTGCCGGGGGCCAATATGCTCATAGCCCCGGTATGAAGGTCGTTGATTTGTTTATACTTCCGGAAATAAAATATGCAAGAGAAAAAGCAGTCTAATTCCACAATATATATAGTTTAGTTTAACGTGCATTGGTAAATGATTATCTTGTACACTACATACCAGAAAATGATTGTTTATATCTCCCCGCATTCAACCTCTTGTTTTCCCATTCACCACAAAATTCCTCGATGCTAATCGCTTTGTCCCATGACCTTTACAACATGAAAAAACAATATAAATAAATTCCATGAGAGAATTGTATATTGGAAGTATAGTGGTTTTTCGTTCGGTATCTACACAACAGTTTTGTGATATAAAACTAGAACCTCTTGTCGCTAGTTCTCATTTGTTGCTAGTGCTAAGTAGTGACTTCCTGCGATCGGTTAGTTCCCGCTAAGGTTAGCTAAGTCGGTAGTTACTTGGAGCTAAGTTTCCTTCTAATCTGATTTCTCCATTAATCAAACCGGTCGGACTATATAGGCTAATTTTTGCCTTTTAGTCCGATTATGTGTTCTTTCTTTCTTGTCTTTTCGGGTCTTACCCGAGAGAAAATCTTAACAAGTGACATCAAATCGAAACTACACTAAAGTTGACCAAATGGGAAGTTCCCTCTTATAAGGAAGCCGCTAAGGAGAGTTTCTGCATTGGTTATTTGCCTAGTAGCTAATTTTCCGAGAGTTAATAGTTACGAGCTAGAGCTTCCAAGGGAGTGACAATCGACTCATACGCGATCGCGGTCTTCATTCATCCATTCGGGCCACTTCTCGAGTTGAGAGAGACTCGAAGGGCTCGAATCCCCTTGCAACCACCGGCCTTATACCGCTCCCCTACTAATAAGCCATCACTCTGCCTCTTGATCTTGTACACCCACTTGCACGTGATTGGCTTCACATCTCGTGGCAATGGTACAAGTTCCCATGTCTAGCTTCTTAATAATTTCATTACCTTCTTTCGACTTTCGCTGACCACTAATGGTTGTAATGAGACCTTGGGACTCTAAAAGAGTCTGATCTCTTCTTTATTAGTATGAAAAGAAAAAGTAAGTCAAAAACTTCTAAAGACGTCTAGAAAAGACAATAAAATTTCAGATACATCATACATGCATTCCGTGCAGTTTGTTTAACCTCGTGCGGTACGGAGGATATGTTTGTGTGGCACGCCTCAGCGGGGCCTCGTGGGACTAATCAAACTCGGGTTCGGATGCTTATTTTGACGGCAGAGCTTTACGACTCTCCCTGTTTTGAACGAGCTTATCGAGTTGCTTGTCGATCTCGTCGAAGCCCTCTTGAAGACCCGACCCGGTCGTTGATCTTCATGGTGGCGGCTTTGTGCAACACCTTGTGCAAGTCGCTCTTTAACCTTTCCAACATTGCCCCGTTGAGAGTATCTAAGTCAATATGTCCATGTCTTTGAACCCGCGAAAGCTTCGGTAGTACGAGAAAGGACTTTTGCTTCATCCATATTGGCCGACTAGATGTGATGTGCATTACCACTTACACGCCTAGAGCTCAACACATCTATCTTGGTGTGCGTAATGGACTACCGACATAATCGGTTCGACCAAGCCCCCGATTGCAGCTATTGAAGCAAGTCTCGGCAAAGGCAAAGTCACCTTCCTCACTAGCCCAAACATGATAATATCTTTAACAGATCCACATCTGAACCAGGCCCCTCCGTCTACACACACAAAGACAAAAGGGTTTGATATGCTCGAAGGTTCGGTGAATATCTCTATCTCATGGAAGCTATGCTATCGAGTCGGAGACAAGCTTAATGGAATACCTAAGGCTCCAAAATCCTTCCATGGGTATTTCCTGCAAGAAGATGTCGAAGGGCGAAGTTCTTACGCCACGAAGGTGAAGCCAAGTTCAGTCTTGATACCTATTGATTGGGGCGTTAAGTTCGATGAAAATCGGCCCAAGGTGCTCGCGCCGCCAAGCCAGGCAACAACTCCGATCACATCAAGAGTCTTGACGACGGAGTAGTACGGCTGACTCTCGAAGCGAAGGCGGATGAAGACCAAGGAAGAATGGTCTACCCACTCCAGTCTATCTCTATGATAACTTCGAGTCGGCCTGTAGATGATGAAAAAGGAGCTACAAAGGAAAATGCCAAAGATTCCCCGAAGACTTGAAGAGAGAGTTGGATGCGAGAACACTATCTCAGATCTCAACGATCCTCGAAGACAACGGTGGCTCACAGATTACATGAAGAACGAGAGGATACCGATCCGGAACAAATGGATTGAAGAACGAAAGGCGGGCTCCAAGCAACCGTTCTTGGATTATTTCTATGGCAAGAGAATCTATACTATATGGAAGACTATGAGAAAAGACTATCACGAGATCTCCTCAGCGTTTCCTCCGTTCGAGCCAATCTACTATGAAGGGAACAAAGATAACGATCGCTGCTCCTCTAATGTCTACTCAGGTGATCTCCGTGGGCGATCCAATTTCTACAAGCAATTGAATTGGACCAACATAGCCAAAAAGGCTATAAACCATCATATTGGTGCGACACTTAATGACGATTTGCGTCAAGATACGTGAAAACTTGATCCATGAAGAGCTGCAACGAAAGTGAAAGAAACAATAAAAGAAGTTTTGCATTGCAGCCAGATCAAGCGTGTTGAAGAAGAGATACGCGATGAAGTGCGCGACAAGTAAGCAGATCGTTAAAGAAAGCCTTCGACAAAGGTTAAATCTTGATAGAATAGCCCGGTGAACCCTCACGAGATTATGAAAGTAGAGAGGTAGTGAAGAATAGTGCCAAAGACGTCCAAAGTCAAGGAGGAGACAAATTTTTCCAGCCCAGGAAGCCGCGATCGTCTTTGGAGTTCAGATTATAACGGGTATCCCGTACTCCTCACGACAGATTAGTGCGATCGACTCTGTAGGAGCACAAAGACAATGAAGAAGGGGCAGAAGATGAGATTGAGCGATCGACGTATTAGCACAATGAAGACATGTGAATTCTCGTCCGAAGAAGAATCGATTAATCCGAAGATCGTCGACAAGTAGTAATGAAGATTATCGGCATATCAAGATGGCAAAAAGTACTTGAAAAGACCGCCGCCGATCGATCTTGCATTTGGAGATCCAATCAAGGCTCATGATGGATTTAATGATAAGTCTATCTATCCCTGGAGCATTAATGGCCTTCATCCCGAACAGATTAACGGGATGTTAGGCATGATGATCGCAGCCTCAAATGCCTATCTTCACGGGAAGAATGAAGTCTGAAACCGCATATCGACTTATCAATCGGAAGGATTTGTCGGTCTGTTGAGAAACCGGTGGGATCATCTACCAAAGGAAGCCAAGGCAGAGATTGAAGCTTCGTAAGGATTGATCTATCTCCGGTCAACCCGCTTTCGAGACTCGGAAGGACGACTAATCCCGAATCCGGTAGATATAGTTTACTCGCTACAATTCGGACACACTTCGCGGTCCACTAGAAAGTGATGAGAAGAAGCATCGCGGCAGCCCCGATGAGCCTAAGGATCAAAAGCCTTGATGAGTATAAGTGGTACAAAGGCGTTTTTCCTAGAACGCGTCTTCTACATGCCCGACCGCAACCGAAAGCAACCGGAAGGAGAAGTTTATCGCGGGATTGCCGAATGGCCTAGGAGATTTGGTCAAGCGGGCTAAAAGAAGATGATCTAGACCTAATGACATTTGGTGAGCTCTTGGCGATAGATAGATCACATCGATAGAGCGTTGCACGCAGAAGAAGGTAGAGAATGCCGAAGAAAGCTCTTTCTTTCGGAAAGAACATCGTTGGCAGTCGGGTATTGAGCCGAAAAGGAATGGAAGCCTTCGAAGAGCTATCGACGCGTTCAAAGTATCGTCGGAAGCGGTATAAAGAGCAACACGAGAAGTGGTCTAATGAGAAGAAAAAGTTCAGCGAGAAGCATAGCAGCCCGCCGCCGCCAAGGGGGTGGCAAGGAAAGGCGTTGTTACAAGTGCAACAAGATTGGTCACTACGCCAAGGATTGCAAAGCAAAGCGTGTAGGTGCTTCTTTGTACAAGACCGGGAAGATACTAGTCGGACAAGCGATGACGGGCAAGTCACGAGAGGCAAGCTGTCTCGTGATTCGGATTCCTCATCATCCGAATCATCCAAGGTCGAGAGAAGGAGAGGTAGGTTTGTCGGTTTAGCCCCGTTTTTAAAGTAATGAGCCTCCCATTTTGAAAAGATGAAAGGGGAATCTTCCCGTAATGGCGGAGGAGGAACCACCATGATGAAACCTATGTTCACTACTGAATAAAAGGTTCAGTTATCATATATGAGAAATCAAAACTCAAATTAAGATCAGGAAAAAAAAACCTTATTCCGGGTGTGAGCCATAGAACAGGGACTCTCGGGGCGGGGGATTGCTACCATACTTAGTAGGACGTGAGGCTTCAACAAAGCAGCAAGTGGTCATGGTTAATGAGCCATAAGCCAAGGTGACGATAAACGGTAGTTGCAGGTGGTGACTCTGAAGTGCGAGATGCAACACCCCATGTGCACACCCATAGACACCATGTATGCAACACCCCACAGGCGAGAGAGAGAGAGTTAGGAAGAGGAGGGGGAGGGGGATTAATTGGAAGACTCTAATCAAACATTGCATGTCATAATGTAGTGTTAGGTTATCTCTCTTTTTAAAACTAACATGCTAAATGTTGACCCTCAACAAGTAAGGTTAATAATACAGACAAGTGTTAATAAGTGGACATATTGAACAAGTATCATGACCACAATTGTTTGGAGTGAAAAGATGAGATCAGTGTTAATAATGACTAACCTTCTCTATCCGATCCTGAGATAATTTCAGTTCCACATTTTACGACTTCTTTATCCTCTTTCTCAACACAGGTTCTGTCAACAAGTAATGCAGTTGAGCTTTAGAAGCAAATGCAACAAATAAATAAGTAAAAAAAAAAAACATTTCAAATTAACCTTGAGAAAGAAAAACATACCTCAAATTTTAAAACACTCTTACACATAAGGTGTGCCTCACATATCTGAGATGTATGCAAAGTAATAAGGTCTGGACATTAGAGAATGCGCAGAAGCCAAATTACGAGTAAGTAACAAGACCTGAGCTGAGCTGATGGAGTTTTGGGTAGCAGACTCAAGTTTCTGAGCTGATGGAGTTTCAGCTTGACATAATGTTTAGCCTCCAACATGCAAAGAATGCTACATTACGAAATCAATGAAAAAAAATAAAAATAAGAGAATCAATACACTCAAAGCAGGAAAAAGGCTGACCTGATGCCAAACTGTGTGACAAATATTGAAGTGAATAATATTTTGGAAGAGTGAAGACTTGAAGGATGACAAATTTGGATTGGGGGTTTCACAGTTCACACTAACAGATTAATGGATATTAATTAAGTGAAGACTTGTGTAAATCTGACTTAATTTTGATTCCTTATAGGGGTACACACTATAGCCAGTACATCTATTGACAATAGTGATCAGTAAATCTGAATAGCAACATATATAGAATGGTGGGTCTACTTGAACTGAAAACAGAATACCAAAAACCACATGTGAGCATTTGATAAAATATTTAATACACATAAACCCATTAGCTACAAAGGAGTATAGATAAAAATCAGAGAACAATGTATCAAAATACCCTTCCACTTAAAACACATACACACCCAATTATAATTGTATATTACATTTGATTATACTCAACTCAGGAACTATTGTTTGAATGGCCCAAATAGTATAACAATTTGTAATCGTGCTTTGCTAAAGGAGTAAACTTTGTGCAAAGCAAATCAACAAGAAATAGGAAATTACCTTTACGAATATGTTTTCCTCGCAAAGATTTCTCGTGGTCTTTCTTCTGAATAGTCGTCTTCAATTCGAGTTTGAGTGTTTTGAAAGAAGAAGTTACAAAAAATGAGAAAACAAAGAGGAGAGGATCGATAAGAAGATATGTGAAGATGGATGGGAGATCCAGAACGTAACAAAAATGAAGGAGATGAAATTAAACTGTAAGACGTATCGGGACATCGGGTTGATTATTCTTCAACATCTAGCCCGATGAAGAGCATGAGTTCAATTACCACCGAAATTTGAAGCCCCACCCCGATATTCAAAGCTCAAATCACAATCGACTTTGATAGATACTGATAATTCAAACCCGTAATAGTAGGAAAGAGGGAGAGCTTTTTTTAACGAAGTGGAAGCGAAGATAGAGAAGAGAAAGCTTTGTCTTTTGAGTTTTGAATGAAGAAGATGAGAACTGTGAGAGAGTGGTCCGTTTAGACTTTAGATAAAGAAACTGATTTTCACGGCTTCCTTTCTATTTTTTTTTGGCAAAATAACTTCACTACCCTTGTAACAATGATGAGAAAATGAGAAATACCACCACTAGTAATTTCTGGTCTATACAAACAGTGACAAATTGTGGCCTGGGTCACTATGCACGTTCTTTAGAAAAATAACATTTGTGACTATTTCGAAAACGCACGTCATCAAAAACATTTTAAAACAGTCATAAAAATCTTTTTCTGCTTTTTGTGACCATTTCAAACATAACAGTCACAAATAACATTTTAAAACAGTCACAAAAGCCCTTTTTTGTACTAGTGAACGGTTGCAAAATGATCTGAACGCGTAGTTTCTGTTTGTGCATCTTCCACACACACACACACTCTCTCTCTCTCTCTCTCTCTCTCTCTCTCTCTCTCTCTCTCTCTCTCTCTCTCCTTTGCAATTTGAGGTAACACAATTTGAACGAGAGAGAGGAAGACCACGGACGTCTGTAGTGACGGTGGGTTTTCTCACTGTTGCGGGAATCCTAAGAGTCGTAGAACTGTAGAAGTTATGGGGAGAGACCGAGAGAATAGCGGGAATCCAATTTGAATGAGTTTAGATCTTATTGTTTTTTTTTTTCAGATTTGACTATTTGGCATAAAGTCATAAACCACGGTAGAAAGTGGAAAATTTATATACCATTGTTTATGTTTAAGGTAGTGGGGATGTGGAGTACTCTCATGCTGAAAAAAAAACTAACCATGGTATATGGCCCAACTTATCCCACGGTTTTCATGTAACTGTGGCATATACTAGTAAACCAATGACCAAAGAAATTTCCGCCGTGATATATAAGTATTTCCCACGGTTTTTGGAAGAACTGTGGTATAAACGTTCTTATTGACCGTGATATATGTGTCATTCTGTAGTAGTGCATCCTCTAATAAGTGGCACCCGCGTGTTTTAAGCCAAAAGGCATGACTTGGTAACATAAAATTCCCTGATAAATTATGAATGTAGTTGCTTCTTGGTCTTTAATAGATAGCAGAATCTGGTGGTATCCTGAAGAAGCATCCATAAATGATAATTGCGAGTAGCAAGATGTGGCATCTACCAGTTCTAATATCCCTGGAAGAGGGTAGGGATGAATAGGGCAAACTTTGTTAAGGTTCGTGAAATCGATGCACACTCTCATTTTACCATCCTTCTTAGGTACTGCCACTACGTTAGATAACCATTTAGGATATGAAACTAACCGAATAAACTTGACTGAGAGTAGATGATCAATCTCTTCTTTGACCTTGAGTTTTCTATCCGGTGCCATACGTCTAGGTTTCTGCCGCATTGGCTTGATTGTAGGATCAATGTCAAACGTGTGGCATGCAATATCTGGGCTAATTCCATACATATATTTGTTCCACTGACCAAGCAAATATTGTCTTGTTTTTTCTGAGGAGTGTAATCATCTCCGCTTGTTCGTTTTCTGACAATTCTGCCGATATGAAAGTTGTTTCGCAGCTTGAATTCCCAATCTGCACTTCTAAGAGGCAGTATATAGTTGGTGGCCCTTCATTTCGTGAACTAGCAGTACAAATATTGTGTGGTACTGATTCTGACTTATAAACCTCCTGCAAATTGCTGAGAACTGTATTTCCTTGCATATCGGACTGACGATACTCCTCCAAAACTTTTTCGTGGCAGTTGTGGGAAGCCATCTGGTCGCCCCATATCTTATAAATTTTGCCAAGGGATGGGAACTTGACTACCTGATGAAAAGTAGAGACTACTGCCCCCATATTGTGGAGCCAATCCCTTCCTAAGATTGCATTGTAAGGGGATTTGTAATTCATTAGAAGGAATTTAATGTCTGTCATCTTGTCCATGAGTGTGACTGGTAAAGAAACTCTTCCCATTGGGGTTGTTGCTGTTCCATCGAAACCAACTATTGGATTATTTTCTGCAACCACCAAATTCTTTGAAAGTTGCATGTTCTTGTAGCAACCTGCAAAAATGATGCTGACAGAACTCCCAATGTCTATCATTATGCATTGAACTCGCCATAATCTAATGAAAGCAGCAGAGATGATGACCGCATCATAATGAGGATGATGGACACCAATTAGGTATTTAATACTAAAACATAAGGGACCGGGTTCGATAGTTTCTGGATGAATTCCTTCTACAAAATCAATGTTATTTACGTGATAAAATTCACGCAAGAAACCAAACTTGGCTCGCTGCTCATAGTTCTGCCTTGTTCGTGATATGTCATTATTTTGGCGTGACCAGCTAGTATGACATTATAGCCCGTCATTGCTAAATTTTGCTTCACATTCTTTGGAAGTAAAAACTCGTCTAACTGTCCTTTTTCAACTAACTTCTGTATCTTTCCCCTGAGGGATCTGCAATCTCTAGTTTCATGACCGAAATCATTATGGAAGTGACACCAAAGATTTTTGTCACTTCTAGACTTTGTGTTTTCAGGTAAAGGCATTGGAGAAAAAAATAAGTTACGTCCTTTAATCTTCTCATATATCGCTGCATATTTGGCATTTAATGGAGTGAGCTACATTTCTTCGCGAACCGTGTTCGGCTTTTTGTAGTTTGATTTTTATTGTTGTCCCTCCGCAGTGTTTTGCTTCTGTTTGGCTTTACCATCGCTTGAATGTTTACTTCGAAAATAATCATTGTCTCTTGAGGCTTTTGCTCTAACATCTTCTTCGACGTTAATGAACTGTTGTGCTCGTGTAAACAAATCAGATTTGGATTACCGGGGGTCCCGTACAAGGGAAATGTAAATTCCATTTTTATCGAAATGGACTCCTTCCTTGAATGCATGAACGATCATTACGTCAGGGACATCAATAACCTCTACTTGCACTTGGCGGAAACAAATTACGAACTTTGCCAGAGTTTTGTCCTTTTGATGCTTGGTAATTAGCAAGATGTTGACATACTTAGGATGTGTCCAATTATGCTTGAACCGGTCTGTGAACTGACTTGTTAATACTTGGAATGATGTGATAGAATGAGTTGGCAGGCCGGAGAGCTTCTCCTTTTAATGTCGATAGAAAAAGTTTGCATAAGAGGGGGTCATCTCCACGCCAGAGAATTAGTCTGCTTTTAAATTCCATGACAAGATCGTTCGGGTCACCTCCTGCTTCATCAAACTTAGGAAGATCTAGTTGTTTGAAGCCGTCTTGATGTTTTGCATTTTGTATGATTAGAGAAAATCGCCCAACGACATCTTCGTTCACTGCAAGTTCTTTCCATCGAGTTTCAGCCATACCCGCATTGCTCATTGTTTTCTTTATGATGTCTCTGATTTGTTGTTTTGTAAATGCTGCTCCTACGGCCTCTTGACTTTCGACTTGAGGAGTGACTTCACTATGTTGCATCTCACGGTGTGGTCGCCCCCAGTTGTTGCTTACTTCTAGATTTTGTTGGTGCCTTGGACTACGGGATCTATGTCGGTAAGATAAGCTAGGTTGTTGTACTAGGGAGTAGTTCCTTTGGTGTGGTTGCATTCTAGGCTGACCTATGTTAAATCTTCTGTACCGGTTTGTCGCATTCAAACCATGTCTAAGGTCGTGATGCAATTCAGCTCTGAGGTCATGATCTTGGCGTCCAACACTGCCTCTTATGGTGGATGTTGTCCACCTTTCTGATGCGCTACGATCAATGTTCAATGACCTTGGCCTGTTAAGGGAGGTATGATGATTACCTAACAATATGTATTGTTGTTCTTCGTGTCTTGTGTTATAACCACTACTATGCCTAGTGTTGTTGGTACTTCGAGATCTGGATCGCCTTCTTGAATGGGATGAATGTCTACTTGACCTCGAGTAATTTTGACAATGTTCAGGGATGGGTTCCAATGGATGGGATCTGTCGTTATTATCTTGTATTCAGTTGAATACACTCCAGTTTTTGCCAAATCTGGGGGCTCTTGCTAGTGTGGAGATGTAGCATCGACAACGTCATCCCTTTGTACTTGCTTCTCTTTGTCCAGTTGCTTTTGCAAGTTTTTGTTGTGTTCCTTCTCTTTTATGAACTTTTGACGCATCATTTCTAACGTAACGTAATCATTGTTCGCCGCCATATTTTCTGGACTTACTTCGTTTGCATTTGTAGCATCTAGATCTTGAAGGTGAGTTACTAGAGCCTGAGGTGGCGAACGTCTAGATCTGGGTTGTCGTGGCACTTGGAGCTGTGAAGGCTGATCTTGCAGATCTGTTGCAGCGGGTTGATCTATCATTTCCTGATTGATTAGAACTTCCGAATTTTTTGTTGTTGTTGTTGTTGTTGTTATTGTGTTCTTGCATTCTTGTTCACCTGGGACCTTGTAGTTTTTGCCATTAATGGTGCTTGGAAGAAGTAACGTGGAAGAGAGCCCGTCAATAAGGACCACGGACGACGCCAATTATGTTTGGGCAATGAGTCACCTAAACACACTAATGAAGTCGCCAAGGGTGTTGATTATGATTGAGGAGAGACTGAACCATGTCGATGGCTGCCTACGTATCCAGAGTATTTTCTGGAATCAAGTCTTTATGTGCGTAGTTCTTTTGGGAATGAAAATGAGATATCTATAGGTGGGCTTATCTCCTTAAAATCTTATTCAGATCTTTTTATAGAAAGATATCTTGCCTTGTTTGTATATATAGCAAAATCTACCATATCAGGATCTGCCATATATGTTTGTATATATGTTAGCCATACAAGAGGGCAGTAAAAAGTCGGCCAGCTTAGTTGACCATAACAATAGGCCAGTTTAGTTGGCCAGCTTGGTTGGCAACAAAAATAGGCCTGCTTAGTGGGCGATGCGAGTCGGTCGCATTCGTAGGCGGTGCCAGTGTGCAACTTAACCTTTGGTACCCAATGATGACCGTTTATAGGGGTAAGAATGTAGTCGTACATACAGACATTACAAATATTTATCCCAATTATTAATGAACTCAAGTACGTGCACCAATGGATGTCTATTAAACTATCGTTTACAAAGTAAGGTATACAAATATGTTTGCACTTACCAGGCTAATAAGGTATGCAAAGCTAGATGTATGTGCATATACACATTATTATTGGATTCATATGGATTCGAACCATCAACCTCTCGAATAATAGCGCTTTTGCTATTTTGAGCTTATAACCCTAGCGGAAAACACATATATTGGTATGTCACATTGAACAAATTTTTTTTTTTTTTTTTTTAAATTGCTCATCGACAATATAGAATTTCAAAATGAAAAATGTAATTTTTATTGACAATATTATACATAATATCTACCGAAGAATAAAAGTTGTTCACAATTAAAAATATAATTATATATGTTTTTGGGGTGTTAACTGATTTGATTTTTTTTTTAGTTTTCGACAAAGGAATATTGTTTAATGACCTCATGAACAACTAAATATCGAACAAAAAAATAATGCTTAAAAATAATGTAACCTCAGGATATGATGTTCCTGCGAAATTGGTATACACAGATGACAGTGCATAACCCCACCTTAAGTATATACAAAATATGGTATGCACAAACATCTGTGCACACCACATGATTTTGTTCTTGCAAAAGTTCAACATTTTTTTTTTTTTTTGACATTGTTCATAATTTAATCTCATAACAACCTTAACCTCACTCGTGAATGAAAGAAAACCCTATTAAAGATTGAAAAAAGGAAAACCAAACAAATATTATTCAAGATCAAAGTTTTAATATTTATACACACAAAACAACTGAAAATGAAGAACACTAAATACAATGTAAGTTTGAAAAGAAACCAATTGAAATTAAGATAAAATTTAGATACATCTTACAAGAAAACAGTAAAAACGAATCACAAAAAAAAAAAAACAGATTAACATCAAATTGATTATGAAAAGATGGAAACAGAGATAACAATTACAAAAGAGAAAGTTGTGAAAGAACCAAATCGATATAGAAATACAGTAATCACATACTTTATTGTTAAATCGATGATGAGAAATATAAAAAAACCCATTAATCGATCTAAAAGATTTCACCTGGATGCTTTTTTTTGTTTCTAAGTTTTGGATCCAAAACTTGTGAACACATAGAGAGATTGAGATAAGGTTAAAAATGGAATTTAAAATTTTAGAAAATCCAGTCAAAATTGAATTGTCCTTATTAATGATTGAAAATGGAAAACAAGTTTTTGCCGTGATTAAAATGTATAATGGGTCAGGCTATCTTGACATCTTATTTTGACACTTTATTTTGACATCTACAACTTACACAATGAACTAAGGACTGATTTTCTGGGAATATGTTCTCCATACAATAGATATCATCTCCACAAAATATCAAGACATTTGAACATGTCTAATCTTGTCAAAAGTTGTATTTAAGTTCAATATTTATCTAACTGTCCACAATTTTAGCACTATTTTTAATAAAGCTAAACATATCCGATTGAGACGAGTTTTGGTGGAGATTCTATCCAAGGAAGATTTTCTCTACCAAAAATTAGCTCTTAGTTTAATATGCAAGTTCACTTTTAGGTTTTGGATGTTAAGATAAGGTGTCAAAATAAGATGTCAAGGTAGCCCGCCGGCCTGCCCCATGTATAATTTGTCTTAATTGTAACTCCGGCTGGCCTAGACCACGAAAAAAACTGGAATTAGGGCCTAAAGCCCAATCCAAGCCCATGAAATAAGGTCACTATAGTCATTTCGTAAAAAAAAACTCAAATTTCAAAATAACTGAAACCTGAAAACACTTTCCCCGCTCACAAAACTCCACACCAATCCTCAAAACAACAATCATGGCACACGACCCACTTCTCTCATGGCTAATGTAAGTAAACACAAACCCACCCTTCATTAACGTAAGTAAACATTTGTCTTCGCTAACAACCTTAAATTTCTCATTTTTTTTTTTGTTTGTTTTCAGTTCAATAAAGAAAGAATTAGATGACTTGAAGAAACCAAGAAACAAATCAAGAGAACCATTAGATGAATTATTACATGACTGTATTATGAAGTTTAAAGACAATGATAAATATCGTAACGATATTCGCTTTCTAAAGATCTGTTTACTCTATGTAAGTTTCATTTGACACTGCCCCTTTATTGTGTAAGTGCAATTTTTTTGTTTTGAATGTGGGTTTTTGTTTGTAGGCGGATTCGATACAGGATTTTGAAACTGTGTTTAAAATGATGGAAGGGGGAAAGATTTGTGTTTTGTTTGCATTCTTGTATATTTCTTATGCTGTTTTTTTAGAAGCTAAGGGGAAGTTGGTTGAAGCTGATGGTGTTTATCGAATGGGCATTTCGAGGTTGGGTTTGTTTGTTTGTTTTATGCCCCTTTTTGTGTGTTTATGTGAATGTGGATTTTAAGGTTATGGTGTTTTGGTGTGTTAGGAATGCGGAACCGGTAGAGGAGTTGAAAAGAGTATATGGTGAATTTCTCCAAAGGATTAGTAAGATTGTGGATGGTAGACAAGATAGGAAGGTATGTTTTAGTTTCTAATTATGCTAGTTTTGTATGTTAAATTTATGAATTTAGGTTCTAAAAGTTGTTGCTATTGTTTGTTGGTGCAGTTTTGAAATTTATTTTTGATTTTTTATGTAGAGGTAACACTGTTAAACTTGACTGTTAGGTTGTTCCTTGAAAGTGGTGTATTTGTGAGTGTGTGTGAGAGAGGAAGTGAAAAACAATGAAAAATGAGGGAAGGGGTTCGTATAGGTATAGGACGGAAGTCCCTTCTTTTTTTCATGTCGAACTGATAGATAAGTTACTCAATGCCCTCTCGCTAAAAGAATTAGTTCACTCTTTTGATCATTATTGATACTTTTCCTGCCCAATTGTTGGGGAAGGGAAGGAATGGATGAGGTTTCTTGATGGCATAGTGAAAAACATATTGTTAGTATTATGTCATGTTATTCATGAATATTTTAATAAAATACAGTGTTTCAAAATTTTAATGGATATGTCTAAAGCTCAACCATATTTGATGGTTTCCCAAAATTTTCTCACCGTAGATAAAAACAGATTAAAAGTGTGTCAGGCATTGCAGGCATCACTGCAGGCTTTACAAGGATACCGGAAGGCGCATGACTTGTCTAACATAGTTAAGATATTTTCTATGAAATATGTCTCACATGGACATGATAATGGATTTAGGTGCTCGAGTAGGTTTTGTTACCTAAACAATGTTCTTCCTTCAACTCTTAGGTAACTGATAATAGGACTCCTAGACTTTTCTTGTTCTATGGAGATATCAGAATAACTCACCTTGTTGATACTTAAAGTATGACTCTTATCCAACAACCTTCAATTTTTGAGCTGCAGAATGACTCTCTTTATGACATTTTCGAAGAACCTAATTGTACTTCCTTACTAAAAATCATGTGTGAAATGCTATCTTACCTGCGATGGCAGTTTAACTTTGAAAAGTAACTATGAAGGTGGAAACGCTTATGCAGATTTAAAAAATTTGTGATATATAACGTATTTATGTCTAAGCTATTAGCTGTCCCTGTTATTTTTAGAATGCCATAGGTTGCATGAGTGGTGACTTTTACCCTCTTTACATGTAAATTTAAACAAGTTTCCAAGTTTTAATGGACAAGCACTTTGGTCTCTCTCACGTTTGCAACACATTTCATGTGGTGATGAGTTGGACAGCCAGCCATGGTGCCACCATGCACAGAACCTAGGCATCCCATTCTTGGCCTTCCAACCAACGATATTTTGGAAGTCAGAAAGATGTTCATACACAAATTAACAAAGATATTGTCATCAATGCCTCTTGCTCCATCCTACACTGACTCGAGTCAGGATGCTCATGATATCATGTAGATTTATGGTAGATCCCATTATAATATTTGCATTGAGATTATTGGTAGATTTTCCGTTGACAGAAAGCGATATGGAATTAGGCAGTCCCCTACCAGATTTTTTAGAAAATGAAAAAGATGTAGGTGCAAAACCACACCAGGTGAGAATATAAATAGTACATGACAATTCATAGTCAAATAGAAGATGCCAATGCTGTTCCTGTGGAACCACCGTGCTGGCTTGCTTGTAGATATATCTGTCACGGAGGGGAGGGTACTCGCTATTCTGCCGTCTTCTTCTTGTTCTGCGGGCCTGTCTTATACATGAGCCTGAAGTGGAGTCTTTGCTGCTGGTCAGTACAGAGCACACACACTGAGATGTTTTGCATACTTCACTTGACTAGTCGATCTCGTATAGCTAGTCTTCCCATGAAAGCTATTCGAGCTATGAAATAATGCCTAGGTACACAAGAGTTATGGCATAGATGATAGAAGTATAGAACCTTTGACCATTCCACTTTTTCATGCCTAGTTGTAAGCTGCATAGGTTTTCTTAATAGTAAAGTGCCTTTTTGCTTTAAGGGTCCATACTATAGTGTCTTCTTCTTCATGAAATAAATTGATCTCTCTTGTTGTTCCAGAGATTAATAACTTGGGTTCTGCTGTTAAGGTGTAGTTTCGACGCAATGAAGGGATCTGATATTGAAAGACAATCTTATCTGTGAAAGATTATTCAAGCCAAACTATTGTCTCTAATCAAGCTGGTCTGTTTACAGCAAATAAAATTCTTATGAGTATGTAACAGTGTAAACCTTGACAAACTGATCTATATTTTTTTTGAAAAGGATTAATAGGGTTAGGCAGACCCTTATCTGTATTAGAAGATTATAATCTTACATAAACTTCTCCTCTTACATCATTTGTGTTTATCTCAGTTAACACACTAGTGAGAGGAGGACCATTACAGATAAAACTCTCATCAACATGTAAAGAAAGCCTTGCTAAATGATCAGCACTCTTGTTCACTTCTCGATACACATGTGTGTCTGTTACCTCCTACAACTGATCTGCTGTGTGCTTCATGGCTGCCCGAAGGTTGCTGCAGTACCATGGGGCATTCTCCTGACCTGTTAAGATACGGATAGGCCCTTGTGAATCTGAACACACTGAAGTCTTGTTGAAGCCGTGCTGTTGACATAGTTGTAGACCGACTTCGATTGCCATGAGCTCTTGGTATAATACCGATCTTTTGTTTCCACCTCCAGTGAATGTGAATATCACATTTCCATTATGGTCTACTGCTATACCACCACAGCAAACATACTGATCAGTCATGGAACCGTTGGTATTTAACTTGATGAATCCAGTGGGGGGTAGCTTCCATTTGCAGTAGAGGGGAGTCTTGTTCTTGTATTGAACATCTATGCCAAGTCTGATCAAAAGGGCCTTTATATCTCCAACATCAGGCATCGAGACTATTTTAATGCCCAGATAGATCTTCATGTCCTTAATAATAGAGAAAGCTAGTTGATCCCAAGATTTTGATTTGTTTTGAAATCTTCTACCATTTCTCTCCATCCATATATAAGGTAAATATTCAAAAATACCAAATAAAAATATTTTCTCTGGTGTATTTCAGCATGAATGTGGATGTAATGTCTTTTTGACAAATACCGTTTGATTATAACAGTAAAACTGATGACTGGAGTTGCTCTTGTTCATTTCTAGCGATGGACTAGAGAAGATAGAAAACTTCATATCATGTTTCTAGGACCTACAAATATTATCTAATCATATAAAGACAGTTTGTCTCAACCAGTCACTGTGAAGGACTTCTATTCCATTACTGTTAAAAGAATGTGATTGATTTTGCATATATCTAGGATACCGTTAAAGGATGATAAACCAAATAGAGTTCATTAGTAATTCGTGTTTACTTTTGTATATTTAAATGTGATGGCTGATCCTTCAGATTTTTCTTTTGTAGATTGACAACGGTGAGCATGCTACTGCTGAAATGGATGGCGTTAATCCCTGGTCATTGGACACCATCAATAATTTGTTGATGAAGCTCAAGCCACACATGATGAAGTACAATGTGAGGAACTGTATTAGATAGAAGCACCTTTATTTTGTTTTCATCTCTAACGTTTCGGCAATTACTTCAGGGATATCATCTGACTACAAAAAATTACTCAGGAAAAGTTCCGTTGTCTTCTTTGCCCAACTCTTCAAGGAATAAAATTGTTGAAATAGGTGCTGCCCTCATTCTACGTAATAGCTACATTTGATATTTTTTAGTATCAGGCTCTCTAAATTAGGTCATTTAAAATGGAATTGCATGGCATATTTGTGTATTTTTACATAAAAGTGTAGTCACAGTTCCTCTTTCCTATACAATCTCGGGTAGTTCTTTCTTTACAGAGAGAGCTAAATTGAAAAAAATATAACTTATTTTCCCTCCCAAAATCTTTCAAAAATAATCTAAAAGATATTTGCTAACTTTTATATAAATTGTTTTGTTTGATAGATTTATATCAATAATAGTATCTTTGCTGTACCTTTTCCTCTATGTCTTGGGCTTATTTCTCATTTTAGGTTTTTTATTTTCTTAACAATATTGCCCACTTTAACCTCTACCTTTTATTTTTCAAGAGTAAGGATTTAACGTTTTGAGTACTTCAGATTTATGAGTTTTTGACTTTTACAAGGGGTGCCATCTCTTAGAGGCTTTATGTGCAGAGGATTCAGATTAGTGTAACTGAAATTGTCCTTGCTCCTTAATGTCGCAGGTAGCAAAAAATACCAAATCAAAGGATGCGCAGGTAAGGGTGGGTTTGCTCAAGTATTCAAAGCATGTGTGAACAGTAACCCTGATGATGTTGTTGCTCTAAAGGTTGGTTTACTTTTCAAAGTATTGACTGATGTGAATAGCAGTAAATCATGGAAAGCATTTACTATAAATAGCTTCTGCTATTCTCATCATTGACTTCTTGAGTTTTTTGGTTGTAGAATATGGCTTGTTATTGTATTGGTTTATTTGTTTATACTTTTGAATTCTCTGCCAGATACAAATGCCTCCTTTTCCATGGGAGTTCTATATGTACCGTCAGCTTGATAAGCGCATTACTGATGAGGAAGTAAGCCATTTACTGAAAGTCATAAATCCTTGAGAGTTCAGATCGTTATTAATAGAAACTTTTTACTCCCTTAATTACAGAGACTAAGCTTCTCATATGCTCATAGAGTTCATATGTATTCTGACTATAGTATACTTGTCTGTGACTACATTGCCCATGGAACACTACAGGTAAAAGCTTTTGTGTTCTGTATCTGCTTTAATACCATCATTTATAGTTACCAGATGAATCAGCTGAACTTGAAGCATTGTGCAGGATGCTATAAATTCTTACTTAGTGATTGGGCAGAGAATGGAAGAAGTTCTTTGCATCTATTACTCCATAGAGATGCTCTGCATGCTGGAAACTTTGCACAGTGTTGGCATCATTCATGGTGATTTCAAGCCTGATAATTTGCTTATGCGCTATTCTAGGTATCCCTTTTAATTAACCCTTTCTTAAATTTCAAATATACATGGCGTGAAATTTTTTGTTTTTGTTACCACGATAAAGGTGTCATTCTTTTTATTAATGCCTACTTGCATTCTCGTTTACAAAGACACCTGAGAAACACTTCAATATTCATTATGTAACCGTGATAGCTTGCATCTTTAGCTGAATTACTTAGGTCTTGATGCAGAAAAAACTTGTAGGGTTCAGACATGTGACTCTAAACCCTAGAGTGTCATTAAGATCTTAATTATCTTGTATACTTTCTTAGAAGCTACTGTCCTTCTACTTACAATGTTCATTATATTGCTCGAACTGCATTTAGTGTGGCATATTGAATTGGTTAATTAGATTTAGGCAACCTATTGAAAATGCTAATCTCGGTGGCAGAGGTATTTTCTTTGGAGATATGACTTCTGTGCTTGGTATTTGCTAACTCAGCCATCATGTGTGATTTGGATGTTTATTCAACAACATAAATAAACATATTGGGTGGTTTAACCATACTAATAATGTAAGCCATGTAGGAGAATTCAGCTGAAGTGGTATATTATTGTATGAGACTCGTTGAGGATTGTGTTACGGTGGTAGGTTGTCCATATCGCGAATCTTTGTCGTATTGATGTGTTGTCATTTTTTGGGGCCTGGGCCGCTTGAGAAGTCAACCTGGTCCGGTAATGGAAGAGTTTAAAATTTTCTTTTGGTCTTAAATTATTGTATTCTATGCGATTCTTCTTTCCCAATACATTGGACTTTGCAGGATATCTCCGTGGCCATGATAAGTCACTACATTCAGTTACACGACATATGTTAGTAAAATATCATGAAATCAAGCAGAGACTTACAGTACTAACAGTAGTCCCATAATGTGTTTTTTGTTTGGCATTAACAATGACATGCTTAAGAAAACTTAGAGCTAGGATCTTTTCTATAAATTGTTTTCTGAATGATTTGGTCCTTTTTACTCCTTCTCAGGGATGACCTCGCAATGGATGGGTTTTCTAGCAGAACTGGCCCTTGGCGTGATCAGGTTAGTTTTTGTTGCATCAGAGGTTCACATCTTGTTCACGCTGCAGTGTTTGACAGGCTTATGCACAATAATGCAGGGACTTTGCCTCATAGACTGGGGAAGGGGAATAGACCTAAGCCTCTTTCCAGATGGTACAGAGTTTATGGGAGATACTCGGACTTCATGCTTCCGATGCATTGAGATTCAAGAGAAAAGACCATGGAAGTTTCAGGTCATACTTCTTTTTCTTTTATACAGTAGATGATTGATCACCTCCTTTTTGTAATTTGTGCTGACAGCTTTAAAGTATGGATTATCTCAACTTCACATGAGTTTTTCATGCCATCAGGTAGACACTTATGGTCTCTGTGTTGTTGTGCACATGATGCTTCATGGATCATATATGGCCATTGAAAAGGTCTCTTCTGATGGCACTGATCTCTATCGACCCAAATCAGCTTTAAAGCGGTACCACTCGACTTTCTCTATCCATTTGGTAACTTGCACATTAGATCATTTGACTTTATGCACTACTAGCCTACATTTGGAGTCAAATTTCGTATAACTGTTCTTAGCTTAGTATATAACGCAGTACGGATTTTTTACTCAGCTGAGGACTTCTGTTGTGATAGTTACTTCTTTAAGGAAAAAAATATAAATAGGAAAAACTTTTTTACTTTACATTAGTTATATGCTGTTTTTGTCCAATTTCTTCTCCTATGAGGATTTTTCTCTGCCCGTATTAAATAATCAATGTTCAGGTATTGGAATGTTGATCTATGGAAAAATCTTTTTTCAACATTGCTTAATGCTGACGCCAATGATGATCACGTTAAGATGTTGCAGAGTTTGAGGAAGTCATTTGAGGATTACTTAAGTTCACATCCTGAACTGATTAAGAAGCTAACCGAATTATTGAGGAAGCAAAGGGCTTCCTTATGTTCTGCTTAGCATGGCATTAATCTCTCCTAAACATTGCTATGAGTTCCAGGAATTCAGACATGATCAAAAATAGATGTAGAGACATCCTCACTCTTTTTCGCGCTGCTGGTTGAAGTCACTGGCAAGAGGTTTTGCATTGTATGGAACTAGCGGTCTCTGGAAGAACTATAGCGTATGTACATATCTGGTAGGGGATTTTGGACGACAGGATTGTATTTGTAACAATAATCTACGCTTCAGATTACTCTCACATTGTTTTATATAAGGTCCAAAAGTACATTTCGGAAAATGTTGTATAAAATCTCCATCAGATCAGTTAAACAATGTACTTTATTGTATTAACACATGGATTATGTTGGTAACCAATTCTACGTGTCTGCAAATAGTCTTTTTAATCTATATACTTGAGCTGGCTAGAAGCTAGATTGTCTATGGTAGACAAACTTCACGACTGCTAATAATTTTCTATACACCGCAAAGCAAGGCCCAATTTTTCGGGATATTAGGATATATCGGAGAGGCCAAAAAAAGATATATATCGGATATATCGATATGTCGGAGAGATAAATCGTTTTTGCCCTTTTTTTTGATGATAATATTCAAAAAATCAAAAAATCGAATATATCGAAAATATCACCGATATATAATGATATATATCGGGATATATCGTTATATATCGGTCAACGATCAACAAAAAAAAAAAACGCTGTCCAACCAAGTCAAACGATATAATCGAAATGGAATATATCGATGATATATATCTTTATATCGGTTTTACCGATATATATCGGTTTTTAAAAATATTAAATTTTTTGAGCCGATATTTCGGATTTTTCAAGTCGGATTGAAAAACGATATATATCGGGCGATTTTTCGATAAATCGACCGATATTTTTACAAGAAAGCAACAGAGTGACTCTCAAGGACAAAATTGCCGAAAAAGTAACTCTCAAGAATACTTTTTTTTTCGTAACTCATAAGGATCGGGTAGATGAAAGATCAAGTATACTCTTGACGCGAAATAAAAAACGGACCGAGTAAATGAAATGTCAAGTATATTTGCGAAATAATTTAATAAATGAACATTGTATTTAGTATGAACATTGATTGGGTATGTATATTTAATGTTCATAGTCTTTTGTATATGAACATTGATTGGGTATGAACATTCGATATTCATAGTCCTTGTATGAACACTCATTGTTCATAATAAAATGATATAAAAGGTAAAATCAAAAAATATTTATTTTAAATCCGAGCCACTGATATTTAAAAAAAGTAAAAGGGCTGGGCCAATTTATTTTGTCCTTGAAGGTTGAAATAGTGCCCCAAAATTTGTCTTTGTGAGTTACTCACAAAAAACAGTGTCATCTAGTCTCAAGAGTTGCTTTTTCCCCAAATTGACTATTTTCTTGACCAAGCAATACCAAAAAATATTTTGACCGTACCAGACCCTATGTACTAATGGGCTTCTAATGTGTGGTACCCATTTTCAGTTCCTCTGAATGTGTGCCATATCTAGTAATCTAGTTATTGTACTTTATTTTATTTTTTCCAACAGCTAGTTTTCAGAGTTACGTTTGTCTAAACTATTTTCAAGGTGGTGAGTGAAAATGGCAGAAGTGAAAACTGTTGGAGTAATTGGAGGTGGACAGATGGGTTCTGGAATTGCTCAACTTGCTATTGTTGCTGGTATTGATGTTTGGCTTCTTGATTCTGATTCCAATGCTTTAACAAATGCTACTAAGTCTATTGGAAACTCCATTCAACGTTTTGTTTCTAAAGGCCAACTTTCTCAGGTCCATTATATAATAATAATCAAGTTTCATTTCTTACAGTATGGAATGTTAGTTTCTTTGGTTTTTCATCACGGGCTTTTGTTATTTAACCAATTTATGTTGTTGAGTTTTGGATTTAGATTGATTATTCATATTGAAAAAGTTAGAATGAGTGTATGTTTAGACTTCCACAAATAGAAAAACTGTAAACCAATTTAAAATAATCGTTGGAAATGGAAACAAACTTGTGAATACTTGCTATCTGATCGTTATGTTGTTGGGCATAGCATGATGGTGGAGCCTTTGTTTAACAAAGATAACTAACATCCTTGAGCTGCACGCCTGCACGGATAAAAAAGATGTAGTAAATCTCTTTGAGAAGCAAGAAGAGAATGAAAACCAGTTTAATATTGGCAAGCAAAGGCATTTCGTGGCCAAGAATCATGATATTCCTCAGAGGAGCCTTGTCATCATAGGGATGCTAATCTTTTGGTGAAAGCAGTGGAGTGAGTAAAGGATACTTTTGAGTTTATTTATTTATTTTTGTTAAATCTATACTATGGAGCATTGATTTGTGGAGGCAGTGGGTGTACTTGTTTGCTTATCTTTTTTGTAGTAGGATATTTCTTTGTACATTGTTCAATACTTTTCCGTAATTGAATGACATTAATAGTTTGCTTCTCCAAAAAGAAAAGAGAGAAAAAAAAAAGAAAAGGAAAAAAGAAGATTGAAAGAAAGAAAAAACAACAAGAGGAATTGACACCAAATCCACTTTTGCTCAAAGGTAAATGAAGCAACAAAAGAACACAATTTGGGTATTTATAACAACGGAAAGTTATGACCTCCCTCAAACAGCACTTGCTGCTCTCGTCTGTGGACTGGATGACCGGTAGTATCAGGCCAAATTGCTTACAGTCTTTTCGTTACATGGATATAAACCACGTGAATGCACAACTTAGGTGGATAAGCATTGCTATTTTTGTTTGGCTGTGCTGTTTTGGTATTAGTTAGTTACAGACTTACAGTAAACGTCACCAGCACTTGGTATCTTCTTTTCGTGTCAGATCTGGATTGATCTGTTAATTGAAAAAGATTCCTGGTTTTGTTTTGGAGTACGAAATATTTATATACGTGTATTAGAAGAAAAGTATTTTCTACGAATAGTAGTTTTTCTGTTGTGCAACCTTTATTAGCTTTGTAATATCGATTCATTACGTCATATTTATATTCTTCGTTTTACTTGACAGGAAAAAGCAAAGGATGCTCTAAGACGCTTGAGATGTACCTCAAGTTTGGAAGATCTCCAATCTGCTGATGTTATTATTGAAGCCATCGTGGAGTCAGAAGATATAAAGAAGAGTCTATATACTGATTTAGATAGGATTGCAAAAGGTTCGGCTATATTAGCCTCAAATACAAGTTCCATCTCTATTACTCGTCTGGCATCTGCAACTAGCCGATCAAGCCAGGTTACCATTTTCCCCACAAATTCTTGATAGTTTACCTACATGATCCGAAATTAAATGTTACTTTGTTCTGTTGCCTTGCATAAATGCTAACATGGATCTTAAGTATCTTTCTGTATTGAACCGCAAAATTGATTTTATCCATTTTACTCATTCTTCTTGAACACTAGTATGTTTAATATGAAGTGGTGGAGTAACACAATTAACAGTGAAGTGGAGAGATCGATGCCTGAACAGAGAAGAGGATTCATGTTGCCAACCCCCAGTTACTGGGCATCTTCATGACCCTCAGTTGTTACATATGCTAATTCATGACGTAAATCCGATCAACAATGTAGTTTTTTTAAATCCTTTTTGACCAATGGCACTCATGGCAGTAAAGCTTATACCTCAAATGCAATTCATCTGAACAAAGTAGGTAGAAAGTTGATAGTAATATGGTAGCATAACTTACATATCTCATGTGTATTGTGGCTCAGTTGGTACTGCTTACATTCTTAGGGTGTGTTTGTTAAATTTTAACTCATGTAAATGAAAGGAAATAAAATGGGTGGTCCACTATGGAATGGAATGGAAAAGGAAATAATTTTAAATGGTATGTGTTTGGTAAACTGAGGAAAGGAAAGTAAAAACTGGGAAAAGGAATAATCTTGTTTGTTTGCAAAAGCTATGGAAAGGAATAATTGTATTGTTGGGTCATGGGTGTATTAGTAGTAAGCCCTATCTATCTATTTCCTTTCCTTTCCTTTCCACAAAAATTTCAGGGGTTAGCTAAGGACACAAAACCTTTTCCATTTCTATGATTTTGTTTCCATATGGAAAAGCCCATTTCCTTTCCATGGGTAAACAAACGCCTTAAAAACTATGGAAAAGGTGGACCACTCTTATTTTCCTTTCCTTTCCATAGTGTTTCCATCATAACAAACACACTCTTAATCTGTGTGGTCATGTGTTCATACTGACTCCATAGTTGTGTTTGAGTTGTGTGTGATAAAGAAGTTTGTCTCGTTGAAGTACAATGATAGTGGATAGATGAAGTTTGTTCCTCACTGATTTTAAGTGCCAAAGAAAATTGGTTTCTTGTTAATTGGGGGAAGGAAAAAAGGTAAAGAAGGTTTTTTGTGTGTGGTTGTGTTGATGGGAGGGAGGGGGGTTATAGTCGAGTTTATGCTGTATCCTCTGAAATTAACTGTTTCAATTCATTAGAATGGCTGTAGTGGTAATACAAAAGGAAATATCTATATTAGGCTTCTCATGTGCTTCCGAATGGCAGGTTATAGGTATGCACTTTTTTAATCCCCCTCCTATCATGAAATTGCTTGAGATTGTGAGAGGTGGAGACACGTCTGATGCAACCTTTATGACCGTAAAAGCTTTGGCTGAGAGGTGAGTACTGTTCAAACGAGTTACTCTGCAACATGTGGTCTCCTTTCCCTTGGCAATAATATGTGATATGAAGCAACAGTGATTTAAAATGACCAATTCCTTCTGTTCATTTGATCACTTTGTAGGATATAATTAATTTAAATTTCTAATGATAAAATGGAATGTAGGTTTGGCAAGACAGTTATATGCTCTCAAGACTATCCTGGCTTCATTGTAAACCGCATCCTTATGCCTATGATTAATGAAGCATTTTTCACACTCTACACAGGGGTGGCAACAAAAGAGGATATTGATACTGGAATGAAGCTGGGTACAAACCATCCAATGGGTCCTTTAGAACTTGCAGATTTCATAGGACTAGATGTTTGCCTATCAGTAATGAGGGTGCTTCATGTTGGTTTAGGTGACAGCAAATACCGACCCTGCCCCCTTCTTGTGCAATATGTTGATGCTGGTCGCCTTGGTCGCAAACGAGGCATTGGTGTATACACCTATGGTAAATTACCAGAAGCAAAATCACCATCTCGACTTTGAACTGTATGGATTTTACAGAAGTCCTTTGACTCTGCTATTTATCGATCAGGCAAGGATGAATAAGTTTGTTTACCACAGACTGGAGAGGAAGTGTTGTCAAGTCGTCTGCGGTGTCAAGGACCACTCAACTTTGAACTGTTTGAATTTTGTAGAAGTAGTTTGTTTGTCACAAACTGGAGAGGAAGTGTAGTCAAGTGGTCTGCTGTGTCAAGGACCTGTACGCCATAATGGAGACCTTATGAATAAGTGTTACTTGTTGAAAATTGTACAAGTAGTTGAGGAATGAACACTTGTATTTATCTCATGGTGCCCCATCAGCCTAGGAGATATCCTCTTTAAATTTACGGTATCAATGTAAATCCATGTTTCAGTACCCTTATAACTTGCAGTTATTAATACATAAGTTGAGTTTCCTCTAGTTCCTTGATTTAAAAAATCTCTTTCAAGCTATGTGTATTAATATAAAAACACATTTTCCTTGTCCGCACAAAATCTTGGGTTGGAAGGTGACGTCTTCTTCAAGTTACATATACAAGTGCCGAGTTAGATTGACCTTCAGAGTTCAGACTGATCAGCAAGCCCTAGCTTTTTTCAAAGGATGCAACCATTTTTCCAGATGCACAATAATTGCTTATTCATCTTGGCTTCCAGCTCCTCCGTTGCCCACAGCCGGGTACACAGACGGTTAACTGACTCGAGCATTCAAATCCAGCGTGACAGTGAAGAACAAGCAGGCAAGTTCTCCGTCTTTCTGTCCTTAACATGCTATGTGATCTCAGGGCTTTGCCTTGGCCCTTCAGTGGGAGAGATCTTGGTGAAGTTTTTTTTATTTTTTGCTCGATATATCTTGGTGAACCTTGAAAGTACACTTACTCATGTATTTTCTAAAAACATAGCTCACTAACCATTGTATAGGCCCACTCTTGAATGTGTTGATTACCTGAAAGTAATGTATACGGGGTTCTCTTTGTAGTATGTCATTACTAATGCTATGTGAAACAATAGTCATTTGATAGTGTTATGCTTGGATGTCTATTTGTCACACATATTTCAAATGAGTCAATGCAATTGGTCTCAACTGTTGTGAAATACACAGCTTTGTAATGGTTAACTGAGAGTCGGCGTTAGAATGCATGCTGTCATTGAGCACAAGAAAATATCCTTGGTAATATCTCCCATGATACAACTGCTTTCAACGTGCCCGTAAGAAGAGAATGTAGAACCAACGTTCCATGCTAGAAAAGAATATGTTTCAATTATTCAGGGTCTTTTGTAGAAACTTTTGCCATTGTCTTACTGCATACCTATGTTACATGGGCACGCCGTATTATAAAATAATCCGTGTTGGATAAGTATCCACGAGTGAGTGTTGGACATGCCACGGACACATTGTATGTGATATACCTCAAATTTTGATGATACGCCGTGTCAAAGACTTCATATTTGTGTCTGATACGGACACACATATCCATGTCAATGTAACTTAGCTGCATACATATATATTCGAAGTATCTTCTTTTAGGGAGAAGAAAGTAAATTTTATTTTGTTCAAATTATTTTTGCATGTCGAATCTTTGCATAGTCAAACTTTTATAACTGCCCCCGTAAAATGTTACACGTAGATACTTAATTACTTCAACGTGTTTGGACACTGAATTCTTTCCGTTTTTCTTTTCTTATTGAAAGCCATGCAAGCTGTGTGGTTTTGTCATTACATCCTATACTGATGATTCCTTGGCGTTGTTCACGTGCCAATATCGGCAAGTGTAACAAGTATAATGGCCATCTCCTCTATAAATACATGCATATTTCTGCCTTCTTCATATGTGAGATAGGCTTAGATTGTAGAGAAACTTGCTATAGAGTAAGCAGATTGTCCTTCTTTCTTATTAGATAGGCATTCCTTTTTATAGAGTAAATAGTCCTTTTCCTTTTGAGTAAGATCTTTCTTCTTGTTGTTCAGTAGAGTTTTTGATGCTCTTTGTTGAGATTATGGCCTTCCTTGTATACTGCAGAGCCACTAGGCTTCTTCTCAAGTAGATGGTCCTTGCATGTAGTGAGAGTATAGTCTGCCGTTAATTAGTCCTCTTTCTTGAATTGGCGGTTTGTCTTGTTATTCAGTACAGCGGTTTGTAGATGGTCCTAGTCTAAAGTCTGCCGTGCTTTTCACAAAGTATTAACCCACAGATGAGATGGTTATTCTTCCTGTTATAGAGTAGCCACTCTTCCTTGCATGTTCTGGAGTAAAATATCTTCCTTGCTTGTTCTGAATTTGATTATCCTGCTGCTCAATTTATGAGCTTTCTTGTTGTAGTCGCATGAATGATTTCCTTGCTTGTACAAAGCAATCAGGCCTCTTCTCTTGAGTAGATAGTCCTTGCATGTTTCTTGATTAGTCCTCTTTTTCCCAAGTACATGGTCATCCTTGCATGTCAGAGCCAGTCTTTCATGCATGTTCTTAAGTAGAAAGTCTGCTTTATTGGAACACAGTTAACAGTCCTCTCTTGGGTAGATAGTGTTCCTTGTTTACGAGTAGATGTTCTTCCTTTTTGTTACAAAGATTTTGTTTTTCTTTGCTTTAGTTACCAAAAATAAGGGCATGCGCCCCAAATTGCAAATTTACATTCTGTACCATGACTTTGAGGTCACAGGTCTGATCCCATATAACCACCTCAAGATGCCTCCCATAGATACCCTCATCTAGCAGCAAGGGAGCTTAACAGAGCTTGACCGTGTGTTCTCAGCGCCTTGGCATGGTAAACTCCGCAACCTAGTTTAGTGTTTTTTTTAATCAATAATGAATGACCATTGATCCTCTTTTAGGCTGCATTTTTCATGATGAATTTATGTTGCCTGTTGGATGTTTTTAGTTAGCTTGTTTAGTTTCCTATGTCAAAAATGGAAATTCATAATATCATCATCACTAACCAGTGGATTGCAGAGATGGATTGAGTGCATTTCGAACCTAAGTGCATTTGAGATCTTAATATCATATCCAATTCTGGAAGTGCTCATGCCTCGAGATGGATTCATGTAGAGAGTTTATAACCAAGATTGATGTGTAGTTTACTTTTGATAGCAGAGATAGGTCATTGATCACTAAGAACAGAAATTTCCCCTAGATATGACTACTACGTGTGAATTTTTTAAAAGTTTAGAAACAAACTAATCACAAATTTTTCCGTTTTTTTTCTCCTTCCACTATTCACTACTGGATCAATAAATCTAATTCTCTCTTAAATTTTAATCTATACCATATGCCTAATGTTTCTCAATCTCTCATATATAGCATAAATTGTATATCTGGAAAAAATTGTGTAGATGGAATCGATGGTTATATATGTAATTGCCTAATGTGTTAGAAAGAAACTAATTACAAATTTTTCTGATTTTTTTTCTCCCTTTACCATCCACTATTGGATCAATAAATCTAATTATCTCTCAAATTTTAATGTGTACCATATGCCTGATGTTTCTCAATCTTTCATATATAGCACAAATTGCATATCTGGAATGAATTGTGTATATATAGAATATATGGTTATCTATGTGTGGAGGCTTGGCATCAATGGTAGAATTAGCCAATTAGGCAGAACAAAGTTCGAAGGATTTGTGGCATTGAGCGAAATTCTTCTTCCTTTTACCTTATGTGGAATATTTCATCTGTTTTCCATTGGACATATCAGATAAATCACTGATATTATCGGCGATATATCTGAAATGGCCTGATATATTGATGATTTCTGAAGTTGCGTCAATGTTAAATCCCGACACAGTTGGCAAATTATGGATGATATATGTTGATTTTTTAGAGGTAAATTTCGTAGTCGAAATTGACACTCCAAAGTACATGTCTATAGACTATAGTTAGAGGAATACCAGGTGCGCACATAGTTATCGATTACGCATGCCAAATATATTTATTTACATACAATCTAGCTCTAGAAATCTCACATTTATAGAGAGTAATCCAATTTTCAAATATATTTATCAGGTCAAAGGTGAAGGGATTCACAATTGATTGTTTAAGATGCTGAGAATCATGTCAAGATGTAGGGAAAGATTGCAAGAGGGAAGTTCATGGGGAGATGGCCATGCATATCTGGAGATGCAAATACAGGGAACATGGTTGGGAATGCAAATTGTGGTGTATGTGGGCCATGATGGATGACACGATGCTAATGTGGACTTTGAGTTCTAGCTCTGCCACATTTAAACCAAAAGATTGCGCCAATGTAACTGCAAAGCATCTTCTGTCCTAATGGCTATATGGGTATCTCCAAACCTGCATTCTTCCACCATCTGTCACAAAACTAGCCACCACCTTCTTCAAACTCCTCACCCAACTCGTTTTTCATCACTTCCTCTTTCTCTGATATCTCTGGCCAAGATTCTCTTTTCTTCTCTCCACATGGCTTCACACCATTGGCTAAAGTCTCATTTGATTCACATACCTCCACCTCCCTTCGCCTTCATAAACCCCCACCCCCTCCTTCTTTCTTCCTCACACTGCACTAGAACTTCTTCTCAGTCCATCCTATTTTTTTACAATTTTCTCATTTTTGTTTTTTTTCCCACTTCTTGTATCCATGGAGTCCAACAGAACCACTCCCACTTCCTCCAACACTAGTACCACAAGTACTACCCCTACTACATCTGAAACTCTTAGCCAAGAAGTGAACACAAGAGTCAATCAAATGGCTCTTCTTCCACCACCTTCTATTCGTGTCCCATCACTATTTTCTTCTCCAAACCAACCTTTTTTCCCTCCACAGCCACAACTCTTCCCAACACCTTCTTACCCATACCAAGGTCCACATTGCAGCCCAAGTGCGCATCAATCTGCATACCCACAAGTCTTCCCTCCAGAATATCATGGCACTCCATTCTTCCCTGTAATGCCTGATCAAAATAGAGTTGATCATGCATTACCAATGCATCCGTTTATGGGAGGCATTCATCATGAGGGGGTTTTGCCAACTAATCAAGTTGGTGGAAGTTTTGGCAGAATAGAAGAATCGTCAAGAATCTTGCCAACACTTCATCAATCCCTGAAATGGGATTCATCAGATTCGAAGGCTGCAAGAAGCAAGAGAAAGATGGCTATGCAAATGAGCTCAAGCTCTTCTGCTACGAAACCTTCTCCTTCTTCTTCATCTAGTAGGTCTGTAAGCAGAACACCTCTTCCTACTACTGCGAATAGAACCAATGACGACAAATATGTCTTCTCAGCTCCTGATGGCAAAGTGGGTTATTTTTATTTTTATACTTGAATTCTATATCTTTCATGTTTTTTTAACTTTGATTGTTGGCCAAAGTATTTTTCTTTGAGCTTTCTTTACTACTACTAACAAATAGTTTTGATCTTGTAACAGAAACTCAAGTTCATATTAGAAAAGGAGTTGAAGAACACTGACGTGGGTTCCCTTGGAAGAATAGTCCTCCCTAAGGTGACTTCATGCTCCTATTTCATGTTCCTAATAAAACCTTTCTTGTATATATTCTTACTGCGATATAAGAAGTTCCCAAGGAGGGTAAAGAGGACTTTTTGTTTATCTATATGTTATTTGCTATTGGCCTATTAATAATGAAGACCACCATTGCAACAAAAATTTGCTTATAGTTTCTTTAGATTTATTGATCCTTATGTAATCAACCAAAGATTATAATTTCATAATTATGTAAGAGTAACCTTCACTTCATATGTTGAAATTGCGTTAACTTAAAATTTTAGTACTTTTACATTGTTTTCTCTTGCTAGCTAGTTATGTATTTTTCCTGAAGGGCGATGAATTTGGGATCACACAACCGACATTATTTTCCTTAAGAGAATTTGAAATTTTGGATGGCATAGGTTATAACCAATTTTAAATTTACTGTATTTTTGATAATGACAGAAACCATCAGAGGAAAACCTTCCAAACCTTAGTGCTAAGGAGGGGATCCAAATTGCATTTAGGGAGGTGGAATCTTCAACGATGTGGCACATGAGATACAGGTAATTAATTATTTCATTTCATTAATTTTGTATTTGGGCCTCATTTCCATATACTTGAAGAGGGTAGTTATTTTTTTGGTCTTATTTAATCTAATTTTATGTTGATTTATAATCAGGTTTTGGCCTAATAACAAAAGTCGAATGTACATTTTGGAAAACACAGGTAAACTACTACAACTGTTCGATTCAAATCTCCATTTTTCGATTAATTCATGTCAAATAGAACATCTTTTGCAGCTCGATTTCATTAACTCACTTGTTTTTTTGTCCAGGAAAATACATAACGCAAAATAAGCTTAAAGTTGGGGACTATATAATGATATACAAGGACGAAGAGAACCAACTTGTAAGTTTTTGTCTGAATTAATTTCTAGTTAGAAAGTCTTGTGTAAAATGATATTCTATTTGACTTACATTAATTGCCTTATTCGTTTGATATGATATTAGATGACTGTAATCTTCTAAAAATAGGTGAAAAATAGGCAGAAAAAATGTGGTTGCAGAAGAAGACAAATTAATAGCAGTTTAGTTGACTTTAATCAGTTTAAGATTCTTTGTTACTGCAAAGCAGTTTAAGAAACAGGATTATGCAGTTCATTTGGTCAATGCTCTATTTACCCTAACATAAATGTGATTCACGAATATATTCTCTGGGTTGACCTCATGAAGCTCGTGGACCCACATTGAATCTTTTTCCAGAAATTAGGCCACATGGATGAAATATTGAAATGTCCAACATCATATTGACATATTCCCTAGCGCAAGTGCCCAACCAATCCATTTTGTGATAGTTTAGGTCTTTAGGACTTTAGGTTCGGTACAAATTAAGATTGGCCCTAGATCACTACCAATAGGCCTGCGCTATATCTTCAATGATTAAAACTATACTTGAATTTGCATGGCTGGTTATAACCATGTTTTCTCTTTGTGCAATTAACAGTACATTTCCTTTAAAAAGGCCGAAACCTCAAGCTCAAAACTAGTAAATAATGAGGCAGAAAGAGAGGTGGGAACGTCTCAACATGGTCCTTCATCAGAGACGGACATCGATATGTTTGGCCACAATTTGTCAAGCAACCTTGCCGCTGATGATAATTGGAATCAACAAGCACTTGGGCTGGATGATCCATCATTTGGTGACATGCTGATCAATGAATCGGAAACATTACCGCTTGATGATTCATATTTTAAGGATGATGAACATCTTGCCTATAACATGAGTGACTTGCAAAGGTTGCCAAATTTTGATGAATGTGACTTCTCCATATATGATGATGACCAGTTGATGGAGGACAACCATGGTGATGACGGAGAAGATGATGATAATAATGGAGGAGGAGATAACGGTGGAGCAAACTAAATGTTTGATATACTGTATAGCTGATTCTTTTATTGTTTCCCATAGTGGGCTTACTAATTGTGATTGTTAAATCAAATATCAATACCCTTGTTGTAATTGTAGTAACAAAGAATTAAGTGAAATAAATACACGTATTTTTTGGACATCTTCCTTTCTCTGTGTATCTCCTATTTTTTTTTTTTTTGCAAGTACCAATGTAAAATAGAATTCTTTGGCAAAATACCATTTATCAGACAAAGACCGTGTCACCAAGGCACCAAGCCACCAACGCTCCACTTTTAATTAAAGTTGTTATTTTAGTTTTTCTTCTAATCGGCTACCCTACCCGAGGATATTCTCATAAGGACAGTTGGATGTGATCCAACGGTCCGAAAATAAAAAATAAATTCATATTTTTATTTTTTATTTTTTTTTATTTTATATTTTTATTTTTTTTTTTTTTATTTTTATTTTATTTTTTATTTTTTTTTTTTTGACTGTTAGATCACACATCCAACCGTCGAAACCCTCATCCCTGTGAGAATATCTCGGGTTGCCCAGGCCTTTTTGCCAAAGCAAAGGGTTAGGCTGAAGTTGTTTTGGACTTGGAGAGTTGGCTTATTTTTTAAAAAAAAAGTACCTAAACCAAAATTCATAAAATAACATAATTTCGGATCAAATAAAAGAGACAAAAATCCGATTATCGATCTAAGTTCATAACCAGTCTTACAAATGTGTCGCACCTTTTGCAATGTTGTATGATTGTATCAAAACCTTTTTTCCCATCCCAAATAATGCATAATCAAGTGCTGCATTACCCAATTTTTTGCATTCTCCTAAATAAACAGAACTAATAAAATTCCCAAAATCTAAATTGGAATCAGAACTAGTAAAATTTCATTTCTTAGTGTGAGGCAACTTTGTTCTCTCAATTTACCTCCAAAATTGTTGAAAATGAGTCCAAGTCCAAAACTATTATTTTCTGCAAACTTATGCAAAGAAAGCAAAATAAATTTGATTATTATTATAATTATTATTTAGTTTTTGTCACACCTCAATTTCACCACTCATTAGATACGTATGCCTTCTTAAAAGTTCAAACGAAAACAACATAAATAACATAGAAAACGAAACTGTAAAGAAAATTATTTCAATATTTTGTGTTATTTTTCTTTTTAGTCACAAGGATTTTGGATTCACACAGGTGAAGACACACAAATTCATACTTAAAGATGCTTTGGAAATTCATCTATAAAGTGTGTTTGTATTTTACCCGCAACATATATAAACGAATAGGAATGTATTTTGTTATTGGTATGGTAAGATGAATGGTGAAACATTGGTGTTGGTGTGGATATGCACAATTAAATATTGGAGGAAATTGAAATGTATAATAGTAACATGTGGTGAGATTAAACTTCATTCAACTGGTTAGAAATTAACTGTTGTAAAACCATAATGATTAGTTTGGTTTGGAGTGGTCAAACAAAAATCATCTTCGACTTCCGAATGTCAAAAGAATATGACTTGATTTCAGATAAAAATAGAGGACTATGGATAAAAATGTAAATAAGAATATGCATGAGAACATTAATGAAAGAATGTATTAGATAATGAGTTTTGATTATTTATTATTAATAATTAGTTGGGTACCAAAAATTAGTGTTTTATAATTTGTATTATTATTATTATTTTCAATTTTCTAAAGGCACAAAAACTAATTTCACATATTCCCCAAAAGCCCAAAATTCATAAAACTGTTATCTCTTCTTCACACTTTTAAGATAAGACCTCAAATTTCCACACTCATCAGTGTATGAAGAAGAAATAAAACAATGGCTGCTTCAGCAACCACTCTTTCTTCCTATTCACCACTTACCACCTTCTTAAAAACACACCCAACCTCAAATTCCACTACCCTTTTCTTCACACTTTCCAAAACCACCCCAACACCCACATCCTCATTTCTCTCCCTTTCCAACAAACCCAACAAACCTTTAAAAGCCAATTCAAACGATATAGACACTACATTCTTTGATGAAGTAAACCCAGAAGAAGAAATAGTCTTTGACCCACCAACTATACCAGAGGGCTACATTCCACCCACACCATTTGATGAAGGGCCAGTGGAAACTGAAGACGAAATCGCTGCGGCTTACGAGGAGCTTTACGGGCCAGCTTATAGTGGGGTAAGTGTACTTGGCAATGATGTTTATGTTATGGATGCTAAGATTAAGAAACAAACTGGGTTCGGGTCGAAAACGAAGAAGGAGAAGGTGAGGGATGGGTTTGATGAAAGAGTTGTGCAAGTTAGGAGAGTTACTAAGGTTGTTAAAGGTGGGAAACAGTTGCATTTTAGAGCTGTTGTTGTTGTGGGTGATAAACAAGGACAAGTTGGTGTTGGTGTTGGAAAGGCCAAGGAGGTTATTGCGGCTGTTCAGAAGTCGGCGGTGAATGCTAGGAGGAATATTATTACGGTTCCCATGACTAAATACGCTACATTCCCTCACAGGTATGGTAATTATACTTGACGGTCATTTTGATTGTTGCATTGTGGACATTTGAGAGGACTTTTGTGATTTTTGTCTAGTACTAATGAGTTAGATTTGGTTTGTTCTTATTGAAAATTTTAGAGATGGGCGGGTTAGATTGATTTCATTTGGGAGTATATTGGAACTATGACTAATTGACTGCAATGTAGATGTTTAGTTTGATAAAATTAACACAGTGATGGTTTGACTGTGTTGAGAATCCCGTGTAGAATGTCAATAATCAAATGGTTTCAATGGATTTGGATTTCTGAAAGTAATGTGTACAAATAAGTTCCCCACTAATATTTAGCTACTATTCTTTAGCTACCCCACTAATTCTTTGGCTTAAAAAGTTCCTCCTTACAAATAAGTAACTATGAAAGTGGCATGTCATGGAGTTATAACCATGTTAGTAACTATGAAAGCGGCATGTCATGGTGTCTGTGTGTTCTACATGAACTTTTTTAAGGGTATCAAGTGTCCATGTTCCTTAGTAAAGTTAGTAATAAGTGATGGTTTGGGTTGCTGAAAGTATTGTGTTTCGAATAACTTTGGATGATTTTCATGTACAATGCGGAATTCACTAGTAATAGACTAATAGGTTCATTGTCCATTAGGCTATGTTTGTAATGGTAATTGAGGTTCTCGTATAACTGTAGTTACTTTGTAGGTGATACGCTGATCTTTTCGATTCCACTACAGTTTTTCTTGTAGAATTATAAAGTAAACACCTTCATCATTGATTCTGCTGCTGGAAATTTGTTCTGTGGAAAATAAAACTGAAAACGGAGTTGCCTGTGTTGTCATTATTATTTGGAAAGTATGTTCCCAACAATCAAATACACCTTTCACTTCTGTTCCTTTCGACTTTTTCATTAAGCATTCAAGGGAGTCTCCTGAATTTCCTGAACTCCCATTTACCCAGAAACTTGTTGATGGAGTGCATAAGTAGGTGGTTTTGGTTCGCTGCTGAACCAATTTGTTCCAAAATTAGTGTTTGAATTTTATAATGAAGTTTAGATACCAGTTTTAGTTGGCATTCTTTGGTTGATGTAGTACATCCTTCAGGAAAGCATGTGAGAAGCTTTGATTTACTAATAAGTAATCTCCATCTTTATATGATACCAGTATGACCTTTTGATGCTTGTAGATTAGAATCAACAGAAAAAATGCAAGTTGTTAGTTTCCTTCAAAATGTGATACAGAAATAGGTTTGTTTATTTAGTTAACTCAATGAGGCAATAGAGTTATAGAGGTAACTAAAGGAAGCATATGGCCTCACGGGATTCCTAAATGTTCAAACTCGAGTTACATAAGGGAGGGCATCAATTGTGCACCACTTTCTTTTTAAAAGACGATCACTATTGGAACTTAAGAAAATATAGGATTAAGTAAAATTCCCTGTTTCCACATTTAGAGCATGTAGAAAGCAAGCTTGTGTTTTCCGCTGCCAACCACATATGCATTTCCAAGGTGATATCCAAGTTTCCTTTTTGCAAGGAGAAAACCTTCACTAAGCATGACTTGCAAAAATGGCTTGGACAGCCAACAGACAAGAATTATTCGATCGTTCCTCAACCTAAATACCATTTATATTGCTCATAAAAAAAAAGTGTGCCTTACGTCAAATGTTTGGGACCAAGGGACAAAAATTTCATGTCGTTGGTGTGGGTAAAATATGCAATACGTTTAATACCACCTCGCCAATTTGCAAAGGCAAATGGCACCTTGCACAAGGCAGGGTGATATGCAGGTGCAATTTATTGTGTGTATTTTTTGGGTCCAAACTTCTTGCAAATTGATATGCCAGGCGTTCTGCTAATTATATCATCAACTAAAATTCATTGATAAAAAGGAGGGGGTAGGGTATTCTCCTTATTTGGTGTCCCTTTCTTTTTCCCCTGAGTCGAGTGATAGAGAACAGACCGAAGTCTTAAATTTTTAGTTCAGTATAATTCACGGATTAAAGGGGCCAAAAAAGGTCTATAGATGTCTTGGGGTCACGAGAGTTATATCGGTTCTCTGGACTCGACCCTTATTTTTTGTTTGGTTTACACTGGCTCAGGTAAGCTGTACGGTATTATTAACCAGCAGTTGATTGACCAGGAGAATCACTCATTGGGCAGGCCAAATAGAGTATGCAGTTGCCTGCCCAATTGAAGCAATGTGACAATAGTCTCTACTAGCAGACATATGTGTTCTTGAATCTTCTTAAACTCCCTTCACCTCTTTTTTATCTTATGCCTAAAGTCCTATGTTCTTGTCTTTCTTGCTACTACGGTTTATACTAATGGTCCTGTGTCTTACTTTATTCTCCTTGTAAGGCCTACTTCTTCATCCTTTATTTGTTTGATCTCCACTACTGTTGCACTAGTGTATGCTGGAACTCCTTTACTTGTTATTCCATGTGATCCTTCCTCTGAAATGTTTCTTCAAAGGAATTCATTGTGAAAGAAAGGCAAATTTCCTTGTTGACTTTTTCATAATTTACTGTTTTTAGTAGTGTGATGAATTTGTTAGTTGACTTCAACTGAATTTCCCATGGTATTGCATTTCCGAGTTTTTAGTAGTGTGAAGAATTTGTTAGTTGACTTCCACTGAATTTCCCATGGTATTGCATTTCAGAGCTGATGGAGACTATGGGGCAGCCAAGGTTATGCTAAGACCTGCTTCACCTGGTACTGGTGTGATTGCTGGGGGTTCAGTGAGGATTGTTCTTGAAATGGCTGGTGTTGAAAATGCTTTAGGGAAGCAACTCGGTAGTAACAATGCTCTGAACAATGCCAGAGCAACAGTTGTTGCAGTCCAGTCGATGAGACAATTCAGTGATGTGGCGCGTGAACGTGGGATTCCCATGGAAGAACTGTGGAAGTGATTAGTCGGGTAGAAGCCAATATTTTCCAAGTTAGATGTTATCGACTGAAATCATGCAAGTTTCTTGTCCTGTATGGAAGTTGTAGTGTGGTTCTCATCTTTTGTAACCTTTGCTTTGGAAGAAGTTAATAGTCGGAGACTGTCAGCTCTTCTGAAAGGGATCAGATAATTGTTTTGTAAAGATGACTCAAATGGCAATGAGACTTGACAATGATTTTACTTACTGTTATTCAATTGTTGTTATTATTATCATTTTCAAATTCACGTGTTGTATAGTGATTGATGATTGTCTACTTGGCCGGCTAAGAGTGAGCTGATGCTTAAGAGTCTTTTTTCTCGACAGCGGAGTGACTGTTTCCTGTGGATCACAAACTAATCAGATAAAGCCCGACTGTTGAATACAACTTCTGAGTTCTGACAGCCGATAAGTGCACGACTAATCCCCAAATAAGAAACTGTATGATTCTTGCCTCCTGATTGGCATGCCTTTTTTTTTCCGACTATGATCTATTGATCTCCTTACCACAGGGCAGTCCCTGCAGATTTAAATGAATATGAGATTCTGATCATGAGTCCTATTACATCATCAGATTTAAGTTTATGAAGAAGGAAAAAAAAAGGTAATAAGATTCATCGACTGCACTACAACTTGGGGGGCATTTACGAGGGCACTCAACTTAAAATGAAGCTTTCTGGCCAGAGCTTGCAAAAGCTTCATTTCTGGTAATTTATTATCAACGAACACTTGTGTTGTATTTCTTGTTCCTCCCAGTTGTATGTCACACATCTGTTCAAACCTCCTCTTGATTTTTCAAGAAGGTTTGAGCTTTGGCCATTGGCATGTTGATCTTTAGCTATCTGGACGGACGCAAAAGCTACATTAAGGATGGACAGAAGGCAAGGGTGTGTGGAGGAGGAAGCATACCACTAGCACTGTCTCCACAATGATACTAAGAGCAGTCAATAGGGTTTGCTTAAGCTGCTTCACAATCTTTCTTGCTCCTCTGAGACTTCTTCTCTGGTAAACAATTTCGCCGGTCATTGAACGCAACTCCTTCAGCTGTCAGATTTTGGCAACTTGTCACAAAAATAGTTGTAAGAGAATATCAAATTCTTCGAGTTTGGCAATGAACATATCCCTGCTGGGATTACTCCTCTCATCATGTCATGTGCCACATCAAGCTGCTCCAAATGGGCCAATCCCAAGATACTGTAAGGTATTGGACCAACCAAGTTGTTAAAGCTCACATCCAACACTCTCAACTTGTGTAGGAATCCTACTTCTGGTGTTAGACAGCCAGACAAGTTGGTATTAATCAGGAGCAGCTCCTCTAAGCTATCAACCAACTTGGCAATGCTAGGAGGCCGGAAGACATCCTGCCAAGTTGTTATTAGCAAACACTATTACAGACGCTTTACTTCCTGATATGTGTTTGACAGAATCACTGAAGTTAATTAGGCGATTGTTATTGACAAATATGGCATCAAGGTCTTTTGCAAAGAGTTCAGAAGGCAATGGTCCTTCAAACTCGTTGTAACGAAGATTAAGGTACTTCAGAGAAGGAAGAGAGAGTACCACTTTGGGGAAACGACCTACAAACCTGTTATTGCTGAGGTCTAGCTCATGAAGGAGAGTGAGGTCGGCTAAGGTTAGTGGAAGAATCCCACAATAGCGGTTGCTGTTAACATGGAAGAGAGCAAGGTCTGAGAGTAAGCCTGAGTTTATCGGGTAGGAATCCAGCAATATCAGCATGGTTGAGGGCAATCCCACCGACGACCTGAATATAGGGTTGTCAACAGAGGGAGCACAATATACACCTGTGTAGTCACAAACAGAGGGACCAACCCAGTTGGAGGTACGGCTACTGGGATCAGAGAATATTACAAGTTTCCATGCTTGGATTGAAGGCTACATAAGCTTGGTGGAGTCTCTCATTGGGATCGGAATGGTGGTGTTGAAGGATGGTGGAGTTGCTGTGTTTGGATTATTTCACGAGTAGTTTGTGAAATGAACAGGTAAAATGTAACAAAAATATAACTAAGTCGATGCCAAAGGAGGATAAAGGTTGGTGCATTGTTCTATGTGTTTTATGATTTGAGAGGGCACTGGAATTGTGGTGTATTTGTAACAAGGATCTTTGTCATGCAACACTTTGAAACTTTCTGGGTCTTTTTGCGCAATCATTTTGTCTATGGAGACACTTGAAAATTGATGTCGGTAGACAAGGACATCCTAGCCCCCTAGGATACTTGCGTAATCATCACATTATCACAACATAGTAAGCTAATTTACCATTAAAGAAGTTTCAATCACCTAAGATAAAGGAGTCAGTCATTGCTTCAGCTCAAAGGGAATTTTGCCTAGTGCCTAGTACGTGTTAGGTGGACTACTGGACTGGAAGTTTTGTCACCCTCTAACTACTATACCAAAATCACCTTAACCAGTTTATGTAATTAGTATAAATAGTTTAGTATGTGGGAGGTTAAGTACTTAAGTACAGATGCTTGCGGAAGAATACCTTGATGAATATGATAGGGTCGTCAAAGTATGAGAAGTTGCTCAGAGAGTGCAATGGGTGTCTTCGGTTGCTTTGATACAAGCGCAGGTCGCGCTCAAAGTTAGTGAATGTTATAGTAGAGCGAGCGCGTGGTGCGCTCAATTTTGTCTTGATATAAGCGCATGTCGCGCTCTGGGCCTTATCGTGGGCTTTACACGAATAATCGATTGTTTTGCTTATTTTTGGTATGATTGATTCGGGAAAGTCACTGCTTGTTTAGTTTAGGGTTAGGATGCCTATTTAAAGGTTTAGGAGGATTGTGATAAGATTATTCATTGATTTTATAAAGTTATTTCATCGTTTCTTGGTTAAAGAGCGATTCTTTTGATTGTTTGTGAGCTAACACACTTAGTATTACATTAGTTGGTATCAAATTCAGCTACGATCTAAATATGCTTCGTCAAGCAGCAAGAGGACGTGGTAGACCTCAGAGAGAAGATTTTCTGGATGATGTGTATGTTCATGACCGCATGGCCGAATATTCAAGGCAGGTAGCAGCGCTAACCCGCCAGGTCGAGGCCCTTAATCGGCAACCCGACCAACCACAAGACCGTGAACCACATCATCTGGAGGACATTCTGGAGGCAGATGATAACAATCCCTTTGCCGTTTTGGAGGAGGATGATAATTTCCTGCGTGTTCCGCAACACAGAGAGAGCATATGCTGGGAATCGGGTTTGAAAATTGATTTGCTTGAGTTTCATGGCAACTTACAGCCGGACGATCTAATTGATTGGCTCAGGACTGTGGAGGAGCTTATGGAGTTCAAAGAGGTTCCAGACGACAAACAGGTGGCACTTGTGGCAACTCGTTTTCGTAGTCGTGCTATGGCTTGGTGGCAATAGTTGAAAGCGACTCGTTACCGAAGAGGTAAATCTAAAATTGTTGATTGGGGGAAAGTAAAAAAATATCTCCGTGCCGATTTTTTACCATTCAATTATATGCGTGAACTATATTAACGCTTTCAGAACTTGCGTCAAGGTGCAAAATCTGTGGATGACTATACCAAAGATTTTTATCAGTTATTGTCTCGTGTAGATTTGACAGAGTCTGATGATCAGTTGGTGGTCCGTTATATTGGGGGTTTTCGTTCTAACCTGCAGGATGCCTTGAACTTGTTTGATGTTTTTTCAGTCTCTGAGGCTCATCAGCATGCTTTAATTATGGAAAAACAACAGAACTGCAGGAGTAGTGGTCCTGTTCCCCATACTCCTAATGTTCCTATCACTAGGCCGCAGGGTCCAGAAGCTCTAGGTCGTGGCACTAATGCGGTTAAGTGTTTTCGTTGTGGTGAGATAGGTCACTATGCTAACCGATGTTCCAAACCGCCTGCTCTGGTAAGATTTTGTTTGCAGAGAATGAGGATATTGATGAGGATCCCGTGGGTGGTTTTCTAGGGGCTCCCATTTTTTATGTGGGTTCGGATGACAGTCTAGAAGAACTAGTTACTGGTGACAGGGGTGCGCCGACTATGTTTTACTCCTAAGGAGACTGAGGGTGATGGTTGGCTCCGCAACTATATTTTCTAGTCGACTTGTACCATTCTAGGGAAGGTCTGTAAGCTAGTTATTGATTCGGGTAGCTGTGAGAATGTCATCTCTTCTGAAGCTGTTCGTAAGCTTAACTTGGCCACTGAGAAACATTCGGCGCCTTATTCTATCTCTTGGCTGAAGAAAGGCACAGAGGTAATAGTGACTAAATGTTGTTTGGTTTCTTTTTCTATTGTTTCTAAGTATGTTGATAAGGTGTGGTGTGATGTTGTTATTATGGATGCTTGCCATTTGTTATTGGGTCGCCCCTGGCAATTTGATCGGCGGGTTGCTCATGATGGTTGGAAGAATACTCATAGTTTTCAATTTTAGGGTGTTAAAATTGTGTTAGTACCAACTCGGGAGCCTATGCCCACAGCCCCACCCGAGCCAAAGTCTTCTTGTTTGGCTTTGTGCAGTTTTGAGACCGAAATGCTTGGTGCTAGTCACTTGTTTATTTTAATATGTGAACCTAACACGCCAAAGATTGCAGTGCTAGCGTGTGTGCAGGGATTGTTACAGGAGTTCTCGGACATTTTTCCGGATGAGTTACCGGCTGGTTTGCCTCCTATGAGGGATATACAGCACCAAATCGATTTGGTTCCTGGTTCTAAAATCCCAAATCGTCCGCATTATCGGATGATTCTGAAAGAGCATGCTGAGTTACAGCGACATGTTACCGATCGATTTGCTTGATAAAGGTTTTATTTGGGAAAGTTTAAGCCCATGTGCGGTTCCTGCTTTGTTAGTTCAATTCCCAAGAAGGATGGATCTTGGCGTATGTGTGTTGACAGTCGGGCTATTAATAAGATCACTACAAAATACAAATTTCCTATTCCAAGGTTAGATGATCTTCTCGATCAGTTACATGGTGCTGTCGTCTTTACCAAGCTTGATTTAAAATCGGGTTATTATCAGATTCGCATCTGAATTGGTGATGAGTGGAAGACCACCTTTAAGACTAAGGAGGGCCTATATGAGTGGTCGGTCATGCCATTCGGTCTCTCTAATGCACCTAGTACTTTCATGCGAGTCATGAACCAGGTGTTGAAGCCATTTTTGGGCAAGTGTGTGGTGGTTTACTTCGATGACATCTTAATTTACAGCAAGGATACCGCATCTCATCTCCAGGATCTCCAAGCGGTGTTGTCTGTCTTATGCTAAACTCAGCTATTTGATGTTGTTGCCAAATGCATTTTCTGTATTGACTCAGTTCTGTTTTTGGGTTATGTGGTTTCGGCAGCAGGTATCTCTGTGGATATGTCTAAGGTCGAGGTGGTTCGGTCTTGGCCTAACCCGATGACTTTAACTGAAGCCCGTAGTTTTCATGGGTTTGCTTCTTTTTATCGTCGCTTTGTTCCTCATTTTAGTACTATCACTGCTCCTATTACTGATTGTTTGCGTGGTAGTAAGTTTGTTTGGTTTCAAGTAGCTGAAGAGAGTTTTCAGTTTCTCAAGACTAAGCTTATTTCGGCACCAATTCTTAAATTGCCAGATTTTTCATCTCCCTTTGAAGTGTGTACTGATGCTTCTAAAGTTGGTATTGGGGTTGTTCTTAGTCAGCATACTCACCCTGTCGCTTATTTCAGTGAGGAACTCTCAAGTGCGAAACATAACTACAGTGCTTATGAGTTAGAATTTTATGCCATTGTTCAGACCCTTAAACATTGGCATCATTATTTGATTCACTCCGAATTTCTCCTTTATACTGACCATGAAGCACTTAAGCATATTGGTAACCAAGATAACGTCAGTGCCCGCCAACTGCGCTAGTCTAGTTATTTACAGGATTTTACCATTGTCTTGCGCCACAAATCTGGGGTTCAAAATCGTGTGGTGGATGCTCTTAGCAATCGTTCTTTGTTGTTGGTGTCCTTGCGTACTTCGGTTTTTGGGTTTGACTCTTTTCCTGAGATGTACACTAGTGATCCCTATTTTTCACTTGTTCTGACTGATATACAGGATGGCCAGTTATCTGAATTTTCTATACAGGAGGGGTTTTTGTTTGAAGGTAAGCGTCTCTGTGTTCCTGCCTGCAGCCTTTGTCTTCGCCTCATCACTGAATTGCATAATGAGGGCCATTTTGGGCGTGACAAGACACTAAGGCTCGTCTTTGACTCTTATTTTTGGCCGGGTCTTAGCACAGATGTTCACAAATTTGTTACTCGTTGTCAGATTTGCCAAGTCTCAAAGGGCCATGCTACTAATGCAGGGTTATATATGTCTTTACCTGTTCTGAGTCGTCCATGGTGTGATATCAGTATGGACTTTGTTCTTGGTCTTCCTCGTACTCAATGGGGTCATGACTCTATTTTTGTGGTGGTGGATCGGTTCTCTAAGATGGCGCATTTCATTGCGAAGAAAACTACCGATGCTGTCAGTGTTACACAGCTTTTCTTTCACGATGTTTACCGGTTACATGGTTTGCCTACCTCTATTGTTTCTGATAGGGATACTCGTTTCCTTAGTCATTTTTGGCGTTGTTTATGGAATATGATGCACACTAAGTTGAAATTTAGTATTGCCTATCATCTATAGACGGATGGCCAAACTGAGGTTGTTAACCGGTCCTTGGGTAATCTGTTATGTTCTTTGGTGGGTACTAAGATCAAGCAGTGGGATTCTCATCTTGCCCAAGCCGAGTTTGCCTTTAACCGTTCGGTTAATCGGAGTTCGGGGTATAGTCCCTTTTAGGTTCTCTAGCCTTGCGGCTGATCTGGCGCCTATTCCCCGGTTTCTGACCTATTCATTTCCCATCGCTTACGAGATTGCTCAAAGACCTTCGTGATACTCATGCTACTGTTCGTTAGAAGTTATTAGAGTCCAATGCAAAGTACAAGGATACTGTTGATCGCCACCGTCGTGATATTCATTTTGAGGTGGGTGATTTTGTCTGGGTTGTCCTTACTAAATACCGTTTTTCCGTTGGTGACTATAATAAGTTGAAACATCGCCAGATTGGTCCTGTGGAGGTGATTGAAAAGATTAACGCGAATGCCTATCGCCTCGTTTGCCTAGTCATATCCGGACTTCGGATGTCTTCAATGTTTGACATCTCATTCCATTCTGTGGTGATTCGTCTGATGATGAGGATGCTTTAAATTCGAGGATGAATTCCTTCCCACCGGGGGGAAATGATGCAGTATAGATGCTTGCGGAAAAATATCTTGATGAATATGATAGGGTCGTCAAAGTATGAGAAGTTGCTCTGAGGAGTACGAGCGCGGGGTGCGCTCAGTTTGCCTTGATACAAGCGCAGGTCGCGCTCAAAGCTAGTGAATGCTACAGTAGAGCGAGCGCGTGGTGCGCTCAGTTTTGTCTTGATATAAGCGCATGTCGCGCTCTGGGCCTTATCGTGGGCTTTACACGAATAATCGATTGTTTTGCTTATTTTTGGTAGGATTGGTTCGGGAAAGTCGCCGCTTGTTTAGTTTAGGGTTAGGATGCCTATTTAAAGGCTTATGAGGATTGTTATAAGATTATTCATTGATTTTATAAAGTTATTTAATCGTTTCTTGGTTAAATAGCGATTCTTTTAATTGTTTGGAGCTAACACACTTAGTATTACATTAGAGATCATGTGGGACAAATGGCTATCCAAGACGTTGTTTTCACTTTTTCTGTGATAGTTAGATGCAAAGGGTCCTGTTTCAAAGCCACAATGTAAATGGTATGCCATTGTTTTTTTGGATGTGAACTGGTTGTTGATTTTACGTGAACGTGGGACCTGAAGAGCCATTCGATACTAGAAGTATGTGTTCTTGAGGTTGAAGTGGTGAACAGTGTTGAAGTTAATATTACTTCAGTGAAATCCAATTGACATGATTTTGACAATTCTAGCCAATAGCAAGGTAGTTACCATGTAGCCACATGAGTTTGAAATGATTTTAGGGTTAACAAATATTACCCCACTAGATTAGCCAAATTTTGGGTTTAATCTCCCTGGTTGATACATACCGGCATAAAAACCCTCTATTTTTCTAAAATATCCAAACTGACTAAAATACCCCCTACACATAAAACTCTAGATCTTAAATTTATCTTCTCTCTTTCTTCTCGTCACATTCTCTTTACTTGAAACTCTAAATATCCTGCAAAACCAAATTAACATAGAAGATAAGATGACAAAACAACCGAAATTCTTCCTTTCTCACTTTCTCTTATTCTTTCATTTTTTTCAAATACAAAATTCTTCTTTTCTTTTTCTCAATCAATTTTTCTTGAAATTTGTTGTTCTCCAACCAAACAAATTAGATTTAAGAAACAATATCAAGATTTGAAAATTTTGTTTCTTCTACTCAAAATCGGATCTGAGAATTGTCTACTTTTTCAATTCAAAGATGAAATCTCTTTGAATATTTTGAATATGAAAGTCAAGTTTTTTTCAATTAAAAAATGAAATCTTTTTGAGTTGTTGTTCATTTCAAATAATTTTGCATAAGTTATGATCGACCTGTTTTCTCTATGAAAATTTAATTTTTCATAAGTCAAGTTATTGTGTAAATTTAAATTTACATAGATCAAGTTACTATGTAGATATAAGTTTTCATAGCTCCAGTGACTATGTAAATATAGTTTTACATATATATGACTATGTAAAAATACATTTACATATATTTTGTCAGGTGTCGAAAAAATTTCAATTCTAAAAGTTACTATGTAAACTTAAGTTTTCATAGCTCCAATGACTATATAAATATAGTGTTACATATATATGACTATGTAAAAATACATTTACATATATTATGTCAGGTGTCGAGAGAAATTTTCAATCCCAAAAGTTACTATGTAAATTTAAGTTTTTATCGCTCCAATGACTATGCAAATATAGTTTTATATATCTCTACTACTAGTATAGCCTATAATGATCGTGGCCTCTTAAATTCATCCAGGACTTTTTCTGACGCATAATACCCTTGATGAATAATAAAATCATATGCTTACCTATTTATTAATGAGGACTACTTTGTCTTTTGATGTGTTTATAAATTTTCAGTACCAATATTGTCCTTAAATAAAATAATTGCTTAACACCTTTAAATAGGGCCAATTAGTCTTTTCATGTGGGAATATATTCTAAAACCAAATCCACGCAAATGCTCAATTGTACGCATTACTATAAATACCATTTATTAATTATTAGTAATAATTGGGTTATTTAATAAGAGTTGTATTTAATCAGGTAATACGAACAGTCTCTTCTCCCTTCTCTCCCATCTCTACTCTTTCTCATCATTTTTTTACCAACAAAATTCGGTCTGCATTTTCAGCACAACCCCACTTCTTCTACATCTATCTCTCCCAATTGATATAGCCAATTCACTTTGTTCTAATATCAATCCAACAAAAAACCATATTTTCTGTAAAGAGACAACATTTAGTTCGTTTGGCTGCACAAAGGGGTCAGGTACCCGTTCAATTTGATCTTTGTGATATGAAATGCGTATCTTTTTCTGATTCTCACAACTTCACTTTTCAGTTCTAGCGATATTGACTTTATCCGTCCTGGTTACATTATCGGTTCTTACCGTCTCTGCAACCGATAAAGCTGGGACTAAAATTGCTCAAACAATCACCAAAGGGGCCTTTAACGACCTTGACAAGTTATCCATGGCAAATGTGGAGGTAAGATTTGTTTTCTCCCTTAATCTGTCTTTCATCTTTCTTTGTCTGCACAGACTAACTAAATAAGATAATTGTTGGATTGAAAATTTTCAGGTCTATCCCTAAAACAATCTCTACGGTTTGGTCCAGAAGAAAGAAGTGATCGAGGGCATGAAACTCATCTGTAAGTCTTAATATTTTCATCATCATCATTTAAACATTTGATCTTTTTGAATTTCAGCATGTTTTATTCGTCATCATCATTTAAACATTTGATATTTTTGAATTTCAGCATATTTCATATATCTAATTGCAATTTCTATACCGTGTCCATATTTGTAAAGATTACAAACTGTTGACATTAACAATTCCATACTTATTTCTACCTAAGCTTAGACTGCAAAAGACAAATAGATCAATACAACAAAAAATATATACAACAAATTTCATGTCTTCAAATATATCTTATGAGCCAGGCATAGTACGTCATTGCCTCTTATGCGAAAATTGGCATCATGGTGAGGATGCTGCTGCATCCGAGTTAGAATTATCCGGCAAGGCCCTTCACAGCCCTCTAGCCAACGGACGATTCTAGGACAAGTTTATTATCTATCCATAAGATCCGAAGTCCCTCAGTCATTGAGTACACAAACAATATTGGTCTTGCACTCAAGACCAAAATATTAGTCTTGCAACAAAGACCGACCAGAGTGTTTCATACAAACAATCTGTTGAACATCAACATACAAAAAGAACACTTCTGCAACAACTAGGAACTAACAGATTACATACCAACACGATTCTGTAAAATTGCCGCAATTCCAACGCGCACATAGATTGGCCAAATCTCATTTGACACCAAACGGAGAGCATCATGCAGTGGTGCCTAAAAAAACCGAGGATTCTCATCAGTGAAGGTCAACACACTAAAATTTTCCCAAAGTAAGTAGTAAACTGATCACGAGAAAAACGAAAAAAAAGAGCATTGTAATGCTAACGTAAACAAAAAAAAATTCAAAAAATCTAAAGAGAGTAGAAACGCATCCACATCAACATCTTATAATCCTTATGAGTTATACCCTCAAAAATGGTAAGAAATCTTTACAAAGTGCGGCTTATTAAAATATTATTCATGTCGCTGAACTTAACTCGCTCTCCCCTCCTTTTCAGCGTTGAAATATTCATTATTAATAAACATTGAGGAGATCAGTAACTTCAATCCTTGTGTCCATCAAAGCGAAATTGGATCTTTAGAAGCTCTAACCATTACATATCCAATAATTTGCATAATGATCCGGTACATATTATTAAAAATTTAAATGTCGAGGTACGGGATGCACCCAACAAGAGTTGTAAATTTGAATTTCTCCGGACCAACAAGTGTTGGAAAGGGAGCAATTGCTGCACTCAAGGTTTTTGTGGGGTGAAAACAAGTTTAAATCGCTATTTAAGGTTTATGAGGTTTCATCCTGCTCAACGTAAACAAGACCCAAAAAAACCAAGGCTGCGGTATATTTTGCTCACTTCTTTTCCCCAAAGAAAATGCAAACTTGAAGGAGAATTTGTTTGCTTCAAGAATACAAATTTATGAAGGAAATTCAACCAAGTAGCATACAGATTAACAATTTCTAGAATAAAAGGCTAACTTACAGCATATTCTGAGGACAAAAGTGTAGACAGAAGGTTCAAAATAGGTCATCTTCACTACTTCAAAGGTAGACCGGATTATATTCCTATACTAATTCAGTAGTAGGGCCAGAGATCTCTTCGATTTAAAGTAGGAGAGTAATCCTGAATAAACTACAGCCTAAAGGATGAAGTGGGCTACTCCAAAGAGAGGAGTTTGGATGGCCTCTAATGGTCTAATTAAGAGGCCGATCTTAAGAGAGTTAGAGCTGATGGTACTGCTGAGCTTCATTCTTAACTAATCTTTAGTTTGAAGTTTGTCATGCAGTTTTTGTGTTTAGTTGTAGAATTTAGGTAACTCTAACTGTCTAAAATAGTTCAAATCTAAAGAGAGTAGAAATGCATCCACATCAACATCTTATAATCCTTACGAGTTATACCCTCAAAAAAGGTAAGAAATCTTTACAAAGTGCGGCTTATTAAAATATTATTCATGTCGCTGAACTTAACTCGCTCTCCCCTCCTTTTCAGCATTGAAATATTCATTATTAATAAACATTCAGAGATCTGTAACTTCAATCCTTGTGTCCATCAAAGCGGAAATTGGATCTTTAGAAGCTCTAACCATTACATATCCAATAATTTGCATAATGATCCAAAGACATATTATTAAAAATTTAAATGTCGGGTTCGGGATGCACCCAACAAGAGTTGTAAATTTGAATTTCTCAGGACCAACAAAGTGTTGGAAAGGGAGCAATTGTTGCACTCAAGGTTTTTGTGGGGTGAAAACAAGTTTAAATCGCTATTTAAGGTTTATGAGGTTTCATCCCCGTTCAACGTAAACAAGACCAAAAAAAACCAAGTCTGCAGTATATTTTGCTCACTTCTTTTCCCCAAAGAAAATGCAAACTTGAAGGAGCTGTTTTGTTTCAATAATACAAATTTATGAAGGAAATTCAACCAAGTAGCATACTGATTAACAATTTCTAGAATAAAAGGCTAACTTACAAAGATATTCTCGAGGACAAAAGTGTAGACGAAGGTTCAAAATAGGTCATCTTCACTACTTCAAAGGTAGACCGGATTATATTCCTATACTAATTCAAAGTAGTAGGGCGGAGATCTCTTCGATTTAAAGTAGGAGAGTAATCTGAATAAACTACAGCCTAAAGGATGAAGTGGGCTACTCCAAAGAGAGGAGTTTGGATGGCCTCTAATGGTCTAATTAAGAGGCCGATCTTAAGAGAGTTAGAGCTTATGGTACTGCTGAGATTCATTCTTAACTAATCTTTAGTTTGAAGTTTGTCATGCAGTTTTTGTGTTTAGTTGTAGAATTTAGGTAACTCTAACTGTCTAAAATAGTTCAATAGGATTGATAGCTTAATAATCATCATCAAGAATGTAGGTTTTGCACAATTTACAAATCAAGTAAAATAATTGCGTGCATGAGAAGTAGAGTAGCTCACCAGGGGCCAAAAGCTCTTGAACGTTCACCTAAAACGACCTTAATCATACAGGCAAAATAAGCAATTTCAGAAGCAAAACAGAAAATGAAGTTCATGCAGAAACAAAATAATTCATGATTACCTCAATGTTTTCTCCTTGAATTCCAAGGATAAGCCCCAGCAAACTATGCGGGTTGGATAGTGGTTTTAATTGCATGCATTTCTGAGCTAAGCTGTACGTTCCTGCTAAGCCCTTACCCAGGATTAATGCTTATAAGCCAGTGATAAAGACACAAAACACCAAAAAGAATATATTCATACCAGAAGTAATATAAACACGACAACACTCACCATTGTAAATGGTCTGACATAAAGAAAGTTTGATATATACGGCTCCATCCAGTGACATGTCACACTACTAAGAATGTTAGTGTTTCCCAGCATGACCTTTAACAAGTTCTTCAAGTCCTCCCCGGTCCGGGCGATGATCGCGACTTAACCCGAAAAGCAACTGCAGTCTAGCTTAGCTATCTGTCCTCGACATCTTTCCCATGCCTGGGCATAAACTCAAAATGGTAATGCAGTGCAGACGTCACTAATAAAAAAGACTTTTATCATGGAAAATCCATTTAGTACCTTCATAAGATCAAACTTGGTTTTGAAGCATTCACCTAATTTTGTGTCATCTAACTCAAAACACGTGTGGCATTTTCGACACAAGAACAGCTACTGCTTCCACGAGTCCATTCTCAGTCTGCTCAATCAAATGCACAACCAAAATTTGCATAAAAAGACCATATCAATTACATGGACATCCAGATCAAAAGGTATCTGACAGCTCGGATTTTAGTTTGCCAAATGGATTTATTCGATCATTGGTTTCATATAATAAGTAACGATACAAAAAAGTTATATAGCCAGGTTAAATGTGGTCTTTACTTTCCAAGGGTTGGTTTAGATAGTATCATGAGTTTATTTATTATTTTGAAATGACTTAATCTAATCAAGTGCTTTTCAAGTTGCTGCAAACTAAATGTATTAAATATCTTCAGTATTTCACTTAATTATATGAAGTCTTATTGTATTCTAAACTACTTACTGACCCAACTTCATATATAACCAAGCTATTTTTCATCTGCAAGTCTTTGGAAATGGCTGGGTCCGGAATCCCTCCAAATTTCCTCTCTGTTAGTGGTAATAGTGTGCGCCAACAACAACAACAGGCTCAGAGAATTAGGGAAAGTGATAGGCAAAGCAATATGACCCCAGTACAGATAGCCCACCGAAGGGAACGTATCCGAAGGAATTATTACCGATGAGTCCAAAACCAACGAAATGAACAACTTGCTTATCATAGAGAATGTATGCGTGTGGCATGGCGCTCGCCTCGATTGATTCCTGCTGAAGAATTGTTGGACTCCAACAGTCTAACCCCTCATAGGCTGACTCACGTACGACGCCAAGCTAGGAATATTTCCAACCAAGTGCTTCGTGCAGGTTGACATTCACAGGGAAGACGGCTGACTCATATAAGGCAACGAGCCCGAAGCTTAGCCAATCAAGAATTTGGTTGTATTGATGCAACATCACTTCCATCAGAAAGTGGAAGCAATGATGGTAAATCTGAAACCCTAGGAATTATTCTGTACCTAATACCACCCTAGCTTATTCCTCAACACGACAAATTATTCCATGCATATTCCATTATCGATTTAATAAATTTGTCCGTGCGTATCACATCTCCTATTTTGTCTTATTTTTGCCAGTTTTGGGCATACCTCCTGAAGATATATCTGACGAATGTGATCTCAGTTACATAACCTTCAATGATGGTGATACTCAAAGCAGCACTGACTACGAGGATGAAGCTTTTGAAGGTTATACTTATAAACTCCTTTTACACCATTTATCCTTAGACACTTATCATTCGCTAATCTTGCCAAAGGCGAATCTACGGTTAACTGCAGACTTAGATGCTGATCACGAAGATGTCGGTGTAGATGCTACTCATCCATTCTGTGTGATTGATACTGGTATGCACTCTGGGGATGTTGAAAACAACCGTGGAGATTTAACGGCTGAAGTTGTTGCTTTGCAAGGTTCCATTTTGTCCTTGAATTAAATATATATATCTTGCATGTTTCAATCTATTCATGCCTACGCTTCTATAATATATTAACCTTCAAAGTATTAAACCTTAGGTAATCATCGTAGTGACCACCAAATAAGAGTGCCGACAAGAAGAAGGCGGAATCACAATTGTGTACGAGGTTATGTTGACTCTTCGAGTCTTCAAACCCATCGTTTACCGCAACCAAGGAATTGTACACACTGTCGAGCTAGGCTTTTCCACCGCAAGCCACCTGGCTTATGCTGCTCAAATGGGACCACAAGTTTACCTTTAATGGAAGCACCCCCTGAGTTGACTAATCTATATACATCTCAGACAATTGAAGGTATTGATTTTAGGAAACACGTGCGCGCATACAACCATGTCTTCTCTTTCACTTCTATGGGTGTACACATAGACGAAGAGCTCGCAGACGGTCGGGAAGGAATTTACACATATAAAGCTCGGGGATCTATTTATCATCGTATTGGCAGCCTTTTGCCCAACCCTGGGGATAGACCTAGGTATCTTCAGATGTATATATATGACACGGATCATGAGCTTGACCACCGTATGGCTGAAAGCGAATTTGTTGGACCGGAGGGTGCTTTGCAATCATTCATAAGGTTTTAAAGGAAAACCCGTGACGTTAAGATATTTCGCCGGATATCGCAGCTATCCTCATTGCCCAATCTTACCGCTAATTAAGGATAACCCAATAGGTGCTCACCAATATAGTTTTGCCTACGCCCGCTCAAGTAGCAGACCATTTTGGTGGGTGGTGAAGATCCAAGTAACCTTAATGAAAGAGAGACATCGAGCTCAAAAGATATCCGGAGAGTTTGAGAATGTCCCCCGATATACCGGGCTATTACGATCCGGCTTCAATACCCCTCGCTACTCCCTCGTGGCACCCCGTGATGGAATTTGCATATGTTCGCTTCTAATGGAGCACGGCTTAGTTGCCAAGCATTTTATTGTTACTTGCTGCAGGTGAGTGCCAACTTCTACTTTCATATGTTTTGTGTTTTGAATTGGTTTTTCCCCGGTGGAAGCAGAACTAACATGTCATCTCATAATTAGATTCGACCGGATGATCCACTTCTTCTTCTCCGTAGTGGTCGTCTTTTACAACAATATATAGTTGACAACTACGTTAAAATATCCACTCTAAGATTGAGGTGGGTGCGTGATCATCAACAAGAAATAAGGGTTGAGCTTTATCAAGGGTTGCAAGATTCTTTAAACTCGGGAGAATTGCATTTAGGTATGCAGATACTTTTAGTTCTTAAGCACGTTTAATTAATTGCAGATCCTAAAGTCCATTCTTATTCCAAATTAAGGTAATGTGGGGCGCAAAACAATCTTGCCTCCGTCTTTTACGGGGTGCCCCCGAGACATGCATCGTCGGTATCACGATGCCATGGCATTAGTTCAAAAGTATGGAAGGCCAGATTTGTTTATCACAATGACTTGCAATCCATCTTGGGAGGAGATAACCGCTGAGTTGTTGGAAGGGCAAATTCCCAATGATAGACCGGATTTGATTGTTAGGATCTTTCGTGCCAAGCTTGAAGAGTTAAAAAATGATCTATTTACTAAAGGGGTGCTTGGGAAAGTTGTTGCGCATGTCCATGTTATTGAATTTCAAAAGCGAGGATTACCGCACGCACACATCCTACTGATCCTTGACGAAGATGACAAGATAACTACTGTAGAATATTATGACAAAATTGTCTGAGCGGAAATTCCTGACCCAGCACTTGAACCAGAACTATATGAAATTGTTGTTAAACATATGATTCATGGTCCGTGCGGTAGTTTGAACCCACAATGCGTTTGCATGAAGGATAAAAAATGTTCCAAAAATTTCCCAAACCAATTCGCTCCAGTTACTAATCAAGGAAGCGATTCCTACGCAGTATATATGAGGCGAAACAACGGTGCATTTGCAGTTGTACAAAATCATCGTCGGAGTTATCGTGTCGATAATCGTTGGGTTGTTCCTTATAACCCGTGGTTACTAAAGAAATACAACTGCCATATCAATGTCGAGATATGCTCGAGCATTAAAAGTGTCAAATATTTATACAAGTATATCTACAAGGGTTAAGATCGAGTGGCATTGGAAGTTAGCTCGGACAACAACAAAGAACAAGATGAAATAAAGCAGTATGTTGATGGACGTTGGATTTGCCCACAAGAAGCCCTTTGGAGGATTTTTGAATTCCCACTTAGCCAAATATACCCATCCGTGTACTCTTTACAAGTCCACCTTAAGAATATGCATGAGGTGACCTACCGGGGCAATCGCCTCATTGAGGATGTTTTGACTGATGATAGGAACTCCCGCACAATGTTAACAGAATTTTTTACTCTTAATAACACTGGCAAAGCTGCTCGAGATTATCTCTATCGTGAAATCCTTGGACGTTATGTGTGGAATAAGTCGGGTAAGCATTGGCAAGACAGAATTGGACAAAATCGTGTCATTGGAAGACTTTTTGCCGTTTCACCTCTAGAGGGTGAGAGATACTACTTGAGGGTGCTACTTAATCATATTAGAGGGCCCACGTCATTTGAGCACCTGCGAACTGTTGGATCTACTGTACACCACACATTTAAAGAAGCTGCTGAGGCATTGGGCTTGCTTGAAAGGGATAATGATGTTCGCAGCTGTTTGCTTGAGGCATCGATGATACAAATGCCATCTTCTTTGCAGAAATTGTTTGTTACTATCCTGGTCTATTGTAATCCCGCCGGTGTGCGTGCTTTGTGGGATGAATTTCATGGGTATATGTCAGAAGACTATGCCTTTTCCAATACAAACACGATCTATGTAAGGGATTGTTTCTTGTCCGAACTTAGAGTGTTATTAGACCAACATGGTAAACAAATTTCAGCCTACGATTTGCCTGCAATCACTGATGAACACGTTCACCTTCATGAAACTTCCAATTTAATTAGAGAAGAACTGAATATTCCCGTTACTTCAGAAGACCTCTCAGCTATAGGCAACCTTAATGATGATCAAAGAAATGCTTTTGATCAGATTATGGGATCAATTCAGCGAAAAGAAGGTGGTGTATATTTTGTAGACGGCCCAGGAGGTACAGGTAAAACATACTTATATAAAGCCATTCTAGCAAAACTCCGTTGTGAAGGAAAAATTGCGATTGCAACAGCAACATCGGGAATTGCTGCTATAATGATGCCTGGAGGCCGTACAGCCCATTCAAGATTCAAGGTATCGATCCCAATTACATCCGTGTCCACATGCAAAATAAGCAAGGCTGACAGGGGAAACGGCTTGGCATCTTTGTTACGACAAGCGAGCATACTGATATGGGACGAGGCTACGATGACACATCGTCATGCTTTTGAGGCACTGGACAGAACTTTAAGAGACATCACAAGCAATGATCAGCCTTTTGGGGGAAAAGTTTTCGTTATGGGTGGAGATTTCCGCCAAGTGCTTCCTGTGATTTCCCGTGGTACGAGGGCACAGACTATTGATGCATGTATTACAAACTCCCCACTTTGGGAGGCTGTACATGTTATACATTTAAAGGAAAACATGCGGGCGAGAAACGATCCGACTTTTGCAAAGTTACTGATGCGCATAGGCGATGGCATTGAACCATTTATTGACGAGGACATGATTGCGCTTCCTCAAGATATTGTTGTACCGTGGGACAATGAGACCTCACCTGGGAATCTTATAAATGAGATCTTCCCAAGCTTACATGAAAATGCTGGTGACCTTGACTACATGATTGATAGGGCAATAATAACTCCTAGAAATGAAACTGTCGACTTATTGAATGATGAAATAATTGATCAGTTTCCAGGTGAAGAAGTCACCTACTACTCTTTCGATTCGGTTGAAAATGATTCACGTGGTTTGTACCCGAATGAGTACTTAAATTCTCTATGTCCCAGTGGTCTACCTCCTCACAAATTGAAACTTAAATTGGGAGCCCCGTTATACTAACCAGAAATTTAGATCCTAAAATGGCCTCCTCGTGAATGGAACAAGGTTGATATGTAGAGGATTCGACGACATGTCATTGATCTGAGATTGTTACTTGGGAATTCCATTGGTGCTAGAGTTTTCCTTCCCCGCGATCCCACTTCACCCTTCTGCGGATGCAAGGTTACCTTTCACGCTTCATTAGGAAACAATTTCCTATCAAGTTGAGCTTTGCTCTCACAATTAACAAATCGCAAGGTCAAACCATTCCAAATGTTGGAGTGTATTTGCCGGATCATGTTTTCTCCCATGGCCAGCTCTATGTTGCTTTATCAAGAGGAATATCGCAATCTTCTACCAAAGTTTTAGTCAAGAAAGGAACAATACGGGGTCGCTCTGAAACTTACACTAGGAATGTTGTCTACAATGATGTCCTCCATTATTGCAATGTACAATAGCCATTGGGTATGTATTGTTCTTCTCCGAATTTGTTAATTATTTGTATCTTGCTTATTCTGCCATATGATTCTAACTACATTTTGACTGCATGTGAATTTGCAGCAAAAGCCAACACAGATGTTCTCCCGTTCAACAAAAAATATCAAAGGATCGGAGTTGAATGTTGCAGTCTGCATGACTAAACAAGGTCAAACTATAAGTAAGAAACTTGGATGTCTATTGGAATTATGTGCTTATAATTTAAATTATGTCTATAACTCAATCACGTCACGTTAGAAATTACATGTTTGAATGGTAATAGTCATTGCTGACCAATGTAGTGGTTTGTTCATATCTGATCCAAACAAACTAGAAAAGGGCGCGTCCTAGCTCATGCTGCCCATAGTTATAGATAAAGGTTGATGTTGGAGAGGGAGTGTTCGAGGAGCGTACTTAGTGTATTAGCTTGTGACGGGGATAGTGGTGGTTAGGAGTCAGACAAAAGGGACAGAGGAGCCCAATGGTCCGAGAAGCTAAATATGTCCTTTACACCATTCCTGTATAGTGATGATGTTGTTGACGATGTAAAAGCACTCTTGAAGAGGTATAGATCAGGATGGTCGCTACAGCCATTTCAGGGGTAAATCTTTGGGTTATACTTGGCATGGAAAGAAGAACCCGTTATCCGGGCTTCAAAGAGACGAAGTCGTAGTCATACTATTTAGAGAAAGTGTTCGTTACTCAAACCAGAGTAAATTTAGGTCCTTCGTCGAAAATCTGTCCCTCATAATAGATCCTCCAATTACCATGGACGTAGTTTCCTAGAAGTCTCTTGTTTAATCGCTAAAAGGAAGGTCTTTATGGCATTTTACTTCCTTTCTTGAATAACTATAATAGTAAGACTACGAAAGGAAACCGTAGAATACAGAAATTATCCGTTTTCTTATGTTTCGTCACTTGCAAATTCACCGGGATTATGAATTTATGATATATCCTTGCAAAGACGAAAGTCATCGGAAGTTTTAAATACGTGGGATAGAATGAAAGAATTAATCCTACGATGAGTGTTTTACATGAAAGTCCCCACGAGCACGCTCACTAATATAAATATACTTTCTTTACGAAGATGCGGGGAAAGGAGAATATCTATCTAACACAGTACACCTGACATCTTGCAACACTTAAGACCCTGTTTAGCTTATCCATTGATCTCTTCAATCCCTGGCTGAAGAATTCGTGTCATATTTACTCTCTTTGACTCAGAGCAGGAAGAGAACCTTTGAGTTTGAAGTCCCCACTTTTGCTTTGCAGATTTGGCGGTTCAGTTCTTCTTTGTTGCCGACGCGGAGCCGACGCGGATTGTTGAGAGTTAATCGAGAGCTCCCCGCCATTTGCGATTCTGTTTCTTGTTGTTCTTCATTGAGCCGACGCGGATGTTGAGAGTTAATCAGGAGCTGTTGAAATTGGTGTGCGGCTAAGACGGTGTACATTGCCTAATTGTTGGGATAGAATTGCTGGTTAGGTCCCTCATAACCAAAATTCATCATGGACCCAGCACCAGCAATATTTTGCCCCGTCACCAACTTTAGACGTTGTACTTCGTCTCTGAGTTCGCCATTTAGGGCTATCAAGAAAGCAGAATTCAATAACATTTTGTGACAAATTTTATTTCAATAAGTAGTCACGAAGTTGAGATTAGACGGAACTATCAAACGTGTTATAGTAATATATTATATAGCATGGCCTCTAACATAAAGAGCAAGATAAGCTCCGCAAGTCAACAGCTCTACACCAAGGCTACACTAAATCTTTTTAGTGTAAGGTTTGAACATTGAACACAGAACCTCATACGAATTCCTTCTTTTTTTTTTTTCTTTTTTTCCTTTTTTACTTTTAGGGCGATGGAGACTATTGATTATTTTTCTGAGAGGAATCCAACAATGTCAGGTAGTGAAGAACCTCTATATTTCATTAGATGACAAACAAGTGAACTTTCTTCAGAAATAGAGCTAGCTGAGGTTGGAAGTACGCTAATAATAGTACCTTCTTAATGAAATTAATGTATACAAATCTAGAATCTTGCCATCGTAAGGTTGGCCTAGATCCTTGTAAGATCATGCATTCCTATCTAGAGGATAAAGTTAATCATTTACGAGTTTGGGGCCTTGACAACTGCAAGCTTTCATAAGATCCTATACTCGATGCCCATATCATAGATGTGCCAGTACACTGTTTTTTTGGGTCGATTGTGTATTATGATACTACCTAATAGCTACACCTGGAGGAAACACTCCGTCCATCACCTAACAAATGATCACATTCACATTTCAACATTTGCATACCGTCAAAACCAGTATTACAGAGAACTACCATTCGAAATCAATAACTATTGGAATTATACTTGACTAGATTCTCCACAGCTTGAAGTACGTTTACTTAACACAAAGCTGGGCAATTAAATAAGTAAGAATAAATCTACCCTCTTGCAAGGGGACCTGATGCTCCATGGTGTATAAAAGCAATTTCGGGTTCATTTTTTTTTCAAATCGATCCATTTGTATCTCTCTGTCCATGAGAAGCACATATTAAAAGAATTATTCAAAGGCATCTTCCAATTAGTCAACTAAGCTACTTACAATCTCAAAATAGATAAAAGATGATTTAAAGAAACAATTGAGTAATTGACCAACTGCCTATAAATAGCCGTTTATAAACTTTCACCCAATAAATGCAATGATGTTTTATCCCTTTAGGCTACTACACTTTAGGCATTCAATATATATATATATATCGTAACAGCAAGCAAAAACCTCAATTCAACGATTGGGTTTTCCCTTTGGCCATTGCTCTGACTTAAACGTCCACTACACCACTTTACAACTTCCGATCCCCCATTAATGTATACGTTGAATATCACAACCATCTGCAACCACATAAAAGCATTTAGCCCTCTCTTCATTTGTTCAGGATCCTTCTTCACCAAGCCTTTCTTTACTTTTTTTTATATATGTTGTGCTGGAGAGGTTGTGAGTATATTGATCAATTGAAATCAAATATTTGCCGAGCCTAGGTGATTAGTTAGTTGGAATTCCATATTATTGTTTTCCCTGTCAGGCAGAAATTTCTGTAAAGTCCCTATTAGACAATGCTATGATATTTGCTTATAATATTTCATTGCTCTTCTTTGAAGTTGTTCACTTAACATTTCGTCTTAATCTCTTACATACATTCGGTATTGTTGTTTTATAGGAAAACCTCAAATGGCAACAGAAGAATTCCAACCCCTTTCTAAGCTTCGTTCAGGCACAAGCAAATTGAAAATAATGGTTCGTGTGACAAGGATGTGGGAGTCGATCCACTGGAACAACAACAATGAGGTCCTAAGTAGAGACTTACTACTATTGGATGCTAAGGTAATCAACATTGTCTGTTATGCAACCATTCATAATTTATCACTCATTTTTTTCCTTATTACTAGGGAACCCACATGCATGCTAAATTGGAATCAAAGTATTTTAAAGAATTTGACAAATTGGCCAAAGGAGATGTGTTGAAAGAGGGTAAGATCTACATCATAGAAAGCTTTGATGTGGTGTTAGCAAAGGCCTATCGCCCCGTGGTGCATCCCTTTGTAATCCAATTCAAACCACAAACATTGATACAGTCCGTAGATGAAGAAGGTATTGAAATCGAAAGGTACAAGTTCAATTTCATTGAGTATAACACCATTCCAGATAAAGCGAAACAGAGAACTCTTCTATCAGGTTATAACTCACAACCTTGTGCTTAACTATTCCCTCTCTGTTTTACTTCCCAGTGCCGTCTTTTATAATGATTAAAAGATCTAACCTTCTATTTGTTTATACATTTAGATGTGATTGGCGTGCTTAAGAAAGTCGGAAGCACAAAACAGAAATCTGGATCAGTTCTGTAGGAGATAGTACTCATGGATATGAAGTGCGTGTGACCTTTTTGATATCGAATTAAACAAACTAACATGTTGTTGTAGCCTAATCCAAATTTATACAACCTTCAGACGTGCTGAAGTCACCATTACTTTATGGGGTGACCTGGTCAAATCAATTCCGGAGGACATCATAACACAACATAACGTGATCATTATAGCAACTTCGCTGGCCACAAGGGATTACCAAGGTACTAATACATTTAAAGTGTTTACAATTTAAATTGCCATTGAAATTTAATTAATCTGAATTTTATGCCTCATCTGAAATTTTATTCTCAAAGGATGGACTTTAAATATAGTTTTTTTTTTGTAGACAAAATAACACTTTCATCTGTTAGTGGAACAAAGATCTATGTCAACCTAGATATCGATGATGTCTCTGAGTTCAAGCGCAGGTCAGTTTTAGTTGTTTATAAATCATATTTGCATTCATTCTTCCCGATCACAACTATAAAAAAAAAGGTTAAAATATCGGCCAAAAGTGTGCAACCACATAAGTGTTAAATTGTGCATTAAAATGTAAAATTATGCAACCATGTAGGTGTTACAAATTAACGTAAACTACATTCATTTATACTATCAAGTAGTACTTTGATTTCCTCCCCTTTAGTTGGTATGTGCTTTTGGTGTGCAACCATTCATTGACTAATTTGTTCTATACACATAGTCACCCCTACATTTGCTTTTTATTGTTGCCTACTAGCATTAAAGCTGCAAACATATTAGTCGAGCCGGAGGGCCCTGCTGAAAATCTTTTTGAAGAAGCCATGCTTAGAGACAAGAGAGTAACCATTAATCAATTGAAGGAAATGGGAAAAGATCAGTTATATAAGGTGCATGGTGATTTTTTCTCTCCTACGTTAATATATATACCTTTTACTTAAAATATACTTGAATCTTTCTTATGTAGGGATCAAGTTATACCTGCAGTGCCATCATAGACAAGGTCTATAGTACTAATTGGTTCTACAATTGTTGCAAACGTTGTTTTAAAACAATTGCTCAAACTGAACCCAATACGTGTTGTCCAAAATGTAAGGTTGATACCGAAAAAAGGTTAGTAAAATAAATCATTTTTGTTGTTCTTTTTCATTTTTTTAAATTGAATCAAAAAAATTGGAAATGTCTATGTACCTACTTCTTGCCTATACACATTCTAATATGCAAACAAGTATAAGCTTCGCTTTGTTGTTAATGATTTCTCGGATATTACCACTTTTGTCGCTTTCAACAAGCATGCTAAAAACTTGGTTAAGAAGCCAGTAGAAGAATTAGATATAATCCACAAGGCAAGCTAATTCAAATATTCAAAACTTACGTTTCTTACAATAATTAACATCATTTGCTTATATTATCCTTTCTTGATATCCAAAAAAAAGGACGCAGGCCCCAAAGTGCTTCAAAATGAACTTGGGAAACTTGAAGGCAGATCTTACACGTTTCAAGTTCAGATCACCGAGTTCAGTTCAAAGGATGGTTTTGAATCGTTCACCATTGAGAAAGTTTACCCTGAGGAACCAAACATCAGCGGTCAATTGGTTGATAAGGTAGTCTTATGCGTGTTTTATTGTTCGGAATACAAGCAGCGCTATTTTACTACAACCACGTATAACATTTTAAACAAACGTAGGAATGCCAAAGTGCATGTCTTGAGTCGGCTGATGATATTGTTGGAGAAGGGGATTCAACCAGCGCAATCGAACCCGGTATACAACCATTGAAATGAATTAGAAAAACATAGTCCAAGGTAAATCTCAACACTCTTGAATGTTATAATTAAAATATTAATCTATTTTGTATGTGCATAAATAGTATACGTACTGATTAAATCAAGGGTGCTATGTGACAACGTTTTTATCCTTTCTTCCTTGCAGGAGACATCCATGAATGCAATGTGAATACACTGTCTTATCAAATCTACTTCTTTTAATGTTTGTTCTTAACAAGAAACCCTAGACTATTGTTTGACCAGTGTTATTCTTTGTGTTTTTTCACTGGCACCTATGTTTTTAACTTTTTCGTTCGACATTGTCTATTTCGTTTCATGGTTTGTCCCTTCCTACTCTTACTTATATTTAATTTTCATAATGGTTAAATGTTAATTGTATGGTTACCTTCTTTTCACTTTTCCCCCCTTTTTTACAAGTCATGTTGCATGTGTGGCAATTTCCCCCTTGGTTTTTCCCTTTTGTCAAAGCCAAACACATATACACTAATTCTGATGATTGGGCCAATCATACCATTCCAGTGAAGATGAGGTTATGTGTGGCACAAATGGAATCTTTCAAGCATTTTCCTAATGAAGGTACATTTAATTTAGCTTTTCGCCTCGGCATGTGATCATCATTTTTTTAATTTGGTTCTGACGTTAGTTTTCCCCTCTGAAATTTGCATGTGTTCGTTTAGATCCTGGTCATTCTTCAAGGTCAGGATAAGCCACTCGAAATCAAACCTGGGGCTCTCTCTGGCTGCTGTTGGTGAGCTAAACTCAAAGGTGTTTGACTTTCGTTCTGTTTTGCCACTCTGCCGGCTGATTTAATTAACCTACTACTTCACCCAGACGTTGTATGTAATATCTTTGTTCTCAATGGCTTGTAGATTCTGGGACCAGATGATGCAGAACGGATTTACGCTTGATAGAGCAGTTTCTGAGACACTGGTTCATGCCTTCAAAGCGAAGTATGTTGCCAATGTTATAAGAGGTAAGACAACAGAATTTGAATAATAAGTTACTTCATTTTAGTTGCCTGGTGTGCCGTGCTTGCGTATTGGTTTTATTCAAAGGCATTTTAGAAAGAAAAAAACACTTTAAGACCTCCCTTTATACTAAAGCCACTATTATGAATTATTTTTTTCCTACTTAAGGAATAGGTCGAAAGGGTTGATTCCTTCTACTACCTTTTGAACTCCTACTGAGTGCAAAGCGATTGGGCAAGGCCAGACAGAGTGATATTAAGCAAAGGTTAACGAGAGTTATATCTGTGCACATGTTGCTCACATGGATTGTGCGCTTCGCTCTTACATGGCTGGGACGGCTGGAGGAAGCAATGGATTGGATGCGGAGTATTATTGTAGACCCTGTGACAAGAAAACTGATCTCATCATACATGTGAAAAACATTACGGACTTGTGAATCTCTTAACTCTCGGGATGGCGTTGAGAAGATCCCGAAAATGGGGTTGTGCATTTTGGCGTGGCTCCCAACGAAAGATCTACAAGTTTCTTTGCATAATATCGAATTGGCATTGACGAAGGTAAATCATGTTGTATGATAGTTATAGTTTCATTTCGACAAGATTGGTATCATCCCTCTTCAGATCATCATTTTATAGTTTTTCAACTAGAGGCATGACCATCGATATTTACATCACCTTATAAGTGGAGCTTGTCTTGGAGATATATGGAATTCGGAGGACAGAAAGCGAGGGATTTCTGCAGGTCTGTTTGCTTTTCAACCTCATTGCGTTTTCAAGAATTATATTTCTGACAGCATCTCTCACAGTTTTACTAATGTGTTGCTTGATTTGCATGCATGATAAACTTTCATGTGGTATGTTTGTCTTGCGCCCGAATGTAACATAATTTCTCGAAAACTTGACAATTATTTAGAAAGATTTGTCTCTGTTCATTCAGTCGAGTCGTAGAATAGGGTAAGAGTAGTTAATACATTGACATGGTCTTATACTTACCAGTGCATTATTTATACTAAAAGCATTTTTTGAATAAGAAATTGTAATCCATAAGTGTGGCATTGTGTGGTGCGACAGATATATTGGATACACCTCTTGATGTTAACACCCGCCCTTAGGTAATAGGAAGGCAACATATATTTGTTTTTAAATTATCAATTGTGCAACCAAATATTTTTTCAAATTGCGCTGCCATCCTTAGACAGAGCTCGATGTGGGTGTGCTAGGGCTGCCTCCGTTGAGTCGGTTGTGGTCTAGGCACCCCACTTACGGTGGAAACATAGCTTATTGCATTGCCATGATTTGCGGGGTAAATGTTTGTGTCTTATCAATACGAGTTTTGGCCAGCGTTCCATTTATGATACTCCCATAACTTAGAAAACTCTGATATATATGTGAGATTATGGTGTGGAATTTGGACAGTGTTCTGTTACATTAATTGCTAACATTATTTCTTTCTCCATGTTGGTAAGGCCCCCTTCTAAGGGTGTGACCGCGTAGCTTACTAAAAGATGTTGCTGAAAAATTGAGGTTGAATTTTGAGAATCCTGTTGCCGGTGGTGAGAGAATGGTGGCTAAGGTGATTCAAGACGGCACAATTGATGCTACAATAGATCATGCAAATGGGTGGATGGTATCAAAGGAAATTGGAAATGTATACTCTACAAATGAGCCTCAGTTTGCATTCAGCTCGAGGATTGCCTTCTGCCTCAACATGCACATGAGGCCGTGCATGCCCTGAGGTTCCCGCCCAAACAACCAAAAGAAAAGGAAAGTGCTGAGAAGAGGTGAGAGATACAACAACAGGAACAGAAATTTGCCAACCACATTGCCGAGGAGGATGATGACGATATTTAGTTGGGCTTCGCCTTTGCCATCACCTTAATGTTTCCTTTAGCCATTTAATTTGTACCACCTTAATTTGTGGTCAGGACGCACTGTTTCCTGGGATTAAATACTATGGTCGAATTACCTTTTTGCTGTTTTTATGTTGGTCTAATATTGTAACTGTATTATTTAGGACTAGGCAATAAGCATTTTGTTAGGTTTCAACTTGGTTGTGTTTCATTCCTCTCCTTCCTCTGCTTCTTTTTATGGATACACTTTTGAGGTTCTGCATTATTGGTGGTCATACATCAGGGACGGCACATGGCTAACACAACGTCATATTCTCCAAAGCATTTATGTTAACCATTTTTCCTTAACAATTACAACTGTATTGCCCAACACTTGGCTAGGAATAGGGTTGTAGGAATTTAAACTGGAAACCTTTTGAAATTGACAATTTCTGGTGGTACTGAGTCCCAAAACTTTGAGATTTTGACGTACAGTAGGACCATGACACCGTAAGTACTTGAACAGGTATTGTACAAGCAAGGAGCAAAGATTTCTCAATATGAGGCGCAACAGTTAATGGATACTGTCAGTCCAATAACATAGTGAGAAATATCGACAGTTGAGCCTTTTTCTCAAGCTTTTAGATTATTCTTTTATCATTTCTCTTTAATTTTTAACCCAGTCAATCAATCTTCAAAACATACTGACGCATAGGGCAATGGCACCATAGGCTATGATGAGTTCATCACAATGCAATGCATATAAACAAAACGGAAGGACAAGAGCGTCTCTATACTGCATTCCAATTCCAATGCTTTGATCAAGATCATTGTGGGTACGCTGTATTAGAACAATTATTTTTGTCCCATGACATCATTATAACAAAAAATCCCAAACACTCCTTCGCTACAAAAAAAATGTTGAAACTCCAAAATCATGTTAGGTCGTTTACGAGGCCATGATTTTCTTATTGGTTGTGGAACATTATGCAAAGTGCCAAACAATATTGACACCAAATAATAACTTAACATAAGAGTTTCACTTATGTCTTTAGCACCCATTTGTTTAGCATGTGCTCTCTCGAGGAATTTGATAGTAATTGTGTTGCCAATGGTTGCAAAATGTTACTTATGTAGCTAACATGATTGTATTAGACGTGGGCGAGATGGTCTTCAGTTGAGACTAATGATACATGTTTTGCATCGATATACAAGAGTCAGTGTCGTTAAATTACTTAATTTGATGGTTGCTTGAGACGTACAATGCCTATACATGAATTTCTTACAAAATCTTAAATGACTTTAGTTAACAGAGCGTCGTAAATGGACAAATGATGCAAAGACATCCTTTGAGTCCAGCCATGCATTGCCCTTTTCAAGTTATCAACTCGATAGTTAAAAGGAACCATACACCATTTACACCAAACCAATGTGTCCAAAGTTTGAGGATCGTTTTCCTTTTAAATGTCTAAACAACAAATGATGATCAAAAGTTAGAACTTCACTCCGATCAAGTTACCACCATTCGTACTCCTGTTAATTAAATAACGTAATTTTGTCTTGTTCGACTGTAATCAACTTTGCAACTGTGCTTAATATTTTACCCAAACAATCAAATTTACTTATTAAATATGATTTACTAATGCCATCGTTTTGGGCAACGCCAATTATGTTTTTATTGGTCCAAAACATATGATTCTAAATAAACCATTTGGCTTAAAAACAAATATTATTAAATCCCCACACCTTCAAACATGGTTCCAATTTTGGGCCTTTAATTAGGCCTTAACATTAGGGACCAACATATCCAACACCTTCCTTTCAATTCCTTTCAAATGCTTCGTCTCCTACGATATTTACTTCAATTCAGACAAACCATTTTAAAAACGGATACCCTCTTAAGCAATTGCTATTACTCCCTCTACATAACTCCTCACTCATCATAATTCCCCACCCAACATTAATAGCCGATCAATGCATATGGCTGTTCATCTTTTTTCTCTTTTGCTTTGGTTTTACTCCTATAAATACCATCTATTTTATTCCATTTCCTACACATTTACTCTTCTTGCTTCTTCATTCTCTCAATCTCCAAGTAGGCAAACAAAGTACGTGTGTTATGCTTTTGTATTGTGCTTTCCATTGGAATTTTTCTATTTACTTTGTAATAAGTTAACTTCGACTAACTAATTCTCTTGCTTTCTTTGGAGATTCCGTTACAGGTTATGGCGTACAACAATATTCCCATTTCATTCAAGAACTTACTTGATGAGGCGTCTCGGATCCTAGGAATGCATTTACCTACGTATGGATCCAATTTCGTCGCCGGCCGGTATGAGTCGTGGGTTGAACTACAACCTACGAAAAGAAGATTTTTTGGATTGCCCACACTATTTAGGGATGATTCGGAACAAGTGGCGGCAAGGTTAGCCGTTAACTACCTTAAACAAACCTTCGAAGTTGAAATAATTGATTTCAATTTTCGTGAACTTCGTCAAACACGTACGTAAGTCCAAACTCTTGGAAACCAATTAACTAACCTTCGGAATGAAATAGCCCAAGTTCGCAATAGGAACCTAATACTACAACATCAAGTTCAAAATTTGCAACACCCACTTGCCAATCCTGAGGTCATAGTTATCAGCAATGATGAGGAGCACGATAATGTAGGCTCGGATTATGAACCCTCTATGGATTTCAACTACGAGACGGCAACCGACGATTGAACCTTTTACTGTTTTAGATGTTTTTTTCCCGTTTCTTATTGTTTTTTTTTATAGTTTCCCTAAAACATCAATTAATTACTTCATCCAAATCTTGCTTTGTATCAAAGTGATTTATGGATATGTGTAGTATTGAATTGAGTAGTTCATCAATGTAAAGAGTGTTTTGGTCCTTCAAGGCCTATCTATGAAGTATCAATTTTATGCATGTGTTTGTCAACAAATTTTACTGTTTGCTATTATATTTCCTTTGGCATTGCAACTTATAACAATGTTTTACATGTTTTCACCCTTATTCTATGTTCATGGTTATTAGTGTTGGCTATAAATTAAAGACATAATATGTGTTATGTTTTATTTTTTTCCCCGGTGGAAATCTGACTTTCCAAGAAATCTACCAAATGAAGTACGAGAAATATTAAGGATAGGGTGGTAAACATGATAGGGAGAGTGTAAAATGTGAGAGGGATATATTACATATATTTCCTAATAAATTGGGGCAAAGGGAGATGACAATACATATGCCAAGTGAATGTCACTGCTGTGATCGTCTATCTTGGAATTTTTTTGGTAGTCTATGACTCTATGTTGTTGTATTGATTGCTGATAAATGATAATACTGTCCCTTAGTGAAATAACAATGATATGATGATTAGGATATCAAAAGCAAAAGCAACATTCACCCAGGTTAGGCCTTATCTACTCAATAGCCATTTTATGTTCTTAATCCATGTGATGCCCTCGCTGCAGGTGTAGCTGCATAAAGTTTGTCGAACATTGCTTTCAAGCTTTCAGCTCACTGGTGCTAGCTTAGCCAGGTAGTCCATTAATCCTTTCTTCGTCATTAAAGTGTTTTCTTTAACCAAAATAGAAAAGAGAATCCTTTTTGTTGAAATTTTAGCCATGTGGTCATTCCAGAGTCTATTTTTATTTCAATTCTATTAGATATTGGCGTGTCTAATTCAATTTTAACGCCAAATATAATTGTTTCTAATTATTGTTATTTGTGGTCTACTCGATCTTTTCTTTGATAAATAGTTTTTGCAAACTTATCGATATTTAATATGCATGGTGGGTTTGTTGTAATATAATCTCTTGGAGCTTTATGTATCCGTCGTCCATCCTTTGAGTACGTGGAGCTTTAGAGATTCACTCGACTGCCTACTTGATATGCCACTCTTCTAGAAAGGCCTGTACACATATATAAAGTGCCACGTACACCATTCAGAATGTATGAGAAATTTCAAACATTAGATAAGAATGTTAAGCTTAGAAATTTTTTGTTGTTTTGGGGAATATGCAATTGTCGAGTTGGACAGAGACTGCATAAATCTTTTTGGTGTAAAGTGTCAGTGGAGTGTTGAGTTTAAAACTGCCATTGTGCACCATTCATCTTTGTCTTCCCCTGCTCTGTTGAAATTGAGAGTAATTCTCATGCATATATCAGCAGCTTATTTTCTGTACTATAGTGGCATGAATTATGTGCTTGTATTATATTGGGTTGTGCCAACTGTTATCAATGTGTGTAGGCTCTTAGATAATCTTTGTCCAGTGTGATTTTCTCATTTTTAAAAATTCTAGCTTTCGTTTGAAAGATCAGTTCTCTTTGTGATTGTAATCGAAGAAAATATTAATTGTTTAGGTAGTTTACATTATACTTATTATGGGTCAAAGTTATTAATTTTTTTCGAATAGAGTTCTATACATTACCTCAAATTTGTATTGCTAAATTGTGGCGTACTTCATCCAACGTTGCAGATCCATTTTTTGTTGCAAAAAAGGTCCAAAGGAACATAAAAAGTCAGTATACAAGCATGCTTGGCTGAGTCCCTGAAAGTAAATAATGAAGAGTTAAACCAACAGTCTGTGGAAAGCAGTGTAATTGTTCGCCAGCCAGTGCATATGACCCAAGAACTTAAAAACCTTACAGGGCATAGAAGTAATGCGCATCAACAGAGACAAGTTGAAGCAGACAAAAGGAGATAAGTTCGAGCAAGCAAATGGAATTTCCCGTCAAGAGAACGTAAGTGTAGTTCACAACAGGTACAGGTGCATGCACCATTTAATAATCAGACAGCACAATCACCATCACTGTTATAGTTGCCCGAGGCACCGAAAGATCGTCATTCTATTGCACACCAACGACGACTGCTGAGGACTTGTGAATGAAGAAAACAACGTTATGCTGCAAAGTTCCAGTGGATGTCTAATGTACAAATGAGGCAGATGTATGAGGCTCATCAGTGGTGGCTGTGGCATGTCATGAATGCCCAGAATATCACCGAGCAGCAATGGTCATTGTATATGTCTTATCTAGAAAAGGAGCAAAGTCGGGTGATTCACAACAATGAAGAGCACAAAAATTTTAGGAAAAGGCTTCAAAGAAAGTGCATCCCCAGTGTGACTCATTTACTCGAGTGCACTCAGAGTGACCAGCATTTGCTGCACTCTTGCTGTCTGAGTGTTTCCCACTGTTGAACTTACATTTGTACAACATTTGCTTATATGTTGGAGAGGTTTCTGGCCCACAATTAGCACACTTGAAAGTTGAAACCAATGTAAAAGTAGGAGACTCAACAGGTGAGTTGATTTTTTGTTTCGGTAAAGAACATGTGAGTTGATCACTTTGTGTGAAACTCAGAAATCGAATAATTCGGTGCTATGGGCAAAAGGAAGGCAGAGGAAAGGTAAAACAAAACTTATATTTTCCCCTTTTTCAATTATTTGATTGTACTAAAATCATATGCAATTGACCGTCAAGCAAATATTAGTATGATTTTAGTCTCTACTGGTAGTTTACTCAAGTAAGATTTAAGTTGCTTTATGACTTGAATTTATTCTATTACATGTCGGTAGCCAAGATTCATTTAAATGTAATATTTATTCTTTTTTCATACGGTATTGTAGGTTTTGGTCTAATTTGTTACAACGAAATCTGTTTGTTGGCTGTTGATGAAGCACATTGCATTTCAGAGTGGGGTCACAATTTCAGGTATCCAAACTTAACCAAAAATTTCAGGTCGGTTCATCGGTTAGTTTGGTTCCAAAACATATCTAAAGAAAGCTCTCATTTATATCAAGTATTTGAAAAAATTGGTTAACCCACTTTATGTGTACTCTATTCAATTCCTTATATATTATATTTCTTTACACACCAAGAACTTCCCCTCAAAAGAAACCACAATGAGAACAAGGGGAGAAATTAAAAAATAATAATAAAAATAAAAATAAATATATATATATATATATATATATATATATATATATATATATATATTGAGAGAGAGAGAGATATGGAGAGAAACAAAAGTAATTAGTTTTAATAAAAGTGTAGAGAGAAAATTAGAAAAAGATTGAGAAACTCTCTACCACTAATTGATAAACTCTGTAAACTTTGTGAAGAAGAAAAGAATCAAGGGATTTTTCTAAAGAGAAATTGTTGGGTGAGTCCGCCTGGTCAGTATGATAAACTGGTTAAGTTGGCCATTCCTTTCATCTGAAAGATACTTTGAGATAGCCATGGGGATTTGGGTGGGTGATTCAGAAAATGATTGGGATGGATAAATCTCTTTTGTAGTGGGGACTTTTCCATGTGATAGTAAGTGTATGTATCGTAACTCCCCTGCCTCGGTACTTCCATTGGAGAACTGGAGCAAGTGAAAAATCAGGATTCTCCTAGCTCGAATATTTTCATATTACAAAGTCGGGTTTACCATTGAAAATTCTCCCATGCAATCAAAACACTGTTAGATATTGGTACGATCTGATTTCGTGTTGTCATATTCTGGACATATTGAGTTTCCAATGGTGATTAAGTTGACTAACCCATTATTGTACATTATACACTGGTTGACTAGATTTAATCACTAATAATTGAATGCCACATTTATGTATCTGCTTTTACAGGCCGCAAGTGTCGGGAGCTATCTCTGGACCTCATTTAGGAGAAGCGTCTCATAGGCTGCTCAAGAACACACTCCAAATGAAACCCAGTACATCTGTGTTGTTGGATTATCCACAAATCGGTATCATGTTCCAAACAACCATACGATTGGACGGGCCTAGGCCGCCAGGACCTTCGAGGGATATGAAAGAGGATATGGTCGGGATCAAAATTATTTCCATGGGGACTTTAGCAATCCTAGAGGTACAATTGTTAATTCTAGATCAAAGCACCTTCTTACAATGAAATGTGGAAAAAATAGAATTACAGAGCACAAGAGAGGTATCGATGATCAAGAACAATACCACTTTACGATTGGGAAAGTCGTCTTTGACAATCAAAGATGGTCCAACATACCAAAGACTCTGCGGGCCACTAAGGAAGCCTAATACTCTATTTTCACCAAGCCAACAGCAGATGCCTGTTTCAAGTATGTGGGTCAACCACCACGGCCAACAACCGCCTTGATCGATAAACCAGCCTATGAAACCCCCGGAATGTATGTCATACACCCCGAAATTTCTTAAAACACTAGGATGTATGTCGGGCAACCTAAGGTGCTCTCATCTAATGTGTATGAGAAACAGGTAAAAATCTTACGCCTCCCGCCGATTATTTTAGAAGTAAAAAAATAAAATTCTTGTTTCAAAAACAGCCCCACTACTCAAAACCGGTTTCTTGGATGTGGTAATTTACTGTCTCGAAAAAGGTATGTATTTAGCTTGGTATTTTCTCATGCGGAGAGTCTTTCAGTGTTTAAGAGGCAACCCTGTATTTTCGTACTTTCAAAAGAGAATATGCAAAGCAGGGTCGAAGTTTTTCAATCGTAAAACAAAATTTTGAACTGGCCGGATATTGTGAAAAATCCAGTGATACTTGCTCTTAGTCTTGAGAAAAGGATAATTCCTAGGTGTAATGTGCTGGAAATTCTGTACTCAATCTGTTTGATAGGAAGAGTTAATGCAGGTTCAGTCACTTCAGCGTTGACATTAAATGAGGAGAAATTCATAGAGAAGTATGTAACTAAGTATCAAGTGACGGTCCCTGAGATGGTACAGATTGGGCTTGCAGCTTTTGAAAGAAGGAGATGGGTTTTACAAGATGTAGAAAGTTGAGGTATGTATTCGTTTTCTTTTGTGGTTTTTTGTCCTTGACAACTATATCCATCCTACTTTTGTTGCTATGGTAAATGTGAAGAATGAATGTGATTTAATGTAATCGTATTTGGTTACTTTCACAAGTTGTACATTAATTTTTAAGCTCTGCAATTTGTTTGCAGTGTCACTATGTGTCTCACTATATCCTCTGCTTTATTGTGTTTATAATCAATGGCCCTAAAATTCTCTTTTGAATTCTCACTTTCTGGAGTGGTTTTCGAAGCATTCAAAAATGTAGTATTAGCATTTCAGTCAATGGGCAAGACATGTTATCTGTTTTTCATCTTCATATGGTGCTTGATGCTTTGACATTTATGCTCTTTGAGGATATAGGAATAAACTTTCTTAAGAGTGGATAATTACTTGAATACAAAAGTTGCAAAATTATGTTTGTGTGCAGTTGCGCATTTTGCGGTCGGTGCCCATTTGGACACATGATAGGGTCTGAATGCTAGAGATGTGCTCTCTGATAGGCAATGAAACACCGGAAAGTCGTCCGAGTGACTCCATGTACCTGGCAGTAGAGATGGTTGGTTATTCTAACCTAGCAGGAACTGGAACTGAGTCAATGAGTGCTAAAACAGGTCCACTACTAGGTTAACACAATTTTAAGGTAGTAGAAGGTGTCTAGAAACTAGAATCTCCGACTTATTCCTCATCGACCAGGCTCTCAATGGAAGTCTAGCAGCTCAAGTAGGCAATTAGGTCCCTTCCTATATTTTCTTTGAAAGAAACTTCTTGATTTGTAGTGATCCTCAACTAAATAGGAAGGAGGATCACTGCCTATATTAAAGGTCAAGGCTCTACCACTGAACTACGAACAAGAGGATAGGTAGTGATTCCTCCCCAGTTTGTTCCCAACGTATTTAGCCATTCATTATATAGGGGTCCATAAGAAATACGGAAATGATAAAATTGGGGTGATGTCAGTTCCACTTGTGGTTCTGAATGAAAACTGAATAGCAAATTTCAAGACTTCAATATGGCCAGCATCCCATGTTAGTATGACATGTCATGAGCATGGTGAGATACATTGGGTGGGTGAAAAAAAAATAATTCACCTAATCTACTATATAAGACCCAAAGAATGATTTCTTAGTGAAAGACACCATTGTTGACGAGGCAAAGGTTACTGTCCTGGCTTAGTTACCAGTTGAAAATGTCGTCAATTCAAATTTTCTTTCTATTGATTACTGTATATTGTAATCATAGTATGACGTTAAGAGGGGGTGACATGAAATGCAAATCATTATAGCAAATCTCTTCGCCTTTTTTCAGAGTCCATGTAGCATATATAGACTACTTTTCCACTCTATTGATATTTGATTTACTGCTTCATTAGCTAATTTGTACAAATAATTTATATGTCATCCTCTTATCTGGCAGGAGTTGGCAGTTTGATTTGTTTGGGGGTTGGTTAACAAAAAAAAAAAAAATTTGTTTGGGGGTCCGACAACAAGTCTGAAGATGGTGTTCATATCAGAGGAAATATTTGAAGGAGATTGTAAACATGTCTTCTCTTTTTGGTATGTTAACCCAAAATTATTGTTTATCATTTTGTGTACCTCGCAAGATCGTTGGAAAACTATATTGGCATTGAGTCACTTGTGTGCTTAAAGCATGAAGTTTTTCTGAAGCTATTTATCAATGTTTTTCAGAGATTGATTCGTTATAACAAGATTTTGCTGAGAACGCTGTGCACAGTGAACTCTTAAGTGAAAATGAAATAAGTGAGGTATCTATCATATCTTTTTGTTATACTTGAATGCAAAGAATGGGCGTTAACAACAAGTAATATACACAATTTGGATTATCATATTATTCTTTTTCCAATAATACATGTGAACTGGAAACATTATTTCTTAGAGAAATTCTTATCACATAATAGCGTTATGGCTTATTATGTAATACTGCAAACTAGATGTTGTTTCTTATGTCAACCAATTACTTGATTAGTAGATATCGATGGTTAGATGATCTCTTGAAATCCTTGCTACATACGGATCACGGAGCCATGGTCGTGGCAGCATGGTATAGAGCTGCATTCTGGCGCATCAAAGAGCGATTACCGCACATAGACGAAAGCGTATTCTTATGCTACACACCATTTTCCTTCCACCCTTACATTTTGCTCTTTGTGACAATGTTACAAAGTCAAATTAGCACATAATTGCACAAATTGTCGGGTTCTCCGCTTTACCGCTTATGCATTGTGTGTAAACCGAGAGAGCAAGCTCCTAAGAATAATTTGTACATTTAATAAAAGATTTATAATGAATTTATTACATATTAGTGCTATATAGTTTCTCGATAAAGTGGGTTGGCTAATTTTCTGCATGGTTTAGAAAGGTTGCTTAATATTATGCTTACTGCTTTTAGATGCAATAGGTCAGATGCTTCTGCCTCAGATTGTCATTAAAATGTGTTCAACCGAACTCAATTGTCCGATGCTGCATGACATTATGGCGAAAATGGAAGGTACCCGGATAGGACGTGGTCATGGCCAAGTTAAGGGGCGTGTCCGAGGTCAGCATCAAAATCAGCCTTCAGAAACATTGTTTGCTTTGCTGGCGGCAGAGATAGCAGTTCTTCGCTGTAGCATTGCATTGTCTACTGTGCTCTTAGGTGAAATTATTTGTTAGTGGTAGACGTTAAAAGAATATGAAAACGAAGGGTTGGAAATCCAAATATTATTTCTTCTCGCCTGTTAAAGCCAAAATCTCCCCTCTCTCGACTCCTCAATCTCTCCATTGCCGATTTTATTGCCATTTTATTTTTTTCAAAAGGTAAAGTATTTTCCTCCTAAGCTTTTTTCTATTCTTTTTCAGTTTTCTTTCATGATTCAATATATTACTAATTCGAACGACCCATTTTTCATTCTTTTTATATTACTTTGACGCATTTGGCTTTATTTTGTCATCGCTCGAACAGTAACATCTTAACCAATTCACTATCTGTTGTGGCAAGTTCTTCCAATTCAACAGATTTTGTACCCATAAAATGTAAGTTATTTCTCGCATCAGCAACTCATATTCGTTGAAGTGCTTTGTGGTTTGAATTGTGATGATTAGTCCCTTCTTGACTATTAGGAACAAGAGCAAGTTAACTCTGGAGGGCCCTCATCAAAATCGCTCAATACCATTTTCAAGTTAGTCCTAAACTTATTTTGTTTCATGTCATTTGCTTATTTGATTTCCATATGGTGGTTTTGGATTTTTTTAATTTTTTGATTGATAACCTCTTGGTGTTAATTGTGTTTGCTTTTGTGTAGATTTTCAGCAATGTGCCATGGTGGTACCTTGCTTTCAATAGGATGGTTAGACCTTAAACTCAAGCAATGATACTATGATACTAAACTATGTTTTTCACTATTTGTTATATCAGATGGCTTCCGGCTTCAAGTATGGAACTATGGATTCTATGGTTTGATCGTCATTGGATAGCACATACGCAATGAAGTTCAGTAATAACTCACTGGTACAATCTGATTTTGTTATAGTCCTTTATCTATTGGTTCATTGTATATGTATGCATCACATCTTAGAAGATATGAAGAAACTTAAGTGACTATAGTGAGCTTAAATGCATCTTGGCCAGTTCTCAATGTTTGAGCTCAATATGTGTGTATGGCTTCCTCACTAATGGTCACAATATCAAACTAATCATTCATCTCTTGCATGTTTGTGTTATTTGCCGCGCTGTTAATTGTTCTTAGACAAACATTTCATTTCAACTTGGTCTTGGAGTTTTCCATGTATATGAGCTTAGTTTTTTCATGTATATGTCCTGGACTCATCTCAGTCAAGGAATGGCTGAGATTTTCAAGTATTGGTTGAGGAGATAAAAAACCATATAGATGGAAAAAAAACAATGGAGGTACTATTAGAATTTTGTTAGTTACAGGCAGATTAAAATACATTAGTTGCTGACAAATTGTTCTTTAAGCTAAGTTATATACTGTGATTCTGACATGAGTAGCCACAAAATCAGGTGTAATGAATTGCTCTTTTATCACATGTTTGTTTGCACATTTTCTTATTTTGCGGAGTCAAAACAATTTTGGATTTTAGTTTATTCGGTTAAGTCGAGAACTGAACATTTAGGGGGAAGGCTACTGGTTGTGGGCCAAGTTACTGGTTACACTAACATATTCTTCTAAGACACGCTTAGAAAAGTTTTAATGTAGCAAAGAGAAAAGAAAAGGTTAGGAAAGAATTATTGACTATTTTAAGGGAACAATGAGATATTTATATTTGGTTGGTCTACATGGATTGTGTTTGGTGATTGTTATTATGTTGGATGGCTTTGATATGAACTAATGAGGATATTGAAGCTATTTTTTCTCTATAAGGATATGCACCCCATGAGTGAGAATGGTTCTAAAATACACCGCTTGATTAAGGTATTAAAGATTTTAGCTTTGAAGCGTGTTGTTAGTTTATGTTTTTCCATAAAGAGAAATGTAATGAAGTTAGAAACACATGTATTTCTTGGTGATACAAAGTTAGTTCAAGTATTTTGAAGTGGGGGTTGGGAGACTTTTTATGTGGTTTATTTTATACATTTCTTTTTATAGTTCATGAAGTAGGAGCTTAAACTCTGACTAATTCGACATTACTGAAATCACTACATGCCCTGTCAACCCAAGTTGTTGTTATCCATCTTTCGGTTTGTAAATCTGGTTCAGATTTTGGTGTTGAGAATATATATTTATGACAGCATTTTGATATTATTTTCAACAAGGGGTGATTTTCATATGTTTTTGGTTGAGATTGGAATGAGGGGTTGGTTGGAAGGAGGCCTCTGAAAGCAGGTTGATGGCTTAAAAGTCTGATTGTAAACTATTGTTATCAACTGTATTTTCTTCAGTGAACGAAAACTTTTTTAGTTTTAAGTCCCCAACCTCGAAAAGCTATGGGAGCTGCCCCTTCTTCAAAACTTTCTTGAGTTGTTGTTTTACTGGGTTGTTTTGTTTTCTTCGTTGTTATTTACTTCTCTTAGAATTAGGTAATTTAAGGATTGTGCTCTAGCTTTGTTTAAGACGCAACAGTGAGAACTGATTGAAAAGTGCCACTAAGAATTGAACAAGTCTTTTCAGTTCTCAGTTCTCAGTACCACTTTTCACTTTTACTATGGCATTGAGAACTAAACAAGACGCAACAGCGAAAAGTAGTAGCAGTAAGAGACAAATGTGTGCTTACCAGTAAGGGCCATAGAGATTTCTATGAAGGCGATAATACATAACTGATTGGACAATGTTTGTATCCGTCACTTAATGAAGAGGTTGTTGCTCAATTTATATAATATTAAAGGTCATTCCATATAATATCAATTTACACTCTCAATCTACGTTATGCATGAAATTCATACAAGTATACTTTTCTATTGCACACCTTTATACCGTGATTTTTATACTTTCAGTTTTCTTTGCTCACTTCATATATATACTAGCAAAGTGTTCATCGTTGCATTACTTATTAATAGAATCTAATCTATTTTTGTGATTGATTCTTATTGATTAGGAAAAAAATTAATGATTCACATATTGATTGATATTTAATGGTATGTGTAAGGACTTTGGCATTGCGAAAGTAAAAGGGCATTAGTTTATGTACTTCTCAAGTGGTTTCAAATATATAGCCCGATTTGAATCCTGACTATCTTCTTCTCCTTCTCTCTCCAATTTTTCTATGATTTCTCTCTCCAACTTTTCCCTGCTTGGAATAATGAAAACTAGGTTTACTAATACATTTAAACTTTAGAATAGTGTACTTGACTACTTGCATATTTTGTTTGGAGGGTGGTTTGCATCTATATGTTAAGAGCCTTAACACATAACTTGATATTTTTGAACAAAGAACCAAAGTTACATGAAGTACTGTTTATATTTTTGTGGGCTTTAGTGTAACTATAGATTGAAGTTACCGTCAGAAAATGATTTTTGGCTATTGTATAAATTTGTTGTTATTTATGTAAAATTTTAGAAATCAAAATTGTGTGGAGAACTATGTGCACACAGTTTTCGGTAATATTTATATGTGAAACTAAGCCAGCCAAACTCATCTCTAAACTGAAATGGTTCATATGGGTGAGGGGTTTGAATTGTTAAGGCATTCCTGTTTCGGGCTATTTGGACCCAAGGTTCAATTTTGATGGAGTGAAGTCGGGCATTTAACTCAATTAGATGGACCAGCTTATATTGATGGGAAACATAGATCGTGCCACAAGTAGCACCTATTTTTATGCAGTATCACATGCCAGCTACATTTAGACTTGATGAAATCAGAATCCTCACTTGCTTTCGAATCTTAAGGTAACCATTATTCCTCCGCGCCATTTATTTTGTTTATTTATTCAGCTTTAATGTGAATTAACTAGCTATGGAATGCACATCAAATTGCTATATGGTTGGAGGTATTTTGTACAAAAAAATGATAAAAAGGTATTTTGTAAAATTGGTACTGTAGTAGATTGTGCAATCCAATTTGACTTACTTAGGTAGTTAGGTAAAATGAAGCAGAATATAAGGAAGTATTTGGTAATCAATATTTTATTTTATTTTTTCTCAAACAAACACGCTACCATCCTTTATTCACAATAGATCTGTGGTCGATGTTGGACAATTTTTTACTATTTCTTTTTCTGTTTTGGGTGAACCATTTTACATGAATGTGGTATTGATAGTTTATATGGATGATGTGACAATAGATTGTATCTATCCATATCACCTTTTCACATGGCTTTACAGATTATGAAAGTAGCTGTTCTTCACACCAAATCATCGTCTTCAATTCATTCCTTTTTGTTTGATTTTGATTGCTTTAATAATTTTTAGCGTAAAAGTCTATTAAATTAGAAATAATTTTACGAGATCTACCTCTATTACAGGTAATTTGACATTTGGACAACATGGATTTTTTTTTCCGCTATACCAACGTAACCTTCCATGTTTCCATGTGGGTTTGCATTGTGGGTCTGCATCGGCACCTTTGCTTTGCATTGTGACTTCTCTTGAGGCTACGATGTCTTCTGTTAATCCTAATGTTGTTCTCATGGCTGATGCTCTACCTCGAGCACGTAAACAACCATCATCCCATACTTCTTCACCATCATCCAAGAGACCAAAGTTAGACAACCATAAACCTAAAAATTCCACCATTCCAAGGCCTTCTAAAAATGAACCTCATGCATTAACTCAATATTGAACAAGAAAGGATTGAACAAAGTATCATACAGTTGGAGAAAAATCCTATAGATTTCGATACTAATTCTGCTGCATTCTGGAATGAGGGAGACTTAGTGTTGTTTTTGTTTCTTGCTCGGGTTTTCGATTTGCTATATGATAATAAATAAATCAAGTTGAACGAAGATGATTGAAATTCTTTGTATTGCTTTTCGGATTGTCATTACTACCACGCTGAATGATCTGACAGTTGTTGTTTACCTTTCGAGTAACAAGATTGCCACTTCTTTTTTGGGTGTAGAGCTTGGCATCGGTGAGTCTGATCTTATCAATAAGGCAGTAAATAAAACTTACAAGATTTTAGAGAAGCACATTAAATAAGAGCTTGGTATCCGTAAGCATTCTCTTATCAAAGTCGAAATATCGCGATTTAGGTGGTTTTGTCAAGGAAAGTTGTTCGATCGTCGACTTGAGTGATTCAATTACAAGTCCGCTCCATTAACGTTGTCAAAATTTTGAATAAATTTCCCACCATTGCCATTGAATCTGGGAAAGATAGTAAAGTAAAGAAAAAAGCCAAATCGAGACTTCTTAAATGCCGTACAGATTGTGGACTACAAGATATAATTTGTCTACTTCTGTCAAAGTTGGGGATCGACTTAGGGGAGCAAACTGTCTTAGTTGTTTTAGGTCAAGCAGCTGTTTATTCTGAAAATCGACCTCCTTCACAACTTCATTTTAAGTCTTCCCCTTAAGAAGTTGCAGAGATTGTAAAGAAAGTGTACTCATAATTTCCAAACTTTGATAGAATCATTCCTGCTCTTCTATAAAGTGGTGTTTTGAAGCTCTCAGAGTCATGTAGGTTTACTCATTGTGTCCTTATTGGATCTCTGCTATCGAAACCAACTAAAGGAATCTCTCAAATTCTTGAAAAGTTCTAGGGTACAAAATTCACATGTGAATATAAGTATGGCGGTGAACATGCTCAAATACAGGAAGATGGTTATGTTGAGATATATAGTCGGAATGGTGAACGAAATACAAGAAGTTTCCAGACATGGTAAATTCAGTTAAAAGATTAAAAAAATCCTCCATAAGGTCTTTTGTCTGCTGTTGCCTTCGATGTGAAGAAGCATTAAATTATGCATTTTCAGATCCTCATTATAACTCAAGTTAGCATCGGTGACATAACCTTCGCTAGAGCCATGTGACGGACTATAAAATTATTTTTGGTGGTCACCCACTCAGTAAATGTAAACAAAATCTCTTACAAAATTTATATATCCAAGGTTATATTTTGTTATCAGTTATTACAATGTCCTTATCAATTCGTAAAGTTGTGATAGTTCACAAGTTCGCCATAATCACATACACTTCAATGTTTTTTTTTTAAAACATTATCACATACCCTCCAATATATGTATTCCTTATCATCATCGTGCAAAGCACGTGCAACTTGCTAGTATATGTAACTATATTTGCATATATATATATGTGTGTGTGTGTGTGTGTGTGTGTGTGTGTGTAAAAATACATTTACATATAGTCGTGAAATTTTCAATCCCAAAAGGGTAAAAAAGAAAATAAAATAAAATGGGAAATAAAAACAGATTTTATCTCTTTTTTGGAAAACAGAGTTATTTAATAAAATGATTAATAGGGAGGTTATGTGGTATGGGTCGATGGGAGGGAGTTTATACTCAACCGAGTTAGAACCAAGAGGCTGCCTCATTTCCAATTAGGATTTCCTCCTACTAGATGGGAAATTAGGCTCTCCTCTCCAAATACACACAAAAGAAAGCACAATCAATCCAAATTGATTTTTTTTTTTGTGTACTTAGGAAGGAGACCCTAATTTCCCCATCTAAATAAGGGCTCATCTAAGTGGGGGTACTACTAGTTAACCCATGATTTTAACAAGTCTGTGTGTTATTTCTTTGAATATTATGTCTATATCAAATTTTCGTTTCCAGCAGCGCACTGCAAATGTCTTTTACCACTGTTCACATTCCATTCCTTTGAGTTTATGATATGTATATGATGATTATGGTCTTCGATATATAAATTCAGCTTTTATAAATGTGAAAATTGGAAAAATCAAACTTACTCAAGATCTACTACGCTAGGCGCGGAGTATAAAGGCAACGATCACTAGGTGTAGACTAGATGGCTACGTTTTGAGTGGCAAATGGGAAACTCTGTCAATGGGAATGGGTGGCTTCGGAATTTTGTTAGGTCTATCGGTGTACTAAACTGAAGACTAGATGGGGAACAATGTGTTTGCTGATACAACACAAATGATTTAGTGGTCTACCAAGAATTGTAAGCCATTAAGGAGGGTTTACATGCGTGTAAGATGATGAATTATGCAAAAGTGAAAGTGGCATCGGATTCTGTGCGTGATGTACAAACAGTGTTATAAGAACGGCGGGTGCGTTGACCCGTTAAACCAGTGACCCGGTCTTCACACCGGGTTGGGTCATTAAGTGGATTTTTTCAGCAATTAGTCCAGTAAAACCGGCCAGTTTTCTATTAAACCGGTTAAACTGAGGAGGTTTTAACCGAACCAATTCATGAGGAATTTTTAAGTTTGAAAAATAAATTCAGCAGGAAAGAGGGCTCCAACCATGGGTTAATAAGTCATCGAAGTATGGGCTCGCCAATGTGCCAATTCACTACAATATCAACTTTTGCTATAGAAATTAAACAAATATGTTTTATATATATTTATGGCGGACCAAGCAATGACCCAGCCCACTGGTCCAATCAGTAACCCACTGGTTGAACCACTAACCGACCAAGTCTCTTCACCGGGTTGACCTCCGAGCTGGATCTGATAACATTATTAACAAGCAATCAAGAAAATGGAAGAACCTCCCTGGTTTTGTATGAATGTGCTAGAATCTATATTTCATTTGGTTCCTGCTTTTGATTATGTTGAATTCAAGCATGTTTATATGGAGACTAATAAGGCTGCTGATTATTTAGCCTCTCTGTACTTGAATGAATGTAATAGCTAGTTCTAGCTGTGTTGATGTTCTATCCTCCTTTTGATGGAAGATTTAGTACGATTGTAATGGAGGATGGATTAGGTAGGTGTATCAGAGATTTATTAATGAAAACTAGGGATGCTATAATCCCACTTAATCGTCAAAAAAACAAACAAAAAAAAACTGAAGACTAGATGGCTTAGGTGGTGGTTCTCCGTTTTAGATGGCACTCACAATGAAGAAACTGCATAACAAAGTGCTAAGTTGGCAGTTGCACACAAGTCCCAAAATATCAATATCGATGAATATATCGGTGTACCCAAAAACCGATATATATCGGATATTTCGGATATATCCATTTTTTTGGTAACCAGTCCAAACTATTTAAAATATCAGAAATATAATATCAGAAATATCGGATATATATCAGAAATATATTGGAAATATCGGATTTATATTTTAAAATGGTCAAAAAGTTAACCGATATATATCGATTATATCGGAAATATCGATTATATCGGCGATATAAAGTTTCATATCGAAAATTCCGATATATATCAGGGAAAAAAGGATTCTATATTTGGTGGATATATGTCGGAAATATCGATGTTGGTGTACCAAAATACCGATATATATCAGCGATATATCAAATATATCGGCGATATTTTGGTCCATGGTTGCACACTCCTTCACATCTTTTATTGTTTTTAAAAGGCCAACTTTCTTCTTAAACTTTTTGCTAAGAGAAAATGAAGCACCACCACTTTAGGTGAATTAAGGGTTTTGTCACACGTCTCCGCTGGCAACATGTCAGCTAGACTTAGAACCTCTTATTTCAACTCTCGACTGTAATTGGCATTCTGAATCCATACAAACTGAAATTTATGATAAATTAGATAATATATTTTATTTATTTTTTTTATTTTTTATTTTTTGAACAAATGATGGGGTTAGGCGGACCCAAACCTGTATTGATCAGATGAATAAGTTCTTACATATATTATTCCACTGACATAATCTCTTCTATAATGAACATTATAAAGAGTTGGAGGTAGAATACATGTTCCTGGCCTAAAACTATGGAGCACATCAATCCAACAAAAGGGGTAAAAGCAACAACCCACGACAATAGTGTATGAAATTTGTAGAGAAAAACGATGTTTTCTCATTCTGGTGTGAAGGGCGTGACCCGCGCTCCATTTACACCTGTGCAAGGCGTGACCCACGTTCATGTCTTTGGCGACCTTAAGTGATTTCAGTGCGACCCGCGCTCAACTTTGCTTGGTCGAGGGCACGACCCGCACTCCACCTTATTTCAGCACGAATTTGCCCTTTTTTCGAAAGTTTTCTGAAATAGTATAAATATAAGTTTTTTCTGTAGAAACCTAACTTTTCCAAAACCAAGAAAGAGAGAGATTATAAGAGAGCAATTCTGTGTGAGTTAAGTGTTCATTCTTTGTGAGTGAATTGAGAGACTTGTAATCTGTTACTCCGGACATCTAGTAAAGCTTGGAACTCACAGTGTGGACGTAGGCAAATTACCGAACCACGATATATCTTGTCTTGTGGTTTGTTCTTCTTTTACATTAAATTGTTTTACTTTATATGCTTGTTATTTGATATTGAGAAGTATTGAGATATTGCTTGGAGGGTGTTGAAGTCTTGTCTATTAAGAAGGATCGATCCTTATGTTGGATTGATCCGTTTGTTGTGGGTAACGTTGTTTCTACAGTTATTTATTCACAACAAATAGTATCAGAGCGTAGGTATATATACGACCTAGGATTTTGAGTTTAGTACTCGAAATTTGTGTAGACAAGGTGTTCGATTAAATTCCGTAGTGAATTGTTTTTTTTTTTGGGTTATTATGTGTAACTTGAAAGATGGCTCCCAAGATGTCAAACGCAAGGTTTGAAGTAGAGAAGTTTAATAGGAAGAATAATTTTGGGATTTGGCAAGTCCAAGTAAAGGACATCCTCATCCAACAAGGTTTGCACAAGGCTTTAAAGGGGATTAAATCTAAGGCGGCGAATATGAGTAATGATGATTGGGAAGAGTTTGATATTCAGGCTTGTTCATCAATCCGGTTATGTCTTGCTAATGAGGTCATGTATAGTGTGATGGGAGAAAATACCGATATCAGTATTTGGCTTAAACTAGAGTCTATGTATATGACCAAGAACATGCACTACTAAAAAAAAGGGTTTTAATCTCGGTTTTAAAATTATCCTTATCTCAGTTCGGGCTATGAGCGAGATAATATGTCCCATAAATGAGTTATTGGCTATGAGTAGAAATATGTTATCTCGATTCTTACCTGACTGAGATAAACCGAAATATATTATCTCACATGGTGTGACACTGATATAATAAGAAATTTAAGTTATCTCGCACTCAATAGAAATAATTTATATTATTCAAAATATCTCGGCACTTCATTGATATAATTGACCTTATACCAAATATCTCCGAATAGATTTGCAAAATAGAAAATAGAAATCACCAGAAAAGGAGGACACGATTAGATAATAGAAATCTTGCCTCTCACACTCTTTCACACACCGAGAACAAAATAATTTAACAGACAATTCCCTAGCTTCACCCCCACCACCACTTAACTTTTCTCTTTTTCTTTTTTTTCCTTCTCTCTTTCTCCTTCTCACATCTCAACAAGGTAATTAAGGTAAGTATCGACTTTTTTAATTGCAAGCACATATTTTTTTTTCTAGGGTTTTATTTTAAAATTAGTAGAACATATTTTTTTCAATTTTTTTTCTCGATTTTTTGGCTTTTAATCAAATATTAGACGAAGAGGTTAGAAGGTGTTGGGTTTTGCTCAGTATTAGAAGTAGCTTGTACCCTTTGATTATATTTCCCTCTTTATGTTTACTCGTGGATTATGTCGTTCTATTTCACGGTTCAATTCTCCGTCATTACCTCAATCACCTTAAAATGCGGCATTCAATTTTCTTCATCTTTTAGCAGTGAAAATGGCACCAAAGAAGGAGAAGGCACCACCCCATCATCAAAACCAGAAAGTCTGGTGGTGGAAAGCAGAAGAAGAAGAAATGGAGTAAGGGAAAGCAAAAGGAGAAGGTGAATAATATGGTTTTGCTTGATCAAGCTAGTTATGATAAGCTTCTTTCTGAAGTCCCAAAGTACAAGCTTATCACTCCTTCCATCTTGTTTGATCGTTTGAGGGTGAATGGATCATTGGCATGGAGGGCAATCAAAGATTTGATGGCTAGAGGTTCCATCAGGATGGTATCATATCATGATAGCCAGCAGATATACACCAGAGTCACCAACACCTAAGAGATTTATCTAGGCTTGTTGGGTTTTAGATGTTGGGCAGTTCTTTTGTCTTTCTTTTGTTCTAGTATTATTGGGATTTTGTCTTTATGATGAGATATTCTGGATAATGCATTTTTCTTTATGTTTTCATGATACTTGTACTAGAATATGTCTCCGTCTTTGATTTTGTTAAAAAAATGTGTAGCTTAATTCTATTCATATTAACATTAAGTATTTTTGTTTTGTTTTTTTTTTCTTTTCTAGTTCGGGAAGTGGTTTTGCAGTTGAAGCCTTTACTATTAGAAGACAAATTTTTAGTGTCTATTGCTGCTGGAATATAGGTTTGCATATGAATTTATGCCAAGAGGACCAATATCAACTTCTCACAGTTTGTTGTTATAGACTCTATTTGTGCACAATGTGATCTTTAAGTGCACTGATGACACGCATAAATATTGTGGGATGCTTAAAGTCTAAAGGAAATAGCTTAGGTTCAGGGCATTTTACATCAAGTGGCCACAGTAGTTTTGATCTCTTGGTATCATAGATTATGTGCAATTTTCTTGTTGTCCTCTAATAGTTTGTGAGTTTCGTTTTTTAGCTATTTTTGTTTTATGTTGCTCTACTTCAATCTCACTTACTGCGTCAATCCCACTTTCAAACTCCTTAAGGTTGAAATACTAATGAGCAGTATCAATCTATTTGTTACACATGGCCTTTGGCTATATGGGCAATGCAGCGAGCCTTGTCAGCACCAAAGCTTTTCAATGAGGCTATTCGTGGAGGAAGTTCCAGCACAGCTACACTTCACAGTCCCGAGGAATGTAAGTCTTACCTGATTTGAGTTATTGCTCAGACACTATAATTTTGTCCAAAGGTTCACCAGACGCACTATAATTTTAATCTTATCTTGGTTAAGGGGCAGCAGGCAACGTGAGGCCTTGGAGAATAGTTATATGACCATATTAATTTGCACTCTAATTTCTTCTCTCTTCTGACTTTATCTATATATAATATCATGTGATGCATATCTTTGTTTTATCGTTGGGAGTAGATTATCACTTGGTTTTTTTTTTTTTTCATTTTTTGGAGAAAAGCAGTAAAGTTTAATTCAGTGTCAAGTATAAAGACACATTTTTGATAGAATATGTTAGCTGCAATGAACCCGTGATGGAGGGATGGTGCTTGGGTTATTCAAAGCTTCTCATATTGCATCATGTCCGTTGGTTAGATCTGAGCATGTATAGATTAATTTGCAGAAGTAGCTGAATGACAACTTTTATAATGAAGAACTAACAAGATTCATGAACTGAAACTAAAAGGACTAAAAGAGTATCTTTTTCTTATTTGACGTGGTAGTTTTCTAAAAGGTTTGGTGATCTATTAGGCAACTCAAACATTTATAATATTTATTTCCTTTCTGTTTTTGTTTTGTGATTCTTTGAAGAGTGTGTGTTTCCTATATGATATAGACTGCGTGCTTATAATTGGTGTTAACTGTAAAGTGTATAGCGTAGTTTTTATTTGCTGTATATGTGTGTTACGTTCTCATGTATCCTTGAAATGTTATTTGCCTCGACCTAACGCTATTTTTTCCAATTCATTGGTACCCTAATAAGAAGATAAATGTTTCTACAATTCACAACAAGACTTCTAATATTGTTGATATCAGGCGTGTGATTTACCAAATGAAATATAAAAGACGGGAGCGGCAGATTACTCTACCCTGCAAACATGTCTACCACACAGATTGTGGAACAAAATGGCTTAGTCTCAACAAGGTCAGCTGATCAGAGCCTTCCTGTTAGCTAAATATTTCATACTAAATTACCATTTTCCTTTTACGCATGAAGCCAGATTATCTGAGCTGCAATAATTTTATATACCCTATATCTGTTCATACTTCATTTTTCCCCATATGTATTTTGAACTATGTTGTTCATCACTGATTTTGTATGTCTGCCTCACAATAAGTGATTTACTAGCATTTAGATGGTTTTCCTAGTTCCACCTTTTTCCAATATAATCCATGAAATACTTATCCTAGTTGACATGCTTAATTAAACTGGGATTTTTCGGGTTCTTGTCTAGGAATGGGCAGCAAGCAAATGCATCTTTGTTCGCACCATTTCAAGCTCCCCGAAATGTGGGATTTCCCAAGCAATGTGGAAGTAGATGAGAGAACAAATACTTAGTCACTGGGATGCACTCTATATGCAACAAAGTAAGAACTGTTTCTCTTGTTAATTAGTTTTTTCTGGCCATTGTAATTGGAACTTGTACGCTTTTCATTAACATTTTGATCCTTGCACACTTGAGTTCTTCTATTACTTTGACCTATAGGAGATTTACACGTTGGCCCTGCAAAATGATATCCATGTGCTAAAACATAGAACTTAAGTTTGGAACTAACACCAACAACAACAATAATAACACGAACACCAATGACAATGATTAAATGCTACTAGTTTGATGCACCTTGATATATTACTAGTTTGATAAATTAAAAGATTGTTTGTTGGAAAGGGTACACTGTATGTCATATGGAAATTGTTTGTCGAAAAGTATTTCATGATTTGTGAAGATGGAAATGTGTGCAAACAAGTTAGGGTGAAGTGTGTATACCATGACCATGATATTTCCTTTTACGTATCACTTGTGGAATGTGTAGTTTGAAGAAGTTCACTCATTCCGAGCTAACAGGTATGGCTTGACTCACATTTGGTTGATTACTGATTTGTTGTCCACTTGCTAATTCCGCGTCGGGGGAGGGGAGGGGGGTGTCAAATGGGTGCACCTTATTTTAGTATTTGTTTATTTGTGCTTTTTCATGCATTTCCATTTTTTGTAGTGTCTTGCCCTTGCCTAAAACATAGAGTTATGTTGATAGTGATGCAACATATAATTAATGAATGGTATATGTGTTTCTATATTAGATGTAGACATTTTGTCAAAGACTCAAGAACTCTACACTATTGTTTTCGCTACTTGGTATTTGGATTCGTTTACTAATTATATCTCACTGTATAATACCGTCATGAAGTTAGTGTATCTAGGAAGCTTGTTGTCCATTATCTGGTACATGAGACGTCACAAGCTTGACTCTATCAAGCTACTCCTGGTTAAAACAAATCATAGCTATTTGAGCAGTAGAGGTTGTTCAGTTTGTGGAAAGCTATGCTGAAATGAGGCATGAAAGAAGCCAGTGAAAAAGTGCTTTGCAGCACCCTATATGGCTTTGACTTTATTGGTCTGCAACATGCGCCTCAGCAATCTGAAAATGGTCCCTCTTTTAACTCAGATAATGCACATTCAATCCTTGATGTGGATATTAAAATGAGTAGAAAAGGAGTCAGAGGTCAAGTTTTAGCGGATAAGGGAGTCAAAGGTCAGCAATAATGAGATTGATGATCTAGATGTATAAATTCCTTTAGTGGCAGGCACTCTTTATTTGCCTTTGGACTACCTGGTGACATAGGTAATCAAGAGACAGAGACATCATATTAGTTTTCGAAGATTAGTTGATACAATACTTGAGTTCTTACCAATGATTGATCAGTAGTACACTTTGGAAGTTATGTTCATGTTCAACATTGTTTATTGAATAAAATCATATTCTTCAAAGAAATTTACTTATGTTGGGTTGTTTTTGTTGATTGGTGTTGATGTCTATGAATATGAGAGGGAATGTGGTTTTTATTTGCAGGATGTCATAATTAATTATTAATTGAACAACACCAGTGCAATTTAAAAAAAATGACAAAATATATTGGCTAAATAAAAAGGTGAGATAAAAGATTGTACATATGATCACGCTTTCCATAAGAATTTATCACGGTTTACTTTTATATTATCTCGGTTTCAATTAAAAATGATCTCAGTTTTCTTCTATATTTATTGGGTTCAATCACAATTTATCTCGGGTTTATTCTATATTATATTGGTTTTATTTAGAAAAATGAGATAATATATTTAGATAAGATGTCAGACTTCTGAGATAATTTAGTAGCTTATTATCTCGGTTTTATAGAACTCTATTACCTCAGTGGATTTTACCTCGGTTGTTTTTTCCTAGAAAACCGAGGTAAAAACTCTAACATCTCACCTTTTAGCTGAGTTTATAAACCCTTTTTTTAGTAGTGATGACTAACAAGATGTACCTTAAGAAGCATCTTTATCGGTACATGATGGTCGATGGTTCAACGATGCAAAAGCACGTTAGTGAGTTCCGTCGACGTCTAGCGGATTATTTGAATGTTGGTATGAAGATGGATGATGAGGATCAAGCGACATGTTTAATATTCTCCTTTCCAGAAAGCTATGAGCATCTAATGACTACATTTATGAACAGAGAAGTCGTCGATCTTGACGAAGTTCAGAGTGCACTTCTTTCTTATGAGTTAATGAAGAAGACACGTGTAGAGAATAACATTGATGCAAGTCAGGGGCTAGTGGCAAGCGGAAATTCGTATGAATAGAATTCTACAAGTAATGAGAATTCTAAGTCCAAGTCAAAGAAGCCTTTAAAACATGTACAGTGCTACAATTGCAATGAAAAGGGACATTATGTAAGTAATTATCCTCACCTGAAGAAAGAGAACAAGAGAGATGGTCAGAAGAAAGGTAAGGCAAAAATTGAGGCAAGTTATGCTTCCGGCTCTGAAGGGGATGAGTTCAGTCTCTGTGTGTCCACACAAGACTATATGACCGAAAGGTGGATTCTTGATTCTGGATGTTCCTATCATATGTGCCCGAATAGAAAGTGGTTTACTTATTATGAGAGCATTGGTGGTGGTTCTGTTTTGATGGGTAATGACTTGCTTGTAAAACGGTAGGAATTGGAACTATACGAGTCAAGATATATGATGATGTAATGAGAACTTTAACTGATGTGAGACTTGTTCCTGAGCTAAAGAAAGTCTTATTTCTCTTGGTACCTTGGATTCTAAAGGCCACAAGTTTGTGGGCGAAGGTGGAGTCCTAAATATTGTTAATGGCTCTTTAGTTGTTATGAAGGGTAAAAAACATGGAACCTTGTATACTCTGATAGGTAGTACTGTGATAGGCGATGTAGCAGTGGGTGCATGTAGTAATGATTATGAGTGCACTAAGATATGGCATATGCGTTTAGGGCATATGAGTGAAAATGGTTTGTCTGAGTTGTGTAAGCGAGGGTTTTTAAAGAATTTGAAGAAGCCAAGTATGGGGTTTTGTGAGCATTGCATTTATGGGAAGCAGTGCAGAGTCAAGTTCAAGTCAAGCAAGCACACAACAACATGCATCCTTAACTATGTGCATATGGATGTTTGGGGACCCTCTAGGGTGGCTTCAAAGGGAGGTAACCGCTATTATGTCTCATCCATTGATGATCATACTCGCTATGTGTGGGTGTATATGATGAAATCGAAAGATGAAGTATTTGAGACATTTAAGAAGTGGAAGGCAAGGGTTGAGAATCGCACAGATAGGAAGGTAAAGACATTACGGTCTAACAATGGTACTGAGTATACCTATGGACCTTTCCAAGAGTTTTGTGCGCAATAGGAAATTGCCAGACACTGGACAGTTAGGGGCACGCCACAGCAGAATGGAATGGTAGAGAGGATGAATAGAACCTTGCTTGAAAGAGCGAGATGTTTGTTGTCTAATACCAGTCTAGGCAAAGAGTATTGGGCAGATGTAGTGTCCATGACGTGTTACCTATACAATAGGTCACCAGTACCAGCTATAGATTGCAGGACACCTTATGAGGTGTGGTCAGGTAACCCAGCTGATTATAGTATTTTGCGAGTGTTTGGATCGACAGCTTACTACCATGTGAGGGAAAGCAAACTAGATCCTAGAGCTAATGTAACGCCCGTATTTAAAATATGTAATTATTTATTAATTAATTAATTTAAATTATTTATATAAAATTCGTTGGATTAGATTTGGGATATGTGGGCCTGGTTTCTGGGCTCGAGTCTGTGTTGGGCTTGGGTTTCAAACCCAAATATATAATCACATTGTTTTAGAGAATAGGGTTCTTAAAGAATAAAAAAATAATAAAAATTGAGGCAGAGATAAAAACTGGATTGCTGGAGGGTGGAGCGCGACGATTCGAACTACGAGGGATTCGTGGAATTGTTAATAAAGGTGAGTAGCTATTTTTGCTATTTCACTGAATCTATAGTTTTCCGTGTACATATTTCTCTGTCTAAGGTTTCGGCCTATTGATACTGCTCATTATCATGTTTTATTCGACGTCGTGCCTGTCGTATTATTAAACTTCGTTAAATATCGGAAATTTGTATTTGAACTGTCGAAGCTTAAGCTTGGAGGCCGTTAATAGCGGCGAGCCAAAACAAACCGTTGGTCTGTATACGGGTTGGAACTGTTGTAGAGTATTAACACTATTTATATATTAAATCTCGTTGGTTGATGTCGGGTTTAGAAGCGGTGGATGGTGCTGTCGAAGCTCTGTCGGAGCTCTGTAAATGTATTCATGGCGGCACCAAGGAATCGCCTATCCAAATTTTATGTAACTGTCATTGTCGTTTTTGTTTGGTTGTGGACTGATGATGGGTTGTAGATTTGTAGGGAGGGGTTTGAGTGAGTGCTGGAGAGTGTTGATTGAAAGCTAGAAGGTCCATTAATGGCGGCACACCCAGACGTCCTCCAGTAACATAATTCAAACTATGATTTGGTTGATTTTGTTGGTTGTTGAGGTATGTTTGAATGTTGGTATTTGGTGGGGGACTGTCGGAGGTTGTAGAAGCCGTTAATGGCGGCGGGAATTATTTCCAGATCTAGTTTTGGTGAAGTTTGGATTTTAGGATTTGAGGTTTTTGCCTTAATTAAAGTGGTAGGGGTTTTCGCAGGGATTAAAACCGCTTGGTTGAATTGGGTGGTCGAGTGGAGGTCGACGGTGGTCGATCCAGTGGTGGAGGTAGCTGCTGGAGGAAGAAGGAGTTTGAAGAAGACAACCTGTTCCATCTGTTGGGCCGGGCCGAAATGTTTAAGTTCTTTGGGCCGTAACTTAGTTTTGTTCTTTGGGCCATTTTCTATTTTTTTGTTTGGGCCGAACCACATTATTGTTTTGGGCCATTTTATATTTCATTTGTTTTGCTTGGGCTCGGTTTTGTTTTAGTTTTGGGCCAGTTCAGTTTAAGTGTTTGGGGCCAATTTCTAATATTGCTTGGGGCCAGTCAATAGGACTTAATAGAGATCCAAATGGGTCTTTCAACCTTTAGACTTTTGGGTCTTTAAACGTTTAGACTTTCGGGTTCTAAGGTTAGGTTTGGGCTTGGCTAGTGGGTCCGAACCATGACCTTAGCCATTACCTTAGTCATGAGCCCATGAGCCATGCACCTTTGCCCTTAGCCATGAACCATGGCTATGACCCTGAACCTGCTGAACATGGAAACGACAGTTTGACGTTGACAATGACGTGTTGACTTTGACTGTTAACTTTGACCGTTAACTGTTGACTGTTGACTGTGGAATGTTGACTTTTTCCAGATTTTTCACATATTTGATTTTATGGACAATTGCAATAATAAAATATTGTCGAACATTGTATAACCTTGTTTGTCATTATCTAATTAAGATTTGACGTAAGTAGTGTGTAAAACATATAAATATTGACACGTAACAAGAGGGAAATTATGATAATAAGACTTAGATATATATGTTTTTATGAGTATTAAACTACATACGGATTTAGATTCATGGACTTTAGATTTTTGGGATTTGATTGTGGACTGTGGACTGTTTAATTGTGCTACGTTTTATGTTGTAAATTGTGTGGACAAATCTAATGCTAAAATGATATGGAAGCTTGTATAAATTTGGTTGTCATTATCTAAGAAATATTTGACGTTGATATGGTGTATATTTTGACATGTGACGAGATAGAAACTTTAGGAGATATAATATTCCTAAAACGCTATAAAAATATTATACGTTACGTTTTGAAGCAATTGTGACATTATATAATATATTGGGATATATATATTAAATGCAATAGTTGTGGAGAAATAAATGTATAAACCCTCCATTATTTTATTTGTGAGATGCTAGTAGAGTATTTGTGGATATTTCCCACGGGAGTGTGGCGTAGTACAATAATACATTGGCACGTGAAAGAATGAAAGTGGTTACGAGATATAATTGAGATATTTCTAAATATTGTGGCTTAGTGCAATAAGGTATTTGACTTGCATGTGATATAGTGGAATTGTTATGAGTCATAAATGTATGACACCTGAATAAATTACGTAATGAAAATCCTAGAACCTGACTACCACAACTCATGTGATTTGCCTTGTGTGGGCGTATGTGATATGATTGGCCCCTATATAGGGTGTATATATAAGATGTTGATTGACCCATGTGTTGGGCAATCGTAGCCGAATGGTGGCTTGATTATTCCGTTCACAAAATTAGAACGAGACGCGCGATAATTTATGCCGAATAGTGGTAGTACTTACATAATGGCTTTCGTGTGAGGGTTACCTGGTGTGCGGCATCCCGCTCAAGATAGTTACGCATGGAGTAGTTCATTATGTAAGGGGAGGCATGTGGATGTATATGTTCGGCGTTGGGAAGCGATTGTGGTAGCCAGGGAAACTAGGTAAGACATAGATACTACGTGATTTTAGGGACATGCAAAGAAAGCCTTAATTAATATAATTATGGTAATATGTTGGTTAATGATATATCTTTAGATAGATGATTGTATATGGTTTGGCAGAAGGGTGGGTCAAACTAATTATTTGTGTAGAGACGACTCACTCTGTAATTGAGCATGAAATGAGGTAAGTATGGAATATGCTTGGCTGGTTATAGTTTAGTTAGAACCTAAGGCGCCTCGTGGAGGAACTAAATGTCTTTTTATTATGTGTATGGTTTGTTGTGTGGTTAGTGGGAAGTTAAGGCGCCTCAGTGGAGGAACTACCTGCCTTAATTATTGTACTTAAAGATGATGTATTAGTCGTTGAAAGTTAAGGCGCCTCGGTGGAGGAACTAACTGCCTTATTTAGTGTGTAAATATATGTATAAGTATATATTATATTTTAGAGCTACTCACACCAGCATTTTTATAATGCTGACCCGATTTGCATGTTTGCTTATCAGGTGTGTTCATTAAATGAACATAGTTGATAAGTCTTGACAGGTTTCATGTTGAAGAAGGTTGGTTGCTGATTGTGGTTTGCTTTAGCGTCGCATTCAGGATATGTTTTGTTTTTCCTTAAGGTGTAATAGATTTTTAGTTGAGACAAATGTTGTTTTATATTTTCAGTTGTATTTAAATAAAGAGCTATTGAAAGGAGAGTTGTAACCTAATCTTATTTGTGAAGTTTTGTAATGAAGAGGACTTTTGTTAAATGTTAAATTCTTATTGGTTTTTTTTAATTATCCGCGTATTTAAACTGTTTATGGGTTTTTGGAAGTTGAGAGTACGTCACACCTCGGAGATCGAAGAGTCGGGAACAAATATTGTTTTTTCCGAATTCTGTCGGAATTCGGGGCGTGACAGCTAAGAAGGCCATATTCTTAGGCTTCACAAATGGGGTAAAGGGATACAAATTATGGTGTTTAGAAGACCACAAGTTCCTGGTTAGCAGAGATGTTACCTTTGATGAGACTTCCGTGTTATCTTTCAGTAAGCCGGAAGTAGATTGGGCAGAATGGTGAGTCTATAGAAGTTCAAGCTACTGAGCTTGAGTTATCTGATGCAGCAGATGACTGGTTAGATCATGATGAGGTACCAAATCATAGAACCACACAGCAACAGGAAGAAGAGCAAGAGCATCCATAACTTGTAGTGGCTGACCCTAGGCCAAAGAGACAAGTTAAAGAAGTGCACAAGTATGGGGACGAGAAGCCGGTGAAACACTATGGTCAGGTGGATTTAGTGGCATATGTACTGAATATCGAAGATGATGAGCCAGATAACTTCAAGAAAGCTGTTAGAGATGCTCATTACAGAGATTGGTTGGTAGCTATGCAAGCAAAGATGAAATCTCTTAATAAAAATCACACATGGGACCTAGTTTTATTGCCAAAGGGCAAAAAGACTATCGGCAGTAAATGGGTGTTCAGAAAGAAAGAGGTCCTTCCTGAGTTCGACAGTACTGGGTACAAGGCAAGAATGGTAGCAAAGGGTTTTTCATAGAAGGAAGGAGTCGACTATAATGAGGTATTTTCCCCGGTGGTCAAGCATACGTCCATTCGTGTGTTATTGAGTTTAGTTGCTCACTTCGACTTGAAGTTAGAGCAACTTGATGTGAAAACTATTTTCTTGCATGGAGACTTGGAGGAAGAGATCTATATGAGACAACCTGAAGGGTTTGTCGTTGCTGAGAAAGAAGATCATGTATGCAAATTGAATCGGTCACTGTACGGGTTAAAGCAATCGCCCAGGCAATGGTACAAGCACTTTGACACGTTCATGATACAACATGAGTACACCCGAAGTAAGTATGATTGTTATGTTTACTTTTGTAGGCTTCGTGGTAATGACTTCATCTATCTCCTGCTTTATGTGGATGACATGCTTATTGCTTCCAAGAGCATGGTGGAGATAGACAAGTTGAAATCTCAACTTAGCTATGAGTTTGAGATGAAAGACTTAGGTGGAGCCAAGAAGATACTGGGCATGGAGATTGACAGAGATAGGCAGAATCGATAGATAGTTGTATCTCAGAAGAAATACCTTCAGAAAGTACTTTCGCGTTTTGGTATGGAGAATGCAAAGTCGGTTTCTACGCCTTTGGCTGGGCATTTTGGGCTTTCAGCTAAGTTCTCTCCTAGTTCGGTGGAGGAACAAAAGCATATGACATATGTTCCTTATGTTAATGCAGTGGGTAGTTTGATGTATGTTATGGTGTGCACAAGCCTAGACATTTCACAGGTAGTTAGTGTTGTAAGCAGTTATATGGCTAATCCTGGGAAGCAGTATTGGGAGGCAGTGAAATGGGTATTAAGGTACTTGAATGGTACCTTGGATGTAGGATTAGTTTATGGTGGAGGCACTTGTTATGTCAGTGGATATATGGATTCAGATTATGCAGGTGATCTAGATAGACGACGATCGACTACTGGTTATGTGTTTATGATGCATGGTGCACCGGTTAGTTGGAGGTTTATACTACAGGATACAACTACTCTATCTACTACTGAGGCAGAGTATATGGCAGTGGCAGAGGCAGTGAAAGAGGCATTATGGCTTCGAGGTCTTCTGGATGATATGGGTATTGAGCAGAACAGTGTTGCTTTGCATTGTGATAGTCAAAGTGCTATTCATTTGGCGAAAAACCAGGTTCATCATGCTCGGACCAAGCATATTGATGTCCATTATCACTTTATATGGGATGTCGTTGAGGATGGTGATGTAGCACTTGAGAAAGTGGACACCCATGACAATCCTGCTGATATGCTGACTAAGGTTGTCACCGGAGTTAAGTTCCAACACTGTTTGAACTTGCTCCAAATCCTACATGCTTGATAGAGAGACCTTTGTGGGCTTGGCCCTTAGGGGCGGATGGACTGCGAGTTTCTGGATGGATGTGTTTTTGCTGGATGTGTTCGGCCCGGTTTTATGTGTTAAAACCTCACCGAGGTGGAGAATTGTAGAGAAAAACAATGTTTTCTCATTCTGGTGTGAAGGGCGCGACCCGCTCTATTTACACCTGGGCAAGGCGCAACCCGCGTTCATGTCTTTGGCGACCTCCAGTGATTTCAGCGCGACCCGCGCTCAACTTTGCCTGGTCGAGGGTGCGACCCGCGCTCTATTTACACCTGGGCAAGGCGCAACCCGCGTTCATGTCTTTGGCGACCTCCAGTGATTTCAGCGCGACCCGCGCTCAACTTTGCCTGGTCGAGGGTGCGACCCGCGCTCATGTCTTTGGTGACCTCTAGTGATTTCAATACGACCCGCGCTCAACTTTGCCTGGTCGAGGGCGCAACCCACGCTCCACCTTATTTTAGCACGAATTTGCCCTTTTTCGGAAGTTTTCTGAAATAGTATAAATATAGGTTTTTTCTGTAGAAACCTAACTTTTCCAAAACCAAGAATTGGGAAAGAGAGAGATTATAAGAGAGCAATTCTTTGTGAGTTGAGTGTTCATTCTTTGTGAGTGAATTGAGAGACTTGTAATCTGTTACTCCGAACATCTAGTAAAGCTTGGAACTCGCAGTGTGGACGTAGGCAAATTGCCGAACCACGATATATCTCATCTTGTGGTTTGTTCTTCTTTTATATTAAATTGTTTTACTTTATATGCTTGTTATTTGATATTGAGAAGTGTTGGGATATTGTTTGGAGGGTGTCGAAGTCTTGTCTATTGAAAAGGATCGATCCTTGTGTTGGATTGATCCGTTTGTTATGGGTAACGTTGTTTTCGCAGTTATTTATTCACAACAAAATCAATTAATAACTCATAGTATAAGTACTAAACAATGTAAACTACTTACCAAAACACCAACAAAAATGGAGAAGTATTTTACCATGGTTAGGCAATTCCGTACATCCACCAACAAAAGAAGAATCATTTCCAATTCCTTGGTTAAGCCATTACTGTAGAATGTTGATTACAACTTCTGAGTTCTGAGAGTCAATAAGTTCACAACTAATCCCCAAATAAGAAACTGTATGATTCTTGCCTTGTGATTGGCATGCTTTATTTATATATTCTTATTCTTGCCTCCTGATTACAACTTTTTTCGACCATGCACTCTCTATCACAGGGCAATTCCAGCAGATTTAAATGAGTATCAGATTGTGAGCATGAGTCCTATCGCTTCATTCATCAGATACAAGTTTATTAAGAAGGAAAAAAAAAGTAATCAGATTCACCAACTGCATTTTACGACTTAGGAGGACCTATTTACTAGGGAACTGAAATTAAAATGAAGCTTCCAGAGTTTCCAAAAGCTTCGTTTCTTGTTTATTATCCACAAACACTTGTGTTGTACGTGTTCCTCCCTGTTTCGAGGTATCACCTGTTCATACCTCTTGATTTTTCCAGCAGGTTCGAGCTTCGGCAGTTGACGTGTTGATGTTTAGCTATCTGCAACTACGCAAAAGCGACATTAAGGATGTGCAGAAGGCAAGGGTGGAGGAGGAAGCATACCATCAGCACTGTCGCCACAATGATTCTCAAAGCAGTCAATAGGGTTTGCATAAGCTGCTTCGCAATCTTTCTTGCTCCTCTGAGACTTCTTCTCTGGTAAACAATTTTGCCGGTCATCAAATGCAACTTCTTTACCTGTCAAATTTTGGCAAGGGCCTTCCTCGTCACAAAAATAGTTGTAAGAGAATGTGAAATTCTTCAAGTTTGGCAATGAACATATCCCTGCTGGGATTACTCCGCTCATCATGTTATGTGCCACATCAAGCTGCTCCAAATGCTCCAATCTCGCAATACTGTAAGGTATTGGACCAACCAAGTTGTTAAAGCTCACATCCAACACTCTCAACTTGTATAGGAATCCTACTTCTGGTGTTAAACAGCCAGACAAGTTGGTATTAATCAGGAGCAGCTCCTCTAAGCTATCAGCCAACTTGGCAATGCTAGGTGGAAGACATCCTGCCAAGTTGTTATTAGCAAACACTATTACAGATGCGGTACTTCCTGATATGTTTGACGGAATCACTGAAGTTAGGCGATTGTTATTGACGAATATTGCATCAAGGTCTTTTGCAAAGAGTTCAGAAGGCAATGGTCCTTCGAACTCATTGTAACGGAGATCAAGGTACTTGAGAAAAGGAAGATCGAGTACTACCATGGGGAAGCGACCTACAAACCTGTTATTGCTGAGGTCTAGCTCATGAAGCAGAGTGAGCTTGGCTAACGTTAGTGGAAGAATTCCACAAAAGCGGTTGCTGTTTACATGGAAGAGAGCAAGGTCTGAGAGTAAGCCGAGTTCATCGGGCAGGAACCCAGCAATATCAGCATGGTTGAGGTCAATCCCAGCAACGACCTGAATATGAGGGTCGTCAACAGAGGGAGCACAATATACACCTGTGTAGTCACAAACAGAGGGGCCAACCCAGTCGGAGGTACGGTTACTGGGATCTGAGTATATTACAAGTTTCCAGGCTTGGAGGGCTACATAAGCTTGGTGGAGTCTCGCATTGGGATCAAAATGGCGGTGTTCAAGGGTGGTGGAGTTGTTGTCTTTGGATTTCGCGAGTAGTCGGTGAAATGAGCAGGTAAAATGTAACAAAAAGATAACTAAGCCAATGCTAAAGGAAGATGAGGATTGGTGCATTGTTCTGTGTTTTATGATTCTAAGAGGGCACTGGAATTGTAGTGTATTTGTAACAAGGATCTTTGTGCTGCAAGATTTTGAAACTTTCTGGGTCTTTTTGTCGGTACACAAGGACATCCTAGGATACTTGGATAATCTCGACATTATCATAACATAATCACCTAATTTACAATTAAAGAAGTTTCAATCAAGTTGTTGATTGCTATAAAGTTGCACTTTAATGAGGTCACTGGTAACTTGATACTGGAAGCCATACTTTTAGAGACTGTTTAAGATTAAGATTAATACTTTTAGCGATACCATGGCTCACTGGAGCAATACAGTTAAGTGGCCAAGTGGCTAACAGCGAGATGTTTGATCCTCTGATGAGTAGCCTATTTTATATGTTAAAGATATGCTGACATATGTCTTCTTTTATGCTAATTTTAGGCCAATGTTAAACACTGTATTCTCCCCTCCTTCCTTTGGTCGCAATGTTGTTTAAAGTCAGTTTTCAGTACTCTCACAAGATAAAAGAGTCGGTCATTTCTTCAGTTCAAAGGGAACTTTGCCTAGTGTTAGGTGGACTGGATATTTTGTCACCCTCTACTATACCAAAATCAGCTTAACCAGTTGGTGTTATTAGTAGAAAAGATGGCTGTTTAAGACGCTGTTTTCTCTTTTTCTCTGTGATGGTTAGTTTCAACTTGCAAATGGTTACTTCAATGCCACAATGGAAATGGTATGCCGTTGTTTTCTTGGATGTGAATTCTTTGTTGATTTTACGTGAACGTGGGACCTGAAGAACCATTCAATAAAAAAAGTATGTGTTCTTGAGGTTGAATGGTGAACAGTGAATATTAATTCACCGAAACTCCATTGACATGATTTTTGACAATTCCAATCGCAAGGTAGTAACCATGTAGTCACATGAGTTAGAGATGATTTTAAGTTAACCAACAACTCTGCGTGTTGTTTCCATGTCTTAATGTTTTTTCATGCGAGATTATTTCTACATCAAATTTTCGTTTCAGCACTGCAAATGTCTTTTATCACTGTATCACATTCCATTCCTTGGAATTTATGATATGTATATGATGATTACGGTATTTGATATTTAAGTTCAGGTTTTATAAATGTGAAACTTGTTATATCACACTTAGTCAAGATCTAGGAGGAGGTAAGGAGTGAAAAGGCAACAATCACTAGGTTGTACGTTGTCAGGGTTAAATGGCTACATTTTGAATTGCAAATGGGAAACTCTGTCATGGGAATGGGTGGGTTAGGAAATTTGTTAGGTTGTATCGGTATACAAATGTGAAGACTAGATAGCGAGATGGTTCTCGTTTTAGAACAATAATTTCAAAACTAGGTTTCATTTTCAGAAGGCGTTTTTTTTTAATTAGCTCGAGTTCTCTTGGAGGTCAGATACATGAGATTGTGCTACATAATAAATCAGCATGAACTGAGGCTGATTTGAAAGATTCTGGTTTCTCTCACCAGTCCCTTGCTATGAGCATGTCAGCCGAACTTAAAATTTTCATTTGTGTTCTTTTAAAATTTTTGGGTTTGTTAATTAAATTATTATTCTATTTGGTTGAGGACATATGAGGATGATGCAGAGTAATCGCCGAATTTACAATTTTCGAAGTTTCAATCAACCTCTTGAATACCAAAAATCTGCAATATGGTAAAAATGGAACGACTGACTAATTTAATTAGATTGTTCACCATATTGATTAGAATACTCTTAGCGTAATACTGGAACAGATACTTCTAGAGTACAAGATCAATACTTTCAGTGGTTCTCCAGTGTATCGGTCAAGTGGCTGACACTGCACGCCATTTAATTTGATCCTCTGATAAGTAGCCCACCTGTCCTATATGCTAAAGATACATAGGACATATTCATTCTAACTTTAGGCTAATGTTTAACAAATGCATTGCAACAGTGTATGCTTTAGCAATTAGCATACACAAAACGCCCATTATAGATAATCTTGGTCGGTTGTCTTACACAAAAAAAAAATCATTTGCTTTGTCATCTTTAATTAAGGAGAGGAATAATACAACGTTTTACACCGAAACAGAAAAAAATTGAAAAAGAAAATGGAGGTAGGCATGGACACGAAGAATTGAAGGAGGGCGGTGCGCACGATAAGACATTCCCCTCCCCCCTCCAGCCTCAACGTTGTTTCAAATTGGTTTTTAGTGTGATAAGATAGAGAGCGAGTCATTTCTTGAGTTAAAAGGTAAGGGAACTTTTAGCATAGAGATATATTACCTAGTCTGAGGTAGACTTGAAATTTGGATACCCACCAAGTGCTAAACCAGAATCACCTTAACCAATAATTAATGTGACTAGCTAGGTAGTGCAATAATTTACATAGAGATGTGTGTTTGTGTTGATTCATTGAATATTCCTACGTCCATTTTTCATTCCATCATTATGGCAAATGTCTGTTCTTTATATTTGTCTCTATTGCAGATACCATCGATTTAATGTTATGATTTGCATAAAATTGGAAATGGTCAATAAGAAAGGAAATCAGCCCTCTTTTTTTCTATGGGACTGACACATCAGATTTTACAATAATTCACTACAAAAAAATAATTCACGCCCAGATTTTAGGAACTGTTCGCGTAAGAATCTAACAAAAGAGTGGATAAAAAACTCTTTCGTCAACAAAACCTTATAACCCGAACTTCTTCTTCTCACCAAACCTTATAAAAAAAAAAAAAAAAAAAAAAAAACTCTTCGTCAAAACCCCAGTCCAATCAGAATAAATCCAAACTTCTCTTCAACGCCAAACCCAATATGCAGAACAAGAATTCAAGCTAAGATTCGTGAAATATTCGTGTCGTTCAACAATAACTGAAGGAAAAAGTGTGTCTTGGATTAAATCTGAAGGTGATAAATTATTGAAAGGCTTAAAGTGTAGTTGTTGTTGAATCGGATAAAGCTAATATGGATATTAGTTTCTATGTTCTTTGCTATTGGATCTACTATTGTTTATCTTGTCAAAACCAAAGACGAGGGTCGGCGGATTTTGGCGGATGGCGGGGCGGTTTCTAAGGAAGAAAAACCAGTTGAAACTTCATTACTATTGTTAGTTCAATTCTCCACCACCACCCCTAGTGTCGAAACCTTTACCGACTATTTCTGTTGTGGCGTCGGTCCATTATGCTTCTGATTGAGGGAAAAGAGCAGTGGCATCGCCTTATGAGTTGAGTGTGGAATTGAGTTCAATAGTTGGAAGTGGATTTGTTGGGGAAAAATCATTCGCTAAAGATGTCGAGGGACGGGCATCACGCTTCCCCGCCTCGTAATGGAAGTTCGAAACCAACTCTTTCTTTGAATGTGGAATTGGGTTTTGTTGTTCCTTTTACTACAGTAAATGCAGAGTGTTGTTAGTAGGAATTGAGAGTCTCTTGGTATCGACGTTTAGAGTTGGGTATACTATTACTACTGATGCTCTTGACAGTCTTTACAAGAAGGTAATATCTTATTTGAAGTTGTTGATATTGTGAATGTATAGTTATCCATGCATTATTGATTTGTTTTGATTTTGATATAATTTTCTTATATATAATGTATCAGTGGAATTCATAGATTAAGTCGAAGGGAGTCACTTGAGTGCATTGCTTGCAAAGGCGACTGCTCTTGCATTAGTTAAACACCCAGTTGTGAATTCTAGTTGTACAGATGGAAGTAGTTTTACATATAATAGTAGCATTAATATTGCTGTTGTTGTAGTTATTGACAGTTGATTGATGGTATTTATTTATTTATTTTTTTTGTTAAAGATAATTGATTAATAATAAAGAATAAGGATTACATGATATCAAAGGTAGCAGAAAAGAGTAAACAAAAAGATACAAGCCTGCACTAGAAAAGAAGATCTAGTGAACAAAACGATAATAAGTCGTATGATGGTTCTCCAGATGAATCATGAATGAGGGTCGAGAAATCCACCATATACTGTCTCCCTGTGTTAACGCAGCTCCCTGTCTAGCACAGCTGTCCGCTCCCAGATTAGTCTCTTGCCAAGATGGAGTGAGGTTAATCCATGCCGCTTTATCTTTCAAAGATTGACAGGTTTCTTTGACTCTCCAATGTGTTGTGTTGTTCTGGAAAGCCTAGACAATTGAAGTAGAATCGCATTCTACCCAAATATAGCGCCAACCCAAATCAATCGCCTGTTTAATGGCCTGTATAATAGCCATTGTTTCCGCCATGTAGTTAGTGGATATACCCATCCCACCAGCAGCCGCTCCCAAAAAATCTCCTCTGTAGTTTTTGAAGATATATCCCCACCCTGATCTTCCCGGATTTCCTTTCGAACATCCGTCAGTGTTTATCTTTAGTATACCCGGAGGAGGAGGTAGCCAAAAGCACTCAAAGATCTTTGGGGACCTGCGAATTTTGAGTTGTAGCTGGAAATGCTTTAGAATCTTGAGGTCATGCATCAAGTTGTCCATAGTCCCCGAGGACTTATGATGCGCTCTTGTAATCGCTCTCCTGACCAAGAAGCAAACATGTGTGTAGCTTGGAGCTTTGTCGTCATAGAGGGCTTTGTTCTTGGTTTTCCAAAGACTGACCATGATCGTCAAGGAGCAAGCTTTCCACATATCCAAGATGAGTGAGCTGTAATGCTTGCCTGCTTTGCCCACATCGAGAAGGACTCCGTTTCTGAATTTGAAAGATTTCTTGCAAACCGCCAAATCTTCTTAGCAAAGGCAATGGAATAGGATGTGCTCGAGTTTCTTCCCCGATTTTGACAAATACAACATCTAGATGCAAGGTGAAACTTCCTTTTTGTATTTGGTCATCCGTTCTAGCCGCACCACGCGCTAGTTTCCATATAATGCCCCGTGTTCTCGGCAGAATTTTGGCGCTCCAAATGAACTTACTCCATGCTGATTTCGGAGCTTTTTTCCTGATACTTTCAAATGCCGCTGCCACTGTGAAGTGCCCATTTATAGAATCGATCCAAACTCTTGAATCTTCTTTGGAACTGTCAGGTTGGGGTAGCTTAGAGATGTCGATGCCCAGCTGATGGAGTACTAGCGTCATCTCGTTGGAGAAGGACCATCTATCCTCGTGTATGTAATCACAGAGTCTAGCTTGGAATTTAACAATTTCTTTCCTTTCCTCCTGAAAAAAGTCGCATATGGGCCTCTGCAACAACCAGTTTTCTCTCCAAATGTTTATCGCCTCACCATTACCGACGTTCCAACCATGTAGAGGTGCCATTTCATTGAGGGCCCATTTGATGCCAGACCAAACTGTTGAGGTTTTGTAGTTTGACCATCCTCCAACTCTGTTGATATACTTCCCCCTCATGAAATCTGCCCAGTCTCCATCTCCGGACAGCAGTGTCCAAGCTTGCTTCATTAACATTGCAAGATTAATATCTTGGAGCCTCCTGATTCCTAACCCTCCCTCCTCTGTTGGTTTGCAAGATTTCTCCCAAGAAACCGTTATAGCTTTCCTTTCCGCTGGGTTCCCACTCCAGATAAAGTTCCTGATGATGGTTTCACATTCCTTTATCACCGATTTTGGCCATTTGTAGATAGTCATATTGTGAACCGGTATACTATTGAGGACATGCTTTGCTAGCACCACCCTTCCTTGGAAGGATAGCATTTTGCCCGCCCAACCTGCCGCTCTCTTTCTGATCTTATCCACTAAAGGAGCAAGAGTCGCTTTGGTAACTTTTCCCATGATAAGAGGAACACCCAGGTAGTTCTCCGGCAGAAGACCCTCATTAATGTTCAAAGACCCAGATATCACGGGCCTTTCTTCTGTTGGGCATAGGGCTAAGAAAAATCTTGCATTTTTCCTTATTAATAACCTGCCCTGAGGAGTCTTGGTATCGATTCAGAAGCTTCATCAGGTTCTTGATACCTTTCATATTAGCATTGCTAAATAGAAACACATCATCTGCAAACATCAAGTGTGAGGGGCTACAGTACTTTGTATTGACCACCATATGTGAGAGCTCTTTCTTCTGGATCAGTTTGCTGATGGACCTGCTTAAACAATCCTCCGCCAGGGCAAAAAGCATGGGAGAGAGAGGGTCGCCCTGTTTAAGACCTCTTTCTGCAGTAAAATGACCTTGTGGACCCCCGTTGAGCAAAATAGATAAAGTATTGCTTTCGAATGCTCCCTTCAACCATTGAATCCATTTGTCGTTGAATCCCACCTGTTGTAGCACCGCCCAAAGAAAGTTCCAATCCATAGTGTCGAAAGCCTGCGAGATATCTATCTTTATGGCGATGTTACCTCCATATCTAGGAGTTTGAAGCTCATTAATCAATTCGGAAGCTAGTCCAATAGCCCGCTGGGAGTTCCTGTTTGGGATGAACCCATATTGCTCCTTGTTGATGATCCTTTCTGCAAACGGAGATAATCTCATGGTAAGAATCTTAGTGATCACTTTATAAATGAAATTAGAGAGGCAGATAGGTCTGCCTCTCAATCCTGAACAATCTTGGCATATTATTCTATGAATTATTCAAATAGGATAAAGTACTAGAAAAATCAAAATCATTATTGTATCATGCTTAATTGTTGCTTACCTTTATTGCGAAACTATTGTATAGGTTTCACTCAATCTGGTTTATTAGCACTTTTTTGGACTAAATCAATAGATATTTAAATATCACATTATGTAATTTAAACCCTTACATAATGATTATTTTCTAGATATTTACAATAACTATTAACATAACTGTTAAGGGTTATAAATATTTATATAACTATTTATATAACTATTGTTATATAACTATAATCAATAGTTATATGTCTAATCAATAAATATTTATATAACTATTATGTTATATAAATAATAGTTATGTTAATATAACTATTTATATAACAGTTATTGGAATATAGTGATTTTCTAGATATTGGAGATATGGTCGAGCTGGTGATTGAGTCATTATGTTAATATAATTGATTGATTCACTAATTATATTGGAATCGCTGAATTTTGATTGTTTGAAAGTTTAAACAATTTTTTTTCATCACGAGTCATGACCTTCTAATCAATCTCTGGAAGAAAACATCCTTTGTCCAAATTCTATCAACTAGGGAGAGATTTGCACCAAATATGCCTGATACAAAGGATGCTAAGGGGAGTTTTCTCTGAGCATTTGGTCCATTTAACTTCTTCTGGAAGTTGAATCTGTTGATGGCGAACACAAATAAGAATGCGAAGAACATTGTGAAACCAACCAAAACTCCAGCTGCTGGCCCCATAAAATTGGCATTGTATCCATAATGGTCTGTTACAAAATCTTTTATTCTCTGCTCTCCTGACCTTGACACCTTGACCATGTCCTCCATGTCCTCGTAGTATGAAATTATAAGACCGTAAATTGTTCAGACCACCGGGAAAATTCAATAATACCAGATCCACCACTTTGGTATTTTCTGCATTGGAAGAAGCTAGGTCTGCAATTTGTTCCTCAATATCTGCACTTCGTTGTCCGTTACCTTCTCCATACAAGATTCTTTAATTTTGACGTAAAAGAGGCTGGCTGGGTACTCCTAATCCTTACCTGGGACAGTCACTAGAAGACAAGGATCAAGGAGATCCTCTGTCTGACCCAGATTTTCTGGGCATTGGCTTCTCCTGTTTGGTTAAATAGCAATAAAAACACCCCAATTAAATGACATAATTGCCAACATGAGAAAATACCCAATCGCTGAATTAATCCCAAACAAAACAGCTGAAGCCAATCTCGCAGCCTTATTTTTCAAACTTAGCCGAGGAAGAAAGGGTGTTTCGAGTGATGAATTAGATGATTTGGATTTAGATATAGTCTTGAATTTAATCCTTCGATCTTCCATGTATTGGTAGAATATTGAAAACAGGAAACACGCGAGTAAAGAGAGTGAGTAGTTTAGGTATGAATCGGTTTTCTTCTTATTTATTTTGGTGTTACTGGCAATGTTGCATTACGGATATAAAATAGTTCAGACTCTTATCGTGGATATTGAACCTGATGAACATGTGAAAAGAGCAATGAATGAGATCAATGCAGGTTAGTCGCTTTACTCAATAAGTTGATGGCTTTGTTGAAAAGTTGATTTTTGTTAATTGTACGAGGTTCGTGAAGTTAGACTGAGAAAAAAAAACTTCCTAATGTTGTTTCCAATTTAGTTTTACTATTTGACAACCTATAACAGCTAGCAGATATAGGTCCCAACCAATTCTACTGCAAAATGTGTATTGCATCCAAACAAACAAATGACAGGAATACAAAGGAGTGACGGACTAAAGTTTGAAAGGGATGAAGGGAGAATTAATAGGTATCATTCAATCGGGATCGGTGATCAAGCGTTTTGCACATTATCCAAGTACTGACCAAAGAATGCGTGTAAGAGATTTTCCTGTAACTTATTTCTTATCTTCGTATATCTTCTTTCCCACTCTTTTTTTAGCTTTCCCATTATTGTTTTGATCTTTCTTAAACTTCTATTGTTGGTGTACATTGATTATTCACTCTTTCTATTTTTCAGAAAGAAAGCTATGGAGTAGGGAATAAAGATGTTATCTCGCACTCCTGTATATATGATCAGTTACTTGAACAGAGGAGCAAACACAATACAGTGGCCACCTTCTGCTGCTACAACCATGGTTGCCAATGCCTGATTGATTCCCTCTTTGAACTTTCTGCCAAACGTGAGTTTCTACCGTTCTTTTTTTTATTATTTATTTGGTTTTTGTTTTAATCTTTCGTCCGTTCTTAGGATGCAATGAGCTTATTCTCAAATGAAAATCATCGCTATGAATAATGTGTTTAGGTGAAACTTGATAATCTCTTAACATCTTTCTTCAATATGCAGTAGCTGTTTCAGCAAAAATGCTTACTAACTTTTGCTGAGGAGGAGTCAAATTGACAGAGATTTCAGTTTTAGACTTTCCAAGTTAGCTCTCCATCATTTATAACATGCAAGTAGGTGAGATTGACAAAAGGGTTAATCAAGTTTCAAGTAATGACTGGGTTACTATGTTAAATGTGGCACACCTGATGGGTGGACCTTGGAATTTCCACTAGGCCACTTCAAACCTTCCAAGAATCCAAGGTCTCATTGATTTTGTAATTGAACTATGAATGGTTACCAAATGTTTACCAAAAGATGAAACAATTCATCCAAAAAATATGTAACATGGTATTTGTTGATAATAATTCCCCAAATCCCTGTACGATTACATCCCAGTCGATTACCGTTGTCTAAAAAAAATCGATACCTATGAAATAAATAAATAAAAAATGGCGAGCGAATCCAATCAAGTAGAAAGTGAATCTCACGCTTTAGAAGTATTGAAGCCTGACTCAAACAAGAAATTGAAGCAGTGGAATCACTATCCAATTACCACAAAGCACTTAATAGTCTTGAGACGTAGTTGCATAACTCTTGGTGTTGGCCTGATGGGATAGATTCATAACGGAAATGTATTTATAGAATTAGAAATGTTTTACTGGTATGACACTTAGTCTTAGCACCACTCTTCTTTTTTGCACCCACATTTTGGATCTAATATATATTTCTGTTTCAATATCAGCATGAGTTTCTCACTTTAGTATGTCTATAAATACTTTTCCAGTCAAACTCTTAATATAATAATTCTCAAATGTTGGTCTGATTTACTTGCTTACTTCATAAGCTACTAGAAAAGCATAATCTGGAGTATGGTTGAAACTATGTATTAAGTATTAGCAATCATTCAAAGTAGTTTCTCCATATTGGTATACTGCCAAGTATTACATATGGAATTGCTGAATTTTATCGAAAAAATTATAATTCTTGGTTCTTCATTTGAATTGAGTTGGAAATATGCAGAGTTACATACTTATATTAGATGTACACGAAATGAGTACTTGGAAAATTTGGTAACTCAAAGATTTTATCCCCTTTGCATATACCATGGGTTGATCTTATGTATTGCTGTAATAATCAAAATGGGAAATTATAAAAACACGATCAGCGATCCTGCACGTGACTCTCATGATATTATTACATTGTTAGTTTGATTAAACGAAATTGGTGAACTAAGACCATTTTGATTGGTAGCTAGCATTCAATTTATATAATATGCTCAGTATATTAAGTTTGTGATGCAATATTTTATTGATTATTTGGTATGCTATTTAGAAGTAATATGGAAGTGCTGGAGAGAGTATGTATGTACCATTGTACCCTAATAAATAAAGCCTCAGAATTCCTAAAGTAGTTTGTAGTTTGTAACAGAGTAACAAGAAATATATAGCAAGCCTAAACATGGGATGATTTGGAAATGGGATTTGTGTGGAACTATGGACGGTTATTTATTTTCAAATGGTTATATTGAATAATAGATTTAGGTGTTTTTTCTGTCAACGTGTTGATAAAGGTTGAAGGTTGAGCATTAGTTAACTGCCATCTTTGTTTTTTGGACGAGTTTCATGAGGAGGCCAACACATTTTTAACAAGTTAAATAGGTATTATAGTCTATGGAGGTTGGTCAATTGACTTGAGGGAAGAGGCATTCTCTTTTGCTTACATTTTTCGAATGCAAGTGACATTTACTTTCTTTCACATTGATTAATCCGAACCATTTAGTACTCGCGTACTATTTTTTTGAAATGCATGGCACAATCATGCATGGCGTGTTGGAGCTGAATATGACATAATGACTCTATTGAAAGAGATGGTAAATACTTTCATTAGTTAGCTTATTTGTTGTATGATTGGTGACCGCTCAATTCAACTAGCCTCTTTGAGCTTCCCAGTCGTCGAAGAGTTTCGCACACGTGAGTTGGGATTAGGGCTGGAAATGGTACGGGATGCGACCCGGATCCGACCATATCCGAATCCATTTTAACGGATATGGTTTCTATGTTTGTTATTAGAATCCGACCCGAATATCCGAAAACTCGAATCATTTTAAAAAGATTTATATTTTTAGGATATATAAATGGTAAAGAGTTTTGAGTGAGAATCTGAAATTCGGATTCCCTTGCTTATTGTGTTTTTTAATAGATATGGATATCCGAAATCTGACCCGAATCCGGATGGATCCAAATATGGTAAAGAGTTTTGAGTAAGAATCCGACCCGAACCCGCTTCTGAAATTCATGCTTTCACTTAAAGAACAATAAGCAAGGAAAGCATGCACTAATGGTTGTTTGAAGGTGATTTGCACTAATGTGGAGATTAGTTCAGACTCAATATAAATATGTTTTGCAGGATGGTAAGTATACTAACCTTTTTGTAGGGGTGGATTACCATATAAAGATTTTTGGACAAGGTAAATCTATTTTATTTGTTGAATAACTTTGACAAAAGGATGCCTCACAATGTATAGAGGAACTAACAGTCATGATGTAAATTATACAATATTTTTAGTACATTTTAGACGTGCTAGAGAAACTAATGCCTTCTTAGGGAAGAAACTAAATTGTCTCGAGGTGTAAGGGTTATTTAACTGTTCTGGCATTCGTCGAGACGGTTAACTAACTGGATTAAACAATGAGATATGTATATTATTATGATTTCCAGGTTATGACAGAATTTAAGTTTATGAAATATTGAAAATACAGAAGAGACTCTGCCGAAATTTTTGTAAAATTATTCTGTCTTTGTTTAGTTTGAGTTTTGCTTAGTTAGTCCGATCCGCCCCGAGAGTTTCATAATTTGTAGATGCCATGTGTCTTTGGTAATCAGTCATTATAAAATTTAGGGCGTGACATAGTTGATGGCAGATGACATGCACCTTGGTATTGTCTTAATATTTAATATGGTAAAATATATAAGTAGGAAGCTACTAGTTACATGATTCATCATGGGTTAGGGGGTAACGAAGCAGTAGTTAGACTTGCTAACAACGTTTTTGAGTGTGGTTGATGATGTTATTTTGAATTTTGCCCCTCCACTTAATGTATAGTGGAAAAAACTCTCTGGTCATAAACCTTTCAAACCCTTCCAAAAAAAAAATAAAAAAACATAAACCCTTCAAACAAAGTATACATATATTATAAGCAATGAATCAGTAACTATTAATATACATATATTATTTATTCAAGTAGATTTTAGGCTTTTGAGACATTAGCTATCTGTATAGCAAGTCCGGCCATAGGTCGGGCCAAATGGCAATGGCTAGTATAATAGAGAAAACTAAGCCAACTCAAGGGTAATAAAAGAGAAAACTAAGACAACTATATTGGAGGAAATGAGTTATTTAAGTGGGACGGTTGTGGTTTTGATTATACTTTTCAGAAACTCCCCTCACATATTCTTCTATAATCCTCTCCCAGTCAGTTCCATTTCTCACTTGGCATTGATCAAATTAATATTTACATGTTCGCAATCTTATGAAATATGTCGACGTCAAGAAGCAAACTTTTACACGTACATGGGAGAACCATAGAGGAAGTTATTGGTGAACAAACTGTGGAGAAGTCTACCATACTGCATCTTAACGAGGACATGACCTTTAACATATTCATCTTAACCACCAGAAAATGGTATTCTAGAGCAAGTTACTCACAATAATGGGAATGTGAAGTTGAGGTTCATGGATTAGAGGCTAATGTTCCACAGTGTAAACATGAACGCTGTCATAGAGGTTGGGATTTAGTTTTTGTTCCTTCTACCAAGAAGTACAAATTAAAGTGGTAGAGTTGGTCTACGATTTTGAATCCAAGTGTCATGGATATCACGTACAAACCTTGGGGTTCCTTGTACTTATTCATGGAAATCTATCGAAGAGTTGGCATTAAAATATCTATACTGCTATAGTGAACGAATTGCTGTTGATGGGATCTTGTATGTTTATGTTCTTGACGCGCACAGTATCCAATGATGTTGGTAACGAAACAAAAGCAACTGTACAACTTCTAAAATTCCCTCACAATAATGACGATAAATTGTTATGTCATGGCTCACGAAGATTGATGGTTGCTTATCTTTGGTGTCCTTAATATACCAACTGACGTTCGGGGAGTGTAAGAGTGCGTTTGATGTTTGGATTTTGAAGGATGTTAAAAGGGAAGAATGGGTTAAGAAACTTAGAATTGACACAACACCTCCGTTGCATAATCTGTTCCACTTTGAGCAGTACAAGTCTTTGTGGGCTTTGAATAATGGAGAAGTCATTGTTATTGAAGACGGCTATAACAAAGGAGAAATCTTCATGTTTCATGGGAATACAGGACAGTGGAAGCTGATGAATACTGTCATCCCAAGGAGATCTCATCAAAGAATTTTTTTGGATCATACTCATGTCAACAGCCTTTATCACTGAAAAATCTCATATAACTCCATCTGTGTTTAGTGTGCTGCTATCTTGTACAATTAAGTGTTTGTTGGTTTTCATTTCACAGCTTATTAAACGACTTGCTATATTAGAAATAAGCGCATGAAATTGTTCAGGTAAAATTAATGGTTTGGTGCGTCTAAGGTTCATTAGGCAATCATCTTTTAGTTAAAGACTCAAAAAATAAAATAAAAAATACACTATAATCCAAACTTAAATATCCAATTTCCATAGACAAGTTTCAGTTGGACTTTAGAGACAAAAATTGTTCGAGAAAACTAGTATTGTTTTTTGATTAAAGGTAATTGTATTGCCAAAAGAAAAGTGTTACAAAGGGGAACTTGTGATGTACAGAGAAATGCAAGATCTGTTAAGAACATACTCAAGCCAAAAAAAAAAAAAAAATCAAGGGACAAATCTGTAGTGGGTTAGCTCCTGCTGTTCAGTTCTTTTGAGAAACTGTGGTGTTGCGCACTACCATTGGTTTGCCACAGAAGTACTCCCTGCTTTGCACACACGTCAGCCCCGAAGTTCACCTCTCTCCAATTTGAAGAGATCATAAGCCACTGCATTTGATTTTTCACTTTGTTCCACAACGCTCTCACCTTCCAATAGACATGATCAACTTGAAAAGCCTTCACAGCAGCCATGGAATCCAATTCGATCCATAATTTTGTCCATCCCATCTGTAGTGCCTTGTCTATACTCTATACAGTTGACAATAGGTTGACACTCGACCACAAAACATGTTTCTATCCCCAGACCCCCAATATATACACCAACTGTTTCGCCATCACTATTTCTGTAGAGAACCTCCCACCCAGCAGAACCCAGATTGCCCCTTGAAGAGCCATCTGCATTGGCTTTAGTGATTCGAATAGGTGGTCTGCTCCAGTTGCATTCTAGTATCTTCGGCGCTTTTCTGGGTTTGCCTTGTAGACGAAAAGAACTTAGAACAGCAAGGTCTTTGTCCGTGATACCACTGAATTGTTCAAGAAAACTAGTAAAAGTACAAAAAAGAAAAGAGCCCTTAGAATTCTTCTCTGGCCCTATTTCCAGAGTAAAGCTGGTATCTTGAATGTGTATATAAAAGGTTAAGTCATTAGCTTTCAGACCAATCTAAATAGCAATTAACACTGCAGTAGATGTTCTCTCATAGGTGGATACGATATCACATATCACTTTGGTCCCATTCGCAAGTGATATCTCTGTCATGTCCTCTAAGCATCCAAGCTACGCCTACCATCAGACTGGTTGATAGGACTTGTACAACAAATACAAACCTATGGAACCGTGCACAACACTGTTCACTCAGCACATTCTACTTCAACTAGCTACGACCTGCATGCTTCATACCTTTTTCCAACGCTACTGGAAAGAGTATAGATGAACAGAAGGGCAATGTATCACAGGCATAAAAACTACATTACCCTTGATAAGCTGAAAGAATCAAGTGAACTTGGTAATTGTTAAAGGTCACCATAGAAAGCAGAATACAGAATGTCTTCAGAACCACAATATTTCCATTAACTTGTGAGATCATCACATTTAACTTACTAACGTATATCACACTCTGATCATTAGAATTCAAGCTAGTGCAAATACTAATCGATAGTTCAAGCACGTATAAACACTTCTAGTTTGCTACGATAAACTACTCGTATCATTCAAAACTCCGAAAAGAAAAAGAACGAACTTTTCATCATTATCAACTTCACCACCACACATGATCACCCACTTGATCAAGTTACCCACCACCACCAGATCCATATTTCTTACCAAACATAATCAGCTGCAGCTTGTCATAACCAGCTAGCACACCAGCACCTGCAACAGCACGCAAGATGTTTGCACCAGCACCCTTGAAGAGAGACTTGGCCCCTTCATTTTTGATAATCAGTGAGAATGCATCCAGAGAGCTCTTATACTTAACAGCTTCTCCTGAGGTCATCATCATCCTCCTTCGCACAGTATCAATTGGGTAGGACGCAAGCCCTGCTCCTACTGTGATTCCCCATCCTAACAGAAAACTTGCTAGAAAACTATCCTGCAATTAGCCAATTACCAAAGTCAAAAAACAAACAATGAGTACATCATTGCCATCAACTCCAACTAATGGAAAGAAGAAATTTCATGGCACTACTCTATTCTTTTAAACCAAAATTGACCAACCTGCATATTTCCAACCAAGACAACTGGTTTTAACGAATCATACATTCCGAAGTACAGACCACGGTACACAATAATCCCAACACAGGAGATGTTAAACCCACGGTAAAGTCCTGCGATGCCATCAGATTTGAGGGTCTTCCTGTAAACATCAATCAGACCGTTGAACTGCCTTTCACCACCCTTTTTAGCAGCCTTCGCATCATTGGCTAGACGTGTTCGAGCATAATCCAATGAATACACAAATAGGGTAGATGCAGCACCAGCTGCACCTCCTGAGGCCAGGTTACCGGCAAACCATTTCCAGTAGCCATCTCTGTCTTTCTTGAAGTTGAATAGTCTTTTAAAGTAATCTTTGAAAGCAAAATTAAAGGCCTGGTAATATACATTCAGGGTTAAATATCTAAAGGAAAGCCTAGGAAATGCTTAAATAATTAGAACCACAACTCTGAAGCCAAGTCCTTCATTTACAGGACTGGGAATTTGGACTGGCTTAGAAAGCAATGAAGAAGAACCAACCTGAGTGGGAAAGTATCTAATAACATTGGCAGTATTTCCTCTCCAAAGAGAAACGAAGCCCTCTTCCTTGATTGTTCTGCCAAAGCAGTCACCAATTCCCTTGTAGGGCTCCGACAAGCGACCAGCTTTGATCATCTCATCTTGATTTTGGATCAAGAGCTTCACTCGCTCAATAGGAGCAGCTGCGGTTTTGGAAACCACAGCAGACACTCCCCCCATAAGGAAGTCAATAGCAAAACCCGAAATGCCTTTCTCCGATGGTGCTTGTACAAATACAGGAGGGCGCGAAGTCACAAGAGAAAGACCACTGTTCTGAGACGTGGGCAGAAAAGGACTTTGCAATCCTCCATTCACATATGCACCAGAGAGATTGTAAGCACTTGTGGTCCTAGGCTGCAAGTTGGGAGAGAGCCGAGTAAAGAGCTGAGATTGCCCACGTAGCTTTTGAAACGGATTATCAAATCCATCCGCCATTTTGTAACACAATGCGGAACTACAGCAGCAAATTTTGAAATCAGAAAGAGATCACAGAAATCCCATTAAATTAAGAATTGAACATTCCAGCCAATATTTTTCCGATATATAGAAAACATGAACAACAATTTCCTTGAAGCAATTATTGTCTAGAATAATTGTACACAAAGAAGAAGAAACAAAAAAGGAGTGCATAATTGCGTTGTGCGAGTCCGCGACAACTTCCCAACTTCTACTGCTTAGAAGAATACAATACCATGTGTACACGGACAACCCTAATTTCTACTGCTTCATAATAGTCCATCAAGAGTAACTTGAGAATGACAGTGTTTAGAAACACGTTGATTCTTAAAGTTAATCCCTAACCCTTTAACTCCCCTTTTCCCCTAATCCTCGATGAAGGAGGGAATTGAAAGATCGAGGAAAATATCCGGATGAGTCTGGAAAAGGAACAGATGTCATTCTTTCATCTCAAAATGATCCGAGAAGAGGCTGTACTGCTCAAGGACACTGCACAAACCCCACTTCTATTTTGTTCCCCGTCTGAACAATATCTAGTCTGAATTATTCCATTCATGGTTATTCTAAGGCCTACAAACTGACGAAGGGGAAAAAAAAGAAACAAACAAACAAAAGAACAGGAGGCAATCTTTATATCACTCAAGCAATCAAACTGATAATAATTAAAACAATATTACTTATAAAATACAAATACAACTAGAAAATGTTCTTAAGAGCGTCAACTAAATTTAAGCACATTTTTCTCTTTTCATAAAAACCAAAAGTAATTAAGAAAATTATAACTCTGTGTAACTGTGTTTGTCATCACAAGTTTGGCATTCCACCATATATGCATATTGAAACAAAAGCTAGATAACTAACAGCATAATTTTCAAGAACCTATGCACTCAAAAGCGCGTGTCAGGATTAATGTCTTGTTTGAGATTACTCTTAAGGGGTTAGTCATATATGCACCTAGGCCATCACCTAGGATAACCTCTAACTGCATACTGATCTTTTTTATTCTTTCATGTAAGGGTGGAATTCGAGCTAAACGAGCCGAGATTTACTATACTCAAGCTCGGCTCGTTTATTACATGAGTCTTAAATTGAGCTCGAGCTCGGCTCATATGGTTAAATGAGCGAGCTCGAGATTAAATGAGCCGAGCCCGAGTAGCTCGGTTATTTTACACTACAAAAATGCTATTTGAGCTAAACGAGCTGAGTTTCATCAAACTCATTTGTTACACGAGCTTTAATTTGAGCTCAAGCTCGGCTCATATAGTTAAACGAGCGAGCTCAAACCGAATTGAGCCCAAACCGCTCGGCTGAAATTCCACCCTTACTTTCATGACTTCTCCCAAGGATTGACCAAAAATTCATCTGATTTATTGCACTAAACAGTAAAAGCTAGCTCTTAAGTACTACAACTCCATGACTGCCAGAATCTAAAATATTTCATAAAACCCTGTTGAAGTATGTCGTGTCGGTCTCACACATTCTATAAGTGTGAGACCGTACCTTATTTAGCTTGTTGCTATTTAGGTTATTCCATCTCTAGTATAAATATATGTATTGTAGGTTAGGGTAAATATACTCTAAACCCTACCTTCTTCTTGTGTCTCCATCCTTTCTTCTTCTTTTTCTACACATTCAATCCCTTTAACCTAACAAGCTAACCACCATATGTATCTTCTAGCATAAATAACTTGGTATCGGAGCTGACTCTGTTTAGAGAATGCTAGGAGAGAGATCCTCAGTTTCAAGGTTCAAGTTTTAGTATTAGTTGGTGTCTTAGTATTGTTTCGGCTTCCATGAATCTCGGTATTGATAAAAGGAAACGTCGTCTCCACAGTTTTGCGGTTTCAGTATTCTTTTTCATCAAGTGAGTTTTTCTTCTCTTTACAATGACTGATGTTGTTCCAAAATCCGATGAATTCGGTAATACGTCTGTTTTTCTCTGTTGGTATGACCTCTGTCAAATTGGAGGGTGTTGCCAATTACCTTCAATGGGCATAGGCAGTTACTATTTATCTTACTGGAAAAGATAAGGAAAATCATCTGATAGATCCCCCAGATGATAAAGGAAAGACAACCTGGACAAAAGATGACGCCTTGGTTAAGAATTTTCCTGTGGAATACTATGAAGAAAGATGTTTGTAATACTGTGCAGTTTTTTAAAACCTCGAAGGAGATTTGAGAGTATCTACAATAATCATACTCTCAATCTCTGAATACTTCTCGTATCTTTCAGTTGTATGAGAACATCTTTGATCTCACTCAAGGAGATATGTCTATCTCTGAATATTACAATTCTCTTCGTAGCAAGTGGGAAGAATTGAATATATATCACCCACTTCCTACAGACATAAATCAGTTGAAGAAACAAATAGAGGAATTTTGAGTCTCCAAATTCCTATCTGGGCAACGTCCCGAATTTGCTAATGTGAAAGCCCAAGTTCAAGCTGAATCTAAGCTCCCTACTGCAATGCGAGGCTTACTCGTTTGTCTCAGATATCGCACCTCCTCCAAGGCACAATGACAGTGCGGCTTTATTGATCCCTCAAAGCAGTAATAACAACCCCTTTTCTGGTCGTGGTAATGGCAGTAGAGGAGGTAGAGGGGGTCGTGGCCGTGGGGGTGGTCGTACCTAAGAAAGTGGCCGTGGTCGTGGTATTGGCAGTTTTGAGCCTTGTGAGCATTGTGGGCGCACAAATCATAGTGCTGATTTTTGTTGGGATATAACAAGACGCCCACCTTTGCACAAAGCCAACAATGCTACAGTAGTTGATTAGAAAGTGACTGATTTTCAACGAGTTCAAGAAGACTTTGCAGCCTTGATGAAGCGGATACAAGCTATTCTCAGTTCATCGAGTTTGTCCGACTACCCCACTGCGACCCTAGCCGATTCAGGTAAAACATGTCTTCATACAAGTGGTAACAACTCTTGGGTTATTGACTCAGGAGCTTCTGATCATATGACAGGTAATCCCCAGTTGTTTTCTAGTCTTGCGTATACTCACACACCATCATATGTCACATTAGCAAATGGGGCTAAGGCTAGTATTCTTGGTCGGGGTATGATAAGAGCCCAAAACTGTAGTTTTAACCCTGTAACAGTCATACTATTAGACCAATTATGTGAGTAATAATTAAGAGTTAACACTGATTACGTGTTTTTATGCATTTCAGGCTTCAAAGTCTATTATGTGCAGAAATGTGCCACTTTAGCGAGATAAAGGAGCAAAGGTCGGTTACTAAGGAGTTCCGTGATTAAAGGTCAAGATTCAAGAAGACAAAGCATTTCTAAAGCCCGGTCAAAAGCTGAAAAGTCGATGCGGGCAGAAACAACACACAAGTCAGCAGAACTTCCGAAGGCCGTATCTTTGGACTCAGACCTCAGAATGGGGCCTACCTTATGTCAAAACGACCGGCTCGGAAAGAGCTGTCCAATGGTATGAGCCTTGATCCAATCAGAGGAGTATAAGTAGACGAAAAGTCTGTTGAAGCCAACTGCAGCTGAATAGGCCTTTTTGGACTTAAAGAATTAGGTTTTGGGCCTGATTCTCTGGCCCAAAACATGGCTCCAAGCCCATGCACGATTTTTGGATCTGAACATATAAAAACCAAAGCTTAGCTCTTTGTTAATGGTAGATAGTTAATGGTAGCTAGTTAGACCTAAAAATATATAGAATTCTAGATCTAGTTTTCAGTAGATTAATTAAGTTTAGTTCCATTTCAATTCTTGTTTTAGATTAAACTCTTAGAATCATTATTCTTAATTAGTTTGATTAATAAAATTGCTAGTTTGTCAATTTCGATTCTTGTCATTTACAATTGTGTAGATCTAAATTCCCTTATTACGTAGATAGCTAGACTTAGATTAGTTAAATTATTAATTTAGTATTTGAATCATTATTTTATTATTCATTAGATTAATAAAATAGTGTTCTCCATAATCTAGTTTCATTTCCATTAATTGTTTAATTTCAATTCGTAGATTTAATTATTTGTCATTATTAGTTTAATCCAAATTATTGCATTAGTAGTTTTGAATTGGGTTTAAACAAGCAAAGTTTCAATCTTTTTATCATGTCTTGTTTGAACTCCATTGGGAATGATAGCGTGATGATTCTCGGCTAAACCTCCATTGAGGGGGTTGAGAAGCCTTGATTAAAGCTTGATTCTGATTATCGTAGAGTCGTCGTATATTTCCTTTTCACTCTAGAAACGATTAGTTCACCATGAGAATGGGTTTAATCGTTCACATACTAGTTATGAATTGGTAGAAATGCCATGGTAATTAGGGATTAGGAGTAACCATATTGTTCCACGAAGCAGTTCAATTCGGATTACGACGACTCATCGTTAGTAGAATTAAGTCGAGTTAAGGTGGAATCAATCCCCCTCTAACTCCTTATCATAGAATCGACGTAGCATTCCCATAGTTGTCCTAATAGTCGACTAGTTGTATCTTGTGGGTAGTTGCATCGTAGTCTAGTTGCTATTCGTAAATCTCTCATTAGACTTTAGAGTTAAGAGTACTTATACATAGAGAACATAGCATGCGGAAGGACTAGGAGTGGAACGAATCACTCTACTCTACTATATCTAATAGAATTGAGAGTAGAAAACTTTGATAAAATATAGGCACGTAAGATAGTTTTAGTTTGCTTACGTTTTGAGATCATTGTTCATTTCGTAGGTAAACTACCAATTTTATGTTTTATCAAATGGCGTCGCTGCCATCTTAGTTTCACTTTCGCATTGTTTTTGTAGTACAAGTACTTTTCTTAAAGTCCCATTAAACCCACCCACCCTTGTTTGATTCATACTGTGGTTTTTCGAGTCAGCGTTGGAAAGTTCATAAAAAATATACGCGGAGTGACCCGATCCGGCCTTCTAACCGCGCACTGCGCTACCAAAAATCTGTAACAGCGGCGACCGCCCCATGTGGAGCGACCCGCCCCTAAAACACTTTGTAACTTCAAGTTACACGGAGCGACCGCACCCCTAAGTGCGCGACTCGCTTCTAAGCTAGAGTTTTCGGATTTCTACGGTTTTGATTCGAACTTTGATTTTTCAAGTTTTTCGGTGTTCTAACTTGTTATATACACTGAACACCCGTAAACAACACGCTATTCATAAAGCGAAGCAAGGACGAAATCAGGTATTCCTTTCTTCCACACCTCGCTTCTTTACATTTAGAGGTTTATACTAGTATATCGAGAATAGTTTGGAGTGTTGATGTGTTTAGCTAAAATTGGTCTTAGCCTTGTATGAGATTAAGGTCCGGTCGAACAAAACACCGAGCGTAATTACACAACAACGCGTTAACAAACAAGTCTATCTAGTATACCACCCACTACACCTCTAGCTACTATTTCACACACACCACCTGACATAATGCCCGACGAAGGAGAGACTCTTCTCTCGGACTTTTATAAAGCCCTAAGCGATAGCCCCAAATCTTGCATCGTTCTAGCAGACCCAGTGGGGGATTTCCGAATCCCCCCAAATATTTTTAATTTGTTACCCGTTTTTCATGGATTAGACCATGAAAAACCTTATCGGCGGACATCGCGTAGGATTGAACAAGTCCTAACAACATTCCACCATCCTACGGTTGGTGCGGTACAAATTAAACTAAGGGTATTCCCTTTCACCTTAGCCGATAAAGGCGTCTTGGTTGGTTTGGCCCAGCGCCTAATGCGTGGACACGTGGGCTAAACTTGTTCAATTTGTTTATGGAACATTTTTACCCACCCCTAAAGACGGATGAGATGCTTTCCAAGATTCATTTCTTTCGACAAAATCCTCATGAATCATTTTTCAGAGGCTTGGAATTGTTTCACCGATCTTCTTATAGAGTGTCCACATCATAACTTAGCGAAAGACACGTTAGTTCGTGCCTTTTTCAAAGGACGTCTACACCACCATAAAGAAGTCTTAGACATAATGAATGGGGGTAGTTTCTTAAGCAAAGGAGCCTCGGAGGCTTATAAATTTTTAGAGGATCAAACTAAGCGAAATAACAACTGGGGTGGGGTAGTGATGATATCCACCGCTCCGCTAGTTCATCAAATACAATTAAGGCCGCCGAGATGTTTGAAATTAAACATGATCCCGAGCTTAAAACTCTAATCGAATCACTCACTAAAAAGGCAGAGGCCATTTCTGTTCAACAAAAACCTATCCCCGTCATGAATGTAAATTCAAATCCATGTAGTTTCTGTTGGAGCCCTGAGCATCCCGACTTCCACTGTCCTATAGCCTATAAACAGGCTTGTTCCATTAATAGTGAACCTAACGCCCCTTGGAGACAAAATCCCAACTTCGGTTGGAGAAATAACCAACACGTCACACCTCCAGGGTACAATAATCAATATGTTAGGCTAACACACAATTTTAACCAAGCTCCACCACGACAAGGACAGGGTAAGGGTAATTTTAATAATTATAACAACCAAGTGCAACCTCGACAAGGTCAAGCACAAGGTCAAGGTAGTTATAATAATTATAATGCTAATAGAGGTATCGTTCAGGTAAATAATAATTATCAAAATCCACCCATAAATAATTCACGCGAAATAGTTCCAGTCACACCACCCGTGACTACTACACCCACACAACCGGATCGTCTTGACACCTTCATACAAGTGAGCCAAAAACTTTTCCAAAACATGGCTCAATCTAACCAACAACTTACAATCCGTTAATAATTTAAGCCAACAGTTGGCCCAAGATAAATCCTAACCCAAAGGTGTGTTTCCAGTCACGAAATACCTAATCCTAAAACAACAAAACACGACTTTTGAGGTAACCGATAATACTAGTAATGAATATGAAAATGTAGGTGAGCTAAAGGCCATCACCACCGCTCTCCGCAGAAGTGGTTGATAACAAAGTAACTATGCCTATAGTTACCCCCCCAAGAGTCCCCTATACCGCTATTTTACTAGATACCGAAATAGAAACTGAAGAGCCTACCAGCGTAGAGGTACCCGGTTACAACACAACCTAAGAAACATAAAGCCACGGTTAAACATCCAGGTGATACCATTGCTAAATATAGACGAAACCACCGTTTCCACAAAAATTAGCCATGTTAACTAGGGATACTAATTAATTAGGAGATTAGGGAGGGGCGTTTTCAAGAATCTAACTATAAACCTTCCCTTCCTCGAAGCTATTAAAAGCTACCACACCATGCTAAGTTTATTAAGGAGTTGTGTACTACTAGGCGTAAAGACAAATATACCAAAAGACGATTTTTAACGAACAATTCCCAACTCTATCGAACATAATGGAATTGTTAAGTACAAGGACCCGATCGTCCCTATCTTGACAATGCACCTTAGGAGATTCCTATATGACGACCGGCGTTATTAGACACGGGGCTAGTGTTAACTTACTCCCGTTTTATTTGTATAGACAAATAGGCCTAGGCGAAATGCAACCCACTAAAATGACATTGCAATTAGCTGATCGGTCTATTAAGTATCCTAAAGGGTGTGGTCGAAAATGTTTTGGTAAAATTCAGGATTTCTACTATCCGGCTGATTTTGTCATCCTCGATACGTAAGTCGTTAACGACTCTGTCCGATCATCTTAGGGCGCCCTTTCCGGCAACCGCCAATGCGCTCATTAATTGTCGCGATGGTTCAATGTCCATGTCTTTTGGCCATCTTCTTTGTTGAAGTCAATGTTTTTAAAACAAAGACACGCGATTACCCGATTCGCCTATGGATGGAGAGGTTAGCATGATCGAGAGCTTTGCTCGAGATTATTTCAACAACACGTTCCTCGATAATCATATGCCCAAATTTCTTTCCTTTGGAAGTTCAGACTCAACATTTTCATCCCTACACTAGTCGATACACATATTACGGATGAGGATGAGATAGATGACTTTCTCAAAGATGTAGAGGACTATCATAGTAACGCGTGGATATAACCAATCTAGATGAGGAATTGATGAGTTTTTTAGAGGAGGTGATGATTCACCCTATCAAGAACTACTTTGCACAACATCCACCTCAACTCCCTCCTTCCACCCTTTCAAAGGAATCTCGAGTTTGCACTTTCGATTCTTTTGTTTCTTCAGGCTTCATAATTTTTTAAATCCACCTAGTAAACAAATACTTTAGAAAGACAAACCATTTGACACCTTCATTTTCAGACTTGAGACAGTCCCTACCTACACTATGAATGAGTTTTGTGCTAAACCCACATCCTCATTTTTTCCATGCTTTCCTTCTACAACTTATCCATATCCACCATATTCTCCACAACCATTCACCTTCCCACACTTATTTACTAGAACACCCTCTCGTTCAAAAATGAAAAAGAAGGTGCATGTTAGGTTACGTAATAGGGTTATCCGACTTCGCTTTCATTTCACTAGGTTGCGTCATAGGAAATCTTGGTGCTTGATTGTGTTTGGATATGTTTTATGTGATATTTATTTATGGAATGATCCACAACTATTTCGGTTGTTGATATATGATAAACTGCATGTTCATACATATGTTTAGATAAAGTCTCGAGTATCTGATTATAAACAACTCAACTTTTGTGTTTGTTGCATTTCCTTTCATTTCCATATATTGGTGAGTGCACCATTAAGGTAACCGGGCCCTCCCTACGGAGTGTGTGGCTGTAAGTACCGGATCCTAAGTCCACGTTTAACATAATTCACGTTTTCCACTCTTGCATGTTTTCTCGGATTTTTGAGTCATGTTTCTCTATGGGGTGAATTATGTCTTTCTTGTTATTGTTTTTCTTTTTAAAAATATATATATATATATATATATTAAAGAATAAACATAGTAATCTAGGAAGTCTTGGGAATCTGTCTTTAAAAGACCCACTGCGAAAAAACAAATTTTCTAAGCTTCGTTTAAAAAAAAATTTGTTTGGGGGTGGGGTGTTCGTGTTTCCGTCCTAGAATGTTTTATATCCCATTAGAGTTGTTTAGGCCGTTGAATTGTATTACGATTCGGGTTGACATAATCCATGAATTTAGAGTTCAGTCGTTCGCATAACGTACATCATGCATGCACTTCGAGGCATTTTCCACTATCTTATATGTCATCTACGGTCGGAATAAAGTGTTTTATGGATCATTAGATTGGAAATTCTCTCTGATCATTTCCATATCTCATTCACAAAAATCGGACCGGTAACGAAGCGGCAATTTTGATTTGAAGTTTCGCGAAAAATCGAAAAATTCAAAAATTTCGAATTGGGCTTGGGCCCAACCCGCGCCCACCGGCAGCGCACCCGCGCCCTTACCTTTGCCCCAACAGTCGCGTCCATCTTCTCAAACTTCCATTATCAAACAAAACCAAAACTTAAAAACCTAAATCCAAAAATTAAACAAGAAACCAAATTAACCCACGCCAACCATCAAAAATCCAATTCAAATCTCCTTTAAAACCAAACCACCACAAAAACCCGAAAATAAAAAAAAAAAAAAAAAAAGCCGGCCACCACCACCACTGTTTGGTTCGGTCGGTCAACTCAAATTCCAACACCACATCCCTTTTTAAACCCCACTACATTCCAAACTCTAAAATGGCTCAACAACGCCGAATCTTGCCGAGGAAGCATTTATCTTGGCGACCACCGCCGTTTTACGGTGTGAAATGATCGATAGAGACTGGAATAGCTTGTGGTACTCAACTGAAGCCTTTTACCACGAAGACTTAGTCCGACGGTTTTTTACAACACGAAGGAGGTGGAGGGACTAGAATTTTTGTTATGGTGGCTAAGAGGAGGAAGGTAGTAACTATTGGGTTGTTGTTGAGATTCTAGGCATTCGCCTAGAATCCATCCGATGTCGCATTGCAGGAGTCCCAATATAATGGGGTAGAGCCATTGATGAACGCGTGGCGATTCACGGAAGGGAACTACAATGCGAGATCGATTGTGTTCGCCAGCATCCCTAAGAACCAACCACCGGCTACAACTCGATGGATTGGTCGGAACGCCTGGGGAAGGAGAAGGTCGGCGACATCGGTCCGAGCGCCTCCACATTTTATGGATACTCCAGAGCGTATACGAAGTTACGTATCTTGGAGTTTTGCTTAGCATGATTAGGGGAGTAGGGAAGTCATTTGCACCTCTCCCCGTGTTGATAACCAAGATCATTGAAGTTGAGAGAAAGCGGCTCAAGCGCCCGATAGGTCTTACATCACCCTACACCGAAATCCTCGCATCTATAAGGAGTGTGTCCAACGAGTTTGGAGGTTGCCTGAGGATAGGATAGAGGACGAGGAGTATGGTGGAAATGAGAATGCCGAGGAGGATGGGGAAATGAGAATGTCTCGGAGGATGAGGAGGAATTGACTTGTTTTGATCGCGGATGCCCCGGAGAGGTGTTGGTCGGATCGTAACGCATGGCCGTAATTCATCGTGGCATGCGTTCACTCAACACTATCTCGCGAAGACCTCCGGACTTCGACAGGCTACTATCCATCATAACTTCGAGATCCGATCCCGTGGGAGGATGGCGGTGGGAACAGATGAGGGGCGAGCTAGAAGCTCGGCGCCGATTCGGCCGACATGCTTGCACGATTCCCACCTCACGGGATTCTCCTTCCGAGGACACACCATCGAGGCACTGGCGCCGTCGCGCCGAAAAGGCGAATGGTGCTGGCCCATCGGAGCTCGGGAGCCATCTCCGGCGTGTGCCCTCCGACCGATGCGAAGTGGTTAGGGATAGTATCGTTTGATGTTTATTTGTAGTTTCATTATTGTTATTTATTTTAATGTAAGTTTAATTCCGTAATTTGAATTTTGTAGTGAAATGTACTTGAATGAAAATTTTAATATAATGAGGTTATTTTTCATTGTCGTGGTTGTTTAATATTGATCCCACCTTCCCAAATTGTTTGGGGGTGGTGTTATCTATTCCAGCATGATTTTTATATGACCTTTGTTTTAGAATTTATTGCGGAGTCAAGGTGAAAATATGGCCGTTTAGGCAAATCTATAAATTAGTATATGAAATCTCGATTAAATAGGTAGATTCTATCCTAAATTCAACCTAAAAGATACTAGGTTTGTTTTAGAATCAAGGAAATGAGTTGTTTCCGTTTTGGGTTTGGAAAGTTTAGGATTTCGAACCGCCAGAAAAACTTTTGGCAACTTCCGATCCGTTTTAGCAACTTTAAACCTATATAAACTTCATTCATTCTACACTCACAACTCACACTACACCTAACCTTCATCACTCACCTTTCACTCCCACGATTCCCACGTTTCGCCTCAATTTCGATCTTCAAGATTCGGGAGCGCTGCTGGAGAGGAGCGCACTCGCTACCGCAATTTTTTTTTCAGAATTTTTGTCGAGCGCCTTTTTCAAGGTGAGCATGACCGGCCAAACACTGGAATTCCAAAATCTTCATAGCAAGACTCAAGCGCTTCGGAGAGAGCGACTCGCTACGACTTCCGTGGACTAGAAAAATTCCAATTTTTTCTGCGGGTAGTTTCGGATCATTCGCAGCTATTCCAGGCGTAATTTTGAGATGACATCTCCTACCTTGATACCGAACAGTCTTTCAAAGATTTGTTCCAAAGCACTACTTACGGTGCTTGGTTTGTGGCGATCACATACGTAAATTTGGGAACCGCTTATGGTAAGACGATCGCGCTTTATTTCTCCAACACTAGCATCTTATTTTTACGATAACTGCATTTTCTTTGAGAGACCAGATGGAGAACAAGTGTTCTCCATCAACATCAATAATGAACCAATGGAAATTACCAGGTTCTTGCTATTATTTGTGCTTGGACTTGCTATGCCCGCTAAAATACAAGACCCATGGTGTTATTGGGTAGATAATATGTATGTCTACACTTATGAGTTTTTGCATGAGTCGTATGGCGCAAGCATTTTCCATATCGAGGACCAAGGGGAATATAACGTCGCCTTTGGTAGCCTGTCCATGAACATAAGAACTGTTATGTTTTGGATCATGCTAAACATTTTAGGGGAATGGCGTTTTTCTTCTGTGAATGATGCCACTTGCAGCGTCTTCCTTGCTTTAGCCACGGGACGTATGTGTCATGACCTTCCCCGAACCTTGATGTCTAGTTTAGCTCGATCCCATAGCATGAGGCATAAGTTCCTTCTTATGCCTGTTCTAATTTCCCGTATTATGCTATGTTTCTTTCCTGTTTTTTGTACACGTTTCACGGATTGGATTACGGTCGACACTGTAAGACCCACAAATAGTATTATTTGATCTTTCCGTGCAATGACTTGGCAAGGGTGGAGGATACAACCTCATCAGGTTGCACCCTACACCCCGTCAGACCAAGTGGCTCTTAATAGGTTAGCAATAATAGATGATAAATGGCGGGAAGCCTGGCAAATTATCATGGCATGGCAGGACGCGAAGGAACCTCACTTCTTTATAGAAGAAGAGGATGAGAAAGATGATGAGTAATGCGCGGTAGATAAGGTCAGTTTTAATTATAGTTAGTGTCTGCTTATGTCCCAAGCAATTTCATTCTTGTTAACCCCATAATGGGTAGAACTCGTATAGAGTTGCGTCAGTTTTTATTTTCTATATTAGTACGTTCTAACTTTGTTTTGCAGATGTTCCTAAATTTCACGCGTTTCAATGGTATTTTTCCTACCCTCTTTATTTAAAATACTTTGAGGACAAAGCATGCTTCTTGTTTGGGGGCATAGAAACACGTGTAATTAAGGCATCTGTTAGGATATAAATATGTATAATATGTATTTGTTTTCTAGTCAAAATTTCAAAAATTCAAAAATATAAATAAATAAGTTCATGCTATACACTTAAGAATATTGGTATTGTTTTTCCTTCTCTATGCTCTTAATAATCTAGAAGTCTCAATAGATTTTGCATTAGAATAATTTTAGAAACTTAGGTTAATATATAGGTAATAATCTTTGCATCTATCTATAAATATATTACAGAGTATCGATGATTGTTAGCGGAAGTTTCAAATCTAGGCTAGAGTACTTATTCTACAAATCCTGTGAGAATATAGCCTAAAGCCTTATATGAGCGAAACATTTGAGAAATGACACAAGGGAGAAGTAAAATCCGGATAGAGAAATCACATGTCCACTTGCTTGATCACTAAACCATATCCTAAGCGAGAATTTAGGCTCTCTTTGGATCGATATAGCCAAAAATTCAAACCTATGAATTATTTTCCGCTAGTCGCCCCTCTGAACCTTTCTTTAGCCTTTCATAAACCACAAATCCTTTACCCTGTTACAAAACAAAACAAAATAAAAAATTCAACCTACCCAATTTAGATAAGTCCGAGAATAGAATGAGGAAAAAGAAGAAGAAAAACCCGTGTATACAAAAGTTAGTTAATTGCTTCAGAAAATAAAGAAAAGAAGTTTCCATCAAAAGAAAATAAAAATAGAAATAGAAATAAAATAAAAACTCCAAAAATAGAATAAAAGGGAGTCAAAAGCCAAAAAAAAGAAAAAGAAAAAAATATGGCTAAGGATAGAAACAAAGTATAGAAGCAAAAGAAAATAACAAGGTTTTCTCTAAGTTACATAATATGAAGACTCTATTATCTCAAACTTGTCCTTTTTGAATATCCATTTCTTTCCTTCTTAAACCATCTCCTAATCCCCGCAACACCTAATAAAGACCTCTAGCTCAATTAGGAATAGGTTAGTGTGATAGTAAGTGGCAGATGTGTTTGATCGACTCCGGCTTCCTTGTTGTCATTGAGATTGTAAGGTAAAGTGTGCCCACTGCACACTGGAGTAGAGGAACTTGAGTGGAAAAATTAGAGTGTTGTATCTTGACTATTATTGTGATAACCTACTTAAGGACGCTATCCCGAGTTTTAGAAACGAACCTGCTAGGCATTTCATAGTATTACTCATTGTATATATGTTTATTGTAGATGATTGATTATTATGTATATATTAGCTTAGGTTTCGACTTGATTACTCTATATGCATTGCTAGTGAGAGGTATAGTTAATTTAGAGCATGAATAAGGAAACAATAGTTTTATTTCTTAGTCGTTGTAGTATAGATGAAGTTTGTGAGTACCTTCAGTGGAAAACTCTCACGAGGCTATAACTCGTCTACTAGGGAATTCCTCATGGTTTAAGGCCTTGTTGCATATGGTCAATGCAATCAATCAAGTGAAAGCGAAAGTAGTTAGAACTCCATTTTTGGTCACTTATTCTAATTTCTCATCTTTGCTTGAGGACAAGCAAAATGCTGTTTGGGGGTGGTTTGATAAGAGCCCAAAACTGTAGTTTTAACCCCAGAGCGATCATACTATTAGACCAATTATGTGAGTAATAATTAAGAGTTAACGATTCACGTGTTTTTATGCATTCGGGCTTCAAAGTCCATTATGTGCGTAAATGTGCCACTTTTAGCGAGATAAAGGAGCAAAGGTCGGTTACTAAGGAGTTCCGTGATTAAAGGCCAAGATTCAAGAAGACAAAGCCTTTCTAAAGCCCGGTCAAAAGCTGAAAAGTCGACGAGGCGTAAACAAAGACACAAGTCAGCAGAACTTCCGAAGGCCGTATCTTTGGACTCAGACTTCGGAATGGGGCCTACCTTATGTCAAAACGACCGGCTCGGAAAGAGCTGTCCAATGGTATAAGCCTTGATCCAATCAGAGGAGCATAAGTAGACGAAAAGTCTGTTAAAGCCAACTGTAGCTGAAGAGGCCTTTTTGGACTGAAAGAATTGGGTTTTGGGCCTGATTCTCTGGCCCAAAACATGGCTCCAAGCCCATGCACGATTTTTGGATCTAAACATATAAAAACCAAAGCTTAGCTCTTTGTTAATGGTAGCTAGTTAGACCTAAAAATATATAGAATTCTAGATCTAGTTTTCAGTAGATTAATTAAGTTTAGTTCCATTTCAATTCTTGTTTTAGATTAAACTCTTAGAATCATTATTCTTAATTAGTTTGATTAATAAAATCGCTAGTTTGTCAATTTCGATTCTTGTCATTTACAATTGTGTAGATCTAAATTCCATTATTACGTAGATAGCTAGACTTAGATTAGTTAGATTATTAATTTAGTATTTGAATCATTGTTTTATTATTCATTAGATTAATAAAATAGTGTTCTCCATAATCTAGTTTCATTTCCATTAATTGTTTAATTTCAATTCGTAGATTTAATTATTTGTCATTATTAGTTTAATCCAAATTATTGCATTAGTAGTTTTGAATTGGGTTTAAACAAGCAAAGTTTCAATCTTTCTATCATGTCTTGTTTGAACTCCATTGGGAATGATAGCGTGATGATTCTCGGCTAAACCTCCATTGAGGGGGTTGAGAAGCCTTGATGAAAGCTTGATTCGATTATTGTAGAGTCGTCGTATATTCCACTCTATAAACGATTAGTTCACCATGAGAATGGGTTTAATCGTTCACATACTAGTTATGAATTGGTAGAAATGCCATGGTAATTAGGGATTAGGAGTAACCATATTGTTCTGGCAGCGATTCAATTCGGATCTGACGACTTCGTTGGATAGTAGAATTAAGTCGAGTTAAGGTGGAATCAATCCCCTCTAACTCCTTATCATAGAATCGATGTAGCATTCCCATAGTTGTCCTAATAGTCGACTAGTTGCATCTTGTGGGTAGTTGCATCGTAGTCTAGTTGCCATTCGTAAATCTCTCATTAGACTTTAGAGTTAAGAGTACTTATACGTAGAGAACATAGCATGCGGAAGGACTAGGAGTGGAACGAATCACTCTACTCCACTATATCTAATAGAATTGAGAGTAGAAAACTTTGATAAAATATAAGCACGTAAGATAGTTTTAGTTTGCTTACGTTTTGAGATCATCGTTCATTTCGTAGGTAAACTACCAATTTTATGTTTTATCAGGGTACTATTCAGTTAACTCGTAATATATCACTTGTCTCAGTCTTGCTTATTCAAAATTTCCCCTTTAATCTATTGTCTGTTCATCGTCTCACCCAATCTCTTCACTGTAATATCATGTTTTCTTCCACTCATGTTGTGTTTCAGGATCTACAGACAAAGACACTAGTTGGTGGGGTATGAGCACGGGGGCATCTATTACTTTCAAGATGATTATGGGCACTCTCACCAGAAGTAGGCTCTTACAGTCTCAGTCTCTCCTGTTCAGTGACATAGACGTCTTGGTCATCTTCCTCTGGCTAGTTTGCGAAGTTTAGTTCCCAGTATTTCTTCTAGTATTCAGTCTTTATGTTGTGAGGTTTGTGAGTTAGCTAAACATCATCGTGCTACTTACAAAAGTAGGTTAAATAAGTGTTCTAGTACTCCTTTTCAGTTAGTCCATTCAAATGTCTGGGGTCCTTGTAGAACCACTGGCCTTTTTGGAGCCAAGTATTTTATTACATTTATAGATGATTTTTCTCGTGTTTGTTGGGTCTATATTATGGAAAAGCGTTCTCAAGTATTCTCTATTTTTCAAAAATTCTATGCTGAGATTACTAATCGGTATTCTGCACATATGCATGTTTTTCGAACTGATAATGCCAAAGACTATACCTCTACAATATTCCAGAGTTTTTTAGATGACCATGGCATTACACATCAAACCTCCTGTGTGGATACACCTCAACAAAATGGGGTTCTTTGAGAGAAAGAAACGGACCCATTCTTGAAGTTGCCCGATGCTTAATGTTTCAAACAAATCTCCCAAAGTTTTATTGGGCAGAGGCAGTCCCATCGCCACATACTTGATTAATCGTATGCCCTCTTTCAAGATTAGGAGGGCAAAACACCACACTCGTTCTTTTCCCGGTCAATCTTCTTTCCATCTTCCCCTCGGATTTTTGGTTGTGTCTGCTTTGTTCATAATCTTAAGCCAGGTCATGATAAGTTAGACTCTCATGCTATTAAGTGTGTTTTCCTTGGGTATTCACGTACACAGAAAGGGTACAAGTGTTATAGTCCTCATCTGCACAAATCATTTGTCTGTGCTGATGTTACCTTTTTTGAAGATGTCCCGTTTTACTCTTCAGAAGGGAAGATGTCCTCTGAACCATGTGAGGATTATGTTATGCCATATGGTGGTGATGGATATGATCTTGGTGAAAATGACGGAGCGAGTGAAGAAGGGCTACCCGCGCTTCACGATAGCCTTCCGAGAGGCGCGACCCACGGCTCCCCTCGATGGTCGAAGTTCCAGCGATCGAGCGACCGCGCGCCATCGATAGCCTTCGGGAGCCTTGGCGCGCCAAGTACTTTCCGGTTGCCATTCCAGAGTTTGAGGCCAAAAGTTCAACTGCTCCGCTGCTCTCACCTCTTCCCACTGTGTTTGTGGATCCTATTGCCATTCCATCTGACCTTGATGTTCCGATTGCACTCCGAAAACTTGAACGTCCACCTACCAGTATGCGTCTTCCTAGTAAGTATGCTCAGTATTCTATTTCTAAGTATGTTTCCACTGATCATTTACCACCATCTGTCAAGTCTTTTGCTACATCCTTGTTATTTGTCTCTGTCTCGTCTAACTACAGGGATGCTCTATCTCATCCTGGCTGGAAGCAAGCAATGGACTAGGAGTTGAGTGCCTTGTATTCTAATGACACTTGGGTTCTTACAGATCTTCCTTCTGGGAAGAAAGCAGTTGCTTGTAAGTGGGTTTTCACTATTAAGCATAATCCGGATGGTACTATTTCTCGTTTAAAGGCTCGTCTGGTTGCAAAAGGCTTTACCCAGACATATGGTATTGATTGCTCCGAGACGTTTTCTCCGATTGCAAAGCTCGCCTCTGTGCGTATTGTGATTTCTCTTGCCGTTCATCATCACTGGTATAACACCCCGTCTTTTAATTGCTTTTCCTATAATAATATTAATATTAATAATAATAATAATAATGAAATAGATAAAACAGAGATAGGATATCCAGTAGTTTTGGATAAAAGCCCGTAAGTAAGTAGATAGGTTTAAAACCCTTATTTTTCGGGGAGGTTTTAAAAACCAGAAAATAGGGGTTTCTCACGTAGAGTTTTTAGGGAAAAACAAAACGAGAGTTTTAGAAAAAAAAAAAAAAAATGGTTTGAACAAGAAAGATCGGCCCGGCCAGCCGGCGATGAGGCGTTGGGCTTTCGGGGTTTCGCTCTTGGGAAGCTGTTCGGTTTTAAAACAGTGAGTAGTCTGAAGTTTTTTTTTTTTGTTATATTTGTTTATGCTATTCATCCCAGTAATACTGTTTTCCAGAATTGAAATAGTGTAAACCTCTTTAATGGTGTCGACTGATATATACGAATGTCGCAGTACCACAGTATGTAAAACTCTGTTAATGGTGCCGACTCTATTAGATACCATTACCATTTTTAAATACGACAAGAAATCAATTCGACAATTTGAGAGTTTAACTGTCAAAGACTTGACGAGGGTTGTTAATGGCGTCACCGCCATAACCAAATCGTCCAAAGTTTTGTTGTGTCAGAATGGGTTGTTTTGTTTTTATGAATGTTAGACTGTTGGGATGGATGAACTGTGGAGTTGTGAACTGGGCGTGGTGAAGTAGAGGTGGTTGTTTAAGATGAGGGGAAGTGCTGTGAAGCTTGAACAGCCATTAATGGCGTTCAAGCAAGAACCTAACCGTTTCGTGTTTGTTGTTGTTTAACTGTTGTCGGGTTTGATTGTTTTGTTGTGAGGTTTTGTTAATGGTTGTTTGGGTGCTGGAGAGGGGACAATTAGAGCTATGTAGAGCATCAATGGTGTCGATTTGGATTTTTTGCAGTATGATGAAATCATGAATTGTTAAGATAGGTGTGTAGGGGTTGGAAAAAGAATGAAAACCGCTGGGTTATTTTTAGTTATGGGTGGCCGGTGGTGGCTGCATCGGTGGTGGAGGCGCTGGTGGAGATTTCATGAGGAAGGAGATGAACAGTGACCCACGATTTGGGCTTGGGCCAAATCGTGGTGGGCTATATGTTTTTGTTTGTTTTTTTTTAACTTTTAGACTATGGGCTTTTGGCTTTGGGCTTTTGGGTTTTTGGAGTTTAGGCTAGGTTGACCAATATTGACTGTTGACCAGAGTGGACTCTGACTTTGACTGTTGACCAGAGTGGACTTTGATTTTGACTTTGACCAGTTGACCCGAAAATTTGACTTTTTCCTAAAATTATGATTCGGTCTATTAGGATAAGTCTAGGACAATTAGCATGTTTGACTTAGGCTAAGACCTTTCTAAATATACTTGTGTACGTGTATTTACTACTTTGTGATTTTTCAGTCTTTTACGATACACAACGTTATGACACTTATACATTTATGAAATTAATAACGCGTAAACCAAAAATAATTGAATCAAGATTTTTCCTTCGTTCTCTGAAATAAGTTATGCAATAAAGTTCAATAATGCGTAAACAAAATTTACCGCACCCTTTTAGAACTCTCCACGCCTCAAGTTTTAGAATTGAGTTTATGACTGATGAAGTCATATGTTAGGTGGGCATTTATTGAATGTGCCATAAATGGCCCGTTAGCGTTATATAAGGGGATTCATTGAATGTGCCATGAATGACCCGGGTATTCATTGAATGTGCCATGAATGACCAGATGGTTGGGACTGCCCTAAAGAGGAACTAAGGTATTCGCCTTGCGGGTTAGTTGAATTCCTTGAGTGTACGGGAATGTAGGATTGGGTATTCCTTGAATGTGGCAGGAATGACCCAGGGCATTTATTGAATGTGCCATGAATGACCCGTTAGTGATATGATAGGTATTCCTTGAATGTGGCGGGAATGACCTAAGGTATTCATTGAATGTGCCATGAATGACCTGAGTTTTTGTGCCCAAAGAGGCTGTGAAATATGTGTATGAAAGCCCAAAGATGGCTATGATATTGTGGTATTCGTTGGGAGAGAGGCACACAGGAATGTGTGATTTGGCAAATGTGTGGAGTGCAAATCGTGGAGTAGGTACTAAAGGGTGGGTGTATAAGAAAAGTAATTGATTAATTGACAAGAGAAATTGATTTGATTATGCGAGTGTGTTTGGGCTTACTTTTGAATCTATATAAGATATCTACATATGTTATATACAAGTTCTAACTTTCTTTTGCAGGAGGGTAGGACTTAATAATATTTTTTGCAGGGACGCGGTCCTACCCTTATACAGCGGCGGACATCGGTAAGTGTAATTCAATTATTTAGATATTAAAAGGAGTTATTAGAATGAGTTAATAAAATGAAAGTTTTTGCTTGGGAAGAAACTATGCGGTTGAGATGACGGAACTACTGCCTTCCAATTTGAGAATGATTAGGTTATGATAGATTTAAAGTGTTAGTTGGATAAGTAAAGTTTGAAATGTTTATATGTATTTAGTCTACTCATACCAAAGAAATTCCATTTGTCGACCCATGTTTGCTTTGTTTTTGTAGCGTGGGTGTGTTTCTTGGGAACATAGGGGAAGGCGATGGAACCGGGCGATTGATTGGGATTCTTGCCTAGAGCAGTCCGTTAGTTTTCTTTTAGGTCTGATTCCTATTGGAAGGATGTAATAACGTAATTTACCTTTTTCATGGCATGAGAACATGGTAGTGAGGAATTTTATTCTGAGAGTTTGTTTGATATTTTATTTGGAAGGATGTTATCTTAATAAAGAAGTTGCGGATAATTATTGGGATTATTTTATTTTAAGTTGTTTCTTTTATGACATGGCTATTAGGGTTTGTATGTGTAGTATCCTCCGTCATAGTCTGGGTTTTTAAACAAGTGAACCTAGTGACGTTTGAGATATTTATATTTCAAATATTCACTTTGTTATTGTTTAGAAATTCGGGCTGTGACAACTGGCCTCTGTTTCAGTTGGATGTTAAGAATGCCTTTTTACATGGCGATCTTCTGGAGGAAATCTATATAGTTCAACCTCCTGGTTTTGTTGCTCAAGGGGGGAAAGTCTGTCGATTAAAGAAGTCTCTTTATGGGCTCAAGCAGTCTCCTAGAGCTTAGTTTGCGAAGTTTAGTCAGGTTTTGATGGCTAATGGAATGACTAGGTGTGAATATGATCATTCCATGTTTTACCGAAAGACCCAGCAAGGGATTATTGTCTTAGTTGTGTATGTTGATGATATCATTGTCACAAGGTCCGACAAACAGGGTATTGATCGACTTAAAGTCAATCTCTCAAGACAGTTCCAAACCAAAGATCTAGGAGAACTGAAGTATTTCTTAGGCATTGAAGTTATCAGGTTCCCTGGTGAAATTCATCTCTCACAGAGAAAGTATGTATTAGACCTGCTCAGTGAGACAGGTAATTTAGGAGCTCGCCCAGTAGAGACTCCTATGGATTCGAACGACAAACTCCAGTCGGATGTTGGAGAGATGTATGCCGATATTGAGGGATACCGTAGATTGGTGGGAAAACTGATCTATGCTACTATTACTCGCCCCGATATCTCCTTTGCAGTCAGTGTAGTATCTCAGTATATGCATGCACCACGGATTCCTCACTACCGTGCGCTTATTCAGTGATTCGAGGTATTTTAAAGGTTCTCCTGGTCGTGGATTGGTCTATCGTTCTAATGGAAATTTTGATGTTGTTGGATATTTAGATGCTGATTATCCAGGATCAGTTTCAGATAGACGTTCCACCACTGGGTATTGTACTTTCCTTTGTGGAAATTTGGTGACATGGAAGAGTAAAAAGCAAACAGTTGTGTCAAAGTCTAGTGCAAAAGGTGAGTATAGAGCTATGGGCAAAGGGGATGGTGTGAGTTAATGTGGATTCATAATCTTCTACATGAGTTAGGTTTCGAGGTACGACTACCGATCCTCTTCATTGTGAAAATCAAAGTGACCATTCATATTGCTTCTAATCCGGTATTTCATGAGAGAACTAAGCACATAGAGGTAGATTGTCATTATGTCAGACATAAGGTTGAAACAAAGGAGATAAGTACTCCTTATGTGGTTTCTCGAGAGCAGTTAGCTGATATCTTCACCAAACCAGTGATTCGTCCAGTTCTGAGTTATATTGGTAACAAGCTGGGCATGAGCGATATCTATGCTCCAGCTTAAAAGGGGGTGTTGAAGTATGTAGTGTCGGTCTCACACATTCTATAAGTGTGAGACCGTACCTTATTTAGCTTGTTGTTATTTAGGTTATTCCATCTCTAGTATAAATATATGTATTGTAAGTTATGATAAATATACTCTAAACCCTACCTTCTTCTTGTGTCTCCATCCTTTAACCTAACAAGCTAACCACCATATGTATCTCCTAGCATAAATAACTTCCCAACTTATTTTCTCCTCATAAGTTCACTACATCCATTTCTACACCAAAAACATTGCCCTCTCTTTGATCCTTGAACATATTATTTATTTATCATCAATACAAATGCATGACTACAAAACAATACAGTAGAGCATAACTATAAATAATAATAATTTTTTGGAGCTAGAAAGAGAAAACGAACCTGAGAAACTTGGTTGATTATCGGCAAAATGAAAGAGAGTGACTAGAGTTTACATAATGAGGCAACTGGGGTTTTAGCTCTTATTACTGAAACGCCCCTAAGGTTTATCAACACTGGCAGTTTTAGGACATTGACGAAGTTATGAGTACTTGGACCAACTTCTTGCCAAAGACAGAAAAAAAAATAGTCATAATAAGCTGCATGCCTTGTTATTCTGGCACGCGGACGAAGCTGCCCAAGCTGATCTTTGTAACCATATTTGAGAATATAGACACGTGTTCTTATTTAAAAATCGTTGATTAAGCTTGAGGTTGAACCGATATTGCTGATGCGAAAAACAAAAAACTCTAGCTCTATATCACGATAGGGCCAAATCAAGCTACACTACGTACAGTCTCGCCGAACACGTACACCCAGCATGTGACTTTTACAGTTTTACCAAAAATCTAGGCTTTAGCTATGTCACTATGTGAACACTGGCGAACTGCAAGACTTAAGACAAATATGTTCTCCATAACTGGGGAATTTACCGAATGCAAATGTGACTAAGGTCAATACAGATGGAGCTGCAAAGAACAACCCTGGAGAAGTTTCATATGTGATGGCAAAAACGTAAACCCCCCATGGGTCTTTAAATCTAGTATAGGTTTGCTTGAGTTTGAACTGGTGAAGTAGGAGGCTAGTACAGTAGTACTCCTTACTTTCCAACAATGTACACTACTTTTCTTTTCTCCTTTTGACATTAATAAACACTTCAAACCCCCTCTTGCAAGAATATTGACATGACATGGAAGCAACCGACAATTTTCACAAAAATAATACATAGGGTCCCATTTGCAATTTGAGAATCTAGCACTCTCTAGAGGGGTGTTTTTCACCTCATTAAATTGATTGATAACTTCCTTCGCTATCTGGGAGTTGTTAACATACATTCTCAATCCTGACAAAATATTCCAAAATCCTTTATGAAACTGACCTGAAAGCTACAACTACTGACACGAGTTTTAGCCAAGATTTTTGTGATGTCTCTGTCACGTCCGATAAGTATCCGAGCTATACGCCTACCATCAGAGTGGCTGATAGGATGATAGGACAAATACAAACCGACGGACCATGCACCAGACTTGTGTTCACTCAGCACAATCTACTCCAACTTAGTTAATCATGCAAACCTTTTTTCCACTGTTACTGGAAAGAGTTCTGGTGAACATAAGGGCAATGTATCACAGCCATAAAAACTACATTACCCTTGATAAGCTGAAAGAATCAAGTGAACTTGGTAATTGTTAAATACCATCATGCAAAGCAGAATACAGAATATCTTAAGAACCACTATATTTCCATTAGTTTATGATGATACATCAACATATGACTTACTAACATTTATCACACTCTGATCATTAGAATTCCAACTAGTGCAAATACTAAGTGATAAACTATTCGTATCATTCTTAACGTCAAAAACAAGAACAAACTTTTCATCATTATCAACTTCACGACCACACATCACCCACTTGATCAAGTTACCCACCACCACCAGATCAATATTTCTTACCGAGCACAATCAGCTGCAGCTTGTCATAACCAGCTAGCACACCAGCACCTGCAACAGCACGAAAGATGTTTGCAACAGCACCCTTGAAGAGAGACTTGGCCCCTTCATTCTTGATAATCTGTGAGAATGCATCCAGAGAGCTCTTATACTTAACAGCTTCTCCTGAGGTCATCATCATCCTCCTTCGCACAATATCAATTGGGTAGGCTGCAAGCCCTGCTCCTACTGTGATTCCCCATCCTAACAGAAAACTTGCTAGAAAACTATCCTGCAATTAGCCAATTACCAAAGTCAAAAAACATACAATGAGTACACCATTGCCATCAACTCCAACTAATGGAAAGAAGAAATTTCATGGCACTACTCTATTCTTTTAAACCAAAATTGACCAACCTGCATATTTCCAACCAAGACAACTGGTTTTAACGAATCATACATTCCAAAGTACAGACCACGGCTATGAAGCACGGATACTTCTATATGGGTGAAGTATCCGTGTCCGATACGTATCCGACACGGATATGCCCGGATACGCCTCGGATACGTGTCGGATACGCAATTTGGAGTATCTGATTTTTTAATTAATTTTTTATTTTCCGATACGTGGGGGATACGCGGGGGATACGTGGCGGATACGCGGGAATAGTAATCTCACAAATATTTTTTGGAACTTCAACAAAAAAAAAAAAAGTGAAATAAAATCCAAGATAAGAAGAGATGCAAGAGAATAAAGATGAAGTGAATTAAGATGTAGAAAATGACTTAGTTGAAGTTGGACAACTAGATTGCCAAATCCATTGTATTGTTTTGAACTTTTTTGTTGGCATTTGCTTGCAGTGTTATACACTTATACAAAGTTGCTGCTTAATTTGTTTGAATTGGTCATTTTATGAAGTAGAATTGCCATTTTAATTTGAATTTGAATTTATATATATATATATATATATATATATATATATATATATATATTATTCAAACGCATCCATGACGTATCCGTATCCTATATTTTTGAAAAATGTCGTGTCCGCGTATCCGTGTCGTGTCGTATCCGTGCCGCGTATCCGTATCCGTGCTTCCTAGGACCACGGTACACAATAATCCCAACACAGGAGATGTTAAACCCACGGTAAAGTCCTGCGATGCCATCAGATTTGAGGGTCTTCCTGTAAACATCAATCAGACCGTTGAACTGCCTTTCACACCACCCTTTTTAGCAGCCTTCGCATCATTGGCTAGACGTGTTCGCGCATAATCCAATGAATACACAAATAGAGAAGATGCAGCACCAGCTGCACCTCCTGAGGCCAAGTTACCGGCAAACCATTTCCAGTAGCCATCTCTGTCTTTCTTGAAGCTGAATAGTCTTTTAAAGTAATCTTTGAAAGAAAAATTAAAGGCCTGGTAATATACATTCAGGGATAAATATCTAAAGGAAAGCCTAGGAAATGCTTAAATAATTAGAACCACAACTCTGAAGCCAAGACCTTCATTTACAGGACTGGGAATTTGGACTGGCTTAGAAAGCAATGAAGAAGAACCAACCTGAGTGGGAATGTATCTAATAACATTGGCAGTATTTCCTCTCCAAAGAGAAATGAAGCCCTCTTCCTTAATTGTTCTGCCAAAGCAGTCACCAATTCCCTTGTAGGGCTCAGACAAGCGACCAGCTTTGATCATCTCATCTTGATTTTGGATCAAGAGCTTCACTCGCTCAATAGGAGCAGCTGTGGTTTTGGAAACCCCAGCAGACACTCCCCCCATAAGGAAGTCAATAGCAAGACCCCTTTCTCCGATGGTGCTTGTACAAATACAGGAGGGAGCGGAGTCACAAGAGAAAGACCACTGTTCTGAGACGTGGGCAGAAAAGGACTTTGCAATCCTCCATTCACATATGCACCAGAGAGATTGTAAGCACTTGTGGTCCTAGGCTGCAAGTTGGGAGAGAGCTGAGTAAAGAGCTGAGATTGCCCACATAGCTTTTGAAACGGATTATCAAATCCATCCGCCATTTTGTAACACAATGCAGAACTACAGCAGCAAATTTTGAAATTAGAAAGAGATCACAGAAATCCCATTATTCAGAAATAAAATATAGCCTTCTATTGTAAGTTGAACAAATGCAGACCCACAGAGACACACATATCCATAAAAACAGGTGTGCCATGTGAAATAATCTTTTATAACTTAGCACATGCAGCAAAAACAACCGAAAAATTAGATATTAATCGTGGACAGCGAATTCATGATATTTACACTTGAAGTCATCAAAGAAAATGTGACAATGTCAAAAAAAAATAGAAAAGAAAATTGTGCACACTGGGCAAAATCAACATCAAACAAACGAAAGAATGATATATCTTCAGAACTAGACCACTGCTAGAATAGATATTCCTTCAAAAGATTTGAATATTCAGGCCTTCACACAATCGTTTCCCCTTCTCAATGACTTATTATTTACATTGTATTTTTGCAAGTAATTAAGAATTGAACATTCCAGCCAATATTTTTTCCGACATATAGAGAACCCTAAACAACAACTTCCTTTAAGCAATTATTGGCTAGAAGAATTGTACAGAAAGAAAAAGAAAAAGAAAAGGAGTAGATAATTGTGTAGTGTGAGTCTGTGACAACTTTCAACTTCTACCACTTAGAAGAATACAATACCGTTTGTATGTGCACAACCACAATCTCTACTGCTTCATACTAGTCCATCAAGAGTAACTTGTGAATGACTATGCCTAGAAATGTGTTGATTCTTAAAGTTAATCCCTAACCTTTTAACTCCCCTTTTCCCCTAATCCTCAGTGAAGGTGGCAATTGAACCCAAGACCTTGGGGCAGCCTCCCAAGGGTTGACCACCAGGCTTTTGGAAAAGTTATAAATCGAGGAAAATATCCGGATGCAAACAGATGTGGAAAAAGCTACATCCTTTCTCCAATCTAGAAGAGGGACTGATATCAAACATTTATCATTCTTTCCTCTCAAAATGATCCGAGAAGAGGCTGTACTGCTCAAACCCCACTTCTATTTTACTCCCCTGTCTGAACAATACCTGGTCTAAATTATTCCATGCCTGGTTATTTCTAGTTGCAATCTTTACAACTAGAAAATGTTCTTAAGAGGTCCGAAAATTGTTAACTCTGCGTTTGTCCTCACCAATACATGCATATTGAAAACAAAAGCTAGATAACTAACAGGATAATTTTCACGCTGAAAAGCGCGTACCAGAAGTAGTACTCCTAAGGGACCTCAAATGCATCTTATATTTTTATTCTTTCATGACTTCTCCGAAGGGTTTGACCACAATTCATCTGAATTCTTGCACTAAAAAGTAAAAGACCTTTAACTACTACCACTCCATGACTGACAGAATCTTAAATCTTTCACAAAACTACAACTTATTTTCTCCTCATAACTTCACTACATCCTTTTCTACACCAAAAAACATTGCCCCTTTCTTTCTTTGATCCATGTGTTCAAGTATCAACAATACAAATGCATGATTACAAAACAATACAATGGAGCATAAATATAAATAATAATAATATTTAAAAATAATATCAGTTTTTCGAGCTAGAAAGAGAAACCAAACCTGAGAAACTTGTGGATAGTCAGCAAAATGAGAGAGAGAGGACGAGATTTTACATAATGAACCAACCAATGCCCAAAATATCGATATCGGTTAATATATCGGTGTACCCAAAAACCGAGATATATCGGATTTTTGGTGACCAGTCTAAATTATTTAAAATATTGAAAATATCGGATTTATATTAAAAATATCGAATTTATATTAAAAAATAGTTAAAAAATCAACTGATATATATCAATTATATCGAAAATATCGATTATATCAACAATATAAAGTTTTATATCGGAAATTCCGATATATCTCGGAAAAAAAAGATTCAATATTCAGTGAATATATATCAAAAATATCAATATCAGTGTACCAATTTATCAAAATATATCAACAATATATCAGATATCTCGGCGATATTTTAGGCCATGAAAGCAACTAGTTTAGCTTAAAGTTCATAGTCTACACAGTACACTTGGCCCAAGTCATTTAGTACTGGGAATTGCTTGCAGGACAAAAATTCCATCAGCTGAATTCCTTGACGCTGATTAAGTTGTCCAAGTTGACAGGCTTTCTTTTAATTTAATAGGTAATTGAATGATTTACTCACTTTGTCATTAGCAAACTTGGTTAAGATTGAGGTTGATCCCATGCTGATGCGAAAAACGAAAATAGAACACACCCAGTACACGAGTTTTACCCACATATGACGAGGCCAGATGTACTGGAGAAAAATCTAGGCTTTAGCGAAGATACAAGAATGGTGGCTAGAGTATACCCATTTCCCTATGTGAACTGTGGCGAATTGCCTCTTACAAGAATATTGATATGGAAACAACAGACAATTTTTACAAATAATACACATATATCAGTAAAGCCAAAGAATTGGCAAGGAGCCGCTAACAACTCTACAATTTATATCTCGCAGTCATCTTAAAGCTGGACGAATTTATGCACGATGGGGGTTCCCGTCGTCTGAAACAAAAAAAGTCACGAAATGTTAACCCAAGCAAAATCCAAAAGCTTAATGGTGATTCAAAATGACTCAGAGAGGGTCCAGAGTTCCTTACCATTTTAATGGCTATGGGATGTCAGTTAGATGTAAAGAATGTACAGGAAGGATTAAAATGTCATTTAGGCTGGTGGCAAGGGCCGCCGGCAGGTTGGGCATTCCATCTTTATATCCATCCATCTTTGTAGACAACCAGAATGGAAGAAATGATCACATGGTGTCACCTGCAAGAGTACGTGCTATTAAATAACTCCAATGTATATATGATGTGTTTATTTCAAAATCAACATTCTTGCGAAATATACTACGAGGAATAACTCTAGTATACCATGCAGTCAGTGGATCTTTGTGAGAGATCGATGGCAGTCATACAAATGACACAGTCGGTAGCAAGACTTGTATCCTGGTCAAATCTTCTGTAGTAGCTATATTTCTCGGGTAGTATCTGCCAGGTGCAAAACCATCATATTAGAGGCAAGTATTCCACTCGTGCAATCACGTTCTTATTTCTATTCAGAGTTGTGAATCTGGTTAGGATATTGAAGCACAGTGACAGACTTGACAAAAATATATATTACATGCTTTGACTTACAAGCAAAATTATTAAATTAACATGCACAGACCATCACTTGTTTACAGACGTTCAAGAGCATATTGGCAATATAATTGGTCAAAAAATAGTGGCATGACATTTCTGGAATTTGATGAAGACGTGTATTGGGGAAACGCATTACTTGTAGAAGTAGGGAAGTGGGATGCTATAACAGTTACGGATATAACATTTGGGCAATGCTCATACCTGACGAGGAATGAAGCATCGTGATCCAAGATAATTCTGAAGAAGAAGAATTGATGCCTGGAGCCCCATGAATACCACCAAACAGATGCACCAATTCTTGTCATTCTCAATACGCATGAAGTTGTTTGGGCAGCCAAAGACATATAGAGGAATAGCAAGTCGAGTGATAGTCATGCCCACAATGTAGTAAGGGTGCAAAGGTTTTCGTGAGTCGCGCATAACATTAGTGACTATTTGGGGGATCCAAAAGGAGTACATGATTAGAAGGATTGGCTGTAAAAAATTATGAAGCTGATACATGAGTAGTATTCCTCCCAAAAGAATCCCATCTGCAAAATAATTACAGAATTTTTAAGTACACAATTTCACCAAGGGAAAAAAAAAACATATCTAAGAACCTCAACCTCCTTTCATTCTAAAGTATGTAATAAAACTAAATACAAATAGCAACATTGTCTTAATAGCAATAAACAATCCACATAAACTGCAATGGTTTCTTTCTAGCAAGATTACTTACAAAATCGACTATAAAGAACTGATAGCTCACGTCTCATTGCTTCCCAACCTTCTCCATTAATCATAGGCCTATTTGCTTTCCATATTGCAAGCAGATATCTCATCTCAAAAATAGAGAAGACGACAAACTTGAAAAATGCAGCTGTGGCAAAAGCATTAAACAGGGATTCTGCAAACAAAACCAGTAGCAGCATCATGTAATCGTTAATAAATGGTCAAAGGATGTATGAGGTTCACAGTTTCCTGAGAAGCAATATAATTCACAGAGTTCTGGAGACAATTTCTTCTCCTCGTAGTGCGCTTTCTCAATTCCCTTTATAAATATATACTAACGACCATCTTTTAAATAGATAGCTTATATGACACTGTACAGCCAAATTTTACTAGGGACGAAAAGGAGCTGCTTATTTGAAAAACTGAATTGCTTGGGCCACCATTTCAGGATGGGCCTCAAAATTACCAAATGCAAAGCTCAAAAGTTGCTATATAAAGTGTTAAAGCACCAAAATGTCAAATCGAAAAGAGGGAACATAAATGACATGAAATAATTGCTTACAAAACGTACCAACTAATATCCCTGCTGTTAGATGTAAAAGACAAAGATAAGCATCCATGATGGCTTGTTGTCCAATCACTGATATTGAGACTTTAGCTGCTCCCTGCCAATAGAAATTAGAATAACATGATTAAGAAAACTTCCAGAATTAAAATAAATAAATAATGCCATAGAATAATTTTTTAGTTTAAAAATAAATAATATACTCCCCTGGTGGGTCACTCATTTTACCACATGAACCCCATATCTTAAGTGTCAGATGTTCAGGAAAATATAATTCTTGGTTGCAATCATCATGAAGGTGAGGATATAAATCCCGATTAAAGCACATGAAGGATTTATTAATTAACTTTTATTTGAGGATGAAAAAAACAACATAGAGAGACTTACCGACTGAGTATTGCTATGTTCCATTTGTCTAATCAACAGAAGAACTTGAAGAAAAGAGATCTGATGCATAAAACAGTTAAGGGCCCGATAGCACATCAAATGCAATGTTTCAATAAAAGGATTACGTCCTATAGTTCATAGCACTCAATTTCACCCTTCACCCTTCACTTTTTAATTTTTATCTGTTTATAATAATTGTAGTATCAGAATGCATCCACCCCAACCTTTTTGTTTGTACTCATAAACATCCCCTCGTTAGAAAACTCAAGCTACATGAAATCCAGAATAGATAGGAAAGAGAGCAGATGCATGAAGTTTTAAAAACTGCAGCCAAATTGAAAAAAAATACCATGTTATGTATTTTACTGTTACTTATAATGTTATGTTGGAGTTAAAAAGTCAGGGAAGAGATATTGATCTTTTGGCTCAGCCTCTTACTATGAAAATCACCCACATGTATCTTACCTACCCTTGAATTTATTAATGAAAAAATATTTTTAACAAGTGAAATAGGAAAGAAAACAAAATGAAATTAGAGTCTGGATTATCAAGGATACAAAAGTCACCATCAAGGTATAATTAACTGCCTTGTTGTAGTAAACCTCAATGTTGACTGAAGTAGCATTTAACATCATTGGTGAGAAGCACTCCCCGTAATCATCCCACGAAGGACTTTCCATCAAACCTTCTAATTGATAACGCTCATGTTGTCCATCTATTAACATAAAAGCACCTTAGTTAAAAAGCAGCATATATAACATAAAGGCATTCTGATAAATAATCAAAATTGTACTCACAATCTGTAACGAGCCACAATATGCTCCAAATTGCATATCAATGAATGGGAAAAAAGGAACATATAATAGCGTACATAGACGAGTTGGTTAACGTGGTAACTTAGATAAACCAGAAAGATATAGAGTCTGAGTAACATCGCACACCATATTTTCAAAATAAATAAATAAATAAATAAAATATGAAAGATTGTATTTCACAAATATGCTCATTTCGTATAAAGCTTGTGTTAAAAATTGGTTCAACGACACAAAAGGTGGTATGTGTTAGACCAACAAGCAGAATAGAGATATCTGGAACAACCTACATTTATCAGTGTAAAAGAAAGACACCTAGAATTCACTTAAAAATTAGAAGCAGGGGTAGTGGAAACATTCATGCCCCTGTATTGTCATCTGAACCTAACAAAGTACATGCACATTAGGAGAGTAGCTGCAAATTAACCGCCATTTCCTACTAAGTACTAACTAATGGACGCAAGAATCACGTGAATAAGGAAAGAGAAAAACCATGTAGATTTTCCTGCAACTCTTCAAGTAGTCATCCAAGGGAAAAAACGGGGAATATTAACCCTGAAAGGTTTACTTCGTTACAACCATCTCAATAATGGTTTCATGGTATATTTTTTGTTTAAAAATAGAAAAGACCAAACCATAAACTATATTTTTCAGACAGATATCAATTAATCGTGCTAAACATAAAGCCTTTTCAACTCTAATGTTCTGTTTTGCGAAAAGGAATAACCAGGACACCGTGTTTGCTGAGGGAAAATTTCAAGGAGAAATTTGTGAGATGACATGTGAAGAGGTTGGATTCAATTCCATCTTTATGCATACAAGTAGGGCCAAGATGTCTTATCTAGCTATGTACTTTAACACTAGCTACTGCTGCTTGAATGGTAACTCCACTGTTGCACGCATTGTTGACATTAGTAGGAATATGCGATTTTCTATTGTATCCTAGGATCACATATTTTCCTAGTGTCAAGCTTCGGTAGCTACTTCTACTTTTAACATTTGCATCTGGAAGTCAAAAAAGATGCACAATAGAATAGAGATTAAGGTTGGGGAAAATATCCCCCTATATTCATCAACAATAGGCGGATGGAGGAAGAGAATCTACAGTACTTTAAGCTTAGGTATCACCAACAGTGGTTGCTCGTGAGTGGATGAAAATAAAAGTCTCAACTATAACCTATTCCTTAGTGATAACAGTGGCTCCCACAAATTGCCTTCAGCAAACAAGAAACAGATATTATAACTAAGCAGTTTAAATTTTGATCGGTTGCTAATCAGTTCAGGAGCAACTAGGGATTAGGCCTACTCTGTCAGGGATTAATCCAAAAGAATCAGGTGATTCCTTGGAATGCCGGCTGACCATGCTAATAATTAGAAATGCTTAAATTTTGGGTTCCCAGCTGAAAAATAAATAAAATATACAACCATTTCAGGATATCTATGGAACACAGGCTGATCATGCTTAGCAGCCTCAGAACTAAAATATTTGCATCTCAAATATGTTTCTTGTGATAAGTTATCCATAAATTCTGGTAGCGGACGAACAAAAAAGAGTAGCACATCATTCACATCTTGAATATTTCAGACCATGATGTTGACAACAAGCTTGTATACAAAAAATGTTCTTGCTATGAAAATATAATTGCATGTATAAAAAAGTATACATTTTCCACTACAGGATTACAGGAAAGCTATGCCAAAAAAAAAGTAAGCATAAATTGATTAAGTCAAGTACCATATTGGGTTGAAGGAGCACGTGAAACCTGAGCTGCAATTTCTATATTACAATGTTTCTCCATGTCATAGGTAGGTGCTGCAATGCAAAAGAATCATCAATAAGCCACAACGACATCAAGTTAAGATAAAAAATATGTTAAAGAGAAATAAATGTCTTACAATATTTCCTCCTCCAAAACTTCTCTCCTGGAGACTCTTGAAACACCTGAGATGAGAAAACTCCTAACTGTTGAACGTAAAAGAGTTCAGCAATCAGTGTAAAGATCCCGACCCCGGAAATAATTTACAATCAGAAATAGCATCTGAAATTCCTCAAAATCAACTACAACATCAAATGAAGTATAAGCTTGGAAAATATCTTGGACAACATGGGAAGATCAGGCAGTATAGATATTTGGAACAAACTGAGGCACTGAAAAACTAGGCACTTTGGACGGAGAGACAATGACGTATATCTGATAATGGTGGTCCATGGTTCCACCTGATCCATCTTCCATATCATTATTTACATTTAGTTTCTTGTTATAGAAGAGTTTTAGTGTTTTAGTCTATGTTAATGGACACGCCACATTTGAAAAAAAATCCGCGTCGGATACATATCGACGTGTCCGCAGACACGTCACACACATTGTATGTGATATACGTCAATTTTTGATATTTTTCCGTGTCAAACACTTTATATCCGTGTCGAATACGGACACATATATCCGTGTTAATGTAACTTAGGTTTTAGGGAACTATGTAGTAGCTGCCAAAATAAGGTTTTTCTAAATGAGGCATGAGAATCTCCTTGTAAAGACATTAGTTGAGTCATGGGATAAAAGTGTTGTTTTTATGTGCTCTCTCTATCTGAGATTATTTCTTGGTTGTCTATTTCTAATAGTCCTATCCCTATTCCTGAATTCCCTAGTCCTATAATTTTGGAGTTCCAAAATTCCCTCCAAGATTGCTTTTTTAGAATGGTGTGCTGATTGCATCCTTAGAACGCATCCTCACCATAGCCAACCTCGGGAATCATAAAATGTGTTTGGTCAATTATTGCCAATTGTGCTGAAAAGATGGTGAGTTCGTGAATCATGTACTGCTTTGGTGTCCTTTTCTTGGAAAATATGGTCTGATTTTCGTAGTCGGGAGGAACTTGGGTATTAGATTTGCTAAAATGTTGGGGTCATGGTCCTTTCTCTTCTTCTGGAAATCACATTTGGAGCTTATTACCTTTTGCAATCATGTGGGAATTTGGCTGGCGTGCAACTATCGTCACTTTGATGGCATCTCAATTTCGCTTAAGCTTAAGAAGACAATTCTCTAGACAAAAGCTTTGTTATTTCGGTGGTCTTAAGTCTTCAAAGAGTTTAAAGGGTGTTTCTTTGAGTCTTTTGTAGCTAGATGGGATCGTCTTACGTTCTAAGACATGGGGTGATGGTGCATTTCTTGGGTTTTTTCTTATCTTGATTTATCTATTGTAAATGTTTTTCATTTCATTTTTCTCTTGTAATGTAGGCCTTCTCTGCCTACTTCTCTTGTAAATAAAAAAAACACTAGGTTTTGGGCTAAGTTACAATGACAAGGATACGTGTGCAGTATCTAACACGGAGAAATTTCAAAAATTGAGGTATACCACATTCAATAGATGTCTAATATGTGTCCGACACAGACACATGGATACATCTCCGACATGGATAATTTTTAAAATATGGCGTGTCCATAAAACACAGGTTATGGGTTATTATAATGGTGTGCGTCAATTGATTGAAACAAATCAAATCACATCAGACAAATAGGCAAAAGTACAGCTACAGAAGCAATGGGCCTAGGCCATAACGCCATACTGACTGGCACACAGACAGGCCTAAAATATCTTTAATAGGAAGTTAACAAAACTAACTAAGATACAACTGTCATCATAAAGCTGAGTGAATCCAAATGAATTAGATAACTAAGTTATAAGCAATACCAGGTGATACGGATTGGACAAAATGTAATCATCTTCTTGGCCTAAGTCTTCATCTTTGCCACTGCATAAAAACAAATGGTAGTACTAAGATTAACGCAGCTATATGCAAAGTAGGAAATAGTATGACACATCAATGAAGTAGAAAATTTCCAGGGCCTATTGCGAGGGAGAGTGACCTAGTATTATAGCATCTAGGTAAAAACACTAAATGTTGGTCATTCATAAAGAAATGGAAGTATGTAATTTTAGTCGAATAAACATGTTGAATTGTGGAAAAACAGTAAACCACACTGCACCAGACAGTTCAGTTCATGTGGTGCAATAAAACGAATTAGAATGAGGTTTCTACAACTTATATGAAACATATAAACATCCATCTCATACAACACATAAAATCTAAACTTCAGTTAGCAACACAATGAGTAGCAACACAATGAAGTATGAACTAAACAGAAAGCCTTTTAGATTTCATTAAATTATCTTCCAAATAGAGAAATGAAATAGACCAAAAATAATAAGCATCATGTGACATGAATTATTTGGTCAGTTGAACAAAACGATAGTGGCAACTGATAAAAGGAAAAATGAATAAATGACAGACCAAAAGAGCCCCATTTTCCTAGAGGAACACTGAATATCTCTTCCGGACAACTCCTAAAATGGAATGTCATTGCATACCATCGTAATTGGCATCTTTTGTTTCTTTTTTTATTGAATATAAGGTTTATAGCCATTTAAGAGCATCTTCTTCAGATGGGATTGCTTGTTGGGTAGTGTAAAGAAAGGGACACTGAGTTGTATAACTTGTATTATCTTATAGTTCTTTCTTGTCTGTATTTTTTAGTAGCTACTGTATCAACAGGGCCTGATTCGATCTACAAACAACTCCCAACTCTTTTAACAAGAAAGTTGCGTGGCTAAGAAAGGTGTGTTTTATTTTATTAGTCTAAATCTGTATAGTAAAAATTACAAGAGACTCTGCAAGCAGCAGCTAAAACAAGCACGCTCACTGTAGAACCTACCCCCAAGGCCCCAAATCACAATGGAAACCCATTATCTCCTAATCAGGTTATCACATAAGAAATAGATAAATAAAAATCCTTGAACAGCACAGCCTAAAATTAAGGAAGGAGATGTCAATGAGAATATCTGTCCACTTCATTTTGAAGACGATCTTACTAATTTTGGTTTAAACTCATTTCAGTAAATGATCTTTCATTCAGCAACGACCAAAGCTTATCCCACAGCCAACCCGATAATAAGGGCAAACAATTTCATGTACCAAGACATATGATAATGAGGACACAAGTACACAACCCAGAATAAGAATAAATGTATTATAGCACACAACAAGCCTGACATAGGAAAATTGCTAACAAGTTGCAAAATTGATGCCATAATACAATACTGACATCTCCGGTGAACAATTCATAAAAACCATATAAACATTAAAACTGGATTTGGAAAAAAAGGGAAGCAAGTACTAGAAAAAGAGCAATGCTGAATCTCACCTGTTGACTACCATCCGAAGTTGTCTAAAAGGCCATATATACACACCTTCTACTCTAATTTGAGCAGATCGTACTCCAGCACCATGATGGTCCAACACATCGTGGAAAATAATTACACCCTGGTAAAACATTAAGATGGAGATTAGAGAATATTTACTTGCAAACCTAAACTACAACTATGTTGGACACTTGGACTAAAGCAACTTCCTATTTCATTGTGTCACATAGTTTCACTGGGACACAGCAGAATCCACATGTTTTTAACTAGTTTCCATAAATTGAAGATTTGAAGAAAGTATGAAAGGTTGCTGTTGGTCAGAATATCATATCATATTCCAGAACCAATAAAAAAGAAATCAATAAATGTGTTAGAAACTTAGAATGTCTATGGTACCTTGTAATCTTTTTTTATAAAAACGCATTGAGGCTTAAGTCTCAAGGTGTGTTTTAAGCCTATTACAAATTTATACACGTTTACAGTGAGGCTACAGCATCAATGGTGTCAGCCTCAATGATATCATATCACATGCCTAGTCACCTGACCAGCTGAAAGAGCCTATAACTAGTCCTGGTCAGAACAAGGACAACAAGTACTTCTTTCCTAATTGATTCTCTCTTTCCTCTTTCGGCTCTGCCTGTTGGTTCGGCATTTCACCTTCCCAAAAGCCAGAACATTATTCTTGGTCATCACTTCCGTACTTACCCCTAAGACCTTATCCACCCCTTCTCCAACTTTCTACATGGAGAGGAATGTGATCAAGGAGCGGCCACAACTTGCTTCTTTCCTATATTTGATGGATGCTATTAGTCACACGGGCCAGAGCTTTGGAGAGGGATAGATGTTTAATACAGAAAAAGGAGTTCATGGAGAAGTCTCTCTTTGATGCTTTATCATCATTGCTAATTTCCCACACATGAGGATATGGAACAAGAACTTTCATAGAGTGGGTTTTTAACAACGGTGGCAAACTTGATGAGCACTCAAACCATATATAACTTGAATAAAAAGGTATGAAGATTCCTAATATTTGTCCTCATTGCAAGAATTTGGAAAAGGTTGTGAACTATTACTAGTTGCTACTTGTGTTCTTTCTGTATTTCCTTCAATACACCTTGGGATCTAACTCACTCTAAGTTTGCACCCACTTTCTTCTAAAAGCTAAGTGATTCATGGACATCCCAAAAGCAACCGTATGGACGCTACGGAAAGAAACAAATAAGAGGGGGACCAAAGGGTCTGATTACTATTGATGACATATATATTTCCTCAGTTGAGCACTTGGCAGCTCGAAAGCATACATTTAAGGATGAAATTTTAGGACAAAGTGTGCAATTCAGACATCATTTTAATGTAATTTTGAAGTGTTGTGTAAACAGTTCTGGTGTTGCTTGTGTAGTGCCTTGCTAAGATAGCTTAAGGTGAAAAGACATTGTCTAAGTTCCACTCCTTCAGTTACAATATACTCTGCAGTTATGATCAATGGTATTTAGTTTTACTGGAAAGAAACAAAAGTAAAATGTAGCAAACTTTTTAATCCAACTGTTACAAAATAGTGAAGGTAAAAGGATATAGATAATGGGATCGTGTATTTTACTAATAGTAATGATCAATAAAAGAAGAACAGTGATGCAACCTGAACATAATGCACCCCAGTTATCTTTGTAGGAGTACTAGCTAGCTCAAAGACAGTAACACCCTCAAATTTCCCCGGATCTGGAAACCGGAGAGAACCATTTATAGAATTTTGAGAGTTCCAGGTTCCTGCATCTCACAAGACCAAACATATATGATCAGATTAACTGTACAGAATACAAATTGAGCCGACAAGTACAAATACAAGTTAACCTGTTTTACGTAGGTGCATGTATGTGTGTGACAAACAGAAACTAAGCGGGTTCAAATATTGTCCACACACAAACAGATTATTAAGTACAAATTTACGAAAATGAGATAGATTTAAAGTAAAATGTCAGCAGTAACAGTGTTACATTGTACAACGATTGCAACCTAAAGTGTCAAGTAGGTTAATGCGCTCTCAATCCACGAATTAACGCTTCCAACACAAAGTCGCTCGAAATTCGCACTCTTATAGTGTGCGCTTTTCAACATGTAAAGCACACTTCCCTAAACTAATATGAATTCATACATGCCAATAATTTGTCTCATCTACACATGGCACCTAAAGGTCTCCTTGCAATGCTTTGTGATGAATTGTTTAATCAATATATAGTTCCTTACCAAAACCCCTCTGGACTTGTAATTGCAAGAACAAAAAAGGATTAGTAATTGCAAACCTGGGCGAGGGGTGGAGTGGAATAGTAGGGTGTGATTACAAAAAACATCACCAACTAGTTTGAAATCAAATGGACGCTCAGCCGGATAACAGATTAGCTCCACATAAGTGCAAAATATCAACGTATTTGAAAAGAAATGTAAATATAAAACAAGGTGTTGGTGATGGTCCTGATGTTGGTGATGGCAATTTAATGAGTAAGTGACAAGCTTTAAAGGTTAGGAGAGAACCTATTGTACCTATACCACACTTTTAGTACAAAACACATCACTATTCCGAATCAACTATAACAACCTGATGACAAAGATTGCAAAAAAGAAAAGAGTCAAACCTCTGTATGTCCCTGTAATATTCCAAGCAGCAGATGGGCCCACATCATCATCCCTTTTAGCAAATAGCCACTGCAAGACCCAATATAAGAATAAGCCACATTTAAACTTTAAAATGGATTACTGATTTTGTAACCAACATTTAGGCATGAAGGATTCCCTCAAGAATGGTTTACAAGTAGCATTTGTGTGCGCTTCAGCACATATACAGACAATCACAAACTTCACATTGTAACAGGTATATACTGGGAAGGGGCTGTTACACAGTTCTAAGAATAAAGACTTCCAGCAAACAACACGACTGGCAGTTTACTCTACCTAAGTTCAAGGCGGCAGCAAGAGAGTGACATTTAACACGCAAGTAAATATTAAAATACGGGCTAGTCCTTATTTTCTTTTTATTGCCTACCTAAGCCTTATGATGTTTTCATAATCAAGCATCGCATCCCTTCCTCGACTTGTGAATACAGAGCATCAAACTTCCTCTAAGATTCTAGCATTAGAAAATCTTCCACCACAATAGAATGTAGGTGTTCCTGAAGATGACTGGCTTGTAAAGTGGCTATTACGCAAACGGACACCCAAAGTAAATCTCCTGATGATCAAATTATTCTAGAGTAACGAATTCTGCTTCAGTAAATTTCGTTTGTGAAGAGTAACTTCAACAAATATCCTCAGAATGCTACAGTTTGTAAGTATTCTGATAATATTCTACATAAACTCCCTTTGATCTTACAGTTTCTTCTAATTTTTTGCAACCAATCTCTAAATCATCGTGATTTGCCTCGGATAGTTCTCACATACTGGAGCAATTAGTTCACCCTATATTGGAACTACTATCATAGGTACATCCATATACAGTTTGTCTCACCTCATCTACTTAAACGATCTCAACTCTACCCCCAATGAGTTCATGACAAGCTATGAAGCACCGATACGTTCCTATGGGTAAAGTATCCGTGTCCGATACGTGTCCGACACAGATATGCCCCGATACGCGTCCGATACGTGTTGGATACGCGATTTGGAGTATCTGATTTTATAATTAATTTTTTAATTTCCGACACGCGGGGGACAGTAATCTCACACATACAAGAAATTTTTTTGGAACTTCAACAAAAAAAAACAAGTGAAATAAAATCCAAGTTAAGAAGAGATGCAAGAGAAGAAAGATTAAATGAATCCAAGTTATACATGTAAGTTGCTGCTTAATGTGTTTGAATTGGTCATTTTATGAAGTAGAATTGCCATTTTAATTTTAATTTGATGAAAAATGCTCAATTATATATATATATATATATATATATATATATATATATATTATTATATTAAACGTGTCCATGACGTATCCGTGTCCTATATTTTTGAAAAATGCCGTGTCCGGGTATCCGTGCTTCCTAAATGACAAGTTGTTCCTTACTTCCAAGCATTTCTCCCATAACGCCATTGTTGGCCTCACTGCCATTTTAATGCATAGATTTCACTACAAGTGTAACATGGCAGTCCTGAAGTGCACGTCCAGTTCAATCAGCCCGCTCTAGTCTTATGAGGATTTTCAAATCTTCAATCCAACCTCCCTTGTCCTTGTTTGCCAACTGCTAAAACGCTAACCTACTCGAAACTCAATTTGCCTCCAAACCACTCATAAGCAAAATTGCAATACAGTCTATTTATCTATGACCACTTCTCAAATGCAATCACCACAACACTAATATAAACCAAACTGCACACTTTTCCATCTAAACAACTTCACTACTAGACTACTACTTACTATATTACTCATACACAAACTAAAAAAAAAAAAATGCAATAACAACCATTTACACCAATTAACATCCAAAATATCATCTTTTTCACAAAGAAACAACATAAAAAGACTCCCCCACACATAAATAGTTCAAAAAATTAAGCATACCTCATCGCCCCAAGATTGACTAGTCTCTCTTAAAGGTCGAACAGCATAAACAAACTGAAACAAATAAAAAACAAAGCAAGCCCACAACATCAAACAACTCCTTGTGGTTGTTTTCACCATATCGGGTAAGCTTCGGTGTTACCGATATATCGGATTGTTTTTGAGGTGGTAGTGAAGAAATGAAGTGAAAATAATAATGAAATGCATTGTTTTTAGAAGACGGTTGCTTTAAGTGGACTCAAAAAACCATTTGAAAGAAAGAGAGAGTTGAACAACAAACAATGAAACCAGACATAAACAACAAATTGGAAATTGAAGTATTACCCACACAAATAACACCTTCACCACCTAGTTTTTAATTTTAGTTTAATTAATTTTTTATTATTATATTATTATTTTATTTAATGATGTTGTGCCAGTTGGTTAAAAGCAACCTATTTTATTTAAGAGTTGTACAGATGCTATGAGTCTCTGGAAATATTAATGGAAAATGTTAAACAAAGTTTAGGCGATATTAATACTATTTTATTTCTTTCTTTTTTTCGTTTTTGTTTTTTTAATCGTACGCATAAAATATCAAATAACTAAGCCCGTGTGCACGATATTAATTTATTTTTTCGTTTTTGTTTTTTTTTATATCTAGGTATATATTTTATTGCACGATTTCTTTGTGTTAAAAATAAAGTTCATACTTCATACTATCAATTTTAGAGAGAATAATGTAATTAATCAGATTAGTTTCTTATTTTAAATATTCAAATCCCTTTAATTTAGTTAGAATATTACATTTTTCGGTGTTATTTATCTATTTAACACTGAAAAAGGGGGTTGAGTTCTTTATTGAAATCCGAGAAGTTTGACCAACTCGACCCAATTCGAATTGGATTTGGGCTGAAAATTTAAAGACCGACTAGGACTTGATCTGGACTCGAGTTGAAACATTTGTAACTCGAATTGGATTCGGAATAGGCCTCAACCTGACTAAGCCTGCCCGAATTCCACCCCTACGTGGAAATGTGTAGTTACAACTCTTTACGTGGGTTTCTTATGAAACAATTCTCATGAAGAATATAACAAAAATGGTAACAGGGAATCCATTTGTAGGGCTAAATTCTAAAGAGTTGCATTGGAGTTGTTTGGCTTAAAATGTTACGTTAAAGCATTAGAGCTCATTTTTCATGAATGCAAGATAGGCCGGATTGATCTCCATTTTAGAAGGACAATAGAAACGCAGCTATCTGAGTGCATGCTGACTGGGTGAGAACTTTTTATCGAATAGGAATTTATGTCGGACTTCCTAATGGGCTGCGCAAAACTTGACACTGAGACTTGGTGCTATATGTTAGGGCTGGATTTGTATTAGAAAGCTTTACTGCCTTACCACTTCAATTAAATCAATCTAACATATATAAATGAGAAGTCTGATCTCGAAGAATTTGAGTGTTAAGGAGTGGTCCTAATTGAAATTCTTAAAGTTAAATTATGGTTTATATCTAATTTAATGCCTCGAGATATGTATACAAATAATTTATGACTCTAAAATATGAGGGATTCAAAATGGGATATATAAAGCAATCAAAGTTTAAATAGGATACAAAATCATAATTAATAATGGCTCTATAATTGTGTTAAGTTGTAACTATTAAGGAAAAAAACATCTCTCTTCTATCCCAAATTTAAGGCTTCACGTAAAAGTCTTTTCCTTTATAATGTAGTAATTCACATAAACTGTCTAGATTGATTTCGATAAATTCAAACAATAGATTAATTAAATTTGAATGGCAGACTGAAAGTGTCAGGAAACAACTTAATTAATATAGAAGGCAATATAGAGTTTTCTTCAAAATTTAATAGAAAATGTCAAAGGTAAAAACATTTTTTATAAATTTTGTTAGCTAGGATCAAAATTAGAATAATAATGTCGACGAGCTAATGCACGGTTTGGGTTTTAGGGAGCGCATACATGAAGCTCTTATGGTCTATTGGTTCTTTCGAACACACATAAAAACCCAATTGCAATTGAAACACATAATCACATGATAATTGGAAGCTCTACAAATTTGAATTTTATTAAATAATTGAAACATACATTATTGACATTTATGCAATGTTTTTTTGTTCAAATGTTCAAATTGAACATGATCATTTGAACAAAGAAAAAAAAAATCCAAAGCAATTTAAATAGGGACCATACATCAAATTAAATTATCATGTATGTGTAAGTTAACATTTAAAATTAATGAGATACCAACTTAAATTACCAAATAAAACAGTGTGACAAAGTCACAGACACTTTCTAGTTGAAGAACAATACAACAAAGTAACAGATATGGGGTTTCACATGGCAATCCAGGATCGGACTAGCTGGTTATGGGGCAGTTTATCGAAAATAGTAACAGTGAGGTTTTGTTGGTATTATACAAGAACATCTACAAGTTATATGGCCAAAGTGGGAATTATCAACAATATAGAAGTGGTTATTGACAAGGATTGGTACAAGATATGGATAGACTCGGATTCAAGGGCGACAATTAATCTTTTGGCACCTTAGAGCTTCCATGGGAAGTGAGACCTCATTGGGAGGCTTGCGAAAGAAAGTTGAGTTATGTTCTGATCTCACATACATGGCGTGAAGTCAACTTCTCAGCTGATCAAGCTGCCATCACATAACATTTCCCTAAACTTACAAGAACAAGTTGTATAGTCAGGAAAACCCATATGCATTTCCAAATGATATGGGAATCACCAGATTTTGTGTACATTAGATTTGACTAAGGTTATTTAGGAAACATAATCCTAATTAAGCCAACCTCTTGTAAATTCTTTCCTTTTAATACAATTTGCTAACTTAGAAAAAAGAAATCAAGAAGGCGGCATACCCAGTACTATACCTATACACTTGTGCCACTTTATGCATGAAACTCATTTTTCACAAAAACGAACATATCAATAGTTCAGTGCGTATGTATGACATGTATGTAATAGTATCACAGCATGGACAACCACACTAAATTTTGAGAAAAATGTTTCATATCTCTAGATTTTAAACTTTTATAGGATCGAAATGGGAAAAAATATGTATATTGTGTTGTGTCCTAAAACCATTTAATTAATTATTCAGTCTTTTAGCATTATATTGGACAAACTATGTGGAGTTACTTCATAAATTTGGCGATAATGGTCTCAAGATTTAACTTATGTGTGTGCGTGTCCAACAATTGTGATTTTTCACATTTAACCTATGTAAAAGAGCGTTTTGGTTTTCCTTTACATACAAGGGAGATAGGAGGATGGGATTGGATTTGGGAAAGACCAAGTTCGGCTGGATGACAAAGCGAAGCTGCAACCTTGACCCACGATCTTCTCTTGATTTCGACTGACACTGCATGAAGAAGAATCGTCTCAACGTAGTTCATGTAGGTGGTATTTATATGCACAAGGGAGTGTTGATCCCCGTGTGTACTGACATGTACATATGTAGGGTGGAGATTATGAATTGAATGTGTGTTAGATTGGTTTTGGTAGAAATTGTGTGATGATTGGGAGTGGGTGCAGTAGTTCATATTTCACGGTGATTGGAAGTACAGGTAAGGCTCTGATTATGATTACATCCGGATTAGGGATGGTGTCTTTATTCGAAGCGTTCTACCTTAGGTCGTTCATTCGTCTTGAGGTATTCTTGAGCGAGCTAAAGTGTACCACCTACATGAAGCGAGCTACTCATGACTCGATCTTGGAGGTCGATGACATAAGTTCGTTACGATCTCTGCTTATGCTTAACGCGTGTTTAATATTCTTTAATGAGAATATTACTCCCTTACACAGCCCTCTCTTAGTAGATTGTGTTGTACATTGAAGCGATCTGCTGAGAGAAAACGACAGTGCGTGTTGAGCATAAGTGGAAGAGCGGGCTGGTGTGAACGGACCCGACTGGCACACCGTAGAGCTCGAGTCGTGTTGTATGACGTCTTGACTGGAAGTGAAAGTTGGCATGTGGTTTGCACGTGACAGAATCATAGTAGTTGGTAAGGAAACGTGTTGCCGCATTTTTCGAAATCTTGAAAAGACAGGTCCTTGAGACACGTGTGTGGGCTAGGGTGTAGGCTGTAATCATAACTCCTTGGTAACTAAACGGGCGGTTGCACAAAATCAAATTTGGGACAACTGAAAAGTTATTTCTTGTTTTCTTCTTCAGCAAAACCGTAAGCTAGGGTTTCTCAGGTGAGTGTTTCTGTTGCCGCTGCCTTTCCATTTTCAGTTTTCTTTCTTCTTGTTCAAGTGTAGTGTGTTTATTAGGTAGGTCGATGTTAGGTTTTATTGCTTAAGCTTGGGTATTTGATAAAAAGAAAACGTAAAAATGTCTGACTCTGACGATACTCGATCTGAAGAGGTTCGGGAGGTATCTTTAAGTTGTGGTGAGTATGAGGAAGATAAGGAAGAGTCAGTGAGTCTTGGTAGTCAGTCTGAGCATGGTAAGGTTGAAGTTAGGGAATGAAGGTAGTATACGATCTGGCTCTGTTGGTGTTGTGGCTAGCACGTCAGGTCGTGATGAGGGGTCGTCTTCAAGTGGGTTGCCCCTAGGGCCGATTGGATCGGCTCGCAGCTTTTGTATTCAAAACACGTTCCAGGCGAGAAAGGAAATTACTTTAGGATAGATGTACCCTACCGGAGAGATATCTGAACCGAGCAGCGTGAAAATGTGCGGTGAGGAATATAACCCTCCAAGCGGTGGGATTATAATCACGAGGGTCGGTGAGAGCACATATCACGAATACCGTTTTTCTCAAAGATTTCGGTTTTGTGATTTTTAGTTGAATGTTGGAAATCCCCTTGTCAGTTTGTTGGTAACACTTGGCGGCTGTTCAAGGTGTTCGACCTACTGAATGCGAGTGGTGAATACCACATAGGGGTATCGACAAGATCTTGAGCGCCGTTTCAAAAGGCGATCTGGTAATTTCAATTTCAGCTTGCAAACTATGATGAAGCGTTTCAGTGTGATGGACGGTGTAAGCAACAATGCTTGGAAAAAGAGGTCGTTGCTGCTAGTTGGCAATTACTGTGCTAGCGGATGCAGGTTGCAAACTAGGATTTGCAATATCTCTTCGGTGGGGGGGTGTCTTGCTCATGTTGCTTTAATGGGTGGGCTATTGTTATTTTACCTGACCTATGCTTTTATTCTGTTTGCAGATTTCTCTTTAAAGATACGAACTAATCGGCATGAGATAGAGAGGTTCGGCTGTTGACTTCGGCCTTGAACGAAGCCACTGAAGTAGCTCATTTCTTTGTAGAAAAGGGGGGTCCAGCAATCAGGGAGAAAAGAAGAGTTCAGAAGGAGTGGGCTCGAGGTCAAGCTAGGGGAGGAGTGATGGAGAAACGGACAAGCAACTTGGTAACCCGGGAGGATAGGAACCGAGGTCGTGGTAGTTCTAGATGACCCTCCGGAGGTCATGGTGCCTCGGGGGCTGGTGGGTCGGGCTGGTGACCTGAAGGGGGGTCGATTGACGTGCTTGTAGAGCTAGAGAAGGTGGTCTTCAACCCTCACGCGCGAAGTAGTTCGATGAAAAGGAAAGCAGACGCGTCCGAGCAAGACGCTGCAAAGGCTACCAAAGCTGCGAAGCATACGGCAGGGGTTCATGGTCCGCCCAAAGACGGGGCGGTTCTGGTGGTGGTCGAGTTGGCGGTACAGCCACTCGCAGTACTCGATCGAGACCGGAACAAGTTTTGGACCTGGCAACTTTTGGGGCTAGACCGAGCTCATCCCCTATGTTGCGAGAGCCTAGCTCACTGGCGAAGGGTCCAAGTAAGGCTAGTGGGAAGTCGCCTATGACTGCTAATGAGTTGGAGTCGTAGCTAGTGTACTTGGATGACCAGGGGGTGCAGTGGACTGTGTGGCGAACTGATTGTAGCTTCAGGTCGAGTAAGGTATCGGCTTGTTTGCTTGAATATATAGCTCTGGATAGCAACCGTAAGGAGCTGGATGCCAAGAGGCTGGTTGATAACCTGAAGCGGATGGAGATCGCGCAATGTCTGGTACGTGAAATTGTCCCGCTTTGGTTTATTTGTTCACTTATGAAAATTGTTGCGAATTGATTGTTAATATATGTGTGCGATTGCAGCTTGTGAGTGGATTTCAGAAGCTGAAGGAGATTGCCCAGTTCGCTGAGTCAAATAGAGAGACTGTGGTGAAGTTGACAGACGAGCTGAAGAATGTTCAGGATGCCGCTGGTATAGAACGCGAGGAGCTTGAGGAGCTGAAGAAAACACATCAAGCTCTTAGTTTGGTGAAGATGCTGAAGGATACTGAGGCGGATGAACTAAAGCTGAAACTACAGGCTGCTGAAGAGAACGTTAATACAGCGACTGTGGAAATTGGTAGGCTGAATAAGTATGCCCTACACTGCAAGGGAGTTGCTCAAGACGCTACAAAAGCTTATGACGTTCTTGATGAGGAGTTTGTTGAGCTAGAGGTCGCTTATAATGCATTAAAAGAGGAGCATGAACGTGGGGCTCCTCGTACCTCAGTGGTACAGGTGTGCGAGTGATGCTCCTACTTTTGCGGTCGTTGCCCAAGAGGTTGTTGCACCTCGAACTGAAGCTGCTTTGTCTGATGTACTTGTGAGTCTAGATGTGGATGGTGTGTCAATTGTGGTTGAGGGGAGGGATGCTAAAGTTGAGGACTCATTTGGTGGTTTGGAGATTTGGTTGTCCACCCGAGTCGGGCGAAGAGATTGGTTTGTTGATTTTAATGTTTGTAAGCTGTGATACAATAGAGCTGGTTTCCCGGGGTAACCTGGGTAGTTCGTTTTTCTTGTTTATGTTTGTTAACATGTTGAATGACTTGGTGCCCCGTATTGGTCTGGGGTGCCAATATGATGATGAATGGTGGTTAGCCGAGCTGGATTTCCTGAGTAGACTCAGCAGCTCGGCTAAAATGCGAACTGTGGCCTGGGTTTGTCTGACTAGTTCATCTTTTGCTTATATGCTATGTTTGTTGCTTGCTTCTCTGCTTTGTGTAACTCTTGCATGGCTGAATGTATGAGTGGCGATATTGCTTTATCTGTATGGTTGCGTAAACGACTCCTTATAAAAGTAGGTGATTTTAAGTAACCTGTAGTCTTGCGTGAGCGTCCTGGCTTTAATTTGTCCTTAGCGTTGTGGGTCGCATGTAACGAGAGTTAGTGACTCTTTACGAACTGCGGATATAGTAGGACGTATGCTGTGCCCTTTATTCTAGAGAGTTGAAGTATTTCTGCACGTGCGTGACACGTGTAGAAAAATGAGCGGTTAGAGATGTGCAATGATGGCTGCCAGGTGGCCTGACGTTTGGCGTCTTGATGCAATTATGGCGTGCCTAGGGAAGATACGTTATTTGAGAGTAAGTAGAACTGTTCCTAGAAGACCAAGAACATTTGCTCTTCTTTTTGCTGCCTCTCGTCTTCTCCAAACTGTTGTGCACCATTTTCTTTGCTGCTTACTCAGGTACGTTTGTTTCCATTTTTGGCTATACCTTTTGAACAGAAACCTGTGTCTTGGTTGATAACTCACGTAATGTCAGCCTTGCTTGTAGATTTCCCTATGGCCAGGTGCCGCAAATACATTAAGGGGGAAGGGAGTGTGAGGGAAACCTCCCCTCTTATAATGGAAGAAATGGAGTTCCACCCTCATGTGCATGGTGACCGTGGTAAGAGAAAAGCTGCTGCTTCAGAAAGTAAGGGCACTAAGCGACCCAGGAATTCAGGTCGACTGGTGGCATTGTATTCAGGTCGCCTCGGCAGATGAATGAGACCGATCTGGCTAATGAGGACCGTAGCGACCAGGGTCAAGGCCACCACGCCGCTAGGGAGAATTCGCCCCAGCGTCTCGGGGATGTGGGGAGCGAATTCTTCTATGTGGGGAAGACAGGGAAGAAGCGTCTTTGTGGAAAGCGCTCGATTGCGGCTTCCACTCAGCACCCATAGCGACCAGTCTTCTAAAAAGGATCGTGCTGGATGGTGATAAGGCCTAAGTTGAAGATGAAGATATGGAGACGCTGTTGGGGACCATGGATATGGCTACTTGCTTGGTAAGCGCTCATTTGTTATGCTTTTCTTTTTGTTTATTGGGTGACTTTAACTTTGGTATTGTACTTGTAGTTTCTTGCGGGGTATGATAAATTGAAGAACGCTGTGCAACACGCTAGTACTGATATTAACTCGCACATCAAGCTGGGATGTATGCGAGCTGCGTGGGGAGTTGCCAAGAAGAAACTATAAGTGATGACCAAGAAGTATCGGGATGCTGCTGATAAGAACGATGTGCTAGTTAACGCGATGACTGATCTGCAGGGGAAGCTAGCTGAAGTGACCGAGTATGCCAAACAATGTCAGGGGGTTGCACGCAAAGTGCAGGATGCGTATACCATGGCCTGTACCCAATATGCCGAACTGGATGAGAAATATTTCCAGCTGAAAAAGGCGTGCGACGGTGGGGGTCAGGGTACGGGTATGCGCATGGTGGTGAGAGCTGCAAGGCACACTCCCTTGACCAGTGCTACCCCGAAGGATAAACATGTTGTGGCTGCTCCTTGATGGTAATTTCTACTTTTATCTTAGTGATTGTTGAAAACTTGTGAGCACTTTGTCTATTCTCCTCTCCGTGTGAGAGTTAAACAATAGAGCTGTGTTTTCAGGCATACCTGAGCAGTTCGCCTTTTTGATATAGAGAACTGGTTTCCACGAAAGTGGCAGTTCGATCTTTTGTTAAGATTGTATGAGCTACCGATCTGGATTTCCTGGGTAGACCCAGCAAATCGGTGGATTCGTGAACTAGTTTCCTGGCGTTAGTCGGGCAGTTCCATTGGTAAATGTGTATGGCATGCATGTTTTTGCTTGATTGCTTGTAGCTAGTATTCTGTTTATTATGCTTATGGTGTGAAGTGGCTAAGGAGCCTGAGATTTAGCTTAAGGAAGCGTTTTGCTTGTAAATATCGTTCTCCTTTGTGGGCTAGCCACAAATAAAGATAGTACATGCATGTTAGCAATGTTTTGGTATGTGAGTTGCCCACATGCAATAACCATATAGACTGTGAAGCCTGGTAGCTTAGGTGAGCGTACCAGTGCGTTATGGTGTAAGACTCGCTGAGAGCGTTCTCGTTGATTTGACCCTAAAATTAAGGGTTTTCAACTGGGTGAATTGGGGAGGCACTGGAGCCTGTGAGCTCAAGAGAGCGTGCTGCTCACGGAGAGCGTAGTAGCTTATGAAAGCGTATTGCTCATTGAGAGCGTTCTCGCTGAGTCGATCCTAGAAGTATAGGTCCTCAACTAGCGAGACTCGGAGAGGTTATGGAGCTTGTAAGCTCAAGAGAGCGTGCTGCTCACGGAGAGCGTGGTAGCTTATGAAAGTGTATTGGTCACTGAGAGCGTTCTCGCTGAGTCGATCCTAGAAGTATAGGTCCTCAACTAGCGAGACTCGGAGAGGCTATGGAGCTCTGTAAGCTCAAGAGAGCGTGTTGTTCATGGAGAGCATGGTAGCTTATGAAAACGTATTGCTCACTGAGAGCGTTCTCGCTGAGTCGATCCTAGAAGTATAGGTCCTCAACTAGCGAGACTCGGAGAGGCTATGGAGCCTGTAGCTCAAGAGAGTGTGTTGCTCACGGAGAGCGTGGTAGCTTATGAAATCATATTGCTTACTGAGAACATTCTCGCTGAGTCGATCTTAGAAGTATATGTCCTCAACTAGCAAGACTCGGAGAAGCTATGGAGCATGTAGCTCACGGAGAGCGTGGTAGCTTATGAAAGCGGGATTGTTTTCACCGGAGGCGTTGAAACTTCGTAAAGTGTCGACCCGATGCAAGTGTACCGGGTCGCGAGTTTAAGTGTCGGTGTGAATTGCGTGACTTGTCGATGCAAGTAAATAGAGTAGATTGTAATAACAAACATAAGTAAATTAAACTTGAATTTACAGCAAATGAAAATATGGAATATACAACAATGTAGTTTTATTGATAAAACTTCTTCAACAAGTAAGTGTTCCAAGGGCGTGGCAATAATTTCCCCACTTGGGTTTTGATCCAGTACACTCCATTGCCTACAATGCATTCCACTATGTATGGGCCTTCCCATGTTGGTGCTAGTTTGGAGTCATATTGAGTCTTTTTCAGAACTAGATTGCTGTGTTGAAAAGATCGAGGATGCACTCTCTTGTTGTAGGATTTATTCAGAATTTGTTGATAAGATGCGACTCTGATGGCGGCTAGGTCACGCCGTTCTTCTAACAAGTCGACCTCTCATGCTAGGATGGAGTCATTATGCCCCGACTCTACGAGTTTTGACCGAGTCGTAGTGACTGTCAGTTTGGTGGGAATAATGGTTTATGTGCCATAACACAAGGAGAATGAAGATTCTCCTGTGCTGGAGCGAGCTGTGGTGCGATGAGCCCACAAAATGTTCTATAACTAATTTGGCCATTGGCTCTTGTTCTTTTCAATTTTTTTTCTTAAAATTTTATAAGATTGCTTTGTTGCTGGCTTCTGCTTGACCATTGCTCTGGGCGTACTGGGGAGTGGAAAATGCATGAACGATCTTCCACTTGGCCAGAAATTCTTTGACTGTTTTGCCTTTGAACTGGGAGCCATTGTCCATCACCAGTGTGTGTGGCAAACCAAATCTGGTGATGATGTGAGTCCAGATGAAGTTTCTGACATGTGACTCTTTGACATGTGCTAATGGAATTGCCTCTACCCACTTAGTGAAATAGTCGGTTGCAGCTAAGACGAAGCGGAAACTGGTGCTTTTCTGTGGGATGAACGGTCCCATGATGTCTATGCCTCACATGTGAAATGGCCATGGGCTCGCTATGCTGATCAACTCGCGAGCTGGTTGGATGATGTTGTGGCCAAATGTTTGGCATTTTATACACTTGAGGACGTATGCCTTGGCATCAATTTGCATGCAAGGGCAAAAGTATCCTTGGGAAATGGCTTTGTGGGCCAAAGAGCGACCTCCAGCATGGTTTCCACACTCTCCTTCATGAATCTCAGCAAAGATCAATTGACCTTGTTCTGGACTAATGCATCTCAAGTGAGGTTCACTAGCAGATTTCCTGAATAACTTGTTATGGACTAAGCAGTAATGGCGTGCTTGATATGGGATTTGCCTGGCTTTGGTACGCTCTTCTGGGAGCGTGCCGTGTTGGATGTATTCTATGATGGGCTGCATCCATGTTTGACTCAGTTGATTGTTAGAGAGTGGGCACAGATCGCTGATTGCTAGGGCGTGCTCCACTTGATAAGCAGGTCGGTTAACTACCTCAATGAGTAGTTGTCTAAGGGCGCAATTCCGTGTTTGAGTGGCTAAGTAAGCTAAACTATCGGCGTGACGGTTCTCATCACGCAAAAAATGGTGTATGGTAGCTTTCTTAAAAGAAGGTAGTAAATGATAAACGACTTGGAGATACTTAGAAAGGTTACCTTTGTGGGTAGTGTACTATTTTACAATCTGGCGAACAACCAGTTGCGAGTTACTAAAGACTTGAAGTTCCTTAACACCAAGCTGTAGTGCTATTCGAAGTCCCATAATTAATTCCTCATACTCCACCTCGTTGTTGGAGGTCGCGAAGTCGATGCGAACTGATTTCTCTACCATGGCCCCATCTGGGGACACTAAGACGACTCCAATTCCACTTCCTTTAAGGTTACTAGAACCATCGACAAAGAGAGACCATACTGACTTGATATTTTCCTTTGTGGGTGCGATCTCTGTTTCTGGTTCCCAATTTGGGTCATCGACCGGGAAATCTGCTAGGAAATCTGCCACGACCTGACCTTTCTGAGAAGTGCGAGGGACAAACTCCATGTGGTGTTCTCCGAGTTCTTCGGCCCATACTGCCATGCGAGTTGTCTTGTTTTCCTTGTGAATAATTTTCTTCAAGGGAAGGTCGGTGAGTACTTTGATTGGATGCGCTTGAAAGTAGGGCCTGAATTTTCTTGCCGAGTATAACAATGCGAGTATTGCTTTTTCAATGTACGAATAATTTTTTTCAGCTGAAGTGAGCGTCTTACTTGTAAAATAGATCGATTTCTCAGAGTTGTTTCCTCTTTGAAAAGAATCGAGCCAATGGCAAAGTCTGATATTGCTAAATATAGCCCCAGCGTTTTGCCATCCTTTAGTTTTGCCAGGACGGGAGGTGTAGTCAGGTACTCTTTGAGGGTGGAGAATGCTTGGTGGCACTAATCGTTCCACGAGAACTGCTCACCCTTTTTAAGAAGTTGCAAGAACGGTCGGCATTTGCCTGATGCCCTTGATATGAATCGGTTGAGTGCTGCTACCATTCCTGACAACTTCTGAATTTGCTTCTTTGTTTGAGGGTCAGGCATGTCCAAGAACGCTCGGATTTGGTCTGGATTAGCTTCGATCCCTCTTTGTGATACTTGGTATCTAAGGAACTTCCCGGAGGACACTCCAAAGAGGCACTTCTCTGGATTAAGCTTCATTCGAGTTCGGCGCAACCTGGAGAACGCTTTCTCGAGATGAGTGAGGTGGTCTTCCACTTTCTTACTTTTGACGACCATGTCATCGATGTAGACTTCCATGGTGTCACCCAACATGTCCTGGAACATGTTAGTAACGAGACGCTGATAAGTTGCGCCTGCGTTCTTAAGGCCGAACGAGAGAACGTTGTAACAATAGATTCATTGTTCTGTGATGAATGATATTTTCTCTTGATCTTCTTCAGCGAGTGGGATTTGGTTGTATCCACTGTACGCATCCATGAAAGAGAGGAGCTCATGGCCATAGGTCTGGTCCATGAGTCGGTCGATACGAGGTAAAGGGAAGCTATCCTTTGGCGTTTCCTAATTGACATTCGTGAAGTCAACGTAGAGGCGAACTATGTCATTCTTTTTTGGAATTGCGACGATGTTGGCGATCTAGTCTAAATAGTCTACTTTTCTGATGAAACCGACTTGCTTGAGCTTGTCGATCTCATCATTGATGGCTTTCTGGAATCGCAGGGATAATCGGCGAGGTCGTTGACGAACTGGTCTAGCATTAGGGTTCACATTTAGTTTATGACACGTAACATTAGGATCTATTCTAGGCACATCGACATACGACCAAGCGAAAATATCTTTATTCATGGCCAAAAAGTTTACAAGCTGGGCCTTGAATGTGGGGTCAAGGTTAGCCCCTACATAGACGAACTTAGGATCATCTTCTGTTCCTAGGTTCACTCGCTCTTTATCTGGAGGTTGAGATGATGTCTTTGATGCTGATGCTTCCTCAGTTGGACTAATCTCTGGAGATACTTTGTCGATCTGAAGGAGAGTGGAACTGGCAGCAGGATCTGGAGCGACCTCTATGGTGACGACAACAGGGGCTAAGGTGGTCTCTGTGGTCATAACAACAGGGGCTGGAGTGACCTTTGGAATCGGTGCTGGTTATGCGAAACATGATGGTGCGACCTCTGGGGTACTGACTGGTGGGGTAACAACAACTGAAGCGACCTCTGGGGTCCTGACTGGTGGATCAGCAACAACTGATGCGACCTCTAGGGTCCTGACTGGTGGAGCAACAATGGTTTGAGTGACTTCTGGGATTTGAACAGACAAATAGACCTTCTTGCTGGAGCCCCCAACGTTCTATGTTGGTGTTTTGGCTCTGACCTCAGCGACCATGTCTTTGGCCATTGTGTAGCTGGTGGGCTCGTTCCTTGTGTGGGTATGTAGGTCGGCGGTCTTGTTCGCTGAGAGGATTTGATTAAATTGATAAGCCTCGAGCTGATTGCTTCGAAGCTCCATCATGCCCTTGGCCCTGGGAAGCGGAGAACTTGATGCAACGTTGATGGTATAGCTTGCATTTGATGAATCCAACGTCGTCCTAGAATAGCATTGTAGGACGACTTGATGTCTAGAACGCTGAAGCGCGTATTGAAGTTGACTTTGTCCTCTCTAGATCCCACTGAAACTGGGAGTATAATGTCACTGATTGGGTCTGCTCTAGAGACGTTGAACCCGTAGAGAGGAGCGATGGGGTCTATGAAGACCGACTTGGGCAAATTCATCTCTTGAATAGTATGGTAGAACAGAATGTCACATGAACTACCGGGATCTATCAAGACGCGCTTGACTGTCCAGTCGTTGATTTTGACGTGGACTACGAGTGCGTCATTGTGTGGGAGGCAAACCTTGTTGAGGTCGGCCTCCGTAAAAGTGATATGACCTAAATTGCTACCGGAACTGCGCGGTGTAGGTGCGGCCTGGGAGGAAAAATGGTAAACTTCTTGAAGGGTGCCAACACGCCGTCTTTTCTCTCTGGATGATGTTACCGAATCATCTGGAAACGTTATCATGTGAATGGTTTTGTCATTGTCTTGGTCTGACGAATGCTGACGATGTTCGTGGCGAGAGCGATCTCTTAGTCGTCCTCTGCTACGGAAGCGAGCTTGGACGTTGTGATGTTCATGGCGAGGTGGAGATCGACTGCACACTCTGCGAGCCATGAGCTTATGGCGTAGATCGCCATCAGCAATGTTGGTGTACTGCTTGATATGTTCTGCTTCGATGAGGTCTTGAAGGTAATGCTTTAGCCCCCATCACACATCGATCTCGTGACATTTGGCGTGGTGAAAGGCACAATAAGGCCTGCTAGATCGATCCTCTAGTTGTCGTACAGTAGGTCGGTAGTAGGTAGCTTTCTTGATCTTTTCCAGTATGTACCTGGAAGAGTGTGTGAGAACAGCGAACTCACGGTCATTGTTCATTCTGTTTCCCAACTTCCGTTCTTGTTGTCGGGGTCGCTTTTTGGAAGCTGGGGGGTCGTCAGATATTGCTGCGACCTCTTCTTCTTCTGGTAGGCCTTGGCGCTTTAGGCCTTCCTGCAACTTAATGTACTTGTCGACTCGAGCGTATAGTTCAGATAAAGTCTCGGGGCGTTCTTTCATCAACGATCTGGCGAGTGCCGTGTTGCGCACACGGCAGGCGTTGTAGAATGCTAGGGTAGCGAAGGACTCTTTCAGACCTGTTTCCATGCACAGTAGTTTGGCTTTGAACCAACCTAGAAATTCATAAATTATTTCATCTTCACCAAGTGAGAGCTGGAACAATGAATCAAGATCAGCTTTCTTACGCCTGTTATGGACGTACTGACTAGCAAATGAATCGGTGAGCTGCTCGAAAGTCTTTATCGAGTATGGCTCAAGTGAGAAAAACCAATCGAGTGCGCCATCTTTGAGACTGGCGGGAAACAAACGACAGTGGAGGTGATAGAACTCTTGTGAATTGTAAATTGCAAGACTTTGAATGTAGTGAGCCACGTGTTGACCAGGGCACGTGCTGCCATCGTACATCGGAAAGCGTGGCTGAACAAAATCTTGAGGAGAGGGTTTACTGAGTACCTTAGTAGTGAATGGCGATGCACGGTACGTCTTGAGCATTTTCTGAACGATCTGGGTTGCGTCTTTTCTTACTGCACTCTGGCCAATCCTTTGCGACAGTTCGTTAATCTGTTGATTAACTTCGTTGATGCCATTCTCAGCGACGTTCCCAACTGGTTGTTGTTGTGCATCTACTTGTGCGCGTAGAGCAGCATTTTCTTGCCTGAGCAAGGAAATGCTCTCATTCATTAAACCTAGCTGGTTTGCGAGGCTTTGAACTTGAGCTTCGAGGCTTGCCATGCTTCGTGGGCTTGAGGTTTTTTGGTTTTTGGTTTTTGTGAAAGTGGTTTCTCAAGTAATCGAGACCACAGACGACGCCAATGTAAATGAGCATTTTGGCTTTCCTTTACATACAAGGGAGATAGGAGGATGGGATTGGATTTGGGAAAGACCGAGTTCGCTGATGAGCGAGCTGCCTAAGTATCTTCTCTTGATTCTAGGGGGCGAGAAGAATCAGGTCTCACGTAGTTCATGTAGGTGGTATTTATAGGCACAAGGGGGTGTTGATCCCCGAGACACGTGTACTGACATGTACATATGTAGGGTGGAGATTATGAATGTGTGTTAGATTGGTTTTGGTAGGAATTGTGTGATGATTGGGAGTGGGTGCAGTAGTTCATATTTCACGGTGATTGGAAGTACAGGTAAGGCTCTAATGATGATTACATCCGGATTAGGGATGGTGACTTTATTCGAAACGTTCTACCTTGGGTCGTTCATTCGTCTTGAGGTATTCTTGAGTGAGCTGAAGTGTACCACCTACATGAAGCGAGCTGCTCATGACTCGATATTGGAGGTCGATGACATGAGTTCGTTACGATCTCTGTTTATGCTTAATGTGTGCTTAATATTCCTTAATGAGAATATTACTCCCTTACAACCTATATGCAGAAATGCTTGAAAATTTTGAACTCCAACTATCTACTATGTTCAAAAGTTTTAATTTAGTTTTAGGACAATGTGTAATGAGTAGTAACTATTGCGGGGACAAAACAAGATTTAGACCAACCAGAATGTTGGTGGGGCTTCGAAAAGTGACCCAGGTTGAATGGTTTTTTTTTTATTATTATTTTTAGAATGGGGTTCGATCGATGTGAAGAACATGAAAATTGTAGTGAGAGGATGGTGGTGAGACGTGCTGGCGTGGCAGCTCTTTTGTAATAAGATGGTGGTTATGATAGATGTTAGTGATTTTATTAATGAGAAGGGAGGAGATATCGTGGTGTCAAAAATCACAAACTAGATACTTCGATCAAAGAGGCCGAGAACAACACTAGGTTATTCTATAAGACTGCAAATGCCAGGGCAAAAGTTAACTCCATTGATAGTTTGCTTATTGGCGAGACAGAGGTGAGCGATAAAACTCGTATTAGAGATCATATAGTGGAGTTTTATGAAAATCTATTTTCAGAGGATCCCTTAGTAAGACCCGAAATCGATGGACTGGAATTCGATACTATTTTCGAGGAATAAGCTGTGGATTTGGAAGTTGACTTTACATAAGAAGAGATCTTGACAGCTATTAGTGCATTAGGTGGTCACAAAGACTCAAGACCCGACAATTTTTAGATGATTATTCAAAAAGTGCTGGCATTTTTTGAAAGATCGAAGACATCATGGCTATATGTAGTGAGAGAATTCCACGACCATGCTACTTTGGACAGACGAAACAATTCGACATTCATCACACTGATCCCAAAAAATAAAGGCTTTATTGCTCTTAAGGACTATAGGCCAATCAGTCTATTGGGTGGTATATATAATTATATAAAGTGATATAAAAAACCCTTGCATCCAGATCGAATTCGAGTTGTCCTGCCCTCAATAATCTCGGTTCAACAAAGCGCGTTTGTTGGCGGGAGGAAGATTCTTGTGTTGGGGTTAAACACCGATACCAATCGATTCCCCACTACACAGATAACTTGTATTTGAACAATAACAACTCCAATCAACAATCTAAATAATCCCTACAACCAAACTAACATGCCCAACTCGCTAAACAACTATTAACAACAGATAATAATGTAAAGCAGTAAAAGCAAACCACAACACAAAGATATACCGTGGTTCGGCCAATGGTGCTTACTTCCACAAGAACTAGTCCTTTTATAAAGTGGGAAGAAAGATTACAATCACTCCTCGTAGTCTCTCACCTTACTAGATCACTCCTCTCTCTTTACATGCTTGTATCTCTGTAAAGGTTATCTCTCAATCTTGATAGCTTTCAAGATTGGATTTTCTTTGACTTCTGTGTTGTCTCTCGTGTGTTAGGTTTTGCCAAAAAACCCCAACATATAATGCAAAAATTGCGGTTCCGTAAAAATAAAATTCTTTTGAAAATAGACATGGGCGCGGGGCATGCCTTGACCAAGGCCAAGTCGAGCGCGGGTCGCACTGAAGTGCCTGGAGGTCGACCAAGGCATGAGCGCGGGTCGCGCCTTCAACAAGTCTATATTGAGCACGGGTCGCGCTCAGGCTTATGCATGCAAGCATAACTCCTATTCTCCTCATGTGAGGGATAACTCCAACAATCTCCCCCTCCCGAATAGTGAGGGGGGATACCGCCATGCAATTTCCAAATCAACGTACAAGAAGAGTCTGCTACCATTCCGGCGGTAGCACAACAAACATCAAACTTACCTTTCGGTAAGACTTTGGTCATCATATCCGACCCGTTCTTGTAGGTATGGATCTTCTCGATACACAAATGCTTGTCTTTGAGTACTTCTCTAATCCAATGATAATGCACGTGTATGTGATTGGATCTAGAATGAAAACTCAGATTCTTGCTCAAATGGAAGGCGCTCTGACTGTCACATAGAACTACAAACTGTTTCTGCTTTAGCCCTAGTTCGTTGAAGAACCTCTTCATCCATAGCATCTCTTTGCAACACTCAGTGGCTGCAATATACTCGGCTTCAGTAGTGGAGAGGGCAACACACTTTTGCAACTTAGATTGCCAAGAAACTACTCCCCCTGCAAAAGTAACTAGATTACCAGAGGTGGACTTCATCGAGTCAACATCACCTGCCATGTCTGCATCAGTGTAGCCTTCAAGTAAGGGATTACTGCCACCAAAACACAAACACAATTTGGAAGTGCCTTTCAGATATCTCAATATCCACTTAACACCTTCCCAATGTTCCTTCTCCAGATTTGACAGAAATCGGCTTACAACACCAACGATGAAAGCAATATCCGGTCTTGTACACATCATTGCATACATCAAGCTGCCTACTGTGGATGCATAAGGAATCTTTTCCATCTGACTCTGCTCATGCTCACCCTTTGGACACATCTCTTTGGTCATGCAGAATTGGCCACCAAGCGGATAACTGATTGGCTTCGCTTGATCCATGTTGAATCTCTTCAACACCTTCTCAATGTAACTTTCTTGAGAAAGTCATAACTTTCCACTTTTTCTGTCACGAGTGATCCGCATCCCAAGTATCTGCTTTGCTTGACCCAAATCCTTCATTTCAAAGGACTTACTCAAGTCTTTCTTCAGCTTAGATATCTTGTTGATGTTTGGGCCAACTATCAACATATCATCCACATACAACAAGAGCACTATGAAATCCCCATCTGGAAATTTCTAAACAAACACACAATGATCCAAAGCAGACTTCTTGTATCCTTGCTTCGCCATAAAGGAATCAAACTTTATGTACCACTATCTCGGTGCTTGCTTCAACCCATACAAGCTCTTTATCAGCTTGCATACTAGTGCTCCTTGCCTTTGACCTCAAACCCCTCTGGCTGGTTCATGTAGACATCTTCTTCAAGGTCTCCATGAAGAAAAGATGTCTTAACATCTAGTTGCTCAACCTCAAGGTTCATACTTGCTGTCATACCCAATACCACCCAGATAGAAGTCATCTTTACTACAGGAGAGAAAAACTCATCAAAGTTAATACCTTTCCTTTGACCAAATCCCTTCGCTACAAGGCGAGCTTTGTGCCCTGCGTGTGGATTGTTCTCATCATGCTTGACTTTGTAAATCCACTTATTCTTGAGAACTTTTCTTCCTGTTGGTTTCTCAACTAACTCATAAGTGTGATTCTTATGCAAAGAATCCATCTCATCATGCATGGCCTTCAACCACTTCTCTTTGTCTGTACCTTCAAGTGCCTCTTGATACACTACAACAATTTTATGATATGACATCACTTGATCAACGTCACTTCTAAAAATATGATGTCGTACATAACATTAGAAATCACTTTTCTCAAAGGTGATGTTAGTAGTTGGTAGTAATATTGTTTTAACGTCACGTTCTACAAAAGTGACTTAGAAAAGGTCTACAACATCACTTTTAGAAGTGATGTAAACGTTGTGATGTCGTTTAATCTTTTAAATCACTTTTTGCATCACTTTATAAATGATGTGAAATTTGAAATATTAAATCACTTTACAAGTGATGTCTAGATTGGAATAGCAAATCACTTTCAAAAGTGATGTCTAGTGGTAGCTATTTGATGGACACATTGCTTCGCTCTAGGCCCATTAGGCCCATTAGACAGGCGGGGCTTTTTTTAGTAGTAGCTTAATTAAACGAAAAACTCTAAGTTAAGTTTTAGCTAGGCCGAAGAAACTAAAAAACTTTGAAAATAAAATCTTAACTGCGAATAAAATTTTGTTTTCCCGCTGCAATTAGAACTTATTAACCTAGGGCGGCTAGGTCAGTTATGAAAAATACAACTCATCCCGTTGATTCAGGTACTTATTAACTATTTACTTCTTTCTCTTCAAAGCCCTCTCATAGAAAACTAATATTATCTATTTTTGTGACAAAAGCACAATCTTTTTCGGTGGATTTTTCTGGAAATCAAAAGAACAAAGTAACCAGGTTTGTCTCTTTCATTAAAGCACAATATTTCTTCCTTCAAAACTTTACGGTTCCATTTAAATTTATCATAAATCACTTGTTAGTTCTATTAACATTTTAAAGGTTTTCAATTTCTGTTATAATTAAAAAGTCGGCAAGCAATATATGTGTTATGTGTGATTCAAGTGTTATAGCGTTAACAATACATGATATCCTATATTGTATATGAAGTCGGCAAGTCTTACAAAGTAATGCTTCGTCCTTAATATCATAGAATGTGTTGTTGTACTGTTTTTTTAATTACATATTAGAATTATATATATCTTATAATTCTAGTTCTTTAGTTTTATTTATCTTTTTTGGGTTTCTGGCTTGCTAAGTGGGCATTGTGTGTAGATGTACCCTCGACTTGTGCATCCATAGTTGTGGTCTGGACTAGTTCAACATTTAAAATTACTGATTTGAGTGGCTAACTTGGCCATATATTCAAGATGTGTTTTTATATTGCTAGGTGTTTGTAAGTATGTTTCTGAGATTGTCTTGATTGGTGACTGCCTAGTTGTTACATTTTTTTTCCCAATGATGAATGCTTCATTCCTTATTTTCTTCTTTTTCTTGTTGTGAAATAACTGATTTTCGTTGCATGGTTTTTTGGTGTATCTCTTCTTAGTATTTATTGTGTGATTTGAGCTGTAAGATGTTAAGTCTTGTGGTGAATATTTCAAGTACAAATTAAAAAGTTTAAATTTATGATCTAATTTTTTAAGTTATAATTGTATGTGGTGTGGTTTTAACCTTTAAAATTTCCAAATTTACCTATTTTAGTCTATAGAAGGAAAGTAGGCCGTGACATTCAGTTCCTCGTTCGTAGGCAGAATATATAAACAACGTTATAGACAAGTCGTGGAGATCTCTAAACAGGTTCAGTACATTACATTATTTCTATTACTTTAGTTAGAAAATATATATATATATATATAATACTTAAAGGTTATATTGATGATTGGTTTTATAATTACCAAACGGGGACGAAAGTATGGATTTGTTGTTGATGAATTCATTAGAATCGCTTTTAGCTCCCTTTGAAGACAAAACAATCCTTAGATGTCCATGCAATCGTGCTTAAACTTTGACCTTTTGAGTCGGATGTCGTGAAAAGACCATTTGATAGAGTGGGGTATTGATATGACTTATGATCCGTTCATTTTGCACGGAGAGGAAGTGCAAGTGCCTCTAGAAAATGAAGGATTTGCACATACAAACGTTAACTGCATTGCAGACATATGAAATGTTTAAAGCGACGTATGCAAGTAATCGAAAAGACTTTCCGGTGATGCAAAAAAACATCCAAAGTCGAAAAGTCGGTTGAGGAGTCCGAGAAGCCCTCAGATGAAGGCTGTAAACAAAGCAAGTTGAGACGATTGTTAGATTGTATAGTCTAAAAGCAAAGCGTGGCTAGTCCAATAGAGGATTTACTGAATTGCTGGAGATTTTTAGTGATATTCTTCCAGAGGATAATGTTATTCCTACATCAAATTATTCAGCAAGGTCGATGTTAAGGAAGTTTGATTTGGATTTTGTAGAAATTCATGCATGTGTAAATGATTGCATTTTATATAGGGGTGATGATTATAAAAATCTTGTGAGTTGTCCAAAGTGCCATGCTAGTCGATGGAAAATTGATCCGCATACAAAGCAAATAAGGGAGAAGGTTCCAGCAAAGGTTCTTAGGTATTTTCCTATTATACCAAGGTTCAAGAGGATGTTTATGTCTGTCGACAAAGCGAAGCAACTGACATGGCATGCATCGAACAGAAGTAGTGATGGAAACATGCGTCATCCAGTTGATAGTCCTACATGGAAGCATATTGATAGAAGTTGGCCATCTTTTGGTGAAGAAGCACGCAACCTTCGTTTGGCGTTGTCGGCTGATGGTGTCAATCCCCACCGAACTCTAAGTTCAAGGCATAGTTGTTGGCCAGTCATTTTAGCGATATATAACTTACCTCCGTGGTTGTGCATGCAAAAGAGTTATATGATGTTGACTTTGATAATTCTCGGTCCTAACCAGCCAGGCAATGACATAGATGTTTACTTGAAGCCATTGATTGATGACCTGCTGCTTTTATGGAGAGAAGGTGTGGAAACTTATGATGCATATGAGAAAAAAACTTTCACGTTAAAAGCTATTTTAATGTGGACCATTAATGATTTTCCAGCGTTTGGTAACCTATTTGGATGTGCAACGGCGGTAGATTTGCATGTCCTAAGTGTGGCGTTAATACATGTGTGGTGTGGCTAAAACATAGCAAGAAATTCTCTTACATGGGAAGTCGAAGGTTCCTTCCGGTGATCATCCATTTCGCTTTGAAGAAAAGTTGGTTTAATGGGAAACAAGAACTTGGAGAGAAGCCGGTGCCTTTGAAAGGAACAATGATTTTTGATGAGGTAAAAGGTATTGAAGATGATTGGGGAAAATCTGTGGTAAGAGATTTGAGAGATGATTGGGGAAAACCTATATCACTAAAGAAAAGAAAACGTGGAAAGGGTGTGCCATTGAAAAAAGGTCGAGGAAAAGCAACACAACAGACAAAAAGAAAAGGCCATATGTGGAAGAAGAGATCTATCTTTTTTGACTTGCCTTATTGGAGATTTCTCTTGTTACGTCATAATTTAGACGTTATGCATATAGAGAAAAACATTTGTGAAAGCTTGCTTGGGACATTGTTGAATATGAAAATAAAATCGAAGGATAACATTAAATTTAGGAAAGACTTGCAGGAAATGGGAATAAGAAATGACTTGCATCCTAAGCAAAATGGGGATAGAACATTGCTTCCTCCATCACCATGCAACTTGTCAAAGAGTGAGAAGCAAATATTTTGTGAAAGGTTGAAGGCATTGAAGCTGCCTGATGGGTATTGTTCTAACATATCATGTCGCGTTTCCTTAACTGACTATGCTATTTATGACTTGAAGTCTCATGATTACCATGTCTTAATGCAACAACTATTGCCTATGGCTTTGCGGAATCTCTTACCCAAAGGGCCAAGAAACGCAATTTTCAGACTTTGCTTTTTTACAATGAACTTTGTCAAAGGACTATTGATCCGAAAAGATGGAGAGTATAGAGGATGAAGTGGTTGTGACAATGTGTTTACTAGAAAGATATTTCCCTCCATCATTTTTTGACATCATGGTACACTTAACACTTCATCTTGTGCGAGAGGTGTGCCTTGGAGGACCGGTACAATTCCTTTGGATGTACGCCTTTGAAAGGTATTAAATTTATTTAAGTCATTATTAATAGGTTTTAATTTAGCTAAAATCTATAAAGTATGTTTTCAGTATATTGGGTTCTAAAAGTTCAATTATTCACCAAATATAGGTACATGAAGGATTTGAAAGCAAGTGTTAGAAATCACGCAAGGCCTGAGGGATGCATGGTTGAGTTTAACTTGGTCGAAGAGACTGTGGCATTTTTCACTGAGCATATGAAGCGAGTTGAAGTGAATAACGACCCAGAAAGTAGAAATGAAAACTATGACGATGAATCCATTATTCAAGAAGGAAAACTGATAAGAGCCCAAAACTGTAGTTTTAACCCCTTAATAATCATACTTTTAGACCAATTATGTGAGTAATAATTAAGAGTTAACACTGATTACGTGTTTTTATGCATTTCAGGCTTCAAAGTCCATTATGTGCAGAAATGTGCCACTTTAGCAAGATAAAGGAGAAAAAGTCAGCAGAACTTCCGAAGGCCGTATCTTTGGACTCAGACCTCAGAATGGGGCCTACCTTATGTCAAAACGACCGGATCGGAAAGATCTTTCCAATGGTCTAAGCCTTGATCCAATCAGAGGAGCAGAAGTGGACGAAAAGTCTGTTGAAGCCAACTGCAGCTGAAGAGGCCTTTTTGGACTGAAAGAATTGGGTTTTGGGCCTGATTCTCTGGCCCAAAACATGGCTCCAAGCCCATGCACGATTTTTGGATCTGGATGTATAAAAACAAAAGCTTAGCTCTTTGTTAATGGTAGTTAGTTAATGGTAGATAATTAGACCTAGAAATAGATTAGATTAGTAGCCTCCATTAATAAATTCTAGATCTAGTTTTTTATATAGATTAATTAAGTTTAGTTCCATTTCAATTATTGTATTAGATTAAACCTTTGAATCTTGTTCTTCATTTTGATTAGATAAATAAAATAGCTAGTTTGTCAATTTCGATTCTTGTCATTTACATTTGTGTTAGATCTAATTTCATTTATTACTTGTTATTCAATTCTTAGTTATTAATTAGATTTTAATTATTGTTTAATTTAGATTAGTAAATTTCAATTCTTTATATCATGTTTAGTTTAAATGTAATCGGAAATGATTGCGTAATGATTCTCGGCTAAACCTCCATTAGAGGGGGTTGAGAAGCCTTGATGAAAGCTTGATTCCGACTATCGTAGAATCGTCATAATTTCCTTTCCACTCTAGAAACGATTAGTTCACCATGAGAATGGGTTTAATCGTTCACATGCTAGTTATGAATTGGTAGGAATGTCATGTGTAATTAGGGATTAGGAAGAACCAATTGTTCTGCGAAGCAGTTCAATTCGGATTACGACGATTCGTCGTTAATAGGATTAAGTCGAGTTGAGGTGGAATTAATCCCCCTCTAACTCCTTATCATCGAATCAACGTAGCATTCCCTTAGTTATTTTGATAACCGACTAGTTGCATTTTTTGTGGGTAGTTGCATCGTAGTCTAGTTGCCTCATTCGTAAATCTCTTATATACCTTAAGAACCGAATACTTATACTTAGAGAACATAGCATGCGGAAGGACTAGGAGTGGAACGAATTCGTTACTCCACTCTATTTCGATAGACTTGAGAGTAGAAACTTTGATAAACGAATAGCATCCTAAATAGTTTAGTTTTACTTACGTTTTGAGTTTATCGTTCATTTTGTAGGTAAGACTATTCATTTTAATCGTTTATCAAATGGCGCCGCTGCCATCTTAGTTTCACTTTCGTATTGTTTTCGTGAGTATTAGTAATCGTTCTTAAAGTCCCATTTCACCCACCCACCCTTGTTTGATTCATACCGTGGGTTGTCCATTTTGAGTTGAAAAATTTCGGTAAAATTACACCGATAGCTGGCTACGCTCCTCCCTTGAGCGACCACTCTAACTCATGGACATAGACTTGTGGGAGCGACGACCGCTAAAAAACACTGTAATTTGAAAATTACTTTCGGATGGCGGCTACTGCGGTTAAATTTTTCGATTTTTCGGCCGGTTTTGACTTCGAACTTTGCTCTTTCATATTTTTCAGTGTTCTAACTCGCTATATACACCTGAACAAGCATAAACAAGACGCTTATTCATAAGCCGAAGCAAGGACCAATCAGTACTACTTTCTTCCACACCTCGCATCTCCTGTTAGAGGTTTATACTAGTATATCAGAATTGTTTGGAGTGTTGACGTGTTTAGCTAAGTTTGGTCTTAGCCTTGTATGAGGTTAAGGTCTGGCCGAACAAAAACACCGAACGTAAATACACAACAACATCAACAATCAAGTCTATCTAGTATACCACACACTACACCTCTAGCTACTATTTCAAATACACCACCTGATATAATGGCGGAAGAAAGAGAGACTCCTCTCTCTGACTTCTACAAAGCCTTGAGCGATAGCCCCAAATCTTGCATCGTTCTAGCAGACCCAGCGGGGGATTTCCGAATCCCTCCAAATATTTTTAATTTGTTACCCGTTTTTTCATGGATTAGACCATGAAAAACCTTATCATTACATCGTAGGATTGAACAAGTCCTAACAACATTCCACCATCCTACGGTTGGTTGAGTGCGGAACAAATTAAATTAAGGGTATTCCCTTTCACCTTAGCCCGATAAGGCGGCGTCTTGGTTAATCGCCCAAACGCCTAATTCGTGGACTCGTGGGCTAAACTTGTTCAAATTTCTTTTTATGGAACATTTTTACCCACCCCTAAAGACGGATGAAATGCTTTCCAAGATTCATTTTTTTCGACAAAATCCTCATAAATCATTTTCAGAGGCTTGGAATCGTTTCACCGATCTCCTTATAGAGTGTCCACATCATAACTTAGCGAAAGACACGTTAGTTCGTGCCTTTTTCAAAGGACTTCTACACCACCATAAAGAAGTCCTTGACATAATGAATGGGGTAGTTTCTTAAGCAAAGGAGCTTCGGAGGCTTATAAATTTTTAGAGGACCAAACTAAGCGAAATAACAACTGGGGGGGTAGTGACGATTACTCCCGCTCCGCTAGTTCTTCTTCCACAGTTAAGGCTACTAGAATGTTTGAGGTTAAATCAGATCCTGAGCTTAAAACTCTAATTGAATCCCTCACAAAAAAGGTAGAGGCCATTTCTGTACAACAAAAGCCAATCCCCGTCATGAATGTAAATTCAAATCCATGTAGTTTCTGTTGGAGCCCTGAGCATCCCGACTCACACTGTCCTATTGCCTATGAACAAGCTTGTTCCATTAATAGTGAACCTAATGCCCCTTGGAGACAAAATCCCAACTTCGGTTGGAGAAATAACCAAAACGTCACACCTCAAGGGTACAATAATCAATATGTTAGGCATACATACGCGGCTTTAACCAAACCCCACTACGACAAGGGGTGTGGTCGTGGAATTTTAATAATTATAACAACCAATGCAACCTCGACAAGGTCAAGCACAAGGTCAAAGTAGTTATAATAATTTTAATGCTAATAGAGGTATCGTTAGGTAAATAATAACTACCAAAATCCACCCATAAATAATTCACGTGAAATAGTTCCAGTCACACCACCCGTGACCACTACACCCACACAACCGGATCGTCTTGACACCTTCATACAAGTGAGCCAAAAACTTTTCCAAACAATGGCTCAATCTAACCAACAAACTTCTACAATCTGTTAATAATTTAACCAAACGGTTGGCTCAAGATAAAGCCCAACCCAAAGGTGTGTTTCCAGGTAACGAAATACCTAATCCTAAAACAACAAATACAGCCTTTGAGGTAACCGATAATACTAGTAATGAGTATGAAAATGTAGGTGAGCTAAAGGCCATCACCACCATCCGTTCTAGTAGAGTGGTTGATAACAAAGTAACTATGCCTATAGTTACCCCACCAGTAGCCCCTACACCTGCTATATTACTAGATACCGAAATAGAAACTGAAGAGCCTACCACTGTAGAGATACCAGTTATAACACAACCTAAGAAACAGGACACCACGGTTAAACACCCAGGTAATACCATTGCTAAATATAGACAGAAACCACCGTTTCCACAAAAATTAGCCATGTTAACTAGGGATACAAATTACGAGGAGATTAGGGATGTTTTCAAGAATCTAACTATAAACCTTCCCTTCCTCGAAGCTATAAAAAAGCTACTACACCATGCTAAGTTTCTTAAGGAATTGTGTACTACTAGGCGTAAGACCAATATACCAAAAGACGCCTTTTTAACAGAACAATTCCCAACTCTATCGGAACATAATGGAATTGTTAAGTACAAGGACCCTGGTTGTCCCATCGCACAATGCACCTTAGGAGATTCCTATACGATCTAATCGTTATTAGACTTGGGGGCTAGTGTCAACTTACTCCCGCTTTTATTTGTATAGACAAATAGGTCTAGACGAGATGCAACCTACTATAATGACGTTGCAATTAGCGATCGGTCTATTAAGTATCCTAAGGGTGTCGCTAAAAATGTTCCGATAAAAATTCAGATTTTTTTACTATCCGGGCTGATTTTGTCATCCTCGAATAATGAAGTCGTTAATGACTCTGTCCCGATCATCTTAGGGCGCCATTTTCTAGCAACCGCAATGCGCTTCATTAATTGCCGTGATGGTTCAATGTCCATGTCTTTTGGTCATCTTCTTTGTTGAAGTCAATGTTTTTAAAACAAAGACACAGGTTACCCGATTCGGCGTCTATGGATGGAGAGGTTAGCATGATCGAGAGCTTTGCTCGAGATTATTTCAACAACACGTTCCATGATAATCATATGCCCAAATTTCTTTCCTTTGGAAGATCATACTCCAACAATTCCATCCCTACACTAGCCGATACACATATTACTTGACGATGAGGAGGAGATAGATGACTTTCTCAAAGATATAAAGAACTATCATAGTAACGAGGATATGACCAATCTAGATGAGCAATTCGAGGAGTTTCTTCGAGCAGGTGATGAATCACCCTATCAAGAACTACTTTGCACAACATCCACCTCGATTCCCCTCCTTCCACTATTTCAAAGGAATCTCGAAGTTTGCACTTCGATCCCCGTTGTTTCTTCCAGGTTTCATAATTTTTTTAAATCCACCGAGTGAACAACTACTACAGAAGGACAAACCATTTGACACCTTCATTTTCAGAATTGAGACAGTCCCTACACACACAATGAATGAGTTTTGCGCTAAAACCACATCCTCATTGCTTACAGGCTGTCTTTCTACAACTTATCTATATCCACCATATTCTCCACAACCATTCACTTTTCCACACTTATTTACTAGAACACCCACTCATTCAAAAATGAAAAAGAAGGGGCATGCTAGGTTACGTAATAAGGTTATCCGACTTCGCTTTCATTTCACTAGGTTGAGTCATAGGAAATCTTGGTGCTTGATTGTGTTTGGATATGTTTTCTGGGATATTTATTTATGGAATGATCCACAACTATTTCGATTGTTGATATATGATAAACTGCATGTTCATACATACATCTAGATAAAGTCTCGAGTATCTGACTATAAACGACTCAACTTTTGTGTTTGGTGCATTTCCTTTCATTTCCATATATTGGTGAGTGCACCATTAAGGTAACCGCCCCTCCCTATGGAGTGTGTGGCTGTAAGGCACCGGATCCTAAGTCCACGGTTAAACATAATTCACGTTTTCCACTCTTGCATGTTTTCTCGGATTTTTGAGTTATGTTTCTCTATGGGGTGAATTATGTCTTTATTGTTTATAGTTTTTCTTTTTAAAATTTAAAAAAAAAAATATATATATATATATATATATATATATATTTATATATATATAAATATATAAAGCATAGTAACCTAGGAAGTCTCGGGAATCTGACTTTAAAAGACCTACTGCTAAAAACAAATTTTCTAAGCTTCGTTGTAAAAATTTGTTTGGGGGTGGGGTGTTCGTGTTTCCGTACTAAATATTTATGTCCCATTAGAGTTGCTTAGGCCGTTTTATTGTATTACGATTCGGGTTGACATAATCCATGAATTTGGATTTCAATTGTTCGCATATCGTACGTCATGCACGCACTTCGAGGCGTTTTCCACTATCTTATATGTCATCCACGATCGGAATAGAGTGTTTTATGGATCATTGGATTGGAAATTCTCTCCTGATCATTTCCATATCTCATTCGCAAAAATCGGACCGGTAACAAAGCGCCAATTTTGATTTGAAGTTCGCGAAAAATCGAAAAAAAAACAAAAAATTCGATTTTGGGCTTCAAGTCTAACTCGCACCATCGACACAGCACAAGACGCTCCCTTACCTCCACCAACAGTCGCGTTTCTTCTTCCTCCATTCTGCCATTAACGCCCAAAAGCTTGAAACAAATAAAAAAAATATAATAAAAAGAAAACCTAAATTAACCCACGCCCCCAAATCAATTCCAAACACCACCGACGACCACCACCACCATTTGCATCAACCGGTCTATTAAAATCCCACCACCACATCACATTCAAACCCCCACTACATTCCAAACTTCCAATGGCTCAACAACGCCGAATTTTGCCAGAGCAAGCTTTTACCGCCGACCACTTCGCGCCGTTTTACGGTGACGAGATGATCACTCGAGACTGGAGTAGCTTGTGGTACTCGACTAAGGCCTATTACCACGAGGACTTAGTCCGACGGTTCTACGATACGAGGGAGTTGGAAGGGACTAGGATTTTTGTAGTTATGGCTAAGAAGAGGAAGGAAGTGACGACCGGTTGTTGGTCGAGATTCTAGGCATTCCGCCTAGAATCCATCCGATGTCACCATGGGAGTCCCAAAGATAATGGGGTAGAACCATTGATGCACGGAGGCGCTTATTGAGGGGACTACAATGCGAGATCACATTGTGTTCGACAGGGCTTCGAGGACCAACCAACCGGCTACACTCTCGGTGGATTGGTCGGAACGCCTGTGGGAAGGGAAGGTCGCCGATATCGGCCCGAATCGCCTCCATATCTTATGGATACTCCGTGAGCGAAGTATGACTTCGTGATCTTAGAGTTTTTACCGAAAGCATGATTAGGGGAGTAGGGAGGACTGTTGCCCCCTCTCCCCGTGGTTGATAACAAAGATCATGCTCAAGTTGAGAGCACTCTCAGCGATCGATCGGACATACATCACTTCCACCGTAACCCTCGCGATCTATAAGGAGTGTGTCCAATGGGGTGGAGATTGGCTGAGGATAGAGAAGAAAAAGAAGAGGATGGAGGAGCTGAGAATGCCGAGGAGGCCGGGGACATCGAGGATGCCTCCGGAGGGCGAGGACTTGACCTCGTTTTGACGCGGATGCCTTGGAGAGGTGCCGACAGATGCGCGAACGCATGGCTGTGATCCATCGAGGCATCGCTCTGGCTGAACACTATCTCGTGAAGACCCCCGGACTCGACAGTGCAACGATGCATCACAACTTCGAGCCCGCATACCCGAGAGAGGACGAGAGGTGGGAATAGATGAGCCGAGCTAGAAGCTCGCCGATTAAGGGACGAGATGTCGACTCGATTCCCACCTCACGGGACTCTCCTTTCGAGGATACACCATCCAGTGCACGAGCGCCGTCGCCGGCGACTAATGGTGCCGGCTCTTCAGAGCTTCGGGGAGCGATCTCCGAGCATGTTCCTCCGCCACCGCCCGGAGTAGCTAGGGATAGTATAGTTTGATGTTATTTGTTATTTGTAATTTCATTATTGTTATTTATTTTAATGCAAGTTTATTTCCGTAATTTGAATTTTGTAGTGTAATGTACTCCGAATGAAAATTTTAATATAAGGGGTTATTTTCAATATGAGTGGTTGTTTCATATTGATCCCACCTTCCCAACTTGTTTGGGGGTGGTTTTATCAATTCAAGCATTATTTGAATAACCCTCGTGTTAGAATTTATTGCGGAGTCAAGGTGAAAATATGGCCGTGTAGGCATATCTATGATTGAATATCATTGTAGGATGAAATCTAGATTAAATAGGTACATTCTATCATAAAATCAACCTAAAAGATACTGGGTTTGAATTAGAATCAAGGATATGAGTTGTTTCCTTTTCGGGTTTGGAAATTTTAGGATTTTCAAAACCGGCAGAATTAGTTTTGGCAACTTCCGATCCATTTTAGCAACTTTAAACCTATATAAACTTGATACAATCTATCCTCATTAACTCACACTACACATAAACTCTATCACTCACCTTTCACTCCCCGCGATTCCCTCGTTTCGCTCATTTTCCGAAGTTTTACGAACTCAAAGCTTTCAAGGCCTCAGATATTTTTTCTGAGTTTTTGTCGAAGGCCACAAGCAGTTGAGCTTAACCGCGACCAAACACTGGAAATTTCAATTTCTTCAGATTTTTCTATCGAGAGCGACTCTCGCGTTCTAACTTCCGTGGACCGTAAAATTTCCAATTTTTCGCGTAGTATCCGGATCATTCGCAGCCTATTCCAAAGCGTAATTTTGAGATGACATCTCCAACATTGATACCGAACAGTCTTTCGAAGATTTGTTCCAAAGCACTACTTATGGTGCTTTGGTTTCGTGGGTTTATCACATTCGTTGGCCGGGAGCCGCTTTATGGTAAGACCGGATGCACTTTATTCTCCAACACTAGCATCTTATTTTTTTACGGTAAGCGCATTTTCTTTGAAAGACGGATGGAGAACAAGTGTTCTCCATCAACATTGATAATTAACCAATGGAAATTACCGTGTTCTTGCTAGCATTTGTTCTTGGACTTGCTATGCCCGGCTGAAATACAAGACCCATGGTGCTATTAGGGTCGATAATATGTATGTCTACACTAACGAAGTTTTGCATGAGTCGTATGGGCGGGCATTTTCCGTATTGAGGACCAAGGGAATATAACGTAGCCTTTGGTAGCCTGTCCATTAACATAGGAACTGTTATATTTTGGATCATGCTAAACATTTTAGGGGAATGACGTTTTTCTTCTGTGAATGATGCCACTTGCAGCGTCTTCCTTGCTTTAGCCACGGGACGTATGTGTCATGACCTTCCCCGAACCTTGATGTCTAGTTTAGCTCGATCCCATAGCATGAGGCATAAGTACCTTCTTATGCCCGTTCTAGTTTCTCGTATTATGCTATGTTTCTTTCCTATTTTTTGTACACGCTTCACGGATTGGATTCATCATCGATTAATCGCACGACCCACCAATAGTATTATTCGATCTTTCCGTGCAATGACTTGGCAAGGGTGGAGGATACAACCTCATCTCGTTGCACCCTACACCCTGTCAGACCAAGTGGCTCTTAATAGGTTAGCAATCATAGATGATAAATGGCGGGAAGCCTGGCAAATTATCATGGCATGGCAGGACGCGAAGGAACCTCACTTCTTTATGGAAGAAGAGGATGAGTAAGATGATGAGTAATGCGGGGGGATAAGGTAAGTTTTCATTCTAGTTAGTGTCTGCTTATGTCCCAAGCAATTTCATTCTTGTTAACCCCATAATGGGTAGAACTCGTATAGAGTTGTGTCAGTTTTTATTTCCTATATTAGTACGTTCTAACTTTGTTTTGCAGATATTATTGAATTTCACGCGTTTCAATGGTATTTTTCCTACCCTCTTTATTTAAATGCTTTGAGGACAAAGCATGCTTTTTTGTTTGGGGGGGCATAGAAACACGTGTAATTAAGGCATCTGTTAGGATATAGATAGGTATAATATGCATTTGTTTTCTAGTTAAAATTTCAAAATTTCAAAAATATAAATAAATAAGTTATGCTATACACTTAGGAATATTGGTATTGTTTTCTTTCTCCATGCTCTTAACAATCTAGAAGTCTCACGTAGCTTTTGCATTAGAATAATTGTTAGAAACTTAGGTTAATATATAGGTAATAATCTTTGCATCTATCTATAAATATATTACATGAGTATCTATGATTGTTAGCAAGATAAGTTTCAAATCTAGGCTAGAGTACTTTCTACAAATCCTCGTGGAGAATATAGCCTAAAGCCTTATATGAGCGAAAACATTTGAGAAATGACACAAGGGAGAAGTAAAATCCGGATAGAGATATCACACGTCCACTTGCTTGATCACTATGCCATATCCTAAGCGAGAATTTAGGCCCTCTTTGGATCGATATAGCGAAATTCAAACCTAAGAATTATTTTCCGCTAGTAAGCCCTCGAGCCTTTCTTTAGCCTTTCATAAACCACAATCCCTTTACCCCGTTACAAAACAAAAACATAATGAATCTAAAAAAAAAAAAATATATATATATATATATATATATATATATATATATATATATATATATATATATATATATATATATATATATATATATATAAATCAACCTACCCAATTTAGAATAAGTCCGAGAATAAATGAGGAAGAAAGAAGAAGAGAAAACCCGCGGTAAACAAAAGTTAGTTAATTCTTGTAAAAATAAAGAAAAGAAGTTTCCATCCCAAGAAAAGAAAAATAAAAACTCCAAAAAATAGAATAAAAAGGAGTCAAAAGCCAAAAAAAAAAATATATATGGCTAAGGATGGAAACAAAGTGTAGAAGCAAAAAGAAATAACAAGGTTTTTTCTAAGTTACATAATATGAAGACTCTATTATCTCGGACTTGTCCTTTTGAATATCCATTTCCTTCCTTCTTAAACCATCTCCTAATCCCCCCAGAACACCTAATAAAGACCTCTAGCTCAATTAGAAATAGGTTAGTGTGATAGTAAGTGGCAGATGTGTTTGATCGACTCCGCTTCCTTGTTGTCATTTGAGATTGTAAGGTAAAAGTGTGCGCATTAACTGGAGTAGCTTTGAACTCTTGAGGTGGAAAAATCGAGTGTCAGATCTTGACTATTATTGTGAGAACCTACTTAAGGACGCTTATTCCGAAGTTTCGTAAACGGACCGCTAGACATTTCATAAGTATTACTCATTGTATATATGTTTATTAAGTAGATGATTGATTATTATACATATATTAGCTTAGGTTTCGACTTGATTACTCTATATGCATTGCTAATGAGAGGTATAGTTAATTTAGAGCATGAATAAAGGAAACAATAGTTTTATTTCTTAGTCGTTGTAGTATAGATGAAGTTTGTGAGTACCTTCACTTGGAAAACTCTCATGAGGTTATAACTCTTCGTCCCATTAGGGGAATTCCTAGTGGTTTAAAGGCCTTGTTGCATATGGTTAATGCAATCGTCGCTTTCACTAAACGAAGTAGATAGAACTCCATTTTTGGTCACTTATGTTAATTTCATCTTTGCTTGAGGGACAAGCAAAATCTTTGTTTTGGGGGTGGTTTGATAAGAGCCCAAAACTGTAGTTTTAACCCCTTAATAATCATACTTTTAGACCGATTATGTGAGTAATAATTAAGAGTTAACACCGATTACGTGTTTTTATGCATTCGGGCATAGTACAAAATTTCGTACCAAAGCAATTTATCGGAAAGATAGATTTCGATATTTATGGTAAATATCATGTGTCAAAGGTCGGCATAATGAGGGTGTGGGAAAACCGGAATCATGGTAAATATACATAAATATCGAATATACCATAAAATATCATTGGTAAAGAGAGGTCGACTAATTAGTGGCAAAATATGCTATGATTATTTGACAAATTCACATAGTTTGGTTAAGCATACCTATAGGATTCAAATAGGTTTTCTCGTGTGTGGAAGAAAGAATCCAATATGCTTATTTATTTTTCAAGACTATTCTTGAAAACCACACTACACATTCACATTGACAAGCTTTATGAATTCCGATTGCACATACATCTAATCATTTTTACTTTGCAAATCTGTGGATTGCAGAGAATGGGAAGAGAGAAATCACGAAAGAAACAGTCCAATTTATGCCGAGAGATAAAGCCGCTAGTAACCTAAGTTTCAGAATTTGGTTGATAATTGGTGTATTATCAAAATCTCCACTAGAGGCACGAAGTTACATAAGCACGATAAACTTCCTCGTAGCAGGGTCCGTTTCAAAGCATGTTGCATAACAGGGAGAAAGCGGGGCATCCAATGTTATAATCCATGGACCATTTTCAGCAGTAGCATTCTCATGCCCCTAATGAGATTGTACAAAAACATTAACAATAAGAGAATGTAATAAAGGGAAAAAAAAAATGCAATTGAAAAGAAAAAGATAATTAAGTAACATTGTGCAAAACCACATTGAGGCCTATTTCTAAGATCGAAAGTGCCGACTCTAGCAAAACCGCAGATATTTGTAGGATGAAAAATTTCGAAAATGGGAGTCAACTAGTCGAATGCATTCAAGCGAGAACTACTAGAGGTAGATCCTAACTTTTTGTTACCAAAATGCATTTTGTTTTCATATTTTTGCTATTTTTTCGACCGATTACAGATTATGGGAGTTTCTAATATGTGCACAATATAATGTGGATAATTGACAAGAACATGTCATCAAATACCATTCAAACTCAAAGCAACTGTGTTGTGGGATCACTAAGAAGTTTGGGGTGAACGCCCATCCAACAAGTGCGCTCCAATAGTTCAACTTTTAGGCCAAAACATTTCGTGTTGATGATTACAAAAGCCGGACCAAGCATCCATGAATGACTGTTAAAACGAATTTAAGAAATAATATAATTCTTCGGAGTGTACTCAAGAAAAATGGAATAAGATTCTTGCCACGGCCGAATTTCTAAACAATTAAAAAAATGAATATTTGAAATATAAATATCTCAAACATCACTATATTCAATTGTCTAAAAACCCAGGCTATGACGGGGTGACTACTACACATGTCAAAACCTAAAACCCACATCATAAATAATCTTAACAACAAAAACTCCAAAAAGTCTCTCTTCCATTCAAAAATCATCAATATAAAATTTTAAGAATAACAGGTCCTCAACATCTTATTCTCATTCCATATGAATATGAAACTACGCTTATTACATACTTCCAAAAAAGGACCTAAAAAATATAAACTCCCAGGATCGCTCCAGGGAGAATCCAAATCACACGCCGCGGTTCCATCGCCTTCCACCTATGTTCCTAAGAACACACCCACGCCGCCAAAAAAACAAGAAACATGGGTTGATGAAATTGAATTTCTTTGGTATGAGTAGACTAAACACATATAAACATTCAAAACTTTTCTTATCCCACTAACACTTTAACTCTATCATAACCTAATCATTCACGGCTTGGAAGAGTGTAGTTCAGTCATTTTTTCAACCTAAGATAGCTTCTTCCCAAGCAAAACTTCCATTATATAACTCATTATAATAACTCGTTTTAATATCTAAACCATGAATTTAAAACTTACCGATATCCATCAGCCAGATAAGGGTAGGACTGGCGCCCCCAGACAAAAAAATATTATTAAGTCCTACCCTCCCCGCAAAGAAAGTTAAGAATTTTTATATAATATGTGCGGATATCCCATAGGTATTCCAACGCAGCCCAAAATACACTCGTGATAATCAAATCAATTTCTCTTATCAATTAATCAAATCTTTTTCTTATACACATATTTCACAACCTATGTACCTTAGGTCATTCCCGCCCACATTCAAGGAATACCCAACCCTACATTCCCGCATACACTCAAGGAATACAACTAACTCCGCAAGGCTTAATACCTTGGGCCTCAGGGTAGTCCAAACAATCGGTCATTCATGGCACATTCAATGAATACCCCTATATAACGCTTAACGGGCCATTTTATGACACATTCAATAAATGCCCACCTAACATATGACATCAGCGGTCATAAAAACTCAATTCTAAGACTTGAGGCGTGGAGAGTTCTCAAAGAGGGGTAATTTATTTCGCGATTATTGAACTTTATTTCATGTATTATTATTTGAGAGAATCCATTGAATATCTTGATTCAATATTTATTTTTTTTTTACGCTGCGTTATTAATTTAAATGAACGTCTAAAATTAATGCCATAACGTTGTATATCATAAAAAATCTTCGCGACAATCACATATTAGTTAATACACGCATTAATATATATAAAGGTCTTAATTTAAAAAGCCAAAAGCGTTAATAGTCCTAGACTTATCCTCTTAGACCGAATCATAATTTTATGAAAAAGTCAAATTTTCAGGTCAACTGGTCAAAGTCAACCCTGGTCAAAGTCAAAGTCAACTATGGTCAAAGTCAACAGTCAACTCTGGTCAACCCGGCCTAAACTCCAAAAACCCAAAAGCCCAAATCCTAAGGCCCATAGTCTAATCTAAAAGTCAAATTTTAAAATCCAAAACCAAAAAGAGAATAGCCCACGATTTTGGCCCAAGCCCAAAATCGTTTTTGGGTACTGTTCATCTCCTTCTTCAAACCAAACTTCCTCCACCACCGACCACCACACAGCCACCACCGGCCACCCATCAGTAAAACAAACCCAGCGGTTTGGTTCCTCACAAAAACCCCCACCTATCTATACTAACAAATCTCAATTCCCTTATACGATGAAAACTCGTGATTGACGCCATTAATGGCTGCTGAAGCTCCCACCACCACCATTCGCAGCCCTCACACACACTACATTAGCCAACAAACATAACCTAACCCATAACCACCACATCATAACATTTAAAGATTCAAAATCTTTAACAGTACCGATTTCTATGGCTGCCGCCTCCATTAACCACCGTCCGACTGCTTCACAGTACTCCAAACAAACCACCAACCTCTACCCATCACTCGATATCAACTGACCACCCCCTTCAACCAACCAAAAGGGTTGGTTCTCACAACCAAACAACCGGCAGTATAAAAAAAAATGTGGAAAACTCAATCACTATAATCTAACAATTTTCGACAGTATGTAATCATGTGATTAGAGTTAATACTTCGAATAATTATAAACACGCTTTGTTCAATCAGTGTGCAAACAAATTGATTTCAGACAATTTTTCTGTTGTTCAAACACTGCGTAGACATATCGCGCAGACAAGTTATAGAGCATGCATAAAACGGCACAGAACCAGCAGATGACGGAAGTTTATAAAATTTAGAAAGACAATAGTAACGAAGAAAATCCATGAGTTAAACAAAAATATCTACTCACTGTTAAAATCGAACAGCCTGAAATCGAAACCCCGTCGTCTACTGTCACGCGAACCGATTATCTTCCTCGTTCAAAACTCCTGTTTTTCTCTCAGTAAAACTCTCACTTTTTAACAAAACTCTCGTTTTGTTTTTCTCAAAAAAACTCTACGTGAGAAACCCCTATTTTCCAGTTTTTCAAACCTCTCCGAAAAACCCGGGTTTTAAACCTATCTACTTACTTACGGGCTTTTATCCTATCTACTTACTTACGGGCTTTTTTTTTTTCTAACAACTGGATATCCTATTTCTGTATTCTATTTACATTATTATTATTATTAGGAAAATAAACGAAATAAAATACGGGGTGTTATAATTACACTAATACAATAGTGGTGCAAGGCCATGCTTGGTAGCGAACTTCGCTATACTCTGTCAACTTTGGGTCTTATATACTCCAAGTACTGCCCAATAAACCACTAGAATCTAACACCTGATAAAAACTCTGACAAGGTCCGTACCTCATAGAACTTTCTGGCAAGGAGTTCAGACACTTGAAAATCAGGTATACCAAATATATGTAAAAGATTTTCCATTAACTGTAATGCTATGAATAACAACCCAACGGGAGAATCCAAATTTCTGCTCGATTGCCTATTACGGAGATACACATTCAGCGGACAATCCAAATCATACAACAATGATTTGTCTGATGAAAATAGCCCTAGTTTACAAAGACAGGTCTTCTCAGTTCTGACCTTTGATAACCATTGTACATCTTCTTATATTTTTTTCTTTTTTACTTTTATTTTATATAGTACCATTGCCTCGTCTCATAGATACTCCAAAATCCAAATACAGTAACTTTTTTTTTTGCAAAAATGCAAGCGGGTTTTGTATTAACTTGAAAAAAATCTTTACAAGTACAAATGAAGACATCAGATCTTACTCAGGTGATCCTTCCCCAGAAGCAGCTTCTTCCTATGGCTTTATAATCTTAGCCGTTCATGTTGTAACCCATGCCTATCCTCCTCTATGATTTTGTCCTCTATGATTTAGTAAAGGTGTTACTACCCTGTGGCCCTCTTAAAGAGGTCAAATAATCCGCTGCTCTGTTGGCTTCCCTGTAGACATGCACTATATACATGTACTTCTTCGAGTTTTTGTTTCAACTCCCTAAACCCTACACCCAAATACAGTAACTAGATAGCAACAAACAGATGAAAGCATAAGCAAGTCTCACAATATATCACCGCTGGAGAAAGTAAAGTAAAAAGTAAACTGTGCTTCATATTGATGATTATGTTTGAATATTGTTACACCAGGGTATCCACAACCTTATTTGGGTGGATCATCAAATAATGCTTCTCTGTCGGTTTCCTTTTTTTGGTAGACAAATATCTGGTTTTTGTTTTCTGGCTGTTGCATACTAAAATTGTCTTACCTGTTTGTGCAGCTTCTCTTGCTCGTCTAATCCATGAGAGAGCTAGTTCTGATGTGCCTCTAGCCATTTCTTGCAACTATAAGGGAGAAAAAAATACATAAGATAACAACGTTAAATACAAATAGGGACAAGTCTTGTGATACAAATTGAGTTGTTCTCGTAAAAAAAAATATTATCATCATGAAGATTTTGCAAATTGCTGACCATCTGATAGAAATTATCTGAGCTTTAAGGGCATAGAAAGGGGAGCAGTGGAGCACTGACCTGTTACGCCGGCCCCTATGGTGCCCAAATATGTACATAGGTAAGAGAATCAAGACTGTAAAATTTAGGACATGGATATGAACACATTATCCTCTCGAAGGTTAAAGGACATACACTCGCATAAATGTGTGGAAGGGATAAAATTTTAATAATATACAAAATCACTTTACAAACATGCAATAAGTTATGAGTTCTGTTTCAATCAGAAAACTCTGTAAAATGTGACAAGTCAAAGAGCTACACTCACATCTTGCCTATCTCTTGTCCCTTCAAGTGGATATATATCCTGAATCCATTCAACCTCGGCAACACGGTACCTATATAACCAATGTGATATACATAACGGTTATTCCTTTACTGGCATAAAAAAGAAAAGCAAATATTAACCTACTGATGGTCTGATGCTGAAATAGAAAGAACTAACCCATCCTGATCTCTAAGATAGCAAGTAAATTATGTGTGTGTGAAGGAAAATTACTGCAAAACCATGTCTTAGCTAGATCCATTCGTGCTTAGTGCAATAGTGAAAAAAAAACAAAAAAACAAACTCTAAATTCTAAATAAGATATGTAGTGTATTTTCACCTCTAAATAGAAGCGACCATCTGGAAGTGGCTCACACCTATGAAGAAGAAAACCAATGTAAGTGTACCCTACAACCTATTTGTTAAAAAAAAGGACTGGCAAAAAAATTGAAAATTCAAGAAGTAAATTAAGTAACATTGTGCAAAACCACATTAATAGTATTCCGCGTGAAGTACCTTGGAAACTGCTGTCTGCGCTGCTAAACCAAGTGCTGAAGCAGGCAACCCTTCAATATCCTTCTTATCAGTAATTAAATTTTCAAACTTCTTTGTTGCATCCAAAACATTCTCTCCAAACTTTTGATATAATTTTTCTAATTCCTGCAAAGTGAATCCCAAATAGGATTTGAGACATGTAAAGCTAAATCCACAATACTCAGAAGACAACAAGTAAAGCTAAATTTTTAATATTAGAGGTTCCTGCAAACTGCAGCTACTACAATATTAGATGGAAGCGACAATAAAATGAAATTGAAAGAGTAACCAGATCCAAAGAAACAGGAGAAAGAAATACCTCCTCCGTAGTACTCGACAGTAAAGCTCCATTTTACTATAAATGATAATGCCTCTACGCATGGAAAATTGCATATAAGCTTGACAGTAAAGCTCCATTTTATTATAAAATTTATCAAGTTACAAACACGCAATGAAACAAATTAAAAGTGCAGTTGGTAAATTAACTCAACAATACCAAGAGGCATAAGAAATAGTGCAATTTGCAAACAAGAGGTTAACCCCAGAATGAGCTACGGCCAGCTTCAATGTTTTGACCACGAAACACGACCTGTGTAGCAAGTGATGGAAGGAAGCTGTTACAGTACTGGATCCATGTCATAGAGCCTGTACAAGTTAAAGAAATCCCTCACGTGCCCGTCATATGTCACTTGATCTGGGCAACCAGTAACCAAGAAGCCAATAATAGGATACCCAAGCTTCTCAGTAATAGGGGATGAAATGGATGCAACAGCCATCTCGATATCACCAGTGAGTGGGTTTAACCACTCCTGCAGTTGGGCTGGAAACCATTGTTCCCCACCTCCTCTATGTGGTACTGCATAACTCCCACTAGAATAGCCATAATCGGAAGATGCTTGAGGAATTTGGCCATGTGACGACGAAGAGTTATACCCCGCGGGAAGCTTTCCATAGGCATAAGATGGAGTCGAGGAACTGTAATCCTCAGAAGGATAGTAATTTTGGGGTGTGTTCCAATCAAACAAGCCTCCAACTTGATTGTCCTGCCTCTCGCGATAAGAGTATCCGGATGTATATCCCTCACTCGAAGGATTGCTCCGGTTGGCTGATTCTGCTGTTTTCGACATTAGGATGTGGCCTCCTCCTGTCTTACCCGCTTTGATTTAGGCATGCGTGAAGCCCCAAAGATGATCCTCATCCTGGGTGGCATATTGAAATTCTGATTCGCCCGTTGAAGCGTAATGGAGGCATAACTTCCATCTCCGACCCTTCGTTTACCCCCCACACCTTGCAAACTGGTTGCTCCATCTCCACCGCCCGCCGCCACCACCACTACCACTACCACCATCATCATCCGAAACCTCGAGGATGAAGCAAATAAGTCCGAACCATCTCCTATAATAGGTTCATCATTTTCGTTCGGAGGGAGGAAGAGTGTCATCCAATGCATCTTCGTGTCGTGGGGTGGTACAAGAATTTCTTCGACTTCTACACGATCTCATGAGCAATGTAAGCATTCGCCGCCCATCTTCGTCCAACTCGGGTTCGAACCCTCATCGTCTTGGATCCATCCAAAAGGTGCATCCTCTCCGCCGGCCGGGTACAACCGAAAGTGAGGTCAAGATTTGGCATGGAAGTCTTGAATATTTGCAACCTTAGGTTCTTGGCTTTGAGCCTCAAGTTGTAGTGCACGTACACTAACTTATGTAGTGTATCATCCGCCAACCTACAACGCTGCAATGCGAATGCACCATTCGAGCGTGCTCGAGTTCCGTTCGTGATCCGGATGATGCAACAGTTTGGGATAGAATCTTAATAGCCACGGCTCTCGAGGTTGGGGCATCCCCACCATGCAAAGTCCACCATTCCGCTGCATGAGAAACCTATTGTCGATTAAAGAGTTTTAGCACCTTCAATAAAACATTGTATTTAAACTTTTATTTCACTAACCCGGCATCTCCGAAGCGCGATCGTTGAAGAGCGATGGGTCGCCCAAATGTACCATGTGCCTCTCGAAAAGATTTTATCTGATATGAAAATTATTATCTCATAAGAAAAATGATATGGATCAAATTCTTCCATATAATGAGTACATATTTACCTCGGACAAGCATAGTGTTTGGGTTGCAATGTCGGGACCAAGACACCGATCGTGATCTTGAGCGACCTTTATAAGAATTGGATCAATAGTTACCACCGGACGTTACGGACCATATTGTATGACAGGGATTAAGGTAGTAGGCTACAAAAAGAAACAATAACTTCATTTTAATATTTGGTTACCTGCCATCAATTAGTTTAAGAACCCATTTTGGTTAATTAAATTTTTTGGGGAAGTTTATCTCACCCGCCAAGTGCAATGTGTGACTCAAATTCTTTGTCCACCTGCGATCAATTAGTCTAATAACCCATTCTCGGATGGCGTTTGGTACTTTCAATCTTCTTTTTCATCATTGACATCCATCCGTGGAGAAATCCCATAGTAGGTTTGGTACGATCGACAAAGTCGCGATGTCTCCACCAAAGGTTCCATGCAATCAACTAAAATCTTGACATCTCTCCAAAACTGTCGTTCATTAATAATATCCTCAAGTTTCTCCATTTTTTTATTGCCTCGTCCTCTTATTGCCACCCAATCTTAGGTAATGCGATCATGGCTTTAAGTCCATCCTTCTTATTCCACATACTGTAAAAGCTAAGAAGTTTGTGGCAAACCTTGTCAAAGCAGGTCTGACTATGTCACCACCACAAAGCCTTCTCATCAGTTCGCAAACCCGTGAATGGTTGTACAAGTAGGTCACCACCACCTTAGCTTTTTTAATTAATTTCAAAACCGATGCTCTCTTACAGAAGTCTTTCAATATTAGATCAATCGAATGGGCAACACATCCGGACCAAAACAAGTTGTACCTCAGTATCTTATTGAGATTAACATTTATTAGAAAAAGAAAATGAAGAACATATAAATCATAATTGTAATTAACATACCGGGAAGCCTAGCTAAGCTGTTCTCACCTTTCTTGTAGTTGGGTCCATTGTCCGTAACAATTTGGACAACATTTTCTTTGCCGACCTAATTTATTAGCGGACTTCATGTGATCCATGATCGATATGTGGTCTTTATAGTCTTTTGAAACATTCACGGAGCGTACATAACAACACTGGCCATCACAATACACAAGAAAGTTCATGAGAGACTTCCTTGTTGGACCCGTCCACCCATCACACATGACAGTCACCCCATATGTCGCCCATTTTGATCTCAAGGCCTCAATGTATTCCTCAACTTCCAGATAGATAATATCTAGTTCCTTATGAAATAAGTCATAAGCGGAGGGAGGCTTTACTCCTAGGCCCGCTCTACAAGCTGCGTCAATCATAGGCTGAGTATACGGGTTGGCAATAGCTTGGTGCGGGTTTATTGCAGCATAATGGATAAATTTTCCAAAAAATGTTCTAAACTGATCACCCAATGCCCTCGACCCAGCTTTAAACGATTGTTTAATGGACGGTTGCTTTGTATCTTCTCTTCGAATGAGGTCAACGTCGATGGTTGCAATATCTGGCTGCTTACCAGCACGCATGCTACTGGATCTTCTAAAGAGAGACCCCATTTTCCCTTTCCCTTTCTTTTTAGAACATGACCCTTCACCTACCTCCATTAAGTAAACTCCCACCTCGGTCTGTTGGTTTTCATTGTGGTGGCTTGCAAGTGACGCGCTCTCTAGCTTGCTCAAGATCATCTAGATCATAACCCCGATGTTGGGTCTCAAACTCATCATCGAATCATCGACATCTTGAGTATTACACATTGCTTCCTCATACTCTCGTTGGTTACCGCCTTGTTTAGTTTCTTTAGTTTAGCATTGTCTACCATATTTCTAAACAAGTCCCTAACCTTCTTACCTTGTTTTCTCGCACATCTCTACATTTACATTGCCACCGCTATGTGGTGTTTAAATCTAGTGATCCCACCACCATTGAAAATTGCACCACAATAGTTACATATAGTCCCATTCTTATTGCCGGGATTTCTTGACAAATGCTTCCAAGCGGCGTCTTTATTTTTACCCATTATAATACGATACACACAAGAAGAACGTGTTCGGTGTTCAAGTGGTGATTGTTGGTCGTCTATTCTTGATGGGCATATGAATTGTGAGAGAAGGATCACGGGGTTTAAATAAGATAGAGGGAGAGCTTAGATTGGTTGAGGGAGAGCTTAGATTGGTTGTAGTGGAGGTGGAACTTTCAATTATGAAGTTGGAACCTGAGAAAGTAGGTGGAAGGGTGTAAGAAATTGATGAAAACATTGGTTTTCTGAAGGAGGGTGGAGGAAGAAGAAGAACTGTCGGGTCAATACTTGCAATCCCCATACAAACCAATCTATCGCGGTAAATTGGATTATATTCCAAAATATCGTAATTTACCAAGATTTCACTAGATAAGTTGAGTTTCTCATGCCCAGAAATATATCAGTGATTTCTTATGTCGGTTGGCTGCAAAACCGATATATATCGCGATATATCGCGGTATTTTGTACTATGATTTCAGGCTTCAAAGTCCATTATGTGCAGAAATGTGCCACTTTAGCAAGATAAAGGAGCAAAAGTCAGCAGAACTTCCGAAGGCCGTATCTTTGGACTCAGACCTCGGAATGGGGCCTACCTTATGTCAAAACGACCGGATCGGAAAGAGCTTTCCAATGGTCTAAGCCTTGATCCAATCAGAGGAGCAGAAGTGGACGAAAAGTCTGTTGAAGCCAACTGCAACTGAAGAGGCCTTTTGATTTGAAAATTGGGTTTTGGGCCTGATTTTCTGGCCCAAAACATGGCTCCAAGCCCATGCACGATTTTTGGATCTGGATGTATAAAAATAAAAGCTTAGCTCTTTGTTAATGGTAGTTTGTTAATGGTAGATAATTAGACCTAGAAATAGATTAGATTAGTAGCCTCCATTAATAAATTCTAGATCTAGTTTTTTATATAGATTAATTAAGTTTAGTTCCATTTCAATTATTGTATTAGATTAAACCTTTGAATCTTGTTCTTCATTTTGATTAGATAAATAAAATAGCTAGTTTGTCAATTTCGATTCTTGTCATTTACATTTGTGTTAGATCTAATTTCATTTATTACTTGTTATTCAATTCTTAGTTATTAATTAGATTTTAATTATTGTTTAATTTAGATTAGTAAATTTCAATTCTTTATATCATGTTTAGTTTAAATGTAATCGGAAATGATTGCGTAATGATTCTCGGCTAAACCTCCATTAGAGGGTGTTGAGAAGCCTTGATGAAAGCTTGATTCCGACTATCGTAGAATCGTCATAATTTCCTTTCCACTCTAGAAACGATTAGTTCACCATGAGAATGGGTTTAATCGTTCACATGCTAGTTATGAATTGGTAGGAATGCCATGTGCAATTAGGGATTAGGAAGAACCAATTGTTTATGGCGATTCAATTCGGATTCTGACGATTCGTCGTTAATAGGATTAAGTCGAGTTGAGGTGGAATCAATCCCCCTCTAACTCCTTATCATCGAATCAACGTAGCATTCCCTTAGTTATTTTGATAACCGACTAGTTGCATTTTTTGTGGGTAGTTGCATCGTAGTCTAGTTGCCTCATTCGTAAATCTCTCATAGACCTTAAGAACCGAATACTTATACTTAGAGAACATAGCATGCGGAAGGACTAGGAGTGGAACGAATTCGTTACTCCACTCTATTTCGATAGACTTGAGAGTAGAAACTTTGATAAACGAATAACATCCTAAATAGTTTAGTTTTACTTACGTTTTGAGTTCATCGTTCATTTTGTAGGTAAGACTATTCATTTTAATCGTTTATCAAAAACCACTGTTAAAAGGGAAAGTTGTAACATTAGAAAGAGATATGGTCAAAGTTGCACATCGTTGCATTTTACTTAATTTTGAGGAAGTTCATCCGTACATTGAGTAAGTAACTTTGTTAAATGTAGCACTTAAAAGTATACATGGGAAGTTGAAATACTTAACACTTACCTTGTAATTAAGCAGAGAACACAAGAAAGAGCTTGTCCATAGAGAACCTCGATTACGGAGAAACGAAGGTGCTTTAGTAGCAAAGCATGTCGAATGTTTCAATGAGTGGTTTAAGCAAGAGGTGAGGATCTGTTTTACATTTACATTTTATAAGCTTTTAGGGTATTTACTCTTTGCGAGTACTTAACTATGTTTTTTTTTTAATGTGCTTTTAGATTGAAAATAAGAAGAAAGCGAAACATGTATCTACCTTGTTAGATTCACTTTCTGATGGTCCAGATCCCAATGTTGTGAGCTATAAAGGTTACGTGATAAATGGTCACCGCTTCCACACTAAGGATGGTTAGAAAGGAACTCAAAACTCCGGAGTATCAGCGCCGCTAGTAGTAGCTTATGTAGGGCAAGTGCTAAGGACAACGAGCAAATCGAGCAAGTTGTGACCTATTATGGTGTGATCAAGGAAATAATTTTGCTAGATTATGGTACATTTCAATATCTGCTTTGTTCAAATGTGATTGGGCAAACGTAGGAAGTGGGGTCAAAGTTGAAGAGGGATTGACATTAGTCAATGCATCAGGGTGGTTTAACACACAAGCATGACCCTTTTATTCTTGCATCCCAAGATGAACCTATTTTTATGCTCGAGAATCAAGTGACAAAGCAATCTGGTATGTGGTTTTGAGAGCACCTCCTCGTGGATTTCGTGACTCGAAAGTGTAATGGTGAGGAAGATCTTAGCAATGTGACCCTCCACCACCTTTTGCAAGTTCGGGGTTAGTTGATGAAGTGGAAGGTGATGAGGGTGATGAAGTGTATGGCCGCGGGACTATGAGGGAACTTGGGTACTCAACAAAAGGAAAAGAAATTAATAAAACTTAACTAGGTATGCTTGTGTGTTTTCTCCTAGTTAGAGTGTTTTTGTTATTTTTGCTTATCTTTTATAATTATTATCAAGTGTACTATTATTTCTGTGTATTCACTTTTTCAATATCGTTGAAAGGTGGAGTCGTGGTGGTGGACAATGTTGCAACGTTTGGATTGGTTTTTGGGTTGATTAGGACTTTAATCCCACACTTGGGAGTTGGTGGATTATTAGGACTATTTTGCAGTTTTCTTTTTAATTTGTTGATTCAATGTGTTTAGACAATGTTATTATAGTTTTCTTGATTATTATGTTATGCTAGATGCATTTTTCTTGAATAGCTATTACTGATTTCTTGATACATATTGTTGAGCATTATCGTCGTTATATGTATATAATAATGGAGTTAGCATTTTGCCACTAGCGATAATTATAATTTTGTTAGAACTGTGTAAGCCCCATAATACTCTTAATTCTTTGAGGATGATTATTTTCTAATCTTTCATTGTACATGTGAAGAAAAATGATGAAGAAGAAAGCAATAGAACTAACTCCAGTAAGTTGTTTCATATTCATATATAGTTATCTCAATTTAATTGTTCTAATTTGTTTTCTTTAGTATTCTAATTTTATTTTTTTCATTAAAAATATAGTATCAGAAGAGTGCAAGAGCTAAGGTTCAAAAGTTTAAGAGAGCATTTGACTTGGCAACAACTAACAAGAATGAACGCGTACATGCAGGTATGATTATGTCATTGTGTATATTTAACTCCTTCCCATGTCTCCCATGTAATGTTCTTAATTATACTTATTAGTGTATAATGATTTATGTACAAACTACTTGAGGTTCAACCAAATCGCGCGGGAAAGAAAATTCAGGAAATTGAAAAGATGCCAAGCCAACAACAAATTGTTAACCAAGAGGTGGAAAGGGACAACCGAGAAAGGTTAAGGGATCTACGAGGAAATGGAAAGGGAACAACTAGGATTGAATGAACCAGGTTTGGGAAGAAGACGACTTTGAAGGAGAGGGTGATACATCGGAAAGATTAAACCATCCTAAGAAGAAAAAACATAGGGGACCAACAAAACTAAACTTCTTGAAAACTATTCCACATGGTCAGAAGTTGTTTGTCAGCTTCAATATAAAAGGTCAATCTGTTGGTCCTAATTCAAAATTCTTCAGCAGCTACTTGGGTAAGCTTGCAAGGAATCGTGTTCCTATTAGCTTTCGTACTTGGCATAAAGTACCCGAAAGCAAAGACAGTTTTAGAGGCATTAAAGACAAAGTGTGGGATTGTATAAAGATAATAATTTTAATTTGTTTGTTTCAATTCCATATATCTTTTGTTATGATTGAAAAAGTGTAATGATTTTCTTTATTTAATTTTTGTGACAAAGATTTGTAGTCAGTATGCTAAAAACAAACTCTTAAAATGATTGGGAAAGATTGCGTGAATACAAAACAAAATTGAGGAGTGCATTTTATGATGCCTATGATAATGATGAGGATAGAGTTGCACACCCCACACCGATGTGTAATGCTAGTTGATTGGAGGCGTTTGTCGTGATATACCTCGACCGATGAATACAAGGTATCAATTTTTATTGAACCATTGTATAATATATTTTGAGACTTATATAATATAATTTTATTTTATTTTGTTGTGTAGAAATTAAGGGAAATTGGAAAGAAGGCAGCGGCTAACCACAAGATGCCCCACACTACTAGTCGTAAAGGCTTTAGTAGATTGGAAGATGAGTTGGTAAATAATTTACATTTATTGAATAGTACATCTTTTGTCTGAAATTTGATTAAGTTTTACTTATGTTCTATTTAATTATGATATATATGTAGAATCACAAAAGCGATGGTGCTGTGCCTGTTACAAGATCCACTTTATGGGTTGTAGGCCATAGAAGGAAAAATGGAGAACGGTTAATGAATTGGCGAAAAGGAAAGATAGTATGTCATTATTTATTGAACAAAAATTAAATATAGATTGCATCGTTCTCTCATAGTTGTGGCTAAGTTTTACTATTATTATTTGTCTATATTTTTCTACTTATTTTATAGGACCAGCTGAATGAAATGAGTCCTAGTATGGACTGGAAAAGATGATGCACTCTCACAAGTTTTAGGTCCTGATCCTAATGGGCGTCTAAGAGGAGTGGGATATGGAGTTACTGCTTCAACTTTATATGTTACTCAACAGTACAGTGGGAGGATGTGTGAACTAGAGCACCAATATTTTGATGTGCTGAAAGAATTGTCTGCTGTTAAAGAAACTCTTGCTAAAGTGTTGAATAATCAAGAAGTAAATATTTTATTGTAATATATTATAAGATTCTAAGATGAGTACGTGTATGTATTAATCTTTGTGTTTACTTATACCTAAATTCTTTTTCAGTCGGACGGGTCTTCTTTTCAACCTTGTCTCGACTTGCCAAAAAAACATCAAGTTTCTTTCGATGGTCGAGCTTGCCCTATGCGCGAACACCCCTTGTGGCTCAACATGAACATCGAAGTCTATCAGTCCAAAGTAATCAAAATCTGCAAACACCTCCTACGGCTCAACATGAACATTGAAGTCTATCAGCGCAAAGCAATCAAAATCTGCAAACACCTCCTACGGCGCAATGTGACCATCAAAGTCTATCGGTAGAAAGCAATCAAAATCTGCAAAACACTTCCTCTGGCCCACGTGACCATCGAAGTTTATCGGTATAAAACAAACAAAATATGAATTCAGTTGTATGTATACAATCTTTGAAAGCTATTTTACTTAATTTGCATACTTCGTTAACTTAGTATTAATATTATTTTGTGTCTTTGTATAGGGAGGCACTCAATCCAAAGTAGTGAAGTGCAAATTGTTTAGGCTTGTTCAGCACGATGTTGTCATAAAGGTTCATGGTATAATCGATAATCCAACAATTAGAGTGCATCATGTGCCGCTTAGGCCCAGTTTTTCAAAGGTTTCTATTGATGTTGCAATTTAGAAAGATCGTTGCTTGTCGGGGAATCTGAGAATTAAAGACAATAGAAGATGATGTGTCTTGTTTTGTGGCTTGGCCAACAAGTTCTATTCTTAAGTTGTGATGTACACAAATCTCAAGAGCTTGACTTTTGATGCTTCAAAACACTACCTAAGCCTTGGAGATTTATGTTTAGGGAATTAATTTATTATGGAAATGACTTGATGATCTATGGTGAATGATGTAGATAACTACTATTTCCCTTAGTTATATTTTGTGGTTGTTGTGTATAATTGCTTACTTAACCAATTATTCTAAATTGTTTCTAGCAGGTGAAACCGCTTTTAACTCCTTGTGTGAAAGCTTAGCTTGTCTAGCTTTTACATTGCGATCTCAAGCCCGGATAAAGGAGGAGAGAAACGGAATTCAAGGACAACGTAAACATGTAAGTGAATCAAGTACATTTTTATATTCCTTTGTTAGTATATTCACTGGGTTTCTTGTAATATTAGCTTAATCTATATATGTACATATCATGTCGGTGAATAACTTAATTTGATCGGATGATTGTTGGGGTGAACTTGATAGGGACTCTCCGGTGCCGTCCGGTTGTCTAACTATGTTTATTGCACATTGCGTGTAAAACTTAACAAAGTAAGATCTAAATTTATGTTTGGCTGTAGGGAAATTTAGTTCCTAAAGCTTGACCTTCCCTTGGGCATTAAAAGGCGTTTGCAGATTATGTCCATATATATCAAGGGATTTGAAGCTAGGAATCTACTCGGATGGGGTACTAATTTTCAATATCTTTCCTAGAATTTCTATTTGTCTTTTTGTCGGGTTTTTACAAGTATATTTCCATTCTAATTAATTTCATGGAGAGTTGTCCGGATCATTCTTTAAATGACTAAGTTTCCTCTAATAAATAGAGCATGAAAGAGCATTACTTAGTCACCTATGTAGGGTCCTCGGGTAATAAGCTTTCTTTGAAATCTCTTTTGAATACTATACTTTATTTTTTTTGGGACCCAAACCTGCAGCAAAGGCTTCTCGGTGCATATGTTCCTCTTTGATGTCGACTTTTTGGTAATGAATGTTGGATTTACTTGTTGAGGGTTACCTTATCTCTTCCCGTTGGGAACTTTGGGATGTCAAACATCATTTCTTTTGAGTTTATTATCAGAAAATACTTGCTATCATATACTATTTGTCTCGATTGTTTTCTTGAATAGTAATAGCGGTATGATGTGGTTGTGTTAGTATGATGACCCAAAGTACCCAACCCAACTAGGAACCTTAGTTGTAAATATTTACATGTGTTGAGAGACTCTTTGGGGTTCCTTAATGTGAAAAACATAATGCTCCCATCTGTGAAGAATCAAAATCAGTATGGGTGACAAGTTTGGTTTCAAAAGATATCCCGGATCGGTGATTAGTGAATACAATGAGGAAAAACACGAAATATTTATAGATAACTTTTTCTTATTTTAGGTGTTCTTTATACTAAAATAATGAATTTCATCTTGTGTTTTTTTCTTCAGCGAGCCTGTTTGTATAATAACGGTGTAAGAATCCCTCGACTCCGTTGAATACAAAAACTTGTTATATATGTTTCATAGTCTTGGATGTTCTGCATGCATTGTGCATTATTTGATAGTTTTTGCATGATTCTAATATCTAGGAAAATATGTAGCCACAGGTTAATTATAAGTGTAAAATAAACTTCTTTGGGATGGTGGCTAAGATTAAAGAGAACCATAAAGGTCGGCCGGTTTATGCGTCGTATGTGCCGGGACTTACAATTTTGGTGAACATGTATGTATCTTTACTTGATATGCAAATCTAAAGAACTGTCATTTTATAAGCTAATCGAGAAAAAAGGACTATCCCATCTTTGATGCTTTTCCTTTTCTGTTTCTCGACTAGTTAGTGATATTTCACTTTACATAATTATCTGCATTAATACATTATATGTTCATTTGAGACTGACATATGTTGGTCTCGTAATCATTTGGAACACAAGGTTCTTTCAAATAGATGCTTGATTCAGATTAGCATGTGACCTAACACTTGATCTCTTGAGTTTGAAATAGTAAAGTCCAAAATGTTTAATCTCCCATTTTCTCAAGGAAATTTCTAATATGCAAACCTCTTTTGACCGAAGACTCTAGAATGATCTGACTTGTCTAATCAATATTCAACTAGCATCGTACTACTAATCTTGTCTCGATTATAGAAATACAAATTTGTGTTGATCAACTCCGGTTTATTACGTTAGACTACTTGATGAGTGTGAATGCGACTTGTTTTCATTATGCCTATATTTGGCTTTTGTTCCTTTGTGTTGTACTTTATAGAAAGTCTTTTGAGTTGAGAATCGATCAATTACTTTATTTTGGGTTGCGGGGTTCTAGTATGGGGCAGTTCTTCAAGCAATACACGGAGCCTATTAAGATGAATACCGGTCATGTGAGCAATTTTGTTTTGCTATCTTATTATTTTCACTAGTATTATATATACTTGTTTGATTCTATTTTTGTTCTTTCCAAAGGTTGATTGGAAATCAATGGATCTGAGCTATTTGATAGAGGTAAATTATTTCACAAATGGCACGCAGTGAAAGTGTTACTCTTATTTTCTTGTAATCCATAAATACCTTTTTTTGGCAGAAAAATTACATAAGACACTTTGGCAACATTGTGTCAAATGCAACACCTGTTCATGGAAGTGATGTCATCCTCAAGGCATATAATATTGATGGTGATGTGCGCATCAATACAAAGACCAGGCAGATTTTGAGCACATAGCTCGTCAGTTTGGAATATTTGAAGAATGGAAGGTAATCCATTCTCCTATTTTGCATTCTCTATATATTTTTCTTCTGTCTAGCTTTCTTCTTCTCGATAAAGTTCCTCTTTGAGATTGACACTATTTATACAAGTCGATTAATGAAGTGGAAATATTTGGCCTAAATTTGGCGGTTAAATTGTTGAGTACTCTCAGAGTGGCGGTGAGTACTTGCTACTCATTGCTTAGCCCTACCCGACTAACAATTTAATCCCCAATAAGAGACAAGTCCTTGTCTACACTTATTTAATCATATTTTTATTTTAGGTGATTGAGTGTTTTGATTATTTATAGATTGATTGGGTTCTTAATTGGCTCCATTATGTTGGTATTTCAATGTTAAATATATTAACAAGTATTTGTAAAGAAATAGTGTAATGAAAAATTGCCTAATTAATGCCGATTAATCCCGACCGATTACACCTACTCGCTCTTCAAGCGAGTAGCGATTTAACTTCTGCATAGCCCTAGAGTCATATGAATATTTATATGATAGCCTCAAAAGTGTCCTTAAAGCATGATTTCGTGATTTATTGAGTGAGCAGGACTCATCCACGAGTCTTGATTATCTTGAGAACTTCTAATCGAGGTATAACTACAATGGTAGTCACAGGCACACACAAAAACGATTTCTCGTATGTTTCTTTGATACCTTAAAGCGTGATAAAGTGCTTGATGCTATTAAACTTATGTATCAACTTTTATAAGCCATTATAACTTCTCTTATATTTTACTTGGTATTATCCTATATAATACATCCTGTGGAACTGCTATCCAACTTGGCCTTTTTGCTTATTCATTATGTTTTCTTCCCTATGTTCAGTTCTTGCATCATTTTGCTACATAAGAAATTAAATTTTTTGCACGTTTTGAAGTGTTCGAGGAAAGGGACTATTATGACTATTAATTAATCTATTTGTTTTGAAGTGTTCGAGGAAAGGGACTATTATGAGGATCCTATGCCGTGGTCACCCGCTGATGCTTGCAACTACCCATGGCGGGATTTCTGCACCATTGATGGTGTTAAATTTCTGAGGGGCCTGGAACCAATGCATTTTTATTTGGACATGGATGAGCTGAATCCGTAAAAGCTTTTTTGTTTGCCATTAATTTTAGTGTTACTTTCACTTGAATTGCCCCATCACCCATTTGCTTGTTTTGAGTAGATGAAGTGGCATTTCTTGAATTTTTGTCTACCCTTTTGTCGCGATTATCATTGTCTAGGCAACATGGACACTTACATCACGAAGCTCGACTTGTCAAAGGCGTTTTGCGGTATATCCGTCTTTACGGCGAGCTAGGCTTGATTGCTTAAACGGGGATCTGATACAATTGTTTGCCTTTGTGATATTAGTATTTCTGGATTCGGACATCTTTTATGGTTTTGTTAAGGTTTGTGACCTATATACATAGTTACTTGATGATATGTTAGACCACTTGGGTGGTTTTGCCTTGTGACCACTTATAATGGGTGAATATATTTGTTCTTTTCTTGGTGCCTTCCGGAGCCAATGCTTGATATATATACAAGTATATTGCTTGAATATACTTTGTTTGGAGACACAATCTAGCTCGAGCATAGAAATCACTTGGTACCATGGGCATTGTATATATGAGCATCGCGGTGATAAGATTTACTTACAATGTTGAATTGGAACATTGTGTGTCATGAACTAGTCCCTAGGGTTGAGCTGAAAACAATTGAATTAGGCGATAAACTTGATATTAATAGTTATTTGCGGAGGTATTAGATTTGCTGAAGGTGCTTGTGAATCGTTGCGGGCGAAAGATCGTGGTTGGGAAGAATCATATGACATGTCATGGTTGCTTTCGAAGCTTAGAAGTATATTTCCTAGAAAGTCTGACTAAAATTTTAACTCCTTCAAAGAATTTGAGATTCATAAGCACCAACAATGGAGGACTATATTAGTGTGTCATATGTATTTGTAATTGGGGATGAGTTGAGGTGATATTATGTAGATGTATAGTGGTGTATACATTTCATTTTTATTTGATGATTAATGGCGAGGAAAATGGTATACTAGGCTAAATATATTTTTTTTTTAGAAATTTCGAAGCAATACGACATCACTTTTAAAAGTGATTGAAAAGTGTTACATCACTTTTCAAGTGATGTGCTTTTTATCGATCGTCGTTTTTTAGAAGTGATGTCAATAGTCCTTTCTAACTTTTTTTTTTGTAATGTCAATAGTCATTTTTTTAACATCATTTTTAAAAGTGATGTCAATTGATAAATATTACGTCACTATAAAAAGTGACTTGTATACTTACAACATCACTTTTGAAATCACTTTAGAAAGTAATGTCTTATGTTTTCCCCTACGACATCTTTCCAAAAGTGATTTAAATTGTTACAACATACTTCTAGACATCAATTTAAAAGTGATGTTAAAACACCACAGAACTTTAATCGTCGTCGCTATTAACATCACTTTTGAAAGTAATGCGAAATAGTTATAACATCACTTTTCCGGTGATGTAAAAACATAAAATTGTTGTAGTGATAGTACATATGTTTTCTACCATCAGGATAGTAAAACATATGTATGTTCTCATCATGCTTGACTTTGTAAAATCTATTTCGCCAGAACTTTTCTTCTTGTTGGCGGTTTCTCAACTAACTCATAAGTGTGATTCTTATGCAAAGAATCCATCTTCGTCATGCATGGCCTTCAACTCTTCTCTTTATCCGTACCTTCAAAGTGCCTCTTTGATAGTACATATGTTCTCTACCATCATATAGTAAAACATATCATTATGTGGTGGATACCTGAATTGAACTAGTCTCTCTGCAATGCGACCTCCTTACCTCTATCTCACGTTGTTTCAGGAGGATGCACTTCCGCTGGCTCTCCTCCTCGTGGTTCGTAGGGCCGTATGCATCTTCTTATACTCAATAGGTTCTATCCCATTATGAGTAATAGGATTCTCATCATAAGCTTCAAACTCATGGTTCTCTGCATTTTCTCAATGCCATACAGACGTTCCACGAGTGGAACCGGGTTCTGAATCAACAAGATCATTAATGAAAGCCTGTAGCTTCTCACCCCTCCCTCAAAGTTTGCTATGGTTTGGTTTAAAGAACGCAACATCTCGACCGGATTACCTTCTTGTTAATCGGATCATAGAGTTTGTAACCGAACTTTTCTTTCCATAACCCGAAAAAAATACAACTGGCTTTGTCATCAAGCTTGGATCTCTTATCGCTTTGGAATATACACCGCGATACACCACAAATACCCTCAAGTATCCATAATCAGCATCTACGCGACCATACTCTCTACCGGATAATCCTTATTGAAGGGAACCCGATGGCGATAGGTTGATCATAAATATTTATGCATTCGCTTCACCTAGTAGGTTCAGGTAGCTTAGAGTCGAATGGCATCTCGATCTCTGATGGTTCGGTTCATTTCTCTGCTATTCCCATTTCTGTTGTGGTGTCTTGGGAATAAATTACGCTCATGCCCGAATCCCATGACTCTGGCTTTTCAAATAATGAATGTACTCCACCCCGATTATCGGCGAATCTGGCAGGCAACTTCTATCTCTCTTTCCACCATGCTGCTGGAATTTCTCAAACCAAAAGTACTTCATCTTTGGTCTTAGCGGACTACTAATGCCCCATACCTTTCTTGACATCATCAATAAAGTCCACGAAGATCAAAAGCTCCCGATGGGACTTCTTTTTTATAGGACCACGTAAAGTGCGCTGTGCACTAGTTGGATATTGTCCTTTTGTAAGGCCGGGAATCTTTGGAAAACCACGTGTTGCTTTCCTACCAAAAGCGATAATTACATGTATTTAAATGTATTACCTTTAATGTATGGCAATACCTTTTGCTTAGCAAGAACTTCCATCCGCGCATACGTATGACCGCGATCTCTTGTACCAGCGATTTTGGAAGCTTTAACCCAGTACGCATTCACTTTCTTTTTTACAAACTAGCTGTGTTTTGTAAAGAGAGCAAGTTTTCTTCCTGCAGCTTAACTCTGATGGACCTCTGCTTTCGGTTTTCATACCCGTTACCAAACGAGTTTTACAAACCATTATCATCAGCACCGGTAGAAATTAAGAACTAACCGTATGTCGGGGGACGCTAGCTCCGCACATCCTTGAGTATCAAGGTGTAGCCGACAATGGATTTCTGACATCTCAATACTGCCTATAATCTTTGAGGACACCTATTTGTTACCCGTCTTCACCCGCTATTCACCGTATTTGTAGGTAGTGAAGAATTCCCGCAAATGGTGTGATGTGATCGGACCTTTCTGTATCTATCACCAGCTCACGTATCAATTATGAAGGGTACTAAAGTGATACACCACAATCTGACACAATTCTCACTGGAGGTAAATGCGACTATGCGGTGGTATCTTTACATGTGTTTCCGGATTCCCGCACCCGTATACTTACGTGTACGATTAATATACTTCACCCTCTTCTTGAATGTTCTCGCTAAATACAGAAGTGACCTTTATTCAGCACAATAATAACATTACCTCTCTATCTTTTAGAGTTTAAAACTTTACCCCTAGATTTGCCTATAAATCACCTGCAGAGCGAGATGGTTTTACTATTTCCACCTCCCAGTTTCGCGTAACGGCAAAGGGATATAGCGGGTGAGAGGGTTGCCTTCTGCCTCCTTCGTCTCCTCTGTTCGAAAAAAAGCCCGGTAGCCGTCTCCATAGTGGCGATTCCATCCTTGTGGCTGCTCGTGTAGAGATTACTAATGTCTCCCCCGACTTTGGGTAGAAGATCCTAAAAAAACAAAGCCTCAACTTGTCTCCCAAGTTAATCTTCATCAAATCGTCGATTGATGGTATTATGTACTTTGTTAAGATGCTTTCGGGGACATTAAAAGAACCTTCTTGGTACCGTGTTTGGCAAACTTTTTAACAACTAGCACTTGTTTCCCACCCGGAACTTCCTCTCGCCGGTCTTTGGAGTTCTTCCACAAGCAAAAATTTGTAGTCTCTTGGGATATATATACATGGTGAAGAACATTTGTCGTCAATCCAGCTGTCCGGAGATGTACTTAATTGCTTTTCTGTCAAGCTTTTGCTCCACTCAGCCCATGACAGCGGATTTCAAGGTCTTTCTCTTTCATTCTCGATAAGGTTGTGCAAACTATTTACTTCTTTCTCTTCAAAAGCCCTCCTTTGCTAAAAAACTAATATTATCTATTTTTTGTGACAAAAGCATAAATCTTTTTCGTGGATTTTTCCTCGAAATCAAAAGAACAAAGTAACCAGGTTTGTCTCTTTCATTAAAGTTAACAATATTTCTTCCTTCAAAACTTTACGGTTCCATTTAAATTTATCATAAATCACTTGTTAGTTCTATTAACATTTTAAAGGTTTTCAATTTTATTATAATTAAAAATCGGCAAGCAATATATGTGTTATGTGTGATTCAAGTGTTATGGCGTTAACAATACATGATATCCTATATTGTATATGAAGTCGGCAAGTCTTACAAAGTAATGCTTAGTCCTTAATATCATAGAATGTGTTGTTGTAATCGCTTTTTTAATTACATATTAGAATTATATATATCTTATAATTCTAGTTCTTTAGTTTTATTTATCTTTTGGGTTTCCTCTGGCTTGCTAAGGGCATTGTGTGTAGATGTACCCTCGACTTGTGCATCCATAGTTGTGGTCTGGACTAGTTCAACATTTAAAATTACTGATTTGAGTGGCTAACTTGGCCATATATTCAAGATGTGTTTTATATTGCTAGGTGTTTGTAAGTATGTTTCTGAGATTGTCTTGATTGGTGACTGCCTAGTTGTTACATTTTTTTTCCCAATGATGAATGCTTCATTCCTTATTTTCTTCTTTTTCTTGTTGTGAAATAACTGATTTTCGTTGCATGGTTTTTTGGTGTATCTCTTCTTAGTATTTATTGTGTGATTTGAGCTGTAAGATGTTAAGTCTTGTGGTGAATATTTCAAGTACAAATTAAAAAGTTTAAATTTATGATCTAATTTTTTAAGTTATAATTGTATGTGGTGTGGTTTTAACCTTTAAAATTTCCAAATTTACCTATTTTAGTCTATAGAAGGAAAGTAGGCCGTGACATTCAGTTCCTCGTTCGCAGGCAGAATATATAAACAACGTTATAGACAAGTTGTGGAGATCTCTAAACAGGTTCAGTACATTACATTATTTCTATTACTTTAGTTAGAAAACATATATATATATATATAATACTTAAAGGTTATATTGATGATTGGTTTTATAATTACCAAATCTGGGGACGAGTATGGATTTGTTGTTGATGAATTCATTAGAATCGCTTTAGCTCCCTTTGAAGACAAAACAATCCTTAGATGTCCATGCAATCAGTGCTTAAACTTTGACCTTTTGAGTCCAGATGTCGTAAAAGACCATTTGATAGAGTGGGGTATTGATATGACTTATGATCCGTTCATTTTGCACGGAGAGGAAGTGCAAGTGCCTCTAGAAAATGAAGGATTTGCACATACAAACATTAACCAGACAGAGACATATGAAATGTTTAAAGCGACGTATGCAAGTAATCACGCTAAAGACTTTCCCCGGTGATGCAAAACACATCCAAAGTCCGAAAAGTCAGTTGAGGAGTCCGAGAAGCCCTCAGTATGAAGGCCGTAAGTACAGCAAGTTGGAGACGATTGTTAGATTGTATGGGTCTAAAAGCAAAGCGTGGCTAGTCCAATAGAGGATTCTTCGAATTGTGGAGATTTTAGTGATATTCTTCCAGAGGATAATGTTATTCCTACATCAAATTATTCAGCAAGGTCGATGTTAAGGAAGTTTGATTTGGATTTTGTAGAAATTCATGCATGTGTAAATGATTGCATTTTATATAGGGTGATGATTATAAAAATCTTGTGAGTTGTCCAAAGTGCCATGCTAGTCGATGGAAAATTGATCCGCGATACAAAGCAAATAAGGAGAAGGTTCCAAAGAAGGTTCTTTTTGGTATTTTCCTATTATACCAAGGTTCAAGAGGATGTTTATGTCCGTCGACAAAGCTTAAGCAACTGACATGGCATGCATCGAACGTAAGTAGTGATGGAAACATCGCCATCCAGTTGATAGTCCCACGTGGAAGCATATTGATAGAAGTTGGCCATCTTTTTGGTGAAGAAGCACGAACCTTTCGTTTACGTTGTCGGCCGATGGTGTCAATCCCCAATCAACTCTAAGTTCAAGGCATAGTTGTTGGCCGATCATTTTAGCGATATATAACTTACCTCGTGGGTTGTGCATGCAAAAGAGTTATATGATGTTGACTTTGATAATTTCGGTCCTAACCAGCCGCAATGACATAGATGTTTACTTGAAGCCATTGATTGATGACCTGCTGCTTTTATGGAGAGAAGGTGTGGAAACTTATGATGCATATGAGAAAAAAAAAACTTTCACGTTAAAAGCTATTTTAATGTGGACCATTAATGATTTTCCGCTTGGTAACCTAGCTGGATGTGCAACGGTAAGGGTAGATTTGCATGTCCTAAGTGTGGCGTTAATACATGTGTGGTGTGGCTAAAATATAGCAAGAAATTCTCTTACATGGGAAGTCGAAGGTTCCTTCCAGCTGATCATCCATTTCGTTTGAAGAAAAGTTGGTTTAATGGGAAACAAGAACTTGGAGAGAAGCCGGTGCCTTTGAAAGGAACAATGATTTTTGATGAGGTAAAAGGTATTGAAGATGATTGGGGAAAATCTGTGGTAAGAGATTTGAGAGATGATTGGGGAAAACCTATATCACTAAAGAAAAGAAAACGTGGAAAGGGTGTGCCATTGAAAAAAGGTCGAGGAAAAGCAACACCTGGACAAAAGAAAAAGGCCATATGTGGAAGAAGAGATCTATCTTTTTTGACTTGCCTTATTGGAGATTTCTCTTGTTACGTCATAATTTAGACGTTATGCATATAGAGAAAAACATTTGTGAAAGCTTGCTTGGGACATTGTTGAATATGAAAATAAAATCGAAGGATAACATTAAATTTAGGAAAGACTTGCAGGAAATGGGAATAAGAAATGACTTGCATCCTAAGCAAAATGGGGATAGAACATTGCTTCCTCCATCACCAAGCAACTTGTCAAAGAGTGAGAAGCAAATATTTTGTGAAAGGTTGAAGGCATTGAAGCTGCCTGATGGGTATTGTTCTAACATATCATGTCGCGTTTCCTTAACTGACTATGCTATTTATGACTTGAAGTCTCATGATTACCATGTCTTAATGCAACAACTATTGCCTATGGCTTTGCGGAATCTCTTACCCAAAGGGCCAAGAAACGCAATTTTCAGACTTTGCTCGTTTTACAATGAACTTTGTCAAAGGACTATTGATCTGGAAAAGATGGAGAGTATAGAGGATGAAGTGGTTGTGACAATGTGTTTACTAGAAAGATATTTCCCTCCATCATTTTTTGACATCATGGTACACTTAACACTTCATCTTGTGCGAGAGGTGTGCCTTGGAGGACCGGTACAATTCCTTTGGATGTACGCCTTTGAAAGGTATTAAATTTATTTAAGTCATTATTAATAGGTTTTAATTTAGCTAAAATCTATAAAGTATGTTTTCAGTATATTGGGTTCTAAAAGTTCAATTATTCACCAAATATAGGTACATGAAGGATTTGAAAGCAAGTGTTAGAAATCACGCAAGGCCTGAGGGATGCATGGTTGAGTTTAACTTGGTCGAAGAGACTGTGGCATTTTTCACTGAGCATATGAAGCGAGTTGAAGTGAATAACGACCCAGAAAGTAGAAATGAAAACTATGACGATGAATCCATTATTCAAGAAGGAAAACTGATAAGAGCCCAAAACTGTAGTTTTAACCCCTTAATAATCATACTTTTAGACCAATTATGTGAGTAATAATTAAGAGTTAACACTGATTACGTGTTTTTATGCATTTCAGGCTTCAAAGTCCATTATGTGCAGAAATGTGCCACTTTAGCAAGATAAAGGAGCAAAAGTCAGCAGAACTTCCGAAGGCTGTATCGTTGGACTCAGACCTCGGAATGGGGCCTACCTTATGTCAAAACGACCGGCTCGGAAAGATCTTTCCAATGGTCTAAGCCTTGATCCAATCAGAGGAGCAGAAGTGGACGAAAAGTCTGTTGAAACCAACTGCAGCTGAAGAGGCCTTTTGAATTTGAAAAGAATTGGGTTTTGGGGCGATTCTGACGGCCCAAAACATGGCTCCAAGCCCATGCACGATTTTTGGATCTGGATGTATAAAAACAAAAGCTTAGCTCTTTGTTAATGGTAGTTAGTTAATGGTAGATAATTAGACCTAGAAATAGATTAGATTAGTAGCCTCCATTAATAAATTCTAGATCTAGTTTTTTATATAGATTAATTAAGTTTAGTTCCATTTCAATTATTGTATTAGATTAAACCTTTGAATCTTGTTCTTCATTTTGATTAGATAAATAAAATAGCTAGTTTGTCAATTTCGATTCTTGTCATTTACATTTGTGTTAGATCTAATTTCATTTATTACTTGTTATTCAATTCTTAGTTATTAATTAGATTTTAATTATTGTTTAATTTAGATTAGTAAATTTCAATTCTTTATATCATGTTTAGTTTAAATGTAATCGGAAATGATTAGCATGTAATGATTCTCGGCTAAACCTCCATTAGAGGGGTTGAGAAGCCTTGATGAAAGCTTGATTCCGACTATCGTAGAATCGTCATAATTTCCTTTCCACTCTAGAAACGATTAGTTCACCATGAGAATGGGTTTAATCGTTCACATGCTAGTTATGAATTGGTAGGAATGTCATGTGTAATTAGGGATTAGGAAGAACCAATTGTTCTCATGAAGCAGTTCAATTCGGATTACTTAACGATTAAATTCGTTAATAGATTAAGTCGAAGTTGAGGTGGAATTAATCCCCTCTAACTCCTTATCATCGAATCAACGTGAAGCATTCCCTTAGTTATTTTGATAACCCACTAGTTGCATTTTTGTGGGTAGTTGCATCGTAGTCTAGTTGCCTCATTCAGTAAATCTCTCATATACCTTAAGAACCGAATACTTATACTTAGAGAACATAGCATGCGGAAGGACTAGGAGTGGAGCGAATTAGTTATCCACTCTATTTCGATAGACTTGAGAGTAGAAACTTTGATAAACGAATAGCATCCTAAATAGTTTAGTTTTACTTACGTTTTGAGTTTATCGTTCATTTAAGTAGGTAAGACTATTCATTTTAATCGCGTTTATCAAATGGCCGCCGCCATCTTAGTTTCACTTTTCGTATTGTTTTCGTAGTATTAGTATCGTTCTTAAAGTCCCATTTCACCCACCCACCCTTGTTTGATTCATCGCGTGGTTGTCCATTTGAGTTGAAAAATTCGGGTAAAATTACGGCCGGTAGCGCCCTCCTTGGCGACCGCCCTAACTTCATGGACGACATAGACGCGACAGATGACCAGCTAAAAAACTTGTAATTTGAAAATTACTTTCGAGGCCTTGGCTACTGTGTTAAATTTTTCGGATTTCGACGGTTTTGATTTCGAACTTTGCTCTTTCATATTTTTCGGTGTTCTAACCTGCTATATACACGAACAAGCGTAAAAACAAGACGCTATTCATAAGCGAAACAAGGACGCTAATCGTACTCCTTTCTTCCACACCTCGCGATCTCCTCGTTAGAGGTTTATACTAGTATATCGTAATTGTTTGGAGTGTTGGCGTGTTTAGCTAAGTTTGGTCTTAGCCTTGTATGAGGTTAAGGTCCGGCGAACAAAACACCGAGCGTAAATACACAACAACATCAACAATCAAGTCTATCTAGTATACCACACACTACACCTCTAGCTACTATTTCAAATACACCACCGATATAATGGCGGAAGAAAGAGAGACTCCTCTCGACTTCTACAAAGCCTTGGCGATAGCCCCAAATCTTGCATCGTTCTAGCGGACCAGTAGGGGATTTCGAATCCCTCCAAATATTTTTAATTTGTTACCCGTTTTTTCATGGATTAGACCATGAAAACCTTATCAGATCGTAGGATTGAACAAGTCCTAACAACATTCCACCATCCTACGGTTGGTGCGGAACAAATTAAATTAAGGGTATTCCCTTTCACCTTAGCCGATAAGGCGTCTTGGTTAAGCGCCTAAGCGCTTAATTTCGTGGACTCGTGGGCTAAACTTGTTCAGCTCTTTATGGAACATTTTACCCACCCCTAAAGACGGATGAAATGCTTTCCAAGATTCATTTTTTTCGACAAAATCCTCATGAATCATTTTAGAGGCTTGGAATCGTTTCACCGATCTCCTTATAGAGTGTCCACATCATAACTTAGCTTAAAGACACGTTAGTTAATTGCCTTTTCAAAGGACTTCTACACCACCATAAAGAAGTCCTTGACATAATGAATGGGGGGTAGTTTCTTAAGCAAAGGAGCGAGGAGGCTTATAAATTTTAGAGGACCAAACTAAAGTTTAAATAACAACTGGGGGTAGTGACGATTACTCCGTTCAGCTAGTTCTTCTTCCACAGTTAAAGGCTACCGAATGTTTGAGGTTAAATCAGATCCCGAGCTTAAAACTCTAATTGAATCCCTCACAAAAAGGTAGAGGCCATTTCTCGTACAACAAAAGCCAATCCCCGTCATGAATGTAAATTCAAATCCATGTAGTTTCGTTTGAGCCACGAGCATCCCGACTCACGCCCTATTGCCTATGAACAAGCTTGTTCCATTAATAGTGAACCTAATGCCCCTTGAGACAAAATCCCAACTTCGGTTGGAGAAATAACCAAACGTCACACCTCAAGGGTACAATAATCAATATGTTAGGCCTCCACGATAGCTTTAACCAAACCCCACTACGACAAGGGCGAGGGTCGGGAATTTTAATAATTATAACAACCAAGTGCAACCTCGACAAGGTCAAGCACAAGGTCAAAGTAGTTATAATAATTTTAATGCTAATAGAGGTATCGTTAGGTAAATAATAACTACCAAAATCCACCCATAAATAATTCACGTGAAATAGTTCAAATACACCACCCGTGACAACTACACCCACACAACCGGATCGTCTTGACACCTTCATACAAGTGAGCCAAAAACTTTTCCAAACAATGGCTCAATCTAACCAACAACTTCTACAATCCGTTAATAATTTAACCAAACAGTTGGCTCAAGATAAAGCCCAACCCAAAGGTGTGTTTCCAGGTAACGAAATACCTAATCCTAAAACAACAAATACAGCCTTTGAGGTAACCGATAATACTAGTAATGAGTATGAAAATGTAGGTGAGCTAAAGGCCATCACCACCCTCCGTTCTAGTAGAGTGGTTGATAACAAAGTAACTATGCCTATAGTTACCCCACCAGTAGCCCCTACACCTGCTATATTACTAGATACCGAAATAGAAACCCAAGAGCCTACCCTTTGTAGAGATACCGGTTACAACACAACCTAAGAAACAGGACACACCGGTTAAACACCGGGTAATACCATTGCTAAATATAGAGAAACCACCGTTTCCACAAAAATTAGCCATGTTAACTAGGGATACAAATTACGAGGAGATTAGGGATGTTTTCAAGAATCTAACTATAAACCTTCCCTTCCTCAAAGCTATAAAAAGCTACCACACCATGCTAAGTTTCTTAAGGAATTGTGTACTACTAGGCGTAAGACCAATATACCAAAAAGACGCCTTTTAACAGAACAATTCCCAACTCTATCGAACATAATGGAATTGTTAAGTACAAGGACCCCGGTCGATCCCCATGCACAATGCACCTTAGGAGATTCCTATCTACGACGACGTTATTAGACTTGGGGGCTAGTGTCAACTTACTCCCGTTTTATTTGTATAGACAAATAGGTCTAGGCGAGATGCAACCTACTAGAATGGCGTTGCAATTAGTGATCGGTCTATTAAGTATCCTAAAGGGTGTCGCCAAAAATGTTCTCGATAAAATTCAGGATTTTTACTATCCGGGCTGATTTTGTCATCCTCGACACGAAAGTCGTTAATGACTCTGTCCCCGATCATCTTAGGGCGCCATTTTCTGGCAACCGCCAATGCACTCATTAATTGGTGATGGTTCAATGTCCATGTCTTTTGGCCATCTTGTTTGTTGAAGTCAATGTTTTTTAAAACAAAGACACGATTACCCGATTCGTCTATGGATGGAGAGGTTAGCATGATTGAGAGCTTTGCTCGAGATTATTTCAACAACACGCGTTCCATGATAATCATATGCCCAAATTTCTTTCCTTTGGAAGATCATACTCCAACAATTCCATCCCTACACTAGCCGATACACATATTACAGATGAGGAGGAGATAGATGACTTTCTCAAAGATATAAAGAACTATCATAGTAACGAGGATATGACCAATCTAGATGAGCAATTCGAGGAGTTTCTTCGAGCAGGTGATGAATCACCCTATCAAGAACTACTTTGCACAACATCCACCTCGATTCCCCTCCTTCCACCATTTCAAAGGAATCTCGAGTTTGCACTCGATCCTGTTGTTTCTTCTGTGCTTCATAATTTTTTAAATCCACCGAGTGAACAACTACTACAGAAGGACAAACCATTTGACACCTTCATTTTCAGAATTGAGACAGTCCCTACACACACAATGAATGAGTTTTGCGCTAAAACCACATCCTCATTTCTTACAGGCTGTCTTTCTACAACTTATCCATATCCACCATATTCTCCACAACCATTCACTTTTCCACACTTATTTACTAGAACACCCACTCATTCAAAAATGAAAAAGAAGGGGCATGCTAGGTTACGTAATAAGGTTACCCGACTTCGCTTTCATTTCACTAGGTTGAGTCATAGGAAATCTTGGTGCTTGATTGTGTTTGGATATGTTTTCTGGGATATTTATTTATGGAATGATCCACAACTATTTCGATTGTTGATATATGATAAACTGCATGTTCATACATACATCTAGATAAAGTCTCGAGTATCTGACTATAAACGACTCAACTTTTGTGTTTGGTGCATTTCCTTTCATTTCCATATATTGGTGAGTGCACCATTAAGGTAACCGGCCCCTCCCTATGGAGTGTGTGGCTGTAAGTACCGGATCCTAAGTCCACGGTTAAACATAATTCACGTTTTCCACTCTTGCATGTTTTCTCGGATTTTTGAGTTATGTTTCTCTATGGGGTGAATTATGTCTTTATTGTTTATAGTTTTTCTTTTTAAAATTAAAAAAAAATATATATATATATATATATATATATATATATATATATATATATATATATATATATATATATAAAGCATAGTAACCTAGGAAGTCGGAATCGACTTTAAAAGACCTATCGCTAAAAACAAATTTTCTAAGCCGTTGTAAAAATTTGTTTGGGGGTGGGGTGTTCGTGTTTCCGTACTAAATATTTATGTCCCATTAGAGTTGCTTAGGCCGTTTTATTGTATTACGATTCGGGTTGACATAATCCATGAATTTGGATTTCAATTGTTCGCATAACGTACGTCATGCACGCACTTCGAGGCGTTTTCCACTATCTTATATGTCATCCACAATCGGAATAGAGTGTTTTATGGATCATTGGATTGGAAATTCTCTCCTGATCATTTCCATATCTCATTCGCAAAAATCGGACCGGTAACAAAGCGCCAATTTTGATTTGAAGTTCGCGAAAAATCGGAAAAAAATACACAAAAATTCGATTTTGGGCTTGGGCCCAACTCGCGCGCACGCGCCTTTACCTCCACCAACAGTCGCGTTTCTTCTTCCTCCATTCTGCCATTAACGCCCAAAAGCTTGAAACAAATAAAAAAAATATAATAAAAAGAAAACCTAAATTAACCCACGCCCCCAAATCAAATCCCAACCCAAATCAATTCCAAACACCACCGACGACCACCACCACCATTTGCATCAACCGGTCTATTAAAATCCCACCACCACATCACATTCAAACCCCCACTACATTCCAAACTTCCAATGGCTCAACAACGCCGAATTTTGCTAGAGCAAGCTTTTACCGCCGACCACTTCGCGCCGTTTTACGGTGACGAGATGATCACTCGAGACTGGAGTAGCTTGTGGTACTCGACTAAGGCCTTTACCACGAGGACTTAGTCCGACGGTTCTACGATACGAGGGAGTTGGAAGGGACTAGGATTTTGTAGTTGTGGCTAAGAAGAGGAAGGAAGTGACTGGGTTGTTGGTCGAGATTCTAGGCATTCCGCTTTAGAATCCATCCGAATGTCACCATGCGGGGAGTCCCAAAGATAATGGGGTAGAACCATTGATGCACGAGACAGTTATTGGGGGACTACAATGCGAGATCACATTGTGTTTGACAAGCTTCCTCGAGGACCAACCAACCGGCTACATTTCGATGGATTGGTCGAAACGCCGAGGAAAGGGAAGGTCGGCGATATCGGCCCGAATCGCCTCCATATCTTATGGATACTCGGAGCGAAGTATGACTTCTGCATCTTAGAGTTTTACTGAGCATGATTAGGGGAGTAGGGAGGACTGTTGCCCCTCCCCCGTGTTGATAACAAAGATCATGCTCAAGTTGAGAGCGACTCCAGCGATCGATCGGACATACATCACTCTCCACCGTAACCCTCGCATCTATAAGGAGTGTGTCCAATGGGTTTGGAGATTGGCTGAGGATAGAGAAGAAAAAGAAGAGGATGGAGGAGCTGAGAATGCCGAGGAGGCTGGGGGACATCAGGATGCCTCTGAGGACGAGGACTTGACCTGTTTTGACGCGGATGCCTTGGAGAGGTGCTGGACAGATGCAGAACGCATGGCTGTGATCCATCGAGGCATGCGTTCGCTGAACACTATCTGTGAAGACCTCCGGACTCGACAGGCAACGATGCATCACAACTTCGAGCTCCGTACCCAGAGAGAGGACGAGAGGTGGGAACAGATGAGCGCCGAGCTAGAAGCTTCGGCCCGCCCGATCTAGGGCGAGATCTTTCGATTCCCACCTCACGGGGACTCTCCTTCTGAGGACACACCATCCAGGCACGAGCGTCGTCGCCGAAGGACGAATGGTGCTGGCTCTTCAGGAGCTCAGGAGCAGTCTCCGGAGCATGTTCCCTCCGCCACCAGTTCCGGAGTAGCTAGGGATAGTATAGTTTGATGTTATTTGTTATTTGTAATTTCATTATTGTTATTTATTTTAATGCAAGTTTATTTCCGTAATTTGAATTTTGTAGTGTAATGTACTCCGAATGAAAATTTTAATATAAGGGGTTATTTTCAGTATGAGTGGTTGTTTCATATTGATCCCACCTTCCCAACTTGTTTGGGGGTGGTTTTATCAATTCAAGCATTATTTGAATAACCCTCGTGTTAGAATTTATTGCGGAGTCAAGGTGAAAATATGGCCGTGTAGGCATATCTATGATTGAATATCATTGTAGGATGAAATCTAGATTAAATAGGTACATTCTATCATAAAATCAACCTAAAAGATAATTGGGTTTGAATTAGAATCAAGGATATGAGTTGTTTCCGTTTTCGGGTTTGGAAATTTTAGGATTTTGAAAGCTGCCAGTAATTAGTTTTGGCAACTTCCCGATCCATTTTAGCAACTTTAAACCTATATAAACTTGATACAATCTATCCTCACAACTCACACTACACATAAACTCTATCACTCACCTTTCACTCCCGCTGATTCCCTCGTTTCGCTCATTTTCCGAAGTTTCGCGAACTCCGAGCGACTTTTCGCTTCTGAGGCGCACTTTCAGCGCTCTGTATATTTTTCTGAGTTTTTGTCGGGGCTTCAAGCGCCAAAGAGCCGACCAGCGGGCCAAACACTGGAAATTTCAATTTCTTCAGAAGGCTGGTGGCTCTCTATCGAGAGCGCACTTTCGCCTAACTTCCGTGGACCAGAAAATTTCCAATTTTTTAGCGTAGTATCCGGATCATTCGCAGCTATTCCAAAGCGTAATTTTGAGATGACATCTCCAACATTGATACCGAACAGTCTTTCGAAGATTTATTCAAAGCACTACTTATGGTGCTTGGTTTTGTAAGCGATCACATTCGTTATGGGAGCCGCTTATGGTAAGACGGATGCACTTTATTCTCCAACACTAGCATCTTATTTTTATGGTAACTGCATTTTCTTTGAAAGACCAGATGGAGAACAAGTGTTCTCCATCAACATTGATAATTAACCAATGGAAATTACCAGGTTCTTGCTAGCATTTGTTCTTGGACTTGCTATGCCCGCTGAAATACAAGACCCATGGTGCTATTGGGTCGATAATATGTATGTCTACACTAACGAGTTTTTGCATGAGTCGTATGGCGCGGGCATTTTCCGTATTGAGGACCAAGGGGAATATAACGTAGCCTTTGGTAGCCTGTCCATTAACATAGGAACTGTTATGTTTTGGATCATGCTAAACATTTTAGGGAATGACGCGTTTTCTTTTACGTGAATGATGCCACTTGCAGCGTCTTCCTTGCTTTAGCCACGGGACGTATGTGTCATGACCTTCCCCGAACCTTGATGTCTAGTTTAGCTCGATCCCATAGCATGAGGCATAAGTACCTTCTTATGCCCGTTCTAGTTTCTCGTATTATGCTATGTTTCTTTCCTATTTTTGTACACGCTTCCACGGATTGGATTATCGCCTTTTAATCGACCCACCAATAGTATTATTCGATCTTTCCGTGCAATGACTTGGCAAGGGTGGAGGATACAACCTCATCTTGTTGCACCTTACACCCTGTCAGACCAAGTGGCTCTTAATAGGTTAGCAATCATAGATGATAAATGGCGAGAAGCCTGGCAAATTATCATGGCATGGCAGGAGGCGAAGGAACCTCACTTCTTTATGGAAGAAGAGGATGAGTAAGATGATGAGTAATCGCGGGGATAAGGTAAGTTTTCATTCTAGTTAGTGTCCGCTTATGTCCCAAGCAATTTCATTCTTGTTAACCCCATAATGGGTAGAACTTCATTATAGAGTTGTGTCGAGTTTTATTTCCTATATTAGTACGTTCTAACTTTGTTTTATGGATATTATTGAATTTCACGCGTTTCAATGGTATTTTTCCTACCCTCTTTATTTAAATGCTTTGAGGACAAAGCATGCTTTTTGTTTAGGGGCATAGAAACACGTGTAATTAAGGCATCCGTTAGGATATAGATAGGTATAATATGCATTTGTTTTCTAGTTAAAATTTCAAAATTTCAAAAATATAAATAAATAAGTTATGCTATACACTTAGGAATATTGGTATTGTTTTCTTTCTCCATGCTCTTAACAATCTAGAAGTCTCAATTAGCTTTTGCATTAGAATAATTGTTAGAAACTTAGGTTAATATATAGGTAATAATCTTTGCATCTATCTATAAATATATTACATGAGTATCTATGATTGTTAGCGATGAAGTTTTGAAATCTAGGCTAGAGTACTTTCTACAAATCCCTGTGGAGAATATAGCCTAAAGCCTTATATGAGCTTAAAACATTTGAGAAATGACACAAAGGGAGAAGTAAAATCCGGATAGAGATATCACACGCCCACTTGCTTGATCACTATGCCATATCCTAAGCGAGAATTTAGGCCCTCTTTGGATCGATATAGCCAGAAATTCAAACCTAAGAATTATTTTCCGCTAGTCGCCCCTCTGAGCCTTTCTTTGGCCTTTCATAAACCACAATCCCTTTACCCTGTTACAAAACAAAAATATAATGAATCTAAAAAAAAAAAAAAAAAAAAAAAAAAAAAAATATATATATATATATATATATATATATATATATATATATAAATCAACCTACCCAATTTAGAATAAGTCTGAGAATAGAATGAGGAAGAAAGAAGAAGAGAAAAACCTGTGTAAACAAAAGTTAGTTAATTGCTTCAGAAAATAAAGAAAAGAAGTTTCCATCCCAAGAAAAGAAAAATAAAAACTCCAAAAAAATAGAATAAAAGGGAGTCAAAAGCCAAAGAAAAAAAATATATATGGCTAAGGATGGAAACAAAGTGTAGAAGCAAAAAGAAATAACAAGGTTTTCTCTAAGTTACATAATATGAAGACTCTATTATCTCAGACTTGTCCTTTTTGAATATCCATTTCCTTCCTTCTTAAACCATCTCCTAATCCCCGTAACACCTAATAAAGACCTCTAGCTCAATTAGAAATAGGTTAGTGTGATAGTAAGTGGCAGATGTGTTTGATCGACTCCGGCTTCCTTGTTGTCATTGAGATTGTAAGGTAAAGTGTGCCCACCGCACAATCGGAGTAATGAACTTGAGTGGAAAAAATCAGAGTGTTGTATCTTGACTATTATTGTGAGAACCTACTTAAGGACGCTTATTCCGAGAGTTTGAAACGGACCGCTAGACATTTCATAGTATTACTCATTGTATATATGTTTATTAAGTAGATGATTGATTATTATGCATATATTAGCTTAGGGTTTCGACTTGATTACTCTATATGCATTGCTAATGAGAGGTATAGTTAATTTAGAGCATGAATAAGGAAACAATAGTTTTATTTCTTAGTCGTTGTAGTATAGATGAAGTTTGTGAGTACCTTCAATCGGAAAACTCTCATGAGGCTATAACTTCGTCCACTAGGGAATTCCTAGTGGTTTAAGGCCTTGTTGCATATGGTTAATGCAATCGCACTTCGGGAAAACGAGAAGTAGATAGAACTCCATTTTTGGTCACTTATGTTAATTTTCATCTTTGCTTGAGGACAACAAAAAATGTTGTTTGGGGGTGGTTTGATAAGAGCCCAAAACTGTAGTTTTAACCCCTTAATAATCATACTTTTAGACCAATTATGTGAGTAATAATTAAGAGTTAACACTGATTACGTGTTTTATGCATTTCGGGCTTCAAAGTCCATTATGTGCGTAAATGTGCCACTTTAGCAAGATAAAGGAGCAAAAGTCAGCAGAACTTCTGAAGGCCGTATCTTTGGACTCAGACCTCGGAATGGGGCCTACCTTATGTCAAAACGACCTGATCGGAAAGAGCTTTCCAATGGTCTAAGCCTTGATCCAATCAGAGGAGCAGAAGTGGACGAAAAGTCTGTTGAAGCCAACTGCAGCTGAAGAGGCCTTTTTGGACTGAAAGAATTGGGTTTTGGGCCTGATTTTCTGGCCCAAAACATGGCTCCAAGCCCATGCACGATTTTTGGATCTGGATGTATAAAAAAAAAAGCTTAGCTATTTGTTAATGGTAGTTAGTTAATGGTAGATAATTAGACCTAGAAATAGATTAGATTAGTAGCCTCCATTAATAAATTCTAGATCTAGTTTTTTATATAGATTAATTAAGTTTAGTTCCATTTCAATTATTGTATTAGATTAAACCTTTGAATCTTGTTCTTCATTTTGATTAGATAAATAAAATAGCTAGTTTGTCAATTTCGATTCTTGTCATTTACATTTGTGTTAGATCTAATTTCATTTATTACTTGTTATTCAATTCTTAGTTATTAATTAGATTTTAATTATTGTTTAATTTAGATTAGTAAATTTCAATTCTTTATATCATGTTTAGTTTAAATGTAATCGGAAATGATTGCGTAATGATTCTCGGCTAAACCTCCATTAGAGGGGGTTGAGAAGCCTTGATGAAAGCTTGATTCCGACTATCGTAGAATCGTCATAATTTCCTTTCCACTCTAGAAACGATTAGTTCACCATGAGAATGGGTTTAATCGTTCACATGCTAGTTATGAATTGGTAGGAATGCCATGTGCAATTAGGGATTAGGAAGAACCAATTGTTCTCGCGGGCGATTCAATTCGGATTACGACGATTAAATTCGTTAATAGGATTAAGTCGAGTTGAGGTGGAATCAATCCCCTCTAACTCCTTATCATCGAATCAACGTAGCATTCCCTTAGTTATTTTGATAACCGACTAGTTGCATTTTTGTGGGTAGTTGCATCGTAGTCTAGTTGCCTCATTAAGTAAATCTCTCATAGACCTTAAGAACCTAATACTTATACTTAGAGAACATAGCATGCGGAAGGACTAGGAGTGGAGCAATTCGTTACTCCACTCTATTTCGATAGACTTGAGAGTAGAAACTTTGATAAACTTAATAGCATCCTAAATAGTTTAGTTTTACTTACGTTTTGAGTTCATCGCTCATTTTCAGTAGGTAAGACTATTCATTTTAATCGTTTATCAAAAACCACTGTTAAAAGGGAAAGTTGTAACATTAGAAAGAGATATGGTCAAAGTTGCACATCGTTGCATTTTACTTAATTTTGAGGAAGTTCATCCGTACATTGAGTAAGTAACTTTGTTAAATGTAGCACTTAAAAGTATACATGGGAAGTTGAAATACTTAACACTTACCTTGTAATTAAGCAGAGAACACAAGAAAGAGCTTGTCCATAGAGAACCTCGATTACGGAGAAACGAAGGTGCTTTAGTAGCAAAGCATGTCGAATGTTTCAATGAGTGGTTTAAGCAAGAGGTGAGGATCTGTTTTACATTTACATTTTATAAGCTTTTAGGGTATTTACTCTTTGCGAGTACTTAACTATGTTTTTTTTTTAATGTGCTTTTAGATTGAAAATAAGAAGAAAGTGAAACATGTATCTACCTTGTTAGATTCACTTTCTGATGGTCCAGATCCCAATGTTGTGAGCTATAAAGGTTACGTGATAAATGGTCACCGCTTCCACACTAAGGATGGTTAGAAAGGAACTCAAAACTCCGGAGTATCACTGCCCGCTAGTAGCTTATGTAGGGCAAGTGCTAAGGACAACAGGCAAATCGAGCAAGTTGTGACCTATTATGGTGTGATCAAGGAAATAATTTTGCTAGATTATGGTACATTTCAATATCTGCTGTTCAAATGTGATTGGGCAAACGTAGGAAGTGGGGTCAAAGTTGAAGAGGGATTGACATTAGTCAATCTGCATCAGGGTTTAACACACAAGCATGACCCTTTTATTCTTGCATCCCAAGATGAACCTATTTTTTATGCTCGAGAATCAAGTGACAGCAACTGGTATGTGGTTTTGAGAGCATCTCCTCGTGGATTTCGTGACTCCGAGTGTAATGGTGAGGAAGATCTTAGCAATGTGACCACTCCACCACCTTTTGCAAGTTCGGGGTTAGTTGATGAAGTGGAAGGTGATGAGGGTGATGAAGTGTATGAGCGTCGGGACTATGAGGGAACTTGGGTACTCAACAAAAGGAAAAGAAATTAATAAAACTTAACTAGGTATGCTTGTGTGTTTTCTCCCTAGTTAGAGTGTTTTTTGTTATTTTTTGCTTATCTTTTATAATTATTATCAAGTGTACTATTATTTCTGTGTATTCACTTTTTCAATATCGTTGAAAGGTGGAGTCGTGGTGGTGGACAATGTTGCAACGTTGGATTGGTTTTACGGGTTGATTAGGACTTTAATCCCACACTTGGGAGTTGGTGGATTATTAGGACTATTTTGCAGTTTTCTTTTTAATTTGTTGATTCAATGTGTTTAGACAATGTTATTATAGTTTTCTTGATTATTATGTTATGCTAGATGCATTTTTCTTGAATGACGACACTGATTTCTTGATACATATTGTTGAGCATTATGCGTCGTTATATGTATATAATAATGGAGTTAGCATTTTGCCACTAGCGATAATTATAATTTTGTTAGAACTGTGTAAGCCCCATAATACTCTTAATTCTTTGAGGATGATTATTTTCTAATCTTTCATTGTACATGTGAAGAAAAATGATGAAGAAGAAAGCAATAGAACTAACTCCAGTAAGTTGTTTCATATTCATATATAGTTATCTCAATTTAATTGTTCTAATTTGTTTTCTTTAGTATTCTAATTTTATTTTTTTCATTAAAAATATAGTATCAGAAGAGTGCAAGAGCTAAGGTTCAAAAGTTTAAGAGAGCATTTGACTTGGCAACAACTAACAAGAATGAACGCGTACATGCAGGTATGATTATGTCATTGTGTATATTTAACTCCTTCCCATGTCTCCCATGTAATGTTCTTAATTATACTTATTAGTGTATAATGATTTATGTACAAACTACTTGAGGTTCAACCAAATCACGCGGGAAGAAAATTCAGGAAATTGAAAAGATGCCAAGCCAACAACAAATTGTTAACCAAGAGGTGGAAAGGGACAACCTGAGAAAGGTTAGGGATCTACCAGAAATGGAAAGGGAACAACTAGGATTGAATGAACCAGAAACTGACTGGGAAGAAGACGACTTTGAAGGAGAGGGTGATACATCGGAAAGATTAAACCATCCTAAGAAGAAAAAACATAGGGGACCAACAAAACTAAACTTCTTGAAAACTATTCCACGTGGTCAGAAGTTGTCTGTCAGCTTCAATATAAAAGGTCAATCTGTTGGTCCTAATTCAAAATTCTTCAGCAGCTACTTGGGTAAGCTTGCAAGGAATCGTGTTCCTATTAGCTTTCGTACTTGGCATAAAGTACCCGAAAGCAAAGACAGTTTTAGAGGCATTAAAGACAAAGTGTGGGATTGTATAAAGATAATAATTTTAATTTGTTTGTTTCAATTCCATATATCTTTTGTTATGATTGAAAAAGTGTAATGATTTTCTTTATTTAATTTTTACAGCAAAGATTTGTAGTCCCAGAGTATGCTAAAAAACAAACTCTTAAAATGATTGGGAAAGATTGGCGTGAATACAAAACAAAATTGAGGAGTGCATTTTATGATGCCTATGATAATGATGAGGATAGAGTTGCACACTGCCCACCTGATGTAATGCTAGTTGATTGGAGAGCGTTTGTCGCATATACCTCGACCGATGAATACAAGGTATCAATTTTTATTGAACCATTGTATAATATATTTTGAGACTTATATAATATAATTTTATTTTATTTTGTTGTGTAGAAATTAAGGGAAATTGGAAAGAAGGTGACTAACCACAAGATGCCCCCACACTACTAGTCGTAAAGGCTTTAGTAGATTGGAAGATGAGTTGGTAAATAATTTACATTTATTGAATAGTACATCTTTTGTCTGAAATTTGATTAAGTTTTACTTATGTTCTATTTAATTATGATATATATGTAGAATCATAAAAGCGATGGTGCTGTGCCTGTTACAAGATCCACTTTATGGGTTGTAGGCCATAGAAGGAAAAATGGAGAACCGGTTAATGAATTGGCGAAAGGAAAGATAGTATGTCATTCGTTATTCAGAACAAAAATTAAATATAGATTGCATCGTTCTCTCATAGTTGTGGCTAAGTTTTACTATTATTATTTGTCTATATTTTTCTACTTATTTTATAGGACCAGCTGAATGAAATGAGTCCTAGTATGGACTGGAAAAGATGATGCACTCTCACAAGTTTTAGGTCCTGATCCTAATGGGCGTCTAAGAGGAGTGGGATATGGAGTTACTGCTTCAACTTTATATGTTACTCAACAGTACAGTGGGAGGATGTGTGAACTAGAGCACCAATATTTTGATGTGCTGAAAGAATTGTCTGCTGTTAAAGAAACTCTTGCTAAAGTGTTGAATAATCAAGAAGTAAATATTTTATTGTAATATATTATAAGATTCTAAGATGAGTACGTGTATGTATTAATCTTTGTGTTTACTTATACCTAAATTCTTTTCAGTCAGACCAGTCTTCTTTTCAACCTTGTCTCGACTTGCCAAAAAAACATCAAGTTTCTTTCGATGGTCGAGCTTGCCCTATGCGAACACCCCTTGTGGCTCAACATGAACATCGAAGTCTATCAGTCCAAAGTAATCAAAATCTGCAAACACCTCCTACGGCTCAACATGAACATTGAAGTCTATCAGCGCAAAGCAATCAAAATCTGCAAACACCTCCTACGGCGCAATGTGACCATCAAAGTCTATCAGCGCAAAGCAATCAAAATCTGCAAACACTTCCTACGGCGCCACGTGACCATCGAAGTTTATCAGCGCAAAGCAAACAAAATATGAATTCAGTTGTATGTATACAATGCTGAAAGCTATTTTACTTAATTTGCATACTCGTACACTTAGTATTAATATTATTTTGTGTCTTTGTATAGGGAGGCACTCAATCCAAAGTAGTGAAGTGCAAATTGTTTAGGCTTGTTCCAGACGATGTTGTCGCAAAAGGTTCATGGTACACTGATAATCCAACAATTAGAGTGCATCATGTGCCGCTAGGCCCTGGTTTTTCAAAGGTTTCTATTGATGTTGCAATTTAGAAAGATGCGTTGCTTGTCAGGGGGAATACAGAATTAAAGACAATAGAAGATGATGTGTCTTGTTTTGTGGCTTGGCCAACAAGTTCTATTCTTAAGTTGTGATGTACACAAATCTCAAGAGCTTGACTTTTGATGCTTCAAAACACTACCTAAGCCTTGGAGATTTATGTTTAGGGAATTAATTTATTATGGAAATGACTTGATGATCTATGGTGAATGATGTAGATAACTACTATTTCCTTAGTTATATTTTGTGGTTGTTGTGTATAATTGCTTACTTAACCAATTATTCTAAATTGTTTCTAGCAGGTGAAACCGTTTTTAACTCCGCTTGTGTGAAAGCTTAGCTTGTCTAGCTTTTACATTGCCGGTCTCAAGCCCGGATAAAGGAGGAGAGAAAACAGAATTCAAGGACAACGTAAACATGTAAGTGAATCAAGTACATTTTTATATTCCTTTGTTAGTATATTCACTGGTTTACTGTAATATTAGCTTAATCTATATATGTACATATCATGTCAGGTGAATAACTTAATTTGATCGGATGATTGTTGGGGTGAACTTGATAGGGACTCTCGTGTACCGTCGGTTTGTCTAACTATGTTTATTGCACATTGCATTGCGTGTAAAACTTAACAAAGTAAGATCTAAATTTATGTTTGGGTGTAGGGAAATTTAGTTCCTAAAGCTTGACCTTCCCTTGGGCATTAAGGCGTTTGCAGATTATGTCCATATATATCAAATTTGAAGCTAGGAATCTACTCGGATGCTTAGGGGTACTAATTTTCAATATCTTTCCTAGAATTTCTATTTGTCTTTTGTCGGGTTTTTACAAGTATATTTCCATTCTAATTAATTTCATGGAGAGTTGTCCGGATCATTCTTTAAATGACTAGGATTTCCTCTAATAAATAGAACGCATGAAAGACATTACTTAGTCACCTATGTAGGGTCCTCGGGTAATAAGCTTTCTTGAAATCACTCTTGAATACTATACTTTATTTTTTTCAGGGACCCAAACCCGCAGACAAGGCTTCTCGGTGCATATGTTCCTCTTTGATGTCGACTTTTTGGTAATGAATGTTGGATTTACTTGTTGAGGGTTACCTTATCTCTTCCCGTTGGGAACCGGGATGTCAAACATCATTTCTTTTGAGTTTATTATCAGAAAATACTTGCTATCATATACTATTTGTCTCGATTGTTTCTTGAATAGTAACCGGCAGCTTGATGTGGTTGTGTTAGTATGATGACCCAAGTACCCAACCCAACTAGGAACCTTAGTTGTAAATATTTACATGTGTTGAGAGACTGGCTGGGGTTCCTTAATGTGAAAAACATAATGCTCCCATCTGTTTGAAGAATCAAAATCAGTATGGATGACAAGTTTGGTTTCAAAAAGATATCCCCGGATCGGTGATTAGTGAATACAATGAGGAAAAAACACGGAAATATTTATAGATAACTTTTTTTCTTATTTTAGGTGTTCTTTATACTAAAAATAATGAATTTCATCTTGTGTTTTCTTAGCAGCAGGCTTTGTTTGTATAATAACCGGTGTAAGAATCCCTCACTCCGTTGAATACAAAAACTTGTTATATATGTTTCATAGTCTTGGATGTTCTCGCATGCATTGTGCATTATTTGATAGTTTTTGCATGATTCTAATATCTAGGAAAATATGTAGCCACAGTTAATTATAAGTGTAAAATAAAACTTTGGGATGGTGGCTAAGATTAAAAGAGAACCATAAAGGTCGACGGTTTATGCGTCGAAGTGTGCGGGACTTACAATTTTGGTGAACATGTATGTATCTTTACTTGATATGCAAATCTAAAGAACTGTCATTTTATAAGCTAATCGAGGAAAAGGACTATCCCATCTTTGATGCTTTTCCTTTTCCTGCTTTCGACTAGTTAGTGATATTTCACTTTACATAATTATCTGCATTAATACATTATATGTTCATTTTGAGACGACATATGTTGGTCTCTCAGTAATCATTTGGAACACAAGGTTCTTTCAAATAGATGCTTGATTCAGATTGGCATGTGACCCAACACTTGATCTCTTGAGGTTCAAATAGTAAAGTCCAAAATGTTTAATCTCCCATTTTCTCAAGGAAATTTCTAATATGCAACCCTCTTTTGACCGTAAGACTCTAGAATGATACAGCTTGTCTAATCAATATTCAACTAGCATCGTACTACTAATCTTGTCTCGATTATAGAAATACAATTTGTGTTGATCAACTCAGTTTATTTCGTTAGACTACTTCATGAGTGTGAATGCGCCTTTGTTTTCATTATGCCTATATTTGGCTTTTGTTCCTTTGTGTTGTACTTTATAGAAAGTCTTTTGAGTTCAGAATCAGCCAATTACTTTATTTTGGGTTACAGGGTTCTAGTATGGGGCAGTTCTTCAAGCAATACCTGGAGCCTATTAAGATGAATGACGGTCATGTGAGCAATTTTTGTTTTTGCTATCTTATTATTTTCACTAGTATTATATATACTTGTTTGATTCTATTTTTTTGCTCTTTCCAAAGGTTGATTAGAAATCAATGGATCTGAGCTATTTGATAGAGGTAAATTATTTCACAAATGGCACGCAGTGAAAGTGTTACTCTTATTTTCTTGTAATCCATAAATACCTTTTTTTGGCAGAAAAATTACATAAGACACTTTGGCAACATTGTGTCAAATGCAACACCTGTTCATGGAAGTGATGTCATCCTCAAGGCATATAATATTGATGGTGATGTGCGCATCCAATACAAAGACCAGGCAGATTTTGAGCACATAGCTCGTCAGTTTGGAATATTTGAAGAATGGAAGGTAATCCATTCTCCTATTTTGCATTCTCTATATATTTTTCTTCTGTCTAGCTTTCTTCTTCTCGATAAAGTTCCTCTTTGAGATTGACACTATTTATACAAGTCACTGATTGACGAAGTGGAAATATTTGGCCTAGAGCTGGGCAGTTAAATTGTTGAGTACTCTCCGAGTAACTGGTGAGTACTTGCTACTCGCTGCTTAGCCGACCCGACTAACAATTTAATCCCCAATAAGAGACAAGTCCTTGTCTACACTTATTTAATCATATTTATTTTAGGTGATTGAGTGTTTTGATTATTTATAGATTGATTGGGTTCTTAATTGGCTCCATTATGTTGGTATTTCAATGTTAAATATATTAACAAGTATTTGTAAAGAAATAGTGTAATGAAAAATTGCCTAATTAATGCCGATTAATCCCCGACTGATTACACCTACTCGCTCTTCAAACGAGTAGCGATTTAACTGCATAGCCCTAGAGTCATATGAATATTTATATGATAGCCTCAAAGTGTCCTTAAAGCATGACTCGTGATTTATTGAGTGAACAGACTCATCACGAGTCTTGATTATGCAGAACTTCTAATCAGGTATAACTACAATGGTAGTCACAGGCACACACAAAAACGATTTCTCTGTATGTTTGCTGATACCTTAAACGTGATAAGTGCTTGATGCTATTAAACTTATGTATCAACTTTTATAAGCCATTATAACTTCTCTTATATTTTACTTGCTATTATCCTATATAATACATCCTGTGGAACTGCTATCCAACTTGGCCTTTTTGCTTATTCATTATGTTTTCTTCCCTATGTTCAGTTCTTGCATCATTTTGCTACATAAGAAATTAAATTTTTTGCACGTTTTGAAGTGTTCGAGGAAAGGGACTATTATGACTATTAATTAATCTATTTGTTTTGAAGTGTTCGAGGAAAGGGACTATTATGAGGATCCTATGCCGTGGTCACCCGCTGATGCTTGCAACTACCCATGGCGGGATTTCTGCACCATTGATGGTGTTCGGCTACAGGGGCCTGGAACCAATGCATTTTTTATTTGGACATGGATGGCGAGCTGAATCCGTAAGCTTTTTTGTTTTCCATTAATTTTAGTGTTACTTTCACTTGAATTGCCCCATCACCCATTTGCTTGTTTTGAGTAGATGAAGTGAGTATTTCTTGAATTTTTTGTCTACCCTTACTATCTGATCGATTATCATTGTCTAGGCAACATGGACACTTACATCTGAAGCTACTGACTTGTCAAGGGCGTTTGCAGTATATCCGTCTTGCGAGCTAGGCTTGATTGCTTAAACAGCGGGGATACAGATACAATTGGTGCCTTTGTGATATTAGTATTTCTGGATTCAGACATCTTTTATGGTTTTGTTAAGTTTGTGACCTATATACATAGTTACTTGATGATATGTTAGACCACTGGTGGTTTTTGCCTTGTGACCACTTATAATTCAGTGAATATATTTGTTCTTTTCTTGGTGCACTGGAGAGCCAATGCTTGATATATACAAGTATATTGCTTGAATATACTTTGTTTGGAGACACAATCTAGCTCTGAGCATAAGAGAAATCACTTGGTACCATGGGCATTGTATATATGAGCATGCAGGTATTAGATTTACTTACAATGTTGAATTGGAACATTGTGTGTCATGAACTAGTCCCTAGGGTTGAACTGAAAACAATTGAATTAGACAGTAAACTTGATATTAATAGTTGTTGCAGGTATTAGATTTACTTGAAGGTGCTTGTGAATCGTTCTGGACAGCATCATAGTTGGGAAGAATCATATGACATGTCATGGTTGCTCGAGCTTAGAAGTATATTTCCTAGAGTGCAGCTAAAGATTTAACTCCTTCCAAAGAATTTGAGTCGCAGCATCAACAATGGAGGACTATATTAGTGTGTCATATGTATTTGTAATTGGGGATGAGTTGAGGTGATATATGTAGATGTATAGTGGTGTATACATTTCATTTTTATTTGATGATTAATGAGCAGGAAAATGGTATACTAGGCTAAATATATAATTTTTTTTTAGAAATTTCTGAGCAATACGACATCACTTTTAAAGTGATTCGAAAAGTGTTTCACATCACTTTTCAAGTGATGTGCTTTTTTAAATGATGCGTCACTTTTTAAGTGATGTCAATAGTCCTTTTCTAACGTCACTTTTTTTTGTAATGTCAATAGTCATTTTTTAACATCATTTTTTAAAAGTGATGTCAAATTGATAAATATTACGTCACTATAAAAGTGACTTGTATACTTACAACATCACTTTTTGAAATCACTTTAAGAAGTAATGTCTTATGTTTTCCCCTACGACATCTTTCCAAAAGTGATTTAAATTGTTACAACATCACTTCTAGACATCAATTTAAAAGTGATGTTAAAACACACAGACTTTTAACGTCACCGCTATTAACATCACTTTTGAAAGTAATGCGAAATAGTTATAACATCACTTTTCCGGTGATGTAAAAACATAAAATTGTTGTAGTAATAGTACATATGTTTTCTACCATCAGATAGTAAAACATATGTATGTTCTCATCATGCTTGACTTTGTAAATCTACTTATTCTTGAGAACTTTTCTTCTTGTTGGCCGGTTTCTCAACTAACTCATAAGTGTGATTCTTATGCAAAGAATCCATCTCGTCATGCATGGCCTTCAACTACTTCTCTTTGTCTGTACCTTCAAGTGCCTCTTGATAGTACATATGTTCTCTACCATCATATAGTAAAACATACGTATGTGGTGGATACCTGGTTGAAGCTAGTCTCTCTCTGTCTGACCTCCTTGCCCCATCTGCTGGTGCCTCAGGAGGATGCACTTCTGCTTGCTCTGGTGGTGGTTCATGTACTTCATATGCATCTTCTATACCAATAGGTTCTATCCCATTATGAGTAATAGGATTCTCATCATAAGCTTCAAACTCATGGTTCTCTGCATTCTCAATGCCTTCTGCACGTTCCACAGTAGGAACTTCTGGTTCTGAATCAACAAGATCATTAATGAAATCCTGTAGCTTCTCACCCTCCTCAAAGTTTGCTATGGTTTGGTTTTCCAAGAACACAACATCTCGACTTCGGATTACCTTCTTGTTAATCGGATCATAGAGTTTGTAACCGAACTTTTCATCTCCATAACCCAGAAAAATACACTGCTTGGCTTTGTCATCAAGCTTGGATCTCTTATCCTTTGGAATATGCACAAATGCCCTACACCTAAATACCCTCAAGTATCCATAATTAACATCTCTGCCTGACCATACTCTCTCTGGATAATCACTATTCAGAGGCTTCGATGGCGATAGGTTGATCACATGCATGGCTGTACGCATTACTTCTACCCTAGTAGGTTCTAGGTAGCTTAGAGTGAGATGACATGCATCTCAATCTCTCTACAATGGTACGGTTCATTCTCTCTGCTATTCCATTCTGTTGTGGTGTCTTGGGAATGGTCTGCTCATGACGAATCCCATGACTCTGGCAATACTTTTCAAATGGCCCAATGTACTCACCCCCATTATCTGAGCGAATACACTTCAACAACTTCCCTGTCTCTCTTTCCACCATGCTATGGAATTTCTCAAACACGCCAAGTACTTCATCTTTGGTCTTCAGACTATATGCCCATACCTTTCTTGACACATCATCAATAAAGGTCACGAAGTATAAAGCTCCCCCGTGGGACTTCACTTTTATAGGACCACATAAGTCTGTGTGCACTAGTTCAAGGATATTGTCCTTTGTGTGAGACGGGAATCTTTGGAAAGACACCCTGTGTTGCTTTCCTACCAAACAGTGAGTACATGTATTTAAATGTGTACCTTTAATGTATGGCAATACCTTTTCTTAGCAAGAACTTCCATCCCTTTTATGCCCATATGACACAATCTCTTGTACCACAGTTTGGAGGAAGCTTCTTCTTCTGCCGCATTCACTTCTGTTTTACACAAACTAGCCTGTGTTTTGTAAAGAGAGCAAGTTTTCTTCCCTCTGGCTGCTACAATGGAACCTCTGCTCAGTTTTCATACCCCGTTACCAAACGAGTTTACAAAGCCATCGTCATCTAACTTCCCAGCCGAAATTAGGCTTAACCGTATGTCAGGGACATGTCTTACATCCTTGAGTATCAAGGTGTAGCCGACATTGGTTTCTACATGAACATCTCCAATGCCTATAATCTTTGAGACACCACTGTTACCCATCTTCACTTCACCATATTCACCATAGCTGTAGGTAGTGAAGAATTCCCTGTGTGGTGTGATGTGATAGGATGCTCCTGTATCTATCACCCACTCTGTATCCTAGTATGAGGTACTAAGACAATACACACCACAATCTGACACAATTCTCACTAGGTCATCGACTAGTGCGGTAGTATCTTTGCATGTGTTTCCGTTCCTCTGCACCATGTCTTCATGTACACAGTTATTCTTCTCATCCCTCTTCAGTGTTCTACACTCATACCTGAAGTGACCTTTGGTGGCACAATAGTAACATTACCTCTCTATCTTAAGAGTTCTAGCTTCACCCCTAGATTTATTTCTGTCATCACCTCTAGAACGAGATGGTTTTCTGTTTCTACCTCTCCCCCGTTTCTGTGTGACAAGGATATGTGAGTGAGAGGAGTTGCCTTCTAACCTCCTTCTAGTCTCCTCATTCAACAAAGACGCGGTAGCCATCTCCATGGTAACGATTCCATCCTTGGCTGCTCCGTGTAGAGAGATTACTAATGTCTCCCAACTTTCGGGTAGAGAGCCTAAAAGAAACAAAGCCTCAACTTCTTCTCCCAAATTAATCTTCATCAAATGCGTCTGATTGATGGTATTATGTACTTTGTTAAGATGCTCAGACATTAAAGAACCTTCTTGGTACTTCGTGTTGGCAAACTTTTTAACGACTAGCACTTGTTTCAACCCGACTTCCTCTCATAGAGGTCTTCGAGTTTCTTCCACAAGCCAAAAGCTGTAGTCTCTTGGGATATATACATGGTGAAAGACATTGTCGTCAATCCACTGTCGAATGTACCCAATTGCTTTTCTGTCAAGCTTGCTCCACTCAGCCGCAGCAACCGTTTCGGTCTTTCTCCTTCATTCTCAATAGGTTGTGCCAAGTCTTTGCAATAAAGCAAGTCTTCCATCTTGGATTTCCAAATGGTGTAGTTCTTCCTATTCAGACTCGTCATGCGAGTGTTTACGAAATTGTTCATCTCTACAAGTTATTTAAACTCAAATCTTCTCTCAGGAGATTTGTCAAACACTTTCCGACCAAGATTTGGATAACACCCTAGGCTAATCTAACCAAGGCTCTGATACCACTTGTTGGGATTAAATATCGATACCAATCGATTCTCCACTACACAGATAACTTGTATTTGAACAATAACAACTCCAATCAACAATCTAAATAATCCCTACAACCAAACTAACATGCCAAACTCGCTAAACAACTATTAACAACAGATAATAATGTAAATCAGTAAAAGCAAACCATAATACAAAGATATACCGTGGTTCGGCCAATGGTGCCTACTTTCAGAAGAGCTAGTCCTTTTATAAAGTGGGAAAGAAGATTACAATCACTCCTTGCAGTCTCTCACCTTACTAGATCACTCCTCTATCTTTACAGGCTTGCATCTCTGTAAAGATTATCTCTCAATCTTGATTGCTTTCAAGATTGGGTCTCTGACTTCTGTGTTGTCTCTCGTGTGTTAGGTTTTGCCAAAACCCCCAATATATAATGCAAAACTTGCGGTTCCGCAAAAATAGAATTCTTCTGAAAATAGACATGGGCGCGGGGCTCGCCTTGGCCAAGGCCAAGTCAAGCGCGGGTCGTCGCTGAAGTGCATGAAGGTCGACCAAGGCATGAGCGCGGGTCGCGCCTTCAGCAAACCTATTCTGAGCGCGGGTCGCACTCAGGCTTATGCAAGCAAGCATAACTCCTCTTCTTCTCATGTGAGGGATAACTTTAACATCTTGATGGACCATTAATTGCGAATGAATGTATCAACACTCGCTTGAAGAACAATGAGAATAGTGTCTTGTGTAAGGTCGACATCTTAAAGGCTTACGACCATGTTAACTGGGTGTTTCTTGAGTACTTGCTTAAAAGGATGGGTTTTGGGGAAAAATACAGGAAGTGGATTTGGACTTGTATTACTACTTCGATTTTCTCTGTGTTGATTGATGGCTCGCCAACATGCTATTTTAACAATGAAAAGGGGACTATGACAGGGGGATCTCATCTCCCCCTTTCTATTCAGTGTTATAATGGAAGCACTCACTCGTATAGTGATCAAAGCTAAGAATATGGGATTCATTAGGGGTTTTAGACCAGCTGTTAATGGGCCAGAAATTGTCTTGCTTTAGTTTGTAGACGACACATTATTCTTCATTGAAGTGTCTATGTCACAAGTGCTTGTAGTAAAGGTTATTCTCCTGATCTTTGAGGCAGTCACTGGTTTAAAGATGAATATGGCCAAGACCTCACTGTTTGCAGTTAGTGAGATTGACAATTTCGAAGATTTAGCAAGGGTAATGGGTTGTGAGGTTATGAAGCTATCGTGCAGAAACCTCGAACTGCCATTAGAAGCAACTTATAAAAGCAAAACTGTTTGGGACTTAGTGATTGAAATGGTGCAACAAAGGTTGGGTGGGTGGGGGTAGAAGCTCCTATCCAGAGGGGTGAGATTAATCCTAGCACGAAGTGTATTATCTAGCTTGCCTATATACTTTATGTCTCTTTTCACCTTACCTGTAGGTGTGGCTGCAATTATAGATCACAAAATAAGGGATTTCATCTGGGGATCACCGGAGGAAAAAAGAAAATATCACTTAGTAAGATGGGAGAATGTGTGCTCAACAAAGGAGAATGGAGGTTTGGCTATCAAGAACTTGTCAATAATGAACCGAGCATTACTGGGTAGGTGGTTATGGAGATATATTACTGAGAACAACTCTATGTGGTGAGAGATGGTTATTGCTAAGTACAGCACTGGAGAACATGGTTGGTGGCCAAATCTCAAGCACATCGCAGACATATGGATGTAGTCTCTAGAGAGGTGTATTTAACGCCCTTCACGACTTTATGAGTAATGTTGTTTTCAAAGTGTGTAATGGCCAGAGATGTTTATTTTGGTTGCATATACTTAGGTTGGAGATAAGCCGCTGGCTGAATAATTTCCATTGGTATTTCAAGCGTCTACAATAAAGATGGGTTTTATTAACGAGTTTGCATGCATAGACAACAATCAATTGGCATGGAACATGTTTCTTAGAAGACAAGTTAATGATTGGGAGGCACAACAATATTCAAACTTGACTCTTGCGCTTGAACATGTGAGACTCAATGAACTGAATGATAAGTGCGTATGGATTGGGTCTAAGAGCGGTGAATTTACAATGAAGTCTTTCTACACCATCTTGTTTGACCAAGGTAGTAATGAGGAGAAAGTCGCTACCAAAAAAACGAGTTTACCCGAGAGATGCCATAAAGAATACCCGACGGATTCCGTCGGTAGGACGTTACCAACACATTTTGTCTGTCGGGTATAATCTAACCATTTGTCGAGTAATCTCTCTGGGTACCTAACGGTTCTACAAGAGTTGTTAACGGTCGGCATATCTCTTCTAAATACCAAGCGACAAACTAATTTCGCTTCCCACCTATTTTTTTGGAAAATTAAAAAAATAACCAAAAAAGAGCCTAAAGCTAACTGTTTAGGTTGCATCGAACAAAAAGATAAAAGCTGTTTAGTCACATCCATCGGCAGTATTGACCTTTCCTTCAACCACTGCTCAATGAATCACATCCATTAGCAATATCCGAAAGATCTCTTTCTCACCGTCTCTCTCAAAAAGCTTTGATTTTCAAAGTTGGTTCTCTTATATATTCAAGCTTAATTAATTTTTGTTCTCTTTGGTTTTACTTTAGATATTGATTCTCTTAAGTAATTTTATAGGTTGATTTAAAGCTCAAATTACTGCTAGAGAAAGAATCAATTTTTCAGGTTGGGTATTTTTTTTTCTTGAGATTTCCTTTAGATTTTAGGTTGCTTTATAATTTGTTTCAATTGGTTACTGTTATTTCATTTCAAGAAATGAATCAAAGCTTGGTTTTGGTGTTGGGTTAGTCAAAGCTTCAGCTTTTGGTTAGTTCTCTTTGGCTAGCACCCCGCCATGTTGCTCTTAGATGAATTAGCTTGGGAAAGTTGGCCACCAGCTCTTCACGCTTGGGTTCCTAAGTGCTCCCTGAGTTCAACTCATCGTACCACACAAGTTCATAGTCTTTCAATTGTGTAGCATGAAGCTTGACGTGTTTGTGGTCTTGAAGGTTTTTATGATTGAAAGCTTTCTCCATATAACTTAAATAATCAATGAACTCATCCGACGTGACTCAACCTTTCTCTGGATTTGAATTAAATTGCCTCGTTTATTGTTTAGGTCTATTACCTTGGCAACACCTCCTCGAAACCTTCCTGATTTTAAGATGTTATTGCTGTTTGGTTGTGGATCGGTTCTTTTAGGAGGTGCTGAATGCACCTGGAATAACCTCCTAAACAGGAAGATTGACTCAAAGGTATTATCCCTTTTTGTTCTGTTAATAGATACATATTTTATTTTATAGATTCACCTTGGTTCGGTTCCTCAATATGCTCAATAACTATTCTATTTGGAAGCATGGTCCTAATAACATTTGATTTAAATATTCAATTATGTTCTTGGTGTAGGTGCAGGGTGTAAGGGATTGTTTTTGTCATCTCCTTTTTTGCGGTTGTTGGCTTCTCTCTCTGCCCTTCCTCAGCAGAAATATCTTTTTTTTGGTGGAAGGGTGAGTCCGGTGATTCATAAACTTTAACCTTTTCAAAAACAGAAATAAATAAAAGTAAAGATTGTGTTACCTACTAGAATCACTAAGCTCCATACAAGTAATGCATGACGTGATTTATTGTGCATAACTGAATTTGCATTTTGATGTGCAGTTATTGACATACAAGAAATTGAACTTCTAATATTATTAGTATTAGTTCAAGGGACTTAAAACAAACTTTTATTATGTTGTGTGTGGGGTGGGGGATTCATCTTGGATTGATTGATTCTTTAGCGCCTTGCTTTTTGATTGATCACTCACTTATTCATAATGTTTGTTTCTGTTTTTCTCTTTCAGGAGTGATGCACTGTGCGAGAAGAAATGCTTTGGTGGCGGACTGCAAAAGACTTACATGATTGAAACAACTTTGAGGATTCGGTACGGAAATGCAGGTATGAAGTTTGGTGTTTTTTTTTCTTCGTAAGTGATTTTTTTCATTAATGGTTAAACAATTAATTGCCATGACACTTTTTGAACCTGGACGTCAACTTTAAAACTTTTTAGTTTGGCTGATTTGAGACTCTTTTCATTATTATTATTTTTTTTAAATCATTGAAGCTTGCATGTACTTCATGAGTGGATGAACTTTTAATAACTATTAGGGTAACTGTTAATGAGTTTATATAGTTCATTGTATTCTTGTACTCCCTTGTTGTTCATAAAAAATAATTAGGTGATGATGTAAAAGAAAGATGTGCACTACACTAGTAGTTCTAAAATTGGATGGACCTTAGGACCTTTACTTGCAATTTTTTCATGCTGGTTTTACAGCTTCCATAGTGGACAAATATAATGATCTTTAATTGTAAAACCATTACTTTTTTTCTACAATTTTTAATTGTTTAGTTTTTACTCTCGGAATTTAGGCAACACAAAAAGGCTGTCATGTTATGGTGTAGTGTTTATGGGTTAGGGTTTAATGAATTGATGACTTAACAAAATGTATATCTTTTGCAGACTTGCAGCAGCCACTGCATTATAATCCAAAAAGTCTTGAATATGAAGGTCCTCCTTAAAAATCCTTTGGATACAATAGCTGCTGAATGTGGTGCTTCCAGGTAATTGCTTGAAATTCATTGTTAGACCTATGAAGAAATTATATCCACTTTTTCTTTTTCCTTAGTTTCCTTAGTTGGTTTGTCCCCAATATGGAGTTTTTTTAGCAGCATGCATGTAAAAGAGGATTTCTATATGCATGTCTTCTCTGTTATAGGGTATCATCCTCTAAGGTTTACAAAGTTATTCCTCCCCACCGCAATTGATGGTTGGGGTTCACAACTTAGGAATATTTCAATCTATGCATGTCTCCTTTGTTATAGGGTATCATCCTCTAAGGTTTACAAAGTTATTCCTCCCCACCGCAATTGATGGCTGGGGTTCACAACTTAGGAATATTTCAATCTATATCATGGGTTGGTTGTATCAATGGAATAAAATTGGCAACAAAAGCTATTAAGAACGTGAGTGCCTAGCAATCCATGCTGATGTTTAATTGTTTAGTAGGTTGTTTATAAAATAAGAATTAGCATGTTCATGCCAAGAGTACCTGGAATCATTTTGAGATTAAGATTACAGAAGTCTGATAAAAATGTTTGAGCTATCCATGACTATAATTAGTAGTAGTTTACGCCTTTTTCTTAATGTTCTTTTATCATGTGGGGTTCAAGTGATTGAATGTAATTGTAATCTGAGTAAAGAATTTCCCTTTGACATTTTTTTTTGGTTGGTAGGAAACTGAAGTCAAAGGGAAACTGCATCTTGGATCGAAACAATGGTAGAAAGTTAAAATCTACTTGGTTTTTGTCAGGGTTTGGCCTGGGAAGTTAAAAAGTGTTAGAAGACTCTGTTTTGTTTTATGTAAAGAGCTTGACATCCTTGTAGACTTGGGCATTACAATAGTATGGAAAGATGGTGTTATAATTTCATCAAATCATTGTTGTTACACTTCCTTTCTACTTGTGCTAGATACTAAGTGTAGCTCTTTTGTAATAATTGTGATGATGGCCTAAAAAAGAATGTGATGTTGGGATCTTTTATTAAAATCCCAATATATATATAAAACTAATTTCCGACGGACATAAACTGTCGCAGGTATACCCGACGGTCAAAGACAGTAGGAATATCCGACCGTCTAAACCTAATTTCCGACGGACATAAACTGTCACATGTATACCCAACGGTCAAAGACAGCAGGAATATCCTACGGTCCAAAGCTGTAGGAATGTCTGTCGGTAAAGATCATCAATGTCGACGGCCTATTCTGACTGATTTTAACTTTCGGAAACCTATGCCGACAGAGCATTTTCCGACGGTCTTGCGGCAGTTTTAGTCTGTCGCGTAATACCTTTCGCGACAGCCATAGTCAGTCGAGTAAAGTCATTCTTTTTGTAGTGGTCGTTGTTGACCCCTTCCCAGTTAAGTTGCTATGGAAAATTCTAATAACTTTAAAGGTGAAATTCTTCTTTTGGGGGGCAATGCATGGCGGCACGTTGATTGGTGACGCACTTATTGCACTTATTCATAGAGGAACTATGATATCTCCCACATGTTCGATGTGTAATTTGCATGATGAAAGCATAACATACTTGCTTATGTTAGAGTTATTCCTCACATGAGGAGAAGCTGAAGTTAGTCTGCATGAAGAAGGCTGAGCGCGCTTAGTTTTGTCTTGCACAGGGCACGACACGCGCTCATGCCTTGCTCGACCTCCAGACACTTCAGCGCGCCATGCGCTCAGTTTGCTCTACTCAAAGCGCACCCCGCGCTCATGCCTTGGTCGACCTCCAGGCACTTTAGCGCACCCCGCGCTCAGCTTGTTCTTGCTCGAGGCGCACCCCGCGCTTAAGTCTATTTTTAGAAGAAATCTATTTTTGTGGACCGCGAGTTTGCAATAAGAGTTAGAGTTTATGGCAAAACCTAACACTCAGAAGAGACACAAAAATACACAAGAACAAAGAGAGAAACCCAATCTTGAAAGCAATCAAGATTGAGAGACAACCTTTACAGAGAGACAACCCTGTAAAGAGAGAGGAGTGATCTAATAAGGTGAGAGATTGAAATGAGAGATTGTAATCTTCCTTCCCACTTTATAAAGGACTAGCTCTTGTGAAAGTAGACACCATTAGCCGAACCACGGTATATCTTTGTGTTGTGGTATGTGTTTAATTCTGCTTTACATTATTATCTATTGTTAATTAGTTGTTTAGCGAGTTGGGCATGTTAGTATAGGTTGTAATTAATATTTAGAATTTGTTTGGAGTTGAATTGTGTTCAAATACAAGTTATCTGTGTAGTGGGGGAATCGATTGGTATTGGTATAAACCCCAACAAGTGGTATCATAGCCTTGGTTGGATTAGCTTAGGGTGTTATCCAAATCTTGGTCGAAAGGTGTTTGACAAAATTCCTGAGAGAAGATTTAAGTTTAAATAACTTGTAGAAATGGACCATTCCATGAACACTCGCATGACGAGTCTGAATAGGAAGAACTACACCATTTGGAAAGCCAAGATGGAAGACTTGCTTTATTGCAAGGACTTGGCACAACCCATTGAGAATGGAGGAGAAAGACTGGATACGGTTGCTGCGGCTGAGTGGAGCAAGCTTGATAGAAAAGCAATTGGGTACATTCGATAGTGGATTGACGAAAATGTCTTTCACCATGTATCCCAAGAGACTACAACTTTTGGCTTGTGGAAGAAACTCGAAGACTTCTGTGAGAGGAAGTCGGGCGGAAACAAAGTGCTAGTCGTTAAGAAGTTTGCCAACATGAACTACCAAGAAGGTTCTTCAATGTCTGAGCATCTTAACGAAGTACATAATACCATCAATAAGATGCATTTGATGAAGATTAATTTGGAAGACGAAGTTGAGGCTTTGTTTCTTTTAGGCTCTCTACCTAAAAGTTGGGAGACGTTAGCAGTCTCTCTACACGGAGCAGCCAAGGATGGAATCGTTACCATGGAGATGGCTACCGCGTCTTTGCTGAATGAGGACACTAGAAAGAGTTCAAAAGGCAGCTCTTCTCACTCACAGATCCTTGTCACAGAGAAACGGGGGAGAGGTAGAAACAGAAAACCATCTCGTTATAGGGGTGATGACAGAAGTAAATCTAGGGGTGAAGCTAGAACTCCTAAGGCAGAGAGGCAATATTACTATTGTGCCACCAAGGGTCACTTTAGGTATGAGTGTAGAACACTCAAGAGGGATGAGAAGAATAACTGTGTACATGAAGACATGGTGGAGAGGAACGGAAACACAGGCAGAGATACTACTGCACTAGTCGACGACCTAGTGGGAATTGTGTCAGATTGTGGTGTGTCTTTGTCTCGATTACCTCATGTCAGGATACAGAGTGGGTGATAGATACAGGAGCATCCTATCACGTCACACCGCACAGGGAATTCTTTACTACCTACAGCTGTGGTGAATATGGTGAAGTGAAGATGGGTAATAGTGGCGTCTCAAAAATTATAGGCATTGGAGATGTTCATGTAGAAACCAATGTCGGTTACACCTTGACACTCAAGGATGTAAGACATGTCCCTGACATTCGGCTAAGTCTAATTTCGGCTGGGAAGTTAGATGACGATGACTTTGTAAACTCATTTAGTAACGGGGTATGGAAACTGAGCAGAGGTTCCATCGTAGCAGCCAGAGGGAAGAAAACTTGCTCTCTTTACAAAACACAGGCTAGTTTGTGTAAAGTAAAAGTGAATGCGTCAGAAGAAGAAGCTTCTTTCGAACTGTGGCACAAGAGACTGTGTCATATGGGCATAAAAGGAATGGAAGTTCTTGCTAAGAAAAAGGCCTTGCCAGACATCAAAGGTATACATTTAAATACATGTACTCACTATTTGGTAGGAAAGCAACACAGGGTGTCTTTCCAAAGATTCTCGTTTTACAGAAAGGATAATGTCCTTGAACTAGTGCACACAGACTTATGTGGTCCTATAAAAGTGAAGTCCCACAGGGGAGCTTCATACTTCGTGACCTTCATTGACGATGCGTCAAGAAAGATATGGGCCTATAGTCTGAAAACCAAGGATGAAGTACTTGGCGTGTTTGAGAAATTCCACAGCATGGTGGAAAGAGAGACTGGGAAGTTGTTGAAGTGTATTCGCTCAGATAATAGGGGTGAGTACATTGGGTCGTTTGAAGAGTATTGCCAGAGTCATGAGATTCGTCATGAGCAGACCGTTCTCAAGACACCGCAACAGAATGGAATAGCAAAGAGAATGAACCGTACCATTGTAGAGAGGATGAGATGCATGCTATCTTACTCTAAGCTACCTAGAATCTACTGGGTAGAAGCAATGCGTATAGCCGTGCATGTGATCAATCTATCGCCGTCAAAGCCTCTGAATAGTGATTATCCAGAGAGAGTATGGTCAGGCAGAGATGTTGATTATGGATACTTAAAGGTATTTGAGTGCAGGGCATTTGTGCATATTCTGAAGGATGAGAGAGCCAAGCTTGATGACAAAGCCAAGCAGTGCATTTTTCTGGGTTATGGAGATGAAAAGTTTGGTTACAAACTCTATGATCTGATTAACAAGAAGGTAATCTGAAGTCGAGATGTTGTGTTCTTGGAAGACCAAACCATAGCAGACTTTGAGGAGGGTGAGAAGCTATAGGCTTTCACCAATGATCTTGTTGATTCAGAACCAGAAGTTCCTACTGTGAAAGCGTGCAGAAGACATTGAGAATGTAGAGAACCATGAGTTTGAAGTCATGATGAGAATCCTATTGCTCATGATGAGATAGAACCTATTGGTATAGAAGATGCAGATGAGATGCATGAACCACCACCAGAGCAAGCAGAAGTGCATCCTCCTGAGGCACCAGCATATAGGGCAAGGAGATCGAACAGAGAGAGAATAACTTCAACCAGGTATCCACCACATATGTACGTGCTATTATCGGATAGTGGAGAACCTATGTACTATCAAGAGGCACTTGAAGGTACAGCTAAAGAAAAGTGGTTGAAGGTCATGCATGACGAGATGGATTCTTTGCATAAGAATCACACTTATGAGTTTGTTGAGAAATCGTAAGGACGAAAAATTCTCAAGAATAAGTGGATATACAAAGTTAAGTATGAGGAGAACAATCCTCACCCAAGGCACAAAGCTCGCCTTGTTGTGAAGGGATTCGGTCAAAGAAAAGGGATTGACTTTGATAAGATTTTCTCTCCTGTAGTAAAGATGACTTCTATCCGGGTGGTATTAGGTATGGCCGCAAGTATGAACCTAGAGGTTGAGTAGCTAGATGTTAAGACAACCTTTCTTCATAGAGACCTTGAAGAAGATGTCTACATGGACCAGCCAGAGGGATTTGAGGTCACAGGCAAGGAGCACCTAGTATGCAAGCTGATAAAGAGCTTGTATGGGTTGAAGCAAGCACCGAGACAGTGATATATAAAGTTTGATTCCTTTATGGAGAAGCAAGGATACAAGAAGTCTGCTTCCGATCATTGTGTGTTTGTTCAGTGATTTCCAGATGGGGATTTCATAGTGTTATTGCTGTATGCGGATGATATATTAATAGTTGACCCAAACATTAACAAGATATCCAAGCTGAAGAAAGACTTGAGTAAGTCATTTGAGATGAAGGATTTGGTCAAGCAAAGCAGATACTTGGGATGCGGATCACTCGTGATAGAAAGAGTGGAAAGTTGTGGCTTTCTCAAGAAAGCTACATTGAGAAGGTGTTGAAGAGATTCAACATGGACCAAGCGAAGCCAGTTAGTTGTCCGCTTGGTGGCCAGTTCCGCATGACCAAAGAGATGTGTCCAAAGGGTGAGCATAAGCAGAGTTTGATGGAAAAGATTCCATATGCATCCGCAGTGGGCAACTTGATGTACGCAATGGTGTGTACAAGATCGGATATTGCTTTCGCCGTTGGTGTTGTAAAGCTGATTTCTGTCAAATCCGGGGAAGGAGCATTGGGAAGGTGTTAAGTGGATATTAAGATATCTCAAGGGCACTTCCAAATCGTGTTTGTGTTTTGGTGGAAGTAAGCCCTTACTTGAAAGCTACACTGATGTAGACATGGCAGGTGATGTTGACTCGATGAAGTCCACCTCGGTTATCTGGTTACTTTTGCAGGGGGGGCAGTTTCTTGGCAATCAAAATTGCAAAAGTGTGTTGCCCTCTCCACTACAAAAGCCGAGTATATTACAGCCACTGAGTGTTGCAAAGAGATGCTAGGGCTAAAGCATAAACAATTTGTAGTTCTATGTGACAGTCAGAGCGCCATCTATTTGAGCAAGAATTCGAGTTTCCATTTTAGATCCAAGCACAAACACGAGCGTTATCATTGGATTAGAGAAGTACTCGAAGACAAGCATTTGTGTATCGAGAAGATCCATACCGACAAGAACGAGTCGGATATGATGACCAAAGTCTTACCGAAAGGTAAATTTGATATTTGTTGTGCTCCTGCCGGAATGGTAGCAGACTCCTCCTGTTGATTTGGAAATTGCATGGAGGTATCTCCCCTCATTGTTCGGGAGGGGCAGATTGTTGGAGTTATCCCTCACATGTGGAGAAACTGAAGTTAGTCTGCATGAAGAAGGCTGAGCGTGCCATGCGCTCAGTTTGGTCTTGCACAGGGCACGACACGCGCTCATGCCTTGCTCGACCTCTAAACTTCAGTGCGCCATGTGCTCAGTTTGCTCTGCTTGAGGCGCACCCCGCGCTCATGCCTTGGTCGACCTCCAGGTAGGGGTGGGAATTTGGCCCTAACGACCCTAACCCGGCCCTGACCGACCCGACCCTAAGCCCTATAAAGCTCTTACAACTAAAGCCCTCATAGAGTTTAGGGCAGGGCCGACTCGACCCTAATGCCTTCTAAGGCAGGGTCAGGGCTAAGGTTATGAAACATAGGCCCGACCCTAACTAAGCCCTAGTTATAATTTCACTATAAAATACACAACTAAAACTATCCAACTCCTTGTTACATATTTTCAATTAAAATAACACTGTCCTTTGTAATTTATCACTTACCGTATGGGTACTTCTAATAACTTGTCTTATATCATAAAAACTTGTAAACTTAATTGTTTCTATCTCACAACTCACGTACACCTCACAACTCCCCGTCTAACCTAGTCGCCAAGAACAATAATGAGCATTGGGCATTAGCCTAATGAAAAATAGGTTGACGTCAGTAAAAACTCATTCCGTACTCTTATTTGTCTTTGCGTTCTTCAATGTTAAATGTAATTTTGGTGAGATTTGAGTACAAAAAATAACGGATTTATGTCAGTGAAAGCTCATTCCAAAATGTGTCCTGTGCATTTTAACTGTAATTTTGAAATATAAATATGAGTCTCTATGTACTTCCGTTTTTTAGGATGGTGAATATGCATTTTAAATTGTTGAACTTATCAAGAATTTTACTAGATTGGTTGTTATTCAAATTTCAAAGTGGTGGGACTTTGAGTGTGCAAATCTTTGAAATTTTTTGTAATATAAATAAGTTTTAAAAACCGATGCAAGAAAAGAAGAAAATATATAGGCTCGGCCCGCCCTAAACCTGTTAAAGAGGGCTTAGGGTAGGGTCGAGGGCTTGAAATTTAGACTTATGACCCGACCGACCCCCGCCTATGGGGACTTTTAGGGCCGGCCCCCCGCCCTAATAACCGAAAGGCTTTAAATGTTTAGGGCAGGCTAGCCCGACCCGCCCATTGCCCACCCCCTACCTCCGTGCACTTTCAAGACACCCCGCCTTCGGCTTGTTCTTGCTTTCGAGCGCACCCGGCCAAGTCTATTTTTTCTAAGAAATCTATTTTTGTGGACCGCGAGTTTGCAATAAGAGTTAGAGTTTTTGGCAAAACCTAATACTCAGAAGAGACACGAAAATACACAAGAACAAAGAGAGAAACCCAATCTTGAAAGCAATCAAGATTGAGAGACAACCTTTACAGAGAGACAACCCTTTAAAGAGAGAGGAGTGATCTAGTAAGGTGAGAGACTGAAAGGAGAGATTGTAATCTTCCTTCCCACTTTATAAAGGACTAGCTCTTGTGGAAGTAGGCATCATTGGCCAAATCACGGTATATCTTTGTGTTGTGGTATGTGTTTAATTCTGCTTTACATTATTATCTGTTGTTAATAATTATTTAGCGAGTTGGGCATGTTAGTATAAATTGTAGTTGATATTTAGAATTTGTCTGGAGTTGAATTGTGTTCAAATACAAATTATCTGTGTAGTAGGGGAATCGATTGGTATTGGTATAAACCCCAACAGTTTCTGCATTACTCCTTTGCACTTGAGCTAGGGCAAAACTGATGGAACCGGTGTCGAGGGCATTCCCTGTGCTGGCACAAGTCGACTCAATACAAGAATTGTTACAACGATGTCCGAGAAAAAGTAGGAGTAACTTTGGTAACAGAGTGTGGCAATTACTCCATTATGCGGTGATCTGGGTCTGGGTCATCTGGAAAACGAGAAATAACCATGTCTTCAAGAACCGAGAGCTTTCTATGCAGAGAACTGTCTTGGAAGTGAAGGGGACTTTGTGGTATTGGATGTCTTCTTCTGGGCAGAGAAGGAATTATGTCTTCAAGGACATAGTGCAGGGCTGGCATAGAGTGTGTTACTGGGGGGGTTAATTTGTTAGGAGGTTTCAGTAGGGGTACAAATGTTTTCAGTAGGGGTACAAATGTTTAGCTCATTTGAGTCATTTCCTATAGTGTGAGGAACTCAGTCACCTTTTGTACTGTGCTTTGCATTTGACCCATCAATAAAATCAAACTTATTTAAAAAAAAAAAAGTAATTAGTGCACGGTGGTGTGGGTGTGGATTAAGTTTGTAGCTGTTTGAGAATAATTGTGGTCTTATACTCCAACATATCAATGCAAAGAGAAGATTAAAGATATTATCTCCAACAAAAACAAGACCAAAACAAACGAGTATGAAATAACACTAGACAACTTGAATTAAAAAAGAGATATGACATATATAAGCATTCTCTCGTATTTTCCTTTTTTACTTCAAACTTCCAAAATGAGTTGTTTGACCAATGGCTTCAATTTCATGACCGACATCTTTAATCACAGGTGCAACAGTAGTAGTAACAGAAGCCTTGCCTTCCTTTATGGTGTCTGGTGCTGAAAGTTGAGTATGTATCAAGCATGTGATATTACTCCCCGCCGGAAATGACAATCTCATGTAAGATTCCAGAGATTCTAATTTGCAAATCAGTCCCAAACTGAATCTTACCCGTTTTTCATATTCTTCGATGGGGCTCTCAACAATATGTTTGAATATGGCATCTGGGAGTTGAGGAAGAAACACATTCAACATGCCAACAAATACTCGCTGTATGTTATAGTGTAGTTGCTCAGTTGTTGAATAAGTTCCACGGCTGATGAAGTCAACAATGTTACTTGCATCACCATGCACATACTTTGGGAAGAACTTGGGCAGATTCTTGTAAATCTCTGCAAGAAATGAATCACACCTGAATTCATCAGGATCTGGTTCATGAATCACAACACGTGGAACCGTTTCATTCATAATTCTCTCTACTTCTTGCTTTTTGATAACTTCCTCAGGAAACCCGAACTTCCATATAACTTTTGCAGACATAGATCTTAGTGTATGTTCGCCGCTTCCCACATTTCTTTTGCTGTCAATGAAATGAATGATTTCAAAGACTTCATCGAAGGCCTTGGTTAGAGATACATGTAAAGAACTTGGTGATGTTGAGAGTTTGGCTATTTCCACAAGTAACAACATGTGAAGACAAGACAATTGAGTCCCTGCATTATTCAAAGCAGTCTCAAGAGATTCTTGCCATGGAGGAACTTCAGATAACAACTTAAGGAGTTCAGGGCAACCACTTTTATTCCTCTTCATCCATCGTTCCATGTCTTCCACAGCTTTCGTCAATACCCGTTCTTGTACTTCCACCTTACGTGCTTTAAGACTTCCAAGTAAATCTTTGAATTCCATAGTGTATGTTTCATTTGCTTCTTTAAATGTGCACAAAATGCACGATGCAATAAACCGAATGAGAGTCAAAATTAATGTAACCACAATGGATAACAAACTAACTAACACATACTCAATATTGCGAAGTGGATAGTAAATTACATATCTGAAGCTCACCTCCAACCATTTCGGTACATTTAACAAAGAGAACAGATGTAGAAATTGCAAATAAGGATGTGGATTTTTCTTAATTTCTTGAAAATTCTCTAGTGCGCTGGAAGTAAACGATAGCCATCTAAGTCCAATGGCTACAGTAACAACGACAATAGTGAGAACTTGGACCACCACCATCAACCACATGGACCAGCGATAATCAGAAACTCCTCCACAAAACTTCAAATCCTTAAAGTAAAGGGATCGGAGCACAGCTTGTACTAGAACCACTGAAGAAATTGTGCTAATCATTGACGCATTATTCAAAAGTCCGTGCTTACACAGTAAGAACTGCGGGTTGGAGTTAAAACCATGTATATAACAAATTTTCAGGCGTTGCAAGATACTATTCTCACCCTCTTTCATGAGATCTTTATTTCTATCAGTATTGTTTCGACCCCCACCTACGTGACAAACGTCCATTAGTAGGGGTCTCTATTTTATTCATTTAATCAACAGGGCTAAAGCCCGATTCGCGATATCGTGGATCAACGTGACGGGGCGAATTAACTTCGCGGTCAAGGTGAACCTTAGCCACATGGCTGGCTGCCATTAATTAACGACGTTGATTTATGTTGATTCATTTCTTATCAAAGAGATAGTTATCGGTTGATAGTTATCTTTCTATCACAATTACTCAAGCAACAAGACTACTTGAGCTACAAAGACTCTCTACTCTACCTATATAAATACCACATTATTTTTCATAAGGAACTACGTGGAAACTTGATCCCTAGAAGAATAGATCTTGGAGTGCGTGGACCATTATTTGGTTCGGTTTCATCTCCCTAACATCAAATTCCTCGTTTTTAATGTCGTTATTTACCATTGCTCTCGTTGTGTTGAAGCGGTTTATTGCGAAACATAATTGGGGCCGTCGTGGGGATTTAGAATTCATTATCACGTGAAACAATCAAGATGGTAAGCACAAGAAGCGGACCAAATAGTCAACATATTCCTCCCGCTAATAGGAATCGTGAACCCCGAAATTCAAATCGGCCCAATGCACGAGAACCATTGAACAATCAAGTTGATCCTAGTGGTAGGATCGATTCTCAACATCCGATCAGTAGAAATAAGAACCGCCATCGCCTCCCGCCATCGCGAAAAGGTCGTCGCATAATCCGCGGCACCAACCCTAACGACTTTGCAACAAGAAAATCGTCAAGTCGGTAGAATCCTCCATGCGGTCCGCGCCCGATCATCCATGTCAATCCTTGGTTGACATGGATATGAACGATGGACATTACTCTCACGCCAACTAAGCGGAAAAGGTGATAGTAATGACCAATTCACCCCCTAATACGGTTTGGCGGGGAGTTACGACGAGTCAAAAATTAAAATAGGAACTTGAGAAGGAAGTCGGCAAAGAGGCAAAAGTAGGTGGGCGATGTTGCAAATTCAACAACATCAAGGCGACCACGAAGGGATGCGGGGCCATTCCGGTGTATGGGACCGTCTTGACGATCCACGTAGATCCTCAAAGAGCGTCTTTATTTCTCAAAACCAATCAACCGATTGCACGCTTTAGGAGTAATGACCCTATTACCGTACTTATGGGGAGAATCGATTGGCGGGGATAACTACTACCCTAGACATGTCCGATCTCAAAGGGAAGATTTACCTCGAGAAGCAATTTCATGGAAGACCGCCATCGAGATATGTCCGACATGTGGGGGAAGGCGGGCATCGGACAAAAGCAACAAAACATGGAGAAGTGGTATAATTATTCCGACCACAGGCCAAGAGTGACTACCAGAGCCTAGACAGCCGGGTTCTGAGGGAGACAAAGACAATCACCGGTCGGGCCCGATCATGCGTCACGCCAAAGATCTCTAACTCGATAAGAGATAATGGAAGGTATCCTCCTCCTCCATGGGCACGGGCGTCGGTTGTTCAAGCCAATACTTTAACTCTGATAGAACAACAGTTGAAAGAGTTGATTGCAAAAGAACTTAACGATAGAGAGTCAAGGGATGTAAGAATGAAAAACTTGACAGTCAATGATGGAGTACTTGACAAGTTTTCACTCGACATTCAAGAAGCTTGCCACCATCCCGGTTTCAAAAAACTCGATTTTGAACTTTATGATGAGTCGGAAGGAGATCCTGGCTTGCATGTTCTATCGTTCAAAAATAAGTTGGTGTTATGGGGTGGAGATGATCCGCTCATATGTAAGCTCTTTCCATCGACTCTAAAGGAGAAGCATTATTTGGTTTAGTGAGTTACCTTCGAGAATCAATTCACCAATTCAATGAACTAGAAAAATCGGTTTGTTAATCGTTTCGCCACAATTGCAAGGCGCCAAAGGATGTCGACTCATACGAACATCAAGCAACAACGTGATGAAAAGTTACGTACTTTTGTTACTAGGTTCAAAAGCGGCAGCAGATGTTCGAAGTTTTCGATGGGATGCTTTTTTCGCCTTTAAAGAAGCATTATATTATGAAAGAGACGAAGTTCAATTTCATTGTGAGAGATCTTTACCACTCTCTAATTAAAGATGTCCCTAAAACTTCGGTGCGATCCGTATGTTAGGAATTTGAACAACACATCCCAGATCGAGGAGAACCTATCAAAAAGCAAAGAAGAGACAAAGATATTCGGAGTAAAGATTTTTCCGACAAGAAGAATTTTAAGCGCAAGAAGCAAAGGACGGTCGGATCAACAACATAACGATGGAAAGAATGACAATCGGCAAGTCAATTTCAATCATGATGGAAAGACTCTACCGAGCTAAAAGTGACGACCCATTTCAATGCCAAGTACTGTTATATATATGAGAAGTTGAAAAGTGGGAATCTTCTTCCCCGCTTATCCACTTTTCGGAAGATACCAAAGGGACAAAGGGACAAAGCCTTGCGGTGTAAATTCCATAATGACTATGGCCATGAGACAGAACTTTGTCGCTCTCTCCGGGGTCGGATTCAGAAATTAGTGGAGAAAGGACTTTTAAATGAATATCTTATTAGAAACTCTCAATAGGGATTCTTTCGCAACTTATGAGCATGTCATTAATGTTTCCCATTCTCATGTTGAGTCTCTTTCCAAAAGTCAGAGTAAGAATCAAAAGCGTTTGAAAGTTAGTTATGTTGGTGAATTTAACCGTATCAACAAAGTCGATTTTGTCAAAAGGAATCCGGACGAAACTTCGAAGAAGAGCCCCTCCGATTCAGCGATGATGATCTCCTTGGTGTATATCACCCTCACTATGACGCTTAATTATAATTTACGTGGTCTATAGGTGCTTCTCGTGCTCAACGGGTAATGATCGACACGGGGGCCACCTCCGTCATTTTCGGTGGATGTTATTCTCGGATGCAACCGAGGGTATGATCATCGTAGAAGACAATCCTATCATCGGTTTTGATGGAACAACATCTTCAGCGGTTGGAAGAATTACCTTACCAATCAAATTAATGAACAAAGAAGTTGAGCTCGATTTCTTATTGATGGGGTATCGATCCTACTATAACGCAATTTTGGGCGAGATTGGATACATTCCATGGGGTTGTAGTCTCCACATTTCATCGATTGTGTCAAGTTCCCATTCTCGGGCATATTTGCAAGGTTAAGTAGTGACTAGGTATCGCCCATTCTGTCATGACAAAGCAATGGATGACTATAAAAATCTGAAGTTCGAGGTAATACGATCCTTGCAAGTGCCCTGCCATAAGTTCACGAGTTACCTGCCGGCGTGCCCTCCATCTATAATATTGAGGCTCATGTGCAAGGGCGCTACTGATGGATCGACTTTTGGAAGTGAAAGTAGGAGATTCGCCAGAAGAAACCACTTTTATTTCATTTGAACTTTCGGCGTAGAACAAAAGAGTTGGTTTCCACTATTCTGTGAAATAAAGCGTATCTTCGCTTGGAAAATTGAGGAAATGCCGGGAATAGACCCATACATTGCTGTCATAAACTTGACATTGATCCAAGTTTCGAGGCCGGTTCGCCAAAAACCAAGAAGAATGGCACCGATCGGAAGATCAAAGTTAAAGAGGAGATTGATAAGCTACTTGCGGTTAACTTTATCCGACGAAGTTACTTACCCAAAATGGCTTGCTAATGTCGTTAGGTGCAAAAAAAAGAACGGACAAATCAGAATTTTATTGACTTTACAAACCTTAACGCAGCTTGTCCGATTCATCCGTATTCATTGCCACGAATTTCCGAACTAGTGGATGCCACTTCAGGATTCCAACGCCTATCTTTCATGGATGCTTCTTCAGGGTACTACCAGATCTCTTTGAATGTTGATGACCAAGAGTTTACCACTTTCATTACCGACCAAGGCATTTTCTGCTACACTGTTATGCCTTTTGGTTTGAAAAATGCCGATGCAACCTACCAAAAGCTTGTCAATACAATTTTTTCCAATCTGCTGGGGATAATAATGGAGGCTTATATTGATGATATAGTTGTTAAATCGAAGCTTACTGGTGATCATCTTTCCGATCTTCAACTTGTTTTTGATAGGCTTAACAAGTATAACATGAGACTCAATCCCGCCAAATGTTCTTTTGGCCTCTCTTCTGGAAAATTTCTGGGATACCTCATGACTCGTAGAGGTATTGAGGCTAATCCTGATCAGATATGTGCCGTTATTGATATGCCATCACCAAAAAATAAGAAGGAAATTCAACGGCTTCGGGTCGGCTGGAAACTTGCGCTCTTCATAGATTTATTTCTAAATATTCCGATCGTTGTCATCCCTTCTTCCGGACTTTAAAGGGGGGGCAACTTGGAACATTGATTGTGAGATGGCATTGCAACAACTGAAGAAATACTTGGTCAGTCCTCCTATATTGACAAGTCCTTCAACGGGTTAACCAATTGGCATGTACCTAGCAGCTACAACTCAAGCTGTTAGTGCTGTTCTTTTCGTCGATGATGGTAGACCCGTCTTTTTTATCAGTAAGACGTTAACCGGAGCTGAGTCTCGTTATTCAAAGATGGAAAAAATGGCACTTGCATTGGTTCATACCACTCGTCGGTTAAAACCATACTTCCGGGGAGGTTGGTCGAGTTTATCTCGAAGTATCCCTTTACGCAAGATCTTTCGTAATTCACAGGAATCAAGCAGATTAGCCGAATGGGAAAGTTATCTTAGTGCATATAGCATTATCTTTGAAAGTCGTATTGCTGAAAAAGGACATGCTCTAGCTTATTTGATAGCTGATTTTCCGATTGATGATTCTCCTATTGACGATTTCTTGCGCCAAGAAGAATCTATGGAAGACATGCGCCACCAATAACCGGGGCGGGCGAAGACCAACTTGCAAACGTAATTCCTAATCCCATTGACCTATGGATTGTTTATTCAGATGGCTCCCATAATAAATCTGGGTCTGGAATTGGATGCGTTTTTGTTAAACCCGACGAAGAGAAGATTGAGAAATCAATGCGACTTGGCTTCGCCGCTTCAAATAACGGCCGAAAGTATGAGGCTGCCGTTTGTGCCTTGAGAACGACTTTGAACCGGGGGCTGAAAGCTCAGTTATACACGGATTCTCGCCTTGTGGCCAATCGGTTTGGCGGGTCTTTTGAAGCAAGAGATGACCGTATGGCGGCTTATCTTGGTTTGATACATAGCCGCTTTCGACAATTTGATAGCATCTCTATCACTCAAAGACCAAAATGACATACGCCATGCCGATTCATTGGGTTATCTCTCCGCCCGTTAGGTTTTAAGAGTCAAGACACATCACCGTGGAGTTCCGAAAAGAGCCAAGCATTGACTTTACCGAAAAGAATTGCATGACTTGTATGTACATGAAAGCAATTATTTGTTTTGTTTGTAATGCTGGCAAATAAATCGACCCACGATAATCGCACCAATCATGACTTCGGAAGCGGAAAAGGGAGATGGAAAATTCACAACATGACCATATTTTGATCTTCCATTAGAATCGTAGATCCATTTGTTCCTCCCGAATTAAGCTCAAAAAACAGATAGTGAGTTGGTACATGAAGCGGATGATAGTCCCGAAGTTCCCGATATGATACTATCGAGCGCTGATGATCTCCGATGCACAAGATTGGCGTCTTCCTTATATCCACTACTTGCAAGTTTCTTCACTTCCGCGGAACCAAAACTTCATTTGAAAGAATCAAACGCGATGCATGGAAGTTTTGGTGATATCATTCATCGACGGAAGTTTGCACTTATATCGCAAAGGCTCGGACTTAAACCCTATGTTGTGATGCCTCTCAAAACAGGAAGGACTTCAAGTTTTGGAAGAGATTCACTCCGGCTTATGCGGAAGCCACTCCAAGGGGCGAAGTTTAGCTCATAAGGCTATGACATAGGGCTATTGGTGGCCAGAGATGCAAAAGGATGCAAAACACCTATCTGAGAGGTGTGAGCCATGCCAAAAGCACGACAATATGAGTAAACTCTCTGTTACTGAGTTGCATCCCATGCTAAGCCCATGGCCATTTGTCAAATGGGGTTTAGACATTATTGGCCCTTTACCTAAAGTTCCAAGTAGTATACGATTCCTTCTTGTGGCAACCGATTACTTTACCAGGTGGGTAGAAGCAAAGCCTTTGGTCCAAATCCATGCTTCCAATGTCAAAATGTTTTTGTGGAGAAATATTGTTTGTCGTTTTGGCATTCCTGCGGCACTTGTATCAGATAATGGTAAACAATTTGATGCTGAAGAAATTGGCCGCGTGGCTAATTTGAAGATACGGCATAACTTCTCCGCGACCTTATCATCCGCGAGTTAACGGGCAGGCCGAAGCCACCAATAAGGTGATTTTGGCCAACCTAAAGAGGCGTTTGACTGGCACCAAAGGAAATTGGGTCAAGGAGTTGCCAGCTGTCTTGTGGGCTTATAGGACAACGCCAAAATATTCAACTGCATTGTCACCTTTTAACCTAGCATATGGTGCTGAAGCAGTCTTACCTACAGAACTGATTTCCAGTACATCTCGGTCGATTCGCGGTTGAAACAGGTTCCAATGACACTACTTTGGCTCGGTCAAAAGCTCTTATTGATGAGGTTCGCCTCGAGGGACTACAGCAGCTTATTAAGTATCAAGTCGACATGAAACGGAACTACGACAAGAAGATCCCGGCCCTAAGTCTTTTGCTCTCAAGACCGGGTTCTCAGTAGAAAACCAAAAGCTTATAGAATAAGGAAAGTTTAGGGAAAATTGGCAAGGACCCTACATCATAGATCGTCCAGCATCTAAGGGATCATATTTCCTCCGTACTATTTCTGGAAGAATAATAGAGAAGCCATGGAATGCTTACCACCTTCGCAAGTTTTACCGTTAGGAATTTTTTTGCAATTTTACATTACTCCATCAATAACAAATCTATCTATCTATGTAGTTCGTTCTATTTTATCCATCAATAAAGGCATTCAACTTCCATTCTCTTAGTTTGGTTGTCATTTTACATTTCTCTATTCTTCTGTACTTTTACTTTCAACAATGTCATTCATTAACATTCATTCTAGGGAGGTCATTCATATTATGCCTTTTTCGGTCAAAGTAAGTCGCATTCATGCCTACTTGACGGAAATCCGAGTCAATAAGATGGTTATTCTTGCTCGGAACAATTATTGCAATACTCCCACAATACAATATCCGTGCTAATTCCACTACTAAGGCAATGGCGTTGTGTTTTAGTTTGGTCACCGTGCACGGGGGACGACTTTGAACCTGTGACAACTCCAACAGTTGTCAGGCCTTGCTTCACGTTCGGTACAAATATTTTAACACCTGAATAGCTAGGTTCATTGAGGACGATCATGTCCCCTTTGCCTTTCAATAACTTTCTCCAATGGTTCTATATTGGGAGGTTCTTCTCTCTACATGGGGCGCGTCTCGTTCTTTTACATTCATAAATCAACAACACTAAGTGTTATACAGGTATGTTATCTGACATCACAATGATATTCAATAGCCAACTCATACTTTATTTTTATTTTCATAAAAAGTATTTTTAGCTCTACGGAATTACATACTCGCAATCACATGATCATTGGTTTGGGAAAATCCAATGGTTTCTTCCCAACTTTTCGCATATACAACTCGTACAAATCTTTGTAATTCATCTTCTCACGTTCTAGTTCATCTCCCATTTCTTTTAAAGTCTCGTCGGTTGTCTTACTTACTGACGATTCACGTGTGCCATTTGCACGCGTGATCTTGGCCGAGCCGCTTCGCTTTAAATCGTCATTCGCTTGTTATTTTTCTCTACCTCTTTTTGCGCACGTTTAAGTTCCTTATCTTTGGTCGCCACGAGTGACTTCAATTCTATCACATCTGCTTTTAAGTGTTTGTGTTCCTCCATTATCTCACAGGCTTTCTCAAATTCTTCGTACGATCTCTCCTCTGCTTTTTCCGTCCGCTCGGTTAAGTTTTTATTTTCGTCTTCTAACTCTCTGATGGTTCCGCTTAACGCTTTGTTTGCCTTTTCCAATTTTTGGTTGAGTATCTTCACTTTCTCTATTTCTTCTAAGGCATTGATTTCATTCGGAACGATATTTTTCTTCGCGACTTTTTCATGAATTTCTTTGGACCGTACTACCGCCATTTTAACCTGCGGCGAAAAATATATGATTTCATCATTTTTCAGAGTTAAACACAAGTTTGCAATAACTGATAAAAATAATACTATCATACCTGGTTTATACTATCGAAAATCATTGACACTGCTCTGTCATATTCTCCGATGTTCTCCGTATTCTGGTCACATTTTTGATATTTTTCGAGCCCTTCCATTGGCTTAGTCTCGGGCGATCCCTTCACTTGGTCTTCCAAACTTGAACATCTTTGCTTCATCTGACATTTTCATCAGTTTAGTGTTGGACACAAATTTCTTTACCGTTCTAACGCAATAGTAAAAATCAACGATCAACTTACTGTTAACAGATTCGGTGGTTTTCCTCCATGAGTAGTATTACCCCTGACAGTACTTGCCAGTGGTTGTTGGATTCTTTGCTCCTGCATTTTGCTTTGCCGTTTATTTTCTTTCACCGACTTTGTGTTCTTCGCTGCACTATCTTTTGTAAGTATCACTGTTTCGTTCTTTTCCCAGCCATTCTTTTCCTATATATACCAAAACAAAGCGAGATATTACATCTCTCTACACTTTTACATAACTATGTTTTCTACGGTACATACCTTTTCCTCTTTGTGTTGAGAATGTTTTATTTTTCTTCTGGGCTGTTTGGTGCATTGTAGTCTCGTCCCTCGAGACATCATACATTGTAACGTTGGTTGTCTCTCTTGGTCTCCGTTCGCCCATTTTCTTGTGGAACATTTTCTTTTGTACAATTCGCTATTTGTATTTGGCAAGCTCAGCACTAATTCTCACTGTGTTAATTCCGTTCCATCTTCTTTTTCACTATCGCTATCGCTGCCAAATATTGCATTTCTGAGACTCTTACTCTTCTTCGCCATTTCACTATGTGTCTCCTTGGACCTATCGGGCCGTTGTTCGATACCCCCATAATTTCGGAAATCAACGATATCATCAAAGTAGCTCAGATCTACCAATCTTTCATCAGAGCATTCATGAAAGAAGAAACGAAGATTGTTCTCCACTTCCTTGTCCAATTCAATGTCTGGTAGTGTACTCGCTTTCTCTGTTAGACACAATAATAACTCGTGTTAGTCAACAGTTTACTCGTAGTACAATTTTCTATACTTATGTTTTGGCTTACCTCGAAATTTGTTCGGCACTTTAAACTCTATCGGATTCCACTTCCCTTGCAAGCGGTACAGAAATCTATCCCATCCGGTGTATACCTTTGGGAACCCTTTAAAACTTCTGTTTGAATCCTTGAATTTAATTTCAAATTTTATGTACCCTTTCGGTCAAGATGGCTTTTCGGTCATTATCAACGCCGAAGATTTCTTGAGCCCCAAACCTTCGTTAAATTCATTTTGTAAACGGTGCGCCTCGTAAAGATTAACCGTAACGATATTGGCGGTTGTCCCGGTGCAATTTGCCACCACTCCAGCATAAGGCTTATTTCTTTGCTTTCAACGGAATTGCATTCCCGCAATTTAATTGTGTGTAAGCCATTACTACTTCATCTTCTTCGACTTTCGTTTCAAATTGTGACACTTCATCCATCTCAAATTTCTCGAAGTCCTAGTATTTTTGTATTTCCTTAAAAGCGACCATCGACGCGGTTCCGTAGTAAGTTGTCAGATTCGTCACCTTCTTTCCACCTCACCAAGTCTGCGTTATTATCATCGAAGTTTTTCGCGCCGAAAGTGTTTTTTCGTCCGTATAGTACGGTAGTTTCTACCTGAAAAAAAGAAAATAAAACCGGGTCAGATAGGTCAAAAATCGGGTCAGAAAGCTCAAAAACCGGGCTCACTGGGCCAGATTAAAAAAGCGCAGGTATGGTGCCCCCCTATACGGGCGCTGCACCATATCATGTGTGTTCTTTTAAGTTCCGGATGCCCAGGCCATATTAAAGCAAAGAAGGTACGGTGCCCTTTCTTTGTTAATGCCGCACCATATCATGTTCCTTAATTCACTTTTGAATACTGGCGCTCATCTTTCACAACCACAGCGTCGTGGTTTTGTGGGTTTTTGTGGTTCTTCGCCAACTTTCTGTTCGATGACGGTGGAGCCAGTTGAGGGAAAGGCAAAACACAATACACCGCTCTACCTCACCCAAATCTTAATCGGGGTTCAACAGTTCAACGCCATGCACAAAAAAAAAAAACAGCATAATGCGCAAGTGTTACTTACCACGGTATCATCACCCTCCAAGATGCGCTGAAGGGTGAGTATTCCGCTCTCAAATCTTGTTGTAGCGAAAGATGCAACAAAATCTTTTGAAGGCGCCAGTAACAGGATGACTTTGTGAATAAGCCGTTTTTCGTGATCTTTCCGATCACTTTTTACTGGTGCGATAGTAAGAATAGATGAAGACGATGAGGAGAGGAGTTGCCTGGAACAATAGGAACGTATAGGTGGATGACAACAGTACTAACCTTTTCTTCGTCTACCCGCAACTTTTCTTCAGCGAAACTAACGCCCCGGCACAATACGGAAACTTCCTGTCACAATGGTTTAGTACTTTGGAGAACACGGTGGTGTTTACTTTTGTTTTCTACCGTTTATCAGTGCTAGATCGTGACTTCTCTCTAAGATTTGTGCTAAGCATATATTTCTCTGTGTTATCTGTTTATATATACGCTGGTCCAGTGTTTAAGTCCCTATGTAATTCTACCATCCAAACCGACTTAAGGTGGATGACGCAATTCTAACCTTTATCCAATCTGGATTTATTTTAGCGTCCTAGTTTTATATGATGTACACTTCTTTTATGTTTCCTTATGCTCACTTATCACGCTACTCGTATTCATATTTCGGAACAAATTTTTGACTCTTGTATATTTTTCGAATTCCAATTATTCCGTTCACAATAATTCGTGAAATTTTCTCAACAGTTTTCAACGGTCTAATCTACGTATCGCTATTCCGTTGGCACGCATCATCGAATTCAAATTTCATATTATTACGTGACGCGTTCGGTACAGTTTTCGCCAATCGAATTTTTTTGCAATTTTATTTCTGTGCATCTTTTATTTTTTCTGTGCATTTTCGGCCGTTTTTTATTTAACTACGTCATTGCGTCCCGTATACGTTAATTTGACATTTTTTCATTTCCGCTAATTCACAAATTTTTCCCGATTGTCCATTTATCTTATCATTTACGTTCACACGACACTTTGTTATACACTCCGCTTACTCTTTTCTTAATTCACGTTTTCCGTGATTTATCTTCTTCTTTGAACTTTGAACTTTGTTCGACAAAAAGGGGTGATGTTCGACCCCCACCTACGCGGCAAACGCCCATTAGTAGGGGTCTCTATTTTATTCATTTAATCAACGGGGCTAAAGCCCAATTCGCAATATCGTGGATCAACGTATACGAGGGCCCATTAACTCACGTGTTATGCAAAATTTGAACCTTAGCCTTACATGGCTTGCCACTAATGTGACGTTGATTTATGTCGATTCATTTTTATCAAAGAGATAGTTATCACCGACAGTTATCTTTCTATCACAATTACTCAAGCAACAAGACTACTCGAGAAATTTTAAAGAGACTCTACTCTACCTATATAAATACCACATTATTTTTCATAGGAACTACGTGGAAACTTGATCCCCTAGATAATAGATCTTGTGACGAAAAGCGACCATTATTATTTGGTTCGGGCCATCTCCCCAACATCAAATTCCTCTTTATTTCTAAACGTTTTTTTACATCATTTCTTCCGTTGTGTTGAAGGCAGGTTTATCACAAAACAAGTATAAAAGCCCTTAAAACCATTTTCATCAATAACAAAAAGCCAAAACCTTATCAACAGTAACAACATGAAGCCCAAAATAATGAAATGTTCTAAAAAGAAGAGAAAATTACACCTGTGGTCATCTGTATAACAATATTGACAACAACAGTAATAACAAAGATGCTCAATGCTGTGACGTTTGTGTAGGATTCGGACTCCCCGTTACTTCCAAGAGAGGGCATCATAAAAGCAATTGTTATGCATATAAAGACAGTGCCACTGAGCTTGGACAGTTGGTCCTGGGCACTTGGCATTGTAGTAGTAAGATCGACAGGAATTTTTGTAGCAACTGATAACAGGGTTAATGTAACTGAGTTAAGTGAAAAGAATCGACATGGTAACCAGGATTTCTTGTGAAGAATTCCAGCGAACACATCACACGTTATAAGTATAAAACATACCAAATTTGCTGCTGCAACATATAAGACGATCCAAGGGACTGGAGAAGAATAGTTGTCCACGTTGACCATAGTTCCATTAACGCAGAAATTGTTCGTCATTTTTACTGATCTGAAATTTGTTCAGTATACTTCTCTAGCTCTTTTGTTTCCTAGCAAGGTCTTCCATTACTATTTATATCTGTTTCACTACCCGGAAGTCTTTCTGCTAACGTCACGGTGTTTTTTGGACATGACATCATTGGATCGGTCGAGTGAGCAAGCAGACCGCTGTGTTTTGTGGAGGAATTAATTACAGAGGAAAAACTAGTAAGGACTTTATTCAGGTTTGTTCATGCTTTCAAAACGAAAATAATTGATCTTCAAAGTTTATGCTATTTACGTGATCATGAATATGTCCGTAGTCTATTTACATGAGGACGATGGTTGAATGAAAACGACGTAACAAAAGGGAAGAGCTAGCCTGGTCCGGCTGAATTTGGGGCAACTTTGAGAGACTCTAGTGCACAATTTCTGAATGAATTTCTCATGTTCGTTTACCAAGGACCTGACTACCTGAGCAGTTGACACTTGACACGCACAAGAAACTGTATAGAACTGACTAACTGAGGGCTGTTCCATAATCCATACATCCATATCCATCACACCATGTTTCTCATGTCAGAAGAAAGATCGAGTAGAATGTCAACTTGCAATGGGTTGTTAATGCCTAATGGGAATTGTGTTGCGACTTATAATGGTTTCCTCTAACAAGTCACTGGAGCAAGGTCTGTTCTACACTTCCACGGTTCCACCACACCATGCAAGTTTCTTGCATTTTTCTCCACACCATATTTTACCACTCAATTCATATTATCAACTAATCAGATCTTAATATATATATATATAGTATTTAAACATTTTTTTTTTGGTTTGGTGTTGATTTACTGATATGACTGCAACACCTTTGGTAATTACTAATGGAAAGGCATGAAAGTCACTTATTTAGGTATAGACTGACAAAACAAATAAAAGGCACCTTATCTTCACTTTATAAGACGATCAAAAAGTCAAGTAAATACTGCTCGTACCAATTAAATATCATGTGATCACATGAACCTCCATTATTATGTCCCAATGGTCTGGCAAAACACAGCAAGTCGTATGGCCACATTCTCGTTTATAGTTGCTGTAGGCCAGTAGCATGGAAATAAGATTGGAAAGGTTTTACTTTGATTCCATCACCTATGTAACACTGAATGTTAGTTGTGATGAGCTCTCTATCAAAAAACAAATAAACTAATTATTGCGGTGTAAGTTGTAACTGAGATTTCTTGAAGCATCAGGTACCGAAAAAATTGAAAAGCATGAAGATACTATTAGCATCAAGGCATTTGGTCACACATTTGGGAAGAATAAATGTGGACAGTTACTACTAAAGTTGCGAATAGTTGTTTCTCACTTTCTCTCCGACTGAAATACCATGAAAAGGACGAGAAGTTATTTAGTTTTCAGCTGCCATCAATAATCCATCTAACTTGATAATGACTTTTTAGCTTCTACCAGTGCTTGGAAGGAAGTGTAAATAATACTAAACAGTAAACCAACTTCTGGTAAGTTTAGAATTTTCTCTCATCAAAAAAATAAAAAGTTTAGAATTTTCGGTTGGCATAAAACAGTACAGAACTACAAATAATAATTGAAGGGTAAGAATTTCTGCAACTCTTAATTCTTTCTGAAATGGTGAAAACAATATGTCATTGGGCACACAGTGGGGACCAAAAGTAATGGCCTCAGGTTGGTCATTGTGCGTTTTCCAAATAGTCCATACTCTTGTCTGGTCATATCATACGGATTTATTTTGTTAAATACATTCAAATTCAAATATATGGTATAGTACTTGGCCCCTCAAGCCCGGCCCTCAAGCAAGAGGATTGAGAGTCCGCACGGATAAGGGCTTTGAGATTTAAGCATTGGCCCGGCCCGACCCAAACCTCAAGCAATAAAAGAGGGCAGGGCAGGACCGGCCCAACCCTCAAAGTATGAGGGCTTAAATATTTGAGGGCCGGGCCAAGCCTGAACGGGCCATTTGACACCCCTAATACGGATTAATAAGGTTAAAACTTATATGGGAGGAGGGGTAAGAAATAACCATCCAGGGTTCTTTTTTTCTTTTAGGGAATGAAGAAAACGTTGTAAAGGAACTTTCATGACCAACATGACACAGTAAATCATATGAGATACCCAATGGCCTTGATAGGGGCCAACCCCACAATACCTCCCTTAATAGCTGGACGCAATAATGGATTCTTCTCTGATGAAAGTGATTGAAATGGCATCCAACAGCAAGCCACAACAAAATAATGAAAATATATATAGGGTAAAAAGAAGAGCTAGTGGTCCACTTCATTTACATACATAATTGAGTTTTGCAAATTCTCAGCTGAGCAAACTCAAGCAATGAAGTTCTTGTTCCAGTGTCCCTGCTGTGCCTGTTTCTGCTTCATGAAGCCCAAGAAAGGGAAACCAAAGGAGAAAGAGGCCAGCAAACCAAAAGAGGCTAGCAAAACAAAAGAGGCTAGCAAGGAAACCAAAGGAATTGACTCAACTGAAGGAACTCCCAAGGAGTAGGCCTTGTGCAACAATAATGCAACTACAGCTAGCTAAATGCTCTTCGACATATTATCTTCATTTTCTTCTCCTCTCCTCTTCTTAGTAGTACGCCTAAGCAAATTTGTATGATCAAATCTTGATAGTTGCATGTACATTGTTCATCCAAGATGAAAAAATGGCTTTTAGAGATGTCTTTTGTGTACCTTGTTATTTTTTGTAAGTGTAATGCCAACTATAATGTAGGTTGGCCTATTAACTGTTTTTGCTTGGTTCAGCGCCATCTTTGGACACCAGACCCATGTCCTGCATTTGCTGTTCAACTGACACCAGACCCGTCTCCGCAAGGAAACTGCATAAAAAGTACGAGTGACATCAATAACAAGCTTTTTCAGAAGTCATGTGCAGAGACGGGGTGGGGGAGGTTCAGTCAACTTTTCATTCCCTCAATATTCATATCGCAGAATTTGAACAGATCTTATGCAAAAGAAAATTTTGAAGTTAATAAACAGTGTTCTGCATCTAGAAATCCAAAATCCCAAAATTAGCATTGTACATACAGCACTATTAACAATAGAGTCAGCTTGTCATGGTACTAGTAAATAGTAGTAGCAACATTATATTTGTGTTCGGTGGCAAGAGAGGTGGCCAGGTGGGTTACCGTTTTTTGGTAGAGTTGGTTTTGGTGGTCTTTGGTGGTGGCGGCAGCACTCACGTGGTAGTGGCGGGGGATAGTTGACGACTTAAAGTCAAGGTACTGTGGTCGCTACTGAGTTACTTAAACAACAATGTGGCCATTAATACCAGAAAATGTTGGGATGGAAGTTAGTACTAGTTATGGCAGTTGCTGTGGTGGTATAGAAATGGTGGTGGTGTGGTATAGCTGATGGCTATGGTAGTAGTATCTGTTGGTGGTGATCAAGTCTTCCGCATCAAAGGATGTATTCATGCGGTGGCAAAAAGTCGTACTCTGGTGGTGGTTCTGGCGTTGGTGATGATCAGAATTCAGAACTGAAGTAGGGAAGGGAAATATATACACAGGAGGTAATATAAATAAGGGAAGATCGGAGGTAAAACAAGATATCAGTATGTTAATAAAGATGAATTACATCTTAGAGTCATGGTCATTAAGTATGGAACCCCCAAAGTTGTGGGACCGCCATAATTACCTTGTTACTCACGTGACATGCCCAGAAAATCATTTTTCGCTCCTTAGTTCAGAAATTCCAGTATCAAAATGAAATTATAAAACAAATGGAAAAACAACAATAGAAAGGGTTTCATATAGTAAATAACTTAATAATACAAATCTAACATATTTCACAAAGATCCAGAAGCACAACATTTCAAGTTTATTAAAGAAGGGCATTCAACTTAAAACCCATTGGTGATAAGTGGAGCGGCCCAAAGATTTATATATTTTATTGCGAGGCATTTAACACCCGATATGGGATTATAATATCAATACGCCCCTTCACGTGTGGTGTATCTTGAGCCTAACACGTGAACAATTTTTTAAACGGGTGACGGAGTAAAATGGGCAATAGAAATAGCTCGCTCTAATACTATATTAAAGATGGGCATCCAACTTAAAACCAATTAGTTATTAGTGTAGAGGCCCCAAGATTTATATATTTGATTGCGAGGCTTTAGACGCCCAATATGGGATTATAATCTCAACAAAGTTTAAAAACGCATTGCCTTCAGTTGAAACTTTAAGGTGTGTTTGGCTCACTGATTAAATTTTCCATGGAAACAGCACAAACTTTAGAGAAAGAGTGTTGAGAAAGACGAAGAGGAGAGGCCAAAAGAGGAAGACAGATATTTGTTTGAGAACTTTAGATTGTCTTCTGTATTTTGCGCATCGATATTGTGGCTTCCACCAATACATATAACTCACCTTCCACCCAAAACTAGTGGATTTAACAAATGCAAGTATAGTCAAGTAGGTAGATTGTACTTTAGAAACGCACAACAGTGATTTCTTTATGAGTAGAAGTCACCTGATCTTAAGGATGCTGGCATGGTCAGCCACCTTAATGAGTTTAGTAACTACGATAGGTCAACCAGATTGTTCATTGAAAAGCCAGATTTCTATTATTAATAAACCTAAGGTGAAGTCATGGATATTGTGCAATTGTCAATTTACGAACTGATTGCTTTTTCTGACAACAACATTAGCAAATGCTGTAAGAAACAATGTCCATCTCGACTGTTAATGCAAATGCCCCCCCCTAAAATCTGTTTCTAATAGCTTTTCGATGCTATTCTATCAGCATTCCAGTGATCTTTAATGCATTTGCCCTAAACTGCGTCTAACAAATGATCAGGTCTACACTTAAATAGAGTTTATGTAAATGGTCTAGCACACACATCTAAACACATATAGGCTTCACTGGAGAAACGTGATTGCAAACAGCTTTTAGTCTTGTGCTGATTCCAGCAGCATGGCGATTCATCTTTTGACCTTTATTCAAAGCACCTAAACTTGCATAGTTAAGTTCCTCAAAAGAGACTTGACCACCAACTGCATAGGGATAGCAACTAAAAGTACAAACCGGCAACTTGGGGACAGGAAAATTATCTAAGCTTTACGCTCTTTATAAAGCTTTCGAGTGATAAGGTATAAACCTCAGATCTTCTCTTGCTATGCACCAAAATGTTCTAGGATAGGATCCTTCCTAAAGGAACAAGGAACAAGAATAAGCTGCCCTTCCAGAAAATTTATCAATGTTTGAACTTTGAAGAGATTGACACCTAGTCTCACTTGGTAGGAAAAACTTTGTCTACATTGATCAGAGTATCATTTCCTTAAAAGCAGCCTCCAACAAAAAATTGAAAAAGAGGATATAAACTATGACAGACATGGAGTTTGGATGTCCACCAGCAATTCAGCATAAGTTGATTCATAGGCACTCAAAGCACATACAAAAGACTTAAGGTCAGAAAAGGTAGAAACTGTTCTATAAGGCTTCAATTAATGAGGTACAATTGGTACAATCCAACTATCCAAGTGTTCAGGGTTAACTTCCCTCCCTTGAGAACATAGTTAAAAATCAAATGCCTTTTCAGAATACTGACCAATGTTTGAAATTTAAGAGACAGTAACAGATATAGGAAAATCTCGACCAAGGAGTATCAATTTTTCAAAAAGCAGGCTCCAAGCAAAAACACGAGTCAAGATATTTTTTGAAAATACGAGAGCAACAGTTAATGGTTATTTGACTTATTTCCGACCAGTCCCCAATGAAAATATATTACTGCCTTTTCATTCCCTTCTTAATAAAAGTTTATTTTTATTGAACTAAATATGGAATAAACAGCACCCCTAATACATCTTTTTGGTCTTGTAGTGGGTACTCCACGTCATAGTACCTTTCTCCAATCACTGCGCTTTCTGCGGATCTTCCTACCCATAGGGAGAGTGGGCGACCGGGTTTAGACCAAGAAGACCTGGAAAATAATAGCAAGACCACTAATGCAATCCAATCACAATAGATGATTCTCCCTATCCATCTCACAAGTGAATCCCAATTACATATTAAATATCGATACCATATTTTTAAGCCCTATTGCAACCCTAGACCAATCAAACAAGGTTTCTTTGGTTTCCACAAGAATCATGTGCATATCCTTGGCTATATGCTTGAAAATCCTCTGGTAACAATCCCGTCATAAAAGTCACATAGTGGCCCTTGTAGAAGATCAGTAATCCTAGTCTTACAACTCAATGGAGAAGTAATCATGTCTGATGGGGTCCCATGGTTTCTTTTAAGATGAGAAGAACATATCCCTAACACTTCTATCCTCCTCCGAATTGTGACATAAAGAGCTCCTCTCCATCCCTCTTCTATTCATGCTATGTATATTTTGAATGCTCTAGAGGTATCATCCCCCCCCCCACCACCACCACCACCACACAAAACGGCACTCTGCAAGGGATGGTGCTAATCATATCCTTTTGCACGACATCTTATTGAAGGACTTTTCCCGGAAGTAGTTTTGCAAGAATTATAAGACATCACCGTAATATCTTTATCACTTGACCGTTCATCTTCTCCTATGTACCTCTCCAAAGCCCTTCTCTGCTTGATAAATTATAATCATTAAGTTGCTACTCTTCCACCTCCCAATCATAAGATTTCTTCTCAATACAATGTTTCAAACTATGCCATTAACTCCCTTTTCTAGATAACCGGAAGTTCTTGTTTCTTTTTTTGAGATGGCAACCCATCCAAAGACACATATTGCTCACATAATTTGTCACCAACCCGTGGGAAGGAGATCAATGATGGCACAATATATCATTTCAAAAATATATTGTGCCAACACTTTCGAGCTGAGAAACTACTCCTTATTTATATTTGTCCACCCGTTGGTAATTCTCAGCAAAGAGTATGCCCATATTGTTTCCGGTGTTCATTTGGTTGCTACTTACTATTACCAACTCCACACTTTTCAACAATAACCTTGTGCCATCATTGATCTCCTTCGTCCCTGTATTTCAACAACCATTCTGTAACGAGTGCTTCACTCATGGACTAAAAGAACTTACACCCAAACCCTCCTCTTTTAAAAAATACAACTACAACTCTTCACTGCCTTCCCATATGAATCTACTTAATACTTTCTCAATTTATCTACGCACCCCTCTACGTATTGGACAGAGAGATAGAAAATCTTTCGGATTTTGAGAAACGGTAGCTTTAAGAAAAATAAAGCCTCCAACCTTTTAACAAACATTTAGCTTTCCAACTGATTATAATTTTTTTCTCAAAAACAAGTCCTTTGATCACAATGATATCATGATAGCAATATTCCCAACAAACAAGCACAAATTTAATACTAAACATCAAATATGCACAAAAACGAAGTAAAAGTAATACCTGTTAAGGAGAAAAAACAAGACCCCAGTGATCAAAACAAGCAACATAACATGGACAATCATAGTTGAGTCACTAGAAGAAAAGGCTAAGCCCAACATAGCAGCAAGACAAACAGCCAAGGTCAAGAAAGTAATTTTGACTGTAGACCAAGTTGCACCCTGTGAAGAAAAACCATCAAAGATTTCAGCTCCTTAAAAAAAAAAAAAAAAAAAAAAAAAAAAAAAAAAACGTAAAAGAAGACTTGTTACATTAACACCAGGTGCTAATGCTCCTAAAAGAACTGCTTGGGCGGACGAAACATCTTGTTGGGGATTGGTATTAGTCATTTTTTTTACGAGGGGAGTGTTTGTGAATGAGGATTCGTTAAAAAACTTCAGAGTCAGTTTGTGAGTTTTAATGGAGCGGGTTTTGACTTCTTTTTAGTCAAATTGTAACTGGGCCTGAGCGACCCGTTAAGACTTTAAAGGGCCGATATAATTGGGCAATTTTTAGTCATGTTATGGTCTTATGGTTAGTTATATCCTTGGCCTAGCTGTAATTCTTGATAATGTAAAAGTAGTTGAAACATACTAGCCTTTTAACGCATTTTGGGGATGAGGAAAAGGGAGTGAGTTGTATTTTGAAATCTATAACTGCTCATGTATATGTACATGTGCCTGTGAGCGCAAATAAGAAGGTACTTAAATATACAATTATCAACTTACGAATTCCAGAGGGAACGCATGAATTTACGAATTTGTTAATGTGCTAAGATGGTGGAGACATTTGAACTCCAATGGCAGTGTCTCAAGTACCCTTTTTTATGCGGAACCTCTCAGTTGGGCCTCCTGTAGCAAGTGCCATTCCTTCTCTTTAAGATATTTCAGAAACAGTTGTTGCTCAGACCTTAGGTCCTTGACAGCACCACGACCATAAGGACTTGGTCCCGGGTATGTATCAGTTCCACTATAGAAACCTGGATGGTAGGGAAGGTCTTCCAAGTATCTCCTTGAATTCACATCTGAAGGATTTGTACTCTGATTAAATGGAGCTACCCTTGAAACACTATGGTCCTGGAACCTACCAAGCAAAGTTGGCGTATAACTGAGTGGCAATGTGAGGTCCTGAGGTCTATCATGATTGACAGGATACTGATGAAGCCATTGAGCAGAATTGTTTTGGGTAGGGTATGCTGTGTATCCACCACTGAACCTAGGGATGTTGGGACTAAAATTTGGTGGAACCTGAATTCCAGTTAAATTTGAGTAACAGCTTACTTGAGATGCAACAGGAATCAATGGTTTTACGCCGTCCAAGTAACCGTCTTTAGGATACTTGGATAAATTACCACTGAACCACGTAGCATCATCAGGTAACAATGGAGCAGAAGGCACTGGAGGCATATAAGGAGCTGGCATATGATGGATAGTTGCAGATGAATTATGATGACCAATGACAGAGTCTCCCTCATAAGTGGATCCATGCCCAATATTGGATGCAGGAGATTGAAGAGAAGATGTACTTTTCACATCTTGCTGCCCTACTCCAGTTCCACCAATGGAGAGACCAGTTAAGTATGCCGAACAGAAATCGTCAGTCGCCCTGAACCATGTAGCCCCTTTCCTCCTGGAATTCCTAAGCTATCTTTGTTTACAACCCATGAGCTGAGGGAGGGAGGCCCTGCAAGAGATGGGGCCTCATCTGATTTTGAGCTTAATGCTTTAAACCTTGGTGAGTCTGTGGACTCGGTAAATGCATCTATCGCTGAATCCTCTGGAATAGGCTCTGGCCAGAATGTCCGGTTGCTAGAACCAGCAGCATTTGAACAGTAATTGATGGGATCAGTGCAACTCCCAATCTTTAGGTCTAGAGAAAACCCGCGACGCAAGCATTCGCCAGAAGGTGCTGTTAGGTCCCATACTCCTTCATCGGCAACCTGACAACTTGTTGCAACAGGAAGGTGAAACGGTGCAGAATTTGATCTTGTAATTGGCTTGAAGAGAATAATCTCTTCTTCTTCTTCAACAGGGGAGTTTCTCTGCATATCAACTATTTCTGCATCGTCCTTGATTTCTGGTACTTCACATTCTTCTGTGTATTCTTCAAGTGGTAGAACATTCGAGGACACATGAATATGCTGCTGAGGATCTCTCACTTTAAGATCAAGGTCAGCTTCAGCTGCATTTAATTCTTTTATGCCTGTCAACTCTTTTGATTCTGCTGTATAAAACTTCCTCGTCATTTCCTCATAGAAAATCCAGTTCTGAGATGCTTTACCTACAATCTTCATCGCAGCACGAAAGATTCGACAAATGCGAAGCTGACAATGGTTTCTGGATTCAAATGCATTTTTCACCTCTTGGTGACTTTGGAAATCTAATGGTCCATCAAATTGAGAAACAGGTAAAAAACCCAGTAACTCGTTATCTTCCCAAAGAATACCTGAATCTGGAGATTCAATTTCATTTCCCTTATCATCAAACTGATTCAGGAGGTCCACAAAAGAACTAAAATAGTAACCTATTGCCTTCACACATTTTTCATCAGCAGCATATGCTTCTGCCCTATCAAGCAGATCCACCAACCACTCGGTAAATACTAATATTGCAGGCAAAAGAGGACTGTAATCCACAGTTTCAGCCATTGTGCATCGATTAACAAGACGGCCCATACAGATGAACGTGGCAGTAAATGCAAGCTGCACTAAGGAAGATTGTTGCATGAGCTTTATGTTTTTTGCCTTTTGTATTTTTGGGCTTTCACTCAGCGTATCAATTGTGAACATGAGTACAGAGACAAGTTGTAGTGCTCGAAAAGGACCTCTTTTTGGTTGGTCCATATGTTGATACGATTCTAAAATGATCTTTAGATTTGTGTCATCAAGTGAGAACAAAGCCACAAGTTCTCTTATGGTGGACCCAAATATGCACGGAAAGTCCACCAAACTGCACACATCAAATTTTAATTGAACTAGAGATCAGACTGCAGAATAAGTGATGCAATATTAGTAATTGACTACTCGAGCAATATATGGTGTGCATAGGAAATTGGAACTAGATAGTAGATGTTTTTACTCAACAATAAATCATCATCTGAGGTGTTTTTGAAATTCAAAATGACACGAATTCATCTTTTGACCTAAGAGAGAAAAAGGAATGGTCTGTACAGTCTCAACTACAATTGTAATTTTAACAAAAAGAAGTTCCACACATTAGTAGCACGTAAGGATACATCTTTCACTATACTAAGAAAAAACTAAACTCATGGATCGCATTTTAAAATGCCTACCAAGTACCAACACATTTATGATGATGTATTAATCATTTCACGAAACTAGAGTCATTTTTATCACCATCATTGGTCCGTGAGGACAGGCTACAACAATCTTGAAATAAAGGATGTTGCACATAATGAATGAACAACTTCTTACAATGGTCTGGTTACATTCCGAATCGTGATATCAACCATGAAAATTGTTTGCATTTATATATTTGTGTATGTGGGTGTCTTTAGTAGTAGGGTGTAACTGACACCACCAAGTAAATATTGTTGAGATATTTAGTGTTGTCCCACATAGACTTTAAAGCCTTGCACATCATCAACGCATTTGCTGTCCGTTGTGACACATCAGCAAAAAACGAACCCAAAATTGCTATCCTAAAGTTATGTTTCAACACATTTTTCTTTTTATTTCTAACTTTAATAACAAACGGCTAAAGTTTAGCCGTTTAGAAAACCTTTGTTTTGTTGATTATAATAAGTTACTTTAATAAAAATGATATTAATGTGATGTCAAAGACAAAAATAAAGAAAAAGAAGAAATAGTGGGATGGCTAAAGTTTAGCTACCCATATACATTTCCCACCAACTTATTCATCAATTTTGATTTGAGACGGCTATACTATTACTGTCCAGTAGTTCGACTAAACTTTAGCCATCCAAACCGTTTCTATAAATTTCACAAAAATGGTTTCGATTATAACAATTGCTAGGATAGAAATGGGTGTTTGGCAGCATATTAGAGGCCCAAATTGTTGAAATAATTGTTAATTGTCACATGCAATCGAATTTGGCAACGCGTTAATGATGCTCTGTTAAAACTCGTTGCCAATGTGAAAGGTCACAATAAATTTAACAATTTCAGCCTCAAACATCGATTACTATCACAACAATTGTTATAATCCAAACCAATTTTGTGAAATATTTAGCAATGGTTTGGACGGCTAAAGTTTAGTCGTTCCACTACGGTAATAGTATAGCCGTCTCAAATCAAAATTATTATTTTTAATAAAAAAGTCAAAATGGATGAATAAGTTGATGGAAAATGTATATAGACGGCTAAACGTTAGCCGTCCCACTATTCCCTCTTTTTCTTTATTTTTGTCTCTGACATTTATATCATTTTTAATAAAGTATTTATTATAATAAATAAAACAAAGGTTTCTAAACGGCTAAAATTTAGCCGTTTGTTATTAAATTTAAAAATAAAAATAAAAATGCATTTGAACCATAACTTTAGGATAATTTTTGGGTTCGTTTGTTGCTGAAGTGTCACAACGGATTTAGCAAATGTGTTGATGATGCTCTTAGTCTATAAGATCCTAGGTACATCCACTCATTGTCAATTGGTTTTGAGTTTGTAAATACATGACACCATGTTACGCTTCCGAATTATTATTCTACTTCTACCGATATTGGATGAAGATTAGCTACTAGAGTTAGTCTTTTTTTTCTAAACCTCAAAATCTAATTCTAATGGTTAGAGCAAAATCTAATTCTAATGGTTAGAAGTGAAACAGTAAAAAAAAAAGATTAGATAAAGAGTTCTCCTTTTTCACACCTACCTATGTGTATATATAATCTCCCAAGAATCCCCATATCTTGTGCATTAAGAGATTTGGATAATAATCCATCCCATTAGATAACCAGTAGGTAAGTTATCACATGGTCCATGGAGTATCCAATTAGATCATTAGATGACTATGTGGGCGTGCTATTTGTCTTGGTTCAAAGTGATCCGACCCACATATTAATAGAGTTGAATGCTCCAAATTTAAGATCGTACAAAGCAGGCTTATTTAGTATCTGGCCCAAGGGCACACCTGCTCAATGTTCATCTCTACACTATATAATAGCCAGGTAATTATAAATCCTCTCCACTGCAGAGTAGGCAATTTGTAATCTCCATAGTTGCTCAATTTCAAAACACCTCCCTCACAAAAATTAGAACAAACCCCCTATTTATTAATAATTTAGAAAAATCTCCCTAATATTACTTAAATTATATAATTATCCCCAATTTCCCTCAGCAATATTAGAACAAGCTCTCTTTTATTAATAATTTAGATAAACCTTTCTAATGTCACTTAAATAACATAATTATTCCCTATTAAAAAAATAGATGAGCCTTTTCTACATAATTACAATTAGAATCCAAAAAAATCATGTTAACTATCGAACTCGAGGGACGGGTTTCAAGACTTTAAGACTTTAGAAAAAAAAACCAATGCGTAGCATGGTTTGCATACTTGTACTTCATAATGATGACCGTCCTGAATGCCGAATGAATTATTTTCTTCTTGTGCATGTACGTGTCCTTGGTTCCTTTTAACATTTATCAAGAAGAAACATATCTTATTTATCAAAAGATGAAGCAAATTTTTCGCTGACACGGTTGTTCAGATCAATGTACGTGTATACAAAAACTCTTTTGCAAGCAATGCAAAAAACAGATGAACATGCATACTTGTGGAGAAGTATTATTATCAACAGACAAATCAAAGATTGCAGCCAATATAGGGAACTATTTCATCCAAGGTCCCAGTAAAAGTTATGAAAATAATTAACCAGATAAATAGAAGTTCAGAAAATAAATGTGCATTCTGCTGCAACACATACCTTGGTTTTACGTAGAAGTAACTTATCATATGAACAATTAGGGACCATAATTCGGATCTCTCAACCAAAACTGCATTGGATTCTCTCGAAGGGAAATTTGAGCAATGGTCACTTGGTTGTGCTTTAATCAGAATAGGGCTTCCTTCAGATGGTTTGAGGAAATTGAAGGTGGTCTCATTGGAAAGCGAATTCAAATGTGATGACCTATTCTGTGATAAAGTGACATTACAATCAACGCCGTATGTAAACATGAATAAGTTTGACTGAGATAGATTGGACATTGAGAACAGAAGAATGTAATACTGAAATTCAAACCTTCTCAAAGAGAAGAATAAGGTTATCCCAAGCATCAGGAAAAGGTTCTTTAATGGCTAGGCTTCTCATGCAGTGGTATAAAGCAAGGAGCTCATCACCAACATAAACTGCCAACACAGCCAACTGCAAAAAAATCAAATACACATATTTAACGGCGACCTTATAGAAGTTATTAGATCTGTACAAATCTAATAATAGAGTAAAATAGACTGTCTAATTGAAGTGTATACACATCTTGACACTAGGATTCATCTGCGGCAGATAATATGTACATCTAGTACCTGGTTATGGGGGCTTCCACTATAAGGCCAAATTGTTGATGCATTTAAGTAGTGCGTGGCTGCAACAGACCATCTACGGTTTTGACCATCGGGTTTTCCGTAGAGTTCTCTGTATCGAGCAAGATCTCCAAGACAAACTAAACAACGGTGACATGAAATCTGACACCTATGGATTCTATTTGAGTCCATAGAACTGGAACGTGCACCTCCATCGAACAACATAAGTTCTTCTGGAAGCCCAAAACTTCTTTTAATCTTCTTCACTAATTGATGGTAAAATTCAGATGCTTCTGACAAGAATGATTTAAATCCTTCCGGAAAATTGTCAACTTTGTGCTGCACGAATGCGACATTTTTCACTGCTTGCAAGTTTACATTTTCTTTATTCACAAAACTTCCACGAAGTTTATTACGGTATTCATCAATGTGTATATAGTGAAGCTTCCACAAAGATTTTTCAATTTCTTGCAGTTCTGCCAATTCATGGTCATTCAAGATAATTTTCTCATAGCTAATGCGGGCTTTACGATATAGTTCCTGAACATCTGTGTGCATAATGCCCTTGGACTGAACCAATTTCCATAACTGCTTTTCTGCATTAACAGCCTGAAGTATGAAAGTTCCAAAGTTAGGTATTGCGTATTCTTTTTTATTATAAAAAAAAAAGGGAAAACAATTCTCTTTCCATAATGCAGAAAGTAAATTAGAGGTACAACTTCTGAAATCACCTCAACAATAAAACTCTGTACGTGGTTCCCATCATTGAGAGAATCTGTTGGATCATCATGCATTGTTGGTGTAGATATAAGCCTCCGTATGGTACCTTGTATTTCAGACATGTGACTGGAAAAGACTACGATATAGATTTCTTCCCCGAAAGCAAATTAAATGACTCTAGCGGTGATAAAGTGTATTCTTGCTCAGTCCCAGAGGAAATGTACTCAATCTTTTAGCGTCACTATATAGTTCTTGATGAATGTCTCTTTACTCTAGCAGACCTATGAAAGCAGACAGAAGCTAGTGATGAATTATTCTCTGCCCAACGTTAGGTGTAAAGTAAAACAAAGAAGAATTGAACCGGAATGGAAATTCTGAACTTTTTAATTAGTCTCAGGCCTCTTTGACTTTCTGTTCTGTTCTGTTTTTTTTTTTTTTTAATTCAGAACTCTGACATAGACAATCATACATATAGCAAGAAAAAGGTAACAAGAGGCTTCATCCAAGATTAGGTGACAGTAGGTCTTAAAAGGAAACTTAGTTGAACATTACTAAAAAATTGCTTTCCTTTCAAATAGATTATATGAAACAGAAAATCACTCCAAGCTAGAATTTACGAGTAGCATCTTGCAAAATATGTGAACCCAAAAATTATTATGTAGGTGTATGATACCACAATAGAAGAAATACACAAAACTCTATTCATACTCTGAAGCACTTGTGTGCCGTCTTGCCTTATGCTAGTCATGAGCTTCTCTAAAGTGAGTATAACACAAATGCACTAGTAACGGACTGACAGACCTGATACCGAAAAAACACAATCTTCCAGTGAATTCGTCCACACGAATGGAAATAGTGTAATAGACTATGATACCCATGTGCAAACTCCTAAAAATTATAGCACTTTTTCATGTACAAACTACGCTACTTACCATAGCTCATAACCACTGCAAGCTGCAAGGCTTCACCGTCTAGTGAATACGTCGCATGATTGACAATAGACTATGACACCCAGATACAGACAAGGGTAGTGACATCTCGACACGGATGCAAGATACGACAAGGAACATTAGATATATGAGGCTATCAGGCTATGAGTATAATTTTATACTCATGATATAACTGCATAACTTTTTCTTAATGGAGACATGACAATTTCTGACGTTAAATAGGAATTAAACATTCTACAATGTCCTCCTAAGATTGCCAAAAAATCTTGTCTGTTGGAATAATCATGTTTTTCTTCTGAATTTTTATCTTCTCCTCCCTTTTCTCCCTCCTGGGTGACTGAGGGATAAGCATCCGACCAGTATCGTAGTCGTATTGTGTCCGAATGGGCACGAGACCAGGAGAGAAACCCAAATCATAAATGATAGACAACACTCATACACTACTTCTACTTAAATAGGATTTAGCGACGGCTAACACCTCAAGAGCTGTACAGCTCATTCTGAAATTTCGCCAATTATGTTCCAACTATATAAAGACTCCAAACAGCGGTCAGGCCTCACCTTCAAATGAAATCATCCATATGATTTACAGAAAATAATCCTAAATTTCTTTTGCTGGAATAAATTCTGGCAACTTATACCAGTAGATCAATGGTTTATTTCATGAAAACTGAAAAGAATCTAAGAGTTAAACTTTCCCCAACAAAAAGTTCTCCTACCACATTCTATCCATAGGCTCCAAAGTCCAAACAATTGAGGGGCTTCACCTCCCAACAAGTTTGTCCACATGAATCTATCACAACAGTAATCTTAACTTCTACTAGAGTACCTCTCATGGGTGATATATCCTCTACTCTATTTATAAATCATCACACATAATAAATAAATAAGTTAGAGCCTTTATTCATCACTGGATAACCAAGCAAAGAACATTATACAATTAATCACCCCTTGAATTCAAATCAAGAAAACAAGTTAAATTACCATCACAAATACCAAAAAATTATAGATTAATCATATTCCCATGTATATATGTACATTTGCCACAGCAGCTTTAACACTAAGAGCAAGCTTAAAAGAAGTCATATAATAAAAACTTATAACTTACTAACTTCCTTTTACCAACATATAAAACAATAATGTAAAAATGAAGTAAGAACATACCCAAAGGCAAAGCAAGAACGAACAAAGCTGATAATTGTGACAGTGAAAGAATATCAGCTCCAGAAAACAGTTAAGTGGAAAAGAGGAGAAGGCTAGCTAGTTAGCTTAATTAATGCAAGAATGGTGTGTTGTGAAACAAGACAAAATAAAAAGGTGACGGATGAGAAGAAGACTTATAAATCAGTTGTGTCGGGAAGAAATGGAATAGTATGTAGTGTTCCTCAAGCTTCATTTCTTGTCATGAAATCTAGACCGTTGGGTTTTGTCAAAGTGTGGTTTGTGTGTATCTCGAGGTTAATCTAAGAGTAAGAGAAGAAGGATGATCGTCAACTTTAAAGATGACTAGAACATTGTTTAATTACCGGGAATATAAGAGATGGACTCATTATGTGGGTTTTGCACACTTGTAAGATAAGATTTGTTCTTTGTTGACTTTTTGTCTTTTCCTATTATTTAAAGGGGTTGATTTGCTGCAACGCGGGGGATGAAAGTTTGGACTGCTTGGGAATATTACCATACCATGCTGTATCTTTGATGGAAAGTTGTTAGTGTTTTCGAAATTATTGGCTGGTTTAGTTGACAAATTTTTCATACAAATTCTTTCAAAAAAAAAAAAAAAAATGCAATAACACAGGTTTAAATATTAAATATTTGAAGACTAAGTTTGCACCATTTTGTATTTTTGTTAGTGTAATTTAGTGGTGACATTCTAAAGCTATTGAGTACTTGTCACACATCCTCTATTAGCACATAACAAAACTGTTGTTTCAGCTCAAGTTTACCTGGAAATCTAACAAGATCACCAACTTGATCCCACCACGCTTCGTGCCAAACGAGTCTCCACTTATGTATTGGCATTGTTGAGATTAAAATGTATAACAAACAACAATAAAATTTCACCTTGTAATTGCCAACTAGTAAAATTGGTAAATTTTTTAGGTGATGATATTATAGTAGGGGTCTGGAGGTTCAAATTTTACTAACATCAAAGGATTACTGATCTTATATAAAATAGTCAATCAAAAAAATAATAAAATAAAATTTCACCTTAGTATGTTTCTTCTGTATGGGAACTCTATTTTATTGAAATCAATCGTTATAATGACAATTAAAAATAACAAAATTGACTAACCGTAATAAAAAAAAAAAAATTATAAAATTTAAGAAATATCAGTATCAGGGGGTACGTGTGTATTAACATTTAATATAAGAGCTAAGAATAAATGTAACAAATTGACTAAGGCCGCTGTTAGTTAGTTGTTGTTGCCTGCTGAAAACAACTAGTCCACCAGCTACTCTACTCAATCATGCAGTGTGATCTTGTCATCGTGTCTCTATCTTCTTCAATCTTTTTATTTTAATAAAATTTATAAATTAAACTTCAATAATTGAATATAATTACTAGACTCAAATCAATTACATTTTTATTGTTTTAATGGTAAAAAAAAGTTCAAATTCGATTAGCCTAGTGAGCATCGCAGTTGCTTGTGAATAATTTTCTTGTCCATGAATGCTCCCCCAAGTAGCTATCTGAAGCAGACTTCTGGAAAAGTTTAAGTCGCGCGTTCCTTAGGACCATGCTGATTCTTCAACGTACATCATCTAATGTTTTTCGTTTATAAGTATGGTATTATTAGTGGTAAGCTATGGGGGCCTATGGGAGGAATCACTTTCTTGATCTTAGTACTTGAGTATATTTAGTCATCAATAGTGAATGAATTGAATTTTCATGTCTTTTGGCATATCATGTTTGTAAAGTAACGTTTTAGTTCACCTTTACATACAAGGAGGAAAAGGAGAATGGGATTGAATAAGATAAAGACCGAGTTCGTTAATAAGCGAACTACCTACGTATCTTCTCTTGATTCTAGGGCGAGAGAAGAATCAGGTCTCACGTAGTTCATGTAAGTGGTATTTATAGATATTGAGGGTATAGATCCACGAGACACGTGTATTATATGCAAGTGTGGGGTGAAGATTAATAATGAGTGTTAGGTTGGTTTTGGTAGGAATTATATAATAATTGGGAGTGGTTGCAGTAGTTCGTATATAACGGTGATTGGAAGTACAGATATGGCTTTGGTAATGATTGCTTCTGAATAAGGGATGGTGTCATCAGATGAAACGCTCTGCTTGAGGTCGTCTGGTCGACCTGTGACATCTTGTAGCGAGCTGAAGTAGACCACCTACATGAAACGAGCTCAATACGAAGCGATCTTGGGGGTAGGAATGAACATGTGCTTAATATTTCTGAATAAGAATATTACTCCCTCACACAGCCCCCTCTTGATCAGTAGGTCGTGTAGTACATTGAAGCGACCTGCTGAGAGAAAACGTTGGCACGTGTTAATCGTGAGCGGAGAAGCGGACTGGTGAGAGTGGAAATGCGTATCGTATCGGGGAGATCGACTCGTGTTGTGTGACGACCTGGTGCGAGGTATAGCTAACACGTGGTTGGCACTTGAGAGAATCAGAGCACTTGTGGAGGAAACGTCTCGCCGCGTTTTCCGAATTTTTGAAAAGACAGGTCCTTGGTACACGTGTGCGGGCTATGGCGTAGGCTGTAGTCATTTTGCATTGGGAACTGAAGGAGCAGTTATTCAAAACCAAATTTGGGAGAACTGAAAAGATATTTTATGTTTTCTTCTTCAACAAAACCGCAGGCTAGGGTTGTTTTTGCTGCTGCTGCTTTTCTATTTTTGGTTTTCTTTCTTCTTGTTCAAGTGTTGTGTGTCTAGTAGGTCGGTGTTAGGTTTTGTTGCTTAGGTTTAGGTATTTGATAAGAAGAAAACGCAAAAATGTCTGACTCTGACGATACGCGATCGGAAGAGGTTCGGGAAGTATCATTAAGTTGTGGTGAATATGAGGAAGATAATGAAGAGTCAGTGGGTTTTGAAAGTTGTCCTGAATATGATGAGGGTGAAGTTAGGGAAGATGAGGGTAGGACACGATCTGGCTCTGTGGGTGCTGTAGCTAGCACTTCAGGTCGTGATGAGGGGTTGTCCTCGAGTGGGTTGCCCCCTAGGACGGTGGATCGACTTGCAGCGAGTGCGTTCCCCGAACTGAAGGCAGCTTATGGGATATAGGTAAACGACCTGGAGATATACGAGCCGGGGCTGAGCGAAAATGTGCGAAGTGATAACCCGTAAAAACACGACTAGAATACTCTAACCTCATTCTTACAGTATCAATTATTTATTTCCTACTCTCACATACATATTCATGCAATATATAGAGTACGGAATCGTTCCACTCTTAATCTATCAAGACTAAATAGAATTCAATTAATATCAAACACAAAAGACAATAGTAAGAGTAATGAGATGTGAAATTTCTATTCTACGATTATACGATGGATTCAAATAAATCTAAATTAACTAAATTAATAAAAATAGGGTTTTGATGGAAGAGAAAGTTATAAAGAAGAGTAATCAATCCACCTAATATCATTATACTATCATTCCCAACACAAGAACAATAATAACAAGCCATAATTTAATAACTAATTTAAACTTTATAAATCTAATTTTAACAATAGTCTAAGAATCAAAATGAAGATAACCTAATTTATGAATTTAAAACAACTAAAACTAAATAAGAATTTAATCAATAACTAAATTGAAATGAAAACTAATACTTTATTCTAAAACTAATAGTGATTCTAAATAATAATATACTTTGTTCTAACACTAATTAATTTAAGGTAAAAACTAGATCTAAAACAAGCTATTTTAACTAAAAAATGGAGTCTAACCTAATTTTCTACTCTAGATCTAACTATACTTAAGAGCTAAGTCTTCTCCATACAAATGGAGGAGACCAGATCCACTTTTTCGTGCATGGACTAAGGAGTCATATTTTGGGCCGGAAAATCGAGTCTAAAACCCAATTTCTTCAGTCCACAGAGGCCCTTTTCAGCTGGATTTGATTTCCACAGACTTTTTGCTCACTTATGCTCCTCTGATTGGGTCAAGGATTAGACCATTGGAAAGCTCTTTCCGAGACGGTCGTTTTGGCATAAGGTAGGCCCAATTCTGAGGTTTGAGTCCAAAGATACGGCCTTCGGAAGTTATGCTGACTTTTATGCGCTGTTTCTGTCAGCGTTGACTTTGACTTTTTAGTTTTGACCAGGCTTTAAAAAGGATTTTTCTCCTTGAATCTTGGCCTTTAATCACAGAACTTCTTAGCAACCAACCATTGCTCCTTTATCTCTCAAAAGGGGTGCATTTCTACACATATTCGACTCAATGCCCTAAAATACATTAAGAACCACGATAAGCGATACTAACTCTTACTTATTAATCACATAATTTGTCAAAAGCGATATTGTTAAAGGGGTTAAAACTACAGTTTTGGGCTCTTATCAAACCACCACCAAACAACATTTTGAGAAATTAGAATAAGTGACCAAAAATAGAGTTCTAACTAGTCTCGTTTCGCCGAGTGCGATTGCATTGACCATATGCAACAAGGCCTTAAACAACTAGGAATTCCCTAGTGGACGAGTTATAGCCTTGTGAGAGTTTCCTAGTGAAGGTACTCACAAACTTCATCTATACTACAACAGCTAAGAAATAAAACTATTGTTTCCTTATTTATGTCTCAATGATCTATACATCTCACTAGTATTTAAACAAGAATGATCATTCTAAAACTTAAACTAATACATGCATAACAATCAAATCATCTTAAGAAAAACAACTATACAATGAACTATGATATGAAATGCAATGGCAGGTCCGTTTTTGAAACTTTTAGGTAGCGTACCTAAGTAGGTTCTCACAAGGAATATGTCAACACACATAACACTCTGATTTTTCTACTCAAGTTTGTTAACTACAGTGTGCAGTAGGCACACGTTTCCTCACAATCTCAATGACGATCCAAGAAAGTCGAGGTCGGTTAAACACATCTACCACTTACTATCACACCAACCTATTCCTAATTGAGCTAGAGGTCTTTATTAGGTGATACGGGGCATAGGTGTTGGCTAAAGAAGGAAGGAAATGGATATTCAAAAAGACAAGTCTGAGAAAGTAGGGTCTTCATATTATGTAACTAGAGAAAGTCTTGTTCTTTTGCTTCTACACTTTGTTTCCATCCCAGCCTTTTTTATTTTGTTTTTTATTTTATTCTTTTTTAGTTTTATTTTATTCTATTTTTCTTTTCTTTGGATGGAATTTTTTTTTTTTTTTTTTTTCCTTTTCTAAAGCAACTAACTAATTTTTGTTTACATTTATCTTCTCTTTTCTTCACTCATCCCATTTCTCAGACTTATCTAGATAGGTAGGCTGATTTTATTTTTTCTTTTGTTTTATTGGGTAAAGGATTTGTGGTTTGTGAAAAGGCTAATGAAAAACTTCGATTAGAGGCGACTAGCGGATAATAAATTTCATATAGGTGTGAATTTACGGCTATATCAATCCAAAGAAGGCCTAAATTCTCGCTTAGGATATGGTGTGGTGATCAAGCAAGTGGATGTGTGATTTCTTTACTCGGAATTTACTTCTTCCTTGTGTCATCACTCAGATATTTCACTCTTATGAGGCTTTTAGGCTAGATGCTCACAGGATATGTATTAAGTACACTCTAACTTAGGTCTCAGAAAAATACTGCCAAGTACAATAAAAAATACTCATGCAAGATGTTCGTGAAAAGATGCAATGACTATTATCTATGTATTAATCTATGTTTCAAAAATTAAATCCTAATTCAAGTACTACGTGAGATTTCTAGACTAATATCATCATGGAGAAGGGAACAATACCATTATCACTAAGTGCCTAGTATAAACAATATTTATGATTTTTTAATTTTTTTTTATATATAGAAAAGTGCGTAATTTACATCCTAAAAGTGCCTAATTTTTGCAAATATTTCTATCCCACCCCCAAACAATCGAATGCTTTGTCCTCAAAGTGTAAAGAGATAAGGAAAGAATTTACCATAGAAACATGGCAAAAATTGGCGCACTGTAATGTAAATATTGTAAAAATGATATGATAACATGAAGTACAATTAAACTGTTACGTACGAACTAACATAAACTCTACTGGAGTAAACATGACAAGCAAAGGGTGGCAAAAAGATTTGAAATGAAATACCAAAATACGTCACCCCCAAACAAAATTAGAAAACTCTTTTTAAGTTTGAAAATTTTTGTTTGGCCTATACTCCAGAAAGTTGGTATTGTACAAAAACTTGGGTCTTTTAAAGTCAGATTCCTTAGACTTAATGTGATATATATGTATTAACATACAGTTTTCCATATATCAATAATCTAAATAATTGTGGATCTTTCCATAAATAGTTAACACGGGATGCACCATTAAACAGAATTAAGCACCAAGATTTCCTATGGCATGGCTTAGTAGAATGGGAGTGAATTCTGATGGATCTAGAACCTAATCGAGCATAAAATTTCTTCTTTTTCTTTGAATGAAAAAATGCCCAAGTGAATGATTGTGAGAAAATGGATGGTTGTTGTCACACCCCGAATTTCGACAGAATTCGGAAAAACATTATTTGTTCCCGACTCTTCGATCTCCGAGGTGTGACGCACTCTCCACTTCCAAAAATCCCATAAACAGTTTAAATATGTGGGTAATTTAAAAACCAATAAAAATTTCAAATTAACAAAAGTCCTCTTCATTACAAAAATTAACAAATGAAAATGTAAATAACCTTATCTCAACTGAAAATCTATATCACCTCTAAGAAAAACAAGCCTACCTTGAAAAGCGACGCTAACGCAAACCACAAGCAACAACCAATCTTCTTCAACACTAAACCTGTCAAGACTTATCAACTGTGTTCATTTAATGAACACACCCGATAAGCAAACATGCAAATCGGTCAGCATTATAAAAATCTTTGGTGTGAGTAGCTCTAAAATACAACATATAATTATACATATATATACACAAACCTTACGGCAGTTAGTTCCTCCACCGAGGCGCCTTAACTTTCCACGACTAATACATCATCCTTAAGTACAATAATCTAGGCAGGTAGTTCCTCCACTGAGGCGCCTTAACTTCCCACTAACCACACCATAAAATATACGCATCATAAACAAGGCATGTAGTTCCTCCATCGAGGCGCCTTAGGTTCTAACTAAACAAATAATCAACCAAACATATTACCATAATTAGATTATTTCAGGCTTTCTTTGCGTGTCCCTAAAATTCACGTCGTATTTATGTCTTACCTAGTTTTCCTGGCTACCACAATCGCTACCCAACGCCGAACATGTACATCCACATGCATCCCCTTACATAATGAACCACTCCGTGCGTAACCACCCTGAGCGGGATGCCGCACACCAGGTAAATCCTCACACGGAAGCAATTATGTAAGTAATGTCACTATTCGGCATAAAATATCGCGCGTCATCGTTCTATTTTGCGAACGGAATAATCAAGCCACTATTCGACTACGCCAGGAGGGCCATTCAGCTTTACTGAAACGCCAGGAGGGCCAATCACATTACTTACGCCCGAAGGCCATTCAGATTAACTGAAACGCCAGAAGGGCCAATCACATGAGTTGTGGTAGTCAGGTTCTAGGATTTTCGTTACGTAATTTATTCCGGTGTCATACATTTATGACTCATAATAATTCCACTATATCACGTGCAGGTCAATTACCTTATTGCACTAAAGCCACAATATTTACAAGTATCTCAATATATCTCATAACCATTTTCATTCTTTTTACCGTGCCAATATATTATTGCACTACACCACACTCCGTGGGCAAATATTAATCAATACTATACTACCTCATAGTAGCATCTCACATATATAATAATGGGCGGTGATACATTTATTTCTCCAAAACTATTGCATTTAATATATACATCCCAATATATCATATGATATCACAATTGCTTCAAACGTATCGCATATATTTTTATAGTGTTTTAGGAATATTATATCTCTTAAAGTTTCTATCTCATCACGTGTCAAAAATACACAATATCAATGCCAAATCTTTATTAGATAATGACAACCAAATATATACAAGCTTCCACAATGATTTTTTTACTACATTTGTCCATATAATATACAACATATAAAACGAAGCACAATTAAACAGTCAAAAGTCCACAATCAAGGCCCAATACTAAAGTCTATAAATCTAAGTCCGTATATAATTTAATACTCATAAAAACATATATATCAAATTCTTATTATCGAAATTTTCCTTTAGTTACGTGCCAATATTATATTGCACTATACATTACTCACGTCAAATCTTAATTAGATAATGACAAACAAAGTTATACAATATCCGACAATGTTTTATTACTACATTTGTCCATATAATCAAAAGTGTGAAAAACTGAAAAAGTCAACATTTCATAGTCAAAGGTCAAAGGTCAAAGTCAACAGGTCATGGTCAACGTCAAAGTCAAATGTCATGGTCAAAGTCAAACTGTCATGATCAAAGTCAAACTGTCATTGTCAAAGTCAAACTGTCGTTTCTATGTTCAACAGGTTCATGGTCATAGCCATGGTTCATGGCTAAGGTCAAGGGTGCATGGCTCATGGGCTCATGGCCAAGGTCATGGTGGTCGGGTGGAACAACCAAGCCCAAACCTTAGAACCCGAAAGTCTAAACATTGAAAGACCCAAAAAGATCTATTTTAAGTCCTATGGACTGGCCCAAGCAATATTAGAAACAGGCCCAAAAACTTATACTGAACTGGCCCAAAACATAATTGGATTCGGCCCAAAAACTTTAAATTGAACTGGTCCACAAATTTAAAACAAAACCGGGCCCAACATCAACTGAACTGGCCCATAGGCTAAGCCAAATTAGTCTGGCCCCAAACAAAACAAGCTAGGGCCCAAGAACTAGAACTAAAGCCCAACCATCTAAAATAGAATCCGGCCCACATAAAATTAGAATTTTGGCCCAACCAAACAAAAGGTTTAGGCCCAAAGAAACCGACCCAGGCCAAGCCCAAATCGTCCTCTTCTCCAACAGTTCTCCTCCACCACCAGCAGCCCAAATTTCCGGCCACCACCATCTCTAATCTCCACTCTTCCAAACCAGATCGAAAATACTCAGGGGAAAAACCCCCACAACATTAACAAAGCCAAAAATCCCAACTCTTAAATCCACCATCTTATCCAAATCTAGATCTAAAATCGCACCGCCATTAATGGCTTCCTACAGCCCACTCAACCGCCCTCACACACCTTAATCCAACCAAAACACATCCAACCGACCAACCCAAACAATAACCCAAACTAGTTCAAAACAATGAAATCCAAAAACGATACTGGGGTTTGTGCTGCCATTACTGCTTGTCAAAACTTCGACAGCACCCAGCCAAACCTCAATACACTTCACACGTACACCATCAACCAACATCAAAACTAAAGAGTTCAACCCAATGAAACCAACCCAAAAAAAGCCCAACACGGCCATTTAACGCCTCCAAGCTTCACCGCCCGACCGACTGGGTCCCACAACCAAACACCAACAACAAATACAGAAAGTTCAACAAGCCAAAAAAAGATTTCGGTACTGGTTTGGGCGACGCCATTAGCGCCCATTAAGCTTGAACAGTCCAAATGTGGATTTCCTAGCCTCCACAGAGTTTTGACAGTCTATATCAAATCCAAATTCACTCGAGTTTTAACAACTCGACAACACGACGTCGAATCAAAACAATATAATGAACAGTAAAAACAGAAACATTAAACAGTATACCGATATGCGAAAAACTATAAATCCGGTGAAATAGCCAAATAGCTACTCACCTGAATTAAAACCCGACGAATCCTCTGTAGTCCGAACCGTCGCGCTCCACCTCTCCAGCAAACCAGCTTCTCTCTTTGCCTCCATTTTCATTATTTTTATTATCTTAAAAATCCTATTCTCTAGAAAAATGTGTTTATATACTTGGGTCTGAAACCCAAGCCCAACACAGACTCGGGCCCAGAAACCAGGCCCACATGTCCCGAGTCCAATCCGATCGATTTTTAAATAAATAAATTTAATTAATTAATAAATAGATAAAAACGTATTTTAAAAAAATACGCTTACAGTTGTGGAAGATACTTGGAATGTGGATAAGTGTTAGAAGAAAAGGGTGGGAAGAATGATTGGATTCTGTGAGGGATTAGCTCAGGTAGTTGGTGGTAGGGTGGTGCTCTAGGCAATGCTTGAGAGGGTGGATCATCACAGGCTCTTAGAAACTCGTCGAATTCCTCATCTAGGTTGTTCGCATCCATATAATTATGCTATTCATCTCCATCTTTGAGGAATTCATCTATCTCGTTTATTATGAGGTTTACTCCATCTCTTGTAGTGTCAGAAGGCCGGGTGGAAAATTCTTTCTCTAGTTCAGTTATGTTCAAGGAGTCAAAATTGTGATATTTGTCTTCTTCCATAAGAGGGGTATCTACTAGTGTAGGGACGAGATCGTCAGAAGCACCAATGTGATATACCAAACTCTCAATAGACTTAACTTCACCTTCTATAGGAAAACCTAGTTGTCTCTGCTTTTGTCTAAACATGTTAACTTCTATAGAAAGATTTCCAAAAGAAAGAGTCATTGAGCTATCCCGGCAATTGATTTGGGTATTGGCAGTTGCCAAGAAAGGACGCCCTAAGATGATGTGAATAGAATCATGAGCAACTTCTGTGTCAAGAATAACAAAGTCGGCTGGATAGTAAAAATATTGCACTTTAACGAGAATGTTTTCAACTACACCCTTGGGATACTTAATAGAACGATCGGCTAACTGCAAAGTCACTTTGGTTGGTTGAAGTTTTGTTGGACCCAGTTGTCTATATAAATAAAAAGGGAGTAAGTTAACACTCGCTCCCAGGTCTAATAAAGCAATTGTTATGAAGCTATCACCTAAGGTGCATTGTACAGTAGGACGACCAGGGTCCTTGTACTTAACAATTCCGTTATGTTCAGATAAAGAGGGATATTGTTCAGTTAAGAATACTTCGTGGGGTATGTTGGTTTTCCTCTTCTTGGTGCACAACTCTTTTAGAAACTTATCGTGTCCAGGTAGACTTTTTATAGCATCTAAAAAAGGTAGGTTTATAGCCAGATTTTTAAACACTTCCCTAATCTCATCAAAATTTTCATTCTTTTTAGACATAACTAGTCTCTAGGGATATGGTGGTTTATATATTAGCAATATTATTAGTCTTTGCTTTATCTCTAGCCGTTTTCCATCTAGGTGTCCATATTGGAACCTCTACAGGTGTAGGATCATAAATTTCTATGACAATATTCAATATGGTTTTATTTTCAGTTTCTGTTTGCGGGTGGTCTTTAGGCATAACTACTTTGTTATCAACTATTCTCATTGAACGAAGGGTAGTGATTGCCTGTAGGTCCCCTGGGGTTATATTACCATTACACTGAATACTTTTTATTTCGAAAGCGGTGTTTGTTGAGTTAGGATTAGGCACTGCTTGACCTGGAAACATGCCTGTTTGGTTATTATTTTGGTTAGGAGACATGTCAATAGTCTTTTGGCATAAAGACTGCATCATTTGCATCGTTTGTTTCATCATATTAGAGTTTTGATCATGGTGATATTTCATCAAGTTGGAGTTTTGTTGCATAATTTGATTTTGTTTCTCTAACAAGGTCACTACTATTTCATTTGTAGATGGTTGAACTGGAATTAAGGCTTGTTGAGCATTCATGTCTTGATGTTGATAGTTTTGGGTCATGGGCACTAAACCTCTATTCTGGTCACCTAAGTTTCCTTGTCCTTGAGGTTAAGTTAATTGGTGGAAGTTTGATGGTTATGGTGGTGGTTGTGCATAGACAAAAGGACAATAGAAGAATGCTCAAGACTAAAACAAACATTATAACGAGTAGATTTAATGTTCATGACTAGAGTGGGTTGTTGTTAAACAGAGATGGCATCTACCTTTTTAGTGAGGGCATCGATAAGAGTTTTAAGCTCGGAATCAGGTTTAACCTCAAAAAAAGAAAGAGTGGAGCGAGAAGAGTTGTTACCTCCCCAATTGTTGTTCCTCTTAGATTGATCTTCTAAGAATGTATAAGCCTCCAAGGCTCCTTTACTAAGAAAACTACCCCCAGTCATGATATCTAGAACCTCCTTATGACGATGTAAAAGCCCCTTGAAGAAGACACGAACAAGCGTGTCCTTCGCAAGATTATGATGCGGGCATTCAATGAGAAGATCAGTGAAACGATTCCAGGCCTCTGAAAAGGATTCATGAGGATTTTGGTGAAAGAAATGAATCTTTTGAAGTATTTCATCTGTGTTCAGTGGTGGGTAAAACTGTTTCATGAACAATTGAACAAGATGAGCCCATGAGTCCACAGAGTTTGGCGTTTGGGTAGTTAACCAAGACGCCGCCTTGTCGGCTAGGGTGAATGGAAACACCCTAAGTTTAACTTGATCTGGACTTATGCTAGGATGATGAAATGTAGTGAGAACTTGGTCTATCCTACGCATATGCTGGTAAGGCTTCTCGTGGTCTAAACCATGAAAAACTGGTAACAAGTTAAATATATTAGGGGGAATTCGAAAATCCCCCACTAGGTCTGCAAGAACGATGCACGACTTAGGGCCATCGTTTAGGGCTTTATAAAAATCAGAGAGAGGAGTCTCTTGTTCTTTAGCCATTGATGCAGATGTAGTGTGTAAAATTCTAGATAGGCGTGTGGTATTTATGTCTATGAAAAACAAGCCTGATTATACTAGAATTAAAACTCCTCTGACAGAAGAGGTGAGGAGTGGAAGAAAGAGTACCTGAATACCTCCTTGTTATGCATTTGAATAGCATCTTGTATACACGATCTCAGTGTTTGTATGATGTTAGAAACACTGAATAACTTGAAGAAATGAAAATTTGATCTGACCCGTGAAAATTGGGTCGCTCTCCGGAGAAGGCTGGTCGCTCGAAAATGACCTTTGGTAGGCGCGGGTCATACTGTCTAACTTAAGTTCTAGGTGGTTGAGTGTGGGGTGCGCTTGGAAATAGGCTACCTAGGGCGCGGGTCGCGTTCGTGCTTGACACAATGTCTAGGCGGTTGAGCGCGGGGCACGCTTGGAAATAGGTTATCTAAGGCGCGGGGCGCGCTCGTGCTTGACACAATGTCCAAGCGGTTGAGCACGGGGCGCGCTCCAAAAAATTTAAATTTTTTACAGTAGTTTGCTAAGACGTCTATCAAGTAGGCAGTAAAATTTCAGATCAATCAGAGCTATGAAAGTCCTTCTACTACCCTTCAAAGTTTGTGAAACAGTTTTCAGACACAATACAAACAACTGAAAGGTTCACCAATCAAAACAGAGAAACAAATCTCCAAAATTTTAATGGAGACTCCTGACAGATCATGGCTATTCCTGTAAAAATGTTAGAGCAATTGGAGTTCTACAAACTCTTCTTACCGGCTGTTGTTCCAGAAATTAAGTGTTTGCAAAACTGCAAAATACACTGGAAACACTCCACTAGTTAGGAGGTCAAAACAAATAAAAAACTTGTCAAAGTTTTATTGCAAACTCTTGACTTAGGATAAGTACTCCTATAAAAAGTTTAGAATTTTTGGAACTGCCTAAGTAACCTTACTCGTCTATTTTTCAAGAACTTACAGTTTGAAAACTGAAATTTAGCACTTTAAAGATCGTATTTGTTCACATGGTAAAACAATTAGGAAAAATCTGAAAAATTTACAATAAATCAATAACACCTTACGGATTGCGCTTGTAAATTTTCAGAATTTTTTCAAAATTTACAAATACCTTTACTGCAGTGTTTTCCTCTGTGAATCCGCAGCCCCTATGCCTAAAATAGTGAACAGTTCCGAAAATTCAAGAAATAAGAATGAAAAATGAAAAGGGTGAGTGGGTAGAGAATGGAGGATTGCCCCTTGAATTCAAGCAATTGAATTCTTGTCTTGAACGAGACTAAGATGGCAGCGACGCCATTTGATAACCCGTAAAAACACGACTAGAATACTCTAACCTCATTCTTACAGTATAAATTATTTATTTCCTACTCTCACATACATATTCATGCAATATATAGAGTATTGAATCGTTCCACTCTTAATCTATCAAGACTAAATAGAATTCAATTAATCAAACACAAAGGACAATAGTGAGAGTAATGAGATGTGAAATTTCTATTCTACGATTATACGATGGATTCAAATAAATCTAAATTAACTAAACTAATAAAAATAGGATTTTGATGGAAGAGAAAGTTATAGAGAAGAGTAATCAATCCACCTAATATCATTATATTATCATTCCCAACACAAGAACAATAATAACAAGTCATAACTTAATAACTAATTTAAACTTTATAAATCTAATTTTAACAATAGTCTAAGAATCAAAATGAAGATAACCTAATTTATGAATTTAAAACAACTAAAACTAAATAAGAATTTAATCAATAACTAAATTGAAATGAAAACTAATACTTTATTCTAAAACTAATAGTGATTCTAAATAATAATATACTTTGTTCTAACACTAATTAATTGAAGGTAAAAACTAGATCTAAAACAAGCTATTCTAACTAAAAAATGGAGTCTAACCTAATTTTCTACTCTAGATCTAACTATCCTTAAGAGCTAAGTCTTCTCCATACAAATGGAGGAGACCATATCTACTTTTTCGTACATGGGTTGAGGATCCATGTTTTGGGCCGGAAAATCAAGTCTAAAACCCAATTTCTTCAGTCCACAGATGCCCTTTTCAGTTGGATTTGACTTCCATGGACTTTATGACCACTTCTGCTCTTCTGATTTGTTCAAGGCTTGGACCATTGGAAAGCTCTTTTTGAGCCGGTCATTTTGACATAAGATAGGCCCAATTCCGAGGTCTGAGTCCAAAAGATACGCCTTCGGTTGAAGTTTGTGACTTTTGTGCTTTATTTACGCCCGCATTGACTTTGACTTTTTAGCTTTGACCGGGCTTTAAAAAGGCTTTTTCTCCTTGAACCTTGGCCTTTAATCACAGAACTTCTTAGCAACCAACCCTTGCTCCTTTATCTCGTAAAATGGGCGCATTTCTGTACATATTCGACTTCAATGCTTGAAATACATAAGAATACGATAGCAGTACTAACTTGTAACGTCTATATTTTTAAATACGTATTTTTCTATTTAATTAATTAATTAAATTATTTATTTTAAAATTGGTCCGGACCGGACTTCGGATACGTGGGCTGGTTTTGGGTCCGAAGCGGGTGTTGGCTTGGGTTTGGACCCAAGTATATAAACACATTTTTCTAGAAAATAGGGTTCCGGAGAATAGAATATTTAAAAAATGGAGGCAGAGAAAATTTGGTTTTGGGAGTTGTTGGGAGCCTTGACGAATCGGGCTAGGATTCTGGGATAGTGAAGTAGCTATTTGGCTATTTCACCGGAGTTATAGTTTTCATTATATGATCTTGTTTAATGTTTTCTTTTTCTTTTTCGCTCATTATATTGTTTTTCGGGTAGTGTCGTATTAGTAGATTTAACTCTGTTGAGACTTGGAAACTCGACATTTCACTGTCCAGGCGGATGGGCGTTAAGGGCAGTTAAAGCCCCAGTAGAGAAATCGTTATTTTCTTTGTTTTCTATGTGTATACTCTTGTTGATTTACTGTGGTGGTTGTGGTTGTTTTAAACTGTTGATTGTCGGATGATTAGCCGTAGTGGGGTTGGAGTATTGGAGTATGGAGTGTCGGACGGATGATTGGGATGGGTTGTAGGGATGGAATTTGGAGAATGGACGAGCTGTCGGGAAGCTCCATTAATAATGGCTAGAAATCGGATAAAAGTATGAGGATGATTGTTGTGTTTTTGTGTTGATTGATTGTTGGGGTTTGATGTATGGGAGGGTGTTGACATTGAGTGCGATGGGGAGCTTGAACCAAGCTTTAATGGAGATCGAAATCTTAGATCTAGGTTGAAGAAGAGTATTGAATCACCGATATTGGGTTTTTGTTTTCATTAAAGTGGTGTGGGTTTTATGAGGAGTCAAACCGCTTAGGTTGAATGGGTGGTCGTGTGGAGGCTTGTGGTGGCGGATTTGGTGGTGGAAGAAGATTGAAGAAGATGAACGATTAATTTTGGGTTGGGCTTGGGCTTGGGTCAAGACCAAGTGGGTCGGTTTTGCTTTAGGCCCGATTCTAATTTCATTTGTTGGTTGGCCCGATTTTGGTTGTTTTGTTTGGGCCGATTTTTATTAAGTTTGGGACCGGTTCTAATATTAGCCTACGGTCCGTTACATTTGTATTTGTGGACCGTTTAACTTTAGTGTTTGGGCCCGTTTCTAATATTGCTATCCATTGGACTTAAAATAGATCTTTCGGTCTTTACATGTTTAAACTTTTGGGTTTAAGGTTTTTGATTAGGTCCGAACCATGACCTTGGTCACGAGCCCACGAGCCCATGCACTTTGTCCTTAGCCATGAACCATGATTATGACATGTCGAACACCTAAAACGGTTTGACTTTGAAGTGAGGTTTGACTTTGACCGGGATAGTTTGACTTTGACTAGGACGGTTTGACTTTGACCACCGTTGAGATTGACTTTGACGGTTGACTTTGACCTTTGACCATGGACGGTTGACTTTCACCTTTGACTTTGGCAATGACAGTTTGACTTTGACCATGGCATGTTGAGTTTGACCTTGACCATGATGTGTTGACCTTTGACCTTTGACCGTTGACTTTGAAAACTGTGAATGTTGACTTTTCTAGTTTTTCATATGTTTGTTTATATGGATATATATAGTAATAAAATATCATCGGATATTGTATAACTTGGTTTGGTAAATTATCTAATTTAGATTTGACGTGAGTAGTGTGTAAAAGCATATTGGGCTTTGAATGGATTGTTTAATTGTCTTCACGTTTTATGTTGTATATTATATGGACATATGTAATAATAAAATGCTTTGTGGAAGCTTGTACAACTTTGGTTGTCATTATCTAATAAAGATTTGACATTGATATTGTGTATTTTTGACACGTGACGATATTGAGATGTTAGGAGATATTATATTCCTAATACGTTATAATGTATGTGATACGTTGAAGCATTGTGACATGATATAATATGCTAGGATAGTTGTATTAATGCAATATCTTGGAGAAATGTATATACACTCCATTATTTTATATGTGAAATGCTAATATAGCATTGGTGAATATTTTATGGGAGTGTGGTGTAGTCAATAAGATATTGGCATGTGAAAGTATGAAATATGGTTATGAGATATATTGAGATATTTCTAGAGATTGTGGCTTAGTGCAATAAGGTAATTGACCCGCGTGATATAATGGAATGTTTATGAGTCATTAATGTATGACACTGAATAAATTACGAAAGAAACGACTACCACAACTCATGAGATTTGCCTTGTGTGGGCTTATGTGATATGATTGACCCATGTGTTGGGTGTATATATAAGATGTGATTGACCCATGTGTTGGGCAATCGAGAATAATAGTGGCTTGATATATTCCATTAAAAAAAAGAGCGATGATGCTAATATTTTATCCGAATAGTGGCGGCTTTACATAGATTTGGCTTCCGTGTGAGGATTTACGGAGGTAGCGCATCCCGCCAGTGGTGGTTACGCACGAGTGGCTCATTATGTAAGGGAGGCATGTGGATGTACATGTTCGGGCGTTGGGTTTCGCGATTGTGGTAGCCGGGAAACTAGGTAAGACATAGATCATTGATTTTAGGGACACACAAAGAAAGCCTGAAATAATCTAATTATGGTAATATGTTAGTTAATGATGTATCTTTAGATAGATGATTGTATATGCTTCATCGGTTATTTGTTTAGTTAAAACCTAAAGCCTCGATGGAGGAACTACATGCCTTATTTATGATGCATTATAGTTTGTTGTGTGGTTAGTGGAAGTTAAGGCCTCGATTGGAGGAAACTACGCCTTAATTATTGTATTTAAGTATGTTATATTAGTCATTGAAAGTTAAGGCTCGGTGGAGGAACTAAACTGCCATTATAGATTATGTATATATTTGTATAACTATATGTTGTTTTAGAGCTACTCACACCAAAGACATTTTTATAATCAACCTCGATTTGCATGTTTGCTTATCGGGTGTGTTCATTAAATGAACATAGTTGATAAGTCTTGACAGGTTTAGTGATGAAGAAGGTTGGTTGCTTGTGGTTTTGCGTTAGCATTGATCTGGGATAAGTTTTGTTTTCCCTCGAGGTGATATAGATTTTCAGTTGAGATAAGGTTATTTGCATTTTCATTTGTAAATTGTTTTTGGTAATGAAGATGACTGTTGTTTAAGTTAAAATTTTTATTGGTTTTAATTATCCGCATGTTTTAAAACTGTTTATGGGTTTTTGGGAGTGGAGAGTGCGTCACACCTCGGAAATCGAAGAGTCGGGGACAAATAATGTTTTTCCGAATTCTGTCGAAATTCGGGGTGTGACATAACTCTTACTTATTAATCACATAATTGGTCAAAAGCGATATTGTTAAAGAGGTTAAAACTACAGTTTTGGGCTCTTATCACGAAGTGAGGAGTACAACCCTCCGAACGGTGGGATAATAATATGTGAGGGGCAGCTGAGAGCTAATATGCAAATACCATTCTCAAAGCTGGTTTGCAACTTTTTAACTCTCTGTTGGAAATCCCCTTGTCAGTTTGTTGGTAACACTTGGCGGCTATTCAAGGTGTTCGATTTATTGAATGCGAGTGGTGAGTACCATATAGGGGTATCTGATATTACTGAGCACTTCGTTATAAAGCGATCTCATAATTTCAACTTTAGATTGCAAACTTTGACAAAGCGTTCTAGTGTGATGGATGGTGTAAGCAATGAGGCTTGGAAAAAGAGGTCGTTGCTGTTAGTTCGTTGGGAACTACTGTGCTAGAGGATGTAGTTTGCAAATTAGGGTTTACAATATTGTTGGTGGGTAGGAGTGTATTGCTCTTGTTGTTTTGATGGTTGGGTTACTGCTATTTTAACTGACTTATGTTTTTGTTTTGCTTGCAGAGTTCACTGTAAAGAAACGAACTGATTAGAAGGAGATAGAGAGGTTCGCAAGGTTGACTCGGGCACAGAAACAAGCAAAGCTGCCTAAAGTTGCTCATTTCTTTGTGGAAAAAGGAGGTCCAATGATTAGGGAGAAAATGAGAGATCAAAAGAAAAGGGCCCAGTGTCAAACTAGTGAAAAAGTAATGGAGAAACCAAAGAGCAATTTGGTGACAAGGGAAGATAGAAAATGAGGTCGTGCTGGTCCTAAATGACCCTCCGGAGGTGCTGGTGCATCGGGGGCTGGTAGGTCGAGCTGGCGACCTAAAGGGGGGTCGATTGGTGCGCCTGTTGAGCTAGATAGGGTTGTCTTCAACCCTCATGAGCGGAGCAGCTCATTGAAGAGGAAGGCTGATGCGTTTGAGCAGGACGCTGCAAAGGTTGTCAAAGCTGCGAAGCATGTGCTTGGGGAAAGCTCCAGTACTGGGGGTGGTTCTTGTGGTGGGCGAGTTGGTGGTAAGGCCACTCGCAGTACCCAGCCGAGGCCAATCATGGACCTGGAGACCATTGGGGTCAGGCAGAGTTCATCCCCTGCACCTCAAAAGCCAACCCCGTCGGCCAAGGCGAAGGGCCCGAGTAAGGTTAGTGGGAAGTCAAATGTGGCTACTAAGGAACTGGAGTCTCAAGCAGTGTACTTAGATGACCAGGGGGTGCAACAGACTATGCATTGAACTGATGTCAGCTTCAAGTCGAGTAAGATATCGGCGTGCTTGCTTGAACATATAACTCTGGATGGCAACCATAAGGAGCTGGATGCCAAGGGACCTGGCTGATAACCTGAGGCGAATGGAGATAAGCAGTTGTCTAGTAAGTGAAACTGTCCAAATTTGGGCTGCTTGTTCGTTTATGAGAATCGTTGCGAACAGAGTGCTATTATATGTGTGCGAATGCAGCTTGTGAGTGGGTTTCAGAAGCTGAAAGAGATTGCCCAGTTTGTTGAATCAGATAGAGAGAGAGTAGTGAAGCTGAAAGACGAGCTGAAGGGCGTTCAGGACGATATGGCATAGATCGCCGGGAGCTTGAAAAGGTGAAGAAGGAGCACCAGGCACTTAAGTTGGCGAAGCTGCTGAAGGATAGTGAGGTGGAAGACCTTACACTGAAATTACAGGATGTTGAGGAGAACGTTGGTGCTGCTACTAGAGAAACTGGAAGGTTGAATGAGTATGCCCTACACTACAAGGGAGTTGCTCATGACGCTACTAAGGCGTTTGACATTCTAGATGCTGAGTTCGTTGAGCTGGAGGCAGATTACAAAGCCTTAAAAAAGGAGCATGAACGCGGGGCTCCCAGTATATTAGTGGTACCTGTACAGGGAGATGCATGTGATGATCTTACTTATGCGGTAGCTGCTCAAGAGGTCATTGAATCCCGAACTGAAGTTGTGATGTCAAATGTATTTGTGAACTTGGGTGTGGATGGTGTGTCGATTGTGGTCGAGGGGAGGGATGCAGAGGTTGAGGACTCCTTAGCTGCTGAAAATTTGGTTGTTCTTCCTGGAGCTTGCAAGTTGTGAGAGTATCTTGTTGATTCCGATGTTTGTAAGCTGTGATACATTAGAACTGGTTTTCTGGGGTAACCTGGACAGTTTGACTTTTTTTTTGTTATGGCTGTTGAAAGACTGAGCGAACTGGCTCTCTGTATTGGTACGGGGAGCTCGTCGTATGATGCATGATGATTAGCCGAGCTGGATTTCCTAAGTAAACTCAGCAACTCGATTAGTAGACGAACTAGGGACCGAAATTGGTTGAACAGTTCGTCCTTTTGCTTTTATGAAATGCTGGTTTTTGCTTTTCCACTTTGTTTACCTTTTGTTGGTGTGAATGTATGATTCTTGATATTGTTGTAATGGTTCGGCTATGTGTGCTAGCCTTGGTAAGGCTGGGGTGGCTGAGTAGCTTGCTACCCTGAGTGAGTGTCCTAATCTTTATGCGTCTATAGCTTTGTAAGTTTCGATTATCACTAGAAAGCATGAAGCATTCTAGGTTATAGATCGGAAGGGCTACACTGTGTGTTTGGAATGTGTAAGAATATGAGCGGTCACAGATATGAAATGATGGCTGCCAGGTGGCCTGACGTTTGGCGTCTCGATGTAATTATAGCGTGCCCAGGGAAGATACGTAATTTGAGAATAAAAGGAATTGTTCCTAGAAGACCAAAAACAGTTGCTCTTCTCTTAGTTGCAGTGGTTCTTCTCCATATTTCGTGCGCCATCTTTCTTTGTTGAGCAACTCAGGTATGTACTTTCATTGTTGTGGTTCTTCTTGTGGGCATGATAACTGTGTTTTTATTGGTAGTTCGCTAAACGTTGTTGTGGTTGTAGAGCTTACCATGGATAGGAGGCGTGTTGATGCTGGTGGTGATGAGGGAGAGAGGGAACCGTCTCCTCTGGTAATGGAGGAGATGGAGTTTAGACCCCATCCCTTTGGGAACCGTGGCAAACGTAAAGCGACTACTTCTGGAGCAAAAGATAGCAAGCGTGCCAAAGTGGAGGGTCGTGGGCGACCTGTAGGTATCGTGTTTAGGTCTCCAAGTCGTGGAGGGGGTGATGACCTGAACCGGGAGGAACATGGCGAGCTGGGTCGAGGTCATAATGCTGCAGCTGGCAGTTCGTTGCCGCGTTTGGGGGATGTAGGGCGTGACTTCTTCTACATTGGGAAGACGGGGAAGAAGTGCATGGTCAAGCGTTCTGATTGCAGCTTCCATTCGACCTCCATAGCGACCTATCTATTAGAGAGAATGGTGTTGGATGGTGATAAAGCGGAACTAGAAGGGGATACTCTGGAAACAACCCTGAAGACCACCAATTTGGCATGCTGTTTGGTGAGCTTCTTACTTGTACTGAGTGCTTGTTTTGTAAATGATGATTATTAACGTTGATGCATTTTTTTTTTGTAGTTCTTGGTTGGATATGATAAGTTGAAGCGAACTATTAAGCGTACTGACAACACTGACAGTGATACGGCTAAGTTGCTGATAATGCGTGCTGCTAGGAAAGCTGACAAGAAGAAGATAAAGGCCTTGAGGAAAAAACATCAGGACGCTCTGGAGGAGAAAAGGGTGCTGGTGAGTGCGATGGTGGACCTGCGGGAAAAGCTGACTTCTGTGACTAAGTACACCAAGCAGTGTCAAGGTGTGGCACGAAAAACGCAGAGGGAATATGATCAAGTTTGTGATGATCATGCTGTGTGCTGGCGGAAATGTATGTTGAACTGATGGAGAAGCAAGATCGTGAAGTCGAGGGTACTGCTGCACTTGTTGTATCACGAGATGCGAGCAATGTTCCTTCTACCATCGCCGCTCCTACTGATAAGCACGTTGTTGGTGATGCCTGACTGTGATGTTGGCCTTGTATGTGTAAGTGATGCAAATTTTTGGGTGTATTGTCCATTCTCCTCTCTGTAAGAGAGGCAAACAATAGAACTGGTTTCTCAGGTTTGTCTGAGCAGTTTGCCTTTTGATATAGATACCTAACGAACTGGTTTCTATGAAAGTGGCAGTTCAATATTTTTGTAAAAGTTTTAAGAAATATCGATATGGATTTCCTAGGTAGACCCAGCAGATCGGTGGATTCCATTGATGAATGCATATGGAATGCATGTTTTTGCTTATGTTTGATTGCTTGTAGCGAGTGTTCCACTTATAAAGCTTATGGCGTATGGTGGCTTAGGAGCCTGATATTTAGCTTAAGGAAGCGGCTTGCACGTAGATAACGCTCGCATATGGGTAATTCACTAGGAAGAATCCAGTAGCTTGAGTGAGTGTGCTAGCTTATTATGGCATAAAGCTCGCTGAGAGCGTTCTCTTGTAGTTGATCTTAAAGTCTGAAAAACTATGAAGCCTATGAGCTCAAGAGAGCGTGCTGCTCATGGAGAGCGTATTGTTTGTGTAAATCGTGTTAGCTTATGAAAACATACTACTCATTGAGAGCATTCACGCTAAGTTGATCCTAAAAGTATAGGTCCTCAACTTAACGAGACTCGAAGATGCTATGGAGCCTATAAGCTCAAGAGAACGTGCTGACCGCGGAGATCGTGTTAGCTTATGAAAGCATACTGCTCACTGAGAGCGTTCCCACTGAGTTGATCCTAGAAATATAGGTCCTCAACTTAGCAAGACTCGGAGAGGCTATGGACCCTGTAAGCTCAAGAGAGCGTGTTAGCTTATGAAAGCGTACTGCTCACTGAGAGCGTTCCCACTGAGTTGATCCTATAAATATAGGTCCTCAACTTAGCGAGACTCGGAAAGGCTATAAAGCCTGTAAGCTCAAGAGAGCGTGCTGCTCGCGAAGAGCGTGTTAACTTATGAAAGCGTACTACTCACTGAGAGTGTTGAAACTCATGATAGTGCTAAAAGTGCACGGATACAGGTGAAGCTTTTGGTGCAAATTCGGTGTTTTGTTAATGATATTGCACGGAGTAGGATGTAAAACAAGCATAAGTAGACTTACCCTAAATTTACAGTTAATAAAAACATGGAATATACAACAAAATATTTTTATTGATAAAATATCTTAACAAATAAGTGTTCCATGGTTGTGGCAACGGTTTCCCCTCTTGGGTCTTGATCCAGTACGCTCCATTGTCAATGACTCGTTCCACTATGTATAGTCCTTCCCATGTTGGTGCGAGCTTGGAGTCATTTTGAGTCTTTTTCAGAACTAGATCACCAGGTTGAAAAGATCGAGGATGTACTCGCTTATTGTAGGACTTCTTCAGAGTTTGATGGTATGATGCCACTCTGATGGCGGCTAGGCCGCGCCTTTCTTCCAACAAGTCAACCTCTCGAGCTAGGATAGAATTATTGTGTCCAGACTCGATGAGCTCTGATCAAGTCATAGTGACTGTCAGCTCGGTGGGAATAACGGCTTCTGTGCCATAGCATAAGGGAAATGGAGATTCACCGTCTTTGGAGCGAAGTTGGTCGCGGTGAGCCCACGTATCGTTCTCTAACTGATTTGGCCATTGGCTCTTGTTCTTTTCAATCTTTTTCTTCAAATTTTTCAAGATTGTTTTGTTGCTAGCTTCTGCTTGGCCATTGCTTTGAGCGTATTGAGGAGTGGAAAATGCATGAACGATCCTCCACTTGGCCAAAAACTCCTTGACTGTTTTTCCCTTGAACTGGGAACCATTGTCCATCACCAGTGTGTGTGGCAAGCCAAATCTGGTGATGATCACTACAAAAGAAGTCATTTTATCCCGACTGACGGTGACTGTCGCCAAAGGTATTACCCGACAGACCAAAACTGCCGCACGACCGTCGGAAAACGCTCAGCCGGCATAGATTTCCGACAGTTATGAACAGTCAGAACAGGCCATCGGGGTTGATGATCTTTGCCGACGGATATTTCCACTGCTTTGGACCGTCGGGTATTACTGCTGCCAAGAACCGTCGGATATGGACTGCTGTTGTTAACCGTTGGATAGGCATGCTGTCACTAGCTGTCGGATATACCAGCTATCACTATCCGTCGGATAGGAACACTGCCATAGGCCGTCGGATAGGTCCGTCGGGGTAGTTTACTACTAGACAATTGGTATCCGTCAGGTATTAGTTTTTTGTTTTAAAAAAAAATATTGGTTGTAATAATTCTTTGGTATCCCAATCCCAACACTACATTCTTTACCCTCCAATTACATCTTGCAGGTTCCCACTCAAATGCTACAAACGCCAATGTATTCATAAAGAAACAATTAGAACAACAAAATGCTAAAATTAAAATACTCTGCTCAAAAACATTGAATAGTTTGCGACTTGCATGACTACAATAATCTTGCCGAACAATATCGGGGCAAAATTTAAATTTAAGACTGAACAAACATCCCTTAGGGTATTGCTAAAGCTATTCCAAATAACTTACAAGGAAATGGTTTTACTAAAACTAACATTTACAAAGTATGAAATTAAATCTAAGACAACACTCACCCTATATCACATAGCAGGCCTCCTCCACCATGTTGCTACCTTTTCTAGGCCAAACAAGGCGCCCTTCTGACTAAGCGGAAAGAAAGCAAAGACATACACCGGTCGCTGCTCCACATATAATCAGATCCATATTGTCCCCGGTCGTTATTATTGAAGTAACGTGAACTAACGCCATTTCAAGCAAAGTGTTTGTCTAGTCTACCTTGGCCTAGCAAGGAAGCAATGCAGAACCGATGTGCACTAGTGGCCCTTCTTTTCCCAGTTCTAGACCAGCCAGAGACAAAGACAAATGCTTCCAATTATTTGCAAAGATGAGTAAGAAAAGTTTTTTGAGATCATCTATATCTAATTATCCATTTTTGAACAGTGACAAACACATGAAACCGTCGGGGTGTTCATGGGAACAACCGACATCGAGCCGAGAGAATAGTTACGAAGTTGTCTACTTCTAGTTCATTCTCATACTTGCTACATGTAAAGCTCATACGGACATCAAGGAGGGTGGGGGGTTTCTGTGTCATTAGAACGCCGATGCATGGCACTATAGGCCAGGATTTTTAACTCCAAACATGTTCTTGATACTCTGAACCCAAAACTATAATTCATATAAACACATTAGAATAGTATCTTTGTTCAGGAATATATAAGTGCGTAAAACAACGCTACATTAAACAAACGGATCAATCCTACACAAAGATCGATCCTTCACACTAGACAAGACTTCAACACCTCCAAGCAATATCCCAACACTTCTCAATATCAAATAACAAGCATATAAAGTAAAACAATTAATGTAAAGGAAGAACAAACCACAAGACGAGATATATCGTGGTTCGGCAATTTGCCTACTTCCACACCGCTGAAGTTCCAAGCTTTCATGGATGTCCCGAGTAATGATTACAAGTCTCTCAATTCACTCACAAAGAATGAACACTCAACTCACACAGAATTGCTCTCTTATAATCTCTCTTTCTTGGTTTTGGAAAAGTTAGGTTTTCAAAAACTGATTTTGTTTTTTATACTAAAACCCAAAATCGCGATTCTTGTCAAAAAGAAGCCCACAAAAAGAATTGAGAGCTGGTCGTCGGCAAAAAACACCGGAGCATGAGCGCTGGTCGATTCCACTCTGAGCCAAGAGGCGCTCGAAATGAAAAAAAAAAAAAACTCTTTTTTCTCTACATATACAATCACGTAAGGTCTAAACTTTAGTAAAATCCTGATGCTAAACACAACAATACAAACACCAAAAGCAACAACCGATGGATACAATTTAGCATAAAATAATAATTCATATAAACGCATTGAAAAAGTATACAATCACCTACGGTCAAAACTTTGAATAAAACCCTGAGGCTTTAATACAACACCACAAGCAAAGCAAGCGATGGATGCTCGTAGCGTCTGCAGAAATGGGATGATACATCTGTATGGTGGAGTTCTACACCGTTTTCTTCAAAATACCGCATTCATTACTAACAATAATGTCACTCACTCATGCCATCACTCACATCAAGATCACTAAAACCATTTATTGGTTATCACTCTCATTATCAGAGCATCATCGGGTTCATCCTCATCACTTTCACCCTTATCTTCATAAATAGTGGGTGAAAATGTATTTGACTCCATCAGCCATGTCATCATAAATGTTGAAAGTGAAATAGGATTAGCAAGAAGTATTATCACCAAGACCTCCTTTTATAAATCTAAGTTCACTTACCCCTACAAAAAGGTAATCCAAAACACTAGATAGTCAAGAGCCGGTGAAAAGTTGAAACTCTAGACTCAATAATCTGCAAGACAAATAAATATCCGGATAGTAAATAAAACGGAAGTAAATCTATGTCGAAAACATCTGAATTTGTGGTTGCAAGACAAGATACCTCTACAAGAGAGAGAGAGAGAGAGACCGATATAAAGAATCCAAAGGCACGATAGAAGAATCTTGGGACATAATAGCACTTGCATGTTGAAGAAGAAGACTTTTCAACCACGGAGCGCACAAACTAAGACGCACCCCGGTATTAAAATGCACAATATTAAAATCCACCAAAGTGTTTTGGAATTTGGATACAAAAATAACAACCATAAATGGAAGTGATAATTTTGTTTTGACTCCAATCAAATTTTACTCGGATGAAAAGGGGGAGAACAAAAAATGTTTACATTCAGACTTTGTGAATTCAAGGTTCACGATTTGTATGGTACAGAGGTAACCGATTAAAACATTCATAAATATCAGATGTGTGTAATCCAACAACCCATGAATATCACAGACAATTTACCTTGATGAACTATAGAAATCAAGAAATCCAAGAGCTTGAGAACGTCGATGGAGTCAAAAGAGAGATTGAATTTGCAATAACCCGAGAGAATCCAATGTGCCGATCAAGACAAAGATGCATAATGGCATTGGCAACAAATGGCCAGTAATATCTTTCAAGTTAACAGATACACAGCATAGGCATATTAACATCTAAAGACAAAGAATACATGTCTGGCCTAAGAAATTAATTAAAATTTTAATAAAACTTTACTTTAACCCTATTTTGTTAGGATAAGACATAAGAGTGACAAACCTTGTCATCCCGCATGTGCAAGCAATCCAACAATAATACACGGTTTTCAGCACGTAGTGCCTGCTTAAGCAACACATGACGGAAAATTGAACAAAGAAAACGTAGTGAGTCACATAACGGAAAATTGGACTATGTACACGTTTATCACCATAAAGAATAAAAAAGTGGAGACGCATACATATACCCCTAAAGAAATGGTGCAGAACAGACAAAGATGAACGTGCACCGCATGTATATGATGCCAACGAGGAAGCACAAACGGAGAGGAAATGAGAAGAGACCGCTTATTAATCGCCCATCGCCCAACAGTCCCTTCTTTGTAAGAATTTAGAAAGAAGAAAAAGGTCAAATATTAGGTCTGAAAATTAAATGACCATAAAGTTAGTATGCATCTAGCTTAACATACCTTCCAACAATCTCCGGAATGTACTAGTGATGATGAAATCTGTATGGTTCATGGCATATAAATCGGTTGTGAACCGGCATGAGAAGTGGTACTTCTCTTCAAAGTTTTTCCAAAGATATGTCAAATCGGGGATACTTTGCTTTCTCAAGAGCATGGGCAATGGTGCAATCTGAGAAAAAATGAGATAAAGAAAAATTAGTTTCTTAGAGTGCATGAAACGGCAATGAGAAAATGGCTTTGAGCTACCAATAATTCTTCTCCAGTTACCTATGTGACTGGATGAGATGAGCATAAAAGAAAGTCTAACTTCAGTGAATGTCTCCAAGTATGGCCATACTTCAATCCTTGAAATCCATTTGCGGATAATTCCTTTCTCAGTTCTGAAAGGAACTCAGAGAATATGTGAATTCCTATCAAGTTTATCTAAAAGACCACCTCCTCCTTTATATCTAGCACAATACATTAGTGTCTCCTCCTTCAAGTAACGCTCTGCAATACACCCTTCCAAGCGCGCTTTGTTGGTAACATAATCCTTGAAATATTTCATGTACCTTAAAAAAGTATTTTAGAAGCAATAGAATCTTAAAAATGAGAAAATAAATAAATAAAATAAGTAACAAAAATCAGGCTACGTACCTTTCAAAACAATACATCCACCTAAAGAAAACATGCCCACAAAGGCGAGCCTCATGAGCTAAGTGAATAGGAAGATGCATCATAGTAACAAACAATGATGGTGGGCAGATTCTCTCCAAAGCAAGACAATGCCTTGACCATACCCCTTTCCAGTACATCAAGTGTTTCAATCTCTACTTTCTTCGAACACAAAGCACTAAAGAAAGTACAAATGGTAGTAATAATTGTTCGGGCTTCTTTTCTGTTGTCATCTCTATAAGCATGTTGTATTAATACCGGCAGCAAATATTGCATTAGAATATGATAGTCATGTGACTTCATTTGTCTCAAATCCATTGAATCTCCTTTGACAATATTAGACCAGTTACCACTAAACCTAACAGGTACACTAAGATTGCGCAAGGTTTGGATGAATAACTTTTTCTCTTCTTTTCGAATCCAAAAGATACCTTGAGGCATAACCTGTTTCCCGCCAAGCTTAGTCACCCAATATTTCTTCTTTCTCTTCATACGCTTTAAATCTTTGCGTGCATTAACATCATCTTTAGTTTTCCCTTTCGTATTCAATATCAAAGCAAGAATAATTTCACATACATTTTTTTCAATATGCATGACATCAAGATTATGATGGACGAGAATGTGTTTCCAATACTTGAGCTTAAAACAGATATATCGCTTCGAAAACCACAAATTTCCTTTATTCCCTTCCTTATTCTTGCTGAGTTTCCCAAATTGATGATTTTTCAAACTCTTAGTCATTCTCTTAACTTTAACTCCAGTCAATCTTATTGGTTGCTCACCTTCTTCCTTTGTCTTATCATAGGTGCTTTCTCTTGTATCATTTCTAGACTCGAATCTCAATGGAAGCCACCGTCTACTTCTTATATACACATGCTTACTTCCATGGTGAAGTCTTATAGAAGCAGTTTTCAGACCACAAGGAGGGCAAGCGAATTTTCCCTTAGTTCTACAGCTAGAGATATTCCCATAAGCTGGAAAATCATGGATTGTCCACAATAAAATGGCATGCATATGAAACTCTTCACCTTTGAATGCATCTTTAACCATCACCCCATCACGCCACAATTCTTGGAGTTCTTTAACCAACGGCTGCAAATAAACGTCAATATCATTACTTGGTTGTTTTGGACCCTCAATGAGAGTTGAAAGCATGGTGAATTGAGACTTCATGCATAGCCAAGGCAGGAGGTTATAGTTCACAAGCATAACAGGCCATGAACTGTGTTGCGCTCCAAAGTTGCTATAAGGAGTAAAACCATCAATGGCTAGTCCCAAGCGAACATTCCGTGGCTCTACAGAGAAGTCTGGATATTTTAAATTGACTTGCTTCCACACCGCCGAAGTCGGGGATGCCTCATCGTGCTAGGCTTTGATTCTCCAGTAGAATGCCACCGCATCTCCTTTGCCACCCAAGGCACACTATACAATCGCTTCAACCTTTCCGTAAGTGGAAAGTATTGCAAGACCTTAGCAGGCACCCTGGTTCGCTTCCTCAAATCCTCAATGGTTGGAGTTTTGTATCTAGAAACACCACAAGTAGGACAGGTAACCTTAAATTCATTCTTTTCCCAATACAAGATGCAGTCGTTTCTACATGCATCAATCTTCTTGCATTTCAGTTTCAAGTCTTTAATCATCTTATCTTCCCTGTAGTTATTTTCTGGTATCTTGTTACCAGCAGGCAACACCATGCGGAGTAGTTGAAGCAATACAGTAAAACTCTTATCACTCCACCCATTTGTGTACTTCAGGTTAAGGAGTTTCACGACAAATCTAAGAACACTGAAGTCACATCCAGGATATAATTCAGTCATTGCTTCACGCAAGTTAGCGTTAAAAGCAACACCGTCTACGACTTCTTCCCCCTCTGTACAACCTCCTAGATCATCTCCAAGAAAAGTGTCCAAGTTGTCAAGACTAAAGCATTGGTGTGGAAAACAGCATTCATGTCAACCACATGCACGTTCTCTTGAAATCCCGGCCCTCTTTCATTGTGTTATTCTTCCACTTCTTTCTCACCATGCAAGAACCACATTTTATGTGTCTTGTCAAACCCATAGCTAAAATAGTGTAGGGCAACATTATCGTGACTCATTGTTGCACCTTGGTTTCGACACTTTCGACAAGAACATGGTATGACATTCTTGTTAACATGGCGTTCTGAGGCAAAGGTTACAAACTCTGTAACACCTCTTATAAAACGCAAATGCCGGAAATCGTCTAGATCAATCCAACTCTTATCTACCAAGCACGTTGACTCCATGATGTACTTCTAAGAGATAAGAAAGAATGAATGAAACTCAAAACAAGAAAAATAGCTAAATAGTTATGTAGAGGCATACACTAACTAGGCCAAGGAGTTACAATGCTAACTCTAGGCATACACTGACTTCAAGCTAACTCTACGCATACATACAGTGACCTAATATTCAGTACCAAAGTGAGTACAAAATTAGATGAAACTAGAGTCAAACACATATATTCATGCATCTTATAATCACCAATTCATGGTATAGTATTGTGACCGTTTCTGCTAACAAGGTTTCAGAACTTAGGAATGCACTAGGTGCAAATGACTTAGAGGCCAACAAGGCAAAGCTTGATGCTGCCAACAAGGTTGTTTCAAAGATTGGACAACACATGTCATTAAATTTCATTCACATGTCATTAAATTCCTACGTAGTAATTAAATTTTGTTTTTGACAACTTTGAGAAGTACAATGACATTAGATTCAACTTGCTCACTAGTCACTACTATATAAATGTACAAGAGCGTATGAATCAAAGATAGGCCTCTACCTTTACATGAATTTTAAAATAAAAATGTTGGTTGGGTCATATTTATTAATTAACAATGATGTTATTATTTGTAGGAAAGGCATGCACCTATAATCAATATTATTCTCATTATTCATTTCGACCTCATCAAAACAGAGATTATAAAGTTAGATATTATGTCAAAGTTCTTTTGGAAATGAGATTATTGGTCAATTTATAATCTCGGTTTTAGGAACTCTATTATCTCGGTAGATGTTACCTCAGTTTGTTGTGTACTGAAAACCTGAGATAACATTTAGAAGACATATTTCCACATGAAAAAAACGGTGACAAATGAGAGCACTATGGAACAAAACAACAACAAACAAACAAATAACGAATAACAATACCAAACCAAACTATTAACCACCACCACCACAACAACAACAACGACAATTCATGATTCATGACTAGGACACTAATTAAAACATAGAATACACACTTACATACTAAGCAACAGTATAACCGAACTTTCACCAACACAACGACAGGAAGAACAGAAGAAGAGCCCAGGAACCTGCAGCTTCTCATCCAAATCAATTTAAACAAATCAATAAACCACAATGAGAAACACAAATACCAAACTAAACTAAATTTGTACATTAAATTCACTCTCCACTAATATCAATCTCTTATATAAAGCTAAGAAGTGATTTTATAAGTACCAATAGGGATATGACCAAGTGCTCAAGAATATCAACACCGTCTCTCGCCTGAACAGGGGCGTCTCTCGCCTGAACAGTGGTAGTTGAAATCTATCAACTATAAAAAAATTCATATTTATTAGAAAATAATTTTGTTAAACTATAATCACCAACAAAAAGTATATTCACCCTTACCCCGCGTGCTAAGTTCCGTACTTTTCAACTCTAAAGATTTAAACTTAATGAAACAACCGAAAAAATCACTGAAACAAATGAAAAAGATCTTTTATTTGGGAGAGAGAGAGAGAGAGAGAGAGTGTGTGTGTGTGTGTGTGTGTGTGTGTGTGTGTGAGAGAGAGAGAGAGAGAGTGCACATTACCTTTTGGAGTGGGAAGGAGAGTTGATGCAGCAGCAACTGTGAGGGAGAGAGGGAAAATATATTTTAGGTTTTTTTTTCTTATTATTATTTTATTTTTCCAAATAAATTTAGTGGGAACAAAATTAACGAAATTAGTTTGGCCCTTGATAATTGGGGAAAGGTATGTCGACAGTTGAAATTGGTTGGAAGATACCCCACGGCTACAAAATATCAAACAACAGTTGGGAAATTTATTAAATCCGTCGGAATTCACCAACTAGTGAAAATCGTCACCCTATCCGAGGGTTAGTAACTCTCAGAATAATCGCGGCCACATCTAAAACCCATAGAATACTCGGAGAGTTTACCCGGATGCACCTTTCGTGATTTTACTCCCGTGCATCTAAAAACGAGGGTAACTTCCCACGCATTTAAACCGGCCTGGCTATTCTTTAGCGCCCGTCGGGTAAACTCGTTTTTTTGGTAGTGGATATGTAACGCCCGTATTTAAAATACGTATTTAGTTATTAATTTATTAATTAAATTATTTATTTAAAAATCGACTGGATTGGATTTGGGATACGCGGGCCTGATTTTTGGGCCCGAGTCTGTCTTGGGCTTGGGTTTCAGACCCAAGTATATAATCACATTGTTCTAGAAAATAGGGTTTTAGAGAATAAAAAAAAAATGGAGGCAGAGATAGAAGCTGGATTTCTAGAACGTTGGAACGCGACGATTCGGACTAGGAGGATTCGTGGAGCTTGGGATTAAGGTGAGTAGTTATTTTTACTATTTCACTAAATCTACAGTTTTCCGTGTATTGGTGTAGACGGACATTTTCCCTATCCAAGGTTTATGTCTGTTATTACTACTAAATTTCCTGTTTTTATTTGGCGTTTTGTGTATTTGGTAAATTCGGTTAGAGTGTTAAACTGTGGAATACTTAATAGAATTGTTGAAGCTTTGGAGTTTCGTTAATGGTGGCGAGCCAAAACAACAGTCGCCTTGTATACGATTTGGACTGTTTGTATACGATTGGAAACTGTTAGATCTTAAATATTGATGGTTGATTAAGGGTTGGACGTTGGGATGGAATTTGGGTGGACTGTTGAAGCTATGAACAGGCGTTCATGGAGGCACCAGTCCATGAAATCTTACTGCCCTTATATGATGTTGTTTTGTTTTGTTGTGTTATGTTTTGGTTGAGGTCGGGAGTTTAGAGAAGGGACGTCGGGATTGAGGAGTGGGGTTGTTCTAGTTAGGCTGAAGTTCTGTAAAAAATGTTAATGGCAGCTCAAACTCGAAATTCATTTTTATTGGGTTGATCGGTTTGTTGGCTGGAGGCAGATGGAATTGTGTACTGGAAAGGGATTGTTGGTGATGGGGGTGTGTGGGCTGTTGAAAGCTCCAAGAAGCCATTAATGGCGGATTGAACTAGATCTAGTTTTGAGGATGGGTTATCAAGTTAGTGAATGGAGTTTTTGCTTTTGTTAATGTGATAGGGTTTATAACAAGGATTAAAACCGCGGGGTTGTATTGGGTGGTCGAGTGGAGGTCGACGGTGGTCGATCCGGTGGTGGCAGTTGGAGAAGATGACGGCTTGGGCTTGGGCCTGGGTCGGTTTCAGTTCTTGGGCCCTAGCTTGTTTTATTTGGGCCAAACCTATTTGGTTTAGTCTATGGGCCAGTTTCATTTGTTATTGGGCCCGATTCTATTTTGTTTTGATTGGGTCGGTTTTAGTTCAATTCGTTGGGCCGAACCCATTTGTGTTTTGGACCAGTTTAATTAGTTTTCTTTGGGCCGGTTTCTAATTTATGTGGGCTGGTCCTTATGTCCCCAATTGGGTCAGGTAGAATAAATGAGTTGGTTTTAGACTTTTGGGTTCTAAGGTTTGTGCTTGGCCAGTTGGGTCCGAACCATTACCTTGGTCATGAGCCCATGAGCCATGCACCTTTGACCTTAACCAGGAACCAAGGCTATGAACCTGAACCTGTCGAACATGGAAACGACAATTTAAATTTGACAATGACAGTTTGACTTCGACCATGATGTGTTGACTTTGACAATGACAGTTTGACTTTGACCATGACGTGTTGACAGTTGACTTTGACCGTTGACCGTTGACTGTGGAATGTTGACTTTTTCCAGTTTTTCTCATATTTAAGAATATGGACAAATATAGTAATAAAATATTGTCAAAAATTATATAACGTTGTTTGTCATTATCTAATTAAGATTTGACGTGAGTAGTGTGTAAAGCATATATATATTGGGCTTTGATTGTGGATCGTGGATTTGTTTAATTGTCTTTGCATTTTATGTTGTAAATTGTATGGACAAATCAAATGCTAAAATGCTGTGGAAGCTTGTATAAATTTGGTAGTCATTATCTAATTAAGATTTGACGTTGACATTGTGACATTATATAATATGTTGGGATATATATATTAAATGCAATAGTTTTGGAGACATATGTTTATATAAACACTCTATTATTATATATGTGAGATGCTACTATGAGGTAGTATAGTATTGGTGAATATTTTCCCACGGAAGTGTGGCGTAGTGCAATAATATATGGGCATGTGAAAGAATGAAAGTAGTTACGAGATATAATTAAGATATTTCTAAATATTGTGGCTTAGTGCAATAAGGTATTTGACCTGCACGTGATATAGTTGAATGTTTATGAGTCATAAATGTATGACACCTGAATAAATTACATAACGAAAATCCTAGAACCTGACTACCACAACTCATGTGATTTGCCCCCGCGGGTATGTGATATGATTGGCCCTTTCCGCATTTCGATGAATCTGAATGGCCTTCGGTAAGTAATGTGATTGGCCCTTCCGGCGCTTCAGGTGAATCTGAATGGCCTTCGGGCGTAAAGTAATGTGATTGGCCCTTCCGGCATTTCGGTGAATCTGAATGGCCTTCGGGCGTAAGTAATGTGATTGGCCCTTCCGGGCGTTTCGTTGAATCTAAATGGCCCTTCCGGGCGGCGAATAGTGAATTTTTGATTATTTCGTTCACAAATATTGGAACGAGACGCGCGATATTTTATGCCGAATAATGGCAGTACTTGCATAATGGCTTCCGTGTGAGGGTTACCTGGTGTGCGGCATCCCGCTCAGGGTAGTTACGCACGGAGTGGTACATTATGTAAGGGGAGGCATGTGGATGTACATGTTCGGCGTTGGGAAGTGATTGTGGTAGCCAGGGAAACTAGGTAAGACATAGATACGACGTGCTTTTAGGGACACACAAAGAAAGCCTTAATTAATATAACTATGGTAATATGTTGGTTAATGATATATCATTAGATAGATGATTGTATATGCTTGGCTGGTTATAGTTTAGTTAGAACCTAAGGCACCTCGTGGAGGAACTAAATGCCTTTTTATTATGCGTATGGTTTGTTGGGTAGTTAGTAGGAAGTTAAGGCGCCTCAGTGGAGGAACTACCTGCCTTAGTTATTGAACTTAGGGATGTTGTATTAGTTGTTGAAAGTTAAGGCGCCTCGGTGGAGGAACTAACTGCCTTATGGATTGTGTATATATAGGTATAAGTATATGTTTTATTTTAGGGCTACTCACACCAGCATTTTTATAATGCTAACCCGATTTGCATGTTTGCTTATCGGGTGTGTTCATTAAATGAACATAGTTGATAAGTCTTGACAGGTTTAGTGTTGAAGAAGATTGGTTGCTGCTTGTGGATTGCATTAGCGTCGCACTTCAAGATAGGCTTTGTTTTCATTTGAGGTGATATAGATTTTCAGTTGAGATAAAGTTATTTGCATTTTCATTTGTTAATTTTTGTAATGAAAAGGACTTTTGTTTAAGTTAAAAATTTTATCGGTTTTTAATTATCCGCATATTTAAACTTTTTATGGGTTTTTGGAAGTTGAGAGTGCGTCACACCTTGGAGATCGAAGAGTCGGGAACAAATAATGTTTTTTCCGAATTCTGTCGAAATTCGGGGTGTGACAGTTTGGTATCGGAGCATTTGGTTAGCTTAAACTTAGGTGAGTCTAAGTGATTCTCGGATCGTGGTTTATGGGTAGTGTTTAAGAAGTTTTATTTTCAAAACTATTTCCGCTAGTTGTTTTATTTTTACAAAGAAAATGAAAGAAATATAAAAATAAAGAGAGTCAATATTTTTCTTGATTTGATTGTATGTGTAATGTGTATATTTATATTAGTTACTTGTGGAGTGCATATGAAATGCTTTTATTTTTTCTTATCATATGAGGAGTGGTTATATGTGTAATATATTAATTATTAACGGATTTGATCAAAATGATGTCTACTGCTATAATGTTGTTTTGTTGTTTGTGGTAATTTTCACATGGATTATGGATTAAGTATGACAACCTGTCTGTGAACTTTGTATTTGAGTGTTATGTTATTATTTAAGAAACAAGAAGATATTTTAATCTATATTGAATGTGCTGCATTAACTGATGGCTTTGTGATGTACTGAGTAATGAACTAATCGCCTCGGTGTTGGAGGAACTATCTCGCTTCACTCGTACACTTTAATGGATGAATAATATTTTAAAGTATAAGAGATTAATTTGTTAGATGTGATTAACTATAAATAGAAAAAAAAAAAATAAATAAATAAAATAAAAAATACGTGTATTCTTTTTGAGATGTGTATACTTGCGTATACACGTTTTTATATTATTGTATATAGAGGAACTATTACCGTGCGTATATGATGATTAATATTGTTTTACCAAGAAGACATGCATGTGTAGGTTGTTTTCTTAGAGTCACATTATTAATGATTAATTAAAATAATGGTAATAATGGTTATTTTTAAAATATATTGGAATTTATGTAGAGGATGTCTTAATATAATGATGATCATATTTCAACAACAAATGGAATTTTTATTTTGTCTTATAAGTGTGCTTCGTATCGATAAATTATGACATGATTGATTAATATTGTTAAATTAGTTTCACATTGATTTCTGCATATTCGAGTATTCTTAAATATATACCTTGATTTATGGTTCATAAATATTACCGTGAGGATATAACTTGTTAGGGGTGATATATTAGAAGTGAGTTTGTATTATCTTAAATTTTTTTTTAGAATTCGTGTTATACGGTAGCAAGTCTTATGTTAATTGTCATTGTATATGGAGATTAATTTTTTGAATCTGTTCACCATTTAAAATAATTAGTAATAATAATAATAGCAATGAGCGTCAAGTATTTATTCTTAATTGTTTTGTTTCAGTCTATATGATTTTGATAGATGAATATGAAAAATTATTTTTGGATACGTGCTATATTTGATCCAGTTGTAAGCATGAATTAGGATTCGATGGTTGTTTTAAATTTAATTTTTTCTGATAGCATGACTAAAGTAAATATAAAGTTTTATTGTAGTATCAATGACATGAGTGATTTTTATTTTAAGTGTATCAGGACACTAATTTTCTTTTATGCATGATAATGAAAGACTCCATAATGTTTTATGCAGGGATGAACTTACCCCATATTATTGATTAGTTAAGTAGAATATTTATTTTTGTAGAGTTTGCTACGTGTTAAGAAACTACATGCTAAAAAGAAATGATATATTTTGTCTTGTGTTTAAGTGACAGTAATACTTTGTTTTAATATAGACAGTTAAACTATAATAGGTTTTGTAATTGCATGAGGACATATATTCTGGAATGATTTAAAATAATTAATATCAATGTTATCTTGTTTAAGTTTAATCTTTGTACATTCTTGTGTAGGTTCTAGGTTAATCACAAATGTTATTTGTTCGTATAGATTACTTTACTTCCGAATCTCGGGACGATATTCTTTTGAGATGTGTATAGCTGTAACGCCCGTATTTAAAATACGTATTTAGTTATTAATTTATTAATTAAATTATTTATTTAAAAATCGGCTGGATTGGATTTAGGATACGCGGGCCTGATTTTTGGGCCCGAGTCTGTTTTGGGCTTGGGTTTCAGACCCAAGTATATAATCACATTGTTATAGAAAATAAGGTTTTAGAGAATAAAAAAAAAAAAAAAAAAATGGAGGCAGAGATAGAAGCTGGATTTCTAGAGCGTTGGAACGCGACGATTTGGACTAGGAGGGTTCGTGGAGCTTGGGATTAAGGTGAGTAGTTATTTTTACTATTTCACTAAATCTACAGTTTTCCGTGTATCGGTGTATACGGACATTTTCTCTGTCCAAGGTTTATGTCTGTTATTACTACTAAATTTCCTGTTTTTATTTGGCGTTTTGTGTATTTGGTAAATTCAGTTAGAGTGTTAAACTGTGGAATACTTAATAGAATTGTTGAAGCTTTGGAGTTTTGTTAATGGCGGCGAGCCAAAACAACAGTCGCCCTGTATACGATTTGGATTGTTTGTATATGATTGGAAACTGTTCGATATTAAATATTGATGGTTGATTAAGGGTTGGACATCGGGATGGAATTTGGGTGGACTGTTGAAGCTATGAACAGGCGTTCATGGAGCCGCCAGTCCATGAAATCTTACTGCCCTTATATGATGTTGTTTTGTTTTGTTGTGTTATGTTTTGGTTGAGGTCGGGAGTTTAGAGAAGGGACGTCGGGATTGAGGAGTGGGGCTGTTCTAGTTAGGCTGAAGCTCTGTAAAAAACGTTAATGGCAGCTCAAACTCGAAATTCGTTTTTATTGGGTTGATCGGTTTGTCGGCTGGAGGCAGATGGAATTGTGTACTGGAAAGGGATTGTTGGTGATGGGGTAGTGAAGGGGGTGTGTGTGGGCTGTTGAAAGCTCCAAGAAGCCATTAATGGCGGATTGAACTAGATCTAGTTTTGAGGATGGGTTATCGAGTTAGTGAATGGAGTTTTTGCTTTTGTTAATGTGATAGGGTTTGTAACAAGGATTAAAACCGCGGGGTTGTATTGGGTGGTCGAGTGGAGGTCGACGGTGGTCGATCCGGTGGTGGCAGTTGGAGAAGATGACGGCTTGGGCTTGGGCCTGGGTCAGTTTCAGTTCTTGGGACCTAGCTTGTTTTGTTTGGGCCAAACCTATTTGGCTTAGTCTATGGGCCAGTTTCATTTGTTGTTGGGCCCGATTCTATTTTGTTTTGATTGGGTCGGTTTCAGTTCAATTCGTTGGGCCGAACCCATTTGTGTTTTGGACCAGTTTAATTAGTTTTCTTTGGGCCGATTTCTAATTTATGTGGGCTAGTCCTTATGTCCCCAATTGGGTCAGGTAGAATAAATGAGTTGGTTTTAGACTTTTAGGTTCTAAGGTTTGGGTTTGGCCAGTTGGGTCCGAACCATTACCTTGGTCATGAGCCCATGAGCCATGCACCTTTGACCTTAGCCAGGAACCAAGGCTATGACCCTGAACCTGTCGAACATGGAAACGATAATTTGACTTTGACAATGACAGTTTGACTTCGACCATGATGTGTTGACTTTGACAATGACAGTTTGACTTTGACCATGATGTGTTGACAGTTGACTTTGACCGTTGACTTTGACCATTGACCGTTGACTGTGGAATGTTGACTTTTTCCAGTTTTTCTCATATTTAAGAATATGGACAAATATAGTAATAAAATATTGTCGAAAATTATATAATGTTGTTTGTCATTATCTAATTAAGATTTGACGTGAGTAGTGTGTAAAAGCATATATATATTGGGCTTTGATTGTGGTGGATGACATTTAATTGTCTTTGCATTTTATGTTGTAAATTGTATGGACAAATCAAATGCTAAAATGCTGTGGAAGCTTGTATAAATTTGGTGGTCATTATCTAATTAAGATTTGACGTTGATATTGTGACATTATATAATATGTTGGGATATATATATTAAATGCAATAGTTTTGGAGACATAGGTTTATATAAACACTCTATTATTATATATGTGAGATGCTACTATGAGGTAGTATAGTATTGGTAAATATTTTCCCACGGGAGTATGGCGTAGTGCAATAATATATGGGCACGTGAAAGAATGAAAGTAGTTACGAGATATAATTAAGATATTTCTAAATATTATGGCTTAGTGCAATAAGGTATTTGACCAGCACGTGATATAGTGGAATGTTTATGAGTCATAAATGTATGACACCTGAATAAATTACATAACGAAAATCCTATAACCTGACTACCACAACTCATGTGATTTGCCCTGTGTGGGCGTATGTGATATGATTGGCCCTTCTGGCGTTTCAGTGAATCTGAATGGCCTGAATGGCCGGGCGTAAGTAATGTGATTGGCCCTTCTGGCGTTTCAGTGAATCTAAATGGCCTTCGTGCGTAAGTAATGTGATTGGCCCTTCTGGCGTTTCAGTGAATCTGAATGGCCCTTCTGGCGTAGCCGAATAGTGGCTTGATTATTCCGTTCACAAATATTGGAAAGAGACGCGCGATATTTTATGCCGAATAGTGGCAGTACTTGCATAATTTCTTCCGTGTGAGGGTTACCTAGTGTGCGACATCCCGCTCAAGGTAGTTACGCACGGAGTGGTACATTATGTAAGGGGAGGCATGTGGATGTACATGTTCGGCGTTGGGAAGCGATTGTGGTAGCCAGGGAAACTAGGTAAGACATAGATACGACGTGATTTTAGGGACACACAAAGAAAGCCTTAATTAATATAACTATGGTAATATTTTGGTTAATGATATATCGTTTGATAGATGATTGTATATGCTTGGCTGGTTATAGTTTAGTTAGAACCTAAGGCGCCTCGTGGAGGAACTAAATGCCTTTTTATTATGCGTATGGTTTGTTGGGTGGTTAGTAGGAAGTTAAGGCGCCTCAGTGGAGGAACTACCTGCCTTAGTTATTGAACTTAGGGATGTTGTATTAGTTGTTGAAAGTTAAGGCGCCTCGGTGGAGGAACTAACTGCCTTATGGATTGTGTATATATAGGTATAAGTATATGTTTTATTTTAGGGCTACTCACACCAGCATTTTTATAATGCTGACCCGATTTGCATGTTTGCTTATCGGGTGTGTTCATTAAATGAACATAGTTGATAAGTCTTGACAGGTTTAGTGTTGAAGAAGATTGGTTGCTGCTTATGGATTGCGTTAGCGTCGCACTTCAAGATAGGCTTTAGTTTTCCTTTGAGGTGATATAGATTTTTAGTTGAGATAAAGTTATTTGCATTTTCATTTGTTAATTTTTGTAAATAAAAGGACTTTTGTTTAAGTTAAAAATTTTATCGGTTTTTAATTATCCGCATATTTAAACTTTTATGGGTTTTTGGAAGTTGAGAGTGCGTCACACCTCGGAGATCGAAGAGTCGGGAACAAATAATGCTTTTTCCGAATTCTGTCGAAATTCAGGGTGTGACAGGATGTGAGTCCAGATGAAGTTTCTGACGTGTGATTCCTTGACATGTGCTAAAGGAATTGCTTCGACCCACTTAGTGAAGTAATCAGTTGCAGCTAAGACGAAGCGGAACCCGGTACTTTTTTGTTGGATGAACGGTCCCATGATGTTCATGCCCCACATGTGAAATGGCCAAGGGCACGCAATGTTGATCAACTCGCAAGCTGGTTGGATGATGTTATGACCAAAGGTCTGGCACTTGATGCACTTGAGGACATATATTTTGGCATCGATCTGCATTCGAGGCCAAAAGTATCCTTGGGAGATCGCTTTGTGGGTCAAAGAACGACCTCCAGCATGGTTTCCACACTCTCCCCTCATGAACTTCAGCAAAAATCAATGGGCCTTGTTCTGGGCTTATGCACCTCAAGTGAGGTCTGCCAGCGGATTTTCTGAATAACTTGTTATTGACCAAGCAGTAACGGCGTGCCTGATATGAGATTTGTCTTGCTTTGGTACACTCTTCTGGGAGTGTGCCGTGTTGGATGTATTCTATGATTGGCTGCATCCATGTTTGACTCATCTGATTGTCAGAGAGTGGGCACAGGTCGCTGATTTCTAGGATGTGCTCCAGTTGGTAAGCAGGTCAGTCAACTACTTCAATGAGTAACTGTCTATGGGTGCAATTCAGTGTTTGAGTAGCCAAGTAAGCTAAGTTGTCTGCGTGATGGTTCTCATCATGCAAAAAGTGGTATATGGTGGCTTTCTTAAAAGAAGGAAGTAACTGATAAATGACTTGAAGGTATTTAGAAAAGTTACCTTCGTGGGTAGTGTACTCTTTTGTAATCTGGTGAACAACCAGTTACGAGTCACTAAAGACTTGAAACTCCTGTAACCCAAGCTGTAGCGCCATTCGAAGCCAAGTAAGCTAAGCTGTCTGCGTGACGGCTCTCATCACGCAAAAAGTGGTGTATGGTGGCTTTCTTAAAAGAAGGAAGTAACTGATAAACGACTTAAAGGTATTTAGAAAGGTTACCTTCGTGGGTAGTGTACTCTTTTGCAATCTGGCGAACAACCAGTTGTGAGTCACTAAAGGCTTGAAGCTCCTGTACCCCGAGCTGTAGCACCATTCGAAGCCCCATGATTAGTGCCTTGTACTCCGCCTCGTTGTTAGAGGTCGCGAAGTCGATGCAAACTGATTTCTCAACCATAGCTCCATCTGGGGACACTAAGACGACTCCGATTCCACTCCCTCCGGGGTTGCTAGAACCATCAATGAAGAGAGACCAGACTGACTTGTCATTTTTCTTCTTGGGTGGGATATCTATTTCTGGTTCCCAATTTAGGTCGTCAACAGGGAAATCAGCTAGGAAATCTGCGACGACCTGACCTTTCTGAGAGGTGCGAGGGACGAACTCAATGTGGTGCTCTCCGAGTTTTTCGACCCATACTGCCATGCGAGTTGTCATGTTCTCCTTATGAAGGATTTTCTTCAATAGAAGGTCGGTGAGTACTTTGATTGGATGCGCTTGGAAGTAAGGCATGAACTTCCTTGCAGAATATAACAATGCGAGTACTGCTCTTTCAATGTAAGAATAGTTCTTTTAAGCTGGAGTTAGCATCTTACTTGTAAAGTAGATCGGTTTCTCTGAGTTGTTTTACTCTTTAAAGAGAACCAAACTGATAGCAAAGTCTAATATTGCTAGATAAAGCCCCAGTGTTTCCCCATCGGTTGGTTTTGCTAGGACGGGAGGTGTTGTCAGATATTCTTTGAGGGTAGAGAATGCTTGGTGACACGGGTCGTTCCACGAGAATAGCTCACCTTTTTTAAGAAGTTATAAGAACGGTCGGCATTTGTCTGATGCCCTTGATATGAATCGGTTAAGTGATGCCACCATTCCTGATAGCTTATGTATTTGCTTCTTTGTCTGAGGGTCGGGCATGTCCAAGAAGGCTCAGATTTGGTCTGGGTTAGCCTCAATCCCTCACTGTGATACTTGGTACCCAAGGAACTTCCCAGAGGATGCTCTAAAAAGGCACTTCTCTGGATTCAGCTTCATTCGAGTTCAGCATAACCTGGAGAACGCTTGCTCAAGGTGAGTGAGGTGGTCCCCTACTTTCTTGCTTTTGACGACCATGTCGTCGATATAAACTTCCATGGTATCGCCTAACATGTCCTGGAACATGTCAGTGACGAGCCGTTGATAAGTCGCTTAAGCGTTCTTGAGGCCGAACGAGAGAACGTTGTAGTAATAAATTCCCTGTTCGGTGATGAATGACGTTTTCTCTTGGTCTTCTTCAGCGAGTGGAATCTAGTTACACCCACTGTAAGCATCCATACATGACAGAAGCTCGTGACCACAGGTCTGGTCCACAAGTCGGTCAATTCTAGGTAACGGGAAGTTGTCTTTCGGTGTTTCTTGGTTAACATTGGTGAAGTCAACACAAATGCGAACTGTGTCATTCTTCTTTGGAACTGCTACTATGTTAGCGATCCAGTCTGGATAATCAACTTTTATGATGAAACCGACTTGCTTGAGCTTGTCGACCTCATCATTGATGGCTTTTAGAAATCGTAGGGATAATCGTCTGGCATTGGGGTTTACATTTAATCTGTGACATGCAACGTTAGGATCTATTTTGGGCACATCGACATATGACCAAGCGAAAACATCTTTATTCATGGATAAAAAGTTTACAAGGTGGGCCTTGAGTGTAGGGTCAAGGTTAGCCCCTACATAAACGAATTTAGGGTCGTCTTCTGTTCCTAAGTTCACTCGCTCTTTCTCTGTAGGTGGGAGTGCTGCTTTTGACGATGAGGCGTCCTCAAGTGGATTGATCTCTGGAGATACTTTGTCGACCTGAGGGATAGTGGAATTGGCAGCAGGGGTTGGAGCGACCACTGTGGCTATGACAATAGGGGTTGATGTGTTCTCTGTGGTCATGACAACAGGGGCTGGAGTGAACTCTAGAACCTGAATTGGTTATTTAACACCTGATGGAGCGAGCTCTGTGGTCTTGACAAGTGGAGCAACAAATGCTGGATCGACCTCTGCGGTCCTAACTGGTGGAGCAACAACTGAGGGAGTGACCTCTGGGGTCCTTACATATAAATAGACCTTTTTGCTGGAGCCCCCAGCGTTCTATTTTGGTGCTTTGGCTCTGACCTCAGCGACCAAGTCTTTGGCCATTGTGTAGCTGGTGGGCTCGTTCCTTGTGTTGATAAGTAGGTCGGTGATCTTATTCATTGAGAGGATTTGGTTACAATGATAAGCCTCGAGCTGGTTGCTTTGAAGCTTCATCATGCCCCTGGGCCAGGAAAGCGAAGTACTTGATGTAACGTGGATGGTATGACTTGCATTTGATGAATTCAACGTCGTCCTAAGATGGCGTTATAGGACGACTTGATGTCTAAAATATTGAAGCGCGTATTGAAGCTGACTTTGTCCTCTCTAGATCCCATGGAAACTGGGAGTATGATGTCACCGATTGGGTCGGCTCTGGAGCCGTTGAACCCATAGAGAGGAGCAATCGGGTCGATGAAGACTGACTTGGGCAAATTCATCTCTTGAATAGTATGGTAGAACATAATGTCACATGAACTACCAGGATCTATCAAAACACGCTTGACTGTCCAGTCGCTGATTTTGACGTGGACTACTAGTGCATCATTGTGTGGGAGGCAAACCTTGTTGAGGTCGGCCTCCGTTAAAGTGATATCACCTGAACTGCGACCCGAACTGCGTGGGGCATATAACACCCCGACTTTTTCTTTTGTTTTCCTAGTATAAAAAAAATAATAATAATAATAATAAAATAATGAAAATAATAATGAAAATAGATAAAATGGATAGATGATAACTATCAGTTAATGATAAAAGTCCCGTAAGTAATAGATAAGTGTGGTCCTTGTTTTTGGGGAGTTTTCTCACGTAGAGTTTTTGGGGAAAAATACAGTGAGAGTTTTATACAGAAAAATGGGATTTTACTGAAAGAAGAAAAGGAAGGTTTTTCTTGTAGCTGGCTGATAATCGGAGAGCGCTACAGGTGAGTAGATTTTATCTTTCACTAATTTTTTATTTTATCGAAAGGTTTCTCTTGAAAACAAAAAGTTTATTGTTTATATAATTATATATAGATACTGTGTAAGGATTAGAAATTTTGAATGCTTAAACTACTGTGGAGAAGTTGTATTCAGTTCTGTGCCGTCTCATTGTTCTTATTCTATATCAAATTGTATGCGTGCTGTTAAACAAAAGTGTTGATAACAATTCCAACTACTGGTTTAAGCTAATAGTTATATACTGCCGGAAAAAAAATGTTTATGCAAAATAAATTGAGTTTCGTAGGTTATTATGTTGTAGTTGATTTGGTTGGTTGAATTGGTTGTCGTTGATGTTAGGTTGATGTTGAGGTGAACTAGTTAAGTATTTATGCGTCTTAGTGAGTTGAATTGACGGCGATTTGTTGGTGTCGCGAGATGGGGCTGTTGAAGCTCCGGAGGAGCAGTAATGGCGCCCAAACAAAACCAAATTCATCATGATTTTGATTGTTGGAATGATTTGTTTTGTTGGTTTTGTTGTAAGGTTAGGTTGTAGCTTTGATTGTTGATTGTTGAAGGGAGATTAGGTACTGGAGAGTGTGAAGGGAAGCTTTTGCAGACATTAATGGTGTAGGTCGCGACTTTTTACAGTATAAGGAAATGGAGAATTGTTGGTATAGGTACATGGGGTTTTTCTCCATGAACCAAACCGCTGGGTTCTTGTTGAATATGGATGGTCGGTGGTGGCTGCATAGGTGGTGGAGGCGCTGGTGGAGGTTTTGGTGAGGAAGGAAGATGAACAGTGCGATTTTAGTTTTGGTTTGGGCTTGGGCCGAACTAAAAACGTGGGCTTGAATGTTTTCTTTTTTTTGAAATTTCAATTTGGATTTTTGGTTTTGACTTTGGGCCTTAGACTTTGGGCTTTTGGGTTAGAAGAGTTTGGGGCTGGTTGACTGCTGTTGACTCTTGGCAGGTTGACTTTGACCAGAGTTGACTTTTGACCAAGGTTGACTTTGACCAGTTTACCCAATTTGACTTTTTAACTCGGATTATGATTCAGTCTATTAGGATAGGTCTAGGGCTATTAGCATGCTTGGCTTTAGGCTGAGACTTTTATATATACGTGTGTATGTGTATTAACTACTATGTGATATTGCAGTATTTTATGATATGCAACGTTATGACACTTATACATCCATAAAATTAATAACGCGTAAACCAAAAATAAATGAAACAAGATACTCCTACGTTCCCTGAAATAATATATGCAATAAGGTTCAATAATGCGTAAATAAATTTACCGCACTCTGTTAGAACTCGATCTCCACGTCTCAAGTTTTGGAATTGAGTTTTTTTACTGAAGATGTCATGTGTTAGGTGGGCATTTATTGAATGTGCCATAAATGGCCCGTTAGCGTTATATATGGGTATTCATTGAATGTGCCATGAATGACCCGGGTATTCATTGAATGTGTCATGAATGACCAGATTCTTTGGACTGCCCTAGAGAGGAACTAAGGTATTCGCCTTGCGGGTTAGTGGTATTAATTTGATTATGCGAGTGTTTGGGTTTTCTTTTGAATAACTATAGGATATCTACATATGTTATATAGAAGTTCTAACTTTCTTTTGCAGGAGGGTAGGACTTAATAACATTTTGTGCAGGGACGCGATCCTACCCTTATACAGCAGTAGATATCGGTAAGTTTTAATTCAATGACTTAGTTATTAAAACAAGTTATTATAATGAGTTAATAAAATAGAAGTCTTGCTTGGGAAGAAACTATGCCGGTTGAAATGACGGAACTACCTATCTTCCAAGCTGAGAATGATTAAGTTATGGGAAAATATAAAGTGATTGTTTGGATAATTAAAGTATGACATTGTTTTTATGTGGTTAGTCTACTCATACCAACAAATTCCATTTTGCTGCCTTGTTTGCTTTGTTTTGGCAACGTGGGTGTGTTCTTGGGAACATAGGTGGAATGCAGTGGAACCACGGCGTTTGATCTGGAGCAGTCCGTTAGTTCTTTTATTAGGTTTGTTCTTTTTGGAAGTATGTAATAACGTAGTTTCATATTCATCATGGAATGAGAATACGATGTTGAGGACCTATTATTCTTAGAATGTTATATTAATGATTTTTGGATGGAAGATAGACTTTCATAAAAATAATAAAGAGAATTTTTGAAGATTATTTTTGTTGTTAAGATTCTTTATGATGTGGGTTTTAGGTTTTGACATGTATTGTATCCACCCCTTCATAGTTTGGGTTTTTAGACAATTGAACCAAGTGATGTTTGATATATTTATATTTCAAATATTCATTTTTTTTAATTGTTTAGAAATTCGGACTGTGACATGGCAAGTGCGGCCTGGGAAGAAAAATGGTAAACTTCTTGAAGGGCGCCTACACGCCTTCTCTTCTCTCTGGACGATGTTACTGAATCATCTGGAAACGTGATCATATAAATGGTTCTGTCATTGTCTCGGTCAGACGAGTGCTGACGACGCTCGTGGCGAGAGCGATCTCATGGCCATCCTCTGCTACGGGAGCGAGCTTGGACGTTGTGGCGATCATGGCGAGGTGGAGATCGACTGCGCACTCTGCGAGCCATGAGCTTATGGCGCAGATCGCCATCAGCGATGTTGGTGTACTGTTTGATATGGCCTACTTCAATGAGGTCCTGGAGGTAATGCTTTAGCCCCCAGCATGCATCGGTCTCGTGACATTTTGCTCAATGGAAAGTGCAGTAAGGCTTGTCAAGTCGGTCTGCTGGTTGCCATACATCAGGTCGGTAGTATGTAGCTCACTTGATCTTGTCCAGTATGTAACTGGGAGATCGTGTGAGGACAGCGAACTCTCAGTTATTGTTGGTTCTATTCCCTGACTTCTGTTCTTGCGGCCTGAACCGCTTTTTGGTAGGTGGGGTGTCGTCGGAAATCACTGCTACTTCCTGTTCTTCCGTCAGGCCGTGGCGTTTTAGGGCTTCTTGCAACTTAATATACTTGTCAACTCGAGCGTACAGCTCGGATGTTGTTTTGGACGCTCTTCCATCAGTGACCTGGAGAGGTCGGTGTTGCGCACTCGACAGGCGTTGGAGAATGCCATTGTGGCAAAGGATTATTTAAGACCACTCTCCATGCATAACAGTTCGGCTTTGAACCGTCCTAGGAATTGGCGAATGGTTTCATCCTCGCCAAATGAGAGCTGGAAAAGTGAATCAAGATCAGCTTTTTTACATCTATTGTAGACTTACTGACTAGCGAACATATCGGTGAGCTGCTCAAAGGTCTTTACCAAGTCTGACTCGAATGAAAAGAACCAATTGAGTGCGCCGTCTTTGAGACTGGCAGGAAACAAACGACAATGAAGATGATCGAACTCCGGTGCACTGTAGAGTGCCAGGCTTTAAATATAGTGAGTCACGTGTTGACCATGACACGTGCTACCATCATACATCGGAAATCTTGGTTGGATGAAATCTGGAGAAGAAGCTCTACTAAGTACGTTAGCAGTGAACGGGGACGCTCGGTATGTCTTCAGCATTTTCTAGACGATCTGGGTGGCGTCTTTCTTAACTGCACTCTAGTCGATCCGTTGTGACAGTTCGTTAATCTGTTGATTAACCTCATTGATGTCGTCCTCTGCCAGGGCACCAAATGGATTTTGCGTGTCCACTTGCGCACGTAAAGCAACATTCTCTTGCCTGAGCTGGGTAATGTGTTCATTCATTGTACCTATCTAACCTGCTAAACTCTGGATTTGAGCTTCGAGGCTTGCCATGCTTCGTGGGCTTGAGAATTTATATTTGTAGTTTTGGGATTAGTTAGGTGGTTTCTTAAGAAATCGAGACCACAGACGGCGCCAATGTAAAGGAGCGTTTTAGTTCACCTTTACATACAAGGAGGAAAAGGAGAATGGGATTGAATAAGATAAAGATCGAGTTCGTTGATGAGCGAACTGCCTATGTATCTTCTCTTGATTCTGGGGCGAGAGAAGAATCAGGTCTCACGTAGTTCATGTAGGTGGTATTTATAGATATTGAGGGTATAGATCCACGAGACATGTGTATTCTATGCACAAGTGTGGGGTGAAGATTAATAATGAGTGTTAGGTTGGTTTTGGTAGGAATTATATAATGATTGGGAATGGTTGCAGTAATTCGTATATAACGGTGATTGGAAGTACAGGTATGGCTCTGGTAATTTTTGCTTTTGAATAAGGGATGGTGTCATCAGATGAAGTGCTCTGCTTGAGGTCGTCTGGGTCAACTGTGACATCTTGTAGCGAGCTGAAGTAGACTACCTACATGAAACGAGCTCAATACGAAGCGATCTTGGGGGTAGGAATGAACACGTGCTTAATATTCCTGAATAAGAATATTACTCCCTCACAAGGGTGCTTTAATTTCTTTGGTTGCATTTTTGGTAGGTTGTCTCTTCATCTTAAGATTTAATATGTAGTGTCTGTATATAGGACATTGATAGTTTATCGATCATCAAAGACAACAGGGAAAATGGTACTCAATGAATTGCGTTGTTGTTGTTGTTGTTGTTTTTAAGAAGGTAATATATATTAGAACAGTACAAAGACCCGCTGGTGTTATGCATCATACGCATACCTGTGGCAGGTTCGAATATATCATATATCAATTCTCTTTCTCGAGAAATATAGAGTTTGGTCAAGGCGCACATATTAGTCACAATGATACTCTCTGGCATGTTGATCTTGCTATTGAACGAGGTCATCATCATGTTCAAGTATCTGGATTCAAAATAGAGGGCACCAAATAATAAAGTCGTTTGGCGTGAAAAATGGAAGACTTATTTGAGTTTCAACTTTTTAAATAAACAAATTAAAACCAGCAAAGTACGAGGGCGCATGTCTAAAGCACCATTGAAACTTGAGGCTTTGCCAAATTCGAAGTGCGGAAAACATAGAATCATCAATCATCCATGGAATAAATGATTGTTTTGGATAGGTTCATGACTTCAACACATTTTGGCGTACCTTTTCATTACCTTCTGTTTTCTGAAATTTAACCAAGTGTGTTACTAATACGTATAGTAACACTCTGTCTAAAAAATGTGAATTTCTTCGCGGTGGTGTCCAAAAATATGCCAAATGAATAAAATTGCTTTATCACAAATGGCCTCAATGGAAGTAGTGATCTGGGAAGTTCATCTCAAAATCTGAATGGTGCCATGCCATGCAAGCTTTAAGATAAATTCATGGAAAGTCAACATAGTCAGGCTTGTAGGGCGATTTGGCTATTGAGAAATGTCATCATTCTAGGTAAATTTCACTCAACAAAATTTGAAATTTTAAAATAGAGTTACTTTTGAATATCCTCATATTTTCAATTATCAATAAGTCAAATGGAAAGTTCTAACTGAAGTCTGAGAGTCAAAATACCGAAGAACTTCAACTTTAAGAAACCCAACACATATCAAAAATTATTGTCTAAAATTCGAAAAATTTGTTTCTTGATTTAACGTATTTTCTTATTAAACTTCAAGATGGTATAATTCCAATTTTTTTGCTTACAAATGATAATACACCGATATACCGGTGTAAGATGTCAAGAGAGAAAAAAATGTTATTTTCTAATGACGAAACTTTTTTTGTGAAGTCATTGAATTGAAGGTGGAGCGTAATAATTAATTCTTTTTTAGAAACTACCCATTAAACTAACCCGAACAACTTGAGTAATTGAGGGAATGGATATTAATTGCATTATAAGTAAATAAGTTATTATTTAAACAAATTATTAACTGAACATATTACGAAACGCTTAGTATATCTCGCGTTCATTGTATATATATATTGTTCACAAACTCTACTCATTGTACCACCGCAGTAAATCAACGTAACGTAAGTAACCAACAAAAGAAAAGACAAGACAAAGAGATACATCATGGAAAAGTTCCATTGTACAAAAGTTACTTTTGGAATACTGTTTGTTATGGTGGGGTTGACGATTACATCAGCTATAGATAAAGATTGTTGGATCAATGACCAATGTGGAGATGAACTAGACATATATTTGGCTGAGAGGAGTTTGAATGGTAGTCTCAGTTGTTGCCAAGAAATTGTAATTTCAAATCCAAAGAAATGTTGGGGCCACCTTCTTATGCATCTAGAACATACTAAGAACGAAGAAAACATTAAGTGGGCACATAGTTTTTGGAACCAATGTGTTGATTTGGTGAACAATAACAAAAACTTTGTGCCACTTAGCTCCCCTTTGCTTTCACCTACCGCCTCATAATTAAGGAGGAAAACTTTGATAATGTAATTCCACTTTTTCATCACTATCTAGCTATCTCGACTCTCTCTCTCTCTATTAGTATTTTCTCAATGGATACAATAATGTTTATTATATCTAGCAAGTTAAGAGAATAATTAAGGTTTTATTTATTTATTTAAAAAGTTAAGAGAATAAGGATTCCAACATTAAAAAACAATCACTTTTACAAAAAAGAAAAAGAAATAATCACTACGATAATAACCACCAACAAATAATCTCAGGAGCTCAATTTACAACTGTTGTCAATTTTAAGTGTTTTTTCTTTCATTTATTGCCACACTCTTTGATCATTCTATTCTTTTTAATATAACCTGTTTTCTAGTCACATTGTTTGTCCATGAAATAGTTACGAGAAATGACAATAATTACAGGAGGCAAATGCATACATCCTTATGAAATTTTGAGAAAATTTTATATACACAAATTTTAAATTATTTGTTAACGGAATCTTGTTAGGAGTGATCCAATTTTAAAAAATAATGGCAGTTATAAAAATCGTTAAACGTACTCAAGTAATTTGCAATATATGTGAGAAAACAAATTTCCACAACACAGTAAAAGAAGAAAAAAACATTGATATTACTCTTGATCCACATCATTGTAAAAGAATATCGAAGAAGACATTGATATTACTCTTGAATATATCTCGAGGGGGGAGCTAGGGGAAAGGAAGATATTTATTAGGGTTATTTAGGGTTTGGTACCACTTTTTAGGCTGATATTAGGAAATACTATACCACTTTTAAAATTAATTAAGAAATAGTACCACTTTTTTTTTTACTATCAATTGACCGAGTTGACCAAGAAGAATTCGCTAGTATTTTCAATATGGCGACATTACCCCAGCCTCAGTATGCCTCTCACGTGTTTAGGTAATTAGGTTTTAGTACCACTTTCTGAGTTATCAAAGTCACTACGTGTTATATTCTTAGTGGTCCGTATCTAATCTTAGATGTTAATGTTTTATTTCGTTGATCCCAATGAAAGTGGTGAAGTAAGGAGGGAAACTCCAAATCATATCCCAAAATTTCAAAATGATTTTTTTAGTGTGAAAATTCTGAAATCTTTTTGGTGTCAAACTCAATTGGAGTGCCCAATTTCTCATGGTCCACCACATCGACACGTTATCATCTTCTCCAACTTGTGTAGTGTTATGTCTGGTCCCAATCAAAATACACAAATCTCAACCCTCCATTACAAAATCATGCCAAATTTGCTTATCACATTCATTAACACCATCTTAACAACCCACCCCTTTTCTCCTCATCACCATCACCATCACCATCCTCAAAACCAAAGTGGTCTGGTAATGCTTGCACATTCATGAATACACTTGGCAAATATTTTATTTAGGGAGATTCAAAACAAAGATTTATATCCTACATGGTTTCCGCGCGCACTTTGTTCTAAAATAAACCCAACTGAAAACCCACCACCCATTCAAGAACTCATTTCCAATAATCATGTTATAGCAATGAAAATGTTATTTGAAGTTTCACTGTGTTTCAAACTCGGTTTCATTGCTTCTAACTAATTTAGCAATTTTTAAAGCCACAACAAAACAAACCAACAGTAATGTTATTCATGTCCTAGATTTTGATATCGGTCAAGGTAGTCAATACATTACTCTTATTCATGTTATTGCTGAGAAACAAAATCTAGAAGGATACCCATTTTTATTAAAATCACTTTTGTTGTTTTTAATTAGAATTCTTCTGTTAAACAAGTGAGTTCGTACTATTTGGCGGTGTTTAACTCACTTGACTAGACTATGGATCGGGATGGATCGGAACGAGTATAAGATTGAAGATTGAAGATTGAATAGGGAAGAAGATGACTTGGTAGAAACAAGTAAACCCAACTCTTATAGAACAAAACCCCCCAATGACTTCTTTTTTGGGGCCATTGGAATGAATCTTTGATTTTGACACGTGTATTTGTGACTTAAAAGTTGGCTTCCAACGGTTATATGCCTACTCACGTGAAAGGCACGTTGATGGTATTATGGACAATATGAAAATCCAAACAGATTGAAACAATTTGACCTTAATCAACTCGATCAACTGACAGGAGCGGTACTATTTCCTAATTAATTTGGAATGTTGTAGTATTTCCTAATATCGGTCTAAAAAGTGGTACCAAACCCTAAATAATCCTTTTTTATTATCCAAGAATTTTACATAAGTGTTGGACAAAGTATCTTCAACTAGGGATCGGAGAGCTACAATTGGGCTAAATTGTTTCATAGATTGTTCTGCAAAGCGTTTTAAAACGTAAATCATCGCATCTACGATCCAACCAATTGGGAGATAATCAATAGATTCTTTCTTGGGAGCGATTCATCATTCCCGAACGCAGCATACAACTCTCCGTTGTATTGTGCTCTTCAAGTGTGCTAGTTCTCTTTTTTTTTTGTCATGACAATTCATGAGTTTTTGTAAAATAACCCCGATGAGAAGAAAAAATAAAACATTAAGAGTGAATTAGTGAAACTAGTGACCAGAACGGAATATGATCTTTATCCTTCGTCCCATTAGCCTTTTCCGAGTTGACGTTCACCTTAATTAATTTTTCATAACAATGAAATTATTATATACTTTAACATAAACATAAATTAACATATATTGTTATTTCTTCATTTGAAACAATTTTCTAAATTCACAGCCCCCCTCTCCTAAAATCATGGTTCTGCCCGGTTCATAGGTAGAAAATTTAGTATGTTGCTCAAAAGGTATGTGGGATGTGGGTCCAATACCACATCTCCACATGTCACTCAATATTAACCATGGTAAGTTTGTTAATAATAGGTGTCCTGATAGGAATCTGCTGCTTTTATCATATTATTCCAGATTTTCTTCAACAACAAATTAAATATAAATATTATACTGATTTACATTTCGTCCATGCAACATCCATCTCCGCTCTTTCATTTCTTCACCACTTTGTGATAATTGTTGTTGCTTTTCTCTTATGCATATCACAAAAATATTTATGATTTATTTATGAATTCACTATACTTCATTTTAAATAAGTTAAAGTTAGACCAATCCAATCTAATTTTGTTTCTTGTAATTGAAAATAAAAAGTTAACTAAGTCACCGTTTATGATATCACACACAAAAAGGTTAAAAGTGTTTGGATCCTATTTATTTATTACCAAAAAGTGTTTATTAGTGAAAAAATATTTTTTGAAAAAATAAATATGTTTGGTCTCTATTTAAAAAAAAATTGTTTTTCATCCAAAAAACACTTTTTGGTCCCAAAAACTCGTTTAATGATAATTAGGTAAAACTTGTTTTTCAAGTTAAAAAACTGTTTTTCTATGAGGGAAACACTTTGGGCGCTCAAGGCAAATGAGCTGCACGGATGTTTTAAGAAAAATCACAACCAAACATATTTATTCAAAAACTGTTTTTAGAATAAATATTTTTTTTCATAAAAATGTTTTTTTTTAAATGATTTTTTAAAAAAATGAGACCCAAACACCCAAATAGTTGAAGTTTATGGATTATTTCTTTCTATAGATTTTCTTTTTTCACATGAAGAAAGAGTACTATATGATTAATTTCTTTCGTCAAGACTTCAAAATTAAAGATGGATGAAGAAATTAAAGATGGAAATTGGTCACAAGTGTATCTTGAATTGATTGATATTATTTGATACGTTGCTAAAAAATTAGGAATGAAATTTGGAAAAAAAAAATCGATAATTTTATGTTAAGACAGATTTAACAACTTAACCGTAGTTAGTATTGAGGGACATGGGTCGACGTGGTTTTGGACCTACATACATGCCCACATATTATTTGAGCAACATTAATTCTTGCCAACTACTAGTGCAAAATGCATTTCACCAACTCACAATCAACACAATATTGACAAAAGTTTGCCACAAATCTTCTTTGAACTTCTAATAATAAATTTAGAGCAGATTACCTAGCTTAATCGGGATCATAAGGAGAAGCTTATTTCTTGAAAAATAGAAAAACTTGTAAGTTTGTACATCTATTAGCAACCTGCCTACCTATTGTCTAAGAACTAAATAATTTATAGATTTGTTATTCAGAAAGGGCTAGCTGTACGTACAACTTGTAACACGCTTGTCCACTACCACTTTTGCATGATTTTTTCCGTTATTCAATAAAAATATAATTTTGGTTAAAAAAAACAGAAAACAAAACTTTTGCAAATTAAGAAAGAAATCTGCAAAAAAAAAAAAAAAAAAAAAAAAAAAAAAAAACATAATAGAAGTTCTAGAAGGCAACAATTCTTGCAGTAACAAACGACACAATTAATTTTATGGATGCTGAACCTTGGAGGTGTCCTTAATCCTTTTGTTTAATTTTATGAGATCACATACGATTAGTTATTTATGTTGAAACTAGGGGTGGGCAATGGGCCGGGTCGGGCTATCCCGGCCCTAAATATTTAAAAGCTCTTTAGATATTAAGGCCGGGTCGGCCCGGCCCTAAAGTCAGCATAGGGTCGGGTCGGGCTAGGTCACAAGTCTAAATCTCAAGCCCTGACCCTACCCTAAGCCCTCTTTAAAGGCTTTAGGGCCGGGTTTTAGGGTCGGTTTTAGGGCCGGGCCTATATATTTTCTTCGTTTTACAAATGCCATTTTTCAGACAAAGATTGTTTTTTTTGTTTCTGTGTAACAAATTTCTGCTATGTATTTCGCTTTAATGGTGTGGACGGAAACCTTTAGTTCTAGACTTGGCTTGGATGAGAATAAAAATATAATTTATAAAAAGTAAGTGGGAAAATAAATTGAAAATAATAAGTTATAGACTTTGATTTGATGATCAAAGGAATAAAGTCTTATTTTTTTATTAGCCTAGTGCTCATTATTCTTCATGGCTGCTAGATAGGTTAACAAGTTTTTGTTATATAAGACAAGTTATTGAAAGTATCTTTGGGTGTAAGTCATAAATTACAAAGGACAATGTTATTTTAATTTAAAATATTTAACAAAGAGTTGGACAATTATGGTACGTGTATTTATAGTGAAAATGTGAAACTATAACTAGGGCTTTGGTAGGGAAATTTGAATTAGGGTCGGGCCTATGTTTCAGAACCTTAGCCCTAGCCCTGCCTAGAAGGCCTTAGGGTCGGGTCGGCCCTGCCCTAAACTCTGTGAGGGCTTTAGTTGTGAGGGCTTTATAGGGCTTAGGGTTGGGTCGGTTAGGGTCGTTAGGGCCAAATTCCCACCCCTAGTTGAAACCAATAAATTGATGACACCTAACCGCTTTTTTGCAACTTTTAATATGAATTAAAGAATATTTAAATGAACTATTTTTTTATATGAAAAACTAGTATTTGCCCGTGCCATACGGCACAAATACGCCGCCGGATCCCTAACGCCAAGATCCGCTACCGCATTGCATAGATACACGTGACGTTTTTTAACCCCGATCCGCATCCGCCCCTCGCCCTACTCATGTTTCCAGAGCCCAACAACCCATAAAAGTTCAACCCAAAAACAGTTTAGGCCTTTTTTGTGTGGGGTGGGTGAGGTGAGAAAAACTTTTAAACTCACCCCAAAAAAACTTGTTAACTCACCCTAGAAAAACATTTTAGTGACTATGGTTATGGGGTGGTATGACCACATATCACCTTATAAGGTGGAATTTGTCGTCTCACTCCTCCCTTATTTGTTATATAAGATTTCAACTATTTGTTTATTAGTCTGAATTTGGGCAGTTTAAGCGCCTATTAATCAGCGCTTAATCGGCGCATAAGCACTATGCACCCCTCAACCGATCCGATCAAGAAAAAATTTAGAGGTCTGAGCAGGTGCCATAAATTGGGCAATTTCTTCCGCTTAATCGGCCAATTTTTGAGAAATCGGTATAAAAAAAGCGCCGATTAATAGGTTTGTAGATTTTGTTTGTTTTTTTTTAAAAAAAAATTAAGTCTACAAAAAAGCCCAAAAAAGAAAAGCCCACAAATCTATATATTGAAAACGTTTGCTTCAGTGAGGAAAAACAATCCAAACCGTAAGAAGTGAAAAACCACCAAAGAAAACTCTTAGGCCAGCTAGCACTTCACTACTCAGGCTTGTAGAAAACTCTTAGGCTAGTTAGTACTCCACTACTTAGGCTTGTAGTTTTTTTATTTTATTTTGTTTTAAGTTGTTATATCACTTATATGTGACATATGTATTATCAGGGAGTGACTCTCAAGGACAAAAATGCCAAAAAAGTAACTCTCAAGGACACCTTTTTATTTTTGTAACTCACAAGGACCGGGTAGATGAAAGGTCAAGTATACTCTTGACGCGAAATAAAAAACGGATTTGGTAGATGAAATGTCAAGTATACCCCTGATGCAAAATAATTAACGTCCCGGCCTAGACGAAACGACCCGGTGTATTTAGTATGAACATTGAATGTTCATAGTCCTTGGGTATGAACATTCAATGTTCATACATGAACATTCAATGTTTATAGTCCTTGGGTATGAACATTAAATATTCATAGTGAACATTCAATGTTCATAATCCTTGGGTATGAACATTGATTGGGTATGAATATTCAATGTTCATAGTCCTTAGATATGAACATTCAATGTTCATAGTCCTTGGGTATAAACATTGATTGGGTATGAACATTCAATGTTCATAGTCCTTTGGGTATGAATATTCGATGGTCATAGTCCTTGGGTATAAACATTGATTGGGTATGAACATTCAATGTTCATAGTCCTTTGGGTATGAATATTCGATGGTCATAGTCTTTGGTCTTTTGGGTATGAACATTGAATGTTCATAGTCTTTGGGTATGAACATTCAATGTTCATACATCAATATATTGTATAAGGTACATTCACCTATTTTGATATGAACAATCATTGTTCATATACCAGTAGAATGTATGAACACTCATTGTTCATAGTAAAATGACAAAAAGGGTAAAATCGGAAAATATTTATTTTAAATCCGGGCAATTTGTCCTTGAGGGTTATTTTCATGGAAGGGTATAACTGACATTTTAAAAAATGTAAAAAGGCGGGGCCAACTTATTTTGTCCTTGAGGATTACTAATTTTGAAATAGTGGGTTCGTGAGTTACTTTTCCCCAAAATTTGTCATTGTGAGTTACTCATAAAAAACCGTGTCCTCTAGACTTCATTTTCCCCAAAATTGGGCCTTGGGACCAATTTCTTGATGTATTATTGGTTAACTAAGATGATTAATCCCCGATTAATTCCGATTAATCGGATAATCGGATTAATCGCTATAAGTTTTTGGAGCGACTTTCTCCCAATTAGCGCTTAAATTGCATAGGTCTGAATAGAGACATCTGAAACTTTTAGTGCATATATATGTGGATAAGAGCAAGTCCAATAGGGGCAATATGGGCTGCTAAAGGCAAATATAGCACCCCAACCACAAAAATGTCATTCAATGGGGCTGCTAAAAGGGTCTTAAATTTAGAAGAGTAAAAAATTCATACAAAGTTAAGACCTTCGTTAGCAGCTGCTATAATAAGCTCGGGAGACGGACGGTATAGTTTCTGCCGTCCGTATGTTAAATTTCGATGGACAGTAAAAACTGTGTCGTCACGTCCAAAAAAAAATTCAACCTAAGTTATAAAATAATGGATGGACAGCAAAAACTATATCGTCCGTATCATTTGGCACTTTAAAATAGAAAATGTGATTGGATTGGTTTTTTGATTTTGGAGTGCCAAATTTAACTGGGCAAGCTAAAAACCCTATGTGACACCTTTTAGCAGCCCAATTTAGTTAACTGGGCAAGCTAAAAACCCTACGTGGCATCTTTTTTTAGCAGCTCTCCATTAGACTTGCTCTGACAACATAAATATAAATATGCTTAGGTGTGGTTGGTGACCAAATTATGTCCTAATCTACCATTATCTTCATTTTTTTTTTGTGATTATAGTCAGCAATCTTCTCATTTTGAAAACGATGAGGACATTAGCATCCTTATCACTCCCTGTAATTGTTGGAGAATTTGTCTGGTTTACATATATGATTGGGTCTCTATTACATATTTACATCTCAATTTAGTTTATTATTATGAAACCAGTCCATGAGCTGTCATAACATTTCGGTATGAGTTTCACACAGGCTATCAACTCGAAGTGGACAATTAGTTAAATCCAAGACATGAAAAAGTAGATTTAGCTTAGACCTGCAGTGGTTAATAGAGTCGTGTCATCGCGTGGCAACTTTTCAAGCATGGAGGGTTCAGTTAGAATTCAGACTATGACTTGATTAGAACTATGGTAGACTTGGAAACAGGTGTCTTTTTGTAACCCAGGTCATTCTGACATCATGGAAACCTTGTAACTTTAGGTTCCTCAAAGAGTGAAGTTTACCTTGTGGAAACTTCAGCTAAGCATTCTTCCCTCAATTGAGAACATTCTTATCACCAACTGAGAATAGAGACGAGTGTTCTTTCTGTACACAAACCAGAGAAACTGTAGGTTGGTTATTTTCTCTAGCAGCAGGATTAAGGGTATATTTGGTTCAGGTCTTTGTTAGTACTTAAAACTGAGGCTCTGAGAGTGAGTCCACACTTTTAACAGAGAGCACTTTCTTACATCGTTCACGCAGGATACACACATGCAATTGGAAAACAAATCAATCTATGCTATATCCATGGTCTACCATATATGGTGCCATGGAAATGAGTGCAGAATGAAGAACCAAGATTAGATACTGATTTGTTCTGAGGAGAGTTGGAAAGAATGGACTGTTAAAAATGAAAAAAGTACAGGAAATAGATGTTGACAACCGGAAAATACAGCACAGTGGAGTAGGAATGAATACCTCCAGGGTGGATAAAATTGAACTTTGAAGCTCAGTTTATTGAGGCTGAACAGTGTGCTTTTCTTTGTATTATTCTCAGGTATCATGAAGGAACTAATGTGGCAGCAATTACTCAAAGAGGCACAGCTAATTCAAAGAGGCCAAATTTGGCTACTGGATCTATTAATCAGATTGTTCTCTAGCCCCCTTTTGGTTCAGTTACTGGCAGAACATCTAGTATGTTATGTAATATTCAGGACAAGCAGACTATCTAGCTGGGCCAAGAACCAAAGATCTATAAACTTTTGTATGCATCCAGATGTCTTATATAATGAGGCCCGCCGTTTTCAAATTGGGGAAGTCAAAAAATAAACTAGAAAATGTACATGACACGTGTCAAAATCTAATTACCGACATCCAACAAGATGACGGTCAATGATAGTGGGTTAATATGGAGGGCAAGTCTAATTCCTCTGAATTTGGGGAGGCAAGTAATGCCTATAATGAATATCAACTGCAGAGTTCTATAATAAAGAAAAAAAATATAAGAAACCAAAATAAATCATCTTTTCAAGTATACAAATACTGGTTTAGCTTCCTTCGTGAAGATATTTAGACAGTTGAGTTTATACCATTAACCTTTTTAAGGCCAAGTCCAACACTGACACCCGTAGATGGAATTTGCTGTAACATATGACCGTAGTTTGAGTTTATACACAAACTAACTTTATACGAATTGCACGTCATTACACATAGTACATGAGTTACGATAAAGGTAATCACACTGACTTACGGACTCAAGAATGAGTGAAAATGAATACAATAAAAAAAATAAAAAAATGAAAAAGAAAAATAAAACTATCTTGGGAATGATACAACAAAGAACAGGACTCTAAACCAAACTTTAGGAACATACAATGATACAGGAGAAACGATTCTGCACTCCAAAGTGCTTCTTGAAATGCCAATTAACACATTCTGATTACTGTACAGATGCTCATCGTGGGTTGATCTCAACTTTCAGTACTGAACACGCAGGTAACTTGAAATGGTACAGTTGATGTATGTCTATGTCTATGTCACTTCAAGTAAAAAAGGTACAAGTTGACTAGTTTCTCTTCGTTCAACCATTTAGGATTTTCTCCTTCCGCTTCTTATACTCTCGAAGTAACTTTTCTCGATCCGATGGTGATGAAGATAGCAGCCACTTGCTGAACTCAATCACCCCCATACCCTTAAACTGTGCGAGTAAAAGAAATTGTTCCTTCTTCCTCCGTTCCAATAAAGAAGTGTCTGTTTCACCAACAGTATGGGTCCCATCTGCACGTCTTTTTCTTGAGGTCGGACCAACCTGATGCGACTTGTGTTCATCTCTAAAATCATTCTCATCTTTCTTCTCAGTAAGTCTAGGTCCAAGGTTGACAATATCTTCATTGCGATGAGCATATACAATGCCTGCATGTAAAAACTCACTGTTAAAGCTCCACAATCAAAGGCAAAACCTAAACATTGGTCAGGTTTCGAACATAACATGTTTCCCGTCACAAATTTTAATGTTATTTCCTCCACAAATTTTTGGTCTCTACACATCAACAGAAGATCCTTCCTCTATGTTTTTTTCCAAATTCTTCTAGGTATAACATTAAAATGCGATGAGAAAACAAAAACGTCCACCTTCATCTCAATGGATTAATCCTTCTAATTCGCCCTAGCTGATGCCATGTAATTTTGAGAAATTCACAATACCAAATCTTAGAAAAGTGGAAAACTTGGTGATCATCTATAACTCATATATAGCATTACCAGGACAATTCAACATACACTACTTGCACTGAATTTATAGTATCCAACAAGAAACAAGAGCACTCCATCTGTACTTTCCATTCCGGACAGTAAGACGCCCAAGTTTGGGAACACATGCAGAAACGAAAGTATTAGAAATTTATATTTTATCCATCACTTCTAAATTCTAATACCTGTATAATATACCAAATTTCCAACGATGAGGTCTGCCTTTGTTACACAAAACCCGAAGCCCTAAACCCCAGCCCCAGAAAGTACGTATCTAACTCATCTTTGTTTTTGGACCATTCATCTCACAAACACACTCTTAACTAGTCCGAACATCAAAAACTTTATCCATTCAACTAATTGGAACTTTAAAAAAGCTAACCAAAAGTGTCGTTACAGAGATACATCATGCTCTAAATGCAAGCCGACACTCATTGACAGGGATAGATTATCAAAATAAGGCCCATCTGTGTGACAATTTGTACCTATGCCAGTCAGTCAGACAGTAAAACTAAAACCTAACTGTTGGAGATTTGGAGTTTTGTACTTTTGTTACAAAAGGAAACTGATACATAGATATTGTCTTATCATCTTATATGTTCATAAACAACATTAACAATAAGATGGCAAAACTCTGTTGCATGGGTACGCCCTAATTTCCTCTGTATCGCGTACCCGTGTCATGCGGACACGGATACGGACACCCGGACACAAGCAAAACAGTACCCTAATTCTCAAATCTCGCTGTGTCCAAATCGTCGTACCCGTGTCCAAACCAGACACTCGTCCCGTACCCATGCAACACAGTGGCAAAACAACATAGTAAAAAATCATACCCAAGTCTTCCAGTGATGATTTATTGGAAAATGCAATCTCCGAGTCAATAGATTTACTGGCTACTGCTCCTGGCAAGAATGCTTCATTTGCTTCATCAAAAGGAACAATATCTTTTCCAACTTCAGATGAACCATCTTTTCTCTCACCTTGATGCCTATAGTCTTCTCCTTTCTCAACTATCTCACCAGTAAAAAGTTTATCGGAGAGATCACGAAATAGATTGCTTATTCCAAAAAGCTCACCTTGGTACTCCTTGCAATCCTGAAAAGAAGCTGTCAAGTGACAATTCTGCTCAAGGAATGTCAAGGGAAAGTTGTTTCATTTTATATTAGTCTGTGAGTGTGTCTGTGTGCGCGCATTCCTATATACACAATGAAGAGATACTGCACACAGAAAATGAGAGAGTACCTGGACGCCTTCAAAATATCTTTTTTCCATCTTTCCTGATACAGCAATATTCGATAGCTGCTGTTTATATACCTGGCGTGTATACACAAGTTCCTCAAGGGAACCAGCAGCGAGCATGCGAAAAACCACAACATGTCGTCTTTGCCCATAGCGAAACGACCTATCCTGGGCTTGTAAGTCTTGAGCAGGATTCCAATTTGGATCAAATATTACAACTCTATTAGCACTGATGAGATTTAAACCCAGTCCACCAGCTCGAGTAGATATAAGAAAAACCTAGGACAGGAGATATTTATTAGTCCATGAATTTTCAATTTTATGTTCACTTGACCAATACACTTAATCTTTACCTGCTTGCTTGGGCTTGAGTTGAACTCATCAACAAGGCACTGCCGAGAGCTTGTAGGGGTTGACCCATCTAGTCTGGAGAAGCAATAACCTTTACGTATTAGGAACTTTTCCAGTATGTCCAGCATCCTGCAAACAGAACCAGAATCACACGAAGGAATGAACAAACATCAATTGAGCCATACTCTTCCAATTCCTCACTGAAAAGGACTTATGTTAGTATCTACTTTGCCGTTAGATACATAAATAAGTTGGTAGGACCTACGCTACTCTTTACTGTTAAAAAAATAATTCCCCTTGCATTGAGGAGAGGTCAATTCTTTGGTGAAGTCAATCAACAATGACTAAGTTAATATCACTAGGCCATGCCTACAGTAAGCATTTACTACTCTAACATAAAGGACTACTGTTTTACGTAACAGAGGACCAGTTTTATGCCAAGAGATCAACCATTATGAACATCTTTCTACTTAAGCAATTAAGAGTAGTTATAAAGTAAATAAAAGAGATTTTTCGTATGGTTCTTTATGACCTAAAAGAGATATTTATAACAGAGCTTCTAGAAATAATAATGAAAAAAAAATGACTGACTTGAGAATAAATGAGGCCATGAGAGTTCCATTTATATTGGTTTTCAACTTTCAACTGTGGTAAATGCTTAATCTGGATTTGTTTGATGTGGCTGCTCATACACGAAGGGATACATGAGCTAAAAAGGATTTGATGACACTTTTGAGGAAAAAGTACTTCACTTTGAATAGCATTTTCATGAGCTGCCATTTACTTGATATGCACAAGGCTACTCAAGTAGCTTTGTCTTCGCTGAAGGAAGGAGGCATCAGAAGGACTAGAACCATACTGTTTCATTTAATTAAAGCTTCTGCCAATCAATTCCACATCAGAATCAGTGCCTAGGTTTAAAATAATGATAATCCAACTTATTTTATCTAAAGTTCCATGCCCCTGAAAGCAAAAGGATATGGAGAAACAAAAATATAAATGCACATCATACAAGAGGTCCATATGTTTACTTGACAAAAATTAAAAGAATGATTGACTTAGATTGGATATTTTAAAAGAGGTGATAAGTACCAGTACATATTTATAGTAACAAACTGTAAAGAACAGTAACTAAGAAAAGAATTCAGTGCTGGAGAGAAAACAGTGCATTTAAGCCAGATGTCACACCTCACCTAACAGAATAGCTGAATAGAAGAATTTTATCGCCATGTGAAGCCCAAGATACCATTAACCTTTCCAATGCTCGCATTTTTCCACAATGTTCAACATCGCTAAGACCCATGAAACTCTCACTCTGCGTACTGCCTCCAACCAAATCAATATCAGTACTGAAGACAGCAGACGCGAATTCCGCATCCTTTCGTTGTTTCTCTATGTCATCCCTAGGATTAGGCTTAATGAGCTCCAGGTGATTGCTTACCTAAAAACCAATTCATTAATGTAAACAACATAACAATAAGAACGATTAAAACAAGCCATACCAAGCAATGCTATTTACCTGCTGAAGCTTCACTAGGCAAGGTAGGACAAGGCAGAAGGGGCACGAAGGACAACCATCAGGATTGTCCCGATGAATATAACTCCAGATGATTCCATTCGGTACAATCTTGCTGCAACATTCTACCTGTTTTAGAGGACTACCACAACTACAAGGGAGGTCCTTATTTATGAGACATTGGATTTCTGGTAGCTGTAATGTCCGTTTATATACACGCTTTTGCAACTCGCTCATTGCACAAAACACAACATTATCTTCCTTTCCCATCATCATATGCCCAATTGTCTCCTCCTTTGTTCTTCGTAACAGATATCCATGAAGAACTGTTATTAGGTGCTTCTTGCGCTGGTCAGCAATCTCAACAAATCTTTCAGGAGCGCTGGACCTTTGACCATGCTTTAGTGGTTCATCATAGAAATCTCGAAAATGCTCCCTTGTCCCCAGGGATCCAGGTGCAACCCAATCAAACAGATTGAACAACTCCATAATTTTGTTTTGCATAATAGTCCCAGTAAGACCAAAGCGTTTTCTGGTTTTAATTCTTAAACAGGCTTCATATAGTTTTGATTTCTCATTCTTTAGCCGATGAGCCTCATCAACTACAACAATCTCCCACTCAACCTCTGCTAGAGTTTCACCTTGAATTCTGAATGTATCAAAACTGGTTATAAGTATTTCAATTCCATGTGATTTAAGTTTCTCAAGAATCAGATCACGAGTTGGTCCATGATAAATAGCAACGCTAAAATTTGCCCATTTAGAAAACTCATTCTCCCAATTGGTAATGACAGAAGAGGGGCAAACAATCAATACAGGGCCCTGCTTTCCAACGTGATCCATTTTTAACCCCTCAAATGCATTGTGTTCAGCATCATTTCCAACTACAGCAGCCAAGAAGGCAATTGTTTGAATTGTTTTCCCGAGTCCCCTATTCATGATTAAAAATGAAACTGTCGAAAAAGAAAATAGACAATAATATCTCCACAATCACAGCATGAAAACTATTACATGGTTGTGCATCACTGAGCTAGTGCTATAAAAAAAAGGGTATCAATCCGGCTTCAAGGTGTTATGTATGTCATGTGGTGCACCTCCAAGGTCATATTTTGTCAAAATTTTATCGTGGAAAAACCTTTATGCCTATTAAATTTCTCTAGCAGGTCTTCCTGGCAGAAGAAAAAGATTTCTAGCCCTTACATTTAAATTACCAATCAGTTTCTATCCCTTACATTTCTCTAACATTGCCAATCTTTAACTTCCAGGGAAGCTGGATGCAACTTGTGCATACACCTGCATGTTGCACAGTTGCATCAAGAATATTGAATCACATTTTGCTAGTTATTTGTTGAAAAAAAATGCACTTTGGAGTGAAAATTTCAAAATTTATATTCTAGTAAATTTTTTATTTAAGAAGTGTCTGCATCCAGGTTGAACGACAAACCATTGACCACATGAAATTCACTAGTAGATAATTAGTACATGATATTAACCAATTAGTAAAATATAGGAACTCACATGTCATCTCCAAGTATACCTCCATGGTTGTCCTTGTAAAGTCCATATAAGAATTTAACTCCCCCCCTTTGATGTTCAAGGAGCCGACAATTAATAGCAGCAGGAACCTACCATAAAAATGATATGATTAAACATACAATACAATGCAATAAAAAAAACAAAACTTGGGTATGTTCTAAAAATACCTGAACTATAGGAATCACCCCAGGGGAAGAAAGAAGCAATGGTTCAAAGGGTCCTTTAGGATCAAACTGAAAATGTCTAGACATGGGCTCTCTTCTATTCTCTTCCTCCTTTTCATCTTCATCTTGTTTTGGTTGTGGGGGAAGAAAAAGTGGGTCTTGAAAACGTTGGAGTTGTTGAAAAAGAGATGATTTTGGTGGCTTTCTTGAAAGTGGAGGTGAGTTGGAATCTTGGGTAAGTAATGATTTTGTGCAAGAAGAAGAAGTGGTGGAGAAAGTAGAGCAAGGTTTGAGTGCTTCTTTGAAGAATGTTAATGATGATGATGATGACATGAAAGAGTTTTGCAGAGGTTTTCAGTTAATTTTTTTTTTTTTTGTGAAGTTTGAGGTTGTTCAGTTTAATTCATCTTTTGTTTTTGGGCTTGTCTTAAAAAGAGGGCACCCAATTATTTTTGTCCATATCTGACCCATTTGAATTCGGGTATGGGCTTGGAGCATGTGGTTTGCCAGCCCAGGACTTCTCTCTAAAGAGGTTTTAATGTTTTATTGATGCGTGCAGTGTAATTCACGTTGATGCCATTGTTAAATGTTTTGTGCTCATTTGGCATCCTCGTGTTTTTGGAGGTTTTTTTTTTTTTTTTAAAGATGTTAAGAACATTTCTAATGCAAATCACTTTGAGGGGAAATAACAATTTGTCATTCTTATGAACAAAAAACAATAACCCAATACAAAGGTGATAATGAGAATAATATTTTACTTGCTACGGAGATAGTTGTTAAGTTGTGAATTTCGGACGGAATTTTTTATTCCGTCTTATATGTTTTTTTTTTGTTCGGACCGAATGTTTTATTTTTTGTCGGTTTTTTTTTTACATTCAGACATAATAAAATATTATATCCGAATTTTAAAGTCACACTTACATTGGGCAACTCTAATAACTTCTCACCAAGAAAGTAACTATGAGGAAAAATAGTTCTATGTGGCGCATATATGGAGATAACAAGTTTTTTTTTTTTTTTTTTGATAAAACCTTCATACATTATATTAAAATAGGTAAAATATTCCTAAGGACAGTACAAATAAAACTGTTTAGGACTATCAAAGGTAGCACACTCTGCTAGCTTTATAGCCCAATTATTCCCTGTTACAGAAGTGTACCTAAACGAAAATTCTATCATATCTGTCAGCTTCATGTTCATCTCTTGTGCTATAAATCATGGACCAAAATATCGCCGATATATCCAATATATCACCGATATATATCGGTATTTTGGTACACCGACATCGATATTTTCGACATATATCCACCGAATATAGAATCCTTTTTTTTCCCGATATATATCGGAATTTCCGATATAAAACTTTATATCGCCGATATAATCGATATATCCGATATTTACGATATATATCGGTTGACTTTTTGACCATTTTTTAATATAACTCCGATATTTCAAATATATTTTCGATATATTTATGATATTTCCGATATTATATGTCCGATATATATGATATTTATGATATTTTAAATAGTTTGGAATGGTCACTAATATAATGGATATATCCGATATATATCGGTTTTGAGTACACCGATATATTGATCGATATCAATATTTTGGGCCTTGCTATAAATAATGCTAACATGTGAAGCCCTTGCCAAATAATATAATATCGTTTCTTGATGGTTTGTGTTTATTAATTTTAGAGAAATTAAAAATACGTATATTATAATCATGCACCAAATGGCAGACCATAGTTATTTGATTTCGATTGGGCCGGGAAAAGACAGAAAAGGAATTGTAGAGTTATCGTTCATTATTTTCGACGCCTAGTGCACTCAATTCTTTTACCAAACAATCCAAATCCCTATACGAACTCCCACCTTCTTTGGCAGCATTTTGTGCAACTTGACTAAACTCTCTATCTTTTTCGCTCATTGACCAATTATCATTCACTGACTTAGGCTGAGTCCAATGACTCCTATATCCTTTTAAAAGTAAATTTAAAGTCGATAAAAATAAATTTTTTTTTTTATTTCTATTTTTTTCTCTATATATATATTAGAGTAGAAAATGTAGATAGAGTAAAAAAATAATATGACTTTAAATTTATTTTATCGACTTTTAATTCGACTTTTTTTAATTTAATTTCTACTTTATTGACTTTAGCTCTATTTTATTGACTTTAACACTACTTTTAAAGGGATAGGGAGCCATTGGACTCAGCCTTAGTTAATATACGAGCCAACCTATCAGCATCTGGTATAGTCATTGAACCTTCACAAACTTTAACTGCAACTCCTATATAATCAACCAAAAGATTTGCACTAATGTGATGATCTGCTCCAAATGGCCACGCTAGCATTAGTACTCCAGCAGTTCCCACCACAATGAGTCAAAAACGAACCCACTGCTCGATGGTTTAATATAACAATTTGTGGAACCCAACCTTTTATCACAAAGCCTCTACCAGCCACACGATCTTCAAAATCTGTAGGAACCGCTCCATATTCGCCTGCCACATGTCCAAGTGTGGGTTCTTTAGCAATCCATATAAACTTTATCCCACTTTTCTCTAATCCAAGTGCTAGCTCTTCCATTTGTTTGTTGTTTAAAACTGCTTCACTACCAAAACAGACATAAACAACTGAACGATCTGGACACGTGTCGAGCCAAGAGAGTAGATGATTAACTTCTAGCGAGTTGGACCCACCTCTCTCTTTGTGCTCATCACTAGGTTGAAGTAATGGTCCCACAGCAAAAACTCTCTCGTGTTTTAAATCCTTTTTCAAGTGATCCAAGTACACCGATTCCAACTCACTAAAAGTGTTGAGTACGATCCCAGAACTCTTTATATTGCTAAGCATCCCATTTTTAATAAATTCTGAATCCGGGTCTCCTTCAACAAAGCTCCGAAAAGCCATAGACAACTTAAACCATGGGTATGTTGGGCAACCCGGAACGTCAAAAAATGAAATGAGGGCATTTTCGTCATTTGGATCGTTCCGTTTTGGTAAATCATGCCAAAGGCAATTAACGATAGAAGTAGCCAAAGCACCAGAAGGAGTGAAAACAAACCTCTTAAGGGCATCTCCAATAGGGGGTGTAAAATTACACCTCCACCTAGGCTCCACGTAGGTGCCATTAGGATTTTACACCTCTAATTGTATAGTATTGTATAGCTTATAAATATCCACACTCTATACTCTCTAATGGAAGAGTGTAAAAAAAAATAGATTTTAAACTCGGAGTGACGTCCCTCTTTAATTTAAACTGGGACGTCACTCCAAGTGACGTCCGAGTTAAAAAATTACTTTAGAATTAGAAAGGAACGTTACTCCAAGTGACGTCCGAAAATTATTTCACTCAGATGTCAGTTCGAGTGTCGTCCGGGTTTTTTATTAACTAATAGCGAAAGGGGGAATTCCCCACCCTCTCTATTAGCTAATACACTATTACTTACGGTATAGCACCCCCATTGGAGAGAGTTTTTTGATATTTGGAGTGTAAAATTTCCACTCTATACGGTTTACACCCCCCATTGGAGATGCCCTAATGCCAAGTTGTTGGCTAGTAAGTTGGTGAGTCCAACCAAGAAATAAATCAGACAAAATGGCTATATGGGGTGAATGATGGGATTCAAACCAATTTAGGATTGGACAATAAAGTTCACCCATGGCGCACATTATATCACGGAATGCACCAATAGGGAGATCTTTAACGTTTTCTATACCGTGGGGTATAGATGGGTGTTTTGGGAAAGGTAGGACTAGAGTTTGGATGGAAGTAGGGTGAGTTGAGAGCAATGTGGTGAGATAATGTAAGTTTTTGGGTGTGACTATAATTGTTATGGTTAAGCCGCGAATGACTAATTGATGAGTGAGGTCTAGAAATGGTAATATGTGCCCCGGTGCAGGATAAGGGAAAAGTAAGATATGTGCTCCGGTGGTCGTAGTGGTGGTTGACATGGTTGGTTCTTTCAATGTGTGATCAAAATGGGATGATGAAGAAGAAAGTAAAGCTGGAACTTGAGATTGTAGGTAAGAATACTGCTTGGTGGAAATGATCAGTCATGGGTTAGCACATAATTAAGGATTAATTATGATGGACTTGGGATTAAACAATCATTTCTTCACTTCCTTTAATTATTAAGTGGTGTGTAGCACGCTTTGCCAAAAAAAAAAAAAAAAAAGGTTGTGTAGCACGATACTTCTTTTTTAATATCTTAGGGTAGTACGTTACGCATCTCATATAATTAAGGGTGAACTAGTATTAACCCCCCACTAGATGAGCCAATTAGGATTTCCCCCCACTATATGGGAAATTAGGGTCTCCCCTAAATACACACAAAAAAATTTCGCTCAACCCACTTTGACTTTTTTTTTGTGTGTATTTAGGGGGGGGTGGGGTTAATACTAGTTAACCCTATAATTAATTGACTAGTTGAAAACATGTAAGTGCGTAACAATTTAGTCATCACTCATCAATACAAATTTTACTCATCTAGGGAAAAAAGATTGTATATATATGGAAATGCTTGAATAATAAGATATATTCAAGTGAGCGGAGACGAGTAGGGGTATGTGGACAAAACTTCATTTGATTCGTTTCTGTATGTATGTCCTTATTCTTTGTCTCTTCTCTTCGTCTCTCTCCTCTCCACGCCCTCTCAATCTCTCTACTGCAATTTCTTCCTCTCACTTCTCTTTTTCCACTCTCTCTCTCCGCTCATTCTCTCTCCCTCTCCACTCACACCAGCACTGCATAGCAGTATACTAGTCATATTGATTATTTTGGATTCTATATTTTTTTGTTCAGAAGCTAACTGATAGCTGACTCGAATCAGTGTTACACGTGCTAATCTTGAAACAAGTTGAGTGTGGAGTTAAATGAGAACTAATTGGAAATTTCGAATAAGCATGAAAAACATACACATGAAGGGTTTCGGAAGAGAACAAAATTAAATCTGAGCTCCACACCAAATTCTTTTGCAAAATGAGCTTGTAACTCAATTGGTTGTGCACGTGCCCCTCGCTCTCCTCATGGGGAGGTTGCGAGTTTTTTTTAGTTCCTCACCAACTTCGTCCGGGGAGTTTTCAATTCACTTGTGCTGGTAGGTTCTGAAGAGTCGTTTACAGCTCCAAATTCGATCAGTGACGATTGGTGAACATGAATGTGGCTGCAGGCAATGAGACTGCTCAAATACGGCACACGACATGTTCAAAATGTGGAAAAGTACACAAATCATGGTCTTACCATACCGTTGTTTTCCGTAAGAATGCTACTTCAACCAAAGTAATCCTTGTTAAAATCTGCAAAAACCGATCAAACTAACCTTCCAAGTGAATTCCCTAAGTTTTCAAGTTTTCCAATAATTCGCCATTATATTGAACCACCCCTCCTTTTAACTTTTTAAACTTTCAAACAGAATATAAACCATGTTACAAAATAAAAAAACAAAACATTTTTTTTTTTTTTTTTTTTTTTTCCAGATAAATTAAACACTTAATTAAATACAACGTCCTTACCAGAGTACCAAACTATTGGAGATCATTATATATCTAGTTTTTGAGTACAAGAAGAGTAAGAATAGGAAAACTGAAGAATGTAACTGTCGCCGACAATGATTGTGGAGGTTCAGTTCCTCCTAAAGAGGGGATGCAATGAATGATGATGAGTTGTTATCATTATTAGGCGGCTCCCTAAGCAGTTTCTGAATCTCAATGACAAACCTTTCCATGCTGGACTTAGGCAACTCAATTGCCAGAACAATCCCATCCTCACCTTTGATATTCCTAGACGGTAACAAGAAGATCGCAGTTACAGTTGCCTTTGTCGGCCCGCCGTATAGAGCTTTGCCCCACCCAAAATCGATGTCTTGGAATCCAATACATGTCAAGTCAGATAGTATGCAGGTTCGAAAAATGGTCGCTCTAGGTCGACCTTTTTTCACCAGTAGATCAGCGGTTGATCTCCTAAACTCTTCAGTCACATCGGCTTTAGCTCTTTTAACCAACGCCACCGCGTAGCCTAATGGATTCGCGCACAACTTACTAGCAGTTGACATTGCTGCCGGATGCACAATGGAGTTGCCATAGAATCCAATTGGCAAAGGCTGGGTGAACTTTCCACGCGTGTCCACAGGGAATGTGAAACAGACTTCATCATCCGACTTCAGATTGAGTGTGCTCGTGTAGCATCGCCAGAGGCTTGCAGCGAGCATATCAAACTTGGAACACGCGCGAAGCTGAGGTGGCAACTGGCTTCTTAAGTTTGCTATTTCCTGTGTACCAAAGAAAAAGTTTCGGTGGACTATGTAGTTCATGTCGTCAAGGGTCATGCCGTTATTAATGTCTTTGTGCAATTCCCGATAGAAGTGATGTACACACGATACATGAGGTGGGTCTCGCGCGTTAAGCAAGTGCCGTTCCCATACTGGTAGAACAGATGGAACACGCTTTCCTCGTGTTATCTCAGCAACAGCCGTCACGAATTGTACCAAACCACTTGCATCAACTATTGTGTGGTTTATGCGAATGCCAAAGATAAATCCTCCACACATCAAACGGGTTACCTGTAACGTGCAAGCAAGTGTTCCTTATATTGTAGTACTCAAATTTTAATCCAGTTTAGTGCGAGTTATGGAAGATGAAAAAACAGATTCCACTATTTTTTAAAAGCTCTTCCGGCGAGCAAATAAAGGTCTACCTGCCTTGACCATTTACAGCTTATAGCACCAAATAATTGATCCAATGAGTAAATTAATCTTCTTCTAAGCATGTCGCGACTTGATTAAGATCTTTTATGGTGTTTGATGGAACATTTTATTTACTGTGGGGAAATGATTTGTAGCACGCCTTTGGTTTGTTATTATTGCATAAGAAATGAAAGTTTTCCCATAAAATTTTACAGCAAGCTATAGCTATCCATATAGACATGTTATGATAGAAATTCTGACCAAGTAATATGGTTTTTGAAGCGTTTACAGTTTTTCTGAATTACTAATTTTACAATGTTCCCTTTACTATCATACTAAGCGCCGCTAGCTAAGATTGTTAGAGAAAATCTATCAAGTATGTAGATGGTGGAAAATACTTGGAAAATCAGATTACCTGTATCAACAACAAAGGGCAGTGAAGGATACCGCCAGAGCCTGGGACATCATAAAGGAGATCTCCCATACATGGGAAAGGCGGTAGCAGAACATCACCAAATTCTTCTAACCCACATTTGCACTGGCCTCAATGAACAACACACCTTCACCGGTGCATTCAACAATAAGTTTATCATTTGGCCCTTCCCTAAGCCTACCAGCAAAAGGGTAGTAATAAACAAGTGTTTTAGCAATGGCCTCTTTAATGACCTTAACTGGATCTCTTCCTTCCATTCCGAAAGAGTTTCTATAGAAGAGTATATTTTGGACCTGGAATCGATGACCCCTTTGGTCATCGATGTCCGAAAGGGATTTAAATTCATGTGGTGTCGGTAGAGCAGGAAAAACTAGTTCAGGTTCACTTCTTTTGACTGTGAAGATTAACGACGAATATGGCGTTGTCATGGTCTTCTAATCGTGATCGATTTTTATGGATCAAGAAGCTGATTATGGAGTTCGAGTTTTCTGAAGGGATTTCTGTCAAAAATCTCAGTCAACTAATTTGAAGTTGCAATACAACAGTTTAATATTTGCAACCGGTGGACACCACATTGTACACATTATTATAATGCACCCATATGCCTTAAAAAACAAATCATATCTCACCAAATTTTAAATTCTTCAAAAAATTACGACTCAAGCTACCATGCTCTTGGTTCATTTCAACTTCTTACTTCAGAAGGATTCTAAGTACATGGTTTTGGTGTTCTACAGCCATTGATTTCCCAGTAACTTGTAACAGTTTTGGAGCATAAGATCGTTAATTTCCTTAGATATATTATATTTATTCTATCAACTAAACAAAACCGGGCTGTTTCCTGACTCCTGGCTGGGATTCGATTTGAGGGGGTATTAAATCATATGTCTTCTTCTTATTCCAAATAACAAGAGTCTATTTTTTTTTCCCCACCGCTACTTCCACTCCTCTCTGGGTTTTACACCCATCTTCTTCCACGTCGATTTTGTTTATTATTACTAACATTCAAAAGATTGAAAAAAGGTTAAAAGATTTCTTACATTTTACTGATCAATGGATGGAGTGCAATCAAGGTAACGTACTTTATTTTCATTGTTGTGTCAAACTTTGATTTTTATGTGTCTTTTGTGTAGTTGGTTTGAAGACGAAAGAAGGTGTTGTGCTTGCTGTCGAAAAGCTCATTACTTCTCCATAAAACCCAACTTTAGAGGTTAAAAGTTTTCTTCTATAGTTGAGGTGAGACTCTTATACATCTTTATTTCTCTCGCTTGCTTGCCCGCTCTACACACCCACACTCACACACTTGATTTTGAATGGTTAACCAATAATATTTTTAAATGAAGTTTTTCTTTCAAATGTGTTGTTGATTTCATCCAATCCAGGTTTTCTTTTTCAGTATTTCATTATAGTTAATCAACAGAAGAAGTAGATTGAAAAACATGATTATGGAGGGCAGAGCTCACGGAAGCGAAGGTTTGTACACCCCTAATTTCATATTACTTCCTAATTTTAGTTTTGAAATAACCTAGCTTATTTGTCATTTTAGTTTTGGAAAATCTAGCCTATTTATTACTGATTTAGTGGATACATATTCCTACTTTCGTTTCAATCACTCAGGTGCTTTTGTTAAGCTATTTCTTTGATACTTTGTATATGCTTGATATGATTTATTTGTATGCTGGTTTTTTTGGTCATTGTTGAATAAAGGCTAATATCAAAATGATTTGTAGAATTATAAAAATTTAAGACCTTTTTGTTGGCTATTGCAAGATTTGTAATAATGCAAATTGATTTTCATGGTGAAGAGGCGTATCAATTCTATCATTTTTGTCTTGAACATATAATGATCTTATCTTAATATCGGTTTGCTTTGTGAGTGTAGTGGTTGAACTTGAATTCGATTTATATGTGTTTGGACTTATAGATTTGAATGTGTTATGTTCTCATAATTTATACATCAAAACCATTTGTTGTATATGGTGATGGCGTTAGAATTAGTTAACTTGCACAACATCTGTGTTGCGAACCAAGTAAGAATCGTAAATTGAAATATTTGTGCAATTGTGCCTCTTGCAATGCTGATATTTGCACGTATAATGATACTTACCAAAACCTGCCAAGGTCTATAGATATTACAATAAAATCTTTGTATCTAAGAAGTTACTTTGTATTAAGACATATTTGAAATTGTTTATTACTTTGGATTATAGTTTAGCCGAAGCAATCAATTAGATAGGAAAAATGGTTTTGTTATTGTTGTTTTAAATTCTTCCAACAGACCCTCACAGATCGCATGTTTAACTTTTGACCATTTATTGGCCTAATGGTCCCCACTGATTGATTCCATGTGTTATCATTTTCTTAAGAGTGTTTTTCCACTCCTTATGGCATAGATTGCTATCATATTTTTATGTTGGTTATACCCAACGGTTTGGATCATAGTTTAATCGAAGCAATCAATTAGATAGGAAAAATGGTATTGTTAGTGTTGTTTTAAATTCTTCCAACAGACCCCACCGATTGCATGTTTAACTTTTGAACATTTATTGGCCTAATGGTCTAGACCCACTGATTGATTCCATATGTTTTCATTTTCTTAACAGTGTTTTTCTACTCCTTACGGCATAGAGTGCTATCATATTTTTATGTTGGTTATTCTCCTTGAAGAACCTTCGCTATTATACGGACATTGATTAGCTTGAGGTTGGTTGCATTGGAGTCTTTTTCTTGAGGGTGCACATACATTCTTTTGAATTTTATTGCTCATATTTCTTATTTTATTTTATTTCTCATAATTTCTTTTAGTCATGCTGGGTGATTTTCAGGGTTTAGGTTTCGATCGATAACATTGATCAACTACATTAACATGTTAGACAGGTATTTTGACTAGACTATAGTTAATTTCTTGGATGTATTGAACTTCAAATCTTTACAAGAATTTAATTACTACCCACACACATTTTATATGGCCATTTTCATTTCTTGAAACAAACTTTACTAGCTACGAATAACTGTTAGTTTTATTTTTAAATTGCATTTTGTGGGATGTTATGACGTTGCCTAATGTGCAATATAAGAATGTTAGACAATTGTTTGAACTTCTACCCATATTCATTACCATTTTTTAAAAAAAATTGAATTGTGAATTTTGTGCAACTTGAACAACAATGAATATCAATACCAGTGGCTTTGTTGCTGTGAAAGAGGTAGAGTTAAGCTCTCTTTTTTGTTCTTGAATAGCGGGAGGAAAAAAAAATATAAACTAATGCTAACATTCCATCTTTTATCGTTATTAATTTTTGCGACAAATGTGGATTCATTAAATGATGATGCTATGAGTTATATGCTTTGAGTATGTGATACTACAACAAGGCTATGAACTTAAAGTTTTTTGAATGCATGGAAAGGGGATTGAACATTTCAGTATTGGTCCATGCATGTATATTACACTCTACAGAATAATTTTTGGTTAAAAGGAAATGTTATTGGCATTTGAGGGGGTATAAATCAAGGGTCAAGACCCAAGACGTGTAAAATTAGAAAAAAATTAATGAGTAATTAATTAGCACAAATAATTCGATTCCAATAAACCTGCCCTTTCTTTATTCCAATAAGCCTTTCGGGTTCTCCAAGTTACTTTCTATTTGTATACGTGTTTACCTTCTTCAACAAAACAGCAATGCGCCCCTGTGAGCGAAATTAGCATGACAATTAAGTAAGGGTTTAAATTATGAAATGTGAAATAAATGGCAAACCCAGTCGTTCTACCTCAAACTCTTTACATGAACAATGGTTGTCTCTTGATCGGTTCTCCTTTAGCTCAGAAAATTATGTACATTGCTTGGTGAATCATTTCTATTACAGCAAATTACCAAACACCTATAGCTCAATCAAATATCAGACGCCCACTACGGCTCCTCTTCTTCTCCATATTTTGGTTTCCTTCCATTAGTTCTATTTGGTACGTCAAGTATCTCTTTCAGTTATTTATTTTTAAACTTAGATGTGCTTAGTTGTGAAAACTGTATTAGCCAATTTTATGACCAATGAGATGCCATAACCTAGGGCCCGAAGTGGAATAAGGAGAGGAGAACGCGAAACACTGCACCGAAGAAAGTCAGCAACACTCTAGAAGAATGTGGGCCACATAAAGACTGGGGATCCAGATGGTGTCAGGGTCAAACCAAATGCACGATAAGAAAGAAGGGATGGAGTGTACAGGAGCCGGGCCGAGGAACCCTAGAGGCACAGGTGGGGAAAAGTTGACCGTGAGATAGAAGGCAAATCAACGGATGGAAAGAAGAGAGGGAGGATATAAAAAGGAACAATGAATCTAAAGGAGAGGAGGAGAAAAAAGAAAAGAAAAGAGAAGGGAGGCTAGAGAAAAGAGAGAGACAAAGGAAGCCATTAAGGATATTTGTGGTTGACACATTTGGCGCCGTCTGTGGGGATGAGTTAGTCCACGACCTAGTGAGAAAAAGGAAAGGTTAGAGCATGGCTCCTGTAGCTAAGAGGGGAAGAGGGAGAGGAAGAGGAAGAGGAAGAGGAAGAGGAGGGAGACCTAAAAGAGTGAGAGTTGAGGTCATGGAGGAAGAAACGGTGAATATTGAGAATGAGGAGATGCCAGAAGAGGAGGTCGAAGATACGGAGGTGGAATCGACCAGATTGCTCCAAGAGGAGATATGGAGGCTTAGAGAGGACAATGATGAGTTGAGGAGAGAAAGGGAAACCACTCAAGGGGGAGCGAAAACAGTAGAACCCGAGGGTAGTGAAGTGGAGGGACAAGGCATGGAACTCCTTCATGAGCCCGGAGCGAACAACACAGGAGGCATTACCATGGAAATGGTGTAGGCGATGATCAAAAGGGACAGAGAAGCTAACTGCACGGCGGAGAAGGAAAAACACTGTGCGGAGAAGAAGGTGGTGGCCAGCTTGAATCAGAACCCACTGGCTAACTCAGTTTGGAATTCCGAGGTACCCAAGAGGTTCACGCAACCCTGGTTTGAGAGATATGATGGGAAATGAGACTTGGCGGACCATTTGCACCACTTCAGGCAGCAGGTGCCACTATGGCAAGAAGGGAAGTACAATGGACTCTGCTGTATGATGTTTCCTGCCAGTTTGAAAAGGGGAGCCTCGGACTAGTATTATCGACTGGAGTTGCGGAGTATACGAAGGTTTGAGGAGCTGGAGCAGGCCTTCATAAATCACTTCATCCATCAGAAAAAGAGGGTAGTAGATGTCGCGGATCTCTTTAATGTCAAGCAAAAGCCCACCGAGATACTTAGGGATTTTCTGTGTAGATTTAAGGAAGAGACACTATGAGTGGAGAACCTGGATGAGCGCACCGCGGTCATAGCGTTCCAGCATGGGTAGAAATAGCGAACCAGTCACTACACCAAAAGAGGCGTTTACCAACAGTTATAACTGTTACTTATATTTTTACTAACGCTTATATTCGTTAGCTCTGGGGTGTTACAGTCACTTAGGCAAAAATTACTAACGGATATATCCGTTACTAAAATTAATTTTACTAACGGATATATCCGTTACTATAAATATTTGTAACAGATAAATGTCAATCAAATTGGTCGTTTATAACGGATATAAATGTGAGTAAAGTTTGGCGGGCTGTAGTCACTAACGGATGCATTTGTTACATTTCTAATAATTAGCGGGAAAAATGATTTGGTATGTCACGGATATATCCGTTACTAAATTGTAAACCTGGAAAAAAAATTAATTTCTGGGATCAAATTGTTTCCACCTTGCACTTATAGCTCTAGCCCCCAGATCGATTATTCCATCTTACATAATATATCACACTCCACAACAACAAAAGAATAACAAGAAAAAACCAACCAATTAAACTTTATAGAAACAAATCCACCAATCCAAATCCCAATTTACATAGAAACAAAGCCTCCAATCCACCCAAATCCCAATTTACATAAACATAAAAACTAAAGCTAAAGAAGTTTTCCTACTTCCTTCCTTGATTCATTTCAACGACATATATAAACAAACATAAACGAAAGCAAAGTCACGTTTCATAATCTAGCCTTTCAACATTCCTCCATATTATCTTCAAGTAAAGAGAATGATTTGTTTAAGTAGGAAATGAAGCGAGAGCACATTTAAAAGGCTCCACAGTTGCAGCAAAACAACAACCTGCACAAAGGATAGCTTTTGGCCCTCAAAAAAGCATTTAAGAGAGAAATCGAAAAAATGGCAACAAGCAACAACGTCTCAATAGGCAATACAATTTGGGTAAATGCCAAAGCAAAAAACTGTTTTAAGACCACTTACCTACCCTTGAGCAATCATTCTTGTAAGAGTAAGAAAACTTCTGCATCATATCTAAAGCCTCGCATATTGTCACCATTATACTCCAACTTAACCCATGAGTACTTGCATTGTAGTTTCTGAAAAGAACCCAACACAAAACCAACCCCTAACAATCACAACACAACCAAAATACTAGTCCGTACAACATAATAGGCATATAGGTTCTAGTTGTATAGTTTCAATACATAATAGTATTCTTGCTAATCTCAAACATGTAGAAGGAGCTAGGTGAATAAATAGCAACAAAAGGAGGGATTAGTAATAAGATGACAGGAGAGAATATAACAAATACCTTCCCCTACTACAGTGCATGCTCTCTCTAGACAGACATCACAAACATCACTTCACAGGAGGTAAAGGATTGCAACCCACACTCTGCATAGACCAGTCCAACAAAATCTTTAAATCCGTAAAACTCAGCGCCTATCAGGTTTTATGCTTATAGTTCAAGGTGTATTTTGTGTGTGCCCATTCAGAAAGAAACTCAGGTACAAATAAATACAGACCAATTTTTTAAGCCACTTTTAGCGGACATATCTATATCGAAGGTAAATGTGAAAGTCTGTGAAATACCTTGCTATATTAACCACATTCAAGAGAGGAAAGGAAGGATTATTTGACGGTGCAAATGTCAGTATGTCTGAACTAGAACTGGGTGAAAGCAACGGTTCAAGCCAATGGCGTCCTCATATCCTTGCAACATCAAGCGGAAGCCACCTAAGTACACAAATTTCATTAGTTATCAGAAAAGAAAAAGGGGAACAGCCGTTATGAAAATGGCATACGAAGCTCTTGGATGCATTTGCTAGTCACTTCTGGTGAATATAAAAGAAATGACAGAGTTAACTAATGTGAAGATGGTCCAAAGAAGCAAGAACAAGATACTATGTACAAGAAGTTGCATGCAACAGTATACAATATCTGCATAAGCTAAGAACTACACAAGTTCAGTAGGGTATCAATTTCTAACGAACCCAAGAACTACACATTTGTCTTTTGCAAACCAAAACATATTTAAGGCTATCTGACAACTTAATTAAGAAACCTAAATACCCTTGAGTAATCATTCTGTAAGTGTAAGGAAATTTTTGTGTCATATCTAAAGCCTTGGCATATTGTCCCTATTGTATTCCAACCCATGAGTACTATCATTATATTAGCACCAAAAATTAATTCAATATTAAAATATCCAATTCAGCTCCAACAAGAGAATCCTTTTTCTACAACAAACTACCCACTTCCATTCAGGAACCCCATATTTAATATAACTAAGCTTGAAAATGATAAGATATTAAGTAGAGAACTTCCAAATACCTCTATCAAGTTTTAACTTCCAGCAAGAAGGCATGTACAACCAATATAACTTGAGTGAAAATAAACAACCAACCTCACACTAGAATTCACGAGATCTCTAATTTCTAATTCGACTTACTAAGTAATTTACTTTGAAGGTGCATTAATACACTACTGAGGGAAATCCACACTAGCTCCTTTGTGACTCACCACTTACTAAGAAAACGAAACACTAAGATGCAAAAAGAAAGATGGGCGCATCTAAAATGCATAAGAAATACACATACACAAGGTTGACTCTACAATGACATTCGCTATATGGAAACATATATGTTACCTTAATAGAATATGTGAGATATGAAACCTCCATTACTATGAGAAAGATGGCAAAAATTATGTCTTGTGACCAATCTTGTCCATTTTCTTCGACCAAACTCTGTAGAGCAAACGAAACATTCATGGAGTAAGGATTTCAGACACTAACAACTGACACAATAACATGCAAATAAATTGAACTAGAAAGCCAGTAATTAGTACATGCCTAAACTCAACACTAAGGCTCAACAAAGTGGAGGATAGTCAGTTAGTCACCCTTGAAGTCTAAAATTTGCGCACAACTAACACAGACTCAAAAAGGGAAAGGGAAATAATTTAAGGCTGTGATTGTATCTTTACCATGGAGACGTCAGGGGAATTCGAAAAAACATCGGTAATTTAATTAGTGTCTATATGGCAAGAAGTGATCCAATCTGGGAAGAAAAGAAAATGAAGCCATATATGATGGAGGTATATAGAGTAGGGCACTGTTAGAGGCATAGAATAACAAAGAGGTTCTATTCACAGGAAGATAAAGACATCTTTCAATAAAAAAAAAGATAAAAATAGAACAAAATAACGGGACAAACTGTCATTCTAATAATTTTTTGAGGTTATTCATATTCCCAAATTCTATATATGTATGTCCGAAACTATGCTCAAACCAAGCCTCCGCATCATAAAATTTTACTCTTAATGCAATTTTAAAAAGGAATTGCCGATTAAAACATACTTTGAATACAATAATATACACCAATATATAGATAGCAAAAATTATCAACTCAGATATTACTCTTTGAAACAAGTGTTACTCTGCCTATGATCTGGTTGAGTTATCAGTCAATGTCACATCTAATCCCCATTTCGTTGCTACTAATCCAGGCAATGAAGGACCATAACTTGCATCGAGGATTTCACGAAACCGATTTTCTTCGGAACCTTTGTTTTTATGACACCTCACAAAAAACCTTATTTGAGAGTTCCCAAATCTCTTGGGAAACTTTTGAGATGCAACTACCAAGTTAAAATTAGAAGAAATTGGATCATGAAGTTTCAAGACTATCAAGTGTACCATGTCAATATAGACATTACCTACTATGTCCTAACTCACACCACCTAGTAACCTCCTTCAAACTTGGAGTCACTATATCAGCCATTGAGAGATGGCGAGAAGCTCCTCCTTGCAATACAGGTCTACAATGTTAGACCTGTGAGCCCCGCACAACCTAAAATGCACAAAAATGCTACTCATGTAGTTAATTTCTTGAAACAACACCTCTAGTTGTATTAAATGGATGGGTAAAGCAGTGGATCAGCTCTTTTGCAGTCATGTTGACCCAATCTGGAAAGTAGAAAATAAAGCCACTTAATTGTTTAATAAGGGGTATATTCATTAGGATATTCATGGTGCCTTAGAGTCTTAGGTGCATATATAACATATATAAACCGGTCCAACATGGGGAAGACCAGCCAACACATGTTCAATTTATAGCCACAAAAGTATAAAATAAAATCAACCATCAAATGTTTATTAAGGGTATTCCTTGAGACTCTCATAACCTCAGAACATATAAACAGATTATCTTTGTCATGATTATAATGTTCTAATAATTCTCTTCACTGTTTTTATCTTTGTCATGATTATAATGTTCTAATAATTCTCTTCACTGTTTTTCCCTAACCGAATATCACAAAAACCTCATTCATTTTGTTAAGGAAACAAAGTCATTAAAGTCTAATATACACATGATACATCAAAACAAAGACAAAGAAGCTCTAACCCCAAATTTGTTAAACCAATAAAGATTTAACTTTTTACGTCAAAGTTAGACTTAGCAATAACAGGGGAAACTATTGCAAAACCAAGAGACAAACACCCTTCAATAAGTAAACACTACAAATATGAGATAAAGGAAAAAGGAAAGGAATTTATAATCGAAAACACATGATAGTTTACTAAAAGTCTTCTCTCAATAATTTAAAAATCACTTGGAGAAAAATCACTCTTTAAAAAACCTTGGAACAAAAAATAAGAAATTAAACCACCGTATTACCAAATTTGAAGAACACGGATAGAAAAGAGAACGAGAGGGAGCTTACCTAATCTGCTGCTGCAATTGGGAATAGCCTTTAAGAATGCTTCTCCATGCCTAACAAGATGCGCCAACCTCCTGCTGGAACTAGTTGCTCGATCGAGATCCAGATTCTAATTACAGCGAAATCCGAGATCGACGGATTTCCATTTCGGTCAATTGAGAGAGAGAGTTTACCGGGGAGCGATGAAATTCATTGTTCTAACTGTTAGCTAGGGTTTACAATGAGAGAGAGAGAATCAAAAGGGGGAGATGGGTGCCTACCCAAAAATTGCCCGCTTCTTTCTTTTCTTTCCTTTTCGCTATTTCTTTAATTGGTTTATTACTTTACTCACGGATACAAACGTTATACAATACCGCACTAACCGTGACCAAGTTAATCAAAATTATTAAAATTATTATTTGCGATATTTTCTAACGATTGTTTTATTTACTAACGGATATTTCCGATGATAAAGCTGGTAACATATATAACCAATATCGATGTAAAATTAGCAATTGTTAGAAAATGGTAGTTTTGGTGTAGTGCATACCTTATGGAGTGTACATGATAAAGATAAATGCTAATTTGATTGTGTTATTAAAAGCTTTCCCAAGTCTGGACTATGATCCTCGAGTGATAACAAGTATATAATAACAAATATCACAAAGTTCGATTATATTATGCTTATATTCACTTCTCGGTATCAAGTGAGGATGGGAGTCTTGCAAAGGCTGGACCAAGGTGCTAAAAATTGAGAGGACCTAGCTACTCGCCCTTCACTAGAACTCTAGAAGAGTAGTATTCTGTTTCTTTTGCACCAAGGTGCAAAGAACTGAATGTGCCTACTGCCTAGCAACTTGTCACTCGCTTGAATGATATTCAAGTTTGGGCCTCAACTCCCTACAGTCAATGTGAATGTCCCATTGGATATAATGGAAATACACACTCCCTTCCTAGGACAAATTACCATTGAATACGCTAATCTACCTAAAGATTGGAAGGCATTTTTCACACAGAAGACAATTCCCAATGTAGGAGGAATACAAGAGAAGCAATTCACAAATAATGAAGCTTTCTTTGTTGAAGTACAACACGTTCATTAGGTACCATATATTATTGCTAGAGTTAGTAATTCTCACAGACTTCAAGTACTTTCTTATCCCACTACTCTTAAGTACAAGCTGCAATTTTTGCTTCTTATTGGTATTATTAGCAACTTACTCTGATGACTAAGAAGTATGGTAATAGGTATATACTCATAGTACTTGCACCTTTGTTCTAGTCCTATAACCTCATCCACTTCTACTTACCTTAGTTTTCCATAAAGACCAGAATATATCGCATATAGTAACACAAATAAAAATGAAGAAACTCATACCTCCCATGATGCTAAGCTTTTCATAAAGGAAGGAAGAATCTCATAATCATCCTTGGACAAATGGATTACTGCTTTGCTTGGGATATCCTTGGAGAAAGAAAAAAGAATCTCATACTCATCCTTGGATATAGTACTACTACCTGCCAAATTTCACACCACTGAGTGTCAAGCAAGCAAAAATAAAATCAACTAATTTATCAAACTACAAATTAGTTTCAACAAATATTCCTTTTCACTAACCTTCAGAGGCTAAAGTAGCAAGACAAACATCTGATAGGCCAAGACTTTGTAAACTCAATGACATTGAATTTTAAATTACGTCAAGGAATCACAAAGCAGATTTCACTATATATAGCAATATAAAAATCAATACTCATTTCAATAAAAAAGATACATAGGGTTTTCTTCAAGTCTCTTCATAATAGAACCACGACCACACGAGAAATCTAGTCCATCTTTAGTAGAACTAAACAATTTCGAGTCCACCCCAGTCGGCGTCTTCAATCCCACATCCTCTTCTTCATCCTCAATCTCAACTTCTACCGCCAAAAAAACAAAGGTCATTACCAAATAACTCAAACACTTAAAAAAGAGACAAAATTTTAGAAAAAGCAAAAAGGTATACCAGGAACATAACCAAAGTCCATAAACCGGTCTTCGATTTCAAACAAATTAGTTTCATTCTTCTTATAAAGTTCATTACAATGACCCAGAAGTTCTTCAAAAGAAACAGTACCAATTGCCATTGATTCGATCATGGAGCACAATTAAAAAAAAAAACTTAGAAATTCGCTTGATGGGGTTTGGGTAGAAGAAAAGAAAAAAAACGTACCTGGTTTATTTCCTTCTTCGTCGGCGAGGGTTTGACAGAGGAGACGGGGAAGTGTTCAATGGAGGCTTGAAGAGAGAGACGAGAAGGGGAAATGATCGGGCACAATTTTTTTTTCTATTTAATTTAATGTTGTCCGTTAGTTCCGAATATACCCTTCTGGTCATTATTTTAGTTGTTTACTAACGGACACAATTGTTACGCACATTAAAATGCTGGCTTTGATAATAATTAGAAAAATCAATTGAAATATACTAACGGATACCAACAAACCTCACAGTTATGTCCGTTAGAAAGGAAGTAATGGATATATTCGTTACAAATGAAAATTTTGCTCTGTTACAAAATGGCCCTTATGGTGTAGTGAGTCCATGAGTCAGTATTCAAGATTGAGGTTACTACCTTACACGCTTTGTATATGAAGGTAGAGAAATACATAAGATACGAGGATATTCTGCAGAGGACTAGTAAGGAACACAGGAAGCCTGAGAAGTCAGTACATGCTGTGGGAGTGGAGGATCGGAGAGACCGAGAAAGGACAGCAGCACGAGACGGGGGAGCCTATAGGGGGCGACACAGAAAGCAGAAAGAGGTAGGGAGCAAGCCAGAAGAGAATACAGGGAGAGAAAACCTTACCATGAAACATAGCTAACTCCGCTGAACAAACCGTTGGAAGAAATCTTGCCATTAATCAATAGACAACATTATTATGAAGCACCATGGAGCACACCTAGGGAAATATAGGGAAAGCCATTTTGTGCATATCACCAGGTCCGGAATCACGCCACCAATGAATGCTTTGCGTTGCAATGGTTAGTAGAGAGAATGATTGGGAGAGGGAAGTTGAAGGAGTTCATCAAGGAGGTGCAGCCGGTCAAAAGAGTGCCGGCCACGGCTAGGATCCTGGGTACGATTAATGTTATTTTTAGTGGAGAAACGCTGGGGAGGAATGCCCACAGAGATAAGGTGCGGAGGACAGCCAGTCTGCAGCAGATAAATGAGGTTCTGAGTAGTCCAAGGCCTGTTCCAACTTCAAGGGCCAGCAAGGGAAATGACAGGATAGAGTTCACTTCGAGGGATTTGGAGTCAGTGACCTCTCCTCACGAGGATGTCGCTGGTGATCACAATCGTGATGGGTAATTACATGGTAAAAAAGGGTCCTAATAGACTGTGTAAGCTCAGTGGACCTGTTATTCAAGGGCGCGATGGAAGAGATGGGCATTGAAAGTAAGTAGATGAAGCTCCCTCAAACTAACTTGTTAGGCTGCAACGATAGCATAACGGAGCCGTTAGGGGAATTGGTACTACCGGTGACTGCAGGGTCGGTGATAGTTTTTACCCGTTTTATGATAGTAGATACCAACTCGCAATACAACGCGATCTTGGGCAGAAAATGGATTCACGAGATGAAGGCCATCCCATCCACTTATTATCAAGTGATCCGCTTCCCGACTAATGGGGGAACATATGAGATAAGGGGTGATCAAGTCGTGGCGCAAAACATCCAACAGGTGACCGCAAAAGGGTTAGTCCGCACACCAGAGAAATAGGCATCGGAAAAGGATAATAAGACAGCATAGCAATTACAGACCGTGGCCTACGAGAAGGAGTTGCTCGTCGGGGCCAAGACAATGGATGAGATTGAGGTAGTAAATATAGGGGTCGCGGAGGAGGAGAAGTTTGTGAATGTGGGGACAAGTTTGTCAGAGGATTGGAAAGTGACTTGATTGCCTTGTTGACTGAGAACAGCGATGTGTTTGCATGGACAATCGAGGATTTAGCAGGACTAGATCCAGAGTTCACGTGCCACAGATTGCATATGAGGGAAGGTGCCCGACCGGTCCAGCAGAAGATGAGGGGTGTGAAACCGCAGTATGCGCAAGGAATTCGGGATAAGGTAAAGAAGTTGAAGGACGCTGGAATCATCCACGAATGCAAGTTTACTAAATGGCTGTCAAACGTGGTAGCGGTCCCCAAAAAGAACGGGAAAGTAAGGATGTGCATGGATTTTACAGACGTCAACAAGGAGTGGCTGAATGATTGCTACCCCATGTTGCGAATAGATGAGTTGGTGGACCGAACCGCGGAATTCAAGATTTTTTCGTTCATGGACGCATCGATGGGCTATAATCAGGTGGTGATGTACGACCCTGACCAAGAGAAGACCGCATTCATAGTGGAGGGGGGAACGTACTGTTATACCAGAATGCCTTTTGGGCTAAAGAATGTTTGGGCAACATTTCAGAGAGTGGGGGAGAAGATGTTCGAAAGCAAAATCAGAAAGAGAATAGAAATCTATATAGATGACATGGTAGAGAAAAGTATGATTGGGGAGGAGCATCTGGTGGGGCTAAGTGAAACATTATCTATATTGCAAAGACACAAACTGATGCTGAACCCAGAGAAGTGCACATTCGGGGTGACATCTAGAAGGTTTTTGGGATACATTGTCACATACCATGGAATATAAGCAAAACCAGACCAGATAAGGGCACTGTTGGAAATGCTGTCTCCGCAGAATGTGAAAGAGGTGCAGGGATTGGCCGGGAGGGTCGTGGCTCTCAATAGATTCATATCAAAGTCCTCGGATAAAAGCCGACCTTTGTACCTACTCTTGAGGAGGATGACCAACTTTCAATGGACTATGGCCTACAAAATGGCGTTCTAGGAGTTGAAAGAGTATTTGGGAAAGGCCCCGATCTTGTCGCGCCCAGGGCAGGGGGAGAAGCTATATTTGTACTTGGGGATATCAGAGTATGCAATCAGTTCAGTGCTGATAAGGGTAGTGGACAAGGCAGAGAGGCCGGTGTACTTCCAGAGCAAGATTATGTTAGACGCCGAAACAAGATACAATAGAATTGAGAAGTTTGCCTTGGCTTTGATCTTTTCGGCGCTGAAATTGAAGCCGTATTTTAATGCTCACTCGGTGGTAGTGGTGACCAACTTGCCGCTGAGTGAGCAAGAGCTTCAGCAAATTTTCATTGACATACTTGCCATGAAAATGATATCAAATTTCCTCTATTTGATTTGTGTTTATTCGTTTGTATTTGGATTAGGCCAAAGACAGCGAACGATGAGGTCCGAATTCAATTTGGGGGCTAAACTGATCTACCCCCAACATCTCCATATTCAACTTGGGAGCAAACTGAGCTGCCACCAATATCTCCATGGGGGTGAGCCCTCCACGGACGATGAGGTCCGAATTCAACTTGGGGGCTAAACTGATCTGCCCCCAACATCTCCATATTCAACTTGGGGGCCAGCTGAGTTTCCCCACAACATCTCCATGGCAGCGTGGGGGTGAGCCCTTCGAACGATGAGGTCCGAATTCAACTTGGGGGCAAGCTGAGTTGCCCCCAACATCTCCATGGCAGGGGGGGGGTGAGCCCTTCGCAGACGATGAAGTCTGAATTCAACTTGGGGGCTAAACTGGTCTACCCCAACATCTCCATATTCAACTTGGGGGCAAGTTGAGTTGCCCCCAACATCTCCATGGCAGCGGGGGGAGGGGTGGGTGAACCCTTTGTGGACAACGAGGTCCGAATTCAACTTGGGGGCAAATAGAGTTGCCCCCAACATCTCCATATTCAACTTGGGGGAAAACTGAGCTGCCCCACCATCTCCATATTCAACTTAGGGGCAAACTAAGCTGCCCCCAACATCTCCATGACAGCGGAAGGGATGAGCCCTTCGCGGATGATGAAGTCCAAATTCAACTTGGGGGCAAACTAAGCGGCCCCCAACATCTCCATGGCAGCGGAAGGGATGAGCCCTTCGTGGACGACAAGGTCCCAACTCAACTTGGGGGCAAACTGTGATGCCCCAACATTTCCATATTCAACTGGGGGAAGGGGGGCAAACTGAGCTGCCCCCAAATAGCTTTAGCAGCAGCTAGAGAAATAGTATGGTAGGATGAATGTGTATGATAGGTAAGTGCTGGCCTGATGCGAAGAACTTATGTAATATGAGTGAGTTGCAATACACTAAGCTAAAAACGATTCATAGATCAGAAAGCATATCCAAAACAATTGTTTGATAGGAACCATTTTTGTCGTAACCTGCTGGGAGTACCCAGAAATATAGGCCCAAAAGGGTATTACAAAAAACACATGAGTAGGTCGCAGAGCAATCTAATTGGTAGAAAAACACAGGAGGGATCTTCACTTCGGGTCTTCGGACACATCCTTTGATGGCTGCACCCCATCCCCCTCCGCAGTGGCTTCATCAACATCAATGGGGGAGGTCGCCACCCCAGGCTGGATAGTGGCTTCTGGCTCAGGTGGTTAGGATGGGGCTGCAAAGTCTGGAATGACAGGGACTAGAGACTAGGCGGGGAGGAGACGACCGACTGCTGTAAGGGCTTCTAGCTGTTGTTTCAGCTCCCTGTCAATCTTCTTGGAGGCTAAGGCCTTGAAGTGTTCATCGCCGTCCTTCAGTGACTGTTCTAGTGCAGCCTTAGTGGCGACCCTATCTGCCTCCCTCTGACTCTCCATCTTGGAGGTGACTCCCGCCATATAGTCCTTGTGGGCTTGTTCAGCACACTGTAGATTTTTGTAATGTTGAAGCGCTGAGATGTGGGCCTCATCTCGCTCCTTTTCCAGTAGCTCATACTTTGCCTTCCACCCATCGGGGTCGTGGATCTCCGTCTTCACAGAATCCAACGCGTCCAGAGTGTTGGTGAGACTGCGGATGACGTAGCCAACATCAAGGCTCAGCTGGAAATTTGAGCTAAGTTGAGAAAGTTAACAGTTAGAAGGGGAAAAGAAAGAAAGGGGAGAGGGACGCACTCTTTCCCAGCCGGTGTATATCGCAGCCCTGTGGGAGGCAAAGGAGCCAGAATCTCCATAGGCTTGATCCCGGGGAAGGTGGGAGTTGAAGAATAATGATGCGGCCACCGCGAGATTATCCATAGTAGAGTTGCGGGTGGTGACATCCCGATCCCTGGCTTTAAATTGTGGGTGCCAAATTTCTACCGGCCCAACAGGAACTGTCTCCTTCCCAGGGCGACATGATGGAGCCATGGGCTGCGGTGAACTCGGCCGCGATCCATCGGCCGAGGTGGTGGTGGCGGCGACTCTAGCTTTTTTCGCAGGAGGGCCCTTGGCGGCCGCATCGGCGGGCCCACCACCATTAGAGTCACTATCCCAAAGTTTGAGCTTGGATACATCCATGGTAGCGGTAGCGGCTGTGGGCTGGCAAAGTTGTATTCCCAATCAGCGATGGAGGAGTATGACCTTAGGATGTTATTGGGCGTGGTGGAGGAAGTGCTAGATGGGGTGTACGTGTTGTAGTGGTGGCGGCCCTTCGAGAAAGTGCTTGTGAATGAGAGATTTTGGTGGTATACCCAAATGATCGATGAATTGGGTGTTTCACTTTACGGCGTTTTGGGGGAGAATGTTTGGGTTTCCTTTCTTTGGGCGGCGGCAGTAGGTATAGAGGGCCGTGGTACTTGCTGATGACTTTGAGTGAGGGGTCAATGAGGAGCAGACTTCCCTTGTCAGGATCGATGCCGAGAATGTCACACTAACTGCTTCCTAGTTTGCGAAGCTTGTTAAAGATCTCGGAGGAAACTCCAATGTATATTTGGGACTGCGAATCCGGAGTCTAACCTGAAACATAGAGGAGTAGATATGTTAATATAGGGATCCTCAAAAAGTCAAATATAGCAACCAGCCACACTCACCGCTTTCAAGAAAATGGAAGTGCCTCAAGGAGAGGTCAGGAGGTAGATCCGCGGAAAGGAAGTTCCCCGACACATATAGGGGGTAGTGGTGCCATACTTTATCGGAGGTAGTGATGCGGAGAATGAAGGACTTCTTCTGCAGACGCACACAGAAGGATTGATATCCTATGCTCCCAAGTTTGGTGCTCTTCTTTATGAAGTAGTGGGCGGTGATGTCATGCAGGCGAATCTGCGGAGTATTTGATTTGTTGTAATAGTTTGTCGCATACATGATTCGCTAGAAGTTGCCGATGCCTTGACACGGTGGTATGTTGAAGTGGTTGCAAACTTCAACATCCAATAGAGACAAGGGGAATCGCAGTCTAGCCGCTATTTGCACCATTGTGGCTACTAAAAACCCTAGTCGCGGTGGGACTAGGTGGGGAAAGTTGGTGATGCAGGGCACATGTTCTAAGATTACATCTCTGGGAATACCATAGGCAGCTTGGACCGCAGTAAGGTTAGGTTTGTGGTAATAGGAAGGCGGAGGTGGAAGCACTGGTGGTCTTCCAGAGGTTGAGGGGGCCGCGGATGGATGATGTGGTTCAGGTACAGGCGACTCTAACCGTTAGACGGATGGGCTGGTAGATCCAAAATCCACGGACTGACTGATGGATTCTAGGGACGATGACCCAGATCTAGTTGATCTGGTAGCGGATGAACTGCCCGAATCAAGATCAGACATGATGGGAACAAGAAGATGGAAGAAAAGGGGAACCTAGTTAATGGATGGCCCTCAAAAGAGAGGGTGATGAGAGAAATAATAAAACACAAATAAAGGAAAAAGAAGAAAAACAAAAGAGCGAGGAAAAGCGCGATCGATGGAAATGCACTTTAAACGGAAGGAAAAGGAGAGTCACAAACCTGATTAGTATCAAGCAACTGCTGAGAGTAGTGCGATGGTGGAACGAGGGCCAAACACAAAGGGAGCTGCACTGGAGAGGAGGAGAAAAGGTTAGGGATGTCCATCTTGCCCGAAACCCGCCCAAAAGCCAAACAAAATACCCGCACCGAACCCTGCCCAAACCCAACAAAACCTGAACCCAAACCCGAATTGAAATACATAGGGTAGGGTTTGGTCACACTCTCTAAACCTGGACCGACTCGAGCCCGACCCGATAATTTAGCCCTAAACCCGTTAAAAGGGCTAAAAAACTCGAAACCGAACCCGAACCGAAATCGAACCCCAAATCCAGTTTCAATTGCATACTACTAATCTCATATAAAAGAATGAATTAGATAAATATTTGGATTATGATCTCATTCATGTTTACAATGATGAGTTATTTAATATATTGGATTATGAGAAAATTTATGTCGGGATTTCCAATTTTTTTAGTAATTGCACGTGATCATGTGTCTATAGTTCATTCTAAGTCTATCTATTTTTAAATCATATCAAATAATTATGTCCGAGTATATGTGATAATTATTTCCAAGTTCATTAGAAGTTTTATTTTGTTTGAAGGATTGGTGGATAGCCGAAGAGGAATAAAATATAGATATATATTTCAAATAAAATTTCTTATTGTCTTCTTTCTTCATTTATACCGGGCTTTATCCTACTCGAAACCCAAACCCGAGCCCGATGGGTACCCGAAATATAGGGTTAGGGTAGGGTTTGGTCACACTTCTCAACAAAATACCCGACTTCGAACCTGACTCGCTGAAAACCGGTCTGGGTTCGGATAACCCGATACCCATTCAAAACCTAAAAAGTCGGGTTCGGGTACCCGTTTGGACATCCCTAGAAAATGTTGAGCGTGCGCAAAGGATGAAAAAGAAAGCAGTGAGTAAATGAGAATGAATGGGAAGAGTTTTGGAATAGGGAAGGTGAAGGATTGCGTGAGGAGTCTTTTGGGCAGGATACTAAGAGACAAGGGCAAAAGGGGAAAGAAAAAACACATGGATGGGAGAAAGGACCATACGAAAGAGGACACCTTTCTGCATGAAAACCGAAAAGACAAGGGTGGTTATGCATGCATCGAGGCACACGTGCCCAAGGACACGTGTTCATAGACTCAGAGTCCAAGGCAGAAGCGTGATCAGGGATGTTAGAGGAAATAATGAGTTGGAACTGAATGAAAGACCCCAGATAGGACAACTCTTCTCATGGCTAGCTGGTGAGTCTCAGCCTGCGGACCCCTAGAGATCCGAGGGCCGAGAGGGGGCATCTGTATTAGCCAATTTTATTATCAATGAGATGCCATGACCTAGGGCTTGAAGTGGAATAAGGAGAGGAGAACGCGAAACACCGAAGCAAGTCCGTGGCACTCTAGAAGAATGTGGGCCACATAAAGACTAGGGACCTAGATGGTGTCAGGGTCAAACCGAAGGCATGATAAGAAAGAAGGGATGGGATGTACAAGAATCGGGCTGCGGAACCCTAGAGGGATAGGTGGGGAAAAGTTGACCGTGAGATAGAAGGCAGATCAACGGATGGAAAAAAGAGAGGGAGGATATAAAAAGGAACAGTGAATCTAAAGGAGAGGAGGAGAAAAAAGAAAAGAAAAGAGGAGGGAGGTTAGAGAAAAGAGAGAGACAAAGGAAGCCATTAGGGATATTTGTGGTTGGCACAAAAACCTCTGACATTTTGGTTATTTACTTAAGTTAGTCCTTACTATTTTGCTTACTTGATTGTCATTATGGAAGATCAGTTGATGTCTCACTCAATTGATCAATTATTAGTTGATTGTCGAAAGGGATATAAGTTGTTATCTTCTAAGTTCTAACAAAGGATTGTGAACCCTCCAATATTTTTCCTCTGATTTCACAATTATATTACTAAAAAAAAATTGGATACTGAAATTCGCTTTTCATAATTGTTACACAAGTTCGTTCCTGCTATGTCACTTACTTGATTGTCAGAAAGGAAGGTCGATTGATGTCTTGGTCTTTTGTTTTTGAAAAATAAATAAATGAAAATAAAATTTATGAATTTGGATTCTCAATTATTTCAAGCATTGACAGCTTGCGGCAACTTAAGCCGTTCAATGTGCTTATATTATTGTGTGTGTGGTGATAACACCAAATTGGGTCAGCTGTTAAAGGCTCATTTATTTTGGGTTTGATTTCTCTTCTAACTTATTTGTCAGCCCCTCCTACGTTTTTTTATAGAAGGAATGCGAAAGCTTCTCAGACAAGTATGCCGGAGCAAGTTCGAGCAAACAAGGTGACTGCAGTCGAGGTAATCATATAATTTTTTTTTATTTATCAAAGTATGTATATTTCTAGACTAATGTTAAATGAGGTTAAAGTATGCATCATCCCTACTAATTCACTTCTTCTTCCTTGAATTCATGTTTAAAAGAAAAATAACCAAGCTTATAAAAGGAGCATGCAACACCCATAACAATGTTGGTATGCTTCCAACACCCAATGCGCTGAATGAGATTAGGAGTTATTTGTGTCTGAATTATTGAAACTGAACAAAGAGACTCTAATTGTAATTTTGTCACAATACTCTCGAGCTTCATAGTCAAAGTAATTCTGATTTTGACAAAACGTTGACTCTGGAAAAGAGACGTCCACTAAATTCTCAAGGGTTATTCTCCTCCTTTCGTTTTTTTGGATTTTTCTCATAACTCAATTTCTTCCTATTTCGTTTTTCTATTTTTCTTGATTTATTTTGTGAAATGAACTCCTTTCAAGTACACACACTAGGTAATATAACTGTCATCTTCACCGAGTTATTCTAAACTTGCTCACTCAATTTAATCAATTATTTTCAACTTGGGGCTTCCCCAGTTTAAGTTTATGTTTTTTTTTTTTCTTTTTTATGCAATTTTTATTATTTTCATTCCGAAAGTTCACATAAGCTCATTGAGTTTGCATTGTTACCTTATACTAAATATTCATTAGATAATCATTGATTATTCATACGAAAAAAATCTGCAGTTCCTCACTAATATTTGTTTTTTGTCGCTTCCAGTGAATTAGGTTCAGAAGCACGTTACAGATCTTTCCCAAATTGTTTTCATCTCTTGAAGTAGAAGTTTATCTCCTTCCAGTTTGGGATTATTGTCAGTGAGTCGGCCTCGCTTTTGCACTTGCTATTATCTTGCTTGAATTTTATATTATACGGATAAATTTGGTCGATTAGAATGTCGATTACAATGACTCAAATATAATCTATTCAAATAAAAATTAAAACTATTTGAAGGAGTGCATGTGTTTGCTTACTAATCCTAAGAAGCCACTAACTTTGTGAGTGCCCAAACACGGAGGGGATTTAAAAGGTTTGGCCTGTGTGGGGATTATTATTTTATAGCCAACGGTTGGGATTTGATCTAACGGTGGATAAATCAATGGTTACAATGCAACCAAATAGGATTAGGAATTAATTTTGAGTTTTAATTGTGAAAATGAATAAAAAACCTTTCGTTCTCCAAAGCTCACAAAAGCCCTCCAGTGCTCGAAGTTGTCAATGAAGAAAAAAAACAATCTTACTTCTTCACGTTAAAATGTCGTATGATACAACGGTCGATTTTGCAAGTCAATTTCTAATTTCTCTAAAAGGTTTCATCAATTGAGGTCCTTTTTATTTTCAATTTCCAGTCAATTGTTTATATCTTCATTCTTATTTTTCTCCCAAGTTTATGTAATGGTCGTGTGAACAGTACATTTTGAATTGGCCAACAATTCTAATTGTTGTTTCTTTATAGAAGTGTGATGATATTCTTTCTTTAGTACCAATATGATGGCATTGAGATTTGGTATTTGCGAGTTAAGCCAAATGATTTCTTAACTTCAATACTACCTGTTTATTTTCTTATCGTGCACTGATTTTCAGTCCATAATCTTGGGGAGAAGCTTCTTAACATGGGTATAAACGTATTTACGCCAATTTAAAGGGATCATAGTGTTTCAATTAAGATTCTGCATTTAGTTCAGAAAGTCCATAGCCTTCTACAAGTATGAGTTTGTGGATTGAGATATGGCTTTATAATTGAATCTTAACATTATTCCTTTTGCCATTTTCTTGTAGGCTACTTTCATGTTTTCCTTCTCTTTCTTTTTGAAATAATTGTTAGATAAGCAGCCCCCACCCCCTCATTTTCGTGTAGGACTATATGATGTGATTTATTCAAATTGCTCAAAGTTTTACTGCCCACCCTATCATAAACTCTCTATTATATTTGAAATAATATGTTTTTGATAGGTTGTTTTTGGTTTGTTTACTCTAATTGGAATTATAAATTTACTCATACTAAAAATGGACATATATTTGAGCATTATGAATCTTCTACTACTAATGATCACAAGGGGTGAAGACTGAACTAGCTTAGATCATGTACTCCTTACTTGAAGAGGGCTTGGGCATAAAATTGAGGATACATGAGATTACGTATCAAATAATCCTGATACTTAAAGGACCTCATATTATATTGTAATGTATATACCATTCTCATTATTCTTAGATGCCTTGGGATTTAGTTATGAGAAAAAGTCCAAACAAGAAAAGTATTCACAAGTTTAGAGTAAATTTTAACTTCATAACATATGTAAAATGATGAATACTTTAGAGATAATCCAGGGGTAGTATGCTGGGGGTGTATTGCTCAGAAGTCAGAACAATTTCTTTTACTGAGGGGGTTGGTGTAGACAGTAGCTATGAACTCATTGTGCGACCCTTATCAAAGGGGCTGGTGAGGCCAAATGAATTGGAATGGAATTTTATTGTGTTGAGTCTAATTCTGCCGAAGTAGAAAAAAGGCATTCCAAGCAAACAAGGTGAACTAGAAGGTTAGATCAGAATGGATGTATGCAAAGCCAAAGCTAAAGGAACATCCATCGCCAAAGGAACTGCACATTGGTGGGAAGGTAAGCCTGGATTCCTATACAGGTGGAGTCACTTATTATAGATTTTTTAATATTATAAGAGTTAAAACTAACAAAGCTTTCTCTTAAAAGTCCTTGGAAGTTAGTATAGATTAACACTATGTAACTTGCTACCTTTTTGCTACTAATACAAGCTTCCTTTTTTTTGAGTTCGGGCAGGGCTGATAATGTAGAGTAGCATTAAGCTTCGAGATTCCTAACACGTGGAGAACTCAAAAGTGAAGGCATTAGATGTAGAGTCTTAAAACCAGCTAAAAGACCACCTAGAAAAGACCACAGGTAAGGTGACTGTTGAAATATCTTTTATTATTGAGTTATTTGCTTTAGGATGAATCTCACACGTATCTAGGTCTCATTTCTTAATTTCTCTTCCTAGTCAATTTCTGGATTCCAGTTATAACTGTGAAGCCTGATCTTATATTGTTGCTGACTTTTATCAAGTAAATTAAAACTATGATTCGATATCAATTTCAGTTTTATGGTTGAATTGATTCGAAATTGAGTCGTTTTGTCGTATAAACTGTCAACATAACATATATGGGCCATATTCTGTAAAACTTCGTTTAGTTGAAATTATCCGTGATACAACTTTTTTTATCAACAAAACCCTATCCTATTTTGGCATATGTATAGTCATCATGGTACAACAGAACGCAACAGAAATGCATTGGGCAAGGATGCTGGAGCAGATTTGCGCATGGGTAGCTTAGGAATGTACTTGATGTATGTTAATACTCAATCCTTAATTTTTTTTCTCCAGATATAGATTTTTCTTTAGCTCAATTCATCAGTTAAGTATTTTATGCTTTTTGATGTATGAGTGTGGGAATGCAACTTTAATTAATTATCAATGCCTCAACATTGGAATTTCGTTATGACCTTAGGATATACTGCTAATCTACACCGTTTACATTCTAGGTGTGTGGAAGGCACAACATCTTGTTGCCAAATGCACATTCAATGTAAACAATTTATGAGGCTCTGGGTGCAAGCCAAATGGTGTGCATACCTAGATCAATATGTAGTTTTAACTATATTCTGATGGATATCTTACTTTTATACAAAAAAAAGATTGATGAAAATGTACACACGCAGACTGTCAACTAGGGGTCATTAAGTGATTAAGGTAATACATTATTACTTTTTTGACATTATGTCAGAAAAAATGATAACTCAGTTCAGGTTTTTTTTTTTGCTTCAAAATCATGGAGAGTTGTACTAAAGCCTTCCCACCTTGCTGTTGTAATGAAGTCTGCAATCTTATGGATACCTTTTAAAACATGCATAGAGAGTCCAATCCAGGTGCAAGTGACCCTTACACTCACCAGTGACCATATGGATTAGGTGTTCTAAGACCTTATTGGAGTTCTTTTATGTTGAAACGTGTTTCCGCCTCACTTTCCCATATAATTAGTTGCCCCTGACTTTAATAGGTCTGCTATGACAATATCTCCCACAACTTTCTCCTTACTTTGGTGAGCTAATGGACATCACGATGGCTTGGTTGCTGGCGATAAAGAAAAAATCAAGTTGAAGCAATATTAGTATTTCATAATTATAATTCTCTGTAAACAATTTTTTTTTTACTTGGGTGACCCACTTTGTGGTTTTTACCAGTTATGGATCAGCCTTTAATAGATGATATATCTCTAATATAGCTTTGCACACTAACTGACTTGAGCAGTAAGCAACTGTGTTCAATGCGTCGGTTTGTTTATTTGGTGGAGACTCCTCTTCAATATCAGTTATCACAGATAGTTTAGACGGTCATCAGACTTCACGAATACATTAATTTATCAAATCTTCTTTTCCATTATTACAAGAAATGCATGTGTAATTTTAAATCACATTCTCTAAGATATCTCTTTATAAAATCCGTGCCGAAGGCACTGGTAGTAACTAGTCAACTTAACAAAACAGGGATGTTTTCTGACTCGCGTCTGGGATTCGATTTGAGGGGGTATAAATCAAGGGTTATAATTGCCTCCATGTGAGATTAGTGCAATACATCAAATTCTTAAATGTGAAACCATTGGTGTCCAAACCTTTCGTTCTTAATTGGGACCTAGGTGAAAAACTTCAAAACCTTTTGGGTTCTCCCTCCACCTCTCAGTGCTTCGACCAAGTGCAAATTTTTAATTGAAGGTCTCTTCAAGGTGCACATCTCTTCTTCCTCTTTGTTCATTTTTTTTAAAAATATTTTGGTTTAAGTCGTATGATAAAACAACTTAAACACACAGATAATACACCATGCAAAAATCATGAAAACCGAAAGATATTTGACTCAAACTCAAGATGAAGAAGACTGTGATGTCGGGGTCAAGCAGCCAATTTAAGGTGAGAATTTTTGTTGTACCAGTTGATCTTGTAGAGGTTTGTACTTGATTTATTTTCCCCCAATGTCAAAGTTTAGTAATATTTATTGCGGACTTCTTGCTTTGGAAGGTTGAGGGATACTATGAGATTATTAAAGAGCCAATGGATTTCATGACTATGAAAGAAAAAATAGAGCAAGGAGCTTACAAATCTCTTGAACAGTTTGAGGTTTGTCCATTTTTTTTTCTTAGTTTCAAATATGCTTATGATTTTGTAGAATCAGTGTCTTAGTAGCCCACTCGGCGTGATTAACATAAATTCTAAGATCTTTACCCTATGCCTCGATTATTAGTCCAATCCTGTGATATCTAATTAGTGAAGCATGAGTCAGTTTCCATATTTGAGTTTATGGGAGCATAGTTGGACTGTGATTGATTAATTATTTGAATACTTACAGCATGACGTTTTCTTGATATTTGAGAATGCGATGCTTTTCAATGCTCAAAACACCATCTTTTATAGACAGGTGAGCTCTTCAAATCATCAGTGCTTGCTTTACTATTTAGTCTCAACAGTTTTCAGTCATTTTTGAGAGAGAATGTTGCCTAAAATACCTGCTTACCTTCATTACGAAAAGATGCGATGAGTTTTTCAGGCTCAAGCTATAGATGAACTGGCTAAGCAGGTGGTTCGAACCCTCAAAACGAATCCTGGAAACCTTGAGCATGAATTCTTGACGAAAAAAAAGACTTGGCAGAAAGCCCAAATTTGAAACCTGAAGTTTAAATTCTACATTGCAAACTGAGCTTAATACAGGAGGTAGACTGAGTAGAATGACTTCCAATGTCGCATCAAACGGTAAGCCACATTCTTGATATGGTGATTCAAATTTCATCCATGCATATGCTTAAAATTTATCCACGCAACACTTCAAGTACGTCTTATATACTGTTAATTTACTAACTAAAAGTTATATTTGTACAAAAGACTGGCTGCTAAAATTTTGGCACAACATACTTTTTTGGTGTAACTCTATGACTATCTGCATCTGCCATATGTAGATTCCTAGAGAAAAAGTATGCATAGTAATTAGTATGTAGGGTGCAAGTTGAACCATTCAACTGATATTGTATCAAACGTAAAATACCTTTTTTGTTTTTATGTGATCAATGTAATATACTAAAATGCCGTTAGATTTGTCATATAAATTTGACCATGGGATTTGCTATTCTCTCTTCTTTTCCTTAATTTTTTTTCCAGGAACTAGAGAAGGACAACCGCGTTCAAGTTACAGGACTTTTAAATCTTTCCTAAATGAAACCGAGTCATTAATTTTAGAGGAAGCCACTTGCTCCAAATCTATTGTGCATGTAAGTCTTCATTATCACTGAGAAAAAAATTTAGTTCCTAAAAGTTTATGGTGATTACATTCTTGAGACTCTACAGATTGACAAAGGAGGGATGGGCGGCTATGGATACAAGGAGAGCCTGCTGTGGTTTGTGAAAGGTCTGGGTCCGACAGCTAAGAAAGTTGCTCAGCAGAAAATTCAGGAATGTATAATTCCACCCCCTAACACTGACTTTCAAGAAACATATCACAAGGCCAGACGCCCTCAACCTACAACAGATTTGAACTTTCCGGGTGATGATGTGCAGTTGGAATCTGACGGCGGTTATGTAGCAATGATGGTGGATGCCAACAAGCCCGATGCTCAGGTATTGCATGCAAAGTTAGCTTCTCAGGCAAGGCCTCTGGAATTGAGTGATTCCTCAACGAGAGAAGGCAAGTAGCTATGGAGTCGTTTTGACTCAGCAGGCAAGTAACTCTATTCAAGAAAGGAGACCAACTAGCTCTATCCAGGAAATGAGACAACCAAGCTTGGTGTCCTTACATGGAGAAAGTCCTCGAGCAAGCCGAAACTATGCATCAATCACTTTTCCACGGGCAGGACTACTCACGGAAGGACGCGGGGCAAATCAGGTCCTGCCCGGTTTTGGCAACTATCTAAACAGAGCCAGCTCTTCTCAGGCGGTTCCATTCCTAGCCATGAGTTGGATTAGGAGTCTACATATTCTTAATTGTTAAAAAACCCTTCGTGTCTCCAAACTTGGAAATATCTTCGTGAAACCCATTGGTTTTCTTTTCGTTCTCTCCTCCCGTCCCCCTGCCCCCAAAATAAAACACACTTCAGTTCTCGACCAAGAAGAAATGGATTCCCTTTGAAGTCCGTTTTGTGTACAGGGATCTCTCTCTCCATTATGTGTGCGTTGGTATATTTCGTACTACAGATCTTCGTCGAGCTTTACTACTCGCAACTGGGAAAAGGTATACATCTCATTATGTCAAAATCTTAATCTTATTCTCTCTACTCTGTCTACCCATTGGATGCTTCTCTTATTTTAGTATCTTCTTCTACTTCTGATCAACTACTAAAGCTATTTTAAGTTTCTGTCAAAAACCATTTATTTGTATTATTTCTTCATTCAATTTCTCCAATTTGCTTAATCATCTTATTATGTTTATTTTTATTTTATTTTTTCTTTTGTGTGTTTGTGTGTGTTTGCAAATTCAATCATATTATTCTGCAAAGTTTAATAGTTTTCCTAATTTACATTACCAGTTGATATCAAGGGTGGATTGGAAGGTGATTTGATTATCCAATCTTTTCGGTTCTTTCTTGGGTCTCTATGGTTCTATCCCCTTACAATGTCTTTAGTCTTCTAAAATGAAATTTATCCTTAGCAAGATTGATTTGACTTACATCAAGCGCCTCAATATACACACCATGTTATTTACTTTGTAAGGAACGTTCAAAGTCGTTGTCATGTAAGTTGACTTGACTTTTTCTTTGATGGGAATAACACTTGAAATAGAACTATACAACTACTACTTATAAACCAAAGTATCCCCATGAGTTTTGGATATAGCTTTGTGTGGATTGATCAACTAAACTAGCCAAACCTTTGTATAAAGTAGCACTGAGTTGCTATTGATTGAGATGTAGTTAAGTTTTGCCAGAGGTGTAAGCTGCTCCATGCAGTGAACCAAAAAGGTATAATAGAACATGCCTAAATTACTTGGAAAAAATAGATACACATGTTTCTTTAATTGCAACTCTTCATTTGTTAGTTGGGTACTAGGACCTCTACTCTCTATGTAGTGGAAGGAGTGAGTGGTGATATTTAAGTTTTTCATTATCTGTACATATCCTCATATATATAAGCCCAAACCCATTTAAACTATGTTTTTTTTAATGTATATATGGCTGTTGTGACATGAGAAAAGGAGATGCGAGAATAAGGAATATGGTCAAGTCAACAAATCTTCTAGCATGTGTAGTACCTTATATTCTAAACTACAATCCAAAGTACGTAAATCATACTGAGATAACATACTTGACTTATATAGAGAATTAGCTAGAGTTGTAAATGACGAATCGTGTGCTGATATGATCATTCATTGATACGTGGTATCTATACTTTTAGTTCTTTCTTTTGTTATTTATTCCCACCTTTACATTCAAATGCTATTGTAGAACTACCAAATTGGTTCGTCTGGGCCATGGGTCTAAGCATCAGGGTTATTATAAATCATGCATGTTCATATAGCTTTGTAAACTTTGCCACATATTCATTTCTTTACAAGCTATAATCTATTATGAATGAAAACCACAAGCATAGTCTATCATGCATGTTCACATTGCTTTATAAACTTTGGCTGCCGTCTCTCATGGATGAGCTTTTGTAGGCTGCGAGCCTTAATTTCTAAGTTTTTATGCGTACTGTGTTTTGAAAGTAAATTATGCATATCTTCTCAATCAGACCATTAGCACAGTTGACGAGGTTTTTTGTTCCCTGTTTGAATGTAATTGTTAAGTAGTAGATACAGTCATATTTTAGATGTTCCTAATCTTATTAATGAGTCTATCTGTCTATGTCATCTTTTTTACTTACACCGCACTTCACTTCTCTTAAATGTTTTCATTTGGTTTGATGGTTATTAGATTCATTATCTGATGATGCTAAATGGATGAATGTTTTTTGCACCTTACTGTTAAATGTACATGTTCCATTGCTTATTTGATTCAATTATCCAGACCCTTGGTATTAAATCTTGATTACTATTACTTTCTTTGATTTTACGGGATCGTGATTTTTGTAATAGAGGAATGGTTTCTTCTCCTTTTCCATTCATTGGTCTGCGTCTTATTTTATTCTATTTTTTTGTTTAACTCTTTGCTGATTTTTTGAAGAGGAGTGGGTAATTAGTGATTTTGTAAAGTTGGTTATTTGACTCTTTGTTTATCTAACACAATTCAACTTTTCCTAGCTTGACATTTCAATTAAAAGTTATGATAGCCATCATGGAACAACAAATAGATGTAGAAAATGATCGCACTAAAGTACGGAAACAAGTTCGAACTTAAATTGTGATTGAAGCCTCAGGTATGCAAAGTTGGTTTTCTTTTGTTCCCGGAAGTTTGGTGCAGATTTCTTGTTACATTTTCAATCTCTGATTTCCATGATATGCATCTTAGAGTGTCACAGGTTGATATGCAGATACCCTTTGTAGCTTTAAACTTTGTGCATGATAAACCACCATATCCATGATTTTTTTTTTTTCCTGTTTAGCTATCTAGGAGTATTTACTAACCTTTAGCTTTTTACATATTGCGACCAAGCTTAAATGTAGTCAAAAACATACTAGGATCCAAAATTTTCAGTTCATTTTCTGTCAATACACCCTAGAATCCAAATCTTGTGCAATTGGTTATAGTCATGTCATGGATGGTCTTCATATGCAGATTAACAACTCAGCTTCAGTAAAATGAGTCCTTGGCTAATACTTCGGTGCCATCGCTCAGACACTTGACGTCACGAATTGAACCTCCCTACTTATCATATCTCTTGCTCTCATCTAACGGTTTATTGCTAATAGAATATGTTGTCATAGGATTCCATCGTATTCGGGTACTTTGATTTTTCTTTTTCTGGGGTTCCCGAATCTTAGACTAGGTATATTACCCTAAAAGTTATAATCACCAATTTGTGAGTCTGTGCGATATGGTAAAGGGATCTGTATGGCCGATTTGTGAGTCTTGTAATTGCAACTGTTTTAAGTATTTGGACATTTTATAGTTGAACGGTCGGTAATAAACACCTTTCTTAGTGGATTTTATATAGGAACTGCCTCCGTGAGCCTTAACTATTTGTGATTATCTTACCATTATTTGGACATTTTATAGTTGAACGGTCAGTAATAAGCACTTTTCTTAGTGGACTTTTAGTATAACAGACATTCTTAGTGTAACATTAATGAAGTTATAATTTTTTTAAAATCCCATGTGTCAATGAATTTCTTTTGTGTATTACCCTAGGTATTTTCTTCTTTTCAATTCCTACATCATATTGCTTTATTGGCTTTTAATCAACATCACAAGACTAATAAGTTATAATGTACAAGAGATTCCTACTGCGACTAAAGCTTGAAATTCTTCATACTTACAAGCTTGCTCAGCTGTTGTTCTTCACCTCATTTGTTATTTTTTGTTTGCTCAAGTTTTTCACCCCATGGTGCACAATACATTTGGAAAGTCAGTTTTTGAAAACAGTTTTTGTTCAAGCTAAGTTTGGAGTGACAATAATAAATGATATGTGAATAATAGGTCAGCTTATGAAAGGAGATTTGCAGGGCTCAGCAGTGGCGCATGAATCTTTGAATGGTTTTAGTATGACAGGTGGAATGGGATGCATCAAAGAACAATGGACCTTTCTCGGTGTCTTCCTAAACAAATTGAAATCAAAGTTCTAGATAACCTAGGTCAGGGAGGTGCTGGGATAGTTTGCATAGATCATGATGCTAACTTAATTGGTATCATGGCAAGGCAAGGGGACTAGCTATAATAACTAATTTTGAAGCAGAATGGCACACAATCACATTAGCAATGGCGGTTGCAGTTAGCAAGATTTGGAACAAAAAATGGTTAGAAAGTTGCTCCAATTCAGTGATACTTGCTTCTAACAAGAGGCCAGTGCGTCCTTAAAAGTTTAGAGCAAGATGGGAAAGATCTACAGCTTAAATTACATAATGGAGGCTCACATGGACATGGAGGGTGAATCAATTTTGCAGTAGATGCCGCCGCAAAGTACGTAGGCTTCAAATTTGACGTTGGGCTCAGTTTATTACAACTTTGGAGCGCCCTTTTAGATCATTCTATAGGTTTTTCCTTGAGTATTCTTCTTAGTAGGCTTTGCTCCAAATGTGAGGAGCTTGGCCTCCATTCATTTAACTTTATGGTACTAATTATAAAAGAGTAATTTTATTGCTTTCATTTCTTTTGATTGTTTTTGACTTGATCACCATGTTATCTTCAAGAATAGTGTTGGAATTGTTAGGTTCCCAATTACCAATGTTTTCCCAATCCAAAATGTTATATAAAAATGTTTACCTACTCACAAATGCTTTCGATGAATAGTGACAAAATTTCTAAAAGTAAAATTATGTGCAACACTTAAGAAGTTGTTGCTTAGCGCATTACACTTTCTGATAGCCTACATTTCCAATTTTGTTTTCCATTGCAAATAAAGCGTGTGTAACACACTATCGAGGCATCTACTAAATATTAAGCATATTAATACCGATGATTCATAGTTAATATTAGGTGACGTGTATTATAATACACCCAATAACTTTACTAAAACATAATCCTATACTTATTGTGTTCAACATCAAGCGTATAACTAACCACTATACCTATGCTAGCCTTACTCAATACACACATTTACAATTATATAGCAACAATAAAAAAAGCTACAATAATTATAATAAAATGTTATAGTAACTTTATGAAATCCGTGCCGAAGGCACGGACACTAACTAGTACTACTTACCATTTAGAGGGGTTTTCAAATGTGAGTTTCAAAAGAGGAACAAGAAAATTACAAGCTTGATATACGCAGTTAAATGCACCCTTATGGCCTTGTGCACGTATTTAGAGGAGCTGGCCATTAAAAGCTCTTCCTTGGCAGGAAGCTTTGAAGCTATACGGTTGTAACATCGTCTTATAGTCAATGTACACAGTTGCTTACCTTGCTCTATAGTAAGATTAACAAGAAAACATAAAGCAATACAATAACACATAATTTTTGTGAAATCTATATATATATATAAAAACTCACACCTGGCATCTCTCCTCATCACATGTGTTTGTTTTCTTAACCGGGCATTCTCATAGACTCCTAAAAAAAACAATGCCCATTCCATATATTAGTTAGATCTCCCTAGATTTGTTACGTTTTCCTTTGTGTATTTTGTATTTATTTGGGCCTCCTCAAATATCAAAACACACATATAAACAAATTTCTAAAAAAAATCCTCTCTCTTTTGCTCTTAAAAACTAGGAAACCTTTTGTCAAAAGCCAACCCCCGAATTCTGAAACTCTATGAAAAATGGATAGCCCCAAAACCTTCTCCACGAGTACAAACGAAGTTTTAGAAGAACTTGGGAGATGGAAGCGTCTCTCACTCTTAAACAGGTAATTCCCTTACCCCATTTTGGATTTTAATGATTTTCAATCCAAGTATATGTATTTTGATATTCATGTCTTTTTGAGAAATCACCAAAGTTGATTTTTTTTTTCTTTTCCAGTAATAAGTTTGGTATTTTTTGGGGTTTTGGCAAAAAAAGAAATGGTTGGTTTACGTTTATTTTGTTGGTATGTAACTATCGATTTTAATATTTTTCATGTTTCTTCATTACTTTAATATCTTGAATTTTTCAAAATTAATAGATTAATGTCTTTTTAAACTACTGATTCACATACATTTGGGAATGGGAACGTATGTATATTAGCACTTGAGCTTTCTATTTTCTGTAACTCCGATGTATTTGCTATTGCCTATTTCGTATGCGGTTTATTTTTTTTTTCTTAATTACAGGCGATGCCTTTGAGGATTTTATGCTAGGTGGTGTCAGAAGATCGAAATAATGTCAGGTGCACCTCTTACTCCTCTTAGCATCTATCTACCTATAATATTGCATTTTAGTGTGCAATGTCAATGTTTGGTCATTGGTGGTTTTTATTAAGAACTTGCATTGGAAGATTGAATGTAAAAATACTAAAATCTCAACTGTTTTGTTTCGCAAATTTATTTTGAGCTTAATTGACTCCAGTCTCCGAAGTCAAGTTTTGGGACCATTTGATAAGAAGAATTTGACTAAGGATATTAAGACAAAACTACAGATCAATTGTTGACTTTTGTTTAGAAAAAATTACCCAATTTAGAAGACATCTGCTTGGTAGCTATATTTAGATTTTAGTCTGAAAACTATATAATTAACTTACTTCACATAAGGTGTAGCAGTCTAGGAGATCGAAGGTGTAACATTCACACATGAGCAACACAAGAAGTTGCTCTTTTGTGGACTATAGACTATGGAGTGTGGTAGTAATGTAGTATGGACCAAGACCTTTATCTGAAACTAGCGAGTAGCGACACTGTCTATTCTCCGAAGAAGCATTAATGACTTGGCCTTCAACTCCAGCCAACAGCACCACTCAACTTCCTGCCCACGATGCTCCGAAAGGTTTATTTGTTTGAATTCATGCAAATAGCCGAATAGGACATTCGGTGATAAGGGAGCAAATATTTCCATTGACCGGTTTTATGGCAGAAGACCAATTGCCCAAAGGTTTTAGTAGTCAAATTAATTCATACATAAATAGTTAGTAAAGAATGACATTCCTTACATTTGCAAACCATTGGAAATTGGAGGGTAAATCATTAGGAAACCATCCATCAATTTGAAATATTCTACTTTTTACCTTTTGATGAAGACAAACATATATTCTCCTTAATGGATTGCAACAATGCAACCATTCATCTAAGACTAGCATTCAGATTACTATACAAAATCCAACTGATTATCGAGGACACCAATGTGCTAAGAAAGTAAGAATAAGAAGTAATATAACCTCTCAATTGAAATGACTGGGCTTAATTTTTAATTTGCACATCATAATCCATTCAACAATTTTTGTTGTTGTTGTTTTTTAATTTTTTTTTTGCGTACGAGTTAAAGAAATCTATTCATCGAGGAATACTGCATATGACAAAACAAAATCATAGGATAGATAAAGACTAATGATAATTAATTCATGGACTCTCCATGCTATGCTTTTGCACTTAATTACAAATATTTTGATGTATCTTGTGACTATTCAGTTTTTAGGCTAATAATTGTTTTTTTTTATGATGATTGGAATGTTAGTGGGTACCTTTGCTTTTTAGTGTATTCTTGGTTTATAGCCTTGGAATTAGTTATGGTGGTGGTTGTTATGTGTGTGACTAACTAGAAACTGCGAATGCGGTGCAGGCCGATGTGAGGAAGAAGAGAAAAAGAAGAAGAAGAATAAAGGAAGAGAAGATGAATTATTATGAAGAATTAAAATAAATGGGTGCGGATTTTAGTGGTTGGTTATTTATATATACAAAATTGGGAATATAAGAAAGGGATGAAGATGAGAGGTTTTATGTTAACTTTCCTCAAGGTTGGAGAAGATGAGAGAACGAAGGAAATGAGTAAAGCTCGGAGGTTTGCGAGACAAATATTTGTGGCGGACACCCAAGTAGGTTTTTGCCCCCTATCCCATGAGACCTCCTTATGTCAGTCAAAGAATTTGTCATATAGGTTTAGTGGTATAATTTTATTTTGGGTTTTTAATAGTTGTCAGATATATGTAAACGTAAATGATCCTCTACTTTGAATTGGTTTGTTGCATTTTCTCATAAAAAATCTTTTTGGTGAAAAAAAGAATAAATAACACAATATCTTCTTCTTCTTCTTCTTAAGGGCAGATTACACTTTGATTGAAAAGACAACTTACATAATCAAGATATAGCATAAAACAACTTTGATTTGCATGTCGCCGTTGGCAATTGCTTTGCGGTAGAGTGGGTGACATTGGTAAGTTGAATTGAATTGAACTTATTTGCCAAACTAGTATTTTTCTTTCAATTCTTTGCATTACTTATTAACATTAAACTTGGATTGCAAGCGGTTAGCCAAGGCAATCTCATTTATCTTACAACTTTAGAATGTTAGTAGATCCTTGCTATTGAAAGATGAATGAACTCAATACCGACAAGAGTGGAAACCTAACTGGAAATTCCTTTCATATTTTTATAGTATTATTTTATCTTTTTCTTAACAATTATTTACTCTTTTACAACCCAGGTGTCGAACAGGGTTTAAAGCTTTTACAGACGTCCATGGCTTCAGATATATGTTACTACAATTTCTATGAAAATCATGCTAACCAATGAGGATATGCCTGTGTCTATGTCAACTTATATTTGATTTCGAACTAGACTTGCCAAAGTGGATCCTTCATTACAAGGTGAGTTTTTAAGTTTCCATTCTTCATTATTATTAAATAATAAATAATAAAATTTTGGCACGACTCCATGACAACTGGTCTTCTCTCTACAATAGCTATACTCCATTAATTAGCATGGGTGTGCAACATAGTGTGAAATGATTCACTGTACGTAATCGCGTTGGTTTAGGAGCTCCAAGTAAACTTTGGTCCAAACAATTAGATATCTGGCATGTTAGTTAAAGTGTTGTCTAACATTATTAAATACATAGTACTATGATTGGAAGCTCAAGTACTATCTCACTTTTGTGTAGTTAACCAATGTCAGCGGTTAGCGAAGTGAACACATCAAGTATTGGTAATAAGATTATATTTTGATTTGTTTAATGCATTGGATAGTTCAATAATAAAAGACTAGGCATCTTTTTTTCTTCTTTTTATGAATGTTTTTGTTAACATCTCCAACTAAGAAAAAAAGAGGCAAGGCTATGAATAAGAAACTCATTGATTACAAAGCTGCTACTGGTCAAAAACCTAGGATAGAGATCCACAAAGATCATGCAAGACCTATGGGAAGGTGGAGTACTCAATTCGTGAGGGAGATTGGAGTAGTAGCGCGACAACATGGACCTCTTATAGGCAGTGATTGGGATAAAGTGGAAGAGGATGTGAGAGGACCATTACATTGATCGTATTAAGGTAATAAAGTTTTTATTCTAGTTGCATGGCATATCGGAATGATTCCTTGTAACTTTGTAATGCATTTCTTGTAGGACAAGTTTGATGTGGATATGCAACTTCCACATGTGAAGCACGTCGTGGACAAGATATTAGGGGGGAGCTTTAAGAGGATATAGGTGTCTTCTTCACTTGCACTATAAACGTTTTGGAAATGATGCAAGTGGCACGACGAAATCCTTATAGTGGCGTGGCGCCAAGATAAATGGGATGCTTGCTGTGATTGGTTTGAAGGGAAGATTTCAAGGTATGATAGTTTACTTATTAGTCCCCTTTAAATGGTTATTGTTGGCTAGTTATTGTTGTGATTGGTTTCATGTGTTTTGAGGAAATTAAGGAAATCTAGAAGAGGATATAATTATATTTTTGAGGTTGAAGTCGTAGTCTGGCTATGTTCCAAGGAAAGGATTGTTCTATTTTTTTTTATTAAGGCTGAGACCCTTTGTTTTCCTCTTGACTTGAGATTAGGCAATAATGCAGCTTTTTACATTTACCCCATCTTAGTTCAAAGTTGAGTCCAATGAGCCACTGATTATATGATTATATTATTCAAATACAACTTGTAATACAATATTCATTTTACTTTAGAAAATTAGCGAGCAGAATTCAAGTAATCGGCAAAAGCTCTCAACAAACCATTATGCTGGTTCAAAGTCATTTTTACATTTCTTCGAGGAATCGGTATATTTTTTATTTACATAATTTATATTGCTTTGGAGTTGTGTACTATTATTTAAAATAAATTTTTCAAATATTTTTCAGCGCGACTCTGAAACCCAACAAACTATGGGAAAGATTGAATTCTACCGTCGAACCCACTTTAGTAGTAAGGGATGGAGTAGTCCCCAGAGCTCGGGGAAAATTATGTAAGTTAAATGACTCTTACTTGCTTTTACCATTGCACTTTAATTTCATATATTTATCCCTAGTTTAAACTTCTGAGAACCGGATCGCACAACTTAAAGTTGAGTCTCAAGCAGAAGGTGGTGAGCCAAAGACTGAGGATGAAATTTTTAGTACAGTATTGGGTGTAAGATCTGGATATTTTAAAGGCCTTGGGCATGGTGTCATGCCACCATCAGCTAGAAGGATGAGATCCATTCACTTAGAGGAGGAAGTGCAAAGGAGCAGTGCTGAAGAGGAAGTACAAAGGACGAGGGCTGAGGAAGCTGAAAAATGTAATGACGAGCTCACTGCTGAAATGGTATCCCAAAGAACTAAATTGGAAGAGATTTTGGCCGTTCAAGCTAGGATGGAGGCTTGGATGCTACAGTTCAGTGGAGGTTCTCAATGGTACGTAGTTTGAGAACTTTAAGCAAGTAAGAAATATTGGTATTTTATCTTCTGTTAATGATGTATTGGTTTTTTTTTTTCTTTTTTCACACAATTAGGGATATATGATTGACAATTAGGTGTACACATCGAGGCATTGATAATTCCTTGAAAGCTTGGTGTGTCTGAACCTTTAAGACGTCAGATAACCAGTGCCATAGCTCCTTAGATATTGTATGACATTTTTTTATTTTTATTTTAATGAAATTGTCTTGCCCTCGTGATCGCCTTTCCGCCTCTATGCTTCCTTTGCAGCCTCTATACAGGTAGTTAGCCCATTCTCGATTGGCATGTGAAAACGGCCAGATTCTCCCCAGAGCCGAATTACTTCGATCTGACGTAGGAGAAAGTAGACACGCCTTTATCCCACACGGGATAACCAAATCCCAAAGCTAGTAGTTATAAAACCGAAAAGGAGAACAACCATATTCTGTTCTCCTTATAATGGAAATAGGCTTCTATATTGATTTTGATTATGTCCTTAGTGCTATATCCATAGTAGTAGAGATGCTATCAATACGTAAAGAACTAAATTTGACATTTTCATGCATATAATTGCAATATTTGGGTCTTATTTTACCTTTTGTGATCATTCTTTAATGGGGTACTAAATTGTCCAAAAAAAAACAGGGTACTAAATTGTTATTTTGCGGCATTTGGATAATGCAATAAAACATTGCCCTCCCCTCTCAGATTGGCGTCAAGATAGGAGTAGCATATTTGAACATCTTTTGTAACTTTTAGAACCAATGCAAATCAGGAACATAGCGAGCTTGTATTCTGGTAGAATTTCAGTCAACCTATCCTACCTTGATTTCCATATCAAGTTTCTAATGTCTTCTTTCATCTTTTCGAGATACATCACAATATATTGATTCTACTTCAGTAGGCCCTTGTTGATTAGTTTGTTTCAGACGCTTTTAAAAGCCACAATTTGCATGATGTTTGCAATGGGTAGACTTTGGACATTATTTTGGTGTTAGCTCCAGTTTGCACTTCTCACAACACGTTTTGTTTTTAACTTTTGATATGTTGAAACACGATTCGACTCTAGGGGTAATCTCTCAATGAACTCACATTTTACTCGGGAGAGCTTTTTCATACATCTTTGATCAATTCAGAGGAAATGGAAAGGAAAACTTTAGTTTCAATCTTCTTCAGTGAGTTTTGGTGCCTAGTTATTTAGGGGCTGGATTTTTTAATGCACTTAATTCTGGACGTCTATGCATGTGTTTCCTTTTCTATTTTATTATAATGATTAACTTGTTGTTGTGTGAAATCTTGTGTGCTCTCACAAGCCATTTTTTTCCCCATTTGTGTGAGTCGGGTCAGTCCTGGGAAATGAGCAACGACTGTGGTGCTTAATTCCTAGGATATAGCCATTGATGTAAGATGCCCCTCGGATTTAATTTCTTCATTGAGATTTTTACTTCTTGTTCATAGTGGTTCAAAAATCTAAATCTTTTCGACCGCTTAGTAGTTATATATCATTGCCTATTACAAGTAATGTCGAATCGTCGATGTATTGTCATAAGAAGGGCTTCCAATTGCTTGAAAAGGGCCTTGGGACATCAGCAATAGTCCCACCCACTAGCTTAGAGGCGGTAATGAGGTGTGAACATGCCTTTTATACACCGGTGTATCGTCGTCACGATACTTGTGTTGTTTTCTTGGTGCATACTGGATATGCAAGAATGTGTCAGAAATCCCACACCCGATACCTTTACATCTGACTGCCATCTGTTGGAACTGCCTTATCCCACACGGGATAACCAATCCCAAAGCGCTAGTTATAAAACCGAAAAGGAGAACAACCATATTATGTTCTCCTTATAAAACGGGTTGCAACTAGTTCTCACCGAGGAAGTAGTCCACACTGGAGACCAGCGAAAGCCGAAACGCACCGGCATCTAAAATCCACCTATTCTATTGTCTTATGCGGGACATACCGTTCAGCAAGCTCAAAACACTTTGATCGAAGCCTAGCCTATAGATAGAAGTAAGAGGGTGTATATATGGGCATAAATGACCGGCGAGGTGGAACATCCTTTTCCGGTTCGCCTCTAGAGTTGGGTCGTACTCGACTCGATCCTGGTCTGGTCGACCTAACCTTGATGAAGGAGTGGATAACACAACCCCAGAGAGTTTGAAGTGAGGAGCCAAAGGAGTGACAACTGATTTAGCTTCAGCCATAGCAGTTTCTACAGATCCGAAACGCGACGAAAGCAAAGAAGAATGACCTCCCGGCGGCGGTCATGTTTCTCAACTTTGCAATCTCGCATCGACTTGGGATTCTCAGTAGCATTCTTTGCTTTAGCAAAAGCTTGTGCTGCCTGCGCATCGCCTTCCGCCCCCTCTGCTCCTTGCAGCCTCTTCACCGACCAGCCATAGTAGTTTTCGCATTTGAAACTACATGCGGGAAATACCGCTCAAAGACGTTAGAAGGGTGCTTTCACTCTTTCTTTCCCTTTTATAGGCGTGAACTCTAGTTTCAAGTAGGTTTTCCCGAGCGCCTATGGGCTATTGGATAATGCAGATAAAGAACAATTCTAGTCCGAATTAGGACTCGGGGACACGCCGACTTGTTAGCCGCAGTACCTGAACGTAGAAAGTTTGTCCCACAAAGAGTGAGAGAGTGAGAGGTGAGCTCAAGTCAGTATCTCCTTGCTCGTGCCCAAAACAGGTTCCTTCGGGCATATTCGATTCAATTCCAACAAGACAAGGTTATTGCATCAACGACGAAGTAATCTTGGTTGAAGAAGGAGGTTTCCATTGATTCGACTATTGATTAACCGACCGAACCACCAGAGAAAGAGTAAGAGCGGTTTCGATATAACACCAACAGCGGTTAGGGAATCAATTCCCTTTCTAGCAACGGTTATTCCTCCAATCGCTTCTTCAGCTGCGCATCGCGGTTAGTGTACCAAATAAGCAGTGTTGGTGATTCAATTGCAAACATAGGACCGGATGAAATAGCATCTCAGAAGAGCAACAACTCCTTCTTTTCTTGCAAAACAAAAAGAGAGCACCGGATAGTGATTCAACCACAGCGGTATTGCCAAGAGCGGAAGCATCGATCGTCATTTTCTTCATTCATTCCTATCCCACGAGCAGAGAAAGAACTGGGGATGGAATAGGTGACTTGTTCTCTTTTGATAGAGGCACTGGTTGTGGAATCAAAAAAGATATTATATCGGCCGATTGATTGCTCTTATCCTTCCTTCGCTACAGATGGCAGAGCTACCGCACTACGTTCCGTTGATTGATGGGAGTATTGAACAACCAGCACAAGAGATAGTAAAGAAGCTCAGCTGCCAGAGTAGAGTCTCGGTCGGTTGCCCTGTAGCAAGTGCCTAGCTCAACTCCGAAGATTGACGAGAAGACCACCACTGTACATCTTTCTTTCAAAAGATGAGAACACACCACCATTTAGATGAGGGAAAGCCCTTCCTAAAACCAGGCGTGATCTTATATACGATACCACCAACGCCACCTGGGCAACAACAACTCTGAAAAGTGCATGTTTGTTGGGGGAAGAGAATCTATAGCCCAACTATATGATGTGGTTTTCATGGATCAGATAGCGACTCGCTTATTCGGGAGCCCAGAATCACCCTAACAAAAAGTTTTTCCTCCTGATGCCTTCGCTTATGGTTTTGGATCAAGCTATGTCACTGTAGACAACTCTGGAATTTGGAGAAAGAGAAAGACTTTATGGGTTAATGGGGTTTCTCGCCTTTAGCCGCTTGTTAAGATGCGGGGTAAGTTGCCTTTTCTTTCGGTAGATCTGGTTAATCAACAGGCTTTGGCCATGCCTCTCAATCTGCTCGAACTCAAAAAGTAACAGCACCTGGATTTGCCCCTGCACCTGGAGCTGGAGCAAAAACCGCTACACGGTCGGTAGAGCACGTAGCAAGTGAGAAAGCCATAACAGTTCAGAGGTAGTAATGGCGAGTGCTTTGTACTCTGCTTCGGCACTAGACCTGGAAAGAGTCGGTTGCTTTTTGGAAACCAAGTTGAGGTCCCATCTGGTCTACAAAAATAGAACTAGAATGCGAACTACTGCCTTTAGCTACAAGGACAGTTTCACCGACCTAACAGCCAATAAACTACGACTGGAATCATCCTATTTATTTCCACTTCCTTATAGGCACCTCTAGAAAGCTTTGGTACGGACTCCAAGGATGACTCCCATAGCCCCAAAAAGGCGAAGGGAGTAATCCATTGAGAGTCAGTGAACGAGTAAAAGAATGTATGTAGCTCCGGATTGTTCTTGTTCGTCGGATCGTCATTCTCGGTCGGACAAATAGGTTTACTTTGAGTACAGGTTCCACACAAGCCTAGGTTAGGGCAAGAAAAGGATAAGTCAACCCCTAAGGGATATTCTATCTTAATTTGCCGATCTAGGGTATGGGTTTAACATCACAAATTACGATGAGTGATATCTTGGCTTCGATGCTCGTTGAGGAGTGCCACCGTATCTGCAGGCTATAGCCAAGAGTTAACGGAGCCAAGTTACTGCATGTCTACGGGCCCTAAACGAGACTTCGAATAGAAGGTAATAGAGTGAAGGACAACTGAAGCCCTAAACAAGCTAGAAGCCCATTTCTACAACGAGAAATATCTCGTTTTCAGACTCTAATGATAGATGGGACCGATAAGGTCAAAAACGTGTTCTAACGATAAGAAAGCAGTTATTGAGTCAAACCAATGCATGTAGCAACTTGTTGACAAATATACCACACCTCCCTCTTATGTTGTGCTCGGTTGGGAATGAGCCGCTATGCCCACAGCTCTTATTTGAGTTCTTTTATTTTGAGTATACAGGAAGCATCCCACGCCCGATACCTTTACATCTGACTCTGCCATCTGTTGGAACTGCTTTTTGTAGTTGAGCTTGTTTGCTTGATTTACTTGATGTTTAGCCTTGCTTATTTTATTGTTTCATTGGTGATAACTTTATGACACGAGGTTTTTTAATGGTTTGGCATTTACATGTACAATTTAGTTCAAAATCCATTAGCTTTTGGCTATTTTTGTCTTCTTATTTGATCTGTACCTTCATGAATGTGATCGAGTTATAACTTTGATAAGTTCTTTCTAAGCTTTTGGCTATGGGCACCAATTTACGCACGCATATAGGAGGTGCATAGTTTTATATGCATTGCCAACTTGTGTATATTATGTTTATTAATGTTTCTAATAAATTTACTAAAGTGATTTTTTTTTTTAATTTTTTGTGCCAGATTGGTCGATTGGTTGCCAGAAGTAGTAGAATCAAGAAGAAGCTTCGAGTGGATGCTGCTCAAATTAGCATGTTATAGACATTATTTGTGGAATTTTAGTTTTGAATAATTCGTTTAAATTTAGTTGAACATTGTTAAGATTATGTGAGACGATATTTTTTCACAAAAAATAGTTATGTGAATTCTTTAAGATCTTTTGTATTGAATGATTTAGTAATGAAATTCATTTTGTTATGATTTGTGGTGAATTGTTATAGGGTTACTGTGTTCTATAAAAATTGTTTTGGGCAGGATTATGTAAATGAAAATGTACAGGTATATATATGAATTGCACCATTTGTAATGCTAAATGCGTCCCAAATAAAGCGTGTGCTTTTCTGGAATTTATATCATTCGCAACAATTTTGGTGTAGCTAAAAGATTTGATTCTACCGTAACGTAGACACTTTTTGCCACACTTGGTGTGTCGCTAAATTTATGGACGTCTGTTACCACGCCAAATGTACAAAGACTAAAATTCAAACTTTCCGAACGGAAATAGTGTAGCAAAAGGTTGCCTTTTGCGATGCCCTAGTTAATGCGACTAAAGGTATCACTTTTGCAACGCCATCCTAGTTGTTACAAGCTCTCTTTTGCGACACCAAGCGCTGCAAATAGTTTGAAATAAATTTGCAATTAATTTAATTTTCATAAATGAAGTAGCAACGGAATTAGTGTATTAGCAACACCTATAGGCGTCACAACAAACTAGGAACATTTGCCACGCCACTTTTGGCGTTGCATTTGAGTATTTGAGACGCACTTTTTAGCCACGCCTTTGCAACGCCATCTAGTGCGTTGCGACAGATCTTTTGCCATGCTCAAAGGCACCTTTAGCGATGGGGTATGGCGCTGCTAAAACCATGCTCTGTTGTAGTGATCTAATGGCCCAACCCATTATTGTCTTCAACTAGAAAAAATTTACCAAAAAACTATCATCAAGTTCAAAGTAAATCCACGATGATTAATATTCAAAGTTAGCATGCTACAAAACCTTAACATATGTTATATTAGATATAAGCTACAAGTTATTTCATCTAACATGTATTTTCACAACATTACAATTATAACCATCGTCTAACAACACGTACACTCAATAGAAATAAACAATTATGCATTGAATACATTATAATTATTACCCAAGATTTGAGTGTTCTGCAACGCCATACCCCGTTGCTAAAAGTCCTAAAAAGCGTCACAACTGATCAATTGCAACACCAAACAAGGCATCGCGAAGGTGTTGCTAAAAAGTGGGTCACAAAAGCTCAAATGTGACGCATTAATGGGCGTTGCAAAAGCTTCTATTTTTTAGTCACGCCAAGTTGCACTGCTAATACTTTATCTGCGTCGCTACTTCATTTTATTGAACTAAATTAATTTTAAAAGAAATTCAAACTATTTGCAACGCTTGGCGTCACAAAAAACTACTTGTAACAACACCTTTGGCGTTGCAAAAAGTTTTCTTTTAGCTGCACCACTAACTTGTGGTAAAAAGTTTTGCACCTTTAGCAACACCCAAGAGCATCATAATAAAGGGTGCTTGTTTTTCATCGGCCAACCCATTTGCCGCACCTTAGGGTTGCAATAGCATAATTAGATACTATACACCTTTTACTCATCATTACAATCTTTCTCATTTTTTAAATTCTACGTACTCAATGAAATTTATGTAGATACAATAAAAACACCATATTCAATTAACAATGAATCATAACAAACAATACTTCATTAACTATTATATCATCCAGTACAAAAATATTTGAAGCATCCAGACAATTAGTCTTTGACAATATATCATACCAAATAATCTTTACATAAATCAACTAATATGAATATAGACATTCTGCAAAAGTAGATTTTACAATCTGCCAATTTGACATCTACCAAAGATTTCTTCATTCATCTACCACAACCGAACCGCCAATCTAGTACAACAAATAAACAATGCATAAGTAAACTTTAAAAAAAAAATGCACTCAAATAAGCGATACATGTAAACCAAGTCAAACTTATGGACCTAGTATATGCACAAACACCACTGCCACAATTAAGTTCCCAACCTTTTACAATATGGAAAACAAACTATATTAGAACAAGTGAGTTGATTAAATTCAGTTTAGTTTACAAGAGAAAATTTGTTCCATTCAAATAGATATGTTAGGTGTATATATATTCAGCACATAACAAAACACAATCAACTGATGTATCTCTTCACTTCGTAGTCAATGTGTCCAACAAATACTATTTTCAACATTTTTAAATAGGTCCTCATTACAAGAAATTCTAAATTATTTGTTTCACCATTAAAATTTAAAAGTGAGCTGAGGGTCAACTAGTTGATTGTTAATCTCAATGCGATTCTAAAAAAAATAGAATATCAATGCACATCAACAACATCAATGAATAGGTAGCAACAAACTATAGTGGCACATTGTCAGTAAATATACTTAGAAGTTATATGCTCCTGGACCCTTAGACCATCTCACTGTTTGGTGCCTCCTAAGCAAGTTCATAAAAGAGGGAAGGAAGGCTTAGAAATCAGATTTATATAGGACTTACCAAAGAGGAGCTATATATAGTTTGCTACCGCTTTGGCAAACTATGTACAGTTCAAAAATGAAATTGAGCAGTAGCATCCAAGCTTCCATCCTAGCTTGTTGGATAGTTTACAACCACCCCAATTGTTCGCTGGGAGGTTTTTTCTTATTACAGGAACTCTAATTTTCACAATTTAATATTAGAAAGAATAAAAACTGGCAAACACTTATGTATTTCAAGGTGAAATGAAAATATGCTTACCTGGAGTAGCAAACCTCCCTATTGCCGCCACACAGCACTATCAAATCAGTGGTTGTGCACATCAATATATATTTCCGTCTGTCATAGAATTCTAAATGCCCAAATCTTACCAAAGATGTCTATCATATATCCATGTAAGCCCACAACTGCACTGAGAGACAAAGATGGTATAGTCTCGGGAAACAGTAACTCCTCCAACCAAATTTCCTCGCAAAATAATCCTAACACCATATCCTATTCTATTATATATGATTAAAAAAAAAAAAAAATCAGCAACTAACTTTCCCAAATTGAATCAAAACCAATAAATGAAATTGAAAGAAACAAGCAAAATTCACCCTAACCACTTATTCATAAATAAAAACAAACCCAGGAATAGATTGAACCACCAAGGAAAACCATGATTATACCACAATACCAACTATTAAAGAACATCCGCATTACCACCATAAAAATGCCAACGACTTCTATTCACCACTGAAAATTTGATACACTATAATGTACATCAAAAACAAATTGTTTCAAACAATTAATTTCACAAAATTCACAATATAAACATGAATTTACCGATCCTTTGAATTCACAAATAAGTTCAAAGAGTCTAAAACTGCAGTTCAAATCCCACCAGCACACTCATTGACGTACATAAAAATCCACCATTTTCAATAGAATTTGCTTTTCTAAACATAATCTATTTCTATTTCACTACAATCAAAAGTACCAGTATGATAAGAAAAAAAAAGACCTTCTATTTCAGCATTAATGGTTCCACTACCTGTTGAAGTCGTCGATCAATGTGAACACAAAAAAATCAGTTAACCATTGAACAGAGAGAGAAAATCAAGTAGCATTCAACTGAGAAGCTGGATCAACTAACCTTTGAACTGAGAGCAGCAAGTTTAACAGTGGTGGTGGTGGATTATACAAAAGTCGAAGTTTACCGTAGATTTGACAGTGGTGGAGGATACCCAAAACTCTAATCTGAAAATTTCGTTAGGTAAATGTGGAATTAACCCTAAACACAAATTAAACCAACCAAAAGTCGATGCTTTGATGGTGTGGAGGATTAACCAAAATTAAAGCTTTCAAATTTAATCAAAAGAAAGAAAAGAGAGAACAATACCTAAGCTTTGACCACACTGGAGGAAAACGAGGAAGAACATTTTTCTTTTTCTTTTTTTTTTTTTTTCAGTAGGAAGAAGATTCGATGGCTGTAAAGAAAAGAAAAGGGTGGGTGGGGTTTTCCAATTTTTAGGGTTAGAAGCCAAGAATAAAAAAGGCCCGCGAGAAATATTTGTTAAATTAGAATATCCCGCCCCCATAAAAAGTATATCAGCGACGCCATTGTCGTCCCAGCATAGGTAAAGTGAAAAAAACTTCAGCTATAAACGAAAACAATTTGCAACAGTCGAGGCGTCACATTTGTTAAGTTGGATAGCAGCTGCGCTAATGGCGTCGCAGTAGATAGCTTTATAAAAAAAGTTATTTATTATTTTAACAAAATTATTAATTACGCCCTATTGGTCACGCAAAAGGCGTGGCAATAAGTAATTTTAAGTTAGGCTAAGCCGGATAGAACGACAAACTATTAGGGACGCCTATAGCGTCACAACTGATATCTTTTACCAATGAATTGTGAGCGCTGCAACAGAACCCTTTTGTTGTAGTGCGTACGTGGTTGATATTAACTATTTTAAGTCTCTCTTAGACTATCTACATATCTACAAAGAAAATTAATATCAAACTACTTCTAGTCAAACCATTAATATCTTAATAATAAACACGAATAATTTGTTGATTAGGTTATTAAAGAAGTTTAAGCTTAGGGATTTTCCACCTAAGAATAAAAACTAGCATGAAACTCAAGGCAAGAATATCATAATATAATCAAACCAAAAGAATTGCAAAAAGTGAAAGAATACGATACCTAACTGATTGAAAAACCGGATTACCATATTTTCCTCCTAGAAAAATAGTTCAAACAAACTGTAACACTAAACTAGCTCAAGACGAATTGGGTATCAAGCCATATACCACTAGAAATCTCTTTGAATCATCTATCAAACACAAGAAGCGGATTGCAAAACCAAGCTCCGAGCTGAAAGTTATATAAGTTTTCGTAACGAGTGACGTAGCTGTCAAAAAGAAGAACCTTGACGTTTTTCTTGATAGAAATCTCATAATTGACTCCCACAAACATAAGAGAAAGGTCTACAACCATATAAGGATTGATAAACCGCAAAAGATCAATTAAGATTCAATCTTTAATTGGTTTTCCTAACAAAAACGAAATTATTAGAAAATTTCTAAAGTCATAACCTAATAACATTAACAATAACTCAAAGTAAAAGACTTATCTTCTGATTTGCCGTATTAAAACACTCTCCTTTGTTTTATTACGAAAATCTTTCCTTAAGATTGTTAGAATAGTTGTATGCAAACAGCAACTAGAGTAGAACAGAAGGAACAGTAGACGAACAGTGAACAACCAAGGTGTCGATAAGACTGTCCATAAGGAAAGATTTTGCCCCTTCCACTGGTGCAGAAAGGCTACAATGGCATCTTCTTCTCACAGGATTCAATGGTTACAGAAGGCTGGTTTTGCACTAATCAGACTTCTCTCTAGAACGGCGTAATAACTCTCTCTGGTGGCTGACAGTAAGAAGAGAAGGAGAAACTAGGGTTTGGTTTTTGCGAGATCTGTTTCTGTCAGTATATTTGATCTGGACACACAGTACTCCTGGTTATATAGAGAGTCACAGTCGGTTTCCAGAAATAGAATAGGAAACCTACTGTAAACAGAAATCCAAAACTTGCTCCAAAATCAAAACAAGTTTAGACAATATGGGACTATCTTTCGAAGCATAAAAGTGGAGAGAACACTCAATGTTCTCCACTTCCACTTTGCTCACTCTTAAGTAGATTGAAATACAACAAAGAGATTCCAACATTACGTCCTCAATGAGCTCCTACTTTCTATGCGCACATGGCACACAGGACACTCATTGTTTCTGAGAAAAATATGTCGTTTGTTAGGATAAGGAGTATTTCATCAAACAGCTAAACAAATTCTTACCCAGATACTTTTCCAAAGGAAAAACAAAGCAAGTGCCAGACATTACAGAATTTTGGCATTTGAGATGGACACCGCTCTAATATAAGATGAGTCTAGGCGGCCTGATACATACAAACTAGATTGCATTGGAAATTAAAATGCAAGAAGGGAAAGATGATAGATATGATGGGATTAATTCGAGAAAACCCTGTAAACTCCAATTGTTCTATTGAGGGAACCGCCTCCAATTCACACTGTTATACAAACAATTACAATAATCAACTTCTCCTCTTCTAATAGATGAGATATAACACTAGCTACTCAATAACTAACCACTAACCTACTTACGAGATAATGCCTAAAATGAAGGAAACTAATCAACTAACTAAACAGGACCATAGACCCATGATCCTAGTTTATGTACACATAACACGGCCTACTTCTAGGGTGTTAGGTTTCAAACCAACGGTCAAGTGTATTCTAATGTTTCCCCGAACTTCATATTAGTGCTAAAATTCATTTTGAAATCTACAGTAGTTTTGTAGTTCATGTAAAATATCGAGCCCTTGGGTATAAATTCATGCTATATACAAGTTACTGAGACATACTTAGGCATCCCATCCTTGGGGGCCACTATTACACCTACACTATCCTGGTATGTAGTTAAAACTTCCAACTTAAATAAGGTATGGTTTGTTTGTTCATTCATTTTACTGTCGCCAATTACTGCGTATACCTATTTGGTGTTTTATTTGATATCTATTCCTTTTAGTGTATAATGTTCCTATTTGGCTGTTTCTCTTATTGATTTTTTCTAGTAAAGTTGTTTGAGTCAGTACTTATCCAGAAGTCGGGGTGCGATGACCACTTGGTAAAGTAATATATATTTGATAGTGTAGTGCACCCCAAGTTTGTATGTTTTGTTAATAATAATGAAAATTTGCTTCTTCTATTAGTATAGGTGGGCAATGTGTATGTTTAGTTTAGAGCAGTGTTATCAGACTCGGCCCGGCCTAGCGGTTTGACACAGTGAACTGGCGACCCAGTCACCAAACCGGGTTGGGTCATATAGTAGATCGGTTAGGCAATTAACCCAATAATAACCCGGTTAACTCGTCCAATTTTTATAAAAACCATTTAAACCCGGTTTAGACCGAACGGTTTAGACGGTTTAGATCGGTTTAGAAAACTGAACAGTAACTCAACCAGTACACCAAAGCAAGCTTCTTTGTTAATTTATATCACTTTAATTCTAAAGTATTGCATACACGGGATCAAACCTTGGGCATTTGGAAGTGAGTTGACCCTCAAGACCACTAAGACACTTAGTAAACTTGTGAAATAAATGTACAAATTATATATATAATATAATAGCCTAACCCACTGGTTGAACTAGTGACCCACTAGTTGAACCGGTGACCCAATGACCCAGTCTCTTTGTTGGGTCAGTGTCCGGGCTGGGTCTGATAACACTGGTTTAGAGAAGAAGAACATGTTGCAGCTATTGTTCAGCTCGAAGGTTTTATGCAGGTTAGTTATCATATCTCATTTATCGTTTAACAAACAAAGCTTATAATCACATAACATAATATACATGTACTATTAGGTAATGATTTTAATAGTTTATGACAGTTTTCCAAGAGTTTCTTGATAATATTTTAGAATCGAATAAGGATGTATACAATATACTTACTTGGTTATGAATCTTATAATTGTTTACTTAGTTCAGTTGAGTTGAAAACGTGATTAAATCATAGGGCGTCCCATTATCTTTGACTTTTCTCCTAGGCGAAGCCACGTGTAGGTAATATGAGGAGAATGCATGCAATCGCGGTGGCTACTAGTTTAGGCACTTGGTTGGAAAGTTTTTGAGGTACTTTGGTATTGTTTGAAATTATACTTGAAATTAGCATTATATTATATTGACTCAATTCAGGATTGAACGTTTCTTCTATTTTTCCAATGTCTTACGTATTTTACTTTTATGCTATTCTTAGGATATAAGATTCATGAAGTGTCAAGGCCTAGATAGTCGAAGAAGATGAGGATAAGTTATACTATCAAATCTGATTGATTTTGAAGAAATGTTTATTTCGTTAATTTTGGTGCATCAAATTTTAGAATTCACATACTCATTATGTATGACTTTTTTATTGTAATTTGTAGTAATAAAAATTAGTATTTGATCTGATGTACTTGCATTGTGAGGTACGTTTTCTATTTATTGATAACTTTTGTGGAATCCTTTAAAAAAAAAAAAAGGCATGTATGTTATGCAGGTAAAGGTGGTAAATGGGTAGCAAGGAAAAAATTATTTTTTTTTTTAAATATGAAATCGTTTTGTTACGGGAAGAAACTATTACTACTCTCTTCATTGAGCACTACGCGGAAGCAAAAGCATTAGTAATGGGTACAAAAACCATTAGTAAATGTTTCAATCAGTAACGCATATTCTACACAAAAAAAAGTGTTACCAACTTCTGAAAACCGTTACTAATAGTTTAAGGAACTTACACTTTAGAACCGTTGAAAACCAAAGGAACCGTTACTATTGTTGGAAATAATTAACGCATTTGATGTTGAAAACCCAATAGTAATTAATTTCAGTTACGTTAAATAACCATTACTATAAATAATTTGTAACGGTAAAAAACCGTAAGTAAATATATTAACACATTAATAACGCCCAATTCGTTACGCATACAAACCATTACAAATATTTTTCGTAACGTTTCTACACCGTTAAAAATATCTTGTTTAGGTGTAGTGAACCTACTAGGTAGTTCTTCCAAATATCATCACCTTCCTCAAGAATAAAGGACAGGACTTGTGCAACTCCCTAGATTAACTCTGGTTCATATCACTCTAAAAGAGGAGTAAAAGTTGATGACTTACTCTGTGTGAGAGAGTGATATTCTCATTCAGGAATATCAAACACGTGTTCAGAATAGTGAAAATACCACACCGACCTCTTACCTAGTTCTCTGAACTGCCTTCAGAACGACCTACATCATCAATTTATGTCCACGAGCTACGAGATCGCTCTAGAACAGATTGACTCGCACATCTTCACACATATCGTTTTATATCATGACTCAACCTATCTTCTAGAAACAATCATTGCCAAAGCTGTACTTACATACTTTATCACCGCAAATTACGAATCACTGTAACCACTCCCCATCATGACAGAATTTCTACTACCACCATTCCAACACTCCTTCTCAATCTTGACCATACATTTGTGGTTGTCAGTACACGTATTGTATAGATATTCACATCCACCAGCTATAAATACCTCCCATATGAACTACGCCAGACCTGATTCTTCTCTCCCTCCAGAATCGAGAGATAGATATGTAGGCAGTTCGCTCAAACAACGAACTTCGGTCTTTCCAATATTCAATCCCCTTCTCCTCCTAATCTTGTATGTAAGGTTGAACTAAAGCACCTTTACACTCTGTTTAAAGAGATCACTCCAAGAGCTTCCAACATTCATTGTTGTAGTCGAAGCAGAAGGCTCCTGATCTACTGATGGTATAATAGACGGTTCTATATGTGGCAGATTCATAATCACTAGTCCACTCACCGAACCATTGATGGTCAATCAACGGTGGAAGCCACCGGAAACCCGAAGTCGGGATTACTATAAACAGTAACCTTCCTCACCTTCCCTCAAAAAGATAAGATACGAACCCAAAAAGGAAAATAAAAACAAGAAAAAGACTAGGTTACCCTCCTCAAACAATCGCTCAACTCTCCCTCTAAAATTTCTTATAGTATTCACTCGTTCGTATCAGCAGATTTTAGCTACACATGAAATCGTTCTTTTAGTTAGACACCAAGTTCTGTTTCAGTATAATGATCTCAGATTCTCAGTGGCATCGAGATCAACCCAACCATGTATATGTTTGGTTTACAAACACTTTTGCTGGGCCAATTCACCAGTTTTGGCACAAATCATATTGAAGTTGGTTGATCAAGCTAAGACAAAGCTGGCTTATACGAGAGAATATAAACATTGAAGTTGAACACGAAATAACTAGCCTATAACAAATGTTGTAATGCACTACTAATGCCATGGGCGGATCTATTCATGGACCAGTTGCCTGGGCCTAGTCCCTGAACTTTGGATTAAAAAAAATAGTAGTGTTGCTAACTGACTATCCTAGCTCAGGCCCACGTCTAACTACAGCCCAAACCCCAAAACAAAAAAGTCTAATTGAAGTGTGAAAAAAATCTAAGTGCAAATAATCTATGCGGTGTTAAAAGATCGAAGAGATTGTTTCTGCCTGATTATTTCCTAAGGTAATTTCTTCTGTTCTTTTATACTTTACATTTTACAGTATGTTAAAATAATGATTCAGTTGTTTTTCTGAAATTGGGTTGTTAGTTTATCTATAGATTATATTGTTTTGGTTATAGGGGTGCAAGAAACCATGTTCATACTGTAGAATGATATTAATTGGGTTGTACAACATCGCATTGTAATTGTTTGACAAATTGTTTGAAAGGGGAATTATATATTGTCAATTAAGAAAAGGCTGTGAAATTGGTTTGGATGAAGTTGATTAAAATATTGGATTGTAGTAGGTAGTTTTGCAGCTATGATGTCTAAGGCTCAATTTTTAGTATTGACGACAAGCAATAGTTCTATAAGAATATGTTCTCAGACTTTGTGTTTGTGATGTTTAATTTGTCGGATTTTTCACTTGTTCCGTTAGCCTTTAAGAAATAATTAATTTTTTTTATATAGTGTATGCAATTGATTTTTGTGTAGATAATTAGATATAGAAGCATATTCCTGATCAATCACCCATGATCGTGGTAGTAGAAATACTTCCCCTCATCAAGTGCAACATGTGCTAAAGTAAAACCGTATTGTTTTCATATTCAAAAGGTTATTGCGATATACTCCTAAACTCCTAAACGTATTAGGAATTTATCGTCAGTAGTCACATTCTGTGCTGCCCTAACTGGACGAAACTCCTGGATGTTAACCATGAAAAGACAAGAAAATAAAATGGTAATTAACCTAATTGTAAACCACTATTGAACACTTCACAAGCAAAATGTTAACCATGCTTTTAAGTTTTGATTGTGATAGGCAGATTTCCATGCATGTCATGGAATTCATGTTCATATATTCTATATAATCATCTAAATTTATAGGGAAGCAATGATCGCGAAGACAAATAGACAATATAAAGTGGCTGATAAAAACATCAAATAATCTGAACAGAGTTTAACATCCAAATAAATATAAATGCAAAGAACAACAGAATTTAAAATCCAACAGTGAAGCGAAAGACAAGTTTAGCTACCTATACTACCTGGCTCTAGACAAATTCATAATCAGTAAATTATTCTAAAAAGACAAAAAAAATCCCAATGACAAGAGAAACTCCGGATAGCAAAGAAACAGAGGTGGTGATAGCGTCATTCTTTTTAGGAGGAGAACTTGGTGTTGGAGCAGGTGAGTTGTCATCATCTTCGGTGGGGCTGTCGGCACGTGGAGCAGGTGCTTTGGCAGGGGGCGTTGGCGGCAACTTTGGCGACCTTGGTGGTGATGTTTTTGGTGAGGGTGGGTGTGCAGGAGAGTGTGTTGGAGATGGAGATGGAGATGTCCATGCAGTTGGAGTGGGAGTTGGAGCTGAAGAAGCCGTAGGTGTGTGGCCCTTAGGTGTTTGGGCTACAGGTGATGGAGACAAAGGTGTTTGGGCCTTGGGTGATGGAGACAGTGGTGATTGGGCCGTTGGCGGTTGGGCTAATGGTGATGGAGATAAGTGTGTTTGAGCTTTTGGTGAATGGGCTATTGGTGCTGGAGAAAAGGGTGTTTGGGCCATTGGTGGTTGTGCAACTGGTGAAGGAGAAAGGGGCGTTTGGGCCTTTGGTGGTTGTGCAACTAGTGATGGGGAAAGGGGAGTTTGCGCCTTTGGTGGTTGTGCAACTGGTGCTGGGGAAAGGGGAATTTGGGCTTTTGGTGGTTGTGCAGCTAGTGCTGGGGAAAGGGGAGTTTGGGCCTTTGGTGGTTGTGCAACTGGTGATGGGGAATGGGGAGTTTGGGCCTTTGGTGGTTGTGCAACAGGTGATGGAGACAGGGGAGTTTGGGCTTTTGGTGTTTGTGCAACTGGTGAAGTAGATAGAGGAGTTTGGGCCTTGGGTGTGTGGGCTACTTGGGAAGGAGATGGAGATGGTGATGCAGGAGGAGTTGCAGGGGCAGGGGCACCAGGGTTCCTAACACTCAAAACAACAAGAGCCAACTTCTGACCCTTTTGACAACTCCCCGGTTTACCACTGATGAAGTAATGTCGACCAGGTGTATCCAAGTTGTAGTATGAAAGACCACTCTCCAAACTTTTAATGGGCTTTGTTGTATTGCAAGCCGAATAATGATCTTTATCCACGACCAACACAGAATCTGATCCTTTTCCATACTTAAAACCTACAATACAAACATAAAAAAACGTACATCAAAATTTAAATCAAATCATGGCATAAATAAAAGAAAGCATATCTTTTTAAATTTTGATTGGCGAAAAAATAATAGAAATTACATCAAACCAACTAATAAAAATAAATAAAAACTATGAAAACCAAATCAATATTAGATCATGGCATGGAAAAAGTGCATAACCAAAATAAAAATGAATAAGTAACAACATCATGCAATAGCTAGGACAAAGAGATGTAAGGCTTACTTAGAGCATCACCAACTTGAAATCTGTTTCTCTCAGCCCAGTGATTATAGTTCTCATGAGGACTGACCACCCAACCATCGTTTCCACCAACAGTGAACTTATAACCATGAGAAGAACATACCAAAGCCATTAACACCACCAAAAAAAAACTCAAAAACCTTTGAGACGCCATGTTTAGAGAAAGAAACAAGAAAACCCAACAGTGAGTTAAATCAAAGAGATTGATGGTGTTGGTTTGATATATTTATAGACACAATATCATAAAAGGACAATGCCACAATGGAGAAAAACTTGTTTGTGTGAAAGGTATAGAAAACAGAACTTAATAAAAAGGAAATAATGAAAGCAAAATATGTAAGTGCACGTGATATTGAAACTGATGGTAAGTATACATTGTGTTGATATATATAGAGATCTGACTTTCCAATGTAGTAAATGTTGCAAGCTGGAAAATTACATACTACGTAGTGATCAAGTAATGCATCACCTGCCCATAAACAATATCAAATACCTATGTGTCATATTCTTATAGGTTCCATTTCATGTTTATACTTTATACAAAGTTTTGATTGACTACGGAGTGAGTGTAGGATCATTTTCTTCACACACGACTGCTCGCTAACTGCGCGTAGTAATAAGTTGGCTCCTATTTTCAAGAGATATTATTCTCTAATTTAGGAAATTTACACGCGGCAGTAATTTAGATCACAACGGTAAAAGAAATATAATTATGGTAATTTAATTTGTTTCTTTGTAAAGGTCTAAAGGACATAACGGTCATTTTAAGAACGAGCTATCATGGTCCTACACATTAATTTCGAGCTGGCACGCGTTTGGGGCCAGTTACCAAAAGAAGTTGGCCCAACTTATTAGTGGGCCAAGAAGAGTTTGTTTCGAAAGGCATCTGGTCCTACACATTAATCGTGCTGCTAAAAATGCTTAGACTGGATTATGAGCAAAAATGATGGTATCATTAATCCGTGTGCTAATCGTTCAAATTAAGGGTGGAAAGCATTAATCATGTTCATATCTCCATGTATATGAAATCTCTAATAACGTTGGTTTGTATTGATAATACACGGCAGTCACCTATCTTGGTACGAAATAACAGTGGTCGGTCGTTAGGGATTAGCCCTTCGTAAAATTGGCTAGAACACAATTTGATTGGTCCAATTTTCATGAGTAATTTTCCTAGCAAAGAGTTGCGCCCAAAACTAGATTTCAAGCGTTGGTGCCCGTAATTTGATGTCACCTAATTACTCTCAACTGAGTATGATGACTATGAGTCTATGACCAATATTGAAGAATGAATTGAATTAAGTCTTTATCTTGTATGAGGCACTTAATGTGAAATATCTGCAGTGGACTCAGTTTGTGGATTTTGGATTAAATTTGGCGGTTTGACAAAGAATTGTTCAAAGCCTCAAAAATCACATATCAGCATCATACTTGTTCTCCACTCTTACTTCTGTACTTCTAGTCTTAACCTTTTAAAGAAGATACCCATGTCCAGAGCATTGTGAATGTTAAAATGGAAGTCAATTTCAATCAAATGGAATGTGACACATTTTGAGCATTTTCGATGGTTAGTGCACTTAAGATAGCATATAGTGCATTGCGAGTACGTTCCCAAATGGCCTTTATTATTCGTCTGTTTACTATACATTGATAATAAATAGTAACATTTGGTTGTGCACGCTATTTATGTAGGACGCTCAACTACGCGGTTCGAAATACAGAGGTGACCCTTGATTGTGGAAAATGGTCTAGTCCATTTGCACACTTTGTATTTTTTATATTTTTCTTTTCAGTCCTTGCGCACTCATTTTGCACATATTACTTATTGTTTTTAACAAGTTTTTTGAGCCCGTTCAACGGGGATTGTTTTCTAAAATATTTTGTACTAAAAAGTTTTAACTATAAAATATTATAGTGAGTTAAATTTTGATGAAAACACTAAAAGTACTAGTCTATATCATTTAGGAATGAACTAATGTATTGAAATAGCATATCTATACTTGCAGAAGTAATTCACATGGCATACATTAGGGGTGGGAATTTGGCCCTAACGACTCTAACCCGGCCCTGACCGACCCGATCCTAAGCCCTATAAAGCCCCTCACAACTAAAGTTTCACAGAGTTTAGGGGACGGCCGGGCCTACCCTAATGCTTTTTTTAGATTTATGAGGGCTAGGGTTAAGATTCTAAAACATAGGCTCATTTTAACTAACCAAGCCATAACCAAGCCCTAACCGCCCCTGTTTTTCACACTTTCACTATAAATACACATATCATAATTGTCCAAACTCTTTGTTAAATATTTTCAATTAAAATAACATTGTCTTTCAGTAATTTATCACTTACACCTAAATGATAGTTCCAATAACTTGTCTTATATAACAAAACTTGTCAACTTAATGTACCTACCATGAAGAACGATGAGCACTAGCCTAATAAAAATAAGACTTTATTCCTTTTGATCATCAAGTCAAAGTCCATAACTTATTATTCTCAATTTCTTTTCTCACTTATTTCTTATAAATTATATTTTTATTCACATCCAAGCCAAGTCTAAAACTAAAGATTTCCTTCCACACCATTAAAGCAAAATACAGAGCAGACATTTGTAACATAGAAACCAAAAAACAACCTTTGTCAGAAAAATGACATTTGTAATCTCAAACCTTTCTCTATCACTTGTTCAAAAGCCAATATTTTCATTTCCATATACAAAGTTTGAATCACTTTTAAATTAGAAGAAAGATAATATTATATTTGTTTGAATCTATTATAGAAATAATTTATGATATTACAAATAGTTTAACAACTTCCATGACCCTTAACCAAAACTATTATATTTTTTCTTTATATATATTACTTCTTCCTTTAAAATGATAATATAATTATTTGTCTATGTATTTCAATTTAAAATGTAATTTTAGTGAGGTTTGAGTACAAGGAAGAACAAATTCTGAACTCTCGATGTACTTTAGTTCATTAGATTGTGGATGTGCATTTTAAATTTTTGGACTTATACAAGATTATTACTAGATTGGTTGGACTTTGAGTTTGTAGATTATTGTATATTTTTGTAATATAAATGAGTTTTAAAACCGATGTAGTAAAAAAAAAAGAAAATATATAGGCCCGCCCCCTAAAGCCTTTAAAAGGGCTTAGGGTAGGTAAGGGCTTGAGGTTTAGACTTGTGACCCGCCCTATGTCGACTTTAGGGGGCCGCCACCGCCCTAATATTTGAAGGGCTTTAAATGTTTAGGGCCGGGCTAGCCCGACCCTAAACATTGCCCACCCCTAGCATACATTATGAATTACAAACTTAATTAAGTCCATCTTAGGAATCTCTTAAGGGTGTTGAGGCTTGATGGTTATGTGATCCTATCCTTTTTTTAACGAACAGGGACCATTTTCATGAACTATGTGCCAAAAAGTTTTAACTATAGAATATTGTAGTGTTTCAAATTTTGACGTCAACACTAAAACTACAACATAGTATTAATAAAAGAAAAAATAGTTCAACAAACATAATTAATTTGATTTATGACCAAACCACTGATAAATGCAAATTATGGAAAAATAGAGAGTAGTTAGAGAGTGATGATGTGTACTCGTGTATGTCAAAATGAGTGATTTTGCCTTATGAATTCTTGTGTTAATGACAATTAGCACAATACTTATCATTGAACATTCGCAATCCTGTATTTATGAGTCCCTCATGTTTGTGCTTTATACAAAATTAGAAATCATGCGCGTCTAGTAATAGGACTCCTCCAAGTTCATTTGGTTACATGTAAAAATATCACATGAAAAGTCAATAAAGTTGGTTGAACAACCGGTCGTATTGTGGATGAGATATAAAATTTTCATGTTTATAGTATAATTAATATGTTTATAGTATAATTAATATCTTTTGGTGTATTTATTTTTTTTATTTATTTTTCAACTGAACAGATTTTGGATGCTCTGGTGGTACGAAGCTTTTGATGGATGGTGACTTTGGACGCTTTTATTTTGGTGACGTTCGTCTCTTGTATGTCTTAAGTTGGGGGTTAAATAGGAACTTGTATGGCATGATTTTGCTCGAAAGTTCTTCCGGCAGACTTGTATCTTTGGTAGTTATGATTTTTTTTTCCATCTTTATGTTAGTCTTTGACTTCATAGTCTAATAATTGTATTATGACTATTTTTGTAATATCTATATTGCAATGAAACTATATTGCAGACTTGCAGTGATGATTAATCAATATATTTTGCTTACTTTGTTGGTATGTTTATGTTTGAATTTTTTTTTGAATGAGTTGGATACAATTTTTTTTCCTTTGAAAATGTCTCTATCAATCTTTGTGTTTTGATTTTTGTGAATCAAATTATTCTCATTACTATTTTTTTCTTGTTACTACAACTGCAATTATCCCAGCTAATAAAGCGGCAGCTGCTATTGGTGGCGAATTAACTGCTAAAGGAGTTTTGTTTTTTTTTGTTGGAAAAACAGTGATAGATCAAGTGGCTGAGCTTTCCTATTTATCTTATATTCTTTGAATGTTTTCATCAGTCATATTTTTATATTCTTTGAATGTGTTGGAATCCATTGTATTATGCTTCTTGTGGAGGTTATTCGCAACGTCGTGTAAGGCATGGGACACTGTTATAAATTGTTAAGGGAAGATATGAAGTTGTGGATAAATAGAGTATTCACAGCTATTATATCCGATGAGCATTTTTGGTTCATGAATGTTGTACCTACTGAAGCTAAGGTCAATACTTTGGGGGTCATCTACGAACGTGGATTAATTGGAACATACCAAAGCTTGTTAGCTTTTTCTTTACTTAACTACTGAAATTTATATTCAAGTGTTATTTTGTTGATTAATTGCAAATGTTTCACCCCTTGAGGTGTGAGTCTATGTCTACTTATCCTAGAACGTATTATTTCATACATGTTGATTTAGTGTTTAGTCTCTATGGTATGTATGTATGTATTAGTCTACTTATCCTAGAACGTATGATTTCATACATGTGATTTAGTGTAGGGGGAAGGTTTTGGTTTCAGTGAAGTTTTATTGGACATGCTACAGTACTATTTAATATGTTTACTAAGCATTGTCTCAGGTTCTCTAACAAAGCATTCTCTAGGTTATTTTTTTTAAATTTCAAAGTGTTATGTAAGTTACATGTCTATGAATTCAAGTTCATACATCTGCAAGAGCCTGTGTGTCATTACGAATGGGTGCAAAAAGCTAAAGAATCTTAATCTGCAATTCATACTGGGAATGGGTGCTAAAAAATTTAAAAGTTATTACAAATGATAGATTGAAGGAGACTGAGCAGGCTCCTGCAGATGTATCAAACTTGTAGCAGATCTTAATTCATATGAAGCTTTCAGAATCTAATTTAATTAGAACAAAGGTAGCTCTTGTAAATAAATGTGAGTGCATTTCCTATTACCAAAGTGTATTCCCTATTACCTAGCTTGACAATCTGTTAAAGAAAAACTAACATGAATAGGAAGGTTGCTAATAAATTGTTTTTTTGAATGCTGGTAGCTTTCAAAATCTAACTTGGCTGCTAGGTTTGAGAGTTTTAAGAAAGTTTGTTTGCTATGTTTGAGAGTGAGATTGATATAAGAAGTCAAGTTTTTGCATTTGGTTTAGTATGTTTTAGGAATTTTTTTTTATTAGGATTCGTATGAAAGGCTGAAAGGGGTTTTTTTAGAAATTTGTTTGTATGTTTGTTTTGATATTTGAGGAGGCCCAAATAAATAGAAAATACACGAAAGAGAAAGTAACAAATCTAGGGGGGTCTAACTAATATACGGAATGGAGTGTTTTTTTAGGAGTTTATGAGAATGCCCAGTTAAGAAAACAAACACATGTGTTAACCAAAAATCTACTGTTGAACGGGAGCCGTTTTTATGTATTTTTATTAAATTTAATTAATAAGTTATAATAAAATTGAATTACTGAACAACTCGCAACCCACTAATGAAAATAATTAGAGAACATAATAATTTTTCATACTCTGTAATCATGTGTTATGTTTGTGTAAAAACGTATTAGCATATGAACGTGTTGTTTGCTCTTCAGTGAACATGGAATCAAATGAGGAAGCTGCTATAAAGAGGATCCATAATGTTATTACTGTGAATTAAATCGGGTTGAAGCACTCATAATGTTATTAGTGTGAAGGATGTTATGGTGCCTATCCATAAGAGAAGTTCCATGGGCGTGTAAAACCATCAACAAAGAGGCCTTAATGCAGCATGGGATTAAGAACATCCACAATTTAATTTTCTATTAGAAAAGTTTCTCCTGAACTATCTCAACTTATTTGTAAATGGATTAAAAGAGTAGGCAAAGGGCCCACTCTCTAGCTCAATAGTTCTAAACTCTGATATTTTGTATTTTGGTGTTTAATAATAATGAAATGGGAGTTATCGAAAAAAAATAATAATAAAAAAAAAAGTATAACCATTGAGCCAAATAAAAGAAAATAAATTTGTACATAATAATGAGAGACACATTCGCATTGATGGTTTTGGGTGCTCCATTGCTTACAAATCATCTTATCTCTTTAGTCAATCCATCCTGTGAAATTATTTGAAATCGAAATCAATGTGTGTATAACATTATCTCGGTTACAGAATTTCTACAAATTAATCTTAATCATCATATCCAAGAAATTACAAACACATAAACAAAAATGAGGAATAACAGTAACACGAAGAGATCAATTCGGTAACAAACAACATATACTCTCCATGCCAAAACTTCAAATAGATAACCAATTGTGTTATAACATAACCATACTTTATTTTTCTTCTTTACCAAAGCACAACTAACCATACTTTAATAGTTGATCAATTTATAACCACACTTTAATCCCTTCGATTTGATTAAAGTTTCCTCTGCAATCTTTTCTCTTGCTAGAAGCACACCTAAAAAATAGATACGGAATGATTACAGATATATACAAATTCTATTAACAGTTTCAAGCCAGAGAGACAAAGATCCAATAGTAAGAGTTCATTGTTATTATGACAATATAAGCAACAAAGTTTGAATTTTTTTAAAATGAAAATGAATATTATTCACAAAATGACACTCAAATTAAACCATAACATGGGTAGGAAAGAAACGACACGCTACAATAGTTTATAAAAATGAGGCAATAGCTAAATTAGTAATAGATAGGAATTTGGAGGATTTGAACCACCATCTCTTGAGATGTACTTCCACACTCAAGTGCTCTTCCATTGAGCTAAAGATCCAAATCAAAAGATAGAAACTAAGAGCATATAAATAAGTACTTAATCATAATTATGTAAAACATTAACAATGCTACAACATGGTAGGGGAATTGCAAGATATGTTACTTGTACAACAGGGGGAGGTTTATAGCCACTGAATTGGATATCCTACTAGCAATTGTTGTCACACCTGCAAGCAGCGTATCAAAATTCTAAATTCCAAATACGTAATCTGACCTACTAATCATTTAAGATAATTAATAAACTGTCATATGCTATATATCAATATTAAGTCAAACGTATGTGCATTGTGTTTGCCACATATATGTTCCCTTAACACCCATTGTATAATTAAATTGAGCATCACTTGGTTTTCCATCAACATGCCATTTTTCATATATATTTATATATGTGAAGACATGCATTATATCAAATCATTTATAAATAGAGATAACATAAGTCAATTTTCATTAACTGCTAATATAAAGAGGTGTTAGTTGCAAGAACTTTTAGGCTCCTCAAGCCTAATGTTTAACATAATATGTTTTGCACAATTAGTGGCAATAGTTTTTTTGGTAATCCCAAGTGATCAATCTTTGAATCACAGTTGAACTTTGCAAAACCAAAGCCTTTAAAAAAAATATAAAAACAAAATAAATAAAATCAATGAAAGAGAGGGAAAATGTAAATAAAATGGCAAATTATTACTGTCACACCCCGAATTTCGACAGAATTCGGAAAAACAATATTTGTTCCCGACTCTTCGATCTTCGAGGTGTAACACACTCTCAACTCCCAAAAACCCATAAACAGTTTAAATATGCGGATAATTAAAAAACCAATAAAATTTTTAACTTAAACAAAAGTTCTCTTCATTACAAAAATTTACAAATAAGATTAGGTTACAAATCTCTTTTCTATAACTCTTTATTTAAATTTACAAATGAAAATACAAATAACCTTGTCTCAACTGAAAATCTATATCACCTCAAGGGAAAACAAAACATATCCTGAAATGCAACGCTAACGCAAACCACAAGCAACAACCAACCTTCTTCAACACTAAACCTGTCAAGACTTATTAACTATGTTCATTTAATGAACACACCCGATAAGCAAACATGCAAATCGGGTCAACATTATAAAAATGCTGGTGTGAGTAGCTCTAAAATACAACATATATTTATATATATACATACATAATCCATAAGGCAGTTAGTTCCTCCACCGGAGGCCTTAACTTCCAACAACTAATACAACATTCTTAACTACAATAAGTAAGGCAGGTAGTTCCTCCACTGAGGCTCCTTAACTTCCCACTAACCACACAACAAACCATACGCATAATAAAAAGACATTTAGTTCCTCCACGAGGCGCCTTAGGTTCTAACTAAACTAATAACCAGCCAAACATATTCTATATTTACTGCATTTCATGCTCAATTACAGAGTGGGTCGTCTCTGCACAAATAATTAGTTTGACCCACCCTTCTGCAAAACCATATACAATCATCTATTTAAAGATATATCATTAACCAACATATTACCATAATTATATTAATTAAGGCTTTCTTTGTGTGTCCCTAAAATCACGTCGTAACTATGTCTTACCTAGTTTCCCTGGCTACTACAATCGCTTCCCAACGCCGAACATGTACATCCACATGCCTCCCCTTACATAATGAACCACTCCGTGCGTAACTATCCTGAGCGGGATGCCGTACACTAGGCAACCCTCCCACGAAAGCCATTATATAAGTACTACCACTATTCGGCATAAAATATCGCGCGTCTAGTTCTAATTTTGCGAACGGAATAATCAAGCCACTATTCGGCTATGCCCGAAGGGCCATTCAGATTCACTAAAACGCCAGAAGGGCCAATCAAATTACTTACGCCAGAAGGGCCAATCACATTACTTACGCCAAAAGGGCCATTCAGATTCATTGAAACGCCCGAAGGGCCAATCATATCACATACGCCCATCACAAAGGCAAATCACATGAGTTGTGGTAGCTAGGTTCTAGGATTTTCCTTACGTAATTTATTCAGGTGTCATACCTTTATATCTCAGAATAATTCTTATTCTATCTCATGCCAGTATACTTAATTGTACTGAAGCTCAACATTTCTCGTTATAATACAATCCACATTATCACGTGCCAATACTATTCATTGCACGGTATCCAAATATCTCTATACTAGACTCATGCACGTGCTTCGCACGTTTTAGGTGAAATCACAAAGCTACAATATTTTTCTCTCTCAAAACATAGGTGGGTCCCTGATATGACGGTTCTTATTGGAATTTATAAATTTGCCCGGTAATATACGTTATTTACACGTCTGCCACAGACAAATTACCTTTCTGCCCACAAAAAAACAAATCTGAAATTCGTAAAATTACCGTTTTGCCACTATCAAAAGTCAAAAAAATAATAAATTTTTTTGAAATTAAGCAATTGCCATCATGAAATCACAAAATAACGATTCTACCACTGTACACAAAACAACGGATTTTGTATGCATCGCGAGGGCGAAATGTCATTTCCAACTTTTAAAAAGTATTTTTGGACACTTGTCAATCATTGGTGGTCTTTTTTGACAAAAAATAATAAAATATTAAACAAAATTACTTATTTACCCCTGTGACGTACGTGAAAACACTATTCATTATATCCTATATTTTTCTATATAGTAAGATATATCAAATCTCGAAACTTATTATTTCACGTGCCAATTATATATTGCACTACACCATATAGAATATCTCAGCCTTCATACATACTACAATTCATTTAAGTAGCAACTCCTAATAATAATCAATCATGAAATCTATTCGTTCAATATATTTATGTGAACTCAAGTCACCCTCAAAGGCATGCATTATTTCCATTTGTGCACAATATAAATAGTATATAAATAATCAAAATATAAGTCCGTTCCACCAAATATCAAAATGAAACGACTTTAAAAGAAAGAACAACTCAAGTCCAAATATCACGCATAATCATTCGAGTCCAAATCACAAGTCAAGTCAAACTGATCACGGCCAAAAGCCCAAAACTAAAGTCCATGAATCTAAGTCCGTATGTAGTTTAATTCTCATAAAAACGTATATATCTAAGTCTTATAAGAATTCCCCCTTGTTACGTGCCAATATTTATATGCTTTACACACTACTTACGTCAAATCTTAATTAGATAATGACAAACAAAGTTATACAATTTCCGACAATATTTTATTACTATATTTGTCCATATTATTAAATATGTGAAAATCTGGAAAAAGTCAACATTCCACAGTCAACGGTCAACTGTCAATGGTCAACGGTCAAAGTCAAAGTCAACATGTCATTTCCATGTTTAACAAGTTCATCGTCATAGCCATGGTTCACGGCTAAGGTCAAAGGTGCATGGCTCATGGGCTCATGACTAAAGTAACGATTCGGACCCAACTAGCCGAGCCCAAACCCCAAACCTTAGAACCCAAAAACCTAAACATTTAAAGACCCAATTAGATCTATTTTAAGTTATATGGACCGCCCCAAATAAACTTGAACTTGGCCCAAAGAAAGCTAATTGATTTCTGCCCAAGCCAACTAAAAAATGAAACTTAAACTGGCCCAAAACTTTACTTGGTTCACCCAAAGAAACTAAAATAGAACGGCCCAAAATAACTAATGTGGTTTGGCCTTTACAAACTAACCAAATTGGCCCAAGGAAGCTAATCTAATCTGGCCCAAAACAAAAGGCTAATTTCGGCCCAACACTAACAAAATAGAAGTGGCCCAAAGGAAAGCCAACTAAGGCCCAACTAACTAATATAGAAACCGGCCCAAAACAAAAATAGATTTTTGGGCCCAACCAAACAAAACTGAAATTTCGGCGTAAGGCCCAACCAGCGAGAACAGAGTCGTCTTCTCGGTTTCTTCTCTCGCACTACCAAGCGCTTTCGCCACCACTGACCCCCCACCGACACTCCAACCTAACCGAAACCACTCAGGAGGAAAAAACCAAAAGACACCGAAAATTGGAAGTGAGACAAAGTGCACTGGGTCGCGATCTCGGTCACCCAAACCAGCGCACCAGCTCAATCCCGCCACCATCGATTCTTCTCCTCCTCTACTCTACCACACTCAAACATACCCCCTACAATCAACTATGAACCCATCGATTTTTAATCTAGATAAAAACCCTAAAGCTCTAATTAACCCAAAAACAGCCCAATCGAGTTTTCCTAAAACTCTCCCTCAACGCCATTGACACCTTCTTCCACCTGCAACAGCACCCACCCAAACGCTAATTCAACATATCCAACACTTGATCGACCAAACATCCACCCTTAATCAACCAACACAACAACAATATCCGTTCCAAACAATATACAAGTCAAACGTTGGTTTGGCTCGCGCTGCCATTACCGACCTCTTCCGAGTTCCAACAGTTCAGTAAAGAATTTCAACAGTTTTAATAAAATTAAAAGATATCGACAAACATAAATAATTAGAACAAAAACTGATCGGAAGCACTCTGCAATAAAGGTTTTTATTCATAGACGTAAAACTCTAGTTTCGATGAAAAAGAAAAAACGTAACTACTCACCTGTATTAAAAAACACCACGAATCCCTCGTAGTCCGAATTGTCGCACTCCAACGCTCTAGCCAACGAGCTTTTATCTCCACCTTTTTTTTTTTTTTTTTTTTTTATATCAGAACTCTATTCTCCAAAACAATATAAATATATACTTGGGTTTGAAACCTAAGCCCAATACATACTCGGGCCCAGAAACCAGGCCCACATATCCCAAATCCAATCTAGCGAATTTTAAATAAATAAATAAATAAATTAATAAATACACATTTTAAATACGGGCGTTACAATTACAGTTGGCTTGTAGCCCTGCACTCGATTGATCATGCTTAAAAAAAAAAAAAAAAATAAAAAAAAAAAAAAAAAACTTCCTATCAGGTTAAAAAACAATCATCATAGACATTACACTTGGAGCCAAGCACATGTTAAGTATTCTTTGTCGATAGAAGAACAATAATTTTGTAGACCGGACATAGATATGTCAAGAACTGGCCCATTAAGGCTATCGGGTCTAATTTGAAGTCTAAGTCCCTATATTATGGATTGGGATCTAATCGGGCTTCAAGCCTAGCTAGCCCGGCCCATTGACAACCCTAATTAAGACTTGAGAGAGAGAAATAGGGGAGATGGCTCAGCTTTAGGAGGCACACCTGATTATACAGTCAAAAGTGCTTCACAAAGTCTAGAAATTCAACTTGGTCCTAACAACTTGAAAAATCCATCATAACCTTTCAACTTCAAGCCGTAGTCCTAGTAAGTCTAAATGAATTAAAGAGCAGACATTTAGTGAATAAAATATGCTGACACCAAAGAATTTGAAAGTTATTTTGTTATTTCTATTTGCAATATCTATTCAAACTAAATTGAAAGACACGTGAAAACCCATCATATAGTCTCCTGCAAAGGAAAACACCCAACTAAATTCCATTATTTTATAATAATTATTTTTAGCAATCAAGGGAAAAAAAACACTCCAAGAAACTCAAAGCCGTGATGTCATCCAACCATGGTAATCTAAACTTATTGTAAAGAACTTTAACAAAAGCTTAAACTAACAGGTTGCTTAAATAAGGCATATCATGAAATGGAGCTTCAAAGGATCAATATTATGATGTCGATTCCTCTCCTGCTTTATCTATTTTGTGTCTAACTTGTATACTTACAATTATATATATATAGCCCAGCTCCTAAAAGGACCTTAAATAAGTATCAAATTTAAAACACCTATAACTTCACCTACAAAATGATTTATAATCTAATCTTTTGTGCATATGATCTACTAACCATAAAGAACATCTCTACAAAAACTCAACTCGTTTGATATCCTCTAACTTAGATAAAATTGTTTTCCACTTTTGAAAATATATATAAAGGTCCAGAAATGTCTAGTTTTTGCTATCATCTTTTGCCAATGTTAAAAATTGTCAAACGAGTTGAATTTTTGTAAAGATGTTCTTTATGGTTAGTATATCATATGAACAAAAGATTAGGTTATAAATAATTTTGTAGGTGAAGTTGTGGGTGTTTTAGATTTGATACTTATTTAAGGTCCTTTTAGGAGCCGGGCTGTAATATGAAACAGGTAAAATATATGTGATTAAACGAAACATTGCAGTACGTTCATGATAAGAAAGGCCAAGGAGGAGAACATAACGAAAAAGGAATCAGTTCATTACCATTGGTCATTGTTTCTTTTGTCATGAATCTATCCAGATGATCATAGCGTAAGAGCTTATCAAGAAAATAATTGGCCTGCAACAACAGAAAGTGGATTCGTCGTAACAATCAAGAGCACTGATAAGTGAAGGGTTGCAAGACCATATTAATAACTTTCATCAAAAAGTGTACAAATACTATGTAAAATTACTAACATGTAGATAAACTAAATGTTGATTGATTGTCCACATTCATTGGACCATGCCTTCCTACGAACTGGTTTGTAGATTTGTACCCATCGTATGGATAGATTCTGTCTACTTTCTGCAAATAAAAACAAAGTATTTGGATGAAGAATTACCGCAATGCAGGTAATTTCCTTACAAATCCAAGTTCGAACAATTGAGGATAGGAGTATATCTGAGGAGACATTGTGAGTGCCATATTTGTCATCCTAGTACTGATCCTGTATAATTGTTGTATGCTAAACACCTGAAAATATTAGGGGTAATAAGAGTATGCTAAGTAGAGAAAAATTAAAATAAAGCACACGGTATAAGGAGAAAAGGGCTTAAAGAGAAGACTTACATGGCAAAGCTCCTTTGTTATTCCATTCAAGGTCTTTTGGGGTTGTTGATGTATGACCTAAATTATAGAAATTAAAGTAGTAAAAGTTAGCTAGGTAACTATAACATTTCAAAACCGTCCAATTTGCAAGGCTAGATAAACAAATCCCAATCTGAAAATAATAATGAATGCACATTACAACAAATCTATCTCTTTAGAAAGCGTGACCCTCATTCTTCAGTTTCAACTCGAATCATCAGTTGGTGTTAGCTTCATTGAACCTAGAGGATCATCAGAAGACCCACACCCCAACTATTTTCTTAGAGGCAATCAAGTTCTATTAGCCGACGACGACAATGTCAATAGGCTTGTTACCTGTAAGCTGCTTGAAAAGTTGGGTTGCCATGTCTCACTTTTGAATTTCACCTTAACCGCCGCTAGGCGGGTAAGAAACGGATTCTAAAAGCCAAGGTTTTAGCCCATGTTCCCTTTCTCTGCTCGAGAGCGTTCAGTCCCCTATAAAAGGTCACTATAGAAGCAACACACAATAGATGGTATTAACTATTTCAAGTAAATTAACTACAATGGATGGTATTGATAATGAGTCACATTCATTTTTTGGAAATGTCGGGAAAATCCTTTGTTCCATAGCTCCAGGGCCATGTAAATAACCATGGTAGGGTATTTTTTTTCCACATAATGTCATGCTTTCGACATCTAAGATAGATTAATATTTGACATTCCAGACATCTAAGTTTCGATACTCCATTGTTTTTTTAAAAAAAATACGCAAATGTTCGACATAAGGAATGGCACGTCATACAAACTGCACTCCATTTTTTAAAAAAGTTATGCAAATGTTCAACATAAAAAAATGGCACATCATACAAACTGCACTTGAAGAAGGAAAAAAAAAAGAGAAATGGGGAAAAAAAATAAAAAATTAAATAAAAATAAAATAAACTTACTGGGTTCACGTCCCTACTTGGTCGACCTTCCTAGCATCTACAATGGCATATATGATACCCCCTTTATTAGCTAGGGGAAACAATTGAGAAATTATGAGCACGTTGTAGAACCAAAAAAAAAATACAACAAACTCGTAGTGACCCAACTTATATGCTTGAATAAATTGCATTTACTAAATCAATGTTGTATCGATCAATGAGGTCAGTAGATTGTGTTTTAACTTATATTCATAGAGGCTAACATAATGTCGGACAGAGGTTGCATACATTTCTAAATGAAATGAAAAACACAAACTAATGAGGAACCTTGAATCTTGCCTGACACGAAAGAATCTAAGTTCAAATTTCGTATGGGTGTTATCCACATGACATGAAACAATCATTTACTGTTGGAATAGCTGTATTTGCCTAGGAAAAGAGAAGCCCTCTGAAAATTTTCATTGAAATTCGTTTGAATATAGAAATTTATATTAAACTGAATATCCAATCTCATACAACATTCGAGAAGTAGCTTCACTTTTTGCATTAAACCAGTCATACTAATATTATGAGTTGTAAATTTTTTTTGACTGAAAATTATAGCATGCAGCAAGAAGTAGTGATTAATTAATTAGATTAAAAAATTTCTAGTGAATTAAATTTACTTCATCACAACCACAGATACATGCATGTTACAACTAAAACAGATTAATTAGTAAAATTTCTACTACACTAATATATTTGACTGATGAAATATTTTAGTAAACAAAGATGAGATAGTAAGGATAATCAAACAAAAGATACCTTTCACTTCTAATCAAATTTAATGTTGTATACTTAAAATATAGGTTTTACATCATATGCTTGCACTTCCAATTCTTACTCACATATAGTCGCTATTTCTATTGCTATAATGTTGTTACTTGTTAGCCAAATTAATCGCTATTCGAAAGAATTAACATTACGACATTATGCTCTCTAAACACAAAAGTTATAGAAGGGACCTACCTCTACCGTATCATGACTTCATGTTCCTCTTTTAAAGATATTAGATCTTCACAAACTCTGTCCACCTCCACCATTTACCATTTGCCTATTTAGAATCCCATCTATACGTTATTTTACGAAAAACTAGCAATAGAAGAAAGTCGTAATTATTTTTTAGGCTCCAACTCTTGACGATATGCTTGATTGGAATGATGGAAAGCCTTGTATTGAAAATTGGTCATCAGCACTACCTCAGCACCAATGATCACAGTTTAAATAACTTACAAAAAAAAAAGGCGGAAACAACTTTTAAGATTATCACAGGTATTTTGATGGAGAAAAGATCACAGTTTAAATAACTTGCAAAAAAAAAGGCAGAAACAATTTGTAAGATTATCACATGTATATTTCTTTATAAAAAGATACATGTGATATCATAACGTGAACAAAACATAATTGGAACAACCATTACCTGATGGAGAAGGGGCAAGCAGCAAGCTCCTGCAAAACTGAAGGTTTGCAATCTCACCATATATCAGAAAATGGTCTCCCTGTACTTCACTCTTCCCCCTCCATGGACAGTTAATCTATCCACAACAACTTTACAATTTGCACATAGTATTTATAAAAAAATTAGAAAGAAAATCATCAATATAATCCAATGATTGTTACAGTATAAAGTGAAACATATAGCTCATGACTCTGCATGTGATCGATCTTGGGATGGAAATCGAGAATCTATATGGAGTTAAGATGAAATTCTAAAAAAAAAAAAAAAAAAAAAAAGATGATGCTAACCATATGCTTTACAATACAAAAAACTATCTAGCTTTACTAAGAAGAAATGGCGTTAATGATTTACATATATGAATGACAAATTGCTAAAAGAATTGGTATAGCGCTCTAATAATCAAATGAAATTGAAAGATAACAACATATCAAAATCACAACCCAAGTAAATCAACCAAATCATTTACAAACAGGGAGTAAAGAACTTCAACTACACAAAAGTGAGATAGTACACCTCCGAGAAGTCTACTCCAATCTCTTTTTCTCCTTTTTATCTGTTACCACGTCCCCAGACAAAAAACTCTTGATGGGCTTAATCTAACCCCCCTCTTCCTCCTCGGTCTGACATATCTCCGCCCCTTCCTCTTCCACTTCCTCTGTACTAGGTTTCTCCAATCGCTTTATTTTTATCACTCTCTCTTCGGACTCAGGAATTGCAGCGGCCACGTATGCTAAGGCATCGGCATGTCTGTTCTCGCCGCGACCCAGATGTACGAACTTGATCTTTGCAAACCTGGCAGCCCTCTTTTGCAGTACTTTCAAATATTTTACCATCCGTGGGCATTGCGCGGCAAACCCCCTATTTTCCTGGCACGGGTACTTGCCAGTATCTTTTAGGGAGGGGTCAAGGAGGAGCAGACTGCCCTTGTTAGGATCGATGCCGAGAACATCGCACTGGCCGCTCCCTAGACCACAAAGCTTGGAAAAAATATAAGAAGAAACACTAGTGTATATTCATGACATCAAATCCGGAATCCAACCTGGAACACAAAAAAGAAGATATATATTAATATGGGAGGTCCCTAGGTGAGCAAGCAGAACAACCAGCCACACTCACCGCTTCTAAGGAAGTGGAATTGCCTCGAGGATACTTCAGGGGGCAGGTCCGCGGAAAGGAAATTCCCCAAAACGTACAGTGGGTAGTGGTGCCATACTTTGTCAGAAGTGGTCATGCAAAGAATGAAAGACTTCTTCCGCGGACCCACACAGAAGGATTGATATCCTACACTCCTAAACTTGGTGCTTTTCTTTAGGAAGTAGTGGGCAGTGATGTCATGAAGGTGAATCTGCAGAGTATTTGACTTGTTGTAGTAATTGGCAGCATACATAATCCACTAGATGAATTATGGGTGAAGAAAATGGATGAATTATGGATGAATTTAGGAAGTAGTGGGACTAGATGAAGAAAATGGGTGACACCATGCACATGTTCTAAGACCACGTCCTCAGGAATACCATATGCAGCTTGGACCGTAGCCAGGTTAGGTCTATGATAATGAGACAGTGGGGGAGGAAGCGCAGAAGGTCTCCCAGAGGTGGAGGGGGCAGTGGATGGATGAGTTCGCTCAGGAGAAGGGGACTCCGATTGGTTAGTGGTAGGGCTGGAAGATCCAGATTTGGCAAAAGAGCCGACAGATTTTGGGGTCGAGGACACAGATCTAGCATATCTGGTAGTGGATGAGCCACCAGAATCGGAATCAGACATTGTGAGAACGAGAATTTGAAGGAGAAAGGGAACAAGACTGGTGGAGGGCACCCAATGAAGAAGAAGGTGAATGAACAGTGAAAAAATAAATGTGATCAACAAACATACACCATAAATGAAACAAAAGGGAAAGACGCAAACCTGATCAGGATAGAGCAATTGCTAAGCAAAGTGCGATGGTGGAACGGGAGCGAGATGCAGGGAGAGCTTCACTGGTGGGAAAAGGAAGAAGATAAGGTTGTAGAAGATGAGAAAATGGGAGAAGAGAATAAGGGAGAATGAAGGGGCAGTGCGTTAAAAATTTAGAGTATGGAAGGTGAATGAGTGTGTAAGAAGGCTTTTGGGCGGGATTCGATGAGACAAGGGCAAAAACGGTAAAGGAAAACACGTAACTAGAGAAGAGGAACATGCAAATATGGGCACGTGTCTTCGTGAGAATCGAAGAGGCAAGGATAGTTAGGCGTGCATCGTGGGACACGTGCCCAAGGACACGTGGTAAGGGTTTAGAGGTCAAGGCATGAGGTAGAATGTGTTTATCAGAGGGGATAATGCTTCAGATTTGAACGAAGGATCCCAGACAAGACAACTCTTCGAGTAGCCAGTTATTGAGTCTCGGCCCGCGGACCTATTTCAATCCGTGGGCCGAGAGGGGGCATCTGTATCAACCCATTTTAATACCATTGAGGTGGCAGGTCGTCAGGCCCAGAGTAAAGTAAGGAGATAGGAGCGCGAAGCAGGGAATCACGTTTGCGGAACCCTAATGTGACGTGGGACTCGGTAGGGTCTCTGAGTCAGACCGGACGGAAGATAAGGAATGAGGAAGGGGAGCACGCTAGCCAGGCCGCGAAACCCTAAAGGGACAAGTGGGAAAGTAGCGATCATGGGATGGAAAGGAGGATCAACGGACAGGAGTAGATGGGAGGAAGATATAAAAGGGAACAGTAAAGAAAGAGAAAAGGGAGAGGAAAAAAATAAAAAATAGAGGAAAAAAAGAAAAAAGAGGGGACTAAGGAAGGAGGGAGACTAGAGAGACGAGGGAGACGAGTGAGGCTGTTAGAGATTTTTGTGGCTAACACAGTTACCACAAGCAATATTTTCTCCAAACACTTCAACCCACTCCAACAACCTAGGTATTTGCTTACCTTTATAGGTCTTCCTTTTTGGGTTTGCCAGCGACCTAAAAAAATATTGGTTGGATTTCAATAAAAAATATTGAACCAATCTGCACTAAAACTATCATAACTTTTTTTGTATAACTTGGATTAGTACAAGGTAAATTGGGTTTAAAACTACACTAAATTGTCCACAACTAAACTTTCAGGCCATGAAAGGAGGTTCCCAACAGAAAATGCACAGAACGCCACCAACCATAAAACTTTGTCAGAAAAATCCAGGCTGACCATTATGTACTAAAACAGTTATAAATTACTGTGCAGACATCAAAACAAGATGAATCCAATTGTATTGGAAAGCAGACTCGTAGATCTAAAAATTTTATTCAAGCCTTGAGACCGAATTCTCAAGCAAAAATTTTCAAGAATCTTCTAAACCAACACAAGAAACTAAACCAACAAAAACTGCTTACACACTATATTATTTGTCACAAAATTATAGGAACATAAAATCTTAGCTTGGGCACTAACAACACAAGCTGGATTGCACAGACATAAACAATAGCTTGTGTTCTAATGCTTCCTCTAATAACTAAATACTTACTACACTACAATAACTAACATATTATATTATCAAAGAATAACCTCTAATAACTATGTTATCAAAGAATCAAATAATTAAAGTACTCACTATACTACAATAACTAACAACACTTGTTAGCACAAATATTCTTATCTTAATTACATCTGCTCATACTGAAGCATCACTTTCTATCATCATTATATCCGGATTCCAACCAAAACCACTATGAGAAAAAGATCTCAAATCTTTGAATGATTTAACCACAACCCTCTTTGTCTTGATTCGGTTTTCAACATGTTCAATATCGATAGCAAAACCCAACTAATCTCTCATTGCCTCAGTGACAGCAAAGAATGTGATTTCTTTCTTCCATCCACCGGTTCCCCTTAAACCCTTCGCAAGATGTTCCAAGAAAACTTCTAACAAGACATCATCCATAGATTGAGTCCAAACTAGTCTCCCTTTCTAATCGTGTACTGGTGCTTGTGGTGTTGTTTGTGTTGCCATCCCTCATAAAATTATTATATGATCATAACACATATCTATTTCCACAATATAAATTATTAAAAAATATAATACATAGGAATTGAAAAGATCCATAAAATTTAGATTTCATCATTTTAATCAACAACATATAATCAAACCATAGCATTTGCAATTCACACTTTGCATAAATGTCATATGCAAGTACATATTCTTATCACCCAAAAACAAATACAACATATAAATAACTAAAAAACATAAAAGTGGTCGATCACTCTCTTTGCGTTTGAAACATAACGCTCATTCCACATACTCTCAGTAAGGTTGGTCCTGAACAACTTCCACTCATTAGTTGGCCTCGCACTATAATCCCGAGCTTGACTACCCATATCTCTAGGTTCCTCCACATCCGGCTCATCCGGCCATCCACTAACATCGCCAAGATCAACCTCTCGTATGAAATTATGTAGTATACAATAAGCTATGATTAAATCAACTTGTATATCCACATTGTAAAAGGAGTTACCCTCAAATAAGCTTAACCATTTTTTGAAGTCTAAAAGTGCGCGCCGACTACATTACGTAGTGAAGAATGTCTAAAGTTAAATAACTCTTTCTCATTCTGTGCTGCCATTTCTCCAATTTTAGATAAATGATACGTTGTTACCCGGTACGGAACTATGAAGCCTGGGGCAAGTAGGTAACTGACATCAGCTAAGTAATATTTGCCAAGTGAAACAAACAAGCTCTCCCTGGGATGGTTTAGAGCAGCTCTCAATATCCGACTATCATGAGCAGAACCCTCCCATCAGGCCAATACATATGATATTTTCATATCAAATGTACAAGCCATTAGAATGTTATGCGCTAAATTCCCCTTCCAGTTGCGATACCGTACGTGGTTGGTCTGCTATAGGTACCATTGCCGGTATGAAAGTACCATCAATTACACCAACACAATCCTATAAAACGAGGAAATAAAAAAAATATAATTACGACTAGCTTTATACCTTTAAGACAAATGCTAGCTAGGTTTATTAAGAGTAAGTATTTTATAACTCGGTTTACCTTAAAATATCTCATGGCCCAAGGTTTCATATTACTTCCTGTTGCTGGGGAGTTCGTTTGACGTGCCTGTCTTATGTATTCCCTACCAAGCATCAATACAGATTGCAAAACTCTATGAAAATGTCGGTGGATAGTTTCTTGTGACCTTATCATAGTCCAAGCAGTAGGCCCCTTACGTGTATCATGGCCTAAAATGTAAAGAAACATTGCCATTTGTTATTTCACAGAAACCCACCTACTAGCAGTCAAACCACTTTCTTGAAGTCATTCAATAAGGTATTAAAACATACTCTATTCAGCCGGAGCATTTTATGACAATTATTATCATCTTGTGAATACAACCTCTCTAGAGCTAGATGTCTCTCGTAGTCCTGATTTCTACGTGGTGCCCTATCAATAAGCATATTCTCAAGCATACGTGACATTACAAAATATGCAGCAATTACACAAAAGACTACAGCTATTTCATAGTCATCCATATTCTTAAGACAACCGTTATTGATCAACAGAGTTACAATTAATTAACAGATAAACATATAATACTACCAGGGAGTTAATATTAATATAATTAATTAACAGATAAATATTAAGAACAACATATATAATATTAACTAACATGAAAATGTCTCGATATCTAAAATGATTGGTCCTATAAAGTTAATTAATTACTACTAATAATAAAAAAATGTATATCTAAAAAATATTCTTATCCCACAAAGAGAAAGACAGGAGAGGAAGAAAGTACCTGAGGTAGAGTTTGACGTTGGAGTGGTGTCATAGATGAGAAGAGAAGAAGAAGGGTGTGGTGGCTTGAGTTGTTGGAGTGGTTCGCCTCTTTGTTATTTGTTGAAGTGGTTCTCTTTTTTTTTTTTTTTTTTTTTTTTTTCCTTTCCGTGATTTTTTTAGGGGTAGGGCACGGACACAAAACCATTTCTTTTTCCCTAGTTTTGTTTCCATATGGAATGACCTATTCCTTTCCATGGGGCAAACAAACATCCAAAAAACTATGAAAAAGGTGGACCACACCTATTTTCCTTTCCATAGTCTTTCCTTAAGAACAAACGCACTCTAAGTTGAGTTATTAGGTCAAATCTAATTTCTTTTATTTTTGTGTTTTCTTTCTATAAAAACTACCACACTAGGCCATGTAAAAGACACAACTATTGTAGGTAAACAAAGAAATGCTACATAATGACCATCTATGTAAACGATCAAAATCTAGACACACAAAGCCTAACAAATTTCTCACCGGCGGTCGTCCTAAAGCAATACGTCTATATTCACACATACCATTATACCCACCCAATAACGTTTCTTCTAAAAGCAAACTAGGGATCACATCATTGAAAGGATAGTCTTTAATGGGGCCTAATCAAGAATGACAATGTTGTTCTATTTGATCCTAGTTTACAATGAATGCCTCAAAGTAGTGTTCCTCAAGACCTCCGGTCTATTGATCATTAAAACTCTCAGGTCTATTGATGTTGAAGCTTTAACTATTGTTGTTTCTATGTAATGTAACAAAAATAAAGTTGAAACTTCCATGTTTTTTTTTTCAGAATAAAATAATTAATAAAGTCTCATTTTCCATATTTTTCCATAATTAGTTATTGAAAAATTTACTTACTATTGGGGTTATAGTTGTTAACACCAACAAATATATAGAAAAAAAAAATTTAACGACCAAGAGTCCAAGACATCTTAAACACCTAAACTTCTGAAAAGTTCTTGACGAGCAAAAAAATGGCCCAACTAACTATCTAAGAGCAAGTCCAATGGACGGTTGCTATAATGGGCTGCTAAAAGGTGCCACATCGGCCTTTTAGCAGGCCCAGCCAAATTTGGTAGCCCAAGCTCCAAAACCCATTCCAACGGCACTTTTTAGCAGCTATTAAGTTCGGGAGATGGACTGCTGAAACTCTGCCATCCATATGTTAAGTTGTAATGGACGGCATAAACTCTATCGTCTGTCTAGTCCAGACATCTCAATAGCTAGAAACGGCTAGTTTTTCTAAAATTGCATATTTATAGCAACTACTTCACACAAGTCTCACCATTTGCTCCCAATTCTCATAAAATTTCTATTTACTCCAACTACAACAATCACTACTCCAAGTATAACAATGGATCCAAATAAACATGTAACCACATCAAAAGGAAAGAAATCTACAAGGTTTGCCAATTTTTCAATTCAAGAAGGTGAGGTTCTTTGCAAAACATGGATATATGTTAATGAAGATATAACTGTTGGTGCGGGATGACGAGTCACACACTATTGGAAGAGAATATTAGAGAAATTTTGAGAGAGAGTTGGCGAAAACAACAAGAGAAGCAAGGATTCGGTGTCCACTCGATTTGGACACATAAAAAAGCTTGCAATCGGTGGGCGGGAATTAACTCCCCTTCGAAGAGGACCGCAAAAAGTGGCACAAAGATCTAAGATCGGTTGGCTAAGGCAAAAACAACACATATGTTGGCTCATAACACACACTTTCAATTTTAGCGTTGTTGGGTCCTCCTCAAGGATAGCCCAAAATGGAATGAAGAATTGGAGAGCTGGTCCACAACTACATCGAAGAGACGAACCAACGCCATTCTCGATGTAGATGACGAAGTCGTGCCTTCAACACCCACAACGCTGTCGGAAACTCTTGGTGGCATTCCAATTGATCCATTTCCTACACAAGTTAGGGATAGAAGTGGAGGTGAAGGTGGAGGTGGAGGTGGAATTGGAAATGCAAGTGGAAGTGGAATCAAGAAAAAATGACCACCGGGAACAAGGGGTGAGAAAGAATGGATGAAGAAAGGAGGAGAGAATTACAAGATGATGGAGAAGTATTTGGCATAAATGACGAATGCCGTCACCGATAGGGTGAAGATGATGGAGCTCAAGAAGTGGAAAGAAGACAACAAAATATTAGCACAAGACACTTCTACTCTTGAGCTGGAAGTTGTGGAATACTTCAAGACGATGAAAATAGAGATAATTCGCCAAAGAAGAGAGAGTGGAATTTTGGAACTCCTAATGGTGCTTCTAGTGGGGGTGGTGCTTCTACTACTTAGATTAATTTCAATGTTGTTTTAGTTCTTTCATTTCTATTGTTGTTGTTAGTTCATTTCCAATATTGTAATTTCACTTTTAATTTGAATTGTCTTGAAACAACATAAAGTTAAACATAGATAATACTCAAACTACAAACATAGAAATACTCATACTACATTTCTTGATCCACACAAAATTGCCAAAAGTGATTGATGAGGTCAACTCTTAGTTGAACAATAGTTTCTCTGCTCTGAATGTGACGAACTGTGTTGAGTCTTCTTGCAATTTCCTCATTTTGATTCCCGATAACATGCAATGCGACTTGTGGCTCCCAATCCATGTCAATTTGTCAATCTTCGATATCAATATCTCATTCATCCTCAACAATTATATTATATAAAATTATACACATTTTCATTATCCGATTAATATCATCCCTACTCCACATTCACGCCGGCCTCTTGATTATCCCCCATATAGCTTGTAAGACACCAAATGCACACTCCACATCCTTGCAACATCCTTCTTGCATCTTAGCAAAGAATCCTCTATTTGAGTTATTAGGTGAGGGATTGTTTGTACAAGTGTAGTCCATTTAGGATAAATCCCATCGGCTAAATAGTAACCCATTTTGTATTGGCAAGCATTCATGGTGTAATTGCAACGAGGAGCATCACCATGCATAAAATTGTCAAAGAGGTGAGAACATTGAAGCACATTGACGTCGTTGTTTGAACCCGCCATACCAAAAAAAGCATGCCAAATCTACAAGTTTTGATTGGTAACGGCTTCCAAAATGATTGTAGGTTTCTTTTTATGTCCTACATGTGTACCTTGCCATGTTATAGAACACATTTCCCATTGCCAATGCATACAATCCAAATTTCCAAGCATACCCGGGAAGCCACAATTTTCATCTTGTGCAAGTAGATGTTGAATATCTTCTTTATTTGGAGCCCTCAAATATTCTTCCTCGAAGACCACCAATACGACATCACAAAAATGCCTCAAGCTTTCAAAAAGGGTGATCTTTGCGATTTGAACATATTCATCCCACGCATCCACACCATAACCATATACAAGCAAACGAATGCAAGCAACCACCTTTTGCATACCCGTCAAACATGGCTTTCTATTGCCATCAACCTTGTATATGAAGTACTTGTCATGGTCAGAGACGATTTTCAAGATTCAAAGGAAGAGATGGCATTGCATCCTAAACCTCCTACGAAAGATATCAAGGGGATGCTTCAGGTTTTGCATGAAGTAATCCTTTATAATCCTATTGTGAGCGTTGATTCGATCACGGTAAATATACTTTCTGTCGGGGACCGAGCCTCGATAATCACGAGTAGCTTTGTGCATGTCTTGCAACAACAAGAAAATAGGTACAAACATGTTCTCATCATTATTCACCATGTTTTCATCTTCGGATGTGGAGCTTGATTCAACATAGCGAGAAAAAGAAACCATTTTGAATGTGAGAAGAAAGGTTGCAAAGTTGAGAATGAATATGAGAAGAAATGTTGCAAAGTTGAGAATAGTAATGCAAAAAGTGTGAGTGAAAGCAAAGTTGAAAATTTTGTGGTCTATAAAGTTGACACAAGAAATGAGGTTGGTGGTTGAGGAATTCAAAGTTGAGGAGTTGAGGGTTGAGACTTTGATGACAAGTAAATGCATGTGAGTGAAAAATTGGTTGAATTTAGCTAAGTCAAAATCGCGGTCGAAAGTAATCAGAAGCTACGGATGGCACAGTGTCTGCCGTCCCTCCATTTAATTAAAACAGGAGACAAACGACACAGTTTCTACCGTCTGTACATAAATAACCAACAGACACCCAAATTACGTGTATTACGTTTATGGGCTCCATTTTATATGCTCGTTGATCTCCCCGTGTTTAAGATATCAAATGCCCATTGATTAAGTCAAGTTACTGACAACTACATTAATCAACTTTTTATGTCCTTGAATAGTACCACTCAACCTCATTGTCATGTCAGATTAAATCCACCTGTAGGGTTTACATGACAATCTTTATGAGTTCCTCAAGGGGACATCATCAACCCGACTTCCTGCGGGTCACAGATTCCTTCTATAATCAACATCACACCTTACATACAATGTCATTACCCAATCCATCGAGTTTGTTGATTCACAAATGAATCTCACTCATTGATAATTTAACGCAATGTACAATGCACGTAAGTGCCCGTTATTATATCCGGATTAAGAGGACATGCATCCATAATAACAGAGGTGTTTATTCTCTTATATAGTCAGTATAAAGAGAAACAACCTCACTTGGTCCTGTTTAATACACACAAAGTGTACTAGTGTAATCTTGTAGTCAAGATAGACTAATACCAGATTATACTACAACTGTACTAATGGTTTGTCCAAATCCATCTAGGTTATGAACGTTTACTTATACTTTATGAGGTACTGATGATATGATCTTCTGTGTGTCACCACACACCATATCATCTACAACATAAAGTATTAGATGCATGCATATAACTAATAACATATGTAATATGCATAACATTTGCCCATATGATTCTCATTCAAAATATAAAGAATAATAGTTATTACAAAAGTAATGTTTTTAGTATATAACCCTATCAATTTCCCACTTATACTCAAAGCATTGCTTTTTAGTATACTACTAACAAACCTCCCACTTATACTTAAAGCTATGCTGCCAAGCATCTGATTCCCATCCCCTCAACATGCCTGTCAAAAGACTTAGCTGTTAAGCTCTTTGTAAAGGGGTCAGCTAGGTTATCTTTTGATGCTATCTTGGTAATAGTAACATCTCCTCTTTTTATGATTGATCGTATCAGGTGGTACTTGCGCTCAATGTGTTTACTTGCTTACAAGAAGTTCCGGAGCCAAACTGACTCTTTGTCTGCCTTAGTGGCTGTCACATATTTAGCTTCCATGGTGCAGTCAGACACACATTTTTGCTTGACACTCCTCCATATTATTGCTCTACCTCACAAGGTAAACACACAACCTGAGGTAGACTTACTCTTGTCCCTATTTGACTGAAAATCAGAATCTGTATACCCAAAGGGAACCAAACTATCTACATGGTGTACTAACATATAATCCTTAGTCTTTTTCAGGTACTTCAGAATATGTTTTACCACAGTCTAGTGCCCTTGTCCTGGGTTCTTCTGAAATCTGCTAACCATGCCAACAACAAAGTAGATGTCTGGCCTCGTGCATAGCACGGCGTACATTAAGCTTCCTACAGTCGAAGCATAAGGAACTGCTTTCATGTCCTCTATCTCTTTTGGTGTCTTGGGACACATATCCTTTGATAGAGGAACTCCATGCCTGAAAGGCAAGAAACCTTTCTTGGAGTTTTGCATGTTAAAATGAGTTAACACAGTATTAATATAGGTAGCTTGAGATAAGCACAACATCCTTTTCTTGTGATCTCATATAATTTTGATCCCAAGGATGTGACCCGCTTCTCCCAAGTCCTTCATATCAAATTGCTTTGATAACCATACCCTTATGTTTGACAACACTTTCACATTATTTCCAATGAGTAAGATGTCATCTACATAAAGCACAAGAAATACCACTATGTTTCCATCAAATTTCTTGTACAAACAAGATGCTCTTGACCTTTCTCAATGAATCTTTCTGGTTGCTTCATATAGATGGTTTCCTCAAGACTTCCATTAAGGAAAGCTGTCTTGATATCCATTTTATAGACCTACTTGCATCCAATAGGTTTTACACCATTGGGTGGCTCTACAAGCTCCCAGACCTGATTAGAATCCATAGATTCCATCTCAGAATTCATTGTCTTTTGCCAAGATTCTACATCTCTATCTTGGAGTGCTTCATTGTAGGTCAAGGGATCAGGATCTTGGTTATCAGTGGTTATATCTGAAGATATTCCTAAACCAATCCAGCTATCAGGTTGTCTAACAACCCTCCCACTACGACGAAACACCTCTTGTTCTTGTATGTCATTGGTGAGACGTTGTGGTTCCTGTTCTTGTACTATTGGTACTGAAGGAGTTTAATGTCTCTCCTCTCAATACTTCTAGAATAATACTACTCGGGGTAAAAGTTTAATGCACTGTAGGTGGAATAAGATTAATGATGTATAAATTGCCTTCTAATGCACCAAAACAGATCAAATGTTTATTTTTCTTAATGACGATCTTGTCATTTAAAAGAAATAGGATACCCATCCTTAATTAACATAGAAACTGAAATCAAGTTCTTTCTAAAATTAGGCACATAAAGACAATTTTTTAACACCAGTCTTATTTCTACCAAAAGATAAACAAACATCTCCCATTACAATAGCTACTACTATCGTAGCATCCCCTCAAGATATGGTAAACTCTCTAGCACTAAGTTTTCTGGTTTCCTGGAACCTTTGCAATGAAATGCAGACATGCTTAATGGCTTCCGTATCTACATACCAGGTACTGGTAGATAACACCGCTAAACATGTTAAACGACTAGTGCATGAGACATACCTCCATTATTCTCTTGGTTGAGAAAAGAACAATTTGGCTTCCAGTGTCTTGACTACATGCACTTGAAGCATTTGCCCTTAGGCTTTTTCGTAGCTCCTTGAGGTTCCATGCCCTTCTTTGCCATATTCCTATGCTTCTGAACATTATTCATCTTCTTATCGCCATTAGGCGTAGAAGTAGAAACCTTCTCAGTAGCATAAACCTAAACATAACTCTACTTAAAGAGACTCTCAGCTGATTGAAGTTCTGTCATAAGTTTCGCCAAAGAATACAACCTTTTGTTCATGTTGTAGTTAAGGCAGAACGGTTCAAATCTCTCAGGCAGCGTCATGAGAATGATATCGACCAACGTTTCCGCATCGATATCAGCTCCAAGGATCTCCAACTCATTCAGATAAGCCATCATCCTGAGTATATGATCCCTTACAGGAGTCCCTTCAATCATAGTTGTGGTCATCAAGTTTTTCATGGTAGTTTGCCTAGCAGCCCTATTCTGGTGTCCGAAGAGTTTCGTGAGATTGATCATCATATCATAAGCCGTGGTCATGGCCTGATGCTGATGTTGCAGCACACCTGCCTTGATCCACTTCTTATATGTTCCTTTCTTCTCTTCTCCAGCATCATTTTTAGGCTTAGGTGGGCATTTCTCATTGAGTACAAATTTGTACTCTTCAGTAGTCAACACGATATCCAAGTTGCGTTTCCAGTCTATGTAATTAGGGCTAAGGAGTTTGTTTTCCTTAAGAATAGTTGCTAGTGGGTTGAAAGTAACCATTTTGAAAACCTGAGAATCACATAAAATTAACTATTATGTAAGGCAAAAACTTTTTGAGTTAATAACAAAAATTAATTAATTAATCAACCCGTCAGCACCCTACACATGGAGAAGTAGTAAGCCACGATAGTGTAGACGTTTACCATTCTACATTCATGAAAATACTTTTGGAGTTAACTTAAAAAGTTAATTAATTAACCCGTCAGCACCCTACACACCGAGAAATAGTAAGCCACGATAGTGTGGACATTTACCATATCTACATTCGTGTAGAGAGGTTTTTCCTATTAGTTCTACTTCTCGTCAACTTAACATCACACCACTCGTTAGAGTGGACACATGCCATCTAGACAAGTAAAACTAAAATGTTGACCTTTCTTTGGTCCTACAAATAATAGCAGTGACTCCGATGGGGGAAGATACCATTACTTGCATCTAAGTGTATACCATTACTCAACACTAAGTCCATTATTTGTAATGAATCCCTTCAGATGGAGAAGTGAATCCATTAATTAATAATTTCATATAGTTGTCCTTTAGAAGTTTGTTCTGGTAATCCGTAATTAGACTCATCCGATATGGAGGAAGGCACTAAAACCGATGGGCAACTATAATTAAATTACCAACAAACCGGTAATGGAGACCGTGGGATTTATACGAACAAAATTCCCGCTCCCATTTAGTTATTTAGAACTGAGGATCTTTCTGTTTACTAGTCAGGCCTATGTCCATGTTATCTATTATTCATGTGGGTTTAGTTTTTAGCAAACATCCACAGATAAAAACATGCATATAGAATAAGCAAATATGAACAATAAAATGGAAAATAAATTCCCAATTGTTATGGCCATATTCATTGCTCCATCCTGTTCGCCGAACTCTTTTAGAAATCGTGGCCTATTTCCTTCACTGGAAACCTCACGAAATCACTTCATAGACCCCTGAACAGCAAACAGATTTCACCTCATAGAGAAAAAAAAAGTCTCTCTTTCTGGCGTTAAGGGTGCGACTCACGCTCTTTTTATGCCTGTACAAGGCGCATGGCGTGCTCATGCCTATGACGACTTCTAGGACCATCAGCGTGACTCGCGCTCCACCTGCGCTCATGCCTATGACGACTTCCAGACACTTAAGCGTAGCCCGCACTCCACCAAAATGAAACCAGCATCTGATCTCGACCAATCCATCTTCTCCGTTTTTGAGTTTACAGGAAATTACATCATGGATAAAAACAAATAACACGATACATACCGTGATTTTTACGTCCACCAATAAACAAATACTGTAAAAAAAAAACTTGAAAATAAAATCGATCTATTTATTTCCATAAATCATTCTTACCATAACAGTTGGTCTAGATGCTTGCAAAACCAAGTTAGAGCAGTTCTACATCTACCAACATATCTACATTAGGAACCGTTACGGTCGCAATTTACAAACTGTGAAAACCATGCACAGTGGAATAAAGGTTCTCACGATTTTGTTTAGAATTATACCTTTAGATTAGCTGTGATATCTCTGAGAATCCAAGATCTATGAAATCAGCAACCTCTTGATCTTATGTTGTATTCCTATCCTTAGAATGGACGTTGTGTGGGCAACGATCTTCCAGCCTCTTCTTTCTCTCTTGGCCTTTCTCACTCACAAAGTTGGAACCAAATTTGGATCTCACTTTTCTTGAGCAAAACCATAGTCATTTCCGCCAGAGAAAGAGGGTTTCTATTTATAGGCTACAACTGGGACCATGAGGAGAAATCAGGGTTAGGTCTCCTGACGGGCTTGGGCTTCCCATGTTCGCCCAGAACACATGGCCCAAGTCCGTCAACAAATGACTTATTCCACTAAAGGCCATTGTTGCACTACCGCCCTAATCCCAAATTATGTGTTACGTTTATGGGCTCCATATTATATGCTCGTTGATCTCCCCGTGTTTAAGATATCGAATGCCCATTGATTAAGTCAAGTTACTGACAACTACATTAATCAACTTCTTATGTCTTTGAGTAGTACCACTCAACCTCATTGTCATGTCAGATTAAATCCACCTGCAGGGTTTACATGACAATCCTTATGAGCTCCTCAAGGGGACATCATCAACCCGACATCCTGCGGGTCATGGATTTCTTCTATAATTAATAGCACACCTTACATACAATGTCATTACCAAATCCATCTAGTTTGTTGATTCACAAATAAATCTCACTCATTGATGATTTAAAGCAATGTACAATGCACGTAAGTGCTCGTTATTATATCCGGATTAAGAGGACAAGCATCCATAATAACAGAGGTGTTTGTTCTCTTATATAGTAAGTATGAAGAGAAACAACCTCACTTGGTCCTGTTCAATACACACAAAGTGTACTAGTGTAATTATATAGTCAAGATAGACTAATACTAGATTATACTACAACCGTACCAATGGTTTGTCCAAATCTATTTAGGTTGTGAACGTTTACTTATACTTTATAAGGTACTAATGATATGATCTTCTGTGTATCACCACACACCATATCATCTACAACATAAAGTATTAGATGCATGCATATAACTAATAATATATATAATATGCATAACATTTGTCCATATGATTCTCATTCAAAATATAAAGAATTAGAGTTAATACAAAAGTAATGCTTTTAGTATATAACCCTATCAGGCAAAAATTATGCTATTCGTATCGCATAACTTATTATGGCAGCTGCTAGCGAAGGTCTTAACTTTGGCTGGGTTTTTGACTCCTTCCAAATTTAAGACCCTTTTAGTAGCCCCATTGGAATGACATTTTTGTGGTTGGGGTGCTATATTTGCCTTTAGCAGCCCATATAGCCCCCATTAGACTTGCTTTAAGATCGTACATTTGCAAGTTTTTGCCTTAGTAGGCATACAAATTGCCATTTCCCAACACTTGCAAGCACATCAATATTAGGGAATCTATTATGGTTACCGGTTTAGAATTGGAAACTTCCAAACCTTGTGGGCTCCTTTCTAAATGGGTAGCTGTATCAGTTAACCCAATAAAATAGGATCCACTAGAGTTTGAGTATGACTCTTGTTCTCCAAATTTTGTACTCTATAAAAACCCCTCTTTGAGCAGACAAAATCTAATCTGAAAAGTTAGAGAACACTATATTTTCTATACTATTTGTGGGCAATCAAATTAGTTTTGCGTTCGCCTTCTTTTCTTCTTTGTTTAAGTGCAATTAGGATTGAATATTGATCTATTGTGGCTGTTGTATCCTAGAGGTTGGCGTGGTCTGTCTGCACAAATAGAATAGACGTGAAACAACCTTAAAGAGAGCGTGCTGATCCACGCCTTAGCCTTCTTCTTTTCATAGTTTGTTCTTGTTGTAGATAATTGTTCCCAACATATATTGTTGTCAACTCTTGATTAGTAGGGTTTGAAGGATACCATCCTAAAAAATGTTTGGTTTGGAAAGGTATTACATAAGAAGCACCAAAGCACCCAAGCTCAAAAATCATTTATCTTTTGATCTTTTAAAGTGGGGAGAAGTAACATTAGGTTTAGAGAGATTTTTCTGGCACTACAGGATAATCTATTTTGTGCATTGACTTGGTATGGTTAGAGACTTTGAGGGAACTAACAAGAATCTTTCAACCATTGACCTTGGCAGTAAACATCTTTTAGAACCAAAACTCATAAGCTATACTAAGTTTTTACAGTGTCCAAAAGGACCATCCTGGAATGCTTAATAATGATTGTTTTGTTATGTAATATCACAATTGGAACACTGGTTAAAATCTATATGCATTTGAAATACAAGTTTCTATAAAACATCGGAATCTTGTCTTACTAAGTAATGACTAAGTTAAAATAGCTTTAGTCATTAATAATTCAAAACTCTACAAACAAACATTGTTCGGATTAGGTTAGTTAATAACCTAAATACTCAATTGGAGTCGACCTTATTCTCGCTTGTCTACTTGATCAACTGAGTATAGTGGTAATTTTAGTTTAATGAGTTGAAGTTCATCCTAAATCTTGAGTTGAAAAGAATGGTTTGATGGCTAAAAACAAGAACTTCTAACTTCTTCTATTCATGTTCTTTATTAAAAAAATGGTTGAAAACAAGTTATCCAAAGAAGGGAGAAAACATTGAAAGTTGGTTGTTGGATTAAAACATGGAATGAAAAGGGGAAGAAAAAGAGATGACTTTGGTTATTGAAATGACAAGGAAAGTGTATAAACAAGTTTGATTGATAAAAAGATTGAAAACAAGTATTGAATGCAGTGAAAGACTTGAAGGTAAAAAAAAACATATAAGTTTAACAAAAGAAAATAACAAGACAAGAAATAAATTTGCAATAAAATAAATCTATCTAAAAAACAAGAGTAAAATGATCTCAATTATTGGTTTGTCAAGCCAAGAATTGGATAATGATTTCTCTCTACACTTTTTGCTTATATACTCCTACTTTTACAATTACAGATTTGCCCTCTTCCTCTAGATGTAAGACACCTCACACACTTGTTTTTTACTTTTTCTTTTTGCTTTATGTTTTTAGCTTTCTTCTTTTCTTCTTGAGCAAACTAGGGTTAAGCAAGGCTACTTTTGAGCTAGGACATAATCTTCAGTTTTTTGGGTTAAAGTCTTTGACAGTTGATCGTTTGACTTTGACTTTTTAGCACTTTCTCATATAAACTCAGGTTTTCATAACAAGCGTTAATAGAGCTTCTTTTGGCGCTAAAGTGAATCTTTTATAATAAGTAGTATGAAAATGCATGTAACTTTTTCAAAAGGCAATAAAAGCTATGAGTTGTCTGTTTATTAAACATAAGTATGGTTATAATGCAGTAATGTAAATGGATAAATATGCACATTTAATTTAATAGACCTTGTGTGCTTGCGAGTATTACAATTATAGGGTTAAATTAGTCTGTTTATTTAGGCTGGTTAAATATCTATCAGTTTTTGCAAAAGAAACATGGTGTGCGTTAGTTATGTTTGTTAAATTACACCTCTCATCCTTTACCGTGCTGGTTTGTGGCTTCGTTTTCTCATTTTTGTCTGCCTTGGTGTATTGATACATTGGCATGGATTCTAGTCAGGCTACCGCAACACCTATGTTGTGCATTTGGTGGGGCACTTTCATCTGGAAGCCTCATTCTGACGATTGAGACTTCTAGGTCTTCTGTTTTGACCTTCGGGTTTTTATGGAGGAAGTGGGTTGGAGATAGGTGCTTCGAAGGTTTTGATTCGGTGTTAGTTTGGTAGATGTTCATCGAACACTATATGTTTTTTGATGGTTGACCGAAAGAGAAGTTGTTGGTCGGGGTTTGTCTACATGGGGTTATTATTATTCTTCTTTGCTTTGACTCATGTAATTTCTTCTGGCTTGTTAGTTGTTTGTTATAATCTTTGGTTCAGATCATGAATACAAAAGTGGTTTATATATTGAAAAAAAGAAATGCCAAACTCTAACTGTAGGATTTTGACCAATTAGTCGGTACACTCAATGCCAAGTCAAGTTGTTAATTCTCAGTGGAAGTTTGGTCGAAATAGGATCATATGACTAAATGTTAGCAGGTCAAATGCCAATACTCAGTGGTGGCAGTAGTGCTCGATGCCTTTTTTTTTGGTAACTACATTTATTTATGTATCAAACATTACGAAATGTACATACAATAGTAAGATTGTTAAATAATAACCTAGTTATACATAAAGGTGGTTGTTGAAACCATATAGACATAACATCTAAAGATATACTAAGAAGATTATTAGGAAGATTTAGTCGACGAATTGTTGGATGAAGCCACCATTCTATATTAGCAGCTTGGTTAGAAGCCATCTTTGCAAAAACATCAGCCACAAAATTACCTTCTCTATATATCCATTGAAGTTGGGAAGTGGAGTACTAACGTAACAATTCTTTGATATTATAAATAAGAGTCATAATCTCTTAATGCACAGAGTGAGAGTCATTTCTTATGTAGTTGAAAAGATACTATGAATTAATTTCAAAAATAACATATGTCAACTCTAGCTTGTGAGCAATATAATTTGAAGGCTCGTTCGAAGTGCTAAAGCTTCAACATGAAGAGAAGAGCCACGTCTGACTGGTGATGCAAAATCTAACATAAATCCACCGTAAGCATTTCGAAGTACTCCACCAGCACCAACAAGACTTGGATTGCCAAGAGATGATCCGTCAACATTAAAGTTATGAAAATTCAGTGGGGGTGAATGCCAAAAGACTGGGATAGAAGTTGGAACAGTGAGATCATGTGGTCGTTGATGTAACTGCAATAGTTCTTGTGTTTGACTCTAAATTTGTTGAATCAAATTAATTGGATTTGGGGGCGCATAAGTGGTTTGAAACTTGTACTTATTTCTTTCCAACCATATAATCCACAAACTTATCGAAAAAAAAAACAAAACAAAATAGTGGTTGTGATCATTGGTGCTAGCCAATGTGAAAAACATATTTGATAGTTGAAGTATGATAGTGTAGTGGTAAGTTCAAAAGATTGATGAGGTTCACCATAGATTGTTTAGATATGGATTGATGGGAGTTTTATGAAGGTAAGAAGGTAGAAACTATGCAACTCATGACTTGTTTTTGAATGAAATAAACTAGTATTGAAACTTCACTAACTTAAATGAAGAAAAACTTTGTATTGAATGAACAAACTTGTGTTGAATGTTAAATGACAACTTGAATATGAACTTGTATTGAAACAAATTTGATTGAAGATTGAAGAACAAAAAAGTAAATGAAAAAGATTAGAATATAAATGACTTGAAAATAAAGATTACACTACTCCTACATGACCATAGATTAAGTCTAGGTGCGTTCTCTCCTCTTACTTTTTGGAATTTATACTACACCTTTTGCCAAAGACTGATTTGCCCTCTCCCTCTACAATCAAGACACCTCACTATGTTGCTTTATGCTTTTGTTTTTTCACATTTTCTTGAACAAGCTAGGTTTTTTAGCAAATCTTCTTTTGTAGCAAGACCATCCATCTCTAGTCTTTTGAGTTAAGGATGTGACTTTCAGTTATCTAGTTTTGAGTCTTTGACTTTTGACTTTGACTTTGACTTCGACTTTTTTAGCACAGCTTTGAGCCTTCATAATAAGCATTAATAAGGCTCCTTTTGGCGATAAAATGTAGCTTTTATGATAAGTGGTCTGAAATGCTCTGTAACCTGAAAAAAGACAATAAAAGCTATGAGTTGTGTTTTCATTATGCGTAAGAAGGGATGTAATATAAGGGTAATAAAATGAACATTTGGAAGCTGATCAACCACCCCCAAATAGCATTTTATTTATCCTCAAGCAACGATGAGAGAGAAAACTAAGATCACAAATGAGTGATTTATTATTTATTATACTAATCTCATTTCACAGAGTGTGATTGCATTGACCATATGTAGCAAGGCCTTAAACCACTAGGAATTCCCTAGTGGACAAGTTTAAGCCTCGTGAGAGTTTTCCAGAGAAGGTACTCACAAACTTCTTCTATATAGTACAAAAGGTCTTGTCAACTTATTTATTCTCAGAAGTCTATACATCTCATTAGCGGGGAATAAGTACAACCTCTTTTGAACTTAGAATAACATATGCACAATAATTAATTCATCTAAAGATAAATGCGCAAACATGAGCAATGAAATGCAAAAGCAGAGTCGTTTCCAAAACTTTTGGAGAGCGTCCTTAAGGTGGATTCTCATAGGGATGTCTTGAAACACAAAATTTCTGATAGATTCACTCAAATTTCATTCTCTCAAATGCAGAGGACATTTATATTTCTCATATACATGAATGACGTCCAAAGGAAACTGGGGTCGATTGATCACACTTGCCATTTACTATCACACCATTCTATTCATAATTAAGCTAGAGGTCTTTTAATTTATTATGAGTTACGGGGCTAGGGTGATGGTTTATAAAGAAAAGGGAAGGGAAAAACAAAGTCTAATAAGTAAAGAAATTAGGTCTTCAAGATACTTGTAACTAGAGAAGACCTCGTTTTATTCTTTGCTTCCGAATTATGATTCATTCTGTAGCTCTTTGGCTTTGTGACTCCATATGATTTTGAAATTTGGGATTTCTAACATTGCTTTGGTTTTTTTTTGCTTTTGTTTATGATATCGTCTCCTTTTGATTTTGAACTTTTGGGAGATTCAATTTCTAACTCCTTTGAATTTTTTGGAGTTTTGTTTTTTTTTTTTTTTTTTTTTTTCCGGAAGCAACTAACTAATTTGTTTTTGTACAAGGTGATAAGTACTCAAAAGTAATGATTTATATCCCCAATTATGTGTATTTTAGTCTCCATTTTATATTTAAATATTCTAATATGATGTAATTTGAGTTTTTATAGGTCAAAGAACCTAAATGTGAAATATGGAGAGAAAAGAAGTCAAACAAGTAAAAACTAAGTCACTGGGAATTACAACTAAAGGCCTAGGGCAAAAATGTCATATTTGTTTCCATAAGTGCCAAGCCTAATGGGACTCTAAAAGCAGATAATAATTGAATTAGAATAGTCTTAAATCTGATCTCAAAGCCTTAATTTTAAGTTCATAGGAAGAGGAGATCAACATGGAAAAGAATTCAGAGTTTCATAAGAATTAGGAAACTGAAAGCTGTCCGAAGCTGCAACTTGGGAAATAGCCTACAGAGAAAAGTGGGACATGCCTAAATTTTGTGCAAACGAATCCAACTTTTCCAGGATTGCTTCTAGAAAGATTCCAGAGAGTTTGACACCAAATAAATATATGATTCACATATCTATCTAGATGAACATGTAAGCCAATATATAAGGCACAAAAACCTTAGTTTACATATCTAGTGAGAAAATTTAGTTTTTGCATCTTAGATCTAGAATGAAGAAAGAAGAAAGTTTAGACCTTTTTCACCATTACCATCAATAAAGATTATCCCTTTTCATATTGTGTTCATAGCATAGTATGACGAGCTAATCTCCTTCTCTTGGGAGGGTGAATGATATAATTTGATAGTGGCAAAAAGGGTTTTGTTGTTCATCTTAGACTCTTTGTTTAGAGGATGGGTTTTATGGATAAAACACTAACTTTTGTAACTCTTCTATCCAACTTGGCTATTTGGAATTACTCTCAATTTTAAACTTGTATTGAAATGATTTAGAAATTTGTATTGAAATGATTAGAAAGCTTGTATTAAATTGATTAAGAACTTTGGTTTACACTAAAGCTTGAAGAACATGAAAATGGAAAATAAGTAAATAACAATTTAAAATAAAAACATTTAACCTACTCCTAATGACTAAAGATTAGATCTAGGGTAAAGATCTTTCTCTACAACTTTGGTTTATATAGGACACCCTTTTACAATTATACCCTTCCTTATAGAAACAAACTTATGGGCCCTTAACCTAAGCCCACATAAGAGAAGTCTTGATTTTGGCTTTAGGTCCTTGGGTCTGTAGCTTCTAGTCTTGAGTCCTTAACTTTGACAGTTGACTTGACTTTTGACTTTGACTTTTTATTAGCTTTGCTCTGAAGTAGGAAGCTTCCCAAGCAGTGTAAATAGCCATCCTTTTTGTGCCAAAATGCACGTATTAGGAATATGCGTCCTAAATAGCTTGTATCCTGCAAACGGTAGAAAAACTATAAGTTGTCTATTCATTAAGCATAAGAAGGGCATATTCAAAGCATTGTAAAGGTAATAAAATGCACATTTGGGGACTGATCAACTACCCCCAAACAATATTTTGCTTGTCCTCAAGCAAAGGTTGAGAGAAAAAACTAAGATCACAAATGTGTGCTTTATTATACTAATCTCGTTTCGCAGAGTAGGATTGCATTAACCATATACAACAAAACCTTAAACCACTAGGAATTACCTAGTGGATGAGCTTAAGCCTCGTGAGAGTTTTCCAGAGAAGGTACTCACAAACTTCCTCTAGTTAGTACAAAGGATCTTGTTTCCTTATTAATTCTTAGAGGTTTATACACCTCATTAGCGAGGAATAAAGAAAAGATCTTTTGAACTCAGAATAATATATATACAGTAGTTTAATCACCTAAAGATAAACATGCAAAACATGAGCGGTGAAATGCAAAAGCAGAGTCGTTTTCGAAACTTTTGGAGAGCGTCCTTAAGTTGGGTCCTCACAGGGGTGTCTTGCAATCACAACTCTCTGATAGATTCACTCAAGTTTCATTTTCTCCAGTTCAGAGGGCACTTATATTCCTCACATACTTGAATGACGTCCAAGAAACCGGGGTCGATTGATCACAATATCCACTTACTATCACGCCATCCTATTCCTAGTTGAGCTAGAGGTCTTTTATTAGGAATTACGGGGCTAAGGTAGTGGTTTAGAAATAGAGGTAAGGGAGAGCAAACTTTGATAAGTTGAGAAATCGGGTCTTAAGGATATTTGTAACTAGAGAAAAACCTCGTTTTGTTATTTTGTTTCCGAATTTGTGATTCATTCTTTACCCCTTTGGCTTTGTGACTCCATATGGTTTTGAATTTTTTGGGAGTTCTAACTTTGCTTTTGTTTCTTTTGACATCGACTCCTTTTGATTTTGAACTTTTGAGAGATTTCGATTTTTTAATCTTTTCTTTTGAAGCTTTTAACTATTCTATTTTTGTACAAGGTCTTCTTTTCTCTTCTCTTTTTACATATCATCCACCAATTCTCAACTTCGTCGCCAATTTGGGTAAGCTTTTTATTTGTGTGGTAACGGTTCAGGGATTGATGAAGAAGAAATAAAAAGGCTTTTAGAATTTGTTGAAGGCTCAAGGGGGGTAACTAGAGAAAAAATTATCTTTTTGGGGTTTTAACATTTATTTGGCTATATCGATAAAAAATTACCTAAATTCTCTCCTAGGATATGGCGTGGTGCTCAAGCAAGTAGATGTGTTATCTCTCTATCTAGACATCCTTGTGTCATCACTCTATAATCATTCAGATGAGGCTTTTGGCTAGATTCTCACAGGATATGGAACTTAACTATTCTAACCTTGGTATCGGAAACTCACTGCTATATACAATCAAATGCTGATGCATACCATTCATAAAAAGGTGCAGAAACTATTGTATGTCTATTAGTCTAAGTTCGAAGAACGAATCTTTACTCTATTGCTATAATGAGACTTCTAAACAGATAAATTTTTTTCTTCGAACAGATAACTAAGACTTTCAGTACTAAACAGATAGATATTTTTGGTCTTTTGAAAATATTTTAAGAAAGAACAAAATATATAAAATCTATCTAATATAAGAAATGCTAATAAATGCCTAGTTTTTGCAAACTGTTACTATACCACCACCAAACAAAAATATGCTTTGTCCTCAAATTATGAAGAAAAGGAAAGAGATTACCATAGGAACATGAGCAACAATGGTAGAAACCTGTACTCCGTTCTTTGTTGTGAAAATATACCACCCGCAAACAAGTTTGGAGCGTGGGTTGATAGATATAGAACGAGATATACATGGTATATTTAAAAGGAAAAAAACGTAATTATTCTAACATGAAATTTTTGGATTTTTTTAATTTTATTTGTAAAACATACATAGTGTAGAAAATAAGAAAAATTTGGGCATGATGTTTTTGTATGTCCTTCTGCTCATATACCACAAATCCTCATACATTACACAAAACACAGATAAACATAACAGATGATACTATGAAAAACTAGAAGTGCAGAAAGTAAAAATAGTTACTACAACGACAATAAAAAACATATAACTATGCGGACACTAGGGAGTTGCCTAGTCAGATTCCATGCGGGATAACTAACGACGACGAGATGAACTCAAGCTACTCCTGTCTCTCCTCTCTCATCGGGTTCTCTCATAAGGTGGTGGAACTATCTCATCTCGCAGCTACTCAAGTATCTGGAGAGTGCTGTCCTGAAAGGTGTGCTGCTCCTACTGAATAGTAGTCAACTGCTGATGTAGTAAATGCTGACCCTCATTCATGAATTGTAAACCATCCAAGGGATGCATGAACTGAGATAGAGCTCCTGGAGCAAAGTCGTCTACTGGAGGTGGAGGTGGAGCATCGTCGTCGTCGAGACCATGCTCGATCTCTTATATAGCCTCTGGGGACCAGTCGTGCTGAACGCAATGAAGGTAGACAAGAGTGAATTTGGCAGACTTGACTGCCACAAAGTCAGTCAGAACTACTGCTCCCCAACTAAGCATGAGCCTAGTTACAAGGGTAGGAAGGGGAGCAGTACTCCATCCGCACTGAGAAAGCTGGTCCCACAGAAAAAAGCAATACATAATCTATTGTTCCAGTTATGTAAAATCCAAAGAATGTGAAGGATTGACTTACTGATATCTGAAGGTTTTGTCATCCCCACAAGGTTGTACGCAATCCATGTTGCCATTGCCAACTGGTTTTTTCTCAGAGAATTTTTCCTCGCACAGGTGGAACCATTGACGTACTCGCCCTTTAGCACAGTCGCATGCATCAAATCAAACACTGTGCCATGAAACTACTGAGTCTCGATCAGGTACCTCATGTTGCGCTTCAATACCTAAAACTATCCCAACTGTCTGCCTAGAGAACATATGAGAGCAACCCCCAAACGATACAGAAACCAAGCCTTCGTTATCGCGAGCTAAGCCGTGATAAAAAGCTTTAACAAGAGAAGGGGAGTAATGGGTAGTGGGTTCTAGCAAGAGTGGTCTCCAACCTCTTCTAAAGATTTGTGCTCTAAAGAACACATTAAAAATCCCCAAATCAAAGAGATTAGAAAAATCCATCTCGGGAACAATCTTTCGATTGGTAGCCATTGGAGGGTGTTTTGGTTAAATTGAAAGTGGGTATGAGGTGGGGTGAAGGTGGGCAAATTGCAGCTGAAACTGTTTTTGATTTGGTGCAGGTTGAGGCGGGCGCAGGTTTTGGTAGGAGCGGGCGCGAGTCGGTTTTGAGTGTGCGAGCTAGGGTTTTGGGTGGAGAAGATGGTATGTCGGGTGGTAGCGTGGTTAGGTTATGAAACCGCGTATGACCGTCAGTTGTTGGGTTTTTAGGTTTTTGAATTTTTGGCCCAAGCCCATATGAAATGTGGAAATACTAAAAAGGTCCTGTTCAATCTCGTAACGTATAAAAAGCAAATTTCTATTTGTTATAGGTCTGATTTGGACAAACGAATTGTCTAAACGATCAACGCAAAAAATCCTATCCAACGGTATATCACATGCTTCGATCCAAGGTTGTATGACATACAAGATGATAGATGAACGCCTTGAAGCATGAAGATGACATAAGCTGTATACACGAATGAGATCTGAAAAGAATAGAGTATGTATGCCAACTTGAAAACAAAGCACACGAATAGCAGAATGAATAGAAAAGAGTGTTACAATAGAAAAGGGAATGGATGGTGGAAAGAATATACAAACTTGAAGTTAAAGACTAATTAATTTTTTTGGGATTATATTTTTGAAAAAAACTGTAAAAATGTGGGTCGTTTTTAGTCAGATCCACAAGACTTGAGTCAATCCCAACTAAAAGGTTTGATGACTCTTTGAAGCTGAGCTCTATGCTTTGGTGTAAGGCACATGTAAACTATAAATACTAAACCTTCGCTTATTGAATGAAGCCTAGGGTAGTATGGTGTTTGACATCTCAAGCACCAATTCTCTAATAATAGCCCTCTGGGAGTAGGAACTTTTTCTTGCGCCAGACATGGTGGTGTGAATTCTCTTCCAAATATCATGTTTTATATCAATCGAAAGAGAAGCAAAAACTTATGCATTAGAGGGTACACGTCTCCATTGAGCCTTGCTCGATGGAGAAGTAGTTGTCTTTAGACATTTTGAAAGGTTTGTAGAAGGGGGAGAAAAAAGTTGTTTTTAAAATTTTTAGCAACTGGAAATTTTGGAGAGTTTTAGAAAAGAGAGAAATTTTTGATTTTTTTTTATTCAAAATGAGTCTTTTATTGTTAGATTCTCGAGACAATAATAGAGAGGTGCATGAACAAATAATGGTTTCACTTTGGGTTACACCATTTGTTTAATTCTAGAAGTCGACTCCTCATCGAAGGGGGGGTTTTTTTTTTTTTTTTTAAAGATATCTCTAACAGATAGAGGGTTTTTGCAAGAAGATAAAATCATATGTTAATCCAGTATCATTTTGGTTACTCTGGGACGTAAGATTTTAATTTTCATATCCTCAAATATTTGAAAACTATGTAGAGATATATAAAGGATTCTTACAAAAGTAGTGATAAAAACATACCATAACAGATTGTCTTAGGCAACTTTCATGTTAGTCTGAGTGAACCTAATCCAGACAGACAGAGCTTCAGTTATACGAGTTGGGGGATTTATTGTGCAAGACATGGAATGGGGATTAATAGCGGTGATATATGCAACCCTTAATAAGCAAAACTGACCCCTAGATTGCAATTTTCTAGGGGTTGGTCCATCTGAGAATCCATTGCCCATTTTGAAACTAAAACACATGACTAGTGTTGTGTTGAGAATCCTCCATTATAAAAACTGGAAAAACCATGAACGTTTATAAAAACAACAAGGAAATGCTAATACTAACAAAAAGAGTGTAAAATAAAGAAACAGAAAATTGTATACTTTCTCTATAGAGATACACTACTCGAAACTATGAGAAGGAATATGCAAGTATACGTGGACTCAAGGCTCCAGCACTTACAACCACACACTCTAAGTAAAGTGGTCCGGTTACCTTTTTCGATGTGCTCCAAAGAAACATATGTAAGGGAATGAAATGATTGGAAATACATCACGGAACAGGAGATTTAAGTGCTTGTAGCTTCCAAGGTTGAGTTCGCTTATTTAGGATTAGGAACTGCTTGTCCTGGGAACACACCTTTCTGGGCTTTCTCTTGAGTTAAGTGGCTTAGAGATTGTTATATGGACACCAAGATTTGAGATTGTTGATGCATCAATGATAGCATCATCTCGGATGTTTTGTCTAATTGGACATTAGTAGGTTGGGCAACTGGTACTAAGTCTCTTTGGTTGTTGATTAGTGAATTTTTATAGTTCTTGTTAAAGTTGGATGGAACCATTGCTCTATTCTGATTGTTGTAGGCACCTTGTCCTTATTTGAACTGATTGAATATATTTTGTGGTTTGACATGATTTTTGAACCCTAGAGGTGGTTGGTTTTGTAGATTTGTGTTCCATTGAAAATTGGGGTGTTGCCTCCATACATTTGGTACATTCAAAGCACATACTTCTTCTGGTTGAAGTGATGTTATGTTATTGAGCAAGGTACAATGGGTAGATACGTGATTTAGATCGAAACAAAAAGTGCATGGTACTATATCGATGTTCATGACTGGTTAGGGAGTATGGTCTTTTTGTTTGGTTCAAGAGCATCTATCTTTTTAGTGAGGGTTTTGATTAGGGTTTTCATCTTTAGATCGGATTTTACCTCAAATATACCATTGGCTTTGGAAGTACTGGGATGGGATGTTCTGGAATTGTTTGTGTCACCCCAATAAGTACTTTTTTCAGCTTGGTTTTCTAGAAAGTAAGGTTAGAGCTTCTGTAACACTTTATCTAAAAAGTTCCCATTACTCATGATATCCAGTGTGACTTTGTGTTCTTGGAGAATAACTTTGAAGAAACATTGGACAAGAGTATATTTTTCAAGTTTATGGTGAGGACATGAATGGATTAAGTCAGAGAATCTATCCCATGCTTCGGAGAATGTCTCACTCGGACTCTGTCTGAAGAATTGTATCTTGCTTACTATTTCATCTGTTTTCTTCAATGGAAAGTACTTTTTCATAAAGGAGAACACTATCTTTTCCCATGTATCGAACGAATCGGGCTTCTGCAATAGAAACCATGTGTGACTTTTGCTAGCTAGAGTGAAGGAAAACACTCGTTTAACTTGAACATCGAAATGCCCGGATGATTGAACGCGTCTTGTAGACCTCATGTATCCGGGCGCGTAGGTGTTCAGTATGGTAACTCGTGTTCAAGACCGTAGAAGACGGGTAAGAGATTGAACACGTTAGGTGGGATGTAGAAATCATTATTAAGCTGTATGAGTAGTATACAACCTCCATCTTGTAACGGTGTGTAGAAACTAGAGAGAGGCTCTTCAGCTTGAACTACTTCATCTGCAATCCTAATAGTTGGAAGATGAAAAATAGGAGAATGTCGAGATCGACGTGCTCTCCTATGTTGGTAAGTTTTAAACACGCTAAGCTTTGTATAGCATGAGCGTAGTCTCATGCACGATTGCGAGACTATATCAGAATCTACTTACATGCGCACACAAATGTGTTGGATGCTCAAACAACGACATTCATTTGTAGATTTGAAGTTTTTGAAAAGTTTGCACGCAATGTCCATATATTAGATACTATGCCCTGTTTGAATGTAACAATGTTTGCAAAACTGGGTTTTGGGAACTACACGCGTCGAGGGAGAAGATCATTACTTCACCAGATGGTGTGCCACCAAGAATCTCACCCATGGTATTTCTGAGGGAGGGGAGTGAGGAAGGTGCTTGCTCCACTAGAATCTGGTAGTTTACTACTCTCTTTGTTCGTGCTAGATGTTTGTCCTAATGGACATGACTAAATTGGCTTTGCTTAGTTGATTTTATCTTTTTAATTTGGTTTATGTAACAACCATTTCACGCAACGTTTGTTCTAAAGTGGGTCTTAATCCCACTTTTTGTTCTTTTATGGCTCGGGTTTAGCCTTATCGTTAATGTAAAGACGAGACTGAAATGTAAATCACACAATCATCCAAGCATGCTTATTAACACACAAGTATCCTCTTACACTTTGTTGCGAAGAGATTTAGAAATTACCTCCCAAGGTGTGCGTACACGACCCTTGGGGTGAAGGCGACATGGTGGGGTTGACAAATTGCTTGGTGTCTTGCGTGTCAACCCACCATTCAAGCTTTTCCTTACGGTTACAATTTTAATCTAACTAAGACCCACAAGTCGGGTCGAAATGTTGGCAAAGCCAATAAATTACAAATTGATTGCCTTTGTTGGCCTAAAACAAAGTTGCCTTCGTGGTCTTAAACTATGAAAGCGGTAAACATGAAAATTTACTACATTTAACTTAATTAACTAATAACTTAATTAAACAAAATACGTAAAAGTTTGGAAAATGTTCATCAAAGATTGGAACTTCAACCCCCAAGTTGGGTTGTGATGTACGTGCGTGGTACTACTCTTTTGTGCCACACACATTGATAAGAGCCCAAAACTGTAGTTTTAACCCCTTAATATTATTATATTTAGACCAATTATGTGTATAATAATTATGAGTAAGTATTGTTTACGTGTGTTTATATATTACAGGCATTGGAGTCAAATATGTGAAGAAACATGTCACTTTTGCGAGATAAAAGAGCAAAGGTTGGTTGCTAAGAAGTTCTATGATTAAAGGCCAAGATTCAAGGAGAAAAAACCTTTTTAAAGCCCGGTCAAAGCTGAAGAGTCAAAGTCAACGCAGGCAGAAATAAAGTAGAAAAGTTAATAGAACTTCCGCATGCCATATCTTTGGACTAAGACCTCAGAATTGGGCCTATTATATGTCAAAACGACTGGCGTGGAAAGAGATTTCTAACGGTTTAGGCCTTGACCCAATCAGTGGAGCAGAAGTAGACAAAAAGGCTGTTATAGTAATTTTCACTAGAGAAACCCTTTTTGGACTTATGTAATTAGGTTTTGGGCTTGATTTAAGGGCCCAAAACATGGCTCCAAAGCCCATGCACGAAAATGTAGACCTAGCCTCTCTTATATAAAGAGGACTAAGGCATGTACTTAGATATACTTAGACTTAGATAGATATAATTAATTAGAGATAGATAATTAGAATTTAGACTTAGTTAATAGTTTAAACTTAAGTTATTTATTGTTATTCAGCATTCATTAGATTAATAAAAGAAAGTATTGTTCTTCATCATGTCTTCTTTTTATTTATATGTTTATGATAATTTAATGACATCTAGCTAAACCTCCATTAGAGGGGTTTGATGAAGCTTGATGAAAACTTAATATGTTAGTTAAAATTATTGCTTGTTAAGAGTTTCACTCTAGAAGGATAGTTGATTCGCCATAAGAATGGGTTAGACTTTCTCACATGCTAATTATTAGTTGGCAGAGATTACCATGAGTAATTAGGGATCAACACTTAATCTTATTTGCTTAGGACTGCAATAATCTATACTAGCATATTAGGAGTACATCAAGTGGATTCAAATCCCCCTAATCCCTTCTCCATATTCACATTTCAATATTCAATTATCATAGTATAAGTTAAACATCTATTTAAGTTCAATTGCCATAGTAGTATAATTTCAAATCATTACTCTCAACTGTTTTGTTAGTATCGATTAAACTAGCAGAAACTTATGTTTAAAGGACTAGGAGTGGAACGAATTCTCTACTCCATATATTGTATGATTCACAAGAGTAGAACTTTGATAGTTTAGAGTAAACTATTATGCTTTACTTCTGTTTAAGTTTAATTAGTTAAGTAGGAGTAAATGGATAGTTTTTACTTTTATCAAATGGCGCCGCTGCCATCTTAGTTCTGTTTAAATTTGTTTCCTTAAGTATTTTCGTCTCTACCAAAATCCCATTAAACCAACCCACCCTTGTTTGGTTCTGACTATGTTTTTTTGGTTCAGAAAATATTTCTTTCAGAAATCTACACGGAGCGTGCCCGCTCCCGCCCCAGCTATATCTCGAGGCCAAGAGACCCCTAAAAACACTCGACATTGGTTTAGGCAAAAGCGCGCCCGCGCCCTTCTACACCTAGTTCCAAGCACGCCCGTGCCCACTTCTAAATTAGCCCGATTTTCATAGGTTTGTTTCCAACTCACTTCGTTTAAGTTATTCAGTGTTTCCAACTTCGTGAATACACTGTGATCATGTATACAAGACGTTATTCAAACGCGTAGTAAGGAGGCATTCAAGTACTCCTTATTCCACTCCTCGCCTCTCCTGTTAGAGGATTTTTTCTAGCATATCAGGGTTGTTTGACTGTTTGTTTGTGGTTTGTTTTTTTTTTTTTTGAAATAACTAGGGGTTAAGGGGACCCTAACCTTTATTAATTCAAATTCGCAAGTACAACTTACCTTCTTTATCCCCTTTGATCAGTTCACTAAGTTTTTGATCCATAGGGGAGATGAAGTACATACATTGATTACAACAAGCATTTCTATGAGTACTACAGTTGCTACTAACTCTAGACAAGTAATATGCCACCTGATTCGCTTCCCCGAGGACATGTTGAAATATGACCTCTTCACATTTCGCTTGTTCAACCTCAATTTGAGCAACAAGATTCCTAACATACCATGGAGGTGATTCCTTATTGTTCAATACATGAATCGCTCTATATGAGTCAGACTGCACTTGTACTCTCTTCAACTGCCTTGTTGTCACGCCTTCTAAGCCTTTAAGAATCCTGAGTAACTCTTGATGAATGATTGAGCCTCGTGAAGAGTTCCAACTAAACGCCATGATGATATTACCATTCCGATCTCTTAGTGCTCCTCCATAGCCTACACTTCCATTTTTCAATGAACCATCAGTATTAAGAGTCAACATGTCCACGTTAGCTGCCTTCCACTTAACCCACTGTTCATTTCACTATTGGAAATTCACACTGATTCCTAGCTATAGCAAGACAGTACGAGTAGCTATATCATCATTTACCTCTTCAAGTGATTTCCCCAAGTAGACTTTCATCTTGTTTAGCACCTTACAACTGACTACATTAGCAGTGAAGAATGGCTTCCTATTTAGCCTCCAATTCCTCTCGGTCCAGATGGCTTGAACAGCCACACAAGTTAATGCCCTCAACACTTCAGACGCCATAGAATTATGCCTACAGATGTGCATAATGTAGTACTATTCATCATGTGAGTTGTGCGCTCTCCCAGGTAATCCCATCACTTCTTTGAAACTTTGCCACACCAATTTCAAAATGACAAATCAAAGAATAGGTGTGCTAACTCTCTTCTTGCATATCACATAAACAACATCTCGAGGTTCTGATCACTTTCTTCACTCGTAGTCTGTTTTGGGTCGGTAATAAATTAGAGAACAACTGCCATACAGTGAACGAGTGCTTCGGCATATACAACTTTCCCCACACAATCTTATTGGCCTTAACCTTGTATGAGATTAAGGTCCGGTACTAGTAAACCATCTTCGGTTATTTATCGTAAACGTCAACACACACGCCTATCTAGAATACCACACACTACACCTGCACAAATGGCTGATGAAACAGAGACTCCTCTCTCTGATTTTTATAAAGCCCTTAATGATAGCCCTAAGTCTTGCATCGTTCTTGTAGATCCAGTGGGGCATTTTTGAATCCCCCCGAATATATTTAATTTGTTACTTGTTTTTCATGGTTTAGACAATGAGAAACCTTATCAACATATGTGTAGGATAGAACAAGTTCTTACCACATTTCATCATCCTACTGTTGGTTCGGAGCAAATTAAATTGAGGGTGTTTCCTTTCACCCTCGCCGATAAGGCGACATCTTGGTTAACTGCCCAAGCACTTAATTCTGTGGACTCATGGGCCAAACTTGTTCAATTATTCATGGAGCAGTTTTACCCATCGCTAAAGAAAGATGAAATACTTCAAAAGATTCATTTCTTCTGCCAGAATCCTCATGAATCCTTTTCAGAGGCCTAGAATCGGTTCACTGATCTTCTCATTGAGTGTCCACATCATAATCTTGCAAAAGACACGCTTGTTCATGCCTTTTTCAAAGGGCTTTTACATCACCATAAAAAGGTTCTTGACATAATGACTAGGGGTAGTTTCCTTAATAAAGGTGCCTCTGAGGCTTATAGGTTTTTGGAAGATCAATCTAAACGTCAAAATAACTAGGGGGTAATAACATCCCCCGCTCTAGTAATTCTTTTCCACAGTTAAGACTGCCAGTATGTTTAAGGTTAAATATGATCCTAAGCTAAAAACTTTAATCGAATCTCTCACCAAAAAGGTAGAAGCCATTTTTTTCCAACAACAACCTATTCCTGTCATTAACGTCAACACTCTTCCATGTAATTTCTGTTACAGCCTTGAGCATCCTGACTCCTATTGTCCTTTAGTCTATGAATAACCATTCGCTTAACTAGACAATGTTTGTTCCATTAATAGCAAACCCAACGCGCCTTGGAGACAACATCCCAACTTCAGTTGGAAAAATAATCATCACGTTACACTTCCAGGGTTTAATAATCAAAATGTTAGGCCAGCGCCAAATTACAACCATGCTCTACTGAGACAAGGACAAGGCCAAGGTAACTATAATAATTATAATAATAATTATAATGCTAATAGAGGTATCGTTCTGGTTACAAATAATTATTGTAACCCACCCGTTAATAATCAATGTGAGATAGTTCCAGTCACGCCACCTGTGACCACTACACCCACACAACCGGATCGTTACAATCCATTAATCAATCTAACCATCAGATGTTACAAGCCATTAATCTTTCCATCCAGCAGTTAGCCTAAGAGAAATCCAACCAAAAGGTGTGTTTCCAAGTCAAGCCATACCTAATCCTAAAATGCCAAACATAGCCTTTGAAGTAACCGATAATCCTAGTAATGAAAATATCAATATAGGTGAGCTAAATGCCATCACCACTCTCTGTTCTGGCAGAGTGGTCTATAACGCCGGAACTATGCCTTTGGTTGCCCCACCAGTGGCTCCTACACCTGATATTTTACTAGATACCGAAGTCGTAATTGATGATCCTACTCCTGTAGAGGTACCAGTTAAACCTCAACCCAAGAGGAAAACGGCCAAGGTTAAAGCTCCTATTGATCCATATGCTAAATATAGAGAGAACCCACCGTTTCCCTAGAGACTAGCTATGTTACACAAGGATACTAACTTTGATGAGATTAGAGAGGTTTTTAAAAATCTAATGATAAACCTACCTTTTCTTGACGCTATTAAAAAGTTACCACAACATGCTAAGTTTTTAAAAGAGTTGAGTAATACTAGGCGGAAGACTAATATACCAAAAGATGCCTTTCTAACTGAGCAGTTCCCAACTCTATCTGAACATAATGGAATTGTCAAGTACAAAGACCCTAGTCGTCCTACTGTACAATGCACCTTGGGGGATACCCATATGACGAATGCGTTATTAGACCTGGGGGGCGAGTGTTAACTTACTCCCTTATTATTTATATAAGCAAATAGGTCTACAGGAGAAGCAACCTACTAAAATGACGTTGCAATTAGCGGATCGATATATTAAGTATCCTAAGGGTGTTGTTGAAAATGTGCTGGTTAAGGTTCAGGATTTTTACTACCCACCTGACTTCGTTATCCTCGACACAGAAGTTGCTAACGACTCTGTTCCTATCATTTTAGGGTGTCCCTTCTTAGGTATTGCCAATGCATTCATTAACTACTGCGATGGTTCAATGTCCATGTCCTTTGACCATCTTTCTGTTGAGGTAAATGTTTTCAAAATGATGAAATAGTTACCGGATTCATCTATAGATGGGGAGATTAGCATGATTGAGAGCTTAGCTCAAGATTATTTCAACAATACGTTTCTAGAGAATCAGATGCACCAATTCCTTTCCCCGGTAGCTCGACCGACGATGACTCCTAGTAAGAGGAAGTCAACGCCCTTTTTGAGTCTACCCCTATCTTAGATCCTTCTGACGCTCCACCTTCCGAGTTTGAGGACCTCTTACCCAAATAGGTTTTCACTACTCAGGATGAGGATCCTCCGAAATCCTTTTTGCCAATTCCCTCCACCCCTGTTCTCAAACCTCTTCCTATTGAGTTGAAATATATCCAGCTTGATCCGGATGGTAGTCATCTGGTGATCATATCTTCTCAGTTATCTGCTGATGAAGAGGCATGTTTGATTAGGGTGATTAGGGAACATCGTTCCGCGATCGGTTGGTCCCGGGACGACATTAAAGGGATTGACCCTGGAGTATGCACGCATCGCATACATTTGGAGGATAATGCGAAGACTTCACGCGAACCTCAGGGTCGCTTGAACCCTGCCATGAAAGAGGTGGTCAGGGAGGAAGTCTTATGGTTACTAGATGCGGGGATCATATATCCCATCTCCGATAGTGAATGGGTAAATCCTATTCATGTAGTCCCTAAGAAATCAGGGGTTACCATTGTTCGTAATGCTGCGGGTGAATATGTTTCCACGTGTGACCCTATGACATGGAGGATCTGTATTGATTACAAACGCTTAAACGCCATGACACGAAAGGATGACTTTCCTTTACCCTTTATAAATCAGATGCTTGAACGTCTAGCTGGTTATGCTTATTATTGGTTTTTAGATGTCTATTCTGGCTATTTTTAGATCATTATCAATCTTGATGACCAAGAGAAGACTACTTTCACATGTCCTTTTGGAACATATGCGTATAAACGGATGCCTTTTGGTCTCTGTAATGCTCCTGGTACCTTCCAGCGGTGTATGCTTCATATCTTTAATGACATGGTGGAGCGCTTTATGGAAGTTTTCATGGATTATTTTTCTATCTATGGAGACTCTTTTAGTGAGTGCCTATCTAACCTTTCCCAGATGTTGAGACAATGTGAGAAGAAAAATCTGGTTTTAAATTGGGAAAAGTGTCATTTTATGGTAAAGAAAGGGATAGTGCTAGGTCATATTATATCTAGTGATGGCATAGAAGTAGATAAGGCTAAATTAGATAAAATAGCATCATTACTTATACCACGGACTGTCCATGATATTAGAGCCTTCTTATGCCATGCAGATTTCTGTAGGCATTTTATCAAGGATTTTTCAAAAATAGCTAGGCCTTTAACTAATCTGCTTTTAAAGGATGCCATCTTTGATTTCAATTTTGACTACAAATAGGCTTTTTCAACTTTAAAAGCTGGTTTAACATCTGCATCGATTATACAGCCTCCCAATTGGTCTAAACCTTTCGAGCTTATATGCGACGCGAGCGATTATGCTATTAGTGCTGTGTTAGGACAAAAACTAGATGATAAGTCAACTGTAATTTATTATGCTAGTAAAAGTTTAAATGATGCTCAACGAATTACACTACTCTTGAAAAGGATTTTTTTAGTTTGTGGTTTATGCTTTAGATAAATTCCTCCCTTATTTGGTTGGTTCTAAGTCCTTAGTCTACATCGACCATGCAGCTCTTAGGTACCTTCTCGCCAAGAAGGATGCTAGCGAGAGATTGATCCGTTGGATTCTTCTCCGGCAAGAGTTTACCCTAGAAATTAAGGATAAACGAGGGGTAGAAAATGTGGTTGCAGATCACTTATCTAGACTTACCAATGATAGTGATAGTGATTCAAAGTCCATACCTGATTCTTTTCCTATTGAACATCTTTATGCTATTTTTTTTGCACCATGGTATGCCGACATTGTGAACTACTTAGCTTCTGATATTATTACTAATATTTGGTACAGAAATTAACGTAAGAGGTTTCTGGCCAGAGTTAAGCTATACTACTGGGATGAGCCCTACCTTTTTAAGTATTGTGCGGATCAAATTATTCGTCGTTGTCTTCCCCAGTGGGAATATTATGAGATTTTATCCTTCTACCATGACAAAGAGTGTGGTGGCCATTTTAGTGGTATGAAAACGACGGCTAAAGTTATTCAGTGTGGTTTTTATTGGCCTACCCTTTTTAAAGAAACCCAAGTTCATTGCAAGATGTGTGTTCATTGCCAACAACTTGGGCGTATTACTAAACGTAATATGATGCCTTTAAATCCTATTTTGGTGGTAGAAATTTTTAATGTCTGGGGCATTGATTTCATGGGTCCTTTCCCTATTTTCCACGATTTTGTTTATATTCTTGTTGCTGTGGACTACGTTTCCAAATGGATAGAGGCCATGTCTTGCCGTAGCAATGACCATAAAGGCATTTTGTGTATTTTGTTAAGGAATATATTTTACGTCGGTTTGGCATTCCTAAAGCCATCATTAGTGATGGTGGAACACATTTTGCAATAGAGTTATTGCTTCTTTAGTTAAAAAAGTACCGGAGTTACCCATAAGGTGGTAACTCCTTATCATCCACAAACTAGTGGCTAGGTAGAAGTCTCTAATAGGGAAATAAAAGAAAATATTAGAAACAATAGTAAATCGATAGGAAAGATTGGTCTAAGCGTCTTCTTACGATGCCTTATGGGTATATCGACTGATTTTAAAACTCCTATGGGTATGTCTCCGTTTAGACTTGTGTTTGGAAAACCTTGTCACTTGCGGATTGAATTAGAGAACCATGCTATATGGGCTATAAAAGGCCTTAACTTCAATTATGATGAGGTTGGTGTCGGTAGCAAATTGCAATTAAATGAGTTTGAAGAAATCCATAGCAATTCTTATGATCTCGCGAAGATTATAAAGCTAACATGAAGCGTGTTCATGATAAACAAATTTTCTTGGAAGGAGTTTATGGTTGGTCAAAAGGTCTTACTTTACAACTCCGTTTGCACATTTTCCTGGAAAATTAAAAAACACATTAGTCTGGTCCTTTTTATGGTTCTGGAAGTCACCCACGACGGGGGCAATCACCTTATTAAATCCCAAGGACAACAATACCTTTAAGGTTAATGGCCAATGATTAAAACATTTTCACAAATTAATGTCCCCAGATGTAAAAGATGTCCTTTTATAGGACCCTATCTATAAGGACTGACCTTTGTTGTCGGTGTACTTCCTTTCATTTCCATATTTTGGTTAATGCACCATTCAGGTAACTGGGCCCTCCCTTTGGAGTGTGTGGCTGTATGTACCGGATCCTAAGTCCACGTTTAACATAATTCACATTTTCCACTCTTGCATGTTTTCTCGGTTTTTTATTCATGTTTCTTTATGGTGCGAATTATGTCTTTGTTGCTTTATTGTTTTCCTTTATATTAAAATTTATTCATAAAAAAATAGAAAATGTTAAAACCATAAAAATATGTAATCTAGCAGGTCTCGGGAATCTGACTTTTAAAGACCCACGTGTTTAAACAAATTTTCTAAACCATGTTTTCAAAATTTGTTTGGGGAATTAAGTGTTAGTCTTTCCATTGTTGTTAAGCTCAAACTTCCTATTCTTGTTGTTTATGCTGTTTAGTCATATTTTTATTCAGGTTGACAATATCTATGAATTTAGATTTCTTATGCTCACATAACTTATATCTTGCACGCACTTTGAGACATTTTCCATTTTCTTACATGTCAACCACGGTTAGATTTGAGTTTTTTTTATAAATCATTGGATTGTACTCTCTTTTATGGATCATTAGATTTGAGTTCTTACATGTCAACCATAGTTAGATTTGAGCTTTCATAGCTCATTCACAAAAATCGGACCGTTAACGAATCGGGAATTTTAGTTTTAATATTACGCGGCATAGGACGGAATTGGTATTTCCGAATTTGTTCTGGGCTTGGGCCCAACAGGTTAAACCACATGTTTAAACCCCTTTGTGTTCTTCATCTTCTCCCCGCCTCCAAGAACAGCATCGAACCAAAACAAAAAAATAAATAAAACAAACCATTGTGACCCACTCCAATTTTTTTCAATAGAGTTTCAATTAAGCCTCTTCCCCACCTAGCATTCACCCCAAATTGAATTCCAAACCCCAATGGATTCTCAAAACTGAAAAATTCTTTCGGAACAAGCTTTCACTTCGGACCATTTTACACCCTTTTATAGTGATGATATGATTAGTAGGAAGTGGCAGAAGTTGTGGTATTCGACGAATGATTTTTATCACACCGATTTGGTGTTGAATTTCTATAAGAAGAGGGAGATTGAGGGTCGAAAGATTTTTGTGAAGGTGAATGGTACGAGGAGAGAAGTCTGTACAACTATGTTGTCTAGGATTCTAGGTGTTGAGGCAAGACACAACCTTGTAATCCAAATGCGAGGAATCCGCGATTGGGGTGGGATCGAGGCATTGATGAAAGAGACTGTATTGGAAAGACAGTACAATATGAAATTGCATTGTGTTTGACACTCGTCTCTGAGAACCAACCAGCTGGCTGTTGCTAAGTGGCTTGGTAAGAACATCATTGGCACCTCGAAAGTCGGTGACATCGAAACAAATCTTCTTACCGCGTTATTTGGGTCCTTTAGAAGAAAGGTATGATTTTTTGCATCCTCGACTTTGTGATTGTTGAGCTTAGAGGCATTGGAATATATACTACACCCTTCCTATTTTGATTACTAAGATCATTTGCATTTTGGAGCTGTTGCAGCTTCGGCGGATTATGTTGAAGTTGCATGCAAATGCAAAGATTTATAAAGACTATATTGAAGATGTGGTGGTTGCTGAGGATAGAGTGTTGAGGCTGAGTCGGATGATGACAATAAGGAAGACCGCGACATGTTTTAAGCTGATGCCTTGGAAAAGGCTACTTCTGATATAGAGCGTGGCATTGCTTCATCATGGCCTACATTCTCTTAATACCATTTGTGAGGATCTGCGGACTAGGCATGTTAACACCCGTCGAGAATTTTGAGGGCTCGATGCTATGCAACGGGAGCTCAGGGCTATATGGAGACCCTAGTCAACATTGAGGATGGCGTTAGGGAAACCATGAATGCATTTATAGACCAATGGCGCCGATTCCAAGTAGAAGTTTTATGGCTTACCCGCTTTGATGGGGGTTAACAACCCGGATACCTCATGAGGCATGAAAGGTGTCATCGGCGAGACCGGATGACTCTGTCCCATCCTCGTTGCGTGGCTAGTAGTTTTTGTTTGTATTTTTGTTAAGTTAAGATTTGTTTTCTTGTTTTTTATAGATTATGTTTCCGAATTGTTAATTAAGTAGTTAATATTTGGATTATGTAATTGTTATTTTATTTTAATTTAATTTGAAGTTATTTTAGTTTTCGGCATATGCTATGTGTTGTATCGTGAATCCCACCCTTTCAACTTGTTTGGGGTGGAATTATTTCTTTAGAAATGACTATATTCATATCCGTATTTTTTGTCAAATTATTATCATGCGCTGATAATGATTGAATTATGTGAGAATGTTGCTATTTTGGTGTCTCTAGAATTAGAAAGTGTTGTTTGGTGCAACCTCGAGTCGTAACTAGAAGATTGCTATTTTAATTCCAACCAAAAGCTATTAGTTTGGTTTTGGAGCATGCCTCTTGTCTAGTTCTATTTTGATTTTAGAAATATCTTTTTTCCATCATGTTGCCTTAACTAGTTAGGAAGCTTGTGGAACTTAAAACTAGTCTCTGTAAATCCTTGGTGCACTCTGACTTCGTGACCGTCTCACTTTGCATCTCTCACTTTGCCTTTGAATTTTTCACTTTGTAGCACTCATCCTTTCAGACACACATGCCTTCTGTTACGCCTATTATACTTTCGAGCGCCCTAAAATCAACTGGACATCGAGCAAGGCAAAGCCCCAGCGCCGCTTCCCAAACAAAGTTGGCGCCCGCGCCCCTTCCTCCGCGGCTATTTCTAGTTCTGATTTTTGTAGGTTATTCGAGGTTGTTTCCGGCATTTTTTTTGGAGTGTGTTGTGCGATATGAAGTTTCCTCATATCATCTTAGGAGATGTCATTTGAAGATATGTTCGCCAAGTGACCGCGTATGGATCTTGGTTCCCCATGAGCGTGATTATCTCAGGGGGCATGATGGCGGCCTCTAATGGTAAGCCGATAAACTATATTCTCTTGCACTTACAACTTATTTTTATGAGTATTGTACATTCTTTGAAAGACGGATGGAGAGCATGTGTTCTCCGTCACCGTGAGGATAAGACGATGGATATAACCAAGTTCTTATTGGCGTTTGCCCTTTTTATCTATGCACTGTTGAAATTCAAGACCGGTAGGGTTATTGGGTAGATAATATGTATGTCTACACCTATGAGTTTTTGCATGAGGCTTATAGGGCGGGACTTTTCGTATCGAGGACCAAGGGCAATATAATGTAACCGCCAGTAGCTTGTCCCTTAGCATGGGCATGGTGATGTTTTTATCATGCTAAACATATTAGGGAATGGCGTTTTTCTTACGTGAATGGCCGCCCGCGTGCTACCAACATCTTCCTTGCTTTAGCAATGGGGCGTATGCTCTATGATCTTCCCATACCTTAGTCTCTAGTTTATTTCGAGCTCCACAGTATGAGGCATAAGTATTTTCTTATGCTGTCTTGGATTTTGTCAAATAATGTTATGTTTCTTTTCGGGATTTTTGTACCCCGTTTTTATTTCTATTTCTATTTTTCTTTTCTTTGGATGAAAAATTCTTTTCTTTATTTTCTGAAGCAATTAACTAACTTTTGTTTACATAGGTTTTTCTCTTCTTCTTTCTTCCTCATTCTATTATCAGACTTATCTAAATTGGGTAGGTTGAATTTTTTTTATTTTGTTTTGTTTTGTAACAGGGTAAAGGATTTGTGGTTTATGGAAGCCTAAAGAAACTTTCGAGGGGTACTAGCGGAAAATAATTCATAGGTTTGAATTTTTGGCTATATCAATCCAAAGAGGGCCTAAATTCTCGCTTAGGATATGGTTTAGTGATCAAGCAAGTGGATGTGTGATGTCTCTATCCGGATTTTACTTCTCCCTTGTGTCATTTCTCAAATGTTTCGCTCATATAAGGCTTTTTAGGCTATATTATCACAGATTTGTAGAATAAGTACTCTAGCCTAGATTTCTAAAACTTTCTGCTAACAATCATCGACTACTCATGTAATATATTTATAGATAGATGCAAAGATTATTACCTACATATTAACCTAAGTTTCTAAAAATTATTCTAATGCAAAATCTACGTGAGACTTCTAGATTATTAAGAGCATAGAGAAGGAAAACAATACCAATATGCCTAAGTGTATAGCATGAACTTATTTATTTATATTTTTGAATTTTTGACTAGAAAACAATTGCATATTATACATATTTATATCCTAACAGATGCCTTAATTACACGTATTTCTATGCCCCCCCCCCAAACAAGAAGCATGCTTTGTCGTCAAAGTATTTTAAATAAAGAGGGTAGGAAAAATACCATTGAAACGCGTGAAATTCGTGGAACATCTAAAACAAAGTTAGAACGCACTAATATAGGAAATAAAATTGACGCGAACTCTATAATGAAGTTCTACCCATTATGGGGTTAACAAGAATGAAATTGCTTGGGACATAAGCGGACACTAACTAGAATTAAAACTTACCTTTATCCCAAGCTCATCATCGCCTCATCCTCTTCTTTCTATAAAGAAGTGAGGTTCCTTCAAGGCCCTGCCATGCCATGATAATTTGCCAGGCTTCCCTCCATTTATCATCTATTATTGCTAACCTATTAAGAGCCACTTGTCCGGAGGTGTAGGTGCAACCCGATGAGGTTGTATCCTCCACCCTTGCCAAGTCATTATTACGGAAAGATCGAATAATACTATTGGTGGGTCGCATGCGGTGTCAACCGTAATCCAATCCGCGGAAACGCGTACACAAAAATAGGAAAAGAAACATAGCATAATACGAGAATTAGAACAGGCATAAGAAGGTACTTATGCCTCATGCTATGGATCGAAGCAAACTAGACATCAAGGTTCGGGAAGGTCATGACACATACGTCCCGTGGCTAAAGCAAGAAAGACGCTGCAAGTGGCATCATTCATTCAAAGAAAAACGCCATTCCCTAAAATGTTTAGCATGATCCAAAACATAACAGTTCCTATGTTCATGGACAAAGCTACCAAAGCGGCGTTATATTCCCCTGGTCCTCGATCACGGAAAATGCCTACCCCATAGGACTCATGCAAAAACTCATAAGTGTAGACATACATATTATCTATCCAATAACACCATGGGTCTTGTATTTCAGCGGGCATAGCAAGTCCAAGAACAAATGCTAGCAAGAACCTGGTAATTTCCATTGGTTCATTATCAATGTTGATGGAGAACACTTGTTCTCTATCCGGTCTCTCAAAGAAAATGCAGTTATCGTAAAAATAAGATGTTAGTGTTGGAGAATAAAGTACATCAAGTCTTACCATAAGCGGTTCCCATAACGTTATGTGATAAGCCTGTGAAACCAAGCACCATAAGTAGTGCTTTGGAACAAATCTTCAAAAGACTGTTTGAATCAATGTAGGAGATGTCATCTAAAAAATTACGCTGGAATAGCTGCAAATGATCCAGAACAACCCTTGAAAACTGAATTTTTTGGTCCACGGAAGTCAGGCACGAGTGCGCTCTACTTAGGTGCGCGAAAGGCTCAAGAAGATTTTGGAATTCCAAGTGTTTGAGCACGAGTCGCGTTCACCTTGAAAAGGCGCCTCCTCATACAGCGCCAGTAGCTCAAGGTGCTTGAAGAGCTAAAAAATGAGGCTAAACGTGGGAAACATGGGATTGAAAGGTGAGTGATGGAAGTTAGGTGTAGTGTGGGTTGTGAGTGTAGAATGAATGAAGTTTATATAGGTTTTAAGTTGCTAAAACGGATCGGGAGTTGCCAAAAGTTTTTACGGCGGTTCCGGAAAATACTAAAATTTCCAACCTTGAAAACGGAAACAACTCATATTCTTGATTCTAAAACAAACCTAGTATCTTTTAGGTTGAATTTAGGATAGAATCTACCTATTTTATCGAGATTTCATTCTACCATGATACTTATTCATAGATATGCCTAATCGGCTATGTTTTCACCTTGACTCCGCAATATATTCTAACACGAGGGTCATATAAAAATCATGTTGGAATAGATAACACCACCCCCAAACAATTTGGGAAGATGGGATCAATATGAAACAACCACGCACAATGAAAATAACCACATTATATTAAAATTTTCATTCGAAGTACATTTCACTACAAAATTCAAATTACGGAATTAAACTTACATTAAAATAAATAACAATAATGAAACTATAAATAAAAAAAAAAAAAAACATCAAACGATACTATCCCTAACCACTTCTTGGTATCGGAGGAGAGGGCACACGCCGGAGATGGCTCCCCGAGCTCCCCCGATGGGCCGCACCATTAGCCTTTTCGGGCGACGGCGCTTCGTGCCTCGATGGTGTGTCCTCAGAAGGAGAATCCTCGTGAGGTGGGAATCGTGCAAGCATGTCGGCCCGGAACGGCGTTGAGCTTCTTGCTCGCCCTCATCTCTTCCCACCGCCGTCCTCCCTCCTCTAGGTACGGATCTCGAAATTATGGTGGATAGTTGCACAGCCGAGTCCGAGGTCTTCGCAGATAGTGTTGAGTGAACGCATGCCACGATGAATCACAGCCATGCGTTCTGCATCTGGCCAACACCTCTCTAAGGCATCCGCATCAAAACAAGTCAAGTCCTCCTCATCCTCCGAGGCATTCTCATTTCCCCGTCCTCCTCGGCATTCTCATTTCCACCATCCTCCTCGCCCCTACCCTATCCTCGAGGCAACCTCCAACTCGTTGGACACAATCCTTATAGATCGCGAGGATTTTGGTGTAGGGTGATGTAAGACCTATCGGACGCCAGAGCTGCTCTCAACTTCAAAGATGATCTTGGTTATCAACCACGGGAGAGGTGCAAATGGACTTCCCTACTCCCCTAATCATGCTAAGCAAAACTCCAAGATCTGAGAACTCGTGATTACTTACGCTCCGGAGTATCCATAAAATGTGGAGGCGCGTTTAGACCGATGTCGCCGACCTTCTCCTTCCCGGACGTTCGACCAATCCACTGAAATGTAGCCACCGGTTGGTCCCCGGATGCTGGTGAACACAATCTTGCGAAGTTCGCATTGTAGTTCCTTCCGATGAATCGTCCGCACGCATCAACGGCTCTACCCCATTATATTGGGACTCGTAGCGTGACATCGGATGGATTCTAGGCGGAATGCCTGGAATCTCACCAACAACCCAGTAGTTACTTCCTTCCTCCTCTTCGCCACCATAACAAAAATTCTATGCCCCTCCACCTCCCTCGTGTTGTAAAACCGTCGGACTAAGTTTTCGTGGTAAAAGGCTTCGGTCGAGTACCACAAGCTATTCCAGTCTCTACTGATCATTTCGTCACCATAAAATAGCACGAAGTGGTCGCCAGTAAATGCTTGCTCCGGCAAGATTCGACGTTGTTGAGCCATTAGAGTGTTTGGAATGTAGTGGGGGTTGGAATTTAAGTCAACCGAATGAAACAACCAGTGGTGGTGGCGCGGTAGTGGCGCGACAGCTTAAATTTTTTTAATTTTCGTGGGTTTTTGGTGATGTAAGTTGGTGGATTTGGTGGTGGTTTGGTTTTAGAGAAGATTTGAACTTGATTTGAATCTGGGCGTGGGTTTAATTAGGTTTCTTTTTAAATTTTTGGATTTAGGTTTTGAAGTTTTGGTTTTTGTTTGATAATGGCGGTTTGAGAAGATGAAGGACGACTGTTGGTGTGGAGCAAGGGCGCGGGTGCGCTGCAGGTGCACGCGAGTTGAGCCCAAGCCCAATTCGAAATTTTCTAATTTTTCGATTTTTCGTGCCACTTCAAACTAATATTGTCGCTTCATTACCGGTCCGATTTTTGCGAATGAGATATGGAAATGATCAGGAGAGAATTTCCAATCCAATGATCCATAAAACACTCTATTCCGACCATGGGTGACATATAAGATAGTGGAAAATGCCTCGAAGTGCGTGCATGACATACGTTATGCGAACAAATGAACTCTAAATTCATAGATTATGTCAACCCGAATCGAAATACAATTAAACGGCCTAAGCAACTCTAATGGGACCTAAACATTATAGGACAGAAACACGAACACCCCACCCCCAAACAAATTTTTTACAACAAAGTTTAGAATTTTTTTTTTTTTAAGTGGATCTTTTAAAGTCAGATTCCCGAGACTTCCTAGATTACTATGTTTATTTATATATATATATATATATATATATATATATATATATACTTTTATAATGAAAAACAATAAGCAAGAAAGACATAATTCACCCCATAGAGAAACATGACTCAAAAATCCGAGAAAACATGCAAGAGTGGAAAACGTGAATTATGTTAAACGTGGACTTAGGATCCGGTACTTACAGCCACACACTCCATAAGGAGGGCCCGGTTACCTTAATGGTGCACTCACCAATATCTGGAAATGAAAGGAATGCACCAAACACAACAAATTGAGTCATTTATAGTCAGATACTCGAGACTTTATCTAACATATGTATGAATATGCAGTTTATCATATATCAACAACCGAAATAGTTGTGGATCATTCCATAAATAAATATCACAAAAAACATATCCAAACACAATCAAGCACCAAGATTTCCTATGACGCAACCTAGTGAAATGAAAGCGAAGTCGGATAAACCTATAACGTAAGCTAGCATGCACCTTCTTTTTCATCTTTGAGCGAGAGGGTGTCCTAGTGAATAAGTGTAGAAAAGTGAATGGTTGTGGAAGATATGGTGGATACGGATAAGTTGTAGAAGGAAAGCATGTAAACAATGAGGATGTAGGTTTAGCACAAAACTCATTCATGGTGTAGGTAGGACCTTATTTTCAAGTCTGAAAATGAAGGTGTCAAATGCTTTGTTCTTACCAAGTATTTGTTTACTTTAGGTGGATTTAAAAATTATGAAGCCTAAGAAACAAAAGGATCGAGTGCAAACTCGAGATCCCTTTGAAAGGGTGGAAAGAGGGGAGTCGAACTGGATGTTGTGCAAAGTAGTTCTTGATTGGGTAAATCATCACCTGCTCTAAGAAACTCATCGAATTCCTCATCTAGATTGGTCATATCCACGTTACTATGATAGTCCTCTATATCTTTGAGAAAGTTATCTATGTCATCCTCATCCGTAATATGTGTATCGACTAGTGTAGGGATGAAAATGTTGGAGTCTGAACTTCCAAAGGAAAGAATTTTGGGCATATGATTATCAGGGAACGTGTTGTTGAAATAATCTCGAGCAAAGCTCTCGATCATGCTAACCTCTCCATCCATAGACGAATCTGGTAAATGTGTCTTTGTTTTAAAAATATTTACTTCAACAACAAGATGGCCAAAAGACATGGACATCGAACCATCGCGGCAATTAATGAGCACATTAGCAGTTGCCAGGAAAGGATGCCCTAAGATGATCAGGACAGAGTCGTTAGCGACTTCTGTATCGAGGATGACAAAATCAGCCGGATAGTAAAAATCCTAAACTTTTACCAACACATTTTCGACTACACCCTTAGGATACTTAATAGACTGATTAGCTAATTGCAACGTCATTTTAGTGGGTTGCATCTCGTCTAGACCTATTTGTCTATACAAATAAAACGGAAGTAAGTTAACACTAGCCCCCATGTCTAATAACGCGGTCGTCAAGATAAGAATCTCCTAAGGTGCATTTATGCGATGGGGCCTTCCGGGTCCTTGTACTTAACAATTCCATTATGTTCAGATAGAGTTGGGAATTGTTCTGTTAAAAAGGTGTCTTTTAGTATATTGGTCTTACGCCTAGTAGTACACAACTCCTTAAGAAACTTAGCATGGTGTGGTAGCTTTTTAATAGCTTCGAGGAAGGGAAGGTTTATAGTTAGATTTTTGAAAACGTCCTTAATCTCCTCATAATTAGTATCCCTAGTTAACACGGCTAATTTTTATAGAAACGGTGGTTTCTGTCTATATTTAGCAATGGTATCACCTGGATGTTTAACCGTGGCTTTCTGTTTCTTAGGTTGTGTTATAACTGGTACCTCTACAATGGTAGGCTCTTCGGTTTCTATTTCGGGTATCTAGTAAAATAGCGGGGTGTAGGGACTCTTGGTGGGGTAACTATAGGCATAGTTACTTTGTTATCAACCACTCTGCCGAGCGAGAGTGGTGATGGCTTTAGCTCACCTACATTTTCATATTCATTACTAGTATTATCGGTTACCTCAAAGGCTGTGTTTGTTGTTTTAGGATTAGGTATTGCGTGACACGGAAACACACCTTTGGGTTGGGCTTTATCTTGGGCCAACTGTTGGCTTAAATTATTAACCGATTGTAGAAGTTTGGTTAGATTGAGCCATGGTTTGGAAAAGTTTTGGCTCACTTGTATGAAGGTGTCAAGGCGATCCGGTTGTGTGGATGTAGTAGTCACGCGGTGGTGTGACCGAACTATTTCGTGAATTATTTATGGGTGGCGGATTTTGATAATTATTATTTACCTAACGATACCTCTATTAGCATTATAATTATTATAACTACCTTGACCTTGTGCTTGACCTTGTCGAGGTTGCACTTGGTTGTTATAATTATTAAAATTACCCGACCACATCCTTGTCATGGTGGAACTTGGTTAAAACCGTCGTTGGCCTAACATATTGATTATTGTACCACGGAGGTGTGGCGTGTTGGTTATTTCTCCAACCAAAGTTGGGATTTTGTCTCCAAGGGCTTAGGTTCACTATTAATGGAACAAGCCTGTTCATAGGCTATAGGGCCGCTGGAAGTCGGGGATGCTTTCGGGGCTCAAATGTAAACTACATGGATTTGAATTTACATTCATGACGGGGATATGCTTTTGTTGAACGTAAATGGCCTCTACCTTTTTAGTGAGTGATTCGATTAGAGTTTTAAGCTCGGGATCGTGTTTAATTTCAAACATCTTGGCCTTAACTGTATTTGAAGAACTAAGCGGAGGCCGGTGGATATCGTCACTACCCCCAATTGTTATTTAAGCTTTAGTTTGATCCTCTAAAAATTTATAAGCCTCCGAGGCTCCTTTGCTTAAGAAACTACCCCATTCATTATGTCTAGGACTTCTTTATGGTGGTGTAGAAGTCCTTTGAAAAAGGCACGAACTAACGTGTCTTTAAGCTAAGTTATGATGTGGACACTCTATAAGGAGATCGGTGAAGCGATTCCAAGCCTCTAAAATGATTCATGAGGATTTTGTCGAAAAGAATGAATCTTGGAAAGCATCTCATCCGTCTTTAGGGGTGGGTAAAATGTTCCATAAACAGCTGAACAAGTTTAGCCCACGAGTCCACGAAATTAAGGCGTTTGGGCGGTTAACCAAGACGCCTTATCGGCTAAGGTGAAAGGAAATACCACTGAGTTTAATTTGTTCCGCACCAACCGTAGGATGGTGGAATGTTGTTAGGACTTGTTCAATCCCTACGATGTCTGCCGATAAGGTTTTCATGGTCTAACCCATGAAAAGCGGGTAACAAATTAAAATATTTGGGGGATTCGAAATCCCCACTGGAGTCTGCTAGAGCGATGCAAGATTTGGGGCTATCGCTCGAGGCTTTATAAAAGTCCGAGAGAGGAGTCTCTCCTTAAGTCGGGCATTGTGTCGGGTGGTGTGTGTGAAATAGTAGCTAGAGGTGTAGTGGGTGGTATACTAGATAGAATTGTTTGTTGACGTTATTGTGTAATTACGTTTGGTGTTTTTGTTTGACCAGACCTTAATCTCATACAAGGCTAAGACCAAATTTAGCTAAACACATCAACACTCCAAACAATTCTGATATACTAGTATAAACCTCTAACAGGAGATGCGAGGTGTGGAAGAAAGGAATACCTGATTGCGTCCTTGCTTCGCTTATGAATAGCGTCTTGTTTACACGTGTTCAGTGTATATAACTAGTTAGAACACTGAAAAACTTGAAAAATCGAAGTTCGAATCAAACCTGTGGAAATCCGGCAAAATCAGCTTAGGGTGCGGGTGCGCTCACTTTGGGCGCGGGTCGCGCTCAGTGTAATTTCAAGTTATAGGGGTTTAGGGCGGTCATTGCTTTCGAGATGGGGGGGTCGGCTCAAGGTTCCAGTATGGTGCGAGTCGCTTCGCTTTGAAGCGATCAAGGCCGTATATTTTTCGCGGAACTTTTCAATGTTGAAACGGACAACCACAGTATGAATCAAACAAGGGTGGGTGGGTTTAATGGGACTTTAAGAAAAGTACTTATACTACGAAAACAATGCGAAAGTGAAACTAAGATGGCAGCGGCGCCATTTGATAAAACATAAAATTGATAAAAGTTTACCTACGAAATGAACGATGAAACTCAAAACGTAAGTAAACTAAACTATTCTATGTGCCTATATTTTATCAAAGATTCTACTCTCAATCCCATGAGATATAGTGGAGTAGATGATTCGTTCCACTCCTAGTCCTTCCACATGCTGTGTTCTCTACGTATAAGTAATCTACTCTAAGTCTAATGAGAGATTTACGAAAAGGCAACTAGACTACGATGCAACTACCCACAAGATGTAACTAGTCTACTATTAGAACAACTATGGGAATGCTACATCGATTCTATGATAAGGAGTTAGAGGGGGGTTGATTCCACCTTAACTCGACTTAATCCTACTAACGATGAATCGTCGTAATCCGAATTGAATCGCTTTCGCAACAACTGGTTACTCCTAATCCCTAATTACACATGGCATTTCTACCAATTCATAACTAGCATGTGAACGATTACACCCATTCTCATGGTGAACTAATCATTTCTAGAGTGGAAAGGAAATTACGATGACTCTACGATAATCGGAATCAAGCTTTCATCAAGGCTTCTCAACCCCTCTAATGGGGTTTAGCCGGAAATCATCACGCTATCATTCCCAAAGGAATTCAAACAAGACATGATATAAAGATTGAAACTTTGCTTGTTTAAACTCAATTCAAAACTACTAATGCAATAATTGAATTAAACTAATAATGACAATTAATTGAATCTACGAATTGAAACTAAACAATTAATGGAAATGAAACTAACTTATGGAGAACACTATTTTATTAATCTAATGAATAATAAAACAATGATTCAAATACTAAATTAATAATCTAACTAATCTAAGTCTAGCTATCTACGTAATAAGGGAAATTAGATCTACACAATTGTAAATGACAAGAATCGAAATTGACAAACTAGCTATTTTATTAATCAAACTAATTAAGAATAATGATTCTAAGAGTTTAATCTAAAACAAGAATTGAATTTAAACTAAACTTAATTTTATTACATGAAAACTAGATCTATAATTATCTATAGTTTTAGGTCTAACTAGCTACCATTAACAAAGAGTTAAGCTTTGGTTTTTATACTTTCAGATCCAAAAATCATGCATGGGCTTGGAGCCATGTTTTGGGCCAGAGAATCAGGCCCAAAACCCAATTCTTTCAGTCCAAAAAGGCCTCTTCAGCTGCAGTTGGCTTCAACAGACCTTTCGTCCACTTCTGCTCCTCTGATTGGATCAAGGCTTAAACCATTGGAAAGCTCTTTCTGAGCCGGTCGTTTTGATATAAGTTAGGCCCCATTCCAAGGTTTGAGTCCAAAGATACGGCCTTTGGAAGTTCTGCTGACTTGTGTGTTGTTTCTACCCGCGTCGACTTTTCAGCTTTTGACCGGGCTTTAGAAAGGCTTTGTTTTCTTGAATCTTGGCCTTTAATCATGGAACTCCTTAGTAACCGACCTTTGCTCCTTTATCTCGCTAAAGTGGCATATTTCTGCACATAATGGACTTTGAAGCCTGAAATACATAAAAACATGTAATCAGTGTTAACTCTTAATTATTACTCATATAATTGGTCTAAAAGTATGACTGTTACAGGGTTAAAACTACAGTTTTGGGCTCTTATCAGCTCTCCCTGATCCGCGGCTCTAATTTGATGCGGACTTTTCGTCCTTGAATATCTCTTTCTCCCAAATTGTGTTTAGTATGATTGCTGAATTTACGCATAAGGGTGAAATTTACTTTCCAAAAGTGCCATTGTATTATATATTTACAAACAGCTCCAGTGTGTCGTTCTGGATTTTCATTACATTCAAACGTTGAATTTTTTTAACATTCTCACATTCCACGGCTTTTCTAGTACTTTTCCTTCCGCTATCCGCAGCTTGTAAGTGCCAGCTCCTCCTACGTCGACTACTGTATAGGGCCCCTCCCAGTTCAAGCCCAGTTTTCCATTGTTCTCTTTCTTGGTACTGTGTATCACTCGTCGCAGCACGAAATCCCCTATTCTGAACTGTTGTGGCTTGAATTTTTTATTATACCGTCTCTAAAGGCATCGGTGATATTCCTCTAGTTTGATTCGCGTCGCGTCTATTCTCTCTTCTGCTAAAGTCATATCCACTACCAGTATGCTCTCATTCAGTCCCGTTTCCACCGCTCTTGTCCGCGTTGTGGCTGCCACCATTTCCGAGGGGATCACGGCCTCGACTCCGTAAGCTAAAGAGAAGGGAGTTTCCCCGTTTGACATTCGAGGCGTTGTCATGTAGGCCCAGAGAACATGACTCAGCTTATCTACCCACGCCTTTCTTATCTTCTAGCTTTCTTTTGAGATTGTTCATAATAGTCTTGTTAGAAGATTCCGCTTGCCCGTTGCCTTCTGGATTGTATGGAGCTGAGAACCCTTGCTTCACCTTGTACGCTTGTAAGAATGCCTGCACTTTGGATCCTGTGAACTGGGTTCCATTGTCCGCAATGATAATATATGACAACCCAAATCTACAGATGATATTCTCCCATAAGAATTTGATCACTTGTGCTTCCTTGACCTGTTGCAGGGATACTGCCTCGATCCATTTGGTGAAATAGTATGTGGCTGCTAACATGAATCTCCTTTTGCCGCTAGCCATGGGCAGCGAACCCACTATATCCATTGCCCACATCGCGAAGGGCCACGGACTAGACACACTATGTAGTGGCTCTGTTAGCGCAAAGATCATCCGAGCAAAATCTCATTTATCACACCGCTTAGCATAGTTCACGGCATCCCCTTCATGTGTGGCCAAAAGTAGCCCCTCAAGATCAATCGGTCGCCGTTGTTACGCCAACCGAATGACTTCCATAGTCTCCCCCATGTAACTCCGCCAGCACCTCTATGGCCAGCTTCGGCCCGAGACACTTCAACAAAGGCCCATTAAAATTCTTCTTATTACCAATACTTGATGTGTTCACTTCGCTAACCGCTGACATTTGTTATGCCCTCACTCGTCGAGTTACACCTGGCGTCATAGCTATACACGCAAAACTTAAATTTGATAAAAAACAATTGATATCAAATGGCACATAATCTAAATACAATAATAAAGCACATTAAAAGTCATATATAAAAAAATTAATATAGCATTAAAATGGAGAGTTTCAATTCTTAATATATAAGCATGTACCGACTTAGCACCTAAATAGATCCAACAACAAAACTATGACTTAATGTAATGCAATCCAAACAACCTGTCCTAGCTAGAATATGCTTTAGAATGTGAATGCATTTAACACACACATATATATATATATATATATATATATATATATATATATATATATATATATATATATATAGATATATAGATTACCAACATACAAAATGGATAATGAAGTTTTTCATTAAGTCAATGTCTGTATCATCATCACTGGATACGACATGCTCCTCTTCAGAACAATACTCTATTAATGTGTCATCTATTTCATCATCTTTCTCGTCAATAATGAAATTGTTATCGGTTTGATGACTTTCCATAGCGGCCATGACCACATTAGCATCAACTTCGTTTGGGTCCAAATCCTCCCTATCTAGACGTATGGGTGTGAATGGTGCATTTTGAACCCCGCTGCTGCTTGCTTCATGAGTTTGATCAAGTTGGACATTGTCGATATTCACCCCAACCTGCTCTTCCTGTTGATATGCTACATCACTACTTGCTTCTTCTTTCTCTGGAACATCAAACGTGTTTCGAGGCTTTGTCTTTTGCACAACTTTCCAACCAACACCTAATTTGGTATCATCGACGTAAAAGACTTGACATGCTTGCATGGCTAAGACAAACTGGTCTTCTTTATACCACGTCTTGGAGCCATTAATACTAGTAAAGTGACCATCCGTTTGAATCCCCGTCCTTCTATTATCAACATCATACCAATCACATTTGAAAAGATAAACTCGATTCCCAAATAGATAACTAACCTCAAAAACATTAGTTAACACACCATACAAGTCAATCTCTTCTCCTTGGTGTTCCCCTTTTACTTCAACACCACTATTTTGGGTTCGGAGATTTTTTTCTCGATCCTTGGTGTGAAACCTAATCCCATTAACAATGCATCCGCTATACCGTTTCACACGTTTATCAGGCCCACATGCCAATGAATATAATTCATCTGTCGCTTCAGAGGAGTTCTCACTGCGTAATACTTGCATCTATTCATAAAATTAGTACACCAAATTAGGAAAACATAATTAGCATATTATCCAAGTTCATAACCATTGTATAAAAAGTAGCAATCTGAGCTCTTACACGCTTTTTAAACCAACTAGGAAACAACATTTCTTGTTTCTCATGTAAGTTATTGTGAGCTTTGCATTTCAAGCTCATCATGTGTTGACTGCATGCATATCAAATATATATAAACTTAATAACTCAGAGTAGTTGATGATGATAAAAAAAAGACTCGGTAAGCTAAATGCAATAAAACTTACTCTAAATATGTTGAAATTTCTTCAGAATTATTCAACACATAGTAATGAGCCTTGGCATAGTCTTTTGGATCAAGAATGGAACTTGTATAGGCTCCCAAAGGCCAAACATTCTGTGTGAAAACAGGAAATCCAACCTGTTGATTCTCATTACCACCATCATAGTTTCGTTCTTCACGATTGAACCGAGTTTCAACTCCTTGAAGATACATGGAGCAAAACGTGAGACATTCGATGTCTACATACATATCCAAAGAATTGAACCTTCGGGGCGAGCTTTATTTCGAACATATTGTTTTAGCGTGTGTAGATACCTGTTTACATATAACACACACATGTAATATATATATAGTAAATAAAAACTTGAACATGCTAATTTCAAATTAAATAAATTACAAACCGTAAACCTCACCTTTCAATAGGATACATCCACCTATACTGCACTGGTCCTCCAAGTATCGCTTCACGTGGCAAGTGGATAGCCAAATGGACCATTACATCAAAGAATGCGGGGAGGAAATATTTGTTCGAGCTTACAAAGTATCACCGCAATGTCCTTTTCCATTTTCTCTAATACTTCCAATTTTAAAGTCTTGCAACATAACTCTTTAAAGAACATTCCCAACTCAACCAATGCAATGGCTACATCATTGGGCACAAAACCACGTATTGCAATTGGGAGAAGTTGTTGCAAGAGCACATGACGATCATGACTTTTCATTCCTGTTATCTTACCATCTTTAGCATTTGCACATCTAGAAATGTTAGATGCATAGCCATCGGGAAACTTCACCGACTTCAACCACTTTCAAAAAGATTTTTCTCTCAAGATGACAATGTGTAGCATGCTTTGCATTACAAACTTATCACCTCTTGGGATTAGATGCAACTCTTTTCTTATACCCAATGCGGCCAAATCTAATCGAGCTTTTCTTGAATCTTTTGTTTTGCTATCTATATCTAACAATGTCCCCACTACATTGTCATAGATGTTCTTCTCAACATGCATAACATCCAAGTTGTGTCGTAGCTTAAGAGTGTCCCAATACGGTAACTCAAAAAATATGCTTTTCTTTGTCCAATTCAACTCCATCTCAGTACGCTTTCTCTTCTTGTTAGGCGGGGGCTTTCCGAATTTCTGAAGAGGTTCTACATAGTTCACCTGTGATAACAATTCATCCCTAGACAACTCTGTAGGTGGCAACCTACTCTCCTTATTTCCATCAAATAAGTGTTTGCCACGAGTTCTCCAAGGATGCCTTGGCTGCAGAAAACGACGATTGGCTATATAACACAACTTTCGCCATTCTTTAAATACATGGAAACTCGTATCCTTGTTACAATTAGGGCAAGCCGGTTTCCTTTTCGTGCTCCAACCGGATAAATTACCTAGTCTTTGGAAAATCATTTATAGTCCATAACACCTGCGGCATGCAACCCAAATGTTTCCTTTGCTAATGCATCATCACGTCTCCACCCCATCATTCCATAACTCTTTTAGTTCATCAATCAAAGGTCGTAAATAGACATCGATATCATTCCCAGGCGATGTAGGCCCTGGGATCAGTAGGCACATGAAGGTGAATGGTTCTTTCATACACTTCCATGGTGGTAAATTATACGGCATAACCAGTACCGGCCACATACTATATTGGCTGCTTATATTCCCAAACGGGTTAAATCCATCGCTTGCAAGACCAAGGCGAACATTGCGAGGATCATTGGCAAACCACTCATGTTCCTTGTCAAAATCACCCCAAGCTTTAGAATCTGCTGGGTGTCTAAGTACGTTCTTCTCATGCTCAAGTTTTTCTTTATGCCATCTCATATCTGCAGCATTAACCCTCGACATGAATAGCCTCTTGAGCCTTGGTTTAAGTGGAAAGTAACGCAACACCTTCTGTGGTATTTTTTTAGTCTTGCCTTCGAAGACTTGATACCTCGGCTCATTACATTCTGGACAATTTTGAAGATTTTCATTTTCTTTCCAAAACAACACACAATCATACTTGCATGCATGGATTGAGATATAACCAAGTCCCAAGTTACGCATTAATGCCTTCACCTCGTAATGGGACTTTGGGAGTGTCTCACCTTCAGGCAATATTGCTTTAATCAACTGGAGAATCATAGTGAATGATTTGTTACTCCAGCGATTGATTATCTTCAAATGAAGCGGCTTTACGACACAATCTAACTTTGAAGATTTACAGCCTGGATACAAAGGTTGACATGCTTCACTCAAAAGTTCATCAAATGGATCTATATTACCTCCCCGATTCCTATATTCCACATTAGGCACCAGATTATCAATGTGTATTGGAGCCTGCTAATCTTCACACATGTCATCCATCCATCAAACTGTACCCCCTTCACCAACATCATCGTCATCATCGTCACTTTGTTCCTCATAGTCTTCTCCATGAAAAACCCAACGGGTGTAATTCTTGTCCATGCCGTAAAAGGTCTAGATCGTCTTTTACCTTGTCGATGTGCTTATAATTCCTATTTTTGCATTGTTTGCATGGACATCTAGTCCTGCCTGCCTAAATCAGATGACCACAAGCAATCTCAACAAAATCTATAATTCCTTTTTATAGTCGCCTAAACCTATTAAGCGATTGCATCCAACTCTTATCCATTTCTAGTAATCAAAGAAGAAAACATGAATCAAGTATGTTGCACCTTTAATAAATATGGCAAAGGAAACATATCTCACCAAAGGGAAAAAAAATACTTGTACACGTCACATGGTAGAACAAAACAACACTACTAGATTAAAATGAGGAAAAAATATCGCAATCACTCGATCTATTATCATACTTAAGCTGGTATGAATAATTGAAACTACTGTATAAGGACAATTTGACTTGCTGCAATCCACAATAGAGCTTATATTTGACTTGTTGCATCCAAATTTAATCATAAAAGGTAATAAATGTATATATCTTATTTATATAGTAGCTCTTCATGACTACTTCTCAAGCTAATCCCTAATTCCTTTTTGATACGCTGGCCAAAACCTATTTGGCAATTGCATCCAACTCTTATCCATTTCCGTGTTCCCTATTACGAGATAATAATTGTACATCACAAAATAAGAAAACCCAAACATTTAAACTAACCAAGGACAGTCCATTAACAATCCAACTTCCTACACCACTATTGATAGAAATTAATTTAGGCATGCATATAAGAATATACGAACAATTACCAGAAATAATGTGTAATTTAACTTCACAAAGTGGTCTTGTATTCAAGATTGCATTCAATCAAACTTCTACTATCCTTAAAATGCATACACATGATAGAAAGATTGAAAAGCAACCAAAATCAGAGAAAAAGGGCCATCAATTATCACTGTAACTCGGTTCTAATACATAAGTCATCTTAGCAAGCATGCACACATCGCTATTTAAAACCAAAGAAGCACATAATTCACCCATAAGCTCATTGTATATAACTATGGCGGTTTTCTGAAACCAGTTTTTTTTCCAATAGTTATGGCGGTTTATTAGATTTACAACTTTTTCAATCAAAATAGAAATAGTGATATTAAATACACTACAAGAAGAGAAAATCTCATTGTATATAACTAAACCAAGTGCCTAATAAGAGTCTGTTATGGTGGAGATGCAAGTGCAAGTGCAAAAGGGGATTTAGTGGCGTCATGTTCAAATTTCACTCCTTAGGTTCTTATAAGAACAAAATTGAGAGGACAGATGATCCTACAAGCAAGAAATGCTTGTAGTGATGATCCCATCAACTCAAAAAGAAAAAAAAAAAATCAAGTTAATATGATACAAAATAATGAAATTACAAATACTAAAAAATGCTAGCAAGATGATTCGGTTACATGCTATGTGACAATGAAAACCAACGAACAATTTTCTACACCAATAACTTGGCATACTTGAAGTAAAATAAATTTAACGAATATAAAGTAAGGAGAATCAAACAAAGAATTCAATAATGAAAACCAAACACCCAACGAAATAATCATACAACAAAACAATGACAAAAAATCAATCATACTCATAAATTAACGAAAATATTACAAAGAAATTTATTAGAACCTGAAACACTGCGGGAATTGTGTATAGAAATAGTGGAGAGAACCTCAATTCCTGTAGATAAACACTAAAAAAAGGTAAATAAATTATGACTAGGGGATAAGAGAGAATGGAATATATCTAAAGTCAAGGATATTGTTGATCATGGAAGGATGTATGCTAGTATATGTTAAAGAACTCCCAATCAAATAGTCCAATTCAATTGATGAATTGACTTAGAAAATTGGGATTCCCACGGTTCTGGTTTGTTTGGTCAAATCTATTTCCATAAGATGAATTCTACTACTTGGTAGCTTAGTACGATAATTTGATATCCTGTTCTGTAAGTCTTGTTTGGTTTCATGGCTGGTCTTGTTTTAGAGCATATGTCAATGTTCTGAAACACAAAAGGATGCTTCCCGGGTTATCTCTATCCAAGTGGCCTAATTTCGTTACTATTAGTTTTACTCAATGTTGCCTGACGCTGACGCCGACAGACAGAGATGCTTGAGGGCCTTGATTACACAACGGCTTCGACTATATCTCAAAAAATAGGACACCTTGGATGCAGTTTGGGCGGGAAATTAAATAATATTAATATATATATTTTAATAACAAAACAGTATAAACTAATTCATTTATGTATAATAAATTCATGAGTATTAAAATAAACATCGATGAGCTCAAGATTAACTCATTCTGGAAGATTAACTCTGCTCTGTTCTTTAACTCATTCTTGATATAACTCAAGTTTTGCACACCCAGACATCACTTCTCAATGTCTCTGACTCTATTCACAACACTCATCACCTCCTTTCCTTCATTCCAATGTTCCCATGAACAAAAAGAAGAAAAACAGACCATTCCTTCAACTTCTTCACTTTCAGACTCTTCTACAACTTCTTTCACTCTATCACTACATTCTAGAGACACCCTTCACAAATCTTCACATAAAGACTACAAAAGATTCACAAATCTGTTTTCTGAATTTCTAGTTCTTTAGAAGTAGCGATTCTAGTATACTACATTACCAAAGATTCAAGTTTGAAGTAATAACCAAAGCTTCAAACTTTAATTCCAAAAAATACAAAACCAAAAATCAGAACTTGAAGTATATAATTTCTAAATTTAAATGACGTGCACAATCGAATCGAGAACCAAAGAAATGGCTTTTAGCAATTTGAAGAAACAATTGCTGTGGTACACTCGGCCTCCTCAGTCGATGAAGAATGGTTTTTTTTTTTTTATCCTTTTTTTTTATGAGTAGCGGTAGTTTCTTTTCTCGGGTAGGGTTTCTTTTGGTTTCCCAAATTGTTAGCGCAAGGTGACCGCCAAAACAATTCCCACCTAAAATCATCCCGCCCAATACTGTTATGTGACACCAATGGCGTTGCCAATTACAATCGTATAGAAAAATAGAAATTGGGTGAAAAAATTAAATTGTAATATTAAATTTATTAAATACGCCAAGGGCGTTGCCAAAGGCAAAATATTTTTTTGCGGCCACTGTGCCGTAGCTGGTGCTCAATTTTTTCATTAAAAATGAAATTTCACTTAAACAAAAAATTTAAACAAATGCTTTTGCAATGCTAGCTAGTGTCACACTAGTTATATCCCAATCAAGTGGTACTAATAAGACGGAAACGTTTTAGCAGCGCCATTAGGCGTTGCAAATGCTATGCTTTACCAACGAAAAGTAGGCGTTGCAAAAGGCTGCGTTGCAACAGATCCCTTCTGTTGTAGTGGATGTTGTGGTAGTACTTGAAGTCTTGTTGATAGGGTATTCTATCTTACTTGAGCTCATGTAAGAAGAGGAGGTGGAGTCCTCAGTTGTTTTGCATATTCAGTGGCTAGATTTGTTTAATATCATAGACTTTTTGTTGTGAGGGGTACAGTTAAAGTTTACTTTTCCTGAATCTATGATATGATATTAACCATGTTTGGCATGAATGCATTATTTAACATTGACATGAAGCTTAACCATATCATATATTATTAAGTAACGAGTATCGTTGTCTATGAGAGGAAACAATATGGGAAACAAATAATATCCTCCTAAACCTAATTTAGTCAAGGAGATGTAACACTTATAGATTGTCTTATTAGGCATTACCCTCTTATGATTATGAATAAATAACCAAGGTGATGTACAAGTACGTGGATTGTCTCACTATGTAAGTTGGAATGTTGAATAATGAAAAGAAGAATGATAATGATATTATCTTGGATAAAATCTTTTTCATCTAATTATTCTATTCTTTAAAATTCATTAGAATTATTTGTGGATTTTCTTTCATATAGATAGCATGAACATAATATAACTATGTTTAATATGATCCATAATCATAGACTTGGATAAAGTATATTCTTGTCATAATAGTGCATATTATTATTGTTGTTTCTTTTAGTGTTTGTAGTGGTATAATATGTTTTACATGTAAGTTTGATTAGGTTGAGTAACCATTGAACTGTGGGGGGTTGTGACCCATATGCATGACACGGTTTTACCACAGTTTACCCCACAAAATAACTGGAAAGGCATTGATCTACAAAGTTTGGAAAGGTCTTGGGCCTATCCAAAAATGCTTTAAAATGTGGGGGTGTCTTGCCAAGGTCATTGTGAATGAATCTAAAAGAAGTATTTTTTGAGATTTAGAACTATCTAGTAGATGTTTATTGGTGAAACTCATAATAGTGATATTTGTTTTCAGTTGTCATAAGTGATAACAATCTTGTAGATACCACACTATTATTGAATATCTTATATACTAATTTTATTATTGAATGAATCTTATAATGAACTATATAAGAGAATTCTATAATTTATGAATAAGAAATTTAGAAGACTATCAATGAGTATTTCCACCATTCACAGTGATGACATTTATATGTTTCTTGAGGAAGATTCATTAACATATATATAAGGAACTTGTCTATCTATGAGAAGTGTCCTTTTTGAAGGATACAACTCCTCTAAATTGGACTCTTGATTTACACAAATCATTAAGGAGATGTAGTTAATATACCTATTGGGGAAATCTATAGGTTGAATTCGATCTTCAAGAGAAAACTAAAACGTGATAGCTGTATTGCAAAATACAAGGCTAATAATAATAACCAAGGGATTTCACTCAGAGAAAAGATTTATACTATTTTGGAACCGTGCTCATGTAACTAGAATTTCTTCCTCAGAATTCCAAAGACTCTAGTTGAGTAGTTGTGAGGAACTACAATACCAAGTAGTACCAGGTGATGAGCTTAAGGTATACAATTTAGTTAATATATTTGTATGAGTTGATTTAAGCGCCTATAAATGGCACGAGCAATTTAACAACATATTGGTGTCGTATGGATGTCAAAGTACCGTTGTTGATAAAGATGTGTATACTTTCTTTAGAGTAAAGCAAGACATATGTGTTAATCTCTCTTTGGTTAGATGATTTAATATCATGAGTGCTAGCATTGAGAATGTGTATGAGACAAAGAAATTCCTATTTGAAACACATAATAGACCGTCATTGGAAATAATAATTCATTATGTTGTTAAACTCATTTCTGTAACTGCTGTATTTAGTTGTCAAGATGTTAACGTTTGAGTATGGTTGAAACCCACAATGTACCTGAAACTAGACCGGCCGGATGGTATAGGGGAATTTTGGGCACTACATAATTGAATGACTGGTGAATATAGGAATTATAATTCATGTTGGTCTCATTATGTTGTTGTAGCACTTAGTAGAAATATTTTCATTGAAAAGTATAGGTATTACGTTAGTAAGACCGTTTCAATATCTCTTGTGGCAAATATTCATCTTATGAAAAATAATCTACTTGTGTTTTCTCATACTAAATATGTCAATATCATTGGTAGCCTATTGTACTTGATGGATTATATATGTGAGACATGACATTGCCCATTATCCTTACAAAGAACATTGATATATATTGTCAGATTATCCAAGTACTATAGCGGAGCCATTGATTATGGACTGATATTTAGTAGATTTTCATCATTGTTGGAAGGGTAATATGTTATAAATTGGATCCAGTAATGTTTATGTGTTTACCTTTGGTGGAAATTGAGTGTCTTGGATATCATCCAAGCTAATCACCTTAGAAAAGGCATGTGATGATGCTGAGTGGGTTAGCAACCTCTTGGAAAATCTTCCCATTGGCTTTAAACAGCTTCCTAATGTGTATATGCTTTGCAACTGTCTCATTGCAATAGCTAAAATGTACAGAAATATGTGCAATGGGAAAAATATTCAGATAAGTTTGAGATATAACTTAATCAAGCAGCTATTATAGATTATGTTAGGTCGGACTTAGTTTGGCCACATGTCTGACTGCACCACTTATTTGGAGGCAAGTGGTTATACATCGAGAGGGTTGGGACTTATGCCCATATAAAAAGCGACACTGACGTCAACCCTACCTATGTGATTGGAGATCCCATGAAGTAGGTTCAAAGGGAAAAACAAGTCACTTCATCGTCCTGCAGTACTATTGTCTTATTTTTATGAGACGTCCCACCCTAATGGCGAGATGGTACTATAGTATACTTTGTATAACTAGAATTGTAGTGAGTAAGGATGAGTTCTTTAACTCTTATTGGATTCCATAGCCCATATTTTAATGAGGTGGTGTATTTAAACTGCAATGTACACCTGATGGAAATCCACCTACGTTAATGTAGAATTGGGTCGGTTCTTATGAGTATTCAGGCAAATACTCTAGAGCATTCATGGAACACAAGCAGAAATGACCAAAAAGCGCAACACTGCAAAACTGGCATATAATGAAAAAGCAATGTGGGTGCATGTCATCTATTTCACTACAAGGAAAGTTGGTTCAATTTTTTTTAATCTACCGCTTTCACGTGAGAAAAGACATGTTATCATATGACTGGTTCAAGCCTGAAAGACACTAGTATCTTAGGCATTACAGTTTCGTTTCTCTCTGGCATTTCATAAACCCTTTTTTTTTTGTAATATCCTATTCCAAAATAGTGGAGGACTATGTATTTTGAAATAGTGGGGGATTGTTGGAATCTATTTCTTGTATTTCAATCTACTTAAGAGTGAGCAAACTGGAGGTGAAGAACATTGAGTGTTCTCTCCACTTTTATGCTTGGAAGATAGTCCCATATTGCCTAAACTTGTTTTGCTTTTGGAGCAAGTTTTGGATTTATGTTTACTGTAGGTTTCCTATTCTGTTTCTGGAAACCGACTTTGACTCTCTATATAACCAGGACTGTGTGTCTAGATCAAATATACTGACAGAAACAGATCTCGCAAAAACCAAACCCTAGCTTCTCCGTCTCTTCTTACTGTCAGCTGCTAGAGAGAGTTATTACACCGTTCTATAGAGAGGTCTGATTAGTGCAAGAACTAGCCTTCTGTAACCATTGAATCCTATGAGGAGAAGACGTCATTATAGCCTTTCTGCACCAGTGGAAGGGGCGAAATCTTTCCTTAAGGATAGTCTTATCAACGCCTTGGTTGTTCACTGTTCGTCTACTGTTCTCTTTGTTCTACTCTAATTGCTGTTTGTATACAACTATTCTAACACGTAACATACGATAAAATGATTTTAGCTTTATTTGGAGAGGTTGAAAAGAATGGAGAACAGGTACTAACTCAATTTACATGCGTATATTGTAGTTAATTTATTTCCTATTGGCTATATATTAGGTTGTTTTTATTGTACTTCTAGCTAACATTTCCCTTGTTTATACTATAACAGGATCCGGCACCTGATAAAGACAAATCAGTTCGTGGTAAGCAGGTAACTTTCACATTTATAGAATCTAACAGCGTGAAAAGATTGGTATAATGGTTAAAGTGTACTCACTACAAGAAAATCGACCTTTCTCCATGAACTAAAGCAGCAGTAAAGAACATAGGACATAGGGGTAATAAAATTAAGGACAACCGCAGTCAAGTCCTTCTGTATCTTCGAGGACTAGATATTTGAAAATTTCACTTCCTTAGGTATACGTCAGTGTTAGGAAATAATTTTTCCATGGAGTTGCTCAGTATTAGACAGATATGCTAAACGCTTTTGCAAATGCCATCACCGATACACAGTATTAATAATACGTACAGCTGTCTGAATTGTGTGTCCTTTGTCAGATATAGTCATATAAGCAATCATTTGACACTATAATTTCCCCTCAAGATATCTGCAATCAAGTACAATTGTTTTTTTGTCTTGATCTGTTTATGTCAAAGCAGAATATACTCCTTTTTTTTTTTTTTAGGTGAAGTAACAAGAAGTAGACAAATTTCGTCTCCCTCTATTTCTCTTTCTTGGTTGTTATAATTTGAAGTTGTATTTCTGTCATTGTGATTGAGACTCAACTCTATTGAATTTGAACTGTACAGGTGCAAAATGAAGATTGTCAAAGCAATCAAAGGTCAAACGAATGAGGATGAGGGTGGAACGATTTGAAGCAGAACATCTTAGAGAATAAAACATGAGAGCCTTCAATATTTGAAAGCTTGACTTTATGGTTTGATTTATCGTATTATTGACTTTTTCATTTGTTCCTTCCCCTCATCTTCCCAACAAAACTAGTTTTCAGAAAATATAAATTCCCTGCCGGAGCTTATTAAATATATTAGTCATTTGGTCTATTACACTATTAAGTTTGTTTGTGAGTTTTTTTTTTTTGAGCAAAAGAGAGTGAGCCTATAACACCCCCTCTTTTTCTTTTATTTTTCCTAGTATAATAATAATAATTATTATAATGGATAATAGATAAAATAAAATAGGATAAGTGTTAGTGGAAATAGGAGATGTGGGTTTATAGGATAAACCCTCTTCCCTATTTCGGGGGTTTTTAAAAATAGGAAGAAAAGATAGGGTTTGTAAAACACCGAGAGTTTTACAGAAAAGAGAGTTTCACAAAGAGAAAAGAGAGAAGTTTCTTGCTGGAGATCTTGCTAACAACAGGAGGAGCAAATAAGTTCTGTATCGGTGAGTAGATATATTATGTTTTTATAAAGTTCTCGTTTACTGTAGATTGTACGAGGATGGAACAAATATGATTTTTACTGTTCACATACTGTTGTATGATTCTGATTTATACTGTATACTATTTAGTGGTAACTATGTATACAACTTTGAAGAACCATTTGTCTCCGGAAAACTCGTCTATATTCTGTGATAAAACGAGGGTAATAAATTTATTGTTGCTGTAAACAGATTGGTCGCTTTATGTATTGGCTAAGCGCTTTCGCGTTTCGTCAAAAGAACCAAATCGTCATGTTTTGTTTTGTTGAAATGATTTGTTTTGTTTGAATTTTGTGGTGATGTTAAACTGTTAGTTTGATTTTGATTGTTGATGTTGGATTGGGCGCTGGAGAGTGTGATGTTGAAGCTCTGTAAATGCGTTAATGGAGGCTTACTTCGTGATCGGTCTCTTGTTTAATTTTGTTGTGTGTTTTGGGGGGTTATACTGTGGTTCTAGTATGGAAGTGTGTTGGCGAATGGAGAGTTGATTTCGTAGTGGGTTGGTGGGCAGTTGAAGCTCCAGAGAAGCCATTAATGGCAGGTCGATCGCGATTTTTTATAGAATAAGGGAATTGAAGTTTTAGGGTATCGGCAGATTTGGTTTTTCAAGGGGAGTGGAACCGTGGGGTGTATAATGGTGTTAGGTTGGTGGGTTATGATGGTCAGTTGGTGGAAGTGGCGAGCTGGTGAAGTGAGGAAGAAGATGACAGCGAGATTCATTTTTCCTGTTGGGCTTGGGCTGAAATTTGTTATGTGGGCTTGAGTGTTTTCTTTTTCCTATTTCATTTTGGACTTAAGTTTTAGACTTTGGGCCTTAGTCTTTGGGCTTTTAGGTTAGAGGAGTTTAGGTCTGGTTGACTGCTGTTGACCTGGCTGGTTAACTTTGACTGTTGACCAGGGTTGACTTTGACCTGTTGATCTAGTTTGACTTTTAACTTGGATTATGAATTGGTGTATTAGGATAGGTCTAGGGCTATTAGCATGCTTGGCTTTAGGCTAAGATCTTTCTATATATACGTGTGTATGTGTGTATTAACTAGTATGTGAGATTTCACTCTTTGATGATATACAATGCTATGACACTTAGACATCGATATATTAATAATGCGTAAACAATAATACAAGAAACAAGATACTCCTCCGTTATCTGAAATAATATATGCAATAAAGTTCAATAATGCGTAAACAAATTTACCACACCCTTTTTGAATCTCTCCACGCCTCAAGTTTTGGAAATGAGTTGTATGACTGATGATGTCATATGTTAGGTGGGCATTTATTGAATGTGCCATAAATGGCCCGTTATAAATGGGTATTCATTGAATGTGCCACGAATGACTAGATTGTTTGGACTGCCCTAGAGAGGAACTAAGGTATTCGCTTTGCGGGTTAGTTGTATTCATTGATTGTACGGGTGTGCTTGGACTTGCATTTGCATACTGATAGGATATTTATATATGTTTCATTAGAATTTCTAACTTCTGTTTACAGGAGGGTAGGACTTAATAATATTTTGTGCAAGGATGCTATCCTACCTTTATACCGAAGTGGATATTGGTGAGATTTAATTCAATTATTAAGTAATTAAGATGGGTTATTATAATGAGTTAATAGAATGGAAGTCTTGCTTGGGAAGAAACTATGCTGGTTGAAATGACAGAACTACCGCCTTCCAAGAAATGATTAAGTTATGGGAAAATATAAAGTGTTTGTTTGGATAATTAAAGTATGACGTTGTTTTATGTGGTTAGTCTACTCATACTAGCAAATTCCATTTTGCTGACCTATGTTTGCTTTGTTTTGACAACATGGGTGTGTTCTTGGGAACATAGGTGGAAAGCAGTGGAACCATAGTGATTGATTTGGATTTGTTTCCTGGAGCAGTCCGTTAGTTATTTTATTAGGTCTGATATTTTTGGAAGTATGTAATCACGTAGTTTCATATTTATATGACATGAGAATACGATATTGAAGACTTTTATTCTTAGAGTTTGTTTGATGTTTTGTTTGGACGGAAGATAGCTTAATAAAGTGATGGTGGAAAATTCTTGGGTTTATGCTTTTATGATTTGGGTTTTAGGTTTTGGCATGTGTTGTATCTACCCCATCATAGTCTGGGTTTTTAGACAATAACATAGCGATGTTTGAGATATTTATATTTAAAATATTCATTGTGTAATTGTTTAGAAATTCGAGCTGTGATATTTTTGGTATCAGAGCTTAGGTTAGCCTAGATTTGGAAGGTCTAGGTGATCCTCGGAATGTGGTGATTGGGTGTGTTTGAGTTTAAGATGTTTGGAGTACTAATAGAAGTCCGTTTTGTTTTAAGGTGATGGCTGGAGATGACAATGACATTACTGGTACTGGAAGTAATACCATATCTGCTGATTTGGGAGCAATATTAACTCAGTTAGTGCAAACTATTCAGAGGGGTCAACATGCTAATCTAGGGGATCCATTTGCTAGGAGAAACAAGGATTTTGCAACTTTAGGAGGCCAAAAGTTCAAGGGAGAGAAAGGGGCCATTGATGCTGAGAAATGGGTTACTATGTGTGAGTCCGTGTTTGCTAAGATGCAATTCACTGAGGTGCAGAAGCAGGAGTTGGCTTCTCACCAATTGGAGGGGTCAGCTTTATTTTGGTGGAGGTCTATCAAAGATAATGTGGATGTGGGAACTATGACTTGGGAGGATTTCCAGGTAAGATTTGAGGGAAGGTTTGTTCCTAATGTTGTTAAGGAGCAATTAACTGAGAAATTCTTTAATCTGACCCAAGGAGGAAAAACTGTTATGGAGTACGTGACTAAGTTTAATGAACTATCGAGGTATGCTCCTTATCTAGTGGATACCCAAGTAAAGAAGAACCATAAGTTCATCCGTGGACTAGAGCCATATCTATCGAGTTATTTGATACCCTTTGATTCAGAAACTTTCAATCGCATGTTAGATTTGGCATTAAGATTTGAACAATTGGATAATAAACCCAAAGATGAGAAGTTTAAAGAGAATGCCCCAAAACAAGTCAGCTTACACCTTATTTCTAGTCAACCACGTCAAGGGCAGAGAAAAAGTTGGCATCACCCATATAATAGGCAAACAAGTAAGCATGTGAATAAGGACGCGAGTGCTTCGCTAAAGAGATTTGATGGTAATTGTTTAAACTATGGAGAAGTTGGGCATACTATTCGAAGATGTTCTAAACCAAATGAACTAGTAGGCAAATGTTATAAATGTGGACAGTTGGGACATTATGCTAAGAACTGCACTGGTTAATGTTAGGTATGTTTGAATTTGTGGATTACCAGTCCCTTTATTGGTACTTAGCATGTAAGAAATTATCGTATGATTATGAAAATAAAATGCTGGTTGTTTTAACGGTTAGTTTCTTATGAAATTTATAATCGAAATTGTTCAACATGTTATAGTGTTGTTTTTCTAACGAAGTTTTCTATTTTAAGTAAGTATTGGCTAAAAAAGAAATTGTTATTTTAAAATTTCATATTTGAGTAATTTGGAATTACCCAAGGAATAAAGAAACCCTTTTTTGGTAAAAGTTGGATTTGGAATTGTTGATATTGTCCAAGTTATGTATATCGTTGGGGTGTGATCCACTATACATAACATCTCTTTGTATGCATCGTTGGAGTTTGATCCAGTGTATACATGTATATCGTTGGAGTATGATCCAGTGTGCATACCACACATCGTTGGTGTTTGATCCTATGTGATGGTAGAGAACTTGTATGCATCGTTGGTGTGTGAACCAGTGTATACTTGCACATCGTTGGTGTGTGAGCCAATGTGTATGCATCACATTGTAGGTGTTTGATCCTATGTGATAGTGGACATAGTATAGGTCGTTGATAATAGGAATCAACCTATATAATGGAACTTTTTATTTTATTTTCGAACATGTGGTGTTTGTAAGACCCTAAGAGAAAGGTTAATTTTTCTTTACACCAAGATGGTGGATGGAATTTGTGAGTTTTTAAGCAAAAAGATTTGACTGGGAAGATTGTTGAGAAATGAAATTATTAGGTGTATATTAAATGTGGAATGCTTGGACTAGTTGGGAAATACTAAGAGAGGAACTGATTGCCTCGGTGTGAGAGGAACTACCTTGCCTTCTTAATATGATTTGACTCGAAGAATATGAGTTTTGCTAAATTGAGAAATAATGAGTTTACTTAAGTGTTGACAATTGAAGAAACTAATTACGTTTATTCTTTTTAAGGTGTGTATACTTGCGTATACACATATGTCTCATTTCTAATATTGGTTTACTATGATCATTGGGTGCAAGCGGTAAATGATGTGTTTAATTTAATCTCCCTGCTGACATGTTCTACATTATTAAAGTTTAGTTGTTGGGATATAATCTGTTAACTTTATACTCTATAAAGATTTATTGTTTGATGTACTGTTTGTTTGGTTAATCTACACTCTATCTTGAATCTCGGGACGAAATCCTTTTAAGGTGTGTATATTATAACACCCCGTCTTTTTCTTTTATATTTCCTAGTATAATAATAATAATTATTATAATGGATAATAGATAAAATAAAATAAGATAAGTGTTACTGGAAATAGGAGACGTGGGTTTATGGGATAAACCTTCTTCCCTATTTCGGGGTTTTTTAAAAACAGTGAAGAAAAGATAGGGTTTGTAAAACACAGAGAGTTTCACAGAGAGGAAAGAGAGAAGTTTCTTGCTAGAGATCTTGCTGACAACAGGAGGAGCAAATAAGTTCTGTATTGGTGAGTAGATATATTATGTTTTTATAAAGTTCTCGTTTACTGTAGATTGTATGAGGATGGAACAAATATGATTTTTACTGTTCACATACTGTTGTATGATTCTGATTTATACTGTATACTATTTAGTGGTAACTACGTATACAACTTTGAAGAACCGTCTGTCTCCGGAAAACTCGTCCATATTTCGTGATAAAATGAGGGTAATAAATTGATTGTTGCTGTAAATAGATTGGTCACTTTATGTATTGGCTAAGCGCTTTTACGTTTCGTCAAAAGAACCAAATCGTCATGTTTTGTTTTGTTGAAATGATTTGTTTTGTTTGAATTTTGTGGTGATGTTAAACTGTTAGTTTGATTTTGATTGTTGATGTTGGATTGGGAGCTGGAGAGTGTGATGTTGAAGCTCTGTAAATGCATTAATGGAGGCGTGAACTCGAATCGGTACTGTTAATTTTGTTGTGTGTTTTGGGGGGTTATACTGTGGTTCTAGTATGGAAGTGTGTTGGCGAATGGAGAGTTGATTTCATAGTGGGTTGGGGGGCTGTTGAAGCTCCAGAGAAGCTATTAATGGCGGGTCGATCGCGATTTTTTACAGAATAAGGGAATTGAAGTTTTAGGGTATCGGCAGATTTGGTTTTTCAAGGGGAGTGGAACCGTGGGGTGTATAATGGTGTTAGGTTGGTGGGTTGTGGTGGTCAATTGGTGGAAGTGGCGAGCTAGTGAAGTGAGGAAGAAGATGACAGCGAGATTCATTTTTCCTGTTGGGCTTGGGCTGAAATTTGTTATGTGGGCTTGAGTGTTTTCTTTTTCCTATTTCATTTTGGACTTAAGTTTTAGACTTTGGGCCTTAGTCTTTGGGCTCTTGGGTTAGAGGAGTTTAGGTCTAGTTAACTGTTGTTGACCTGGCTAGTTGACTTTGACTAGTTGACCCAGTTTGACTTTTAACTCGGATTATGAATTGGTCTATTAGGATAGGTCTAGGGCTATTAACATGCTTGGCTTTAGGCCTTTTTCTATATATACGTGTGTACGTGTGTATTAACTACTATGTGAGATTTCAGTCTTTGATGATATACAACGCTATGACACTTAGACATCGATATATTAATAATGCGTAAACAATAATACAAGAAACAAGATACTCCTCCGTTCTCTGAAATAATATATGCAATAAAGTTCAATAATGCGTAAACAAATTTACCACACCCTTTTTGAATCTCTCCACGCCTCAAGTTTTGGAAATGAGTTGTATGACTGATGATGTCATATGTTAGGTGGGCATTTATTGAATGTACCATAAATGGCCCGTTAGCGTTATAAATGGGTATTCATTGAATGTGCCACGAATGACTAGATTGTTTGGACTGCCCTAGAGAGGAACTAAGGTATTCGCTTTGCGGGTTAGTTGTATTCATTGATTGTACGGGTGTGCTTGGACTTGCATTTGCATACTGATAGGATATTTATATATGTTTAATTAGAATTTCTAACTTTCATTTAAAGGAGGGTAGGACTTAATAATATTTTGTGCAGGGACGCTGTCCTATCTTTATACCAAAGTGGATATTGGTGAGATTTAATTCAATTATTAAGTAATTAAGATGGGTTATTATAATGAGTTAATAGAATGGAAGTCTTGCTTGGGAAGAAACTATGCTGGTTGAAATGATGGAACTACGTGTCTTCCAAGCTGAGAATGATTAAGTTATGGGAAAATATAAAGTGTTTGTTTGGATAATTAAAGTATGACATTGTTTTAAGTGGTTAGTCTACTCATACAAGAAAATTCCAATTTGCTGACCCATGTTTGCTTTGTTTTGGCAACGTGGGTGTGTTCTTGGGAACATAGGTGGAAGACATTGGAACCACGGCGATTGATTTTGATTTGTTTCCTGGAGCAGTCCGTTAGTTCTATTATTAAGTCTGATATTTTTGAAAGTATGTAATAACGTAGTTTCGTATTTATATGACATGAGAATACGATATTGAAAACTTTTATTCTTAGAGTTTGTTTTATGTTTTGTTTGGACGGAAGATAAAGTGATGGTGGAAAATTCTTGGGTTTATGCTTTTATGATTTGGGTTTTAGGTTTTGGCATGTGTTGTATCTATCCCGTCATAGCCTGGGTTTTTAGACAATAACATAGCGATGTTTGAGATATTTATATTTCAAATATTCATTGTGTAATTGTTTAGAAATTCAGGCTGTGACAGAGCCCCTAAAAAGGAGCAGACTCCCTAAGATTACAAAATTACATATGACAACTCAACCAAGGACCGTGCTGAAACAGGGTCCAGGCAAAAGTACGGAGGGGCCGTCTACCTATAAAAGCCATTATAGGATAATATGAGAGATATAACCATGTCATGTATCAAGAGTTCAAAGCTTCCCTGTCTGGATCTACGCTCCAGTGGTATCACAGATTACCTGAGCGTCAGATTAGGTCCTCAGAAGAACTATTTAGGACCTTCGTAGACAGGTACTCATGCAACAAGAATCAGCCAAAACGGATCGATGCACTATTCAACATCAAGAAAAAAGGATGGAGAGGCATTGAGATCCTACATGCAACGATTCATGGAAATTTCAATCCAAATAGAGTCTTGTGATGAACAGACTGCTATAATAGCTTCCAAACAAGGGTTGGATGAAAACAACCCCTTATTCGGATCTCTCTCTAGGAAACCACCCCGCGATTTAGAGGAACTCCTTGACAGGGTTGAAACTTATGCGAGGTGGGAAGAAGATGTCCTGAACAGATGTCAGGAAGCGAAGAAGACTAGTCGGACAGTTCCTGGGCTTCCCCGAGAAGGGAATGGAAATTCTTCCCCTCAAAAGTCGAAGAGAGGCCGTAATCGTAATTGCCAAAGGGCCGAATCTCCATCAAAAGGACGAATGCCCAGAGGGCAATACCAAAATGTAGCCAGTAGTGCAGATGGAAAACCATAGAAGAAGCCACGTGTGGAAGGAACTGAAGAAGCTCTTCCCTCGATGGACATAAACTTTGCCCCTCTGAACAAAATGCCAAATGAGGTTCTGGACTCGATAAAAAATCAGAGCTACCTCAAATGGCCCGCTCTACTAAAGCTAGACTCCTTGGGTACTAAAGACTAAAGGACCTCCTACAAGTTCCATAAGTGTAAGGGTCACAGTAGCAGAGCCTGCAGGACCCTGAAAAATGAACTAGATGATCTGATTGAAAGGAGGTATCTGAAGCAGTTTGTGGCACATGAATAGGCGAACACATTACACCCTGAGGAGATTAGCACGTCAGTTCAGGATCCCCCAGGTACTAGACCGCTCAATGGTCGACTCCAAATAAATATGATTTTTGGAAAAGCAAGTAAACGGAACAGACAGATCACTGAAAAGGGTGCGCAATATCAAATGCGCATCGCCAAGCAGATGAGGATCATGAACATCGAGCTGACTACAGGAGCTCAGGTTAACGCAGTACCCCACAAAGATTTGCTCAACCTCTTCACTGAGGCTGACCGTTGTAGCATCCAGAGCCCCCATGAGGATGCGCTTTGTTTTGACACTTTCTTTAGGAGATTATGATTTGCATCGCATATTGGTTGATCCAGGCAGCTCAACAGATGTGCTATACTACACTGCATTCAAAAAGCTATAAATTCCCGACTCTGAAATGGTCGCCACCAACTCCAACCTATATGGATTCATTGGGGACAAAGCTCTGACAGTTGGGCATATCTAACTACCCGTAGCTACTGGTCCGGTAACTCTCATCATAAACTTTGTTGTAGTTAAAGCTAACACACCCTATCATATGATCTTGGGTAGGACCTAGCTGCATAGACTCCAAGCTATTCCTAGCACCTATCACCAATGTTTGAAGTTCCCGCATAACGGGACAATTGAGACGATCAAAGGGGATCAGGTGGCTGCCAAAGCATGCTACGCGCTGGCGGCAAAGCAGTCCCCACTCCCTTTTGAACCAATGGAGGTGGGGCAATATGCCAAATATCAATTATAGTTAGATCCACCTCTCCCGGATCTGGTCCCATGAGAGAGGGAAGATCCTCCCTTACTGGAGCCATTAGAGGAAGTGGAAATTGTAGGTGGTAGCTCGCCAAAAAATCACTTTCATCGACACCTTGTTGAGTTCTGAAGAGCGCCAAACTATGATATAGTTCCTCCGAGAGCACAGAGATGTGTTTTCTTGGTCATTCAAAGAAATGCCAGGAATTGACCCCCACGTGGCATGCCACCAGCTCAATATCCACAATGATGCAGTAGTAGTCAAGCAGAAGCAAAGAAGGATAGGTGCTGACAGATCTAAAGCGGTAAAAGATGAAGTTGAAAAACTAAAGGCAGCTAATTTTGCCAGGGAAATCAATTTCCCCACCTGGATTTCTAATATTGTCCTAGTAAGAAAGAAGAACGGGTCATGGAGAATCTATATTGACTTCACAGATCTGAACTGTGCATGTTCGAAAGACAACTACCCTCTACCACGAATTGACAAGTTGGTGAATGCGACGGCTGGACATGAACTGTTATCCTTCACAGATGGGTCATCAAGCTAGAACTAGATCCCCTTACATGAGGAGGACCACAAGCATGCCAGTTTCACAACCGAGGATGGCCTGTACTGCTATTAGGTCATGCCATTCGGATTGAAAAATGCAGGAGCCACATACCAGCGTTTGGTAGACAAGATGTTCGAAAGATTAATAGGCGACATTATGGAGGTGTATATGGACGATCTCTTGATCAAGAGTTTGGAACGAGGAGATCATCTCTCCCACTTGAAATGTGCATTTGACGTTCTTTGAGAATATCACATGAAGCTCAACCCTACGAAATGTGCTTTCGCTGTATCATCAGAAAAGTTTTTAGGGTACCTAGTTACTAAGAGAGGGATTAAGGCGAACCCAGATCAGATCCGAGTGCTCATAGAAATGCCCTCACCTAAAAAACATGAAAGAGGTTCAAAAAGTTACAGGCAGGTTAGCAGCTCTGAACAGGTTCATCTCCAAGAGTTCAGATAAGTGTAAACCCCTCTTTCAATTACTGTGAAAGAACACCTCCTTCGCATGGACGGAAGAGTGCCAAAAGGTATTCGATCAACTCAAAACATACTTGGGGGCACCGCCAATCCTTTCAAAGCCTGTTGAGGGAGAAGTCCTGGGTCTTAATCTTTGTTCATCTGAGTATGACATAAGTTCTGTATTGATACGTGGATGAAAAGAAGGTTGAAAGACCTATCTATTTCTTGAGCCGGACGCTCCTACCAACAGAAACAAGGTACCCTAAACTTGAAAGAGTCACTTTAACACTTGTTTTTGTCGCAGAGAAATTACGACCGTACTTCCAGTCCCACACCATCAGAGTGATCACAGAGTCCCAATTGCGATCAATTCTGGAATGACCAAACAGGTCAGGAAAGCTAGCTAAATGGTCTGTGCAACTATCAGAATATGATATTATTTACGTCCCCAGAATCTCAGAGAAGGGTCAGGCACTAGTAGAATTCTTGGGAGATTTCCCAATGACCTACACAGGGTACGATTCAACCACCCCAGTTCTGATGATGGCATCCTGCCTGAATCTCCAAACTCCCATCTAGACCCATGGGAGTCGAGCTCTAGATGGCGGCTGTTTGTGGATGGATCTTCAAATGACAGAGGTGCAGGAGTTGGAGCTGTGTTAGTTACTCTCGACAATATGCGGTTGGAGAAATCCATCCGATTAGGTTGGAACGCCTCTAACAATGAGGCAGAGTATGAAGCGACACTTGTTGGCCTCACAATGGCCCTCGACCTAGGCCTAATATACCTCATAGTTTTTAGTGACTCACAGCTGGTTGTGTTCCAAGTTGATGGAGGGTATAAGGCCAGGGACGAACGAATGGCCAAGTACTTGGAACTGGTAAGTGGTATTCAAGGAAAGTTTGAGAACATTCGGTTCTATCAGCTGCCGCAATTTGAAAATCAACATGCAGATGCTTTGGCATATGTTGCCTCAATGTTGGGCAATAGTGAGTCATGTTCCATCCCTATAGATTTCTAGGAGAAATCTAGCATTCAGATCCCAGTTACAATAGTTTGTGTTGTACCAGCAATTACTCCAAGTTGAATGGATCCATATAAGTCATACCTCAAAGACGGAACACTCCCTGAGAATAAGAATGTAGCAAGGCATTTTCTTACAAAGATACAAAGATTCACCCTCGTTGGAGACAATCTGTACAAGAAGTCCTTTATGGGACCTCATCTCAGATGTCTTTCTCCACACCTTGTTGAATAGGTTATGCGAGAAGTTCTTGAAGGAATTTGTGGCAACCATGTTAGGGGCAGAATACTAGCTCTCAAGATCCTAAGGCAAGGGTACTTTTGGCCTTATATGCAAAAAGATTCACAGGTTTTTGCCCGCAAATGTGAAAAATGTCAATGATATGCTCAGCTAATCCATGCTTCAACAACAGAACTGCACCCATTGGCCAGTCCATGGCCATTTGCACAGTGGGGAACTGACATCGTAGGACTTCTACCATCTGCTCCTGGCAATGTCCGATTCCTACTAGTTGCGACGGATTACTTCACCAAGTGGATAGAAGTAGTTCCCCTTGTCTTCATTCGAGAACATGACGTTAGAAAATTCATTTGGAACAACATTGTCTGTAGGTTCGACATACCCAAAATTATCATCTCAGATAATGGGCAATAGTTCGCTGGAGGATTGGTCGCTGAACTCTGTGAGAAGTTTCATATTACCCATATGTTCTCAACTCCAAGGTACCCACAAGGCAATGGCCAGGCTGAAACCTCTAACAGGGTCATCTTGGACAATGTGAAGCGTAAATTAGATGATGCGAAAGGTTTATAGGTTGAGGAACTACCTAAGGTCCTATAGTCATATCGAACTACACCCAGACGGTCAACTGGTGAATCCCCATTTTCACTGACCTACGGAACTGAGGCTGTCATACCTCTGGTAGCTCCCACTCAGAAGTCAGATGTTGTGCACACTCTGGGCAATGAGGAGTTGTTATGTAGAGAAATGGATCTCCTAGATGAAAAATGAGAAGGTGCCGCACTTCGCTTAACTGCTAACCAGCATATTCTGAAGAGATCATACGACAAGAGAGTCCGGATTCGATCTTTCAAATCAGGAGATCTAGTTTTGCACGAGATCCCAGAGCCCAACGACAAGTTTGGGCCCAACTGGGAGGACCATACACCATCGACAAGATTGGTCAAATTGGTTTTTATTGGTTTTTATTATCTATGCACTGTTGATGGGGACGTTCTTGTCAAACCATGGAACGCGTAGCACTTTCGCAAGTACTCTCAGTAAATTGTTATTCTATGTTTTTCTATACATTGTTCACTCCTCTCCAAGTCCTCAATAAAGTGCTCCACATTTCCATTGAATTTATTCCTTGCATTAGTCCTTTATTTATGATCCACAATGGACTAAGCCTTTAGGGAATTATCTTCTCACTATCTGTTCAAGAATATTGTATGCCAATTTTCTTTAGAACCAGTGATACTGAGAATGGGAAAGATGAGCTGTACACCAGATCCTTTCCCATTCCCACACAGCTGGAACTGTACGCCAGTTCTTTCAAACTGCGATTATCCTCGATGGGTTAAGCCTTTAGAGAATTCGACCACACTAACTGTTTAGTAAACTGTATGCCAACACTACACCATAATAGGCTATTTGCAACGGCAAAAAACCATTGCGAATAATTTTCGCAACACTTTTTAAGCGTTGCAAATATGGCGTAGGTAAAGTGTTGGAAATTTTTGCAACGGTTAAAAAGCGTTGCAAACAAAATTTTCCAACGGTTATTAACCGTTGCAGAGTGACAATTACTAATGGTTAAAAAGCGTTGCAAACCAAATTTTCCAACAGTTATTAACCGTTGCAGAGTGACTATTACTAACGGTTAAAAAGCGTTGCGTAGTTTGATTTGTAACGATTATTGATGATATTTTAATATTTAATTTTTGCTTTGTAACGGTTTACAACCGTTACTAATGTGTTGATATAGTAAAAAAAATTATTTTTAATTTTTTTCATGCCCTAAACCTGCACCTCCTGGTTTCATATAGAAGCAAATAAAATTACCAATACTTTTTCACACCATTTGACAAGTAAAATAAACACAAGCAAACGCATGAAAAAAATATTATATTCATTGAATCATATATATAACTTCAAAAAAGTTTTGAGGATTACAAATTCAGATTTACTAAGAGTTACAAATTTCTATACGATTTTCTTAGCAATTCCGAATCTTCAAAATGCAATAACAAACATTAGTGACGATGGCTTCACTCAATATAAATCCTAGTTCTGCTCCACAAAGCCCATCTAATTCCAAAAAAATCACAAAACAAATAATGAACTCAGAAAAATAATCATACTAATTAAATTCATGCAATTAATTAAATACTTGATATTAATTACTTGACCACCCTCCCCCTCAAAGATAAACCATTTGTTGTCTACTCCCATATCTCGAATTTTACATAAATAATGATTACATAAAATCGGTGCATAAAAAGAAAACCTTGTAGTAACTTGATGAGTTGAAAATTGAGAAAATAGAGAGTGGGGTTTAAGTTTTACCTTAACGAGGAGCTTGAAGTGAGCATGACTCATCGATTGGGAAGCAATTCTTTTGGCCTTCTTGTTTTTCCTTTCATAAAATCGATACCCTACACAATACAATCGAACGACAACAAAATGATCTATCAAGCTAAGAAAAAACTTGCACGAAAGATATAGGTCTTACATGTAAAGGGTCCCGTACTCCATGACTCAAAAATAGATTTCCGAAACTCCACATAAATATATTATGAATTAGCTCACTTATGCAAATCTCATCAGATATACAAATGAACCTAATTCAATAGCAATTCACATACAGGACATAACTTCCAATATTTCTTAAAGTATTCAAATGTATCAGGGCATAACTTACATAAGCAAAGCAAATAGACTCGTACTAAGAGAAATTTAACAAAGTAATTATAATAATGAAAAAAAAGGGTGAGAAAGAGAGACCTTGAACTAGTGGTCCGTTGTTCCGCAATAACTTTCCTCCGACTTCGACGCCAAAAAGTGTTGGCAATATTGGGTTCACAATTGCCATTCAAGAGGAGATTGCTAGGCTTTAAGTCCCTGTGGAGAACACTAGCTCAATGCATGTATTTCAACCCACAGAGGATCTCATACACAAAATACTGCACAAAACATAGAGATCACACAAATTCGTTAATTTCATTACAATATACAATTTTTTCTTGTCAGATCAGGAAAATAAGCAACCACAAGAAGACAGTAAATTAAGTAACTCGGACAAACAAAACAAAATATTCAATTATGTGTCTCAGTGTCCAGAGTCCAAACCACGTGCATCCAGGCAGTCATACATATCAAACGTTGGCTAATGTGAATAATGCGTCTTACACTATCCTTTCTTGTTTGTCTCTGGATATCCTATTCAGAAAATGCATACCTGACGATTTAAAACATGTGAGTGTGAATGAATACTGCAAAATCAATGAAAAATTAAAAACTACAAATATTTTTCAGTTTTATAGTTATATAGTACTCTTAAGGGATCATAAACACTCCGCTGCTTCCCGGATTATCAGAACAAGTATCTTTTAGAAATGAACTATGAAGTATCTGATGAAATGAATTTTTTATAGGCTTCTAAAGGGATGTGAGTACTACCTGAACAGTCCCCGGTGGTTGTACACAGTTCTTATAGTTCTGCGCAAGAGTTCAAATCTAACTCAAACAACGAAAATAACAGAAGTATCTTCCACGAAAATACAGGACAGTTCAAGCATCACTTAAAAGGAACATTTCTTTTTATGTATAGAAACACTTGGAGAAAGATAAAGGCAAATAACGATGATAGTAAATCGAGGATCTTTGAGATAATTGATGGGCTACCTTTTATGAAACATTGCCATATAATTGTAGCAAAACATGATCCAAGTAGAGCAAGCAATTGATCCAATTGAAATAAACTACAACCCAAGCTTCCAGAGACCATCCATTATGCCCCTGAGTTTAAAAACTAACTAGGACATGCCAACTTGATGAATAGTTAACCTCCAGGAATGTTGAAGCTAGATAGATAGGTGAACCCATGCATTCTATTCCTTTTTTGTCATTATGATACCAAATGTAGCTTATCTTAGTACATTTAATATATTATAATAGTTTGCTGACAACCTCAAAATAGCTAGCCCACAGTCGCAGAGATGAGGCTATGTATTTTGTTTTCATACAACTTTATGAAAACAATAAAAAGCCTTAATTTGTTTCACAAACACTCACATACTGCAAATTCAATAATCAATGGTTAATTTACTACTAGTAATGCATGAGGCCCATGCTTCATCAATAAAGAATGACTCATATGGCTCTAACAAATAGCAATAGCAAGTGAAACCTACCTGATCCATGACATATCCCATAGCCAGAGAACGAGAAATATTTACAACACTTGATCTTTGTTTAGCAGTAAACTGGGGAAATATATGCATTGGATCTTCTTTAGGAGCCTTCTGATCCCCCATGGGCCTATCTGATTGTAGAGGCAACACAAAAGAGTCCTCCAACATTAGGAACTCAGCAACCAAAAAGCCCACAAGAAACGGATGCTTCACCATTGGGGAAACCATAGCTCCAAACTCATGTATGACTTGAACCTATAAAATAATAATCTCAGATAGTAACAGAGATGGGAGAAGAAACAAACATCATAGTAGCAGTAGCCTATTTATTTGAAAGGGTAGCTTCAGCCACACATAAGGTTGTTGGAACAACAAAATGATCAATCAAAACAACAATGTCTGCTCCTTGAGCCCCCTGACAAAAGGTAACTCGCCAAAGCTCTAATCGGTCCATAACAACCACAATCACAATCGCAGAGATATTTCAGAAGTTATTTCTGTAATGATGTATGCTCCTGCTTTTTAACACTGTAAAAGTAAGAGACTATTCATATACAAATATACAACTGAAACTTCCTAACAAATAAAGCTAAGCTAACTAGCAGTGAAGGCAGCATAGATACATACATAATCAGCAGAGCGAAGGAGAAATGAAGTTCTAGGCTTATTAAACGAACGTGTAAAATTCTTTCCTATCATGTGAATAAGCTGCAAGATATAACACTGATACATATAAGTCCACTAGCAATCACTACGGCAAAGGCAGTCTGTAGTCTGTACTAACCTAGTACAAGTAATGAACAAGAAACCTTCTCCATAACAATGTATTACAATAAAACCAAATAATGATGAGTCAAAACCATTATTCCCATCACACTCCGAATTTCTTACCAAAAACACCTAAACAGTTTCCATGGGAACACTAAAATCACCCTGTGTTGATTCACTGTTTAGTAACACCAACATTCCTCCTCCCTTTTTAGTAATAAAATAAACCACAAGTACGACCAAACTGAGAGTGAGTAGCATAAACAAAGGATTTGTGAATGAAAAATAAAAGTTGCCCCACATTTCGAGGGAGCATGGGGCTACCATCGTAGCCCCTGGAGAAAGTAGGGGGCTGAGTTCGTCTAGAGCTGTTTGGAAGCTCTCGGTCGATGTCTGGATTAACTCCAGATCTCCCAAAGCTGTAGGTTTATTTAGAGGATTTCTATTTTCCCCGCTGAGGGAATGTATACTTCTATCTATTATTTTTACCTGTGAGCAGCACACACAGCTATTATTCCAACTCCCCGAGGTTGTAGTAGTAATAAAAAGGCTGCGGGCAGTGGAGTCAGCTTCTCCGCTTCCACAGTAGGATCCAAAACAGTAGCTAAACCATTTTTTTAAGGCTGCCCCTATTAATTCAAGTGATCCACACATGGATTTTCTTTTCCAGTTGAAGTAGCAGAAAAAGGAGAAGTCGAAGTTCAGTAGGAATTTGACTGAAATCTATCAAGCTCTTTCGAATCAATGATAAACTGTTTTTTCATCTTATACGCAATTACATTCCATCTAGGGAGGTACCCTTCAAAAAGGGTACCGAACGGGATGTCATTAGTCAATCTATTCTAGCGAAGCGCATTGACTTGTATATTAGGTTTAGGTACAGTTGAGGAGTATCACGGAGTCCAAATACACAACCGATCTATATTCCCATAGTGGTGGTTTCAAGCCCTTTTGTTGCATGCAAGGCCCAGATGATGAGTTCTCCATTGGAAGGAATGGTGAGCTCAAATAGGGAAGTATAGAGGTGCCGGCGTAGAAGAGTGTCCTTGTCCTTGCCGGACGGGACTATTATTTACCCAAAGTGTGGTTCCACCACTCACTCTGAAGGGAGCTAAGACCAACCGTAGCGACTCCACCGTACCCCGCCCGAATAGTGTTCGCGGGAATCAGTGCGTGAAGGGACTGTCTGAGGGTTTGATCATGGGCTTAGCGCATCAGGCTTGGAAGTAGTTCAGTGGTGATAGAGAGGATCTCCATTACCGGCCACGTAGCGAAAGACATTAGTGGCTTAGAGCGCTTAGAAGAGGCTTAGCTGTTTCACCTCTAACACCACGTTTCTATATGCTGCCATTCGACAAATTGAGAATGCTAATGAGGAGGCACTTCGCTCCGACAGAAGCCTCTTTGTGTCCTTTAGACCACCTTTATCGGGGTACTCCAAGGGTAGGGACGCAATAGTCTCGTTTCAGGTTCACCTGTGTACTATACATCTATTTACTTTGATGCGCCCACCAAAGGGTACTTCTACTGGCACAAAACCACCAACAGGAACAGGTGCAACACCAGCTCGCTTCCATGAAAAGGAAACGCGTATAGCATCTCGCAGCATGGGAAGGAAGGATAGCTCTTTTTTGCTCTCTCTTTCAGTAAAGGAGTACATACGCATCGCCTCTCTCTAGCAAGCTCAACGCTGCCATTTCCCCACCGTAACCTTAAACTAAATTGCGCAATTTAGTTTCACAACTTAGTTTTATTGTAATTAAATGTGAAATTTCGCTGCCCTAACATTTCTATTCTCTCTAATTCAAAGACCACCCAACTCTTTCATCGCAATCCCAGAATCCAAACCTTCATCACTACCAACTTTCTCCATCTCATCATCAAACACAGTCTCACTCACAACAAACTAATTACTCTCACCAAAAAGTTCTTCTCTTTTCATTGTTTTTTCGTCAAAACTTAAACAAGAATTAGGTGAATCATCATCCAAACTTCCTATTTCCAACACTTCCTCTTCCTGCTCATCTCTTGTAACATTCACAACCTGAACCTGAGGAACCAAAGTACTAGTACCCGATGACGAAGAACCCGCAGAATGACTCTGATTATTTGAAGCAGAACCTCTCTGAACTAAAATTCTAGTCATCTTAAATTTCCAACTCAACCCCTCAAAATTATCCTTCAAATACGCAAATGCTTATCACGTGCTCTAGCTTTAGGTATAGTGAAACCAATACCAAAGCTAAAAGATTTCACAATTTTTTGCTCTTCCTCAAATATCAATCTCTGCATCCCCCTAACAATTCTCATGGGACCACACAACACTCAAGTAATTTCTATATCCTCAAAACTCACCAATAAATATACCTATTTTTTTTAATACTTAACTCAAACCTTGGAACCCAACCTATTAAAAAACCATTTAAAGTAATAAATTTTCATTCTTTTACACAATTACCCTCACAATTTATACAAAAAAAAAAAAAAAAATGATATAGTGTTGTAATTGTTTCATCGTATGTTTTTTTAGACTTTTTTGGTTGTTATCCAAGTGGTTTCAACTTTCAAGTAAATAAAAACATGAAAACTTCATGTTGTAGAAAGACTGCCTCGCCTCCTTGGTCCAATTGTTTAACTAAAAACATTTCTTGCTATTTACCACGTGTTCTGGAATTCGAAATTGATCAACATTTATATCACTAGAAGAATTGAACAAAATAAAAAAAAATTGAATAAAAGCTAGAACAAGGATATTACTTTAAATTTTTGAAGAAAGAAAGACAAACCTGGTTAATCTACCGAAAATTAGTTTTGAATGCGAGATCTATTTTTCATAACCGAAAATTGCGGCGGTGATGAATTAGTTTTGAGGGGATGATGATTTTAGGGATGCGGCGGTGAGAGAGAGAGAGCGAGGTGAGAAAGAAATTTTCGTTTTTAACTCAATGATATTTCGTTTACCTCTTTCGCGAAATTTTCAAGTTTTTAATTTGTAACACTTCTCCAACGCTTTTTAAGTGTTAGCAATTAATTCCGGAAATTCAACCAAATAAAGTAACGCTTTACAATATTGCCAACGCTTATTTAGCGTTGGAAATTTACTAACGGTAAATAACCGTTGCAAATCAAAAAAGGTGCGTGTTGCAAATATCCTATTATGGTGTAGTGCAATTTGACTTGGAGCAAGAAGATAGTGTTATTGAGATCCTGAACTGTATGCCAGTTCCTACCAATCTCGAAACATCAACATAAGAGTTGCTGGGAAGATTTGGGTTGGATCCAGATCCTAGCATGCAAATAATGGGTCTGGAACTGTATCGGCATGATGGCGCTGAGAAAGACTCCCCTACTACTATTCTGGTGATAACCTATTTATTTTTTAAATAAATATAACATATCGTTATTAAACACAATCTCATGCTCATGGCACCAAGTTACTTTCGCAAAAACATATGACTCTCTTGCGATCGAACTCCTAATTACAATTAACTTGAATGGCTCCCATGATATCCTGATCAGATTTTGGTCATGCCTCATTTTAATCTGTTTAGCCTACTAGGGTCACCTATTGTTGTTCCAAATATGGACCAAAATATCGCCGATATATATTGGTATTTTGGTACACCGACATCGATATTTCCGATATATATCCACCGAATATAGAACCATTTTTTTCCCGATATATATCGGAATTTCCGATATAAAACTTTATATCACCGATATAATCGATATATCCGATATTTACGATATATATCGTTTGACTTTTTGACCATTTTTTAATATAAATTTGATATTTCCAATATATTTCTGATATATTTTTGATATTTTTGATATTATATTTCCGAAATATCTGATATTTTCGATATTTTAAATAGTTTGGACTGGTCACAAAAAAATGGATATATCCGATATATTCGATATATATCGGTTTTTGGGTACACCGATATATTCATCGATATCGATATTTTGGGTCTTGGTTCCAAATGAACTTTGGGGGCATCAGGGGTAGAGTATGCATAATAACACATGTCATATAACATAAAGTGCTTCTAATGTATACATAAACTAGAAGAACTCAGTAAGTAAATAGTACGCATGCATAAAATAGAAGAGCTGCAGAGCTTAGTAAGTAAATTGTATGTGAGCTACACAGCTCAATATTACAGATAAATAGAATAATTGTATAAAAAGAATTGTTTATGTGAATCATCAACTAAAAAGCTTATGAAGCAGGGGTAGAATCAAACTTCGGTTCACCATCAGTGCTTACTGTTGCACCATCGTCAGGAACTCGTGTTTCACTCTCAAGAATAGATTGTGTGGTTGGATTAGCTGGAACGGTTGAAGGCTGAACAAAACACTCACCTGAAACTTGAACTGGCAGAAAAGGAAGTTGAACGGGAGGCATGTCATCAGAGGATGAGGAAGCATCAGACATAAGTTCTTCCTGGATAGCTGAGATATTGGTGTCTAGATCAGGAAACAAGATAAAAGGGTTGGTCACTCACCCCTGAGCATCTAATTGAGAGACGTATCTAGTAGCCTCAATTGCCTTCTCAAACTTAACTTGTCTGGCAGCATCGAAGTACTCTCGAGAAACATCAAGTACTCTCAGAGCAAAGCGAATGGAATTTTCATCTGACCTCTTCTTCACCTCTTTCACCACTTGAGAATAGAACTCAGAGGTCTCCGCCAAGAGGTCACCAGCCTTCTTATCAGAGCGAAGACGTTTCTTTTTTCAAGCCCTCTCAAAGCCTGACATGACCTCATTTACATGGCCAATAGCTTGCCCAAGGGTCCTCATCTTAGTGTTCCTACTGTTAAGTTCCCCTTGGACTTGGTCATGTTTTGCTTGTAGGGTAGTGAAGTGGGTGCGCAGTTCCAAGAACTTCACTTTCCAAGTGGCAGCATCAGCAGCTCATTTTTTAGCTTTCTCTAGAGAGCTTGAAAGGTTGGAGATAGTGTCTCTCATATTCTTGAAGCCAGCATCAGATTTCTTCTCTTTCGCCAAGAGCTGGTCAACCTGGATCTGCAGCTCCACAGTTCTCTTCTCAGCAGCCTCTTTCGCCCAGATCAGTTCACTAGTAGCCACGACATTAGTGGATGAATCGGCGGAGGCTGCAAAGATGGGTTCTTTCATAGCCAAAAAGTTATTCACTAACTGGAAAAGAATACATGGTGAGTAAGAAACACAATGAGAGAAACCGAACACTGAACAGAGAAGAAAGTCTTACCTTGGCAAGGTGAATGGCAGGTCGGCAAAAAGATAGGTCCAAGGTCCCAACTATGTTGGCTTCAGCCTTTTCAACAGGAAGTCGTGCAACTTCCAGAACTCCAACCGTGATATCAACATCTTTAACAAAGTGCTTGTTGGTAAAAGGTAGTTCATCAGTTCATCCTCAACACCTCATCTCCACAATCATCTCCATCTCAGAGGAATCTGGAGATCTTGGCGAAAAGGGAATGTCGTCACTGACAGCAGGCTCCTGAACTGGGCCCGATGTCACAGCATCGCTAGAGGCAGCCACATAACTCTTCTCCTTACGATTTCCTCTCCTTCTAGTAATCAAGGAGGATTCGTCCTGAACTGGAAGAGGAAGAAGTCTCGCTTCCTAATCCACAGGAGGAGAAAATGTTGTGCGCCCAGAACTCACAGTACTTATCCCAAAAGGGGAAAAACCAGGGGCAAGTTGCAGCAATTCTTCAGTAGACATGTTGAAATACTCAAAAAGACGGGTGGGATCAGGAACTATCACCCAAGGTATCCTCTGTTCCTTGGGGATCTTCTTGATGAAGTCCACTGTAGCAGCATCAGTTGTAGTTAGTTGATAATAAGGGGAAGAGTCATCTATGGAAGAATAGCAAATATATTTAGGTGAAAGACTCTTATATCAAGTTATAAAGTACCTGAATAGGAAGACTTATTGGTTGGAGCATGGGTGTGTTTTCTGGGAATAGGAATTCCCATTGGCTCATCATCAGCATCAGAGGGGTGAATGTCCCATACATCACCCAACACACGAAGGTGGTGATCATCTCAGCCTTCGTCACTCTGCTTCCCCTCAAAAAAGGCGACTGGAGAATTCTTGTCTCTGGTCATGAGATAATAGTACGATTGGTCTCAAGTACGCCGGACCTCATAAAAGTGACTGAACACCCAACGATTTAGAGCAAATCCATGTCTCTTGGCAAGAAGGGCATAGTACATAACAATTCCGTAAAACAGAGGTGCTACCTGACCAAGAGCAAGATTGAAGTGAATCAGACACTCTCATAGCAATGGGTGGAGGGGAACAGTGAGTTTGACCCTAAGCTGACCAATGGTGATGAACGCCACCTCCTTGTAGGCCAACTTATCAGATAACCTCCCCCACTCCAGGCCGATATCTTTAGGGATGTGAAATTTCTCACAGATTAGTTCCAAGGAGGAAAGAGCTCCAAAGTTTACAAGTGACCAGTTGGGATTCATGATCGAGAAAGAGGAAAAGTTTCAAGCTTTGGTTAAACCTTAATGGGAGATCAAAAGGTTTAGTATGCAGAAAAAAGTAGCAGAAGAGATAATGAAAGTTCTCTCACTAGATCCCTTATATACAGATAAGATGGACGGTTAGGATGAGCCCAAGCGGTGCGTCTTTTCGGGATGGAACTGCCATTATTACCTTTTTTGGGTAATAGCATGTCTGTTCGAGTCGTCTTTTCAGAGCCTTAATTAGTTGGGTACGTCAACAGTTCCAATAATAGTTTTGGAAAAGGATTCTCACGCCAAAAGCAGCGTCGCTTCAAGTGCCCACGTGCTAGATGGCATGAGAGGGGGCATCTATAGGGGGGATTTCCCGTCACTAAACAGATGATACGTGTATGGGAAATAACCTAAGACTATAGATGCCTAGAATGATACGAGGACCATCGGATCAGTTTCGTGAATAAGTGATCTTGTGCTTAGCATGAGTATTTAGTTGACATGTGCCAGGCACATAACTGACCGCCTTCAAACATAACAATTACCCCAGTCGTTAGGAACTGATATAGACAGTTTCTGAATAGAAGAAAACTGAAGATGACGATCTTTGATGATAAGGAAGGAATCGTGATGACATATCTTAGGAGTTACCTTTTAGATATAATCTTCCCATACACGATGGGACATTATGATCAACAAGGAAACTTACCTCTCATAAGATATGGTCTAGATTCAAACTTCCATAAGAAGAGGAATCTTAATAGGAAGGCAGAGTCTAAAGATGGAAGAGAACTCACAAGCGGTGAGGACAGCCCTAACCCTAGGACTTTCGTCGCCCTTCCTATATAAACCATAGGGATTTGCTCTTAGGAACTACTCAAAATAGGGTTTGATTCTCCAATAGAATAAAAGAGATATGTAGGCAGCCCTCAGACGGTTCAACCCTGAACTCACCATTATCTCATCCCTTCTCTATTCAACAAAGGATTCCATATCACAAGGCACAGAGGAAGATTAGGGGATACTCGGAATTTCCCCTACATATATCATGAGCTATAGACGTTGCTCCCCATGAAATCATTGTTCCTCTACGCTCCAAGACAGCAAAAAGGGTTTGACAGTATGACAATATTGCTACATTATTGATTTGCAACCATTATGCTAAGTGCAATCCTTCAAGGATAGCTTTGGCTTAAGCCTCTTCCACGTCTCCAGCTCTAACCCTGTCTTGTCTTGCACCAATGCATACACTAGCAGAGTTCCATAAAGCAAAACCAAGGCCTGATTCGGTGTAATTGTCCACCCAAGATGCATCTATATATATAACACCAATCTAAGCCTATGCTAGGCCAATTGGTACTCCTGATAAGTGGTTGGTTGTTCTTGATGATGTAAGTGTTTGCCCTGAAGAGGATAGTAGTGATAGGAGTTTGCTTGTTGTAGAAGATTAGATCATTTCGATCGATCCATATGGAGTACATGGTTGTAGCTACATAGCTAAGCATGTCTATGATATCATGCTTATTATTGTGTCAATTGATAAGACTACTCAAGACGGAGCTGAGATTATCACTCGAGTTCCAATTTTTAGTTCTTAGGCCAAGACTAGAATCATACCAAATACGCTTGAGCATAGTGTAGGGGGGATTTCCCATCACTGAACAGATGACACGTGTATGGGAAATAACCTACGATTATAGATGTCCAGAATGAGACGAGGACCATCAGATTAGTTCTGTGAATAAGTGATCTCGTGCTTAGCATGAGTGTTTAGTAAACATGTGCCAAGCACATGACTGACCGCCTCAAAGCATAACATTTACCTAGTCGTTAGGAACTAATATAGACAGTTCCTGAACAGAAGAAACTGAAGATGGCGATCTTTGATGATAAGGAAGAAATCGTGATGATATATCTTAGGATTTTCCTTCTGAGATATAATCTTCCCATACATGATGGGACATTATTACCAACAAGGAAACTTATCACTAGTAAGATATGGTCTAGTTTCAGACTTCCATAAGAATAGAAATCCTAATAGGAAGGCAGAGTCCAAAATGGAAGGGAACTCACAAGCGGTGAGGACAGCCCTAACTCTAGGACTCTCGTAGCTCTTCCTATATAAACCAAAGGGATTCACTCTTAAAAACTATGCAAAATAGGGTTTGATTCTATATAATAAACAAGGAGATACATAGGCAGCCGTTAGACGGTTCGACCCTAAACTCACAATCATCTCATCCCTTCTCTATTCATTTAAAGGTTCCAAGATCACACAACAAAGAGGAAGATCAGTGAAAACTCAAAAAATCCCCTACATCTAGTAGCGCCATTGATAAGAGCCCAAAAATATAGTTTTAACCCTGTAACAGTCATACTTTTAGACCAATTATGTGAGTAATAATTAAGAATTAACACTGATTACGTGTTTTTATGCATTTCAGGTTTCAAAGTCTATTATGTGCAGAAATGTGCCACTTTAGTGAGATAAATGAGCTAAGGTCGGTTACTAAGGAGTTCTGTGATTAAAGGCCAAGATTCAATAAGACAAAGCCTTTCTAAAGCCCGGTCAAAAGCTGAAAAGTCGTCGCGGGCTGAAATAGCACACAAGTCAGCAGAACTTCCGAAGGCCGTATCTTTGGACTCAGACCTCAGAATGGGGCCTACCTTATGTCAAAACGACCGGCTCGGAAAGAGCTTTCCAATGGTCTAAGCCTTGATCCAATTAGAGGAGTAGAAGTGGACGAAAAGTATATTGAAGCCAACTGCAGCTGAAGAGGCCTTTTTGGACTGAAAGAATTGGGTTTTGGGCCTGATTCTCTGGCCCAAAACATGGCTCCAAGCCCATGCACGATTTTTGGATCTGGACATATAAAAACAAAAGCTTAACTCTTTGTTAATGGTAACTAGTTAGACCTAAAACGATATAGAACTCTAGATCTAGTTTTCAATATAGTAATTAAGTTTAAGTTCCATTTCCAATTCTTGTTTTAGATTAAGTCTTGAATCATTGTTCTTGATTGATTAGATAAATAAAATAGTTATTTTTATCAATTTCGATTTTTGTTATTTCAATTTATAGATCTAGTTTTAATTCTTGTTGATTATCATTTCGTAGTTTACGTAGATTGGAACATTGTTAGTTAAATTAGTTAACTTAGAATTTTTATATGATGCGTAATTATAATTCAATGGGAAACGATGGGTTGATGACACAAGGCTAAAACCTCCATTAGAGGGGTTGATGAAGCTTTGATGAAAACTTAGTGGTTTAGTGTAGAAGCGTTGTAGAATCTATTCCACTCTAGAAGGTCGTGATTACAGCCCACAAGTTAGTAGAACTTCCGAAGGCCGTATCTTTGGACTCAGACTTCGGAATGGGGCCTACCTTATGTCAAAACGACCGGCTCGAAAAGAGCTTTCCAATGTTCTAAGTCTTGATCCAATCAGAGGAGCAAAAGTGGACGAAAAATCAGTTTAAGCCAACTATAGCTGAAGAGGCCTTTTTTTACTGAAAGAATTGGATTTTGGGCCTGATTCTCTGGCCCAAAACTTGGCTCCAAGCCCATGCACGATTTTTGGATCTGGACATATAAAAACAAAAGCTTAGCTCTTTGTTAATGGTAGCTAGTTAGACCTAAAACTATATAGAACTCTAGATCTAGTTTTCAGTAGAGTAATTAAGTTTAAGTTCCATTTCCAATTCTTGTTTTAGATTAAGTCTTGAATCATTGTTCTTGATTGATTAGATAAATAAAATAGTTATTTTTATCAATTTCGATTTTTGTTATTTCAATTTATAGATCTAGTTTTAATTCTTGTTGATTATCATTTCGTAGTTTACGTAGATTGAAACATTGTTAGTTAAATTAGTTAAGTTAGAATTTTTATATGACGCGTAATTATAATTCAATGGGAAATGATGGGTTGATGACACAAGGCTAAAACCTCCATTAGAGGGGTTGATGAAGCTTTGATGAAAACTTAGTGGTTTAGTGTAAAAGCGTTGTAGAATCTATTCCACTCTAGAAGGTCGTGATTCGCCATGAGAATGGGTGGACGATCTCACATGCTAGTTAGTATTTGGTAGAAATGCCATGAACACTAGGGATTAGAACTCGAAATTCTTGCCGTAAGAACGTAAGAATCGAGATACAAGAATCTATGCTAGGTTATCAAGTTGGATTCGAGGTGGATTCAATTCCCCTCTAATCCTTTATCTAGATTCAAAACAATCATATTTCCATAGCATTAAGTAGTTTAAATTCAAATAATCAATTTCATATTGTATCGTAGTATAACACCTTCGTAAAGCTCTTTTAGACTTAAAAACGACATATTAGACTAGAAAAACATTAAATGCTAGAGAACTAGGAGTGGAACAATTTGTTACTCCACTCTATTCTAGATAGAATTGAGAGTAGAAACTTTGATAAATATAGACCGTAAAAAATCAGTTTTAGTTTACTTTACGTTTTGAGTTTCATCGCTCATTTAGTGAGGTAAACTCTATCTTTTATGTTTATCAAATGGTGCCGCCATCTTAGTTGCACTTTAGCATTGTTTTCATAGTAGAATTAGTCATTTTAAGTCCCATTAAACCCACCCACCCTTGTTTGATTCATACTTGTGGTTGTCCGTTTCAAGCGTTGAAAAGTTCCGCAAAAATATACACGGCGACCATGTTCTAACCGAGCGCACCCTGCGCCAAAAAGATGGATCCTTGAGCGACGACCATAAAAAAAACACTGTAACTTCAAGTTACGAGGCGATCAGCCCTAAGTGAGCCGCCACTCCGCTTAAGCTAAATTTTCCGGATTTCTACAGGTTTGTTTTGAACTTCGTTTTTAAGTTTTTCAGTGTTCTAACTTGTTATTTACACTGAACACGGGTAAACAAGACGCTATTCATAAGCGAAGAAAGGACACTATCAGGTATTCTTTTCTTCCATACCTTGCATCTCCAGTTAGAGGTTCATACTAATATATTAAGATAGTTTGGATTGTTTTCGTGATTAGACTTAGACTTGCATGAGATTAAGGTCTGGTCGGAGAAAAACACCGAACGTAATTAACCGTCAACGTCAACAAACAAATCTATTGAGTATACCAATCACTACACCTCTAACTACTATCCCACCAACCACACCTGACATAATGGCTGAAGAAAGAGAGACTCCTCTCTCCGACTTTTACAAAGCCTTGAGCGATAGCCCTAAATCTTGCATCGTTCTAGCAGACCCAGTGGGGGATTTTCGAATTCCCCCAAACATATTTAATTTGTTACCCGTTTTCCATGGTTTAGATCATGAAAAACCTTATCAACACATGCGTAGGATTGAACAAGTCCTTACAACATTCCATCATCCTACGGTTGAACGGAACAAATTAAACTCGGGGTATTTCCTTCACCTTAGCCGATAAGGCGTTGTCTTGGTTAACTGCCCAAAAGCTTAACTCTCAGGACTCGTGGGCTAAACTTGTTCAACTGTTTATGGAACATTTTTACCCACCCCTAAAGACGGATGAGATGCTTTCCAAGATTCATTTTTTCCGGACGAATCCTCATGAATCATTTTCTCGAGGCTTGGAATCGTTTCACCGATCTACTTATAGAGTGTCCACACCATAACCTAGCAAAGACACGTTAGTTCATGCCTTTTTCAAAGGACTTCAACATCACCATAAAAAGTCCTTGACATAATGAATGGGGTAGTTTCCTAAGTAAAGGATCCTCCGAGGCTTACAAATTTTTAGAAGATCAAACTAAACGTAATAACAATTGGGGGTAGTGATGATATCCCCAAATCTGTAGTTCTTCTTCAACAGTTAAGGCCGCGGTATGTTTGAGATGAAACCCGATCTATAACTTAAAATTTTAATCGAATCTCTAACTAAAAGGTTGAGGCTATTTACGTGCAACAAAAGCCTATTCCCGTCATGAATGTTAACTCCAACCCATGTAATGTCCGTTTGAGTCCCGAGCACCACCCTGAATCCTATTGTCCTCTCCCTATGAACAACAACAATTAGAGCAAGACAATGTTTGCTCTATTAATAGCTATCCTATTCCTAATGCCCCATGGAGACAACATCCCACTTTAGTTGGCTAAACAATCAACAAGTTTCACCTCCGGGTTTAATAACCAAAATGTTAGGCAAACAACTATAATCAAGGGCGGAGGGACAAAGTCGGGAAATTATAATAATTATAACAACAAAGCGCAACCACGACAAGGTTTAGCACAAGGTCGTGGTAATTATAATAGTTATAATACCAATAGAGGTATCGTTCGGTTAACAATAGTAACTATCACAACCCACCCATAAATAATCAACGGAGATAGTTCCGGTCGCACCACCGCGACTACTACACCATCACATCCGGATCATATAGACGCCTTTATACACGTTACCCAACAACTTTTCCAATCAATGACTCAATCAAACCAACAGATCTTACAATCCATAAATCGGGGATACAACGGTTAGCCCAAGAGAAAGCCCAACCAAAAGGCGTTTCGGGACAAAAGCGATACCAAACCCTAAAACAACAAACACAGACCTTTGAGGTAAATGGTAATACTAGTCTTGAAACTATAATTGTAGGGTGACCTTAATGCCATCACCACTCTCCGCCTCACGGGAAGAGTGGTTGATAACAAAGTAACTATGCCTATAGTTACCCCATCAAGATACTCCTACACACGGATATCGAACTAGATACCGCATAGAAACCAAGAGCCTACCACTGTAGAGGTACCAGTTAAACAACAAACTAAGAAAGAGAAAGCCAAGGTTACACATCAAGTCGAGCCATACGCTAAATATAGAGTGAAACCACCGTTCCCTAAAAAATTAGCCATGCTAACCAGGGATACAAACTTTGAGGAGATTAGGAACGTTTTCAAGAATCTAACGATAAACCTTCCTTTTCTTGAAGCTATTAAAAAGCTCCCTAATCACGCTAAGTTTCTTAAAGAGTTGTGCACTACTAGGCGTAAGACCAACATACCTAAAGACGCTTTTTAACTAAAATGGTTCCCAACTTTATCCGAAAATAATGGAATTGTTAAGTACAAGGACCACAGTCGCCCCATCAAAATGCACCTTAAGAGATTCCCACACGACGATCGCTTTATTAGACACGTTGCGAAGTGTTAACTTACTCCCGTATTACTTGTATAAACAAATAGGTCTACAGAAATGCAACCTACAAAAATAACGTTGCAATTAGCGGTAGGTCAATTAAGTATCCTAAGGGGTGTAGTGGAAAACGTGTTTGTTAAGGTTCGAGGATTTTTACTATCCTGCTGATTTTGTTATCCTCAATACGTAAGTCGCCAACGACTCATCGCCGACCATCTTAGGGTGCCCCTTCTTAGCAACCGCCAACGACTTATAAATTGCCGCGATGGTAAGATGTCCTTATCTTTTGGCCATCTTACGGTTGAGGTAAATGTTTTTAAAATGATGAAACAGGTTACGGATTCATCTATAGATAGGAAGGTTAGCATGATCGAGTTTAGCTCAAGATTATTTTAACAACACGCTTCCGAAAAACAATATGTACAAATTCCTTTCTTTTGGAACTTCAGATTTTGTAAATGACTCCTACTTAGAAGAAGTCAACACCATCCTTGAGTCCACACCAATTGTAGACCCTTCGGTTGCTCCATATATTGAGTATGAAGACTTGCTACCTAAGCAAGTATTCATTATGCAAAATGAGGACCCTGACAAAACATCTATTGATTTTCCATCCACCCCAGTGCTTAAACCTCTTCCCCCGGAGTTAAAATATATTCAACTTGATCCGGATGGTAGTCATCCGGTAATTATATCTTTTCTGTTATCTAAGAATGAAGAGACACGTTTAATCCGGGTGATTAGGGAACATCGGTCGGCGATTGGTTGGTCCCCAGCCGACATTAAGGGAATTGACCCTAATGTTTGCACTCATCGTATCCATTTGGAGGATAACGCCAAGACTCGCGAACCTCGGCGTTGCTTGAACCCCCGCCATGAAAGAGGTGGTTAGGGAAGAAGTTTTACGATTACTTTCGATCGCGGGTATCATATACCCAATCTCTGATAGCGAATGGGTAAGCCCCATTCATGTAGTTCCTAAGAAATCGGGAGTTACCATGGTACGTAACGGGAAGGGTGACTATGTTGTCACACAAGGTCCTATGAAATGGAGGATCTGTATTGATTACAGACGTTTAAATGCTATGACACGAAAGGATCACTTTCCTTTACCTTTTATAGATCAAATGCTCGAACGCCTAGCTGGTCATGCTTTTTATTATTTTCTGGATGGCTACTCAGGCTATTTTCAGATTATTATTGATATTGAGGACCAAGAAAAGACTACCTTCACATGTCCCTTTGGAACGTATGCCTATAAACGAATGCCTTTTGGCCTTTGTAATGCTCTTGGTACCTTCCAGCGGTGTATGCTTCATATATTTAGTGACATGGTAGAGCGCTTTATGGAAGTTTTCATGGATGATTTTTCTATCTATGGAGACTCCTTCACAGACTATTTGTCTAACCTGTCTAAGGTTTTGACACGGTGCGAAGAAAAGAGCCTCATTTTAAACTGGGAAAAGTGTCATTTCATGGTGAAAAAGGGCATAGTACTAGGTCACATCGTATCTAGTGATGGCATAGAAGTAGATAAGGCCAAACTAGATAAGATAGCAACCCTACCTAAACCACAGACTGTCCGTGATATTAGGACCTTTCTAGGCCATGCAGGTTTTTATAGGCGGTTTATTAAAGACTTCTCGAAAATAGCTAGGCCTTTAACTACTCTGCTTTCGAAACATGCAATCTTTGATTTTAATTTTAACTGCATACCGGCTTTTGAAACTTTAAAAGCCAAACCTCTGCACCAATTATACAGCCTCCCATTGGTCTAAACCTTTCGAACTCATGTGTGATGCTAGTGACTATCACGGTTAGTGCGATCTTGGGACAAAAACTAGATAATAAGTCCACATTATTTATTATGCTAGTAAAACCTTAAACGATGCTCAACGGAATTATTCAACTACCGAAAAAAGAATTCTTAGCTGTCATTTATGCTTTAGATAAGTTTAGTCCTTATTTGGTTGGTTCTAAAACTTTAGTTTACACGGACCATCGCGACCCTTAAAAGTACCTTCTTGCAAAGAAGGATGCTAAGCAGATTAATCCGATGGATCCTTCTCCGCAAAGAGTTCACATTAGAAATAAAGGACAAAAGAGGGGTCAAAACGTAGTTGCCGACCACTTATCTAGACTCACAAACGGCGATCGAGTGATTACGAGTCCATACCGGACTTTTTCCCGATGAGCATCGTATCGCGATTTCTTCAAACCATGGTATCTTGACATTGTAAATTATTTAGCGGCCGATGTTATGCCTTATAATTGGTCAAGAAATGAACGTAAGAAGTTCTTGGCGAGTTAAGTTATACTACTTGGGATGAGCCATACCTTTTAAGTATTGTGCGGATCGATTATTCGTTGTTGTATTCCCCGGTGGGAATATAATGAAGTCCTATCGTTCTCGCCATGACAAAGAGTGTGGTGGCCATTTTAGTGGGATGAAAACAACCGCTAAAGTTCTTCAATGTGGATTTTATTGGCCTACCCTTTTTAAGGATGCCCAAGTGCATTGCAAAGCGTGTATTAGTTGCCAACAACTTGGGGAATCCATAAACGTAATATGATGCCATTAAATCCAATCTTGATAGTAGAAATTTTTGGCGTTTGGGGCATTGATTTCATGGGTCCCTTCCCCTGTTTCCCACGGTTTCATTTATATTCTAGTTATGCGTGGACTACGTGTCTAAATGGATAGAGGCCCTAGCTTGCCGTAGCAATGACCATAAGACGTTGTATTTTTTATTAAAGAATATATTTTAAATGCGTTTTTGGCATTCCTAAAGCCATCATTAGTGATGGTGGAACACATTTTTGCAACAGTTGTTGTTGCATCCCTAGTGAAAAAGTATGGAGTTACACACAAAGTAGCAACTCCTTATCATCCACAAACTAGCGGACAAGTAGAAGTTTCTAATAGGGAAATCAAAAAGATTTTAGTAACAACTGTAAACCACGATAGGAAAGACTTCGGTCGAAGCGTCTATCGGATGCCTTATGGGCATATAGAACTGCTTTCAAAACTCCTATAGGTATGTCTCCCCTTTAGACTTGTATTTGGGAAACCATGTCATTTGCCCGTTGAATTAGAGCACCGCGTGCTCGTGGGCTATAAAAAAGCCTTAACTTCAATATTGATGAGGCGGTGTCAAACGCAGTTGCAATTGAATGAGCTTGAAGAAATCCGTGGCGATTCTTACGATCTCATGAGAAGGATTATAAAGCTAACATGAAACGTGTTCATGATAAGCAAATTTTGCGCAAAGAGTTTGTGGTCGGTCAAAAGGTTTTGCTTTACAACTTCCGTCCTACATATTTTCCCAGAAAACTAAAACCCGTTGATCCGGCCCTTTTCACAGTTCTTGGCGTCACCCACTACGGGGCAATCACCTTGGTAAATCCAAATGACAACAGTACCTTTCAAGTTAATGGTCAACGGTTAAAACATTTTCACAAACTTCTGTCCCCTGATGTTGAGGAAGTCCTTTTACAGGACCCTGTCTATGAGGATTGACCTTTGTCATTGGTGTACTTCCTTTCACTTCCATATAGTGGTAAGTGCATAATTCAGGTAACCGGGCCCTCCCTATGGAGTGTGTGGCTATAAGTACCGGATCCTAAGTCTACGGTTAACATAATTCACGTTTTCCATTTTTGCATGTTTTCTCGGTTTTTGAGTCATGTTCCTCTATGGGGTGAATTATCTATTTATTGTTTTCGTTTTTCTTATAATAAACTAATAAAAAAAATAATAATAATAATAAAAATATTCTTAATCATAGAAATAGCAATCCAACAAGTCTTGGGAATCTGACTTTAAACGACCCGCGTTAGAACAAATGTTATGTTTAAAAATTTGTTTGGGGGTGGGCAATTGGTCTTTCCATCTAGATTGCTCAAACTTTCCATTTGTGTTGCTTAGGCCCATTACTTGTAGTTCAATTAGGTTGACGTAATCTAAACGTAGATTTCCTTCGTTCGCATAACTTACGTCACACACGCACTTCGAGGTGTTTTTCCACCCTCTTATATATTACCCATGGTTAGAATTGAGTGTTTTATGGATCATTGGATTGGAAATTCTCTACTGATCATTTCCATAATTCATTCGCCAAAATCGAGCCAGTAACGAAGCGGCAAATTGAATTTGAAATTGCGCGAAAAATCGAAAAATTTCAGAATTCAAATTGGGCTTGGGCCCAAACCGCACGCACGACTGTGCGTCTCCTTCCTTCCCAAAAACACACAGTTCTTTCCCTTTCAATCCCGCCGGTTACCAAGTTTAACTCAAACCTTGAACACCAAAATAAAAAAAATAATAATAGAGAGAGAGAGAAGAAAACCTAACTACACCCACACCAAGATAATCTAATCCAACTAAAATCTTCTCTAAACCATTACCACCACCACCCCAACTCTGAAAAAAAACAGCCACCAATTCAAGTAACCACCGCCACCACCGTTGTTTTTAGTTGTTTTTCTTCAAACTCGCCTCCCCCACAGTCTACAAAACCATTAGTTGTCTCAGAAACTTCAATGGCGCTACGATGAAGAATTTTGCTGGAGCACGCGTTTGTTTTCGACTGAGGAGTGCTATCACTATTGTAGACACCCCATTTTTGCACCCCAAGCATAATTCATTCATGATTTTGCTTTGAATTAAATTTGATCATATAAGGTGATTTGCTTTCTAGAGTCTTCATTTCTATATCAAACTTCTTTCTTTTCATCTTCTTTTAGCGTCTTTAGACTCTCCTCATCATGTTCTAGCTATGGCTGAAGTTTGGTTGCTTCTGAGTTTTGAGTTGAAAATGACCAAAATGCCCCTTAAACCCTTTGGAGCCCAAATCTCGTTTTTTTCCACTCTTTCTTTGGATGAGATTATTTCATATTTGAATTCCCCTTGAAAAATCCTTCGAAATGAGTACAAGCTTGCCTAGGTTCCTTTTGGATTTTGGGAAACCCTAATCTTGCCATATCCCGTTTCAGCCCGTTGTGCGCACTGTTGAGTGCAATATTTTTTTGGAGTAAGATTTCGACCCAAGGGTATTTTTAAGAGTTCATGGACCTTCCTAATGGATTAATTAACAATTTTTGTGAAGAAGAGTTTGCCTAATTTTGACCCGGTCAAAGGGAATTTGCAGCATTGAAAATATGGTCAAAATGGGCCTTTTTGTGGATTTTGGATTTGTGCTTATGGGCTGTGGATCCAGCTCGAGTTGGACCTTTTCATTAGGGTTTCTAGCCCATTTTCAAGCCTCCAAAAACCTAGAGAACCTTCCTTAATTGTTTGATTTGATTTGATCCCTAAAATCAAGAATATTCTAGAGAATATGCCATTTTGGAGCCAAGTTTGGAAACCCTGGATTATGGGCTCATTAAGGACGTGTAGGGCTTGATTTTTTGCCCTAATCCATCTGAAATATCCAAAAACCAAGGGCCAAGATCGCACCCCTTATCCCACCTCTTGAATCAAGGGGCCGATTTAGGGAGGTGCAACCAGAAAGAGATCAAGCCATTGGATTTTTCTTCATCAACACTCAGCCATTGGATCAAACTCATTACCATATTGAAATCCATCCCAAAAGCTATAAATATGGGTCTCATTCACCCATAAAAAATAATCTAGAGCAAGCTAGAGCTAGGAATTGGAGTTAATAATCGGACCTAGTTATTCGAGCTAATAGCTTCTTTTTCTTTTATGTTCTTCATTTTTTTTCTTTCTAGTTCTTCATTTTAGCCTTCTTTTCTTCTCCGTCGATCTTGAGTAAAAACTTCTTTTCACCAAAAGTTGTTTTTTTCCTCAAATCACCTGTTTCAATCCAAAAATCACAGTTGTCAATTCAAGATCAAGTTTATCATCAATCAATCAATCAATCTACAATCAAGTATGAGGCAACATTCCAAACCAGGTGACATCTTTCCTTTTTCTTTTATTTCCTTTAGCATTGCATATTAGGTTATTTTTTTTTTTAGTTTTATTATAGCATATAGTTATTAGTTTTTTATAATTTAGTGAGGATCATCCAACTTGATAGATTAATTTTTCAAGCTTTCTTAGATTTGCCTATCTTAACACGTTACCCTCAATAGAAGTAAAAATTTGGTTTTACCGAGGCGATTGTGGGTGCCTAACACCTTCCCACATCGTACCTTGACTCCCGAACCAATAATCATCTAGTTTTGAGGGTTAGTCCTTCACATAGGTTTTACTCAACTTTTCCTTAATAAAGTTAGTGGCGACTCTAAAATCAATTGCATAGACTTAGGTACACATTTTTGTGCTTACAGTTTTTGGCGACTCTGCTTGGGAAGACATCCCTAGAGAGTCAGACTTACATTTTCTTTGAGGTGTTTCAGTTAAGATAGGAAATAAGAAGGCTTATCCAGAAGCTAGTTGGAATAGAAGACCAGGGTTAAGGTTATCTCGTGCAACCATTAACTTCGGCGATTCAAATGGAGAATCTTACGGACGGTTCTTCTCAAGAGTTATCGCTGCCACCTATATCTTCATCACAGATGTATGTGCCACAAGGAAGTTCTCCACCAGCACCTCCATCTGAGGGACAAATTTTATCAACAAACATTCGAAGTCCACATACAAGTAATTCTGGTGAATCGTCAATCCCTACTAGTCAAGAGGAATTGATGGAGAGGGCGATGGAAAAGATGTTTCTCAAGATGATGTCAAAGTTTGCAATAACTCCAAGTCTGGGTCAACCACAACAACCAAGTATCACACTACCTCCCATGGTTAGTCCTAACCCTACCATTCTACCAACCTCATTACCCACTCCGTATGCGACACATAGATCAACCCAATTACATGTTCCTATGTCAACCCATACTCCGTCCCAATTTTTCCTCGGGGATAACACAACCTACATGCCTCAACCATCCACTCATCAAACTTTTCAAAGCCCAAACCAAATTCCAACTACAACCATGATGTCCAACCCGTTTATGTTACCAACCCCAACCTATTTTCCACAAACTCCACAACCAGCGTTCTACGAACCCCCAATACCAAGTGCAAAACCCAATCCAACCACCGGTTGACCCGTAATGGAGGAGATTAAGAAATTGAAAGAAGCAATGACCAAGATGAAAGGTGAAGACACGGACCTTGATAATCTATGTCCATATCCACGGATCGAGTACCACATGGATTGAATTTCCAAAGATGGAGCGATATGAGGGAACCGGTTGTCCAAAGGCTCACATTAGTATGTATGCAAGTTATCTACAATCGATGGGAATCGGGCCGAACTAATGATTCAACTATTCGGAGGAGTCTTAAAGGGTGCGACCACTTGCTTGTGGATGAATCTTGAAAACATAAAAAATCAAGACTTGGCACGAACGGTAAATGCTTTTCGTAGCTCACTTCTCTTACAACACCGACATCCAAATGGGCGAAGGCAACTTGGAAACTTTGAAGCAAGGTCCGAATGAAAGTTTTACTGAGTACATTACAAGATGGAGGACAAAAAAGCGCCCAAATCATTGATAGGCCCACGGAGCGAGGGAGCAAATTAGGATGGTTATGAAGAGTTTGAACCAAGAGTATCGCAACCGGGCTAAGTGCTAGTTATCATCCGACATATCAAGCCTTAGTTGCGGCTTTGGATCACAAATAGAAGATGGGTTATCATCGGCAATATTTCTCCCATCAGCTCAATATCTATAGGATCTAACCCTTGAGAAGAAGAAGCCTCCCAATCGTAGCGGTGAACAACAAAGAAGCCAATCTTTGTTGCCACACAAAATGCAGATCTCAACCACACGCCATCGGATCCAAGAAGAGGTGGCGGCTCATCCTTCTTCCAATCAGATTGCATATCTTCCAAGACAACAAGGATACCAAAATAGAGGGTTCCCTAAGCCCGCGAGAGGCAGTTCCGCGAGAGCTACGGTACCCATTGTCGGTCATTCTCAAGGCTTTGATCCGGCAAGGCCTAGTTACACCATTGCAGCCTAGGCCTCCTCGAATCCACCACCATATTGGTATGATGCCTCTAAACATTGTGATTTCCATCGTCTATTGGACATCCTACGAAAAAAGTGTGGAGCTCTTAAGCATCGCGATACAAGATTTGATCGAATCGGGGAGAATTGATGTATCACATCTCGGTGCTCAAATGTTGTGACAAATCCATTACCGTACTATAATGGAGAAGTTCACACATTAGAGCCTGTCAAGAAAAGTCTGACCTCATTCATTACCCCACTCGAGCAAGCATCCAAGGTTAATGCCATGTCGCTCTTCAAGCCGTTCAATTTTCAAGATGCAATTAAAGATTACAAGGCACAAAAACAAGCAAGGCCCAAGGCCAAGGCTATATCGTTGGATGAAAAAGTGGCACCCCTATTTGCTGAATCACCAACTAAGAAGACACCATTATCGGCTCCACCTTTGTTGCATGTTCTAGATAAGGAGTTTGATAAGCCCAAAGATAAGGTATATGCTTCACCATCTTCTTTACAACAGTTGAAGGTTTGTGAGCCAAGTTTGTTAGAAGACCAAGAGGTCCAAGAAGTGGTACTTGAGAAGTCTACCAAGTCTATGTTCGAACCGGTTGACCAAGATTCTCAAAACATATCCCCGATAGATGATTCAGAAGATTATGGTATCGAGCTCTTTGACATGTTCTGTCCTATTTTTTATGAAGAAAAAGATTCCATTTCTGCAATCAAGATCACTTCACTAGAATGCAAGGAAGAGGACTATAATGATGCTTTTGCAATACTTGTCTCTGAAGACCAGTTTATAATGGCTAAGTCGGATTCCAATGATAGGCATTTTGGGCGTCTTACTACTAGTCTCAAAGACTTTACATCTTCCTCACACTTGGAAGATCAGATGCGAGCCCAAGAAAATCGGAGTCATTTGCCATTGCAATATTCCGGCAGGTTATTCTTCTAATGACCTTATTGGTATTTGGTGAATGGGACTACTCTATGTTTGTCTCTTCAAGATCTAGCTGCCATCAAACCCAAAGTAAGTTGACAATGGAGAGGTTGGGAAACACCACCAACCATGATCATATGAAATGGCCATTCAACCACCACAATCACTTTCAAGCTAGGGGCACGTCTAGGCACTCATGTGTTTTGATGACATTCATGCACTAGACCCAGGATGGAAACTTGACTTCTCAGGGGGTGTGGCGTACAAATCACATAACGTCCGAAAGTTTGATATGTTGCTCATGGAGAAATCACATCATTCAGAAAATTCATCACTCATGCATGGAGCTACAACATTGGTTGATGGGTTCCGAATCAATTTCTCTCCTATATTTGATCCCGGTCCGCTGCTTAGCACAGATAAGTTTTCTACTCTCAATTAGTTTGTTTTATTCTTTTATGAAAAAAAAAAAAAAAAAATCAGATATTTCAAAAAAATCCAAAAAAATCAAATATTTCAAAAATCTAAAAAAATCCAGATATTTCAAAAAACAAAAAAAAAATAAAAAAGTTTTCAAAATCCCACAGAATATAATTTACCCACTTACCTTAGTGCAAGATGATTGAATGACTTGTGCAGATTATTATGATCCCCTCCCCCCGATGATGAAGAAGGAATGGATAATGAAGCTGCTGAATCCATTCTTTCTCATGAAGCGATCGAGGATTAATAGACACTAGTCATTGTGGAGACAAAGACCATCAACCTTGGCACCACAAATGGACCACATTATGTGCAGATTGGTATAACCTTGATCCCCTCTGAGCGTTGAAGCCTGATCAAATTACTGAAGGAATCTATAGAAGTGTTGATCATACCTATGACAATCTATTATCTTAGGGTGGTGCATGATTTTCATTGTTCAAAGATGAGAGAATCACTCACCGAGAAGAAGAAATTGAGGAGGAAGAAAGTTCAGCAGTTATGTTTGAGAAGATTTTTCAAATGTCTAAATTCAGCATTATGCATTTACCCTTGTGGAGAGGACAAAGCTCCATAACATCATTTGATCAACTACCCTACTGAAGAAGGGGAATATTCTACATTCCATCAATCAACGGCTACTTAGCCAATCAACCAACCAGCTACCCTACCGTGGAGAGGGCAAACTCCATATTGCATAATTAGCATCCATTTGCATCCATCGAAGACATGAGAGCTATCTATCAAAGAAGTTAGCTGACTCGAATCTGACTACATCAACGAGCGAAATGCTAAGAGGAGTTCATCTACGATCAACATTTTTGAGAGCCGAGATATATGAAGGAGGGCATTGATGTTCTACTGGGACTTAGATACCAATGGAGACAGATTGTTGCAAGTAAAGCTGAGCAAGCGGATCCAGACTAGAGTGGAATCAATGAACCAGAAAGTTTGAACCCAATAGTGAATGTCCATTCACTATGAAGATTCTACATGGAAAATCCTACCAATGCCAACCAATTAAAGAGGTACTACTTTTACCCAACTTTGTTTATTTTAAGACGAAGAGTATAGTGGAAATCTTAGAGAGACGATGGAACAGGCCATCTTTGATCGTTTTGTTTTTAGCCTCATAAGCCCACCTAATGTCATATGCTACCATTAGAAGCCCATTTGAGCCTTAGCCTATTCTTTTATTTCCCACAATACAAGCCCATATCCTTTAGGAAGCCTAATAAATCTTTAGCCTACCCATAGATTACCCATACCTATTTTTATAGAACTTGTCATATTCCAGGGGCATCATTCCATCCATCTTTGATCACGAAACAATTATCCCCATGTTATTTATCCCAAGAAGGTGTCAAAAAAAAAGAAGAAGAAGAAAAAACTCCTAGTGCAAGGGGTTAAAAAAAAAAAAAAATAACTCAAAATGCTTAGAGTTGCACAAAATAATCAACACCGGTCCAAAATGGAAAACCCTAAACAAGGGGCAGCTTCATTTGAGATTTGGGATCCGTATCATCATCTCACTACTATCATTCCAATTACTCCTCCTTTATATGACAAGTTCTACTCCAAAAATAATTTTTTTTTTATCCTATCCCTTCTTTCTGAGCCTATCACCTAAGCCTACATTATAGTCCTATGAAAGTCCACTCTTGATCTCTAAGTCCACTATATCTCCTAGTTGAGAAGTACTCAAGGCAAAAAAAAAAAAAAAAAAAAAAAAAAAAAAAAAAAAAAAAAAAAAAATGGAAGGCATTGGAGGATTCACTACTAGTGATTGCGATGTATGAGGAAGTTGTCTCCAGAAGATTGGTCCTATGCTTTATGCTCTATCTGTTTTGGAAGAAAGTTTTTGGGTGTCGTTCAGTACGTTGTGAAGGTCAAGCAATCAAAGGGACAAGAATATCATTTACTTCATAGGTGCCAAGTTTGATCGTACTTCTATCCTATGGTCGTCTTCATGCTCATCTTCTTGTCGGTAATTCATTTCCCCACCTTCACTTGTTATTTAATCATTTGTGGTATTTCTTATTCTGTGAAAAAAAATTTGTTTTGTTTTCCATTGGTTTTCAAAATTGTTTTCAAAATGAATTTCAAAAAAAAAAAAAAAAAAAAAAAAAATTTGTTTTCAAAAACTTGGTTTGCTTTGGATGGCTTATGATGAAAAATCTAGGATGACACTACAAGCATATAGAAAATTCTGAAGCCAATATTCCTAACTAAACCATGTACTTTTTATACTAACATTGTATACAAATAATTTGGTTCATACATGCATCATCATCTAACCACTCATGCATATTCCACTAATAACATAGTTGTATTATAGTTTTATGTATATCATGTATATTGTACTAACTTGTCATGGAGAGAAATAATGCCCGTGCATATTCTTTGCCAAGAATTTGTTTTTCTAGTCTCACAGGTTGTGCAACAAAATTCAAAGACGGATTGAGGGTAAAAAGCTGCCAAGTATGGATAAGGTAAGATTCCATTCCATTATATGTTAAAAAAAAAAAAAAAATCACTGTTAGTTTTTGAAAAAAAATGTGTTACCATAGCATGGCGTGGTCTGGACGGTGTGGCGCTTCGCCTGCTTCGGCACCATCACTTCTTTCTCCTTGACGTTTGAAAAAAAAAAAAAAGGTTAAAAGTTTGGCTTACCACGCGTGGTGCGGCAGTACTCCTCAAGCGTCGGCTTGCTGGACGCACAGGTATGATTTCCTCCTCCCTCTTTGTATATATCGAACTGACAAGATTTTGCATGTAAGTTTTAATTAGTGTTTGATCTTACTAAAAAAAAAAAAAAAAACTGTACTGGCTTACCGAATTTGCATGACGTTCTGTGGTTGCCATATTCTCTATTGATGGACGTAGGCTAAGGTACGCCTCTCTCTTCTTTTGTCTGTTTATATAGTCTTGTGTTTTAGACCGCCTCACATGGCTCCTAAGGAAAGCATGAATGTTAAATAGGCATCTTTTTTTAATTAGAAGTGGTTTATTTGCTAAAAGACAAAAGTGTTTGAATTGTCAAAGATTCCTTTCTAATAAAATAAAAGATCTGATTTCTTAAGACTTTCGGTGCAACCACCAAACAGTAGGAAGGTCGGTAACCTTTTGACCTGGTTCGTCCTGTTTTGGACCTGGTTCGTCTGTTTTGGGTCCATTGACCCGGTTTTACCATGTTCAACCCGGTTTCACCATGTTGACCCGGTTTTGACCGGCTTTCACCAGTTTTGACCCGGTTTTGACCCGTTTTCACCAATTTCACCAATTGACCAAGTTTGACCAAAAAAAAAAAATCAAAAACTTTTCAAAAATAAAAAATGATGAATATTAGTACCATGGGGTTCTTACCCTCCGGTATGAAAATATTCATCAAGTTTTTGTTTTTCCACCGCACTATTAGTAACCACTTGATCATTAATATTATTTGGTAACTCTATTTGTGCAATATTAAAATTGTTTCGCGAGAACAATGTCGATTTTCTTGGCGACCTCCGCGGATGGATCGGCTGAACTCATAGTGATGATCTTTTCCAACCCAAAGTGTATTGAGCGTAATTGATTGATTGATTGATTAAATTTGAATATCATCATCCCAAAGATCCATCTTTCATCTCCAAAGACATCATCTTATCTTCCCCAAAGATGATCTTTTGTGTCTTCTTTCTTCATCTTTAGAATCTCCTATCCCCAGTGGATCTTCTTGCTCTCCCCAGTGAGTCTTTCGTCAGTGTTTGGTTATCACAATTATATGAGAATCTTTAATCTAAGTCAAAATCATGAATGAATTGATCTATCCATTTGATTTCACCAGTTTTCCAAAATGAATTTGAAAAATATCAGATTTCAAAAAAAATTTGTCCCTTGATTTCAAAAAGTTGTTCATCCTTATCCATCATCATTTTTGGCCTAAGTGCGGCCTCGGCCCATTATCCTAGTACACGGTGATGTAATGTAAGGCGACGTAAAATACACGCGTTAGAAGGTGTGATACTTTGGTTGAATCTTGAAAAATTGTAAGGCGTAAACACGCATTTGTAAAAATCACGATACCATCATCTCTTGAGTGACAACCATTTTAAACCTGTGCTTTCACAAACAACTTGAAAAATATTAAGGATTTCAAATATCCAGGGAAATGCCCTCTTTCAAAAATATTTTTCAAATGAATTTTCAAAAATTGCATGAGATCTTTTGGGTTGGAGCTTGGCAAAAATGGTTTGTCTCCATGGCTTTGCCGTTCGTTGCAAAGCAACCTCCGCAAAGAGGGCAATAGAGACACCCCATTTTGCACCCAAAGCATAATTCATTCATGATTTTGCTTTGAATTAAATTTGATCATATAAGGTGATTTGCTTTCTAGAGTCTTCATTTCTATATCAAACTTCTTTCTTTTCATCTTCTTTTTTTTGTCTTTAGACTCTCCTCATCATGTTCTAGCTATGGCTGAAGTTTCGTTGCTTTCTGAGTTTTGAGTTGAAAATGACCAAAATGCCCCTATAACCCTTTGGAGCCCAAATCTCGTTTTTTCCACTCTTTCTTTGGATGAGATTATTTCATATTTGAATTCCCCTTGAAAAATCCTTCGAAATGAGTACAAGCTTGCCTAGGTTCCTTTTGGATTTTGGGAAACCCTAATCTTGCCATATCCCGTTTCAGCCCGTTGTGCGCACTGTTGAGTGCAATATTTTTTTGGAGTAAGATTTCGACCCAAGGGTATTTTTAAGAGTTCATGGACCTTCCTAATGGATTAATTAACAATTTTTGTGAAGAAGAGTTTGCCTAATTTTGACCCGGTCAAAGGGAATTTCGCGATTTGAAAATATGGTCAAAATGGGCCTTTTGTGGATTTTGGACCCGTGCTTATGGGCTGTGGATCCAGCTCGAGTTGGACCTTTTCATTAGGGTTTCTAGCCCATTTTCAAGCCTCCAAAACCTAGAGAACCTTCCTTAATTGTTTGATTTGATTTGATCCCTAAAATCAAGAATATTCTGAGAATATGCCATTTTGGAGCCAAGTTTGGAAACCACGGATTATGGGCTCATTAAGGACGTGTAGGGCTTGATTTTTTGCCCTAATCCATCTGAAATATCCAAACCAAAGGCCAAGATCGCACCCCTTATCCCACCTCTTGAATCGAGGGCCGGTTTAGGAGGTGCAACCCGAAAAGAGATCAAGCCATTGGATTTTTCTTCATCAACACTCGACCATTGGATCAAACTCATTACCATATTGAAATCCATCCCAAAAGCTATAAATATGGGTCTCATTCACCCATAAAAAAAAATAATCTAGAGCAAGCTAGAGCTAGGAATTGGAGTTAATAATCACGGACCTAGTTATTCGAGCTAATAGCTTCTTTTCTTTTGTGTTCTTCATTTTTTTCTTTCTAGTTCTTCATTTTAGCCTTCTTTTTCTTCTTGTCGATCTTGAGTAGAAACTTCTTTTCACCAAAAGTTTTTTTTCCTCAAATCACTGTTTTCAATCAAAATCACGGTTGTCAATTCAAGATCAAGTTTATCATCAATCAATCAATCAATCTACAATCAAGTATATGGCAACATTCCAAACCGGTGACATCTTTCCTTTTTCTTTTATTTCCTTTAGCATTGCATATTAGGTTATTTTTTTTAGTTTTATTATAGCATATAGTTATTAGTTTTTTATAATTTAGTGAGGATCATCCAACTTGATAGATTAATTTTTCAAGCTTTCTTCGTTTGCCCTATCTTAACACGTTACCCCTCATAGAAGTAAAATTTGGTTTTACCAGGCGATTGTGGGTGCCTAACACCTTCCCACATCGTACCTTGACTCCCGAACCCAATAATCATCTAGTTTCGAGGTTAGTCCTTCAAAAAAGTTTTAATCAACTTTTCCTTAATAAAGTTAGTGGCGACTCTAAAAAGCAATTGCATAGACTTAGGTACACATTTTTGTGCTTACAACTATGATTTGGTAGAACAGTTTTACAAGAAGCGAGAATTGGAGGGGGATAGGATTTTCATAAAGGTAGCAGGAACGAGGAGGGAAGTAACGAGGCAGGTTGTTGGTCGAATCATTAGGAATTACGCTTTGAAAGCAACACAGTAGCGACAATTCGGGGAATCGGTATCTTGGAGTTCCCGCTTTGATGAAAGGATCTTTGTCGTGGAGGGTGAATACAATCCGACATCTCATTATCGTCCGCCGATCGACCACGAGAACCAATCAACCGGTCAGTAGCTCGGTGGATTGGTAGGAACGCCCCTCGGAAAGACAAAGTCGATGATATCGGCCTGCAATATGCGACGTTCTTTGGATTTTGCAAACAAATAAGTATAGTTTCTGCATCCTCGATTTAATGTTTAATGTGATTCGAGGGGGAAAAGAGCTTGACGCTCTTCCGTGTTGATCACTAAGATCATGCTCTCTTTTAGAGCTGTCGCAAGATCTGCTCCTATTAAGATCAAATTGCATTCTAATGCAAGTATCTATACGGATTGCATCCAAGAGACTTGGCCGTTGTCTGAAGAAAAATTGGTTGAGTCGGAGGATGAAAGGGAGGATATGCATGTCTGGATGACGATGCATTAGATAATTGTAGTTCTAATTTAGAACGCATGCAAGTGTTGCAAACTGCCTTGCGGTTCGTTTATGGTATTTGTGAAAATATCCGAGATAGACAGATTGTAGTTCGAAAGAAGCAAACGAACCTTCAGACGAGACTTGAAATGCTCGAAAAGGTTCAAGACGATATCTTGTCTAACATGGAGACTATCCACCAAAGATCAACAAGCCCGGTTATGCATTACTTTCGGGTGAGAGGAAGCACATCGCTTGTTCGAATAGAGATGCTACGACGATGCATACCACCCGTGGAGGACTCTACTTGGTAGAGTCCGGACAGTATGGCGTCGTTAGCCGGGCGACGAATGGTTCAAGCCATTCTCCATCCTGGGCCAATCTCCATCTCGGGGTCCATCTTCATCACATAACTAGGGTTTCACCATCGGTTTGTGTTATTTGTTATTTCATGATTTTGTTTTATTAGTTAGATTTTAATTCAGTTGTTAAATTTAAATATTAAGGTGTTTGTTTATGTTGTGTGGTTTTAAATTTAAGTTTTAATATAATTAGTTATATGATCATCTGGCACAGAATTTGTCTTGGAGGAAAGGTTGAGAATTTGGCCGATCGGCATATCTATGAATTGTGTGGTGGTAGCATGAAATGTAGGAGAGTTTAGAAGTTACTATTCTAACTCGAAAGATAAAAGATACCGGGATTTTTAGAAAATCAAGAAGATGGTTTGTTTCGTTTTGGGTTTGGATTCTTTCTATTTCCGGAAATTGCCTTTAAACAATTTGGCAACTTGCCGATTCGTTTTTGGAAACCGTAACCTATTTAAACCCCTTCATTCTATACTAACAAACCACACTACACCCTACCATCATCCCTCACCTTTCACTCCAAGTTTTTCCTTCTTTTCCTCTAAACTCTCTTTTGATTCTACGAAGGCGCTGCGCCTCTGTACACTTTCACAAAGTTTAGTCGAGCGCGACCAATTCGCCCAAACTCTGTAATTCTAAAACTTCGAGGCCAACCGCCCCAAAAACTCTGTAAAACCTAAAACCCATGGCGCGACCAGCGCCAAAGCGCAGCCACCTGCCCGCCATCCGTGAACACGGAAATTCCAATTTTTTTTTTGGTCATTCTAGGATTTTTGGAACTGTTCAAGGAGTCGTTGAGATGACATATCCTATAGTCATACGAGAACAGTCTTTCGAAGACGTGTTGGGAACCGGACCTATGGACATTGGTTCCGGCCACGGGATCCCTGCGATTAGGATGGCGCCATCTACTTCGTAAGTGATGACGATTCATATTCACCACGACTTCTTGCTTATTTCTACGACCACGTTAAATTCTATTGTAATCGGGATGGATAACAAGAATTCTCTGTTGTAGTCGATGACCGCGACACATAAATTCAATAAACATGTGGTCGCTTTAGTTTCGTGGATTACCAATACCGATCCTGCTCACACATGGGCATATATGACCGATAATGCATACCTTTATGATTATACATATTTCCATGAGTATTATGGGGAAGGGGTATTTTGAGTAATGGACCAGGGGAGATATAGCATTGCCCTTGGTAGCCTTTCCCTAAACGTAGGCACCACCATGTTATTCATCCTGATGAATATTTTGGGGGAATGGCGGTTCATTTCTAAAAAGATGCTAGCGGTGATATTTTTCTCGCTTTAGCTGAGGGACGTCGCCGATATGACATCCCCCGAGTTTTAGTCGCTAGTCTTAGGAGAGCCCAAAGCATGAGGCATAAGTATCTTCTTATGCCTGTTTTGGTAAGCCGCATCATGCGTAGTTGTTTACGTGATTACGTACACAATTCCACGATTGGAAAAGGGTTGAAGTCATGAGACCCACCAATTGGGTGGTTAAGCTCGTTCGCGAATAATGACTTGGCGGGATGGCGGTGCAGCCTCATTTGGTCGCCCGTACATCCCATCAGACATGATAACACTTAACAGGTTAGCATTAGTAGATGATAAATGGCGGCAAGCTTGGCAAATTATAATGGACTGGCAGGATGCGAAGGAACCTCGTCTCGCTAACGAGGAGGAGGATGCTTAAGCGGGAGATAAGGTAAGTTTTTAGTTTTGTTAGTGTCTGCTTATGTCCCAAGCAATTTAATTCTGTTAACCCCATAATGGGTGGAACTCTTATAGAGTTGCATCAGTTTTTTTTTAATTCCCTATATTAGTATGTTCTAACCTTGTTTTGCAGATGTTCCAAAATTTCACACGTTTCCATGGTATTTTTCTACCATCTTTATTTAAATGCTTTGAGGACAAAACATGCTTCTTGTTTGGGGGCATAGAAACACGTGTAATTAAGGCATCTGTTAGGATATAGATATGTATAATATGCATTTGTTTTCAAGTTAAAAATTTCAAAAATATAAATAAATAAGTTTATGCTATATACTTAGGAATATTGGTATTGTTTTCTTTCTCTATGCTCTTAAAAATCTAGAAGTCTCACGTAGCTTTTGCATCAGAATAATTGTTAGAAACTTAGGTTAATATGTAGATAATAATCTTTGTATCTATCTATAAATATATTATATGAGTATCTATGATTGTTAGCAGTAAGTTCTGAAATCTAGGCTAGAGTACTTATTCTACAAATCCTATGAGAATATAGCCTAAAGCCTTATATGAGCGAAACATTTGAGAAATGACACAAGGGAGAAGTAAAATCCGGATAGAGAAATCACACGTCCACTTGCTTGATCACTATGCCATATCCTAAGCGAGAATTTAGGCCCTCTTTGGATCGATATAGCCAGAAATTCAACCCTATGAATTATTTTCCGCTAGTCGCCCCTCTGAGCCTTTCTTTAGCCTTTCATAAACCACAAATCCTTTACCCTGTTACCAAACAAGACAAAATAAAAAAAAAATAACCTACCCAATTTAGATAAGTTTAAGATTAGAATGAGGAAGAAAGAATAAGGGAAAAACCTGTGTATACAAAAGTTAGTTAATTGTTTCAGAAAATAAAGAAAAGAAGTTTCCATCCAAAGAAAAGAAAAATAGAAATAGAAATAAAATATAAACTCCAAAGAATAGAATAAAAGGGAGTCAAAAGCCAAAGAAAATAAAAAGAAAAAAATATGGCTAAGGATGGAAACAAAGTATAGAAGCAAAATAAAAGAACAAGGTTTTCTCTAAGTTACATAATATGAAGACTCTATTATCTCAGACTTGTCCTTTTGAATATCCATTTCCTTCCTTCTTAAACCATCTCCTAATCCCCGCAACACATAATAAAGACCTCTAGCTCAATTAGGAATAGGTTAGTGTGATAGTAAGTGGCAGATGTGTTTGATCGACTCCGGCTTCCTTGTTGTCATTGAGATTGTAAGGTAAAGTGTGCCCACTACACACTGGAGTAGTGAAACTTGAGCGGAAAAATCAGAGTAGTTTTCGTCTTGACATTTATGTGAGGACCTATTTAAGGACGCTATTCCGAGTTTTCAGAAACGAATCTGCTAGGCATTTCATAGTATTACTCATAGTATTTATATTTGTATCATAGATGATTGATTATTATGCATATATTAGCTTAGGGTTTTGACTTAGTTATTCTTATTCATTTGCTAGTGAGATGTATAGATAGTTGGGACATAAATGAGGAAACAATAGTTTTATTTCTTAGTCGTTGTAGTATAGTTGAAGTTTGTGAGTACCTTCACTGGAAAACTCTCACGAGGCTATAACTTCGCCCACTAGGGAATTCCTAGTGGTTTAAGGCCTTGTTGATATGGTCAATGCAATCGCTCACTGAAAAAACGAGTAGTTAGAACTCCATTTTTGGTCACTTATTCTAATTTCTCATCTTTGCTTGAGGACAAGCAAAATGCTATTTGGGGGTGGTTTGATAAGAGCCCAAAACTGTAGTTTTAACCCTCAGAATATCATACTTTTAGACCAATTATGTGAGTAATAATTAAGAGTTAACACTGATTACGTGTTTTTATGCATTTCAGGTTTCAAAGTCCATTATGTGCATAAATGTGCCACTTTAGCGAGATAAAGGAGCTAAGGTCAGTTACTAAGGAGTTCCGTGATTAAAGGCCAAGATTCAAGAAGACAAAGCCTTTCTAAAGCCCGGTCAAAAGCTGAAAAGTCGACGCGGGCTGAAACAGCACACAAGTCAGCAGAACTTCCGAAGGCCGTATCTTTGGACTCAGACCTCGGAATGGGGCCTACCTTATGTCAAAACGACCAGCTCAAAAAGGGATTTCCAATGGTCTAAGCCTTGATCCAATCAGAGGAGCAAAAGTGGACGAAAAATATGTTGAAGCCAACTACAGCTGAAGAGGCCTTTTTTTACTGAAAGAATTGGGTTTTGGGCCAGAGAATCTGGCCCAAAACATGGCTCCAAGCCCATGCACGATTTTTGGATCTGGACATATAAAAACAAAAGCTTAGCTCTTTGTTAATGGTAGCTAGTTAGACCTAAAACTATATAGAACTCTAGATCTAGTTTTCAGTAGAGTAATTAAGTTTAAGTTCCATTTCCAATTCTTGTTTTAGATTAAGTCTTGAATCATTGTTCTTGATTGATTAGATAAATAAAATAGTTATTTTTATCAATTTCGATTTTTGTTATTTCAATTTATAGATCTAGTTTTAATTCTTGTTGATTATCATTTCGTAGTTTACGTAGATTGAAACATTGTTAGTTAAATTAGTTAAGTTAGAATTTTTATATGACGCCAGAATTATAATTCAATGGGAAATGATGGGTTGATGACACAAGGCTAAAACCTCCATTAAAGGGGGTTGATGAAGCTTTGATGAAAACTTAGTGGTTTAGTGTAGAAGCGTTGTAGAATCTATTCCACTCTAGAAGGTCGTGATTAAGCCATGAGAATGGGTGGACGACCTCACATGCTAGTTAGTATTTGGTAGAAATGCCATGAACACTAGGGGATTAGAACTCAAAATTCTTGCCGTAAGAACGTAAGAATCGAGATACAAGAATCTATGCTAGGTTATCAAGTTGGATTCGAGGTGGATTCAATTCCCCTCTAATCCTTTATCTAGATTCAAAAACAATCATATTTCCATAGCATTCGTAGTTTAAATTCAAATAATCAATTTCATATTGTATCGTAGTTTAACACCCTTCGTAAAGCTCTCTTTAGACTTAAAAACGACATATTAGACTAGAAAACATTAAATGCTAGAGAACTAGGAGTGGAACGAATTTGTTACTCCACTCTATTTCGATAGAATTGAGAGTAGAAACTTTGATAAATATAGACACGTAAACAGTTTTAGTTTACTTACGTTTTGAGTTTCATCGTTCATTTCGTAGGTAAACTCTATCTTTTTATGTTTATCAGCCGTCTATGGGGACAAAAACAGGTAAATATTCGTTTCAGATGATTGATTTAGCCTAAAAATTCTTACTGTTGTGATGGCAGGAGCAAAGAAAACAAAGGGTGGCGCTACCATACGCAGCGTAACTGTGAGAGAAAAAGAGCATGAGACACCTGAAGGAGGGGACAACGCTGGTTACCATGATGCGAACAACCCCTTCCAGAGACTTATAAGTAGCAACGATGCACTAGCAATTCCCAGTGCAGGCCCCAGGAATAACGTTAAAGAAAAGCGTTAAGATGGTGAGAATGCTATTGTCACCAACCCAGAGTCTGTTCAGACAAGCCATGCAATACAAGCTCTGGAATAGCAAAGGAGCAATCTTGGACATGAAGTACAGCTGCTGAGGCATTTGTATCAATCTGACACAGGGAAGGAGCCACTCATCGATCTTGATGATGACGACCTTCCAGAAAGTGGTCGTGCAAAGAACCCAAGGCTTGGGGGTCCAGCTCGACGCAAGACATCTGAGTCGGAATACAACAACTCAGATGAGGACTCAGATACAGTATCCGAACTAGGGTCAACAGATCAGGATCGTGATGTCGACCCTCGACACAGAAAAAGAGCTCAGACCAAGAAGCATTCTACCAAAGAAGCTGCATGGGAAACTGAGAAGAATGACTTGACCCGTTAGATGCATCGGATGACAGGCAAGGGAAGAAAAATGTAAGACTCCCTTATTCAATCCGCCATAATGGGGTAGGCAGATCTCCTTTCGCATCACGGGTGATGAGGAAACCATATCCCCATGGTTACAGACAACCAAAGTTCAATGTCTTTAATGGCAAGTCAGATCCGGTGGATCACATATTCAGGTATCGTGCCACTATGGGACAATACAAGAGATATGACCATGTCATGTGTCAAGAATTCAAAGTCTCCTTGTTTGGATCTATGCTCCAGCGGTACCACAGACTACCTGAGCGTCAGATCAGGTCCTCAGAAGAACTATTTAGGACCTTCATAGACAGGTACTCATGCAACAAGCATCAGCCTAAACAGATCGATGCGTTGTTCAACATCAAGAAAAAGGATGGAGAGGCACTGAGATCCTACATGAAAGGTTTATGGAAATTTCCATCCAAATAAAGTCTTGTGATGAACAGACTGCTATAATAGCTTTTAAACAAGGGTTGGATAAAAACACACACCTTCTTCGGATCTCTCTCCAGGAAACCACCTCGTGATTTAGAGGAACTCCTTGACAGGGTTGAAACTTATGCAGGGTGGGAAGAAGATGTCCTGAACAGGCATCAAGAAGCGAAGAAAACTAGTCGGATAGTTCCTAGAGTTCCTCAAGAAGGGAATGGAAATTCTTCCCTTCAAAAATCAAAGAGAGACCATAATCGTGGTAGTTAAAGGGCCGAATCCCCATCAAAGGGACAAATTCCTAGAGGGCAATACCAAAATGTAGCCAGTAGTGTAGATGGAAAGCAAAAGAAGAAGCCATGTGTGGAAGGAACTGAAGAAGCTTTTCCCTCAATAGACAGAAACTTCGCCCCTCTAAACAAAATGCCAGATGAGGTTCTGGACTCGATAAAAAATCAGAGTTACCTCGAATGGCTAGCTCCGCTTAAGCTAGGTTCCCTGGGTACCAGAGACCAAAGAACCTACTGCAAGTTCTATAAAAGTAAGGGGTCACAGTAGCAGAGCCTGCAAGACCCTGAAAAATGAACTACATAATCTGATTGAAAGGGGGTATTTGAAGCAATTTGTGGCACTGAGGAGATCAGCACGTTAGTTCAGGACCCCCCAGGTACTGGACCGCTCAATGGCCGACTCCAGATAAATATGATTTATGGTAAAGCAAGGAAACGAAGTGGACAGGTCACTGACAAGGGTGTGCGATATCAAATGTGCATCGCCAAGTAGATGAGGATCATGAATAGTGAGTTGACTACAGGAGCTCAGGTCCATGCGGTACCCCATAAAGATCCGCTCATTCTTTTCACTAAAGTTGATTGTCTTAACATCTAAAGCCCATATGAGGAGGCGCTGGTTCTCACACATCCTTTTAGAGATTATGATTTGCATCTCATATTGGTGGACCCAGGCAGTTCAGCAGATATACTTTACTATGATGCATTCAAAAAGTTGCAGATCCCAGATGCGGAGATGGTTGCCACCAGCTCTAACCTGTATGGATTAAGTAGGGACAAAGCTCTCACAGTTGGGGAGATCTAGTTATTTGTAGCCACTAGTCCGGTAACTCTTATCATAAATTTTGTTGTGGTAAAAGATAACATACCATATCACATGATTTTAGGAAGGACCTGGCTACACAGACTCTAAGCCGTTCCCAGCACCTATCACCAATGTCTAAAATTCCCACATCATAGGAAAATTGAGACAATCAGAGGAGATTAGGTGGCTGCCAAGACGTGCTATGCTTTGACAACAAAGCAGTCCCTACTCCCTTTTTAACCAATGGAGGTGGGACAACCCACCAAATAGCAATTACAGTTGGATCCCCCTCTCTCAGACCTGGTCCCAAGAGAGAGGGAGGATCCCCCTTCACTGGAGCCATTGGAGGAAGTGGATATTAGGGGAGGCAGCTCGCCAAAAACCACTTTCATCGGTATCACGTTGAGTTCTGGAGAATGCATGGCTCTGATACAGTTCCTTCGAGAGCATAATGATGTGTTTTCTTGGTCGTTTGAAGAAATACTAGGAATTGATCCCCATGTGGCATGCCACCGACTCAATGTCCGTAGTGATGCAGTAGTAGTCAAGCAGAAACCAAGGAATATATGTGCAGACAAATCCAAAACTGTAAAAGCCGAAGTTGAAAAGCTGAAGGTAGCTAAATTTGTCATAGAAATCAATTTTCCTACTTGGATTTCTAATATTGTCCAAGTAAGAAAGAAGAATGGGTCATGGAGAATCTGTATCAATTTCACGGATCTGAACCGTGCACGTCCGAAGGACAGCTACCCTCTACCACGAATTGATAAATTGGTGGATGCAACAGTTGGACATGAATTGTTATCTTTCACAGATGGGTTATCTGGTTACAACCAGATCCCCTTGCATGAAGAGGACCACAAGCATGCCAGTTTCACAACCGAGGATGGCATGTACTGCTATCAGGTCATGCCGTTCGGACTGAAAAATGCAGGGGCTACATACCAATGATTGGTAAACAGGATGTTCAAAGAATTGATAGGTGACATTGTGGAGGTGTATGTAGATGATCTTTTGATCAAAAGCCTAAGATGAGGAGATCATCTCTCCCACCTAAAGCGTGCATTTGACATTCTCGGGAGTATCGCATAAAGCTCAACCATGCAAAATGTGCTTTCGCTGTCTCATCAGGGAAGTTTTTGGGGTATCTAGTTACTAAAAGAGGAATTGAGGCAAACCTAGATAAAAGTCGGGCACTCCTAGATATGCCCTCACCTAAAAATATGAAAGAGGTTCAAAAAGTTACGGGCAGGTTAGTAGCTCTAAACAGGTTCATCTCCAAGAGTTCAGATAAGTGCAAATCTTTCTTTTAGTTACTACGAAAGAATACCTCATTTGCATAGACGGAAGAATGCTAGATAGCATTTGATCAACTCAAAACATACCTGGGGGCACCACCAATCCTTTCCAAGCCAGTTGAGGGAGAAGTCTTGGGTCTTTATCTCTGTTCATCTGACTATGGTATCAGTTATGTACTAATACGCGTGGATGAAAAGAAGGTTGAAAAGCCTGTCTATTTTTTGAGCCGCACAATTCTTCCAGCAGAAACAAGGTACCAAAAACTCGAAAGAGTCGCTCTAACACTTGTTTTTGCAGCAGAAAAGCTGCGACCATACTTCCAGTCCCACACAATTAGAGTAATCACAGAGTACCAATTGCGGTTAGTTCTAGAAAGACCGAACAGGTCAGGGAGGCTAGCAAAATGGTCTGTGCAACTGTCAGAATATGATATTATTTACGTCCCTAGAATCTCAGAGAAGGGTCAAGCACTAGTATAATTCTTGGGAGATTTCCCAATTACCTACACAGGGTACGACTCAACTACCCCCAGTTTAGATGATCACATCCAGCCTGAATCTCCAGAAAACCGTCTAGATCTTTGGGAGCCAAGCTCCGGGTGGCGGTTGTTTGTGGATGGATCTTCAAATGACAAAGGCGCAAGAATTGGAGCTGTGTTAGTCACTCCTGACAATATGCAATTGGAGAAATCCATCCGGTTAGGTTGGAATGCTTCCAACAACGAGGCAGAATATGAAGCCACTCTTGCTGGCCTCACAATGGCTCTCGATCTGGGCCCAACACCTTACAGTTTTTAGTGACTCACAACTGGTTGTTTTTCAAGTTGATGGTGGATACGAGGCCAGGGATGAGTGAATGGCAAAATACCTAGAATTGGTAAGGGGCCTTTAGAGCAAGTTTGAACACATTCAGTTCTATCAGCTGCCTTGGTCAGCCAATTACCTCAATGTTGGGCAACAGTGAGTCTTGTTCAATCCTTATCGAGTTCCAAGAGAAATCTAGCATTCAGGTCTCAGTTACAACATTTTGTGTTGTTCCAGCCATTACTCCAACTTGGATGGATCTATATAAGTCCTACCTCAAAGAAAGGACACTCCCTGAAGATAATAATATAGCAATGTCTTCTTGCAAAGATACAAAGATTCACCCTCGTAAGAGACGATCTGTACAAGAAGTCCTTTATGGGACCTTATCTTAGATGTCTATCCCTAGATCTCGCTGAAACAGGTTATGTGAGAAGTTCATGAAGGAATTTGTGGCAACCATGCTGGGGGCAGAACTCTAGCTCTCAAGATCCTAAGGAAACGATACCTTTGGCCTTATATGCAAAATGATGCACAAGTTTTTTCCCAAGTGTGAAAAGTGTTAATGATTTGCTCCACTTGTCCATGCTCCAGCAATAGAACTGCACCCATTGCCTAGCCCATGGCCATTCGCACAGTGGGGAACTGACATGGCGCCTGGCAATATTAGATTTTTGCTAGTCGCAATAGATTACTTCACCAAGTGGATAGAAGCAGTTCCCCTTGTCTTCATTCGAGAACAAGACGTCAGAAAGTTCATTTGGAACAACATTGTCTATAGGTTTGGCATACCCAAAGTTATCATTTCAGATAATGGGCAACAGTTCGCTGGAGGATTGGTTGCTGAACTGTGTGAGGAGTTCCACATCACCCATCTATTCTCAACTCCAAGGTATCCATAAGGCAATGGCCATCCTGAAGCCTTTAATAGGGTCATCTTGGATAACATGAAGCGTAAATTAGATGACGCAAAAGGTTTATAGGTCGAAGAACTACCTAAGGTTCTATAGGCGTACCGAACTACACCCAGGCGGTCAACTGGTGAGTCTCCATTTTCACTAACCTACGGAACTGAAACTGTCATACCTCCAGAACTGGTAGCTCCCACTCAGAAGTCAGATGTTGTGCACACTTTGGACAACGAGGAACTGCTATGTAGAGAAATGGATCTCCTAGATGAAAAGCGAGAAGGTGTCGCACTTCGCTTAGCTGCTAACTAACAGACTTTGAAGAGATCATTCGACAAGAGAGTCCGAATTCGATCTTTCAAAATGAGCGATCTGGTTCTCCGTTAGATCCTAGAGCCCAACGACAAACTTGGACCTAACTGGGAAGGACCATACATCATTGATAATAAGAGCCCAAAATTGTAGTCTTAACCCCTTAATAATACTAATTTTAGACCAATTATGTGAGTAATAAATAAGAGTTAATGCTAATTATGTGCTTTTATGTATTTCAGGCATGGAACTCAATTATGTGCAGAAATGTGCCACTTTGGTGATATAAAGGAGCAAAGGGTTGGTTGCTAAGAAGTTCTGTGATAAAGGCCAAGCCTTGACCCAATCAGAGGAGTAGAAGTGGACGAAAAGTCTACTGAAGTCAAAGCCAGCTGAAATGGGCTCTGTGGACTGAAGAAATTGGGCTTTGGGATCGATTTTTTGGCCCAAAACATGACTCCTCAGCCCATGCACGAAATTATGGATCTGGTCTCCTCCTTTAGATAAAACAAGACTTAGCTCTTAAGATAGGAGAGAGGTTACTACTGGGTTGTTGGCTGGGAGGAGGAGAGATGTTACTACTGGGTTGTTGGCTGAGATTTTAGGCATTCCACCTAGACACAATCTCGATGCCACATTACAGGATTCCCAGTTTACTGTTGTAAAACCTTTGATGAATGCGACTGTTACGGAAGGGAACTACAATGCGAGCTCGCATTGTGTTTGTCAGTCATTTCTCCGAACCAACCTGCTGGCTGTAGCTCAGTGGATTGGTAGGAATGTCATAGGGAAAGAGAAAGTCAGCGATATCAGTCTGAACTACCTTCACGTTCTATGGATACTCCAGGAGCAGAAGTATAAGTTATGTATTTTGGAGTTTTTGCGTAATATGATTATGGGAGTTGGAAAGAGTATTGCATCTCTCCTTGTTTTGATAACGAATATCATGATAACCTTAAGAACGACTCCGAGGTCTGATAGGATTTTCCTGAAGGAGCACCGAAATCATCATATTTATACGGAGTATATCCAGAGAGTTTGGAGGTTGCCTGAAGAGAGGGTAGTCGAGGAGACTGACTCGGAGGATGAGGATGACACGGCATGTTTTGATGCCGATGCCTTGGAGAGGTGTATGTCGGATGCAGAACGTATGGCTGTGATTCACCGTGGCATGCGTTCTCTCAATACTATTTGTGAAGACCTCCGAACTCAGCAGGCTACCATGCATCATAACTTTGAGACTCGTGCCCAGCACGAGGATGAGTGGTGGGAACAGACGAGGGCCGAGATGGAAGCTCAGTGCCAGTTTCGAGACGACATGCTTGCACGCTTCCCACCCCAGGGGGGTTCTTCTTCGGAGGAGCAGTCTGTGAGGCACGAGCGTTATCGCTGCAAGATGGATGGCTCTGGCCCATCGGAAGCCCAAGGGCCATCTGCTTCTCGAGCGCATTCCACTACTAGCAGAGAGTGGTTTAGGGATCTAAAGAGTTGATTTGTTTTATTGTATTTGTTTTTATTTAGAACGGATGTAAAAAGATTAGTTCAGTAATTAAATTTGAATTTGGTTGTCGTATGTTATTTGAATTGAATTTTAATATAAGTTGGTTAATTTCGAATTATGCGTTGTTTTTATCATTAATCCCACCTTCCCGAATTGTTTGGGGGTGGTATTATTTAAACTAGCATAATTCGTTATATGATCATCTATTTTAAGAAGTTGTTTTAGAGTGAGGGTTGAGAATATTGCCGATATGGGCATTGCTATAAATAGATATTGCGTTAGGATGAAATCTCGATGAATTAACCAATATCTAACCTAAATTCAACCTAAAAGATATTAGGTTTGTTTTGGAATAGAGAATATGGGTTGTTTCCATTTTCAGTTTTGGAAATTTTATTATTTCCGGCAATTGCCTTAAAACTTTTTGGTAACTTCCGATTCGTTTTAGCAAGTTACATCCTATAAAAACTGCATTCATTCTACACTCACAACCCAAACTACATCTCACATTCATCTCTCACATTTCATTCCCATTTTACCTTATTTTTCCTTTGCACTTCGGCATAACAGCTCCCCGAGCGCACTGCGTTGGAAGCCGCACACCTCTCAAGATCGCCGAGAAATTTTACCCTGAGCACGCCCTGCACCCTCTCCAGCCCAAACCTGAGCGCCACCTGCGCCCAAAACACTGGAATTCCAGTTTTCATCCGGAGCGCACCCTACGCCCAAGTGCCTGGAATTCGAAATTCAACATAGCGCACCCGTGCCCATCCCAGGCATACCTTGAGCACCTCATCCACGACCCCCACACCAAACCAAAAATTTCCAGTTTTTCGAGGGTTGTTCCAGGATAGTTGCAGCTGTTCTAGAGAGTAGTTTTGTGATGACTTCTCCTATAGTAATTGATAACCGTAAAAACAATAGAATCATAAATATTGATGTTAACAACACTAATACGTAATCCTACCGTTATTACGTTTAAATCAATTCTTCTTACTCTCAAAACATAATCATGCAATACAAGGAGTAAGGATTCGTCCACTCTTAACTCTCTAGACTTAAATCGAATTCAACTAATCAAACCCAAAAGGAACAATGGTGAGAGTAATGATTTGATGTGAAATTTCTATACTACCATTCCCAACACAAAAACAATAATAACAATAAGACATAATTAAATTAAACTGAAATTAAAACTAATTTAGAACTAAGATTGTGAATAACTAATTATGAATTTAAGACAACTAAATCTAAATAAGAATTTAAGCAATAATCTAAATTGAAATGAAGAACTAATACTTTATTCTAAAAACTAAAATATGATTCTAAACTAACTAATTGAATGAATGTAAAAAAAACTAGATCTAGATCTAAAAACTAATCTAGATCTATCTTTTTCTAACCCTAAACTCCATTAACATTAGCTTCCTAACCTAACTGCCATTAACAAAGAGTCAAGCTTTTATTTTTATACTTTCATATCCAAAAATCGTGCATGGGCTTAGAGCCATGTTTTAGGCCGGAAAATTGGGCCCAAAACCCAATTTCTTTAGTCCAAAATGGGCTTTTCAGCTGTAGTTGGCTTCGACAGATGTTTCATCTACTTCTGCTCCTTTGATTGGGCCAAGGCTTGGATCATTGGAAAGCTCTTTCCGAGCCAGTCGTTTTGACATAAGATACTCCCAATTCCGAGGTCTGAGTCCAAAGATACGGACCTTCGGAAGTTCTGTTGACTTGTGCACTATTTCTGCCCGTGTTGACTTTTCAGCTTTTGACCGGGCTTTACAAAGGCTTTGTCTCCTTGAATATTGGCCTTTATTCATAGAACTCTTTAGCAACCGACCTTTGCTCCTTTATCTCGCTAAAGTGGCACATTTCTGCACATAATAGACTTTGAAGCCTGAAATGCATAAAAACACGTAATCAGTATTAACTCTTAATTATTACTCACATAATTGGTCTAAAAGTATGATTGTTAAGGGGTTAAAACTACAGTTTTGGGCTCTTATCAGTAATATCGGAGCAGTCTTTCGAACACTTGTTGGGGAGCGAGTCTTATGGACATTGGTTTCGCAAGAGGATCATGCAATTCGGATGGAGGCATCTTCTGGTAAGTGAAGACGACTCGTATTCACCTAAGCTTACTGAATTTTTCTACAATAATGTTAAGTTATATTGTAACCAGGATGGAGAACAAGAATTCTCCGTCACGGTTGATGACACACCCCTAAAATTCAATAAGTATGTGGTAGCATTAGTTTCGGGAATACCAATACCTGATCCTATTCACACGTGGGGATATATGACCGATAATTCATACCTCTATGACTATACATATTTTCATGAGTATTATGGAGGAGGGGTATTTTGTATAATGGACCAATGGCGTTACAACATAGCCCTTGGTAGCCTGTCCCTAAATGTAGGCACCACCATGTTATTCATCCTCATGAATATTCTAGGGGAGTGACAGTTTACTTCTACAAATAGTACCACTGGTGACGTTTTCCTTGATTTAGCTGAGGGACGTCACCGATATGACATTCCCCGAGTATTAGTGGCTAGTCTTAAGAGAGCCCAAAGCATGCGACATAAGTATTTTCTTATGCCTGTTTTGGTTTGCCGCATCATGCTCAGTTGTCTACCTGAATTATGTACCCAGTTCACGGATTGGAAAATTGTTGAAGTCATGAGACCCACCAATTGGGTGGTTCACTTTTCGAGTAATGACTTGGCGGGATGGCAGGTGCAACCTCATTTGGTTGCTCCTTACACCCCATCAGACATAGTAACACTAGACAGGTTAGCACAAGTTGACGACACATGGCGGCAGGCTTGGCAAGTTATCATGGTATGGCAGGATGTGAAGGAACCTCATCTCTTTGAAGAGGGAAATAAGGAGGAAAATGTTTAAACGGGACTGTAGGTAAGTGTTAGTTTCAGTTAGTGTCTGCTTATGTCCCAAGCAAATTTGTTTCTCATTAACCCCATAACAGGTGGAACTCTTATAGAGATGCGTCAGTTTTTCTTTTCTATATTAGTATGTTTAACCTTATTTTGCAGATGCTCCATAATTTCATGCGTTTCAATGGTATTTCTCTACCCTCTTTATTTAAAATACTTTGAGGACAAAACATGCTTCTTGTTTGGGGGCATAGAAACACGTGTAATTAAGACATCTGTTAGGATATAGATATGTATAATATGCACTTGTTTTCTAGCTAAAAAATTCAAAATTTTTAAAAAAATATAAATAAAAAGTATGCTATACACTTAGGAATATTGGTATTATTTTCTTTCTCTATGCTTTCAATAATCTAGAAGTCTCACGTAGCTTTTGCATTAGAATAGTTTTTAGAAACTTAGGCTAATATGTAGGTAATAATCCTTATATCTATCTATAAATATGTTACATGAGTATCTATGATTGTTGGTAGTAAGTTTCTGAAATCTAGGTTAGAGTACTTATTCTACAAATCCTGTGAGAATATAGCCTGAAGCCTTATATGAGTGAACATTTGAGAAATGACACAAGGGAGAAGTAAAATCCGGATAGAGAAATCACACGTCCACTTTCTTGATTACTATACCATATCCTAAGCAAGAATTTAGGCCCTCTTTGGATCGATATAGCCAGAAATTCAACCCTATGAATTATTTTCCGCTAGTCGCCCCTCTGAGCCTTTCTTTAGCCTTTCATAAACTACAAATCCTTTACCTTGTTACAAAATAAAACAAAATAAAAAAAAAAAAAACCTACCCAATTCTTTGAATAAGTCTGAGAATAGAGATGAAGAATAGAAAAGAGAAGAACCTTCGAAATCAAGAATTCGTTAGTCACTTCATAAGAGAAAAGTAAGTTTCCATCCAAATAAAAATTAAATTAAATAAAATAAAAGGAAATAAAGAGTTAGAACTCAAAAAATAGAATCAAGAAATCAAAAGCCAAAGAAAAAGAAAAAAAAAATATGGCTAAGGATGGAAACAAAGTGTAGAAGCAAAAGTAAAGAATAAGGTTTTATCTAGTTACATAATATGAAGACTCTATTATCTCAGACTTGTCCTTTTTGAATATCCATTTCCTTCCTTCTTAAACCATCCCCTAATCCCCGCATCACCTAATAAAGACCTCTAGCTCAATTAGGAATAGGTTAGTGTGATAGTAAGTGACAGATGTGTTTTATCGACTCCGGCTTCCTTGTGTGTCATTGAGTTTGTAAGGTAAAGTGTGCCCACTACACACTGGAGTAGCGAAACTTGAGCTGAAAAATCAGAGTGGTTTTTGTCTTGACATTTATGTGAGGACCTACTTAAAGGACGCTATTCCGAGTTTTCAGAAATATACCTGCTAGTTCATCTCATAGTATATATGTTTATTCGTAGATGATAGATTATTATGCATATATTAGCTTAGGTTTTGACTTGATTATTCTTTATTCATTGCTAGTGAGATGTATGAATAATTGAGACATAGATAAGGAAATAATAGTTATTTCTGAGTCGTTGTAGTATAGATGAAGTTTGTGAATACCTTCACTAGAAAACTCTCACGAGGCTATAACTCGTCCACTAGGGAATTCTTAGTAGTTTAAGGCCTTGTTGCATATGGTCAATGCAATCGCACTCGGCGAAACGAGATTAGTTAGAACTCCATTTTTGGTCACTTATGTTAATTTCTCATATTTACTTGAGGACAAGCAAAATGCTGTTTGGGGGTGGTTTGATAAGAGCACAAAATTGTAGTCTTAACCCCTTAATAATACTACTTTTAGACAAATTATGCGAGTAATAAATAAAAGTTATTGCTAATTACGTTCTTTTATGTATTTTAGGCATGGAACTCAATTATGTGCAGAAATGTGCCACTTTGGCGATATAAAGGAGCAAAGGGTTGGTTGCTAAGAAGTTCTGTGATAAAGGCCAAGATTCAAGGAGACAAAGCCTTTATGAAGCCCAGTCAAAAGCTGAAAAGTCAACACGGGCAGAAATAGTGCAAAAGTCAGTAGAACTTCCAAAGACCATATCTTTGGACTCAGACCTCGGATTTGGGCCTACCTTATGTCAAAACGACTGGCTCGGAAAGAGCTTTCTAATGGCTTAAGCCTTTGACCCAATCAGAGGAGCAAAAGTGGATGAAAAGTCTACTAAAATCAAAGCTAGCTGAAACGAGCTCTGTGGACTGAAGAAATTGGGCTTTGGGCTCGATTTTCTGGCCCAAAACATGACTCCTCAGCCCATGCACGAAATTGTGGATCTGGTCTCCTCCTTTAGATAAAACAAAACTTAGCTCTTAAGGTAGGAAATAGCTTAGAATAGAAAGTAGCCATTAAAATAGCTTGTAGATCTAGTTTTTGGAATTTCAATTAGTTAATTAATTAGTTTCATACATTGTTTTAAATTAGTTATTGGAATGATTGTTCTTCATTGATTAGATAAATAAAATAGTAGTTCTTGATCATTTCGATTTTTGTCATTTAAATTTGTAGATCTAATTTTAATTCTTGTTGTTATTCAATTCTTAGTTATTAATTAGATTTGAAGTATTGTTAGTTAAAATTAGTAAAGTTCAAATCTTTATATTATGTCTAGTTTTAATTCAATGGGAAATGATAGTTTGATGAATCAAGGCTAAACCTCAATTAGAAGGGTTTGATGAAGTCTTGATGAAAACTTGATTGTGTAATATAGAATCGTTGTAAGAATCTATTCCACTCTAGAAGGTCGTTGATTCGCCATGAGAATGGGTAGACGACCTTACATACTAGTTATGAATTGGTAGAAATGTCATGTATAATTAGGGATTAGAACGACCAATTCTTACCGTAAGAACGTAAAATTGGTTTACAATAAATCTATGCTAGTTTATTAAGTTGGATTCAAGGTGGAATCAAATTCCCCTAATTCTTTATCTAGATTCAACTCTTAGCATTTTGTCATTTCGTTATTCGTATCGTGTTATTTGAATTCACATCGTATTATAAATTCCACCACTACTCTCATTAGACTTTGGATAGACTCGTCAATTGTAGAAAACTTGAATGCTAAAGGACTAGGAGTGGAACAAATCTTCTATTCCAACTCCACGTTAATAGATTCAAGAGTAGAAAATAAATATCTTTGATAAGTCTAGTATAAGCGAAACAGTTTATAGTTTTACTTTCGTTTAGAGTTCATCGCTCTATTTGTGAGTAAGACTATCTTTTTACGGGTTATCAATTGACAAGGTTGGTCGAACTAGTTTTTACTACCTACGCACTGTTGAAGGTGGCGTTCTTATCAAACCATGGAACAGACATCACCTTCGCAAGTACTATCAGTAAATTGTTATTTCATGCTTTGTTAAACATATTTTACCATCAATAAAGTTTTTCACCTTGAAGTTGAATATATTCCTTGTACGTTCTTTATTATCCTCAACGGACTAAGCCTTTAGGGAATTATTTGCTCACTATCTGTTCAAGAATATTGTATGCCAATTTTCTTTGGAACTAGTGGTACTGAGTAAGGGAAAGTCGAACTGTCAGTTCTTTTCTCAGCCCCATGCAATTGGAACTGTATGCCAGTTCTTTTAAATTGCAAATATCCTCGATGGGTTAAGCCTTTAGGGAATATAACCACACTAACTGTTAAGTAAACTGTATGCCGGTTTGAGTTGGAGCAAGAGATAGTGTTCTTGCGAGCCTGAACTGTATGCTAGTTCCGGACGCTCTCAAAACATCAAACACAGGGGTTGCTAGGAAGATCTGGGTGGTATCCAGATCCTAGCACACCACCATTGGCCTGGAACTATATCAACATGATGGTGCTGAGGAAGACTCCTCCATTGCTGTTCAAGCGATACCTTTTTTCTTTTTCAAAAATAAATTGGACCTATCATTATTAAACACAGTATTGTGCTCATGGCACCAAGTTGCTTTTGCAAAGGCATCCCTCTATGCGATCGAACTCTCAGTTACAGTTAAGTTGAAATGGCTCCCATGACATCTTGATCCAATTCTGGTTATGCCTTATCTTAATCTGTTTAGCATGCTAGGGTCACCTATTATTGTTCCAAATAAACTTTGGGGGCAACATGGGTAGAATATACACAGTAATATATGTAATGTAACATAAAATACTTCGAAGGCATACATAAAATAGAAGAGCTGCAGAGCTCAGTAAGTAAATAACATGCATAAAATAGAAGAGCTACAGAGCTTAGTAAAGTAAATTGTATGTGAGCTACATAACTTAATATTATAGAACTATATAATAATTGTTTAAAAATAATTGTTTATGTGAATCATCAACTGAAAGGCTTATGACGCAGGGGTAGAATCAAACTTTGGTTCACCATTAGTGCTTGCTACTGCACCATAAGACTGTGTGGTTGGATTAGCTAGAATGGTTGGTGAACAGAACATTCACCTGAAGCTGGAACTGGCAAAAAGGAAGTTAAACTGGAGGCAGGTCATCATCGGTGTCTTCTTCAGAAGATGAGGAGGCATCAGGCATAAGTTCAGCTTGGATAGCAGAGTGTTGGTGTTCAGTTCAGGGAACAAAACAAAAGGGTTGGTTATCTGCCTTTGATCATCCTGCTGAGAAACGTACCCAATAGCCTCAATTGCCTCCTTGAACTTAACTTGTTTGGACGCATTGAAGGACTCTTGAGAAACATCCAGTACCCTCAAAGCAAAATGAATGGCATTTTTGGCTAATCTCTTCTTCACCTCCTGCACCACCTCGGAATAGAACTTGGAGGTATCAGCTAAGAGGTCATCAGCTTCTTACCAAAACGAAGACATTTCTCCTTCAGAGCTCTCTCATAGCCTAACATGACCTCATTTGCATGGGCAATGGCTTGGCCAAGGGTCTTCATCTCGGTGTTCATACGGTGAAGCTCCCCTTAGACCTGGTCATGTTTTGCTTGTAGGATAGTTAAGTGGGCACGCTAGTTCCAGGAGCTTCACTTTCCAAGTGCCAGCATCAACAACTCTTTTTTTAGGCTTTCTCCAGAGAGCTCCGAAGGTTGGAGATAGTATCTCTCATAATCTTGAAGCTAGTATCAGATTTCTTCTCTTTTGCCGAGCTGGTTAACCTGGATCTGCAGCTCCACAGCTCTCTTCTCAGCAGCTTTTTTTGCCCAGATCAGCTCACCAGTAGCCATGGCATTAGTGGATGTATCAGTGGTGGCCGTAAAGATGGGATCTTTCATGGCCAAAAAGTTATTCGCTAACTGGAAAAGAATATAGGATATGTAAGTAACATAATGAGAAAAACCGAACATTGAACAGAAAAGAAAGTCTTACCTTGGCAAGGTGAACAACAGATCAGCAATAGGACAGGTCCAAGGTCCCAGCTATATTGGCTTCGGATTTGTCAACAGGAAGTCGCGCAGCTTCCAAAACTCCCAGCGCGATATCAATATCTTTAACAGAGTGCTTGTTGGTAACATGTAGTTCATCAGTTCGTCCCCAACGCCTCATCTCCACAATCATCTCCCTTTCAGGGGAATTTGGAGATCTTGGTGAATAGGGAATGTCGTCACTCACCCCCCTCCTATCACTGGATTGAGGAGGGGGGAGAGCGACATTTAAAGTGGCAGTTTCAGCAATACCCTTCCCCTTGCGATTATCAGGGAGGGGGGTCAATAATCAGAAGGACATTATCATCAATTTGTTCAGAACCTATAAAAGGATCTGGAACTGGTGGGGGTACATCTACATTCTCACAAGACTGAATAGGTGGGGGAATACTAGCAGGAACTTTAAAAGGTGGGTATTCACTAACAGATAAAAGGCGAAACTTTGTTTTCTTACTAGATGGGGCAACATTAGAAGCAGTATCAGATCTTTTCAATCTAGAACGGTTGGACACATGAACTCCCCTTTTAAAATTGCTTGTCATCAGTAGTTCATGAGGCAGTTCAGGGCCCCTTCCGCCAGTGATGACACAATCATCACTGACAGTAGGCTCCTGAACTGAACCTGATGTTGCAAGATAACTGGAGACGGCTTCCGAACTCTTCTCCTTGTGGTTTCCTCTTCTTCTAGTAATCAAAGAGGATTCATCCTTAACTGGAAGAGGAAGAAGTCCGGCATCTTGATCAACATGAGGAGGGAGGGTTGTGCCTAGAATTCACAGTATTTATCCTAAAGGGGGAATAGCCAGAAACAAGTTGCAGCAGTTCTTCAGTAGACATGTTGAGATATTCAAAAAGATGGGTGGGATCAGGAACTATCACCCAATGCATCCTCTGTTCCTTGGGGATCTTCTTGATAATGTCCACCGTAGCAGCATCAGTTGTAGTTAGTTGATTCCAGGGGGAAGAGTCACCTACGAAATAATAGGAAAAGATATTCAGGCGAAAGACTCTTATATCAAGTTATAAAGTTCCTAGGTAGGAAGACTTACTGGTTGGAGCATGGGTGTGTTTTCTGGGAACAGGAATTCCTATTGGCTCACCATTAGCATCGAAGGGGCGAATGTCCCACGCATCACCCAACACACGGAGGTGGTGATCAGCCCAGCCTTTGTAACTTTGCTTCCTCTCAAAAAAGATGATCGGAGAATTCTTGTCTCTAGTCATGAGGTAATAGTACGACTGGTCTCGAATATGCCAGACCTCATACAAGTAACCGAACACCCAATGGTTTAAAGCAAACCCGTGTCTCTTGGCAAGAAGGGCAGAGTACATAACAATTCTATAAAACAAGGGTGTTGCTTGACTAAGAGCAAGATTGAAGTGAATCAGACACTCTCTTAGCAATGGGTGGAGGGGAAGAGGGAGTCCAACCCTAAGCTGACCAATGGTGATGAGTGCCACCTCCTTGTAGGCTACCTCGTTAGATAACCTCCCCCACTCCAGACCGATATCTTTCGGGATTTGAAATTTCTCGCGGATCAGTTCCAGCCAGGAAAGATCTCAGAAGTTTACAAGTGACCAGTTGGGATTCATGATCGAAAAAGAGAAAAAGTTTCAAGTTTTTGGTTAAACCCTAGTGGGAGATCAAAAGGTTCAGTATGTAGAAAAAGGTAGCGGAAGAGATAATGAAAGTTCTCTCACCAGATCCTTTATATATAGATAAGATGGACGGTTAGGATGAGCCCAAGCGGTGCGTCTTTTCGGGATGGAACTTCCATCATTACCTTTTTTGGGAAATGGTCTGTTGATTCGAGCTGTCTTTTCAGAACCATAATTAGTTGGGTACATCAGCAGTTCCAACAAATAGTTTTGGAAAAGGATTCTCGTGCCAAAAGTAGCGTCGCTTCAAGCGCCCATGTGTTAGCTGGCATGGGCGGGGGCATTTGTAGGGGGGATTTCCCGTCACTGAATAAATGACACGTGTATGGGAAATAACCTAAGACTATAGATGTCCAGAATGAGACGAGGACCATCGGATCAGTTCTATGAATAAGTTATCTCGTGTGCTCAAGACGAAGTGTTTAGTAGACATGTGCCAAGCACATAACTGACCGCCTCCAAGCATAACAGTTACCCAGTCGTTAGGAACTGATATAAACAGTTCCTGAACAAAAGGAAACTGAAGATGGCGATCTTTGATGATAAGGAAGGAATCGTGATGACATATCTTAAGAGTTTCCTTCTGAGATATAATCTTCCCATACATGATGTGACATTATTATCAACAAGAAAACTTACCCCTCGAAAGATATGGTCTAGATTCAGACTTCCATAAGAAGAGGAATCCTAATAGGAAGGCAGAGTCCAAAGATGGAAGGGAACTCACAAGCGGTGAGGACAGCCCTAACCCTAGGACTCTCATAGCTTTTCCAATATAAACCAAAGAGATTCACTCTTAGGAACTACACAAAATAGGGTTTGATTCTCCATAATAAATAAGGAGATACGTAGGCAGCCGTCAGATGGTTCAACCCTGAACTCACAATCATCTCATCTCATCTCTATTTATTTAAAGGTTCCAAGATCACACAGCACAGAGTAAGATCAGGGAAAACTCAAAAAATCCCCTACACATAGTACAATGGAAGAGAGCATGGGAGGTTGACTCCACCTGTTTATTACATCTCGGACAGGTAGATTACTGGACTATATTTCGGTAACTCAAATTTTCCTTTGTCTGCAAGGCATTTTTTACTGCTTTCTATAAGAAGAGCTTTACCTGTTGAGCAGTGTCGAGGTGCCAGATGTAATTCCAAGAAAAATGTGAATTTTCTTAGTAATCACTGCTAAGCTACTTGTACACTGACTTAACTGTGAGTTCACCATTTTTTTCTCCCAACCATCTGATAGTATCGTCATGAATAGTCTGAATGAGTGGGATTTTAAGAATTTTGTCTGCCACTGCGGAGATGAATAACTCGTTTATAATATCCAAGTTCCATACCCAGCTTATAGGATCAATAAGATCGGATACAAACTTAAACTGGTTTGGCTTGGGTGGTGGCCCAAAAGGTTTATGGTCACGTATGGTAGGGATCCACGGATCCAACCAAATGTCAATGTTTGCACCATTACCAATATGCCAACACAAGTTTGGCAGGATTTCATTGCGAGCTTTTATAATGACCTTCCAAATTTTGGAGGAATGAGTCGAGCGTTTTGCTCTGAGAATAGGTGTTCTAGGAGAATACCTTTTGATAAGGCTAGATGCCCAATTCTTTTCAGGTTCTTTGATCACTCTCTAGAAAAACTTAGCCAGTAAAGCTGTGTTGTGGTTTGAGGCAAGTCTGATACCTAGCCTGCCCTGTGATTTGGGTTGACAAACTTTGTTCTAGTAGATGAAATAAGTTTTGTTTACATTGTTCTCGTTCTATCCCCAAAATAAGTTTGCATTCACTGAGTCAAGTTTGGAACATGTGGTAGCTGATAAAAGATAAAAGCTAAAAGAAATTTGTTTACCTATGAAATGAACGATGAAACTCAAAATGTAAGTAAACTAAAACTTATACGAGTCTATATTTATCAATGTTTCTACTCTCAATTCTATCGAAATAGAGTGGAGTAACAAATTCGTTCCATTCCTAGTTCTCTAGCATGGAATGATTTCATAGTTAACTAATCGGTCTTAAGTCTAATGAGAGGTTTACGAGGGGAATTCTATACTACGAGGTGAATTAAATTAACAAGTTACTTAATAACAAAATGCTACTTTAAATCTTGAATGTGAATCTAGATAAAGAATTAGAGGGGAATTGATTCCACCTCGAATCCAACTTAATCACCTAGCATAGACTGTTGTAATCCAATTTTTACGTTCTTATGGTAAGAATTGCTCGTTCTAATCCCTAATTAACATGGCATTTCTACCAATTATAACTAGCATGTGAGGTCGTCCACCCATTCTCATGGCAAAACACGACCTTCTAGAATGGAATAGACTCTACGATGATTCTACACTTATACAACTAAGCTTTCATCAAGGCTTCATCAACCCCTCTAATGGAGGTTTAGCCTTGATTCATCAAACCATCATTTCCCATATTATTATAACTAAACATCATATCAAAATTCTAACTTGACTAATTTAACTAACAATACTTCAATCTAATTTAACAACTCAGAAATGATAATCAACAAGAATTAAAACTAGATCTATAATTTGAAATGAAAAAATCGAAATTGACAAAATAGCTATTTTATTTATCAAACTAATTAAGAACAATGATTCTAAGAGTTTAATCTAAAACAAGAATTTAATTGAAGATAAACTAAATTAAAAACAATTAAATCTAGATCTAGAATTATCTATATTTTTAGGTCTAATTAACCATTAACAAAAGACCATTTGTTTTTAATGTTTTCAGAAAAAGCTAAGGCTTTTGTTTTTATATGTTTTCAGATCCAAAAATCGTGCATGGGCTTGGAGCCATGTTTTGGGCCGAGAATCGTTTGAGTCAAAACCATTGGAGCTTTTTCGATCCCAAAAGGCCACTTCAGCTGCAGTTGGCTTCAACAGACTTTTCGTCCACTTCTGCTCCTCTGATTGAGTCAAGGCTTAGACCATTGGAGAGCTCTTTTCCAGCCGGTCGTTTTGATGTAAGGTAGGCCCAATTCCGAGGTCTGAGTCCAAAGATATGGTCTTCGGAAGTTCTGCTGACTTTGTGCACTGTTTCTGCCCGCGTGGACTTTGACTTTTCATCTTTTGACCGGGCTTTACAAAGGCTTTGTCCTCTTGAAAATTGGCCTTTAATCATAGAACTCCTTAGCAACCGACCTTTGCTCCTTTATCTCGCTAAAGTGGCACATTTCTGCACATAATGGACTTTGAAGCCTGAAAAGCATAAAAACACGTAATCAGTATTAACTCTTAATTATTACTCACATAATTGGTCTAAAAGTATGACTGTTACAGGGTTAATACTACATTTTGGGCTCTTATCAGTAGCCGGTACATCAAATATTAACATAAGATAAGATGGTATGGCTGAAGTAACTGATTTGATGAGAGTGACTTTTCCTACTTGAGAGAGAATCTTAGCTCTCCAACCTTCCATCCTTTGAAAAACTCGAGTAGTGACCTCATTGAAGTCTTGTGTACTTCGTCTGCTTAATACCAAGGGTGCTCCCAGGTACTTGTCCGAAGTAATGCTTTTGCTAACATTAAGAATCTGTTTCACCAATCTCTGGTGTTTGTGGTGAGTGTTCTTGCTGAAGAAAATGCCAGATTTTTGAAAATTTATTTCTTGGCAAGAGAAATTCTTAAAAACATCGAGGATAGCTTTGAGCTTGTGAGACTCATCAATATTAGCCCTACAAAAAATAAAACTGTCATCAACAAATAGCAAATGAGATATGGGAGTATCTGATCGGTTAATTTTGATCCTATGGAGTTGCTTGTTGATTTCGGCCTTGTCAAGGAGTCTAGATAGAACTTTCGTGCATATGATGAAGAGGAAAGGCGAAAGAGGATCTCCTTGCCTAATTCCTCGCTCTGACTTAAGGAGACTAGTAGAATAACCATTCAACTTAAAAGAGAGAGAAGTAGTTGAGATGCACTATTTAATCAAATTCCTCCTTTTCTCACAGAAGCCAAAAGCTTATAATATTTCTAAAAGAAAACTCCATTCAACTATGTCGAAAGCTTTGCTCATATCTAGTTTTATGGCCATATAACCAGATGCACCTTTTGTTTCACTTAGTGTTAATAAGAGCCCAAAACTATAGTTTTAACCCTTTAATAATATTATATTTAGGCTAATTATGTTTATAATAAATAAGAGTTAGTAATGTTTACGTGTTTTTGTGTATTTCAGGTATTGGAATCAATTATGTGAATAAATACGTCACTTTTGCTAGAGAAAGGAGTCAAATTGGTTGCTAGAGAAATTATATGATTATAGCCCAAGTTTTAAGGAGAAAAAGCTTTTTTAAAGTCTAGTCAAAGCTAAAAAGTGAAAGTTAACGCGGGTAGAAAAAGAGTAGAAAAGTCAGCAGAACTTCTGCAAGCCGTCTCTTTGGACTCAGACCTTGGAATTGGGCCTATTATATGTCAAAATGACCGACTCGGAAAGAACTTTCTAATGGTCTAAGCCTCATCCCAATTAGAGTAGTAAAAGTAGACAAAAGGGTCTTGCAGTAAATTCCAACCAGAAAACCCTTTTTGGACATAAGTATTTAGGTTTTGGGCTTGTTTTAGTGGCCCAAAACACAACTCCAAAGCCCATGCACGAAATTGTAAACCTAACCCTCTCCTATATAAAGAGGATTAAGGAAAAAATCTATTCCTTTCTCCCTCCCATTAGCTAGAATAATATATCTGCTTCCTTCCCCAATTAGTTTAGAATAATTAGTGTTTAATGTTCTTGCCTCCAACTCCAATACACCATTAGTTTTATTAATATAAGTTTAATTTAATTTAATTATGTCTTCTTATTGTTGTTTATTGTTAATGAACCCAATGAAACTAGGCTAAGACTCTATTAGAGGAGTTTTATGAAGTTAATGTGGGGGTTATGATTGGTCTTCTTTAGTTTTCTTATTGTCTTATATGCTTCAAGTTCAAGTTCTATAGTTGTCTAGAGATAGAGATTATAGAAGTTGAACTAGAGAAAGGAAACTCCACATAGAGATTTGTGGAGGAGAATTTCTCTTATGCTAATCATATCTTAGTATAGAGATTGCTAGAATGCTTAAGGACCAAAAAAAATTGTGACTTTTGTTGTTTTACCTTGTGTAGATTAATAAAGGTTAAGATTAAAACATGAAAAACTAGTTAGAATAATTATAGCTTCACATAGATGGATTAATCCTTCCTCTATGTTCTTCCTATTCATTAAATTCATCTTTTAATTGCTTAGTTTAAATTAGTTTAATTTATAATTAGTTTATTACATTGCTAGTTTAATTAATTTATAATTAGTTTTAGTTTAAATAAATCACAACACTACTCTCATTGTTCTCACCTTGATTTCTAATAGAATTCTAAGCTTTTAACGATTAAAAGTGAAACGAATCCTGACTCTTTATATTGTATAATGAATTGAGAGTAGGAATAATATTGATAAGGTAGTTGATCATTAGTTGTTTATGTTCTTCTATAGATAATTAATTATCAAATTTTTTCGTATATCAAGTGTCCTGATAATCTCATGGGCTAGAACAATATTATCAAAGATTTTTCTTCCCTTAACAAAAGCACTCTAGGATGGAGATATAATCTTCTCGAGTAGCGGTTTGCAAGAATCTTATGGGCCCTGGACTTTGGGTATAAGTGTGATGTTTGTGTGGTTTAGCTCAGCCAGAAGATGGTCATAACTTATAAAACTTTGCACAGTATGCAAGAGATCAAGGTGGATGATGTCCTAATATTTTTGGTAGAATAAGGGAGTAAAGCCGTCCGGTCCCGGTGCTTTACGGGGGTCCATAGAGAATAGGGCGTCTCGAATCTCACCGATAGTAACAACCCAAGTGAGATCAAGATTTTATGCATCAGTGATGGTAGGCTCAATTATGTTCAAGTTGGCGACATGGATGTTAGGGTTTAAAGATGTGAAGAGGTTTTGGAAATGCTTAACAATGGTGTTACTAATCTGATCTCTTCTTTCTACCTAGTTTCAAGTAGTACGTGTCTCTAATCTTATTTATTGCTATGCGATTTCTTCTTACCACCGTGGACATGTGGAAAAATCGAGAGTTGGTGCCATCACAATGAAGCATGGTATCTCGTGATTTATCCCTCAAAAGTTTTTCTTCAAGTTTCAGAGCTTGACTCAAGTCTTCTTGTAGCTTGTTCTCTTCTTCGAGGTCATAGTTGGGATTATGTTGATAGATATTTATATCTTCTCTTAGTTTTCTAATCTGGAAGTGAATGTTGCAGAACACATTACGATTCTAGATTTTGAGGTCTTTTTTCACCAGTTTAAGCTTTTGAGAAAAACAGTAAGCATGTGAACCTTTAAAGCGTGTGTTCCAAGATTTATCAATGACAAATTTATGTTAGAATAGTTGTACGTAAACAGCAACTAGAGTAGAAACGAGAAGGAACAGATGAGAGAGCAACAAACAACAACCAAAGGCCGATAAGATAAGCCCTTAAGGAAAGATTTCGCCCTTTCCACTGGTGCAGAAAGACTACAATGGCGACTTCTCCTCATAGGATTTAATGGTTATAGAAGGCTGGTTTTGGACTAATCAGACTTCTCTCTAGAACAGCATAATAACTCTCTCTCTGGCGGTTGATAGTAAAAAGATAAGAAGAAGCTATCTGTTTCTGTAAGTATATATGATCTGGACGCACAGTCCAGGTTATATAGAGAGTCACAGTCGGTTTCCAGAAACAGAATAGGAAGCCTACTAGAAACAGAAATTCGAAACTTGTTCCGAAAGCAAAACAAGTTTAGGCAATAGCCAAGCTACTACCCACTAACAAGGTTAGCTTGTTAGTGGTGGTTAGGCAATGTGGGACTATCTTCCAAGCATGAAAGTGGAGAACACTCTATGTTCATCTCCTCCACTTTGCACACTCTTAAGTAGATTGAAATACAACAAAGAGATTCTAACAATCCCCCACTATTTCAAAATACTTATAGTCCCCCACTATTTTGGAATAGGATATTATAAAAGAAAGGGTTTACGAAATGCCATAAAGAAACGAAATTGCAATGCCTAAGATACTGGTGCCTTTCGGGCTTGAACTAGTTATAGGGTAACATATCTTTTCTCACGTGAAAGTGGTAGATTAAAAAATCTTTGAACCAACTTCCCTTGTAGTGAAATAGATGACATGCACCCATGTTGCTTTTTCATTATACGCCAGTTCTGCAGTGTTGCGCTTTTTGGCCCTGCGCTGCCTGTGTTCCATGAATGCTCTAAAGTATTTGCCCGAATACTCATAAGAACCGACCCAGTTCTACATTCACGTAGGTGGATTTCCATCAGGTGTACATTGCAGTTTAAATACATCACCTCATTAAAATATGGGCTATGGAATGCAATAAGAGTTAAAGAACTCATCCTTACTCACTGCAATTCTAGTTATACAATGTATAATATAGTACCATCTCGCCATAAGGTGGGACGTCTCATAAAAATAAGATGATAGTACTACAAGACGACGAAGTGACTTGTTTTTCCCTTTGAACCTACTTCATGGGATCTCCAATCACATAGGTAGGGTTGCCGCCAGTGTCACCCTATATATGGGCATAAGTCTCATCCCCCTCAATGTATAACCACTTGCCTCCAAATAAGTGATGCGGTCAGACATGTGGCAAAACTAAGTCCAACCTAACATAATCTCTAGCAGCTGCTTGATTAAGTTATATCTCAAACTTATATGTATACCTTTCCCATTGCACATATTTCTTTATGTCTTAGCTATTGCAATGAGACAATTACAAAGCATATACACATTAGGAGGCTGTTTAGAGCCAATGGGAAGATTTGCCAAGAGGTTGCTAACCTACTCAGCATCATCACATGCCTTTTCTAAGGGGATTAGCTTGGATGATATCCAAGACACTCAATTTCCACCAAAGGTAAACACATAAACATTACTGGATCCAGTTTATAACATATTACCCTTCCAACAATGATGGAAATCTACTAAATATCAGTCCATAATCAATGGCTCCGCTATAGTACTTGGATAATCTCACAATATAGAGCAATGTTCCTTATAAGGACAATGAGCAATGTCATGTCTCACATATATAATCCATCAAGTACAATAGGCTACCAATGATATTGACATATTTAGTATGAGAAAACACCAGTAGATTATTTTGCATAAGATGGATATCTGCCACAAGAAGTGTTGACACAGTCTTACTAACGTAATCCCCATACTTTTCAATGAAAATATTTCTACTAAGTGCTAAAACAACATAATGAGACCAACATGAGTTATAATTCCCATATTCACGAGTCATTCAATTTTGTAGTGCTCGAAATTCCCCTATACCATCCGGCCGGTTTGGTTTATGGTACGCTGTGGGCTTCAACCATATTCAAACGTCAACATTTTGACAATTGAACATAGCAGTTACAGAAATGAGTTTAAAACATAATGAACTATCATTTCCAATGACGGTCTATTATGTGTTTCAAATAGGAATTTCTTTGTTTCATACACATTCGCAATGCTAACACTCATGATATTAAATCATCTAAACAAAGAGAGATTGACACATATGTCTTACTTTACTCTATAGAAAGTATACATCTTTATCAACAACGGTACTTTGACATCCATACGACACTAATATGTTGTTGAATTACTTATGCCATTTATAGGCGCTTGAATCAACTCATACAAAGATTTAACTAAATTGTATACCTTAAGCTCATCACCTGGTACTACTTGGTATTGTAGTTCCTCATAACTACTCAACTAGAGTCTTTAGAATTCTGAAGAAGAAATTCTAGTTACATGAGCAAGATTCCAAAATAGTATAAATCTTTTTTCTGAGTGAAACCCCTTGGCTATTATAATTAGACTTGTATTTTGCAATACAACTATCACGTTTTAGTTTTCTCTTGAAGATCCAATTCAACCTATAGATCCCCCAATAGGTAGATTGACTACCTCCCTTTAAAGATTTGTGTAAATCAAGAGTCCAGTTTAGAGGAGTTGTATCCTTCAAAAAGGACATTTCTCATAGACAGACAACTTCCTTATAAGTTAACGAATCTTCCTCAAGAAACATATAAACGTCATCACCGTGAGTGGTGGATATACTCACTAATAGTCTTCCAAATTTCTTGTTCAAAAATTATAGGATTCTCTTATGTAGTTCATTATGAACATTCAACCACTCTATGCCAATTTCACAAAAAGCACAACCTTAAATAAAATTAGCATATACGATATTCAATAATAGTGTGGTATCTACAAGATTGTTATAACTCATGACAACTGAAAACAAACATCACTATTATAAGTTTCACCAATGAACATCTACTAGATAGTTCTAGGTCTCAAAAAAACTTCTTTTAGATTCATTCACAATAGCCTTGGCAAGACACCCCCCCACATTTTGAAGAATTTTCAGATAGGCCATAGACCTTTCAATACTTTGTAGTTCAGTGTCTTTCCAGTTTTCTTGTGAGATAGACTATGGTAAAACAATGTCATGCATATGGGTCACAACCTCCCACAGTTCAATGGTTACTCAACCTAATCAAACTTACATGCAAAACACATTATACCGCTACAAACACAAAAAGAAACAATAACAATAATATGCACTCTTATGACAAGAATATACTTTACTAAAGTCTATGATTATGGTTCAAATTAAACATAGTTATATTATGTTAATGCTATCTATATGAAAGGAAATCCACAAATGATTCTAATGAATTTTAAAGAATAGAAGAAATAGATAAAAAGGGTTTTACCTAAGATAATATAATTATCATTCTTGTTTTCATCATTCAACATTCTAACTTACATAGTGAGACAATCCATGCACTTGTACATCACCTTGGCTATTTATTTATAATCATAAGAGGATAATGCCTAATAAGACAATCTACAAGCGTTACATCTCTTTGTCTAAAATAGTCACTAGAGGATATTGTCTAAGAAGGCAATCCATAACCTTACATCTCCTTGACTAAATTAGGTTTTGGAGGATATTGATTGCTTCCCATATTGTTTCCTCTCGTAGATAATGATGCTCATTACTTAATAATATATGACATGGTTAAGCTTCATGCCAATATTAAATAATACATTCATGCCAAACATAGTTAATATCATATCATAGGTTCAGGAAAAGTAAACTTTAACTGTACCCCCACAACAAAAGGTATACGATATTAAGTAAATCTAGCCACTGAATATGCAAAACAACTGAGGACTCCACCTCCTCTTCTTACATGAGCTCAAGTAAGATAGAATACCCTATTAACAAGACCTCAAGTACTACTACAACATCTAATGGCTCAACCCATTATTGTGTTCAACTAGAAAAAATTTACCAATAAATTATCATCAAATTTAAAGTAAATCCACGATGATTAATATCCAAAGCTAGCATGCTTCAAAATCTTAACATATACTATATTAGATATAAACTACAAGTTACTTCATCTAACATGTATTTTCACAACATTACAATTATAACCATCGTCTAACAACACGTACACTAAATAGAGAAAAGCAATTATGCATTGAATACATTATAATTATTACCCAAGATTTGAGTGTGGTTGATATTAACTATCTTAAGGTCTCTTTTAGACCATCTACATACATCAACATATGTACAAAGAAAATTAATACCAAACTACTTTTAGTCAAACCAATTAATATCTTAGTGATAAACACGTATAATTTGTTGACTAGGTTATTAAAGAATTTTATGCTTAGGGATTTCCCTTCTAAGAATAAAAACTAGCATGCAACTCAAGGCAAGAATATCATCATATAATCAAACCAAAATAATTGCAAAGAGTGAAAGAATATGATACCTAACCGATTAAAAAACCGGATTACCATATTTTCCTCATTCAAGAACAATAGTTCAAAAGATTTGTAATAATGAACCAGCTCATGACGAATTGGGTATCAAGTCTTCTTCTACTAGAAAGCTATTTGAATCAGCTATCCAACACAAGAAGTAGATTGCAAAACTGAGCTCTGAAATGAAAGTTATAGCAGTTTCCGTAATGAGTGACGCAGCTGTCAAAAAGATGAACTTCGACGTTTTTCTTGATAGAAATCTCATATTTGACTCCCCCAAATGTAGTAGAAAGGTCTACAACCATATAGAGTTTAATAAACCACAAAAGATCAATAAAAATTCAATCTTTAATTGGTTTCCCATACAAAAAACAAAATTATTAGAAAATTTCTAAAGACATAACCTAATAACACAAACATTAACTCAAAGTAAAAGTCTTATCTTCTGATTGTCATATTAAAACACTCTCCTTTGTTCTACTACGAAATTCTTTCCTTAAGATTGTTAGAATAGTTGTATGTAAACAACAACTAGAGTAGAACAAAAGGAACAGTAGACAAACAGTGAACAACCAAGGCGTCGATAAGATTGTCCTTAAGGAAAGATTTCGCCCCTTCTACTGGTGCAGAAAGGCTACAATGGCGTCTTTTCCTCACAGGATTCAATGGTTACAAAAAGCTAATTTTGCACTAATCAGACTTCTCTCTAGAATGGCGTAATAACTCTCTCTGGCGGCTAACAGTAAGAAGAGAAGGAGAAGCTATCTGTTTCTGTAAGTATATATGATATGGACACACAGTCCTGGTTATATAGAGAGTCACAGTCGGTTTCCAGAAACAGAATAGGAAACTTACTGGAAACAAAAATCCAAAACTTGCTCCTAAAGCAAAACAAGTTTAAGCAATAACCAAACCAATACCCACTAACAAGGTTAGTGGTGGCTAGGCAATGTGGGACTATCTTCCAAGCACAAAAGTGGAGAGAACACTCTATGTTCATCTCCTCCACTTTGCACACTCTTAAGTATATTGAAATATAACAAAGAGATTTGTCACACCCCAAATTTTGATAATTCAGATAACATAAATAATATCCGACTTCTCGATATCCGAGATGTGACAACAACCTCAACATCCAATCTATCGCATAACCCTAATGTATAATAACACATGCGGAAAATCTAAATAATAAAAATATTCAAAACAATTAACTCATCATTATGAAAACTTGCGATCAAAATTAAGTTACAAACTTCCTCACTTATCAATTCGGAAATAAATTAAAACATCTGTTCCTAACAAATTCCACTACATCTTAGAGGAAAATGAAACGACATCTTATTAAAAATAAATGCTAACATAAATCACGAGCAGCACGCCACCTTCTCGAACATTAGCTAACCCTGTCCAGGCTGATCGACTATGTTCATATGAGAACACACCCGATTAGGCAACATGCAAATTGGATCAGCATTATAAACAATGTTAGTATGAGTAGCCTTAGAAAAACCATTTAGATATACATAATACTTCAGTATTTATAGGGCAGGTAGTTCCTCCACCGAGGCGCCTTAGCTTAAGGTAGTTAGTTCCTTCATAGAGGCACCTTAGCTTCTAACTACAAGTAAATAAAACTTATGGTATCCTAGTACTTACCTTTCTGCATGCTCTATCACAGAGTGGGTCCTCTCTGCAAAAATAGTTAGTTAACCCACTCTCCTGCAAAACAATTTGTAATAATAATATCATGAAACGAAACTTAACTTGTAAGCCTTAAAACAATAACCACACAGGAGGAAAATATCATATCAGTAACATTTATCAAGTGTCCCTAACAACACGTCATCTCTATGTCTTACCTAGTTTCCCTGGCTACCACAATCGCTTCCTAACGCTGAACATGTACATCCACATGCCTCCCCTCACGTAATGAACCACTCCGTGTGTAGTTACCCTAAGCGGGATATCGCATACCAGGTAACCCTCACATGACCGCCATTATGTGGGTACTGCCACTATTTGGTATAAAATATCACGCGTCTCGTTCAAAATTTTGCGAACAAGATAATCAAGCCATTATTCGTCTACAATTGCCCTACACATGGGTCAATTAACATCTTATACGCCCTATACAAGGGTCAATCATAGTATGTATGCCCTACACAAAGGGCAAATCACATGAGTTGTGGTAGCTAGGTTATAGGATTTTCGTTACGTAATTTATTCAAATTTATGTCTATATCTATTAAAATTTCAATCTAGTCACGTGTCAAAATTTTCACAATATCAACCTCAAATCTCTCTTAGATAATGGCAAACCAGTTTATATAGGCTTCCACAACATTCTACCATGGGATTAGTCCATAAAATTTAATATATAAAAATATAACATAATAAACAGTCAACGGTCAACAATCAAAGGGCCAAACCCAACAGTCACCAGTTCGGTATTCATCCAAACAGGTCTTAATGGAAACTGTAGGTAAAACACTTCAAACCATGGTCCTAATCCAACTAACCAAAACAAAGCCCAAAACCAAGGCCCAAGCCTTTATAACATGGCCCCAAAAGTCTAAACAGATTTAAAGACTCAAACTGACCCACTTCAAATCACATGGACCAAGCCCAAAACAAAAATAGAAACCGGCCCAAAGAAACAACTAATTGGTTTCGGCCCAAGCCCAACCAAAATAGAAACCGAAAAAACTTGGGAGCACTGGATCCCGATTTCAGTCACCCTCACCAGCGCACCAGCGTGAATTCCAGCCACCACCACCTCCTCTTTTCCACCACCCTCATCCTAGCGGTTTGACTCCTTGGGAAAACCCCTAACACTTTAACAAAAGCCCACACTCGATTTCTCACATCAATCACCCTTCCTCCAACCTGGATCGGGCCGCCATTAACGCCTCCTTCAAACTTCAACAGCACTTAAACACCCCCCACTACAACCAATCATCAATCAACCAACACAACAACAATATGACAGTTCAATATAATATACAGGACGATGTTTGGGCTCGCACCGCCATTAACAATCACTTCAAAGTTTCAATAATTCAATCTCTGAATCTCAGAGTTTCAATAGTACTAAAATTTAACAAGTTTTAACAATAACGACAGGACGAAGAATAATGACAGAAGAATGAGCAGTAAAAATGAGAGGAAACCTTGGATAGTAAAGCTATTTCTGTATACACGTGAAATAGAAAAACTAACTACTCACCTCTCGTATCGCGAAAAAGAGTATATAGAAAAATTACGTGAGAAAACCAATCCCAAGCTAGCTTGCACAATCCGCCCTGTCTCTCTCCGTTCTTCTTTGTTTTAGCTCGTGTGTGTAGTTTTTGTTTTAAGAAAAACCTTATTTTTCCAGAGACCATTCTAAAGAATTTACCTACCATATATTTGGCTTAATTTTTTTTAGAAACTTCCCATTTTACTAAATATCCCTATTCATAACTATGGAATATCATTCTCTATTAAAAGTAGTATATCTATTAAGTACCTTATATTAATATCTTGTTTCCTCTATATTTGAAAACTTTCAGAATATTAAAAATAATCTCTATACAACATTCAAAATTCAAAATTCAAAATACTAGTTTCCTATAATAAAATTTTCGAAATTACTATCTGGTCTTCCCTCCTTTCTCTTTCAATCAAAAAGTCAAACCCACATTTACTAGCACGTTGACCAGGAAATAAATATTAACTACATAAATAGTAAATATTGTTACGAAATAATGTAAAAATAAATTGGGGTCTTACAAGATTCCAACACTTTACACTCGGGAGAAAATGTCCACACAGACTGGAAATGAAACTACTTCGGCGAAACCAGAGGTGGCTTTAAGTGGACAATAATTGGTCCATGATCCGATCTAATGATAGGAAGGTTAATAGTGCGAGCATCAGGGAACAAAGTTCACAAATCAGAGTTCACAATAGCTCTATCAAGTCTCTGTTTTGTAAGGGCTTCACCATTAGTTTTAAATTTCTTGTTGCTCCATGTGAAAGGCACCCCTTCATAGTCCATATCTAAGAAGTTTGTTGAAAGCATGGAATATAAAAAATGGCAAGCATGAGCCGGGTCGAAAGGTGGACCTCCAGATTTCTCTTCCTAACAAGTAATCTTATTGAGGTCCCCAACTATAAGCCAGAGAATAGAGTGAGTAGCAGCCAAATCTGTGAAACTCATCTAGAGTGGGCCCATCTGAGAATGGTCCGGGTGACCATAAACAAAAGTGCAAAGCCAATGCTTATCATATGGGTAGTTTTTCACGAGAGCCGCTATGTAGCGACTGGATGAAAAAAGGATTTCAAGATCAAAAGCTGATTTCCATCCTAGCCAAAGACCGCCACTGCGCCCACTAGCAGGGACACAAATAGAATGAGAGAACCCAAGGGAGGAGAATCTCTTCGTACTAGTGGACAAATTTTCCTTTGTTTCAGAGATGAAACAAATATCAGGGTTAAAAGTTTTAATATGGCCTTGGAGTTCTTTTATTGTCCCAAGTTTTCCACTTCCTCGATAATTCCAAGCAAAAATGCTCATCCCTTCTCAAACAAGGAAGGTACACAGAAAACCAAACTAAAGAATGAGAACTTGTTTGTGAGTTAAGACTAGTATAACGTCTGAATGAACTTATTGCTAAGTATAATATCGTTAAGCTTATATGTCAGAGTTAGTAGCCGTAGTCGCTTAAATGGTCACAAAACTTGAAGCAAACATCGGTCACTCCCATTGATAAAATTCTAAGGGAAATAAGGGAAAATGTAGTTCATCCTCCTCTCCCAGTCACTTTGAGGACTGAATGGAACATATGAAGAAGCTAGAAAACTTATGTTCCATAAAGACGAGATGAAATCTACAGCCTAGAAGCCAAGGGAGTGGACATTTACATTTCTTCACCCTGATCAAATGGATCTCTAGCTAATTCAAATTAGCTGATATACCGTAAAATCAACAACTAGATTTTCTCTAACTTCTTCTTACGTTATCAATTATTTATTTTCTACTCTCACATATATATTCATACAATATATAGAGTACAGAATCGGTACACTCTTAACTCTCTAGACTTAACGAATTCAACTAATCAAACACAAGGAAACAATGGTGAGAGCAATATTTATGGATGTAAATTTATACTACGAAACTAAATATATAAATTTAACTTATACTAATTTAATTAAAGAAATTGAATATAACTTGAATAAAATATGGAGAAGATTAGAGAAAGATTGAAATCCACTTTAATTAATACTTTACATGCTAGCTTAACATAGATTTGTATAGAAAACCCTAGTCTAGATATTCTCATACAAGGTTAAAATATAAAGACTAGACCTTTAATGATCCCTAATTACTTTAATTTATACTATCTCTAGTAATTAACTAAATAGCATGAGAGAAAGCTTGTCCCCATTCTTATGGCAAACTTACTATTATCTAGTTTAGGTTAAACTCTTCTTATCTCTAAGTCAAGAAAAACCTAAACTTGAAACCTTAAATAACAAATCTATACTAACAAATCAAGTCCCCTCAAAGCTTCATTCAAACTCCCTCTAATGGGAGTTTAGCTTTGATTCATGGGACTATCATGAACAAAAGAATGAAAAGAAGACATAATAGAAAGAGAAACAATTGAATTGAATAATAATAATAATTTGAAGGTATTTTAATGAAGGTTTTATATAGGCTACAATTATATATCCTAATTACTTAAACTATACTAAACTAAAGAAAGGGGAGAGAGAGAGAGCTAAATTAATCTAACTAATGGGAGGCAGATAGAGCTAAATTATTCTAATTAATGGGAGAGAGAGAGAAAATAGAGTTTTACCTTCATCCTCTTTATATAGGAGAGGGTTAGGTTTATAATTTTGTGCATGGGATTTGGAGCTATGTTTTGGGCCACTAAATCAAGCCCGAAACCTAATTACTTAAGTCCAAAAAGGGTTTATCTGTGGGAATTTATTGAAATACCATTTTCATCCACTTTTACTACTCTGATTGGGTCAAGGTTTGGACCATTAGAAATCTCTTTCAAGCCGGTCATTTTGATATATAATAGGCCTAATTTCGAGATATGAGTCCAAAGATATAGCCAATAGAGGTTATGTTGACTTTTCTGCTCTTTTTCTATCCGCGTTGACTTTGACTTTTCAGCTTTGACTAGGCTTTAAAAAGGTTTTTTCTCATTGAAACTTGGGCTTTAATCATATAATTTCTCTATCAAGCAATTTGACTCATTTCTCTTGCAAAAGTGACATATTTCTTTACATAATTGATTCCAAGACCTAAAATACACAAAAACACATAAACATTACTAACTCTTATTTATTATAAACATAATTAGCCTAAATATAATACTATTAAAAAGTTGAAACTACAGTTTTGGGCTCTTACCAAACCACCCCCAAATAGCATTTTTCTTGTCTTCAAGCAAATATGTGAAATTAAAATAAGTGGCCAAAAATGTATTCCTAACTACTCTCGTTTTGCTGAGTGCGACTGCATTGACCAAATGTAATAAGGCCTTAAACCACTAAGAATTCCCTAATGGACGAGTTATAGCCTCGGGAGAGTTTTCCAGAGAAGATACTCACAAACTTCATTTATACTACAATAACTATGAAATAAAAGTAATTGTTCTCTAATTTTATCTCAAAATCTATACATCTTACTAGTAGTTAAACAAGGATCATCAATCTAACTCCGAAATTAATACATGCACAATAATTAAATCATCTTAAGATAAACAACTATACAATGAACTGTGGTATGAAATGTAATGACAGATCTGTTTTTGAAACTTTTGGGTAGCGTGCCTAAGTAGGTTCTCACCCAAGGAATGTGTCAAGACACATAACACTCTGATTTTTCCACTCAAGTTTGATAACTCCAGTCTGCAGTGAGCACATATTTCCACACAATCTCAATGACAATCCAAGGAAGTTGAGGTCGATCAAACACATCTACCACTTACCATCACACTAACCTATTCCTAATTGAGCTAGAGGTATTTATTAGGTGATACGGGGCATAGGTGTTGGTTAAAGAATGAAGAAAATGGATATTCAAAAAGACAAGTCTGAGAAAATAAGGTTTTCATATTATGTAACTAGAGAAAACCTTGTTCTTTTTTGCTTCTACACTTTGTTTCTATCTTTAGCCCTTTCGTTTTGGCTTTTGACTCATTTTTATTCAATAAATTACCTTCAACTTTTTATTTTATTTTTATTTTTTTTCCTTTTATTTTCTTTGGATGGAAACTTTCTTTTCTGTTTCTTTTGAAACAACTAACTAATTTTTGTTTACACGGGTTTTTCTCTTCTCTTTTATTCACTCATCCTATTTCTCAAACTTATCCAGATATGTAGGCTTATTTTATTATTTATTTTGTTTTATTGGGTAAAGGATTTGTGGTTTGTGAAAAGGCTAATGAAAGGCTCAATGGGGCGACTAGTGGATAATAAATTACATATAGGTATGAATTTCTTGCTATATTGATCCAAAGAGGGCCTAAATTCTCACTTAGGATATGGTATGGTGATCAAGCAAGTGGGCGTGTGATTTCTCTACTCTGAATTGACTTCTCCCTTGTGTTTTCACTTAGATATTAATTCATATAGGCTTTTTGGCTAGATGCTCATAGGATATGTATTAAGTACTCTAACCTAGGTCTCAGAAAATACTGCCAAGTACAATCATAGATGTTCATGCAAGATATTCATGAAAATATGTAATGACTATTATCTATATATTAATCTAAGTTTCAAAAATTAAATTCTAATTCAAGTACTACGTGAGATTTCTAGACTAATATCATCATGGAGAAGAGAACAATACTATTATCACTAAGTACATAGTATAAACTATTTTTATGAATTATATATTTTTCTAATTTTTATACGATAATTAATACGTAATATACAACCTAATATATGTTGAAACATTTACATCGTGTTTCTATACCACCCCCAAACAGAATCATGTTTTCTCCCCAAAGTATGAAATAAAAATAAAGGATAGAGAGTATCATAGAAACGTGCTTGTAAATGGGAGCACCTGAAAAAGAAGGTTAATCTATACTAATATAAAGAAATAAAAACATACACAACTCCTATTTGAGTTCCACCCATTATGGGGATAGCACGAAATATTAAATAGCGCTTGGGACATAAGCAGACTCTAACAGAAATAAAATAATATAATATGTTCACAAATCAAGCATACGCCTATCATGGCTCCTATCGGATTAGCTTATGAAATTCCATGAAATAGTGAATTTCACGAAATTTAGGTACCTAATTACATTATGCATCCAAATAAAATCAACAAGGCCTATGGATTATATATTTCGATATTTATACATGCAATTTTAATATGTGATCGTACACTGCTAAAATTAAATATACCACCCCCAAACAATTTGGGAGAAGGGAGTTTATGAAACAATTCAATAACACAATTAAATTATGTAACTAACTAATTTTTATGATTTTTAACATTTTATAAAGAAAAGTGCATAATTTACATACTAAAAGTGCCTAATTTTTGCAAATGTTTCTATCCCACTCCTAAACAATCGAACGCTTTGTTTTCAAAGTATAAAGATATAAGGAAAGAATTTACCATAGAAACGTGGCAAAAATTGGCAGTACCGGTAACAAAAATATTATAAAGATAATATGATAATATGAAGCACAATTAAACTGTTATGTACTAACTAACACAAAACTGGAGTAAACATGACAGGCAAAGGGTGGCAAAAAGATTTGAAACGAAATACCAAAATGCGCCACCCCCAAACAAAATTTGAAAACTTTTTTTAAGTTTGAAAAATTTTGTAGCCTATACTCCAGAAAGGTGGTATTGTACAAAAACTTGGGTCTTTTAAAGTCAGATTCTCTAGACTTACTAGTATATGTTTATGTTTTTAATTATTATTTTTTTATTTTTATATGTTTGATTTTTAGAAAAAAAAAACAAAATTACGATAAAGAAATAAAAATGAAACTCACTCCATAGAGAAATACTACTCAAACAACGAGAAAAAGTGTAAGAGATAAATGCGTGAGTCACATGAAACGTGGACTAAGGATCCGGTACTTACAACCACGCACTCCAAAAAGAGGGTTTGGTTACCTTAATAGTGCACTCCCATAATATAAGATTGGAATGGAGTACACCGAAGAATAAAGTGAGTCTTTGATAGTCAGATACTCGAAACTTTATCTAAAACAAGTATTAACATGTAATTTAACATATATCAACAACCGAAAAAGTTGTGGGTCTTTCCATAGATAATTAACATGGAATGTAATCCCAAACAGAATCAAGCACCAAGACTTTTTATGACGCAACTTAGTGGAATGAGGGCAAGATCTGATAGACCTAGAACCTAATTAATCAAGTGTGCACTCTCTTCTTTTTTGAACGAAAGGGTGTCCAAGTGAATGATCGTGAGAAAATGAATGGTTGTGGAAAATACTTAGAATATGGATAACTGTTAGAAAGAAAGGGTGGAAAGAATGATTAGATTCTATGAGGGATTAGCTCAGGTGGATGGTGGTCGGGTGGTGCTCTAGGTAGTGCTTGAGAGGGTGGATCATCACAGGCTCTTAGAAACTCATAGAAATCCTTATCTAGTTTGGTCATATCAACATAATTAAAGTATTCATCTGCATCTTTGAGAAAGTCATCAATCTCGTCCAAGGACTCGAAATTGTGATCTTTGTCTTCTTCTATAAGAGCGGTATCTACTAGTGTGGGGATGAAAGCGACCGCACTAATGTGAGATAGAAAACTCTCAATGGACTTCACTTCTCCTTCTACAGGCAAACCTAGTTGTCCTTTCTTCAGTCTAAACATGTTAACCTCCATAGAAAGATTTCCAAATGAAAGAGTCACTGAACCATCCCGACAATTGATTTTGGCATTGGCGGTTGCCAAGAAAGGACGCCTTAAGATGATGGAAATAGAATCATGAGCAACTTCGGTGTCAAGAATAACGAAATCAACTGGGTAGTAAAAATCCTGAACTTGTTTTCAACTACGCCTTTGGGATACTTAATAGAACGATCAGTTAACTGCAAAGTCATTTTGGTTGGTTTAAGTTCATGGAGACCTAGTTGTTTATATAAATAAAATGGGAGTAAGTTAACACTTGGTCCCAGGTCTAATAGCGCAATTGTTATTAAGTAATCTCCCAAGGTACATTGTACAGTAGGACGATCAGGGTCCTTGTACTTAACGATTCTGTTATGTTTAGATAAAGAGGGATATTGTTTAGTTAAGAAGGCTTCATTGGGTATGTTGGTTTTCCTCTTCTTGGTGCACAATTCTTTTAGAAATGTAGCATGTCCAGGTAGACATTTTATAGCATGTAGAAAAGGTAGGTTGATAGTCAGATTCTTAAAAACTTTCCTAATCTCATCAAAATTCTCGTCTTTTTTAGACACAACTAGTCTTTGGGGATACGGTGGTTTATCTCTATATTTAGCATAAAGGTCAACAATATTATTAGTCATTGCTTTATCTTCAGCCATTTCCATCTAGGTGTCTATATTGGAACTTCTACAGGTGTAGGATCATCAATTTTTATGGTGGTATTCGGTAAGGTTGTACCTTTTGGTTGTGGTTGGACTAGAACTTCTATAGTTGTAGGGTCTTCAGTTTCTATGACAGTATTCTGTATGGTTTCATTTTCAGCTTTCGTTTGCGGGCGATCTGCAGGCATAGTCACTTTATTATCAACTACTCTACCTGAACGAAGGGTAGTGATGACATGTAGTTCCCCTGGGGTTATATTACCATTACACTGAATACTGTTTACTTCAAAAGCAGTGTTTGTTGACTTAGGATTAAGCACTGCTTGACCTAGAAACACGCCCATTTGATTATTATTTTGGTTAAGAGACATGTCAATAACCTTTTGGCACAAAGACTGCATCATTTGCATCGTTTGTTGTAACAAGTTAGAGTTTTGATCATGTTGATCTTTCATCAAGTTGGAGTTTTGTTGCATAATTTGATTCTAATTTTTCAACAAGGTCACTACTACTTCGTCTGTAGATGGTTTGATTGTTGGAGTGGTTATGGGAGGAATAACTGGAATTAAAGCTTGTTGATTGTTCATGTTTGGATGTTGATAGTTCTGAGCCATGGGCACTAAACCTCTGTTTTGGTCACCTAAGTTTCATTGTCCTTGATGCAAAATAAACTGGTGGAAGTTTGTAATGGGCTTAACGTTTTGATTATTAAAACCTAGAGGTGTAGCTTGTTGTTGTGGATTATAATTAGTGTTTTGCCTCCATTGTGTGTTAGGGTTGTTATTAAAAGTGCAGACATTTGCTGGATGTGGTAGTGGATGTTCATAGACAAAAGGACAATAGAAGTCAGAATGTTCAAGACTAACACAAACATTGCAATGAGTAGAGTTTATGTTCATGACAGAAGTGGGTTTCTTTTGAATATAGATGGTATCTACCTTTTTAGTGAGGGCATCGATAAGAGTTCTAAGCTCGAGATCAGGTTTAACCTCAAAAGAAGAAGGAGTGGAGTGGGGGACATCGTTACCCCCCCCCCCCCCAATTGTTGTTTATCTTAGATTGATCTTCTAAGAATTTATAAGCCTCCAAGGCTCCTTTACTAAGAAAACTACCCCGATTCATGATATCTAGAACCTCCTTATGATGATGTGAAAGGCCCTTGAAGAATGCGTAGACAAGCGTGTCCTTGGCAAGGTTGTGATGCGGGCATTCAATGAAAAGATTAGTGAAATGATTCCAGGCCTCTAAAAAGGATTCATGAGGGTTCTGGTGGAAGAAATGAATCTTTTGAAACATTTCATCTGTCTTCAGTGATGGGTAAAATTGTTCTAGAACAATTGAACAAGTTTATCCCATGAGTCCACAAAGTTTGGTGTTTGGGCAGTTAACCAAGACGCCGCCTTGTCGGCTAGGGTGAATGGAAACACCCTAAGTTTAACTTGATCCGGACTTATGCTAGGATGATGGAATGTAGTGAGAACTTGTTCTATCTTTCGCATATGTTGATAACGTTTCTCGTGGTCTAAACCATGGAAAACTAGTAACAAGTTAAATATATTTGGGGGAATTCAAAAATCCCCCACTAGGTCTGCAAGAATGATGCATGACTTAGGTCCATCGATCAGGGCTTTGTAAAAATCAGAGAAAGGAGTCTCTGGTTATTTAGCCATTGTTGCTGGTATGGTGTGTGATATTCTAGATAGGTGTGTGCGTTAACGTTTACAACAGTCAAACAAGCCTGATTATACTAAAATTAAACTCCTCTAATAGAAGAGACGAGGAGTGAAAGAAAGAGAACCTGAATGCCTTCTTACTACGCTTATGAATAACACCTTCAATACGAATCTCAGTGTCATGTAAAAGCTTGGAACAACGAACTAGCAAATATTTTGAACCAAAATATGACCTGTAACTAACCTATAAATCGGGCTTACTTCAGAGGGTGCAGGCACGCTCAAATATAAGGTAACTAGGGCACGTGCGCGCTGTAAGAGAAAACTAAAGAAAAATGCAAACTTAGGTTACTGGAGGTTAGGGCACAGGTGCGCTCAAATATAGGTATAATAGGGCGCATGCGTGCTCAAAAAAATTCGAAAATTTTAAAGTAGTTTTCTAAGATGTCCAGTAAGCAGTCTGTTAAATTTCAGAACAATCAGAGTTATGAAAATCCTTCTACTGGCCTGCAAAGTTTGTGACATAGTTTTCGGACATAATACAAACAAACAAATGGTTAACCAATCAAAATAGAGCCAAAAATCGCCAAACATTTACTGGAGACTCCTGGCAGATCGTGTGTGTCCTTGTAAAACGTTTAGAGCAATTGGAGTTCTACAAACCCTCCTTATTGGTGGCTGTTCCTAGAAATTAAGTGTTGCAAAACTGCAGAAACACACTAGAAACAATTCACTAGTTAGGTGGTCATAACAAATAAAAAACTTTTCAAATTATTATTGCATACCCCTGACTTATGATAGATACTCCTGTAAAAATCTTAGAATATTTGAAACTGTCTAAGTAACCTTACTCATCAATTTTCACAAAAACTTACGGTGTGAAAGCTGAAATATTGCACTGTAAATATGGTATTAGTTCACTAGGTAAAACAACTTTGAGAAATCTGAAAATATTCCAATAAATCAGTAACACCTTAAATATTATGCTTGACAAATTTCAGAATTTTTGAAAATTTAAAAATACATTTACTGTAGTATTCTTCACTATGAGTCTGCAGTTTTAAGGAGGCGCGGGCTCGCTCTGAGTTTAAAACAGTGAATAACAAGTTTGAACAGTAACAAAAATATGAGAAACAATAATGAAAAATTAAAAGGGTGGGTGGGTAGAGAATGGGGGATTGCCCCTTGGATTCAAGCAATTAAATTATTGTCTTGAAAGAGTTTAAGATGGCAGCGCCATTTGATAAACCGTAAAAATGCAACTAGATTTTCTCTAACTTCTTCTTATGTTATCAATTATTTATTTCCAACTCTCACATATATATATTCATGCAATATATAGAGCACGGAATTGTTCCACTCTTAACTCTCTAGACTTAACGAATTCAACTAATCAAACACAAAGAAACAATGATGAGAGCAATATTTATGGTTGTGAATTTATACTACAAAATTAAATATATAAATTTAAATTATACTAATTTAATTAAAACAATTGAATATGACTTGAATAAAATATGGAGAAGAATATAGAGATTGAAATCCACTTTAATTAATACTTAACATGCTAACATAGATTTGCATAGAATACCCTAGTCTAGATATTATCACACAAGGTTAAAATATAAAGACTAGACCTTTAATGATCCCTAACTATTTTATACTATCTCTAAACATAAACTAATTAGCATGAGAGAAAACTTGTTCCTATTCTCATGGAAAACTCACTATTCTCTAGTTTAGGTTAAACTATTCTTACCTTTAAGTTAAGAAAAACCTAAACTTGAAACCCTAAATAACAAATCTATACTAACAAATCAAATCCTCTCAAAGCTTCATTCAAACTCCCTCTAATGGGAGTTTAGCTTTGATTCATGGGACTATCATGAACAAAAGAATAAAAAGAAGACATAATAGAAAGAAAAACAATTGAATTGAATAATAATAATAATTTGAAGGTATTTTAATGGAGGTTTTATATAGGCTACAATTATAAACCCTAATTACTTAAACTATACTAAACTAAAGAAAGGAAAGAGAGAGAGAGAGCTAAATTATTTTAACTAATGGGAGGGAGAGAAAGAGCTAAATTAATCTAACTAATGGGAGAGAGAGAGAATAGAGTTTTTCCTTCATCTTCTTTATATAGGAGAGGGTTAGGTTTACAATTTCGTGCATGAGCTTTGGAGCTGTGTTTTGGGCCACTAAATCAAGCCTAAAACCTAATTATTTAAGTCCAAAAATGGTTTCTCTATGGAATTTATTGCAATACCCTTTTCGTCATATGTTACTGCTCTGATTAGGTTAAGGAGATTATTATAAAGCTCTTTTCGAGCCGGTCATTTTGACATATAATAAGCCCAATTCCGAGATATGAGTCCAACGATACGGCCTACAGAAGTTCTATTACCTTTTCTGCTCTTTTTCTACCCGCGTTGACTTTGACTTTTCAGCTTTGACTAGGCTTTAAAAAAGCTTTTTCTCTTTCAAACTTGGGCTTTAATCATATAATTTCTCTAGCAAGCAATTTTACTCCTTTCTCTTGCGAAAGTGACGTATTTTTTCACATAATTGATTCCAAGACCTGAAATACACAAAAATAAGTAAACATTATTAACTCTTATTTATTATAAACATAATTGGCCTAAATATAATACTATTAAGGGGTTGAAACTATAGTTTTGGGATCTTATCATTAGCCCAGAGTGGATCCACATTGAAAGTTCCACTCTTGCTATTCAGATTGATAGCCGAGAGAAAAACTTACCAGCTTAACTAAGAAACTTATTATCTTTGTCAATGGCCAATCCTATAGTAAAACTTATGGACGTTGCAGCACTTCTTCATTAAAATAATGTTAGCTACCTTAACGGTCCCTTCTACTCTGTCTTCTTCATGGAGATAATAGTAGCTACCGTAACTTTCCATTCTATTCTATGTTCACGGAGATAATATTAATTGGCTACCTTTCCTTGACATTCTCTTCTATAGTTCTATTTTATGTAATGTTAATCTTGAAGCGAATGCACGTACAGAATTACATGGTGGTGTCTGGTGTGGTAGAGACTAATAAATTCCTATAGTTGTTTTAAGCCAGGTCTCTTAAAATGATTAGATTTTTGTACTGATATATAGTGATCTACGGTGGTGTGGAATAATATTATGAGTAATTTTTAGTACCAAAAAGATGAAAGACACTTTAATTTTTTTTTTGGTAAAGAAAGACACTTTCCTATGTACAATTTGATTAATTTTTGGTGTCATGATAATCAAATATTTTGAAGGTTTTAATAGTCTATAGAGATATTTAGCTGAAAGTGAGGGGACAACACCCCTTGCTAATTAAATGGAGATATATACTACTTCAAGTTTTACAACAATGAAGACATAGAAAGTGTCCTTGATAACGGGTCATTCTATATTGCAGGAAAATTGTTTGTTATCCCACCTTAGACAATGGAAGTTGAAGAGAACATAAGTTTAATTAGTAAAGTCCTTGTTTGGATGAAGCTTTATAATGTACCAAAACATTTGTGGAATGCTAAGGGATTTAGTTACATAGCTAGTTCTCTGGGTAAGCCTCTATTCATGGATAAAACAACTGAGGGAAAACAAATGCTTACTTTTTCTAGGATTTGTATTGATATCCATGATGATAAAGAATTGTCAGCATCTATTAAATTGAAGAGTAGAAGTGGGAATATCTACAAAATTCTATTAGAATTCCCATGGAAGCCCCTAATTTGCACCAAATGCAAGGTTTTTGTCACAATTTGATAGGATGTGAAAAGCAAATACCAAAAGCTATTCACAGTGCAAGAATTGACCAAATGGCGCGTAAGAACTATGGGAATGTAAAGAGTACTCAAGGGGCATGGAGAAAAAAGGAACATAGACACGAGAAGGTCGCAGATGAGACGATCATCGAAGCCACCCTAGGCAGTCCATTAGTGAGCAATTTGAATGCAGCTAACAAATTTGCTGCCCTTGCAAATGACACAACACTAGTTGCTATCTCTGATATTGTTCAAGCTAATACAATAAGAGAATGTTCCATTAGCATAGAAACTCAACAAGATATTCTACGTTTTCTCTAAAACAAGCACCACCAAATGTATGAAGCTCTTGTGAATACAAGTAAGGATGAATGCTCGAATACTATCGATGGAGAGGTCAGTAGAGAGAAAGAGAATGAGTTCTTTAATGACCACATTATTCTTGCTACAAACCAAGTTGAAGGCACTCATCCTCAAGATTCTGTTGAGGTTACTTCTAAAATTTTGGCAGTAACATCTCTGATTAATGGAGAACTATCGAGAAGAAAAAGAAAACTAAGAGGCATGTTCAACGATCTCCTGGTGAAATTGATGATCTCACTCTCGCCATGATGAAGAAAGTTTCCTCTTTGGCCAGGAAAAAGGTTAAGCATCTTGATGGTTATATTAAAGAGATTTGGGATGAGCGAATGGGTCAGACATTTGCTTGCATCCATTGTGGAACCTTCTTCTGAGAGTTTGATAAGGCCCAAAAACATGTTTTGAAAGATCACCCTGCCTTGGCAAAACAATTCTCGAAAGGAAAGTAAGTGGAATGAGGTACTTCTAGTAATGGTGTACTTTGAATAGATTTGGTGTTAGGCTTGAGGCCTTAGAACTTGTGTTTTTGTCAAACCTCCTTCTATTGACTATACTCTTAGGGAAGGTATGTATGAGGATGATGCCTCAGGAACTCCATATGTAACAAGTTGATTATCAATAAAAGCGGGTGGGGTCACCTTTAACCCCAACCCGAAAACTTTTCAAAAAAAAAAAAAAAAAAAGTTCCGGCCTAGTAGAGACTTGAGTTTGCACACTTGTATTTTCAATCCTAAGATCCTCCTGCAAACAATTTCAAATTTATTGAGGAGCATCAGAACTTGCAAGGTCAAGAAATTAAATGCCAACATGATCAAGGATGGGACAGCTAGACCTGAGATATACCCTTTGATATTTCAAGACAAGAATTTGTGCCTAAAATATTTCCCGTTCACAGGACATTTCCTATAGGTAGGGCCTTAGGGGGATGGCCTATAGCAAACATCCTAATTTAAATGATATAAATGGCATCGAGATCAACCTAGGCTTATCAAAACAAAAGAAAATGGACATTTTAACAACAGGGAGTGACTATCCAGGATAGATCGGGGGAAAAAGTAACTCTAGAGGACATTTTTTTTAGTCACTTACAAAGACCGGGTAGATGAAAGGTCAAGTATACCCCTTGACACGAAATTAAAAATGGCCCCGCCCAACTGAAATTAAAATGGCTCGGGTAGATAAAATGTCAAGTATACCCCTAGTACGAAATAATAAACGACCCTGCCCAACCGAACGACGTGGTGTATATAGTATGAACAATGATTGTTCATACCTATTTGGGGTATGAAGAATCACTATTCATACCTTAACATGAGTTATGAACACTCAATTTTCATATGAACAATCATTGTTGATTGTTCATACCTATTTGGGATCACTGTTCATCCCTCAACATAATATATGATCAGTAAAAACACTTATTTGAGTATGAACAATCATTGTTTATACCTCAACATGAGCTGTGAACAATTATTATTCATACATATTTGGGGTATGAACAATTAATGATCATACCTCAACATAATGTATGATCAATAAAAATACTTATTGGAGTATAAACAATCATTGTTCATACCTATTTGGGGTATGAATAATAACTATTTAGACATCAACATGAGCTATGTGAGATATAAACAATGTTTGTTCATGCCTATTTGGGATATTAACAATTAATGTTCAGACCTCAACATAATGTATGATCAGTAAGAACACCTATTAGAGTATAAACAATCATTGTTTATATCTCAACATGAGCTATGAACAATCATTGTTCATGCATCAATATATTGTATGAGGTACATTCACCTATTTGGGTTCATACATCAACATAAGATATGAATACTCATTATTCATAGCAAAACGACAAAAAATGCCATAATGTTGGGCTTGAAGCAACATAATGTCTTGAATCATGTTGGGCTTGAATCAACATAATGTTTTGGGCTTTAGCAGTCTTTGGGATTGGATATGTCGGTTTTATCCAATATTCCATGGCGACATCCCTTGAAACATAATGGACCCGGGCTACTACTGAGATTTCTTAATTCAGCATCACTCACTTTGGAGGGAGGTTGCTTTCAGTGGTTTCAGCAACAAGCATGACATGGATCAACCCTGGCGAAAGAACACCTAGAAAATCCGGATCTATTATACTTTAGATTCATCTAGAGTCCATACAAATCAAGTTTCTAGCGCAATATAGCATTTGTACGGTTCATTTTGGGCATCCTCTAGATATAGATGTATAAGACTATTTAAATGAAGATGCCAATGGACACGTCTATGTAAGCAGTTATTGATTTTAATACAAGTGAGGGTCTGCCTAACCCTAGCTCATCTTTAAAAAAAAATGACAAAAAAGGTAAAATCAGAAAATATTTATTTCAAATCTGGGTCATTTGTCCTTAAGGGTTATTTTCACTCTCAAAAATTGGTTTTCCGAGTTATTTGCACCCAAAATTTGTCCTTGGAGCGATTGATTTTCACTCAAAAATGGACCCTGGGGACCAATTTCTTGTTTTAACAAATCATGACTACCGTATCATGTGCTCATTTTAAGAATCCTTGTACAGCTACAACTACAATTTTGATTTCAGAATTTCACTCAGTTTCCTACTCCGTTTCTAACAAGGAATCACAAGTGGGATCAAACTTTTTACAAACGCTATAAATAATCCTCCAACCTTCGTTTTTGAAGGTTCAAAAACTAGCTCCTATTTCTACCTTTTTTCAAAATCACAACCCTAGAAATAGAAAAAAGAAAACCAAATAGTCGTCATGGTTACAGATTCAAGCTCTAAAAACCCTGTTAATACCATCAAGTTTATAATCAGCTATGGTGGTAAAATACTTCCCCGTCTCACTAATGGTAAACTCCGATATCATAGTGGTGAAACTTATGTCAATACAATCAACCGTTCAATCACGGTTACGGATTTATTGATCAAATTAGGAGAAGTGAATGGTTCGTCAGTAAGCTTCATGCGTTGTCAATTACCCAAGAAAACATAGATACATTGATATTGGTTGTTAGCTTAATTTAAGACCTATCATGTGTTATTGAGGAATACGATATAGCCAAAGCTAATGGATCACCATTGAAGAAGATTAGAGGTTTTTATATCCACCAAAAATCGTCATTAAAATCTCTCCACCTCCATCACCTACTTCCTCAAAAGCCAATTCACTGCTAAAACTTATTTCTACTACCCACCTATTTACGCCCCACCCCGGGGCCATGCCTATGCCCAGGTTTGCTACTCCAGCTCCAGTTGTTACTGCTGCTGCTACTACTACCCCACACCCCTGGCCATGCCTATGCCCGTGTTTGCTACTCCGGCCCAGTTCTTTGCTTACTACTACTACCCCCCACCCCGGGCCATGCATATGCCCAGGTTTGCTACTCTAACTCCAGTTCTGCTGCTATCGCTACTACTACTGTAATTGATATCTGATTTCAAGAGAGAGACAACCAAAGGCGTTATCATCAATATCCGTGAAACGCCATGAGGGTTTTCTTCACGCCTTGTAGCCAATAGCAATAATGGTAACTTTTATTACGGTTGAAGAAAAAGTATATAGAAAAGATGTAATTTTGAAACTTTGTAAATTGTTTCGAGGAATGGATTCCATTTTTAAGTGAATCCACTTTGCCATTAATGAAATATTTTTTACCTTCACTTCTTCTCCGTGTTCTTGTGTTTTTACGGTTCGGTTATGTTTGACGAATATTTTACTTGACTTTGAGAGTAGTATAATGCATATATATATATATATATATATATATATATATATATATATATATATATATATATATATATATATATATATTATTTTGAAGATTAAGCTAGGGTTGACAGGGCCCTCACCTGGTTTTATTAAGATAATCTTGTGTACAGCCTATTAGCTACCTCCTCTTTAACAATGGTATCACTTTCAAGGTCGAGAGGAGGCACAAAATGCACAATATTCTCATCCAAGCACCCACCTAAAGAATCTAGGTGATCGGCTAGATGATTAGTTTCCCTAAATACATGAATAAAAGAGATGCTCTCAATTCAGTACATAGCTTCTGGATGTTTAGAGCCAGATTTAGGCAGTACCAAGGAGGGGCTGCAATCTTGTTAATACTCTGCACAACATGCATGGAGTATGATGCCACTATCACCTTCTTGAAGTTGGTCTGTAAACACCCTTCCATGCCTTTTTTTATTACCATAAGTTCTAATGTAGTGATACATTTGGTTGAGTTGCTGCCATTAAAAGCCAATAGAACATTGCCCTCATGGTCGCGTATTGCTCCACCTATTCCAACTGAGGAGGCAGTCAAGGAACCATCTCCATTCAATTTAAATGTATCAGGATCAGGTTTAATCCATGCACAATTAACATCCACCTTGTTGCTAAAAGAAATGTTCAAACCCAGTCTCTAACTCTGAGTAAGCAATCGTGCGAGTATGATCAGAGTCAGCAACTATAGTAGGTTGCACTTGCAAATAGAGTTTTAATTATCTAATAAGTTTGTCTTTTACTACTTTTGCTGGAAATCTTGAGTTTTGAAACCGTCGATTATTTCTCCCTATCCAAATGTAGTTTATCACTACACATACATAGACTTTGATCGAGTACGGTATCTCAACTGCATCATTTCTCTTGCCACATGAATACTTGTCCATTCTTGGTTCGAGCTTCAATCATCAGTAACAATACCAATAGCTGATTTGATCCCCTTCCACACTTCCTGAGAATATGGACATTCAAAGTATAAGTGCTTAGAGTTCTCCCTCTCTTGGTGACACAGACAACATAAAGATTGCCTCAAAACCTTCTTCTTAATCAATCGATCATGAGTAGGGAGACTTCCTGAAAACAATTGCCAACATGAGAATGAATGTTTTGGTATCACCTATTTACCCCAAGCAAGCTTACCCCAATATACTTTAACTATCGTCCTTTTCATAACCTAGTAAGCTGAACTAGAAGTGAACTTACTAGATTGTGAAGGTGTCCAGATAACAGTGTCATGAATGATATGATCATTTATAGGAATACTAAGAATATAATTTCTTAGTACTGCATCTTGAATGTTTTCAACAAACTGATTCCATCTCCCTTGAGTAATGAGAACCTCAACAGTTGCATTAATAGGAAAATTTCAAGTTTGAATTGTTGCGTGGTTATGAAGCAGAGCACCACCAGAACACCAGGGATCTTGCCATAGTAATGTACTTTACCATTAGCAGTTCTTACTATACTCTAGTAAACTTAACTGCCAACTTTCTGGTCTTCAGTACATGTCTTCAAACGCATGAGCAGTCTGTAGGTATTTGCATTGTCTAGAAGAAATTCATTTTGACTTGTTGCTGCCATACCCATTTAATACCCATATAGTGTCCTCATTAGCACTCACTTTATAAACCATACCACAATACGATGCCTTATTCCATTTGTATAAGTCAGTACTACCAAGACCACCCTCCTCTTTAGACAAACAAATTCTTTTCCAGCTTGCCTGATGCATTTTATTTTCCATAGCTGGACCACTCCATAAGAACCTTGCACACAACTTAGAAACATGTTCAAGGACATTCTTCAGTGGGTTAACGTTCTAGACCAATAAGTATGAAATGAGGTTAGAACAGATTGTATAAGTTGGACCCTACCTGCATATGAAAGAGTCCGTGCCTTCCAACTTGTACTTCTTTTGGAAACTCATTCCACTAAAGGATGACATTCATGGATACCCAATCTTGAAAACACTAGAGGAACTCCAAGATATGTAATAGTAGGAAAAACGAGTTCAATCCCAATTAAGTTAGCCAAAGCTAGAGCATCATACTTAGAGAGTCCACCCACTAGAATAGTAGTTTTGGATTTGTTCATTGATAAGCCAGTTGTATCATAGAATGAATTAAGAACTTCAATGACAGCAAAGACATAAACTGTTTCTGCTCTGGCAAATAATAAAACATCATTTGCAAAGCATAGGTGGGATATCCATACCTTCTTACATTTGGGATGTAGCTTAATCATCTTAGCATCAATACTAATAATTTTTAGTAAACTTCCCAAAATCTCTGTCACAAGAAAAAAAAGGAAAGGAGAGAGAGGGTCTCCTTGCCTAAGCCCTCTCCTACCTACAAAGAAACCTTCAACAGCACCATTAATGAGCACCGAGTAACTTGGAGTAGAAATGCAAGTTTCAATCCATTGTATCATTCTTGGAGGGAAGTTGAAACATCGAAGCATCATAAAGATAGAATTCCAACTCACCATATTGTATGCTTTTTTTAGATCAAATTTAATAGAACATCTAGGAGATATTCTGGTTCTGTCATAGCTCATTAAGAGCTCATGAGAAAGCAGTAGATTATCATGTATACTATGACATGGGATGAAAGCAGTTTAACAAGGATCAATTTTTTCCTCTATGAAAGGTTTTAATCTGTTAGTTATCACCTTTGCAATGCACCTGTACGTATACAATTTTATAACAAACAATGGGCATGTAATCTTCCACCTTGCTAGGGTTTTGTACTTTAGGAATTAAGCAAAGCATAGTTGTATTGCCTCCTCTTGATATCTTCTTAGTTACAAAGAAGTTATGTATAACATTAATAAAATCATGACCTACTACATTCCAACAGAATTTGAAGAAATGAGCATTAACATCATCAGGTCATGGTAATTTTGTATCCCCCATACTGAAAAGTGCAGCTTTAATTTCAGCTTTTGTAATCTCTTGCACAAGAATAGCTGCAACATCTAAAGTAATAACATTTCTCACCTGTAAATCATCTAAAGAAGCAATCTTCAACATGATTGGTGGACTCTGCACCCATTATATTCTTAAAGAAGCTAAGAATCTAATTTGTAACATCCACTTGATTGGTAAGTTTCTCACCATTGTGCTTAGTAATGGACCAAATAGCATTTCTATGCTTTCTTTCCTTGATGGAATTATGAAAGAAAGCAGTACCCCTATCTCCCATGGTGTACCAATCACAATTAGATTTTTGTCTCAGTTCATATTCTTCAGTCCTTGCTAACATTCCATAAGTCTGCATAGCCTGTCTTCCCTGTCGAGCAAGGTCCAAGTCTAAAAGGTAGCCTGAACACTTTGTTGAAGAGCAAACAATTTTCTTCTAGCTTTGTCCACCCTCTTAGTGATATTCATGAAATGCCTTTCCGACCATCCCTTCACTACCATTTAAAGTTTCTTGAGCTTCTCTATAAGAACATACATAGGGTTTGAGTATATTCTCTGTTCCCAGATATCATAAAGGATCTTGTTAAATTTAGGGTAGTGAACCCATCCATTATAGAATTTGAAAGGCCCAGCTCTCTTGATGATATCCATCCAAGTCACAAGAATAGGACAATGATCAGAAATACCTTGAGGCAGGAATTCAGTTCATGTAACAGGAAAATAGCTTATCTAAGCACCATCAGTAAGGCATCGACCAATCTTTGACAAAATCCTTTTATTACCAACTGAGTTGTTGGACCACGTGTAGAAAAAACCTGAGGCCTTCAAGTCAAAGAAACCTGTAGATTGCAAGAAATTTGCAAAATCCAGTGTTTCTCTAGGATCTACCAGTTCACACCAAATTCTCTCATTAGAATGAAGAACATTATTAAAATCTCCAATAACTATCCATGCAGGATTGTTAGGATTAGAGAAACTCACTAAATCATATCAATCCACAAAGTGAGTCTATCAAAATTGGCATTACTAGCATACACAAAGATCATCAAATAACACACTGAACTAGGCACATGACATACCTTGCAATGAATGAACTGGTCACTCGATCTCCTTTAGTTTTTGAATAGTAACAAGAGTGGGATCCCAATATATCCATATTCTACCACTACTACTCTTGTTGTAATTCTCCAAAAAATGCCAAGAAGGGTAACATATGTTCCTTATTCTATCAAATTGCTGCATTTTAACTTTAGTCTCCAAAAGAGCAAAAATACTTAAATATTTTTCAAGTCTGAGTTTATTTACCTCTGCGGTTTTGTGATGGTCATTGATACCCCTCACGTTCCATACACATATAGGATTCATCTAACCTTACTTGTAGACCCCCTGGGTCTCCCTCTTTTCTTCTTGGTGGTCTCCTTCCAACCAACATCTTGATCAAGACCTTCGAAAACCTCTTTGTGTGATCTAGTCTTAATCTTCATCTTCCCTATTAGAGTAGAAATGCCTGTTTCAATCACTTGCTCCTCCCCATCTCCATGATCATCTGAGAAATGATCTATTTCACTCATGGAATCAGCATCATTAACAGTATCAAAAGCATCTTCTATGTTATTATGGCTCTCCGTATCTTGTGCATAAAGCCTATCACCGGGTGTTTCTGCCCCTCTTCAATAAAAATAGGTGTTAAAACAGTCTGAACCTCATAAGTAATATCTTTCACAATCTCTGTTGGTGCTCGGTAAACCACTATAGGCATTGATTTTGTTGAATGTCGTCTTCTGTATACCATGGTTAAGAATTTTCTTGAGAAACATTAGAAGGTCAAAGGTAGCTTTGAGATGTTATATGATAAGGATTTCTTCTACTTTAAATTTGGTTGTGATGAAGGTAGATAAGTGGTTATTGAGAAAGGTCCAGTTTTTATTGCTGGTAGAGTTTTTGTCATAAGACCTTGGTTAGAGCAGATTGAACAACAAAAGAAAGGTACCAAGACAGTTCCAATATGGGTGAAGATAGACTTACCAAAGAAGTTGTGGACTAAATTAGGTATTAGCTATGTAGCTAGTTTAATTGGCAACCCTATCTATGTTGTTGAGGCCACAATACACAAAACATAACTAGACTCAACTATGCTCGTATGTATGTTGAGGTTGGTATCAACTGCGCTTTTCCCAACTCTGTTAGGTTCAATCTTGGAAAATGTATCATTGCTGATGTGGAGGTAGAATATCTGATAAGCACCCAAAAGTGTAGTTTAATCCCCTTATAAGTATTCCACTTAGGCCAATTATGTTTATAATAAATAAGAATTAGTACTATTTACGTGTTTTTGTATATTTCAGGTCTTGAAGCTGTTTATGTGCTTAAATATGTCATTTTGCATGGAAAACGAGTCAAGATTATTGCTAGAAAAGTTCTATGTTTAAAGCCCAAGAATCAAGAAGAAAAAGCCTTTTCAAGCCCAGTCAAAGTCAATTTGGGTAAAAAAAAAGGACAAAAATCCATTAGAACTTCAAATGGACGTATCTTTAGACTCGGACCTTAGAATTGGGCCTACTTTATGTCAAAACAACCGACTCAGAATAATATTTCCAATGGACTCAGCCTTGCTCCAATTAGATGTGATGCCCCGAGACCCAACACACACATCCCGAGGACGAGGAGTGAATCTCGAGGCTGACACCCATCCCAATTCTACCGAAATTTCGGCAGAGTTTCCTTTGTTTAATCGACATTCGTAAACCCTAAAACCTGTCATAAACCTAGACATTTCATAATACCCTTCCAACAACCATATATATACAAAATCTTCACCCTATACACAACTGTGATGCCCATATACATAGTCCAAAATGTTTAAAATTAACTACACTCCAATACATCGGGTATTACATCCAAAATGAGCTAGCTCTCAATATATACAACAAAAGAATGAACTAGACTATCTCTATACAACCCAAAATATGAACTTGACTATGTCCTCGTCAAGCATAAGGGAATCCTCCCAAATCCCCATAACCATCATCGCTAGGGTTAGGAAAAGCCTCCTCTGCAATTGGCTCGTCTGAAATGTTAAGTAGGATGAGCAAACAACTATGCCCAGTAGAAACGCACATAACCAATAAATAGTCTACTTATAGAAATCATTTAAAACATGCAGGGTTTCCATAAAAGTATTCAAATATCGTGACTATATACATACATCACTAACTAGCAGAAATCATTTCGACATGCTTCGTTAATATTCAAAATATAGTTTTCACAATCATCATACAACTATTGTGGCCGCTGCATCCTATTAGAATGGTGAGGGCAATGACCGGGTACTCAACCCCATCCGCAGGCAAATCTCGGTTCAAGATTCTTTCCAAAGGTGAACCATGCACCGTGTTTTCCCTGATTTTACCGGCAGGGAGCTGAAATGCCGTTGTTGTGTTCATACACACAAAATCCCTAAAGCTTTTAGGGCTCAGGTGGGCCCTGTGACCACGACCCCCATACGGGCTATCACCTAACTTATGGTGGTCAACCGTTCGATGACTGCAGACTGCTCAGGATCTTGACACACATCCAGGAGTAGACTAAACTCTCACTCCTCGCGTCTAAACCTCATCGAGGTAGCATGTAACCTCACACAAGCTAATCACCATACAGCGTGGCACTTACAAACATGGTTATCTAGAAAAGTAGAAAAGGAATTCCCGGACTACATCCTGTGATGCATCCCTTTAAAGGTGGCCCACCACCTCAAAAGGTGTACACCACAGTTGGAATCCTAGAGCGAACTGCCGTCTCCGAAATTGCGACAACAGTTCCTTCTTTATAGGAATTCACAATTCCTTTTCTAAATCCCCTCGTGATAAGCATAGTAATATCTATATATATACTTGTATTACCGATTGTTTCCAAAATATTCTAGTTACATATTTAGTTTTTCTTTTAAAACTGTTGATTCTATAGGTGTGAGTTCCTGGATTTCCCACCATCAAGTAAAAGCAACCTATGACTCCCAAATGGGCCAATCATAGTAAATAACAACCGATGATTCCCAAACGGCGAATCATCGTAAATAACAACAACCATTCCGGGAACAATCCAGAACCTCGCACCTAGTTACAAACAACCGGGTAATCCTTACCCGCATTACAAAATCCATCTCTCTGTCTCCTTACTGGGACAAGAGACGAGAACCCTTCCCAAAACCAGTTTTGCTCTTTTAACAAAGAAAATAAATCCCCGCTACCCCGATTTCACAAAAACCATTTCACACGAAGCTATCCATATATATAGTTTATAACAAGGAATACAATGCAAAACATGGATATCACATATACATGCATGGTTGATACGCAACTATTTTTCTCAATTTAAAACAATCAAATCATGCATGACAATAAACATGTTATATATTGGTATGTAAGTTCCTACCTTAGCAAGCTCCGTTCTCCTCAAGCCCACTTAACCGAATCGAGTCCACTTAACCGAATCCACTTGAATTCACTCCTATAACATTATATATATACGTCGGTCGTTAAAGTTTATCAAACTAACGAGGAAATTCTTATCTACGAAAGTCGAGAAGAATCTCGACGTTAAAATTTGGTTTTGTAGATAGCATCAAAACCAAATTCTTTCTCAACGTTAATAATACTAACGTTGAATATTACTAAGTTAATAATAATGCTAACGTTGATAATACTAACGTTAATAATACTAACATTGAATATTACTAACGTTGAATATTACTAACGTTAATAATACTAACGTTACTAATAATGCTAACGTTGATAATACTAACGTTGAATATTACTAACGTTGAATAATAATGCTAACGTTGAATATTGTAGATAGCGTAGTAATTCTTTCTCGACGTTAATAATACTAAGTGGGTGTTCTTTCTCACTCACTCGATACTCAACGTGATCTTAAACAAGTGTAAATCTAATATAAACTTCTCAAATGGAGCGGATAATTAATGATTCTTACCTAGCCAGTAAGAATAACTCCTTAGCTATTTGCTCCACCAAATTTCGCTCACTCTAGCTTCTCCAAACTGGTACTGCCGAAATCCAACAACCCCAATTCAATTAATTACAATCAATACCTCCCCAATTCAATTAATTATATCAATACACCCCCCCAATTCACTTAGTTTCATCAATATATCCAATTCCATCGAAATTTAAATCTAATTATGAGACGAAATCACACTCACCTTTCTCTGCAATCCGACGAAATTCCAATGATTTTTGCATCTCCACACTTGAATTCACGGTTTCTATGTATTGGGTGGGAGAAATTTGGGTTTGGGTCGATTGAATTTGGGTGAATTGGGTTTTTCTCTCCTAGGGTTTAAGAAATAGCGAAATTGGGGAAGAAGGAGAAATTGGGTGCGATACTTTGGTTTCGCGATTTTGTTTTGTTTGGGCCGATTTATTAAGGCCCAAGCCCAATATGTCCCAATTAGGCTTAAAGTCCTAATTCACTCCTAACCACTAACTCATTTGACGTCGCATCGTAATTATTTTTCTGGCCCATCCCGCTAAATTTAATCTCCTATATTCTATCTCACCGCAGGCTATAACAATAACCCACTCATGCGTGTAAGCTGTTAACTCGTACCCGCTTCGAACGCAGAAAGCCGCTAACCGGCATTTTGTCAAATTTTTGCATATGGTTCGCTTACCTAACGTGACTTATGAGTCGGAGTTAAGTTTCATTAAGTTACGTACGTTTGAAATATAAACCCGACCGACCAATTACATAAATGACCCTAGGTTAAGTATGGAATTTACAAAAATACCCTTAGCGAGAATTTGAGTCTTTACATTAGAGCTGTAAAAGTGGACAAAAAAGACACTGAAGTAATTTCCAGCAGAATTGGCCCTTTTAGACTTAACCTAATCGACTTTGGGCTCACATTAGAGGCCCAAAGTCTAGCTTCTAGCCCTATGTACAAAAATGTAACCCTAATCCTCTCCTATATAAAGAGGATTAAGGCTAAACCTAAATTGGCTACTCCCTTCATTAATTTAGTTTTAATTTAGGTCTCTCTCTCTCCCCCTTTCTTTAGTTTAGTATAGTTTAGTTTAGGGTTTGTAGCCACCATTAAAACCTTTCAATAAAAGCTTTAGTTATTAATTTCAATTTGTTCTCTTTACTTTAATGTATTCTTATTATTGCTTTCGTTTAATTAATCCAATGACACAAGGCTAAAACTTCCATTAGAGGGGGTTTATGAAGCCACATGAGGATGATTGGTAGTTAATGTAGTAGTCGTTAGTTTAAGCATTTCAAGTTTTTCGTTGTGAGTTTCTAGAGATAGAACTCATAACGGTGAACTAGAGTTTCGAGCCACCTTCAAAGAGATTTGTGGATGAGCTAAACTCTCATGCTAGTGAAGCCATGATCAGAGATGACTTGGTATTCACTAGGGATCAAGAAAAGCGATTCGATGACTAAACTAATTATAGCCAATCGAATGGTGTGGTGGATTATCCTTCTCTATTACCTTTCTTATATCATTAATTTACTATTTTAGCATCTTAAATTTACTATTTTTAACATATTACTCTCATCATTAGTTAATAATAGTTTATTCTAGATTCGTTTACAAGTACGTGCAAACAAGAGTGGATCGAAAATAATTACTCCTATATATCAACATGTTTAGAGAGTATGATTATTGATTGATTAGAATGACTTTAGCATGTAGAAACACTGTTTACACATCTAATTTAATTTTCTTACCAAATGGTGCCGCTTGCCATCTTCCTTGTTTACGTATTTCGTGTTTAAATTAAAACTACGAAAAACTGTTTTCACTATTCTCTAATATTTTTACTGTTCGTAATTCCTCAAAAAATTATGTTACCGTCTGAGTGCATACGAGTTGAGAATCGAACTCCTTGCATCCCTGTGACGTAACCCTAAAAAATTGAACCTGCACTATTTACTTAAGAGAGCGCCCACGCCCTCATTTTGCATGTTTACAGTGTGCCCCGTGCTCCCTCTCCTAGGCGCAACCCGCGGACAATTTAGTATATTTTCGAGAGCACTCGCGCCCTATTTTTAATAAAATAAAATAATTTTTTATTAGTTAATGCAATAATACCTCACGAGTACAGTAAAGTACTCATATGCCCAACAAATTTAGTAATTCAAAATTAATTTTTAATACTATACAATGTCTAGAAAACTTAAAGAATTGGGGTTCTCTAATTAAGGAGCGTGCACGCACGGAAAACCTCCCTAAATTCTTAAGTGGCATGGCCGTTGGTTTGAAATATTAATAATTAAATTAGTAAGCCCACCCATTACAAAGCCCGTTTCACAGGCCTGACATCCAGGCCCAACACGAAGCCCATAGTAAAAAGCCTGAACCTTATTCTTAACCGCACTAATCAGGTTAAACTTTTTAAAGGACTTTATAATCCACCTCGTGAACCTGGACCAATACTTGTATAATTGTTTAACTAACACTAGACGTGCTTCAAGGTTGTTGAAGGTGCTATTTTTACACGTAGCAAGGATGCTCCAAGTAACACCTCTTTACATCATCGCATCTACTGTAAGAAGATTATATTTCTAGTAATAATCAGGCTATTTTTGCATGCTCATTAGGAATTGCATATTAGACTTAAAATTTGTATGAGATTAAGATATGGTGCGCATAAACCTACCATATTAGTTTATCATAGACGTAGAAATAATCGCCTATTTAGAAATTCACATAATACCACACACACACCACCTACACCCACCAACACTACATCTGTAGCAATGTGTGAAGAAATAGCAGAGAGACTCCTCTCTAATTTTTATAAGGCTTTAAACGATGGACTTGAGTCCTGCACCATTCTTGCAGATACTACGGGAGATTTTAGAATCCCCCCCCCCCTAATATATTTAATCTGCTACCAGTTTTCCATTACTTAGACCATGAGAAGCATTATCAACACTTACATAGGATACAATAAGTTCTTACTACATTTCATCATCCTAACGTAAGACCTGAACAAGTAAAGCTTAGGGTGTTTCCTTTCACCCTAGCTAACAAAGCGGCTGCTTGGCTAACAACACAAAAGCCGAACTCTGTCAACACATGGGAAAAACTAGTTGAATTATTTATGGAATAATTCTACCCACCACAGAAGATAACAAAATGCTTCAAAATATTCACTTCTTTCGCCAAAAGCCTAAAGAATCTTTTCCAAGGCTTGGAATCGTTTCACTGATCTTTTAGTAGAGTGTCCCCATCATAATTTTGGAAAAGACACACTAGTTTGTGCCTTTTTCGAAGGCCTATCCCAACACCATAAGGAGACTTTAGACATCATGAACGGAGGAAATATCTTAAGAAAAGGAGCCACAGATGCATATAACTTCTTAGATAATCAATCTAAGAAAAGTAACAATTGGGGAGGTAACGCTCCACCCCTTCTTCATCTATATCTAAGGCAGCTAGTATGTTTGAGGTAAAACCAGATCCTGCACTTATAACCTTAATTGAATCCCTCACTCGAAAGGTAGATGCCCTCTCTGTGCATAAAAAAAAGCGAATTGAAACCCACTCCAGTCATGAACATCAACTCTCCTCGTTGTAATTTCTATTTTAGTCTTAAGCATTCTGACTTCTATTGTCCTCTTGTCTATGAACAACCTCCACTACAACCCATAGATAATTACGCTTTCACTAACCCTAACACATAATGGAGGCAAAACACTAATTATAATCAACAACAATAACCTACACCTCCACATTTTAATAATCATAATGTTAGGCCTACTACAAACTTCAACCCATTTAATCAACCTCAAGGACAAGGACATTTAGGTAACTAGAACTGAAGTTTATTTAGTGCCTGTGACCCAGAACTATCAACAAAAAGACTTGAACACTCAACAAACCTTAGTTCCAGTCACTCCTCCTATGACCACTCCACCAGTTAAACCATCTACAGAGGACATAGTAGTAATTTTGCTACAACATCAAAATCAAATTATGCAACAAAAGTCCAACTTGATGAAGGAACAAAATGAACAAAACTCCAAATTTATGAAAGATCAACATGATCAAAACTCTAACATGCTACAACAAACGATGCAAATGATGCAGTCTTTGTGCTAAAAGGTTATTGACATCTCTCCTACCCAAAATAATAACCAAAAAGGCGTGTTTCCAGGTCAAGTAGTGCCTAATCTAAAGTCAACAAACACTGCCTTCGAAGTAAATAGTATTTAGTGTAATGGTCGTCCTCCTTATCTGAACATAACGAAATTGTTAAATACAAGGACCCTGGTCGTCCTACCATACAATGCACATTAGGAGATACTTTCACTACAACTACTCTATTAGACCTAGGGGCAGTGTTAAGTTACTCCCTTTTTATTTATATAAACAACTAGGCCTCCATGAACTTAAACCAACCAAAATGACTTTGCAGTTAGCCGATCGTTCTATTAAGTTTCTCAAGGGTGTAGTTGAAAATATTCTCGTTAAAGTTAAGGATTTTTACTACCCAGCCAACTTCGTTATTCTTGACATCGATATTGCTCATGATTCTATTCCCATCATCTTAGGGCGTCTTTTCTTGGCGACCGCCAATGCCCAAATCAATTGTTGGGATGGATCAATGACTATTTCCTTTGGAAATCTATCTGTAGAAGTTAACATGGATAACTAGGTTTGCCTGTAGAAGGAGAAGTAAAGTCCATTGAGAGTTTTGTACCTCATGTTAGTACGGCCAACGCTTTTATCCCCACACTAGTAGATACCCCCCTTAGGGAAGAAGGCAAAGATCATAATTTCGACTCCCTGAAAATAAATGAAATCGAGGAAGATTTCCTTTGACTCTTTTGTAACTCTTCTTTGACGCATTGCGAGTCCCCTCCTATTAACATCCATTCATCCCTTAACGCCATGACGGAAGAAGAATTTTTCACCCTCTATCCAAGTGATTCTTCTGACCCACCTATTGAGGAATGTCTTGCATATCAAAAGGCCTCTAATGATCTAGAATTGAGAACACTAGTTGAGCACCAAACATCAACCTGTCAGTCATTCACCTTCCATTATGAGTGTTCCCCACCCTCCAGCTTTCCAAAGAAACCTTGAGTTTGCACTTGAGCTTTTTGCTTCTCCTGTGCTTCATGACTTTCTAAACCCATCTGGTAAGAAAATAATACTCAGGGGCAAGCCACCTGATCCCTTCATTTTCAGATGTGAGATAGTAAAACCATACCCTTTCAATGAGTTTTGTGCTAAACCCACGTTCTCATTCTTTCCACCCCCTTCCTTCTAACACTTATCCATATTCCAAGTATTTTCCACAACCATTCTTTTTATCACGTTCATTTACTTAGAGACCCTTTCGTTGGAGGAAAAAGAAGATAGTACATGCTCGATTAGGTTATAGGTCCATTAGACTTCACTTTCATTCCGCTAAGCCACGTCATCGGAAATCTTAGTGCCTAATTCTAGCTATTTGGGGGTGCTTTCTGTGATAATTATTCATGGAAAGACCCACAACTCTTTATATTGTTGATATATAGTAAACTACATGTTAATATATTTTAGATAAAGTCTCGAGTATCTGACTATAAAAGACTCATTTTATTTTTCAGTGAACTCCATTCGAATCTTATTTTATGGGAGTAGTGCACCATTAATGTAATTGGACCCTCCTTTTAGAGTGTGTGGTTGTAAGTGTCGGATCTTTAGTCTACATTTCATGTAACTCACGCATTCATTTCTTGCACTTTTTCCTGTTGTTTGAGTAGTGTTTCTCTATGGAGTAAGTTTCATTTTTATTTCTTCCTCGTAAATTTGTTTTTCCAAATATCAAACATATAAAAATTAAAAAATTAAAAACATAAACATGTATTAGTAAGTCTAGGAAATTTGATTTTAAAAGACCCAAGTTTTTGTACAATACCACATTTCTGGAGTATAGGCCAAACAAAAATTTCAAACTTAAAAAGAATTTTCAAATTCTATTTGGGGGTGGCATATTTTGGTCTTTCATTTCAAAACTCTTTGCCTTCCTTTTACCTGTCATGTTTACTCAAGTAGAGTTTAGGTTAGTTAGTTACGTAATTTAAATTGTGCTATTGAATTATTTCATGAACCCTGAAGCTTTAGTAGTGGTGGAAGTATACTTCAAAAGAGTTTTGTTTAGAAGTTGAGGTTCATCCTAAATTTTTTATGTCTCCCTAATGGGTACTCTTTTCAGCTTGGTTTTCAAGAAAGGTTAAGGCTTCAGTTGCACCTCTATCCAAAATATTATCATTACTCATGATGTCGAGGGTTACTTTGTGTTCTGGGAGAAGGCCTGTGAAGAAACATTGGACAAGAGTGGATTTTTCTAGTTTATGGTGAGGACATGAATGGAGTAGGTCAGAGAATCTATCCCATGATTCGGAAAATGTCTTACTCGGACTCTATCTGAATAACTATATCTTGCTTCTTATCTCTTATATTTTCTTCGGTGGAAAGTACTTCTTTATGAAGGAGAACACAACCTTTTCCCATGTATCGAAAGATTCGACCTTCTATGAGAGAAGCCAAGCGTGACTCTTACCAGCTAGAGTGAAAGGAAACACTCATAGTTTAACCTGATCATCGGTGACGCCCGGATGATGAAAAGTATTACATACTTCATGTATCTGGCATAGATGCTCATACGGTAACTTGTGTTCTAACCCGTGGAAGATGGGTAGAAGATTGAACACATTCGGTGGAATCCTAAATCACTCATAAGTGGTGTGATTCGTATACAAGATGGAGGCCCATCTTGCAACAGTGTGTAGAAGTTGGAGAGAGGCTTTTCAGCTTGCACTACTTCGTCAGCCATCTTATGAGATGGAGGACTAGGAACAGGAGATTGTCTAGGTTGACAAACTCTCCTACATGAGTAAGTTTTATTCTTGGTAATACTAAAAGTGCCTGAATGCAGTATCATACACTTTTAGCAAGACCCTAAAACTATCCTAACATGCGCAAATGGTGCAATGTATGCTAAAGCAATCGAAATTCGTTTTTTGCAAGTATGGAGTTTTGAAAACTTTGCTTTTGGTCTATATTTTACTATGCCCTATTTAGAGGAACGGTTGGGTGTGAAACTAGGATGTACTACACGTCTCACAAGAGTAGGCAGTCACTTCACTAAGTGGTGTGCTATCAATAATCTCACTCACGATGAATCTAGGGGAGGGGAGTGAGGAAGGTGGTCCACAAGAATCTGATAACTGATTATTCTAAATCCTCGTGGCCTGTGCAGTTTAAGCGATAAGTGGTAGCTAATCGGTTAAGGAGTGCATAACGATTAGGCCTAGTAATCGGAATATATCAGGGATTAATCGGAAACTAATCAGGTGATAATTTTGAATAAGATTTTCCATTCCCATAAGTAACCTATAACACATGCCACAAATAACTATTAGCTAAATGCATATTTAAGTTAAATGAAAATGAGAAACATATCCAACAATCACCATAATGCAATCAGAGCCTAATTACATAGTCTACTGGTCAACATAAGTCAAATAAAAAACATATAAAATATGAAAAACACAAAGGCGTCAATGACTCCGCTAAAATTATATCATGGAAAAGTTGGTTTAAATTGGGTTTTATATATCATAGGTCTTTTCTTGTATAACTTTATATATACAAACCATGTTTTGAGAAAAACATAAAACAACAAACCCTTAGACCTATTAATCACCGCTTTTTTAACACTTATTTGTGCTGAATCGCCCTATTAATCGGCATAAATTGGGCTATTAATCGATCCCACTTAGATCGGGATTTTTTATGCTAATCGTATCGGTCAAGTAGCTGATAGTGCCTATGCGCCTATTAATCGGTTATTAATCGCCTATTAAACTGCACAGCTCGTGGCTATATTTTTGTCATTTTCTGGAGGAGCGTGACTACTTTGGGCTCTAGTTGATTTTTTTGGTCTAGGGCTTTCAAGAATCAAGCAACGTCCAATTTACCTACATTGGGTAAGGACTTCTCAATGGTTGTTATAGCACGGGTTCAGCCCTATGTGTAAATGTAAATTGGAGTGCCGAAAGTAAATTTCAAATAATCACGTAAGAATGCTTGAACACACAAGTATCCTCTTACTTGGGTTTCGAGGAGGTTTAGAAATTACCTCTCAAGCCGTGCTTACATACTGCTTGAGGAGAAGGTGACGTCGGTTGGCGCTTGATCTGAGAATCAGGCCCAACCTTTCCATCTTTGCCCTATTTTAAGTTACAATAAAGGCCCACTTAAAAAGCCCACAAGTTGGGTTTTTGACAATTTATACAACTTTGCCTTCAAGGGCTCAAACTTAAAACTAAACTAAGATTATACTAGTCTAATTAACTAGTTTTAGATTAATCACCTAGATTAAATAGAGTCAATTGAACTTAGAGTGTTGATTACCAAGTTGATTCAAAGTGTGTGAGCTATGATCCACAACTTGCCTCACACACTTGAACTTCCCAAGGCAATTAAAACTCTAATATGTTGGTAAGTATTAAACTTAAACCAAGTTTAACTCCTGCTCATCATAAGAAATCAATCAAAACCAAATTTTTTTTTTCTTTTTTCTTTTTATCACTAACTATTACAAACAAGTTCCATTGTTTTCTCTTACTCTATTACAAAATTTGGGCTCAAAGTACGACTGGTCATCACAAATGAACTAGACTACAAAAAAATTGCACGCACTTCTATTGAGGTGGCTAGGCGATCACCCTCACCACACGTGCGGTTGCCCACTAGTCGCCGGTGAACAGCCGTCGTCTTTCGTCGGTTTGATCAGCTCCTCTCCTGCTTTGTTGTCCCGCAACCTGATTTGTAAAAAATTAGATCAGTATAGAGAAACAATAAAAATGAAATGATGAAAAATTAAAAAAAAAAAATAGAAATGGAGAGATGAGAATGATGCTCCCTTCTTAGATTCTCAACCAATCACTCTCACTCCTTCAATCCATGACGGCGGCACCATTTGAAGCTTTAGTAGTGGTGGAAGTATACTTCAAAAGAGTTTTGTTTAAAAGTTGAGGTTCATCCTAAATTGTTTAGAGTTTGAGTGAGGGAGATATGAAGAAGAAAGGTAGACTATTGTAAGATTAGAATGGTTCTAAGCTAATGAACTTGAAAGCTTTGATTGTTGTATTGAAATAACTTGAAAACATGAAAGGGGAAGATTGATTAAAACATTGAAATGAAAGCAAACAAACAAGATTGAAGATTGAAACAAAGAACAAGTAACAAGCTTGATTGAAATAAAAGAAATGAAATAACAAGTTGATTGAAATAAAATAAAATAAAATAACAAGAAATTAAAAATATGAATTAAAAAACAAGACAAGAAAATAAACAAACCAAATGGTTTGGATCCTAAGACAATGAATGGTTTCTCTCTCACTTGCTTTGGGGTTATATACCCCTACTTTTGCCAATTACAGATTTTCCCTTTTCCATTATAAACTAGACAATGTGCATCCAATTATGGGCCTTGTTGATTTAATTGGGATGCATAATGTAATTAGGTACCTTAATTTCGTGAAATTCCACTATTTCACGGAATTTAGGAAGCTAATCCTATAGGAGCCATGATATACACATGCTTGATTTGTGAACTTATGGTATTATTTTATTTATGTTAGAGCCCGCTTATGTCCCAAGCACTATTTATTATTTCATGTTATCCCCATTAGGGTGGAACTCATATAGGAGTTGTGTATGTTTTTATTTATTTATATTAGTATAGATTAACCTTATTTGTCAGGTTTTACAAGCACGTTTCTATGGTACTCTATCATTTATTTTTATTCCATACTTTGGGGACAAAACATGATTCTATTTGGGGGTGGTATAGAAATATATTGTAAATGTTTAAGCACATATTAGGTTGTATATTACGCACTTTTCTTTATAAAAATATTAAAATCATAAATATAATTTATATTATGCATTTAGTGATAATGGTATTGTTCCCTTCTCCATGATGATATTAGTCTAGAAATCTCCATAGTACTTAAATTAGGATTTAATTTTTGAAACTTAGATTAATATGTAGGTAATAGTCATTGCATCTTTTCATGAACATCTTGCATGAGCATCTATGATTATACTTGGCAGGAATTTTCTGAGACCTAGGTTAGAGTATTTAATACATATCCTGTAAGCATCTAGCTAAAAGCCTCGTAAGAGTAAAATATCTGAGTGATGACACAAGGGAGAAGTAAATTCCCAGTAGAGAAATCACACATCCACTTGCTTGATCACCATATCATATCCTAAGCAAGAATTTAGGCCCCTTTTGGATCGATATAGCCATAAATTCTAACCTAAGTATATTTTTCGCTAGTCACCCCATTGAGCCTTTCCATAGAATTTTCACAAACCATGTATAAATCATTTACCCAATAAAACAAATAACAAAATAATAAAATCAACCTACCTATTTGGATAAGTCTGAGAAATAGGATGAGTGAAGAAAATAGAAGAGAAAACCCCGTGTAAACAAAAATTAGTTAGTTGCTTCAAAAGAAAAAAAAAAAAAGAAAATTAGTTAAAAAGAAAAGAAAGTTTTCATCCAAAGAAAAGAAAAAGAAAAAGAAAATAAAAAGTTATAACTCCAAAAACATAATCGAATGAGTGAAAGCCAAAACAAAGGGGCTAAAAATGGAAACAAAGTGTATAAGTAAAGTAAGAACAAAGTTTTCTCTAGTTACATATTTTTAAGACCCTATTATCTCAGACTTGTCTTTTTTATTATCCATTTCCTTCCTTCTTTAACAAACACCTACGCCCCGTATCACCTAATAAAGCCTCTAACTCAATCAATTAGGAATATGTTGGTGTGATAGTAAATGATAGATGTGTTTGATCGACCTCGGCATCCTTGGATTGTCATTGAGATTGTGAGGAAGCATGTGCCCATTGCACATTGGAGTTAGCAAACTTAAGTAGAAAAATCAAAGTGTTATATGTCTTGACACATTCCTTGTGAGAACCTACCTAAAGACGTTATTCCAAAAGTTTTAGAAACGGACCTGCCTTTGCATTTCATAGTATAGTTCATTGTATAGTTGTTTGTCTTAAGATGATTTGATTATTATACATGTATTAATTTAGGAGTTAGATTGATGATCCTTATCTAACTGCTAGTAGGATGTATATATTCATTAGGGGACATTACTTTTATTATTTAGTCGTTGTAGTATAAATAAAGTTTGTGAGTAGCTTGTCTGGAAAACTCTCACGTGGCTACAACTCATCTACTAGGGAATTCCTAGTGGTTTATGGCCTTATTGCATATGGTCAATGCAATCGAACTCTGCGAAACGAGATTAGTTAAGACTACACTTTTGGCCACTTATCTGTTTTTATTTCTCATCTGTGCTTGAGGACAAGCAAAATGCTATTTGGGGGTGGTGTAATAAGCACCCGAAAGTATGGTTTAAACCCCTTAATAGTGTTCTACTTAGGCCAATTATGTTTATAATAAATAAGAGTTAATATTGTTTATGTGTTTTTGTGTATTTCAGGTCTTAAAGCTCACATCCCAGAGGGGCAATAATTGGAGATACCATTGTTTCTGGTACAGAAGTTCCTATCTCAATGGGAAATGCCCTACCTTTGAGTGCGGTTTGAACTATTGATTTACGTAATTGGAAGTAAACAATTAGGTTTACTGCGAAACCTAGAAATTGATCACTGTTTATGTGCTTAAAGATGTCATTTTGCATGGAAAATAACTCAAGATAATTTCTAGAAGAGTTCTATGTTTAAAGCCCAAGAATCAAGAAGAAAAAACATTTTCAAGCCCAGCCAAAGCTGGGAAGACAAAGTCAATTCGGGTAGAAAAATGACAAAAAACTATCAGAACTTCAAAAAGCCATATCTTTGGATTCGAACCTCGGAATTGGGCAAACTTTATGTCAAAACGACCGGCTCGGAATAAGCTTTCTAATAGACTTGGCTTTTCTAACCAGAGTTATAAAAAGATATAAAAAGGGTACTAAAGTAAATTCCATCAGAATTTGCCTTTTTAAACTTAACCTAATGGACTTTGGACTCACATTAGAGGCCCAAAGTCTAGCCTCCAGGCCAATGCACAAAAATGTAACCCTAATCCTCTATTATATAAAGAAGATTAAGGCTAAACCTAAATTAGTTACTCCTCTCATTAGTTTAGTTTTAATTTAGGTCTCTCTCTATCCTCTTTTATTTAGTTTAGTATAGTTTAGTTTAGGGTTTGTAGCCATCATTAGAACCTTTCAATAAAATCTTTAGTTATTAATTTCAATTCGTTCTCTTTACTTTAATGTCTTCTTATTATTGCTTTAGTTTAATTAATCCAATGATACAAGACTAAAACCTCCATTATAGGGGGTTTATGAAATCACGTGTGGATAATTGGCAGTTAATGTAGTAGTCGTTAGTTTAAGCATTTCAAGTTCTTCGTTGTGAGTTTCTAGAGATAGAACTCATAACGGTGAACTAGAGTTTATTCTAGATTCGTTTACAAGTACGTGCAAACAAGAGTGGATCGAAAATGATTACTTCTATATATATCAACATATTTAGAGAGTATGATTATTAATTGATTAAAAAATGACTTTAGCATGTAGAAACACTATTTTTACATTTACTTTTATTATCCTATCAATATCCATGGTTACCTTCAATGTGTAGTAAATGTAAAGCCGGCCATACAGACACTATGTATAGCAAAACCACGAAAGTTTGGAAGCCAAGAAATCCAACACCATCAACTATAAATGTGAATACAAATGGTAGACAAACTAGTTCTGCTGCTACTTTGGGCAATGAGGTCACAGAGGTTGTTCCACCTGTTATCGTGCTTGGTAGGGAGATTGAGGTCTACAGAGTAGCTGAAACTCAATCCAATGAGCATGTGCTCATTGTACCGGATATAACAATGGAAACAATGCCTATAGTGGTTTACCGAGCACCAACAGACTGTTTCAACACCTATTTTTATTGAGGAAGGGGCAGAAACACCCGGTGATAGGCTTTATGCACAAGATAAGGAGAACCATAATAATATAGAAGATGACTTTCATACTGCTGATGATGCTGAATCCATGAGTGAAATAGATCATTTCTCAGATAATCATGGTGATGGGTAGGAGCAGGTGATTGAAACAAGCATTGCTACTCCAACAGGGAAGATGAAGATTAAGACTAGATCACACAAAGAGGTTCTCGAAGGTCGAGACTAAAGTTAAAATGTAGCAATTTGATAGAATAAGGAACATATGTTGCCCTTCTTGACATTTTTGGAGAATTACAACAAGAGTAGTAGTGGTTGAATATGGATATGCTGGGATCCAACTCTTGTTACTATTCAAAAACTAAAGGAGATCGAGTGACCAATTCATTCATTGCAAGGTATGTAATGTGCCTAGTTCAGTGTGTTATTTGATGATTGTTGTGTATGCTAATAATGCCAGTTTTGATAGACTCACTTTGTTGAATGATATGATTTAGTGAGTTTCTCTAATCCTAACAATGCTGCATGGATAGTTATTGGAGATTTTAATAATGTTCTTCATTCTAATGAGAGAAGTGGGTGCGAACTAGTACATCCTAGAGAAACACTAGAATTTGTAAATTTCTTGAAATCTACAGGTTTGTCTGACTTGAAGGCCTTAGGTTTTTTCTACACGTGGTCTAACAACTCAGTTGGTAATAAAAGGATTTTGTCAAAGATTGGTCGATGCCTTACTGATAGAGCTTGGATGAGCTCTTTTCCTACTATATGAATTGAATTCCTGCCTCAAGGTATTTCTGATCATTGTCTTATTCTTGTGACTTGGATGGATTTCATCAAGAGAGTTGGGCCTTTCAAATTCTATATTGGATGGGTTCACTCCCCTGAATAACAAGATCCTTTCTGATGTCTGGGAACAAAGAATATACTCAAACCCTATGTATGTTCTTATTGAGAAGCTCAAGAGACTTTAAATGGCTCTGAAGGGAAGGTCGGAAAGGCATTTCATGAATATCACTAAGAAGGTGGACAAAGCTAGAAGAAAATTGTTTGCTCTTCAACAAAGTGTTCAAGCTAACCCTTTAGACTTGGACCTTGCTCGATAGGAAAGACAGGCTATGCAAACTTATGGAATGTTAGCAAGGACTGAAGAATATGAACTGAGACAAAAATCTAATTGTGATTGGTACACCATGGGAGATAGGGGTATTGCTTTCTTTCATAAATCCATCAAGGAAAGAAAGCATAGAAATGCTATTTGGTCCATTACTAAACGCAATGGTGAGAAACTTACCAATCAAGTGGATGTTACAAATTAGATTCTTAGCTTCTTTAAGAATATGATGGGTGTCGAGTCGACCAATCATGTTGAAGATTGCTTCTTTGATGAGTTACAGGTGAGATATGTTATTACTTCAGATGTTGCAGACTTGCAACTATTCTTGGGCAGGAGATTACAGAAGCTGAAATTAAAGCTGCATTTTTAGTATGAGGGATACAAAATTACCAGGACCTGATGACTTTAATGCTCATTTCTTTAAATTATGTTGGAATGTAGTAGGTCGTGATTTTATTAATGTTATCCAGAACTTCTTCGTAACTAGCAAGATGCCAAGAGGAGTCAATGCAACTATGCTTCGCTTAATTCCTAAAGTGCAGAGTCCTAGAAAGGTGGAAGATTACTTGCCCATTGTTTGTTGTAACATTGTATACGTACAGGTGCATTGCGAAGGTGATAACTAACAGATTAAAACCCTTCATAGAGGAAAGAATTGATCCTTGTCAAACTGCTTTCATCCCAAGTCGTAGCATACATGATAATCTACTGCTTGCTCATGAGCTTTTAAGGAGCTATGGCAGAACCAGAATGTGTCCTAGATGTTCCATTAAAGTTGATCTCAAAAAAGCATACGATATAGTGAGTTGGAATTCTATCTTTATGATGCTTCGACTTTTCAGCTTCCCTCCAAGAATGATACAATGGATTGAAACTTGTATTTCTACTCCAAGTTACTCGGTGCTCATTAATGGTGTTGCTGAAGGTTTCTTTGTAGGTAGGAGAGGGCTCAGTTCTAGTGATGGAGATTTTGGGAAGTTTACTGAATTGATGCTAAGATGATTAAGCTACTATACATCCCAAATGTAAGAAGGTACAGATATCCCACCTATGCTTTGCAAATAATGTTTTATTATTTGCGAAAGCAAAAACAACTTCTGTCTTTGTTGTCATTGAAGTTCTTAATTCATTCTCTGATGCAACTAGCTTATCAATGAAAAATCCAAAACTACTATTCTAGTAGGTGGACTCTCTAAGTATGATTGGGATTGAACTAGTTTTTCCTCCTATTACTTATCTTGGAGTTCCTCTAGTGTCTTCAAGATTGGGTATCCATGAATGTCAGCCTTTAGTGGAATGAGTTTCCAAAAGAATTACAAGTTGGAAGGCATGGACTCTTTCACAAGTAGGCAAGGTCCAACTTATACAATATGTTCTAACTTCATTTCATACTTATTGGTCTAGAACGTTTACTCCCAAGAATGTCCTTGAATAGGTTTCTAAGTTGTGTGCAAAGTTCTTATGGAGTGGTCTATGGAAAATAAAATGCAGCAGGCAAGCTGGGAAAGAATTTGTTTGTTTAAAGAAGGAGGATGGTCTTGGTATTACTGACTTATACAAGTGGAATAAGGCATCGTATTGTGGTCTGCTTTATAAAGTGGCTGCAAAGGAGGCCACTATATGGGTTAAATGGGTTTGGTAGCAACAAGTCAAAATGAATTTCTTCTGGACAATGCAAATATCTACAGACTGCTCATGGGCTTGGAGACATGTACTAAAGACCAGAAAGTTGGCAGTAATTTCTGCAATAAGAACAACCAGTGAATATAAAGAAGGCTAGTTGAGGCACGGATCGGTACGCTCTCTTTAAGGTTGTTTCGCGTCTGTTCCTCTTTATGCAGACGGACCATGTCAACCCCCAGGATACAACATCCAGTTATTCCTCTCCTTAGTTTACTGTAGATAAACCAAAGAAGAAAAGGAAAAACCACGATACTGATCTTATGATTGCCCAAAACGTAGTTTAGAAATTAGTTTTTTTTAGATACTATAGGCTGCTGGTATAGGAGTATTTATAGAGGAAAAACGTGGAGCACTTAGTAGATCCGAATTGTAGGGAACTACTTTAGTTTCTCGGTAAGGATTGGATTCTACAAGTCTAATCACATTATTGTTTCCCTAATCCATATCCAATTATGTTTCCAAACTTATCCAGAAATAGTTTAAAGAAAATGTTTTACCAAAAAGAAGATAAAGGATCTAGCCCAATCCTTAGCCATAAGCCCGAGCCCAAGCCTCAAGCTATAAGCATGGTTCGGTTTGGCGCACGCACGCGTGTGTGTGGCTTTGCGTGAGTCCTCCCTCCTAACCAAAAGCCTTTGTACCCTAAGGGGACGCCCTTAGTATGGGACTTTCACTTATAAACACTACTCACTAGTGTTTCCTCCCCAATGTGGGACTAAAGTTCTCTACTTAAACAACTATCCGACAAAGAGGTCAAGGGTCAAACCACCACAAAGTCACTCCAAACATCACCACTTATTTTATTGAAAATAACTCAACAATCCCCCACTTACTTTTGATAAAAAATAAAAATTATAAAATAAACTTAAGGGCAATCAATATCAGTTTCAACATGTTATGCATAGATGAAGGTGTCCAAGACTTAAACCTTTACGAAGTGAAAATTACTCAAAGTATAAGAGCCATAAGTGATTAAGTCTTAAACTTAGGCCTTGAGTATACAATAAGTTATAATCACGCATAACATATCCAGTGTTCTCCTTTCATATTCTGCACATTAAAGGTCATGTGCTCTCTTCTTGGATTCGTGAATGATCTAGAGAATAAGCCCTCATTCTCATAGAAAGCGGCCTGTACTTTCACATTCACTAGGTGAGTCTATCAAGAGTGCTCCTATAGCTATGCACTCCGCCCATAAGGACCATAAAACTTCATTAAGAGTTTTTTCCAAAAATCTCAACCTTTATTTATCACTTCAGGATTTCATACATTTTACTATCCAACTATGGGACAGATAAGTAACAATGCATATCTCACAACTAACATTCTATGACTTGTTCTTCCCTTTGAACCTAGTTCTTGGGATCTCCAGTCCCTAGGTTGGGTTACCATCATCGATGTTCATCTTTCAATTGGTTTCAGTCCCATGCTTCTAGCAGTAGTCTACAGTTTTTCTTTGGCCAAAGCTTTGGTAAATGGATTTGCTAGATTATCATCAGATCTTGCAAAATCAATAGTCACTACACCTTTAGATATAAAATCCCTCGAAGTACTATGTTTACGACGAATCTGTCGTGATTTACCATTATAAAACTTACTGTGGACTCGCCCAATAGCAGCAGCTATCACAATGTATCAAAGTGGCTGGTACCGATTTATGCCAAACCAGAATATGAGTGAGAAGATCTTGTAACCAACCAGCCTCCTCACTTGCACTAGCCAAAGCAATTAATTCAAACTCCATGGTAGACTATGATATAATGGTCTGCTTCTTAGACTTCCAAGATATACAGTACCTCCACCAATGCTAAACACATAGGCATTGGTGGCTTTAGAGTATTCTGAGATATTGTTCCAATCAGCATCTATATACCCCTTAAGAACAGCAGGATATCTCTAATAATGAATACCCAAATCAATGGTTCTCTTTAGATATCTCATTAACCTGCCAATTGCTCGCCAATGCTCAGCGCCAGGATTACTAGTATACCTGCAAAGAACACCTACTACATAGACAATGTCAGGTCTAGTACAATATATAGCATATCTCAAACTACCAATGATACTTGCATATTCTTTCTAATTCACAGGTTCACCATTATTCGCAAATAATTTAACACAGGAATCAAAAGGAGTACTAATAGCCACGCAGTCGAAGTAGTTATACTTCTTCAACATTTTCTCAATGTAGTGTGACTGATCCAGCCATATGCCATCAGATGATCTTGTAATTTTGATTCCCAACATTACATCAGCCTCACCTATGTCCTTCATATCAAAGTTAGAAGACAACAGGTTCTTGGTCTCTTCACAATATGTAAATTGGAGCCAAAGATTAGTAGATCATCAACATATAAGCATATAATAACACATATCCCATCAGAGTACTTATAATAAATGCACTTGTCACTTTCATTTATCTTGAACCCACTAGTAATGATAAAGTTATCAAATTTCTCATGTCACTGTTTGTGTAATGCCCATATTTAAAATACGTAATTATTTATTAATTAATTAATTTAATTATTTATTTAAAAATTTGCTGGATTGGATTTGGGATATGTGGGCCTAGTTTCTGGGCCCGAGTCTGCATTGGGCTTGGGTTTTAAACCCAAGTATATATTCGTATTGTTCTGGAAAATAGGGTTCATAGAGAATAAAATATAATAAAAATGGAGGCAGAGATAGAAGCGGGATTGCTAGAGCGTTGGAGCACGACGATTAGGACTAGGAGGAATTCGTCGAGCTTTTAATACAAGTGAGTAGAGTTTATCTCTCACCACTACTAAAACTATAAGTTTTTGTCTGTTTAGAATCTACAAATTTCATAAACTATGGTTCTCGTCTGTTTACTATTTACGAATTTATTGACGAGTGTTTCCGACCAGTTTTTATAATTATTTATTTCTGTCGATATTCTTTAGTTATTATTGGAACTGTTGAAGCTCGAGAGAGCGTCAATGGCGGCTAAAGCCCAAGGTAATGAATCCTCCTCTGTCCATATGCGTTACTGTGATACTGAGCCTTTAGACCGCCGAACTCGAACCGGAAGATTTGGGGTATTTTGTTGGTTGAAATTGGTTGATGGAGGTTGGGGGTTAAATCTTGGAGGTTGGTTGTCGGTGATGGGATGAAATTTGTCAAGCTCTGTAGAAGGTCGTTAATGGCGGTATCATCTATCTAGTGTGGAGGAAGGGTTCGATCAAATATGTATGGTAGTTGTTTTGGGTTGTATGAGAATTGTTTGTCGCGAGGGATTGAATGCTGGAGAGTGGGGAGGCTGTTGCTAAAGCTCGAAGGTCCATTAATGGCGGCACGCCCAGACCTCCTCCAGTAAACTAATACGAACTGTTTTTGGTTGGTTGATTGATAATGGGTTGAAGGGGGGTGTGTTTGAGTGGGTGAGGGCGGTCGAATAGGGGCTATTGGAAGCTTCGAGAGGCGTTAATGGCGGTGGGAATTTATCTAGATCTAGTTTGGAGGTAGGAGATGGAGTTAATAAATCGAGTTGGGGCTTTAATTAAAGTTTAAGGGGTTTTTATGGGGATTAAAACTGGTGGGTTAAGGGGGGAGGGCGAGTGGTGGCCTGAATTCAAGCCGGTGGTGGCTGGTGGGGTGAAGGAGAAGACAACCTGATGGTGTGGTCGGGCTTGGGCCTTGGGCCTTAGCAAGTTTAAGTTGGTTGGGCCAGTTCTATCTTGTTTCTTTGGGCCCGGTTTTAGTTGTGTTAGTTGGGCCTTAGTTGGTTTTACTTTGGGCCAGTTCTATTTTGTTTTGTTTTGGGCCGAAATCTATTAGTTTTAGGGGCGGGTTCTAAGGTTTGGGCTTGGCTAGTTGTGTCCGAACCATGATCTTAACCATTACCTTAGTCATGAGCCCATGAACCATGCACCTTTGCCCTTAGCCATGAACCATGGCTATGACCCTGAACCTGTTGAACATGGAAACGACAGTTTGACTTTGACAATGACGTGTTGACTTTGACTTTGACCGTTGACTGTGGAATGTTGACTTTTCCAGTTTTTCACATATTTAAGAATATGGACAAATGTAGTAATAAAATATTGTCGATATTGTATAACCTTGTTTGTCATTATTTAATTAAGATTTGACGTGAGTAGTGCGTAAAGCATATAATGTTTGACACGTAATAAAAGGGCAATTCTTAGAAGACTTAGATATATACGTTTTCATGAGAATTAAGTTACATACGGACTTAGATTCATGGACTTTAGTTTTGGGCTTTTTGACGGCTGATCAGTTTGACTTGACTTGTGATTTGGACTCGAATAATTATGCGTGATATTTGGACTTGAGTTGTTCCTTCTTTTAAAGTCGTTTCATTTTGATATTTGGTGGAATGGTCTTATATTTTGATTATTTATATATTACTTATATTATGCACCAATGGAAATAATGCGTGCTTTTGATGGTGAATTGAGTTCACATAAATATATGGAATGAATACGTTACATGATTGATTGCTATTATGAGTTGCTACTGAAATGAATTGTAGTATGTAAGAAGGCTTGAGATATTCCATATGGTGTAGTGCAATATATGATTGGCACATGAAATAATAAGTTTTGAGATTTGATATAGAGATACGTGGATATCGTGTAATGAATAGTATTAGCACGTGATAATGTGAATTGTATTATAATGAGAAACGTTGAGCTTCAGTACAATTAAATATACTGGCATGAGATAGAATAAGAATTATTATGAGTCATAAATGTATGACACCTGAATAAATTATGTAACGAAAATCCTAGAACCTAACTACCACAACTCATGCGATTTGCCCTGTGTGGGCGTATGTGATATGATTGGCCCCTGTATAGGGTGTATATATAAGATGTTGATTGACCCATGTGTTGGGCAATCGTAGCCGAATGGTGGCTTGATTATTCCGTTCACAAAATTAGAACGAGACGCGTGATATTTTATGCCGAATAGTGGAAGTACTTGCATAATGGCTTTCGTGTTAGGGTTACCTAGTGTGCGGCATCCCGCTCAGGGTAGTTACACACAGAGTGGTTCATTATGTGAGGGGAGGCATGTGGATGTACATTTTCGGCGTTAGGAAGCGATTATGGTAGCCAGGGAAACTAGGTAAGACATAGATACGACGTGATTTTAGGGACACACAAAGAAAGTCTTAATTAATATAATTATGGTAATGTGTTGGTTAATAATGTATCTTTAGATAGATGATTGTATATGGTTTTGCAGAAGTGTGGGTCAAACTAATTACTTGGGTAGAGACAACCCACTCTGTAATTAAGCATGAAATGCGGTACGGATATAATATGCTTGGTTGGTTATTTGTTTAGTTAGAACCTAAGGCGCCTCGATGGAGGAACTACCTGCCTTATTTATTATGCATATGGTTTGTTGTGTGGTTAGTGGAAAGTTAAGGCGCCTCAGTGGAGGAACTAACTGCCTTACATGTGGTATGTACATATCGATATGATTGTTTTATTATTGGAAGCTAAGGCGCCTCAGTGGAGGAACTACCTGCCTTATTTATGATACTTAAGGATGTTGTATTAGTCGTTGGAAGTTAAGGCGCCTCGGTGGAGGAACTAACTGCCTTCTTTATTGGGTACATATATGTATTAGTATGATTTGTATTGTAGGGCTACTCACACCAGCATTGTTATAATGATGACCCGATTTGCATGTTTGTTTATCGGGTGTGTTCATTAAATGAACATAGTTGATAAGTCTTGACAGGTTTAGTGTTGAAGAAGGTTGGTTGTTGCTTGTGGTTGGCGTTAGCGTTGCATTTCAAGATAGGTTTTGTTTTCCCTTGAGGTGATATAGATTTTTAGTTGAGACAATGTTATTTGTATTTTTATTTAAAATTTTAAATAAAGAGTTATTGAAAAGAGATTTGTAACCTAATATTATTTGTAAATTTTTGTAATGAAGATGACTTTTGTTTAAGTTAAAAATTTTATTGGTTTTTAATTATCCGCATATTTAAACTGTTTATGGGTTTTTGGGAGTTGATAGTGCGTCACACCTCGAAGATCGAAGAGTCGGGAACAAATATTGTTTTTTTCGAATTCTGTCGAAATTCGGGGTGTGACAGTTTGGGTGCCTGTTTCAACCCATAAAGTGACTTAAGTAATTTGCATACCTTTTTACCCTTACCTGGTTCCATGAAACCTGTTGGCTACTTCATGTAAATCTCCTCTTCTAAATCCCCGTTTAGAAAGGCTGTCTTAACATCCATCTGATGAATAACACGATTATTAACAGCAGCAACATAAAATAATACTCTAATGGATGTTATCCTCGTAACAGGTGAATATGTGTCGAAGAAATCAAAGTTCTCACTTTGTCAAAAACCCTTGATAACAAGCCTTGCTTTAAACTTGTCCACTGAACCATCGGTTTTAAACTTCCTTCTTAAAACCCATTTGTTTCCTATAATCTTGCAACTAGGAGGCAAATCAACAAGCTCCCAAGTTTTGTTATCCATGAAAGAATCAAGCTCACTCTGTATGGCTTCTCTCCAAAACACAGAGTCAGAAGGTGCGAGAGCTTCTTCAATGGAGGAGGGATCTCCTTCTAAAGAAAAGTCAAAATCGGGTCCCAGTTCCTTAGCAACCCTTGCTCTCTTACCTCTTCTCGGTTCAGATTCTATAACAGTGTCTTGGTCATGTAATCTAGGTATATAAGTGTTAGAAACATCAGAAGTAGGTGCCTTGGAGGAAGACGCACCCCCACTATTTCTAGATAAGTATGGAAACCTGTCTTCAAGAAATTCAGCATCAAATGATTCAAACAAGACATTAATCTTCATATCTAGAAACCTGTAGGCCTTACTGTTCATAAGATAGCCTAGAAAGACACATTCATAAGCTTTGCTCTCAAACTTTGAGATATTGGGATCATGCTTCCTTACAAAAGCCAGACATCCCCATGTTCTTAAGTAACTTAAATTAGGCTTCCTGTTCTTCCATAGCTGATAAGGTGTAACCTTTGTCTTAGAATTAGTAATTCTATTCAGCACATAGCATACAGTCAAAACAGCTTCACCCCATAAATTGGAGGGTGCTCCAAAACTAAGTAACATAGCAACAATTAATTCCTTAAGAGTTATGTTCTTACGACTAGCTACTCCATTCATTTCAGGTGAATAAAGAGCTGTCGTCTCATGAATTATACCATATGATTGCAAGAAAAAATTAAAATTAGTAGAACCATCTTCAGTACCTCTATCACTTCGAATTACTTTAATGTTCCTGTCATGCTGATTTTGAACCTCAAGTATATAATCTTTAAAAGCATCAAACGTATCACTTTTATTCTTCAGCAAATAAACATATGCAAACTTCGAGCAATCATCAATGAAAGTAATAAAATATCTTTTACCACCTCTAGTCAGAACTCCTTCAAGCTCACAGATATCAGTATGTACCAAGTCTAGTAAATTTGTACTTCTCTCAAATGATTTGTGAGACTTCTTTGTGATTTTTTCCTTAGTGCAAGATTCATAGTGTGCAAAAGCATCATTCAAGTTAGGAATTAAACCAAGTATGCTCATGTTCTTAACATACTTTCTATTAATATGACATAATCTACCATGACAAACATTAACAGAGCAAGAGATCATGTAAGCAGAAGTATAAGTTTTATTCAGATCAGCAACATTCAACTTAAACATCTCATTACATGCATAACCCTTACCAACCCACATATTGATCACTACCTATGACTTGCTGAAAACCAACCTTGTTCAAAATAAAACCAAAAACCAAATTCTTCCTAATCTCAGGAGTATGAAGCACATCCTTTAACAACAGTTTCTTCCCATAATTGAACTGCAGCTCAACATCACCAGTACCCAGGACCTTGGTCGTATGATTATCACCAAGTAGAACTTCCTGATTCGTAGTTGTGGTATAACTATTGAACCAGTTCCTATTATAGCAAACGTGCCTAGAAGCACCAGTATCAGCCCACCACCCCTCATAGACATTAACAGAATTGACCTCAGTTATCATAGCAACAAAAGGTTCCTCAGTAACATTAGCCTCATTGACTTTACGAAACTTACAGTTCCTAGCATAATGCCCCTTCTTTTTGCAAGTATAGACAACTTCTGACATGTCAACGGGTGGTTTCTGATTCATATGCACCTGATTTTGGTTCTGATTCTGTGGAGCTTTCTTGTTAACAGGTTTTTTCTTCATGGCTTTCTTATTAGGTTTCAAACTAGATTTAGTCTTACTGGTTTGTTGGTTTACCACATTAACCTTAGCCTTGGCAGATGACATGGCAACTTCCTCATTATGGTCTTGTTTTCGTGATTCCTCTTCTATACAAAGTCTCCATCGAAAACTCCTTAGACTTATGCCTTAGTATGTTCCTGAAATCCTTCCAAGAGAGAGGAAGCTTATTAATGATGACAACAACCGGAAATTACCCATCAATTTTCATCTCTTCTGAAAGTATCTCATGAACAATAATATGTAGGTCATGGCATTGAGACACAACAGATTTGTCATCTACCATCTGAAACATAAGATAACGACTTGCAATATGTTTTTTGGAACCAGCTTCCTCAATATCATACTTCTTTTGGAGGGCTTCCCAAACATCAGAAGCATATGGAAGTTCAGAGTATAAGTCGTATAGATCATCAGCAAGCAAGTTTAGGATGTAATTCTTACACTTGAAATCTGCAACGATCCACTTATCAACAACAACAGATAATGCAGGTTCCAACAGGACATCTTCATCAGGAATCGGTTCACTTAGAACGGTTTCCACTTTCACCAGGGTCAGATAGAACATCATCTTCGCCTTCCACCGCTTGAAGTGCTCACCAGCAAACTTGAACGGTTGATTCTGGCTATTGTCATTATGGGACCTGGATGGGTTACATTCTTCATGTTCCATTGTCAAACAACCTTAAAATTATTAGAATATAATTTTTGCAATAAGAACAAACAGTGAATATAAAGAAGGCTGGCTGAGGCACGGATTGGTACGCTCTCTTTAAGGTTGTTTCGCGTATGTTCCTCTTTATGCTGGCAGACCACGTCAACCCCCAGGATACAATAGCAAGTTATTAGTCTCCTTTGTTTACTAGATAAACCAAAGAAGAAAAGGAAGAACTACGATACTAATCTTATGATTGCCTAAAACGTAGTTTAGAAATTAGTTTTTTTTTAGATACTATAGGCTGCTGGTAGAGGAGTATTTATAGAGGAAAAAACGTGGAGCACTTAGTAGCTAGATCCGAATTGTAGGGAACTGTTTCAGTTTCCCAATAAGGATTGGATTCTACAAGTTCATCACATTACTGTTTCCCCAATCCATATCCAATTTTGTTTCCAAACTTATCCGAAACAATTTACCAAAAATAAGATAAGGGATCAAAGAGAACTCGAGCTCGAGCCTGGTTCGGTTCGGCGCGTGTGTGTGTGGCTTTGTGTGAGTCCTCCTTCCTAACCCAAAAACCTTTGTACCCTAAGGGCATGCCCTTAGTATGGGACTTTCACTTATAAACAATACTCACTAGTGTTTTCCTCTCCAATGTGGGACTAAAGTTCTCTACTTAAACAACTATCCACAAAGAGGTCGAGGGATCAAACCACCACAAAGTCACTCCAAACATCACCACTTGTTTTATTGAAAATAACTCAACAAGTTTACTAGAGTATATATAGTAAGAACTGCTAATGGTAAAAGTCCTTTACTCTGGCATGATCCCTGGTGTTCTGGGGGTGCTCTGCTTCATAACCACACAATACTTCAAGCTTGGAATTTTCCTATTGATGCAATTATTGAGGTTCTCATTACTCAAGGGAGATGGAATCAGTTTGTTGAAAACATTCAAAATTCTATTCTTAGTATTCCTATAAATGATCATATCATTCATGACACTGTTATCTAGACACCTTCACAGTTTGGTAAGTTCACTTCTAGTTCAGCTTACTAGGTTATGAAAAGGACGACAGTTAAAGTATATTGGGTAAGCTTGCTTGGGGTAAATGGGTGATACCAAAACATTTCTTCTCATGTTGGCAATTGTTTTCAGGAAGTCTCCCTACTCAGGATCGATTGATTAAGAAGAAGGTTTTGAGGCAATCTTTATGTTGTCTGTGTCACCAAGAGAGGGAGAACTCTAAGCACTTATACTTTGAATGTCCATATTCTCAGGAAGTGTGGAAGGGGTCAAATCAGCTATTGATATTGTTACTGATGATTGAAGCTTGAACCAAGAATGGACAAGTATTCTTAAGTTGTGTGGCAAGAGAAATAATACAGCTAAGATACCGTACTCAAAGTCTATGTCTGTGCAGTGATAAACTACATTTGGACTGAGAGAAATAATTGACGGTTTCAAAACTCAAGATGCCAAGCCAAAGTAGTGAAGGACAAACATATATTAGATAATTAAAACTCTATTTGCAAGCACAACTTACTATAGTTGCCGATTGTAATTGTTATTTATGCTAGGAGATACATATGGTGGTTAGCTTGTTAGGTTAAAGGGATTGAGTGTGTAGAAGAAGAAGAAGAAGAAAGGATGGAGGCACAAGAAGAAGGTAGGGTTTAGAGTATATTTACCCTAACCTATAATGCATATATTTATACTAGAGTTGGAATAACCTAAATAGCAACAAGCTAAATAAGGTACGGTCTCACACTTATAGAATGTGTGAGACCGACACTACATACTTCAACACCCCCCTTCAAGCTGGAGCATAGATATCGCTCATGCCCAACTTGTTACCAATATAACTTCGAACCTGGATCCGAATCAACGGTTTTGGTGAAGATATCGCCTAACTGATCTCGAGAAGCCACATAAAGTACTTATCTCCTTTGTTTCAACCTTATGTCTGACATAATGACAATCTACCTCTATGTGCTTAGTTCTCTCATGAAATACTGGATTAGAAGCGATATGAATGGCTGCCTGATTGTCATAATGAAGAGGGATCGGTAGCTGTACCTCGAAACCTAACTCATGTAGCAGATTATGAATCCACATTAACTCACCAGTCCCTTGAGCCATAGCTCTATACTCAGCCTCTGCACTAGACTTTGACACAACTGTTTGCTTTTTTACTCTTCCATGTCACCAAATTTCCACAAAGGAAAGTACAATACCTAGTGGTGGAATGTCTATCTGAAACTGATCCTGCATAATCAGCATCTGAATATCCAACAACATCAAAATTTCCATTAGAACGATAGACCAATCCACGACCAGGAGAACCTTTCAAATACCTCAGAATACGAATAACTTCCTGGTAGTGAGGAATCCGTGGTGCATGCATATACTGAGATACTACACTAACTGCAAAGGAGATATCGGGGCGAGTAATAGTAGCATAGATCAGCTTTCCCACCAATCTACGGTATCCCTCAATATCGGCATACATCTCTCCAACATCCGACTGGAGTTTGTCGTTCGAATCTATAGGAGTCTCTACTGGGCGAGCTCCTAAATTACCTGTTTCACTGAGCAGGTCTAATACATACTTTCTCTGTGAGAGATGAATTTCACCAGGGAACCTGGTAACTTCAATGCCTAGGAAATACTTCAGTTCTCCTAGATCTTTGGTCTGGAACTGTCTTGAGAGATTGACTTTAAGTCGATCAATACCCTGTTTGTCAGACCCTGTGACAATGATATCATCAACATACACAACTAAGACAATAATCCCTTGCTGGGTCTTTCGGTAAAACACGGAATGATCATATTCACACCTAGTCATTCCATTAGCCATCAAAACCTGACTAAACTTCGCAAACCAAGCTCTAGGAGACTGCTTGAGCCCATAAAGAGACTTCTTTAATCGACAGACTTTCCCCCCTTGAGCAACAAAACCAGGAGGTTGAACCATATAGATTTCCTCCAGAAGATCGCCATGTAAAAAGGCATTCTTAACATCCAACTGAAACAGAGGCCAGTGATGATGAACGGCAAGAGAAATCACAATACGCACAGAGGCGAGCTTTGCAACCGGAGAAAACGTCTCGGAGTAATCAATACCATATGTCTGGGTAAAGCCTTTTGCAACCAGACGAGCCTTTAAACGAGAAATAGTACCATCCGGATTATGCTTAATAGTGAAAACCCACTTACAAGCAACTGCTTTCTTCCCAGAAGGAAGATCTGTAAGAACCCAAGTGTCATTAGAATACAAGGCACTCAACTCCTCGTCCATTGCTTGCTTCCAGCCAGGATGAGATAGAGCATCCCTGTAGTTAGACGGGACAGAGACAGACAACAAGGACGTAGCAAAAGACTTGACAGATGGTGGTAAATGATCAGTGGAAACATACTTAGAAATAGAATACTGAGCATACTTACTAGGAAGACGCATACTGGCAGGTGGACGTTCAAGTTTTCGGAGTGCAATCGGAACATCAAGGTCAGATTTCCAAACCATCCCCATGTGTCAATGGCTTCTTTACAGCTTCAGCTCTCCTATATATTATATCCCAACAAATATGTTCTTTACTAAGTAAATTTGGTCTACCTATCCATTCCAATTCGGATAACGACTCCGTTATCAAAGAACTTAAACTCTTATAATCCACAGAAAATTCCTTACTATCATTAGGGAAAACAACAATAAACACAATCTGGATGTTCAAATTCGATCTCGGGCAACTTCCCTAACGGGCTTAGAGGCCGAATTTTGTAAAGTAGGAAAACAGTCTAATACCATTAACTTTTTCTAAATCGAATAACCCAAACCATCAATTACCTTAACATCCCACCCAAGTTCAAGAAGACCAATAGCATGTCCAACATCATGATTACAACACCGAAAGTCGCTTTTGGCGAAAATGATAGCAACCCCGACCCTCTTCAAATCTAAACTAATATATAGCAAAAGTTTTGATGATACCGCTGATTCCAATTAACCGATGGAGTTGTGTGCATTCCCTTATCAAGGAGTTCCATTGCATTCTTAGTGACCGTTTGATCACGCAGTTTTCCGCCAACTAAAACCCATGGAATAGCAAAAGTACACTTCTCTACTAACCTAACAAGTAACAGATGCTTAGAGAGAAAGTTTAGGGTATAGCAAACTCCTCAAGTAAACAATGAAGAATGTAATGAAAGATGATATAATAATAGCTCGATCCCAAAACTCCCCACAAACAATCATAGTCAACTAGTCTCAATCAAGAACGTAACAATAGCTTACTATATTTTAAAGGCATCATGGCAACAGACTGATATGTGTGGCACAGGAATATCTAGAAGTCAAAGACTCTACGACGAGAGTTTTACAAGACCAGTTTTTGTTCCCGATATGCCCAGTTCAAGCACAACCCTGCTCTAGCACCTCTTCCCAATTGAGTAGGAGTATCAAAACTTCAATCCAGAAAAATGGGTTTATTGAGGCTCGCAAAGAAGATCTCACTAGCCATCCAAGACAGTTAAAACCAACTAACCTATTGAGAAAGTGCGATAATGGGGACCAAGGGTTGGGCGAGTGGGTGCGATATAACATAAGTCATGGTTATGATCCTGTGCTCAAAAACTTTGCCGCTTTTAGTTAAAAAGTTCTTAGACAAAGCTTTCTTATCTTCTACATCCTACATCCTATTTTCAGTTATGGCAAACGGTTGAGGTTGGGAAACTGCCAAAATTCTGCAATCATTGCAAAATTGTCGACATCTTGTCCGCGAATGTAGAAAGCTAAAGGGAGATTTGCAAAGTAATATTGGAAATGAGAAACGAGATAAAGAGGTTGTGAGGGATCAAGCGGGCCGAGGTGATAAGGTCTGGCCATAGAACTAGGAAGAATAAGGGGAAATCTCCTTATCGCGGATATGAACAAACAAGGAGAATGGAGGGCTAAGCCTTCGAGACACCAAAAGAGCTCACGTATGCAAACGGATTCGAGGGTTTGGAGGTCGAAGAGATACTTAACATTGTCGACGATAATGTCATAACACCACCTGTGGAGAATGGGGTATATGAGGATGGACATGAGGCTCTACCAATGCAAGGGGAAACAAAGCAGGAGAGAGCCAATGGACCTCAACAAAGAACATGAGGTTGTCGATAAGAATCCTACGGGAGGGCAATGCACGCTTAGAGGCGGCAACGTGGAAACCAACTCAAAATGAATGAGCAACAGATAAATCCAGTAGAGAGGAACACCGAAAGTAACATTTGGCTGACTACAACTCTGAGCACTTCAGTAGGTGGTGGCAGTCCTTGTTCCAATAGCTCAGAAATCTCCCCCGGAAAAAGACTAGCGGATTCTGAGGCAGATAAGGTCTTCAATATGTTAAAAGGAATAAACAAGGATTCCAATTTAGAGGAGAGACCTCCGGATCCTAATACTACTACACCACTCAGGTGGGCTGACTTAGGAGATGATGACAAGAATGATGACCCAGAACTGGATGGAGATACCTTCATGGATGCGAACCAAGAGACTTCTCATTGTAACCACAGACCCTCATCAGCGGCCATGAATGATTTCCAAGAGTGTATCAGCTACTCTCTTGTTGACAGAAGTAATGCCTTAGACACTTCATAGTTTTTCAAGTACAGCTTCTCTGTGTTTTATTAAATAAAATTTATGTCAGCTACTCTCCTCGTGAATGGCACTTCAAAATTTATGTTAAATTGATGAAACATGTTCCCCTGTACCACTTTCTTCAAATTTCTCACTGTTGTCTCATCCCTCCCCACACACACACACACATAATACATGTATGTCTGTCTGTCCCCAATAATTAATCCTTTTTAGTGTATACCCTTCTTGCTCTAAGAAGATCTATGTCTGTACAACACTCTGGTGGGACGGTAAGAACTTGAGCTCAAGCTATTATAGAATGCTTAAGTAGTTACACTATTATAACATAATAACCACAATGTATGTAGAAAGAAAAAACAAACAACAAAAGCCAACAATAATAGGTTTGTTTCCTACAAGAAACTATTAGGCCATCATAGTATTTCAAACCCGGTAAATATTCGTGTATTTGTATGTATTAATTATACTTAAGGAAAAAAAAAAAAAAACACACACACACACACACACACACAACAACAACAACAACCAAACTATTTTGATATGCATCCAGGAAGGTTTTTTAACAGGGTGGAGATAACTCTGAGACTCTAAGAGACCATTTCAGATTATAAAGAAAAAGAACATTCATAGACAAGAAACTAAGCATGTTTACGCACCTCATTGATACCATTTGGGCAAAATTAGCCACCTTTTGCATAAGTCGTGTTTCCATGTCCGTGATCTCGTGCATCCAACTGCCTCTTCATCTCATCTATTTCATGTCGCTTTGCTCATCTTTCTCTTGTGCTTGCCTCTTAATCTCTTCAATCTCAAGTCGTCTTTCCTCCTCCTTCTCTTGTGCTACTCTTTGCATTTCAGCCAACTGGCTTTCCAAGTCATTCACACGATTGTCTGAAGATAGTCGGGAGCCAAAGTAGCTGGTTGGGGTTACACCTCATCCCTTCAACCTCACACGTCCATGCCGCTCTGGAGGCATCACTTCCCTATAGATCTCATCTGAGAGAGGTAGTTGTGTCCCATGTTCATCTATACCTGCTAGGTCTTTCATTTTGTGCTTCGTATTCCAAAAAAAAATTACACACAGGATATTAAATACAGCCGAGTATGATATTTAAACTGAAGCTATTACTAAGATGAAATTGTTACATACAATGTATTCTCTTGATTGATCATCAAGAGCGTCATCGCGTTGTGAACTTGTGTGAGTCCTCACAAAAAGATCTCCTAGGGAAGGGGGTGCTCCAAACCTCCGACTCTAACCAAATATAAAGAAATTTATTAATTGTTAATCACTAGTCAAATTCAATGCCGCAAGTGAGGGAAAATAAAAATAATAAGCATATGTACCATTATCTCTTCAAACTGGGAAAACTTATTCTTCCAAAGAAGATGCTTTGCTATTTGCTTAGCACGGTTAGCCCTCTGTTACGTTTAGAAATTGCCTATACAAAAAGATCTCCTAGTTAGTATTGTACCCTATAAAAATACTTAAGCTAAACATTACACTTTTTCTTACTTGATGCTCGAGTATCCCAAAACTCCATAAGTTGAACCCACTCTGTTGCGATAGTTGCTCGGGCCTATGGCTTATAATCGTTCTTCATATGTGGCATAGCGGGTATAAAAGTTCCTTTTCCATTTACTCTTTTGTTTCTGAATTCGCCCCGGAAAATCGAGCCAAAGTGGGCTCCTTCCGGTCTCATCAAGTTCCCATTTATCCTAAAAAGCGAGACACAAAAAAAATCTACTAAGAAATGAAATAGACAGTTTTTTAAATTAGTGCAAGTGTGTGCAGATCCAAATGTCCATACCTTAATGTTATCCCATAACCACTCTTTTGTCGCCTACATCTTGGAGCTCCCAATTTTTTTGTCCAATCAAATCGACGTGACGTTGCCATTAATACTCCAAGAGATTCAGAGAACAAGCTTGGATGTTTCCGAGGTCCCACTGGTTGTCTGCCTTTCCATACCAATTCCAACTTTGAGCCATTTGGTTGGTCAAATACCTTAGGAAGGGTAGAAGTGCCCCTTACCCACTTTCCAGCTGTACACAAGCCCAAAGCTTCATTAATTAAACATAAGACAATAATGAACTAGAATGTTTAGTTAAACTTACCGCTCTCGTCACCATTAGGATCCTCTCGAAATCGTTTGACCATTGCACCTGTCTAAATCGTCACATAAAGCAATTCATCAAGTAAATCCATCAAGGAAGACACTAGATAATAACCACTCCCAAAACATAAAAAAAAAATAGCACAAAAAACGAGTTTGTTCCCAAAAAAACAACACAAAAATGAGTTTGTTCCCACAAAAAAAATAGCACAAAAACTACATATAATCATCGTCACCGCCATTGTCTTCATCACAATCACTATCAATGTCTTCATCACAATCACTATCATTGATGAAGTCTTCATCACATTCGACACCGTCAATGATATCTTCATCAATAGTATCCGCAACAACTTCTACTCCATCAATCTCACTCCTAGTCCAACCGTTAATGTCATGTGTGTCATTAACATCGACTATGTTATCCACATCTTGCTGCATGCAAGGCGTGTTATCTTCGGTCGACTCAACCATTTGAACCCATATCATACAAGTCCCTTGGAAGCGTCTTTAACACAACTTCGCCAATTATCATCCAAATTATCTTGGAGATAAAAACTTGTTCTCGCTTAAGATGCTAAAATAAACGGTTCACTCATAGCTAAGGTTCGTGTAAAGTTCATGGTGAACCCATATTCATCTATTTTCATTCCTCAAGCTGAGTCATAACATCCCACCAATCACACTTGAACGAAACACTCTATTCTCCTTGCAATAACGCAACTCAACTATGTCATTCAACACACCATAATAACCCACACTACCGGTCACCGGGTTCATGTCTTTTCAAGCTTCATAAAAGCTTGACGTTTACTGCGATACAAAAACTCCACTATTCTGAGTTTTCCTTCGTGACTCCACGAGCTTTTGTGTGAAATCTGTATCCATTTGCAATACAACCCTTGAAACAAGAAGCAAATCGACTAGGACCATATGCTAAACTCGGTTGCTCACGACCAACTCCCCATCCTTTTTCATTTCTTTGGACCTATTCAGATAAGGAGAAAAAAATAATGTTAAACTTCAAAACATAAGCAATCAAGAGCAAGTAGCTCAAAAAAAGAAGACAAAAAATGGCTTCTTTTGCAACAAACAACATGGCGGCGGAATATTGGACTTTTATTACAAGGTTTGAGGCTCGGACCTCGAGAACACTCTATCCGGCGTAATATAAATTGTTGTACATGAGTAATTATTATAAGGTTTGAAATTTTGAATAGCCCTAATAACTTTACCACTATTGATAACACAAAATCGGGCGGTAATGCAGAGACATTCTCTGTCTTCCACTCTCCGTGACCCAAAAGAAAAGGAAACAACTAATGCAGGGGGAGGGGGAGAGAGATTTACTAACATCTTCCTATTTTTCCTTGTTCTTTGTGTTGGACAGACTAATTACCAATGCTCTAGGAACCTGCAGCTAAATTCCAAGTAGAACAAACATCCCTAAATAAGAAACTAAATCTAAACTGTACTAAACATCCTCTAAATATCCCTAAATCAGCTAAACATAAATATAAATAAAACAAGTAGAATCCTTCTTGAGGCATGTTACTAAACTGTGAAATCATATTGCTATCTACAAAACTACTTTGGAAAAAAGTAAATATAGTACATAAACTGATATACATAATCTAACTGCATACAATTAACACTTACTTGGTTTTCAAACCATTTACCAAACCGTTCATTATGAATACGGTCCACATTCCTAGCACTTGCCCGCCGCCCGAGCTCATCCCTAATCACTTGTTTGTGTTTCCTGTACAAAACATTATTGCATTTACGACATAGGTTTATAAATAATATTTCTTTTAACTAAGGCACAATTTCAATAAAGTGGACTTACTCAATAAATGGTACCACTTCCTCACAATTGATTAGCACATACAAACGAGCTTGTTCCCACTCATCGTCTGTTAAAGTCCTAAACGTTCCTTTCCCTAAAGGCACGATTGTATCCTGAAAAATAGAAAACTGTCCATCCAATCCAACAACTCGAACTCTTCATTCCTCCTCGTCGGTTGAACTTAGTCTCCATCCCATCATCTAAGTATCTTGAGCAGAAAAGTCAAGCATTCATCGAAGAAGATACCCTTCGCAATGGATCCCTCCGTCTACTCTTATTACGAACATACTTCTTCAAAGTGTACAAGTACCTGAATAAATATAAAAGATGACAAAATTTAAGTTCAAATTTTAACAAAATATAAACAAAAAGTAACCATTACTATTATCTTTACTTTCTGACCTTTTCGATTGGGTACATCCATCGATAGTACACTAGTCCACCGAGCTTAGCTTGACCAGCTAAATGAATAGGCAAGTGCACCATAACATCAAAAAATGATGGAGGAAATATCATTTCCATTTTGCATAGTGTGACAAAATCGGGTACTCAAGACGCTCCAACTCTGCAAACCCATAATACTTTTGAACACAACCGCTTGTAGAAATTAGAGAGTTCAACAAGAACTAATGTAACTTCCTTAGGTAAGATTCCACGTGATTGCAACCGGAAGCGATTCTTGTGCACTAGAACATGCCAATCATGGCTTTTAGGCCAGGTATTTTGCATTCTTTCACCCGAACATGACGCGATATATTTGATGAAAAATTATCCGAACTTTAATACCTTTCAAGAATTGACAAAGCTTCCTCTTCTCGGTCAAGGACAAGGTAAAAGGGAGCGGGGGGATATAGTATTTGTTACCCTCTTTAGCTATCGGATGAAGTGACTTTTCGCATACCCATTAACACCAAATCTTGTCTTGACTTCAGGTTATCCTTTGATTTCTTCTCTAAATTCAGCAATTGTCCCAAGCCAACTTTCACCGTTGTTCTTTTCAATGTGCATGACATCTAGATTATGGAGTAAACAAAGGTATTTCCAATATGGGAGCTCAAAAATACACTAATCTTCTTCCAATTGTGTGGCAAAGAATTATCCTCTCGACTTCTCTTTTGTCCAATAACCTTATCACTATTCACCTTACCAAATGTGATTTGGTCGAATCCATCTAATTGAGCAAGTACATCACTTCCAAGAAAGGGGCTTGGGGCAACTCCCATTTCTGTCTTGTTATCAAAAGAACTCTTATTCTTTTCGATATCTATGATCAAGTGGCGTGAATTCTGACTTCCCATATAACGAACTTTTTCCCATTTTGCAACCATTTTGAGCAAGTCTTCTCATGGCAAGAGGGACAGGCAAGTTGTCCTTTAGTGCTCCATCCGGACAAATTAGCAAATGCTGGGAAGTCATTAATAGTCCACAAAACAGCTGCATGCATTTTAAAATTCTGTTTTGAAGAGGCATCATACGCCTCAACTCCCTTCTCCCACAACTCCTTTAACTCATCAATCAATGGTTGCAGTACACGCCAATGTTATTTCCGGGACTGCTAGGGCGGGGAATTAGCAATGACATGATGAGAAAAAGGTTGTTTCATACACATCCAAGGCGCGTGATTATACGGAACTAGAATAACGGGCCAAGTGCTATGAATAGAACTAAGACTACCAAAAGGATTGAAGCCATCACTAGCCATTCCGAGTCTAACATTGCGAGATTCTAAACCAAATGAAGGATATCTTTGGTCTAAGCTTTTCCATTCCTTGGAGTCACTGGATGCCTCAAAGCACCATCTTTCGTCACGATCATCGATGCCATCTCATATCTTTAGAAGTTTTTGAGCACATAAATAATCTTTGGAGTCTTGGCTTTATAGGAAAGTATCGCAAAACCTTAGCAGCCTTTTTCTTAGGTTTTGTAGATGAACTAACTCTATTTTCTCTACACTCCGAAGTCGTGATCCATCTTGACTCACCACATACATCACAGTTATCCTTGTCCATGATTGGTTTATTATCCTTCCAATACAACATACAATCATTAGGACATGCGTCTATCTTAATGCACTCCATCCCAAGATCCCGAAGTTGTTTTTTTGATTCATAATGATTCTTGGGCATATTGATGTCATTTGGAAGTGAATCATTTAATACCTCAAGCAACATGTCAAACGAATGATTACTCCAGCCGTTAAGACACTTTACATGAAGCAATCGTACTAGAAAAGACAATTTTGAACTCTTAGTACAGCCAGGGTACAAGGGTGTGTCTGCTTCCTTCAACAACTTGTAAAACTTATGTGCTTCTTCATTTGGCTCATCCGTTCGAGTGTCACTGGAACTAGACTCATTTGTATTCGAACTAGGTGGTATGTCATTGTCTATACCAACCATGTTTTGAAATCCTAATGCATCTTGCAACATTGTATGCATATCATCACCCTGATTAGACTCAGTATTTACCTCCACACTCTCCCCATGCTTTGTCCAACGGACATAACTCCGTAGTATACCACGATTCTTTATATGATGTTCCACTATATGTTTAGGCAATAACATTAGATTAAGGCATCCTACACATGGGCAGTAAATCTCACCACCAAGTTCCTTAATTCGATTATTCCAAGCAAACTCGATAAATTTCTCACAACCAAGTATATACTTACGACTGCATCTTCCTAGAGTCGGATCCATCCAACTTTTATCCATTTAAAAACTGAACTACAACTACATAAAAAAAATAGACAATCTTGTTCAAAGAAAGAATATCATATCCTACATCAAGTTCAAAAATTAATATATTCAAGAACATCCTAACATAACATAGGAGAACCAATAAAAAAAAAAATCAGGACAAGGCCATATTAATCGTCCAAATGTGGGATTTACCACCAAATATTGGTCTCACATAATGGAAGAAAACAATAGCCATGAAAACATAACTAGAACTCAATCGATGAAAGCTAAAGCTTTAAATTTGAAAAGTCGAACTTTTTATCCAAAAATAACGTAAATTGGATTAAAACCTCATATATATATACAATATTCTAACAATAGAAAAGTCAAATCAATTGATCAAATATTCTTCACGATATTTAGATTTAAATAAACTAATGAACTGCTTCAAATCACAAAAAATATACGATTTCTTAAACAAATCTCTAAAATAAAACGCGTGGGAAGAAGATAATGGATTACCCAAGGTAAAGTAAGTAATGGAGGAGGCGTATGATGAAGAAGAAGAAGAAGGCAACCGGTGAAGAAGAAGGCAAAGAATCGCGGTGGCGAATCGGCGGTGAAGAAGAAGGGAATGGTGCGGCAGCCGGTGAAAAGGATTTGGGTTTTCGGTTTCTCTTTTTGTTATTTGAGATTCAAACTTTCACCAAAATAAACGAAATTTAAAGTTCCCGCGATCTATTTTCTATTTTCTGATTTTTTTTTTTTATAAAAATAATTATTTAATGTTTTAAATAGCCTTTTTGCAGCCATCGACGCCAAACACTTAATTAAAGCCACGCGCAAAATTTGTTCAAACTACTTAAAGGTCCTCGACTTAAAGCCACGACCACATTGAAAACGGTTGCAAAAAATGCACCTTTTGCAACAAAAGGATAATCACGAGGCAAAAAGGTACTTCTTGCCACATATTTAGTTTGTCGTGGCAACAAGTAAGATATAGCCACCAAACTCCTAGCCGCGGCAATATGTCCGAGGCTAAAAGTCACTTTTTTGGTAGTGTAGAGATGGAATAACCTAAATAGCAACAAGCTAAATAAGGTACGGTCTCACACTTATAGAATGTGTGAGACCGACACTACATACTTCAACAGTAATCATACTTGCGCAATTGCTTACTCAGAGACTGGGTTTGAACATTTCTTTCAGCAACAAGGTGGATGCTAATTGGCATGGATTAAACCTGATTCTGATACAGTTAAATTGACTGCAGATGGTTCGTTCCTTGACTGCCTCCTCAACTAGAATAGGTGAGTAATATGCAACCATGAGGGCAATGTTCTACTTGCTTTTAACGGCAGCAACTCAACTAAATGTATCACTACATTAGAACTTATGGCAATCAAAAAGGGCATGGAAGGCTGTTTACAGGCCAACTTCAAGAAGGTGAAAGTGGCGTCATACATGTTGCGCAGAGTATTAACAAGATTGCACCCCCTCCTTGGTATTGCCTAAATCTGGTTCTAAACATCCAGAAGCTATGTACTGAATTTGAGAGCATCTCTTTTATTCATGTATTTAGGGAAACTAATCGTCTAGCCAATCACCTAGCTTCTTTAGGTGGATGCTTGGATGAGAATATTGTGTATTTTGTGCCTCCTCTCGACCTTGAAAGTGATACCATTGTTAAAGAGGAGGTAGCTAATAGGTTGTACACAATATTATCTTAATAAAATGAGGTGAGGGCCCTGTCAACCCTAGCTTGATTTTCATAAAAAAAAAAAAAAAAAAAAAACTGCATGCTGATACTACTCTCAAAGTCAAGTAAATATTCTGTCAAACATAACCGAACCGTAAAAAACACAAGAACATGGAGAAGAAGTGAAGGTAAAAAATATTTCATTAATGGCAGTGGATTCACTTAAAATTGGAATCCATTCCTCAGAAACAATTTACAAAGTTCCAAAATTACATCCTTTCTATATACTTTTTCTTCAACCAGAATAAAAGTTACTGTTATTGCCATTGGCTACAAGACGTGAAGAAACCCTCATAGCGTTTCCTGGATACTGATGATAACACGCCTTGGTTGTCTCTCTCTTCGAAACCGGATATCCAATTGCAGTAGTAGTAGCAGTAGCAGCAACTGGAGCTGGAGTAGCAAACCTGGGCATAGGCATGGCCCTGGGGTGTGGGGTAATAGCAGCAGCAGCAACTGGAGCCGGAGTGGCAAACCTGGGCATAGGCATGGCCCTGGGGTGTGGGGTAGTAGCAGCAGCAGCAACTGGAGCTGGAGTAGCAAACCTGGGCATAGGCATGGCCCTGGGGTGTGGGGCGTAAATAGGTGGGTAGTAGAAATATGTTTTAGCAGCGGAATTGGCTTTTGAGGAGGTAGCTGATGGAGGTGAAGAGATTTTATTGACGATTTTTGGTGGATATAAAAAACCTCTAATCTTATTCAATGGTGATCCATTAGCTTGACTGGCTATATCGTATTCCTCAATAACACATGATAGGTCTTCGTCGCTAACAACCGATATCAATGTATCTATGTCTTCACCGGGTAATTGACAACGCAAGCTTACAGACGAACCATTCACTTCTCCTAATTTGATCAATAAATCCGTAACCGTGATTGAACGGTTGATTGTAATGACACGAGTTTCACCACCATGATATCGGAGTTTACCATCAGTGAGACGGGGAAGTATTTTGCCACCATATCTGATTATAAACTTGATGGTATTAACAGGGTTTTTAGAGCTTGAATCTGTAACCATGACGACTATTTGGTTTTCTTTTTTCTATTTCTAGGGTTGTGGTTTTGAAAAAAGGTAGAAGTAGGAGCTAGTTTTTGAACCTTCAAAGACGAAGGTTGGAGGATTATTTATAGCGTTTGTAAAGAGTTTGATCCCACTTATGATTCCTTGTTAGAAACGGAGTAGGAAACCGAGTGAAATTCTGAAATGAGCACATGATACGGTAGTCACGATTTGTTAAGAAGTCCATTTTATTTTGTTTGCCATGGGCCATCCCCATAAGGCCCTAACTATAGGAAATGTCCTGTGAAATGGAAATATTTTAGGTACAAATTCTGTAAAGGAGCGTTTTAGTTTTTTCCTGATTACAGTAGAGGAGGACGAGATGGGTTTGGATTTTGGATGTGACCGAAATTATTTGTGAAATAACCGCCCCGTATCTTCTCCGTTTTCCTTTTCTTGGGGAGAGAATAATCGTCCGACGTAGTTCCGGTGTAAGAGGGTGGTATTTATAGGATTCTCGGAGTGGAGATCCTTCGGACATGTGTACCCTTTGTGTACAAAAATGTAGGGTAGAGATCGTGAATGAGTCTTTGGAGTGGTTTTGGTGTAAGTCGTGCTTTGGGAGTTGGCGGTAGTCCCTATTTCCTGGGCGGAAATACAAATAAGATTTTGGCAATGATTACATCCGTGGGGGCGTTAAATCTCTCCTCGCAAGTGTTAAATCTTGAGGTATCTTTGTTCGTACCACCTACTTGTAAGGAGTCGCTCGCAGATCGGTCTTGGAGGTCGATGCGTTGAGGTCGCTTGTGCTTCGTCTGCAATGTTCCTTAGTGGAGATATTGCTCCCCTAGCTCGCAGATCGGTCTTGGAGGTCGATGCGTTGAGGTCGCTTGTGCTTTGTCTGCAATGTTCCTTAGTGGGGATATTGCTCCCCTACAAATTCTTGTCTTGAAATATCAAAGGGTATATATCTCAGGTCTAGCTGTCTCATTCTTGATCCTGTTGGCATTTAATTTCTTGATCTTGCAAGTTCCGATGCTCCTCAATAAGTTTGAAACTGTTTGCAGGAGGATCTTAGGATTGAAAACACAAGTGTGCAGCTCTGTAGTCTCTTCTCTCTACTAGGCCCCCCTTTCGGCTGAATATCTCTACAGACTATTAAAACCTTCGTAATATTTGATTATCATGCGACCAGAAATTAATCAAATTGTACATAGGGTATGAAGTCTATTAAAGTGTCTTTCGTCTTTTTGGTACTAAAAATTACTCATAATACTATTCCACACCACCGTAGATCGCTATCAGTACTAAAATCAAATCATTTTAAGAGACCTGGCTCAAAACAACTGTAGAGATTTATCAGTCTCTACCACACCATATACCACCATGTACTTCTAGATTAACAGTACATAGAATAGAACTATAGAAGATAATGTCAAGTTAGCCAATATTATCTCCGTGAACATAGAATAGAATGGAAAGTTACGGTAGCTACTATTATCTCCATGAAAAAGACAGAGTAGAAGGGAACGTTAAGGTAGCTAACATTATCTTGATGAAGAAGTGTTGCAACGTCCATAAATTTTATTGTAGGATCGGCCATTGACAAAGATAATAAGTTTCTCAGTTAAGCTGGTAAATTTTTCTCTCGGCTATCAATCTGAATAACCAGAGTGGAACTTTCAATGTGGATCCACTCTGGGCTAATTTGAATTAGCCAGAGTTCCATTTGATCAGGGTGAAGAAATGTAAGTGTCCAGTCCCTTGGCTTCTAGGCTCTAGATTTCGGCTCGTCTTTATGGAACATAAGTTTTCTAGCTTCTTCATATGTTCCATTCAGTCCTCAAAGTGACTGGGGGAGGAGGATGACCTACATTTTCCCTTATGTCCCTCAGAATTTTATCAGTGGGAGTGACCGGTGTCTGCTTCAAGTTTTGCATTTAACCAATTAACTGGCTACTAGCTCTGACATATAAGCTTAACGATATTATACTTAGCAATAAGTTCATTCAGACGTTATACTAGTCTCAACTCACAAACAAACTTAATAATGTAATAGACCAAATGACTAATATATTTAATAAGCTCCGGCAGGGAATTTATATTTTCTGAAAACTAGTTTTGTTGGGAAGATGAAGGGAAGGAACAAATGAAAAAGTCAATGATAAGATAAATCAAACCATAAAGTCAAGCTTTCAAATAATGAAGGCTCTCATGTTTTATTCTCTAAGATGTTCTGCTTCAAATCGTTCCACCCACATCCTCATTCGTTTGACCCTTGATTGCTTTGACAACCTTCATTTTGCACCTGTACAGTTCAAATTAAAATATAGTTGAGTCTCAATCACAATGTCAGCAATACAACTTCAAATTATAACAACCAACAAAGAGAAATAGAGGGAGATGAAATTTGTCTACTTCTTGTTACTTCACCTAAAAAAAAAAAAAAAAAAAAAGGGAGTATATTCTGCTTTGACATAAATTAAACAGAAGACAAGTGACTTGTACTTGATTGTACTATCGAGGGGAAATTATATAGTGTCAAATGATTGCTTATATGATTATATCTGACCAAGGACACACAATTCAGACAGCTGTACGTATTATTAATACTGTGTATCGGTGATGGCATTTGCAAAAGCGTATAGCATATCTGTCTAATATTGAGCAACTCCATGGAAAAATTATTTCCTAACACTGGCATAGACCTAAGGAAGTGAAATTTTCAAATATCTAGTCCTCAAAGATACAGAAGGACTTGACTGCAGTTGTCCTTAATTTATTACCCCTATGTCCTATGTTCTTTACTGCTGCTTTAGTTCATGGAGAAAGGTCGATTTTCTTGTAGTGAGTACACTTTAACCATTATACCAATCTTTTCACGCAGTTGGATTCTATAAATGTGAAAGTTACCTGCTTACCACGAACTGATTTGTCTTTATCAGGCACCGGAGCCTGTTATAGTATAAACAGGGGAAATGTTAGCCAGAAATACAATAAAAACAACCTAATAGCCAATAGGAAATAAAGTAACTACAATATACGCATGTAAATTGAGTTAGTACCTGTTCTTCATTCTTCTCAACCTCTCCAAATAAAGCTAAAATCATTTTATTGTATCTTATGTCCTCCCTCAATGAGCTCCTGCTTTCTATGCGCACATGGCACACAGGACACTCATTGTTTCTGAGAAAAATATGTCGCTTTGTTAGGATAAGGAATATTTAGATCAAACAGCTAAACAAATTCCTACCCAGATACTTTTCCAAAGGAAAACAAAGGTGCCAGACAAGACAGAATGTTGGCATTTGAGATGGGCCTTACTGTTCCAATATAAGATGAATCTAGGCGGTGGCCTGCTTCAGGGTGTTAGGTTTCAAACCAACGGTCAAGTGTATTATAATGCTTCCCCGAACTTCAGAGATTAGTGCTAAAATTCATTTTGAAATCTACAGTAGTTCTGTAGTTCATGTAAAAGAGTCCTTGGGTATAAATTCGTGCTATATACAAGTTACTGAGACATACTCAGGCATCCCATCCTTGGGGGCCACTATTACACCTACACTATCACTTAGGGAATAAATATTGTCAATATGATTTGTATATCAAGAGATCATCTCAAGAAAGGTCGACATACTCAACAATTTGTCAAGATTTCTACTCTTAAAGTGACTGATCCACGACTACTCACTTATTTGCAAAGACTAGAAATGTACAACTGAGTAGCTTTTTTCTGAAGATTATTTTCATGGTGGGAAGATAATCCTCACAAAATTAGCACTTAATTCCCTGTAGGTTCAGTGGTGAATTATCTGCCAGTGACATGTCTACGTATCCCTTCCGTTATATGAAAAATCGTAAGTCCGAGAACTTTGATAAAATTTAGGAGTGGGAATTGTGTTGTAAATACCCTAGTCCCATTTCTTTCTCGATGCAGTCCCTACAGAAGCGATGCATGCAATCCTGTAAAGTCCTCGTTTCCTTCATTATACCTTGAAACATCCAAGAACAGGTTATATGTTAGTCTGTACACAATGACATCAATGGCAAGAATAGTACACTCAAAGAAATGAGTCTCATTCCATTTAAAAATCTAACAAACCACCAACGTGCAATTGAAATATTAAACTAAAGATTGCTGCTGAATTCGGTCATATTACTAAGTGAAAGAGAAAATTGAACTCATACACCAAAACATTTAAAAAATTATGAGATATACAATTCCAGGGTTTGGTTTGTATCTTACTAATAGCATTGGGATAGTTTTACAAATTATATATATATAAGATAAAATAAAAAGCAGTTAAAACGGCAGAATTAGTAGTTATGGACATTGACTGGGGGTGGCCTACAATATGGATCGAAACAGATTACACAGAATAACTTATAAAGGTACATTACAGAACTAGAGTAGCTTATTGGGACAGAGTCGAAGGAGGAACTGTACTATTTAGATTAACTTCTCTGTTTCCTGTGTGTACCATGTAGTAATGACCGTGTGCGAGATGTACAAGTGGATATTCCATTCCATCGCCCTCACCCGGCAGGTTGGAGAGGAAGGGGAAGGGGAAGAAATTCCATTACTTCTTGCTAAAGGCAAGTAAAACACCCGGCTAACTAAAGTAATCTTTAGTGCTCTAGTTAATAAAAGCAGAGGAGAGCTAACCTTGTTCTTTCCAAAATTTTTGTCAACTATCTCAATCTTTGGTTCCAAGTTTGGACAGGAAAGTAATGGTGGAGGTCTAAACCACCGTTACCACTTTCGTAAGAGAATTTTTACAAAAGTCTTTCAAGATGGCCCTTGGGTCCCTTAGTCGTTCAGAATTCAAAAGTATATACACAAACTTTTTTCAATCCACTGTCTTGAGCATGTAATTAGCTGGAGGTGGCGTATTGGTGTCCACTATACATACACCTAGAATAGCATACATGTAATTTAGGTTTTCTTTGCAATACTTGTGGGCTATTTGTGTGTATGGTGCTTATGTGTAAACCTAGCTACATATAGGCAGAAACAAGCAAGCAATCTCTGTACACTACTTCTGTATATATTTTATTTTATTTTGCCAAGTGAGCTTAAAATTATACTAATAAAAAAGGAAAAAGGAGAAATACAAGGTACAGGGAGTAATAAGTATGAGAATTAAAAAAGGGAGAAAAATGTATACAGAGGGAATTGCATCATTGTAATAAATATGACTTCCATACTAGGTAGATCCTTCATACTATTACCAATCATGTGCACATCCTCTAGTTCATGATCCTAAAATATTCAAGATTAGGTGATCATTGCATATATAGTTTCTCAAGAGTATCAGAGCAGTGGAACAACACTAATAAAATGACCTCAAAACCAATAACTACTAGTTCTAATAGTTAACCATCATCATTAACTGAAGGACGCACCTAAGCATATTGGACATTCAAAAGGCTTGCGAACAGCTACTAGATTCACTTCAACATATCTGCAAACAGATAGAAAACGAAAAAAACACATAATTTTGAAGACATATTAGTATGACATACACAGTTTCAAGGTGATGTTTTTTCATTGCATTCATAGAAGTTTAACCGGAAAAAGAACGACTCTCTACTTTGTGAGAAGATGTCCAACATTTTTTCAAATAAGATCTTTCTTAAGAAAGAAAGGAAATGCCATTAAAAAGTTTCCCATCTAAGCATGGATCAAGATTAGGCAGCATGCACATTTTTCATTAGGGAAAGCCTAAGGATGAATAGGACAACCATAACATATAATATAGATCTTACTGGCGGAAGCTTCAGTTTAATTGAATCTACACTTTAATTGAAACACAATTAAAAGACGACCTAAAAATCACTCTTTTATTGAATCTCTCAATCACAAATCACACACATAAACACAACTACTGAAACCCTAACTACAAGCCCGTTATTTAAAATAAACCTAGAAAGCATAAACCAATAAGAACACGACATGTGTCCAACTAACTAATGGACTCGAACCATGAACTTGGACTCAACTAAGGGGCTCACGCCCATAACATGACAACAATGTACTAATGTTCTACATCACTCTCCCCATATTGAAGAAGCTTGTCCACAAGCTTGTTGACATGAAAACCCACTAATATGCAAAAACTCTTCATTCTTATATACATCACCCTCCTAGGGTTCGGAGGAATTCGACCTCGAGTTTTGGCTTTATATCTACTCACAAAGGGAATAATGCACCACGATATCACAAATGTGCACTGTATTTCTCTTCTTTGCCATAGAGAAAATGTCTCAATGTTGGGCAGAAAAAGATCCACATAATCACTGTCAAAGAGTACTAACCCATGCGATATAGGAGGCCCAAATCCAGAATGTCGCATTGGCGTTCCAGCAACTAATTGATGTTCACTAAAAGCCGTCCCAAAAGAATTTGTGTGTGGGCTTCCTTGGACATGTTTGTCACAAACCCATCGTGGTGAGCACTGCTGCTGATGGCATTTGTAATCACGCTCAAGACACAACACAACGGCTTCAGAAGTTCCTTCCTTCTTTTTGTTGTCATCGATAACAACCGGTGTTTTACGTTGAGCTATAGAAGCTCCACCAACGATGGGGGGTTTGGGCTACAAAAGCTCCACCATAGCCTCCCTCAGTCGACTAGTTGCTTCTTCTAATCGATCAAACTTGTTTTGCATTAACGTTTCTTTCAACTCTTCTAATCGAGCAACCCGAACTCTAGGGGTTAATATGAATCCATGAATTCTTCATCTCTGACGTTGTAGACATATCTTAATCTACAAGAATAAAATTGGATTTGCGATTAACAGTAACCGAATGAACAGTAACGCGGTGAATAGTATCCGATGAACAGTGTTTTCGGTGAATAGTACCGTGAATAGTAACCCCCGGAATTAATCTGCTCCGATACCAAATAATGTAGATCTTACTGGCGGAAGCTTCAGTTTAATTGAATCTACACTTTAATTGAAACACAATTAAAAGACGACCTAAAAATCACTCTTTTATTGAATCTCTCAATCACAAATCACACACATAAACACAACTACTGAAACCCTAACTACAAGCCCGTTATTTAAAATAAACTTAGAAAGCATAAACCAATAAGAACACGACATGTGTCCAACTAACTAATGGACTCGAACCATGAACTTGGACTCAACTAAGGGGCTCACGCCCATAACATGACATCAATGTACTAATGTTCTACATCAACATTAGTATACATTTAGCTCAAACTAGTGAGAAGGACTGAAGTCTACCAGAGAAAGGTATCTTGGAGTGCCAACGATGAAACATGGAGTCACATTTGGCTGCCTAATCTTCTGTGCTTAAAAAGAAAAAAAAAACCACCGTAAGGTCTAGAAAAAAGGTATCATCAGAAGGGAGAGTGGTCCACATCAAGTGAATTTCGACTCATCCCTATCTATTGTATATGTTTTATATCGACGAATTGCTGACCAGTATCATCAAGAACAAGTTAGAAATGCATAACTTATTTATATGGTCTAGAGACCCATCGGTTACAATATCATTAACATCACCATCGAACATTGGGACACAGCTCGCATGCGTAGAGGAGCATGAGGTCTGGATCTTAGAAGATTCAAGAAACTGAATGATACTAGTCTCTATAATGTTTGACATGAAAAATGTTGCAGGGCATAAACAAATGACTGTCATACACAACTATAATTCAAAATGCACTGGCTTAAGATGGGCATAACAAGAACTTAAAGCGCACTAGTAGCCTATAGGAGTAGAGGCTGTAGAGTATAGGACAATGTATCAAATTTTGGAAATATGGAGAAAAAACTACCTAAATGCTATTAATGAAAGAGTTCTTACTGATTGCTATTTTTATTGAACATTTTTCACACACGTCTTACTGCAAATGAGTTCATATACCATACACTACTTGAGTTAAGTAAATTACACTACCACAAAATTCAAGTTGGAACTGAAGATAGTTTACCAGAACACAATCAATGACTACATCAGCAGCAGATAAAAATTTAGTCAAAGTCAAAGGATAAAAAAGAGACATTGCATCACACCTTACTTTTACTCTGGTGGTGAGAAGGACAACTTCTTCAGAGAAACACCGGAACTCTCAGAAGTCAGAAACAAAGATAAAACAGTGGGGCTCCCACCCCATAGTAGTGCGGCTGCGGTAGGAGCCCAATGGGTTAAATATCGGGTCCTAGATTACTTAGGTAGTTAGGTGTGGCTGCATGGGCATATCTGACAGCTAAGTGACCTAAGCTACAGTAACATGTTAAATCCACATTGAAGTCCAAAATTTGAGCCCATCATTGGGCAAGTATATCCAACTTCCATTCCTAAATTCTAATGCTTTATTGCATAAGGCCTCAAACTGAAAGCTAGAATTTTACGTATCTTATCTTCAACTAAGTGTGGATTAAACAGAATTTTATGTATCTTATCTAGGGGTGTGCCGAATTTCCGATTTTTCCGAAATCCGACCCGAAATTGGTCTGGCTCTGGGTGTAGTTTTCATGGGCCGATTTTCCGATTTTCCAATTTCCGAAAATTCCGAAAAAAAATTGGATCGGATTTGGATATAATTCTAAAATCCGATCCGATCCGAAATTTCCGATATTATTGCCAATTTATTTCGAAAATATATACTTCTCTCACTATCCACTTGATTAGATCTCGACCGTTCATTCATTTTCTAGGTTTTTTACTTCCAAAAACAAAACAAAAACATAACCTAGCCGCTATTTCCCCACTTGAATTGGACCACTCTACTGTCATTACACCGTCTGTCATAACAACAATGATATGGAAAAAAATGTCATTGAGTCATACAATGACTTCCAGACCAATCCAAAAGCCAAATTCCAATAGATAGAATATTATGTAAAGCTAGTTAGAGTCCAAGACCATAATCCATTATTTATGCAGACACTTCACGCTTTCAATTTCCACACGAAAAAAGATTGAAACATTACAAATACCCGCACCTCAAATGAATGCAATGCTTGCTATTGGTGGTCTGCGGTTCTTTTTCTCATTTTTTCTTGGATCACTTGTTTGAATGAAAATGGATTTTCTCAGTAAACAAGTGCGTATTGTTGTTGGTACATTGGTGTTGTGGACATGGTTTTCTCTCCCTACAATGAACATTGGCGTATGATATTCCAAAAATAATTGAAAGTAAAGAGATCTTTGAAAATTTACCAAGTATTCCGAAATTTCCGAGTTATTCCGAAATTTCCGAAAGTTCCGAAATTGGAAATATATTTTGAATCCGAAAAAAAATTGGATCGGATTTGGCTATCATATTAGGTTCCGAAAAAAAATTGGAAAAATTCCGAAGGAAGTTAATCCGATCCGATCCGATCCGAAGTCACCCCTAATCTTATCTTCAACTAACTAAGTGTGGATTGAACATGCATCCATAAACAATTACATAATGAATTTTTATTTCACACCAAAATAGATTTTCATTCCAAAAGAAGCATTTCTAATTTGCATAGAATTGGAAACAACAAATTAAATGTACGTACGAAACTACGAAAGCTAAGGAACACACTCAATGGTGGACTGACAAACCAGACTCTTTGACAAAAACCTATTTCAGGTTTATTAGTTGATGTATTTGTTTTTCTTTAGGCTACATACATGCAGCTTGCAGTATGACAAACTCTACAATTCATTATTTGTAATATTAAATCAACTATTTTTAGGAGAAAAAAATGTACGAAATTTATCCCAAAATGTGGATGAAACATGCATGGATGTTGAAATTTAGCTTACTTCAATGCTAGAAGACGCGACATGCATGTTATTGTATATTAGTATATAGCCCGTGCCCACGATCGACATTGTTTCAAATTAAGCCCAAAAGAACCTCAATCAACCGAATGATAAAAGCCCAGCCCACAAAACAGTCATTGTTGACCAAATCAACAATGATCCAATACTCTTTCAAATTAACATTGTAAACTGCACATACCCTATAAGACTTTGGATCTGCCATGTCACAACTTGTGAAATATAATAGTAGCCGCCAGATGGAGCCCTACGGCCCCCACACCAAGCATTTTTATTAGATAGATTTGTATCCAGTTAAAGTTAGGGAATTTTAAAAAATACGCATGTAAATTTGTGGGCCGAAAACTCGTAAAAATGACTTCCACGAATTTTGATGCCACGTGCCACATCCTGTTTTAAAGTTATACAAGGTTTTAGACCCACCCATATGACCGAAATTATTTCTAAAATTCACATCTCCTAAATTTTTGTGAGGAATTCAATGACTGATAATTATTAGCATAAGTTTTTGGAGTTGATTTAACAATGTTTTCTTATTGGAGGTCGTATAAAATTTTCTTGTCAGATGCGATTGACTTATTAGAGTTGTGCTGTATTAGAAAACTTTCTAAGATTAAAAATTCATGTTGTATTAGAAAATTTCTTATGATTAATTAAGAGTGTCCACGTGGCATACATATGTCTCAAGAATGCGCTACCTAGGAAAGAGATTGTCCACATAAGATGTACCCTGCTTTAATATAGAGAGGTGATAATGATGCGTAAATGACCTTATGTGCCTTCTTATTGACCTAAAACCCACAAAACACTGGGCACATGGCAAGACCATGCACACACATTTTTTCTTTTTTGGTAGATCATTAAGCCGATAATTTATTTATTTATTTTGGTTAGATAAGAAGTAGGGGTGTTTATAGGTCAGTTTCGATTCGGTTCTTACCAGTTTTGGATTCGATTTTATTTTAACTGTTCCTACCAGGTTTCTATTCTTTCGGGTTTTTTTTTCTTCTTATATTTAGAAAATCCGGAACCATACCCATTAATTAAGTCGATTCCAGTTTAGGTTCCTATTTCTTCTCGGGTTATACATTATTATTTTTATTAAAATTACGTTTTTAATTACGTAACTGATATAAAAGTTGGTTTTTAGTGACAATAACACTTGTAATGGTTCTAAATTCAATAATCTTTGAAAGTTTTTTAAAAACTTTAAATGAATCCGGCTATGCAATAACTAGTTACTGGGATGGGAGCCCAGTAACCGTGTAGAATTCAATACCACGTGTCCGACATTTAACAACTAGTTAACTCCCGTTTTCTTGATTTATTTTTTCCATTTTCACAAAATAAAATATACAACTTTAGTAGGAAAGAAAAAGCACACTTGGTCTTCCTCTTCCACCCTTTCACCTTTCTCGTCCAACATCCACATCAAAACAAACATTAGGAAGATGAAACCAATAAAGGTAGTTTTTGAGAGAGATAAATTTATGTTCTAAATTATTATTTAGTCATTGTATTTTGGAGAGAAATATCACAATTTGAACTGCACCCAAACAAAAAAAAATTAGCAAAGAAAACCATATATCAACCAATTTCTCATTCTTCTTTTTCAAATTTTTGTTCTCAACTAATCTAGGTACGTACCCACAATTTCAGATTTTTTAAACAAACAAATCAAAAGCAAAAGAGTATTTTAGAACTGATAGGTTTAATTTCTAATTTTCTATTTTTCACATTGCTTTTTGTTTTTCGATTTTTCCATTGAATCAAAGAAAAATACAAGAGGTAGAAGACGAGGTTGGGTTTGTTTCTTTGGTTTTTCGTTATTAAATACTCGTGGGTTTTTTGTGTTTAAAATAGGAAAAAATAAAAGAATAAAAGAAAACGGAAGTTAACTAGGATGTTAGTGAGAGACACATGGCATTTGATTCTACACGTACGGTTATTGGGTTCGTATTCCAGTAACCGGTTATTGCATATATAGCCGGACTCAACCTTTAAATACATCTCATAAATTGTACGTATGAGTGTATTAATAACCTGCATTTCAAATCGAACACGTGCACATTATATACTATATGTACATAAGTACATGTATTACAATTGTTAGCATTGCATGCATTCATATATATATATTTATTTATTTTGCTTAGATAAGAAGTAGGGGTGTTTATAGGTCGGCCGATTGCATCTTACCGCTTTTGGATTCTTTTAAAACATTTAGATTTTTTTTCTTAGAAAATTGGGACTACCATTTTAGTCGCTAACCCGGGTTATTTAATTTTCTAACAAATTGTTTTTTAAATTAAATTTTAATTAAATTTTAAAACCCGCAATTTTTTCAATTGGAAGAGAGATCCCGTTTTTAATAGGAGAATAATTTCCGCTTTAATTAGATATGCTAGATTTTCTTTTTTTCAATAGGGAGAAAAAGAACTCCCATTTTAATAAGAGAATGATTTCAATAAAGGTAGTTTTAATTAAATTTATGTTAAAATTTGTTTTAATAAGAGAGGAATATCTCATTATAATAGGAGATGAATTTCCGTTTCAGTAAAAAAATCGTTTTTCAAATATGAGAGAAATTCCCGCTTTTGAATAGGAGATGGGTTTGTTTCGGGAATTTTAATAGGAAAAAATAAAAAAGAATAAAAAAAACGGAAGTACCCTTTGTATGAGCTTTAATACATTAAATTGTTATATATATATATATATATATATATATATATATATATATATATATATATATATATATATATATATATATATATATATTTAAGGTTTGGCTAGGGTGACATCCTAACTGTGACATCCTTATTGTACATCCTATCAAAAAGTGCATTTCAACAATGAATTAGTGTATGATTTTTTGTAGATATAATCTACTCTTCATGGATTATATCTCTACAAAAAATTAACTCAATCCAATATAAATATATATATATATATATATCATGCACGTGCACTTATATAAATATTATCATATACGTACACATTTATTAGTTAATATATACAGTGTATTAATTAATTCATTGTATACGTACATGCATGCGTGTAGTCGTGTTTACAATATTATTAATATTTATAATATACATGTTCAATGTAATGGTGCAAAACATGCATTTAATAACATACATTCACTATTATACTACCCCTATATATTTAGTAGACTTTTACACCTAAAAAAAAACTATATATTATAATATTTGGGTTTGTATTTATTCAGTGTAATATAATACTAAATTTTATATATCAAAATCATAATAATTGGTTCTGGTTTCGATCGGTTCAGGTTCCCACCGTTTTTTTAACTATTCGGTTCTAACGGGTTCGGTTATTGAAGACCCACTTTTAATAGATTTAATATTTTAAGACCTAGAACCGCTATAAACGATTCCGGTTTAGGTTCGGTTTCGAGTAATCGGATACCCATACACACCCCTTGTAAGAGGATATAAATTTGTTAAATGTACGTCAAAATTGATACATTGTTGTACATTATTACAAGGTTTTACAAAAATAAAATAATAATGGACTGCATCATTAAATTTTAGCAATTGCACAACAACCCTACTAGGTAGGCCCCTGCATTTTCACCAGTTATTTAAGTTGCTAATATCTAAAATAAACTTGGTGAGGAGATTCGATGAAAAGGTCTTACACATAATAGGTTACCCGTTCAACTTCCTTGTTCAAAACTTGGTCAGCTGCAAAGTTGGCATCCCTTCGATTTGCTGAAACTCTAAAGCTGAACTTGCACTTTATTGTCTTTGATTGATATTAAATGGCATGACGGGCTCCGTGCATTGCCTACTTAAAGAATAGAAATTGGTTTAAGTCGCACGGACTTCTTTTAGGGCATCTCCAATAGGGATGTAAAATTACACTTTCACATTGCTTCCATCTAGATGCTATTAGGATTTACAACTCCAATTGCATACTATTATATATATCGCCTATAAATATCCACACTCTATAGCCATCCCTAATGGATCGTCTTCAATTCGTAGAGGTGGATGTGATGAGACTACTGGCCCAACGACATGTACGTTTAAGTTTCATTTTTTCTTTAATACGTAGTTGCTCAAGTTTGGAAGCAATAACCTAGTTTTATTATTATTATTATTATTATTATTAATTATTTATTTAAATGGTTAATGAATAAAACAAACCAACTATTTGGAAAAGTGCCAATAAAAAAAAACTATTTCGAAGTGGGGAGGGGTGATAATCTATATTGTTCATGTCATTCCAAAAGGAAATATACATGGTTGTCCATAATTTCTAACAAAGAATGCTCCAGTTCAAATTTTACCAATTATTATAATTTTTAATTTTCTATGAAAGAGATTTAACTCAAAATTTAAAAAAAAAAAAAAAAAAAAAAAAAAATCATCTGGTTTATTTGTGGATAGTATCTAGAAATTCAATTGATTCTCGAATCAAACTTTTTGTTAATCAATAATACAACCACTCCTAACTAAATTTGACAAATGAAAATAAAAATTCAAAACGGAGGTCATTTGAGATGCTCTAGCTTACAACATTAGGGTTTCAGTTTAAAGCGACTAACACATGTTCCTTGAGAAACAAACAAGTCACTTTCAACAAAAATTTTAAGGTCAGATCAGAGATTAGGAGACAAGATATAGCAAAACAAATTAAACAAGCTGACACACAGATCTAATCCAATGTGCTTGTGCATGAAATCAGACAATCAAGAAAACTTCAAAAACCAAACAGATCGATCTAAAATAGTTCAAAACATCAAAGTTAATTAATTAACTTGAGATTTTTCTCTCTAATCTCTAACAGCACAAGAAAAATAATACATATATGTAGGGAAGAATGTGTGAAATAACGTACTCATCATCATCAACGTCGTCCTCTTCGTCTTCATCGTCCTCCCACTCTACGTCTCCTTCTTCTTCATCAATCTCACCATCATCATCAAAATAAATGATCTCGCCAGCATCATCATCAGTGTAGCCATCTTGTTCTTCTCCTTCCAGTTCATCATAATCAACAATATCTGACCGGCCAGAAATAAGGAAGAAATGAAAACTAGATCAGACCACAGAAAGCAACACGCATTTACGAATATTCGATCACAAAACAAAATGACAACAATACCTTCTTGTCCATCTTCTTCCTCATGCTGTACTTGTGCTCTTTTGTTTCTCGGTTCTTCATCAAGTTGAAGCTCAGGTTGTGGGTTAAGGACTACTTCTTTCTGCTGTTGATGCTCAGAATTTCCCTCGATCTTTTCAGTGACGCCCTCGATGTCTTTTTGAATGGCAGCCATTTTTTCAACAAGACAGCGAGAGTGTGAGCAGCAGAAATGAGATGCGTTCTACTCCTCTTACAGGGCGGGGACTTATTAACCCTACATGCAATTTGCTTTCCCATTTAACCCTTTGTCCTAACATCAGTTATACCTTGTCTCAATAAGGGCATTATGGTCATTCGAAAACTATGGTTTTCAGGTGCTGAAAACCAAATGCAAATGTTACCACATATATTCATTTTTATTTCATTTTTATTTTTTGAGGTGTGAGACGTGAAAAGTTTGAAAGAAAACAACAACAGCCTTGGCACACTTCAACAAAAAGAAATAAATGTAGGGCAGGCTTAAAATTCAACTACTGTATCTGGCCAAAGCAATGTTTTGAAAACCGAATTGGTAATCGAACTAATTTTTTGTTGAAGTGGTTCAACTAGGTTTAACCATGGTTCAACTCGGTCGAACCGATTAATGTTTATTTAGTTAAAAAATTAAAAAATTATATAATTACAAAAATAAAATGAATAAATATATGTTTCAATTCAATATTAATTGATATTATAAATCAAAATGGAAATATTCTACAAAAAACACACCATCAATTTTTCAAAAACAATATTATAATATGGGCGGTCTGGTTTTTCTAGGTTTCAAACCGAACCAGTTCTCCGATTCAAAGCTGGTTTAGTTTAGATTGAGGGTCCGACCAAAAGTTTCGGTTTTCAACCACCCAAACCGAAAATTTACTGATTCTGGTCCAGTTTGGTTTTCTAAACACTGGGCCAAAGCCTTTAACTTTGCACGTGCTGTTTCAGTGTTTCATACTTTTATTAGAGAAATTTTTTATTTATTTTTTGTATTATTATTATTATTATTTATTAAAGCCTTTACAGAAAAAACCCACCCCCAAGTCCAATTGGTGGTTTAGTGGGGGGATGATATTATTGGTACAAATAATAAGACCCAGGGCCTTAGCGAGACATGTACCACAATTGATATCAAAGCTGATAGTTCGATAGGGACAAAGGGGTGCACATGAATCCACGCACTGAAGTTGGCGTGGGCCTTTTGTTAATTCTTCCCTTGCTCAAAGTACATATGTTATATGTAGCTGCTCAAGGGTCGTGGCTTTCATCGAGAAGGGTGTTCATGGCAATGACAAGGCATAAGAGTGCAAGGTGGTGATGAACTCGGATTTCGGTATGTACGGTCCAAACTCCAAACTAAGCAGATTGAGATTGTTAGTCGAACTGTTGGACCGGAATTTAATAGTGCCTGGGGAGGGGCAGCCCATCCCAACTTTAAAAATAATATAGAACTACCCACAAAAAACACACATACATTGTAGTGACATTAGTATTAGCCGCAGCTCCTCCTACTCATAATCCTGGATTCGCCCCTGCCCACATCAACAATAGTGGAGTTGGATCTCGACCCTTACTAGTATCGAGACAGTTTTAGGTAAAACCCCGTATGTACCCAAGCCGAGTGGATGGTTAAGAACGTGGAGATAATATCAATAGTAGTAAATCCGTAGGGTGCGTATACCTGCATGGGCTCGCCCCAGGGTTGGTGGTCTAGCCAGACACTACAATCTCATCTCATAATCCTATACAATTATGGGATTAGATCAATGTTTTGAAAACCAAACCGGTGATTGAACTGATTTTTTGTTAAAATGGTTCAACCAGGTTCAACCATGGTGTCGGACCGATTGATGTTTATTTAGCAAATTTTTTAATAATTACAATAATAAAATGAATAAATACATGTTTTAATTCAATATGAATTGGTATTATATATCAAAACGAATTTATTATACAAGAAACACATAGTAGCATGTTGGTTTGGAGTTTGGACTATCTGGTTTAGGTGCGAGGTTCAACTCCCCAACTGAAAATTTACTAGTTCTGGTCCGACCCCGGTTTAACCACAGGTCCGGTCCGGTTTTCTAAACACTGGATTAGATTGCATGTATATTGACACTTTTTATATAGAGAGAGGGATCCATATACAACACTTTTTATACAATGGTCTATAGCTCACTTTACAAATTTGCTTATGACTTGATTTTTAATGGATGTCAATTTTACTATGGATAACAACCCTCGACAAAATGGGCTCATTTGGAAATTTTTAAATACGCCAAAAAAAGGTTGCAAAATTTTAAATCCCAATGTACAGTTATAAAAAATCACATTTTCAAAGGGGCAGAGATTTCAAAATGAACTCAAATTTTTTGGATATAATCTTTATAGTGGTAAGATCATACCCACAAAGTATTTATTTTTTTGAAGAAGCTAGGGGTTAGGCAGACCCCAACCTGTATTAATCAAAATCTCAAGTACACTTTTCCTTGCACATTCTCCATTACAATATTAGTTAGAGCACAATCTAAAGGAGGAAGAAAAAAGAAAACAGAATCCTCATGAGTCTTAGAGAAGTAATCAACTACCCTATTTGTTTCTCTATACACATGCTTAAAATTAACAAGTTCAAACTATTGTTTCAAGAGCTCAATAGAAGCAATAGTGTTGAGACAATACCAAGGAGGTTCCTCTAGTCCAGTTATCGCTCCTACTGCACATTTAGAGTCCGAACAAACAATGATTCGTTTAGCTCCAATACAAATTGCACCCTTCATACCCGCTTCAATAGCCAAAAGTTCTTGGGTAATGACCGATCTCTTAGTAGAACTCCCAGTATACGCCAGCTGAACGAATCACCTCCAAATCCATTGAAGTCTTCTGTGACAGAGCCATTAGTATTAACTACTAACTCTCTTGGTTTAAACCATTTGCACCAGATTGGGGCACGTGGAATGAAGGAAGCTTGTATTCCCATCCTGTCGAGAAGAATTTTGGCTGCCACCGTGTTAGGGACCTCTTTCAGCACTGTCTGCAAATATATCTTCATTTCCCCCTTCACTTTTTCACAGACTTGATCCTCATTATGTTGCTTCTGCTGAAACTTCCTCAAATTCCTTTCAACCCATATGGCATATATAGTGGCATAAACAACAACTCTAGTAATTTCAGATTCCATTGTGGCATCTCTACATATCCTCATGATGTTATACCACCTCGACAGTTGATGACTTAACTTGAGTGTTCAAGCCCATCCACCTTTTCACCCTTGACCAGACACCTTTAGTATATGGACAATCAAAATATAGATGCTTTGAATGCTCCCTAGAAGAGTTGCAAAAACTACAAAAAGATTGGTTAATAATTTTCTTCTTAACCAGTCTATCCTGAGTAGGTAAACAATTAGCAAACAGTTGCCAACCAGTGAAGGAGTGTTTAGGTACAAGTAGCTTACCCCATACCACTCTATACCATTTGACTTTTGTTATACTCTGCTTGAGTGCCATGTATGCTGATTTGGCTGTGAATCTGCCTGAGACTGTTGGTGTCCAGATGACCTGGTCTTGTTGTAGCATAGGGTTCAACTGAGTATCCTCTATTCTCTTTTTCAGTTCACTAGAAGGCAGACTAGTAACTAGGTGGTTCCATCTCCCATCAGAAATAAAATCTCTAACTAGCGCATTCTCCGGTACCTATAAGAGTTGCATTGCTTCAGGCCACTGTAGTAATGGAGTGTCAAGGCACCAAGGATCGTGCCATACGTAAGTCTGCTATCCTTTTGCTATCTAGTGTCTTACTAATTTATGTGCAACTTTTCGATGCTTAAGACATTCCTCCAGACCCACGAGCAATAAGCTGGAATTTTCATAGTCCAGAAGTGTTATTTTTGACATGATGTTCAACTGACTACTTAACCCATAAAGAGTCTTCGTAGCTTGCAATATTAAATACAAGGCCACAGTAGGCAGCCTTATTCCATGTCTTCAGGTCCACTATCCCCAGTCCACCCTGATCTTTCCCAAGTCTAATGAGAGAATGACTAGCATGATGCGTTTTGGGTGTCATGTCCGGACTTGCCCAAAGGAATCTATTGCAAATTTTACCAATGTCATTCAATGTTTTTTTGCGATAAAATAAAAGTTCTAGCCCAATAAACATGAAGAGAGGATAAGACTGACTGAATCAACTGTAGCCTTCCTGCATGAGTGAGAGACTTATTCTTCTAATTTGAAATTCTCTTAGAAACCATTTCTGTCAAAGGAAAACATTCTTTGATCCCCATTCTAGATGTAGTGAGTGGGAGCCCTAGATAAGTAATGGGGGGGGGTTGTACCATTTGCACTTCCATAATATCCGCCAATTCCTTTGCTTCATGATAGCTCATACTTCGAGCCAGTAGTGTAGTCTTATGTCTACTCAACTTAAGTCCTATACACTCACTAAATTCATAAATGGTTTTCTTCACAGCCCTCATTGTTGTTTCATCACCCTTATAGAACAGCAAGATGTCATCTGCAAAGCATAGATGTGTGATATTTAATTTCTTATATTTAGGGTGGTAAGAAATTTCTTTCGCCATCACACTACGTTTTAGCATACCACCAAGCACCTCCATGACTAGGACAAATAAGTACGGGGATATGGGGTCCCCTTGCCTGAGCCCTCTACTACCAACAAAGTAACCTTGAGGTGTACCATTGACTAAGACAGAATAGTATGGTGTGGTATAACATATCTTAGTCTACTCAACAAATTTCTCCGAATCTAAATCTTACCAGCACTTTCTCAATAGTTTGCCAACTAACTGTGCCATATGATTTGGTAATATCAATCTTTATGGAGCACTTTTAGTCCCGTGAGATCTATTGGAGCTTCTGACCAGCTCATGAGCCAATAAGAGATTGTCTTGAATTGATCTACTGGGGATGAATGCAGATTGTTGCATGGAAGTGATTTCAGACATGTAAGGCTTCATTCTATTAGTGAGTAGTTTTGATACACACTTATAGATAACATTGCAGCAGGCAATAGGTCTGAACTCATCAACTCTTGAAGGATTTGCACATTTCGGGATGAGACTTAAGTGCGTTGAGTTAACTCCTCAATGAATAGACTTCAGGGAAAACACGGAGATAATAGCTTTGACAAACTCATCTTTCACATACTGCCAATTCTTTTTAAAAAAGTGAGCATTAAATCCATCCAGACCTGGAGCTTTGTTATCATCCATCTCAAACAAAGCTCTCTGGATTTCTGCCTCAGAAAATTCTTGCACCATATAATCTGCCTCATATATAGTTAGAACCCTCGAAAAATGGAGACTCTCAAGGAATGTAGAGTCACAGCGAGCTGGTGAAGGTTGTCCCAGCAGCCCCTTGTAATAATCAACAAAGGCTTTTGAAACTTCCTCATGACCTTCCTTTCTAACTCCAACAGTGTCTTGTAATACCCATATTAGATTTCTGCCCTTTCTCTCCATGAGTATCTTATGAAAAACTCAGTGCATTTATCCCTATATTTCATCCAATCACATTTGGTTCTATGTCTGAGATCCTCCCCTTCCATAATCATAAGCTGACACAGGGTATTTATGGCTTCCTTTTCCCGTATGCATAAAAGACCATCCATGGGATTACTTTGTTGGGCTTTTTGTATGCTTTTAAGTTCTTTCCTTGTTGCTTCTGTCTGCTTAGTTAAGTCAGAGCATAATAGAATTTGGCCCATCCCTTGAGTTTGCTCTTCAGTAGCTTCAGCTTCTGGGTAAGAATGTACATGGGATTGCCATACACTAATTCATTCCAGCAGGTCAGAAATATTGCCAAGAATTCTGAATGAAGAATCCAAAAATTACTGAACCTGAATGGGAGACTAGCAGTAACTTTATGCATAATAGATATGACTATTGGGGAATGATCAAGGTACCAGGAGGGAGGAATTCAACATAAGAGTAAGAGAATGTAGCACTCCAGTAACTATTGACGATACATTTATCAATTTTAGACCACTTTTTGGCAAAGTTGGTCCATGTGTAGAACCCCCCAGAAGCTTTAAGATCATATAGTTCAGCTTGAACAAGACAGTCAGAAAAAAGGACAGTCTCCCTAGGATGCACAACCTCTCCCCCAATTCTTTCAAAGGAATACAATACATTATTGAAGTCCCCTGCAACACACCACTCACCTTGTATCCCTGTATGAATATTGCATATATCACTCCATAATCTCAGTCTATCAGCACTCGAATTGCTTGCATATGCCATTGTTAAAAAAAAAATTGATTTCATTGTAGGCAGTAAATTAAATTCACTTTACAGTGAATAAGCTAGTCAGTTTCCATAACTTTCAACAATGAAATTATTCCAGGATCCCATGATATCCAAACTCTCCCACTATAACTACTGTCATAGTTGTTCACAAAAGACCATGCTGGACAACAGAGGTTGCTGATGTATTGGAACTTAAAAAGACCATGCCCACAAAGTATTAGCTCTTAGTTCAACTTAAAAAAGAGTGTTGTATAAATTGTTGTACAAAAAATGTTGTATATGGATCCCTCCCCTATATATATTTGCCTTCGAATCTGTCCTATGAACGGGTGTCGTTATATGAAATTATTCTAAAAAATATTTATATTTGCAACTACACAAACCTATGGTATGAATATTATAGTGACCACTCATCCAAATTTCTAAAAGAACCCACCCTCGGTAAAACCCCTTGACTTTTTGTTGTTGTTGTTGTTGTTGTTGTTTAATAATAAAAGTTTGATTGAAGTTTTATGAGAATGCCCAGTGAGGCAAAGATCATACTGAAGCTACTTGAATAACAATGCATTCCCAATTGTATGGAAACGATATGATAAACACCATTTTAATTGCAAACTTGCATCCAGTTTACGATTTCCCAATGATTATTCTTTGAGGTTACTTCAATGCATTTGCATACAGTTTCCGATTTACAATTAATTATTCTTTGAGATTAGTTCAATGCATTTGCATCAAGTTTAATATTTCTCATTAATTACTCTTTGAGATTAGTTCAATGCATTTGCGTCTAGTTTCTGATTTACCGGGCTAATTATTCTTTAAGGTTAGTTCAATGTAGTTGCATCCAATTTCTTTGAGGTTAGTTCAATGCATTTGCATCCTGTTTCCAATTTCCCGTCAATTATTATTCTTTGAGGTTAAATTCATGTATTTCCATCCAGTTTCCAGTTTCCAGTTTCTGATTTATGATTAATTATTCTTTAACTTTAGTTCAATGCATTCGCCTCTTGTTTCTGATTTTCCATTAATTATTCTTTGATGTTAGTTCAATGCATTTGCATCCAATTTCCGATTTCCCGTTATTCTTTGAGGTTAGTTCAATGCAGTTGCATCAAGTTTCCGATTTCCCATTAATTACTCTTTTGAGGTTAGTTCAATCCATTTGCATCAAGTTTCTGATTTTCTGTCAATTATTATTCTTTGAGGTTAAATTCATGCATTTGCATCCGGTTTCTGACTTACGATTAATTATTCTTTGACGTTAGTTCAATGCATTCGCATCCTGTTTTTGATTTTCCATTAATTAATTTGAGGTTAGTTTAATGCATTTGCATCCAATTTCTGATTTTCTATTAATTACTCATCAAGGTTATTTAGTTCAATGCATTTGCATCCACTTTTTGATTTTCTGTTAATTATTCTTTAAAGGTTAGTTCAATACATTTGCATCCAGTTCCTGATTTCTCGTTAATTATTCTTTAAAGTTAGTTCAATGCATTTGCATCTAGATTATTTTCTATTTTTCATTAATTATTCTTTTAGGCTAGTTCAATGCAATTGCATCCATTTTTTATTTTTATTTTATTTTCTGTTAATTATTCTTTGAGGTTGGTTCAATACAGTTGCATCAAGTTTTAGTTCCTCTTTAATTATTCGTTGAGGTTAGTTAAAAACATTTGCATCCAGTTTCCACTATCCTGTTAATTATTTGTTGAAGTTAGTTTAATACATTTGCGTCTAGTTTCTTATTTTCTGTTAATTATTCTTTGAGGTTAGTTGTATGTATTTGCGTCCAATTTCTGATTTTCCATTAATTATTTTTTGAGGTTAGTTCAATACATTTGCATCCAATTTTTGATTTTCAGTTAATTATTCATTGAGGTTAATTAGTTCAATGTATTTGCGACTAGTTTATGATTTTCCATTAATTATTCTTTGAGGTTAGTTCAATGCAGTTGCATCCAGTTTCCGATTTTCTGTTAATGATTCTTTGAGTTTAGTTCAATGTATTTACATCAAGTTTTATGATTCCTATTAATTATTCTATTTAGGTTAGTTTAATGCATTTGCATCTAGTTTTCAATTTCCCATTAATTATTTAACTCAAAGACAGGGTGAGACACCCCGACTCTTTCTTATCACCGGTCGAGAGTACGGAACTCTTTGAAGTTAATTCAATATAATATGTTTGCATTCAGTTCCCGATTTCCCGTTAATTATTCTTTGAGGTTAGTTCAATGCATTAGCATTCAGTTTACAATTTCATGTTAATTATTTTTTGAGATTATAGCAATGTATTTGAATCCAATTTCAGATTTTCTGTTTGCATCTCATTTCCGATTTCCTGTTAATTACTCTTTGAGATTAGTGTACACGACCTGAGAACCGGACATGAAATTAGCAGGTTTGGGTCATTTAAGGGTCGGCTAAACCGGTCAAATAAATGGGTTAAGTTGGGTTAGGTTATCATATGTTAACTCGGGTAACTCGTGAGTAGACCTAATTTGTTGAGTTAATTTAATCCCAACAAAACTTCTAAACTTAATTACCTTATTTTAGAGTTTTTCATATTAAAGTTTAAAGTTGTAAAATTTTGATAAATTAATTGTAATATTGCATAGCATATATGAGAAGAGTTAAACAATTAACTTGAAAACAATTAAACAACCAATGTTAAATACATGTAATAATCCATTTCATATTTGTAAAGATTTCGCGAGTCTGTAGATAATAATAATAATAATAAATCTAACTTAAAGCCTGTTTTCGTTTTTGATCATGCATGATCTTAACCCAAGCTTCCTAAAACTTTGTTCATATTGAAAAGTTATAGGATGAGAAAACAAATTCAAATGTTGAGTGAGCTAAAATTATGTCACAGACATGCTTGTTTACATTGAAAAAAATCATACAAAGTTTACATAAGCTTTAAGGTAAGCTCCTCTTAACAACCTTATATTATCCATCTCCTTTATCAGACCCTCAAGTTCATGGAATAACATGCCTATTTCCTATGAGAGTTTCCCCCTTTTTGTATTGAGGACTTGCACTGCTCTCTTGAATCTCATGCTGCCATAACTATCTGCCCCAAGTACTTCTGCATTCTCATATGATAGTTCTTGAATAGTGATAATACTTCTAGACATTGGACCATAAAACAAAGAAGACACATGCATTGACAAAATTGTTAGTCACCTTCGTATATATAGTTGGCTTAATATTTTGTGCGATCTGAGCATCTCCTACTCTTCACTAGACATTATATTTCAGATCATATCATCTTCAAGATTAACTTAACATCTATTTCATTAATTTGAGACAGATAAAAATCCTATTGCTCTCAACCTGTCGAGCTGCCCACATCAATATTGATATCTTCCCAACCTTAACTCCGACAACCAACACATTTCAGGGACTTGTTAATTCATTGCAGGTCTAACATAGCTTAGTTATAGTGATGGTGGTTTTTCTAGTCTTATTGGTGCAAGTTACTTGGAATGACCTTACTACCAAAGACCCATTTGCTCTGAATATGCTTCAATCAATACCGCAAACCATAAAAATCCTCAAAGTAACAAATATCCATACAGCATAATACCCAAAAAGATTACCATAGCAATGAAATAATATACCCAAAAGTCCAAAACCATATATATACACCGAGTTTATCATATAAATTGTGTGGCTTTTTGGCTTTGTGCAACTAATTATTGGGTCTCCTTTTACGACCATTGGTCATGTCTTCACTTGCTAGATATGCTAGTGAAGCACTATTACATAAACAAACAATATCATTTCCGAACCAAGTACTAAAAAACAGTACGTGCACCCATTCATAGTGCGCTATATCATTTGATCAATTTTTGTTTTTAGAAAAATGTAACAAATATATCACTTCACTTTTATCAATATCAACTGCACTTGAAAAAAGTTATATAATAACCCCACACTAAATGAACAAATTAACAATGTAATTTAAGACTTCATAACACTAATCTGGATAAGTTGAAAAAGAAAAACATAACAGGCGCGAATATAGAATAAGTATACTTGATTGTGAGTTGCTTTCGCCAAGCACAAAAAAGCTTCTCATGGTCAGTTGATCGTTTTCTGTCAAAAGGTATGTCATTGGTAAACATTGCTCACAATTAGAGATACAACAAATTACTTATGCTTTACCTATGCAGTTCCAAACATAATAATAGAGGAGATTATGTCCTATTTCATTATTCATTCGGCACATGTTGTTAACCATAAAGTGATGGTGTAGAATTGATGGTTTTGCTACTAACATTGGTCAAATATAGCTGAAGCAGAGCAAGACTACATGTGTCAAATACCCAAAAGAAAAAAGCTTTCATCATGTCCATCTTAACTGATTAATTAGAATAACTGCCAAAAAAAATGTCGAGATTTACGATGAATACATTAATAGTCTCTTAAGACATGCCACATAAGTATTAATTTACACATATTTGGACATTTAAAAAACATACTTAAACTTCGAATAATGGCTACAGAGGCATGGCCAAAGTCTCCAATTTTAGATAGCTCTTGTTAATTACATCTTCAAAACATATTTTCCTAATTCCAAACCATGTTATTAAGTAAGACAAAACTGATGTGGAAACTCTAGTAAAGCTATTTAGACATTCTAAACACGCCCGCTATCAAATTCTTAATACTCATAAAGTACAACCCAAGTTCAAGAGTCATAACATGATTAATCAAATGATTAAATAGGTTTGTTCTACGATGTGCAATTAAAGAGTTGGCTGGTGGCCAACGACACAATCTAATTAATCATATCAAAGAACCCAATCCATTGCAATAATTAAACAAAACATTTTTATGGTGGATGATTATTTTGTATGCAAATCAAAGCCCAAATTGTAGTTAATGCATATAAAGGTAGTGGAATAGATTACCTTAGACCTTAAAAATCATACGTGACAATAACATTCATAAATCTAATCAGCCCTAGCATTCTGCAATGGTGCACATCCATGTAACCTTCTACATAAAGACCTTCCAGTTACTCTAAATTAAAGGAATAATTTAGAAGACCATCATTGAATAAAACTAACTCACCATTTATAGGATAAAAATCACATAGCTTACCTGTTAGACTAATTACCTTCTACAAATAAAACATGACAATCTGGAATCTCGACATAGAAGCCTAGCAATGATTTACCTGTTATTGATCAAAATAATCAGTAAATGAATAATTTCTATATAAATACAACAGTGCAAACCAAATATGGATCACAGTTCAATTGAATCATAATATAATAATACTAAACTCACACATGGCAACCTTGTAGCAAAATTAATCAAACATGTAAGTTCAAATATAACATATGACATTTAAACTTATTCAAAAATTAAAACATGTTCCAATTCAAATTGACACATGCCTAACTACTTTGATTTGCGGTTTGAATATGGTTGATCTGACTATAAAACAACGGTCGGGTTTGTCATTTCGTTCACATTTCAATAAAATTGCAAAATATTTCATCTCAATGATTTTAATAAGTTTTGTGGTTTGATAAGTTCATTTTATTCTTCCTAGAACTCATAGACAAGTCTAATAGAAGAAAACTTGATCCCTAACATGTATGGCTCATCTCTAAGCTCATACATGCTAGCAAGTGGAACCAAAGCAATGACTTATCTCTAAGCTCATCACTTTGATCCCTAACTAGACATTACACCAACTATCATTTTGGGATAGGATGTAGGTCTAGTTGTTCTTCCTAAACAACTTACCAAACCAACAACAAAGATTTTCTCTCACATGAGTTTTATTAACTCCCCAAATGGATATAATTCTCACTCGGGCAGAGTTTCTACTCTGAGATCACATAACTAAAGTTTTATTCTAATTAACAGAAAATAAAACTGAATTAAAAATATTTTAATTAAAAACTGGAAATTAAATTCTTCATTACACTAGGAAAGCAGTAAACTACTCTACTCCTACTGATGGAATGCTAACCATTCCATGAGAAAAACTAAAACTAGACCCTTCTATTTATAGTTGAATGGACGGTCATGATCGAATCTCAGAAATCTGATCCAACGACTGAGATTTGATCACTATTCAACTTTTTGACTTTAAGGAATAGTAATTACTATTTGACACTATTCATCATTTTTGACACTATTCGAACTATTCATCTTTTGACTTTAAAAAGTTAAATAATAAAAATCTAAAATATGTATGTCGTCTTCGATGAATAGTGATGTGCTTGGCTTTATCTCTGATTTCAAACCATATGTCCATTTTGTAAAAGCAATATACAATTGTGTAGAGTTTTCTCATGTGATCATTTTGACAGTCATATGCTTCAATCGGAGTTAGGAGACGAAAGATGTCACCATTTGAACTTTCTACTTGATTTTGGATTGTTACAAGTCGGTTTGACCAAGTCTTGACCGAGAGCATGACTCCTTTGGTTAGCTCAAGAACTCAAGTTTGGATTCTTCAACTTGTTTCATGGTTTTCTGAGTCCATGAGCTTTGCTGGCAGATTGGAGCTTTAAATGAGCTGATACTGAAGATTTCAAGTCCAAGCTTTATTCGGTTGTATTTCATGCTAAAACGCAGGTTCTGTGTGTATTTTATCGTTGACTGTTGAAACTTGTAAAAACATGAAAATACAATTAATTTACATTTATTAAACACATAATTGACCAAAATGTAATGTCTCTGCGGGGTTTAAAACACAATTTTGGGTACTTATCAATGGTTATCGTAATATTTGCCTAGAAAGCATCAATTCTTCCCCAATATTCATGTGATTGAATTCTCCCATATTATTCACGTATAGAAGTTAGAAGACACAAATTCTAAGTGAATGGTACGAAATGTAATACCTGGAATGTAGGTTTGAACGACGCTCTACCAAAGGAGTGCAACATTAAAGCAAGTCAAATGACGACGAACACATTTAAAAAATGAGTGAATGCAAGAACATAATGCTCAACTAAAAATTAAAAATAAATAACGTTGTTTTTTTAGTTTTTTATGCATTCGATCAGTATTGGTACTGGAAAAGAAATTAAATTAAATAACTACAATTATAGTTCCACAATCAAATAAGAAAGTTAATATTATTACTTTACATAGTGATAACCAATCACCAATTGGTTGCCTGTGCGACATCAATTAAAAAGACGGCATTAAAATTTGCAAAGAATTAAATTGGTTACTTACGTGACATGAAAAACCCAATAAAAGAATGCCCCGTTTTGCAATTTATTCTCTACTTCTTTGTCGATCAATAAGAATGGCCCAAGTTTTTCAAATATGATAAGCCAATAAAAAATATGAGAGCTGGCAGTGGAGAGACTGTAAATTAATCAATCGGAATTTGCAACGAATAAGATTATCCCAAACCCTAAAGGAACTCTAGAACTGCAATGCTGTCAGTTACCAACCCAGCAAACTCTATTTAATAGTTGAACAAAGCTGATGACGAAGTGAAATTGATTGAGAGAGGGAGCGATTAAGGTTTTAATGGTGACATAAAAAAGGTTTTGTTTTAAGAGTTTTGTTCATGGTGAATTCTTTGAGGTCTCTTGATTTAGCATTGGTTTAAAAGAGGCCAGTTGTGCTCCTGTTTTTCAGCTCTTGTACGTAGGGCTTTAATTAGTGGGGTTATATATATATATATATATATATATATATATATATATATATATATATATATATATATATATATATATATATATATTTGGTTATTTGGTTTTGGACTTGTGGAAGAGAGTTGTTGCTTTGCCATTTCAAGGGAGCAGTAGGCACCGATCAAAATTGGTTCTAATATAAGGTGTAGGGGAGTTTTCGAATATCCTCTGATCTTCCTTTATGCCTTGTGATCAAGAAGCTTTGGCTGACTAGAGAAGGGATGAGATGATTGTGAGTTCAGGGTTGAACTGTCTGGCAGCTACCTACGTATCTCCTTGTTTATTTAGGATAATCAAACCCTATTTTTCGTAGTTCCTAAGAGCAAATCCCTATGGTTTATATAGGAAGAGCTACGAGAGTCCTAGGGTTAGTACTTTCCTCACCGCTTGTGAGTTCCCTTCCATCTTTGGACTCTTCCTTCCTATTAGGATTACTCTCCTTATGGAAGTCTGAATCTAGACCATATCTTATGAGAGGTAAGTTTCCTTATTGATCATAATATCCCATCGCGTATGGGAAGATTATATCTAAAGGGTAACTCCTAAGATATGTCATCATGATTCCTTCCTTATCATCAGAGATTGCCATCTTCAGTTTCCTTCTGTTCAGGAACTGTCTATATCAGTTCCTAACGACTTGGAGAACTGTTATACTTAGAGGCGGTCATCCACGTGCCTAGCACATCTCCACTAAACACTCGTGCTAAGCACGAGATCACTTATTCACAGAACTGATCCGATGGTCCTCGTCTCATTCTGGACATCTATAGTCAAGGTTATTTTCCATACACGTGTCATATGTTCAATGACGGAAATCTCCCTTAAAGATGCCCCCTCTCATGCCATCTAGCACGTGGGCGCTTGAAGCGACACTACTTTTGGCGTGGGAATCTTTTTCCTAAACTGTTACTGGAATTGCTTATGTATCCAACTAATTAAGGCTCTGAAAAGACGGCTCGAACAGACATGTTGTTTCCCAAAAAAGGTAATGATGGTAGTTCCATCCCGAAAAGACGTAATGCTTGGGCTAATTGTAACCGTCCATCTTATCTGCATATAAAGGATCTGGTGAGAGAACCCTTATTACCTCTTCCAATACTTTTTCTCTGTATACTGAACCTCTTAATATCCCGCTTAGGGTTTAACCAAAACTTGAAACTTTCTCTCTTTTTCGATCATGAATCTCAACTGGTCACTTGTAAATTTCAGAGATCTTTCCTTTTTGGAACTGATCCGAGAGAAATTTCACATTCCTAATGACATCGGCCTGGAGTGGGGGAGGTTGTCAGATAAATTGGCCTACAAAGAAGTGGCGCTTATCACCATTGGTCAACTCAGGGCCGGACTACCTCTTCCCTTACACCCATTGTTAAGAGAGTGTTTGATTCACTTCAATCTTGCTTTTGGTCAAGCAGCACCTTTGTTCTACAAGACTGTTATGTACTCTGCCATGTTGGCCAAGAGACATGGATTCATTATGAATCGCTGGGTTTTTGGGTACTTTTACGAGGTCCGGCGTATTCGAGACCAATCCTACTACTACCTCTTGACCAGAGACAAGAACTCTCCTATCGTCTTTTTTGAGGGGAAACAGAGTGACGAAGGCTGGGCTGATCACCACTTTCATGTGTTGGGTGATGCGTGGGACGTTCATCCTTCTAATGCTGATGGTGAGCCAATGGGAATTCCTGTTCCCAAAAAACACACCCATGCTCCAACTAGTAAGTCTACTTACTCAGGAACGTTTGTAATTTAATATAACAGTCTTTCGCCTGAATTTCTTTGCTATTATTCTTTAGATGACTCTTCACCCTGGAATCAACTATCTGCTACTGATGCTGCAATGGTGGACTTCATCAAGAAGATCCCCAAGGAATAGAGGATGCCTTGGGTGATAGTTCCTAATCCCACCCATATTTTTTAATATTTTAACATGTCTGCTGAAGAACTATTGGCTTTGTCCCATGGCTTTCCCCTTTTGGGATAAATACTATGAATTCTGGGCACACCGTACTTCCCATCCTGTGGATCAGGATGCGGGACTTCTTCCTCCTCTAATTCAGGACGAATCTTCCTTGATTACTAGAAGGAGAGGAAATCGTAAGGAGAAGAGTTATGTGGCTGCCTCTAGCGATGCTGCGACATCGGGACCAGTTTAGGAGCCTGCTCTCAGTGATGATTGTGTGATCACTGGCGGGAGGGGTCCTGAACTACCTCATGAAATGCTGGCGGCTAGTATTTTTAAAAGGGAAGTGCGTGCGTCCAACCGTCATAAATTGAAGAGAACTGATACTGCTTCTACTTCTGATGTTGCCCCATCTGGTAAGAAAATGAAGTTTCACCCTCTTTCTGTTAGTGAAGAAATACTTTTTAAGGTTCTTGTAACTATTCCCCATTCTGGTTTTGAGAAAGTAGTTGTACCCCTACCAGTTCCAGATCCTCCCACAGGTTCTGAACAAACTGGTGATAATGTCCCTCTGATTGTTGACTCTTCCCTCCCTGATAATTGTAAGGAGAAAGGCATTGCTGAAACAACTGGTGTAACTGTCGCTCTCCCTCCTCCTCGATTCAATGATAGGAGGAGGGTGAGTGACAACATTCTCTTTTCGCTAAGATCTCCAGATTCCCTTGAAAGGGAGATGATTGTCGAGATGAGACATTGGGGACGAACTGATGAACTACCTGTTACCAATAAACACTCTGTTAATGATGTTGATATCACGTTTGGAGTTCTAGAAGCTGCGCGACTTCCTGTTGACAAAGCTGAAGCCAACATGGCTGGGAGCCTGGACCTGTCCTTTCACCGATTTGTTGTTCACCTTGCCAAGGTAAGACTCTCTTCTCTATTCAATGTTCGGTTTCTCTCATTGTGTTACTTACACATCCTATATTATTTTCTAGTTAGTGAATAACTTTTTAGGCCATGAAAGAACCCATCATTGCGGCCTTTGCCGATACATCCACTAATGACATGGCTACCGGTGAGCTGATCTGGGGGAAAGAGGCGGTTGAGAAGAAAACTGAGGAGCTGCAGATCCAGGTTGACCAGCTCTTGGCGAGAGAGAAGAAGTCTGATACTAGCTTCAAGAATATGAGATACACTATCTCCAACCTTCAGAGCTCTTTGGAGAAAGCCCAAAAAAGAGCCGCTGATGTTGCCACTTGGAAAGTGAAGTTTTTGGAACTGCGCGCCCACTTCACCACCCTACAAGAAAAACATGACCAGGTTCAAGGGGAACTTCACCGTAGGAACACCGAGATGAGAACCCTTGGCCAAGCCATTTCCCATGCAAATGACGTCATGTTAGGCTATGAGAGGGCTCTAAAAGAGAAGCGTCTTCACTCTAATAAGAAGGCTGGTGACCTTTTGGTGGAGACCTCTGAGTTCTATTATCAAATGGTGAAAGAGGTGAAGAGGAGGTCAGCTAAAAATGTCTTTCGCTTTGCTCTGAGGGTGCTTAATATTTCTAAAGAGTCCTTCAATGCTGCTAGACAAGTTAAGTTTGAGGAGGCTATTGAGGCTATTGGATAAGTCTCTTAGTTGGATGATCAGGGGCGAGTGACCAACCCTTTCATCTTGTTTTTTGATCTAGACACCAGTATCTCAGCTATCCAGGATGAACTAATGCCTGATGCCTCTTCATCTTCTGAAGAAGACACCGATGATGACATGCCTCCCATTCAGCTACTTTTTTTGCCAGTTCCATCTTCAGGACAGTGTTCTGTTCAGCCTTTAACCTTTCCAGCTAATCCAACCACACAATCCGTTCTTGAGAGTGAAACAAGAGTTCTTGATGATGGTGCATAGCAGCAAGCACTGATGGTGAACCAAAGTTTGATTCTACCCCTGCTTCATAAGCCTTTCAGTTGATGATTCACATAAACAATTATTCCATGGGTCTGTAATATTGAGCTATGTAGCTCACATACTATTTTACTTACTGAGCTCTGCAGCTCTTCTAGTTTATTCATGCATAGTACTTACTTACTGAACTCTGGAACTCTTCTAGTTTATGCATACATTTATAGCATTTTATGTTATATGACATATGTTACTATGCATACTCTACCCCTGATGCCCCCAAAGTTCATTTGGAATAACAATAGGTGACCCTAGTAGGCTAAACAGATTAAAATGAGGCATAACCAAAATCTGATCAGGATATCATGGAAGTCATTCAAGTTAACTACTGTAATAAAGAGTTCGATCGCAGTAGAGGCATATATCTTTGCAAAAGTAACTTGGTGCCATAAGCATGACACTGTGTTCATAGTGATATGTCCTATTTATTTAAAAAAGTGAATAGGTTATCGTCCGAACAGTAGTAGGAGAGTCTTCCTCAGCGCCATCATGCCGATATAGTTCCAGGCCAATGATTGTGTGCTAGGATCTGGATCCAACCTAGATCTTCCCAGCAACCCCTATGTTTCATGTATTGAGAGCTCTAGGAACTGGCATACAATTCATGCTCTCAAGAACACTATCTCTTGTTCCAAGTCAAACTGGCATACAGTTTACTGAACAGTTAGAGTGGTCCAATTCCCTAAAGGCTTAACCCATCGAGGATAATCGTAGTTTGAAAGAACTGTTGTACAGTTCCAGCTGCTTGGAGATGTGAAAGGAACTAACATATAGTTCAACTTTTCCATACTCAGTATCACTGGTTCGAAAGCAAATTGGCATACAATATTCTTGAACAGATAGTGAGAAGATAATTTCCTAAAGGCTTAATCTAGTGTGGATCATAAATAAAGAACTGATACAAGGAAGAAATTCGATGACAATGTGGAGAATTTTATTGATGACATGGAGAGGAGTAAACAATGCATAAAGAAGCATAGAATAACAATTTACTAATAGTACTTGCGAAGGTGCTGTGCGTTCCATGGCTTGACAAGAACGTATCCTTCAACAGTGCGTATGTAGTAAAAACCATTTCGACCAACCTTGTCGATGATGTATTTTCCTTCCCAATTGGGCCCAAGCTTGCCGTTGGGTTTTGGGATCTCGCGCAGAACCAGATCTCCAGATTTGAAAGATCAAATCCGGACTCTCTTCTCGTATGATCTCTTCAGAATCTGTTGATTAGCGGCTAAGCGGAGTGCGACACTTTCTCACTTTTCATCTAGGAGATCCATTTCTCTACATAACAACTCCTCGTTGTCCAGAGTGTGCACAACGTCTGACTTCTAAGTGGGAGCTACCAGTTCAGGAGGTATGACAGCCTCAGTTCCATATGTCAGTGAGAATAGGGACTCACCAGTTGATTATCTGGGTGTAGTTCGGTATGCCCATATGACCTTAGGTAATTCCTCGACTTATAATCCTTTTGTGTCATCTAATTTACGCTTCATGTTATCCAAAATGAACCTATTTAAGGCTTCAGCCTAGCCATTGCCTTGTGGATACCTTGGAGTTGAGAACAGATTGGTAATGTGAAACTCCTCACAGAGTTTAGTGACCATTCCTCAAGCGAATTGTTGCCCATTATCTGAGATGATAACCTTGGGTATGCCAAACCTGCAAACAATGTTATTCCAAATGAACTTTCTGACATCTTATTCTCGGATGAAGACTAGGGGAACTGCTTTTATCCACTTGGTGAAGTAATCCGTTGCGACTAGTAAAACTTTGACATTGCTGGGAGCGGGTGGTAGAGGTTCTACAATGTCAGTTCCCTATTGTGCAAATGGCTATAGGCTGGCCAATGGGTGCATTCTGTTGCTGGGGCATGAATAAGCAGAGCATATTGCTGACACTTTTCACATTTGCAGGCGAAGACTTGTGCATCCTTTTGCATATAAAGCCAAAAGTATCCTTGCCTTAGGATTTTGAGAGCTAGTGTTCTGCCCCCAGCGTGGTTGCTACAAATTCCTTCATGAACCTCTTACATAACCTGTTCAGCAAGGACTAGGGAGAGACATCTGAGATGAGGTCCAAGAAAAGACTTCTAGTACAAATCATCTTCAATGAGGGTGAATCTTTGTATCTTTGCAAGAAGACGCCTTGCTACATTCTTATCCTCAGGGAGTGTCCCATCTTTGAGGTAGGACTTGTATGGATTCATCCGGCCAATTGGGAGCGGTGGCTAGAATAACTGTTGTAACTGTGAGTGTTTGGATGCTAAATTTCTCTTGGAACTCTACAGGGATGGAACGAGACTCACTGTTGTCTAACATCAAGGCAACATATGCCAAAGCATCTACGTACGTGCCAATTTTTGGATTGAGGCAGCTGATAAAACTGAATGTTCTCAAACTTGCCCTGAAGACCCCTCACCAGTTCCAGGTATTTGGCCATTCGTTTTCCCTTGGCCTCATATCCTCCATCAACTTAGAACATAACTAGTTGTGAGTCAATAAAAACTGTGAGGTGTGTTAGTCCCAGGTCGAGAGCTATTGTGAGGCCAGCAAGTGTTACCTCATATTCTGCCTCATTGTTAGAGGCGTTCCAACCCAACTAGATGGATTTCTCCAGTCACATGTTGTTAGGAGTAACTAACACAACTCCCACTCCTACACCTATGTCATTTGAAGACCCATCCACAAACAGTCGCCATCCAAAGCTCGACTTCCATGGGTCTGGACGGGCATTTGGAGGTTCAGGCCGGATGCTTTCATCTGAACTGGGGGTTGTTGAGTCGTACCCCATATAGGTCATTGGGAAATCTCCCAAGAATTCTACTAATGCCTGACCCTTCTCTGAGATTCGTAGAACATAGATAATATCATATTCTAATAGTTGCACGGACCACTTAGCTAATCTCCTTAACCTGTTCGGCCTTTCCATAACTGATCGTAACTGGTATTCTATGATTACCCTGATAGTGTGGGACTGGAAGTATGATTGTAACTTCTCTGTTGCAAAAACAAGGGCTAAAGCGACTCTTTCGAGTTTAGGATATCTTGTTTCTACTGATAGGAGCGTTCGGCTCAAGAAATAGACAGGTTTTTCAACCTTCTTTTCATCCACACATATCAGTATAGAATTGATACCTTAGTCCAATGAACAGAGATAAAGACCCAAAACTTCTCCCTCAATTTGTTTGGAAAGGATTGGTGGTGCCCCCAGGTATGTTTTGAGCTGATGAATGCTTTTTGGCATTCTTTCGTCCATGCAAGGAGGTATTTTTTCTAAGTAACTGAAACAGAGGTTTGCACTTATCTGAACTCTTGGAGATGAACCTGTTTAGAGCTGCTAACCTGCTAGTAAATTTTTGAACCTCTTTCATATTCTTAGGTGAAGGCATTTCTATGGGCTCCCGGATCTGATCTGGGTTTGCCTCGATTCCTCGCTTAGTGACCAGATACCCTATAAACTTCCCTGACGATACAACGAAGCACATTTTGTAGGGTTAAGTTTCATGCCATACTCTCGAGAACGTCAAATGCACGTTTCAAGTGGGAGAGATGATCTCCCAGTTTCAGACTCTTGATCAGGAGATCGTCTACATACACTTCCACAATGTCTCTCATTAATTTTTAAAACATTTTGTTCACCAAGCGCTAGTAAGTGGCCATCGCATTTTTCAGTTTGAATGGCATGACTTGATAACAGTACATGCCATCCTCGGTTGTGAAACTTGCATGCTTGTGGTCTTCCTCATGCAATGGGATCTGGTTGTAGCCAGATGACCAATCTGTGAAGGATAACAGTTCATGTCCAGCCATCGCATCTACCAATTTGTCAATCCGTGGTAGAGGGTAACTGTCTTTTGGACATGCACAGTTTAGATCCGTGAAGTCGATACATATTCTCCATGACCCATTCTTCTTACGCATTGGGAAAATATTAGATATCCAGGTAGGGAAATTGATCTCCCTGACAAAGTTAGCTGCCTTTAGTTTTTCAACTTTGGCTTTTACCGCTTTGGACCTGTCAGGACCTATCCTTCTAGGTTTCTGTTTGACTACTACTGCATCACTACAGACATTGAGCTGGTGGCATGCCACGTGGGGGTCAATTCCTAGCATTTCATCAAATGACCAAGCAAACACGTCTGTGTGTTCTCAAAGGAAATATATTAGAGCCTGACGCTTTTCAGAACTCAACAAGGTACTGATGAAAGTGGTTTTTGGCGAGTTGCCTCCCACAATTTTTACTTCCTCTAACGGCTCCAGTGAGGGGAGACCCTCCCTCTCCCTTGGGACCAGATCTAGGAGAGGGGGATCTAACTGTAATTGCTATTTGGAGGGTTGCGCCACCTCCATTGGTTCAAAAGGGAGTGGGGGTTGCTTCGTTGCCATAGCGTAGCATACTTTGGCAGCCACCTGATCCCTTCTTATTGTCTCAACTTTCCCATTGTGTGGGAACTTCAGACATTGGTGATAGGTGCTTAGAACAGCTCAGAGTCTGTGCAGCCAGGTCCTGCCTAAGATTATGTGATAGGGTGTATTAGCTTTTACCACAACAAAGTTTATGATAAGAGTTACCAGACCAGTAGATATGGGTAGTTGGATCTTCCCAACTGTCAGAGTTTTGTCCCTATTGAATCCATATAGGTCAGAGTTGGTAGCGACCATCTCAGAATCAGGAATCTACAGCTTCTTGAATGCGTCGTAGTATATCACATCTACTGAGCTGCCTAGATCAACCAATATGCGATGCAAATCATAATCTCAAAAAGGGAGTGTCAGAACAAGTTTATCTCCATGTGGGCTTTGGATGCTACAACAGTCGCCCTCAGTGAAGAGGATAAGCAGATCTTTGTGGGGTATCGCGTTGACCAGTGCACCCATAGTCAGTTCGTTGTTCATGATCCTCATTTGTTTGGCGATGCGCATTTGATGTCGCACGCCCTTTTCAGTGACCTGCCCACTTCGTTTGCTGGCCCTTCCGAAAATCATATTTAGCTGGAGGCGGCCATTGTGCGGTTCAGTTCCTGGGGGATCCTAAACTGACGTACTGATCTCCTCAGGTTGTACTACGTTCGCCTGCTCGTGTCCTACAAACTACTTCAAATACCCCCTTTCAATTAGATCCTGTAGTTCATTTTTCAGGGTCCTACAGGCTCTGGTGCTGTGACCCTTACTCTTATGGAACTTGCAGTAGTGACATGTGCTCTTTTTGTGTATGAGATGGTATATAGATGATGTAGATGGATGATGGTCCATGAACAAAATAGAAGCGTATCAAAACCTAATTATCCCTCAATAAATAAAGGATGAGTAGGGTATCGTTCCACTTTTAAGTGTATGTTTATATGAAGGACATGACTGGAAAGGGGGTTTGAGGGATTAAAAACTATTATTATAGATTTTAGATTCTAATGCTAAACTAAACTAAACTAACTAAACTATTGAGAATTTATAAGAGAGGGAATTCAAGAGATTAGAATCCACCGATACCTTTGATCTGTAACCTTTTGCGTCATGGTTGTTCTCACAAGTAAACTACAATTAGGCAATCGAGCGAGTGTCGATGCCCTCTTAGACAAAACATCATTAACGAATAACTCTACTTAAGGTTGTTCCTATGTTTATGCTATTAATATCTTCTTTCTTTTTATGTAAGCTTGGACAGCTATTCAATGAATCACCATCTAAGGCAAACACAAAGAATACTTCCCTTACTCTAAAACACTACACAACTAGAAGAAAAGTAGAGAATAATAGTATAATATTCAATTACAATAAATAAAACTCTATTCTAGCATTATATTCAATTGTAATAAATAAAAGCATGTCACTAACAAATATTCAATTGCAATAAATAAAACCCTAAACTAGTATGCTATTCGATTGTAATAAATAAAAACCTTAATCTATACTTCCATCCCCTGGTCTGGGCAATGGAACTAATACCTAAAAACATAAAGAACTAACCTGATTGAAGAACACCATGAACCATAAAAATCATTAAACCCTAAGCACCGGCTTCATCTCCTCCCTTGAAGGAGAAGATTAGCCTTTCATAAAGAAGGAAGAACACGAAGAACGAGAAGAAGAAGAGTCGAAGAACAGAAGACTAGAAAGACTAATTTATTAAGACTCGGCTAGTTAAAACCGAATCTTTTATTATTAATCTCTCTCTGCCTTAAGTTCTGGAGATAAGAGTATAAGTGTATTGGCAAATTACATAAGGCAGTTAGGTCCTCTATTTATAGGGGTTACAATGAGTTCTAGAAGCATTCCAAACCGCCATTTGTTTCCTAATACAAATCAACTTCTTTCAGAGTCCAACTTCATCTCCAAAACTGAGAAGGAGGTGGCTACAGTGTCGTTTCATGCGTCTGGATGCACGATCCATGCGTCCCAGAAGCAGAAGTCTATTTTCCCTTTTTTGCTCTATCCTTCTATCATCTTTTGCGGGCTTTGGTCCAAGCAACGAATCCTTTGGCCTTGGGCTTCAAAATAGGCTTTAAAATAGGTCCAAGTTGCATATTTAATAGCTTCAATTCCTTGGCCTTCTCCATGATTGTCCACGGGCTTCCCATGTGATCTTTAATGGTCTGAATTGCTCTGTTTTACCCATTTTTCTCTAATGTTCCACAAAAATTTCTTTTTCACCTGTAGAATCATAAAACATAACTTACAAACATTATTAGTCCACTAAAATGGCTAAACAAGAGGCATAATCAAGGGTTAAATTGTACTTTTTGAGTATTTATCACAACTCCCAACTAGCCTTTTGCTAGTGTTTTAGCAAATATGATTAAAAATAGATAAGTTATCAAAATCACATCCTAAAAACAAAAAATAAAATCCTCACTCACTTTCGCAGGCATCGCGATTACATTTACCATATGCAACAAGACTTTAAACTTTTAAGTTCCCCAAAAAGGATGAGTTATAGTCTCGTGAGGGTTTTCAGGTGATATACCCACAAAATCAATTAATAACATGTTTAAGAATGATAATTATTTTAGAGAGAGAAATTCCTTACCCATTTAGTGCTTACTCCAACAAACGGTCTCCATTGCTAACTACATTGCTGCAAAGACTCATAGATTATGATGGAAGATAGTAAAAATTTACAAAATTCTCAATCAAGGCTTATGTGTGTACTTAGTCAATTTCCTATACTCTCCTATCCAAGAAACGAAATCCCTAGTTTACCTTTAGACAGATAATCTCGACTTTCAATTCTCACCAGTCATACTCTTAGAAAAGAATCTCTCAGAAGATGGTATACTATTTTACCTCATGTATGTGGGGAAAAGAATAATGAATACGAACATCCCACATACTACCTTGAAAAACGGACTTCTGGATGAAAGTAGTCTCATGGAAAGAATGTCAATCATATATGAAGTGTCGGGTCCTTCACTTTAGCATCCTCTCACCTATTCTAGACTTCATACCATATTGTAGTGATAAGTCATGGGTTGTAACTTGGCTTAGGTATTGGTTTATGAAGGAAAGGTAAAAAAGATTCAAAGGTTGTTTCTAAAAACACTAAGGGTTTTGCTTATTTCTTTGGAAGATTTCTTCAAATTCTGTATTGCAGAGAAAATTCTTCCTTTGTCTTAGCTTTTCCTTCCATTCTGTTAAACTTTTTTTTTGTTTTTTTAGCTCAGTGGTATATCCTTGATTAGTACTGGATATGCTTGTTTTCCACTAGCTTCTTTCACTTAGAACAGAATGATGATCTTCATTGTATCTCTCTGGCATTTCCTTGTAATCTTCCTTTTGTGCTATTTCTTCCTCTTTGTGCCCCTAGTATTTTCAGAAACATATGGGTATGGCTGATAAAGATTTTAGCTATACTCCTTGTCTGGAGTTGGGTAAAGGGTACAAGGTTTTATGAAAGAAAATGGCTTATTATAAGACTCAAAAGGGTTTAACATGATGGTCCTACTAGGTGGGATAAAGGTTGAATAGGTTCACTACTTGACTTATCAGTATGATACTTTATTTTGAATAGACTACAAGACCTAATGGCTATCTCCCCAATTGATGTCACTTCGTGATTAACCAAATCAATGAATAATGAGACTATATTACAACGACATAAAGAATTGAAAATGTTGAGTCACTAAGACTCGGATTTTTCGTAAGACTTTCTAAAGAATGGGTATAAAGCTCAAGTCTCACGGGCTAAGTCTAAAAAAATCTGCATCCAGTTTATTAGGGATTAAATCTCTCTTCTAACAAATGTACACAAAACTGACCAAGTACTATGGTGGTGCCTTGATAAAGAATTCTATCAACAAGAACTATGTCTGAGCATAATAAATAGTCTAAGCGGTAATGAAATCAACAATATCAACTGTCTATCAAACTCAACACTGAGCAGTATAGAATCTATATCCCAGACTCATCATTAAAATTCAATTTTCTCATGCTACTAATATAGAAACAAAAATATTTTTGTTTTTGAAAACTAATTTTCAAAATTCATTTCTCAAGTACACCCCCCCCCCCTCCAACTTAATATATGTATTGTCCTCAATGTATAGAAATTAAGTAAATGAAATGAATGAGAAAAAAGGAAGATGTTACCATTGATGCCGAATATCAAAATTAATTCCAAAAATAAGAATATTTCCTTTTACCAAGATTTTTTTTTGTTAGGTCTTATTAAGTCAGATCCTTAAGACTATATATCATGCATTATCAATTTAGAGTGAGGAGATCAGAATTTCTAACCCAAATCTGACGAATGTTTGGAGGACGAGGAGGTCTCACCTTGTGGGTTGTCAAAAATACTCCTTGATATGATGGAAAGATTGATGGTGAAGTTGCTTTTCTATCTTGAACTATTTTAGGTATGGTGATTATGTGATAGGCCTTGTGGTTCCTCTGTGTAGAAGATTGACGAAAATCTTTCTTTCTAACATGACAATAGTATCTGATGTGCCCTTTACCATTACAATAATGATAATGGATGTCTGGCTGACTGCGCTCAAGGTGGGCGGTAGACTGGTTCACATATTTCTCTCGTTCAGACAATGATGGTGTAGAAGAAACTTCAACAATGTAATGCTTCTTATTAATATGGTCCATTTTCTACTTCAGAAGACTCATTTTAGTTTCTAGATTATGTTGTTTTTCCAAAACTTATTTAAGCTGATTCTCTAGCAACTGATTTTTCTGGGTAGAAGTCTGTTGTTCATCCTTAAATGTAGAGTTCATCTTCTCAAGATATGATACTATCTCTGTCAATTTTCCATTCTACTCACTTAAATCCTGAATTTTCTGTAGGGATTCCAAGAACATGGCTAGCAATGCCTCTGTGGTTGGGTTCTCAGGTTCATCACAGTTTTCTGTAGATTGAGCACTCTCAATTGTATCTTTGAATGGGACAAATTCTTCTATCATGCTATCATGGAAGTACACCTCTCCACCTTCAGTGGCATCACAATCCTTATGCAACAAGTGAAAGATATTTATGTCCATGGACATCTTACCAAAGTTTATCTTCATTTCACCATTGTGACAATTTATCAAATCTTTTGCGGTAGCGAGGAAAGGTCGGCCTAGAATAATTGGAATTTTATCAAAGGCCTCCTTGGTGTCTATCACAATGAAATCCACTAGATAGTAGAAATCGGCTACTTGAACAAGAACATCCTCAACTATGCCTCTGGGAATCTTGGTAGAACGGTTAGCTAACTTCAATTTGACTTGTGTAGGCTTTAGGTTCTCCAGGCCCAACGCTTGGTACGCATGATATGGCAAGATATTAACACTAGCACCAAGGTCTAAAAGACACCCATGAATTTTTCTCCTATCTTGCATGATATTGTAGGACTTCCTAGATCTTTGAGCTTGACTGGAGCTTGCTGATGGATAATAGATGCTGTTTGTCCAGCTAGAAACGCTCGCTTTGGAACATGAGTACTTCTCTTTATGTTGCATGCATCCTTCAAGAATTTGGCATATGATGGCAACTGCTTGATGGCTGTGAGAAAAGGGATATTTATTTTATCTTTCTCAAATGCCTCCTTCATCTCTAAAAATTGCTTGTCTTTTTGCTTTGAGCAAAAAACATAAGAAAATGTGCCTTTGGTACAAACACATCATCATGTGTCTACTCTTCTTTCTCTTTGGCATTCTTGAATATCTTGTCTTGGTTATCTTGACAAATGGGAGTTGAAAGGATTTCTCCCACTTCCTTTCGAACTTCAGTTGAAATCTTGACCGATTGCTCAGCAATGTCATAATGAGAAGGTAAGTCAACCTTGTTGTCTATCTTCAATCTTGATATGAGAGTAGTAACTAAGTTGACATGATCATGGAGATGATCAATACTAGAAGTTGTCCTAATATGGCATACATCTTCACTCCTCAATATTGGTTCTAATAAGCTAGGTTGAGTGGCTTGTGTCTTTACAGACAAAGCAGTGGTGAGTTGGTCGACCTTAGCTTCTAGAGACTCCATTCTAGAACATTGATTTGCCTGAGATTGTTGGAGATTGAGCTGAGACTGTGCAATAAGCTCTAGAACACTTTCAAACTTCTAATTTTTTTGTGATAGCAAAGTAATAACATTCTCTAGGTTGGCAGGTGCAGCATAATTTCTCCTAGGATCAGGCACTAACTCCCCACTTGTATTGGAATTCTGCTGAGAGTATAATTGTTATTGAGGAACCAACTGTGAAGCTTGACTTGTCTGTGGAATATAACTTTGATCTTGAGAACCTAGGGGTCTAGTGTTTTGTCTCCAATAATTGCTTTGAAAGTTATTACCACCTTGGTTGTGCCTTTGAAATGAGTTCATATTGTACTCTCCAACTGATGTATGTTGATAGTAACTAGGACATTCTAGAGTTGCATGGGAAGTGTCCGAACAGACTTCGCAGTATCGACTAGCTTGCATGATTGGGAGAGATATAGCTTGAGACTTGTTGATCTTGGAGGGATTCATAGAGAACTGGTTGAATTTCTTACTCAGAGTTTCAATGCTGGTGGCCAGACTGGCCAATGTAGACTTCAATTCTTGATCTGATTGTGCATGTGCTTGGTAACCAAATTGCTTTGGCTCCCCTCCATGCTTGTGACATCCTCGTTGCTAGTAGTCCATTGTTGTGTTTCTTCAGCTAAATTCTCGAGAAAGTTGTAAGCTTCCTCTCCATCCATTGATGTAAACTTGCCTTTGTGCATTGACTGTATCATCTGCCTTTGTTCATCATCGAGAGTCCTCGATAGAAAAAATGAGCCAGTGTGCTCTTGTCGTATCCATGATGTGGACATGAGACTAGCAGATTGTTGAATCACTCCAAACTATAATGATATTCTTCAGTCGCTTTTCCTTTGAAATTGCTGATAGCTTGTTGCATGGCATCAGTCTTCTGGGGTGGGTAGCACTTGTTCAAAAACTTCATTCTCAACTTCTCCCAGTTATCTATTGAATTGATCGGCTGTGCAGTTAACCATTCGGAGGCTTTACCTTCGAGTGAGAGTGGAAAAAGAATCAACTTGATACTCTCATCTTTGATATTCTGGTTCTTGAAAGTTCTGAGGACTAATAGAAATCTGGTCATGTGAACATATGGCTGAACATTGTCTGAACCATTGAACTTTGGAAGCATAGATATTACTGATGCTCTAAGTTCAAACTGGTTAGATTCTATCTCTGGAAAAATAATACTGCTGGGTGGGTCTCCAATGATTGGCTTAATAGAAAATCGCCTCGACTTCTTCCTCTCTTGTTTTGCATGGGTGGGATAGCTTCAGGATTATTTAGGTCCACAACACCTCCATCATTGCGTGCGGCCATTGTATCAATCTTGTCTAGTATTCTTGTGAGTCGGTTGTTAAATCTTGTCCACTGTTGTGTTCTTACTGGACGACGATTGGGATGACGGGGCATACACTAGAAAATGTTATGCGAAGATGATGAAAAACTATCCTACTATGCTAGAATGCAATTAAACTAATATGCAACTATTCTAACTTATACTAAAATGCAATTATACTATTTTTTTAGATTTTTAAAAATAAAAATAAAACTACTTTCCTTCAACTGGGTTGGGCTTTGTAGCTAGTATCTCTCCCGTTGTCTAAAGCTGTCTCTTCTAGGGTTATGGTGAATCACTTAGATTGATTAAGTACCACGGCCCACAGACGATAGTCCGTTTGTCAAGATTCAAACAAAAAATGCTAGAGTTAGATGTTTCGCTGTGTTGGCTTACAACTTCAATTGTTGAAAAGGTCTTAAATGCAATTATACTAGAAAGCAATAATACTAAACTACGATGCAACTATACTAATAATGAAATAAAAAGAATGAAGATTCGACTAACTTGGATGGTAGATCTTGTCTTCGAGATGTCCTTCAAGCTTCTCTCTTCCTCAAAAAGGATGGATGATGTGGCTAAAATTACCTAAAGATCCAAAGTTTTAATTTTGAAAGAAAACGTTAAACATAAACAACTTAAAATGGTAGCGGCGCCATTTGACCTTGCTCATCTTTGTGTATGAGATGGTATATGGATGATGTAGATAGATGATGTAGATGGATGATGGTCGTTGAACAAAATAGAAGCGTATCAAAACCTAATTATCCCTCAATAAGTAAAGGATGAGTAGGGTATCGTTCCACTTTTAAGTGTATGTTTATATGAAGGACAGGACTGGAAAGGGGGTTTGAGGGATTAAAAACTATTATTATAGATTTTAGATTCTAATGCTAAACTAAACTAAACTAACTAAACTATTGAGAATTTATAAGAGAGGGAATTCAAGAGATTAGAATCCACCGATACCATTGATCTGTGACCTTTTGCTTTATGGTTGTTTTCACAAGTAAACTACAATTAGGCAATCGAGCGAGTGCCGATGCCCTCTTGGACAAAACATCGTTAATGAATAACTCTACTTAAGGTTGTTCTTATGTTTATGCTATTAATATCTTCCTTCTTTTTATGTGAGCTTGGGCAGCTATTCAATGAATCACCATCTGGACAAACACAAGGAATACTTCCCTTACTCTAAAACATTACACAACTAGAAGAAAAGTAGAGAATAATAGTATAATATTCAATTACAATAAATAAAACTTTATTATAGCATTATATTCAATTGCAATAAATAAAAGTATGTCACTAGCAAATATTCAATTGCAATAAATAAAACCCTAAACTAGCATGATATTCGATTGTAATAAATAAAAACCTTAATCTATACTTCCATCCCCTGGTCTGGGCAATGGAACTAATACCTAAAAACATAAAGAACTAACCTGATTGAAGAACACCATGAACCATAAAAATCATCAAACCCTAAGCACCGGCTTCATCTCCTCCCTTGAAGGAGAAGATTAGCCTTCCATAAAGAAGGAAGAACACAAAGAACGAGAAGAAGAAGAGTCGAAGAACATAAGACTAGAAAGACTAATTTATTAAAACTCAGCTAGTTAAAACTGAATCTTTTATTATTAATCTCTCTCTGCCTCAAGTTCTGGAGACAAGAGTATAAGTGAATTGGAAAATTACATGAGGCACTTAAGTCCTCTATTTATAGGAGTTACAATGAGTTCTAGAAACATTCCAAACCGCCATTTGTTTCCTAATACAAATCAACTTCTTTCAGAGTCCAACTTCGTCACCAAAACTGATAAGGAAGTGGCTACAGTGTCATTCATGCTTCTGGACGCACGATCCATACGTCTCAGACGCGAACAATGCGTCTGGATGCATGATCCATGCGTCCCAGACGCAGAAGTCTATTTTCCCTTTTTTGCTCTATCCTTCTATCCTCTTTTGCGGGCTTTGGTCCAAGCAATGAATCCTTTGGCTTTGGGCTTCCAAATAGGCTTTAAAATAGGTCCAAGTCGCATCTTTAATAGCTTCAATTTCTTAGCCTTTTCCATGATTGTCCATGGGCTTTCCATGTGATCTTTAATGCCCCGAATTGTTCCGTTTTATCCCTGTTTCTCTAATATTCCACAAAACTTTCTTTTTCACCTGTAGAATCATAAAACATAACTTACAAACACTATTAGTCCACTAAGATAGTTAAACAAGAGGCTTAATCGAGGGTTAAATTGCACTTTTTGAGCACTTATCAAGTAGGTCTTTTGGTCTCTGGTACCCAAGAAGCCAGGCTTAAACAGAGTTGGCCATTTGAGGTAACTCTGATTCTTGATTGAGTCCAGAACCTCATCTGGCATTTTGTTCAAAGGGGCAGAGTTTCTGTCCATTGAAGGAAGAGCTTCTTGATTGAGTCCAGAACCTCATCCGTCCCTTTGATGGGGATTCAGCCCTTTGAGCGCCACGATTATGGTATATTTTCGGCTTTTGAGGGGAAGAGTTTCCTTCTCGAGGGGCCCCATGAGCTGTCTAATTAGCCTTTTTTGCTTCCTGATGTCTGTTCATGACATCCTCCTCCCACCCCACGTGAGTCTCAACCCTGTCTAGGAGTTCCTCTAAATCACGGGGTGGTTTCCTGGAGCGTTATTCCTGGGGCCTGCACCAGGAGCAGCTGGTCCGTCGGTGTTGGTCATAGGTCTTTGGAGGGGGTTATTCGCGTCATGGTGACCGATGTTCTCCCTCACTTCAAGTATCTCATGCTCTTCTTCTCTCACAGCGATGCTGCGCATGGTAGCGCCACCCTTTGTTTTCTTTGCTCCTGCCATCACAATGGGAAGAGTTTTTAAACTAAATCAGTCGTTTGAACTAATGTTTACCTACTTTCGTCCCCACAGACGGCGCCACAAGATGCAGGGGAGTTTTCAAATATCCCCTGATCTTCCTTTGTGCCTTGTGATAAAAAAGCTTTGACTGAGTAGAGAAGGGATGAGATGATTGTGAGTTCAGGGTTGAACCACCTGGCGGCTGCCTACGTATCTCCTTGTTTATTTAGGAGAATCAAACCCTATTTTTGTAGTTCCTAAGAGCAAATCCCTATAGTTTATATAGGAAGAGCTACGAGAGTCCTAGGATTAGGACTGTCCTCACCGCTTGTGAGTTCCCTTCCATCTTTGGACTCTTCCTTCCTATTAGGATTCCTCTCCTTATGGAAGTCTAAATCTAGACTATATCTTATGAGAGGTAAGTTTCCTTGTTGATTATAATGTCCCATCGCGTATGGGAAGCTTATATCTAAAGGATAACTCCTAAGATATGTCATTCCATCCTTATCATCAGAGATCACCATCTTCAGTTTCCTTCTGTTAAGAAACTGTCTATATCAGTTCCTAATGACTTGGAGAACTGTTATACTTAGAGGCGGTCATCCATGTGCCTAGCATATGTCCACTAAACACTCGTGCTAAGCACGAGATCACTTATTCACAGAACTGATCCGATGGTCCTCGTCTCATTTTGGACATTTATAGTCTTAGGTTATTTCTCATACACGTGCCATCTGTTTAATGATGGGAAATCCCCCTTACATAAGGGTTTCATAAAAATTGTTTGCAGTTTTCTTTTTTCTTTTGGAGTCTACACGTAAAGTTGTTAAATTTTTGTAAACTTCTGCTTTTTGGGTCCTATTTTTTTGGAGATGGTAGAAACATTTGGAACTTCAAAATACCTTCTAGAGATTCCCTATGATTGCCTCTCGAATGAATATACTACAATCAGACAACTGGAGTATTCAAAACCTTTGCTTGTGGTGACCTAAATTTCATAAACATAAATACCTATAGCGCGCTATTATCAAGTACGACTATGCTCATGGGGACAAGTTATTGGCAACATGCAGTAACTTAACTTCTTTCTATCACTGATCTGGTGCACCAATTTATTACTTAGTATAGCAAGAAATGTTTGGTGGATAAAACTTATCTCTTTAACGTAGGAAAAAACATCCTTTATATAGTAAGAAACCAAGCTACACGACGGAGAATAGGTAGTTTATATTAATAAGCTTTCTAACTGCAATATGGCTGGTTCTTCTCAAACCAATATACCATGGAGTACTTTGTTCAGGAATACTTCTTCTAAGACAACAACAATGTTTCAGAACTTCAACTCGACCTTTTCTAATGGTGTTGCTCAGGCACCAAGAGATATTATAGAGGAAGGTATACAGGAGTGGAGTAATGTTCTAGTGGGCTATTTTATAGATAAAAAAATGGCCTCTCCATATGTAAAGAGTGCTAGGTTTTGGTTAAGACATGGAAACTAAAAGGAAACATGGAGATAACAATAGACAAGGACTTATTTTTCATGACTTTTTCTCTGGAAGAAGATACACTAATGGTCTTAGAAGGGGGACCATTATTGTTTATTGTTGGAAAGATTTTTGTGGTTAGAGAATGGACCGTGGAGGTTGAGTCTCTTCGTAACAGGATTCAAACCATTCCTATATGGGTAAAGCTTTCAAACATTCCAAAAGAGCTATGGACTTTTAAAGGTCTATCCTTTTTTGCTAGCTTAGTGGGAGGACCTCAATGTATGGATGATGCTACTTCAAAGAAGAAAAGGTTAGACTTTGCGAAGGTATGTGTCACTATCTCTAGTTCATTTGAATACCTAGCTCTGTTTCAGTTGATGTGGGTAATAGAGTGGTGAAGGTTAGTATAGAGTACCCATGGAAACCGTCGGTGTGTGCGACTTGCAACAGATTTGGGCATAATGCTAATAGATGTGACAGAGATGCAGATGACCAATGGCACCAACTAGGTGTACAACCTGAGGGCGAACATAGAGTATTAGCAAATACCTCTACACTCAATATGCAACCTTCTAGCTCTTGTTTACCAGAGATACCTTCAAGCAATGCCAATCAGTTCTTTGTGGATCTCACACCACATAACATTAAATTAGTTGCAAGGAATGGATCTACCACACCTTCGGGGATTGTCAGAACTCAGGTGCTTGCCTTTAAGGGTACAATGGAAAGAGAAACTGTTGTTGTTAACACTCCAACAAGACAATCTAATAGTAGGGCAGTAGTTGTGTCTCCTAGAACGAACAATATACAGGTTAACATGTATAATGAAAGATCAAGTTCTGGTACACATGTGGCCGTGGTAGTACAAATGCAGGAGGGTGCTAGCACTTATCTAGTTAGGCTAAATTCTACTAATGAGGATAGCAGAACACTAAATGTTTGGGAATGTGTGGACATGAGTACGTAATAGAAGGCAATACTCTCCTTTAGTTTCTACCCCTATCAGAGGCCTCTTGAGACGTGAGGAACAGAATTATAGGGGCATTAATCAGCCAATGGTAAGCAATAACAATGCTACTTTGATGGCTCAACCTGTGGTAAATGTAACTGAAGATCAGATGGTTGAGGAACAAGAAAACTATGAGAATACGAGGAACATGTTCATATATCTTGTTGGAGAGGATGGGGAATTGGAAGACAACTTGTCTAAGCCAGAGCAAAAACTTTTTAAGGATCAGAGAGTGAATCTAGGTGGAGTCTTCTTTCAACCCAGGTGCTACTACAAGGGCAAGGGCACCATCACAATCACAAAGCCAGGGCTAGAGCCATAGCCAGAGGTCACAGTCTAGTGGGCAACAATCTTAAGTAAAGGTTGGTCAGAAAGCCAAAGGGTCGGGTAATTAACAAAAAGAAAAGATATAATCGATGATAATATTAAGTAGTTGGAATATTATAGGGGTTAATTAGAAGAATAAAGCTGAACAAGTTAACAAGTTCAGAATTGAAAATAAACTTGCTTTTTTGAGTTTACTGGAAACTAATGTTAAGATTGATAAATTTGATGCAATCTCTAAGGTGTGTTGTCCTTCATGGGAGTTCCTTAACAATTACTCTAGTGACTGTAATGGAAGAATATAGTTGAGCTGGAACACAAGGTTGTTGAAGGTTCAAAAATTGGTAGAGAATACTCAGTTTATTCATTGTAGAGTTGCTATGCTTCTAGTTACGCAAGTTTTTGGCTCACTGTGGTTTATACTAGCAACAATCAAGTAGAGAGACTAATTTTATGGGAAGAATTAGTATGTTTGAGCAGAAGTATACAAGAATCATGGTGTGTTATGGGTGATTTTAATAATGTTTTGTTCTCCAATGAAAGAGAGTAGGGGTGAGTTGGTACATCCAAGAGAGACAACCCCCCTCTGGTTAATTGCTTGAATACAGTGGGCCTTTATGATCATAAGGCAACATGCATCTTCTTTACATGGTTGAGCTTCAGAGATGCTTATAGTAGGAAGTACTCAAAGATAGATAGATGTAAGGTAAATGCAGATTGGTCTGTGAAATATCAGAACTTCTCAGTTGAGTTTCTTACTTACGGATTTCTTATCACTGCCCAGTTGTTTTGTCCTTTTTGGAAGAAAGCAGATGCAAGCCCCTGTTTAGGTTTTGTAATTATTGGTTATTAGCTATGCTTGAGTTTCCATTTACATTAAATAAGGCATGGAGGATTCAAGATTTTGGAAATCCATTCTTTATGTTCTCCAAGAAACTTAAGAATCTTAAGCAAGCTCTTAAAAGGTGGCCCAAAATTACCTCTACAGAGTTTTAGAGGAACACTGAGAGTGCTAGGTAGTTCCTTAACTCTTTACAGAAGCATCTTCAACAAACTCCTTTTGATGTGAACCTTTGTTGTAAAGAAAAGCAAGCTCAAACTCAATTGTGTTTTCTGATGCAAATTGAGGAAGAGGGGTTGAGGCAGAAAACTAATATTGATTGGTTAGCATTTGGTGATAAAGGTAATGCTTTCTTTCATAATGCTTTGAATAAGAAGAAGAACATGAATAGTATATGGTCAGTCTAGGATACCCAAGGCATCAGAAGAGAAGGCCAAGAACAAGTCTCTGGGGCTTTTGTCTCTTATTATACTGAGCTACTTGACAATGAGGTGCAATACAATTGTCCAAGTCAGATTCTGGAAGATGTTGAGCTGAAAGTTCTTGATCACAATCAAGCAGAGGCACTTGTGAAAGACATTTCAAGTGAGGAAATTAAGTCTACTTTATTTTCTATGGAAGAGAACAAAGCACCAGGGCCAGATGGATTCAATGCATTCTTCTTTAAGAAGAGCTGGGAACATATAGGTGATGACTTTATTAAAGCAGTTAAATATATTTTCTTTAGTAGAACTATGCATAAGGGTATAAATGCAACTCACTTATGTTTCCTAAATGCTTATCTCCTTCTTCAGTTGAACAGTTTAGGCCTATAACATATTGTATTAATACTATGTATAAATGTGTTACAAAGGTACTAACTAACAGGTTAAAGATTTGCCTACCTTAACTTATCTACTATACTAATGCTGCCTTTGTTCATGGAAGGAGTATACAAGGCAACTTGTTGCTTGCACATGAACTTATGAGAGGATATAACATAAATAATGGAACGAGAAGATGTGCCATTAATCTTGACATCAAGAAAGCTTATGACTCGGTTAATTGGAAGTCTTTAGAGTTGATACTACAAAGATTCAGATTTCCTTTAGTGTTCATTATCTGGTTGAAGATGTGTTATTCTTCCCCCACTTGCTCTATTATGATAAATGACTCCTCTGAAGGTTTCTTTGTTGGAAAGAAGGGACTCAGACAAGGTGATCCAATTTCCCCTTTCTTATTTGTTTTAGTTATGGAAATCCTTAGTGGATTGCTTCAGAAAGGGCTGGTTAGTTACAAAGGCAATTGTGGCACATTCAAAATGCAAGAAACTAGGCATTACTCACTTGAGTTTTACAAATGATGTGATTGTTTACTGTAAGGGAGAGATAGCATCAGATGAAGCAATAAAACATATTCTTCAAACTTTTGCTTTGGTTACGGGACTTCACCTTAGTAACTCTAAGACTACAATTCTCTCTGGTAGTATGAGTTATATGGAAAGCATTAAGTTGGCCGCAGTCATGGATATTGCATTGGCAGTCCCACCAGTCACATATTTGGGACTCCCACTTACATCCTCTAGGTTGGAAGTGAAGGACTGCCTTCCGCTTATAGAAAGATTGACTGGTAGAATTTAGAATTGGAAGAATGTCAGTTTGTCAAAGGCGGGAAGACTAAAACTTATCAAGTATGTGTTATCTTTTTTTCAAGTTTACTAGGCTAGGTCTTTTGTCCTACCTAAGCAAGTACTTGACAAAGTGGCTAAGATATGTCATAGATTTCTGTGGGCTGGTCCGGAGATGAAGCACAAAATTCACCATGCCAGCCATTATGTGTTGCGATACTCAAAAGAACAAGGAGGATTGGGTATTGTTGATCCAAGGACTTGGAATTCTGCGTCTTATTGTTGATTGGTTTACATAATAGCTGCTAAAGAACAATCAATCTGGGTTGAGTGGACTTGGAGGCAATAGATAAATGACAAATACTTTTGGACAATGAAGGTGTCAAGTGATTGTTCATGGGCATTGAAGCTTTAGATAGTGGTGGTAACTTCAAAAGAGTTTGTTTTTAGAAGTGAGGTTCATCCTAAATTGTTTAGAGTTTGAGTGATGGAGATGTGAAGAAGAAAGGTAGACTTTTGTATGGATTAGAATAGTTCTAAGCTAATGAAAACTTGAAAGCTTTAATTGTTGTATTGAAATGACTTGAAAACATGGAAGGGAAGATTGATTAAAACTTGAAATAAGAACAAGTAAGTAAGATTGAATATTGAAACAAGAACAAGTAGATAACATGTTTTGAATGAAATAAAAACAAGCAAATAACAAGTTTGATTGAAAGGAAATTAAACAACAATAAAATAAAAACATAACTTGAAAAACTAGACAAAAAATTAAACAAACCAAATGGTTTGGATCCTAAGACAATAGATGGTTTCTCTCTCCCTTACTTTTGGGTTATATAACCTTACTTTTGACTTTTACAGATTTATCCTTCTGCATTACAAACTAAACACCTCACACTTCACTTTTGCTTTTGCTTTTTGGTTTCTTCTTGACCAAGGTAGGTTTTGGGAGAATGTCATATTTTGAGATAAGGGCCTCCATCTCTGGTTTTCTAATTTGAGGGCTTTGACCTTTGACCTTAACATTTAACTTTGACTTTTTCAGTACTTTTTCAAAGCAGTTGCTGGTCTTCATAATAAGCGTGATTAAGACTCCTTTTGGTGTGAATACGTAGCTTTTATGATAAGTGGTCTGGAATACTCCAGAACCTGAAAAAGGCAATAAAAGTTATGAGTTATCTTTTCGTTAAGCATAAAAAGGGCTGTAATGCAGCAATATACAGGTAATAAATTGCACATTTGGGAGCTGATCACCACCCCCAAATAGCATCTTGTTTGTCCTTAAGCAAGGATGAGAGAAAAAACTAAGATCATAAATGAGTAATTTATTATAAGTTATACTAATCTCGTTTTGCAAAGTGTGATTGCATTGACCATATGCAACAAGGCCTTAAACTACTAGGAATTCCCTAGTGGACGAGCTTTAAGCCTCGTGAGAGTTTTCCAGTGAAGGTACTCACAAACTTCTGCTATTTAGTACAAAGGGTCTTGTTTCCTTATTTATTCTCAGAAGCCCATCTCATTAGCAGTGAATAAAGACAAACTCCTTTGAACTTAGAATAACATATATACAGTAATTTAATCATCTAAAGATAAATGCCCAAAACATGAGCAATGAAATGCAAAATCAGAGTTTTTTCTGAGGCTTTTGGAGAGCTTCCTTAAGGTGGGTTCTCACAGGGGTGTGTTGCAATCACAACTCTTTGATAGATTCACTCCAGGTTTGTTCTCTCAAGTGCAGCAGGCACTTATATTCCTCGCATACTCAAATGATGTCCAAAGAAACTGGGGTGATCACGCTTACCACTTACTATCACACCATCCTATTCCTAATCTAGCTAGAGGTCTTTTATTAGGAGTTACGGGGCTAGGGTGATGGTTTTAGTAAGAAAAAGGAAGGGAAAAACAAAATCTGATAAGTCGAGAGACTAGGTCTTCAAGATACTTGTAACTAGAGAAGAACCTCATTTTCTTCTTTTGCTTCTGAATTGTGATACATTCTTTTAGCCCTTTGGCTTTGTGACTTCATATGATTTTGAATTTTGGGAGTTCTAACTTTGTTTTTGTTTTTTTTTTGTTTTTTTTTTTTTTTTTTTTTTTTTTTTTTTTTTTTTTTTTTTTTGTTTCTGATATCGTCTCCTTTTGATTTTGAACTTTTGGGAGATTCGATTCTTTTGACTCTTTTGATTTTTTTTGGAGTTTTGGTTTTTGATGGGATTTTCTTTTCTTTTCTTTTTGAAGAAAATAACTATTCTGTTTTTGTACAAGATCTTCTCTTCTCTCTTTCTGATATTCATCCAGTTCTCAACTTGTCAGTTGGGTAAGCTTTTTATTGTGTGTTGTAACGAGTTAGGAATTTTTGGTGAAGAATAAAAAGGCTTTTAGAAAGGGTGTAGGCTCAAGAGGGGTAACTAGAGGAAAACTATCTTTTTGGGGTTTTAACATTTATTTGGCTGTATCGATCCAAAAAACGCCTAAATTCACTCTTAGGATATTGTGTGGTGATCAAGCAAGTGGAGATGTAGTCTTTCTATCTGGACATCCTTTGTGTAATCACTCAATAATTATTTAGATGAGGCTTTTGGCTAGATTCTCACAGGATATGGAACTTAATTATTCTAACCTTAGCTTCAGAAACTCACTACTATATACAAACAAATGCTGATGCATGTCTTCATGAAAAGATGCAGAAACTATTGTACGTATATTAGTCTAAGTACAAAAAACAAGTCCTTACTCTATTGCTATAATGAGACTTCTAAACTTTTTATTCATCATAGAAAAATGAAACAAGAATTTTTAATACTAAATGGAAAAATATTTTTGGTCTTTTTCAAAAATATTTTTGAAAGGAAAAAATATACTATTATATCTACTATATAGAAAATGCATAGTTTTTGCAAAATGTTACTATACCACCCCCTAAATAGAATTGTGCTTTGTCCTCAAAGTATGAAGAGATAAGGAAAGAGATTACCACTGAAACATGAGCAAAAACGGCGATGCACTTGTATTCTGTTCTTCATGATAAAAATACGCCACCCCCAAATAAGTTTGGGGTGTGGGTTGTTTAATATAGAACGAGAAATGCATGATTTATTATACTAGGGATATTTATTCTACTATAAATTTTTTTTTGGGTTTTTGTATATATATATATATATATATATATATATATATATATTTTCATATATATATATATATATATATCTATCTATTTTACCTTCTACTCATATACCAAATTCCAAAAGGAAAAAAACAAAACAACATAAAACGAGCAAAGAGTTAATGACTTAGTACCACGAACTTTCACATTATTTCCTAAATGGTACCCCAACTTTGTTTCTCGCCTATTCGTACCACGAAGTTTCAATTTGTTTCAATTTAGTACCTCAGTTAATTTTTCATCCAATTATGTCCAATTTCACTAACGGTGTTAGCATTATTCACACAACACTATTCACGTGAACAGTATTTTTTTTCAAAATTTCAAATATTGAAAAAACAAAAAACACTATTCACATGAACAATTTTTCACTATTCATGTGAACAATGTGTGTGTGTGTGTTTTTTTTAAAGAATCATTAATCAATCTTAAAAATTAATTTTTTAATGAAAAAAATAAAAAACACTATTCACGTGAGCAGTGAAAACAATGTTAAAAACATTGATTACAGATTCTTAAAAAACACGGTTCACGTGAATAATATTTTTTGTTTTTCAAAATGTGAAATTTTTGAAAAAAAACTGTTCACGCGAATAGTGCTAACATGAATAGTACCGTGTGAATAGTTCTAACGCCGTTAGTGAAATTGGATGGAAAATTAACTGATGTACTATATTGAAACAAATTGAAACTTCGTGGTACGAATAGGCGAGAAACAAAGTTCGGTTACCATTTAGGAAAAAAAGCGAAAATTCGTGGTACTAAATAGTCGTAAACTCAACAAGCAAATAATATTAAGTATAAAGTTAAACTTATACTATGTCATACACGTAAGAAAGAAATAGAAAAATAAATAAATTCAACTATACGGACACTAGGAATCCTAGTCAGAATCCGTGCACGACTCGTCTCGATGTCTAGAAGATCATTCTCCTTGCTAACGTCGGGACCTGGCATGTTTATCACTACGCAGGAGCGCGTCTCTGATGCTCTACAATGTTCTAGTAACATTGTGCTGAAAATGTCGCTGCTCCTGCTAGAAGGACCGCTGCTCCTCCCTGAGGGTATGTTGTTCTGCTCTAATAGTCTGTTGTTCCGTTATAATGTTCCCTTGAGTTTCCCTGAGCTGGTGGAGATACAAATGCAGAATCCTCTAGCCTCCTTAGGGGAAGTGAATTCCGTCCATGGGCTGAGTGAACTGTCGAGTGGCATCTTCAGCGAAGTAATCCACCTTCTTGGTCGGGTGTGCTTGCTCAGCGGCTCTGTCGGTAGGTGGAAGCCATAACTTCTAGACGCAGTGGGCATAGATAGGACCTATGGTAGCGTCCTTGACCTCCACTATGGCATCTGGGGTTTCGAACTCCCAGTGCTGCATAATCTTGGTGACTAACACTGGTAGAGGGGGGGTTGACTTCTTCGGTTTGCAGAGTTGCTCGAAGAGAAAGGAGACGATGCAGAACCTATTCTTCTGCTCTTGAAGAATCCATAAAAGATGAAGCATTACCTTACCTATATCCGAAGGCTTGGCTGAGCCTAGCAGGTTTTATGCTGTCCACTGAGATATTGCTAGCTGGTTCCTTTGTAACGAGCTCTGAAACGCGCAGTGAGACTTGGGGTTTTTAACCCCTTCAAGAAGTGTCTCTACCATTACCACGTCGATGGTCTTACCGTCTCGGGACTATTCCATTTGAACATAAGCCTTCAGAGGAATCCCCAGAACTCCACTCACCACCTCCTTGGTGAGCTCCAGCGAGCGGCCATCTTTGACAATTGTGATGCGGTCATCTTCCCCTCTAAGCATGCAGTTATAAAGCAAAATAGTAAGAGAGGGAGAATAAGCCGCACCTTTCAACAAAACCAAGGGTTCCCATCCTCTTCTTTTGATCTCAGCCCTAAAGTGCACTTCAAATAGATCGGAATAGAATAGGTATTGAAAATTTTGCTCCGGCACGATTTTAAGAACTCGAGCCATTTAGAGTAGGAATTGATAAAATTGGGGTTTCTTGTTAGAATGGGAGTTGAAAATGGGGTAGGCTATAAAAATTTGGATTGGTGGTGTGAATAGGTGTAGGGGCAGTCGCGAGCTAGAAGGGGGTGGGCGCAAGCTGGTGTGGGCAGCTAGGGTTGGGGATTTTCGCGATGGAGAAAAAGGGAAGTGGGCGGTCGTGTGGGTTAAATAGTTTGATGGCACATGCCTCTTTAAAGAAATTGAAATTTTGGCCCAAGCCTAAATGACATCAGAAAATTCCATCTTGCCCTCTATAACACCCCGTCTTTTTCTTATATTTTCCCTATAATAATAATAATAAGAATAATAATAATAATAATAATAATAATAATAATAATAATAATAATAATAATAATAATAATAATAATAATAGGTTAAACTAAATATAGATAACTATCAGATAAGGATAAAAGCCCCGTAGGTAAATAGATAAGTTTCAACCCTTGTTTTTTGGTGAGGTTTTAAAAACAAATAAAAAAGGGTGATTTCTCATGTAGAGTTTTTGGAGGAAAAATACGAGAGTTTTTATACAGAGAAAAAAAAAAGGGGGAGTTTTATAGAAAATAGAGTTTCATAGAGATGAAAGGGAGAAGAGAAGTTTCTTGTTGGAGATTTTGCTGGCAACAGGAGCGTATCACGGGTAAGTAGATTTTATCTCTCACGGATTACTATAACGATGATTTTTTTTCATCAATTTCAAATCTACGGATTTATTATCAAAATATATAAGTTTTATGTTTATTCTTCCTGTTCATTTTGTTCTATGCGTAATTTTTGTACTGCTGTTGAAACTCTTTAGTGGTTGTTCATGGAGGCGCGAGCCCCAAACACCGTCACCTCCTTAATACTTTTGATACTGTGATACTGTGGTTGTGTAGATTTTGTTTCTTTTGAACTGTTAATTTGTGTATCTGTTGGATGATGTTGGAATCGAATTTGTTAGTATAGTATAGTGTTGGTTTGAATTGAGGGTGATTGTTGGGGCTGTCGAAGCTTTGAAGAAACTGTTAATGGAGTCGCCTGTCTTGTTTGGGTTGGTTTAAACTCTTGTTGTTTTAAATGTGTTGATTGTTGGTTGGTTATGGGTTATTGAGGATTGATTGGGTGCGGTAGAGTGAGGGGGCGACTGTTGGGAGCTTGAAGACGCATCAATGGCGTCGAGAATCCAAATCTATAGTTGGGGAAATGTTTTCGAAACTTGTAATTGGAGTTTCTTGGTGAGTTAAAGTTGTTTGGTTTTTTATGAGGGGTGAAATCGCTGGATTGGAATGAGGAGGTGATGAGTGGTGGCTGGTGGTGGTAGGCGGTAGAGGAGAGCTGCTCACCAGCTGAAGGAGACGACCTGTTGGTCGGTTGGGCTTGTGTTGGGCCGAAATCAAATTTTTGTTTTGGGCCTTAGTTTGTTTAGTTGTTGGGCTGACACATTAGTTTTCTTTGGGCCGAAATCTATTAGTTTGGGTTGGGCCAGGTTCTATTTTGTTCTTGGGTTAGACCACATTGGCTTGGGTCGAAACCAATTAGACTTTGGGCCTTTGACTTTGGGCTTTTGGGTTAGAGGAGTTTGGGGCTGGTTGACTGCTGTTGACCCTTGGCAGGTCGACTTTGACTTTGACCAGGGTTGACTTTGACCAGTTGACCCAATTTGACCTTTTAACTCGGATTATGATTTGGGCTATTAGGATAGGTCTAGGGCTATTAGCATGCTTGGCTTTAGGCTAAGACCTTTATATATACGTGTGTATGTATATTAACTACTATGTGAGATTTCCGTCTTTTATGATATACAACGTTATGCCACTTAGACATTGATATATTAATAATACATGGAACAAGATACTTTTCCGTTCTCTGAAATAATATATGCAATAAAGTTCAATAATGCGTAAACAATTCACCGTACCCTTTTAGAACTCTCCACGCCTCAAGTTTTGAAAATGAGTTTTATGACGGAAGATGTCATGTGATAGGTGGGCATTTATTGAATGTGCCATAAAGGGTCGTTAGTGTTATAAAGGGGTATTCATTGAATGTGCATGAATGACCAGATTGTTTGGACTGCCCTAGAGAGGAACTAAAGTATTCGCCTTGCGGGTTAGTTGTATTCCTTGAGTGTACGAGAATGTAGAGTTGGGTATTCTTTGAAGGTGGCGGGAATGACCTAAGGTACATAGGTTGTGAAATATGTGTGTAAGAAAAGTAATTGATTTATTAATAAGAGAAATTAATTTGCTTATGCGAGTGTGTTTGGGCTTAGATGTGAATACCTATAAGATATCTACATATGTTATATAAAGGTTCTAACTTTCTTTTGCAGGAGGGTAGGACTTAATAATATTTTGTGCAGGGACACGGTCCTACCCTTAGACAGAAGTGGATATTGGCAAGTTTTAATTCAATTACTTAGGCATTAAAACGAGTTATTATAATGAGTTATATAATGGAAGTCTTGCTTGGGAAGAAATTATGCCGGTTAAAATGACGGAACTACCTGTCTTCCAAGCTGAGAATGATTAAGTTATGGGAAAATATAACATGATTGTTTGGATAATTAAAGTATGATAATGTTTATATGTGGTTAGTCTACTCATACCAGCAAATTCCATTTTTGCTAACCCATGTTTGCTTTGTTTTGGCAACGTGGGTGTGTTCTTGGGAACATAGGTGGAATGCAGTGGAACCATGACGTGTGATTTGGATTCTTGCCTGGAGCAGTCCGTTAGTTTTTATTAGGTCTGATCTTTTTGAAAGTATGTAATAACGTATTATCATATTCATATGGAATGAGAATACGATGTTGAAGACTATTATTCTTAGAGTGGTTTGATGTTTTATTGGGACGGAAGATAGACTTTTTATAAAGTAATAAAGAGAATTTTTGGAGATTATTTTTGTTTTTAAGATTCTTTATGATGTGGAGGTTTTGACATGTGTTGTATCCACCCCGTCATAGCCTGGGTTTTTAGACAATTGAATAGAGTGATGTTTGAGATATTTATATTTCAAATATGCATTTTTTTTTATTGTTTAGAAAATCGGGCAGTGACACCCTCAGTGCCTTGCCAGCTTCAAGAGCCTATCCGCACTTTGTTACTAGTCTGATCTTGACTCGTGAGGTACCAAAACCATTAGCATCGAAAATGCAATGTAACGGTATAGGGTACACTCACATCCAACGGTGGATGAAAAAACAGATGATGGAAAGAACTGTACAAGAACTATAGGAAAATATGTACAGATAACAGAAAAAAAAAATTAATTAATTTTTTTGGGTTTTGAATAAGTTTGACAAAATTTTTAAAAAGGCGGGTCGTTTTAAGTTAGATCCCCAAGACTTGGAAGTTTTTGAAAACTCGAGTAAATCCGAACCAGATGGCTGGATTACTCTCTTAGACCGAACGTAATGCACTGGGGTATAACACATGTAGACTTTATAAAAAGAATTATTATAAGGTTGAAGACCGGGGCAAGTTGGGCAAGTTGGTGTTTGACAATTCAAGCACCAACTTTCTATCATAACTTGTCTCTTACGTGCGTATGAACTCTTACCTAAACCATGAATGATTTTCGGTATATGTGTCTATATCTTAAGCTACAGTTCTCTAGGAAGCGCTTGCACATGATCAGTGAAACTGATCCATCTAGTCTTGTTAGGTGGAGGGTTTTTCTTTGCTACAGAAGACATTTTTGAAAAAAAAAATTCAGAAATGAGAGAGATTTAGAAGGGGAAAAGATTTAAATGAGAAGGGAAAGATTTTTAAGAAAGAAATTTTTTGAGTATTTTAATGTCAGATTCTTGAGACAAAATAGAGAGGTGGAGGAAAAAGATAGAATTAAACAGATAATACTATCACTTTAGGTTACTCTATTTGTTTAATTCTCGTTTGGAGACGTCTCGTCTTTTTTTTTTTTGGTTTTCTCATTCAAAATATATCTCTATCATGATAAACATAAAATTGGTAGTTTACCTACGAAATGAACAATGAAACTCAAAACGTAAGTAAACTAAAACTATCTTACGTGTCTATATTTATCAAAGATTCTACTCTCAATCCTATGAGATATAGTGGAGTAGAATGATTTGTTCCACTCCTAGTCCTTCCGCATGCTGTGTTCTCTACGTATAAGTGTTCTTAACTCTAAAGTCTAATGAGAGATTTACAAAGTGGCAACTAGACTACGATGCAACTACCCACAAGATGCAACTAGTCGACTATTAGAACAACTATGGGAATGCTACGTTGATTCTATGATAAGGAGTTAGAGGGGGATTGATTCCACCTTAACTCGACTTAATCTTACTAATCCATTTAATCGTCAGAGTCCGAATTGAACTACTTCAGAAACAATATGGTTACTCCTAATCCCTAATTACACATGGCATTCCTACCAATTCATAACTAGTATGTGAACGATTAAACCCATTCTCAAGGTGAACTAATCGCTTCTAGAGTGGAAAGGAAATTACTTACGACTCTACGATAATCGAATCAAGCTTTCATCAAGGCTTCTCAACCCCCTCAATGGAGGTTTAGCCGAGAATCATCACGCTATCATTCCCAATGGAATTCAAACAAGACATGATATAAAGATTGAAACTTTGCTTGTTTAAACCCAATTCAAAACTACTAATGCAATAATTGAATTAAACTAATAATGGCAATTAATTGAATCTACGAATTGAAATTAAACAATTAAGGGAAATGAAACTAACTTATGGAGAACACTATTTTCTTAATCTAATGAATAATAAAACAATGATTCAAATACTAAATTAATAATCTACTTGTTCTAAAGTAATTAATTTAACATGGAACTAGATTTAAACAATTGTAAATGACCAGAATTGAAATTGACAAATAGCTATTTTATTTATCAAACTAATTAAGAATAATGATTCTAAGAGTTTAATCTAAAACAAGAATTGAATTTAAAACTAAACTTAATTTTATTACATGAAAACTAGATCTATAATTATCTATAGTTTTAGTTCTAACTAGCTACCATTAACTATCTACCATTAACAAAGAGTTAAGCTTTGGTTTTTATACTTTCAGATCCAAAAATCGTGCATGGGCTTGGAGCCATGTTTTGGGCTAGAGAATCAGGCCCAAAACCCAATTTTTTCAGTCCAGAAAGACCTCTTCAGCTGCAGTTGGCTTCAACAGACTTTTCGTCCACCTCTGCTCCTTTGATTGGATCAAGGTTTAGACCATTGGAAAGCTCTTTTGAGCCGGTCGTTTTGACATAAGGTAGGCCCCATTCCGAGGTCTGAGTCCAAAGATACGGCCTTCGGAAGTTCTGTTGACTTGTGTGTTGTTTCTGCCCGCGTCAACTTTTCAACTTTTGACCGGGCTTTAGAAAGACTTTGTCTTCTTGAATCTTGGCCTTTAATCACGGAACTCCTTAGTAACCGACCTTTGCTCCTTTATCTCCTAAAGTGGTACATTTCTGCACATAATGGACTTTGAAGCCTGAAATGCATAAAAACACGTGATCAGTGTTAACTCTTAATTATTACTCACATAATTGGTCTAATAGTATGACTGTTACAGGGTTAAAACTACAGTTTTGGGCTCTTATCATATCCATATAGAGGTTTTGCCAAAAAGATAAAATTATATGTTAATCCAGTATCATTTTAGTTACTCTGGGGGTATAACTTTTATTTTTATATCCTCTATTTTTGAAAACTATGGAAAGATGTTTTAAGAAACTCGTACTCAAAAGCTGTGATTCTAGATGTTACTAGTTGAAAAAAAATCATAACAGATAATCTTAGGCAACTTTCGTGTCAGCTCTGTGGCGAACCCAATCTAGACAGATAGAGCTTCAGCTACGCAAGTTGGGGGATTTACTGCGTAAGACATGGAATGTCCTGACCCAGGTGAATAGCTCGGTGATATAGGCAACCCTTAGTAAGCAAAACTGATCTCAAACCGCCCCTAGATTGCACTGTTCTAGAGGTTGGGCTATGTAAAATCCATTGCCCATTTTGAAAAATCACTTAACTATTGATGTACCGAGAATCTATCATTAACAGCACAAAGAAAACAAACATTTTTAAAAAAGATGTGTAAAATAAAGAAAAGAAAAATTGTATACTCGCTCCACAGGTTCACACTTACTCCAACGACAAGTAAAAAGTGTTTTACAAAGAATATTAGATATACTGTAGACTAAGGCTCCGGTACTTACAACCACACCTTCCAAGTGGAGAGGTCCGATTATCTTATTAATGTATCCCCTTTAAAAGTAAAACATGGAACGGAATGGGAAAGGAATACATCGGAAAAGAGGAGTCAATCCTCGTAGATAGGATGATTAAGAAAGAGTTTTTAGCGCTTTAGCTTCGTTCACGTCGCTTGTTGCTTCAAAGGCTGTGTTTGTTGGTTTAGGATTAGGAATAGTTTGACCTGGGAACACACCTTTATGGGTTTTATCTTGGAATAACTTGATATATAGCATTATTTTGGTAGGCTTATCTGTTTGGACACTAGTTGATGTTGTAATAGGAACTAGGTCTCTTTGGTTGTTGATAGGTGGGTTTTGATAGTTCTGGTTAAACTAGGATGGAACCAATGCTCGGTTCTGATTGTTATAGGTACCTTGTCCTTGTCCTTGTCTAAATGTATTTGTTGGTTTGTTGAAACCTGGTGGTGTTTGGTTTTACAAAATGTTGGTCCATGCGAAGTTTGGATGTTGTTTCTATGATGCATTTGGTACATTGAAAGCACATACTTCTTCTGGCTGAAGTGATGATAGGTTTGTGATCAAGGAACATGTGGCATCTATATGATTCAAGCTTAAATAGAAATTGCATGATAAGGTATTTACGTTCATGATAGGATGAGGGGTTTGGTCTTTTTGTTTGGTTGTTAGGGCATCTATCTTTCTTGTGAGGGTTTCGCTTAAGGTTTTGATTTCTAGATCTGATTTCACCTCAAAAATACCACTAGCCTTAGATGTTTACTGGGTTGGGCAGTTCTGGAATTGTTTATGTTGCCCCAATGAGTACTCTTTTTAGCTTGGTTTTCAAGAAAGGTTAAGATTTCAGTTGCACCTCTATCCAAAAAATTACCATTACTCATGATGTCGAGGGTTACTTTGTGTTATGGGAGAAGGCTTTTGAAGAAACATTGAACAAGAGTGGATTTTTCTAGTTTATGGTAAGGACATGAATGGAGTACGTCAGAGAATCTATTCCATAATTCGGAAAATGTCTCACTCAAACTCTATTTGAAGAACTGTATCTTGCTTCTTATCTATTCTGTTTTCTTCGTGGAAAGTACTTCTTCATGAAGGAGAACACAACCTTTTCCCATGTGGCCTTCTGTGAAAGAAGCCAAGTTTGACTCTTACCAGCTATAGTGAAAGGAAACACTCGTAGCTTCACTTGATCGTCGGTGACGCTCGGATGATGAAATGTATTACATACTTCATGTATCCGGCGTAGATGCTCGTACGGTAACTCGTGTTCTAACCCGTGGAAGATGGGTAGAAGATTGAACACGTTCAGTGGAATGCAAAAATTGCTCGTGAGCGGTGTGAGTCGTATACAAGATGGAGGCCCATCTTGCAACAGTGTGTAGAAGTGGAGGCCCATCTTGCAACGGTGTGTAGAAGTTAGAGAGAGGCTCTTTAGCTTGCACTACTTCGTCAGTCATCTTATGAGATGGAGGACTAGAAACAAGAGATTATCTAGGGCGATGAGCTCTCCTACGTGACTACATTTTATTCTTGCTAATACTAAAAGTGCCTGAACGCGATATCATACACTTTTAGCAAGACCCCAAAACTATCCTAACATGCACAAACGGTGCAATGTATGCTCAAGAATTTAAAGTTCGTTTTTGCAAGTATGGAGTTTTGAAAACTTTGCTTTTGGTCTATATTTTACTATGCCCTATTCAGAGGAACAATTAGGTCGCGAGACTAGGATGGCTCTACTACATGTCTCAGAAGAGTAGGTAGTCACTTCACCAAGTGGTGTGCTACCAAGAATCTCACTCACGATGAATCTGGGGGAGGAGAGTGAGGAAGGTAGTTAGTCCACCGGAATCTGGTAACTGATTATTCTAAATCCTCGTAGCTATATTTTTGTCCTTTTCTGGGGAGCGTGACTACTTTGGGCTCTAGTTGATTGATTTTAATTAATTTTTTTGGTCTAGGGCTTTCATGAATCAAGCAACGTCCAATTTACCTACATTGGGTAATAACTTCCTAATGGTTATGTGGCTCGGGTTCAGCCTTATGTGCGAATGTAAATTGCAGTGCGAAAGTAAATTTCAAACAATCATGTAAGCATGCTTGAACACACAAGGTATCCTCTTACTTGGGCTTCAAGGAGGTTTAAAATTTACCTCTCAAGCCGTGCTTACACGCTACTTAAGGAGAAGGCGACGTCGGTTGGCTTGTGATCTGAGAATCAAGCTCGACCTTTCGAGCTTTACCCTGTTTTATGTTACAATAAAGGCCCACTTAAAAAGTCACAAGTTAGGCTTTTGACAATTTATACAACTTTGCCTTCAAGGGCCCAAACTTAAAACTAAACTAATATTATACTAATCTAATTAACTAGTTTTAGATTGATAAACTAGATTAACTAGAGTCAAATGGACTTAGAGTGTTAATTACCAAGTTGATTCATAGTGTGCGAGTTATGATCCACAACTTGCCTCACACACTTGAACTTCCCAAGGCAATTAAAATTCTAATTCCTTGGTAGGTATATAAGTTAAACCAAGTTTAACTCATGTTCATCATAGAGAATCAATAAAAAACCAATTTTTCCTAATTTTTTTTCGTTTTTGTTTTTATCTTTAAGTATTACAAACAAGTTCCACTGACTTCTCCTACTTTATTACAAAATCTGGGCTCAGAGTATAACTATTCATCAAAAACCAACTGAGATGCCAAAAAATTGGACCCACGTCTTTGGAGGAGAATAGGCAGTCACCCTCTAGCCCACTCGCGGTCACCCGCCGACGTCGGTGAACTTTGATCGTTCGTTCGCTGTGGCTTCAGCTCCTTTCCAGCTTTGTTGTCTCGTAACCTGATTTGTAAGAAAGTAGATCAGTACTGAGAAACAATAAAATAAAAGGATGAAAATTTGAAAAAAAAAATAGAAATGAAAAGATGTGAATGATGCTCCCTTCTTATATTCTCAACCAATCACTCTCACTCCTTCAATCCATGACGGCGGCGCCATTTGAAGCTTTAGATAGTGGTGGTAACTTCAAAAGAGTTTGTTTTTAGAAGTGAGGTTCATCCTAAATTTTTTAGAGTTTGAGTGAGGGAGATGTGAAGAAGAAATATAGATTCTTGTATGGATTAGAATGGTTCTAAGCTAATGAAAACTTGAAAGCTTTAATTCTTGTATTGAAATGACTTGAAAACATGGAAGGGAAGATTGATTAAAACTTGAAATATGAACAAGTAAATAAGATTGAAGATTGAAGATTGAAGATTGAAACAAGAACAAGTAGATAACAAGTTTTGATTGAAATAAGAACAAGTAAATAACAAGTTTGATTGAAAGGAAATAAAACAACAATAAAGTAAAAACATAAATTGAAAAACTAGACAAGAAATTAAACAAACCAAATAGTTTGGATCCTAAGACAATGGATGGTTTCTCTCGCTCTCTTACTTTTGGGTTATATATCCCTACTTTTGCCTTTTGCAGATTTGCCTCACACTTCACTTTTGCTTTTGCTTTTTGGTTTCTTCTTGACTAAGGTAGGTTTTGGTAGAATGTCATATTTTGAGATAAGGGCCTCCATCTATGGTCTTCTTATTTGAGGGCTTTGACCTTTGACCTTGACATTTGACTTTGATCGTTGACTTTGACTTTTTCAACACTTTTCCATAGCAGCTACTGGTATTCATAATAAGCATGATTAAGGCTCCTTTTGTAAGGGTGGAATTTGAGCCGAGCAGCTCGGGCTCGGCTAGGAGCTCAGCTCGTTTAGTTTGGCTCGAGCTTGTTTGTTTAACTATATGAGCCAAGCTCGAGCTCAAATTAAAGCTCATGTAACAAATGAGCTTGATGAAGCTCGGCTCATTTAACTCAAATAGTATATTTGTAGTGTAAAATGACTGAGCCACTCCGGGCTCGGCTCGAGCTCGCTTGTTTAACTATATGAGCCGAGCTAGAGCTCAATTGAAAGCTCATGTAATTAACGAGGTGAGCTTGAGCATGGTAAAGCTCGACTCGTTTAGCTCGAATTCCACCTTTAATCTTTTGATGTTAAGACGCAACTTTTATGGTAAGTGATAAGAGCCCAAAACTGTAGTTTTAACCCCTTAATAATCATACTTTTAGACCAATTATGTGAGTAATAATTAAGAGTTAACACTAATTATATGTTTTTATGCATTTTAGGCTTCAAAGTCCATTATGTACAGAAATGTGCCACTTTAGCGAGATAAAGGAGCAAACGTCGGTTACTAAGGAGTTCCGTGATTAAAGGCCAAGATTCAAGAAGATAAAGCCTTTCTAAAGCCCGGTCAAAAGTTGAAAAGTCGACGGGTAAAACAAACACAAGTCACAGAACTTCCGGTCGTATCTTTGGACTCAGACTTCGGAATGGGGCCTACATTATGTCAAAACGACCGGCTCGGAAAGAGCTTTCCAATGGTCCAAGCCTTGACTCAATCAGAAGAGCATAAGTGGACGAAAAGTCTGTTGAAGCCAACTGCAACTGAAGAGGCCTTTTGATTTGAAAGAATTGGTTTTAGGCCCGATTTTCCGCCCAAAACATGGCTCCAAGCCTATGCACGATTTTTGATCTGAATGTATAAAACCAAAGCTTCACTCTTTGTTAATGGTAGATAGTTAGACCTAGATTAGAAATTAGATTAGTAGCCTCCATTAATTAGTTTTAGATCTCAGTTTTAGAATTTCATTCCCTGTTTTAGATTAAAACTTTAAATCATTGTTCTTTATTGATTAGATAAATAAAATAGTTATTCTTGTCAATTTCGATTTTTGTCATTTACAATTTATTATATCTAATTTCAATTCTTGTTATCATTCAATTCTTAGTTATTAATTAGATTTCGATTATTGTTTAGTTAAATTTCATAAAGTTAGAATCTTTGTAATATGTTGTATTCAATTTCAATGGGAAATGATGGTTTAATGAATCAAGGCTAAAACCTCCATTAGAGGGGTTGATGAAGCCTTGATGAAAACTTATTTGTATAAGTGTAGAAGCGTTGTAGAGTCTATTCCATTATAGAAGGTCGTGTTTCGCCATGAGAATGGGTGGACGACCTCACATGCTAGTTATAATTGGTAGAAATGCCATGTTAATTAGGGATTAGAACGAGCAATTCTTACCGTAAAAACGTAAGAATTGGATTACAACAGTCTATTCTAGGTGATTAAGTTGGATTCGAGGTGGATTCAATTCCCCTCTAATTCTTTATCTAGATTCAAGAACATTAGTATTTCCATATATTTCGTAGTGACATTCAATATATTGCTTTTCATATTGCATCGTAGTATAATTTCCCTTCTTAAAGCTCTCATTAGACTTAAAATGACTAATTAGATTAGAAAACAATTCCATGCTAGAGCACTAGGAGTGGAACGAACTTCCTACTCCACTATATCTCATAGGATTGAGAGTAGAGAAATCTTTGATAAGCATATAGGATCATTAAATAGTTTTTAGTTTTACTTGCGTTTGTAAGTTTAATCGCTTCATTTCGTAGGTAAAACTATTGTTTTTACGGTTATCAGTAAGTGGTATGAAATACTCTATAACCTTAAAAAGGCAATAAAAGCTATGAGTTGTCTTTTCGTTAAGCGTAAGAAGGACTGTAATGCAGCAATATACGGGTAATAAAATGCACATTTGGGAGCTTATTAGATATGGAGAGGAATCTTACAACATAGAGAGACGGCTAGGAAGTATATTAAGTATACTATAGCTAATAGAGATGATACATGGTTCTAGTATGACCCCTGGCTGACAGATGAACCTCTGTGGACCCAATCTTCTGCTAGGAATCATTTTGACTTCCCAGTTGACACCAGAGTTAGTCATATTCTCTCAAATGGGATGTGGAATGAAAAAGTCAGAATGCTTCAAGATGAGGATATGAGAAGTGCTATTATACTACAAGTTCAAATCAACAATTTTGTTGAAAAGGACCGAGTAGTTTGGACCCCTTCAGTTATAGGTGTTTTCACTTCTAAGTCTGTTTATATGGCCTTGAGAAAGATTAGAGAAGAGGTTAAATGGTATAAGGTGGTTTGGGGGAAGTTTGTAGTTCCTAAACATTCTTTTACCATGTGGCAATTATTTGCAGGTTCTTTACCAACACAAGACAGGCTTATTACCAAGAAAGTGTTGAGCCACTCGTCTTGCTATCTATGTGATAGCTCCACTGAATTTTCTAAACATCTCTTTTTTGATTGCCCTTATGCTAAGGAGGTTTGGTGTAAGGTCAAGAGAATAATAGGAATAGGGGTTGGTGTTACTAATTCGAATTCAAAATGGTATAGCATTTTCAGGAAATATAGACTCAACACCACAAAAAGTGAAGTATGGAGAGCGTTTGTGGCAGATACAGTTCATAAGATATGCGCATAAAGAGGGATGAGGCGGAGATTGAATCAGAGAAAGTATACATCACAGGAGCTATGTAACAAGATAATTTATGACATGCAGTTGTATCTTTAGAGGAAACTAGTTGATGTGCAAGACTCAATTGAAACTAGAGTCCCTATGTCAAGATTAAATATTGAAGTGAGTTACCACACAAAGCAATTAGTGTGGAGTATGTGGAACAATCCAGAGGTAGACGTGATGATGTTGAATACAAATGGAGCTGTAGGGGAGTTTAATGGATTTGGTGGAGTGTTTAGGGACTGGTAAGGAAATGTGGAATTGGCATTCATTGGATCATCCCCAAGTAAATCAGTTATTGGGCAAGAATTGATCGAGAGCTATTGATGAGGGTATAAAGGCAGCCATCAACAAGGGGTATGCAAGACTAGTAGTGCGATTAGACTTCCTGAGAGCAATAAACATTTTTAATGGATTAGAGAAGGCGCCATGGTACTGTGACAATATAGTGGCATCCTTTGTATCTCTTAGAAATGTTTTCGAGTTCTTAGATGTAAAACATGTTTTTAGAGAAGGGAATCAGGTGGCAGATTATTTCTCTAAACTTTGTAAGTCACATGATAACTGTATCTCTTTCCTCCTTCATCTACCATTAGATAGTAGAGCAACTGCTCTTGTAGAAATGGATAGGTTGGGAACCTTGTATTTAAGAAGGTAATCAATACAGGTTGAGGTCTGCCTAAACCTTTAGCTTCTTCAAAAAAAAATCATAAACAACAACAACTTTGTAGTGAAGCGATTTTGAGGAATCAAAGACTAAGTTCATACCAAGATTTTGAGGGATCAAAGACTAAGTTCATACCAAAGTTCTTCACTACTTCTGGTCATTTTTTGGGCGCATAGTATGGAAGTTTGATGTACTCTAGTCAATGGATTACGTACAAAAACCTCTCCAGTACTTTGGTTCAAAAAACTGGATACGACTTCTATCGTATAGTAATGTCCAAAAGTGATATCACAAAATGGCTTGAAACAAAACAAATACATAGGGGATTTGTTGTTTGGCTCATCAAGAAGCTTAACCATCATGTCCCATTTGAAGAATAGGCAGTACATGTTATCAATAGGGCGCAAAATCATTTTATCAAAACCCATAGTGAAGTTTGTTATGAGACAAACATTTCCTTCTTTGAGTACATGGTCAAGCCTAATCAAATCTTCGTGACATGTATCTGGTTGCACTGTGTAAAGTGAAAAACAAATTAGAAGCATATCAAAGTATGAACCATCATTGAAATCATCCACGACATCATGAAACTAATAAATAATTTCTCATTAGATGAATTACATTTGATAAAATTGAAAAACCGGGGAAATTATACATCGGAAGATACTCACATGTTTGTCATTTTTTTTTGTTTTTTTGCTCGAAGGTAATTGATTTGATTAAAAAGAAAGAAAGAGGATTACAAGAAATAATGAAAAAGACAGGTTAGCCTTATGCATTAGTTAACAAAATAGAAATAGGTGTTATGCTGATTTTCAATGTTGGCCAGAAATCTTGGCCTTGCATCCCACCACACACTCGCTCCATTGCCCAAATTTGCACCATGTCTCACACACTTGTCTGCCCCTATATTGACTTCTCTCCATGCCGTAGTGACATTGATCCAAGTGACTCTCGACTTAAGTGATGACCATGTTACTCGAGCCCTCTAATGCACCTTGTTTCCTTGGAAAGCCTTCGCTACTGCTGTGGAATCAGTTTAAATCCATATTCCCAGCCATCCAAACTCCACTACTTTTTGAATGGCATGAATAATTGCCATTGTTTCTGCTATGTAGTTGGTTATTACTCCAAGACCACCGACAGAAGCACCGAGGAAATGTCCATTATGGTCTCTTAGTACAAAGCCCCAACCTGAGCTTCCAGGGTTGCCCTTAGTGCATCCATCAGTATTAGCTTTGATTATGTCAGATGGAGGCCAATAACATTCTAAAATTTGTGGTGCTCTTCGCAGTTTATGTTGAAGTCGCAACTTACTCAGGATTTGGAGCTCCACCACAGAGTTGTTCATGCTTCCCTTTGAATGAGAGTGTGCTCTAATTGCAGCTCTTTTAATCCAAAAAGAAAATTTATGAGAGATTTGGCATTTTACTGTCATACTTGACTTTGTTCCTGTTTTTCCATATACTTACTAGGCAAGTTATTGAGCAAGCTTTCCACATATCTAGAATTACAGGGAGTTGAAATGCTTGCACTGTTGGAGAATGTTATTAAAAGTTGATGCAGGAGGATCCAAGTCAGATGATGTTGAGTTGACAGATTGCACATTGATGGCATTAAAATATTATGATCAGTTGGCTGATTAGCGCAAAGATGGCAAGTAATCGTGATCTTTTCCTAATTGGGGTAAGTTGGGATGTGTTTAGGTATTTTGGCCATAACTTTGGCTACGGTTGTCAGAATCATGCGTGTGACCCCAATTTGGAAAGATCTCAGCAATGTGCACACTGTCGCCATCAAGTTACACTCTGGTAGTTGTTTTCGAGGTCAAAATCCATTGTTTTCCCTTCCAAATTCATCATTTCAGATTTTCTTTTCTTTTTACCATTTTGGAAATAAATATGAGTCCGAATTGGGCAAGATTTTTAGTAGATTACTTATGTTATTATCTAGTTAATTTTAGTATGAATAATATTCGGATTTAAAATATTTTACAGCTATAAAGTCCAGCTTGTAGGTTAATATTGGATTATTCTTGATTTTATTAAACTTTAATAGACATTAGAGACGTTTTTCTCTGTGTTTAGGGAAAATCTCTTGTGTTCTTCTCTGTTTATTATTTGTTACTAGTATACATGATAATCTCTATTCTGTTTGGCTTCCAAAGTCTCAACTGTTACTTGTTGGTAGAACATGGTTTGAAGAAATTCCAAAGCCTTTTTTGCCAAAGAGCAAAGAAAGAGTAAGTGTTCTTTGGTTTCTTCTTCACTCCGACAAACACAACATCTCAATGCTAGTGCCATTATTCTTCTTTTCATCTTATCATTAGTTCCCATAACATCATGCCATTATTTATTTATTTATTTATTTTGATTGGCATGTCATAATTTCCAAGCCATGCCTTGGGTTCTAAGAATAGTTTTGGCGGTCCAAATAAACTTGCACCACCTTTTGAACACCTTTCTTCCTTATATATATAGCCGAATACCAGTAGCAGCAACAACTGTTGGAATACCCAACGGTCACTAGCACCTGACTTACCCGACGGCTTATAACACTTGTCCTATCCAACGGCTAGTGACAACAGGTTTATCCGATGGTTCACAAGAGCAATCTATATCCGACGGTTCACAACAGTAGGCATACCCGACGATCCAAGGTAGTGGGAATAGCCGTCGGCAAAGATCATCAAACCTGATAGCCTATTCTGACCGTTAATAACTGTTAGAAGCCTATGCCGACTAAGCATTTTTCGACGGTCGTGCGACAGTTTTGGTCTGTCGGGTAATACCTTTGGCGACAATCATTATCAATCGAGTAAAGTCGTTTCTTTTGTAGTGTATCTTCGTGCGCAGCTGCTACCTTGAATAACTCATAAGAAGTTGAGAACTATACCCTAGAATCCTCCACATTCTTTTTGGGCTGTTGCAACATGTTAATGTATGCACCTACTCCATTCAATACCATTGTCATGCTGTTAGAGAATTGCCATTGACCATCGTGGATAAAAGCACTCAAACTTGCTTTAAACTTCATAATGTCTTTCCGTTGCTCGAAGAAGTCACAAAGAGGCTTGTTTAACAACCAGTTGTCCCTGCAAAGGCTAATCTTATCCCTTTTTCCAGCCAATGCTCCAACCATGAAGAGAGCTCATTTCATTCAGAGCCCATTTAATACCACTCCACACGGTTGAGGTCTTGTACACAGACCAACCACCAACTCTATTAGTGTGTGTATTTGCCCTTCATGAACACCGACCAGTCACCCTTTTCAGAAAGAAGACTCCAACCCAATTTCATTAGCATAGACAAATTAATATCTTGCAATCTTCTGATGCCCAATCCACCCTCAAGAGTAGGCTTACAAACCTTATCCCAAGAGACAGTCACTGATTTTCTTTCATTTGGATTTCCACTCCAAATAAAATCTATGATTATTCTCTCTCCCTCTTTTACAATGGTTTTTGGCCATTTGTACACAACCATATTGTGCACTGGAATGCTGTTGAGTACATGCCTAGCAAGAACGACTCTTCCCTACGAAGAGAGTAACTTCCCTGCCTAACTTGAAGCTCATCGTTGAATTTTGTCCAAAAGAGGGCTTAGTACAACTTTAGTCACCTTTCCTATCACCAGGGACACCCCTAAATATTTCTCAAGCAAAGAACCTTCCAATATGTAGTAGGGCTGGTCATGAGACTCAGTGCTCGTGAGCAACTCAATGCTCAGCTCGTTTTGGGATCGGCTCGTGCTTGCGCATGAAAAAATATGAGTTAAATATGTGTTTAGTTTTAGGCTCGTTTCAAGTTCGAGTCGAGTAGCTTGCGATCTACTCGTTATTTTATTATATAATTTTCTTTTCTATATATCATATATGATCCAGAAAAATACCCAGGCCCATAAACATATTAACCCACAAGGTAAAACCCTAAAAAATAGCCACATGATCTCAAAAGTTAAAAACACATTCCAAAGCACCAAAACTTAGAGGCGGCTCTCAAAAACCTTATAAATCAAACACCACCAACACCGTCTCAAAGCTAATCATTAATCAACTCATCTCAAAACTAATGAACTTCAATTCCATCATTCTCATAGTTGTTTTCATCGGGTAAATTTCATTTTTTTTTAATTTCTTTTCATATTCTTTTTGTAATTAAACTTTACAACTTCATTATGGGGCTTCTTAGATTGTGATTCGAACAAGAAATTCTGAATTGTAAGTTTAATATTTGATATTTAGTTTAGTTCCATGTGTGTTTCTTGGTTTTATTTTCTTTAAATCTTATATTTTCCATGTTGGTTTTAATTAGATAGGCTCGAGCAAATGGCTTCAAATTATGTTCCTCCTTCAACGGCTAATAGCGTCGTTAGTTGATGCCGAAAATGTTATTAACGTAACTAGTGATGATGGAACTGATCATGTTGAATCTACAAAAACTACAAACAAGAGGAAGACGTCGACAACATGGGAAGATTTGTTAGAAGTAACTGAGGATGGACGAAAGAAGGCTACGTGTAGCCATTGTTTTAAAAAGCTTGTTGTTGTTACAGGATCCACCACTAGCCCTCTTAGGCGCCAAAAGACATGTGTGATTCGGAAAAGAGATAGGATTTTGCTAACAGATTTACTATTCAAATTGACTATTCATGTGAGCTTGCCGTTAGCAAAACTGGACGGATTGAGGCGGAAAAGAGACTGAGGTACTAAATTGAAACAAATTGAGAGTACAAATTGAGAATTCGGGGTACTAATAGGCAAGAAAAAAAGTATGAGTACCATTTAGTAAAAAAAATGAAAGTACGTGGTACTAAATAGTCATAAACTCATTCGGAAAGCTAGTAAGTCTAGTAATGGTCTTAAACAACAACTTTTGGGTTATGATGCTAATGAAAGTGGTAGTTTACCTACTTACAATTATGATAGGACGCAAGCGAAGGAAGGATTTGTGAGGCTACAGACTAGAATGACTATATTGGTGCTAGTGGTGATGCTAGGAGAGTTTAAACATGATTGTAATAGGGGAACCAAGAAGGAGAAGAATGGAGGCTGAAATAATAATAGGGTTAGAGAGAGTTTTTCTCTACACCTTAGTTCATATATTTATACTTGACTTACTGTTGAATACTATGGGAATGTATCGGCATAGTCTAGATATAGGTTATTATGGTAAGATATTATCTCTAGGATTTAAGTATAATTCTCTGACCTATCTTTCCATATTTATATACTCAGCCACTCCTACTTAAACATTAGCTTCGTTGAATGTAACAACTAACTATCACTGAATATATATTCAATCTTTTCCATCTACTCTTAATTCTAGTTGGTATCAGAAGCAAGGTTTTCTACAAAACCCTAAGAGCCTACTGCTCTACTCTCTAAACCAATACTACGAAACCTATTGTTTCATATCTCATACGATGGTGAACTCTGCAACATCTGATGCTCTTATTGTCCCGCCGATGATGAATGTGTTGGTGGCATCAGAACCGATGTCAATTCCTGGTGGGATCAAGTTGAAAGACCCTAACTTTGATGTCTGGTCGCAATTTGTGACTATGTTTGTTGTTGGCAGAGGCAAGAAAGGATATCTTACTGGTACCACTCTGAAACCTGATATAGGTGCTGCCACTTACGATAAATGGGTTATGGATGATGCTATTGTGAAAGGATGGCATGGAAGTGGAGGTAATGTTACTATTCATTCGTCTACCTACTGCAAAAGATGTTTGGGATGTTGTTTCTCGCACTTTCTATGAAGGTGCTGATAAATCAATACTTTATGATTTATCTCGTAAAGTTGAGAATTGCTAGCCTCCTGCCCTTTGAAGGGTCAGGACCATCCTGACCCATTATAGACAAAAAAATTATACTTGTTCACCTGTTTCAAAAGTTCAGCTTATTTACTTGATAAAATAAAATCAAATTTGAGTTGTCTCACTTTCCTCCCATTTTCAATTAATAACCAACCAAGTCCCAATTAGCCCCGCCACCCATAACTCCGGCTGCCGGATTCCGATCAAAAGAGTTTTTTTGTTTTATTTTATCCATATAACACTATTCATTTGAAATTATATCCATCAAACTAAGATGCCTACCACCAAATTGAGATGTAAATCATCCAAAAAAAGAGCCAATATATTTGAAAATAACAACTCTCTTCATTTTGAGCAACTTCAAGTGAGTTTTAAATCCTAAAAGCAAAGCATAGTAAGAGCACAACTATAGAAAACCTTTCATTGAGTTTAGAGCAATTGAACCATTAAGAAGCTCCTACTTCTTTTCAATTTCGGAATTAACCATCTATGAAGCATTGATATTGGCAAGTGGTGGTGGTGGTGTGGAGATGGAGAAGAATGGTTGAGAGGGAAATAGGGGAAGAAAAAAAAAAAGGTGAATAAATATATATATATAGAGGTGAAAAGAATTGCATCGAAAAAAAAAGAGGTGAAAAGAAACAATACAAGAGTAGCAGCCGTGGTGATTGATGGCGTCGGGTGGTTGTGGACGGTGGTAGGTGGTGGTGGTGCTTGAGGGAAGTGGGAGGATGTGTGAACTGTGAAGAGACTTGACTTGTTTAGTTTTAAAACTCTAAAAAAGTTTACAAGTAACAGGTCACAATGTCTTGTCCTTTAATGGGTTAGGATGGTCCTACCCTTTTAAAGAGGTAGGATGCTAGCAATTCTCCGTAAAGTTATGGCAACAAAACAGGTGGGAAGGCCGATATCAACATATTTTTCAGATCTGAAGTTTATTTGGTAGGAACTTGATCATCGTAAACCTATCCCTTTTACGCAGGCAAATGTTATCAAGGTACGGACAGCAGAGATCGAAGAAGAACGAGTTTATTTGTTTCTTGCTCATTGATAACCCGAAAAAACTCATTTAGATTACTCTAACCTTATTCTTACGGTATCAACTATTTATTTCCTACTCTCACATATAGATTCATGCAATATATATATATATATATATATATATATATATATAGGGATTCGTTCCACTCTTAACTCTCCAGACTTAACCAAATTCAATTGAACAAACACAAGGAACAATGGTGAGAGCAATAATTATGGATGTGAATTTATACTACGAGATAATACTATCAATTGATCTTATACTAATATTAACTAAAGTAATTAAATATAGATGAATCAAATATGGATAAAGAAGTATGGGAATTTGATTCCACCTTGAATTCAACTTAAGAACTAGCATAGATTGTTGTAATCCAATTCTTACGTTCTTACGGTAAGAATTGGTCGTTCTAATCCCTAATTATACATGGAATCTCTATCAATTCATAACTAGCATATGAGGAAGTCCACCCATTCTTATGACGAATCAACGACCTTCTAGAGTGGAATAGACTCTTACAACAATTCTACACTACACAATCAAGTTTTCATCAAACCCCTCTAATGGAGGTTTAGCCTTGATTCATCAAACTATCATTTCCATATGAATTAAAACTAGACATCATAAAAAGATTGGAACTTTGCTTATTTAAACTCAAATGGAAACTACTCATGCAATAATTGATTTAAACTAATAATGACAAATAATTAAATCTAAGAATTTAAGCTAATAATTAATGGAAAACGAAATTAGATTATCATGAACTAAATATTTTATTGATCTAACAACTAAATAACAATCATTCAATACTGAAATTAAAACAAGAATAACAACTAATTAATTAATTGAAAAAATAGATCTAGAACTAAGCTTTAATGGCTACTCTAATGGCTACCTTCTAACCTAAACTAATTGATTCTTAAGAGCTAAGTCTTGTGTGTGGAAATGGAGGAGACCAGATCCACATTTTCGTGCATGGGCTGAGGGTCCAATTTCTTCAGTCCACATGGCCCTTTTCAGCTGGCTTTAACTTCAATAGGCTTTTTGTCCACTTTTGCTCCTCTGATTAGGTCAAGGTTTAGACCATTGGAAAGCTCTTTCTGAGCCGGTCGTTTTGACATAAGGTACGCCCAATTCCAAGGTCTGAGTCCAAAGATACGGTCTTCGGAAGTTCTGCTGACTTTTGTGTGCTGTTTCTGCATGCCCGCATTGACTCTGACTTTTCAGCTTCTAACCGGGATTTACAAAGGCTTTTTCTCCTTGAATCTTGGCCTTTAATCATAGAACTTCTTACCAACCAACCCTTGCTCCTTTATATCGCCAAAGTGGCACATTTCTGCACATAATTGACTTCAATGCCTGAATACATAAAAGCACGTAATTAGCATTAACTCTTATTTATTACTCACATAATTAGTCTAAAAGTATTATTGTTAAGGGGTTAAAACTACAGTTTTGGGCTCTTATCACTCATCTAGATGATATATATAATTCCATTCGAGGGGAAGTTCTCCGCATTGATTCACTTCCTAGTACTGAAATTGTTTTCTCAATCGTGTGACATGAAGAGCAACGTCGGAGTACTATGTTGAATCAAGGAGCTATATCCCAAGTTGCTATGGTGGCTAAGAAATTTTTTCCATCTTCTTTTTCTCAACATAGTCTTGAAAAGCCAGTTGGTGGACGGTGTTCTCATTGCGGAAGTGACAAACACCTTGAGGAATCATGTTTCAAGAAAAATGGGTATCCAGAATGGTGGAATGATCATAAAGAACGATTAAAGGCAAGAAGCAAAGGCAAAGCGGCTGTGTGCACTTCGATACCAACCTCTATTTTGATGCCATACCGAATAGCACCCTCTCACTCTGTGGTAGACTCTACTCTTCTACAATAGTCAGGTAATATCGGTAAAGCATTAATTGCTACTAATTCAACAAGGGATTATGGCTAGATTCTTGATTTCGATGCCACAAATCATATGACTTTTGATGCATCCATTTTACGTGATCAGTGCTTACCTAAATGTTCCTCTATTGCCAATGCTAATGGTGTTTCATATCCCGTAACTGGAGCGGGATGAGTTGATCTGACTCCATCTTTATCATTGGAACACACTTTGTTGATTCCTGCCCTCTCTAGTAATTTATTATCTGCACCGCAAGTAACTTTACAATTAAATTGTTTAGTATTAATCTACCCCAATTTCTGTCTTCTTCAGGATATCAACAGCGGGGAGATATTTGGGTGTGTTACTAAGAGAGAGGGTTTGTACTATGTTGATGATGTTGGTGCAAGTCGCTCTCTATCTGCAAGAGGTGCGTCTAGTGTTGGACAAGATCAAGTTTGGTTGTGGCATCGATGGTTGGGTCATGTCTCTTTTGGCTATTTAGCACATTTGTTTCCAACTTTATTTTCCAAATGTAAACCCTCAGATTTTCAATGTGAAACTTGCATTTTGGCAAAAAGTCACCGTGTCCATTATCCGCCTAGTTCTAGGAAAAAAATTGTCCCTTTCTCATTGGTTCATTCATATGTTTGGGGACCAGCCCCAATTGCAACTACTTCGGGTTTTTGATGGTTTGTTATATTTGTTGATGAGTGCACCCGCATGACTTGGCTTTATTTAATGAAACATAAGAGTGACGTAGCTGATCGTTTTCTCAATTTTCACAATACGATTAAGACACAATTTTTGGCTTCCTTACAAGTCTTTCGGTCTGATAATGGCTGAGAATTTGTTAACAAATATTTGCAGGGGTATTTTAAGGAGCATGGCATTCTCCATGAGACTACTTATGTTGATACTCCACAACAAAATGGTGTGCCCGAAAGGAAAAATAGACAATTGCTTGAGATTACACGTGCCAGTCTGATAGGTGCAAGTATGATGCCACATTGGTGGGAAGAAGCCATTACTACTGTTGTTTATCTCCTCAACCGTGTGCCTACAAGTGTTTTGAAATTTCAAACACCTTTAGATAAACTTGCAGCGTATGTGGCTATTCCCTCTCATTTTACTATTCCTCCTCGTGTTTTTGGATGTGTAGCATTTGTAAACTTACAAAAACATTTGGTACTAAGCTTGATCCCTGTGCCTTGAAGTGTGTCTTCTTACTACACGTAAATTTTATGTTTCCATGGATACCGTTGATATCATCCTACTACACATAAATTTTATGTTTCCATGGATGTTACATTTTCTGAGCAAGAGCTGTTTTATGCTCCTTCCATATCAAATTCACATCTTCCAGGGGAGAGTAATAGTGTTGAAGAAGTGAATTGGATTAAATTGTTTCCAGATAACGTGGTAGTGGAAATACTTCCAGTAACATCTGAATCAATACAAATTGTGGAGCCGAACTGGAATAGTGATGTTGATGTTACTGATGTTGTTGACGAACCCTTTCTCTCATCACCAACAGTTCCCATATCCAATCCTCCTCAAACTAATATTTCTAAGTAGAGAATCTATTATTAATACTAACAGTATTTTTGAGTCTATTGATGATGACAGATATCAGCTACCACCACGGAGTAATCGTGGAGTACCAGCGGAGAAATTTTCACCAGAACTTGTCAAGAAATCCACCTATCCGATTGCTCATTATGTGTCTACTCACAGACTATCAGAGTCTTCTAAAGTCTTTGTCAACAATATGTCTACAATGCATATTCCTAGTAAAGTAAGTGAGGCATTGTTGGATGCGAAATGGGCTGCAGCTATGGAAGAAGAAATGACAGCGCTTCAGAAGAATAAGACATGGGAACTAGTATCACTACTAGAAGGGAAGAAAATTGTTGGTTGTAGGTGGGTGTACACCATAAAACAAAAGCCAGATGGTTCAATTGATAGGTACAAAGCAAAACTTGTAGCTCGAGGGTTTACTCAGACGTATGGTGTTGATTATGCGGAAACCTTTGCTCCTGTGGTGAAAATCAATACTATACGAGTTCTGTTATCATTGGCTGCCAATCTTGAGTGGCATTTACAACAATATGATGTGAAGAATGCTTTTCTTCATGGAGATCTAAAAGAAGAGGTATATATGTCATTACCACCAGGATATGATGCTCCTTATAATTCTGGTAGTATGGTGTGTAGATTGAAGAAGGCCTTATATGGTTTGAAGCAATCTCCGCGAGCCTGGTTTGGTAGATTTCGATTTGCTATGAAAAAGTACGGGTACTCTCAGAGCAATGCAGATCACACTTTGTTTTTGAAGAAAGTGGGTGATAAAATTACAGCTCTTATTATATATGTGGATGATATGATAGTGACAGGGAATGATCTCACATAGATGAGTAAATTGAAGGCTTGTCTGTGTTCTGAGTTCGACATGAAGGATTTGGGTGGATTAAAGTACTTCTTAGGTATTGAGGTTAACCGCTCCAACCAAGGTATCTTTCTCATCAACAACGAAATATGTGCTCGACTTACTAGAAGAGACAGAATGCTTGGCTGTGAGCCAATCAAGTCCCCTATGGAGCGTAATCACGGCTTGGAGGAATGTCCCGACCAAACTCCAGCTAACAAAGGGCGATACCGGAGGTTAGTTGGACGCTTGATTTATTTGTCCCATACCAGACCTGATATTGCATATGCCGTAAGTGTGGTAAGCGATTTCACACAATCCGGGTAAGCAACATATGGATGCAGTTGTTCGGATCTTGAGGTATTTGAAGTCAACACCGGGATGTGGTCTATTTTTTTCAAAACATGGCAATACAGATATTCTTGGGTACTCGGACTCAGATTAAGGCAAAGGAGATAGAAGATCAACATTGGGTTATTTTACCTTTGTTGGAGGTAATCTTGTTACGTGGAAGAGCAAGAAACAAAATGTTGTTTCTTTGTCCAAAGGCAGAGGCCGAGTATCGAGCAATGGTGAAAGACATTTGTGAATTACTCTGGTTAAAAAGGCTTATGGGGGAGTTGGGTTTCTCTTCTGGAGAGCATATGAAGTTGTTTTGTGATAACTAGTCTGCAATTAAGATTGCAAAAAACCCAGTACAACATGATCGAACAAAGCATGTGGAAATAGACCGGAACTTTATCTATGAGAAGTTGGAGAACAAGGAAATTACAGTGCCATTTGTTAATACTAAAGGTCATCTTGCCGATATGTTAACAAAAGCTCTCTCGAACACAGCATTTGCCAATTCCCTTGTCAAGTTGGGGATATATGATATATACGCCCCACCTTGAGGGGGAGTGTTGAATACTATGGGAATGTATCGGCATAGTCTAGATATAGGTTATTATGTTAAGATATTATCTCTAGGATTTAGGTATAATTCTCTGACCTATCTTTCCATATTTATGTACTCAGCCACTCCTATTTAAACATTAGCTTTTCTGAATGTAACAACTAACTATCACTAAATATATATTCAATCTTTTCCATCTACTCTTAATTCTAGTCTTACTTGGGTGTCAAGCTACTTAAAATAGTAACTACTAATTACGTATCCACACTTATAGAAATGTGGGATACTTTACATACTTCAACATAAGCGTACCACAAGTCAGGTGGTACAATGAACAACAGCAGGCAAGAGTTAGCAACCTTGCAGGCTCTTGGTCTTGAAAACAAGATGAGGAGGGCACCTAGAAGCCTAATACAGGTTCCTTAATTAAGTTGGAGAGACCTACACAAGGCTCTCACTGAATGTACATGTAAATTTTTTGATTTTTGCTTAATACAATTACCCTTTAGCAAAAAAAAAAAAATGTTTAGCTACTACTTACAAGTTTGATAAGAAGTTAATAAAAGAAATAATTGCCAAGATGATTATGGTACATATATGAATATCCTTTGAGGATGGTGGAGCATGAATTTTTTTTGTTGCTTTGTCATATGCTTAACCCACGATTTGAGATGGTAGGACGTAAAGCTATAAGGACTGAATGCATTAGTCTCTGAATGTGAGAAGGTCAAGTTTCGACACCTCTCAAAGATGGCTCAAGACATACTCTTTTCCAGTTACCACTGTAGTTTCTGAGTCAGCTTTTAGTGATGGAGGTAGAGTTCTTGATCACTATCATTAAATCCTGATGCAGTAGAAGCTTTGTTTTGTGGAGGAGATTGGTTGCGTCATGAAGCTGGAATAGAGGAGGAGGAGTCCATTGCAAGTTTGATGTTTACATTTGTAAATAAATGCTTCTTTTGGATAATGAGATTTGTAAATATTATCTTACTTGTTATAATGATTGTACACATATTTTTCTTATGTTTAATGAGATATGTTATTTACATTACATGTTGAGGATGCTGAATAGTTCATACAAGAATGTAAGTGTTCGATGGTAATTATATTCCTTTCTTTTTGTTATTCCTTGTTATATAATTATATCCATTCTCCAATTCATGAGTTGGGTTTTTGTAACAAGCAAGTCCTTTTCATTATTTATTGTTGCCTTTCAATAATTAGTTTTGATGTCTAAGCTCTTTTAGTTTGTGAAGCTTTATGACATCTAAACTTAAAAGAATTTCTCAGGGTAACGTCAATTCTTTGATTTTGTAGCATATCAATTTAAGTAACTAGACATGTGATATAGCATATTATTATTGTAGGTTTTCTTTTTGGGTATGCCATAGTTGATACTCATGGTGGCAGTGAGAAGTTAAAGTGTTGCAGACTTGCAGCAAATGCAAAAGCAATTGAACCAAACAAGAGTGTTGCAGCCAAGAAAGTTAGAAGATAGAGATATGGCAAAAGTGATTTTGTCATAATGTTGGCTATCTATTTTATAGGTGTTGGTCTGTAATAGCTTTTTGTAATGCTTTTAGATGTTGATGGTAATTTGGATGCGCTTCCTACATTGCTAAAACTGAAATGTAATGTTTTTTTGGGAATTTTTGTACTTAAATCATACAAAAATGGGGTTTATTCAACAATTTTGAGTATATATGCCCCTGCTTTCAGATGCAAGCTCACGAGCTATGAGTCTCGAGCTCGAGCGTAGAGCCGAGTCGAGCTCGAGCTAATTGTAATTCAAAACGGGTCGAGTTTGAGCACAAAGTGGAGCTTGACCTTGAGTTTGAACTCGGTTCGAACTCGACACAAAAACCCACGAGCCGAATTTGAGCAAGCCAATTAATACTCGACTCAATGACCACCCTTATATGCCAGTAGTGTTTTGAATAAGTTCTTTCATTTTTGTAGTCATATACTCATTATCCCATTTAGACCGTGACTTTTGTTTCCAAAACATTTGCTCTTGTTGTAGAAGAAATTCCACCTTGTTTTCTGACTAACAACCTCCAGTGCAAGGGCCTCATCTAAATTATTTTGCTAAAACCTCAACTACAACTGCTCCAAAATGTTCGTTTCATGTCTCCACCCGCAATTTTATGTTCCCAAAAGTCATTCGATTCCAACTCTTAAGAATGCCTTTCAACCTTCTCAGCTTGTGTGTCAAGATGAAAATAGAATTTCTAAGTATAGGCTCTCTCCAACTTTCTTCCACCACATGTAGAAAAAGAAGATGTGTATGTAGCCCACATGTTGAAGAATCTGAAAGGAGTGTTTCTGTATTTCGATACAATGGCAATTTGCCCCATGATAGGTGAGTGGTATGAGCAAACTCTATTGACAGTCTTATATCTCCAGCCATTGTATTTGTTAATCAATATCATATCCAATCCAATTCTTCGATCTTCATGATCGAAATCGAAGACTTCCCAAGCCCTCAATATCGTTAAAACTTTTCTACATTCTCTCTAAGACCGGTCAATCCGGTCTAGCTAGGGAAGTCTCCATCACAAAAATTACAATCAGAAAATGAACATATCTTTAATGGAGATGAAGAAATACCCATTTATAGAGTTGGAGCGAGCAGTTCACTGGAATCGTCACAACGGTTCAGAAGGGAAGAGTTTGTGTAAGTGTTGTAACGAAATACCCATCACAAAAAATACAATAAAAAAATGAACATATCTTTTTTTTTTTTTTTTTTTTAAGTGGAAATTTTATTGATAATGATAACGAATTTAACAAATAATTAGGCCATGGACAAGCGTGCAACACGCTGCCCCGACAATCCTTTCTGAAAAGCAAATCCTATTATTCTAAAAACAAACTCGTTAGAACTAGCTGTCATAATAATATTGTGTTCATAACTTTCTGAAGTCTCTTGAGGAGCTCAATAGACTATACGTTGTTCAAATTAAGAAACCAAAAGTGTCGAAAGTAAATGTAATAAAACAATGCTAATTAGCCATGCAAGCTTCCTCATGTTTCTCCATCTTCCCTGTCGTTGCTCTTTTAGTTGCTTCTCCCACCTCATAACAATTTTTTTTTTTTTTCGTCCAAAAATATAACTGCCCAGTACCGAAAATACCCCTTTTTTCCATGCCTAACTGGATGACGTGGAAGGATGAGAATTCAGGAAAAGTCTCTGTCTTTATAGAGAGAAATAGATATAAACACATCGGGCTAGCTACGTAGAATACATAAATGACATACACAATCCAAAAGCGAACTTGACATTGTCAATATAAAATTAACATCAACAACCATTTATTATTATTATTATTTTACAATTTGCAAAACTATGCATTTGTGAGATACCGTACCATATGTCAAATTCACACATACAGCAGCAAGCTAGCCGAAGTCCCACATACGTACACAACTAACAAGCTTCCAAAAAGTGGTCAGAATTGGAGTTAATCTCACAAGAAATGAGGCTTAGCCCCTTGGTTCTAACTCGGTTGAGTATAAACTCCCTCCCATCGACCCATATCACATAACCTCTATATTATTTAGGTCTTTTTTAAATAACCTCCCTATTTTCCAAAAAAGAGATAAAATCTGGTCTGTTTTTATTTCCCATTTTATCTTATTTCCTTTTTTACCTTTTTGGAATTGAAAATTTTCCGACTATATGTAAATATATTTTTACATAGTCATACATATATGTAAAACTATATTTGCATAGTCATTGGAACTTAAATTTAAAATAACTTTTTGGGAAAAATTTTCCGACACACAGTATATGTAAATGTATTTTTACATAGTTTATATATGTAAACCTATATTTATATAGTCATTGGATCTATAAAAACTTAAATTTACATAGTAACTTTTGGGATTGAAAATTTTCCGACGACACCAGACATAATATACATTTAAATTTTCCTATGAAAAAAAAATTCATATGAAAATTTAAATTTAAATAGGTTAAGAAGACTGTGTAATTTTATATTGTCATATGTAAATACAAATTTACATAGGATGACATCAGCCCGGTTTGTCCTTAAGCCGAAATTATAAGTAAAGATTGATGACGTCAGCCCGGTTTTCACAGGGATATTTTGGTCTATTTTGGCTTTGATGTTATGTTTTAAATAATATGGAGGTTTTATGCATTTGTTCGCTTACAAGGAGTTTTTGTGCAACCATTTAAGTACCAGGGAGATTAAACCTATTGTCTGGTTAATCTCAAGCATAACAAAATAGTTATATTATAAATGACCGCACTTACCAGAGTTAGAGCTCACATGCACTACATGCGTAACTTGCAGCATAGGATGTACAAACTCTATTTTCAGAATAACTTAGCCAAAAAAATAAAAATAAACTCTATCTTTTGAATAGATCTATGTCATGTAGTTAGGCTGTTCTTTATTCATGCCCTCTTAACTTGCAATGATTGAGTACGTGTACTTCTTGCACTTATTATTCATATTCATCCCTCCTCAAGGCTGCGGCCTAATCTTTCTACTGCACTGCGTTGCCTAACAATGTCAGTGCAGAACAAGGCTCTGAAAGGTCCTCATCATCATCACTAGCTATAAAACATAACAAGATCGTCACTTGCACTCGCGATGCTGCTACCATACGTCCTGCCACAATACCCTCATATAATTGATTATCAAGTCCACTTAACATCACCTTCAATTTCAATTGGTCATCTGTTCCGCGGAGCAGATGACTACTACTCTTATCGAATAAAAATGAACCGCGAAGTGTCGTGATATAGAATGATCCCTCATAAGTTGTGGTTATACCAGACGCTACACCAGTTATTGTTGCCGAAGATATGGTACCATTTCCTGAAATAACAACAGCATCCCGCTGACAATGATTAACAAATTCCATGATTTTAGAAAATACATTCCCTCCGGCTTCAATAGTGATAGTATGTAGGGTTGTCTCCGTTGAAATTGGAAGAGATAATTGTTGGTTCTTTGTTGATGATCTAGGTCGTCGAGCCCTTGTCTTCCTGAATTGTGATTGTACCTCCTTTGCTGGTAAGGCAAGGATCACAATTCGTTCCTGAACAAAAGTTGGTGGCCTACCTCGTTTTTGTGTATATATAGGCGGAGGAAGTTTCACTGCGGTTGGCAGCACCAAGTTCCTGATAAAAAAAAATTAAAAAAAAAAAAAAACGTACATGAATATAAAATATAAACCGCACAAGCTAAATACTAGAGAATATAATTCTGAAGAGATAATGACCAAGAAATACAACGAACTTTACAAAAAGAAAATTACATTGTACTTAGGATCGTCATAAAGACACCGTACCACAAATTTTACGACACCACTATTTCTAATTAAAAACAATTTGGTCGATCTCTAAAAGTGTGATAAGGGCACCACCATCGTGCTATGATATCTGACTTCATCATGTTCCCCTATCTTTCAATTCATCACTCAACCGATCTCAGGGGAATCACATGAACTCTGATTCGTTACAAATTGCAAATTGATTATGTACTCGAGCTTTTACTTTATTAAATTTTGTACTTCGTTTTATTTGACATTATTATAATTGCAATGTCAATCTTATTGCTATCACACTGAACCTAATTGTTCAAGATCGACATGCAACACATTGGGATTCATGTTGGGCAAAGCATTATATTTGAAATTTAATTTGAGCTTATCTGCTGATGACATTAATAACCCTTTATTCCGATGAAAATAATGTCTATTTCTCCACAAGTAAATTTTGTCTCGGTAATCCATTAATTAAAAAAAAAAACCATTTGTCCTTCTTTACATTCAATCGAGAGAAAACAATGGAAAAGAAAAACAATGAGAAAGAAAGATGGAGGTAAGCATGCTAGAAGAAAGAATGAGCAAAATGGTGAACGGGGAGGCCATAACGTGATGGTGGTGTCCTTATAACATTTGGAGGATTTTTTTTAGTGAGCAATTTAGAAATTAATGTTATAGTAATATAAAGTACAAAAATTAAAGTCATAAGGAATAATAGAAAATATGGAAAGAAAAGACACTACTAAAAAAAAGACATATTATGACGCTTGTTATTTATCTAGTTTGATGGTTGTATTGAAAACCGTCAAGATAGGTCTCTTAGTGATATTTTTATGGCGGTTGTTGCAACATTATGTCGTGTATGAGGCAGGCGTCAAGAAAATTTGGTGATTTTATGGCGGTTGTTGCAATAATGTGACGTGTATGACACAGGCGTCAAGAAAATTTGATAATTTAATGACGGGTTTCCTAAAATAGTCAAGTCAGTAATATTAAAAACCAAAGTACTTCAAATTTCTTGAGGGTTATGTCCAATTTTTGACGTAACCAAGATAGGTGTCATAAAAACGAGTTTGGCAAAACCGTCAGCTGATATAGTTCTAGCACAACCAATAACTCCCATACAGTAGTTCCTAAATCGTCAACAATTGGCTGGTTAACATTTTATTCAAGGACCCTTAAATTAGTGTTTCTATTTTATTGTCAAGCGTCAAGAGTAGTCAAGGCGTCAAGAGAAATACCCAAGTAGAAAAAGTGAAGCGTGACAACTCAAGGCTCGGGTCCTTAGAAGAAAACCCTTAATCAATAAAAACACCAAACCAAACAAAAAAAAAACAGAGAATGGAAAGCCCCTTAATTGTTCATTGAAAAAAAAAAAAAAAAAACCTTAATCCGTTGTCTTCTTCTTGAAAACTTAGGGCACTTTAATCAGTTCTCTTCCTATCTTCTTCAATTCCCAAATCTCGATCTCTCCACTCTTAATTGTTCAGTGGATTAGATCTCACCACACCAAGGAACCAAATCAAAATGGTTTGAGGCCCTTTCTTCTCGGGAACATCTCAAAATTGAATGGGGATCAACGAGTGGTCTCAATTCAAAATGGGACTGCACGTGTTTAAGCAATGAAATTCAAGCTGGATCGATGACGGTTTTTTTTTTCTATCTTGACGGCTTTGTTAAAAACCATCAAGATAAGTGTTCTGATGATATTTTTATGATAGTTGTTGCAACATTATGTCATGTCTGATACATGCGTCATGAAAATATGGTGATTTTATGACGGGTTTTTTAAAACTGTCAAGTTGAACCAGTTTTGTTATGACGGCTTTGCCTATTTTATGATGTCATTAAGACAAGCGTCAAGAATATTTATGACGCGGTTTAGGTTAACCGTTAGTAGAATGGGTTTGTTGCATCGTTTGGACGCACATGTGTGTGTGTGTGTGTGTGTGTGTGTGTGTGTGTGTGTGTGTGTGTGTGTGTGTGTGTGCACGTGTGCGTTTTTTTTTTTTAGTCATGCCCACTGAAGATTGAAGCATCATGAGTCAAGACGTACAGAGGTGTCGCCAGAAAAGAAAAGAAAAGAATTACATCAATTCCCACACATAGCAAAACCTTTCTGGCTCTCTTCTTCAAACCAGTTTCTCTCCGCTTCTCTCAAAAACCTAGATAAGCCTTTTGTATCTCTTTCAGTCTCTCTTGTTCAATTCTCGAAACTACTTGCTAAAATCTGGAAGATTGCTCAATCACTTTAACTTGTCTTGAAGTTCAACGTTTCCAATAGAAAATTCGATATTTGATGAACATTTTGCAAACCAGTGAGTTTTTGTTCGCCACTTCTTGTTTTACATCTGTTGATCAACGTTTTGATATAGAAAAGTTGGTCTTTTGAATATTTTGATTGAAAAAAGTTGATCATTTATCGAAAATCTACTTTCACAAAATTTGCTTTGTTACATATTGCACATGTGAGATGCTTAGAATTGTTGGTAAGTTGTTGAGTAGCTGTTTGAAATTATTTACTAATGCGGGGGTTCTATTTTGTGCATACTAAATATTTGATAATATGCTAGATTGGGTTTCCAATAAGCAATCACGTTTTATAAGACAAGTTCACCAAGTCTATATGAGTCTGTTGCACAGTTACCCTTTGGTTGTTCATTTTGTTGCACATTTACCCTTTGGTTGTTCATTTTGTTGCACAATTACCCTTTGGTTGTTCATTTTGTCCCATTGCGAAAAAAAGTAGAAAAGATTCTTATCGACATCTCATTCCAGTACCGAAGTGTTAACTAGTGTAATACAATGCCTTTGTACTTGGTTCATGTTATAGTGGCTTTTCTGTTTATACACAGGGGTTCTATGTTACTGAGCCAAGTCTTAACAACTACACATTTTAATTAATCAGCTGGTTTGAGTGCTCTAGTTTATTTGGGGCGAGATAACTAAATTAATTTGTTTCTGTCTATTAATCAAATGAATGCACTGGATCCAATATTGAACCCCCAAGAAAGGCTGCAAAGGAAGTCGTTTTCCTCTTCACGAGATGCCATTGTCCAAATTGATGGTTCAGTGGTTTCATATTCATCTTAATTCTGAAATATCAATGGTACAAGTATAGTTAAAGGTTCTTGATTAAATACAAGGTTCTAGCTGTTTCACTCACCACCCATTCGTCTCTAATGATTTGTTTTTTATTTTTATTTTTTTTAATTCGTTGAGGTCTATTACCTCAATTTGATGCAGAATCGAAGCGCTTGCTTTTCCAATGGCTATGGGTCTGTCTGTGATAGGATTCATCGGTTTTTATCAATCTTAATTTCGGCACATCGATAAGTCATTGTGCGATTTGGTAGGTATATATTTTTTTTTCTTGTTTTTAGTTAATTGTTACAGTGCTTGGCAAATTTTTTATAAAAAATGATTTCTTTTCTTATGTTAACAATCCAATTCGAAATATTTGATTGTAATTTCTTGGTGGCTTGATTTTGATTGTTGATCTATATTAGTATCAACAAGCTTGTCCATAAGAAATGGTCTTGGCACTTTTTAGATATCAGATGTATAGACATGTTGAAATATGGTTTAATCTTGAAATATTATTTCTATAGCATTATAACTTTTTAGATATCTATATGGCTACATTAGTTTCACCCTTGAACTCTTGATACCTATTACCTTAAACATATATGTTTTGAGTTGTTTACTTGGTCTAAGAACCTAGCATATGGATGCATGACCTAAGTGTATATTGACTGTTTTCTCAAATTTTCGTTCGTCAATAAAAGTTTCACATTAACTTAATTGTATATTTGTATGGTTATCTTGTTCCGAGTAACACGTACCATTGGTGAAAATTGAGATGTGGACTGGTTTTGCTTGCTGGGACAATCTAACTCTGAAAGGGTTGGGAGCTCTTGATATATTTTGAATAATGTAAATAGTTTAATCTAAATTAGAATCTTGCTGAAAATTTTTAAGTTTAGTTTCTTTTAATGATATGTTGATATTGTTAGAATTATATGCATATAGGGAGATTTTCTTTTGACTGTGAAGCTTCATTTTATGTATGTGAATGTGCTGGTGGTGTGTATGTGAGTGTGTGCTGGGAAGTGGTGTGGTGTGCATTGTGTGGATTGGTAGTGTGCATTGTGTGGACTGGTGGTGTGCAGTTTGTGGTGGTAGACTATGGTGGTGCAGTGGTGTGACTAGCTAGTAGTGCAGTAGACTAGTGCTGCAGGTACTGCTGTTGCTACTACTACTTCCCAGTGTTGCTGCTAGCTAGTGTGTGAGTGTGTGGAAGTGGTGCTGTGAGTGCTACTAGTTACTGTGTGGACTGGTGGTGTGCAATGTGTGGACATGTGGTGGTGCTGTTGGTAGTGGTGTAGGTATATGTGAGTGTGCTTCTGGTAGTGTTGATGTTGGTAGTGGTCAGATTTATGTTAGGATGCTAGTGTGTGTGTATGTTAGTACGTGTGTGCAGGTGGTGGTCAAGTGTGTGTATGTGAGTGTGTGAAGAGTTGGTGCATATATATATTACTATTGTGAATTAAGCAACTGTAGGATAGTTCGTTGTTTAACCTATGTCTGCATTTTTTAGACTAATTCGTTTTGCTTACTAATGACTACCATTATAACATATCCGTATAAAAGAGAAGTGCGCACATCCTTCATTTGTCCTTTAGCTTAAAAGATATGGTTAGCTGTATATTTTTCTTTTGCTTATTATAGACTAAAAGGTGATTTTTCTGTTACAGGGAAATGGAAGTGCACTCTAGTTGATGCAGAGAATGTTCATATCTTTGCATTAGTTCTTTTTGCAAAGGAGAGAGTGAACAATGTATGGTTGAGAAACGAAAGAATCAGAGCTTGGCAGAAGACTCATTTAGATCGATATATAGTATATTAGAATATTTGTATGATGTGCTCAAATTTAATTAGTTTATGAGAGTTTGTTAGACCATGCATGTAAATTATATAATTAACATACAACTTTTTGCATAAAAGATTATATAATTGAGAAAGTTTTTGAATTTTATATGGATTATGTTATGGTTCAAGTTTCTACAATGGAGTTCATTGTTTACAGGTTTAAATGCTTTCTACTATAAATTATTATGTGTGTGTGTGTGTATATATATATATATATATATATATATATATATATATATATATATATATATATATATATTTTATATATTGAAAAATTCAAATTATTATTTTTTTTTGGAAAAAAAAATATAATGTAATGACGGTTGAAGAAAATCAATCAAGAAATACTATCATTTCTTGACGTTTTTTGCTAAGAAATCATGACGGGTAAAGAGTGATAGGGTTATATACTAAAAGCATTACTTTTGTATTAACTCTAATTCTTTATATTTTGAATGAGAATCATATGGGCAAATGTTATGCATATTATATATGTTATTAGTTATATGCATGCGTCTAATACTTTATGTTGTAGATGATATGGTGTGTGGTGGCACACAGAAGATCATATATCATCAGTACTTTATAAAGTATAAGTAAACGTTCACAACCTAGATGGATTTGGACAAACCATTGGTACGGCTGTAGTATAATCTGGTATTAGTTTATCTTAACTACAAGATTACACTAGTACACTTTGTGTGTATTGAACAGGACCAAATAAGATTGTTTCTCTTTATACTGACTATAGAAGAGAACAAACACCTCTATTATTATGGATGCTTGTCCTTTTACTCCGGATATAATAACGGGCACTTACGTGTATTGTATATTGCTTTAAATCATTAATGAGTGAGATTCATTTGTGAATCAACAAACTCGATGGATTGGGTAATGACATTGTATGTAAGGTGTGTTGTTGATTATAGAAGGAATCCGTGACCCGCAGGAAGTCGGGTTGATGACGTCCCCATGAGGAGCTCATAAGGATTCTCATGTAAACCCTGCAGGTGGATTTATTCCGACATGACAATGAGGTTGAGTGGTACTACTCAAGGACAAAAGAAGTTGATTAATGTTGTTGTCAGTAACTTGACATAATCAACGGGCATTCGATATCTTAACACGGAGAGATCAACGAGCATATAATATGGAGCCCATACACGTAATTTGGGATTAGGGCGGTAGTGCAACAATGGCCTTTAGTGGAATAAGCCATTTGTTGACGGACTTGGGCCGTGTGTTCTGGGCAAACATGGGAAGCCCAAGCCCGTCAAGAGACCTAACCCTAATTTCTCCTTATGGTCCCTGTTGTAGCCTATATAAAGAAACATTTTCTTCTTGGCTGAAAAAAAAAATGATTCAGTGATTGAAAAAAAGAGGCAAAGAGACAAAGAAAGGGTTGGTAGATCGTTGCCCACACAACGTCCATTCTAAGGATAGGAATACAACAGAAGATCAAAGAGGTTGCTGATTCGTAAAGCTTGGATTCTCAGAGTTATCACAGCTAATCAAAGGTATAATTCCTAACCAAAATCGTGAGAACCCTTATTCCACTACGCATGGGTTTTCACGGTTTGTAAATCATTCAGTGCAACCATAACGGTTCACACAGAGAGAACATGACACAATAACTCACCCATATTATGACATTTTCAAATGAAAAAATGTCATTAGAGCATGACCTTTTTAAGATAGTTTTTCAGTAACTGTCATAAATTTAATGACGGTTTTGGTAGACTTTTTATGACGCCCCCAGTAATGACGGTTTTTTTCTCACCCAAAAGCCGTTATCACAAGCGTATAATGACAGCTTTTAGCTGTCATTAAAAGCCTTTTTTTTAGTAGTGTGTTTCAATTCTTTTTTCGAGTTGATTAGGATGCCATCTTTTATTTTGATCTGGTGTTCTCATTATTTGATGTCTTTGGTAAGATGATTATTTTTACGACATTCTCGACTGAATCAAATAAAGAAACGAGAATACAACCTCCTCTAATCTTTCTGGTTGATATCTACTTGCACAAACTTCGCTTGCCTCTCCTTCAGAAGCGATTAAAGGTGCCCCATTTTCCCCAAATATATAGTTTAGCTACTCTTGTCATTGAATTTACACTGATTTTTGTAATTCAGTTCAATGATTTTTGGGTAGTTTTAATTTGGGGGTGAAAGAGAGGAATAGTTTTGTTCAGTAACATATTTCATTGTTTCTATGAGAGTATGGCCTTTGTCAAGATTTTTGGAAAAATAAAATTACTGTATCTATTTATTAATTATTTGATTATTTTTCAGTTTACTTGTTGATGCTTTTGCAATTCTAGTATACTATTTTGTTTCTTCTGTGTACGACGAACCACTTTGTGACACCAACTCTAATATCTGATTTTTCGGGGTTTCTTTTGTGTATGTGTTGTGAATTTCAGTTGTATGATAGTTATCAATTGAGGCCGGTATGTTATCAACTTAGGTTAGATGTTCATGGGGAAGTGTTAACCTTGTAAATGACTTGGGAAAAGTTGAAACATGGGAAGGGTAATTGCCTAACTGGGGAGGGATAGGGAAGCTCTGTACTAAGGTGTTCATAAATCATTTGGATATAGTTATCTATTTTGCAGATATTTTGCTTTAAAATTTTCAGGAACTAGTCCAAATCATGGGATGGGTTTCAGTTTAAGCTAGTAGTTTGCAAAGGACAAAATATATATTTTTTTGCTAGAGGACCAACTATAGTAAACATTTATTCAATTATCCCTGATATTAAATCTCTTGTATCCATGGGTGGTGTAAGGACTTTGGAGCAAATTCAGTATTTTTATGCCACAATTTCTGAGTGATGTGTGGGAAAGCGCAGGATACACTCTTGATCTGGTGTGTTATATATACGTATTACTTTAATGAGTTGAACTAGATTCACTATTGAAAGTTTGTTTGATGTTCGTTTTTATTGTTTGTTTTTCAGAATGAGAAATGGTGGTGACTTCAAGAAAATTACATTATAGTACGTGCATGTTCTCATCAATGTTCAAGATGTGAAGGCCTTGCCAGTTGTACGGCCGGTCTTTGAGCAAGACATGTTCATTTTGAATGTCATCATATTATAAGGATGTATGTTGCTCCTTTAGATCTATTGTTTTAATTTGATGTAGAATCATAAAGGTTGGTTATGAAATGATGAAAATAGCTTGACGACGGGTTCAATTTGTTGGTGTTGATGTGATTGAAGGGTTGATAAATTATTGTTGTGGGTGGTTTTGGCACTGTTCTTATGGCGATTACATTATGTAGTAGGCGTGTGCTGATTCCTAGGTGAGCGTTTGTTAGATGTAAACAAATCTTTATATGTTTTTTGAATGTATATTTTTCTTCTAGAAAACAATTCTAGTACTTACCATTATATTGATTGGCATATGTTCTCATGTTGGTAGACTTTTTTTCTCTAGCACTTGCTTATTAGCAGGGATTCATTTCTGGGTACCTCTTGCTATTTCTCATATTTTCTCCTGGCACTCTGTTATTTTTTTTTTCACTCAGACGTGTCATTCAATTGAAACAGAACATGCATGAAGAAAAATATTTCACGAGATAGAGTTGATCGGAGAAATAAACGTTATGTTACTGACTCCAACACTTATGTCAAGGCATGACCAAGATGATTTTATACTTTTTCAATATAAATTTATATGTTGGCAGTAACAGTGGTGTTTTCTTGCAGCCACTGCAACTCATTTGAAGGCTTCCATATTACTAGAGGAACTATGATCATTTAATAATCAGGTGTATGCATGGTGTTGCTCATAGACTTCTAATGGGGAGTAGGGCAAATATATGGATTCAAGCTCAAACTTTCTTTGATGAAGCGAAACGCATGGATGCTTCAACATCATCTGCATTTTACAATGCGCTAACTGACGTGCTATGGTATTTTGGTTAGGTAAGCTACCTCTCTTGCATGTTCAAGCGATTGACTTAAAATTGCACAGAATACCATATCACTTGGTCTCCAACTCGGTTACAAAGTGGTCGGAGGTCCTTGTCTTATGACCAATAGCTAGGTTTATACATTTGAGTGGATTTATTAGTTAGTTGCCTACTTGCTGCCCCATAAGGTGATCTAGGTAGTGGTTGGAAATACTCTTTAGCACCCTAGTCTTGTTGTTGCAATTGTTTAGCAATTCCATTGAGCGAGTTAGTGTTACCGTCTTGTCAGAAGTAACGTTTTTTTTTTTTTTTTTCCTTTCGTTGTTTTCTTGGAATGATAGACTCTTCTTATTTTCTTTTTGGATTTCGATCTTTTGCAGGTGAAGTTTGGACAATGCTCGATGAATGAAACTCAAACCATACAAACCATTCTTTTTGAGACATTTTGTGGATATTTTTGGTTAAATGTATATAATTTTTTGAAATGGTGGAATGTAATGGATTCTATTTTGTAAATAGATCACGAACTGGCTAGTTCGTTACATTCGTGATCATGTTAAGTTGTTTGCAGTGGAGTTTGATTATATGCTATATGATTTAATTTATTCAATTTTTTGGGTATAAAATAATTTTTAATAAATATTTTTTTTTTCCAGAAAATGTATATTTTTATGACGTCTTTGCCAAAACCATCACAAATTGAACATGTTTCTTGACGTTTTTTGCTAAAAATTATGACAGTTGTACTAAAATTAATGACAGTTACTGTGTAACACTCAATATTTCATTGCCTATTATGACGATTTTAGCCCTATTTTTGACATAAACTCTTTGAAATACATAACGGTTTTTGTAAAACCGTCATAAAGTTAATGACAGTTTTGGTAAACTTTTATGACCGGTTCTATAATGACGACTGTTTTTTTAATGAAAACACGTCATTAAACCTGTTTCATGACAGCTTTTAGCCGTTATTATAAGTTTTTTTTTAGTAGTGAGAAAAAAGAAAACATAAAGAAATAAAATGAAGTGCACGTACTTCCTTATATTCACATTTTAGATATATTCAACTAATTAACGTAGCACTGTAATAAATAATGCTCTAGTGTCAAAACTATATATAGTAAGTTCTACAGGGGCATTAATCCATGGAGGGTGCAGTGTAAAGGTGGTACCCTTGGTAAAGTTTAAACTCTCTCTCGTTGTTATTATTAATATTATATTTTTTTTAAAATATATTTTTGATTCAGTGAAAGAAAGAAATAAATAAAACTTGCTAGCTAGGTTAATTAGATTACAGACTAATTAATTTTGTATATATGGTCAATATCTCGATTCTGAACTAACAAAAGATGAACGTACATGTGAAATGGTTATAATTGTGAATTTGTGACTAAGGACATTTTTTTTATCAGGTGACTAAGGACATTGCCCTACCCTACTTAGGGTGACTAGGGACATTGCCCTACTAAACGATCCAAATAATATATGTGGAATGGAGCAATATTAGAAACTTCCCATTTCGATCCTTTTTCAAAAAATTACCATCTTCTTTTCAGTTTGGAACTACTCCGGTAGAGTCCGCCTAGATAGTAAAATTATTTGTTGCAAGTACCTAATTATTATTATTTTTGGAAAAATCTAATTTTCCAAGGGAAAGACCATTTTCTCAAGTTTGATTGATTGCAAGAAGATAGGTGAAAAGAAAAATGGATTGGTTCAAGCTGTTAAAAAAAAAAAAAAAAAAAAACAACTCTTTTCCCTTATTATGTAGTCATGTTTAATTCTATATTTAATTCTATAGCTACCTAACTGAAAGTGGAAGTGGCTACTGATTCTTTGAGAGCTGCAAATATTCTATGCCATAAAGAAAGAGTACTTTGGTAATGTGCCAACATTACTGCTACAATAGAACATCTCATTACGAATTTTGTAAGTGTTAATGTAATCCATGTGTATCGTGAAGCTAACAGAGCTACAGACCATCTGGCCTCTCTAACATCAGATCATGATCTTCAGTATTTTGTACCTCCTCTAACTGAAACGATTATGTCCATTGTTGACGACAGAAATGGTACTATTTATATGAGATATTAATAAAGATTGGGTCTGCCAAAACCCAAAATATATTCAAAAAAAAAATAATCAAATCATATTTTTCCCCGCAGGGAACCTTTTTTGTATCGAACACAATATCTAAATATCTGTAAAGTTCAAGTTTTCTGTTATGCCATCAAGCAAAACAATGCGTCAATTTTCCAAAGAAATTTTGAAGTTTTCCCATGTATATTTTTTTGAGAATTTTTCGGAGCAATCAAATAATAAAACCTAATTAAATTCTTTAATAATGCTGAGGAGTGGTGGTCTCCTAGAATTCACAGATCGATATAACTCAGATCTTGACAACTATAAATTAATTAATAGGATCTAATTAATCAACAACTCGAAAACAAAAAGGAATCACAGAACTCTAAATCGATTATTCTTATTTTCTTAAGATCAGATGCATGGAGAAAACATCACGCAGCATAAGATCTTAATTTTAAAAATCACACATACTAAAAACAAAATCGACATTACTTTAAACTACTTAAAAAAAATGTTGAAGTAGCAAAAGAGAGAGACAAAGCTATAGTTTTGCATGAATTAAACTTAACAATCAGGAACATAAAACGTAAATCAAAATCCAAAATTTCAGTGACAATTAACTTACTGAGCATCTTGAACTTCATCACTCTCCGTCTCTTCGTTGTCATCCTCTACAAGGTTCTTTCCTGATCAGAAATGGAGAAGAGATAATGGAAAAAAATCAGATTAGAGCCCAAATAGTAAGAAATGAAAGCAATCAAAGGCTAACCAATGTACCTTTATCAAGTTTTTCTGCTTCTTCATCAGGTAGTCGTTGGTTAAGTGGTACCGCTTCGTATGGTTCCATAGTTAAAGAAAGAAGTCGAGGCGGAGAATTCGGCATGATGTCCTGAGGGAGAGGACTCTCTTGATTTGGCAATTCACTAGCCATCTTCACTAACAGAGATATAGAGTTGGAGAGAGAAATATAGACAAAGAGGGAGAGAAGAAAGAAATGAGAGGTAATATCACTTGATTATTTCAGGGTGCTTTTAAGGATGGAGAGAAAACTTACATGCAATTTTCTTTCCACTCTTTGCCTTCTGTCTTAAACACGTTTTCCTAATTTGTCATTTTGTCTTTATTTTATGTTTCTTTTTATGTTCATAATTAGTCATTTTGCCTAGTTTGTCATTTTGACTTAAATTGGTATTATGATAAAAATCTAAGTTACTATATCAGTTTTCAGGATTTTTCTTGTGTAAATACACTTTGTAATTTGTTTTTGTTGGTTGCATTGGCATTGGCAAATCAACAAATATTAAATATTAATGTTGCATCTGGTTCGTTTATGCCTTTAGATATGATGGCGGGCGATATTCGAGAGTATTAATAAGGAGTTGGACATGATTCTTTATTTTTTAAAAGCCTTTTTTTTTTTTTTTTTTTTTTTTTAAAACAAACAAAAAAGTATTAAAAGACAAAAAAGAAGAAGAAATATTTGCATAATAATAAAAATATGATGATTGTCATATTTATTTACTTCGAGTTTAATTCAAAACCAAATTCGAGATGTATATTAAGACTCTCAAGCCAATTAATTTGAAGTTGATAAAAAAAAAATGGTGTTTTCTTCATTTTTTTTTTCCGAAATAAAGCTTAGGGTTAGGTAGACCCCAACCACTATATTATAATTAAAAGAAAGTATTACAACTCCGTTCCTCCCAAACAGGGACGGACTTAGGATTTTTTCTAAGGGTATTCATGTCGACATTCAACAACAACTGTATCATTTCATAAGAAAATGTGAACTTCTTTTTCTTTCATTTTGGTATGTAAATATTATCAATAAGCAAAATTAAATTTCAGAACTTTTGTAGTTGTAAATAAATAACACGTAAAAATGGCATTTTTTCAATAATCAAGTTGATTTTTTTATTTTTTTTTTTTTTTTCGCTTTTTTGCTAACTAAACTGAGTTTCTTTTACAAAACGCATAAAAGCAAAAACAAATGTTTAAGCACCATAAAATTAGTTTTGTATACATGCAATTATGAGCATCAAACTACTAATATAGCTAGTAATAAGAACATAAGCTAGTGGGTAACGTTTGAAATGTCAGCACGTATTGATTTTTTCACTCCCAAATTTGAGGGTATTCAGGTGAATACCTTCAACATACACTGGTCCGTCCCCAGTGGCGGAGCTAGGGGGGTCCCAGGGTACACCCTGGCTCACCTTCAAATTTTGGAAAAAAAAACTACTATATATATATATAAGAATAATTATAAAACAATTTATATAAATATTGATTTGTTATTTAACCTACACCTACACATACATCGTATGTAACATACCAAAAACGAAAAAGAAAACCTCGTCAATCTCATATCTTCTCACGGATTGTTCTTTATATCTATTTTTCATTCATAGAACAATACTTTTGGTACGAGTTTTATAAACATTTATTGTAATTCTTTGGTAGGAAAAATAAAAAGACACTACTAAAAAAAGAACCTATTATGACGGCTGTTTTTTTTTCTATCTTGACGGTATGGTTGAAACCCGTCAAGATATGTATTCTAGGAATATTTTAATGACGGTTGTTGCCACGTTGTGTCATGTATGGTGCAGGCGTCAAGAAAATACGGTGATTTAATGATGGTTTTCCTAAAACAATCAAGATAGAAATATAATAAACCATCAGGAAAAAATCAGTAACGGGCCACAAAACAGTGAACCGTCAATATTTTCTAAATTGTGGCGCTAGTTTTGTAGTTTGGGTCTTTGGGACCCTTAAATCGGTTGTTTCGACTTTCGAGTCAAGCGTCAAGAGAGGTTTAGGGCTTTTAGCGAATAAATCACAAGAAAAAAAAAAAAAATAGAGAAAAAAAATATTTAGGCTAAAACCAAAGTTCTAACGCACTGAAAAATGCAAGCAATCCCTACCCCCTCTCTCTCTCTCTCTCTCTCTCCCCCACTCAAATACACACACTTTCCAACCCCCATCTCTCCCCCACTCTTCTTTGCACTGAAAAAATTGTTGATGATAATGATAAAGAGGAAGGTGAGATTCTAGAAGAAGAAGATAAGAAAGTGGAATCTGGCTTCTTGAATCTAGTGAATTAAGCCCAAGAAGGAGTTAACGATAATGAACAATTGAATCCGGTATATTTAGGCCCCCGCTTTATCCGGGTGAATTGTTGGGAGAATTCGCTTTTAAGTCATGGTTAGATTAAAAGGATAAAACTTGTTTTTATTTGTTTTTTGGATTAGTTATAATCGAAAAACAGTTATTATTTTTGTTGAAAATCTTGTTTCGAAGAAATGTGGGATTGCGTTGATGATGTTTGTCCATCGCTTGCAACGATTTTTTTTATTCTTTGTAGAAGTAGGTTGGAGCCATTTGTAACTATGGGGGTGCTGTTTTGTGGGCATTAGGTGTTTGATTAATTGCTTTCATGGGGATTTTAGTAAGTAATCTGTTTGGTTCGCCATATATTGGGCTTCCAACTATTGTAAGGACAAACCAAATTGGCTCATTGGCCTTTAACTTGTTTGACTGAACTGATTGCAAACACTTGGAAATATTTTGATGATTTAGTTGTAGTGTGGAATGATGCAGAGATGGTATAACTTTGTTGGAGTTTCTTACATTCAACTGTCTTGCTAGCATATTACTGATATTAGTGAAGTTTACAAGTAGTTATGTTGGGGTCCGTCCTTATTGTTTATTGGGATCACTAATTTCTAGACTTTTGACACCTTTTATAGGTCACATGAGCACATATGTTTTATTTCTCCCTTGCGCCATAAGAAGCTAGGCAAGACTTTGAAAACTCGATGCATGCAAGTTACAATTCTCCTTTGCGAGAATTGAATAAGTTAATGTCACCTCTATCTCATTCTCTTGTCGTCCAATAGAGTCCATTCATAGTACCTTGTTTGCTGGTCATTATATATTGTTGGTCTTACATAAGAAAAGGAGGTTGCTAGTAAGAATAGATTGTATTAGTTTAAGAAGTTCTTGTAATCAATAAGGCTTCTAATTGCTTAAGGCCGGTATGTATTTCTCTCTAATTTCTCTAACCCTATTGCACTTGCATTTACAATTAATCTGTTCATTATAATAGTTTATACTTTATACTTTATACAATGTGGATCAGAACCGGTTTATGTTTTCCGCTTTTGTAAATCAAATGAAATCTGGGGGTCATAAAGGTAGTAGGCAAGCTCGGATTGGATCTAAAAAGCAAGCAAAAGAAGCAATAAAAGAGGTACAATACTACTAATCATGTCTTGGTATAAAAGAGTGCAAGTGTGTATGTTGAAATAAAATTTTCTGACTCGTGGTCGTGAGCTTGTACTTATGTTTTTCACCTAAGAAGCATTTTATGCTCTCAACTTTTTATTGTGTGCATGTATTATGTACTTAGCTAACGGATCAATTATTAGAAGTTGGATAGTGTACTTTTTTCAGAAAGCAAATTCAGGAACAATACCAAGGACATGTTTGCCATTCTCTTCTCTTATATTGGGCTTCCAACTATTGTAAGGACAAACCAAATTGGCTCATTGCCCTTTAACTTGTTTGGCTGAACTGATTGCAAACACTTGGAAATATTTTGATGATTTAGTTGTAGTGTGGAATGATGTAGAGATGGTATAACTTTGTTGGAGTTTCTTACATTCAACTATCTTGCTAGCATATTACTGATATTAGTGAAGTTAACAAGTAGTTATGTTGTGGTCAGTCCTTATTGTTTATTGGGATCACTAATTTCTAGACTTTTGACACCTTTTACAGGTCACATGATGCACATATGTTCTATTTCTCCCTGTGCCATAAGAAGCTAGGCAAGACTTTGAAAACTCGATGCATGCAAGTTACAATTCTCCTTTGCGAGAATTGAATAAGTTAATGTCACCTCTATCTCATTCTCTTGTCGTCCAATAGAGTCCATTCATAGTACCTTGTTTGCTGGTCATTATATATTGTTGGTCTTACATAAGAAAAGGAGGTTGCTGGTAAGTATAGATTGTATTAGTTTAAGAAGTTCTTGTAATCAATAAGGCTTCTAATTGCTTAAGGCCGGTATGTATTTCTCTCTAATTTATCTAACCCTATTGCACTTGCATTTACAACTAATCTGTTCATTATAATAGTTTATACTTTATACTTTATACAACATGGACTGTAAACTGGTTTATGTTTTCCTGCTTTTGTAAATCAAATGAAATCCGGGGGTCATAAAGGTAGTAGGCAAGCTCGGATTGGATCTAAAAAGCAAGCAAAAGAAGCAATAAAAGAGGTACAATACTACTAATCATGTCTTGGTATAAAAGAGTGCAAGTGTGTATGTTTAAATGAAATTTTTTGACGCGTGTCGTAGCTTGTACTTATGTTTTTCACCTAAGAAGCATTTTATGCTCTCAACTTTTTATTGTGTGCATGTATTATGTACTTAGCTAACGGATCAATTATTAGAAGTTGGATAGTGTACTTTTTTTCAAAAGCAAATTCAGGAACAATACCAAGGACAGGTTTGCCATTCTCTTCTCCTATTCATTTTTTTCTCAATTCAATTGCATGGAATTGTGATTTTGGTTTACTTTTCAAGTTTTCCTGAAAATCATATCCCTTTGTCTCAAGTAGATTAGAAAATTGGTCACTCCTATATCATACATTGGAATTTTTTAAATATAAAATTATTGTTTTGCCTCTTTGTAGATCTTGAATATTGGACATCCCCATACTATTGAAAATGTTGGTTTTGGTTTTCTAGTCCATCTATAGTAAGCTAGCTTTGAAGAATTGTGCACTATATTTTTTGAAAAGCAAGAGGAAAAAGAAGGCTTAAAAAAGGATAAAGGTTTGTTTCTTCTTGGTAGTGATTTTTTGTTGCGACTTATCTGCCATTAGAACTAATTTGGACCATTTGGCTCATGTACTAGTTGGTCCACCTATGATGTGTGCATGCTCCTTTCTTTTTATGCACCATGTGAAGGAGAGAGAATCTTGACATCCCATGAGGCCACCCTGGCAATATCCGTGGCATAGATATATAGGTAAATCTCTAAGTGTTCTTGTTAGTAGATCTGTCTTTTTAAGGGATTGTTGAATTTGTGTGCTTTGTGTGTCGATCATTTAGGTCATAATGAACACGTGAGTTGATTTTTATTTTTAACATTTGTATGATATATATATACATGCCTACAACTTTTATATATTTTTATAAGTACTTGGGGTTGTATATGAAATCTTATGTATGTGCTTGTTTTAGCAAAGAACTTCACATGACATAAAAAGACGCTTTGAATATTTTGGTAGCTCGTTTAAGTTGTATAATTTGTGTCAATAGGGATGAACTCGTAACTCCTCGGTAAAATGGAGAGATTGTACTACAAATATAACTTTAAATCTATTAGGTTCAGTGTCTCCGTTTTTTAGATAAATGACAACACTAGAATATTTGGGAAGGAGAAGGTACATTGATATGCTTAGGGACAGGGCTATCTGAAAAAAACTATGTAGCAGTACAAGAAAATATGCACTCTGATATGGTTAAAACTTCAAATTATCTGTGCTCACCTTTGATACTTTTTTTGACGTAGTATGGTGATTATTATATCTAACTACGAATGCTTCCTCTATGGGTTTTTCTGTTCAAGCATAATTTTTTTAGTATTTTTTTAGTTTAATTATCAAACAAACTAAAATATTATTCTTCACTTCTCATGTTATAATTCAAAGCATTCGATGGACATGGAAACAGTTGGTATACACCAGACACCAGCTTGGTAGTTCGCTTAAGTTGATTGTTTGAGATGGATCGGTTCATCGGTTGACTAGAATTTTCTGTTAGAGATAGGTTATGTAAATTAGATTATGAGATTGACTTGTTTTGGTTAATCAAGTGTTATTTGTTAATTAATTAATGTGTATTAGATCATTGAAAATCATGTAATTGAAAATATTTATGGAAAAGAGTTTCTTCTTAAGATGTTATGGTGTGGTTTGAGTTTTAGGGAAGGAGCATAAAGGTGGAATATTGTCGAGTAGTATGGGAATTGCAATATTTTATTATTATTATTTTTTTGAAAAATTAGAATCGTGTTATGACGTTTGTAATATAAATGTCATGAAGTGTTATGACGTTTGTCGTACAAATGTCATTAAGCAAATTATATCTTGACGCTTTCTGTCATTAAATCTTGACAGATTTACGAGAAACTGTCATAAACAGTGTCCCTTTATGACCTTTTTGAACTAAATTTAGACATAAAAAAGGGATTTTTCTTGACACTTCTACTGAAACTGTAATGGACTTTATGACGGTTTTGGTAGACTTTTTATGACACCCCCAGTAATGACGATTAACTTTTCAATCAGAAAGTGTCATTATATGTATTTTATGACAGTTTTTAGCTGTCATTAAATGTCATTTTTTTAGTAGTGAGGAAAAAAAAAAGGAGGAAAAAAAACAACACTCACGTCCCAATATTTCATAATATATATATTTTCATTGGTACGTTATCTAAACATTTTATTCCCTGATATTTTTACATATTTATATTGGTTGTAATGAATTATATCGGTTAATCGAATCCATGATAATTTATTGTGTTGAATGTGTTTCTACACTAATTTGGATTGTTTATTGTAATGAAATTAGTTTTGAATCTACTTTAAGACATTGATTGAAATTTTGGAATAGAGCGAAAACAATTAAAGCAAACGCGTAAGTGAAGGCAAAAAGAAATATACTAAAGTCTACCATTTTACAATATTTTTTATGTATTGAGTGGTGACAATTTCTTTTTTTTCCATTTCCTCGGCTATTTTTCTTATGACGCACCTAAAAAATTCTTTGCTTTTGTAAATTGTACAGTTTTGAAGTGGTTTCCTACCTAAAGCATATATACGGAATATTTTCTATTTTTAAGTTTTTAATTTTCTAAAGCTAAATGAAATGTTAATTGTAATTTCGAAGATTTAAAAAGAAGGACAAATTGAGTGTGTTAGTGTGTATTTTTTGTTAGTTGTGTTGAAGTGGCTAACCCTCACCAATATTCCTAGCTCCGCCACTGTCCGTCCCTGCTCCCAAATGGATTTTGTGATATTCTGGAGGGGGAAATATATATATATAATACATTTGTACAAAGGCTGAAGACTTCACAAGTTGTCCTATACAATCAGCTAGTGGCATCATAGCACCTTGCATTTATTGTGTCACATAAATAACAACTCCGGCATCAATCCATTACAAAGACATGCGACAAGAGAGGCATGCTACAATACATGAGCCAATGATTCACCTGTTAATTATAATGAGGGGTATTTAGGCTTTGGTCTTATTTATAGTAGCGATATTAGGCGGTCCATTTATAGTTGGAAATTAGACTTTAGTCCAACTTCTAGTACGTAGTCAAACTAGTTGTCTTTGATCAAACTGTCCAATTTTAGCTTAATACCTAGAATACCCTTACACGTGCGTCTCACACGTTTGATTAATTTTAGTTTTAGGATTGCTATGTGGCAAATATATATCTAACGCTTGTAGATCTACTAACTCATGTCCGTTGATTTCCACTTTTGCGTATCTCAAGAAGGTTGGTGGAAATAAGGAGGGAAAACTTTTCCTCTCCCTCACTCGCGTAACTAAGACGTGATATGTCCACTTCGCCAGGAAGTTTGAATGTATCTGCTGCCCCGAATTTCCTTCTCTCTTCGGAGTCTTCCTCGAAATCCTCTCCTCTGCTACCGTCTTCATTGTGATTACTGGAATATGATGTCGGGTCATCTATGCTCTTTGATATCCAGTCATGGGTAGTGAGCATTTCAATGACAACAATGTCATCATCAACAGGGAGGGGTTGTTTCCATGGTCCCCCATCAATCCTAATGTATGTTTGATCAGCTCCACATTTGTCAAACTCAAAACAAATTCGATGTGCCTATGCAAAGGAATATTCGAAATTAACTTGTGTTGGTGAATATTAATGCAATTGCCCAAGGATGAAATAAACCATGTGAATATATATTAACTTGTGTTGGTGAATACGAATTCGAAGTTAACTTGAAGGTGGGCAACACGTCACGTCTATACCTATGCATTTAAAAATAATAAACCAAGATAGCAGAAGAAAAGAATGACGTTGTACTAATCCCTTATAAAGTAATACTCACTTCTCGTTTTGTCTTCGTAATTGGTTCAGTGGAGAGAGGTTAGGGTTTGAGTGAGAGAGCACGAGTGAGGGAGAGGAAAAGTGTTCCCTCCTTATTTCCACCAACTTTCTTGAATTACGCGAAAGTGGAAATCAACGGACATAGTTTAGTAGATCTACAAGCGTTAGATGTTTGCCCCGTAGCAATCCTAAAACTAAAATTAATCAAGCGTGTGAGACGCACGTGTAAGGGTATTCTAGGTATTAAGCTAAAATTGGACAGTTTGATCAAAGTCAATGAGTTTGACTACCAGAAGTTTGACTAAAGTCTAATTTCCAACTATAAATGGACCAAAGCCTAATATCGCTACTATAAATAGGACCAAAGCCTAAATACCCCTTATAATGATATCTAATAATGGATCTTCCCATTGTACAGTCTAATCCACTATCGAAGTGCATGTCTCATATTGTTGTCGAAGTGCTTGCATGTCTCATGCAATCTAATATGGAACCTTTTGTTTTTACATTTCCTTTATGTAATATGTAATATGTTTTGTACAAGATGATGTAACAAAGGCTCATGAAAGATTATAAAATTAGATGGGGATCTGCAAAATCCCAGTATCTTTTCAAAAAAATAAAAATAAAGAATTTGCATCAAGCAGGCCACCTCAAGCACACATTAGAATGCATTTATATCACGAGGATTTATTTATTTTATTTTATTAAGCTAAAGATGTATTGGAAATTGAGTGCCAATCATAACCGATGAGATTTTCACCTTGGCGACCAAAAAAACAACCTCACCTTACTTTTTGGCCTTTTTCCCTTGTCGTTCTGAATAAATACAACATCATCTTAATTAGTATGTTTTGTTATTCGAACCAATATTTATGTTAGGATTGATGCCATGCACATAAAAAAAAATTAAAAATGTAATAATTATGCAAATTAGACTCGAGCGAGGCATAAAACAATGCAAATAACTTATTAATATACCCGATCAAATACAAGATACATCATGTTAGGTTGTCGGCCACCTTACCCCAAGAGCAAATATTTAATTATGTCTGCATTGTTTGTTTTTCTGAACAAAATAAAATTTAGGTTAGGAGGACCCCTAACTGCATTACATTTTGAAGTAAATTTAATTTATTTGAACGTCCTCAATTGAGCATCAAATTGAGCTTTAATTAGTGTTGATGTGTGTAACAAAAAGTTAAAGTGCATCAGTCAATAACTCCACAACCATGCAAATCAAGGTTCGTAATAATCTTCATATTTAGGTGAAAAATTAGGTTGTTGGGAGCCTAAATTGTACTCATGCACATATACTCTATGTAACCATTTTTCTTCATTAATACAAATTGCTCACTTTTCTGCAGATCAGGTGGCAAAGAGAGCAACAACTATGTCTTCTAAGTCCTCCCTTTATGTATCATGGTACCTCCATAGTTATATAAATGGGAGGCTTACAATAGCACTTATTTTAGATTCGATTGAATGGAAGTGGTACTTGATGCAGTGATATATTGGAGGCCTACAGGTTGGAATCTCATTTTATCAGTGTATGACATCCACTTTTTCCCCTTTCTTTATTTTACACTTATACTTTTGTAATCTCCTACCCCTTTTCCCACGTACACTTAATACGTACAACTCTCAGCTCACTTAGCAAAAAAAAAAAAAAAAAATCGCTCACCTTAGCTTAAAAATAATAATAATCTTCATATGCACCCAACACATATAAATCACCAGTTTTTTAGTTATTGGTTTTTTTTTTTTTTGCTCTAAGGTAATTGATTTAATTAAAAAGAATGAAAATAGGTTACTGTACGTAACGATCCGCCTCACCCTACCACGTTGACACTGTTTCCACTTAGCTACTGCGAACATCTAATAGTGTGGGGTTTCTGGACTTCGGATAGCAGCTTCCAAGGAGCTCACCCATCCTTAGACTACTCCTGTCCGAGTACGCTTAACTGTGGAGTTTCTACGGAATCCACAACCAAACGTTCTGGAAAAAATCCTCGAAGTTAGGATTTGGTGAATTAATATACTCATCGCCAGGATCTCGATCTAGACAATTGCCTAAGCGAAGAGGCATCACACCATGGCACAACCGTCACCCATACCTGGCTAGCGCTTTTCCATCATACCCTTCCTTGGGCCACGCCCAAGGATATCACAATTACAGGGGAAAAAAATAGTTCTGATAGACAAACAAATTAAAAGACCACACTACTACAAAAAAGCACATTAGCCACGGTTAGTAAACTGGTATATACCACTGTTTGGCTAATAACAGTGGTTTATAGTCATTTACCACAGTACAACAGACTTGTCTAGTTTTTGAACAAGCAAATACCACTATGTTTGTAAAACAGTGGTATATAATAGGACATATACCACGGTACTATCAAATATGGCTTAATTTATTTTTGGTCTTCAGATACCCAATCGCTTTGAAAACGGTGGTTTATGTTTTGGGCAAAATTATGCCTACCGTGGATAAAGCCAGATCTAAAAAAATAATAATAAGGATAACCGAAAAAGTCAGTAAATGGAAGAGACCCACCAACTTCTCCCACTCGCGCTAGATCTCTCTGATTGATTTCGATTTGAAGGGGGAAAAAAAGTTTCGAGCAATGAAGAACTTATGCTAGGGACAAGAACTCGAATTCACCACTGATATTTGTCTTCCAACAACGGTATGTCCTCCTCCCACTTCGGCTACAAGATATAATTAAACAAAATAGTTCTTTTTGCTTGATTTCAATATCTTTCATGTCCATTTTTTGAATAAAGGTTTCGATTTTCTTCCCCTTTATATCTGCTTTCCTTTAATTTCGTGTTGTTCATTTGATTAATCTTTGAGACCGAGTATTATGATTTTGAAATGAATTGGTCTTGTAGGGTTTCTTATGGGAACATCTCTTCTTTCTAATTCTCTTTGTTTAGCCTATCTCTCCATTTGGAATCATAGGGAAGTAGTATTGAGCGTTGTCTCGATAATATAATGCAGTATAATATAAGTTATGTCGACGATTATCAAGGAATAATTGTGAAGGAAAGGAAAAAAAGTAAGCTAGGCGCTTTTAAGTCCTTCTGCCATAGGGAGTGGGCACCAGTACAAGTTCTGGTAGGGTTTACGATAAGACTGCTTTGAAAAGAGAAAAAACTCTTGGCTTCATTACTTTTTGTATAAGTTGGCTTAGGGAAATAAAGAGACACAAGGTCGGCTAGTCTAGTGCCAAAGTGCACTTCGGAATAAAGGGAAGCTTGGCTTAGAGAGTAGCTTTGATTAGAGAAGAAATCCACCTTTCTTCTGCAACGGTAAGTGGGTTCTTTCTAGGACTGATAATTCAGTTCAAGCGTATCATAGATCAAACTTTTTCAAGCCTTTTAAATCAAACTTGTTGCAAGGCTAAGGACCCTTTACTAGTAGAGGTAGAACAAAAAGTAGCAAAGCCTAAAGCCTTTGGTCTGCCTCTTCTGAAGAGGATCTGTAGAGCTTGCTGGATCCGCTCAACTTCCTTCTAGATATGTGACCCGATCTTTTGGTTGACAACTAAAATAGTTATGTTTGCACAGTGGTCCATCGGTTTCATGGATGTTTTGTGGGTTGCAAGAACATTTAAAAGTAGCAAAGCATAAAGCCTTTGGTCTGCCTCTTCTGAAGAGGATCTGTAGAGCTTGCTGGATCCGCTCAACTTCCTTCTAGATATGTGACCCGATCTTTTGGTTGACAACTAAAAAAGTTATGTTTGCACAGTGGTCCATCGGTTTCATGGATGTTTTGTGGGTTGCAAGAACATTTGTCCTAGGTTTCAGATACCTCTAGTGCAACTTATTTTCTTTGTTGGTTTAATCTGAAAATTTGTAGCTTCTTTTTATGTTTCCCTTATTGCTCCATCCTTTATTTTTTTGTCTTTTATTTAGTTTATTATTTGTAAAAGTTTGTAATTCATCTGGGCCTTCATAATTTGTTCTCAAAATAGCACAACAGGCTAGAGCTTTGATTACATTTAAGTAGACTTAACTTGGAAAATTGGCAATCTAGCACATAAGGCTATGCAATTTATGACCAAGGTGTGATACATCTATACTCCTTCAACAAGAATTACAGGTTGGAATTGTTATAAAGTTTATGCACTATATAGCATGTAGTCAATCATTGTTTTTTTCAGGTCATGGTTGAACTTCTATTGGTATTGGAAAAAGCCTGCTTCCTTTGGTATGTTTTACTTTTTGTTTTCAGTTTCTTTTATCTCTTTTTAGACTTCTGTGTTGGTACTCGAAGTACTTGAACTTTTTCTAGGAAGACAAATGGAAACATGTTTACACATGTTTACATTTGAAAACAGTCACATTTTAGGCCAATAAATGTTGGTTCCACCAAGGTGCACTTGTCATTGAAGCTATTAAGGACAATACTTTGTTTGGACATGTCAAGGTCACACCCAAGGTGTGCAAATGTTTTGCTTTTCCCACTAGCACTATGGTTCCAATGAGTGCAAGAACGTTGTTCTTGCTTCAAGTTCGGTTGCAACTGAGTTTAGTATACTAATCGATTTTGTGTATGGTAAGTAAGATTCTTGTGTGTGTGTGTGGGAATTTTATTTGAAGAGATGAACTAATTCAATTAGTGATTATGTGACACTCTGATTTAGTTGGTAAATCTAATAATCTATGAGTGAAATATCATAGGGTGCTTCACTGTTTTGTCTCAAGAAAAATTCAATGTAAAGTTGAAATGGTGGCTTGGCCAGTTGGGCCTTTAAAGTTTAACCCTACCTGGCCCTCATGTAGGTCCGCCCCTGCAGGTAGTAGCAACATTTGACCGAGATTTACTCATCTTTATGACTTAAATTAAACTCTCCAGTGGATGGTTACTGGGGTGCAATTCAACCACATGAGGAATTGTTTTTCAGGCGCATCTTGTGGCTACGACAAGGTCATCTAATGAAGTATGCGCAATTAACACACCATAAGGTTGCATTTATTCTGGAATTGAGGAACAAAGGTCAGTTTATTATCTTATGCAAACAGTTTTTTCTTTTGTTATCTATTATGATACTAGTCTTACTTTTTTTCTGACCTTATAGCATGTCTCATATATGCACTTTTGCATGAGTTGAAGTGCTATTACTTTTGCTTACAACTTATGGACTTGTTTTATGATGAGTTGAAGTGCGATTTCTTGCAAGGTTTTTATCACTTTGTTTTCATGTTGTCTAGGGTTTGAATTTATTGTTGGATATAATCAAGAAGTGCAGCAAGAGTCTTGGTTCCTTAGGCTTCTTTTTCTAGTAGCATGAATTGTATTTGCTTAGGCCTTTACTAGGAAAAGTGAAGCAAGGATTGTGGTTGCTAAGGCTTCTTTTGCAAGGAGGAGCCTTCAAACTATACTACGTAGTACTCCTTGTTCAACCAACTTTTGTTATGCTCGACCTATTGGATAATGCTTTTGAATTGATTTGTATTCTCCTCTTGTTAGTATTATTTTGTTCCTAGTATCTAAGTTAGTTTATAGTTGACTCATATCGGATAGTGATTCAGCTGAAATTTTAAATATATATAAAGTTAATTTGTTTGATGTCATATATATATGTATATATATATATATATATGTGAGAATATTTGATTGGCTTCATGCGAACTCCTTATTGGATGATAACTGAATTCTAATTAACTTATGGACATGCAAGATGACTTACACTGTTTTAGAAGTACTTTTAACTCCGTATTTTAATGACGGAGGATTGGAAATTATGTCATTCCTAAAGTGTGTTAGTGTAACTTTAATTCTAGTTATTTCAATCATAAATACAACCTTGTCTACATTTAAGATTGATAAAAGGAATGAGAGCTTCTTGTTTTTATATACTGTTTTGATTGTTTTTATTTCTTATTCATTTATTTTTCACTTAACAGGATGCTTCTTCACCAACATGTAACAATGGTGATCTCAGAAGATTATACGAGCAACCAACCATACTTCAAGAAGCTTAAGGAACCAATTATTTAACAAGGTATCATAAGTGGTTAGTTATACAATTTCTAAACTATTTTACTTGTACTTTTTATCTATTTTTAATTCACAACTACTTTATAGGGTGATTAGACTTTGCACGTTTTTGGGACGAGAATGCTAACTCAGAGGAGAATATTCTTGGTGAAGTTATAGGGATTTATATATTTTTTTCTTTTGTACATAATTCTTTCATTGTAATACAGGACAAGATGGTCAAATATAGTGGTCAATTGCAGATCAAATGGGATTGCTTAACAAGCAACTGGAAGCAAGTGAAATGAATAAAACAGAATACTTGAGGTGTTATGAGAATATATATATGCTTACCAGCGTCTGACAACTTTGAGTTTAGAGTTGAAGGGTGAGCCTTTTTTATCATTAACTATGGCATCTCTCTCCTCCGTGTTAAGTATGAAATTTTTTATTCTTTTTGCATGCAGCGAAGTCAAAATTGAGAAATTATGGTGTGGAAACTTCTACCCTTCTACTTAAAATCAAGGACTTGGACAAGAAGCTACAATGTGTTAAGGACTTAAGGAGACATCTCAATCATATGAGAGATTACAAGGTATTGTAAGGCTTCGCCACGAAGGATCTTATGTTGTCAAAGTCTTTTTGATGTATAGATGGAATAAATATATTATTCTTTTGATGTTTAATTTAGATGGAACTAGTAGATCTCTCTTTTGATAGAACAAGTAGATTTGGTTGGTTCAATTCTTTCGTTATTCTTTATTAATTCAGAAACAGTAATTAGCAATGCATTGCCGGTTGTTGGATGTCTATTTTTTTTTGCAAGTTGTAATATGTTTTGTTTATAATTGGCAATGTTTGATAAATTCAGTGTGGAATGTTGTATGACATGGCTATTTGTGATGGACAGGTTGTTTGCAAATAATTATGTATTAATATAGTGAAATTAAAACAGGAAATGTTTTTGTTTTCTTTTTTTTAAAAAAAATGTATAAACCACGGTTTTTCAAGAACCATGGTAATTATTGTTATTATTTCCCACGGTTCCCACCAAATATAGCAAAGCACAAAGGCTATTAACCACGGTTTTAGAAATCATAATACCACGGTATTTTCAATAACCGTGGTATATAAGAGATACTATTAACCACGGTTTTATTAGAAGTATTTGTCACGATGGTGGTCGCTACCATGGTTTTAAAACAAAAACCATGGTTAAAGGGTTTTACTAATCGCACACCCATATATAACAGTATTTGGTATATGAGCTTTTATGTAGTAGTGCCAACAGGCTAGCCTTGTGCATTAGTTAACAAAACGGAAATAGGTGCTATATATGTTGATTTTCGATGTTGGCCAGAAATCTTGACTAGCTTGCATCCCACCACACTCACTCCATTGTCCAAATTCGTGTCATGTCTAACTAACACACTTTTCTGCCTTTACATTTGCTTCTCTCCATGCTGCAGTGACATTGATCCAAATGGCTCTCGACTTAAGTGATAACCATGCTGCCCGAGCCCTCCAATGCACCTTGTTTCCTTGTTAATTAGCTCAATTTTAAAGTTTAATATGTTGTTTCATGAGAATCTATAATATATGTGTAATCTTGATATTATATAGTCTTGTTAGGATTGTGAGCCTACTTCTCTACCATTGGCACTCTATGTTGTTCAACATGGCACCTTTCCTAGCACAAGTAACATTAATTACTATTTAGAGGTTTTAGGTTTTTGCCTGCCTCATAATATGGTAATAATTACATTTTGGCTCCCCTAACAATATGGTTAATGGAATTTAACCCACTTAATAATATGATAATATAAAGAAAGTAGTCCAAGCTCCAACCCAAAGGTGCTGACTAGCAAAGTCGGTAAAATTTTTGGGTGATAATACCAGAAGTATGGGGCTTGCATGAATCCCTGCCAGCAACAAAGATCGAGTTACTGATCTCATTTAAAACAGGTTTGTCAAAATAATAATAATAATAATAATAATATATATATATATATATATATATATAGATTTCCATCCACCAAGCGTGTGAGGGGCATTTGTGCCATTAAAACACTTTGGATAATGGGAAGTAACAGTCAGTCTGAGCCAAAACTTAATATCCAATAATTAAGGGGTGCAATGGGTCATGCATTACTTAAATACCATTTTATATTAACACATGGGCCAATCAAAAAGTAAAGAACCCCTAAAATAGACAACAATATTATTCATGCCCAATCTCTCTGCCCTGATTAAGTCAGTTGTAACACTGAGGTTTTGCACTAAGCTAACATAGCTACAAAATGATCGGCTAGGTTCCCTAGAAAATGATCATGTAATCTCATATTTTGTTCCTTCTCTTAGTCATTCATTAATTGATGAATATTGTAGAAGAGGTTAGGCAAGGAAAAGTAAAAGTATATCTAAGATTTTAATGCAGGTAGAGGTCGGCCATAACCTCAAATCTATTAAAAAAAAACACACAACTACATAAAGTGATTTGATCGGTCGATACAAAATAAATGTTGAATGAAACAAAATGAGTTCTATACTCGGGCTGAAGAAGCAACAAATGAAGTCATGGCCTTGTATCTTGTAGAGGATGCAACAAGTACATCTATCTTATGGCATATCTTGTAGTGCAATGTTATTTTTGTGTGCGCTGATGCTTAAGTTTGGTGATGTCGTGTGCCGCTAGCCTGTTCAACAATGGTCGCTCCTAAAAGTAGGGCAATCTCGGTCCCCACGACTTTACTATCTAGGCCAATTGTTTTTGGTGAAGAAGAAGGCTCTAAATGGCTCGTCGTGTTAATCTGTTCTTCGTGACTGTAACATGAAAGCGAGACTTGGACAGGCGATGCAGCTATAAGATCTCCGGACACACAACCACTGAAACTGCGATCATCAAGTCCAGCTAATGTGATATTCAATCCACTTGTTTTTCTGAGCTCTCCACTCTCATGGAGAAGAAACGAACCCCTAAGTGATATGATGTGAAAATATCCCTCGTAAGTAGTGGTTCCACCAGTTGTTGAGTCAAAAAATGTTGCAATTGACACGGCTCCAGTTCCCGATACAATGTATGCTTTCCGGCTACAGTGATGATGCAGATATTCCACTACTTTTGATAAAACTTCCTCTCCCGGTTCAATAGTGATAACATGTGAAGATGTATTCGATGAAGCAGCTGTCGCATATTGCTTCTTTGTTGAACCTAGTCGTCGGCCCCTAGTCCTCAAAAATTGTGCTTGTGTGGCCTTCGCTGACAGCGCAAGAACCACCATACGATCTTGAACCAACGTAGGTGGTCGACCACGCTTTCCTGACGACAAGGGAGGTTTGCATGCTTTTACACTTCCATCACTAACTCTATTGCTATGCTGGTGCTGGTTAGTGGGAGACTTTGTTTTTTCAAATGATTCGTCTCTTGACGACGTTAATACTGCTTTCGGATTGAGTATAGCGAGTGAAAGCAACGAATCTCTGCAAAAAGAACAAATGAAGTGGGAGAAAAACAAACACTATGTTAAAATCATGTACAATCCGAAAGGCAGGAAGCCGATACTATTACCATTAAAGCCGGCAATGTTTGATTGCTCGGAATATATTCTCAAGAAAATATTCATTTTCTCATAGAAAATTTTATTATGAAAATTTACCGAAGAAATATTGTTTTGGTCATATATAAGAAAAGTTGAAATTCTTCCTTCAATTCTTGGTATTTGACGCCAACAAGACTTGCCATGGGAAAATATTAGATTGACACTATCGTACTTTATTTAATTTGTTTTGTTAATGGAAAAACAAGTTATTAAATTAACGAGGGCAAATACTTTTCAGTTTTCATCCAGAAAATTTTCCAAGGGGAGGAGTAGGAAAATGTCTTCTAAAGAATTGATGTTGGAAAAATATTTTTTTTTTTGAGATATAAATTTCCTACCCAATTTAATGAATCAAACACGAGAAAAAGAATTTTTCCAGGAAAATCAAAATATTCTGTCCGAAAATAGTGAATCGAACATTCGAACAGGCCCTAAGACAACACCTTACCTCTTTGTTTCTCATATTCTATCAAAATAAGTAAGACACAAAACAAATTGTGATTTGATTAAGTTATCAGTAATTACGATGGCCTTCGTGGCCTTCATACCATACTATCCAAAATCATAATGAAAATGTTTTAGGAGCTTTCGAAAAAAATGGAAAGAAAAGAAAAAGGTGTAGGAATTGAAGTTTTTCTACTGGAAGATTTTATTTTTGAACCTTTACTAGAATATATTATTTAGATACCTCTCTAGCAAAATTTCCCTACGAAAGACAATTGAGAACTATTTTCTCGTGTTAATTAATCACTTGTTACTCTGACCTAACTACTGCCCAAAGTAATGTGGAGTTCGAGTTAGTGTACACTGGCTCCTCTCCAAGTAACTCAGTTATTAGTCAGGAATTGAGAGCTATTGCTTAAGGTCTAAGGGCAGCCATTGATCAAGGTTATAGAAGACTTGCAGTTAGATCAGATTCACTTAGAGCAGTAAAATTTTCAATGGTTTAGAAATAGCTCCATGGTACATACTGTGACTACTTCACTGCATCCTTAGAGAAAGTAATCAGGTGGCAGACTACTTGTCAAAGATTTGTGAGTCACGAGATGACTGTATTACCTTCCTCCTCTAGATAGCAGATTAGATTCTCTAGTAGAGTTGGATAGGATTGGAACTTTGTATTCAAGGAATTGATCGATCAATACAGGTTGAGGTCGATCTGCCTAACCTCTAACTTCTTCAAAAAAAAAAAATAATACCCAAAGTAACATTAACAGGCCATAAGTTTTTTCCCTGTGCAATCGCGCATAGTACCAATATAATCATGCCTTTTTGAAAAAAACTTCATTGGAAATTAAGATTTTAGAAATGAAAATGCGTATTTTCTTTGCAAAGTTTCCCGAGGTAGTCAAAAAGGGTTAAATGCCTAAATCTATTCCAATCGGGAAAATCCTGAAAGCACATTTTTTTTTAATGTTGTTATTTGATTTTATGGATTTTAATATGATTATTGACCAAAAACAACTTAACTTTTGAGAAATTTTTGGCTTACAAGCTTCTCATGCATTCACAAATCTTAATAGAGAAATCAGATGAGAAGGAGCTAAAGTTTTATGAACATCAGATGTGGTACTGTTATACTTGCGACGACCCCCATAACAATTTATATTTAAAACAGTTCGATAACCAAACAACGCTACTTTCAAACTTTAAAGAAGGTTAGAAGAGCAAAAGAGAAAGCCCAGGATAACTACCTTGATTATATTCAAAACCTTGATCTATAGACCTAATTTTGTTTATAGGGTAGAGAATCAACACTCTACTTATTTCAGATTTATTTCTTAAAAATTTCGGAAATGTATGTTGGATGGTCTACCCAGGGCCCTCACAAAATGTATACTGTTTTTTCTTTGCAATCTAATACAATTAGCAAAAAAAAAAAAATTACCGAGCATCTTTAACTTCGTCACTGTCCGTCTCCTCATTGTCATAATCCTCTACAAGGTTCTTTTCTGGTCAGAAATGAAGAACAGGTATAGAAAATTAGATCAAAGTACACCTAGCCAGAAGTGAAGACAATCAAAGGCTTAACTGATACCTTTTTCGAGTTTTCCTGCTTCTTTAGGTAGTTGTTGGTCCTGGGGTACTACTTCAGCCTGCTCCACAGTAGAACGAGAAAGAAGAACAGGTGGAGAATTAGGCGCGATATTTTCCAGGAGTACTACCTCTTCATCTGACAATTCAGTAGCCATCTTAACTAACACAGACAGATCGACAGAGATATACACAATAACAGAGTGAGAGAGAGAGAGAGACAACAGAAAAGAAATGAGTTGTGGTCTCACTTGATTCTCTCAGGGGTTTATAAAGACAGCGAGAAAACCTACATGCAATATTTCTTTCCACTCCTTGCCCTTTGTCTTAGACAAGCTTTTCCTACTAATTTGTCACCTGTGTCTTATTTGGTACAACAGTAAATTTCTTACTATATCTTTATCAAAAGGAAATTTCTTGCTATATCAGGTTTCCAGTCTTTCTTATTGATGATTTCTTATTCCTTTTCTTTAATTACATCTTTATCTTTATCAAAAGAAAATTTCTTACTAAATTTTGTGACTTATGTTGCAGCAGTAATTTTTTTTTTTTTTTTAAAAATTTGTTATTGATTCTATCCAACGAACAGAGTCAAATGAACAGTTACGGTATGGTGCCTCTCGAGGTACCCAGGTACAGCCAATCTGGTGTTCTGTTTACAACACACATACAATGCTAGTGCTGTCGTGGCATGGGAACATATTTTGCTAGTTTAGGAATCGCTACAGGCCAGCTACGAGGCAGAATGCATGGCAATGGTCGCTGGATAGAACTCTTTCAACGTACAGTGATTGCTTAATCGCGTAGCTTGAAGGACCAGTTGGAATGGATTATATATGTTCACTTCGTACATGGAGGGAAGCCAATTTTGGAGTTGATGCTTGCGCAAGGAGAGGCGGGCAAGCACCTCAGTGAAGAAATTAACCAGTGGACTGGTGGATTGGAGCGGGGAACTAATTAGCCTGGCTTTCTCGCAAATACATGGCGTATGTATAACCTTATAACTGCACATCATCTCGTACGTTATTGAGACAAAAGCAAGAATTCAATTCTTCAATTCATTAATATCTGTCGTTCTTGGGATTGGAACATCTTCACTAGATCAGGGTGATACTTCTTAAATTCATTTTAGTCTTCACTTTGTCATATATTATATATCATGAAAGGATTTCTGTGGAAAGTGATGTAGAAGAAGCTATATCCAGGGGATGGCTTAGAATTTGGGTGGAGTCGGACTCAGTAGCAACTGTCATTGCTCATGCACCATATACATAGCTACCATGGCAACTCAGCAACAGGTGGAAGACTTGCCTTCAGAAACTGAATATTGCTTCATTAAACACTTGGAGGCCGGTAGGTTAATTTTGCCGCGGATCAAACATTTTTTTTTTGCTTGAAGGTAACTGTATTGCCAAAAGAATAGAGTTACAAGGAAAAAAGGAAATTTACATATAGATGCTAGGAGTACAAAGAGCATACACCAGTCTAAAAACATCATGGAATAAATCTATAGTGGGTTAGCTCTTGATGTTCAATTCTTTTTAGGAACTGTGGCGTTGAGGGCCACCATTCCTTAACTCCATTGCCCCGAAGAACTCCCTGCCTTGCACAACCATCGGCCCCGAAGTTTGCCTCATCTCTCCAATTGGAAGTGATCATAAGCCACTGCATTTGGTTTTTAACTTTGTTCCACAATGCTCTCACCTTCCAATGGACGTGATCCACTTGAAAAGCCTTCACAGCAGCCACAGAGACCGACTCGATCCATAACCTTGTCCATCTCATATGTACTGCCTTGTCTATGCAGTGAACAATAGCTTGACACAGCCACAAAAGCATGTTTCGATTCCCAAGCCTCCTCCAATATAAACACCGAGTGTTTCACCATCACTGTTTCTGTAAAGAACTCCCCACCCAGTTGATTCCAGATTTCCCCTTGAAGAACCATCTGTATTAGCCAGTGCCGGCCCTGAAAGCGACCCAAATGGTGGCTTTGGGTCCCTGAATCAAAACAAAAATCAATGGCCACATTAATATCGGCAGAAAACAGGAAACATTTCCCTTAATGAAAACACCTACAAAAAACACCTACAAAAAAAAATGAAAAAAAAACACATAATTGTAGTGGGAAATATGGTGCCTTGAGATATTCTAACTGATATTTCAAAACTCGAAACATTGGCATAAGGGTCAATGTCTCGGTATATTTTGTGGTTGTTTTCAAACATTTGCATGTATTTGAGCGGGAAGAGGGAGAGAGAAAGACAAGGGACACGTGTCAGAGATTGACTGGGTCAAAGCCAAATCAGGATACCATATAAAGACGGGAAGAGCAAGAGAAAAGGATTCATTAGTTTATTGTCAGAAAAATCATTAGAAATAGGAGAGAGAAAGAGAGAGAGAGGTTGTAAATTCTATCGCCAATCAATAAAAAGTTTGGTTCATTTCATCTTCTTCATTCATTCTTCATTCAGTTCATTACTAAAGTTGTGTGATCTTAGAACATTTGAGAAAAAGTGTTCTTGGACATCACATTGGCACCGTCTGTGCATCGAGAACAAGAAAATTTGACGTTTTCTTCTTCTTCGATTTAGAATCCATAGTTTTGTTCTGCGTTTGAGTAACAGAAGAGTGAAAGCAGTTGAGTAATACAGTGAGCCTTGAATCATAATGGCCCCAAGGAAGAAAACAAACAGCAAACGAGTGGATAATGATAATCAATCGCAACACAAGAAATACAAGAGCTTCCGTAAGTCGGCGATACCACGAGGAGAACATGGAAGGTGACACTTCACTTCAAGAAATCTTGAAAAGGTTGAGGGAAGTGGAACAACAAAATGCGATATTACTAAAGGAGAACCAAGAGATGAAGAAGGGAAGTCCGAGTTTGGTTGTCAAGGATGTCCAGGGAGACGAGGAAGAGGAGTGTAGTTTAAAATCAGGTAGTCATTTTGCGGAAAAAGCATTGGAAAGACATGAAAGAACTATAGAAGCTTCGCCGATATTTGAAATGCCGATACCATAACCCATCACCAAAGATATGATACAGGAAATGATGCAGAACCAGCTTCTTGAAAAGACTTATGCTTCGATAAGGAAACTGGCAGATGATGTCAGTAGAAATCCGATACATCATAGTGTCGAGATGATGCCCATTCCACCAAAGTTCAAACTTCCGAAGTACACCCAATATGATGGGACATCAGATCCGATGGACCATCTATTCGGATATCGACATTAGTTTTCGATATACAAAGGTACAACTTATCTTGATTCATTATTATGTAAATCTTTCTCTTCAAGCCTGAAGGGGAAGGCATTGAAGTGGTTATGTTCTCTATCGGAAGGGTCGATATCATATTATCGGGAGATTGAAGAGAAGTTTTTGTCCAATTATGGTCATCAACGAGTAAAACCGAAGCAGGTGTTAGTCTTGTTCCAACTCAAGCAAGGGAAGAAGGAATCTTTAAAAACTTTCTTATCTCGGTTCAAGGCAGAGGCACAGCTAGTGGAGCATTTAAATGAATCGGAAATGACAGCAGTAATGGCGTTTCAGACAGGACTTATTCTAGGTTCTAACATGCACAAATATATGCTTCGGAAGGAGATCAAAACTCTGAGAGAGTTGTATGATAAAACTGAAAAAGATGTGCAAGTTGAGGAGGGAATTATGGCAGCATCGGTTCAGTCAGTATTACAGGTATCGGAGTCAAGTAAGTTTGCTAAAGAGGATAACTACAATAAGTATGATAAGAGGAAGACGGTAGATTCTTATTCAAATGTTGAGAACCAACCGTCACAAAAAAAGAGGTTTGAAAGATCGCTGAAAGAAGAGTTAGATCCTAGTAATTATATCACCATTAATACGACAGTGGAGGATATCTTAAGGAGGGTGGGGAAAGACCCTTATTTCCAGCATCCGATTCACAAGCTTAGAGAAATAGCAGATAAACCTTTTGCAATTTCCATAAGGTAAAAAATCATGAAACCAATAAATGTTTACAATTGCTCAGAGAGGTGGATAGATTAATGCGAGATGGGAAGCTCTGCGACTTCAGAACAGATGCTCGGCCAGAAGTAACTGCTATGGTAAATGATAAGCCTTTAGGAGTGATCAATATGATTTACAAAGGAGTTATCCCACATAAGAAAATTATAAGGGATATAATCCGAAAGATATCAACAGTGAAGGAGGTGCTAGAGGTGAACATAGAGCCGATACCGATGAACCCTTCATTAGTAGCAATAAGCATACCTGGAGCTATTATGTTTGTTCCCGATGATCTGTCAAAAGTGATGTTACCTCATGATAATGCATTGTTAATTACATTATGGATATTTGGTTATGATGTGCAGAAAGTATTGGTGGATTGTGGAAGTTCGGTCAATATTCTGTTTTGGAAAGCATATACAGGTATCAGATTTGATGAGTCGCATTTGAAAGAACCGCAGTTTAATTTGTTTGGTTTCAATGGAACTTCAACTAGACCAGCTGGAGAAATAAAATTGCCAGTAAGGGCAGGTCCACACACAATAATGACTAAGTTTATAGTCATCAAGCATCACTCAAATCGTAATGCTATTTTGGGAAGAAAATGGATACATGCTATGAGAGCGGTTCCCAATACTTTTTATCAGGTTATCAGATTTCCGACTGCTTTTGGACCACATGAGATACTTCAGTCAGAATTTGAGAAATGCAATTTTGTTACTGTGAAAGGTATGATGAAAGAGAAAAAAATAGATATTGGGGGCGTCTCAGAAGACACCAAATAGCAATTAGCAGAAGATTTATCTCTAAAGTCCGATACCATGAAGCATCAGCAGGATTTTAGATTTACGTCAGAGCTGAAGACAGAGATGGAAATAATTCCAAGCAAAACAATGGAGGAGGTACAAAAAATCAATATAAGTCAAAATAATGAAAGTTGTTTCACTTTTATCAAAACAGAGCTGAATGCGGGGGTTAGACAAGATTTGGTAGATTTCTTAAGGACAAATAAAGATGTATTCGCTTGGTCGATGGCAGATCTCCTAGGTACTGACCATTTTATATGTTCTCATAAGTTGAATATGCGAGAAGGAGCAGTTCTTGTGCATCAGAAGCATAGGAAGGTTCGGCCGATATATGCGGATGCAGTGCAAAATGAAATAAAAAAGATGTTGGAATGTGGAATCATCAAGAAAATCAATAACTTAGAATGGGTGGCAAATATTGTTGTTGCCCCAAAAAAGAATGGCAAGGTTAGGATCTGTGTGGATTTCACAGATGTTAACAAAGAGTGTCCGAAAGATTATTATCTGATGCCCATAATTGATGAATTGGTCGATCGAACAGCAGGTTTTGAGTTGCTGAGTTTTTGCGATGGGCATTCAAGATATTTTCAAGTTGTCATGGCAGTTTTAGATCAGTTAAAAACAGTGTTCGCTGTGGAAGGAGGTCTTTACTGTTTTGTTCGAATGCCATTTGGTCTAAAAAATGTTGGAGCAACGTATCAGCGGTTGGTTGAGAAAATATTTAAGCATTTGATCAAATAGATTATGGAAGTCTATATAGATGATATGGTAATCAAATCGAAAAAAATAGAAGATCATGTTAAGGACCTCGATACGGTGTTTCAGATATTCAGACAATTTTATATGAAGCTCAACCCGGAGAAATGTACTTTTGGGGTTAGTTCAGGGAAATTTTTGGGTACATAGTCACAAAAAGAGGTATAGATGTGAATTCAGACCAAATTCGATCTATTCAACATATGCCTTCTCCGAGTACTAGGAAACAGATACAAAAATTGACAGGAAGAATTGCAGCTTTAAATAGGTTCATATCAAGAACTTCTGACCGATGCAAACCCTTATTCAAGTTGCTGAAGAAGAATACAAAGTTCATATGGGAGGAAGAATGTGAAGGGGCTTTCTCAGATTTAAAGAAGTATCTCTAAGAAGTGCCAACTTTGATAAAGCCAGAGGAAGGTGATACTTTATTTTTATATTTAGCAGTATCGGATTTTGCTATTAGTTCAATATTAGTAAAACTGGAAAATGGGGCAAAGCGACCTGTTTATTTTCAATCCAAAACCATGCTGGAGGTTGAAACTCGATATTCGATGTTAGAGAAATATGCATTAGCTCTTCTTTATTCTACTCTAAGGTTGAAATCGTATTTTAAAGCCCACTCAGTCATTGTCATGAAAAATCTTCCGTTAAAGCATATACTTTAGCCAAAATAGCCAAGTCAAGAAGAATGGCGAAGTGAATGGCGAAGTGGTCAGTACTTATTGATGAATTTGGAGTTGAGTATCGGAATAGGGTTTTAGAGAAGAGCCAAGTATTGGCGGATTTTTTAGTAAATTTTCCTGCTGAAGATGAAAATTGGGATATTGAAGAAGATAATGGTTTACTGTTGAAAGAACCTGATGATGTGATGGATGAGGATGATCTATGGGCTGGTACAAATGGGTGGAGAGTTTTTGTCAATGGCTCATCAGGTCAAAAGGGATATGGTATCGGAGCGGTTTTGATAACACTAGACAATCAGATATTGGAATCAGCAGTTACCTTAGGGTTTCACGCGTCCAATAATGAAGCAGAATATGAGGCGTTGATTACAGGATTGGAAATGGCTACATCGCTAAATGTCAAGGAATTATCTGTATTCAGTGATTCTCAGCTAGTGGTAAACCAAATCAATGGAGGGTATTCAGCTAAATGCGACAATATGATTGATTATTTGAACTTCGTTAGAAAGAAGCTCTAAAATTTCAGCAGAATCAAATTTCAGCACCTCGATTGAGGAGAAAACCGACATGCAGATGCTTTGCCATATGTTGTTGCTATGCTGGAAAATACAAAGAGACATATGTTACAAGTGGGTGTTTAGCAGAATCCAAGTATTGATATAAAGCATCCTGAGGTTATGGAGATAGATACATTGGGGGCGTCATGGTTAAGCAGTTATATTTTATTTTTGTCTAAAGGTGAGTTACCCAAGGATAAAAATGAGGCTAGAAGAGTAAAATATGGAGCTGAAAGATATCTGCTAATAGAGGATGACTTATATGGGAAAAACCCTGGGGACCTGCATTTGAAATGTATATCGACGGTCGAGGCTAATCAAATCATTGCAGAGATGCATGAAGGGGAGTGCGGAAATCATTCAACAGGGAGATCCTTGGCTAACAAGATAACAAGGCAAGGATATTACTGGCCACAAATGCGAAGGGATTGTCTTCGATATGCAAAGAAGTGCATTCAGTGTCAGAAACATGGTCATGCAATTCATGTTCCAGTCGAGGAATTGCATTGTGTGTAGAACCCATGGCCGTTTGCTTTATGGGGGATGGACATTGTTGGACCTCTAATGCCTAGGAGAGGCAAGAAAAGGTTCATGCTTGCTGTGACTGATTACTTTACTAAATGGGTAGAGGCTATAACTTTGCAACATATCAAAGAACAAGATATTATCAGTTTTTTGTTTGAAAGAGTGGTGTGTCGATACGGTTTACCATATGCCATCATATCAGATAATGGTCCTCAGTTCATTGGAAGCAAGGTGCGAGATTTCCTAGAATCATATAAGATCAAACACTTCACATCGACACCTTATTATGCTAAGGGGAATGGGCAAGCTGAAGTGACAAATAAGACTATTATGGATAATATCAAAAAGAAGTTAGAGGACAAGAAAGGCTTATGGTTATCTGTGCAAGGGACATTTTGGAAGTAGTAATTCATTTAATAGGTTATCATTTCAATGCATGTTGGTTTTGGAATCAGTGTGTTGATTTCTTTTAGATAATACAGGGAATTAACTGATACTCTATTTTTGGTTAAGGCACAAGTCAAAGTATCGCCGATACTCTCTTTTTGGTTGAGGGTATTGAAAATTTCATTTTCTAGTGATACAAGTCAAAGTATCGCCGATACTCTCTTTTTGGTTGAGGGTATCGAAAATTTCATTTTCTGGTGATACAAGTCAAAGTATCGCCGATGCTCTCTTTTTGGTTGAGGCCATCGAAAATTTTATTTTCTGGTGATACAAGTCTAAGTATCGCCGATACTCTCTTTTTGGTTGAGGGTATCGAAAATTTCATTTTATGGTGATACAAATCAAAGTATCGCCGATACTTTCTTTTTGGTTGAGGATATCAAAAATTTCATTTTCTGGTGATATAAGTCTAAATATCGCCAATACTCTCTTTTTGGTTGAGGGTATCAAAAATTTTATTTTTTGGTGATACAAGTCTAAGTATCGCCGATACTCTCTTTTTGGTTGAGGGTATCGAAAATTTTATTTTCTAGTGATACAAGTCTAAGTATCGCCGATACTTCTTTTTGGTTGAGGGTATCGAAAATTTTATTTTCTGGTGATACAAGTCTAAGTATTGCCGATACTCTCTTTTTGGTTGAGGGTATCGAAAATTTCATTTTCTGGTGATATAAGTCTAAGTATCGCCGATAATCTTGAAATTTCTGTTTACAGTACATGTGGGTGGTATATTGCAAAAGTGGTATAGATTCAAATTCCATAGGCAATAAAAGATATTATAAGCAAAAAGGTTACAAAAGTTGGTGAACAACGGAGATTTGGCAAAAATAGAAGAAAATAGTAGCAATATTACAAAATGCTCAACAAACAGTACAGAGATCACACTGGAGGGGTATTAAGAAGATCATCTATGTCGCCAAACTCAGTAGTAATACGAGGAGAAGTATCAGTAGTAATGCAAGAGGTTGTTGTAGTTGCGGCATCAGGAATAGATGGAGTTGCAGTTGGAAGTTCCTTTATAGGGGCATTATCGGCAGTAAGTCCATGTTCTTCAAGAACAGAATGAGGAACATATGGTCTGAAGGCTTCCAACCGATTACCAAGAATGTTTAAAGATGCAACAACATTGTTAAATTCATTATCTGTAGCTTCTGAAGCTTCTTTATACTTTGCTTCTGCGATAGCAAAGTCTTCGGTAACTTTCTTCAGATGTTCTGCATGTTCTTTCTTCAGAATCTCTATATGTCTATTGTAAAGTCTATTCAGCAGCTTCGGCATTCCGTTTCAAGTCGCTTGTCAGTTGGTTGTTTTCTTTTTTCAAGCGAGTCACTTCTTGGTTCAGTTTATCATTTTCCAGCTGTTTAGTCTCAACTGTTTTTCTAAAGCGACCAATATCATAGTCTTGATTATAATGAGAGTCAAACTGGGCCAGAGCAGCTACTTTAGCCTAGAAAAATAACGAGAATAGATAAGCTGATAGAAATTGGAGATGAAATCACGTATACCTGATCAAGGAAGAAAAGTGTAAATACCTTTTCTATGAAATCACAAAAGGTTGTTAAGTGCTCCGTAGGAGTTACAACATGCATAACAATCTTGTCTTTTGGAAGAACGCAATTGGTAGACAGAGTCACACCTAAATCCTCACTGGGATTATTAGCAAACATCGAGGCGGTTAAGGGAACATAGGTTCCATCACAAAAATGGAAAACAGGCTTGAATAGATCACTAGTATCAGAAGAAGGAATTGATTTGAGTGTTTGTCCTGCAGAAAGCCCACTCTCCCCCCAAGTTTTTCGTTTCTTGGAACTAGAATGAGTATGGGTATCTTGTCACGAAGCACGAGATTTATCTTGGGGAGGAGTAGAATGCTTATCTTTAGAAGAAGAACTCTGAATGTCTGAGGGTGGGACAGGATGCTTGTCTTGTGGAGCTTTGACCAATGTTTTTTCAGCAGCTTTCTGTTTTCCTTTGTCAGGAAATTGGTGACCAACATTTGGGTTCACTGACAATCGAGGTGCCATATCTGTATACAATAAACGATGTTGGTCAAATATATTTTGTAAAATTGGATATTCATAAAAGTCAGGAACTTCTTTTTTAATTTAGGGAAAAAGATTAGGAGTCATGGTAAGATTGTTATCTAAGTAATTGAAGAAACTTTGGGGAAGACTAGGAGGTAGTTCATGCAAAGCGAAGGAGGACACAAGAAAAGAAGGATCATCTAAAAGATTTTTCGAAGGAGATTGAGTGGGAATTGGCGACTGACCCATTTTTTGAAGAGCCCGAATTTGAAGAACATAAAGAGGAGTGATAAAATGCTAAATGTACGTTATTGGTTTTAGTTACTTAAGTCCGAAGTCCACAGTCCGAAGTCCGAAGACCAAAGTCCAAAGTCCAAAGTCCGTATAGTCGTTCGTTTAGTCAAGTTACCTTACTCACGTGGGTTTGGTAGGATAGGTCGAGTAAGGGATTGTCCAAACCTTAAGGCTCAACAAGGTTCACAACTGGAATTACAACTTTTAGTGAGTAGGATTTTAGGTTTTTTTAGTTGGTTTAATTAATTTAACGGAAATGTAAATAATGTAAATTACTAATGGTGATTTTGATGTAAATAAACAAGATAGAGAAACAGGGAGAGGGTTAATCATACTCATGCAAGAATCATTTTTTAACAGTTTATATTACCACATCACTACAGCTCTAATTCGTCTCGAGTTCATAGACAAACCCGAGACAATGGCGAGTATTGATCCCTAGCGAAACGCGCACATCTCTGAGTCGCATCGCACTAGCATAAGAAATTGAACTAATATTTCATCTCTGGAATATCATTTCACCTCCTGGCTCGATTCTACATCAGCTGGACAAATTGGAGAGTCATTGGACACAAAAGAGTCGTCGCTACAACATTTTTTCGTCTCTCGCGAGATTGTTCTGGGGCATCAGCACTCCAAATTTGTATAGTCTCAATCATTTTGGGACCGGATGTCTAATCTATATCTAATTCCTAAGTAGTGATTCTAGAATATTAAAAAGTCAATCCGGATTTTCACACGAGCAGCATAACCCTCCCCCTGAGGGGGGGGGGGATTAGCTCATGGTCATTGGAAGAATAATTAAACTGGCTATATACATTAAATAAATAAATGCAGGACAGAAATTAAACTGGAAAAGAAATGACTTTCATTAAGAAGAAAATGACTTACAGTATTAAGCTGCTGAAATAAAAGGGACAAAATTTATGTGCTGAAATGAAACTAATTGACTGCTAAGCGGAAGCTAAAGCATGAAAATCTTTGAAGCGAATATCTGAAGACCCCCCTCATATATATAGGCTGGAGGGCTGGAGAAGGATTAATTGTGTTTTGTTCGTTTCTCAAATTGAGACGTTCAAAACTTTGAATATCAAAGTTTTGTTTTTACTTTGTTTAATTTGGTTTGTCTTTTAGCCCAATTCAATTCAAACATTGAATTGGTATGTGTCTTTCCCATTACAAGGTGGTACAAATTTGTGACCATCACTTGCCACCTGCCTATGCTGACTTGTCATGCCTTTTGGGCCCGCAGAGTGGGTCCACTTAGTGTGTCCAGTGGCGGCTCTGATTTTGGCATTTTTACAATTTTCTGTCTTTGCATAGGGTTCATCGCCTTGGTTGCTCTGGCAGTTTACTAGCCAACATTGGCATCTAGATTTATCAGATGTGAGCTTCGGAAGTTTACTGCTTCTTTATATGTGGACCCGTTCTGCACTGGTTTTGTTATTTTGGAAACTTCGGCTCTAGTCAGGCTTTGTTAGGCTTCACTGGGTTTAGGTGGGAAACTTCAAATATTCTAGTATTCCCGTACTTCGATGCATGTTTTATCATTATATTCATGTTAACTGCGGAAACTTGCAAAAGTATGAAAATATAATTATTACATGATTATTAAACTCATAATCAATCAAAATGCTATGTCTCAAGGGGTTTAATATTACAGTTTTGGGTGCATATCACACCACCCCCAAACAGCACTTTGCTTGTCCTCAAGCAAAGAAGAGACATTAAAATGATAAGTGGTCAAAAATGTGTTGTCTTAAGCTAAATCTCATTTTGCAGAGTGCGGTTGCATTGACCATATGCAACAAGGCCTTGAACCACTAGGAATTCCCTAGTGGACGAGTTATAGCCTCGTGAGAGTTTTCTAGAGAAGATACTCACAAACTTCATTTATACTACAACGACTCAGTAACAAGAGCCTGTTTCCTGAAATAATCTCAGGTATCTAGACATCTCACTAGCTGGGGAAACAAGGATTTAATTCTTTCAAAATTCAAGTTAATATATATACAATAATCAAAAAATCTACGTATGAGCATGCATGCAGTGATCTTATAATGAAATGTACGAGCAGGGCCGTTTCTGAATCCTTTGGATAACGTCCTTAAGTAGGTTCTCACAGGTATGTGTTGAAACACAATTTCTCTCTTATTTTTCCACTAAAGTTTGCTATCTCCAGTGTGCAGTGGGCACACATTTCCTCACATACTCAATGACAATCAGAGGAGCCGAGGTCAAGAAGTCACAACTACTACTTATTATCACACTATCCTACTCCTAATTGAGCTAGATGTCTTTATTAGGTGTTATGGGGCTTAGGAGGTAGTGTAGAAGAAAATGGAATAGAAAATTCAAAAAATGATAAGTATGAGAGAATAAGGTCTTCGAGATATTTATACTAGAGAAATCCTTATTTTCTTTCCTGCTTCTAACATGGGTTTCCATACTTGGATTTTTCAAGCTTTTGTATTCCTTTTTGATTTGATTTTGGGGGGAATTCTAACTTTGATATTTCTTTTGATTTTTGGAAACATATTTCTATTTCTATTTTTCTATTTTTTTCTTCTAAAACAGGTAACTAATTTTGATTTGTGACAAGGTTTTTCTCTTCATTTTCCTGCACTTCATCCTATTTCTCATACTCATCATCTAGGTAGGCTTATTTATTTATGGTTAATAGATGGATGATAAATTTTTGGTGAAATAGAAAGGGTTAATGAAAGGTTCAGTGGGCGACTAGCGGTAAAATTTTTTACAGGTGTGAATTTTTGGCTATATCGATCCAAAGAAAGCCTAAATTCTCGCCTAGAATTTGGGTAGTGATCAAGTAAGTAGACGTGTGAACTTCTCTATTTGGAAGAATACTCCTTTGTGTCATTACTCACATATCACACATTTTGAGGATTTTTGGTTAGATTCTTATAGGATATGGAAACTAAGTTGTTTAACTGTGGGTCCCAGAAACTTACTGCTGTGTACATTTAATGATAGTCAGTGCATGAATGCTCATGAAAAAAATGTAAAAACTAATGCATACGTAGTAAATTAAGTTTCTAAGAACAAGTCCTAATTCTGATGCTAGGGTGAGATTTCTAAATATTTTTCATCACAGAAAGGGAAACGAGAATTTGTCACTAAATACGTTTATTTAGACATAAGGTAAACTATATACAACTATGCATGCTTAATTTTTGCCAAAGGTTCTCACCACCCCCAAACAGTCGGACACTGTGTCCTCAAAGTGTTAAGAGGAAGAAAGAGTATACCTGAGAGGCTTTGAGCAAAAATATAGCTGACATCTTCCACAAAAATTTATTGTAACACACTATATACTATACATCATAAAAGTGAAAGCACACTGTTAGATTGGCACACTGTTAGGTTATTAATTTATCTCACATCAAAACATAAAAACAAATATGTACATGCATTAACTCACATTGCCCCAACCTTGAACTGGGGGATAGTCCATCCTTGCCTCGTCCCTGTAGAAATGCCATTCCTTTGCATCACGGCAATCTATCATAACTCTCCAGACTTCGCTCCACTTCCTCTTCTTTGTAGTGTCCAGATGATCTATCATTTTATCATCATTAGGGAAGGAACACACTTTCTTTAGATACCTTGCGGCGCCACCATGTTCAAATCGCAAAGGAACTTAATGATCTTGTTGGTTGGACACATAGAGTCGACCTTTACCCGAATCCGGAAAGGTGGCCGCAAACCGTAGAAGTACGTCCTCACTATCCCGCATCTTTGTGGATCGGGCAAGGTGATATAGTGTTGCTAAAAAGACCGAGCCTTCTTTAGGTTCGCAATTACTAGGTTTGTGATGTCGGGCGGTATGTTCTTTGGGCTAGTGCATGGAACGCCTTACAGTGACTTTGATCTTGATGGAAAAATGCCAATCCCCCATGATGTTCAGAAGAATAAATAACATGGCAGTTCCAACATTCATGGTCATATTCGCAAGTGGAATAGTAAAGTCTGGCCATCGGCCAGCTACGACACGTTCCCTGACCTGGGCAAGGCCATCGCCATAACGGGTGGCAAATTTTTCCCAAGAATAGTCATTAAAGTTGTTTTCTACCATGTATTGGATGGGGATGTCTGGCTGAAAGGGAGGAAGGTCTAGAGCCATAACAACTGTTGGCTCATAAAAAGAGTGTCGGGTGTTACCAATACGGACTGTAAATCCATTCAAAGGGAAACCCTATACAGCAGGTAGATCTTCCATATGATTGTAAAAATAAGTTGCCAAACCTGGGGAGTATGTCTGCTCCGGGTGTAGAATAAGAGAGTTCCAACCGACTTGAGTGATATAGTCTCTGAAAAGATGGCCATAAGCAGGAGAATTCAGCAACGAATGGAAAGATTGGTCTGGAATCATCTTTGGAGCTTCCATTGTAGAAGATGTGTGAAGAAAGATGCTACCTGTTAGAAAAAGATAAACAAATATTAGAATATGATGAGAATAATTAAGAAAAAACAAATTACCATAGGGAAATTTCACTATATTTAAAAAAACAAAAAAAAAATGACAAAGAACATAAAATTACTAAATGTAAATTGTGTCATGGGCCCAAGTAACAGCGAGGATCCTTTTGTGAAAGGGATCCATTTATAAGATCTTCGATGCCGTCAATTCTGGCAACAGCTCGTTGCATAATTTCACTCTGTGTCTGGTAAATCTCGGTGTGGTTCTCCATTATGAGAGTGTGATTTGTCGAGAACAGGTTGTGACTGTGCAATAATTATGTTTGTTGCTCTTCCTGTATTGTCCGCAGGTCGTGAAATTCAAGGAGACTGGTGATGATAATGTTCTGACATTTGTATAATGTCATCAGTCCTTGTTGAATTAAACGAAGGCCTTCCATATGATTAAATACATTGCTTAATGCATTTTCAGTGAAGATGTTATTAGCGGAACAAACTTCTTCGGTTTCTGTACTGACATGGTTTTTTTGCAATGTCGGGATTCCAGAAACCGTTCCTGCAAACTGAGTGAATGGTAAGAATGTTAGCTGTTCTGAGAGGTGTATTAGGAGAACTACTAGAAAAACCCCAACGTATCATGAAAAGTGTCACAATGGTTGGCAAAGGAGCTGCCTTTTTCCTGGCACGTGCGATAGCGTTCCAGATAAATTTAATAATGCAAAAATCATTGCAGTTAGTCTGCAAGACCCATAGTAGATGGAGGAGGGGCTTTGTTATTTCAGAAGTCTTAGACGTGCCGAGCACATTATGAGCCAGCCATTGGATCACAGATAATTGGTTCTTTTGCAAGGATCGTTGATAAACAACACGATTTTTCCAGTTGTATTCACCGTGAAGGATAGTTGCAAACATCAGATGTCTGATATTGTTGAATGGTGAATCCTAAAGATGTATCCCTTGGTTTGTAATGGGAATTTGAAGTACCTCGGAGATAATTTCCATAGTCAATTCACGCTCGCATCCGTTTGCACGGACAAACCGTGTTTATAGAACAACAGGACCAATTCTCTGGAAAAAAATGTCTGTTTATGATGTAAAAGAGGGTACCATACTCGACGTAAAATTTATGTGTCAAAAAAAGGATGAAAAAGACCGTTTTGGAAATTTTCCATAAAATTTTGCTCGGGCACGAAAATTCGAGTGAGGGCCATTAAAGATGGAGGGGTGGGTAAAGAAAATTTTTAGTGGAAAAAGGGAAGTTGGTATTTAGAGTGTCTATCCTTGTTATAAATAGGTACCAATCCAAAGATGTAGAAAATACGGATCGAGGTCTCACAGGGTAGTTAGACCACGTGTATTTTCTAAAATATGACGCAAAGTGTGGATGAGAAGAATGGGGCATGTGTGACTACAAGGAGTTTTTTTTTTTTTTTTTTTTTTTTTTTTTTTTTTTTTGAAAAAGAAATAGCGTAAGTAGAAGGCAAAGGAAGGTGTAAATATATTATTACAATAAGATGTAAGAACGTACATAGGATTGGAAACACATCATAATGATACGTGAAATAAAATACAAACCTAAATATTAGGTAGAATTATATGCCGCATTAACAACATTATTATAATAAAACAACCGAGCATGAAGACTTGAGTAGCATATTCAATCTGCTGCTGCTCAAACTTTTCTAGTGCATCCAAGAATCTTGAAACTTAGAGTGATCTAAAATGATTTTTAGAATAAAAAGTGGATAGGGGAGAAAGTGAAAGGAGTGAAATGTGAAGAATGTGTTGAACTTATTTATAGAAGAAAATTGAGCCATTTTCTGATGCGATTTCATGACCGTTTTCTGACCTTTTTTAGGATGCGATTTCATGACCGTTTTTTGACCGTTTTTAGATGCGATTTCATGACCATTTTCTGACCGTTTTTAGGATGTGATTTCATGACCGTTTTTAGATGCGATTTCATGACCATTTTCTGACCGTTTTTCAAAACATTGGTTTACGGTAAAATTTTGCCGTTAATTGTGACGTTAAAAATATATGTATATATTTTTATATATCTATATATATTTTTATTACTAATATTATTATATATGTTTCTACCTATATAATATAATATTGGAGATAACTAATATACTATTTGACAAGGCAGAAATTTTGGAGAATGTAAGAATCAACAGATGTCCCAGGTTCGAAAATCAAATGCAAAGATATAAATAAAATATCCGACATAACTAATATACAAGAACGGTGAAAATAAACTGTCTACTGAGAATTCTCGGGGGCTGCAGGAGAATCCTCAGGGGCTGCAGAAGAAGAACTAGGAGTCCTGCGACATCGTGCAGGACGAGCTCCTGTGGAGGCTAACTGCTCCTAGATATCACCCAGAGTATCCAACACCTAAGCCTAAAACTGATGCTGGTTTGCCATGAACATTCGTTGGAACTTGTTCTGGCGAGTAGTCATCTGGTCTTGAAATGCATTCATGGAAGCTCGTATTTCCTGCTGAAATTCCCCCATGCTGTCTGTCAGCACCCCGTGGCGAGTGGTCATATCCGTCCTTAACTCGCCCAAGGCATGTTTCATCGATACCTGGCGAGTGTACATGTCTCTCATGCCACTGTTCATAGCACACAAGGCATCCATAGGGTGACTCATCTTACTCATAGCAGTCTCATCAAAATAGGGTTGGTGAGATGGGCCTACGTTAGCGTGCTCAGCAGCCATTGGTGCTGTGGGTTCCCAAGGGGTCAGTATGCATTTCTTGAAGACAAGCATATTCTCATATTGTGGTATGGGGAGTAGCGGGGTGGCGAACAGAAAACCCAAATTAATCATAACTTGTGTTACAAGAACGGCAAGAGGGGCTGACTTAAGAGTGGCATGTGTAATAATATCAAAAAGAAAGGTAACTATGCAGAAGTTACCTTTTCGCTCCTGGAGGATCCAGAAAAGGTGGAGGAAGGTCTTGTTGATGTCCGAGGGCTTCGAGGTGCCAATGACGTTCAGTCCCAGCCATTGAGTTACCGCCAGTTGGTTCCGTCGCACTGAGCGCTGATACGCGCATTTCCCATCTATGTTGTACTCTCCCTCGATTAGTGTGTTGAGCATTAGGTCGTAAGTCTGTGGGTACACAGACTGCTGCTGAGTCAGTACGTGGTCGACCAGAGGAATGCCCGTGATCCCGGAGATCAAAACAGGTGTGACTTCGTGGCGCACACCCTCGACGGTAACCCAAAAATGGTCACCATTAAAGCTCCCATTGTCGTAGAATTTCATAACCAAATCCTTGGAATAAAGCTCGCCATTAGAATATAACAAGTACTCCCATCCTCTAGAGTGAATTTCATTATCAAAGAATGGAGCAAACATCCTATTTTCAAACAAATTTCCAAAAATTTCTCCACACAAATTCGCCTGTTTCCGGCCATTACTGGTCTTAGGGAGAGGCTGGCTATTGATTTATGATGAGGGGGAGAAATGGGACTTGCTGACGGAAGAGAATTGGGGTCGGAGTTCTAGGAGTCTCGTATGAGACTTGGATATAACGTGGGCATGTCTCGTGCGAGACTTCATCGAGAGGGGACAAGATCCGGAAATTTGGGAAGACGAAGTGTATGATGGTGACGTGTGTGGTCGGGTTTAAAGGGCCCGAGATTTCAAGATTTGGTTGCGCCAAAAAATTTTCCCAACCCCAAATCAAGACTAAAGCCCGATTTAAGCCTAAAAAATCTAAACGCTCACCCACGACTCGTTTGGACTCCGAATTGGATGAATGAGATATCAAAATGATTGGTACAAAAAATCCTATCCAATTATATGAGTCATTCTCAAAGGTCACAAGAGTTTTGAAAAGAAAGGAGGGGTGTTTTATTTATATACAATGTGAAAAACATTGGATGTCCAGAAGAGTCACCATCTAAATTCATAGGTAACTGTCATGTCGGCTCTGAAGCGAACCTAATCCTACCAGACTGTGGTTTTACCTCTATGTATTATGGGGTTAGGGGCAGGACGGTACTATCCTGGACCATGCACACTATGGTCTAATAATATTGCCCTTATTACATAAGGCTATCCTTAAACCGCCCCAAAGGGAACTTAAAGTAACCAATTCTAGGGGTTGGTCTGGTGGAATCCATTGCCCATTTGTGTTCCAAGTATGTAACATCTGAGGTTGAACACGAATCTCTATGTGCACAACTTAATGCAAGGGGAATTGGTTTATAAAAGGCAACAATATATACATATCTACAAAGTGAGTCTTTTAACGTCAGATCTTTAAGACGAATCGAGTCTTTTAATGTCAGATTCTCAAGACGTGTGTGAGTCTTTTAACGTCAGATTCTCAAGACGATTCTCAACCCGTGGGAGAAACGGTGCGGCGGCAAAGATTATCCTGCGCAGGTGGTGTCAGACAAAAGTATACCTTAAACTGGCTAATATCGGATAGGAAGTCAAGACCTTGACATAAGGGTGTTTGGCAATGCATACACCACCCTTTTCTTCACGCTTGTCGTTTACGAGCAAAAGTACTACGACAATTCCCTATTCGTGATGAGTGAGACTTAAACCAAATGATTAGCTAAAGTTCGCGAGGCAGAGAATAGAAAAGGGAAGAGAAGGAAGGAAGTGAAATTTTAGGCACCCATCGTTTACCGACAGGCACGTTTGCTCGTGTTACATAAGACATTTATACTCAGTTCTGAAATAGAGTTTCCGTGGACTAAGGTTCTGGCGCTTGCAACCACACACTTCAAAGAACTTTTGAGATCATAAAATAGAAGATGGCCCGACTACCAAAATGGCGTACCCTCTATAGAAACAAGATTGAGTACACCAAACGAAACATCTAGTCTATGTAGACCGGATCCTGAAGAAAAGTCTTTTCAACATCTGGGGAGTGTAATTCGTGGTAATGTTTTAGGCGTTGTCCATTGACGTGAAATTCGCTGTTATCTTGTGGATTAAGCAAAGAGATTGCCCCATAATGTGTCACAGCTGACACAATGAAAGGACCAGACCATCGTGTTTTCAATTTACCAGGAAAAAGCATCACTCCGAATCTCCTCAAGCTCATTTAATTGCAGTTTTTGTTTCTCGCCTACCTCGTTGATATTGTAGTTGAGGCTTTTGATGGCCCAAAGGGCACGATGCTCAAGTTCAACTGGCAGATGACAAGGTTTTCCAAAAACAATGCGGTAAGGAGACATCCCTATAGGTGTCTTAAATGCTGTTCGGTATGCCCACAAGGCATCCGATAAGCAGAGAGACCAGTCTTTTCTTGATGAATTGACAATTTTCTCCATAATGGACTTTATCTCTCTGTTGGAGACTTCCACTTGGCCACTCGTTTGTGTGTGATATGGAGTAGCAACTTTGTGAGTAACTCCATATTTCTTCATTAAAAACCCAAAATTTTTATTACAAAAGTGTGTACCCCCATCACTGATGATAGCCTTGGGGACACCAAAACGAGAGAAAATGTTTTCTTTTACAAATTTCACGATAGTCTTATGGTCATTTGAGCGACATGCGAGTGCCTCAATCCATTTGGACACATAGTCTACAACGACTAGAATGTAGAGAAAACTTTGAGAAATCGGGAAGGGTCCCATAAAATCAATGCCCCAAACATAAAAAATTTCCACAATCAAGATAGGATTTAGGGGCATCATATTGCGTGTTGTAATTCAACCTAGGTGCTGACAACGAATGCAGGCTATGCAATGTTCGTGTGCATTGCGAAAAAGGGTAGGCAAGTAAAAACCACATTGTAACACCTTAGCCGCAGTTTTCTTTCCACTGAAATGACCTCCGCAAGATTGTTCATGGCAAAAGGATAATACATCGGTGTGCTCCCGGTCGAATGCAAAATAATTTAATGAGTTGGTCAGAACAATACTTAAAGAGGTAGGGGTCATCCCAAAAATAATATTTTATAGTGGATAAGAACTTTTTACGATTGGGACGTGACCAAGAGGAAGAAACTTCCTCAGTAACTAGGTAGTTAACGATATCCGCGTACCATGGAGATGAGAAAATGGAGTACAAATATTCGTTTGGGAAGTAATCACAGATGGCTTCAGAATCACTATCAATGTCACCAACCAGCCTTGATAAATGGTCGGCCATGACATTTTCGGTTCCTTTCTTGTCTTTGATTTCTAGGGTGAATTCTTGCAAGAGAAGGATCTAGCGGAACAATCGCTGTTTCACATCCTTTTTCGCAAGTAAGTACCGAAGTGCGGCATGGTCAGTATATACGATGGTGGATGATCCAACTAGGTAAGGGCGAAACTTATCCAAAGCATAGACAACAGCTAGGAACTCTTTCTCAGTTGTTGTATAATTACGTTGAGCGTCATTAAGAGTTTTACTAGCGTAGTAAATGACAATGGGTTTGTCATCACGTCGTTGGCTTAGTACGGCGCCAATAGCAAAGTCGCTAGCGTCATACATCAGTTCGAATGGTTGAGACCAATCAGGTGGTTAAATGATAAGAGCGGTAGTCAGGGCCGTTTTTAGAGTTTCAAAAGCTTGTTTGCAATTGAAATTGAAGTCGAATACCGCATCCTTAAGCAGGAGGTTGGTTAAGGGACGAGCAACTTTAGAAAAATTCTGAATGAATCGCTTGTAAAACCCAGCGTGGCCTAAAAAGGCACGGATATCACGAACTGTACGTGGGAAAGGTAGCCAAGCAATTTTAACAATTTTAGCCTTATCAACCTCTATCCCATCTTTCGAAACAATATGACCTAGAACAAGTCCTTTGGTAACCATGAAATGACACTTCTCCCAATTGAGTACCAGATTTTTCTCTTCGCAACGCATCAACACCTTAGAAAGGTTGGATAGGCATTCGTCAAAGGAATTTCCATAAATGGAAAAGTCGTCCATGAAGACTTCTATATAATGTTCCACCATATCACTGAAAATGTGGAGCATGCAGCGTTAGAAGGTGCCCGGGGCATTGCAAAGACCAAAAGGCATTCGTCTGTATGCAAAGGTTCCAAAGGGACATGTGAAAGTTGTCTTTTCTTGATCGGCGAGATCGATGACAATTTGGAAGTAGCCAGAATAGCCATCAAGAAAATAGTAGTAAGCATGACCGGCTAAACGTTCTAGCATCTGGTTAATGAATGGGAGAGGGAAGTGATCTTTACGCGTTCTGGCATTAAGTTTGCGATAGTCAATGCAAATTCTCCATTTTAATGGAATGTGAGTGGAAATTCATTCACCATATTCATTCTGTACAACTTCAATGCTGGACTTTTTAGGAACAATGTGAACAGGACTAACCCAGTCACTATCAGAGATAGGGTATATGATACCCGCATCAAGTAAACGTAAAACTTCCTCTCTCACCACCTCTTTCATGGCGGGGTTAAGGAAACGTTGCGGTTCTCACGATGTCTTTGAGCCGTCATCGAGATGTATACGATGCGTGCAATTCCCTTGATATCATCTAAGGACCACCCGATAGCGGAGCGGTGTTCACGAATGACATGAATCAAACGTGTTTCTTTGTCGGTAGTTAAGTGAACAGAAATTATTATAGGGTGATTACCATCGGGATCGAGATGCACGTACTTCAAATAAGAGGGTAGAGGTTTTAAATTTGGAGTTAGAGGATTGAGGATTAAGGATTCGTGAGCGACCGTCTCTTCAATGGAAAAGATCGAGTCCGGTTCTTCTAGATCAGTGACACTCACTCCTTTTTGTGTGTAGATGGTGTATGGATTATGTAGATAGATGATGGTCGTTGAACAAATAGAAACGTATCAAAACCTAATTATCCCTTAATAAGTAAATTTAAGTGTATGTTATGTGAAGGATAGGACTGGAAAGGGGGTTTAAGGGATTAAAAACTATGATTATAGAGATTTAGATTCTAATGCTAAAGTAAACTAAATTAACTAAACTATTGGGAATTTATAAGAGAGGGAATTCAAGAGATTAGAATCCACCAATACTTTTAATCTATGACCTTCTGCTTCATGGTTGTTCTTACAAGTATACTACAATTAGGCAATCGAGCAAGTGCCGATGCCCTCTTGGACGAAACATCGTTAACAATTAACTCTACTTAAGGTTGTTCCTATGTTTATGCTATCAATATCTTCTTTCCTTTTATGTAAGCTCGGGCAGCCATTCAATGTATTACCAAGAGCAACATCAAAGAGTACTTCCTAATAGGGCGGCCATTCAATGAATCACCACTTAAGGCAAACACAAAGAATACTTCTCCTAGGCAGCCACTCCCTGAGCTACCCCTTCTAAGGCAACACAAAGAATACTTCCCTAACTCTAAAGAACTATACTACTAGAAGAAAAGTAAAGAACACTAGCATGATATTAATATTGCCAAACATAAACCCTATTCTATACTTCCATCCCCTGGTGTGGGCAATGGAACTAATAACTAAAAATATAAAGAACTAACCTGATTGAAGAACACCATGAACCAGAAAAATCATTAAACCTTAAGCACTGACTTCATCTCCTTCCTTGAAGGAGAAGATTAGCCTTCCATAAAGAAGGAAGAACACGAAGAACGAGAAGAAGAAGAGTCAAAGAACATAAGACTAGAAAGACTAATTTATTAAGACTCAGCTAATTAAAACCGATCTTTTATTATTAATCTCTCTCTGCCTCAAGTTCTGGAGACAAGAATATAAGTGAATTGGCAATTACATGATGCACTTAGGTCCTCTATTTATAGGGGTTACAATGAGCTCTAGAAGCATTCCAAATCGTCATTTGTTTCCTAATACAAATAGACTTCTTTCAGAGTCCAACTTCGTCTTCAAAACTGAGAAGGAATTGGCTATAGTGTCGATTCATGCGTCTGGACACACTATTCATGTGTCCCAGACTTAATTAATGTGTCTGGACCCTCGATCCATGCGTCCCAGACTTGATTAATGCGTTTGGATGCTCGATCCATGCGTCCCAGACGCGTAAGCCTATTTTGTCTCTTCTGCTCTATCTTTTTATCCTCTTTTATGGGCTTTGGTCCAAGCAACGAATCCTTTGGCCTTGGGCTTCCAAATAGGCTTTAAAATAGGTCCAAGTCGCATCTTTAATAGCTTCAATTCCTTGGCCTTCTCCATGATTATCCACGGGCTTCCCATGTGATCCTTAATGCTCCGAATTGCTCCATTTTATCCCTTTTTCTCTAATATTCTACAAAACTCTCTTTCTCACCTGTAGAATCTTAAAACATAACTTACAAACACTCTTAGTCTACTAAGATGGCTAAACAAGAGGCATAATCGAGGGTTAAATTACACTTTTTGAGCACTTATCTCGATTCCCAACTAGCCTTTTGCTAATCTCTTAGCAAATAAGATAAAAATAGATAAGTGATCAAAATTATATCCTAATAACAAAAATAAAATCCTAACTCACTTTCCCAGGCATTGTGATTGCATTTACCATATGCAACAAGGCTTTACACCTTTAAGTTCCCCAAAAAGGACGAGTTATAGTCTCGTGAGGGTTTTCAGGTGATATACCCACAAAATCAATCAATAGCATATTCAAGAATGATAGTATTTTTTAGAGAGAGAAATTCCTTACCCACTTAGTGTTTACTCCAACAGATGGTATCCATTGCGAACTACATTGCTGCAAAGACTCATAGATTATGATGGGAGATAGTAAAAATTGACAAAATTCTCAATCAAGGCTTATGTCTGTACTTAGTCAATCTCTTATACTCTCCTATCCAAGAAACGAAATCCCTAGTTTACCTTTAGACAGATAATCTCGACTTTCAATCCTCACCGGTCATACTCTTAACAAAGAATCTCTCAGAAGATGGTCTACTATTTTACCTCATGTATGTGGGGAAAAGAATAATGCATACGAACATCCCACATACTACCTTGAAAAACAGACTTCTGAATAAAAGTAGTCTCATGGAAAGAATGTCAATCACATATGAAGTGTCGGGTCCTTCACTTTAGCATCCTTTCACCTATTCTAGACTTCGTACCATACTGTAGTGATAAGTCATGGGTTGTAACTTGGCTTGGGTATTGGTTTATGAAGGAAAGGTAAAAAGGATTCTAAGGTTGTTTCTGAAAAATACTAAGGGTTTTGCTTCTTTCTTTGGAAGATTTCTTCAAATTCTGTATTGCAGAGAAAATTCTTCCTTTGTCTTAGCTTTTCCATCCATTCTGTTCAACCTTTTTTTTTTTTTTTTTTTTTTTTATAGTTAAAGCTCAGTGGTATATCCTTGATTAGTACTGGATATGCTTGTTTTCCACTAGCTTCTTTCACTTTGAACAGAATTATGGACTTCATTGTATCTCTCTGATATTTCCTTGTAATCTTCCTTTTGTGGTATTTCTTCCTCTTTGTGCCCCTCGTATCCTCAGAAACATATGGGTATGGCTGATAAAGATTTTGGCTATACTCCTTGTCTGGAGTTGGGTGACGGGTAAAGGGTTTTATGAAAGAAAATGGCTTATTGTAAGGCTCAAAAGGGTTTAACATGATGATCCTACTAGGTGGGATAAAGGCTGAATGGGTTCACTACTTGACTTATCAGTATGATACTCTGTTTGGAATAGACTACAAGACCTAATGGCTATCTCCCCAGTTGATGTCACTTCGTGATTAACCAAATCAACGAATAATGAGACTATATTACAACGACATAAATAACTGAAAGATGTTGAGTCACTAAGACTCGGATTTTTCGTAAGAACTCTCCAAAGAATGGGTATAAAGCTCAAGTCTCATGGGCTAAGTTTAAAAATTCTACTTCTAGTTTACTAGGGGTTTAAATCTCTCTTCTAGCAAAAGTACACAAAATTGACCAAGTACTATGGTGGTTCCTTGATAAAGAATTCTATCAATAAGAACTATGTCCGAGCATAATAAATAGTCTAAGCGGTAATGAAATCAATAATATTAACTATCTATCAAACTCAACACTAAGCAGTATAGAATATATATCCCAGACTTATCATTAAAATTCATTTTTCTCATGCTACTGATATAGAAACTAAAAATATTTTTGTTTTTTTGAAAACTAATTTTCGAAATTCATTTTTCAAGTACACCCTCCCCCTACTTATGCATGCATTGACCTCAATGTATAAAGAAGTAAATGAAATGGATGAGAAAAAGGTAGGATATTACCATTGATGTCGAATATCAGAATTAGTTCAAGAAACAAATTTTTAGGTCTTTTTACGTCAGATCCCCAAGACATAATGTGAGTATTTTAAAGTCAGATCCTCAAGACTTTTAAGTCCTTTATAGTCAGATCCTCAAGACTAGTACTCCCACCCACTAGGTTCCACTTTGTAGGAATTCTTCTGATCTCTCTCAGCATGTGATTGACAAAAGTATACCTTGTACCAACAATTTTCTCTTAATGGTCAGAACCGGGACAAGTTTGAATGGCAATTCTTACAAAGAACCTAGCTTACGCGACTCTCCTCTTATGTGCAAATGGACTTTTACCGAACCCTACACGAGCCATAGAAATAATCTTCCTTTGAAGGTCAACAAGGAGTAAATCCCATAAACTAACAGGTGGGGAATACTTAGGTTTTCATCTCAAAACTGATCTTTCGACAACATGCTTACTTCCTGTAGACATTTTTGCTCGATCTACTAGAATTCCTTCCAGCCGTATCCCTTCCTTTACCATGAAGTGACACTTTTCCCAGTCCAGAACTAAGTTGGTATCGCAACAACGTTTAAGGACTATGGAGAGATGATGTAGACAATCCTCAAAAGGACATGTGATTGTCTTCTCTTGGTCCTCAGGGTGAATATGGATCTGAAAGTATCCTAAGTAACCATCAAGAAAGCAGTAGTAAGCTGGTCCAGCTAATCTTTCTAATATCTGATCGATGAAAGGCAATGGAAAATGATCTTACCTCGATGAGCTATTCAACTTCCTGTAATCGATGCAAACTCTCCATCCAAATGAATCTCGGTTGGAATCAACTCATTGTTCTCATTCTCGACATCGTGGTTTTGGACTTCTTCGCACAACTTGAACCGGACTAACCCATCGACTATCGTAATATAGGGTAGATTTGATGTATGTTTGACAACCTATGTTGAACTTCATAGACAACCTATTCTTGCTTGCTTAAGTCTTGGAATCTTCTTCCAGATGAATCCTATGTTGAACTATCATAGGGCTGATCCCCTTGATATCATCAATTGTCTAACTTATAGCTGAATTGTGTTCCTTTAAAAGTGCTACTAACCTGGATTCCTGCTCCTCAGTCAAATCTGATGCAATGACTACTGGGTAGGTTCCCAAATCTCCCAAGAAAACATACTTGAGTGTAGATGGCAAAGGCTTCAATTCTAGCTTAGGCGGCTCCTTCTTAAGCTCTTTATATGGTCCATCAGGCATTGCCTCAACACTAAGTTCCTCACAGTCTGAGTTTGTCAGAGCTTTCAACAACTCGTCAACAGGATATGAATGAGTCAGATAATCCTGTGCTAATGCTTTAATCATACAAACCTCGTTCACAGCATACACCTCTTGTGGTTGCTGTAATGTATGGAAAATATTGGTTTCGACTCTCATATTACCAAAGGATAACATCATATTACCATTTCGATAGTTGATGAGTGCATTTGCAGTGGCCAAGAATGGTCTGCCTAGAATGATTGGTATCTGCCTACCAGATGTAAGTTCTGTGTCGAGTACTATGAAATCAATCGGATAATAGAAATCTTCGATCTTGACTATGACGTCTTCAATGATTCCATTAGGTATCTTTACTAATCTATCTGCAAATTGTAAAGTAACATCAATTGGTTTAAGATCCTTCAAGCCTAACTTCTCGTAGACGAAATATGGTAAAATATTCACACTGGCACCCAAATCTAATAAAGCATGCTCTTCCAAAGAATCTCCAATTCTGCATGTAACAGTTGGACTTCCAGGATCTTTCAGTTTCATAACTGCTTGATTCTATAGGTACGATGAACATCATTGAGCGATAAAAGCTTATTTCGGAATGTTGGTCTTCTTCTTCACTAGATCTTTCATGAACTTGGCATATGAGGGAACTTGCTTGATGGCAGTCAGAAATGGGATATTAATCTGTAAATTCTGAAATACATCGCAAATCTCCTTGTACTGGTCATCTTTTCTGGTATTCACTAGTTTCAAAGGAAACGGTGCTGGCGGATTCTTCAATATCGGTTCTCTTCTTTCAGCTTCGTTTGGCTTGGTAACAGATAGTGGAGTGACAGGTGGAGTCACTCGTGATGGCTTCTTCTTACTTACTTCCACAGTAGTTCCTTCAACATTTTTTGCAACAGTTTCTTCAGCAGGTGGCATAACACTAGATATATCTAGAATGTTAGAACTGGGTGGGATGATGGGGACATAAGTTACCTTAGGCTCCGCAGAATCTTTTCCTGGTTCATAGACAATCTTGTTATCAACTTTCTTGCCTGACCTCAGAGTGGTAACATAATTAACTTGGGCATTCGACTGAGTAATCTCTAGGTTATCCACCTGCAGGACACCTCTTCCTTTCGGATTTGGCTCCGGCTGGCTTGGTAATTCTCCTTTTGATCTCTCTCTGTCAAAGGCGGCGATTTGCCCTATTTGGCCTTGAATGACACTAAAGTTATTCTCCAACTTCGGTTCTTTGATTTGTCCGTTTTGACTCATTGACAATGGTAGTGATAGCTTCTTCCGGATGTGGGATAACCGCTTTGCTCGACGGGAAGGCGTAGGGCAATATATCCACTCATAAGATCCGGTACTAACTTTCGCTTGTGTTGGCTTGGTATTGCCGGTTCGATATGACCGTTGATTTCTCGTATGGTTCTTTGGGCGGTTTTGAAACCGATATTGGGTTATTCGAACCGATTTGATCGATTCGAATCCTGGAAGAAAATTCATCTGATTTGTATTTTGTGGCTTCCAATAATTCTTTCCCTGATTGCACTTGTTATTTCTTCCTAAAGAGTTGATACTACATGCTTCTGCATTAGTATCTAGATAGTACGAACACTCTTCAGTGGTGTGGCCTTCATCAGAACATAGCTCACAAATTGCATAACAAGGCTTGGATGGTTGAATTTTAGCTTGGAGGATTCATGGAGAACTGATCAAACTTCTTGTTCAGATTTTCAAGTCCTGTTGATAGGTTTGCCATAATTGATAGCATCGCTTGATTTGGGTCTTCTTGAATTTGGTTGCCAAATTACTTCGGCACCCCCTCCACTCTAGCTACGTCCTCGTTGCTAGTACTCCATTGTTGAGTGTCTTTAGCTAAATTCTCGAGAAAGTTGCAGGCTTCCTCTCCATCCAATGATGTAAACTTACCTTGATGCATTGATTGTATCATTTGCTTGTTCATAGTAGAAAGTCCTCGAAAGAAAAAATGAGCCAGTGTGCTCTTATCATAACCATGATGTGGACATGAGACTAGCAGATTATTGAATTTCTCCCGGCTTTGATCATATTTTTCACCACCTTCCCTTTGAAATTGTCAATGGCTTGTGGCATGGCATCCATCTTTCTATGGTGGGTAGAACTTGTTCATAAACTTTGTTCTCAACTTCTCCCGGTTGTTGATTGAATTGATCGGTCGTCGCGCTTAACTATTCAGATGCTTTACCTTCGAGTGAGAGTGGGAAAAGAATTAACTTGATACTTTCATCCCTGATATTCTGGTTCTTGGAAGTTCTGAGGACTGATAGAAATTTGTTCATGTGAACATAAGGCTGAACATTATCTGAACCATTAAACTTTGGAAGCATAGAGATTGCTGATGCTCTAAGTTCAAACTGATTAGCTTCTGTCTCTGGAAAAACAATTCTGCCGGGTGGGTCTCCAATGATTGGTGAATAGAAATCACTCAGCTTCTTCCTCTGTTGTGCTTGCATGGGTGGGATAGCTTCAGGATTATTGGTGTCCAAAACACCTCCATCATTGCTTGCGGCCATTGTATCAATCTCGTCTAGTATTCTTGTGAGTCGGTTGTTAAACCTTGTCCACTATTGTGTTCTTAAAGGACGATGATATGGACAATGGGGCATACACTAGAAAATGCTATACGAAAATAACGAAAAACTATCCTACAATGCTTGAATAGTATGCAATTATTCTAAGTTATACTAAAATGTAAAACTACTTTCCTTCAACTGTGTTGGGCTTTGCAGCTAGTATCTTGCCCGTTGTCTAAAGCTGTCTCTTCTAGTATCTTGCCCGTTGTCTAAAGCTGCCCACAGACGATAGTCTGTTTGTCAAGATTCAGACAAGAAACACTTGAGTTTGATGTTTCTCTGTGTTGGCTTACAACTTCAATTGTTGAAAAGGTCCTAAATGCAATTATACTAGAAAGCAATAAAACTAAACTATGATGCAACTATACTAAGAAAGCAATAAAAAGAATGAAGATTCGACTAACCTGGATGGTAGATCTTGTTTTCGAGATGTCCTTCAAGCTTCTCTCTTTCTTAAAAGGATGGATGATGCGGCTAAAATTTACCTCAAGATCCAAACTTTTAATCTTGAAAGAAAATGTTAAACATAAACAACTTAAATCGGCAGACGGCATTTGACACTCGCTCCTTTTTGTGTGTAGATGGTGTATGGATGATGTAGATAGATGATGGTCGTTGAACAAATAGAAGCGTATCAAAACCTAATTATCCCTCAATAAGTAAAGGATGAGTAGGGTATCGTTCCACTTTTAAGTATATGTTATGTGAAGGACAGGACTGGAAAGGGGTGTAAGGGATTAAAAACTATGATTATAGAGATTTAGATTCTAATGCTAAAGTAAACTAAATTAACTAAACTATTGGGAATTTATAAGAGAGGGAATTCAAGAGATTAGAATCTACCAATACTTTTAATCTATGACCTTCTGCGTCATAGTTGTTCTTACAAGTAAACTACAATTGGGCAATCGAGCAAGTGCCGATGCCCTCTTGGACGAAACATCGTTAACAATTAACTCTACTTAAGGTTGTTCCTATGTTTATGCTATTAATATCTTCTTTCCTTTTATGTAAGCTCGGGCAACCATTCAATGTATTACCAAGAGCAACATCAAGGAGTACTTCCTAATAGGGCGGCCATTCAATGAATCACCACTTAAGGCAAACACAAAGAATACTTCCCCTAGGTTGCCACTCCCTGAGCTACCCCTTCTAAGGCAACAAAAAGAATACTTCCCTAACTCTAAAGAACTATACTACTAGAAGAAAAGTAAAGAACACTAGCATGATATTAATATTGCAAAACATAAACCCTATTCTATACTTCCATCCCCCTCGGTGTGGGCAATGGAACTAATAACTAAAAACATAAAGAACTAACCCGATTGAAGAACACCATGAACCGTAAGAATCATTAAACCTTAAGCACTGGCTTCATCTCCTCCCTTGAAGGAGAAGATTAGCCTTCCATAAAGAAGGAAAGAACACGAAGAACGAGAAGAAGAAGAGTCGAAGAACATAAGACTAGAAAGACTAATTTATTAAGACTCGACTAGTTAAAACCGATCTTTTATTATTAATCTCTCTCGCCTCAAGTTCGGAGACAAGAATATAAGTGAATTGGCAATTACATGAGGCACTTAGGTCCTCTATTTATAGGGGTTACAATGAGCCCTAGAAGTATTCCAAACCGTCATTTGTTTTCTAATACAAATAGACTTCTTTCGTGAGTCCAACTTCGCCTTCAAAACCGGAAGAAGAATTGGCTACAATTAATCGATTCATGCGTCTGGACGCACTATTCATGCGTCCCAGACTTAATCAATGTGTCTGGATGCTCGATCCATGCATCCCAGACTTGATCAATGCGTCAGGACGCTCGATCTATGCGTCCCAGACGCGTAAGCCTATTTTGTCTCTTCTGCTCTATCCTTTTATCCTCTTTTGCGGGCTTTGGTCCAAACAACGAATCCTTTGGCCTTGGGCTTCCAAATAGGCTTTAAAATAAGTCAAAGTCGCATCTTTAATAGCTTCAATTCCTTGACCTTCTCCATGATTGTCCACGGGCTTCCCATGTTATCCTTAATGCTCCGAATTGCTCCATTTTATCCCTTTTTCTCTAATATTCTACAAAACTCTCTTTCTCACTTATAGAATCTTAAAACATAACTTACAAACACTATTAGTCCACTAAGATGGCTAAACAAGAGGCATAATCGAGGGTTAAATTTCACTTTTTTAGCACTTATCAATCAGTTAGTACCGCAGTAGTAGGATCAAATAGTGGTACTGACTCTAATAATGCGTGGACATGCTTGATGTACTAGTCATCGTCAAACTCAGGATTATCAAAAGAAAGAAATTGGTGTATCTCGTCTTTGGGAAAAGAGTTTGTGAAATAATCGTGTGCCAGACTATCAACCAAGCTAATCTCACCCTCCATTATAGGATCGGAAAATTGTTTCATTAATTTGAACATGTTGAGTTCGACAGAAAGGTTCCTGAAAGACAACGTCATCGAACCGTCCCAACAATTTATGAGAGCGTTAGCAGTTGCAAAAAATGGACGTCCCAAGATGATAGGAATGGAATCACATGCCACTTCGGTATCTAGAATGACAAAATCGACGGGGTAGTAAAAATCTTAGACCTTGACTATGGTGTTTTCTACTATGCCCTTTGGGTACTTGATGGAGCGATCCGTGAGTTGTAGAGTCATATTGGTAGGTTTTAATTCATGAAGACCTAACTGCTTAAATAAATAGTAGGGAAGTAGGTTAACAACACGCTCCTAGGTCTAAAAGTGTGGTAGCGGTATACTTGTCACCCAACGTGCATGGTACAGTTGGTCGACCTGGGTCTTTGTATTTAATCACACCATTGGTAGTAGTGATTGAAGGAAACTGCTCAGTGAGGAATGCTTGTTGAGGAACATTCGTACTTCGTTTGGTGGTACACATGTCCTTCAAAAATTTGGCATGCTTGGGCAAATGCTTAAGCGCATCTAGAAAAGGTAAGCTTATGGTCAAATTTTTGAAGGTTTCATTGATCTCATCGAAATGTTCGTCACGTTTGTTCTTTGCCAAACGGGCAAGGAATGGAGCTTTTGGGCAGAATCGCGCATAAGAATCAGTGGCGTCTTTTCCTAGGGACGTGGGTGTAGATTTGGAAGGAACAACTTCGTCTGTTATAGGTTACGAGGTAGGAGTTGGAAGGACGTCAGCCGTGGCTTCTGTCGATTCTTCATCTGGCATACGTATGTTATTGTCGATGGTTTGGCCAGAACGAAGAGTGGTAATGGCATTTACCTCACCCTGGCTTGGATTACTAGATCCTGGTGCATTGTTGAGTTCAAAGGCAGTGTTTGTAGGCTTAGGGTTTGGAACTGCTTGGCCAAGGAACACGCCCTTTTGACTTTTATCCTGTGCTAACAGCTGAAGAGACTGTTTGATAGATGCTAAGATTTTATTCTGGTTATTCATGTAAGTCAGAAAAGTTTCAGCTGTTTTATTGGCAGCGGATTGTACTAGTGGAGCAGTAGGAACAAGTTCGCGGTTATTGTTTACAGGTTAATTTTGGTAGCCATATCCTTGATTAGAGGAAAAGGTTGTAGTTGTTTTGATACCCTATATTTGCGTTGTTGGGAAAATTATTTTGCCCTTGTTGAAATTGTGGAGGATTTCCTTGACGATAGGAATTGTAGTTCGCGGGTGGTCGTGCAGAAGCGTTGTTGACACCCGTAAGAGCTTGTTGTTGGGCAGGGGGTGCCTAAGCCAAATTTGGATGTTGTCGCCAAAGTGCATTAGGGATGTTAAAAGCACAAGCCTCTTTAGAAGATTGGGGAGGGCACTCGTATACCAAAGGACAATAAGAATCGGCGTGCTCAGAACTTAAGCAAAGAGGACATGGGGAAGTGTTGGCAGCCATGACCTGTTTGGGTTTCTGATCATTTACTTGAACCGAAAGAGCATCGACCTTTTTGTTTAGGGACTTGATCAGGGTTTTTAATTCCGGATCGGGTTTGACCTCGAACATAGATGTAACCTTGGTAGGAGTGTCTTTAGAAGATCTAGAAGAATCAGTGTTTCCCCAATGGGTGTTTTGTGAAGCCTGTTTCTCAAGGAAAATGTTTGCTTCAGTAGCGCCTTTGTCCATGAAACAACTTCCGTTCATGATATCTAATGTTTCCTTTTGATGGTCAGAGAGACCATTAAAGAATGAACGGACTAATATAGCGGTGTCGAGTTGATGATGAGGACATTCGAGAAGCAGATCAGTAAATCTGCTCCAGGCTTCCGAAAAGGATTCCTGGGGATGTTGGCGAAAGAATTGAATCTTCTGAAGCATTTATATAGTTTTCTTCTGAGTATAGAATTTTATCATGAATGCTTGTGCGAAGTTTGGCCCATGTGTCAATGGATTGGATTGCACTTGTCCGGGCGAGCCAAACCGCTTTATCGGCTAAGGTGAAGGGAAACAACCTAAGCAAGACTTGTTTGTTATAACGGTCGGATGGCGGAAAGTGGTGACCACTTGTTGCATCCGGCGAAGATGATTGTACGGTTTTTATGGTCTAAACCATGGTAAACGGTAACAAACTGAAAATGTTTGGCAGAATGCGAAAATCACCTACAATTGCATCGAGTTTAATGCAGGAAGCAGGTCCTTCCTGTAAGGCAGTATAGAAATCCGAAAGGGGTTTCTCGACTGTAGGATTTTCCTGAGCTATAACTAAGGGAGATAATGGCAATGGAGATGTTTGACGAGGTTGGTTTACAGAGGAGGAACTATGTCTAGGAGATAGCATAAGCAGTTGTTTATTATATTTCCGACGACGATATGTAAGTTCTAATTCCTTATGCTTACCAGACCGTAGTCTCATATAAATACAAATTTTAATTCAAGGCTTATAAAGAACGAATTATGACTAGAGATTTTAGAATTAAGGGAGGAGGGACGTGAAACACGTCTTCCTGAGCTGTTGCTAACTTGAGCAGGTAAGCTAGGACAACGTGTGAATATTCCAGCAGCCAGGTCACCTGATAGAATTGAGGGAGGTTGTTCGTGCTAGCACGTTCCTTAATTAGGCAACCTCAATTTTTTTCAAGTTTCCTAGGCACTAATGGAATAGGATGATGATTTATGATGGTGTATTATGTGGGGGTTATTAAGATGATTAAGATGAAATTTTAATTATTAGGATTTTTTTATTTTTTTATTTTTTTATTTTTTTATTTTTTTATTTTTTTAATTTTTAATTTTTTTTAATTTTTATTTATTTATTTATTTTTAGTTTACGTAATTAATGTATTATGGAGACGTGATTATGAAACATGCAATTAAAAATGATGGGTGTCAAAATAGAAACTAAACATACAATTAACACATGCTAGTTTTACACATGAAGTCTACATATGCAAATCTATGTGAATAGAAATGTGTCCTACGCATACAATAATCTATAGCTATCGATACGTGCAACTTAAATGTGAGCTAGGGGAATGTCGAGAACGAACTCATACAAATGAATACCACGTACGTGAATTGATGTAACATATACATACAAAAATATTCTTAGCAGGTGGTTTGAAACTACACATACATCCAAATATATTCGAATCATATTAATCGTGTTAACGTGAAGATGTAATGACGAACCACATTTATATGCAAATAGTTCTCATGCCAACACACAAACATGCAAGGTAAAACAGGTTATAGCAACAACCAAATAATATCCTCGACAAAGTTTGAGGAGTTTAAGAATTTGAAACCTGGCATCCCTCAATTCCTCGTACACGATCGAACTAACTCCCGAGCTCATGAACTTACTGGGTAAACTGGACTAGAGAGTCCAAAAGAGTACTGAAAGGTAAAGTGGCATGTACTTGAAAACCGGAGTGTTGATACTCTAGGTTAGTCTCGCGAGCTACTAATATAGTCTCGTCCGAGACTCTTTTGTCAGTTCAATGCTTCAAGTTCCTACGGAATACTTAGATTGTGCTAATGAAAATAAACAAGATCTGGTTCACAGGTATCTGTTAGTAGAAAAAGTTGGGGCAAATAGGTACGTAATACGTTAGTATTGCAAAGGAAATGGAAATCAAAAAGATGAGGGGGCAGGGGAGGGGGTTTATGTTTGATGTATTCCAGTTATTACGTTAAATGTCTAGAGTCCTTCGGCGTGCAGCGGCGCCATTTGATAAATGTGGAATTGTACTTTTTTGGTTTTAGTTACTTAAGTTCGAAGTCCAAAGTCCGAAGACCAAAGTCCAAAGTCCAAAGTCCGTATAATCGTTCGTTTAGTCAAGTTACCTTACTCACGTGGGTTTGGTAAGATAGGTCGAGTAAGGGATCGTCCAAACCTTAGGGCTCGGCAAGGTTCACAACTGGAATTACAACTTTTAGTGAGTAAGATTTTAGGTTTTTTTAGTTGGTTTAATTAATTTAATGGAAATGTAAATAATGTAAATTACTAACGGTGATTTTGATGTAAATAAACAAGATAGAGAAACAGGGAGAGGGCTAATCATACTCATGCAAGAATCATTTTTTAACAGTTTATATTACTACATCACTACAGCTCTAATTCGTCTCGAGTTCATAGACAAACCCAAGACGATGTCGAGTATTGATCCCTAGCGAAACGCGCACATCTCTAAGTCGCATCGCACTAGCATAAGAAGTTGAACTAATATTTTATCTCTGGAATATCATTTCAATTCTTGGCTCGATTCTACATCAGCTGGACAAATTGGAGAGCTGTTGGACACAAAAGAGTCGCGCGCGAGACATTTTGGGTCTCTCGCGAGACTGTTCTGGGGCATCAGCACTCCAAATTTGTACAACCTTAGTCATTTTGGGACCGGATGTCTAATCTATACCCAATTCATAAGTAGTGATTCTATAATATTAAAGAGTCAATCCGAATTTTCACACGAGCAGCATAACCTTCCCCCTGAGGGGGGGGGGGGAGGATTAGCTCATGGTCATTGGAAGAATAATTAAACTGGCTGTATACATTAAATAAATAAATGCAGGACAGAAATTAAACTGGAAAAGAAATGACTTTCATTAAGAAGAAAATGACTTACAGTATTAAGCTGCTGAAATAAAAGGGACATAATTTAAGTGCTGAAATGAAACTAACTGACTGCTAAGCGGAGGCTAAAGCATGAAAATGTCTTTGCAATATATCTGAAGACACCCTATATATATATATAGGCTGGAGGGCTGGAGAAGGATTAATTGTGTTTTGTTCGTTTCTCAAATTGAGACGTTCAAAACTTTGATATTCAAAGTCAAAGTTTTGTTTTTACTTTGTTTAATTTGGTTTGTCTTTTACTTATTAAGGTTTTGTCTTTTTATGTTTTGGTTTTGTCTTTTAGCCCAATTCAATTCAAACATTGAATTGGCGTAATGTCTTTCCCATTGCAAGGTGGCACAAATTTCGACCAACACTTGCCACCGCCTATCTTGACTTCGTCATGCCTTTTGAGTCCGCAGAGTGGGTCCACTTAATGTGTCCAGTGGCGGCCCTGATTTTGGCATTTTTATAATTTTCTGTCTTTGCGTAGGGTTCGTCACCCTGGTCGCTTTGGCAGTTCACTAGCCAACATCGGCATCTAGATTTATCATATGTGAGCTTCGGAAGTTTGCTACTTCTTTATATGTGGACCCGTTCTACACTGGTTTTGTTTTTTTGGAAACTTCGGCTTTAGTCAGGCTTTGTTGGGCTTCATTGGGTTTGAGTGGAAAACTTCAAATATTTCACTATTCCCGTATTTCGATGCATGTTTTACCATTATATTCATGTTAACTTCGGAAACCTACAAAAGTACGAAAATATAATTATTACATGATTATTAAAGACATAATCGATCAAAATGCTATGTCTCTCGGGATTTAATATTACAGTTTTGGGTGCTTATCAAGGAGCTCGGTAATTTTTGATGTTAGGAAGAGAAACAATAATGTGGGGGTTCCCTTCTTTATCAGCCCCAGTTCAGACATCGATTTCTTCATCAGTTCCTTCTAAGAGTTTGAGCACTCTGTCTGAGTTCCCACGAGCTTTTTCAAAATGAGGGAGAGGTATTGAAAATATACAAAAAGGTTGGGGTTAGAATGGGATTCCGATATATATAAATATCGAAATTACATTAGAAGGAGGGTATACCTGAAGAATTAAAGACTTGATGTTTTAGAGGGGGTTTCGCTGGAGTATCCGCACTTTCCCAATCACCCAAAACTATGATAGGATACTTGGTCCATTCCTTGTTACTTTTACGATTTTTACGGATGATACCCTTGATGTTTGGATTGTTTTGTTTTTTTGGGTAAAAATATCCAGGAAGTTTTTCACTGAATTTATATTGCCTAAGGATATCAGATAGTCTAATTCTATCAGCTTCGTACTTTTCTGGGGAGAGGTGGTTATTGTAATAATTACAGATAAACATTAACCTCCAGCAATTTCCCATACCCTGACTAGGGGAAATGTTCAGATAGTTTAACATTTCGCGGTCGAGATTGGTCAGAGGAAATCTCAATCTTGTGGCAATTTGGCCAACAATAACAATGATCGCTCATCTGGTGCCACTTTGACATTTGGTAAAGGTCCGAGTACCAGCATAGTTTTGGAGATAAAAGGATGAGAGAATTTGATAAGCAGTCTGGACTAACGCTAGATTGGGTCTTTTGATAAAGAAAGGGGTGAGTCCATGTTTCCATTGACTTATATCTTCAACGGTTTCACGCTTAGATTCTGAGGTAGTGGTTTCAAAAGGATGACAAGGAATTCCTTCTACAACATAAGACAAATCCCAAGAAGTCTGAGGTCGATATGGTCTCGTAGAAGTGGAGGCAAGATTATGGCTACGAAGTCTATCGTTAGAATAGGTCTCTTCACTATTAATGCTATCATTAGAGATGGTATCTTCACTCGCCATTGGGAGGACTATAAACAAAGATGGCCCAAGGGGTTGTGGGTTTTTTTCTACCAATTGGGGCCCTCCCTTCACCACCCCCATGGGGATGGTCTACGGGGTTCATAACTACTCCTCTTACTACAGGACGCTTACCTAGCCAACGCTTAGATCCGCTCTACCCAAACTTTTTGATTCACCCCAACATTACCCACTTGTCCAACTAGGTTTGAGCAGTTTTGGATATCAAACGGACCTCCCCCCCAGATGGTAATTTTAATGTGGCTGATTTACCTCTTTTTGTAATTAGTTTCGCTCTGACCATGCTCTCGCTAATTGTCCACCTTTTCCTAGTGTGATTTCTATGTTATGTATGGCCGTGCCTAAGGGCATATCGGTTGAAGTAGATTCTTCTTTTGATCAATCAAAACCCCTTCCCAAACTGTACAAGATTCTTCCAAAGCATACGGCTTTCGGATGTATATGATGATATCTAGACAGATGGATCTCATATGAATCGTATGATGAAGTACCACATGAGTGGATATATAGGAATCCAAATTTGCGAATCACTCATGTTATGATCTTCTACATCCTAGGTCTCCCCGTTCCTTCATCCGCTTATGTTCTTCATGTAGCATTCTCGCACCGAATGACTCTATGAAATTACGTCGATACTTCCACATATTATGGGTAACGTAGGAGACATATCTATTTTTCCCTCGTAGAATTACCACCGCTTAGCTTTCAATTAAGCCTCGACCATCAAATGAAATGTGAATAACCCGTCCTCCTCTTTTTGAAACAAGCGGCGCCCGCGGCTCTCATCGGTGCTTCAAACAATTTTGTCTTCTCCATATTACTATATCTCTAGAGTCAATAATTTTATATGAGGAACTACTGAACTCAATCACTTGCTGCAATTTTACGAGAGGTCTATCCCGTAGAGGTACTCAAATTGGATCGATGATTGATTTCTAGGTTTCGCGAAGAAACCTAATTGGTTACTTCCATTACGTAAATCAATAGTTCAAACCGCGACTCAAAGGTAGGGCATTTCCCATTGAGATAGGAACTTCGTACCGTAAACAATGGTATCTCCAATTATAGCCCCTCTGGGATGTAAAATATATCTCTTCTCACCATCCCCATAGTGTATGAGACAAATATATGCATTTCGATTAGGGTCGTATTCTATGGTTACGATTCTACCAGATATGTCTTTTTCATTCCGTCGAAAATCGATTTTACGGTATAGACGCTTATGACCTCCCCCTTTATGCCTTGCGTGACAAAGGTATTCTTAGTATTGTCAATTTAATATATATAGCATATTATCAACGATACAGTTTTTAAGTTATCAGAAATAGTGATATAAAGGCTGTCATATTGGGAATTTCGATACACGTTTTTAACAAGTTGATATATCCAATGGGCAAAACAGTACAAAAAAAATATCTAAGCAAATCATCTTAAGACGGTAAAGATGTAAACTTTTAAACATTATCAAGCATTCTAGAGTGTATCTACAGTAGTATAAACATGAAAATAAATAAGCTTACGACATTCAAATTTCAGAAGACTTTAAAACCCTAGAAATAATTATGCTATCGTATTTTATTTCTTGTAAACTGATTATGGTAAGGTATATTCTAGCGAAACTAACAAGATGCAAGAGGTTACAAGCATACATTGTTGGGTGCAAGAGTCGGTTTTCTTTCTGAGAAATCGAGGGCAAGAATGCAGCATTGTAGAGATGAAGCAAGAAAAATCGTGTTCTAGATTGGATATAGCGTATGGAAGAAGCTCAAAGTTGTGGGAAAGATAAACGGTTTGTTTTAAATTTTTGGTTGACAATATGGACCGGGTTGCTATTTGGGCCCAAACTGATATAACCGCTTCTCAAAAAATTGAAATTTTTGAGTAAAATTTCAAATTTTCGAGAGGGGGCGATGTAGTGGGCAAATATCATGCCTTGAGATATTCTAACTGATATTTCAAAACTCGAAACATTGGCATAAGGGTCAATGTCTCGGTATATTTCGTGGTTGTTTTCAAACATTTGCAGGTATTTGAGCGGGAAAGAGGAGGAGGAAGACAAGGGACACGTGTCAGAGATTGACTGGGTCAAAGCCAAATCAGGATACTATATAAAGACAGGAAGAGCAAGAGAAAATGATTCATTAATTCATTGTCATAAAATCATTAGAAACAGGAGAGAGAAAGAGAGAGAGAGATTGTAAATTTCTATCGCCAATCAATAAAAACTTTGGTTAAATTCATCTTCTTCATTCATTCAGTTCATTACTAAAGTTGTGTGATCTTAGAACATTTGAGAAAAGGTGTTCTTGGACATCACAATAATCTCCTTCGGTCTGAGTACCCAACTTATTAAACTCGTTTTGTTAGTTGTTACCCCAGTCGTTACAATTAAAACAAATAGAAAGAGTGTTTTTATTATTATTAGAAAAAAAAATGCAAAACACCAAAACTTTTATCTAAAAAAAACATACAAAACCAAACTTTTATCTTAAAAAAAATCAGAAAATCACTACACCAGAATTGCGGATTAAGGACGAACCTATAAGACTGATTTTACCGTCCTTAATAAAGTACTTGTATACCCGTCGTACACTCTTCAAAACCGTCGCAGGTACAAAGTCCAGGACTCTTTAAAGATTTGACCTACTCATAATAGAAAACATGAAACCCAGCCGTCGTAATCCCAAACATTTTCGTCGCCTTCCAAAATCCCCTTTTCTTTGGACCCGTGTTTCTGCTTCACTTCAACCTAAAAAAAAATCCTCTTCTGCCTTTCTGTCTGTGGAAGCCGCCCCATAATCCCTTGATTTGGGTGAAGAATCATTCTTCTCTCATGGGGATCGATTCGGAATGGAAGAAGAACCATTTCAAAATCCTATATTTAGCCCTAGTTATTCATCCAATGAAAACATTTCAATCAAAATTAGTACGTCCCCATTTCTATTCCTCTTTCTAAAAACCTCGCCTCAAAGCACGCAGCTGTCCATGGTGAAGCTCAATTCCAACGCCCCACTATTCTCAACTCCTCAAAAGAGGAGCAGCTTCTCGAATGCTATTTTTCTGAAATGCTATAATAGAAAGGAATGTGTAGTAGCAGCAGCTTCTCAAATGCCCATCAATTGTTTCGGTGCAGCAGCCGTCGATGAAAGATTTGTTTCAAGAACGTGTCGGATAGTTGAGTCAAGTATGTGGTGTGTTGGATTGTCAATGGGGGTGATGAAGGTAAAGGTAAATTTGTCCATATTTTGGCTGCTCATTTCACATCGCTGTCGTTGTCGGTATATATTGTTGAAGGCAGGAAACGCTTATCACAAATACAAGGTGAAGAGGAACTGTTGGCCCAAGGTCCGTGGTGTTGCTATGAATCCTGTTGAGCTTCCTCATGGTGGTGGTAATCACTAGCACATTGGGCATGCTAGTATTGTTCATCGTGATGCCCTTCCAGGACAGAAAGTTGGGCTCATTGCTGCTAGGAGGAGGATCGGTCGCTCACGGGTCAAGCTGCCGCCAACTAAAAAGAAGGCTTAGATATATTATGCTCGTTCTCAACTTTTTCTTTCAAGTGATCTCATGTACATTTGTTATTCACATTTTGAGAAAAAATAGGTATATATATTGTTATTATTATTATTTTTCTAATTTATTGAATTTGTTTAGTGTTTTTCTTTTTATCTATATTATTTATATTAATATTGTCATTTTAATTTTAGTATGCAAGTTGGGATTATTTGATTGGGAACATGTAGTCAACGTAATCGTGTTGTCTAAGGTGGCCCTGAAGCCGTTGTCATAGGAAGACCAAGATGTCAGTTGGGAAACCAGAATGCCTTGCTCATGACAAAATAGCTCAATGACTCTATCTTGGGGCAAGAGTGTAACTAGATGTAAATAAATTTGTAAAATGCATAGTGACTAAAGGTAGTTATACAGTAAGACTACTAGTGTGTACTAAGAAGAAGAACTATGGGTTGTGATAGAAGGCTTTGGTATATTGAAATTACAAGTAGTGAATGAGCAATATAGAAGTATAATATGTTGTGTAATTTACATGTAAAGGACCGAGTCATTTACATGAAATAATGTTAATTATTAGGTATATACACTTTATAGGTTCTTGTTTATATATCTTATGTGGAAATGATGAATTGAGTGTTTATATACGCTTAAGTTACAAATCTTTTTCAGCTCTTGATGTCATCTAGTCTTGAGGAGGGATCATAGGAAGTGTTCGTCTTTAGTTGGTGTAATTGTCAGGCATTGTTAAGGTTTAGTCTAGTTATTATACATTCACATTATTCTTATACAAAGTAAAATCAAATTAGTGGAAGTTCATTGTTTTAAGATGTTTGAATCAGAAATTCCAAAGATTAGGTTGGGCGCGATTCAATTCTACTAGCTTTAGTCCCTGCTTTTTGTTTTATGTTTGCTATCTACTAATCTACAAACACGAGTCCTTATATAAATTCAAAAGGATTATGGCACGTTTTAGCTAAAGGAATCCCAGTTTTTTTTTAAAGCTTTTGAATCATTGCGTTTATGTACTTGTTTCTCAATTTGTTTAGTATCTTATTGTTGATATTCATGTGTCAGAGTGCTGGTATTCAAGAACTAAGGTTCTAGCTGCTTTCAAATCTATCTTTTTGGCTTGTTTAGGCATGTGTAAGATGTAGCTTGACAAAGTATATTAATCGGATCAAATAGATTGGTATTAATTTTCATAGTACTTACTTTGTAATTGGCAAACATGAGTGTTGTTAACAAGTGTTGCCTACGTGCATGTGCAATTAAAGCAAGCTGAATTCTCCAAGCAAGCTGATAATATAGTATGTAAGCAGTAGTTTTCTTGGTTTAGTTTTCTGGGGTTGGTTCAGAAGAGTCCTGAAAAATCATGCTTGGGAATGAGGTCTCGGGGTTTGAATAAGATTTTTAGATCTGCAAGTCTTCTTTCCAATACAGTTGGATTCACCTCGTTTCAATATCTACACAGTAAGTTAAGGCTGTTTTAATACAGAGAGCTCCGTCAGAATTTTTCTGACCAAGTTCTGTGTTTGGTCGCGTTCTGTGAATTTTCTGTTAAGAACCTGTTTTCATGGTCTAAACGTTAGTTGTAGGTAATTTACTTATGTTTCAAACCCAATTTACCTTGTACTAATCCAAGTTATACAAAGGAAGTTACGACAGTTTTAGTGAAGAAAGGTCAATCGGTATTTTTCCTGATAACCTTCGGTTTACAATCAGGTCAAGTGAATTCCTGAGTAGGAATTAGGTTTTTGGGTATGAACAAACATTGTAGAGATTGGAGTGTAGTTTCTGACCCCTTTGGATTTGTATCAATCCAACTTATATAGAGAAAGTTAGAACTGTTTTAGTAGAGTGTGGTTAAACATGATTTTAATCTTGGCTATTATAAATATACTAAACCGATTGATTGATGAGTATTTTCCTATATAATACAATGTCTGTTTGATTATTATTTTAAATTGTGGCTGAAATTCATATTCTTGACATAATGATATTTGCTTAGAATGCATGATCTTAAGCTTGATTATTATATGTTGAGATTTGCTTGAAATATCGTATTGTTATTGACTTGAAACTTTGTTACGTGGATAAGGACAAAAATGGAAGGTGTATACATAGTCTGATGAGGTCATAACTACCAGAACTCCTTGATGTTTATTTTACCCCTCTAGAAGGAAACTAAATGCCTTAGTGCCGATGTCCTGAGGAGTAGGGCCTTCCACTTCTGAAAGGGAATGAACTAAGTGCCTTTGTGGGCGATGCCCGTAAGACGGGAAGTTTATTGTTAGCCCTTGTGTGGCATTGATTATATTTTCTCCGCCTATATTAGAAACGTTGAGGTGTGCACTTGTTAGCCAATTGAGGCTCTTTTTGGACTTATATAGTCTGGCTTTTTTTCAAGACCGATGTCCCACTAGAATATGGCTAACCTGGAGTAGTTCCCATTATACGAGGGAGGCGATGGGCATTGTAGGGCACATGGGTATGTCGCGATCATGGTAGGTTCTAAACAACTAAATTAGGTCCACAATAATTATGCAAAACACTACGGGAAGTACGGAATATAATTAGTATCAAAATCTTAATTTCTGCATCTCTTCTTTAACTGGAAATAGAGAACATGCAATATAATTCTCATTGAGTAGGTGGTTTTCCACATAGGATTTGAACTAGATAACTGTGTATATAAGGTAGATGGTGCTAGGAGGTGCTCATGGTATATAAGGTACTTAATGCTAGGAAGCACTCCTCTTCAGACCATGAGTCTATGGAGTGTAAATGAACATAGTGATTTCGTGGGTATCTCTTGAATGAGTTCAAGACAAATAATTCTTCATTAGATATGATAGCTGATTAATTTTTCTTAAGTATTGGACTATTTATTGATGGCTTTATCTACTTATATCTACTGTTTATCTATTTTTCTTAAACTTATATCTACTATTTGTGTTGTACCAATGTTGATGTATGAAGTCTATCTATCGATATGCCCTTTTTGTATATCGGTTCTTTCTTGGCAACTTCGTGTTGTTGTAAGTAGGAACAAGACCAATGATGTTGGGGCAGTCAAGCAAGTATATATTGTATTTCCTTCAACCTCTCTATACCTAGTTATGCTTTAAGACTAATTTGGTGGGTTCCAGCCTTGCAGGACCAAGAATGAGAATGAACTAGTTGCTTCCCAAAGTTTAGAAGGACTTGAGGTTTATAGTTTGGATGGTAAGTAGCCTACTAGATACTTAAACCTTGATGCATGTTTTCAGTAGTGCCCTTTTGTGTTAATTATTCGATTTTAGTTTTTAATATATGAATGATATTATTAGGTACAAGAAGGGATATCAAAATTAAAAAATGGAGAAGCTTGGAAAAATGTTTTCAGCCCAGTTTTCCTATAACTCAATTCGGGTCCGTTGGAACAAAGAGGCAAACACTTTGGAAGGCTGCAGATCACCAGGTTGATTTTATCTTTAGTAGATTGATTTTGTCAACATGAAGTGGCCTAATCCCTTCTTGTGATCTTAACTTATAAGTTTTGCTATATATGTAACAATGTCATTTTTTGTTTATAAATGGGGTGTGAAGTGCAAAGTTGGCCATATAGTTTTCCACTTTCAAATGATTTTCTTAAGTATGAACAAAGAGGTTTGGTCTACGGTAGGTTACTCGTCGGAGATAGGTTTTTCTCTTTGCATACATTGTGCTCACATGATATCAATTTGATGCATTCCTTTATTTCAAAATTTGTCTCAATCTCGAATAAGAGAACAATAAAAAGTTTGATGACATTTCATGTAATAATTACAATATGAAATTAGTGCTCTTGTTTTTCAATTCATGTACATCAACAAATTAGATATACATGTGGGTTCCGCTCATGTTAGGCTAGCTTTACCAGAGAAGATGGATCTTGGCGAAGGCAAGGTTTGTTACTATAACTTAACTACTTTATTTACGTCGCCTTATGTGCATAGGTATTATATTATGGGTACCCTTATATTATTCATTGATCCGGTCATAAGTAGTCTTGCGGAGTAACTTCTAGTTTCATTCGGACGAACCGGGTTAACTCTTGTGAACTCACTTCTATGTGTGGAGTGGTCTTTGGATGATAATGCTCCCCGCCGTGTTGTTTGCCTATGTTTGGTCTATAGCTTTACTTGTTTCATCTCTAGAAAACTCTCAAGGTTGTTTTACCCTCATAAAAGGTCAAAACACATGAAAGAACAAAATGTGCAAAGGTGATGAAGATCGAATTTCAAATTACAAATCGTTTTTTCATTATGTTCTTATTTTGCCTTGTATACTTTGAAAGCCTAGCTAGTTGTTGGCAATTAAAAGTTTGAAAACATTGTAAATTTTGGAAATTATCAATGTATTATATATCAATTTTTGAAATGTGTTGTTTTAGTATGTTGTTTGTGTAATCTATTATATGATCCGAAAACTTCAAATCGCAGCGTAAAGCTTAAATTCGCATAATTTTTTTTAAAATTATTTTAAAGTAATACGACGGGGAACAATGTCGTTAATAGACTTCTCCAAAACAAAATACGACGGAAATCTATGTCTTAAACTCATACCACAAATTTACGACGGTTTGTTGAGTTCTAATTTTGAAAATTCGCTATCGTAAAGCAAAGGTAATTTACGACGGTTTTGAGTGTCCTAAATTTAATGACGGCATGAACTGTCTCATGCCCGTCGCAATTCTAATTCAGCTTACCACGCTATTAGCCGTCGTTAATATTAACGACAGGGCAATACACGACGGAGTCTGGGACACCATTTCCCGTCGCAAATCTAGATTTAGGACGGATTTAACCGTCGTTTTTTGCCATTTCTGGTGTAGTGAATTGGGTATAGGTACACAGCCACAAATTTCTTAAGTTAAGAGGAAATAGCAAAAAAAAAAATCGTTTTTTCTCCATAAAAACTGAAATTTGACATCTGTCTCAAATTTCAGACTGAATTTTACAATTTTGACATCTTTTATTAGTCCCAACTAAAGAAGCAACTACCAACAAAAAAAGGCTACGAACTAAATCAATTATCAAAGAGTAGTGGGTTAATCAAAATAACTAAAATTCACCCAAAATCTATAAAATTCCAATTAAAAGTGAGATTAATTTATGGGAGACCAAAACAATGTGGAAAACATCAACTTCAAAAATGGAAAAAAGGTATATTGATTACAACTAATTTCAATACAGCTTTAGCAATTTAAAATGCATCTCTGATAATTTTGAATATCATGTTTAAGTTTTGTTTGATGTAATTCAAATTGTGAAATTGTAAAAGGACAAATGTTTTTTTTTTATAAGACAATTGCATTATTTGATTGCAGTACATCTTGGAGCAATACACACGCACCCTTGCCTGATGAGTGGCCTCGATTGACACACACACCTACCGCTGTGCACAGTAGATTTTCGTTTTATTTATTTGTGGAAGAAATTGGCAATTACAAATGAAAGGGTAAAAAGGAGAAATAAGAAGTTTTAAAAACAGTTAATACACCCAAAAAGTGATGTGTTGCTAAAATTAGAATAGAATCAAAAAATAATATTGGTATTTCTCTGGACAAAAAACACACTAAAGAAAGTGTCTGGAGCCCAATTTCTTGTAAAAAGAATAAAGAAAATCTCTTCTATTAAAAAAGAAAGTCACTCACTCTCTCTCGGATTATGTTATCTTTTTGTTTCATTGTTAACTGTTAAGTTTGAGAAGGCATATTCACTGTTCAATCAAGTATTTTTTCTTTTCAAATTCAAGTATCAAATAATTCTGTTAAGTTTTGTAGTCAATATAAGCGTTGTTGTTTGATCCATAACTGGTCGGGGATATGAGCTCTCTTAACTGCACTTACGAGCTACAAACAAATGAACCCAAAGTTGGATTTACCCCCATCCTAGTTAATCTTATTCCTATTCTTCCAAAGTTCCACTAACTGGGTGATGACACCAGCACTCCACATATCTTTTAACTAGTTTGCCTCTAGTTTTATAAGTGAGCATCATGTCAGAAAAAGAAGTCACTGATCCGTGCACCTGACACTTTGATGAGCATGCAAATTCCCAACATATACGAGCAAACGGACAGTCAAAAAGTATATGCGTCTGTGTTTCAGCATCCTGTTGACACACACAACACCAAGAAACAACAAAGAAGTACATCTTGCTTAGCATGTATGCATAGCATCGTGAGCAATTTTAAATTATTTTTGAAATGATCATATGGGGTTACGCAGACCCCTAGCTGCATTCATTTCATTCTAATTAGGTACACTGTTCCACATTTATCCTTCTTCACAATTCAATATAATCTTTCATCCTGTACGTGGAGGGCAGAAAAAGAAAATTACGTACATATATATTCCTTTGTACTAGATAATGTAACTAGATAATCTGCTGCCCAATTGGTTTTTATGTCGCCGTGCATGATGGACATTGCAGCAACTAAAGCTCTGAGATCTGCCGGTTAATGGCTTCACACATGTCCAAGCAGTACCGACGGGGGGAGTGTGGCCATTAACAAAGGTCCTGTATTGGGTGCCACTAAAATTAGATCCGGCAGCCTCCAGCCCAAGCCCAAACAACAACGCCCAAACAAAAGCCCAATACACTCCCCAAATCGCGAAATCGGGAAAATCTACTCTAACCGGTCATCTCTTTTGCCCAAACCCTTCGAAACCCTAACTAAAAAACCCCAAATTTGAATTTTAATTCGAGTGCAAACCTTCGAATGCCCGATTGAATTACCACAAATCTCCAACAATTCGAGTTTCTCACCGTTAAAAAACCCCAAATTGAAAGTTGAAAGTTGAAAGTTGTCATTGAAAACTAGATTCGAGTTTCTCAATTCGAGCTTTAGCAAAATTGCAAGTTGGAAGAGCGGTAAAAGCTTGAAATTTGCGAGTTCTTCAATTGAAATTCAGGTTGGTTCTTCTTAATTTGCGAGTTTCTCTTATTATGTAATCATATATATGTGATATGATCATGGTTTGTTGCTTTGAAATGTTATATATGGATTATTAATATGACTCTGTCCAAGAAGAGGTAATACAGATGCAAGTGTACTTGTGTTTGAACTGAGTGTTTGATTTGGTTCAGTTATCATTTTGATTTACTTGTGTTTGAACTGAGTGTTAAACTAGTGTTGTTATTTTTAGATGAAGTTTGTGATGAATCTTGTTATATTGGATGAAACTCATTCTAACTGAGTACTTATTGGTCCTGCAGTGATGGTTTGGTTTACCTCATCTTAGAAGTCTACTTATTGCTGGTTACTTTTATGTCTTTTTGATTCAATGCAACTTGAGAGACTTGGTTACTTTTGTTTCATTGAAATCCTAGGATTTGTTTGGTTTCAGTTTATTGGAAATTTTAAGTAATATCTAGTTGGTGTGCAGTGTGCATTATCAGTTGATAATCTCCTTGCCATGTTTTCTTTGGTTATATATACTTTTTTGGAAGACTTAAAAATGGTGATCTTCAAAAACGTAGATTCATCCACCATAGATTCCTATTGAGGAAACTGTCTTACCCATATGCATTGATTTCATGCGCCAGAATCCTTGGCTTGTCATCTGGATAATGTAATTATGATTAGAGTCTCCATTTTTCCACTGCCACAGTGCTACCGATCGTCTTGAATTCGAGTATGTGGGCGTCTTCTTACTTTCGTAGCTACAATTAAGAGTAACAGTTCGTTGCTACATTAGTTAGACTACCTAAGTACCAACATCATTCTTGGCTGTGTGTATTTAGAGTTTTAGACCAACAAATTCTTGAATTCATGCACTTGCTGTGTTGGGATATTCTATCCCCAATGGAATGCTTATCAGTGTAATTAGGCTAACTAAGTTATTTTTGTAAAATAACCAGAAGCGCCTTATTCCTTGAGTAAGAACAAATACTTGGTGTGACATAAGTCACATGACACCTTAGTTTGGGTATGTTCTTGGCTAAATTTGGCTTAGAAACTTTGGTTGCCAGTGTACTTTCAAAAATCCTTGTTCTGTTTCGTGGTATTGAGTTTTGTCTTTGGACGGTCAGCCTCTGTTGTAAGAGCAGGGCAAAATGAGCAATGGCAAGCAACCAGGTTTTTAAAATGGGTCCTGTATTGGGCGCCACCAAAATTGGATTGGGCAGCCTCCAGCCCAATCCCAAATCGCGAAGCCCAACAAAAAGCCCAGTACACCCCCCACTTCCATCGTGAAACCGGAAAAACCTTCTCTAGCCGGTCATCTCTCTCGCGCACTTGGCCTTCGAAACCTAACCAAAAATGAATTAGAATCGTCCAATCCAATTAGAATCGCCCAATCCAAAAACCATTCCAATTCTCTCCCAATTCAATTAGAATCGATACAATTGTAATTGAGAATCGCCCAATCAAATTGAGCCATCGAGTTTTTCTTTGCTGAATCAAGTTGTAGTCTATTGTAATTGATGAGCATTGTCTATGAGTGTTGTTAGAAACACAACTTGACTTATAGGTTTACCATTATTTACCATGTCTCCTTAGCAGATCCCCTATTTAGCTTGAAGTTCTTTATTAATTGTTTATAGTTGTAGTGCAAGGGAGCTGTAGTCCCTTTTTAGCTTGAAGTTCTTTATTAATTGTTTATTAGTTGACAGCGCGCGCATATGGCATTAGCCTAGAATTTCATCATTGTTTTGCCCTTACATGTTTGTTCATGTGGTGTTTGGTCCAATAGTGATCTGGTCTCTAATTTAACAATATTCATCGTCAACAATCCTAAGTACACTAAAGGTGTTCCAATGGACAGTGAGGCTATAGCCAGTAGGTGGAAGAGGCAGCCTCAATACCTGCCACGTTAAATAACAAAAATCACCACCTAAACTGCTGCTGTCTAAAAAGTTACAACTTCTTTTCTGATGTAGAATAAGGATTATTCTAGTTCTAACCCAATTTTTTCCAAATCTTTTATTTTTAGGTCAATAAAATAACATTTTTACTATAATATGAGTGCGAAAGGTTCACAGTAATAACCATAATAAGCTACATCAAAGTTGTACTATAGGTCCCAATCCATTACAACTTAATCAAAACTCTAAAAAGAGTCTCACCTCATTTCCAAGTATAGGCCATACTTATGATTAACATCCCTACAATGAACACCACAACCTTAAAGTGTGTAGTCATGACTTATGAAGCACATGCCATAAACTAGGATGGCTGAGTGTTTTTTCTAACTCTAAATGGCAGCAAAGTTAGGAACTTCCCCTGTGAGAGTATTGAATGAGAGATCAAGTGTAGCATTTGAAAGTATTGAATGAGAGATCAAGAAACTTTCTTGGTGCAATACCAGGGCCAGGGTGCGTCATGGGTTCCCAACGACTTTAGGATAGGTCTTGGACATAGCTCAGTTGGAGCCTGACTACTTGGATCTGTTGGGGGTAGCGAGGTTTCCTAAGACAAAGTTCTAGCATTTCACGCTATGCATATTGGCTTGGTCTTTGTGCCATCAATATATTGCTTGTCTGAACTCCTTATAGGTGGGAAAACTATATTTCCACTATAAACTTAAAGGGAACACTGGAAATTCTTCTCCAGAGACTGAGTATAGAAACTAGTCTTGGTCACATCCGTGACACCGTAGCTCAAATGACTAAAAAATTCATTGCTTTGAGTTCAACAGACTTTAGACTGCCTAAAGTATTCAAATTGCACCAGCTGACTCTTGAAGGCTTTTTTTTTTTTTTTTTAATCCTTCTTCGGAGATGATTTTCATCAATCTTTTCTTTGTGATATTTGTAGTCGGTGGGGAGCTTTAACTCACGTTAAACTATGTTAGCCAGAGTCTATACTTAGTAAGAACAAGGCTCATAATATTTCGTGTAAACTTACGAGTTCTTGTCGACAAAAAGGAAATAAGTAGCAAAGAGAAGATATACTATGTCAAACTGTACTTTAGAAAATTCATTTTCTCATAAACTTGTCAGTTGGATAGTAAAGTGAAAGAGGTCATTTGCTAGTGTAGCAAATATCATTATAAAGTAACAGCAATGTAAATTTTATTTTTCTCTTGTTTGGCACCGACTAGTTTAGTTATATAAAAAGCATCATGTAACTAAGTTGGCATCGAAGAAGGTCAAACTGAAGGTGATAGTTCAAGTGAAATTTGAAAACTGAAGACATTATTTTGAGAAAAAAAAATGTTTTTGTTGTTAGTTATCTCCTATGATCTATTTGCTTGTTAGAATCATGTCATTTCATTTCGGATATCTGGTAAACTGTTTTGGATGTGTTAGGAGTGTCAATTTGAACTATCCATTTGCGCGATTGTATGGAACTTCATTTGAACTATGCTGACTGGTAATTGTGCTTTGTTGTTCCTGTATGTGTTGTGTAAAGTGAGATATTAGTGTCAGAATCATATTGGTGCAGAGTGTTGAGCGTAAACCACAAAATGTAGGATTCCCAGAATTGACATTATGGATTAAGTAAATCATAAGATATTTGAATTGTATAAAGACATAAGGAAATTGGTATTTTTTTTACCTTTTCACGTACGTCTCGACAAAGTATATCAGTTTGACATGAAAACTTATAGTATAACTAGAGCTGATTAGTAATTTGTACTGAGTATTCGAAAAGTGATTTTTTTGATAACTGATAATAATGAAATGAATAGTCTACCTACGAAATGAACTACGAATCCACAACGTAAGTAAACTAAACTTTCTGATGCTATAAGTTTATCAAAGAATTATTCTACTCTCAACCAATTGAGATATAGTGGAGTAGACAAGTTAAGCTCCACCCTAGTGCTCTAGCATGGATGTTTTCTAATCTAACTAGTCGCTTTTAAGTCTATGAGAGTTTTACGAAGGGAATTATACTACGATGCAACTACCCACAAGATGCAACTAGTTAGGTTATCGGAATACTAAGGGAATGCTACGTTGATTCTATGATAAGGAGTTAGAGGGGATTGATTCCACCTTAACTCAACTTAATCCACTAACGGCGAATAATCGTCAGAATCGAATTGAATCGCCAAGAGAACAATTGGTTATTCCTAATCCCTAATTATACATGGCATTTCTACCAATTCATAACTAGCATGTGAACAATTAAACCCATTCTCATGGTGAACTAATCATTCTAGAGTGGAATAGAAAATACGACGACTCTACGATAATCGGAATCAAGCTTTCATCAAGGCTTCACAACCCCCTCTAATGGAGGTTTAGCCTTGAATCATTCCGCAATCATTTCCATTTATATTAAAACTAAACATAATATAAAGCATTGAAATTTATTTAATTAGACAATAATGAAATCTAATTTAATGACTAAATTGAACTAAGGACATAAATTGAAATTAGATCTAGAATTGGAATTGACAAAATCGAAATGGATAAAGAATACTACTTTATTGATCTAATCAAATGAAGAACAAGATTCAAGGTTTAATCTAATGAAATGAATTAGATATTGAAACTATACTTAATCAAAAACAATTAAATAAAACTAGATCTAGAAGCTATTTTAATGGCTACTTTCTATTCTAAGCTAACTATTATTTTCTAACTACTGGCTACCATTATCTATCTACCATTAACAAAGACTTAAGCTTTTGTTTTTATAATCTAACTAGTCGTTTTTAAGTCTATGAGAGTTTTACTGAGAAGGGAATTATACTACGATGCAACTACCCACAAGATGCAACTAATTCGGTTATCGGAATACTAAGGGAATGCTACGTTGATTCTATGATAAGGAGTTAGAGGGGATTGATTCCACCTTAACTCAACTTAATCCACTAAGCCACGAATAATTAAGTAATCGAATGAGCTAGCCCTTGAGAACAATTTGGTTATTCCTAATCCCTAATTATACATGGCATTTCTACCAATTCATAACTAGCATGTGAACAATTAAACCCATTCTCATGGTGAACTAATCATTTCTAGAGTGGAATAGAAAAATCACGGCGACTTCTCTACGATAATCGGAATCAAGCTTTCATCAAGGCTTCACAACCCCTCTAATGGAGGTTTAGCCTTGAATCATTAATCATTTCCATTTATATTAAAACTAAACATAATATAAAGCATTGAAATTTATTTAATTAAACAATAATGAAATCTAATTTAATGACTAAATTGAACTAAGGACATAAATTGAAATTAGATCTAGAATTGGAATTGACAAAATCGAAATGGATAAAGAATACTACTTTATTGATCTAATCAAATGAAGAACAAGATTCAAGGTTTAATCTAATGAAATGAATTAGATATTGAAACTAATTAATCAAAAACAATTAAAAAACTAGATCTAGAAGCTATTTTAATGGCTACTTTCTATTCTAAAGCTAACTATTATTTTTTTAACTCTACTACCATTATCTATCTACCATTAACAAAGACTTAAGCTTTTGTTTTATACATCAGATCAAAATTCGTGCATGGGCTTGGAGCCATGGGTTGGGCGGAGAATCGGGCCCAAAACCCAATTCTTTCGATCAAAAAGGCCTCTTCAGCTGCAGTTGACTTCCACAGACTTTTCGTCCACTTCTGCTCCTCTGATTGGGTCAAGGCTTGGACCATTGCAAAGCTCTTTCCGAGGCGGTCGTTTTGACATAAGGTATGCCCAATTCAGGTGTCGAGTCAAAGATACGGCTTTCGGAAGTTCTGGCGACTTTTGCTCCTTTATCTCGCTAAAGTGGTACATTTACGCACATAATGGACTTTGAAGCTGAAATGCATAAAAGCAGCGTGTCGGTGTTAACTCTTACTTATTATTCACATAATTGGTCTAACGATTATGATTATTAAGGGGTTAAAACTACAGTTTTGGGCTCTTATCAAACCACCCCAAACGACATTTTGCTTGTCCTCGAAGCAAAGATGAGAAATTAGAATAAGTGACCAAAATGGAGTTCTACCTAATCTCGTTTATTTGAGTCGCGATTGCATTGACCATATGCAACAAGGCCTTAAACCACTAGGAATTCCCTAGTGGGCCGAGTTATAGCCTCGTGAGAGTTTTCGATGAAGGTACTCACAAACTTCATCTATCTTCTGGCGACTAAGAAAATAAAACTATTGTTTCCTTATTCATGCTCAACTATCTCTATACATCTCTCTAGCAATTATATAAGAATAACCCGTCAAAACCCTAAGTTAATATATGCATAATAATCAATCATCTACAATAAACATATATCTGATGAGTAGTACTATCAAATGTTTAGCGGGTTTGTTTCGAGAACTTCGGAATAAGCGTCCTTAAGTAGGTTCTCCATGATAATAGTCAAGAAACAACACTCGATTTTTGCACTCAAGTTTAGCTACTCCGGTTAATACGGTGGGCACACTTTACCTTACAATCTCAATGACAACAAGGAAGCCGGGGTCAATCAAACACATCGCCACTTACTATCACACTAACTTTATTCCTAATTGGGCTAGAGGTCTTTATTAGGTATTCTGAGGGATTAGGAGATGGTTTAAGAAGGAAGGAAATGGATATTCAAAGGACAAGTCGAGATAATAGAGTCTTCGTATTATGTAACTTAGAAAACCTTGTTATTTTCTTTTTGCTTCTATACTTTGTTTCCATCCTTAGCCGTATTTTTTTTTTTCTTTTCTTTTGGCTTTTGACTCCTTTTTTTTATTTTTTTTTTTGGAGTTTTTATTTTATTTCTATTTTTCTTTTCTTTGGATGGAAACTTCTTTTCTTTATTTTTCTGAAGCAAGTAACAATTTTTGTTTACGAGTTTTTTCTCTTCTTCTTTCTTCACTCATTCTATTCCGGACTTATTCTAAATTGGGTAGGTTGATTTATTCTTTTTTTTTTTTTTTTTTATTTTGTTTTGTTTTTGTAACAGGGGTAAAGGAATTGTGGTGTATGGAAGGCTAAAGAAAGGGCTCGAGTGGTGACTAAGCGGAAAATAATTCATAGGTTTGAATTTACGGCTATATCGATCCAAAGAAGCGGCCTAAATTCTCACTTAGGATATGGTTTAGTGATCAAGCAAGTGGGCGTGTGATTTCTCTATCGGATTTTACTTCTCCCTTGTGTCATTTCTCAAATGTTTTGGCTCGTGATATAAGGCTTTAGGCTATATTCTCCACGAGGATTTGTAGAATAAGTACTCTAGCCTAGATTTGAAACTTCTTGCTAACAATCATAGATACTCATGTAATATATTTATAGATAGATGCAAAGATTATTACCTACATTATTAACCTAAGTTTCTAACAATTATACGATGCAACAACTATGTGAGACTTCTAGATTGTTAAGAGCATGGAGAAAGAAAACAATACCAATATTCCTAAGTGTATAGCATAAACTTATTTATTTATATTTTTAAATTTTTTGAAATTTTAACTAGAAAACAAATGCATATTATATATATCTATATCCTAACGGATGTCTTAATTACCGTGATTCTATGCCCCAAACAAAAGCATGCTTTGTCCTCAAAGCATTGTAAATAAAAGGGTAGGAAAAATACCATTGAAGCGTGAAATTGAAACATCTGCAAAACAATGTTAGAGCGTACTAATATAGGAAATAAAAGCGCCACAACTCTATAAAGAGTTCCACCCATTATGGGGTTAACATAATTAAATTGCTTGGGACATAGCGGACACAAGCAGAAACTAAAACTTACCTCCACTCCGTTGTTATTCGTCATCGCCGTCATCCTCTACTTCTATAAAGAAGTGAGGGTTTCTTCAGCGATCTGCCATGCTATGATAATTTGCGGGGCTTCGCCATTTATCATCTATGGTTGCTAACCTATTAAGTGCCACTTGGTGCGATGGGGTGTAGGGTGCAAACTGGTGAGGTTGTATCCGCCACCCATGCCAAGTCATTACCGCGGAAAGATCGGATAATACTATTGGTGGGTGGCCGTGTCTACCTTAATCAATCCGTGAAGCGTGTACAAAAACAGGAAAGAAACATAGCATAATCATTGAAATTAGAAGCGGGCATAAGAAGGTACTTATGCCTCATAGTATAGGCTCGTGCTAAACTAGACATCAAAGTCACGGGAAGGTCATAGAACCCGGCGTCCATTGGCTAAAGCAAAGGAAAAGCGGCTGCAAGTGGCGTCATTCCGCGGAAGAAAAATGCCATTCCCCTAAAATGTTTAGCATTATCAAAACATAGCAGTTCTATGTTCATGGGACGGGCTACCGAGGGCAGCGTTATAGTCCCCTTGGTCCTCAATCTGGAAAATGCACGCCCCGTAAGCCTCGTGCAAAGACTCATAAGTGTAGACATGCATATTATCGATGATAGCACCATGGGTCTTGTATCTCGGCCGGGCATAGCAAGTCGAGAACAAATGCTAGCAAGAACACGGTAATCTCCATTGGTTCATTGTCAATGTTGATGGAGAACACTTGTTCTCCATCCGGTCTCTCAAAGAAAATGCGGTTATTATAAAAATAAGATGCAAGTCTTTGGAGAATAAAGTTCAGCCCGGTCTTACCATAAGAGGTTCCCAGCCAACATATGTGATCACCTCATGAAACCAAGCACGTAGTAAGTAGTGCTTTGGAACAAATCTTGAAAGACTGTTCGGTATCAATATTGGAGATGTCATCTCTAAATTGCAGCTTTGGAATAGCTGCGAATGATTCGGATACTATTTCGAAAAACTGGAAAATTTCTAGTCGGAGAAGAAGGAAGGCGCGCGGCTCAACTTAGAAGCGGCGGCTCTTTGTATTTTGATTTCCGGTAACTTAAGCGCGGGCCGGCTCGACTAGCGCTGGTGGCTCTCGACAATATTTTTACGAATGAATTTTAGAGCGGCATCAACTAGAAGCGTAGTGGCGTCCTCCAGGAGTTTGAGAATTGCGAAAATGAAGTGTCGAAGCGATGGGAATCAGCGGGTTTGAAGGGTGAGTGATGGAGTTTAGGTGTAGTGTGAGTTGTGAGGATAGATTGTATCAAGTTTATATAGGCTTAAAGTTGCTAGAATGGATCGGAAAGTTGCCAAAACTAATTTCGGCCGGTTCAGGAAATCTAAAATTTCAAACTTCGAAAGCGGAAACAACTCGTCTCACGGATTCTAATTCAAACCCGATTATCTCTTATTTGGATTTTATGACTGAATGTACCTATTTAATCTAGATTTCATCCTACAATGATTCTCAATCACGGATATGCCTAAACTTCCATATTTTCACCTTACTCATGATGAAATTCTAACACTAGGGTTTTATAAAAATACGAGCTTGAAATAATCAAACCACCCCCAAACAAGTTTGGAAGGTGTGGTCGATATGAAATAAGCACACAATATGAAAATAAACCCTTGTATTAAAATTTCATTGAGATATTACTACAAAATTCAAATTCTTGAAATAAAAGTTACATTACAATAAAGACAACAAAAGTAAATAAAACAACAACTACTAAAACATAAATAACGGGACTATCACTGCTCATCCTCTCTAAACACCTGCGCCCGGTGGTGGCGAGGGAGCCTGAACTTCAGTGGTGGCTCACGGGCTCGAAGGTCCGGCAGATGTCGTCCTCGTCGGCGGCAGCTCATGCCCTAAAATTTGTGTCCTCGGAGGCGATGCGTGCGAGGTGGGAAGCGTGCTAGCATCTCCTACTCTAAACCGGCCGGGCTTCCATCTCAGCCCTCGCTGCTCCCATCTCTCATCCTCCCTGCGGGTGCGGGCTCGAAGTTGTGGTGAATGGTGGCTGTCGAGTCGAGGAGGTCTGCGAGAGAGTGTTGAGTGAGCAGCGTGCCCTATGTAGCATAGTCATGCGCTCGACATCGGACCAACACCTCACGGAAGGCATCCATTATCAAAGCAGGTGCCATCCTCCTCATCCTCCTCCGACTCATCCTCATCTACCCCTGCTCCTCCTCCTCCTACCATTTCCTATCCTCCGGGCAATTTCGGACTTGTTGGACACACTCCTATAGATCTGGCGGGTTCGTGCGGGGTAATGTAAATCTCTCGAAGCGGAGTTGCCTTCATCTTGACATGATCTTAGTGATAAGCCGCGGGAAGAGGTGCAGCGACCGTCGATCCTCGATTATGTTGAGCAAAAACTCGGGATCAGAAATCGTACTTCGCTCTGGGTATCCATAGGGCGATGGAAGGCGAGTCGGACCGATATCAGCGACCTTGTCCTTGCCAAAGGACATTCCGACCAATCCAACTGGGAACGTAGCCGGTTGGTTTGTCCTCGAAGCTTTGGCGCACACAATGGGAGTTTGGATTGTAGCTCCCATTGATGGCGATAACGCCATCAGCGGCTCAACCCGTCAAAGCTGGGGATCTGTAAAAGCGGCATCAGATTGATTCTAGGCGGAATGCCTAGAATCTCGACCCAATGACCCGTAGTCGACTCCTCCTCCTCTTCTTCTTCCCAAAACAAAATCCGACTCCCCTCCAACTCCGGGTGTTGTAGAACCGTCGACCAAGTCTTCATGGTAGAAGTCTTGATTAAAGTACCGAAGACTATTCGGTCTCTACTAGCCATTCGTCACCGTAAAAGCGGCGAAAAATGGTCGTGATGAAAATCTGCTCGGTATAATCTGGCGTTGAGCCATCTAGTTTTGAAATGTCGATTGGGGTTTTATATAGGGTGTGGTGGTGGTGGTTTAACTTGACCGACTTTAAGAACAATGGTGGTGGTGGTGGTGGCGGCAGCACCAAAAATTTTTTAAATTTGGTGGTTTTGATAATAGAAATCGGTGGTGGTAGTGATGGTTGGTGTTTTGAAATCGATTTGAGGTTTGGATTTGATTTTTGGCGTGGGTTGTTTGTATTTTTTTTTTTATTTTGATTTTCTTTTAGGTTTGGAGCTTGGTAATGGCGTTAATGGAAGATGAAGCGATGGGCCAGTCGTGAGAATGTAAAATGGTAGCGCTCTCCATGATGTGCGTGAATTGCGAGTTGAGTTGGACCCAAACCCCAAAATCAAAATTTTCGATTTTTTCGATTTTTTCGCGAATTTCAAATCAAAATTCCAGCCGTTACCGGTCCGATTTTTGCGAATGAGATATGGAAATGATCAGGAGAGAATTTCCTATCAATGATCCATAAAACACTCTATTCCGACTTCGGATGACATATGAGATAGTGGAAAACGCCTCGAAGTGCGTGCATGGCGTAAGTTATGCGAGCGAATGAACTCTAAATTAATAGATCATGTCAATCCGAGAATCGTAATACAAAAGCGGCCTAAGCAACTCTAGTGGGACATAAAACATTTAGTACGAAACCACGAACACCCCCCCCCCAAACAAATTTTTACAACGAATTTTAGAAAATTTGTTTTTAGCGATCAGTCTTTTAAAGTCGATTCGAGACTTCATAGATTACTATGTTTATTTTATTTTTTTTTTTTTTTTTTAATTTTAGTTTTAGAAGGAAAAACAATAAGCAATAAAGACATAATTCACACCATAGAGAAACATGACTCAAAATCCGAGAAAACATGCAAGAGTGGAAAAGCGTGAATTATGTGAACCGTGGACTTAGGATCCGGTACTTACAGCCACACACTCCATAGGGAGGGCCGGTTACCTTAATGGTGCACTCACCAATATATTGGAATGAAAGGAAATGCACCAACACAGAAATTTGAGTGGTTTATAGTCGGATACTCAAGACTTTATCTAAAACATATGTATGAACATCACGGTTGATCATATATCAACAACCGAAATAGTTGTGGATCATTCCATAAATAAATATCACAGCAAACATATCCAAATACAATGAAACACCAAGATTTCCCTACGACTCGACCCTAGTGGAATCAAAGCGAAGTTGGGTAACCCTATTGTGTAACCTATCATGCACCTTCTTTTTCATTTTTGAATGAGTGGGTGTTCTAGTAAATAAGTGTGGAAAAGTGAATGGTTGTGGAGAATATGGTAGATATGGATAAGTTCTAGAAAGGCGGCACTTTACACAATGAGGATTTGGTTTTAGCACTGAACTCATTCATTGTGTGTGTAGGGACTGTCTCAATTTTGAAAATGAAGGTGTCACAAAGTTTGTCCTTCTGAAGTATCTGTTTGCTAGGAGGATTTAAAAAATTATAGAGCACAGAAGAAACAACAGGATCGAGTGCAAACTCGGGGTTCCTTTGAAAGGGTGGAAGGAGGGGAATCGAGGTGGATGTTGTGCTAGTTAGTTCTTGATAGGGTGAATTGTCACCTACTCGAAGAAACTCATCAAATTCCTCATCTAGATTGGTCATATCCACATTACTATGGTAGTCCTCTACATCTTTGAGAAAGTCATCTATCCCATCCTCGTCAATAACATGTGTATCGACTAGTGTAGGAATGAAAATATTGGAGTCTGACTTTCCAAAGGAAAGAATTTTGGGCATATGACTATCAGGGAACGTGTTGTTGAAATAATCTCGAGCAAAGCTCGATCATGCTAACCTCTCCATCCATAGGCGAATCGGATAGCTTGTGTCCTTGTTTTAAAAACATTGACCTCAATGACAAGATGGCCAAAGACATGGACATTGAACCATCCGCGGCAATTAATGGCGCATTGGCGGTTGCCAAGAAAGGGCGCCCTAAAATGATCGGGACAGTGGTTAGCGACTTACGTATCGAGGACTACAAAATCACCCGGATAGTAGAAATCCTGAACTTTTACAACACATTTTCGACTACACCCTTAGGATACTTAATAGACCGATCGACTAATTGCAGCGTCATTTTTAGTGGGTTGCATTTTGTCTAGACCTATTTGTCTATACAAATAAAATGGGAGTAAGTTAACACTAGCCCCAGTCTAATAAAAGCGATCGTCGTATAGGAATCTCTAAGGTGCATTATCTGATGGGGCGACCGGGGTCCTTGTACTTAACAATTCCATTATGTTCGGATAAGGTTGGGAATTGTTACGTTAAAAAAGCGTCTTTTGGTATATTGGTCTTCGCCTAGTAGTACACAATTCCTTAAGAAACTTAGCATGATGTGGTAGCTTTTTAATAGCCGAGGAAGGGAAGGTTTATAGTTAGATTCTTAAAAACATCCCTAATCTCCTCATAATTTGTATCCTTAGTTAACATGGCTAATTTTTGTGGAAACGGTGGTTTCTGTCTATATTTAGCAATGGTATCACCTGGATGTTTAACCGTGGCTTTTTGTTTCTTAAGTTGTGTTGTGGCGGGTACCTCTACGGTGGTAGGCTCTTGGTTTCTATTCCGATTATCTAGTAATATAGCGAGGTGTAGGGGGACTCTTGGTGGGGTAACTATAGGCATAGTTACTTTGTTATCAACCACTCTGCCCGAGCGGAGTGGTGATTGCATTTATCTCACCTACATTTTCATATTCATTACTAGTATTATCCGTTACCTCAAAGGCTGTGTTTGTTGTTTTAGGATTAGGTATTGCGTTACACGGAAACACACCTTTGGTTTGGGCTTTATCTTGAGCCAATTTGTTGGGTTAAATTAGTTTACGGATTGTAGAAATTTTGTTGGTTGGATTGAGCCATGGTTTGGAAAAGTTTTTGGCTCACTTGTATAAAGGTGTCAAAAGATCGATCGTATGTGTGGGTGTAGTGGTCCGCGGGTGGTATTCTTTGGAACTATTTCCGTGAATTATTTATTGGTGGATTTTGATAGTTATTATTTCAGGAGCGATACCTCTATTAGCATTATAATTATTATAATTACCTTGACCTTGTGCTTGACCTTGTCGAGGTTGCACTTGGTTGTTATAATTATTAAAATTACCACGACCACAATCCTTGTCGTAGTGGAGCTTGGTTAAAAGCTCTGCGTTGGCCTAACATATTGATGATTGTACCGCTTGAGGTGTGGCGTTTTGGTTATTTCTCCAACCGAAGTTGGGATTTTGTCTCCAAAGGCGTTAGGTTCACTATTAATGGAACAAGCACTGTTCATAGGCTATAGGGGCCGATGGGATTCGGGATGCTTCGGGGCTCAACCAGAAACTACATGGATTTGAATTTACATTCATAGCGAGGGGATTGGCTTTTGTTGTACTGAAATGGCATCTACCTTTTTGTGAGGGATTCAATTAGAGTTTTAAGCTCGGGATCTGATTTAACCTCAAACATCTTGGTAGCCTTAAGCGTGGAAGAAGAACTAGCGGGCGGGAGTAATCGTCACTACCCCCAATTATTATTAAGCTTAGTTTGGTCCTCTAAAAATTTATAAGCCTCAGGGCTCCTTTGTTTTAAGAAACTACCCCATTCATTATGTCAAGGACTTCTTTATGGTGATGTTGAAGTCCTTTGAAAAAGAAACACGAACTAGCGCGTGTCTTTCGCTAAGTTATGATGTGGACACTCTATAAGCAGATCGGTGAAAGCGATTCCAAGCCTCTGAAAATGTTTCATGAGGATTTTTGTCGAAAAGAAATGAATCTTAGAAAGCATCTCATCCGTCTTTAGGGGTGGGTAAAATGTTCCATAAAAGCAATTTGAACAAGTTTAGCCCACGAGTCCTGAAATTAAGGCTTGGGCAGTTAACCAAGGCCGCCCTTATAAACTAAGGTGAAAGGGAATACCCTTAATTTAATTTGTTCGAACCAACCGTAGGATGGTGGAATGTTGTTAGGACTTGTTCAATCCCTACGCGTATCTTTGGTAAGGTTTTCATGGTCTAAACCATGAAAAATGGGTAACAAATTAAAAATATTTGGAGGGATTACGAAATCCCATTTGGGTTTTGCTAGAACGATGCAAGATTTGGGGCTATCGCTCAAGGCTTTGTAGAAGTCGAGAGAGGAGTCTCTCTTTCTTCCCCATTATATCGGTATGGTGTGTGTGATAGTAGTTAGAGGTGTAGTGTGTGGTATACTAGATAGACTTGATTGTTGATGTTGTTGTGTATTTACGTTTGGTGTTTTATGCGACCGGACCTTAATCTCATGCAAGACTAAGTCGAGCTTAACTACACATGCAACACTCCAAACAATTCGATATACTAGTATAAACCTCTAACGAGGAGATCGCGAGGTGTGGAAGAAAGGAATACCTGATTCGTCCTTGCTTAAGCTTATGAATAGCGTCTTGGAGTGCAGCGTGTTCGGTGTTTATAAGAGAATAGAACACTGAAAAGCTTGACAACTTTCGAAGTTCAAATCAAACTGTGGAAATCACGGAAATTCAGAGAGAAAGCTATCTTATCTTGCGGTCTTCAAAGGCAAAGTCGAGCTCGCTCGGTAAGATAAGCGGGTGGCGCTCTCTTTGAAGCGTGGCCTTCGATGTATAAGCGAAGTCCGGTAAGATGGCGGGTCGCGCTCTTTTCTTTGAAGGCCTTCAGTCGTTTTCGCGGAATTTTTCCAAAACTGAAAGCGGCAAACCACGGTATGAATCAAACAAGGGTGGGTGGGTGAAATGGGACTTAAAAATTACTAATTCTATTATGAAAACAATGATAAAGTGCAACTAAGATGGCAGCGGCGCCATTTGATAATAATGAAATGAATAGTCTACCTACGAAATGAACTACGAATCCACAACGTAAGTAAACTAAACTTTCTGATGCTATAAGTTTATCAAAGAATTATTCTACTCTCAACCAATTGAGATATAGTGGAGTAGACAAGTTCGTTCCACTCCTAGTGCTCTAGCATGGATGTTTTCTAATCTAACTAGTCGTTTTTAAGTCTATGAGAGTTTTACGAAGGGAATTATACTACGATGCAACTACCCACAAGATGCAACTAGTGGGTTATCGAATACTAAAGGGAATGCTCGTTGATTCTATGATAAGGAGTTAGAGGGGATTGATTCCACCTTAACTCAACTTAATCCACTAACGGCGAATAATCGTAAGTAATCGAATTGAAGCTGCCCATGAGAACAATTTGGTTATTCCTAATCCCTAATTATACATGGCATTTCTACCAATTCATAACTAGCATGTGAACAATTAAACCCATTCTCATGGTGAACTAATCATTCTAGAGTGGAATAGAAAATACGACGACTCTACGATAATCGGAATCAAGCTTTCATCAAGGCTTCACAACCCCTCTAATGGAGGTTTAGCCTTGAATCATTCATAATCATTTCCATTTATATTAAAACTAAACATAATATAAAGCATTGAAATTTATTTAATTAGACAATAATGAAATCTAATTTAATGACTAAATTGAACTAAGGACATAAATTGAAATTAGATCTAGAATTGGAATTGACAAAATCGAAATGGATAAAGAATACTACTTTATTGATCTAATCAAATGAAGAACAAGATTCAAGGTTTAATCTAATGAAATGAATTAGATATTGAAACTATACTTAATCAAAAACAATTAAATAAAACTAGATCTAGAAGCTATTTTAATGGCTACTTTCTATTCTAAGCTAACTATTATTTTCTAACTACTGGCTACCATTATCTATCTACCATTAACAAAGACTTAAGCTTTTGTTTTTATACATCCAGATCCAAAATTCGTGCATGGGCTTGGAGCCATGGGTTGGGCCGGAGAATCGGCCCAAAACCCAGTCTTTCGATCAAAAGGCCTCTTCAGCTGCAGTTGACTTCCACAGACTTTTCGTCCACTTCTGCTCCTCTGATTGGGTCAAGGCTTGGACCATTGCAAAGCTCTTTTCGAGCGGTCGTTTTGACATAAGGTATGCCCAATTCAGTGGTCTGAGTCCAAAGATACGGCTTCGGAAGTTCTGCGACTTTTGCTCCTTTATCTCGCTAAAGTGGTACATTTCGCACATAATGGACTTTGAAACCTGAAATGCATAAAAACGCGTAATCAGTGTTAACTCTTACTTATTATTCACATAATTGGTCTAACAGTATGATTATTAAGGGGTTAAAACTACAGTTTTGGGCTCTTATCAATAACCCTTTAGAGTAATGTTTATGTTCTTGAGTCTTGACTAATGAGTAATGACCTTGATCACTGCAGCTTTTACGAGTACTTGCATAAGGTCTAGATACAGGGTAACAAAACTGAAGCGGTAAAGCATTATAAGTGAGAAGCTCTTTCTTTGGTTATCAAACTTACTGAATGTATGTTATCAAGGTGGTTTTTTTGGGTGGTTTCCCTTATGCTTGACGAGGGACAGAGTCAAGTTCATTTTGTTGTAGAGAGAGTCCAGTTATTTTGTTGTAATACTTGATGTACATAAATGATGGTTCATACAGAAATAGTCTTGTATATATATACATTTTCACTGTTGTGTAAAAATTAGGTTATATGTACATATGGTTGTTCGATCTCACATGTCAGTAAAGAATCAGTTGTTCGATCAATGTATTCCTAATATTTACTCTTTGACATCTGTTAATAGTTTCTTGTAACTTGTAGTGGTTGTCCTTTCTTAATACTGTTAATATTGTTAACAAGTTACAAGGCATATAACCATGGCGTTTTGAAAGAACAAAAACTTTTCTTTTGGAAGTCTATCTTTTCCTTCTACTTGCGTCCACCTATTATGCGGCTAGAAATTGTATTGTGGGTTGCATATTTTATAGGGTGTTATGTACATATGGTTGTTGGAAGGATGTCATTATTGATTTCCAGGTTATGACAGGTTTAAGTATACGAAATATTGAATAAACAAAGGAAACTCTGCCCAAAATTCGATAGAATTTGGATAGTGTAACGCCTCATTCTATTTCTTCATATATACTTGGAGTTATCATAGCAAGCTTATAAGTATATTAGTTTTACGACTGGGATGATCTCTTTTTTCTAGTGGTTTTCTTTGTACATTGTTTATTTAAATATGGTTTACTAATACTTGTTTTATTTTTCTTTGTAGCGATGGGTCCAAGATCAAAGAATGTGAAGAATGTAGCGAAAACTACATTCAAGGGTGTTAAGAAATTGTTTAGTGGCGGTTCCTCTAGTGGTGACGCAGTTGGAAGAAAAAGACAAAGGGCAGACGGCTTAACGGCATCAGCGCGTAGAGGGGACCATTTGGAAAAAGAGGTTCCTGAGGTTGATTCGTCTAGTGAAGATAGTGTAGATAGTATAGATAGTGATACTAATGTAGGTTTAGATGTAAATATGGACAAAGGGAAGAGTATAGTAGAAGAGGAGAGTGAGGAGAGTGAGGAGGAGGGTGAGGAGGAGGATGAGCAGGATAATGATGTGGAAGAATATGTGGTAGAAGACATACCACCAGTGGAGGAAGCACCTCCGGTATTGGATTTCATAAGAAAATCCAATGATGATTTGGAGTTTCAAAGAGGTGTGTATGGGGGAGGCCCGTATGAGTCAGAGTTGTTGTATGACTATGTGGTGCATGTCGTTCGCGATGTTTGGGAGAGAAGGGTAATATTTTGTTTTTCTTGTGTACTTTGATTTTCTTTTACAAAATCTTTTGTTTTTGTTCATATATATCTAATACGTGCTAGGTTGTTTTAGGAGGATCGCGGAGCGTTGAAGTGTGTTTCACACTTAGCGAAGCTATCCTAATGGAATTTCAAAAATGAATGTGAAAGGTCTTCGAGATTTGCCGTGCAGTTGAGAAGGACTGGGTTGTTTGATCTCATGGAAGGTTATCACGAGCATATGGATCCACCATTGATCTCTGCGTTTGTGGAGAGATGGCATCCGGAGACCAACACCTTCCATATGCCAGTTGGGGAGATGACTGTGACTTTGGACGATGTTGTCCAAATCTGTGGAGTCACAGTTAGAGGAAGAGCGGTGCAAGGGGATAGTGAGCTGAACTTACAACAATCGATAAATCTCCTACATCTTGGTCTGGGGCTCCCTATTGATTTGATTAGGGCAGAGATGGAATCTAGCAGGTTCACTTCAAAAGTAAGGCTAAAATTCATCCGGAAGTATTTTGCGAACAAGGTTCATGATAGCCCTATATGTGACGATGCTGGGAAGGTGGTGGAGAAGGCCTCGAGTTTCCAGGATGTTCAATGGACTGTTAGAGCTTTTATCCTGTTTTTCTTTGGATGTGCCATTTTTACTGACAAGTCTGGGACTGGAGTGCCTATATGTTATCTGAGGCCGTTGTTGAAATTCAGTGAGATAGAAGAGTATGCATGGGGTGTAGCAATTTTGGCGTTTTTGTATAGAGGTCTCGGGGCTGCCACATGTGCAAAGGTGAAAGAGGTTACAGGCTATATGACTCTTCTACAGGTAAAACTTGAGTATTTTAGAGTTTATTTTTTTTAATGTTAATTTTATTACTCTATCAATATGTTAACTATTTGTGTATATCTAGGCGTGGATCTATGAGTATTTTCCAGTATTCATGACAGTCCCAAACTTCAACTATATCTCATCTCAGCCGCGTGCTCATAGACACATCCCATTCGCTCCACACTATTACGATACAACGTATGCATTGCAGTTTTATCGAGCGATAATTGATGATTTGAATGAGTTCAATGTAAGTGTTAAATTCAATGTATGTAAGTATTTAAGTTTGTTTATATTTTTTTTTAGTAATTGATCATTGGAGTTGTTAATGACACATTTGATTTTATTTCAGGTTGTTTGGCATCCCTACAAAAATGTCAGAGATACAAACCCGATCGATGACATTGCATTTTTTGAGGGATTGCCATGTTTTTCAACATTGTCGAGCTTTACGCTATCGCAAGGGTGGTGCGTCAATTGGGTCACGTGCAGCTTGTACCTAAAGATCCTCTAATACCAAATTGGAGAACAAGAACTGTGGCAGGACACGGGTATGAGGTAAGCTGGACCAATATTGGGCCACTTTACTGGGAGTCGTGGCAGAATCATGTGATCCAACCCTGCAACCGAGGACCTATCTCGTCTTATCTATGGGAGTGTCATCAAAACTACATGACTTGGTATGCGAGGAATTCTCCTGTAGTTTTGGTGAACTCTGAGCTTCTTCCTATTCATCCCTCCCTGGAGACACTACCTAACTGTTCACCGATTGTAAGTATTGTGATTTTTAATTGAGTTTCTTTAACTGTGATTTTTTGCATTCGATTGGTAACTTATCTTGATTTTCCTTTTTTCGACAAAACGACATCATCGATGAAACCAGTCGTTTGCTAGAGAGACGTCTGCAATTGGCTGGGAATGATATGCCAGAGGAAGCAAGGTCCTCCTTCGAACAGGCGTACAACTTGACTAGGTGCAAGTACATTGGTGGGCGCTATAGTTCATGATTTGTTTCAGTTTAGGGTTTGTAACTTTGTAATTTGTTTGATGGATGGATTATTTGAAACTTTGTTAACTTTGTTTCAGTTTTAGTTTGATGGATGTAATTTGTTTCGGTTTAGGGTTTGTAATTTTGTTAACTTCGAATGAATGGATGGATATGATGTTTGAATGGATGAATGATGTTTAATGTTTGAATGGAATTTGATGAATATGAATGGATGAATTTGATGAATGAGTGTTTGATATTTGATGTTTGAATGGAATTAAGTGGAATTTGATGAATATGAAAGTGTTGTAAAAACAAAATGAATTTTGAATTTTTTTTTTCCAAACGATCCAGCCGCATCATTTGGCATAAAGGCCAAACGACCTCATCAGATCGTTTTCCCTTTATACCAAACGACTTCGGCAGATTGTTCTCTTTTAATCCCAAACGACCCATCCACATCGTTTAGGATTAAATTCAAACGACATGGTCAAGTAGTTTGGCCTTTATACCAAACGACATGGCCACATCGTTTGGTCTAAATGCCAAACGACTTCGCCAGATCGTTTGACTTTTATACCAAACGACATGGTCACATCGTTTGGTATAAAATACAAACAACTTGTTCATGTCGTTTTTCTTTAATCCCAAACGATGTGGCTGGATCGTTTGGGATTAAAGCCAAACGACTTGACTGTGTAGTTTCGGTCATTATTGACAACATACGAACGTTATTTCAAATCACTCGATTGCAGTCCGAATCAACTAGTCGATCACTCAATTGCCATCCGAATCAACTTAGTCGATCATTCGATTTCCAAATCACTCGATTGCTGTCGAATCAACTTAGTCCATCGCTCGATTTCCAAATCACTCGATTGCCGTCCGAATCAACTTAGTCGATCACTCGATTTCCAAATCAAATCAAATAAAAGCCTTAACATTATTTCCAAATAACATAAAAATAAAATCAAATTACACTTGTTCCAAATTACATCAATATATCACTTAGTCAATCGCTCAATTTCCAAATCACTCGATTGCCGTCCGAATCAACTTAGTCGATTACTCGATTTCCAAATCAAATCAAATAAAAGCCCTAACATTGATAACTTAAAAATCAAATCAAATTACACTTGTTCCAAATTACATCAAAATATCATATCGACAACATACAAACAACTTAGTCGATAACATATACTGTTGGGTCTTAAACAAACTCGTTTTCCCATATTAAATTGGGAATGTTCAATGCCATAAATTGCAATTGCCTTGCTGTCAAAGCCAAATTCCAACTTTCAGCAATATCATATCGAGCTCTAAGCCATTCATGACATGGAGGAACCGGACAATCTTCAACAAGTTCAACATTGACAAAATGATTTCCACCAACATGTGCGCTACCTAACACTTGGGTCACTCTCTCAGGACTTGCTTGGGTTCTCAGCGGCATGAGAAGGAAGCACTGACGAGCTCCTAAATTCAGAAGGACAACATTAAATCTTGAAGCAAATAAGTATCCAACAAAGGGTATGCTCATCCACTTATTTAAGGGTGCGTAACCTTCTTCATGTAGAATTTCCTTCATCGAATAAAAAACCTCACTTTGATTTTACAAAGTACAATAAAGGGGGAGGTTGTCAGTGAGCTCTTCGTACAACTCCCTTCTCATCTGTGGCCATTCTTCTTGACTTCTTCCTAATGTAATGCAGAAAGCTCTACAACCGCAGTTGCCATCGCCAACAGGGTCATGGACTCTAACAATGTATTTATGCATTTCTTCAGGAATATCCAACCCGTAATCCTTAGGACCCCTCGTCTTTCCAAAGTCTAAGCCATCTCTCACATTTCGTGGTGTGACTATTTTTGGAAAAGGCTTATTTCTTGGTATGGTTATTTTTGGTGTTTTTGGAGAAGGTTTATTTCTTGGTGTGGTTGTTTTTGGTGTTTTTAGAGAAGGCTTATTTGTTGGTGTGGTGTGGATGTTTTGGGTTAGTATTTTTGGAGAAGACTTCTTTCTTGGTGTGGTGTGGGTGTTTTGGGTGGGAGTAGTGTTTGGTTGTGACGAGACCCACTCTTTCATGGTCACGTTGAGAATGTTCAGAATGAGATGTAATTACTAAAAAAAATAATATATTTTTTTTAGTAATTGATAACATAAATGTAGTTCTATAGTGTCCCCAAACGACCCGGACATGTCGTTCTATAGTGTTACCAAACGACCCAGCCATGTAGTCCTATAGTGTAACCAAACGACTCGGACATGTCGTTCTATAGTGTTCTCAAACTACACCGCCATGTAGTTCTATAGTGTTCCCAAACGACCCAGCCATGTCGTTTGGGCTCGGGTTTTGCATTCATTCAAGTGTTTTGCATCCATTCATTCATTCAATCAATCAAATGTTTTGTATTCATTTTAATCAAGTGTTACCTCATTATTTAGGTTTGCACTTCGTCGTCGACGATTTCTTGGCATCTCATTTGCTCGACTTGTCGCATCTTCAAATTCTTCACCTTGACCTTCAACATTTTGTTCCACTTCTTCACTTTCAACATATCTTCTATTTTCTCATTCTCTAATTTGTTGTTATTCTCTAATTTGTTGTTATACCTCAAACATTACCTCAAATACTTCTTCTTCGTCTTCATGTTCCATTTAGAGAAACTTAAGTATTCTAATATGTAGAGAAACTTGAGTATGTAGAGAAACTTGAGTATTCTATGTAAACCCTAAACTCTAAACTTAGTGAATGAGTATTCTATATATATTTGAAATTTTGATATATTTCGAATAATTGAGTGAAATATATTTGTAAACTCTCAACTCGAAACCCCCCAAACTAGTTTATTATTTACAATTGAATAAAAAAAATGGAAAATAACAAGTTTAGATATAAAACAAATTATTATTTTAGATTTGGATAATTGAATGAAATATGTTTGAAATTAAATTTTTTTTATGTCGGTACGAAATTTGTAAACCCTAAGCCCTAAACCCAAACCCCAAACCCCAAACCCCCAAACCCCCAAGTTTATGATTCAAAATTTGAAAATAAAAAATAAAAAATAATAAGTTTATAAATAAAACAAATTATTATTTTGAATAATTAAGTAAAATATGTTAGTACGAAATTTGTAAACAACTCTAAACCCTAAACCCTAAACCCCAACCTAGTTTATGATTCACAATTTTAAAAATAAAATAAAAAATAACAAGTTTAGATATAAAACAAATTATTATTTCAAATAATTAAGTGAAATATGTTGGTACGAAATTTCAAAACCCTGAACCCTGAACTCCAAACCCCAAACTAGTTTATGATTCACAATTGAAAAAATAATAATAATAACAAGTTTAGATATAAAACAAATTATTATTTTAGATTTTAGCATGTTTGATTACATGTTTTAACTTGGTTATAAAGATACTATGTCATAAATGGATAAAGAGTCTTGCGAGTGCATGTAGTTTTATTGGTGTAATTGTGTTGTTTCTAACCCAATTTTTTAAATCGGATTTCAATTTTTCTAATTCAATTGAAATTGTTTGAGTGCGTTTGGGTGTGTTTGAGTGCGTTTGGAATCATTTGAGTGCGTGTCCACGTCATTTGAGTGTACACTCAAACTACGTGACCAAGTCGTTTGAGTGTATACTCAAACTACATGTCCACGTCGTTTGAGTGTACACTCAAACTACATGACCAAGTCATTTGAGTGTATACTCAAACTACATGGACAAGTCGTTTGAGTGTTACTCACACTAACACTCAAACTACGCGGCCATATCGTTTGAGTGTACACTCAAACTATGTGACCAAGTCGTTTGAGTGTATACTCAAACTATATGTCCACGTCGTTTGAGTGTACACTCAAACTACATGAACTATGCGGCCATATCGTTTGAGTGTACACTCAAACTACGTGACCAAGTCGTTTGAGTGTATACTCAAACTACATGTCCAAGTCGTTTGAGTGTTACTCACACTAATACTCAAACTATGCGGCCATATTGTTTGAGTTTACACTCAAACTACGTGACCAAGTCATTTGAGTGTATACTCAAACTACATGTCCACGTCATTTGAGTGTACATTCAAACTACATGACCAAGTCGTTTGATTGGATACTCAAACTACGTGGCCATATCGTTTAAGTGTATACTCAAACGACTTGGTCATATAGTTTGAGTATACACTCAAACGATATGGTCACTGATAAGCACCCAAAAGTGTATTATGAAACCCCATTGAGACATATAAATTTGGTTAATTATGTGTTTAATAATCATGAAATAAATATGTTTTCATACTTTTGCGGTATTTGCAAATAAACATGGAAATATTGGCATGAAATAAAGCACGAGGAACGGCGATATATCTGAATTCTCCCAAATCCACGAGAACATCAAACTTCCAAAGCTCCTACCCTCGAACCGGGAAGTCGCATACGACCACGAGAGATGCTTTCGTTAATCGAGGCGATGAACTCTATGCATACGGGAAATTGTAACACCGCCCCAAAATACCGGACCGCCATTGATCTGCACATGGACCCACTCGGGGCCACAAGATTGGATGAGTCATCAATCATGGAGCATGTCAAGACAAAGATAACAAATTATTGGTGCAAAGTTGACACCTTGCATGTAATAAATTAGATTAGGTGTTAATAGTGAAAAAAGAAGGCAAGTTGTCACTTTGTTTTAATGTGGTGGATAAAAATTCATTAATGTGGTTTGATAATTCACGTGGGAGGAAATGAGATTTCTCTCAAATGGAGAAGAAATTAGACAAGGGTGGGGGACACTCCATTTACTCCCTTGACTTATTTTCCTCACATGGCATTATTTTAGTTCCTTAGTGAAAGAAATGTTAAGTTAGTTTTTAGTTTTTATTAGAAAGCTTGTAATAGTTTTAATGGAGGAAACACTTGTTTTCTTCTAGAAAATAAATAGAAGTGAGTTTGATTGTTTAGCTTCCCTCTCTCTCTCTCTCTTTTGTGTTTTTTTAGTTTATAAATCCTTGTCCCAAGGATCATGAGCTAACTTCCCTTTTGGGGAGTTAATCCAACTCATGTGAGGGTAAATCAATTTTTGTTGGTTTGGTAGGTTGTTAGGAAGAACAACTAGCTCTACACCCTATCCCAAAATGATAGTTGGTGTAGTGTCTAGTTAGGAATCAAAGCAATGAGCTTAGAGATAAGTCATTGCTTAGTTCCACTTGCTAGCATGTGTGAGCTCTTAAGTGAGCCATACATGCTAGGGATCAAATCTTTTCTTCCATTAGGGGCTTGTCTATGAGTCTAGGAAGGATCAAATAACCTTTTTCAAATCAACATCTAATGATAGTTTCACATGAGGAGGATTAACTCTCCACCTTTTCTTTCAAATCTCTATTTTGGTATTAAGTGCATGTTTTCAAACTTTAATGTCTTTCTTAATGTTTGTGTAGGAAGGAAATCCTAGCTTTAATATTATAACCTTACTCCTTAGTTCCCTTAATTGTAACATCAAATTTGTAGTTGTTCTAAACTTTAGGTTAGTTCGAATCCTTATTCAAACTCTACGAAACGAAGATCGTGGAGTAAGGAAAGTGCTTTTGCATCAATTTTAGAGTTCAAACCTCTAAGTAGTGTTAAAAAAATATATATCAAATGGCGCCGCTGCTGTTCTAAAGCCATAGAACTTGTGCTAAAGATTGGAAGTTGCATCAAGGGGGAACCCCCATTCTCTTCCTTCCTTTCCTTTTCGTTCATTTACGTTTTTTTGTTGTTTTTTCGTATTTTTGCCTCATGATAGATTTGTAATCTAAAAAAATTCGTTCCAAAGTACCAAAAGTTAGGATTTGGGAAAGATAAATACAGGCGATTATAAGACTTAGAAAATTTGAAAGTATTGAATCATCGGACAGCGAGAATTGCTGTTCGAGTCGCTGTGAAGCGAGTGGGACCCGCGTCTGCGGGTGAATTTCTTCAGTTTTTGCTCCTGTTCAACCACCAGCATCTCCTGATCTACCTTTATCCATTTCTAGGCCTAAATATCGGACTGTACCGAAAAAATTCAATAATCCTTTGGGATTAATTCGAATTAATTGAAACGTTTGTTTTCAAAGGGAAAAACGCGGAAGCCACAGGGTTCCAATTTTCAGTATTATTGTAATTTTTTTTTATTATGTTTTTCTGCATGTATGCCATGTATATAGTATTAGGAAATATTTATGGATTATTATTTAAGTTTTAGCCTTGAATTATGTATAAATCAAGTTCGTATACCGGTAAATATTTATATATGATTACTTGGACATGATCTGCATATTAATGTATATTTACATATTAATGGTACTGTTTTGCATGGGTATATGTCTTTCTACGTATAAATGTTTATTGTTACATGTTTGATATTTCTCTACGTATACGTACACGGTATTGTCTAATAAGTCGATTTTGTCAAGAAAGAGGAGAACATTCCAACGAGGGTTAAAATCTGAGTTGGGTAAGTTGTTTCTAAACCCTACGGGGTAAAGTTGCTCTCAATAGGACATTCGCAATCTCAATGAGTATTGTCGAAATCGATTTATTATGCAATACAAAAGTCGTATTTTAGTTTAGGTATAATACTTTGCATATTTAGTTTTGTCGTCTATTCTGGCAGATGTATAATCGTATTAGGTATGCTAATGTCTTTAGATACATTATGGGTGATTCAAATTAAGCTGTTTCTTTGTTGATATACATTTACGTAATATCGATTTACAAATTAGCGCATACATATCATTATTATCGATGTATATTTGCCTGCAGACGTATGGAAATATTTATCGATGACACAAGCTTGCCTATTAGGTATAGCTATATTATGAGAGTAGAGTATCTTCACATGCTACTGCACTTAGTATTGTATGAGTAGATCGTATTTGCATGTTTGTATTTTAACCCTTGCATAAATCTTAAAAATAAAAAAAAAAAAATAAATTAAATTAAATTAAATTAAATTAAATTAAATTAAAATTAATACCACCTTTGCATAAATTTTAATTCCATAAATCTTAAATCATATTCCAATGGTGTCTAGGAAACTTGAAAGATTGAGGTTACTTAATTAGAACCGTGCTTGCACGGAAAGCCTCCCTCATATCTCTCTTTTGACCTGGCTGTTGGTTTATGCACACGTATTCCTAGCTTCACTGCTACGTTAGCAGCAACTTAGGCATATGTTGTTAAAATATAATGCTTAAGATAATAATAAAATTCGAGTCCTACTAAATTCCTTCTGCTTGCATGAGATTAAGGTCCGGTTCCACTAAAAAATTGAACATACCTATCGCCGAAAAAAATACGATAAGCAATTGCGTAAGTTCTCACCCTAAAAATTGTTCTTTTTACGCTAATTACCTTCATCACAATCCTTCGCCGCCATCAACTTCTATCATTATGGCCGACGATCCTCCACTGCCAGAAGCCCCTCTCGGACTTCTATCTTGCATTACAGGAAGGACCTTCTTATATCAAGATCAAACTTGAGGACATTGTCGGTGATTTTCGTATCCCACCAAACGTTTTCAGTTTGTTACCAATATATCATGGTTTGGAGCACGAAAAACCGTACAATCATCTTCATAGGCTTCAACAAGTGGCAACAACATTTCATCATCTAGCAGTCTCTAAGGAACAACTCTTGCTTCGACTGTTTCCATTCACTTTAGCGGAAAAAGCGTCAATATGGCTAGCAGGACAACAATCACAATCCATAGACACATGGAATAAACTAGTTCGGGCTTTCATGCTTCGGTTTTACACTCGAGAAAAAAACAACCTGAAATGCTTGAAAAATTCAATTCTTTTCGTCAAAATCCTCATGAATCTTTTTCTGAAGCATGGAGTCGCTTTTCTCGATCTTACGTTAGAATGTCCTCATCACCAACTGGAAAAGTTTGTCCATGTTCGTTCATTCTTTAATGGTCTTTTCGATCATCAAAAGAAACTCTTGATATAATGAACGGCGGTTGCTTCATGGACAAAGGACTCTGAAGCTTATACTTTTCTTGAAAACAAGCGAAAAAGGGTACACACCGGGTAACACCGAAGTCGTCTAGGTCATCAAAGGACAATGTTACAAAGGCCACATCTATTTTTGAGATAAAACCCGATCCCGAAATAAAAAATTTGATAGAATCCCTAACTAAAAAAGTAGATGCCCTTGCGGTTCAAGTAAACGATCAACTACCAAAACCGGTCATGAACATTGACACGCCCCCTTTGTGTCCTTTGTCTTAGTCCCGACCATCCCGATGCATATTGTCCCTTGTTATATGCTTCCCTACTCAACAATCGGAGGAGGCATGTGCATTCAACATTCCTAATGCACCGTGGAGACAACATCCGAATTTAAGCGGCGCCAAAATAACCAACAAATGGGGGCTCCTCCGGGTTTCGCTAATCCACTGTTAAGCCCTACCAACAATTTTATTCCATACCGCCAAGGAAATAATCAACAATACCAACAAGGTCAATTTCCAAATAATTCCAATGCTAATTATCAAACCAACCGCGAGCCTTGTTCCAAATTTTAATCCAGATCCCAACTATAATCAACAACTTCTAAGCAATAATCGAGAACTACTACATTTAACAACTGCGCCAACCATTATGGATAGGACAAATGAGACTTTCTTGGCTTACATGAACCAACGGTCTCAAATTTTAACGTCTATCCAATAATCACTTCAAAGCAATTGGCACAAGAAAAGAGTCGAAGGCGTGTTTTCTGACAAGCGGTTCAAACCCTAAACCAAAGAAAACACGCCTTTGAACTCGAATTAATGCCTCGGTACAAGCACCCACAACCAAGGTGAGGTGCATGCAATCACTACTCTACGATCTGGAAAAACTGTAGACAATCAGATACGTATGCCAGATGATCAACCAAAAGAAAAAGAGGGTTCCAAGGAATCTATTTCTAATAATGAACCTACGGAAGATTCCCCAGATTCAACAGAGTCAACACCTCCGAATGTAGGAAACAAGCAAGTAAACCCTTTTGCCAAATTCCGCCCTAACGCACCATTTCCTGCGCTTTGGCAAAGAATAAACCCGATGAGAATTTTCTTTGAAATTTGAGACTTTTCAAAATTTAACAATCAACTTACCTTTTCTCGATGCCTTAAAATTATTACCAAAACATGCAAAATTTCTGAAAGATATGTGCACCACAAAAGGAGAACTAATGTTCCTCAACCAAGCGTTCCTCACTGAACAGTTTCCCTCCATCACCGAACACAATGGTATAGTAAAATACAAGGACCCCGGTAGACCAACGGTTCCATGCACCTTAGGTGACAAATACACGGCCTACTCTTGACTACTAGACCTAGGAGCTAGTGTGAACTTACTTCCATATTATTTATTTAAACAACTAGGTCTTCATGAGCTCAAACCTACCACCATGACTCTACAGTTAGCCGATCGTTCCATAAAGTATCCAAAAGGAATTGTGGAAAACGTCCTTGTAAAAGTCCAAGATTTCTTCTATCCTGTAGACTTTGTTATTTTGGATACAGAAGTTGCATGTGATTCCATTCCGATCATCTTAGGGCGTCCGTTCGCCTCGCCACCGCTAATGCTCTTATTAAGCTGTCGAGATGGTTCCATGACCATGTCCTTCGAAATCTTCGGTCGAGGTGAATGTGTTCAAGTTGATGAAACAACTTCCAGAGCCTGACATTGATGGTGAGGTCAACAGGATTGACAGCATTCCGCAAGAGTATTTCACAAACTCTTTTCCTGAAGATGAAGTGTACCAATTTCTTTCCTTTAGCGAATCTGAATTTGAGGACGATGATTACACACAAGAAGTAAATGAGTTATTAGAGTCAGTACCATTATTTGACCCTACAACAGTGATGTCAAGTAACTTGGATGATCATCAATCTGTTTACTACATGGATGATGACCTTCCTCAAGAATCTTTAATACCCACTCCGCCCACCCCTGAATTAAAACCACTTCCTTCGGAATTAAAATACGTACAGCTTGATGCTGATGGTCGTCACCCAGTTATTATTTCTTCACAATTAACTGACGATCAGGAAGCTCATTTAATTAATGTCATTCAACAACATCTTTCTGCTATTGGATGGTCCCTCGATGACATTAAAGGCATTGAACCTAATGTGTGCACCCATCGCATACACCTGGAAGAAAATGCTAAGACGTCGCGTGAACCACAACGTCGCCTAAACCCTACCATGAAAGATGTGGTCAGGGAGGAAGTGTTAAAATTACTAGATGCGGGTATTATTTACCCTATCTCTGATAGTGTTTGGGTGAGTCCCCGTATTACACGTGGTTCCAAAGAAATATGGCATTACTGCCAGCGAAATGATAAAGATGAATGCATTTCCATTTCGTATCCGATAAAATGGCGAATATGCATTGACTATTGCAAACTTAATGTCGTCACTCGTAAGGATCACTTTCCACTTCCATTCATCGATCAGATGCTCGAACGTTTAGCCGGTCATGCCTATTACTGCTTTCTTGATGGTTATTCAGGTTATTTTCAGATAGTCATCGACCCTGCTGATCAAGAAAAGACAACGTTCACCTATCCATTTGGTACATTTGCATATAAACGAATGCCTTTTGGCCTTTGCAATGCACCTGGTACTTTTCAACGGTGCATGCTTCATATTTTCAGTGATATGGTTGAACGGTTTATGGAAGTATTCATGGACAACTTCTCAATTTATGGAGATTCTTTCGATAGCTGTCTATCAAATCTTGAAAAGGTCTTTACACGTGAAGAGAAAACCTTGTTCTTAATTGGGAAAAATGCCATTTCATGGTTACTAAATGAATAGTTTTAGGACATATCGTTTCAAAGGACGGAATCGAAGTCGACAAAGCTAAGATAGAAAAAATTGCTTCACTTCCTATACCAAAAGCAGATTCGAGACATTCGGCAAGATTCTTAGGACCGCGTAGGTTTCTATAGGAGATTTATTCAAGATTTCTCAAAGGTTGCTAGACCTTTAACCAATCTCCTGCTTAAAGATGACGCTTTTGATTTCAGTTTCAGTTGCAAACAAGCCTTTGAGGTATTAAAAACCGCATTAACTACCACTCCCATAATTCAACCACCTAATTGGTCTAAACCTTTTGAATTAATGTGTGACGCGAGCGACTATGCTATTAGAGTTGTACTAGGGCAACGCCGAGAAGATAAGTCGGTTGTCATTTACTATGCGAGTAAAACCCTTAATGAAGCTCAACGTAACTATACCACCACTGAGAAAGAGTTTCTCGCCGTTGTATATGCGTTAGATAAGTTTCGTCCTTACCTAGTGGGTTCTCCAACTATTGTCTACACTGATCATGCGGCACTTCGTTATCTATTAGCGAAAAAAGATGCAAAACAAAGGTAGCGAGGGGCACATGGGGCAAGGAGAGTGACCCTATCAAGCTTCTATGCCCATCAAAGAGAGAGGTAGCGGAGGGGATAAACCCTTCGCTGACATTAAAGCTGGGGGGGAGCCTGGAGTAAGATGAGTTGTTCCAGCATGCTTCATGGCCTGATCGAGCCCGCGGAGTAGGATGAGCCCTCCGCGGATCAGAGATGCGAGAGACACATGGGGCAAGGAGATTGAACCCATCAGGCTCATATGCCCATCAGAGGGAGAAGCAGCAGAGGGGATGAACCCTTCGCTAACACTAGAGCTGGAAGGAGCCTGGAGCAAGATGAGTTGTTCCAGCAGGCTTCATGGCCTGATCGAGCCCGCAGAGTGGGATGAGCCCTCCGCAGATCAGAGATGCGAGAGACACATGGGGCAAGGAGAGTGACTCTATCAGGCTTCTATGCCCATCAGAGGGAGAGGCAGTGGAGGGGATGAGCCCTTCGCTGACACTAGAGCTAGGGGGAGCCTAGAGCAAGATGAGTTGTTCCAACAGGCTTCATGGCCTGATCGAGTCCGTAGAGTGGGAAGAGCCCTCCGCGGATCAGAGATGCGAGAGATACATGGGACAAGGAGAATGACCCCATCAGGTCTTCTACGCCCATCAGAGGGAGAGGTGATAAGAGCCCAAAACTATAGTTTTAATCCCTTAATAATACTACTTTTAGACCAATTATGTGAGTAATAAATAAGAGTTAATGCTAATTACGTGCTTTTATGTATTTCAGGCATGGAACTAAATTATGTGCAGAAATGTGCCACTTTGGCGATATAAAGGAGGAAAAGGTTGGTTGCTAAGAAGTTCTGTGATAAAAGCCAAGATTCAAGAATACAAAGCCTTTATGAAGCCCAGTTAAAAGCTAAAAAGTTAACACGGGCAAAAACAATGCACAAGTTAGCAAAACTTTCGAAGATCATATCTTTGGACTCAGGCTTCGGATTTGGGCCTACTTTACGTCAAAACGACTGTCTCAGAAAGAGCTTTCCAATGGTCCAAACCTTGACCCAATCAGAGGAGCATAAGTGGACAAAAAGTCTGCTGAAGTCAAAGCCAACTGAAACGGGCTCTGTGGACTGAATAAAGTGGGCTTTGGGCTCAATTTTCCGGCCCAAAACATGGCTCCTCAGCCCATGCACGAAATTATGGATCTGGTCTCCTGCTTTAGATAAAACAAGACTTAGCTCTTAAGAAATATATAGTTAGATAGCTTAGAATAGGAAGTAGCCATTAAAATAGCTTGTAGATCTAGATTTTTGTATTTTTTCAATTAGTTAATTAATTAGTTTCATACATTGTTTTAGATTAGTTATTGGAATTATTGTTCTTCATTGATTAGATAAATAAAATAGTAGTTCTTGATCATTTTGATTTTTGTCATTTAAATTTATAGATCTAATTTCAATTCTTGTTATTATTCAATTCTTAGTTATTAATTAGATTTGAAGTATTATTAGTTAAAATTAGTAAAGTTCAAATCTTTATATTATGTCTAGTTTTAATTCAATGGGAAATGATAGTTTGATGAATAAAGGCTAAACCTCCATTAGAGGGGTTTGATGAAACCTTGATGAAAACTTGATTGTGTAGTATAGAATCGTTGTAAGAATCTATTCTACTCTAGAAGGTCGTTGATTCGCCATGAGAATGGGTGGACGACCTCACATGCTAGTTATGAATTGGTAGAAATGCCATGTATGATTAGGGATTAGAACGACCAATTCTTACTGTAAGAACGTAAGAATTGGTTTACAACAATTCTATGCTAGTTTATTAAGTTAGATTCAAGGTGGAATCAAATTCTCCTAATTCTTTATCTAGATTCAACTCTTAGAAATTTGTCATTTCGTTATTCGTAGCTTGTTATTTGAATTCACATCGTCGTATAAATTCCACCATTACTCTCATTAGACTTTGGATAGACTCGTCAATTGTAGAAAACTTGAATGCTAAAGGACTAGGAGTGGAACGAATCTTCTATTCCAACTCTACGTCAATAGATTCGAGAGTAGAAAACAAATATCTTTGATAAATCTAGCATAAGCTATAGTTTATAGTTTTACTTTCGTTTAGACTTCATCGTTTATTCGTAGTAGAATTATATTCACTTTTATCGGGTTATCAAGAGGCAGCAGAGGGGAGGAGCCCTTCGCTGACACTAGAGCTGGAGGGAGTCTAAAGCAAGATGAGTTGTTCCGGCAGGCTTCATGGCCTGATCGAGCCCACAGAGTAGGATAAGCCCTCCGTGGATCAGAGATGCAAGAGACACATAGGGCAAGGAGAGTGACCCCATCAAGCTTCTACACCCATCAGAGGGAGAGGCAGCGGAGGGGATGAGCCCTTCGCTGACACTAGTGCTGGAGAGAGCCTAGAGCAAGATTAGGTGTTCCGGCGGATGAGCGATGTAAGAGACACATGGGGCAAAGAAATTTTCCTTCATCATGCTGCACCGCCAACCAGGGCATGCTGCATGACCCAGCCGAGGTAGCGGAGTGCCCTAATGAGGTGTAGAAAGCTTCAGGGGTGTAACTTTAAGGGTGCACTAAGGAGAGGGCAAGGGAGTGACCAGAGACGTGAAAAGCTATATGTGGAGATACTTTGCAATTTAAACAAGTAGATAGAGTCCAAAGATAAAAAGACAATATTCACACCGAGCAAAATCAAACATTATAGTCGCAAACGAAATGGTAGCAAAATAGTCGCTAAACAAGGAGCAAAACAAATCACGAGTTTGTAACAATGTCTTAATACAAAAAGATTTCTAGGGCATCCCCAAGGTGGGCTCATCAATGGTCATCTCCTCAGTAGCTTCTTCAATGGCTATAGCGGTGGTCTCATCAGTGGCCGCCGCCTGGGTGGGGTTTTCTTCTATCACAGGGTGTTATGGAATGACATCAGTGGCCGACATTTCTTCCATTGCGACCTTAGGGGATTCGATCACCGGGGTGGCAGGCCTTTCGAGGAGAAGTCGACCTTCCTGTACGAGCCGCGCATGTTCCTCTTGAATTTTCTTGGCTGCCCTCTTGTCGGCCAGGAGCTTGAAGCAGTCGCGAAGTACAGTCATGTTTGTTTGGTGCTGCTGCAGTAGTTCGGCGGTAGCATCCTGATGCTTTTGATTGAGGGCGTCCACGACTTCCTTGTGTTGTTGAGTGAGGGCATCCAAATTGAGCTGGTGTTATTAGAGGAGTTCTTCCCTTTGATGGCTTAGGCGTTTGTTGACCTTATCCATGTATTGTTCATGAGATGACTCCGCGGACTTGAGCTCATCATGGGCCTTGAGTTTAGCCAAATTAGCAGCTTCTAGATCCGATTGGAGGCCGACATAGGCAGCTCTTAGTCCAGCAGGGCCGTTAAGTTCTTTCTCCATGGATGCCACCTTGGTCTTCGAACTGAAAAAGGCCACGGATCATGAAGGAGACATCCAGGCTCACCTAGGATCAAAGAGGAAGATGGATAAAAAAAAAAAAAAAAAAAAAAAAAGGTTGTACCTTCTCCCAGTTGGTGTACAGAGAAGTACGGTACTGATAAAACAACCCCCGTCCGCATATGGCATGTCTTTGGGCAAGTGAGCATTATAAAATAGAGAGGAGGCTACGGCCGCATTGTCCAGATTGGAGTCCACAGTGTTCACCCTACGATTGCGCACCTTGAAAATAGGACAGAAGTCCTCTGCAGTTGCAAACTCGGATGCCGGGGCAGTAGGCGGAACTGGTTCTTTGTCAGACTGGCATGTGCGGGGGGAAGAGACAACATGATGAAGGGGTGAAGTGATAGGGGCAAGTTCTTTGGATGCGGAGGTCCGCTGAGTGGTAGGGGCAGGTTCTTCAGATTCTGAGGTCCTCTGCTTCTTGGATGGAGTCTTGTCAACAGGAGCCCGCACCTTTGTGGAGGGAACCTCCCTCACCTCATCATCATCGGAATCACTGTCGAACATTTTTTGTTTGTGGACATCCATATCATCAAGAAGGGAGTGGGGAAAAGTGTATTGATCTTCCCAATTGGAGATAAAGCGGTATGAAGGGACGTCTTCAGGAGCAGAAGAGTTGGGAGGATTGTGAGATTCAAGGGAGGCAGGGGAGTGTGAGGAGGTTCGGGGATGATGGCGGCGGGAGGTATTGGTGTGAGTCCTTTTCCTTGGAGGAGGAGATGCTCTGGGTTTCCGCTCCTTGGGAGGGGGAGGACGATATAATGGAGCGGAGAAATCGCCGATATTGTGTAGATCGGGGATTGGCAACAGGGGAGTATCGGTAGTGGGATGGATACCCATGCGGTCGGCTTGAGCGGGACCGAGTTCGCGGAGCCTTTGGAAAATGGGGCACGAGATGCCAGAGTAGATTCTGGACTTGGAATTTGGCCGCCAACCTGCAAAACAAAGAGGAACCACGATTTAGTGATAACAGGGGCAACACATCAAGAGAGAAGGGAAGAGATAAGACACTCACCATGGGTTATGAAGGCAAGATGGTTAAGAGCTAAATCAGAAGGAATGTCTGCAGACAGAAATTGTCCCGATACGTATAATGGGTAGTGATGCCACACTTTATCTAAGGTTGTGACACGGAGTACGAAGGATTTCTTCTGAGGGCGTACACAAAAGAACTGGTACTCCACACCGACATCTTTTGATACTTTTCTTGATGTAATATTGAGAGAAGATATCTCGGCTCGCTCGTAATCTTAGGTTCTTCGATCTTATTATTCGAGTTCGCGGCATACATGATTCTCCCAAAATTCCCTATGCCTTGGCAGGGGGGATGTTGAAGTGATTACACACCTCAACGTCAAGTAGGGTGAGTGGAAGCCGTAGACTGGCGACAATTTGGCCAACAGTGATGACAAGACACCCCGGGCGTCAGGGAACCAGGTGAGGGTAATGGGTGACAAAAGGCACGTGTTCTAGAACTATGTCGGCCAGAATTCCATAGGCAACCCTAACTACACCCAAATTAGGTCTATGGCACCAAGAAGGAGGCGGCAGTAAGGAAACCTGGCGACCAGAGGTGGAGGGGACCGCAGCAGGGGCAAGAGGGGGTGGAGGCACTACCCTATCGGACTGGGAAGAGGAAGAGCCACCGGATTCATAGCCCGACATTGGGAAAGGGGAGGAACAGACGCGAGAATTTGAATCAAATCAAATACACAGTGCAAGCAAAAGAAAGAAGGGCTTAGAGAATGTACCTACGAAAGTGAGGAGAGGAGAGACCATCCCGAAGAGAGTGCTGGAAGGGAAGGAAATGCGTCGGAGAAAGAGAGGACATGCATGTGAGTCGGAGACTAATCGGAGATGGGAGAGTTGGCAGAGCAGCAAGAGAACGAAGGAAGATGGCAAAAGCAGAAATGAGAAAGGGAGGAGAATGAGAAGAGTTTAAATAGGGGAAGGGCAAAAGGGTAATTACAGAGGGTTGAGAAAATCGAAGAGTCGAGCAAGTGATCCAGCCAAAGGGTGACGCGTGGAAGCTTGAGGTACGAGAGGCTGCAGAAAATGCGCGTGATGATTTCCATCACATCACACGCAAACCGATGAAGGAAATATGAGCGGCACAGAGAATGAAGCGGTGGGAGTTCTCGACCCCGGGTCCTTCACCAGGACCGCGGAGTCGAGAAGGGGCATTTGTAGTGGCCTAATAAGGAGAAATAGACTAGGTCAATGGAACAAAGAACGACATGTAACATAATAGGGGGATTCGGGAAGCAGTAGATCGTGACCGCAAAACCCTAGACCACGGACGTGGCATTTGTACGGCGAGAAGGAGAACCGCGAGATGAGGAGACAGATGGACGATCTATATGCAGGGTGAAAGGAGTATAAAAAGAAGAGGATGGAGAAAAAAAAGGGGGAGAGAAAGAAAAAGGAGAAAGAGAGTCTATGTCTAGGTTTGAGTTTTTAGCTCTTCGGTTCTTACTTGTAGTTTTTAGGTTCATACAGTTAGCATGAACATTAGAGAATGCAACATGTTGCATCTCTAAATACTTTTTGTATTTTGTTACTTTTCTTTTAATACAATTTAACTTACCTACCCAAAAAAAAAAAAAAAACACAACATTTGTTATTCAAAACAATCAAGTGTTTGGAAAAATACTATGAGATCTATCAAAAATCAACCAAAAGTCAACAATTGCATTTGGACTTATAAATTGTTGGGCTAGCCCATCTGAATTGGGATGGTGCTGTATTTATAAAACACTGATGGATCTTTGATGGTTGGCCCTATTATTTTTTTTTTTCATAATTGATCGATGACCTGTGTGCCACACTAACATGTGATCGTTGACCATCGACCATCTTGCTCTTCTCCATTAATTTTCCTTTTATTCTCGAGGGTTCCTATTTAATATCCGGAAGTCTAAGCCTGTGAGTGTATCCACCGTGTTTTGGTATATCTCTTGTGAAGCATTGAATTGGACATTTCTTGCACCATAACTTAATCAAGGTGTGTCCCCTGTTTGCATCTGTTGATTTTCTATGTTTAACCTTAATATTCACCTTACCGTTTAATGTCCGACATCTCCTTCATTCTAACTTTTGGATTAAAACAGAGAAGAAAACTGAGACAACAGCTTTACAAATTTATTGAAAAACAAAACATGTCTTCAGAATGAATGTACATATATAGTCATCGATCACTTCTCCAGATTGACAGAATGAGCTTGGAGTCGGATTGGAAGTCCTTTTTCTGGCACGGCAAGTGGTACAAAAATCGTTTTCTCGTTCGGAAGCACTTCTTCCCACCTAAACTTGGTGACAAGATTGTGGATGAAAACCAACATTTCTAACCAAGCATAGTCTATTCCAGGACACATACGTGGTCCTCCACCAAACGGTACAAATGTGTACGGAGCTGGACCTTTTCCTTCAAACCTTGAAGGATCAAAATTTTCAGGCTCTGGAAAGTATTTTGCATTTTTGTGTGTTGAATTTGTGCTCCAGAATATCTGTAGAAAAATAATTACTCCATTACATACAACTTTCTATAAATCTAGTAAACTACTTTTCAAAAATAAATTTAGGAATAATATGGGGTGTCAATGTAGCCTGAGAAAGCATTTCATCCAATCAAACTCCCGCCAAATGTCACAAGTATTTGCAATAAGTTTACTTTTAGTAAAATTAATTTGTAGATCAATAATGTCTTTCTTAAAACCCAAGTACCAGAATTAATTGGTAATACAAGAATTGAGGGCCAAACCCACCCAAAAAAAGAGAAAAGAAAAAAAGAAAGAACATTCAGTACCTTCCACCCTTTTGGAATTGAAAACCCTGCGTAAGTAAAGTCGGTTATTGCTTCTCTAAATGCTCCTTGAGAGGGAGGCGTGATTCTCATCACTTCACATGCAACATTTCGTGAATACCTCATCTTTTTAATGTCTTCCCAGTTTAGCAGTTCTCCCTCTTTTTTGGACTTCAAGATCTCCATTTGTTCTATAATGAAGCATACATTAGATACATTTGAAGTCCTAATGATTCCAATCATAGAATAATGTCGAATTCATGCATGCCCAAGCCCAACCAAAAGCTTACTTTAACCCGTTAGGCAGGGGATTAATATTTAAATGCTCATGGACAAATATCTTCAGTCTGCAGTCACTTTCATAGTATGCTATCTCAATATTTAGTGACTTTTAAACGATATATCTTTTCCATTTACTGTTCACTCATTATATATTAATCAAAGAAGTTTGTCGAGATGGAATAGGAAATAAAGGGAGAAAGTGAAACATGAGAATAAAATCACTTGATCGAAAGCTCTTACGATGCTGATGCTTAAATAAAAAAATTAAGTTCAGCTAGTCAGCAAGACATATGTTAATGATTGATATAAGAAAGAAATAGCAACGGAGAGATGGACTTACCCTTTAAGACTTCATTGTAGATGTGAGGAAATTTTGCAAGATACTTAACAACAAAAGTAAGGGCAGTACTGGCAGTATCATGACCTCCAACAATCAAACCAAGTATTTTATCTGCTATGTCCCGTTCCTCCATTGGCTGCTCATCCTCAAAGGTTGTTAACAACATATGTGACAATATATCCTTCTTAGGCGACGCCTTATTCTCAGCTAAATCCAACTTCCTCTGCCTTATTATCTCAAGAATATCTTTTCTTATAATGTTTGATGCTTTACCCGCTTTATTCATCGCTGTTCCAGGTAAATCAATCGGTATACACAGTATACCAGCTGCCAAAAGAGCGAAAGGATCAGCAAATTTAGCTAGTTGAACGGGATCCTCTATGCTCATGAATACCTTGCAAGCTATAGACATGGTGTAAGCTTTGGCTTGAGTGAAAGCCAGTACTTCCTTCTTGTCATCCCAGTGCTCTTTTAGGTGTTTTTTGGCAATGGAGTCCATTGTTGGAATATACTTTTGAAGTGGTTCTGGTTTAAGAAAGGCTGGAAGCATCTTACGCATTTTTTTGCTTTCTTCATTAGCTGAGGATTCTAATGAGAAAGGGAAGATCTTATTGACTGAACTAGGAAACCAAACAGTAACAAGTTTGTTCTCGTTCGAGAACAAGAACTTGTTCCCAGCTGGGCCACATAAAACTACCATGGACTCCCCTATTAACGAAGTTTTAAAGACTTCGGAGCCAAACTTTTCGGTCCTATCATTAATGAACTTTTCCGGAACACCTCTACGTCCATTGTTAAGGAACTCTAGACTTTCGCCGAGAATTGGCCATCCCATCTTACCTGGGGGAAACTTTAAGCCGTTAATAGATGATTCGGATTTATTTCTAGTGAGGAATAATATCAGAGGAAGTAGGGAAATGAAGAGTGATAGGAGTAGGAAGGGAATAGAAACGATAATGATCTCCATATGGTTAGTATGTCCATCTAGCTCAAGGGGACTATAAATAATAGGCGAAAGTAGAAATGTAGAATGGCCTTGGATTTATTCAAAATGCCCACCCCCCCTTAAATATCCTATCAGTATATCGCGGATATGTCACAAACTTTCTAGTTTCTGCAAATGAAATCGCTAATGCGGCCGAAGTTTCAAAGACAATCTCTGAATCTCAACAAATATCGTGAAACTTTGCAATATATCTAGGGCATTTAGTACTATGGATAAGAATATTGAGACGGCTACGATGATGTCAAAGGGGGCAAAAGGTATTTTCAGGCTGTGCCTACGGCGACAACATTTATCTATAGAACAAAATAAAATTTTTCAGAAAGCATTGAGTTGTGTTGTTGTATACTGTCTCTCTCAAACAAATAATTCGTGATGTCATCTTCAAACATAAAAGCAGTGCGTTATTCTGTGTAACTATTTTTTTTTTTTTTTTATATTTTTGTTCGCTGAGTCGTGCTACTGCACGTGAACTGATTTTTTTATTTGTTCCCAGTAATTATAAAATTGAAAATAAAGAATCTAAATCTTCGGCCATGATGTTGATTGGTGAAGAGGATAAGGAATTTTTTTTTCTGTTTTTTTCTTTCTTCCTCTCTTGATTTACTCAATGATTTTGTTTTTCACGAAGCAAACTGGGACTCTAGATTTTGTTTATGAAAATTTTGTTTTTTGTTTCATAAAATTTACAGCTTCTACTTAGGATGGGCTGTTGATAATTTGATATCAACGCCGTAAATTTCTTCGTAACTGAGGAACCAATGAAGAGCATTATAATTATTTTACCATACACAGTCCAGTATATATAAGTCAATCTAGACATCTAGTCTAGATACAGAGACGTTCTAGGGAACTCATCATCCACAATTTGGTAGGAGACCAATATCTAGTCAATCCGGATCAAAGTATAATCTTATTTGTTACAAACCTAAATTTAAATCAAATGATATTTTAGTGTTTACAACTAAGAGACACAACTAAATCAAATGATATTTTGCCAACCTTTTATTGAGAGAATAACTGCTAGAATTCAAGATTGGAAAGCTCGGTGCCTCTCACATGTTGGAAGACTTCAGCTCAGTCACTCTGTTCTCTCCTCCTTTCATATATACTGGGCTCGAACCTTTGTACTCCCTGTGACTATCCTTGAGCATGTCACTAAGTTATGCAATAAGTTCCTTTGGAATAGCCCTTCTATGGGTAACAAAATGCACCATGCAAGTAATTCTATAACTATTCTCACGAAAAAAGAAGGTGGCCTTGGAATCTTGAACCTGAAAATTTAGAATCAGGCTGCTTACTATTGCCTTATCTTCAAAGTTGTAACAAAGGGCGAAAGTTTATGGGTGCAATGGACATGGGCTCAACACATTAAGAATAAATTCTAGGAACATTTTAGAATCTCGAGTTACTGCTAGAAAATTCATTAGACACTCTATTACCAATGGAGATGATACCTTCCTATGGCATGACGTATGGTGCTCTGAGACCCCTCTCTTTGAAAATCTGGATGCAAAGAGCTTAATTCATCTCCCTGATGATTCAAGAGTTAGAACATTGATTTCTAATGGTGCTTGGAATGACATCGTGCTCCACTGCCGTCATCAACTCTCGAAAGCTTGATACTTGGCACTGAGATCAATAACTACCTTTCTCATGATATGGTAGTATGGACCCCAGACCATACAAGCAAGTTTTCTTCCAAATCTGCTTATAATGCGCTTAGGGCTCCAAGGGAGAGAGTGCGATGGTATAGTCTTGTATGGGGAAAGTATGTACTGCCTCGACATTCTTTTACAGCTTGGCAACTGTTTGCGAGCAACTTACCCGCTCAAGATAGACTTATACAAAAGAAGGTATTTCATACGTCAACATGTTGCTTTTGCAACAATGCCAGAGAGAACTCTTTTCACCTCTTCTTTGAGTGCAACTATACCAAACACATTTGGAGGAACGTGAATCAACTCCTAAGAATTAGGACTCATTCTCATAGCCCAAATAACGAATGGATTGAACTTCTTATGATCTACGGCAAGAAAACCTTGAGTGCTAAAATCATCAAAGTATTCACATGTGCCACTATTAGTCATGTGTGGCAAGAAAGAAATAATAGGCAATTCAACAACTCTGCTCAACCATGGAGGGCAGTCAAGAACAAGCTTATTAGTGAGATAGTCACATACCTCCAAGGTCAGATCACTTCAGTTCATGCCAGTATCCAAGACAGAATACTCATTGATCGCCTTGGTATTCTTATGGACTACATAACCAAGTTACCAACACAATGTATTTGGTTGAAGCCAGATGAAGGGGTTACCAAATTAAACACAGATGGATCTGTCACTGACACCAGTTGTGGTACGGGAGGAGTTGCTAGGAACTTTCAGGGAGAAGTTCTATTTGCATTTGCAGGTGCTAACGGAAGAAAATCAATTTTATTTCAAGAGTTGTCTGCCATTTTGCAAGGAATTCACAGTTGTTTAGTAATGAACCTCACTAAGATCCTAGTTGCCTCAGATTCTTTCGGGGCAATAAATATCTTACTGGGTAGGGAACCACCTCCATGGTATTGTCAGAATGTTGTCAATGCTATTAGCATTCTTACTAGGAGATGTACTAGTATCATCTTTAATCATGTTTTCAGGGAAACAAATCGGGTTGCAGACCATTTGCCTTCTTTTGAAACTGAACACACTTGTATGTACTTTGTACCTCCTCTAAGCTCTCTGCTTACCACTTATATTGAGGAGGACAAGAATGGAAACATCTATCTCAAATTCTAATGCAGGTCCCAAGGTATGCCTAACCCTAAAAACTTATTAAAAAAAAAAAACCTAAGAGACATTGTTGAAATGAGAACCGATGCTTTACATCTCTTCATTTTACATAAATGACTGATTACATTTTCCTTTACTCAAGAGAACACTAAACCTTAAGGCTCAAACCCATCTATAATAATAGAAACAAAGAAGTATGATAAATTAATATCCTTACATGAATTTTCTTTTCTTATATTGGAGCTTTTTTCACTTCAAATATATATGGTATGAAAGTCGAAGAAGACCATTATGACACTACTCTACTGCTTTGCTAATAGGGAATTACCACTAAGCATTGCAGAAACCAAGATATGCTCACAAATTTTCGAGTAGTTGTGATGGTGGTGTTGGCAAGGGAGCCAAATCGGATGATGGTAAAAAAGATAAAGTTTTGCCCCACACAATATCCCATGCTGCCTCTGAATGATCTCTACAAAACTGGAATGCCTCAAATCCACTTTCACATGGCCAGCTAAATAGGTAGACAATGTTGTATATCGTACCCCATAAATCCATCCCTAATATTATATCCCAAGCACTCATCTTAGGGTACTTGTGTAAGAGATTGCAAACTGGTTGAGCTGGGGAGGATGAAAAAATATATGCATTGATGTATTAGATGATTGTGTTTCAAGAGAGTAATTCATTGCATGAAAATCAATTTGCTAATAATCTGTAACCCAAAGTTGGTAATTGTTTCTCATTAACTAAAGCCTTGGAAATCAATTTTGAAGTCTTTATAGGCAACAAGATTCCTAAATCATAAAAACAGTCTCCAGCAAAGTTACTGAAGATCATAACATAGCCTTTTGGTACCTATAACATAGAAAATGACAATGCCTATAACATCTATGTGGATTCTAGATTCTAGCCATTATATTTTCCGTAACTTTGCTTGTATAAGTTCAATAAATTGCCTACTCTTGGAAAAAGTCCATCCAAGGCCTAAGGCAACCTTAAGCCCATCTGGTGTTCTCATTTTATGCAATCTCGTCAAATTCATTTTAACCTGCTTTGGTTTCATTCTTCCATATTCTAGATACAACAGATGGGGTTTTTAGTTGCGTACCTTTTTGCAACGCTAAACAATTGTTGCTAAAAGATATCAGTTGCCACGCCTTGTAGCGTTGCTAACTGTTTGTCGTTCTATCTGTCTTGGTCTTACTTGGATTTACTATTGCAGCGCTTAACGCGTGGCAAATGGTCTAATTATTATTTTATAAAAAATATTTTTAGAGAAAATTAACCTTTTTGCAACGCTTTTGCCGCTGCAACATTATAAGTAATCAACAGCAACGTCATGGTCATAACAATAAGTTTTTCTTCATACAGTAGATACTTTTGATTGATCTTTGCTGCCACAATCTTAGGGTCGCTAATGGAATATTCGTTTTTGTGGTTCTAAGTTTCAGTTTTTGGCGGGCCTCTTTTTTATTATTGGCTCCAAGTCTCCAACTAAAAAAATAAAAATTAGAAAACCTTAAAATTAGTTATCTTTGTCCCTTTCCAACCGCCCCCTTATCTTTTCATTTCCTCACTTAAAACTTCGCAAACTTCAATCCTCCACCTCTGCAAAGCTAATCCACCACCACAAAGCTAATTAAGGTAAGACATAAGCTAAATAGATCTCTCTCTCTCTCTCTTCTATTTTTCATGCTCCGTTAAAGTTCAATTTTTTATCGGTTTTTGTTTTTCGTTAATCCTCCACCACCATCGGCAAAGCTTCAACTTTGGTTTTGGGGTTTAAATGATTTTGGTTCAATATGTGTTTTTAGGTCGTTAACTGATTTTGGCATCGACAAGGCACCACTTTCTTTGTACTGATTCAAGTATATATTTTTGCATAGATTCAAATATTTTTTTCTTAGTTATATTCCATTAATTTGGAATTGAGGTGTACGGTATGGTAATATTTGTTCTTAATTAAATATGCTTGAGGTCCTCAAATCACAACCCACGCAAGCTCTTTGGTTCGATATTACAATGAAACAAAGGGTGTTCTCTTTTCATCTCATCTCTTTCACAACAAAGATTATTTTGCAGGTACTTCTAATTTGAAAGTTCTTTTATCGTATGGTTTGATATGGTTCCGATGTTATTAGATCAAGTATATTGAATATTTATTGTTTAGCTCATTGTTTTCACTGAAAATGACTTGTTGGTAGTTCTTGATCATTATTTAGCTTATAATGTCTTACTTGGTCTGAGTTGAGTAATGGCTTTTAATTAGCTTTTAATGTCTTACTTGGTCTATATTTCCCTAGCATTCTCGTTATTACTATTAAAGATATGTTAAAGATCTGTTATTGTTTTATGTGTTGGTTGCATTAGGGGCTACTATTACATTGAGTTGGTATTTATGGTTCTAAATGCTTAGTATTTTATTCTTTGGTGGCAAACATGTTTAGTTGCATAGATATGGTGGTAAGATCAAGTTCCACTGGATTTTGTGTGTTTACCAAGTTCAAGCACAAATACAACTTATAATACAATATTCATTTTAATGCAGAAAATTAGCTAGTAGAATTCAAATAATTGGCAAAAGCTCCCAACAAACCATTGTGGTGGTTCAAAGTCATTTCTACAATTCTTGGAGGACTTGGCGGTACTATTTTTTATTTACATAATATATATTAGGTTGGTGGTTGCTTTGGAGTTGTGTAATATTATTTAAAATAAATTATGTAGGAAGGACTAAGGTGCCCTATAAATGGATAGGTTATCGATATAGTTGACAGTGAATTTTAGGCATACAAGATTAAGCCCAATATTAGTTTATGCAGTTAGGAGCACCTTAGTACCCTTTTTTTGCCATGAAAATTAGGCTCCATTTGGCAACACTCAAATGAAAAGAACTTCACTAATTGATTTGTTGTGGTTGATGTTGAATATGCTAGAAAAGATAGATATATTTCCACCTTGAGTCCTTCGTAGTGACTACGGTAATGGATGCACCTTGAGTGTGTAGTGTGTACATTAGCTTGGTGGCCTGATGCTAGTGAAGTCAATCTGCCTTTTGTAGTTGAGCTTGTTTGCTTGACTTACTTGATGTTTAGCCTTTGGATTTCTTAATTTATTGTTTGGTTGCTGATAACTTCATGACGTACATGAGGTTTTCAATGGTTTGACATTGACTTGTTTAGTTCAAAATCTATTAGCTTTTGGTGATTTTTTTCTTCTTATTTGATTTGTACATTAATGAATGTGAGTTGTAACTTTGATAAGTTCATTATAAGCTATCTGCCATTTTTCTTCTTATTTGATTTGTACCTTAATGAATGTGAGTTGAAACTTTGATAAGTTCAGTATAAGCTATCTGCCATAGGCACCAATTGTGGCATATATGTTGTAGCGATACATTGGTACTTATGCATATGTTTTAGTTGGTAAAAATAATTTTACATGCATTGCCAACTTGAGTGGAAATTAGGTTTATTAATGTTTTGAATAAATTTACGTACGTGACTTTTTTTTTTTTACTTGTATCAAATTAGCCAATCCGTCGTCTGTGCAGTGGATTGAAGAAGAAATTTCGGGAGGGTGTTGCTTAAATTGGGATACTATATACACTATTTGTGGAATTTTAGTTTTGAATAATTTATCTAAATTTAGTTGATCAATATTAAGATTGTGAGACGATGTTTTTTCAAAGAATTATTATGTGGATTCTTTAAGATTTTTTGTAATGAATGATTTTAGTTAATGAAATACATTATATTACGATTTCTAGTGAATTGTTATGGGGTTATATATATATATATAAAGTGTATTGGGCAGGATTGTACAGGTACATGAATTACACCATTTTCCATGCTAAATGCATCGCCAATAAAGTAGGTGTTTTCATTTGGATTTTATACCGTTAACAACAATTTTGGTGTAGCTAAAAACTTTGATTGTACAGTGATGAAGTGTATGGTAGAGACATCTTTTGCCACACCTATCATGCGACTAAATGTTAAGACACCTTTTGCCACACCTAATGCGCAGCTAAATATTCATATTTCCTTCCAATAATGTAGCAAAAGGTTTGTCTTTTGTGACGCTTAGTAGTGCAACTAAAGGTGTAACTATTGCCACGCCATTGTCGTTAGTACAAGTTGTCTTTTGCGACGCCATGCGTTGCAAATAGTTTGAAATAAATTTACAATTAATTTATTTTCAAAGAACAAAGTAGCAACGACAGTAGTGTATTAACAACGCCAAATGGCATGGTAGCAAACTCGGATCTTTTGCAACGCCACTTTTGGCATTGCAGTTGAGTATTTGTGACCCACATTTTTTTAGCGGTGAAAAAATATAATACAATTTTAGGGAAATCATTTACAATGCGCCATCTTTATGCGATTAATATATCTCATTTTTGGAAAAGAGCATTTGCATCGCTTTAAGGCACTTGTTGCAACGGTGCATGGCGCTGCAATCATATTAGGGAACCAGTATTCACACCAAATTGAAGGAGAAGAAATGCTTAAATTGTAAGTTTAATCTTTGTATGAGATTAGTGCAATAACTACGGGCCTGCCTACCAAACTTTATGTAGGGAAAATTGTGGATATAACAAACTGAGGAAATGAATAAAAAGACGAGAAGAAAGAAACAAACCTGGAATGAGGCAATTGCATTTTTACTATCCATGAACTTTTTCTCCTACTCATTTCCCCAAATTTATCACCTTACTCTCAATGGCATGCATTGAATAAAGATTAGTGAAATAAAACCAAGAGAACAACATGATAGTATGGACGACATGTTGATTGTCTACATTGCATTACTTCAAACAACTTGCAACATGTATAGAGGTTGAATTAGATAGTTAACATTTTACTGGTAATTGCTCGACTGAACCCAGACGGAACACACGCAGATCAATTCGGAATGATCATATTAATAGAATGTCTAAACAATAATAAGCTTCAATAGCAAATCTCGCAAAGTAGTACTAAACCCAAACTTAATATATTGAACATATCATATGGACTGCCAAGTACCGCCAAGTACCAACCAAAATGGTCTTCCCTCATAGTACGTTAATTAAGTGGATTCAAATAACCAACAATAATATCATGAAAGTGAGAGCCAAAGCTCCAAAATATTTATATTTTGTTCTATATCATAGACGATCTCAATCCACAATCAACGTTAATAATTGCTTGTGTTTCTTACTTCTATCTTAAAAAATATATATTTCATCTTCTACTAAAAGCCATTCACATAGGTCATATATTTGCTAGATTGCCTTAAAATCGTCGAGACCATTCATCATCACAACTAGAAGGTACTTTTGGTATGTCATGCTTTTGGCTTTTGGTGGTCATAGTGTCATACCAATCTTCTTTTCAGTCACATAAGATGTAACATGGTTTATCATCAACACCATCATAAGGCACAGTTTAATCAAGGAAAAGATCAAACAGTGGGTCCACACATACTACTACCTTGTACTGACATGGTCTTTTGCTTGGAAGGAGCTATGCCAAAAAAAGAAAAGAGAAAAAAACAAATCTATATTACTTTAGGTGCTTCATTCAATTTAAAGGTGATCCATCAATTTTGTTGTGAAAAATATGATAGCTCATGTGCAACACACATGCACTATTGCTAGTGTAATGCAAAGCATCCTAATTAGATTGATAGATGTTTATGCACTACTTATATTACACGAACATGAAAGAGTGTCATACTTACAGAGGTCAATGATGCACGCACTCTATAAGATCCAGCTGATGTCTTTGCTTATAGTAGTTCATCCTAAAAATACACAAACCAACTCAGAACAATGTTTGACTTAAAACCAAAAATTGTAATCCCCTTGGCTAACAATGGAAAAACCAAATGAGGCATGGTGGTCATCTCGAAGTAACTTGTTCAGATTATATACATGAACTAAGGAATTAAGTGCAGAGAATCAACAATCTACTCGATACAATCTATGAAGTGAAACAATGAAAATTTTAATATAATGACCAAAACCATAATAGAAAAGCCACACATTCAAAAACCCTATCCATGGCACTCTGAAATTCAATTATGAGATCTCGTTGTTTGTTTTTTGGTGAAATTCCTCTTCTTACTTGTGCATAAATAAAATGATGACCAACTCAAGTTACAATGACTAACGACAAATAATTGTAAGAATCCAAGTGGATAAGCAGTTTTATTAAGAAAAAATTATTGTAAAAAAATCATACCTTGCAATATAGTAATTATGTGTGAAAGATTTTGCAAACAACGAATTCCATTTTTGCATGATTATTTGTATTGAGGTCAAAACTCGAAAAATAATGAATTGAAATAATTCTATTTTTAATAGAAACGAAAGGGAAAACCATACCTCTACAAGTTTGCAGGAGTTAGTCCAATCGATTCTGTTGCAACAAACCCAAAGCTAAACTATTACTACCTACCTATCAGTGAATTATTTTTTCACCATCACAATCTCCACGTACTGTCAAGCAATGGTTTTCTACTTAGACACAAAATAAATTGAACATCTAAACAAATCAATAAACGTGAAAGTAAATATTTCAATTTAAAAAATTGATTTAAAATTATCAATTTAGATAAACAAATAAATGAGGATATAGTACCTGGAATATATGAATTAGATTTAGCAATCTATCAATCGGAAAAAATATAAAAGCCTTGAGTTCAAGAAGCACCAATAGCGTATTGTAAGTGAATATATCTCGATCAATTCCTCTATTAGCCATCTCATTAAACAAATTCTTCCCTTGCTCTCACAACCCACCACGACTACAAATAGCAAAGATTCCTTATGAATATAAAATTTGGGATATTGAAATCCATCGAACATCTCTCGACACACAAAGGACTCAAATACAAAAAAAATGGTGCTTTGGTTTCGAATAAACAACATCAAGTTCAATCAAACTGGCTGCCAGCATCAATATTCCACCCCGATGCCTCCATCTCACTGGTCATTAACTTTTTTTTGGAAAAAGCTAGGGGTTAAGGGTACCCCAACCTTTATTTGATCATGATCTCAAGTACAACTTACCTTTTTCATCCTCTTTGACCAAAACATGTAGCCTTTGGTCTAAAGGGGGAATGAAATACAAAACACTTTCATCTTTAGAATTGCTAAGCTTAGATAAATAATCTGCAGCCTGGTTCCCTTCTCTGTAAACATGTTCAAAGTCCACCAATTCAAACTCTGTAATAATACGCCTGATCTGTGCTATGCTATTCCTCTCAATCCAAGGTGGCTCCTCCTTCAAGTTCAGTATTCGCACAACCCGCATAGAATCAGATTGTACATGTAGTCTCTTTATTCCCATCTGGGCAGCTCCTCGCAAGCCTTTCATGACTCCTAGCAGTTCCTGACGAAGCACTGAGGGAGATTTTGACGATCCAGTAAACCCAAAGAGGACCTTACCGTCTTGGTTTCTCATTAACCCACCATACCCTGCCTTGCTGAGCTTCAACGAACCATCTGTGTTCAGCACAGGTACCTGATCATTCGGCTTTGACCAGCACACCCAATGTTCCTCATCTTGCTTATAGTTACCTTCGATTCCTAGCCTTCGTAGCAATACCCGCAACTCATGGCTCTCCTTAACGGACTGCAGTGTTTTTCCAAGATACACTTTCATTTCGTTTAGGATCTGCATACTCAAGATACTTGGTAATCTTTTCCTACCTTTCTTTATTCTCCAGTTCCCCTCATTCCATATTGTATGGACTATTGCACAAGTGATGGCCCTCAGAATTTCATTTTGCATCGAGTTCACTCTGCATAATCTCATTAAGAAGTACCACTCATCATGTGATTGCTTCACCTACCCAGATAGGCCCATAGCTAGCTTGATCCTCGCCCAAACTTGCATTGAGTACGCACAATCAAAAAAAAGATATGAAGAACATTCCACGTGCCCAGTACACAGACAACAAGTGGATTCATATATGACTTTCTTAAACATAAGTCTATTTTGGGTAGGCAAAGATCCAGAGAAGAGCTGCCAAACAGTAAAAGAGTGTTTTTGCACCGATAACTTACCCCAAACTAGCTTGAACCATTTTACTTGTCCTCGACTTTTCTTAAGAGAGAGATACGCCGATGCAAGGGAGAAGCAACCAGTACTAGTTGGTGTCCAGATGACTCTATCCTCTGTCAAGTAACTGTTTAACTCCATTTCCATGATCCACTTTTTTAGTTCGCAGCTCGGTAATTGGCAAATAACATTTGACTAACTCCCATTTTCGATTATCGATCCAACACAGGCATCATCAGGAATAGAAGTCGCTAGCAGTTCTCTAGCTTGTGCGTTGAAGAATAAAGGACCAGAACACCATGGATCATGCCAAAAGCTCGTTTTCCACCCATTTGCAATACTGTATCTCACACTTTTCCAAGTAGCCTCCCTATGTCTAAGGATGCCTCTCCACACCCACCCAAGAACAGTCCTTGGGTTCCTTCATAGTCCAGAAATTTCCACCCTTTATTTGATGCTCCCATGTTGATAAAAGATAAAATTGAATAGTCTACCTACGAAATGAACGATGAACTCAAAACGTAAGTAAACTAAAACTATCTACGTGTCTATTTTTTTATCAAAGATTCTACTCTCAATCCTATGAGATATAGTGGAGTAGAGTGATTCGTTCCACTCCTAGTCCTTCCGCATGTTGTGTTTTCTAGTCTAATTACTCTACTCTAAGTCTAATGAGAGATTTACGAAGTGGCAACTAGACTACGATGCAACTACCTACAAGATACAACTAGTCGGTTATCAAAATAACTATGGGAATGCTATGTTGATTCGATGATAAGGAGTTAGAGGGGGATTGATTCCACCATAACTCGACTTAATCCTATTAACGACGAATTGTCGTAATCCGAATTGAACTGCTTCACAGAACAATTGGTTCTTCCTAATCCCTAATTACACATGGCATTCCTACCAATTCATAACTAGCATGTGAACGATCAAACTCATTCTCATGGTGAACTAATCGTTTCTAGAGTGGAAGGGAAATTACGACGACTCTACGATAATCGGAATCAAGCTTTCATCAAGGCTTCTCAACCCCCTTTAATGGAGGTTTAGCCGAGAATCATTACGCAATCATTTCTGATTAAATTAAAACTAAACATGATATAAAGAATTGAAATTTACTAATTTAAATTAAACAATAATTAAAATCGAATTAATAACTAAGAATTGAATACCAAGTAATAAATGAAATCAAATCTAACACAATGTAAATGACAAGAATAGAAATTGACAAAATAACTATTTTATTTATCTAATCAATCAAGAATAATGATTCAAAGACTTAATCTAAAACAAGAATTGAAAATGGAACTAAAACTTAATTAATCTACTGAAAACTAGATCTAGAATTATCTATATTGTTTTAGGTCTAACTAGCTACCATTAACAAAGAGTTAAGCTTTGGTTTTTATACTTTCAGATCCAAAAATCGTGCATGGGCTTGGAGCCATGTTTTGGGCCAGAGAATCAGGCCCAAAACCCAATTCTTTCAGTCCAAAAAGGCCTCTTCAGTTGCAGTTCGCTTCAACAGACTTTTCGTCCACTTCTGCTCCTCTGATTGGATCAAGGCTTGGACCATTGGAAAGCTCTTTCCGAGCCGGTCGTTTTGACATAAGGTAGGCTCCATTCCGAGGTCTGAGTCCAAATATACGGCCTTTGGAAGTTCTGCTAACTTGTGTGCTGTGTCTGCCCGTGTCGACTTTTCAGCTTTTGACCAGGCTTTAGGAAGGCTTTGTCTTCTTGAATCTTGGCCTTTAATCACGGAACTATGTAGTAACCGACCTTTGCTCCTTTATCTCGCTAAAGTGGCACATTTCTGCACATAATGGACTTTGAAACTTGAAATGCATAAAAACACGTAATCAGTGTTAACTCTTAATTATTACTCACATAATTGGTCTAAAAGTATGACTGTTACAGGGTTAAAACTACAGTTTTGGGCTCTTATAAAACCACCCCCAAACAGCATTTTGCTTGTCCTCAAGCAAAGATGAGAAATTAGAATAAGTGACCAAAAATAGAGTTCTATCTACTCTCGTTTCACTGAGTGCGATTGCATTGACCATATGCAACAAGGCCTTAAACCACTAGAAATTCTCTAGTAGACGAGTTATAGCCTCGTGAGAGTTTTCCAGTGAAGGTACTCACAAACTTCATCTATACTATAACGACTAAGAAATAAAACTATTGTTTTCTTATTCATGCTCCAAACTATCTATACCTCTCACTAGCTATGAACAAGAATAACCAAGTCAAAAACCTAAGCTATATGCATAATAATCAATCATCTATAATAAATATATATACAATGAGTAATACTATGAAATGCAATAGCAGGTCCGTTTCTGAAACTTGGAATAGCGCCCTTAAGTAGGTTCTCACAATAATAGTCAAGATACAACACTCGATTTTTCCACTCAAGTTTAAGCTACTAGTGCTAGCAATGGGCACACTTTTCCTTACAATCTCAATGACAACAAGGAAGCCGGAGTCGATCAAACACATCTGCCACTTACTATCACACTAACCTATTCCTAATTAAGCTAGAGGTCTTTATTAGGTGTTGCGGGGATTAGGAGATGGTTTAAGAAGGAAGGAAATGGATATTCAAAAGGACAAGTCCGAGATAATATAGTCTTGATTATGTAACTAGAGAAAACCTTGTTATTTACTTTTGCTTCTACACTTTGTTTCCATCCTTAGCCATTTTTTTTCCTTTTTCTTTTCTTTGGCTTTTGCCTCCCTTTTATTCTATTTTTGGAGTTTTTAGTTTATTTCTATTTTTATTTTTCTTTTTTTCTTTGGATGGAAATTTTTTTCTTTATTTTTTCAAGCCATTAACTAACTTTTGTTTACATAAGTTTTCTCTTCTTCTTTCTTCCTCATTCTATTTTGGACTTATCTAAATTGGGTAGGTTGAATTTTTTATTTTGTTTTGTTTTGTAACAGGGTAAAGGATTTGTGGTTTATGAAAGGCTAAAGAAAGGCTCAGAGGGGTGACTAGCGGAAAATAATTCATAGGTTTGAATTTCTAGCTATATCGATCCAAAGAGGGCCTAAATTCTCGCTTAGGATATGGCATAGTGATCAAGCAAGTGGACGTGTGATTTCTCTATCCGGATTTTACTTCTCCCTTGTGTCATTTCTCAAATGTTTCGGGCTTCATATAAGGCTTTAGGCTATATTCTCACAGGATTTGTAGAATAAGTACTCTAGCCTAGATTTTAAACTTTTTGCTAACAATCATAGATACTCATGTAATATATTTATAGATAGATGCAAAGATTATTACCTACATATTAACCTAAGTTCCTAACAATTATTCTGATGCAAAAACTACATGAGACTTTTAGATTGTTAAGAGCATAGAGAAGGAAAACAATACCAATATTCCTAAGTGTATAGCATGAACTTATTTATTTATATTTTTGAATTTTTGAAATTTTAACTAGAAAACAAATGCATATTATACATATCTATATCCTAGCAGATGCCTTAATTACACGTGTTTCTATGCCCCCCCCAAACAAGAAGCATGCTTTGTCCTCAAAGTATTGTAAATAAAGAGGGTAGGAAAAATACCATTGAAACGCGTGTGAAATTCGTGAACATCCGCAAAACAAAGTTAGAACGCACTAATATAGGAAATAAAAAACCGACTTAACTCTATAATGAAGTTCTACCCATTATGGGGTTAACAAGAATGAAATTGCTTAGGACATAAGCGCACACTAACTAGAATGAAAACTTACCTTATCTCGTGATTACTCATTATCTTCCTCATCCTCTTCTTCCATAAAGAAGTGAGGTTCCTTTAAAGCGATCTGCCATGCCATGATAATTTGCCGGGCTTCCCGCCATTTATCATCTATTATTGCTAACCTATTAAGGGCCACTTGGTCCGACGGGTGTAGGGTGCAACCCGATGAGGTTGTATCCTCCACCCCTTGCCAAGTCATTGCACGGAAGGATCGAATAATACTATTGGTGGGTCGCATGCGTCGAATCGACCGTAATCCAATCCATGAAACGTGTACAAAAACAGGAAAGAAACATAGCATAATCACGGGAAACTAGAACATGCATAAGAAGGAACTTATGCCTCATGCTATGGGATCGAGCTAAACTAGACACATCAAGGTTGGGGAAGGTCATGACACATACGCCCCCGTGGCTAAAGCAAGGAAAACGCTGCAAGTGGCATCATTCACAGAAGAAAAACGCCATTCCCCTAAAATGTTTAGCATGATCCAAAACATAACAGTTCCTATGTTCATGGACAGGCTACCAAAAGCGACGTTATAGTCCCCTTGGTCCTCGATCATGAAAAATGCCCCATACGACTCATGCAAAAACTCATAAGTGTAGACATACATATTATCTACCCAATAACACCATGGGTCTTGTATTTCAGCGGGCATAGCAAGTCCAAGAACAAATGCTAGCAAGAACCTGGTAATTTCCATTGGTTCATTATCAATGTTGATGGAGAACACTTTTGTTCTCCATCCGGTCTTTCAAAGAAAATGCGGTTATCGTAAAAATAAGATGCTAGTGTTGGAGAATAAAGTGCATCAGTCTTACCATAAAAGGCTCCCCAACCAACGATGTGATCGCCCACAAAACCAAGCACCATAAGTAGTGCTTTGGAACAAATCTTCGAAAAGACTGTTCCGGTATCAATGTTGGAGATGTCATCTCAAAATTATGCTCTGGAATAGGTGCGAATGATCCGGAAACTACCCGAAGAAAACTGGAATTTTTCAGGTCCACGGAAGTCGGTAGCTGAAAAGCGCGCTCGAAGAATTGAAATCCAGTGTTTGGCGGTGGCGCCACCTTTGGCGCCGAAAGTGCACTCGACAAAAACTGAAAAAAATTGCAGGCCTTGAAAGCGCTTCCTGAAAGGGCGAGCGCTTCGGAGTTCTTGAAACTTCGGAAAATGAGACAAAACGTGGGATTAGGTGGGAGTGAGCGGTGAGTGATGGAGGTTAGGTGTATTGTGAGTTGTGAGTGTAGAATGTATGAAGTTTATATAGGTTTTAAGTTGCTAAACCGGATTGGGAAGTTGCCAAAAGGTTTTTACGGCAGTTTCCGGAAATACCAAAATTTCCAAACCCGAAAATGGAAACAAGTCATTTTCTTGATTCTAAAACAAACCTAGTATCTTTTAGGTTGAATTTATGATAGAATCTACCTATTTAATCGATATTTCATCCTACCATGATATTTATTCATAGATATGCCTAAACGGCCATATTTTCACCTTGACTCCGCAATAAATTCTAAGACGAGGGTCATATAAAAATAATGCTGGAATAGATAAAACCACCCCCAAACAATTTGGGAAGGTGGGATCAATATTAAACAACCACGCACAATGAAAATAACCTCATTATATTAAAATTTTCATTCGAAGTACATTTCACTACAAAATTCAAATTACGGAATTAAACTTACATTAAAATAAATAACAATAATGAAACTACAAATAAACATCAAACGATACTATCCCTAACCACTTCCCGGTCTTGGTCGCGGAGGGGACACGCCGAGGAGATGGCTCCCGAAGCTCGATGGGCCAGCACCATTAAATCTTTTCGGCGACGACGCTTCGTGCCTCGATGGTGTGTCCTCGGAAGGAGAATCCCGTGAGGTGGGAATCGTGCAAGCATGTCGGCCCGAACCGGCGGAGCTTTCTAGCTCGGCCCTCATCTGTTCCCACCTCTCATCCTCTCTTTGGGTACGGATCTCGAAGTTATGATGGATAGTTGCCTGTCGAGTCCGGAGGTCTTCGCAGATGGTGTTGAGCGAACGCATGCCACGATGAATTACGACCATGCGTTCTGCGTCTGACCATCACCTCTCCAGGGCATCCGCATCAAAACAAGTCAAATCCTCCTCATCCTCCTCGGCATTCTCGTTTCCCCCATCCTCCTCGTCTTCTTCTCTATCCTCAACCAACCTCCAAACTCGTTGGACACACTCCTTATAGATGCGAGGGTTTCGGTGTAGGGTGATGTATGTCCTATCAGACGCCTGAGCTGCTATCAACTTCAGTATGATCTTGGTTATCAACACAGGGAGAGGTGCAACAGACTTCCCTACTCCCCTAATCATACTAAGTAAAAACTCCAAGATCTGAATCTGGTACTTCTCGCTCCGGAGTATCCATAAGATGTGGAGGCGATTCAGGCCGATGTGACCTTCTCCTTCCCGGGATGTTCGACCAATCATCGAGCTGCGGCCACCGGTTGGTCCTAAGGGATGCCTGACGAACACAATGCGATCTCGCATTGTAGTTCCCTTCTGTAACCGTCACGTTCATCAATGGCTCTACCCCATTATATTGGGACTCCTGCAACGTGACATCCAGATGGATTCTAGGCGGAATGCCTAGAATCTCAGCCAACAACCCAGTAGTCACCTCCTTCCTCCTCTTCGCCACCACAACAAAAATCCTAGTCCCTTCCAACTCCCTCGTATTGTAGAACCGTCGGACTAAGTCCTCGTGGTAATAGGCTTCCGAAAGTACCACAAGCTATTCGATCTCTCTCGATCATTTTAAATCAACTTTGTAAAAGCGGTAGCGAAGTGGTCGCCGATAAAAGCTTGCTCGCAAAATTCGGCGTTGTTGAGCCATTTTAGTGTTTGGAATGTAGTGGGGGTTTAAATGGGATGTGGTGGTGGAATTTGTATCGACCGACCTGGAAGCAAACAGTGGTGGTGGTGAGCGGGTGGCGCTGACAGGTTACAAATTTTTTTAAATTTTCGTGGGTTTTGGTGATGTAAGTTGGTGGAGGTTGTGGGCGGTGCGGTTGGAGTCGATTTGGGTTGGGTCTTGGATTGTGGGCGTGGGTAATTTGGTTTTGTTTTTATTTATTTATTTATTTTTTTTTTTAAGGTTTTTGGAAGCTTTGTTAATAGCGTTAATGGCGGTTTGGAGAAGATGAACGCGATTGTTGAAGGTAAGGGCGCGGGTGCGTTGTCGGTGGGCGCGGGTTGGGCCCAAGCCCAATTCGAAATTTGTGAATTTTTCGATTTTTTCGTGAAACTTCAAATCAAAATTGCCGCTTCGTTACCGGTCCAATTTTTGCGAATGATATATGAAAATGATCAGGAGAGAATTTCCAATCCATTGATCCATAAAACACTCTATTCCGACCGTGGATGACATATAAGATAGTGGAAAATGCCTCGAAGTGCGTGCATGACGTACGTTATGCGAACGACTGAACTCTAAATTCATAGATTATGTCAACCCGAATCGGAATACAATTAAACGGCCTAAGCAAATCTAATGGGACATAAAACATTTTAGGGGAAAACATAACGAACACCACCCCCCAAACAAATTTTTTTTACAACGAAGCTTAGAAAATTTGTTTTAGCGATGGGTCTTTTAAAGTCGATTCGAGACTTCCTAGATTACTATGTTTATTCTTTTTATATATATATATATATATATATATATATATATATATATATATATATATATATATATTTTTTTTACTTAAAAAAAGAAAAAACAATAAACAAGAAAGACATAATTCACCCCATAGAGAAACATGACTCAAAAAATCCGAGAAAACATGCAAGAGTGGAAAGCGCGGAATTATGTCAAAGCGTGGACTTAGGATCCGGTACTTACAGCCACACCCTCCGTAGGGAGGGCCCGGTTACCTTAATGGTGCACTCACCAATATATGGAAATGAAAGAAAATGCACCAAACACAAAAGTTGAGTCGTTTATAGTCAGATAGTCGAGACTTTATCTAAACATATGTATGAACATGCAGTTTATTATATATCAACAACCGAAATAGTTGTGGATCATTTCATAAATAAATATCACAGAAAACATATCCAAATACAATCAAACACCAAGATTTCCTATGACGCAACCTAGTGAAATGAAAGCGAAGTCGGATCACCCTATTACGTAACCTAGGATGCACCTTCTTTTTCATTTTTGAACGAGTGGGTGTTCTAGTAAATAAGTGTGGAAAAGTGAATAGTTGTGGAGAATATGGTGGATATGGATAAGTTGTAGAAGGACAGCATGTAAACAATGAGGATGTGGTTTTAGCCCAAAACTCATTCATGGTGTGTGTAGGGACTGTCTCAAGTCTGAAAATGAAGGTGTCAAACGCTTTTGTCTTCTGAAGTATTTGTTTTCTAGGTGGATTTAAAAAATAATGAAGCACAGAAGAAACAAAAGGATCGAGTGCAAACTCGAGATTCCTTTGAAAGGGTGGAAGGAGGGAAGTCGAGGTGGATGTTGTGGAAAGTAGTTCTTGATAGGATGAATTATCACCTGCTCTAAGAAACTCATCAAATTAGTCATCTAGATTGGTCATATCCTCGTTACTATGATAGTCCTCTACATCTTTGAGAAAGTCATCTATCTCATCCTCATCCGTAATATGTGTATCGACTAGAGTAGGGATGGAAATGTTGGAGTCTGAACTTCCAAAGGAAAGAAATTTGGGCATATGATTATCAGGGAACGTGTTGTTGAAATAATCTCAAGCAAAGCTTTCGATTATGCTAACCTCTCCATCCATAGACGAATCGGGTAACTATGTCTTTGTTTTAAAAGCATTGACTTCAACAGCAAGATGGCCAAAAGACATGGACATTGAACCATCGCGGCAATTAATGAGCGCATTGGCGGTTGCCGGAAAGGGACGCCCTAAGATGATCGGACAGAGTGGTTAATCGACTTCTCAGATCGAGGATGACAAAATCAGCCGGATAGTAAAAATCTTGAACTTTTACGAGAACATTTTCGACCACACCCTTAGGATACTTAATAGACCGATCGCTAATTGCAACGCCATTTTAGTGGGTTGCATCTCGCCTAGACCTATTTGTCTATACAAATAAAGCGGGAGTAAGTTAACACTAGCCCCCAAGTCTAATAATAACGCGATTCGTCGTATAAGAATCTCCTAAGGTGCATTATATGATGGGGCGACTAGGGTCCTTGTACTTAACAATTCCATTATGTTCGGATAGAGTTGGGAATTGTTCTTGTTAAAAAGGCGTCTTTTGGTATATTTGTCTTCGCCTAGTAGTACACAATTCCTTAAGAAACTTAGCATGGTGTGGTAGCTTTTAATAGCTTCGAGGAAGGGAAGGTTCTGAGTTAGATTCTTGAAAACATCCCTAATCTCCTCATAATTTGTATCCCTAGTTAACACGGCTAATTTTTGTGGAAACGGTGGTTTCGTCTATATTTAGCAATAGTATCACCGGATGTTTAACCGTGGCTTTTCTGTTTCTTAGGTTGTAACCTGGTACCTCTACAAGGTGGTAGGGTCTTGGTTTCTATTTCGGTATTTAGTAAAATAGCAGGTGTAGGGACTCTTGGTGGGGTAACTATAGGCATAATTACTTTGTTATCAACCACTCTGCTAGAACTATGGCCTCTAGCTATGGCCTTTAGCTCACCTACATTTTCATATTCATTACTAGTATTATCGGTTACCTCAAAGGCTGTATTTGTTGTTTTAGGATTAGGTATTTCGTGACTTGGAAACACACCTTTGGTTTGGGCTTTATCTTGAGCCAATTTGTTGGGTTAAATTATTAGCATTGTAGAAAGGTTGTTGGTTAGATTGAGCCATGGTTTGGAAAAGTTTTTGGCTTACTTGTATGAAGGTGTCAAGACGATCCGGTTGTGTGGGTGTAGTAGTCACGTGGTGGTGTATTTGGAACTATTTCACGTGAATTATTTATGGGTGGATTTTGATAATTATTATTTTAGGAACGATACCTCTATTAGCATTATAATTATTATAACTACCTTGACCTTGTGCTTGACCTTGTCGAGGTTGCACTTGGTTGTTATAATTATTAAAATTACCCCGACCACAATCCTTGTCGTGGTGGAGCTTGGTTAAAACTTTGTGTTGGCCTAACATATTGATTATTGTACCACGGAGGTGTGACGTGTTGGTTATTTCTCCAACCGAAGTTGGGATTTTGTCTCCAAGGGTTAGGTTCACTATTAATGGAACAAGCCTGTTCATAGGCTATAGGACAGTGGGAGTCGGGATGCTCAGGGCTCCAACAGAAACTACATGAATTTGAATTTACGTTCATGACGGGGATAGGCTTTTATTGAACAGAAATGGCCTCTACCTTTTTAGTGAGTGATTCGATTAGAGTTTTAAGCTCGGGATCGTGTTTAATTTCAAGCATACCGGTGGCCTTAACTGTATTTGATGAACTAGTAGAGCGGTGGATATCATCACTACCCCCCCAGTTGTTATTTCGCTTAGTTTGATCCTCTAAAAATTTATAAGCCTCTGAGGCTCCTTTGCTTAAGAAACTACCCCCATTCATTATGTCTAGGACTTCTTTATGGTGGTGTAGTAGTCCTTTGAAAAAGGCACGAACTAACATGTCTTTCGCTAAGTTATGATGTGGACACTCTATAAGGAGATCGGTGAAACGATTCCAAGCCTCTGAAAATGTTTTATGAGGATTTTGTCGAAAGAAATGAATCTTGGAAAGCATCTCATCCGTCTTTAGGGGTGGGTAAAAATGTTCCATAAACAGCTGAACAGGTTTAGCCCACGAGTCCACAGAATTAGGCGTTTGGGCAGTTAACCACGACGCCGCCTTATCGGCTAAGGTGAAAGGGAATACCCTAAGTTTAATTTGTTCCGCACCAACCGTAGGATGGTGGAATGTTGTTAGGACTTGTTCAATCCTACGCATGTGCTGATAAGGTTTTTCATGGTCTAATCCATGAAAAACGGGTAACAAATTAAAACTATTTGGGGGGATTCGGAAATCCCCCACTGGGTCTGCTAGAACGATGCAAGATTTTGGGCTATCACTCAAGGCTTTGTAGAAGTCAGAGAGAGGAGTCTCTTCTTCGTCGGGCATTGTGTCAGGTGATATGTGTGAATTAGTAGCTAGAGGTGTAGTGGGTGGTATACTAGATAGACTTGTTTGTTGACGTTGTTGTGTAATTACGTTCAGTGTTTTTGTTCGGCCAGACCTTAATCTCATACAAGGCTAAAACCAAACTTAGCTAAATACATCAACACTCCAAACAATTCTGATATACTAGTATAAACCTCTAATAGGAGATGCGAGGTGTGGAAGAAAGGAATACCTGATTGCGTCCTTGCTTCGCTTTATGAATAGCGTCTTGTTTCTGGCGTGTTCGTGTATATAACAAGTTAGAACACCGAAAAACTTGAAAAATCAAAGTTCGAAAGTCAAAACGGGTTAATTAGGAAAAATTAGCAAAGGCGGCGCTCTCATAGGCTGTGATCGGCCTCCGTGTATTTTCAAATTACAGTGTTTTAGGGCTGGTTGCGCCACATGGGGGGTGGTCGTTCGTCGTGTTCCAGTATATATAGCAGCCCTTATAGGCGTGGGATTGGCTTCGTGCATTTTTGTCAGGAACTTTTCAACGATGAATCGAAAACCACAGTATGAATCAAACCAGGGTGGGTGGGTGAAAATGGGACTTTAAGAAAAGTACTTACACTACGAAAACAATGCGAAAGTGAAACTAAGATAGCAGCGGCGCCATTTGATAAAAGATATAATTGAATAGTCTACCTACGAAATGAACGATGAACTCAAAACGTAAGTAAACTAAAACTATCTACGTGTCTATTTTTTTTATCAAAGATTCTACTCTCAATCCTATGAGATATAGTGGAGTAGAGTGATTCGTTCCACTCCTAGTCCTTCCGCATGTTGTGTTTTCTAGTCTAATTACTCTACTCTAAGTCTAATGAGAGATTTACAAAGTGGCAACTAGACTACGATGCAACTACCCACAAGATGCAACTAGTCGGTTATCAAAATAACTATGGGAATGCTACGTTGATTCGATGATAAGGAGTTAGAGGGGGATTGATTCCACCATAACTTCGACTTAATCCTATTAATCCATTTAATCGTCATAATCCGAATTGAACTGCTTCGCAGAACAATTGGTTCTTCCTAATCCCTAATTACACATGGCATTCCTACCAATTCATAACTAGCATGTGAACGATCAAACCCATTCTCATGGTGAACTAATCGTTTCTAGAGTGGAAGGGAAATTACGACGATTTCTACGATAATCGGAATCAAGCTTTCATCAAGGCTTCTCAACCCCTCTAATGGAGGTTTAGCCAAGAATCATTACGCTTAATCATTTCGATTAAATTAAAACTAAACATGATATAAAAAATTGAAATTTACTAATCTAAATTAAACAATAATTAAAATCGAATTAATAACTAAGAATTGAATACCAAGTAATAAATGAAATCAAATCTAACACAATGTAAATGACAAGAATAGAAATTGACAAAATAACTATTTTATTTATCTAATCAATCAAGAACAATGATTCAAAGACTTAATCTAAAACAAGAATTGAAAATGGAACTAAAACTTAATTAATCTACTGAAGACTAGATCTAGAATTATCTATATTGTTTTAGGTCTAACTAGCTACCATTAACAAAGAGCTATGCTTTGGTTTTTATACTTTCAGATCCAAAAATCGTGCATGGGCTTGGAGCCATGTTTTGGGCCAGAGAATCAGACCCAAAACCCAATTCTTTCAGTCCAAAAAGGCCTCTTCAGCTGCAGTTGGATTCAATAGACTTTTCGTCCACTTCTGCTCCTCTGATTGGGTCAAAGCTTGGACCATTGGAAAGCTCTTTCCGAGCCGGTCATTTTAACATAAGGTAGGCCCCATTCCGAGGTCTGAGTCCAAAGATATGGCCTTCGGAAGTTCTGCTGACTTGTGTGCTGTTTCTGCCCGTGTCGACTTTTCAACTTTTGATCGGGCTTTAGGAAGGCTTTGTCTTCTTGAATCTTGGCCTTTAATCACAGAATTACTTAGTAATCGAACTTTGCTCCTTTATCTCGCTAAAGTGACACATTTCTGCACATAATGGACTTTGAAACCTGAAATGCATAAAAACACGTAATCAGTGTTAACTCTTAATTATTACTCACATAATTGGTCTAAAAGTATGACTGTTACAGGGTTAAAACTATAGTTTTGGGCTCTTATCACATGTCCATTTCACCCACAAGCAATCATATTTCTGAGCAATCTTGACAACAAGCCCACAGTACGCGGCTTTATTCCAAGTTCTAGGATCTAGCAGCCCAAGCCCACCTTGGTTTTTAGCTAGTCTCAGAGTTTCGTGATTCGCATGGTGCATCGTTCTCACCATAGAAGGTCCAGCCCATATGAACCTGTTGCATAGCTTTGCCACCTTGTCCAACATAATTTTCGGCAAAACAAAAGTTTTCACCCAATAAGTTTGGAAGGAGGCTAGGACTGACTGAACAAGCTGCACCCTTCCTACTCGGCTAAGAGATGTGTTTTTCCAATTTGAAATTCTCCCCGTTATTTTCTCAATGAGTGGGAGGCATTCCCTAATACCCAATCTAGTGGCTGTGAGAGGTAAGCCTATGTAGGAGACTGGAGGAGTAACCAAGGAGATTCCTAGAACATCTGCAAGTTGTAGCCCTTCTTCCTCAGACATGCTTCCAGTGAGGAGAGTGGCTTTTGCATTACTGAGCTGTAGCCCTGTTGCATTAGAAAATGAGGCCAATATATCTTTTATCGCCAGAAGAGACTCCATATCACCTTTACAGAAGAGCATTACATCATCGGCAAAACAAAGATGGGAGATACCAATCTTTCTACACTTTGAGTGAGCATGGATAGACTTAGACCTTAGCCCTTGTTGCAGTATAGCACTTAACACCTCCATCACAAGAACAAAAAGATACGGGGAGACCGGATCGCCTTAGCCCATTTACTAGAACTGAGTAAAATGGGGACGAGAAGCACATCTTCAGCCATTCAATAAACAAAGGAGGGAACTTAAATTTTTGTAATATCACCAAAAGGGATTTTCAGCTTATAGAGTCATAGGCCTTCTTGATGTCTAGCTTTATTGCACACCTTTTTTGTCCTCTCTTTTGGCCATAAGCTCGCAAAAGTTCATGAGCAAGCAACAAGTTATCCTGTATAGACGTCCCAGGAACAAAAGCCGATTGTGCACAAGAAATCAAGGAAGAAATACATGATTTCATTCTATTTGTGAATACTTTAGATACACATTTGTACATAATATTGCAACATGCAATAGGTCTAAAAGAATCAACACAAGAAGATATTCTATTTTTAGGAAGAAGACTAAGAATAGTGGAATTTGTACCTCTTGGCATCTGCTTATGTTTGAAAATGTGTTGGATAGCTCTTGTAACGTCATTTCCAACAACATCCCAACACTTTTTGAAAAAGAAAGCATTAAACCCATCAGGGCCTGGAGCTTTATTATCATTCATATCAAAAAGAGCTTATTTTATCTCTGCATTAGTGATAGGGGAGGCCAGCTGTAGACTTGTGTGATTATCCACTTCAGAGATAACTAGCTCATTAAAGATTGCATGGTCACATGTAGCAGGCGAGGTGACACCCAGAAGGTCCTTGTAGTACTTAATAAAAGCATTTTTAACCTCCATCTGGCCCTCTCTGAGATTTCCCTCCTTATCTTTTATACACCATACGACGCTCCTAGTCTTCTTCTCCTTTATTGTATTGAAAAAAAATGCATTACATTTCTCCCCAAAACAAAGCCACTCAATATTAGTCTTATGAAAAAGGTCCGCCTCCTCCATCTTGATCAAAAGACATAGTTTGTGCCCTGTGGCACTCTCTTGACAGCATAAAGAAGAGTCTAGAGGGTTCGCCTGAAGTCTCTCTTGAAGTTGTTTCAGCTCTTCTCTTGTTTCCTCCACTAGCCTGTGGGCATCATAACAAAAGGAGCGAGCCCAGCCCTTTAGAACAGCCTTTAAAGCTTTCAGTTTACATGATAACATGTATGGTGGGTTACCATGGTCTTGTATACTCCAGTATTGAGCAAGGGTAGGTGCAAAATCCTCATGAAGTCTCCAAAAATTGCAAAACCGAAACGTTGCATACTGGTCATTAACTTAACAAAACTCTAAATTGACTTAATGACATGTGCCTTTGAACTGTAAGAAAATGAGTGGGATTTAAACCTAAAATATGAAGATTGTTGAAAGCAGACAACGTTACATATTGATAAAATCTCTTCTCCAACAACCTAATCTCTTTGTTAGACTCGATCCTTTGCCTTTACCCTTACAAAGTTAATCTCGGAGTCCTTGAGCTTGAGCTGAGTCCCCAATTTCTGACCGCACACCAATAGCTACCATTTCATCAAAAATAATCTCAACATCTACTATCTATATACTAAAGTAGAGACCTCTAAAAAAAAGTTTTCTCTCTCCTAGGTGACACTCTAATATGAGATATAACCTTTTATCTAAACCTACTAGATAACTGCTAAGCAGTGTGGGGCGTGAGCGGAGGGTGGAGAAGAGAGAGGGAGAAATGGGTTTGTGGGTGGGGAGAGAGAGAGAGTTAGGGTTGGGTTGAGAGGGAGAGGGAGAGAGAAGGAAGGAGGGAGAGGGAGAGGGATAGAAAGAGAGGGATAGATGAGGATAGATAGACGAAACCTAGCTACCAAACTATCTTTCGTCCCACTTACCCCCACCCTTCCAATAAACGTTCGCTCCGCTCACTTGATTATGCCACGTGGAACCTTTTGGAGATTTTGAGTGTGAAATAACTTGCTTTTACCAAAACTTGCTAAAAAATAGGAGTAGGCTACGTAGAATCTTTTTGGAGAGTTTGAGTGTGAAATAACTTGCTTTTACCAAAACTTGCTAAAAAATAGGTGTAGGCATAGAACCTCTTTGGACTAAACAATCTTCACTTACTATTCATATATTTATGCATAATGCTAACATCACAGCCAGGCTGCTCCAAGTCTCGAGTAATACAGTAAGACAATGAACTGGAACTTTCAGGGAAGCTGACTCAACATACCATTCGTTTGCTAAACAGCTTCTTCAGTTTGACTTTGGCCATGGCTGAAAACTCCACATCTTCACCAGCCTTGAATTTCACAGCCACAATGAAAAAAAGTGACTTCAGAGAATAGAACCGTATTCACTTGGATCTTTTTCTATCTCATTCTATAATTGATTATGTATATACAGACACCTCATTTTATTATATATTTTTGAGTATATACATATAATATTGTTTTCTAAGTTACCAATTTGAGTATATACTATAACAAATAACTTTTAACTTTTTGACAAACCACAAGCGCCAGTAATCTATCCTAAATTGTGCAGTGCCAAGAGAACGATAACAATACTTGGTCTATAACACAGTAGCAGCATGTTAACATCATGTTAATATATGGAATTGATAAATTTACATGCTCTATTGGTGACTTTCTTTTTGGAATGATTAAAGCAAAGAACTGCTTCAAGCTAGATTATGAACAACCATCTGTACAAAGTGGAGACTAAAATGGCCAAGTCCAATGTTTATGAGGTTCTCATCCTAATCTCAAGATGAGAGATAGAAATATGAGTGTAAGAGGTGCCGTATTCTTGCCCTTGACATTAGCTCTGAAAAGTTCCACACTTATAACTTTCCTCCTGCTCTTGAGCTCTTGAGCTTCCTGACTACTACATACTTACTGAGAAATTCTTAACTCAGTAGAACCTATGCATTTAAACTAACACAGAGTCAAGCACTGTAGAAAACCAATCACCCTCACGAGTGGGAGTCACAATCAAGTGACATTATGGCATCAACAATTGAGACAGCTATTGATGGGGCTGAAGATCTACTCCATTTTTTAATTAACACTCCTTCTCTCTACAAACGATTTAAGCTCCTGAGTTATATTAAATGTGACGTTAATACCATAGTGTTATTTACACTTTCTTTCATTTTTGTCAAAGATTTTATGGTTTTACCTTCTATACGTTAAATCTTTTTATAAACATTTGAGTCCTTGATAACATCCTTCACAGGCAAGCCAATTATTCTTGCATTTAAAAAATATGGAACCTAATTATGACTTAAGGATGAAAATTTAAGGACAATGTTGAACGTATTCTTTCTTCCAAGAATACTAGAAATCGATCATACGCTCTTAAGTATAAATAAATTTGGAGACCAAACAAACGAAGAATTTAAGGCTTCATACAATGGTTTCAAAACAATGTCTTTAAAAATGATTTATGAAACAAAAATCTTTAAAGTATGAGAATGTATCAATTGTACCTAGTAGCTTGGATTGGGCAAAGGAAGGTGTAGTAACCCTTGTCAAAACCCAAGGAAGTTGTGGTAAAGGACAATTTCTTTGGTTAGTTATTTGTTAATTTTTTACATTTAGAATTCTCATGTGCCTATGCAATTATAACACATGCAACCTTTGTGTTTCAGCTATAATAATGTTTACATAAATCAATTTCAATTTCATTTCCTATGTTCATTTCTTTTCTTCTTGAATGTAGGAAGTTGTTGGGCATTCTCTATCGTGCAGTGGCAGCAATTGAAGAGCTAACCCAAATCACAACATGTAATAAGTTAGTATCTCTATTTGAGCAAGAGCTTCTAGACCGTGACAACGAAGGTGAGAACTGGGTCTGCTTGGGTGGTTACATAGACGATGCTTTTAAGTTCATTCAGCACAATGGAGGTCTCGTATCTGATGTTGACTAAATGGTACATGTGAAGTCAATGAAACAACCACGTACGCTGCAAAGATTAATGGCTATGAAGATGTTCGTACCAATGAGAACTCATTATTATTAAAAGTCGTAGCCAACCAACCTGTTTCCCTATTTCCGTTACTGTTGTTGGCTATGGAACAAGTGACGATGGTATTAACTACTACGTATTGACTGGTGAAGAATTCATGGGGTACTAATTGGGGCGACCAAGGATACATTAACATGAAGAGGGACGGTGATGCCAAAGAAGGTTTGTGTGGTCTTGCTATGATGGCCTCATACCCTATCTGATTGAAAAAATTGAAACCAAGATACACCGGATATAGCACCCTGAAGTGGTTGATATTGGGTACTTGGGATGGGATGGAATTGGCAATTACATCAATGTAAACGCATATATAGTAGGCAAGGCCAAACAACACAAAATGGCATAATCGATATGTTTTGAAAGTTGAGGAAGTTTGGCATATCAACACCATGATTACATTAAATTTGGAAATTTTACATTTATTTATACCTCACAAAGCCAATTGTGCATACTACGCAAAATCATGCACAAAGTTCTTCACATGAGAATTTTCGACTAGCTGGAAGGACTTATGCCTGACAATCGTAATTGTTAATCACCAATCTACATTGAACCTAAAGTTTCATAAGTTGATGTAAGCAACAGTAGGGAATGTGAAGATTTGCACTTGAGAATAAAGATGAGGCCGACAAAACAAACCTCAACCGTGTCTGGAGCCCATATTTTGCACAAATCTGGGCTCTTGAGGAAGCGATAAAATCTTCCTAGCTATGTTAGTGGACAATTCTCCCAATGTGAAATGGGATTCCACAAAACAAAAAGAATCAAATCTAAAGTAGCAAATAAGATTAATCAATTAGATTTGTCAATTGGAAGTTTTCTTTTATGTATTTGCAAATGATTCATGGAGCCAATTTGATGACCTGAGTTGTCGAGTGGTTTCCCCAGATGGTCATGTTTGACACATTATCATAAAAGAAACCTACTTTTAGAGCAAGCTACTCAATTTGATTTCATATAAAATCATCCTTTTGTGTGGTAGTCCATATTAAGGCCCATAATATCGCCGAGATATCCGAGATATCGCTGATATATCTCGTTTTTTGGGTACACCAAGATGGAAATATCTAATATATCTCAACCGAATATTGAATATGTTTTTTCCTAATATATTTCTCAATTTCCGATATAACGATATATATATCGACCGATATATATGATATATCCAATATAAATTGTTGACTTTGACCGATATATTGACGATATTTGCGATATAATCGACATACAAAACAAAATTTTGATTGGTCAACAAAAAAATGGATATCTCCGATATTTATGATATATCCAACATATCTCGGTTTTTGAGTACATCAATGTAAAACCCCATTTTTGTTGGGCCTTGGGATAAGTTGGGCCTTTGGGCCTAAGGCGGATGGATGGCAAGGAATGGGGGAATAAGGGCAGGGAAAAAAACAAAGTAAGAAGACTCTCGGTCTTCTCTCTCTTTCTCGGTCTCGGTCTCTCGATCTCTCTCCAAAATTTGGGGGTTTCTCTTCCTTGGTCTCCCTCTCACAATTTTGAGGGTACACTCATCCACCTCGTACAGTACAAGTTAGGGTTTTTAGTATGGTGTTGAATTGGAAGCGAATTCTAAGGAATTTCATGAAATTGGAGGTAATTAAGCACTATATGAGTTAAGCTAAGTAGTCTCTACCATAAATCCTCTTAAGTTTAATTAGAAGTTGAAATTTCTATGAGTAGAAATATATGTAATGATTATTGTTTGTCGCATGCTTGTTAGATAAACATTTTTTGCTATTCTATTCATAGTTATGATTATCAATATGGTGTGTGACATGTTTGAAATGCATGTAGCTAACCATTAAAATCAATTTGATTGGTACGACGAATTGTTTAAGTCGAGTGGTGGCTGGATAAGTGATGGGTTGTTTATTTAGTTGTATTAATCATCCCATAGTTTGGTTTTTCATGTTTTAATGGTATGTACAGGAGATTATAGTTCGATGTTTATGGCTTTTATAGCTAAGGTTTTAGTTTGTGCATGACTATTGTCATTAAATTTTATTCTTGGCATTGAATACGCATGAGACCTAGTATTCCAATGTTGAACTGTTGAGTTAGTTCTAAAGAAGAACTACGTATGGCTTGATCCCTGAAAGGGTACGTAGGCAGCCGCCTGGCACAGCCGCTTCCATAGGTACCCACCCTATAGAGTTCTTTGTTTCCGATGTTTGATCGTTGTTTTATTTCATAACTATATATGTTAGAGCGTGCTTAGTGTGATCTGTTTAATATTGGGTCCTCACGTATTTTGCTTGGAAGAACTGATATTAAGTGATTCATATTTAATATTTTACGTTCATTTGGTTACGAATAGACAGATGCAGAAATTGCACTGAGAGTAAGTTTTACTATAACTTAAATATTTATTGCTGAGTGTCATTATTTCTAGTTGTGTTTGTATCCACCCGATTTTCATATTAGAGATATTTTTATTTATTTAGTTTGTTTAGTCGATATTAGTTTGGTACTCAAGTGAACTAGCTTTTGTCAATCCTTCGTTTATGGGGGTATCTGGAATATGTAGGGTTAGATGGTTTTGTTAAGGTTGTTCTGGAGATGTATGTATGTTAGTTGCGTGGTATAAGTTGTGTATTAGGGTTTCAGGGATATTTGTATATTTATAGTTTTCTTCTTATTCGAGGATTGGTTACTTGACTTAACTGACATTGGTCGAGATGGTTAAGTAGCTGGTTCTACGAGTAAGTATATCTTTTAGTAGTTAAATTTATGATTGAGGTTTTATATTTGGTTTGGATGTATTCTTATTAAATTTTCAGGTTATGACAGGTTATTATATTTATGAAATGTTGAAAATACAGAGGAGGCTCTGCCAAAATTTTCCAGAAAAGTTACGTAATTTAGGTATATAATTGTTTGAGATTTGGGGCGTTACAATCGAGATATTCACCGAATTTGATATTTTGGTCCTTGGTCCATATGTTAGATTCATCAACAAGAAGTAAGGCATGAGTAATATACGACTTTCACCTGACATGTAGCCATGTTCTCATCCAACCTGATCAAAGCGTGAAAGTTCTTTGCAGGCATGTTTGTTGCATTTTTAAAACAATTAGAGCATTACACCCGGGAGAAGCAATTAATAGGACTTGGCATCATACCCTTACTTCTATGCAAAGTCTTAATTAGTTGCAGGAAACTTTTTTACTTCGTATGGCATGTGTTGCCCACAACTATGACTTTAACATTATGTGATGCTACCGCATTAGTGCATTTGAAGGCTTCATATAGAAAAGCGGGTTGTGTTGCAAATCAAGCTATTGGTTCAATTAGAACTATTTTTTCTTTAATTTCTAAGGGTAATTTGGCTGCAAAATATGCAGATTTATTGGAAAAGCTGGTGCCGTTGGAACTAAGCTTGGGTTCGATGAGGGTATGGTGCTGGAATGGAGATAATCTACTTGGTCACATACTCAACATGGGCACTAGCATTTTCGTATATATAGATCTATCTTGGTTGCAAAGCAAGAGATCACAAGTGGTGAGAATATTATTCTAAAGTAACTGAACAAACCTTAGTTACTGCGTGAAAAGATGTGAAACAATGATTTGATACATAATAAATTAGTTACCACATGAGTTTTCAATACAAGGAGTGTGAAGCTGCGAGAAGCAATGAGAATTTTTCAATTTTGGCAACAAATCAACATTGAAGAAAGACAAATTGGAGTGATAGCAAGCTACTTTTTGTTCTTGGGCAGGGAATTTTTTAGGGAAAATTACAAAATCAATACAAATTGGGAGTAACAAATTTCAAAATCGACAAAAGTGATGATTTTCTGACTATTATATCATAATATAAAACACTGTAAACTCATGTATATATAAGTAGAATAAGTGGTGGTCCAAAAAGAACATAAAAATTTTTTCTACTCTTTATATGTCTTCCTTGTCACTGATTTTGCCTGAAAAGGTATTGCGAAGATGTTTCGAGAGAGAGTACTACCGAAGACTGATAACACAAAGTATTATGAGACTTTGGGCTTTTCAAAGAATGTATTACAAGATGATTTGAAGAGAAAGTTGTTATTAAGAATCATTCTGATAAGGATGGATATCCAGAGAAATTTAAGGAGTTAGCTACGTTTATGAAATTTTGAGTGATCCAGAGAAGCGTGAAATATATGACCAGTATGGTGAGGATGCAATCAATGGAGGATTTCCCCATGCAGCTGGAGGCCATGGCCCATTCGACATATTCCAAAATTTCTTTGGTGGTGGCGATGGCAGCAAGGGAAGGAGGTAGAGGAGGGGAGAGGATGTAGTACATCCCTTGAAGGTATCTCTTGAGGATCTTTACAGTGGAATGTCCTCTGCTCCAAGTGCAAAAGTAATAAGGGATTTAAATCTGGTGCTTCAATAGAGTATTCTGGCTGTCAAGGTTCTGGTACGAAGGTTTCAAGTAGGCAAATTCGCCCTCGTAGGATTTAGCAGATGCAATATTCATGCAATAAGTGCAATGGAACTGGAGATCGAGAACATCAAGGACAAAGACAGATGCAATAAGTGTGAAGGGTTAGAAGGTTGCGTAGGAGAAAAAGGTTTCGAAAGTCCCGCTTGGATGGATACTTCAAAGTTTCTCATTTGTGAGGTGTAGTGACTCCCTTGGATCTAACAGTCATTCAATGCAATGCACGTAATATGACAGCGTTGGGAATGGTTATGCATACTTCAACCCTTCTTCGATATATTCTTGGGTTCAAAATGCCATTAATTACTTTGCTCACAAAGATCATCGGACTGTATCAACATTGACTATGAGCATTTTAATTTAAAACTAACCCAGACACCTTCGCAGAGTGCGTAGGAAAACTTTTAAGAACACTTAAAGGGAACAACATTTTAAAATGAGCATTTTAACTCATTTTCCTTGCTTCTATAACACCTTTTGACGATGACCAAATTCAGAATCATTATATGGCACTGTAGAGTAAGTATGGACATCTCATAAACTATGTCAACTTTCAATTCTACGCATATGATAAGGGTACAAGTAATAAGGCAGACCATCAACTGTTTTAGTAGGCAAAATATTTAAAAGATCCCGGGCATATGCCTGGGTCTAAAATCTAGTCTAAACTAAAATCCACACCCCCTTTGCCTAAAGCATCAATGACAACATTATAAGTTATCAAATAAGGCTTCAACGCAGACATTTTTATCAAATCAAAAAATTGAGAAGAGAGAATGGGGAGACGAAGTGAGAGACCGAGACCGAGTCCAAGATCGAGAGAGAGAAGAGAGGAATATTTGAGAGTTTTAGGGATAATGATGGTGAAAAGACTAAAATACCACCACAATAGAAAATGAACTGACGATTTTGCCCCTGTGACAGACACAAAACATGACACAAAATCACTATTCTTCAACCCCCACATTTTTCTAATATAGTAAGATACTAGATAAGGCTTCAACGCAGACATTTTCATCAAATCGAAAAATTGAGAAGAGAGAATGGGGGAGACGAAGTGAGAGACTGAGACAGAGAGAGAGAAGAGAGGAATATTCGAGAGTTTTAGGGATAAAGATAGCGAAAATACTAAAATACAACCACAATAGAAAGCGAATTGACGATTTTGCCCTTGTGAGGGACAGACACAGACACAGAATCACTATTCTTCAACCCCTACATTTTTTTAATATAGTAAGATATGAACAAAATAGTTCAAACTCGAGGCCTTTATGGTTACCCGAACTGAAACTGGAACCGAGTAGGAAAGCAAAAAATGTCTGCTTCCTCCTTTTGAGTGAGTAGGGATATGGACTGGGCCAGACCTGAGGACCAACAAAAACATCATACCAATGGCAAAAAGAGGAAATAACAAGGATTGCGCCCTTGTTCTTACCATGAAATGTATAATCAGGAAGCAGCGGTAGAACATTAGGAAGAGCTTTGATCTCATTTAAGGTGTCTTCAGCAATTTCAGCCCAAAATCCAAATGGAGTACCACATCAAATTAACAATGTACATTTTCTCTTTCTCGTCTTCTTCACTTCCAAGAACTTTTCTTGCATTTGAATACATAAATCAACACTTTGCTGTGCAGTTCTAAATTTACCATTAGGTTGCTTACTTGCTTTAAAACAACAGGCAAGTTATTCGGATTCCGCTCCAAGTTATTGCATTCAGAATTTCAGACATATGACGATGATTACATATATCGTTAAGATGGTAATTTTGGCTAAGTGGATCGGAGTGAAACTAGCGATTGATGTCATTTTACGACAATTGATTATTAAGTAATCTGGAAAATTTGCTAGAACTCCAGGCATATCTTTAAGCTTATTTGAGATCTCTGTCTCAGTTTCGATGCCGTCTACCAAGACCGAAAAATGGTTCTCACAAACAATCCTGTTAGTTCCCCTTCTTTGCTTCTTGTCTACTTCCAAGAACCGTAGCCAGTGCCCGCGTATGAACATCAATCTTCATTGGCGTAGAAGAAAAATACACCGTCTCGTTTCAGTTTCTCCATCCATTATAAGAAACCAGTGTTTGCTGTCGAATGTTTTGGCTTGTTTAATCTGACGAGGATCTTTTGCGGCGTAATTAAGAATCAAACTGCATGCTTGAGTCTGTTGATATATTCATCAGATGCACCAGCATGTTCCGCCATACGAATAACTGGATCTATATAATACATTAATACCTAATATATAATCCATGGGATGAAGCCATATATGAAGGACAAAACGTACAGGACTCCCTGATTATTGTCCTTACATCACAATGGAAAATCTGGAAGCACTTGTAGAACAACTTGGTGACCTTTAAGCTTATTTGAGATCACCGTACCGATTTAAACGCCAAAACCGAGTGGCGACTCTTACCAAATAATGTAAATGCTCTTTTTTGCTTCTTCTTCCCTTTCAATAATTTAACCTTGGCTACTACTCTAACATTAAATTGAACAGTTTCTCATCTGTCCAAGAATCCAGTGTCAGGCTTTTATAGTATAATAAACCAATGATCAGAAGAATTCCACACCCAGTTTCGTTCAAAAACATGTCAATAGCATAATATATTGTCAAGTCGGTTATTCTGGTTGAACAAAGTGCATTGGGCTACTAATTGTTCACTAAGGTTCCTGTTCAGAGCACTGTACCGGTATAAAAATCTTCTGTGGTGTACGCAACATAACCACAACCTTCAAGCCTATACTACGCAGTATATGAATTGATTTCAGCGTCAAAACCAAACAGCTACTTACGTGAAGGGAAGTAAATGCAGTAAAAACTTTTGTTTAAATTGAGCTGATCCTCAGTACTCGCCGCCCTCACTGCAGTAAACACATTCTGCTATGTTTTTCTCAAGATAAGTGGGGGCATAGTTCCTCCAGCGTCATGGACTAATAGAATGTCAATTTGCGGGGTGTACGGACGACAAATCATAAAAGTTTAGCATTCATGTCACACATCGTTTTTCCAAACACTAGAAGTTAAAGAGATCCAAAGTTTTGATGGTAAAAGCTACTACAACCCTGTCAAACAACTGTGTTGTGGCGAAGGGCCATTAATAAGTGAGTGCAGAGTTAGGCTTCACAATTCATACTATACAATAAATTGGTGTCCTAGCACCTAGTAAGCAATTACAAGGAAAATACAACTATCGCATCAGTTCATTACGAGAACAATCGTGTAAGGAGACGTCTGTTTTTAGTGAGAATACACGATAATAAAGTTGGTTTAATTTCGTGTATCAAGCTCAGTAAATGATTTTCTCTCATTTGATTCATTCATGTTTGCTTTCTAGTAAGGTTGATTATTTCCTTCAATCTTCAATATGATTCACTGAATTTAATAAACCAAGTCTTCACGAGTTGAAACATCAGTTTTAATGATTCGGTTCCAGTAATCTATCATATTATATATGCTGACAAGCACACGGAGAGAAGTAAATTTTGGGGCCGACCAATGCGCTAAAAAGGGATCAACTCTCGCAATTGGTGAAAAGCTATGGTGGAACACTATTTTTTTGCTAGAAGGTAATTGTGTACATATAGCAAAAAGAAAAAGTTGCAGTTAGGTGATAGGCTCTTATAGCCCCTCCAACATTACAACGATTTAAGCAATAAATCTATAGTAAGTGAAGTGTTGGTTCTCCACACTATGTAGGAAGTCTGGTCTGTGAGGCTATTATTGTTGCTCCCCATAGCTAAAGTTGCTCCTCTTTTGGCACATTTATCTGCTCCGAAATTCACTTCTCTCTATGTACTAGTGAGAATGATGGCTGCTTTGGTCTTGAGTATATTCCATTCTGTTTTGCATCTCCAATGTACCTTGCTTGATTGTTTGGAAGGCTTGAACAACCGCTTTCGAGTCAGATTCTACCACTCTATGGTGGAACACTAGAGCCACATTTGTAAACAGAGTAGAGAACCGTTCCCTACATATCTTAATTTATTGCTTGATCTTTTGTAATGGTTGAAAGTCTACTCAAGGCCTTCAGTTGATGTAACAAACTTCTAATCATTTCATTATCGCTAATACAAAATTAGCTTCTGGTATAAAATAATAAAAAAGATTACATATGCACGTCTATGTTGGCTCATTTCTGTTCTGGATATAAATAAAACTTAGATTCTACTGTGTACTCCAATCATTTAATAAATAAATAAATAAATTACTCCCACGCAAAACGGTTCTAAGTCAACTATACAGTATCTAAAGTGAGCCACACCCTTCATTGTGTTTATGTGTCGAAATTTTGTCAGAAACAAATTTCCTCTGTAAAGAGTGTAAATTGCCGATGTACTTGCCAAGATTTCAAGGTCTTCACTAACAAAGGCCATGATACGTACTTCGCCAATTTGCCTATTTAAATCCCCATAGAGCATTTCTAGTAAGTCGAACAAGTGAACAAAAAAGCAAGAATATGGAGGTCATTTTTGTTGGAGTGACTAATGGGTAGAGTAGGTATTTCCTTTTGTTGGATTAGGGTCAGTCTTATAAGAGCATCTTTAGTAGTGATATCACCTAGCATCAAACACCAAGAATTTGGTGTTTTTTCAACTTCAGCAGTACTACATGTTGATGAAAACACCAAAAAAACACCAAACCAAACACCAAATCGACCAATATTTGGTTCCAGGTTTGATGCTGTATCAAATCACTCACGCGGTGGGCTTGGGCTGCTAAATGGGCTTCTATGGCGCGGTTTTGGCAAAACCACATGGGCTTGGGCTTCAATGGGCGCGGTTTTGCCAAAATCGCGTGCGTTTTTTCTGAAAATTAGAACTGTGGTGCATAGAACTTGAAAAATTATGAGTTGTGCATAGAAGTTAAAAAATTAACAATTGTGCAATTGAAGAAATTAAGAATTGTAATTCAAAATCGAAAAAATTAAAGAAATTAAAAACCTATGATTATGATTATGATTATGCAGTCAAAATCTATGATTATAATATAATCATATAATATCTAAAATAATCCAAAACCTATCATATTACATCAAATTTATTTAGCTCTCTTCTTACGCCCTTACCACTCGATCCCTCTCCCTCTCTATTTGGACGTTCCGAGTCGCTCCTCTAAGTTCCTAATCCGAGAGACCGATGATCTTCTCCCGCAGACGGAGGTTAACTACTTGACTGAAGTTCTTTATATCCCCGATGTTCTTTGCGTGTACACTTGTCGCATATCCTCATACGCTTTCCGAAGTCTCGCCATACGCGACGGGATGGGATTGTTAATATGTCTGAGATTATGCCTCCTCTCTTTCTTGGCTATAATGATACAGGGCAGTCCTCATCCCATCATACATGAGAACCTGGTTCTCATATCTTTCCCGAACCTCAGCCTGAAAATCCAAGAAAATACAGTGTGAGTACATATTATATATATAATGAAGAAGATAAATAAAACAATTAAACTCACCATGGTATACTGATCAATATGCGGCTCTAACTCAGAGAAACGATCATGAGGCACCTCAGGAATGGAAATATAAGTAGGCTCCCCATCAGTCCCACACACCGCAAACATCCGAGGATTACCGCGCAACTGTGAGTCGGCCGATATGCATTCGAGAGGTTGTGGGTTGTAAACAGTCGCGGGCGGATGAGGAATATGTAGTTCACGCCTCATCCCTTCCAGCCCACAAACTCGAAGTTGCTAGCCCGACCAACAGGAGGCAACAACAGACCCATGGAGACAAGGTTCCACCATCTATAATATCGATCATCCATCACCGCTTCAACAACAAAAGAAGACGCATCTCGCCAAGGACCACCACTGGCATGAACTTCATGAACTTGAATTCTACCCCATGACTTTGCATCACTAACATCTGGCATGGGAGCACATGGAACTCCATACGTCCAAATCATCCGCTTCCAACATCCGCCGCCACGCATTCAAACCCGAAACCACGCGGCGCAAAAAACAACTTTGTGACGTGATAACACACAAGCATGTTGTACAGCTGGATCGTCAAAGGTAGTAGACAAACGCCAAGGTCTCCACTCAATAGATGACAATGATCTAATATCAATCTGAGCACGAGCCATACAGATATTATTCCTAATCGCCCTATTTACGAGTCAAGTGAGGCCCCGACCAACTAGCAAATCTAGGGCTTAGTATCGCAATCATGTCTATGTTAGGACAAAGACATCGAAAAGTACTCATAAAACCAAATCTCTAAAAGTCCCGTGAATCCTGCTATCTGAGGACTTCTACTTCTGAATGTCTTTGAAGCTTTATCTAATGCCGATATCAATGTGGCATATACTGAGCTACCCAGGTCATAATCCCTCATAGTATGCAAATCAGATACATAAGCATAATATCCCAGTCGTACCGTAGAATGACCATTGGGAAACAAAACATGCTCAATAAAAAACATCAAAAAAGCCCTAACATACTGATCAGCACCCTCACTACCAGGTAAAACAGTCAAAGCTAACTCCGCTCGTGTATCAGGATGCAAGAGGGGTTCCATATATGCAGTCTTAATATGAGATAGCTTAATCCCAGAAGAATCATAAACATCCGCACCCAAACGAGGAAAACTCATAAGCATACTATCCATATTCTCATAATGTGTATGAAAAGGTATCGGTTGGCCTATACCGATACTCAACCCAGAAATCATAGTGAAGTCTAGTGGTGTGAACCCTAACTCCCCACAAGGAAAATGAAATGTATGAGTTCTACTCCACCATCTTTCTACTAAAGCTATGACCACTGCCCAATCAGCCTTCTCATAATCCGTATCAATCAAAATACCCAAAGGTGTATACAAAATACTATCTCTAATATGTACAAACTCATCCAAACTCCTAATAACCTTCCACCACTCTCTAACACCAAGTAAAGCCGATCTAACTCGGTAGTCAACAACATGCTGATATTATAAAAAAATAATAATAATGCGTATAAGATAAATAATTAATTGGTCCAACTCAACTAATTAATATTCAAAATATTTAATCAAAACTAATTAATTACCTGAGTATTAGCCACTGCACTCGACACGTGTTTTGTATCACGTGTAGAAGACACAATTTCCATATCAAGTGCTTCTCCAGGTGTAAATTACCAATCGAAGTCATTTATCTGATACTCCAGTACGTACGGATGTCTATCAGTCGGCGCGACATCCTCGGGTTCTTCTCCCCCACTGTCTTCTCCCCCATCACCAATGTCATGTGTGTACTGCCAATTATCATCGTCGAAAGGTTCAAAGGGATCCATATAAAATTTCAAGAGTTTAGGTAGGTTTTTTTTTTTTTTAACTAAGGAGAGGGTTTTATGATTGTGAGAAGAGGTGAAAATGACTGAACCGCGCGGCTTTGGAGCTGCTTATATAGAAGTAGCACGCGGTGTTCTGAACACCGCAGCGGTTTTGGCAAAACCACGCGGGCGGGCCCCTGTCGGTTAGACCGATTGGCGGTTTTGCCAAAACCGCGTTGGCTATATGGCGCGGTTTTGGCAAAACCGCGTAGTTGCTTGGTGTTTTTTTGATGTTACTCCTGAAGTTGCTTGGTGTTTTTTTGGTTTGGTGTTTTTTTGGTTGCACTGCTAAAGATGCTCTAAGGTATTGTATGATACGTTTTGGTATGCTATTGAATATATCGTTATGTTATCAAGGTATGTTATCATGTTATCATGGTATCGTTACGTATTGTATGTTATCATCGTTATTGTATGATACGTTATCGTTATGCTATTGAATATATTGTATGATCGCACCCAAAGAATCTCTTTCCCCATAGCAAAATGGTTGATTGCACTTCTCTTCTACTTCTTTTAATCTGCAAATCTATGGTTTGATGCAGAAGGTGGCACCTTTATTGTTTGAATAGTAGATCTTGCAACTAAGTCTGAAACTATTGATATGCATATTAGTTTGGATATAGAGGCATTCGTTCTTCACTATTACGCATAGTATTTACTGGAGTTGGTTGTTTGCAGCAGTTCATCTTTCTTTCTCTAAATGCATTAGTTTTGCAAATTTTACAAAGGTATCTTTTTTTTTGAACAACTTGCATCTTTGGATAATAGTATAACACTAGTAATTTGTGGAACGAGAATTCTTCCAATCTTTGGATAATAGTATAACACTAGTAATTTGTGGAAAATGGATAGTGGACAAGATGATTCTCTCCAAGCTATTAGTGTGAGTTGAATGGAGGTAACTATGCATATTGGGAGTATGTTACGAGAAATTTTTTGTTGGGAAAAGATTTGTGGGTTTATGTGTCTGGAGATGTGGTTGTTCCATCTGATAGTAGTGTTGGGAATTATACCGAATTGAAGGTTTCTTGGCTGAAAAATAATGCTAAAATTATTAATTGGATTAATAATTATGTTGAGTTGTCTATTGGAATGCAATTGGCAAAGTTTGCTACAACCAAAGCAGTATGGGATCATTTAGCAAAGTTGTTTATGCAATCCAATTTTGCGAAATGCTTTCAGTTGGAACAAGATATTAAAGATGCACAGCAGGGAGACAAAAACATACATGAGTTTTATACGACTATGATGGGTTTATGGGATCAACTAGCACTCTTGGAGCCTACTGAACTAAGTGCTAATAAGGTATACACTAAGTTTAGAGATGGGGGGAGGCTAGTTAAGTTTCTAATGGTTCTCCGAGATGAATTTGAGGTACTTTGTGGTTCCATTCTCTTTTGCAAACCCCTTCCTTCACTTGATTCAATGGTTAGTGAGCTAGTAGCTGAAGAAGTGTGACATAAGTCACACACTGATATTCGTCTTCTTTCTACACAAAGCGTTATGGCTGTACCATGGAAGTTCTCTTCCAATAATACTTCTAGTCAACAACACTTTAGAGTTTCTCTAGATCAATGTACTTTTTGTAGGGAGAAGGCTCATTGGAAAATTAATTGTCCTAAGTTGTGCGATCAAGGGTAGCAACAACAACAACAAAAACAACACCGAAGTTTTCCTTCCGCTGCACATGTATCATTTGTATTGGAGGAGCAGATGCAGAAGTCTCTATCCATTAGTGATCACCCTAATGGATTCGATGGTTTGGTTGCACCAGCTATTTCAACATCTTTTACCGAACAAACTGATTGGGATGTACCATAAGGGTTTGAGTGACAATGGCGGTAAGGAGGATGGTAGTGGCAATGATATGACAATGGTAGCATCAATGTAAATAGCAGTGGCATGGCAGATGGCATTTGATGGCAGTGGCAATGACATTTGATGGCAGTGGCAGTGGCATTTGATTGCAGTGGCAGTTGTAGTGATTGCAAGTAATAGTTGCACTTTTTGTTCTTCTTTTGGCAAACTCTCAATGCGTAACATCGTTAGTTTGAAGTGGGTGAATGACTAATGGGTAGTGTAGGTATTTCCTTTTGTTGTATTAGGGTCAGCCTTAGGGCATTTACAATGCGGGGTGTAAGCCGTATAGAGTGTAAAGTTTACACTCTAAGTGTCAAAAAACTCTTTCCACTTGGGATGGGGGTGGTATACCATAGGTAATAGACTATTAGTTGATAGAGGAGGTGAAAAATTCCCCATCTCGCTATCAGTTGATAAATAGTTTTTGCGACACTTTAACCAATGTCCGAACAAATAAAATTTCGGACGTCACTTTAAGTAACGTCCCTTTCAAGTTCGAAAGTTGTAATTTGAATTTTTTTAACTTGAACGTCTTAGTTTAAATTAAAGAGAGACGTCACTTTAAGTGACGTCTGAATTTAAAATCTAATTTTTTTTACAATTCTCTATTGGGGAGTATAGAGTGTAGATATTTATAGGCTATACAATAGTATGCAATTAGAATTGTAAAATCCTAATGGCACCTACGTGGAGGTGTAATTTTACACCCCTCATTAGAGATGCCCTTATAAGGCATTGTATGATACGTAATGGTATGCTATTGAATATATCATTGAATATATTGTTATGTTATCAATTTTCTTCTCCATCCTCATTCTCCTCTGATCTTTAGAAACAAATCCCAATCATCTATTAACGCCATAAAACTCCCCCCAGGGAAAACGGGATGGCCATTCATTGGCGAAACTCTGGAATTCGTTAAAATGGGACGTAGAGGTGTCCCTGAAAAGTTCTTTCATGATAGGATGAGAAAATTTTCCTCTGAGATCTTTAAAACTTCCATAATGGGAGAGTCTGTTGTAGTTTTTTGTGGCCCAGTTGGAAACAAGTTCTTGTTCTCAAACGAGGCTAAACTTATTACTGGTTGGGTTCCTACTGCAGTCAATAAGATCTTGCCCTTCATCCACGAGTCATCATCAAGTAATGAAATAACAAAGAAGATGCGTAAAGTGCTTCTAGGCTTTCTTGGTCTAGAAACACTTCAAAAGTTTATTGGAGCAATGGATTCCATAGCCAAACAACACCTAAAAACTCATTGGGATGACAAGAAGGAAGTACTTGTTTACCCTCTAGCCAAAAGCTATGCCATGTCTTTAGCTTGCAAGGTGTTCATGAGCGTAGAGGACCCTGTTCAAATAGCTAAGTTTGCTGATCCTTTTTCTTGTTTGGTAGCTGGGATCATATCACTACCGATTGACTTACTTGGAACTCCTTTGAATAAATCCGTTGAAGCATCGACTCTTATAAGAAAAGATCTCCTTGAGATAATAAGGCAAAGGAAGGCGGACTTGACCCAGAATAAAGCATCTCCTAAGCAAGATACAATGTCACATATGATGTTAGCAACTGATGCAATTGGGCAGTCCATGGAGGAAATGGATGTAGCTGACAATATACTTGGTTTGATTATTGGAGTTCATGATACTTCTAGTGTTGCCATTACTTTTGTTATTAAGTATCTTGCACAACTTCCTCACATCTGCAATGAAGTCCTAAAGGGTAAGCCCAGCTATTTCTTCTATCATTTTATTAGAAGTTATTCTTCACTTCATAGTGGAAAGCGCGACCTGCGCTCTGCCAAAGCTTAATCCAAGTGTCACCGCGCCTCGCGTATTGTTTAGAAACCCACACCACCGACTATTTTAGTTTAGTTCCTATTTTAGATTCTTGTAATCTCTATATAAACATCTTGTAATCTTCTTAGAAATTAATCAAGTAAATATTCTCTCCAATCAATCTCTCTCTCTAATTTATCATGGTATCAGCCTAATATTGATCCAAACCCTAATCCTAAACTCTATCAGCTTCCACCTCCTCTCAATTCTCAATGGCCGACGCCTCCACTCCCAATAATGACTCTACTCCAGATTCTGATGATCCTTTCTATGTCCATCACTCAGATAGTCCCACGACTATCCTCGTATCTCCTCTGTTATTAGGGGACAATTATCCAACTTGGTTACGGTCTATCTCTAGAGCCATTCGAGCAAAGAATAAGTTTGGTTTTGTCGATGGCTTTGTAACTCCTCCCAGCACTCCCAAAGAAAAATCCAAGTAGTCGCGATGTGATGACCTTGTTGCTTCATGGATTCTCAATTCTGTTACTCCAGATATCCGTGGCAGCATCCTCTATGCCGACTCTGCATCCAAAATCTGGAAAGATCTAGGTGATCGTTTTTCACAAACTAATGCACCCAAGGTTTTTCAACTGAAGGATTTCATCACTCTTCTCAAGCAAAACAATCGTCCGGTATCTATTTATTTCACTTTACTTAAATCTTTCTGGGATGAATTAAGTTCTTAATCTACTATGCCTGTTTGTACTTGTGGTCATGCATCTATTTTTGCCAAAGAGGTTGAAGACGGTCGTTCTATGAAATTCATGCAAGGCCTAGATGCTAGTTTTCAATCCATCCGCAGTCAAATTCTCTTGATGTGTCCTTTTTCCCGTATGTCCAAGATTTATTCTTTAATCCGACAAGAGGAGAAGCAACAAGAGATTCATGCACTCTCTCTTCCTTCTACTCCAGACGCTGCTGCCCTAAGTACTCATTTTCAGAAGACCAATTGGGCTTCTTCTTCGAAATTAGGTTCGTCTAAACCTCCACAGCAGCCTAGTGGTTCGCCACAACCTCGAGCGCACGCACCCTCAGATACAAGGCCCCTAGAGCGAGAACGCGCTCGTCCATTCTGCAACCATTGTAATCGAGTTGGACATCATATTGGTACATGCTACAAACTGCACAGTTATCCACCCAAGCCTGCTCAAACTAATTCGGTTGCTACAGACTCCAATTCTCCTGTTTTTTCCATAGAATAATACAACCAACTTCTCAGTTTGCTTGATTCAGGTAGTATCTCTTCACAAGCAAACCTGACAGGTATATCTCTCTCGTGTTTTTCTAAATTCATATGGATCATTGACTCTGGTGCTACCAATTATGTCTGTTCTTCATTACATCTGTTTTCTCATTATCATACTTGTTTAACACATTCTACTATTAAACTTCCGGATGGAACAAACCATTTAATTACTCATGTTAGTAGTGTTATTCTCTCCCCCCTTTTACGTCTTGACAACGTTCTGTTTGTTCCCATCTTTCATTTTAATTTTCTTTCCATTAGTGAACTAGTCAAGTCTCACCCTATCTCTGTCACGTTCACTAATGATTATTGCCTTTTTTAGGACCAGTTAACGAAGAAGAAGATTGGATTGGGACGGCTTAATGGGGGACTCTACCATCTCCAACTAGCTTCTGTTTTCTCATCCTACAACTCCACCACAAATACTTTATGGCATTATCGCCTAGGACATCTATCTTCCACGCCTTTGCAGATTTTAGCTAAGCAGTTTTCTTTCATTTCTAGTTCAAATAATGCTACTTGCACTGTATGTCCGCAAGCTAAGCAAACTCGTTTATCTTTTTCTCATAGTTCAATAAAAACTATTAGACCTTTTCAAATAATTCATTGTGACATTTGGGGTCCTTTTCATTTACCATCATATTCCAATGCTCGTTTGTTCTTAACTATTGTCGATGATTTTAGTCGTGCTACATGGATTTATCTTATGACTGTCAAATCTGAAACTGCCATGCATTTACAATCTTTTTTTGCCATGGTTCATACTCAATTTCATTCTACAATACATTCACTCACATCTGGCCATAGCAACATTGATGACCATTTTCATGAAATCCAAGTCCTCGTTCCGACAATGGCTCTGAATTTATATTCTATAACATGCAACAATTCTTTTCAAAACATGGGGTAATCCACTAACGTAGTTGTTGCTACTCCCTAACAAAACGCTGTTGTTGAAAGAAAACATCGTCACTTACTCAACATTACACGAGCATTATGTTTTCAAGCTCACCTCCCATTATCCTTCTGGGGTGAATGCATTCTCACCGTAGGCTATCTCATTAACAAAATTCCTAGCACCTTGTTAAATGACAAATCACCTCATGAGATTCTATTTACAGCACCTCCCACTCTTGCCCATCTTCATGTTTTTGGTTGTTTATGTTTTGCTCACAACACTTCCATTAAAAATAAGTTTGATCACCGCGGGAAAATTGGCATCTTCATTGGTTATCATTATGCTCAAAAAGGCTATCGCATTTATGATTTATCTTCCAAGAAAATTTATATTTCCCGTGACGTGGTTTTCCATAAGACTGTATTCCCCTATCAACATTTATCTTCCCCCCCCATCACATCTGCCTGTTTCTCCCTTACCCATCCCAGACAATGAAACCTTTGACATTCAATCATCTCATGTAATTCCAATGGATGGAGCGCGACCTGCTCCAGCCCAAATCGAGCGCGACCCATGCTCTCTTCTTCCTGACAATATTCCCACTCCTCCAGCTCCGTCACCCCCCCTTTTGGAAGATCCTCAGCCATCCCAACTCAATCCTCCTGTCTCAACTCGATCTGCTAGAGTGCGACAACCCCCACCACTTCTCATCCAAGATTATCACTGTCCTACTCTCACCAAGGCACCTATAGTCTCTCGTTCGGCCAACCTCCTCCAATCGGACTCTAAGGTAACACGGTCTTCCACTCCATACCCTATGGCTTTTTATATTTCTGACACTAACTTTTCTCCTTGTCATACAACTTTTTTGTCTAAAGTATCTTTTTCAGTTGTTCCTACATCCTTTTCTCAAGCTGTCAAAATAATAGAATGGAGAGCTGCTATGGCTGCTGAAATTGCAGCTTTGGAACAAAATAACACATGGACTCTTGTTCCATCATCCTCTCATCAGAAGCCTATCGGTTGTAAATGGGTTTTCAAGATTAAATATCATTCTGATGGTTCTATTGAGCATTACAAAGCTCGTCTTGTTGGCAAGGGTTACAATCAGATTGAAGGCCAAGACTATCATGACACTTTTGCACCCGTTGCAAAATTAGTCACTGTTCGATTACTTCTCTCCATTGCTGCTATCAGACATTGGACTCTTTATCAGCTGGATGTCCACAATGCCTTTCTTCAAGGCGATTTGGATGAAACTATTTATATGACATTACCTCCTGGATTCGCCAAACAGGGGGTGAACAAGATATGTCGCCTCATTAAGTCCTTATATGGACTCAAGCAGGCTTCTCGGCAATGGTTTGCCAAACTATCTACCACTCTTATCACTGTCGGCTTCACTCAGTCTAAGTCTGACTATTCTCTATTCACTAATATTTGTGGTTATGATTCTACATTTGTCCTTGTATATGTGGATGACATTCTGATCACAGGCAACAATCCATCTCTCTTTCAGAACTTGAAGAAATTTTTAGAAGCAACGTTCTATATCAAGGACTTGGGATGTCTAAAATATTTCTTGGGTATCGAGGTTGCTCGTTCCAAAGAAGGATTATTTCTTACACAACGCAAATGTCTTTTGGACATTATGTATGATTGTGGTACAACTAGTTGTCATATTTCTGAGTTCCTTATAGAACAAAACATCAACCTCCATACCGATGATAACACATTACTTCAGGATCCTACTATCTATCGTCTCTTGATTTGGCGTCTCTTATATTTCACAGTTACACGTCTGGATATCACTTTTTCTGTTAATTATCTCAGCCGTTTCATGTAGTCCCCACGGACTCCACATCTAGATGCTGCTCATCGTATACTCCGCTATCTTAAAGGTTCGATCAACAAAGGGATTATCTTATCCGCTAATAGTACTTTACACATCTCTAGTTTCTGTGACTCTGATTGGGCTGGCTGTCCTGTCACTCGTCGTTTTACTAGTGGTTATTGTACTTTTCTTGGTTCTAGCCCTATATCCTGGAAAACAAAGAAATAGAGCACTGTATCCCATTCTTCTGCTGAAGCCGAATATTGTTCCATGGCTACTCTGGCGTGTGAACTTCAATGGTTGAAGTATCTTCTCTCTGACTTAGGCATCTCTCATCCTTCTCCGATAAACATGTTCTTTGACAATCAAGCCGCCCTTCATCTCTCTCAAAATCTAGTTTTTCATGAACGAACAAAGCACATCAAATTGGACTGTCATTTATTACGTGACAAGATACAGACCAAGTTACTATCTCCTACGTTCGTTCCATCCTCAGATCAGGTGGCTGACGTCTTCACTGAACCTCTCTGCCATGACACCTTTTTGAGATTAATTAGCAAGTTGGGAGTTCTTGATATTCACTCTCCAACTTGAGGGGGAGTATTAGAAGTTATTATTCACTTCATAGTGGAGAGCACGACCTGCGCTCTGCCAACGCACAAATAGAGTGTGACCCGCGCCTGCGAATAGTAGATACAGTGCGAGCTGCGCTCTGCCAAAGCTTAACCCGAGCACGACCTGCGCCTCACGTATTGTTTAGAAACCCACACCACCGACTGTTTTAGTTTAGTTCCTATTTTAGATTCTTGTAATCTCTATATAAACATCTTGTAATATTCTTAGAAATTAATCAAGTAAATATTCTCTCCAATCATTCTCTCTCTCTAATTTATCAATTTTATTTTAGAAGATGCCATATCATATAGCATGGTGCCATATGGCATGCGGCCAAAAATCGTATTATATTGATGTCATGTACGGATGTACCTATAAAATAATATCGAACAACGAAAGTCTAAATTTTAACTGCATAACAATTAACATCAAAACAATAACAGAGTCCGCACAATTATTCTGGCTTACTAGTATGTGCTTGCCGAAGTGCTCTCTAGGAGTTTTAGAAGTAAGAAACTGTACTCAAGAATCTAGTGACTGCTTTATTTTGTTTCCATTTTATTTTGATTTTTTCGAGATAATATTGCATTATTTAGTAATATATGAATCGTGACATTTAGTGTACAAAGTAAATGGTTAGAAGAACAGATTCAATAATAACAAAGAGTAGAACAATTCTTTAGACCTTGAAACGTCAATAGTAAGGGAACTGGAAAAAAAAAATATATATATATATATATATAAAAACTTGTTTAATGTGAAGCCTTGGAGATGAGTCAAGTTTTTGTTCAGTCTCTTCATCTCATAAGAAGCCTTTTTCATCATTTTCACCTAAGGTTCCTAACAACCCGTAACAACCCGTCGCCCGAACCCAAACTTTGCCGTATGAACTATGAAGTCATGAAACATCTTGGAGAATATTGTGGTGTGCTATCATATCCTATTGGAAGATGTATAATTTGAGTAGGGTGTTGAATACTTGAATATTTCAAAGTCTTATGAGTTATAATTTTCTACACTTCTTTCACATTTCCCTGTATGTTTTTCATTTAGCTAGCTGCACATTGGGTTTCTAATTATCAGCTAAGAATAGGTTTATTGTGTACATACCAAACCTTATTAATGACTTAACAGGCGAGGACAATAAATATAAGTGGGTGTTTGGGTCTCATTTTTTAAAAAAATTATTTTTCTTTAAAAAAACATTTTTATGAAAAAATATTTATTCTAAAAACAATTTTTGAATAAACATGTTTGGTTGTGATTTTTCTTAAAAGCTATTTTATCAAATCAGATTTCACACTATATTTCTTGATATATTTCGGCATATCACTGCATAAAGTACTAAAGTCTAAAACATCCGGGCAATTCATTTGCCTTGAGCGCCAAAGTGTTTCCCTCAAAGAAAAATAGTTTTTAACTTGAAAAACAAGTTTTACCTAATTATCATAAAACTAGTTTTTGGGACCAAAAAGTGTTTTTTGGATGGAAAAACTTTTTTTTAAAAAAAATAAAGACCAAACGCATTTATTTTTTCAAAAAATATTTTTTTACTAATAAATACTTTTTAGCAATAAATAAATAGGATCCAAATACCCCTAAGGTTTAATATTCATGTGTTTAATAATAGAACAAATGGATATCATGAAGTCGAAAAGAGAAGGAGAAATGCTTAATTGGGAAGACATAAAAAAGATGAAGTATTCATGGAACGTTGCTTGTGAAGCAATGAGACTCACGCCTCCCTCTCTAGGAACCTTTAAAGAAGCCATAACGGACTTCACTTATGCAAGGTTTTCAGTTCCAAAAGGATGGAAGGTACTTGATTTATTTTCTTCCTTTCCTCTTTTTTTTGGTTTGGCCATCAATTCGATCTTTGTAGTTCCATTACTTCCATAACATCCAACTAAAATATTTTCGATAGAGTATCAATCTTATTACCGGGAAAAAAAGAGAGTATCAATCTAGTCTAGAATATTCTTTTCCACTTAAATGAATTTGTGATTTATAAATTATTACTATTTATACTTTCCTACAAATGATATACTTAATATATATATTTAACCCATTTTAAAGTTAACTTAAGTAGCTACTTAAGTTAACTGTAAAATAATTACGTAAGTAAAACTTCACCTACAAAATGAATTCAATCCTATTTTTTTGTAGATATGATATATTCAATATTAAGATCATTTCTATAAATTTTCATCTCATTTGGAAATCTCTAGCATTGGCAAAAAACGATTACAATATATCAGTAATTCTCTAAAAAGTAGCTACTTAAGTTAACTTAAAAAAAGTACGTACATAAAACTTCACCTACAAAATGAATTCAAATCTAATTTTTTGTGGTTACGAAGTACTAACCATAATGATTATCTTCCCAAAATTTCAACTCATTTGGAAATCTCTAACATAAATAAAAATTGTTGGCATATTTAAAAAAAAAATCTAACGATCTAGAAATATTAAGTTTTTGTAATCGTTTTTTGTCAATGTTAGAGGTTTCCAAATGAGCTGAAAATTTGTAGAAATGATCTTAATATTGAGTATATCATATCCACAAAAAAAAAAGGTTTGAATTCATTTTGTAGGTGAAGTTTTATTTATGTACTTATTTTAAAGTTAACTTAATTATTTTAGGTTTGAATTTATTTTAAGTTAAAATAAGTATGTAAGTAAAATTTTACCTAGAAAATAAATTCAAACCTAATTTTTTGTGGATATCATCTACTCACCATAAACATCATTTCTACATAATTTCAACTCATTTGAAAATCTCTAACTTAGGCAAAAGATGATTGCAAAAATACTATTTTATAGACCGTTAGATTTTTTTTTTTAAAGATGACAATAATTTTTAGCTAGGTTAGAGGTTTCCAAATGAGCTCAAATTTTGTAAACATGATCTTTATGGTATGTAGGTAATAGCCACAAAAAATTAGAGTTAAATTAATTTTCTAGGTGATGTTTTATTTATGTACTTATTTTAACTTTAAAATAAGTATGTACTTCGTCTGTATATATATCAATCCTTCTCTAAAAAGTAGCTACTTAAGATAACTTTAAAATAAGTACGTACATAAAATATCACCTACAAAATGAATTCAAACCTATTTTTTTTGTGGATATATGATATACTCAATATACGACCAGGTTCCGTTTACCATACTTTTTATACCATGCCTTACAACTTCACCTACAACGTGAATTATTGTAACTCCCCAAACCCACTATATCATAGCTAACTAAGATATATTGAGTCGGAGAACCCAGCTAATTAACCGTCTCGACAAGTAACTGGTTTACAAAATGAAACCATTACAATAAGTCAAATACGGGTGATAACTAGCAAATAAAACAAAAACAAAGTGTCCAAGTTCTAACCCGAATACTATCCCAAATTCTCTATCCACATGGTCAAGAATCAAACAGCTGCAAAAATCTATAAGGGCGTAAAAACCACGCACCCAGCAAGTCAACTCTACAAGCATGTCTAAAGTACTATCAAGGGTGTAGGACTCGTAGCAACACATCATACAATATCATTTCAATAGATACACCATTTTCATCATTTTGCATATTTACGACGAATCATAAAAATAATACTGGTAATCGACTTAACCACTAAAATATATGATATAGGTAAACATTAACCTTAGTACTACACGTCTCATTACCAATTAGTATACACATAACAACTTATAAGAACTTCATAACATCAGCTCATATGGGTATACAATAGAGTGATAGACTACTCACACACCATAAAATACAAATGGAATAATAAATAACAAACACACTTATATGTATCACAATCAACGATATCAATATAGCAACACAAAAGGGGACAAACAATTCATAAAAAAATCACATCACAAGTCACACATTTCAAAGTAATAGCCAATATCCAATATCGACGTATAGAGTTGAATAACCAACAAACCAAAATCTACATCCTATAAAACAAAGTAAATACCAAAATCTAATCTAACATGTTTACCTAAGACTTCAACCTAAACTAGTCCCAATTCATCACTTAATTAATATACGGACATAGTGTTTCAATCAATAAACATTATCTTTAATCATGGGAATACAACAAGTCAATATGAAACATGGAAAACACCCAAATATTTACACAATCACAAGCACTACACTCAAGTAAGAAATAAGGCAAACAAGTAGAGAAGACTTTCCTGGAAAACCCATATAAATACTAGTGTCTCCAACGACCTGGTCACAAGTCTCCAATTTCATCTATGTTCCTCAAAAGAGGTGGCTGAATTTATCCAAAAGAACTGAAATTCTGACTCGTCTCGAGCTAAAACCACCAACCAAACCATACACCAAAACAAAGCCTTTCGAATCTAGATTATGAGAATCCAAATGGCATCCAAAACCGATCCTTGTAGAGAAAGTTAGACCCGTTTTGGTGAAAGGGTGTCAAATATTACCAAAATCGAAAATCCTCCATTAACTTCTTTGTGAGGGTTGATCCAAGGAGGTTATTGAATGGAAAAATCATAAGCACAAGTTCCTAATCATCTTCTCCATAATCTCTTCAAGTTTCCCCCAATAATCGACTCCCTTTTGGTATGTGAATACAACAAAAGGAATTAGAGTTGTCAAGAGGTTTCTGTTTGTTTCTAGTTTCAAGTCTACCGGGTTGTACCAGTTGGTTCATGGGTTCAAAAACCCAACTATAAGATAATGGCCCCTTACTCAAACCCACTCAAATGTCCATTAGTCTGAAGCCCATCTGTTTTCTGCCAAGCCCAAAATATGGGGTTTTACAATTATAACCTAGTTTTTTGTGAATGTGTTCAACTAACCATGACAATCACCTCTATAAAATTTCAACTCATTTGATAATATTTAACTATGTCAAAAGATAATTGCAAATTCAAAAAATCTAAGCCATTAAAAAAAATTCAAAATTGACAATGAGTTTTAGCTAGGTTAGAGATTTCCAAATGAGATAAATTTTTGTGTAGACGTTATCTGTAATTAGTAGATCATATCCACAAATTATATGCCTTTAACTTATTTTGTAGGGGGGGTGTGGTATAAACTATGGTATAAAAAGTATGGTAAACGGAACTTGCCATATATATATATATATATATGAAGTACATAAGTACATACTTATTTTAAGTTAAAATAAGTACATAAGTAAAACTTTATCTATAAAATGAATTAAAACCTAATTTTTTGTGAATATCATCTACTTACTATAAAAATCAACTCTACAAAATTTCAACTCATTTGGAAATTTCTAACCTAGGCAAAAGATTATTGCAAAAACACTATTTTCTGAACCGTTAGATTTCTTTTTAAAGATGACAATAATTTGTATCTAGGTTAAATGTTTCAAAAAGAGCTACAATTTTGTGGAGATGGTCTTTATGGTGAGTAGATAATATCTACAAAAAATTGGGTTCGAATTCATTTTCTGGGTAAAGTTTTACTTACGTACTTATTTTAACTTAAAAATAAGTATGTACTTCTAAAATATTGAATGTATATGTGTGTGTGTGTGTGTGTGTGTGTGTTTTCATTTTTGATTGGTTAGTATGTTTTAAATGAGATCAGTGGCTCTTTGATGTTAAGCTGGCACATCATCACCAATTTAATTAGTATTTAATATAGGCTCTTTTTAGTATTTAATTATACAACACAATGTTGGAAAAACGGGGTTGCATACGTGTAGAACACAATGAACTTGGAATTGTCCAAATCCATTTATAATTTAAGATATAAATGAGATATCTGCCTCCCAAGTTACATACCCATTTGAAATGAGTTTTGTCTGTGATAAATAGTGTAAAACACTTAGTCTCACATGGAAAACACACTAAAGAGTCGTTGACTTAATAAGCCTTTGTGATTTCCTTATAGGTTGTCCCCAAGGGGTACCACTATATTTCTGTAGAGAAATGAGGGAACGCAAACAAGCTCAACAAGTTGTTTTGAAAAAATGTGTTTTCTTCTAAAAGAATGAACTTTGTAACATTGAAAAATAATGTTTTTCTTTAATTTGATGCTCTGCCTCCAAAAATTAAGTATATTCGAGTACAAACACAATGTTGCGTTAGTTGGTTTTTTGAAATGAAGTGCTTACATTCCTTAGAACAAATTAAATCCAATCTATCTTGGGAGGCAATTATTGCTCAAGCAACCTTGAAGCACCTTAAGGGAGCAAATTTGCTTTAAGGCAATAGTGTGATACACTTGGCTCGGATTAATCTTTGTTGGTAATACTAATTCAAACAAACATGTTTGTTATTAATTTGGTAAATCTAGTTTCTTCAATTCTTTGTTAGTTTTTCTTAGTTTATGCATGACAACAAATATTTTTCCAATTGTTAACCCTAAAAAAAATAGGAAAAAAAAAGAAAAAAAAAAGGAAAAGTAATAAATTGCATTTGACTGAAATGAAGTAATTATCTTGATACAATTATTCTGGAGCACAAACGCATTACATAAAAATGAGAAGTACTTTCTAGATCCTGAAAAGTTTGATCCTACAAGGTTTGAAGGAAAAGGACCTGCTCCGTATACATATGTACCGTTCGGAGGAGGACAATGTATGTGTCCAGGACAAGAGTATGCTCAGCTAAAAATATTGGTTTTCAGGAACAATGTTGTGACCAAATTCAAGTTGGAAGAAGTGCTTCTTGATTAAAAGATAGCAGTTATTCCATTGCGCATGCCTAAGCCAACAAAAAGCCTTCCAATTCCACTCACCTCATAATGTTAAACTAGACAAGTGATGACTACATCACTCATTGTGGAGACATGTATGTATATTGTTTAGTGTTTAACAAAGTGAAATAATTTGTGTCTTTCAATTTTGTTTTCTTTCAATGTAAAAGTTGTCACTCTTAAGTTCTTCACACCCTATACAATTATACATTGTTGCCCATATCACTTTTAGACTGCCATCTATCATTTGTGATAAACACCCGAGCAACAATGTAAAAGTAAACTTGCAGGTGCCGACTAGCAAAGTCGGTAAAACCTTTGGGTGATGATATATACCAAAGGTCTGGGGCTCAAACCCCGCCAGCATCAAAGATTTACTGATCTCATTTAAAACAGGTTTACCAATAAAATAAATAAATAACTTAGATTGTTTTGGTAAAAATTATAGTAAAAATGATGAATTGCATTTGTAAGAAATATGCCTCAATTAAGGAGGTTCATTTTAATTAATTCTGGCAATGTGCTAACATTATTGATGAAAAGCTAGATGAAAGAATTCATGTAAGTCTAAAACCAATTTCACCCAAGGCAAAGTGAAGTTGAGTGAACAAGACAAATCCAAAAATGAAGATTTAATGGTGCTCCTAAGTTAGGAAAAAACTGGAAAAAGGATTTTATGATATTCAATTCTACAGCCAGTTTTGGATGCACTGCCTATTGATTTTAGTAAATGGAAAAACCAAGAAATTGGTTGAAAAGCCCAAATTCCAATTTTAATTAGGGTCTAGACAAGTCCTTCTGTGAAGTCACTGGTTAGGACATAATTGGATACTGTAGTTTTAACCCCTTAACCATCATACTTTTAGACCAATTATGTGAGTAATAGTTAAGAGTTAATACTGATTACGTGTTTTTATGCATTTCAGGCTTCAAACTCCATTATGTGCAGAAATGTGCCACTTTAGTGAGATAAAGGAGCAAAGGTCAGTTGCTAAGGAGTTCTGTGAATAAAGGCCAAGATTCAAGGAGACAAAGCCTTTGTAAAGCCCGGTCAAAAGCTGAAAAGTCAACACGGGCAGAAACAGCACACAAAGTCAGCAAAACTTCCGAAGACCATATCTTTGGACTCAGACCTCGGAATTGGGCCTACCTTATGTCAAAACGACCGAATCAGAAAGAGCTTTCTAATGGTCCAAGCCTTGACCCAATCAGAGGAGCAAAAGTGGACGAAACATCTGTCGAAGCCAACTGCAGCTGAAGAGCCCATTTTGGACTAAAGAAATTGGGTTTTGGGCCTGATTCTCTAGCCCAAAACATGGCTCCAAGCCCATGCACGATTTTTGGATCTGAAAGTATAAAAACAAAAGCTTAGCTCTTTGTTAATGGTAGATAGTCAGACCTAGATTAGAATTAGATTAGTTAGCCTCCATTAATGAGTTTTAGAACTTAGTTTTAGAATTTCATTTCTTGTTTTAGATTAATTTCTTGAATCATTGAATATCATTCATTAGATAAATAAAATAGTTATTATTCTTGTCATTTCGATTTTTGTTATTTCAATCTATTAGATCTAGTTTTAATTCTTGTCGATTATCATTTCGTAGTTTAAGTAGATTAAAACATTGTTCGTTAATTTAGTTAAGTTAGAATTTTAATATGATGTGTAGTTATAATTCAATGGGAAATGATGGTTTGATGACTCAAGGCTAAAACCTCCATTAGAGGGGTTGATGAAGCTTTGATGAAAACTTAGTGGTATAGTGTAGAAGCATTGTAGAATCTATTCCACTCTAGAAGGTCGTGATTCGCCATGAGAATGGGCGGACGACCTCACATGCTAGTTAGTATTTGGTAGAAATGCCAAGAACACTAGGGATTAGAACTCGAATTTTTTGCCGTAAGAACGTAAAAATCGAGATACAAGAATCTATGCTAGGTTATTAAGTTGGATTCGAGGTGGATTCAAGTCCCCTCTAATCCTTTATCTAGATTCAAAAACAATCATATTTCCATAGCATACGTAGTTAAATTCAACATAATCAATTTCATATTGTATCGTAGCCTCGTAAAACTCTCATTAGACTTAAGACCGATTAGTTAACTATGAAATCATTCCATGCTAGAGAACTAGGAGTGGAACGAATTTGTTACTCCACTCTATTTCGATAGAATTGAGAGTAGAAATCTTTGATAAAATATAGGCTCATAAAATAGTTTTAGTTTACTTACATTTTGAGTTCATCGTTCATTTCGTAGGTAAACTATTCATTTTATGTTTTATCAAATGGCGCCGCTGCCATCTTAGTTTCACTTTAGCATTGTTTTCATAGTATAATTAGTCATTTTTAAGTCCCATTTCACCCACCCACCCTTGTTTGATTCATACTGTGGTTGTTCGTTTCAGCATTGAAAAGTTCCGCGAAAAATTACCGAGCCGACCGGCGCCAAAGCGAAGCACCGCTTCAAACGCTGGAACCTTTAGCGCGACCCGCCCCCATACCGAGCACGACCCGCGCTAAGTTATGACCTGCCCCATACCGCGAGCGCGACCGCACTAAGTTATCTTGGAACACGGGCGCACGGCGGCAAAGCGAGCGCACCCGCGCCCTAAGCTGAAATTTGCCGAATTTCCACAAGTTTGTTTCTAATTTCGATTTTTCAAGTTTTTCAGTGTTTTAACTTGTTATATACACTGAACACGCGTAAACAAGACGTTATTCATAAGCGAAGCAAGGACGCAATCAGGTATTCCTTTCTTCCACACCTCGCATCTCCAGTTAGAGGTTTCTACTAGTATATCAGAATTGTTTGGAGTGTTGCATGTTTAGTTAAGTTCGACTTAGTCTTGCATGAGATTAAGGTCTGGTCGAAGAAAAACAACTAACGTAATTACACGACTACGTCAACAAACAAGTCTATCTAGTTTCCCACCCACTACACCTCTAGCTACTATTTCACACACACCACCTGATATTATGGGAAGAAAGAAAGAGACTCTCTCTCTCGACTTTTATAAAGCCTTGAGCGATAGCCCTAAATCTTGCATCGTTTTTAGCAGGACCGATTGGGGATTTCCGCGATCCCCAAATATATTTAATTTGTTACCCGTTTTTTTCATGGTTTTAGACCATGGAAAACCTTATCGGCTACATACGCGTAGGATTGAACAAGTCCTTATAACATTCCACCATCCTACGGTTGGTGCGGAACAAATTAAATTGAGGGTATTCCCTTTCACTTAGCTGATAAGGCGTCTTGGTTAACTGCCCAAAGCCTAATTTTGTGCACTCGTGGGCCAAACTTGTTCAGCAGCTGTTTATGGAACATTTTTACCCACCCCTAAAGACGGATGAAATGCTTTCCAAGATTCACTTCTTTCGTGAATCCTCATGAATCATTTTCGAGGAGGCTTGGAATCGTTTCACCGATCTCCTTATAGAGTGTCCACACCATCACCTAGCAAAAGACACATTAGTTGGTGCTTTTTCAAAGGACTTCTACACCACCATAAAGAAGTCCTAGACATAATGAATGGGGGTAGTTTCCTAAGTAAAGGAGCCTCGTGAGGTATATAAACTTTTGGAAGATCGACTAAGCGTAATAATAATGGTGGGGGTAGTGACAATTACTCCCCGCTCCGCTTAGTTCTTCTTCTTGATTAAGGCTACCAAGTATGTTTGAGGTTAAATCAGATCCCGAGCTTAAAACTCTAATTGAATCCCTCACAAAAAGGTAGAGGCCATTTTTGTGCAACAACAAAAGCCTATCCCCGTCATGAATGTAAATTCAAATCCATGTAGTTTGTTGGAGTCCCGAAAGCATCCCGACTCCCAATCGGCCCCTATAGCCTATGAACATTCTTGTTCCATTAATAGTGAACTGGCCCTTGGAGACAAAATCCCAACTTCGGTTGGAGAAATAACCAACAAGTCACACCTACATGTGGTACAATAATCAATATATTAGGCCAACGCACAGTTATAACCAAGCTCTACCACAACAAGGACAGGATCAGGGTAATTATAATAATTATAACAACCAAGCGCAACCTCGACAAGGTCAAGCACAAGGTCAATGTAGTTATAATAATTATAATGCTAATAGAGGTATCGTTCCGGTAAATAATAACTATCACAATCCGCCCATAAATAATCAACGCGAGATAGTTCAGTTCACACCACCCGTGACTATTGCACCCACACAACCGGATCGTCTTGACACCTTCATACAAGTGAGCCAACAACTTTTCCAAACCATGGCTCAATCTAACCAACACATTCTACAATCCGTTAATAATTTAAACCAACAGTTAGCCCAAGAGAAAGCCCAACCAAAAGGCGTGTTTCCAGGCCAAGCGATACCCAACCCTAGAACAACAAACACAGCCTTTGAGGTAAACGGTAATACTAGTACGGAAACTACAACTGTAGGTGAGCTAAATGCCATCACCACTCTCCGTTCTGGAAGAGTGGTTGATAACAAAGTAACTATGCCTATAGTTACCCCATCAGTACTCCCTACACCGGATATCGAACTAGATACCGAAATAGAAACTGAAGAACCTACCACTGTAGAGGTACCAGTTAAACCATAACCTAAGAGATAGAAAGCCAAGGTTACACATCAAGTCGAGCCATACGCTAAATATAGAGCGAAACCACCGTTCCCTCAGAAATTAGCCATGCTAACCAGGGATACTAACTTTGAGAAGATTAGGAACGTTTTCAAAAATCTAACGATAAACCTTCCTTTTCTCGAAGCTATCAAAAGCTACCTAACCACGCTTAAGTTTCTTAAGGAGTTGTGTAATCGCTAGGCGTAAGACCAACATACCTAAAGACGCCTTTTTAACTGAACAGTTCCCAACTTTATCCAAAAATAATGGAATTGTTAAGTACAAGGACCCTAGTTGTCCTACTGTACAATGCACCTTAGGAGATTCTCACACGACGACCGGCCTACTAGACCTGGGGGCTAGTGTTAACTTACTCCCCGTTTTATTTGTATAAATAAATAGGTCTAGAGGAGATGCAACCTACTAAAATGACATTGCAATTAGCTGATCGGTCTATTAAGTATCCTAAGGGTGTGGTTGAAAGCGTCTTTGGTTAAAGTCCAAAATTTTTTACTACCAAGCCAACCGTTATCCTCGACGAAGTCACTAACGACTCTGTACCTATCATTTTAGGGCGTCCCTTCTTGGCTACGCCAACGCTCTCATAAACCGCCGCGATGGTTCGATGTCCTTGTCCTTTGGCCATCTTTCTCGGTTGAGGTAAATGTTTTCAAAATGAGGGACCGCGATATCTCGATTCATCTACAAATGGCGAGGTTAGCATGATCGAGAGCTTAACTCAAGATTACTTCAAAAACATGTTTTCCGGAGAAACAGATTAACAAATTCCTTTCCTTCGAAATTCCGACTTTAACAATGACTCCCCGGTAGTAGCGATTTTAAATCGAAGAAGAATTCCCGCAACTCTTTTGCACCGTTTCTTTACCACTTCGGCGGGTCCCCTTGGCCACAACCATTCATCCCTTGATGCTATGACGGAAGATGAATTTTTCAATCTTTATTCCCAGCGATCCTTTTGACCCACCTATTGAGGAATGTCTTGCATATATCAAGATTTCTGATGATATGGACTTGAGAGCTCTAGCTGAGAATCATTCACCTTCCATCACCAATATTCCCCACCCTCCACCTTTTCAAAGGAACCTCGAGTTTGCACTCGATCCTTTAATTTCTCCTGTATTTCATGATTTTTTAAATCCACCTAGTAAACAAATACTTCCCAAGGATAAACCACTTGACACCTTCATTTTCAGACTTGAGACAGTCCCTAACTACACCATGAATGAGTTTTGTGCTAAACCTACATCCTCATTTTTTCCATGCTTTCCCTCTAAAACTTATCCCAATCCACCATATTTTCCACAACCATTCACTTTTCCACACTTATTCACTAGGACACCCTCTCATTCAAAGATGAAACATAAGGTGCATGCTCGGTTATGTTATAGGTCTATCCGACTTCGCTGTCATTCCACTAGGCTGCGTCGTAGGAAATCTTGGTGCTTGATTGTGTTTGGATATGTTTTCTATGATATTTATTTATGGAATGATCCACAACTATTTCGGTTGTTGATATATGATAAACTGCATATTCATACATATGTTTAGATAAGTCTAGGGAATCTGACTTTAAAAGACCCAAGTTTTCGCATTACAATACCAACTTTCTAGAGTATAGGCCAAACAAAATTTTCAAACTTAAAAAGAGTTTTCCAATTTTGTTTGGGGGTGGCGTATTTTGGTATTCATTTCAAATCATGTTGCCACCCTAAGCCTGTCATGTTTCCAGTAGAGTTTGTGTTAGTTAGCACGCATACCGGTTTAATTGTGCTTCATATTATCATATCATCTTTACAATATTTCATTACAGTGCGCCAATTTTTGCCACGTTTCTATGGTAAATTCTTTCCTTATCTCTTTACACTTTGAGGACAAAGTGTTGATTGTTTGGGGGTGGGATAGAAACATTTGCAAAAATTAGACACTTTTAGGATGTAAATTACGCTAGTTTTATTTATAAAATATTAAAATTATAAAAATTAGTTAGTTACATAATTTAATTGTGCTATTGAATTGTTTCATGAACCCCTTCTCCCAAATTGTTTGGGGTGGTATAGAAACACGATGTAAATGTTAAGCACATATTAGGTTGTATATTACGTATTATTTGTCTTAAAAATAATAAAAAATAAAAATAAAAATAAAAATAAAAAGTTTATGCTATACACTTAGGAATATTGGTATTGTTTTTTCTCTATGCTCTTAATAATCTAGAAGTCTCACGTAGCTTTTGCATTAGAATAGTTTTTAGAAACTTAGGTTAATATGTAGGTGATAATCTTTGCATCTATCTATAAATATATTACATGAGTATCTATGATTGTTTGGCAGTAAGTTTTTGAAATCTAGGCTAGAGTACTTATTCTACAAATCCTGTGAGAATATAGCCTAAAGCATTATATGAGTGAAACATTTGAGAAATGACACAAGGGAGAAGTATATTCCGAATAGAGAAATCACACGTCCACTTGCTTGACCACTATACCATGTCCTAAGAGAGAATTTAGGCCCTTTTTGGATCGATATAGCTAGAAATTCCGACCTAAGTATATTTTCCGCTAGTCGCCCCACTGAGCCTTTCATTAGCCCTTTCATAAACCACAAATCCTTTACCCTGTTACAAAACAAAACAAAATAAAAAAAAATTCAACCTACCCAATTTAGATAAGTCTGAGAATAGAATAAGGAAGAAAGAAGAAGAGAAAAACCTGTGTAAACAAAAGTTAGTTAATTGCTTCAGAAAATAAAGAAAAGAAGTTTCCATCCAAAGAAAAGAAAAATAAAAATAGAAATAAAATAAAAACTCAAAAAAAATAGAATAAAAGGAGTCAAAAGCCAAAGAAAAAGAAAAAAAATATAGCTAAGGATGGAAACAAAGTGTTGAAGCAAAAGTAAATAACAAGGTTTTCTCTAGTTACATAATATGAAGACTCTATTATCTCAGACTTGTCCTTTTTGAATATCCGTTTCCTTCATTCTTAAACCATCTCCTAATCCCCGCAACACCTAATAAAGACCTCTAGCTCAATTAGGAATAGGTTAGTGGGATAGTAAGTGGCAGATGTGTTTGATCAACTTCGACTTCCTTGTGTGTCATTAAGATTGTAAGGTAAAGTATGCCCACTTCACGCTGGAGTAGCAAAACTTGAGTGGAAAAATTAGAGTGATTTTTGTCTTGACTTTTATGTGAGAACCTACTTAAGGACGCTTATTCCAAAGTTTCAGAAAAGGACACATTACTGCATTTCATAGCATTACTTATTGTATATATATGTTTATTAAGTAGATGATTGATTATTATGCATATATTAGCTTAGGTTTGACATGATTATTCTGTATTCATTGCTAATAAGATGTATAGCTAATTGAGACATAAATAAGGAAACAATAGTTTTATTTCTTAGTTGTTATAGTATAGATGAAGTTTGTGAGTACCTTCACTGGAAAACTCTCACGAGGCTATAACTTCGGCCCACTAGGGAATTCCTAGTGGTTTAAGGCCTTGTTGTATATGGTCAATGCAATCGCTTTCAATAAACGAGTAGATAGAACTCCATTTTGGTCACTTATTCTAATTTCTCATCTTTGCTTGAGGACAAGCAAAATGCTGTTTGGGGGTGGTTTGATAAGAGCCCAAAACTGTAGTTTTAACCCCTTAACCATCATACTTTTAGACCATTTATGTGAGTAATAGTTAAGAGTTAATACTGATTACGTGTTTTTATGCATTTCAGGCTTCAAACTCCATTATGTGCAGAAATGTGCCACTTTAGCGAGATAAAGGAGCAAAGGTCAGTTGCTAAGGAGTTCTGTGAATAAAGGCCAAGATTCAAGGAGACAAAGCCTTTGTAAAGCCCGGTCAAAAGCTGAAAAGTCAACACGGGCAGAAACAGCACACAAAGTCAGCAGAACTTCCGAAGACCATATCTTTGGACTCAGACCTCGGAATTGGGCCTACCTTATGTCAAAACGACCGGCTCGGAAAGAGCTTTCCAAGGGTCTAAGCCTTGACCCAATTAGAGGATCAGAAGTGGACGAAACATCTGTCGAAGCCAATTGCAGCTGAAGAGCCCATTTTGGACTAAAGAAATTGGGTTTTGGGCCTGATTCTTTGGCCCAAAACATGGCTCCAAGCCCATACACGATTTTTGGATCTGAAAGTATAAAAACAAAAGCTTAGCTCTTTGTTAATGGTAGATAGTTAGACCTACATTAGAATTAGATTAGTTAGCCTCCATTAATGAGTTTTAGAACTTAGTTTTAGAATTTCATTTCTTGTTTTAGATTAATTTCTTGAATCATTGAATATCATTCATTAGATAAATAAAATAGTTATTATTCTTGTCATTTCGATTTTTGTTATTTCAATCTATTAGATCTAGTTTTAATTCTTGTCGATTATCATTTCGTAGTTTAAGTAGATTGAAACATTGTTCATTAATTTAGTTAAGTTAGAATTTTAATATGATGTGTAGTTATAATTCAATGGGAAATGATGGTTTGATGACTCAAGGCTAAAACCTCCATTAGAGGGGTTGATGAAGCTTTGATGAAAACTTAGTGGTATAGTGTAGAAGCGTTGTAGAATCTATTCCACTCTAGAAGGTCGTGATTCGCCATGAGAATGGGTGGACGACCTCACATGCTAGTTAGTATTTTGTAGAAATGCCAAGAACACTAGGGATTAGAACTCGAATTTCTTGCCGTAAGAACGTAAAAATCGAGATACAAGAATCTATGCTAGGTTATTAAGTTGGATTCGAGGTGGATTCAAGTCCCCTCTAATCCTTTATCTAGATTCAAAAACAATCATATTTCCATAGCATTCGTAGTTAAATTCAACATAATCAATTTCATATTGTATTATAGTATAACACCCCTCGTAAAACTCTCATTAGACTTAAGACCGATTAGTTAACTATGAAATCATTCCATGCTAGAGAACTAGGAGTGGAACGAATTTGTTACTCCACTCTATTTTGATAGAATTGAGAGTAGAAATCTTTGATAAAATATAGGCTCATAAGATAGTTTTAGTTTACTTACGTTTTGAGTTCATCGTTCATTTCGTAGGTAAACTATTCATTTTATGTTTTATCAGCTAACATTATTGATGAAAAGCTAGATGAATGAATTCATGTAAGTCTAAGACCAATTTCACCTAAGGCAAAGTGAAGTTTAGTGAACAAGACAAATCCAAAAATGAAGATTTAATGGTGCTCCTAAGTTAAGAGAAAACTGGAAAAAGGATTTTAATGATATTCAATTCTACACCCGGTTTTGGATGCACTGCCTATTGATTTTAGTAAATGGAAAAACCAAGAAATTGGTTGAAAAGCCCAAATTCCAGTTTTAATTAGGGTCTAGACTAGTCCTTCTGTGAAGTCACTGGTTAGGACATAATTGGATACTATAATTATTAAAAAAAAAAAAACTTTAGAATTTAATAACTAAAAAGGTCATATCAAAAAATTTAATTGTTTGGATTTTCAGCTTTGCCCTTATCCCTTTCACTCATATGTTGTTATCAATCTTTCTCTTCTCTCCTCTTTCTCTTTCTCTTTCCTCAAAACTCCAATTTCTCTTCTTTCTCTCCCCTCAAAATTCCAATATATTATCCTACGTTTCCTTAAATATAATAATCCACCCCATCCTAGCGCGTCGATATTGTCCTAATTTAGCCACTGCGGACCTCCGACAGTGTGGTGTTTTGTCTTGATGGGACCTCCCAGGAGATCCTCCATCTTGCAAACTACTTCCGTTTGAGTACGTTTAACTGTGGAGTTCTCACCAACTCCACAACCAATTATGCTTAAAAAGGCCTTAATATTAGAATTTGATGCATCATTACACATAACCAGGATCTTGGACAATCGCCTAAAGCGAAATGGGATCATACGTACCACGGTGCAAGCGTCAGCCAACCCCTCCTCGAGCCACGTCCCAGAAATATCACAAATTCATATTCTCACTACTTTAAGATCGAGCCGTCCTTAGCTCTGATACCATTTGTAGCCCCATCCTACCACACCGATATTGTATCCACTTAGCCACTAAACCTCTGACATTGTGGGTTTTGTCAGAACGGGACTTCTTACGAGGTCACCCATCCTAAAATTACTCTCGATTGAGTACGCTCAACTAGGATTTTAAAGATGAATTAACTATGAACTTAGTGATCCAACTTTTCGACTTTTTTCGATTTGGTACGTGAACTTTTTTTCTCATTTAATTTGACCTCTACTTTCAATTTTTTTCGATTTGATGATTCTGTCAATTTTAGTTTAACAGACCGTCAAAGTTAATTTTCCTATGTGGCATTGATATTCTTTTTTCAAAAAATGACGTGGATAATGATGTATAAACCTAACTAAGATTGAGCTTAATACTAATTATAAGAGAAAAAAACTTAACTAAACACTGAAGAAAAGTTATGGTGCTCCTCATATGTCTATAGAGAGTGAAGCATTGAATAAGTTATGTATTACATTTGAACCCAAAAAGCTACAAATGAAAGGAATTAAACCCATTGCTGCTATCAATGTTTTGCTATAAATAAACCCATAGTTATTGAAGTTTTATTGTTTGTAGATCTAATTTCTTGGATGTTTTATAATCACACATGTAAAGGTAAATTTCTTTAAACATATCTAGATTCACAAATATTTTCATCATCGGGTTTTGGCAATTCACCAATAAACAGAGAGGTTAGTGGTGTCGTTTGTGTTGTCGGGGAATAATCTTATCCTCTAGTGGAGGTGTTGAAGTTAGCACTTTTACTGATGTGGGTATTTCGAATGGAATCTGGGTATTTCGAATGGAATCTTTGAGGAAGAGAATGAGTTAACTTGGCTATCTCAGTGGAAGAATGAGTGAAATAAGCTCACTATTTAGGCTTACTTATTAGATTTGTCAATTTAATGAAACCCATAAATTTTAGATCTGCTAATAATTGGGTCGTCCAAAATTTGTTATAGATTAGGACTGACTAGGGGTGCCACTTTTTTCCGAAATTCCATTTTTTCTAAATTTCGATCCGATTTTTTTGAATTCAGCATCAATATTACTCATATGATTTCCGAAAATCTGATTTAAATTCGGTCGGCTTCGGATGATTTATGAAATTCTGATTTTCGATTTTTTTCGATCCGAATTTGCCGACTTATTATTTAGAATTACATACACTATATCTAAAATTCTAATGTAATTAGATCAAATTATTTTAATATAACCCCACTTTTTTTGGCTCATTTACAATGGATTAACTTGCATTAATCAATAAATAGTATAAACAAACTAAAAACCCTAGAATTAGTATTTATTGTACAAGTTATAAAATAAATTTAATATTAAGATATTTGAATTTTCAATAATTTCCAATTTTTATCCGAATTATCTGATTTTTCATCTGATTTCTGAAAAGAAAAAAAAAATCGGATTGGATTGGATTCAGCAAAACATATCAGATTTCAAAAAATTCGAACCCCAAAAACCCATATTCCGATCTGATCCGATCGAAACACACCCCTAGGTCAAACCCACTTGGTTTGGGTTCTTTTTCACCCATTTAGACATTATTTAGTCTTATCTGGATTTTCGAAATATTATGCTATTTCCAACTCATGTAAATCAAACAACTATTAATGCCACATAAGAAGAACTTGGACGCCTGTTAAATTGGAATTAACAGAATCACCAAATTGATTTTTTTTGAAAGTGGAGGTCAAATTAAATGAAAAAAATGTTTACGTACCAAATAGAAAAAAATCGACAAGTTGGATCACTAGATACATAGTTAGTTCTTTAAAGATTAAGGAATTATAGGAATTGGGTTGTAGTGATCCACCGGTTTTGGTGAACAGTGGTGACTTATAATACTAACTAGCATAAGTGCACGTGCTCCGCACGTCGAGGGCAAAAGAAGCTTATGACACTATACACCAAAAAAACATGTATTCCAAAATTAATTTGCTATGATCTATTTTAAACGTGTTCGAGTTGCATATATAAATACGTAAACAAACATATTATATTAGGAGATGTACACAAAAACAACTCAGGTAAGAGTTTTTAACTTACTAAAATGTAAATATTAAAATTATTAAATTTTATGTAAGATATAACTGATAGTTAAAAAATACGGTAAACTCAATTTGACTTTTTTTTGTGCGTATTTGGGAGGGAGACCCTAATTTCCCATCTAGTTCGCTCATCTAGTGTGTGTGTGTGTGTGTGTGTGGGGTAATAATACTTAAGCCAAATTATTATATATTATCGGCTAAAGTTGTATTCTTGTAGCAGCAGGGCATGTAGCGAAATCTACATTTTAAGAGGCAAGTAAATGTAAGAAAATAAGGTCGAAAAGAGAAAAGGTAAGCACATGATAAACACAAATTCCTGCAAACATATTATAATATATATGAATGTAGAGTCGTGTGTTACGGCAAATCTAATATTAAAATGTTAGCACCAACCACCAGTGTGTTACTGAAAAATTGATTTGGAGTGGCGAAGCTAATTGATTCAGTCAAATCAAAACGACAATGGATGGAGGATGCACCTACTATCACACATGCATTTTTACAAAATAAGGGTGATACTAAACTACAAGAAACAATGGTCAATCGAAGAAGAACATCTACTTTTGGTAGGCAAAAGCACATGTTCTTATGTTTGAAATCTAAACTTATTCATTGCAACAATTACTTCCAAAAGATAATGCAAAGGACCAGTCCCTTGCTCATTGAAATTTCACTTTCTTCTAGTCTTTCATGATGAATGCATATGTTAATTCAAAAGCAAATGGATATAAGTATATTATCTATTATGTAAGTATCCAGAAAACCTTTTCCACATAAATCTATTCCAGTAAGATAGATGTTTAACTTTCCATGTATGCTCATGGTTATTAGTGAATAGTGAACTATGTAGGACGAAACCACATCTAGCTTCTCACTAACTGAGCATGTGAAAGGTTAAATAATTCAGCCACCTGTACCAAAAAAAAAACATTAATAAGGCAAATGTAACATCACTTTAACACTTACTGACTGAGTTTGGTATCTTTGTGAACCTGGAAGGCATGGAGCAAGCTTCCCAATAACACTGTGTTTAGTGTCCTGGGAATGCCCATTACTAGTTCTAAAGGTAAGCCTCTTCAAGGGAACCAACTCACACAAAGAAGGTGACCATGCAACCATATTGCTCAATTACAGGCTCAACTTTATAGATTAATTAAGCTTGAATGCTTGGGTTGGGTAATACTACATTGCCACCATCTAATTGTATATTAAGAAAAATGAAAATGATGCAAACTATTGTGGTTGCCTAATTGAATAACAAATGTGGTCACGTTCGTCATAGTGTCATACTAATGAAGAATACTAAAGTAGTAGTATTGTAGTAGTAAAAGTTGAGGTTCACCATAAATTTTTAGAGATGGATTGATGGGAATTTCTGAAGGTGAGAAGGTAGTAGTTCTTAAAATTCATAATATGTTTTTGAAAGAATAAAAATTTGTATTGAAACTTGACTAAAAAACTTGAATGGAAAAACTTGTATTGAAAAACAAACTTGGATTGAAACTTGAATAACAAACTTTTTTTTTTGAACAATAAATTGCCTACCCCTAACCTGCATTAATTAATCCTCATATACATCTTTCCCTCCATATCATCCTTTACAATAGTCTGCAACTTTTCAGACAGAGGAGGGGTGAAGATTATACAAGAGTCATCTATCAACTCTGAATGGTCAGCCAAGGATGCCAAATGATCCGTTGCCTTATTGGTTTCCCTAAAAACATGTTTAAACTTTATGAACTCAAAAGCCACTCCCATTCTCTGGATGGATACTACCATATCTACCATCTGTCATGGAGGAGCTTTTATCTTCATTATAGCATGAACTGCTCTTAAAGAATCAGACGCCACTGACACTTTTGGGATTCCAAGTCGCATACATATCTCCAACCCTTGATATTGAATGAAAACTTGTATTGAAGAACAACTTGGATTGAAATTTGAAGAACAAACTTTAATTGAAAAGTTGTATTGAAGAACAAAAGTAAATAAAGCAATAAAAACTTAAAAATGTAAAGAGCTTGAAATTAAAATCTACACTACTCCTACATGACCATAGATTAAGTCTAGATGCACTCTCTCTTCCTACTTTTTGGCTTTTATATTACACATTTTTCCAATAATTGATTTGCCCTCTCCATCTACAATCGAGACACCTCACTATGTTGCTTTTTGCTTTTTCTCTATCTTCTTGAGCAAGCTAGGTTTTGAGCAAGTCTTCTTTTGTGACAAGGCCATCTATATCCAGTCTTCTGAGTTAAGGACATGACTTTCAGTTAGTTTTGAGTCCTTGACTTTTAACCTTTGACTTTGAGTTTTTCTTTGACTTTTTTAGCACTTTTTCATAGCAGCTTAAGTCTTCATAATAAGCGTTAATAAAACTTCTTTCGGTTCTAAAATGCCTATTTTATGATAAGTGGTCTGAATTGGCATGTAACCTGGAAAAGGCAGTAAAAGCTATGGGTTTTTTGTTTATTATGCATAAGAAATATTGTAATGCATTAATGTAAAGGTAATAAAATACACATTTGGGAGCTGATCAATACCTTGTCATAAGACAACTAAGTAATTGTTTCATAGGTCCAATCATAACCAAAAGTATATCCATATCACCAACAAATAAGTGATACCCAACTCCAAAACTACAAACAAATTTCACTATCTTCCAATTTTCTATCATTCAAAATATGATAAATAAATTATGAATTGATTATTAATCAATAGACATATGTAGAAGAATTTAGAAGCTAGTATTTCTTCTTCGATGCTATAATGATTGATAAAAAGTGTGAAATTAGTGTTCTACCACAAAATAGAATGGTTGTTAAAAATTCTCACCAATTCAGCAACTGAACAACACAATTGCTATAATGCCTTATTCTCTAGTTTAACTAAGCCAATATTATCTGTCTCAATACCCACTGTTACTACACATTTATTAAGAAATTTTATTCAAGTTTCTAAAATAGACCTATATTTAATAAAGCATGTAGTAATTCAACAAAATTGAAAAATAAATCAAATAAGAAAAATGATTGGTCTCACCTCTAAACTAATTAGGTGGAAAGTTGACGGAACTCGAATCTCAATTTGCTGCGAGAAAAATAGTCGAACATAACTAGTGCAAAAAAAATTTGGAAATGATGACATGATGTAGTTGTATTACCTTCTTCGCATACACCAAATTCCATATAAAACACTAAACATGTGTCCATGATTATTATTATACTAACAATTGAAGAAATAAAAAGTACGTAAACAACTATCTAAACGGACACATATGAAATGTGTGTGTGTGTGTAGTAATTGTCTTTCTCAATCTCTAACCATATAGAGGGTTTCTACAAGAGAATAAAATCATACGTTTGTCCAGTATCATTTTGGTTACTCTAGGACGTAAGATTTTCATTTTTTATATCCTCAAGTTTTGAAAACTATGTAGAGATGTTATAAGATACTCGTACCCAAAAGCTGTGATTTCTAAAGCTAAGTTTGAAAACAAACCATAATAGGTGATCTTAGGCAACCTTCGTGTCGACTCTTTATTGAACCAAATCCAGTCAGACTGTGGCTTCAATTATGTGTGTTGAGGGATTTATTGTGCAAGACGTAAGATGTCTCGTACAAAAAACATTGTGATATGGTCGACCCTTAGTAACACATAATAATCCTCAAACCGCCCTTAGAAGAATGGAGATTGCGTAATTCTAAGGGTTGGTCTATGTGGAATTCATTGCCCGTGTTTTGTTTTGTAGAAAATCACATAACTATTGTTGTATAGAGAATCTTCTATTATGAGAACGGGGAAAAACAACTATTTTGAAAAAGAAATGAAAAATAAAGAAAAAGAAATTTGTATATTCGCTCCATAAGATCACACTTACTCAAACGACGAGTAAAAAGTGTTTTACAAAGAATATGCGAGATATACGTGGACTAAGGTTTCGACACTTACAACCACACACTCTAAGAGGAGGGTTCGGTTACCTTAAGGATGCACTCCCATGGAATGCATCAAAAAAACATAATATGAATCTTTTATAGTCAAATATTCAAGATTATGTGTGGTTGTTTTAAGTCAGATTCCCTAAGGCTATGCATAAGATGGATGATATGATGTTAACTATATATATACTAGTAGCCTAAACTGTTGGGGATCTTTATAGAAAACCATATGAAAACATATACCCCCAAACAGAATGAAATGATGTAGTTGGAGTGTAATATGTAGAATCATAAGAGAAAGCTTATGTAACCCATCATAGAACTTATGTAAGAGAGTGTGTGTGTGGTAGTAGTTGTCCTTCATGAAGCTCAGATGATTCGGGACATACCTGACTTCTCAACTATTGGAATGATAGACTCTTGAGTTTGTATGTTGGGCAAAGTCACTTTACTGGGAGGATTGAAAAAATTATGAAGCATTTTGGAGGCGATTGGTTCAAGTGCGAAATTGAGGTTTCTTTGAAATAAAGGAGAGACGGATAGCTTGGTGATGTTAGATGGGTGAATGGTAAGAGGTTGACATGTGCTCCTTTTGTGTGAAGATGGTATATGGATGATGTAAATGGATAATGGTCGTTGAACAAAATAGAAGCGTATCAAAACCTAATTATCCTTCAATAAGTAAATGATGAGTAGGGTATCGTTCCACTTTTAAGTGTATATTATTTGAAAGACAGGACTGGAAAAGGGGTTTGACGGACTGAAAAATTATGATTGTAGAGATTTTAGATTTTAATACTAAACTAAACTAAACTAACTAAACTATAGAGAATTTATAAGAGAGGGAATTCAAGAGATTAGAATCCACCAATTACTTTTGATCTATGACCTTCTGTTTCATGGTTGTTCTTACAAGTAGACTATAATTAGGCAATCGAGCGAGTGCTGATGCCCTCTTAGACGAAACATCGTTAACAATTAATTCTACTTAAGGTTATTCCTATGTTTATTCTATTAATATCTTCTTTCCTTTTATATAAGCTCGGGTAGTCATTCAATGTATTACTGAGAGCAACATCAAGGAGTACTTCCTAATAGGGCGGCCATTCAATGAATCACCACATAAGGCAAACACAAAGAATACTTCCCCTAGGCAGTCACTCCTTGAGCTACCCCTTCTAAGGCAACACAAAGAATACTTCCCTAACTCTGAAAAACTATACTACTAGAAGAAAAGTAAAGAACACTAGCATGATATTAATATTGTAAAACATAAACCCTGTTCTATACTTCCATCCTCTAGTGTGGGCAATGGAACTAATAACTAAAAACATAAAGAACTAACCTGATTGAAGAACACCATGAACCAGAAGAATCATTAAACCTTAAGCATCGGCTTCATCTCCTCCCTTGAAGGAGAAGATTAGCCTTCCATATAGAAGGAAGAACACAAAGAATGAGAAGAAGAAGTGTCGAAGAACATAAGACTAGAACTTTTTATTATTACTCTCTTTGCCTCAAGTTCTGGAGACAAGAATATAAGTGAATTGGCCAATTACATAAGGCACTTAGGTCCTCTATTTATAGGGGTTACAATAAGTTCTAGAAGCATTCCAAACTGCCATTTGTTTCCTAATACAAATCAACTTCTTTCAGAGTCCAACTTCATCTCCAAAACTAAGAAGGAAGTAGCTACAGTGTCATTTCATGCATCTGGACGCACGATCCATGCATCTTAGACGCGAGCAATGCGTCTGGACGCACGATCCATGCGTCCCAGACGTGGAAGTCTATTTTCCTTCTTTTACTCTATCTTTCTATCCTCTTTTGTGGGCTTTGGTCTAAGCAACGAATCTTTTTCCCTTGGGCTTCCAAATAGGCTTTAAAATAGATCCAAGTCTCATCTTTAATAGCTTCAATTCCTTGGCCTTCTCTATGATTGTGCACAGGCTTCCCATGTGATCCTTAATGTTCTGAATTACTCCGTTTTACCCCTTTTTCTCTAATATTCCACAAAACTCTCTTTTTTACTTGTAGAATCATAAAACATAACTTACAAACACTATTAGTCCATTAAGATGGCTAAACAAGAGGCATAATCGAGGGTTAAATTGCACTTTTTGAGCACTTATCACAACTTCCAACTAGCCTTTTGCTAGTCTCTTAGCAAATAAGATAAAAAAAAAATAGATAAGTGATCAAAATCACATCCTAATAACAAAAATAAAATCCTAACTCACTTTTGCAGGCATCACGATTGCATTTACCATATGCAACAAGGCTTTAAACCTTTAAGTTCCCCAAAAAGGATGTCTCATGAGGGTTTTCAGGTGATATACCCACAAAATCAATCAATAGCATGTTCAAGAATTATAGTATTTTTCAGAGAGAGAAATTCCTTACCCACTTAGTGCTTACTCCAATAGACGGTCTCCATTGCTGCAAAGACTCATATATTATGATGGGAGATAGTAAAAATTGACAAAATTCTCAATCAAGGCTTATATGTGTACTTAGTCAATCTCCTATACTCTCCTATCCAAGAAACGGAATCCCTAGTTTACTTTTAGACAGATAATCTCGACTTTCAATCCTCACTGGTCATACTCTCACAAAAGAATCTCTCAGAAGATGGTATACTATTTTACCTCATGTATGTGGGGAAAAGAATAATGAATACGAACATCCCACATACTACCTTGAAAAACAGACTTCTAGATGACAATAGTCTCATAGAAAGAATGTCAATCACATATGAAGTGTTGGGTCCTTCACTTTAGCATCCTCTCACCTATTCTAGACTTCATACCATACTGTAGTGATAAGTCATAGGTTGTAACTTGGCTTGGGTATTGGTTTATGAAGGAAAGATAAAAAGGATTCAAAGGTTGTTTCTGAAAAACACTAAGGGTTTTGCTTCATTCTTTGGAAGATTTCTTCAAATTCTGTATTGTAGAGAAAATTCTTCCTTTGTCTTAGCTTTTCCATCCATTCTGTTCAAATTTTTTTTTAAACTTAGTGGTATATCCTTGATTAGTATTGGATATGCTTGTTTTCCACTAACTTCTTTCACTTAGAACATAATGATGGTCTTCATTGTATCTCTATGATATTTCCTTGTAATCTTCCTTTTGTGCTCTTTCTTCCTCCTTGTGCCTCTCGTATTATCAGAAACATATGGGTATGGCTGATAAAGGTTTTTGGCTATACTCCTTATCTGGAGTTGGGTAAAGGATAAAGGGTTTTAGAAGAAATAGCTTGATGTAAGGCTCAAAAGGGTTTAACATGATGGTCTTAAAAGGCTGAATGGGTTCACTACTTGACTTATTAGTATGATACTCTGTTTCGAATAGACTACAAGACCTAATGGCTATCTCCCCAGTTGATGTCACTTCGTGATTAACCAAATTAACAAATAATGAGACTATATTACAATGACATATAGAACTGAAAGATGTTGAGTTACTATGACTCAGAGTTTTCGTAAGAACTCTCCAAAGAATGGGTATAAAGCTCAAGTCTCACGGGCTAAGTCTAAAAATTCTACTTCCAATTTACTAGGGGTTTAAATCTCTCTTCTAGCAAAAGTACACAAAACTGACCAAGTACTATGGTGGTGCCTTGATAAAGATTTCTATCAACAAGAACTATGTCCGAGCATAATAAATAGTCTAAGCGGTAATGAAATCAATAATATAAACTATCTATCAAACTCAACACTAAGTAGTATAGAATATATATCCCAGGCTCATCATTAAAATTCAATTTTCTCATGCTGCTGATATAGAAATATATATTTTTTTTGTTTTTGAAAACTAATTTTCAAAATTCATTTATCAAGTACACCTTCCCCCTACTTATGCATGCATTGACCTCAATGTATAAAGAAGTAAATGAAATGGATGAGAAAAAGGTAGGATATTACCATTGATGCCGAATATTAGAATTAGTTCAAGAAACAAATTTTTAGGTCTTTTTACGTCAGATCCCCAAGACGTAATGTGAGTATTTTAAAGTTAGATTCTCAAGACTTTTGAGTCCTTTATAGTTAGATCCTCAAGACTAGTATTCCCACCCACTAGGTTTCATTTTGTAGGAATTCTTCCGATCTCTCTCAGTAGGTGATTGACAAACGTATACCTTGTACCAACAATTTTCTCTTAATGGCTGTAACCCAGGACAAGTTTTAGAATGGCAATTCTTACACCAACCTAGCTTATGCACTCTCCTCTTATGTGCAAATGAACTTTTACCAAACTCTACACGAGCCATAGAAATAATCTTCCTTTGAAGGTCAACGGGGAGTAAATTCCATAAACTAACAGGTGGGGAACACTTAGGTTTCCATCTCAAAATTGATCTCTCGACAACATGCTTACTTCCTGTAGACATTTTCTCTTGATCTACTAGAATTCCTTCCTTTGAAACTTGGTGACCCAACACTATCCTTTCCTTTACCAAGAAGTTAAACTTTTCCAAGTTCAGAACTAAGTTGGTATCACAACAGCGTTTAAGGACTAAGGAGAGATGGTGCAGGCAATCCTCAAACGAACATGTGAATGTGGTTTTCTCTTGGTCCTCAAGGTGGATATGGATCTGAAAATATCCTGAGTAACCATCAAGAAAGTAGTAGTAAGCTTGTCCAGCTGATCTTTCTAATATATGATCGATGAAAGGTAATGGAAAATGATCTTTCCTCGATGCGCTATTCAACTTCCTGTAATCGATGCAAACTTTCCATCCAGTCTGAATCCTAGTTGGAATCAACTCATTGTTCTCGTTCTAGATCACTGTGGTTTCGGACTTCTTCGACACAACTTGAATTGAACTAACCCATTAACTACCATAAATAGAGTAGATAATGTCGGCGTCAAGGAGTTTGACGACCTCTTCTCGGGCTACTTCCTTCATCTTCGGATTAAGCCTCCTCTGTGGTTGGTTAGAAGTCTTGGAATCCTCTTCCAAATGAATCCTATATTGAACTATCATAGGGATGATCCCCTTGATATCATCAATTGTCCAACCTATAGCTGACTTGTATTCCTTTAAAAGTGCTACTAACCTAGATTCCTGCTCCTCAGTTAAATCTGATGTAATGATTACTGGGTAGGTTCCCAAATCTCCCAAGAAAACATACTTGAGTGTAGATGGCAAAGGTTTCAATTCTAGCTTAGGTGGCTCCTTCTTAAGCTCTTTAGATGGTCCATCAGGCATAGGAATTCAAACTTTTGTTTGAACTTGCTGTCATCCATGACAGGTGAGGAATCTGAAATCGCATTGATTGCCTCGACACTAAGTTCCTCATAGTCTGAGTCTATCAAAGCTTTCAACAACTCGTCAGCAGGATTTGAATGGGTCAGATAATCCTGTGCTAATGCTTCAATCATGCATACCTCGTTCACAACACACACCTCCTGTGGTTGCTGTAACATATGGAAAATATTGGTCTTGACTCTCATATTACCAAAGGATAACGTCATATTACCGTTTTGACAGTTGATGAGTGCATTTGCAGTGCTGAAGAATAGTCTTCCTAGAATGATTGGTATCTGCCTACCAGATGTAGGTTTTATGTCGAGTACTATGAAATTAACAGGATAATAGAAATCTTCGATCTTGACTATGACGTCTTCAATGATTCCTCTAGGTATTTTCACTGATCTATCTGCCAATTGTAAAGTAACATCAGTCGGTTTTAGATCCTTCAAGCCCAACTTCTCGTAGACGAAATATGGTAGAAGATTCACATTAGCACCCAAATCTAATAAAGCTTGTTCCTCCAAAGAATCTCTAATTTTGCATGTAACAGTTGGACTTCCAGGATCTTTCAGTTTCACAACCGCTAGATTCTGTAGGTACGATGAACATCTTTGAGCGATAAAAGCTTCTTTCAGAATGTTGGTCTTCTTGAATTTGGTTGCCAAATTGCTTCGGCACCCCCTCCACTCTAGATACGTCCTTGTTGCTAGCATTCCTTTGTTGAATATCTTCATCTAAATTCTTGAGAAAGTTGTAGGCTTCCTCTCCATCCAATGATGTAAACTTACCTTGATGCATTGACTATATCATCTGCTTGTTCATAGTAGAAAGTCCTCAAAAGAAAAAATGAGCAAGTTTGCTCTTATCATAACCATGATGTGGACATGAGACTAGCAGATTATTGAATTTCTCCCAGCTTTGATGATATTCTTCAATCACATTCCCTTTGAAATTGCTGATGGCTTGATGCATGGCATCTGTCTTCTGGGGTGGGTAGAACTTGTTCATAAACTTTGTTCTCAACTTCTCCCAATTGTTGATTGAATTGATCGGCTGTGTAGTTAACCATTCGAATACTTTGCCTTCGAGAGAGAGTAGAAAAAGAATTAACTTGATACTCTCATCCCTGATATTCTAGTTCTTGAAAGTTCTGAGGACTGATAGAAATTTGTTCATGTGAACATAAAGTTGAATATTGTCTGAACTATTGAACTTTGGAAGCCTAGAGATTACTGATACTCTAAGTTCAAACTGATTAGCTTCTGTCTCTGGAAAAACAATACTGCTGGGTGGGTCTCCAATGATTGGCGAATAGAAATCGTTCAGCTTCTTCCTCTGTTGTGCTTGCATGGGTGGGATAGCTTCAGGATTATTGGTGTCCAAAACACCTCCATCATTGCGTGCGGCCATTATTTTAATCTCGTATAGTATTCTTGTGAGTCGGTTGTTAAACCTTGTCCACTGTTGTGTTCTTACCGGACAATGATATGAACGACGGGGCATATACTAGAAAATGCTATGCGAAAATGAAGAAAAACTATCCTACAATGCTTGAATAATATGCAACTATTCTAAATTATACTAAAATGTAAAACTAATTTTCTTCAAATGGGTTGGGCTTTGCAGTTAGTATCTCGCCCGTTGTCTAAAGCTGTCTCTTCTAGGGTTATGGTGAATCACTTGGATTGCTTAAGTACCACGGCCCACAGACGATAGTCCATTTATCAAGATTCAGACAAGAAATACTAGAGTTTGATGTTTCGCTGTGTTGGCTTACAACTTCAATTATTGAAAAAGTCCTAAATGTAATTATACTAGAAAGCAATAAAACTAAACTATGATGCAACTATACTAAGAATGAAATAAAAAGAATGAAGATTCGACTAACATGGATGGTAGATCTTGTCTTCAAGATGTCCTTCAAGCTTCTCTCTTTCTCAAAAGGATAGATGATGCGGCTAAAGCTACCTCAAGATCAAAACTTCTAATCTTGAAAGAAAACGTTAAACATAAATAACTTAAAACGGTAGCGGCGCCATTTGACACACGCTCCTTTTATGTGAAAATGATATATGGATGATGTAGATGGATAATAGTCGTTGAACAAAATAGAAGCGTATCAAAACCTAATTATCTCTCAATAAGTAAAGGATGAGTAAGGTATCGTTCGACTTTTAAGTGTATGTTATGTGAAGGACAGGATTGGAAAGGTGGTTTGAGGAATTAAAAACTATGATTGTAGAGATTTTAGATTCTAATACTAAACTAAACTAAACTAACTAAACTATGGGGAATTTATAAGAGAGGGAATTCAAGAGATTAGAATCCACCAATACTTTTGATCTATGACCTTCTGCTTCATGGTTGTTCTTACAAGTAGACTACAATTAGGCAATCGAGCTAGTGCCGATGCCCTCTTGGACGAAACATCGTTAACAATTAATTATACTTAAGGTTGTTTATATGTTTATGCTATTAATATCTTCTTTCCTTTTATGTAAGCTCGGGCAGCCATTCAATGTATTACCGAGAGCAACATCAAGGAGTACTTCCTAATAGGGTGGACATTCAAGAAATCACCACTTAAGACAAACACAAAGAATACTTCCCCTAGGCAGTCACTCCCTGACCTACCCTTTCTAAGGAAACACAAAGAATACTTCCCTAACTCTAAAAAACTATACTACTAGAAGAAAAGTAAAGAACACTAGCATAATATTAATATTGCAAAACATAAACCCTATTCTATACTTTTGTCCCCTGGTGTGGGCAATGGAACTAATAACTAAAAACATAAAGAACTAACCTAATTGAAGAACACCATGAACCAAAAGAATCATTAAACCTTAAGCATCAGCTTTATCTCCTCCCTTGAAGGAGAAGATTAGCCTTCCATATAGAAGGAAGAATGCGAAAAATGAGAAGAAGAAGAGTTGAAGAACGTGAGACTAGAACTTTTTATTATTAATCTCTCTGCCTCAAGTTCTGGAGACAAGAATATAAGTGAATTGGCCAATTACATGAGGCACTTAGGTCCTTTATTTATAGGGGTTACAATGAGTTCTAGAAGCATTCCAAACCGCCATTTGTTTCCTAATACAAATCAACTTCTTTCAGAGTCCAACTTCATCTCCAAAATTGAGAAGGAAGTAGCTATAGTGTCATTTCATGCGTCTGGACACACGATCCATGCGTCTCAGTCGCGAGCAATGCGTCTGTACGCACGATCCATGCGTCCCAGATGCAGAAGTCTATTTTCCCTTTTTTTGCTCTATCCTTCTATCCTCTTTTGCGGGCTTTGGTCCAAGCTACGAATTCTTTTTCCTTGGGCTTCCAAGTAGGCTTTAAAATAGGTCTAAGTTGCATCTTTAATGGCCTTCTCCATGATTGTCCACGGGCTTCCCATGTGATCCTTAATGCTCTGAATTGCTCCGTTTTATCCTTTTTTCTCTAATATTCCACAAAACTCTCTTTTTCACCTGTAGAATCATAAAACATAACTTACAAACACTATTAGTCCACTAAGATGGCTAAACAAAAGGCATAATTGAGGTTTAAATCACAAAATTATCAGAAGACTTTTCATCTAGTTTAGCATATCCACAAAATTATGGTTCATTTCAGAAATTGTAAGGATGTCACAAATCTGTTCCATTGTTAAGTCTTGAACGACCAAAGTAAATTGAGATCCTCATTCCACCATAGATTTGATATCCTCTTTTTCGGGCACTTGATTTTCTTTTTCCTCTCTTCCTATATCTTGATAAATTTCTCAATGTCATTGTCCAAGCTTCTCGAGTTAATTTCCAACATAGGTTCTTGAGTTTCTTCTGCTGGAGTTTTCTCATTTATGGGTGATGATGCATTAAGGCATGTGAGAGAAATTGTGACTTCTGGCATATAGTCATCGTCATAATAGCTAGAATTCTCATGATAGTCAGGTGGAGGTTGATGGTGATTTGATTGGTCATGATAGTCAGAGAGCGTATCATTTGAATTGGATTGGAGAAAACACAAGGTTTGAGCCATTTCCTGAATTGTTTTTTTATTGTTTGGCCATTATTTGGTAGAGTTGGTCTGTGATAGATGGTGGAGTGGAATATGAATTTGGTATAGACTGAGATATATACGATGATGGACCATTAATGAAACCGTAATTTGACTGACTAGGTGGAGATATGAATGGTGGTTGACTATTCATGGTGGAATTCCATGAATTGTCGGCATGATTAGAAAACTCTTGAGTGTATGAGGTACAATGGAAATTTGAATATTAATGTTCGTAATCATAAGGATTTCCCGTAGTAGACTCGAATTCGGTATATGATGGACAATGAGATAACCAGCGATAAAGACTACTAAAAAAAGAACAAGGTTCTGGGTTTGCATCGTACTTCCATGATGGTTGCGATGCATATTGATAAGCTATGAATGCTCAAATAAGGATGATGCACAAACAACATAAATTCATTTTTTTGGATTTTTGAAAATATTTGCTTGGTCTATAGATTATACTATGCCATATTCAAATGAACAGTTGGGCGCGAAACTAGGTGGGATCTGCTACATTTAAATCTGTAAACACCATTCAAACTTCAATCTTGTCTTTAAAAACTAGCTCCTCCTACTACTTACTACCTTTAGAAACAAGGAGTCATGGTTATAGATTCAAGTAGTCCTAAAAACCCCGATAATACCATCAAGTTTCTAATCAGCTATGGTGGCAAAATACTTCCCCATTTCACTGATGGTAAACTCCGATATCACGGAGGTGAAACTAGTGTTGTTACAATTGACCGTTCAATAACGCTTATGGAGTTGTTGATTAAATTGGGTGAACTGAATAGTTCGTCAGTAAGTTTGCGTTGTCAATTGGCAGATGAAGATTTAGATGCAATGATTTTAATTCAGTTGTTACTAATGAAGATAACTAGCATATTATTGAAGAATACGACATTAAACAAAACCCAAACTAATTAAATAAAAATCAAACAAATTAAAAGTGGTTGCTACCTTAATCCAAAAGCTTTGTTGGGAGTGGAGAAGAAGAAGCCGAGAGAGAGAGAGTTTTCCAATTTCGCCTTTTTGGTTTATTTTGTTTTGGATTTTGAAATATTACGAAATTTTGAAATATCGAATTTTTTGAGTGAATTAGATCATCAGATCTTGAGGTGAAATCGGACGGTTGAGGAGAAGTGTGAGATAAGAGTGGCAGTATTAGAGTGGCACTCTTGCCAAACTGATATATATATATATATCAAAACAAAGTGCACTGATTTATACTACTCTATTACAAAATCCGGATTCATAGTTGAAACCACAAGATAAAGTAGATCATGCTGTCAAAAAATGGTGTTACTGTTGCTGGAGGTGGGTGGGCAGTCACCCCTCTGGTTCCGGCGAAGTTGTCCTAGTTTCCATCAGTAGCTCTAGCTCCTCTCCAGCTGTTTAAACACGTACTTGGATTTGAACCAAAATTTATCAGTACTAAAAATAAATGAAATTAACTGACAAAAAATTAAAAAAAAAAACAAGAAATGGAGATGGTAGAATGTTGCTTCCCTCCTTAGAGCTCAACCATGAATCCATTTCTTCCAATTCATGACGGCAGTGCCATTTGAAGTAGTATTATTATGGTAGTTGAAGCTGATGTAAAGTGATAAGTTTTCAAAAGTTTGTAATAAGTGAGGTTCATCCTAGATTGTTTGGGCTTGAATGATGGGAGTTTGAAGAAAGGAAGGTAGAGTTCTTATCTTAGGACTTGTGTTTTTATCTAAGTTATGAAGAACTTTGAAAGCAAAGTTTAAGTTGTTGAATGACTGAAAGAAACATAACTTCGAAACAAGGAAAGGAGATTGACTGCTTGAACAATAACAACAATAAAAGAAGATTGATTGATTGAAATAAAATAAAATAACAAGATTGAAATGAAAGAAATGAAAAACAATAAAGTAAATGGCTTGAATTGAAAAACAAGAAAAATAAATCCTAATGACACTATATTAAGTTTAGGTTCATTTTCTACTCCTACAAACTAAATGGTTTGGACCCAAAATGCAATGGATGCCTTCTCTCTCCCTAACTTTTAGATTATATACCCTTAGTTTTGCCTATTACTGATTTGCCCTTCTCCATTATAATTGAGATACCACACACTTCACTTTATGCTTTTAGTTTTCCTTTTGCTTTTTGATTTCTTCTTGACCAAGATAGGTTTTGGAGAATGCCATATTTTGAGATAAGGGCCTCCATCTCTGGTCTTTTAAGCTGAGGGCTTTGACATTTGACTTTTTCAACACTTTTTCATAGTAGCTTATGGTCTTCATAATAAGCGTGATTAAAGCTCCTTTTGGTGCTAAGTTACAGCTTTTATGATAAGTGGTCTGAAATTCTCTAAAACTTAAAAAAGGCAATAAAAGCTATGACTTGTCTTTTCATTAAATATAAGAAAGGCTGTAATGCAGTAATATAAGGGTAATAAAATATAACAAATGAGTGATTTATTATAAGTTATAATAATCTTGTTTCGCAGAGTGCGATTGCATTGACCATATACTACAAGGCTTTAAACTACTAGGAATTCCCTAGTGGACGAGCTTTAAGTCCCGTGAGAGTTTTCTAGTAAAGGTACTCACAAACTTCTTCTATTTAGTACAAAGGGTCTTGTTTCCTTATTTATTCTCAGAAGTCTATATATCTTATTAGTAGGGAATAAGGACAAGCTCCTTTGAACTTAGAATAACATATGTACAATAATTTAATCATCTAGAGATAAATGTGTAAAACATGAGCAATGAAATGCAAAATCAGAGTTGTTAAGGTCAAATTACAAAATTTAGAGAGCGTCCTTAAGGTGGGTTCTCACAGGGGTGTGTTGCAATCACAATTCTCTGATAGATTCACTCAGGGTTCGTTCTTTCAAGTGCAGTGGACACTTATATTTCTCGCATACTCAAATGATGTCTAAATAAGCCGGGGTCGATTGATCACACTTGCCACTTACTATCACACCATCCTATTCCTAATCTAGCTAGAGGTTTTTTATTAGGAGTTACGGGGCTAGGGTGATGGTTTAGAAAGGAAAAGGAAGGGAAAAACAAAATCTGATAAGTTGAGAAACTGGGTCTTCAAGATACTTGTAACCAGAGAAGAACCTCATTTTATTCTTTTGCTTCTGAATTGTGATACATTCTTTTAGCCCTTTGGCTTTGTGACTCCATATGATTTTGAATTTTTGGGAGTTCTAACTTTACTTTTGTTTCTTTTTGTTTTTGATATCGTCTCCTTTTGATTTTGAACTTTTTCAGAGATTCGATTTTTTACTCCTTTGAGTTTTTTGAAGTTTTTGGTTTTTGGTGGGTCTTTCTTTCTTCTCTTTCTTTTTTTTTTTTTTTTCGAAGCAACTAATTGATCTGTTTTTGTACAAGGTCTTCTCTTCTCTTTTTCTAATATCCATCCAGTTCTCAACTTGTCAGCTGGGTAAGCTTTTTATTGTGTGTTGTAACGAGTTAGGAATTTTTTGTGAAGAATAAAAAGGCTTTTAGAAAAGGGTGAAGGCTCAAGAGGGGTAACTAGAAGAAACTATCTTTTTGGGGTTTTAACGTTTATTTGGCTATATTTATCCAAAAAGGGCCTAAATTCTCTCTTAGGATATGGCGTGGTGATCAAGCAAGTGGACATGTGATCTTTCTATCTCCGGATATCCTTTGTGTCATCACTCAATAATCATTCAGATGAGGCTTTTAGCTATATTCTCACAGGATATGGAACTTAATTGTTTTAACCTTGGTTTCGGAAACTCACTGCTATATACAACAAATGCTGATGCATGTCATTCAGGAAAAGATACAAAAACTATTGTACGTATATTAGTCTAAGTTCGAAAAATAAATCCTTACTCTATTGCTATAATGAGACTTCTAAACTTTTTATTCATCATAAAAAAAGGAAACGGGACTTTTTAATACTAAACAGAAAAATATTTTTGGTCTTTTTTTATTTTTTTTTAGAAAGGAAGAAATATACTATTATATCTAATATATAGAAAATGCCTAGTTTTTACAAAATGTTAATATACCACCCCCAATTAGAACTATGTTTTGTCCTCAAAGTATGAAGAGATAAGGAAAGAAATTACCATAGAAATATGAGCAAAAACGACGATACACCTGTATTCTGTTCTTCATGATGAAAATATGACACTCTCAAATAAGTTTGGGGTGTGGGTTGTTTGATATAGAACTAGAAATACATGGTTTATTAGACTATGGATAATTATTTTACTATAAAATATTTTTGGGTTATTATATTTTTGAAAACATATGTAATGCAGAAGATCTAACATGCATGCATGATTATGATTACACTATGATTGAAGAAATAAAAAGTGTGAAATGGAAAGTAGATAAACAACTATCTATACAAACACATATGAAATGTGTGTGTGTTGTTTTTTTTTTTAGAGTAATTGTTTTTCTCAATCTAAAGGTATCTCTAACCATATAGAGATTTTGACAAGAAGATAAAATTATACGTGAATCCGGTATTATTTTGGTTACTCTGGGGCGTATAATTTTTATTTTTATATCATCTAGTTTTGAAAACTATGGAGAGATGTTTTAAGATACTCGTACTTAAAAAGCTATGATTCTAAACGCTCAGCTTTTGAAAACAAATCATAACAGGTAATCTCAGGAAACTTTCGTGTCGGCTATTTATTGAACCCAATCTAGTCAGACTGTGGCTTCAGTTATGTGTGTTGGGGGGGTTTACTGCGTAAGACATAACAGAAGGGTTTAGCTGATTAGACACTAGTGGTTGGTAGAACTAGGTCTCTTTGGTAGATTTTGGTAGTTCTGGTTAAAATGGGATGGAAACCAATGCTCTGTTCTGATTGTTGTAAGTACCTTGTCCTTGTCTAAATGTATTTGATGGTTGACATGATGAAATGTTGGTTAGCAAGGGACAATTGGTATTTATATGGTTTAAGCTGAGACAGAAAGTGCATGGTGATATGGGCGACCCTTAGTAATACATAACTAATCCTCAAACCGCCCTTAGAAGAATAGAGATTGCGTACTTCTAAAGGTTAGTCTATATGGAATCCATTGCCCGTTTTATTTTTAATAAATCACATAACTATTGATGTATCGAGAATCATCTATTATGAGAACGGAGAAAAACAACTATTTTGAAAAAGAATTGTAAAAGAAAGAAAAAGAAAATTGTATACTCACTCCACAGGTTCACACTTACTCAAACAATGAGTAAAAATATTTTACAAAGAATATGCGAGGTATACGTGGACTAAGATTCCGACATTTACAACCTCACACTCCAAGTGGAGTGGTCTGGTTACCTTAATGATTCACTCCCATGGAATGCATCGAGAAAACACGATGTGTCTTTTATAGTCAAGACTATATGTGGGATCATTTTAAGTCAGATTCCCCAAGACTATGTATAAGATGGATGATATGTTGTTAACTATATACTAATAATCTAAACAGTTGGAGATCTTTATAGAAAAACATATGAAAGCATAAACCCCCAAACAGAATGAAATGATGCATTTGGATAGTAAGATACAGAATGATAAGAAAATGTTTATGTAACCCATCATGGAACTTATGCAATAACCCGTCATAGTTGACTTGTCCAAAAGAGTGAGAGGTTGGTAGTATATGTCCTTCATGAGACTCAAATGATGGGAAATCAGACATACCAGGTTTCTCAACTACTGAAATGATGGACTCTTGCATTTGTATATCGGGCAAAATCTCTTTACTGGGAAGGTTTAGAAAATTATGAATGATCTCAAAGGCAATTGGCTTAAGTGCGAATTTGAGGTTTCTTTGAAATGGTTTAGTGGTGCAGTCCTCAGAAATTGGTGGATTTTTTATGAATGGAGGTTGGATTTTAGGAGGTGTTGATTTGGGATTGTGATGGTTGGATGGTGGTTCTTCACATGATCTTAAGGACTCAAAGAATTCTTCATCTAGTTTTGGCATTTCCACAAGATTGTGGTTCATATCTGCAATAGTAAGGATGTCACAATTTTGTTCCATCGATAAGTCTTTAACGACCAAACTAAATTGAAGTCCACTTTCCACCATAGAATTTATTCCCTCTTTTCTAAGCACTTCATTTTCTTTGTCCTCTCTGCCTAGATCTTCATAATTTTCTCAATGCCATTTTCTAATACATGCTTTTGATTTGACCGAACTACAATCATCATCATAAGATTTTCTCATTTTATAGGTGATGCTTTTTAAGGTATGTATTAGGATGGAGAAATTGGCTTTGTTATAGACACCTTGTTTCTCTTGTTGGATGGGTTACGGGTGATGGAAAGAAACATACAATCATCATCATAAGATCCGAATTCACACGGTAGAGTTGGTTTATGATGGATTGTAGTGGAATATGGAGGATGATGAATGGTTTTAATGGGTTTTGGGGTCATGAGTATTAGGATGGGCTTTGAAGCAATTGGCTTTGTTATAGTAACACCTTGTTTCTCTTGTTGGATGGGTTCTGGACTGATGGAAAGAATATTAGTGCATATTGATAAGACATGAATGCTCAATCAATGATGATGCACAAATAGTAGAAATTTATTTTTTTTGAATTTTTGAAAATATTTGCTTGGTCTTTCTTTTACCTATGCCCTGTTCAAAAGAACAGTTGGGCACGAGACTAGGATGGCTCTACTACACATCTCAGAAGAGTAGGCAGTCAGTTCACCAAGTGGTATGCTACCAAGAATCTCACTCACAATGAATCTGGGAGAGGGGAGTAAGGAAGGTAGTTGGTCCACCGAAATCTAGTAACTGATTAATCTAAATCCTCGTGGCTATATTTTTGTCCTTTTTTGGAGGAGCGTGACTACTTTGGGCTCTAGTTGATTGATTTTAATTCATTTTTTTGGTCTAGGGTTTCAAGAATCAAGCAACGTCCGTTTTACCTACATTGGGGAAACACTTCCCAATGGTTGTTATGTGGCTCAGGTTCAGCCTTATGAGCGAATGTAAATTGCAGTGTTGAAATTAAATTTCAAACAATCACGTAAGCATGCTTGAACACACAAGGTATCCTCTTACATGGGCTTTGAGGAAGTTTAGAATTTACCTCTCAAGCCATGCTTACACGCTGCTCAGGCCTAACCTTTAGAGTTTTACCCTGTTTTAAGTTATAATAAAGGTCCACAAAAAAGCCCACAAGTTGGGGTTTTGATAATTAAACAATTTTGACTTCAAGGGCCCAAAATATAAAAGTAAACTATTACTAAACTAATCTAATAGATTAACTAGTTTAGATTGATTATCTAGATTAACTAGAGTTAATTCGACTTAGAGTGTTGATTACCAAGTTGATTCAAAGTGTGTGAGCTATAATTCACAACTTGCCTCACACACTTGAACTTCCCAAGGCAATGAAAACTCTAATCCCTTGGTAAGTATACAACTTCAACCAAGTTCAACTCATGTTCATCCATAAAAATCAATCAAACCATTTTTCCTAATTTTTTTTTTTTCATTTTTCTTTTTATCTCTAACTATTACAAACAAGTTCTGCTAGTTTATCCTTCTTTATTACAAAATCCAGGTTCGGAGTTCAACTCAATATCGAAAAACATTTGGAACTGGAGAAAACTGGATGGTGGTGTGTTGACGCGTACGGGCGGACGCGCTCACAGTCGCCCGCTGGCTCCGACCAAGTTGTGTCATCTTATGTCGACAAGTTCAGCTCCTCTCCATCTGTTGATTGCTGAACCTGGTATTGCAAAAAAATAAGTCAGTGATGAAAAATAACCAAATAAATCAACGAAAAATAAAAACAAGAAGTGAAAAGGATGAGAAGGATGCTTCCCTTCTTATATGTGAAGTTGTTAGAACAGTGGTGTGTTATTTCAAAAGAGTTTGTTTAGAAGTGAGGTTCATCCTAAATTATTTAGAGTTTGAGTGTAGGAGTTGTGAGAAAAAAGGTAGACTATTTTTTTTTTGCTAAAAGGTAATTGATTAACTTGAAAGAATAAAGGTTACAAGGAGAAAAAATAAGAGCATTATGACATGATTGGACTAAGAAGGATAAATCATATGTGTACCCTTCTCAATACAAAAGTTCTTAATGAGTAAATCTAAAGTACATAGTATTGTGGTTCTCAAGATGTCTCATGAATGGAGGACGAGTCTGCCACCATACACTTTGTCCTTTAGTTAAACTTGCTCCATGTCTGGTACAACAATCTGCTCCCGAATTAGTTTCCCCCCAGATTGAGGTGATATTAATCCATGTTGCTTGCAAGTTTAGTAGCTGCCATCGTGCCTTGACTCTCTAGTGCATGTTACCTTTTTGAAAAGCTTGGACTATTGCAGAAGAGTCGGATTCCACCCATATATGTCTCCATCCCATTTCCAAAGCTTTTGTGACTCCTTCCACAATCGCATAGGTTTCAGCCATGTAGTTGGTAGTGATTCCCAAACCACCCAATGCTGCCCCAAGGAAGGCCCCATTATGGTCTCTATAAATAACACCACACCCTGAGTTACCTAGGTTACCCCTAGAGCTTCCATCTGCATTCATCTTTAAAATTCCAGGCGGGGGAAGATTCCAATAACATTCGAAGATTTTTGGAGATTTTTGAAGTTTGTGGTGAAGTTGGAATGCTTGGAGTATCTTCAAATCTTTCATCAAATTCTCCATGTGTCCCGAGGACTTGTGATAAGCCCTTACTATTGCCCTTCGAATCAAGAAACAAATTTTTTTGAAGTTGGAAACCTTGTTGTCATATAGTATCTTGTTCCGATTCTTCCATAGACTCACTAGACTTGTCAAGGAACATGCCTTCCACATGTCTAGAATTAACGAGCTATAGTGCTTACCCTGTTGCTGGATGTCGTTTAGTGATTCCATGCTCTTATTGAGATCAAAGCAATAACCTGGATACTGCCACACCCTCCTTGCCAGCTCGCATTGAAATAAAAGATGATCCAATGTTTCTTCCTGTTTCCTACAGATGCAACATCACAAGGCCAGCTGGAGTTTTCATTTTTTCAGCTGCTCATCTATTCTTGTGGCACCATGGGCCAACTTCCAAGTTATTCCTTTCGTCCTTGGTATGATATGTGCACCCCATATGAATTTGCACCATACGGGCTTGTGGGCCTTGGTTCTTATATCTTCATGTGCTGCCGAGATAATGAATTGTCCAGTATTTGTTGAAATCCATATTCTTTCATCCTCTCTAGAGCTATGTTGTTGCTGAAGTTCTGCAGCTTCAATGTCAATGTGATTTAGCACTTGAGTCATGCCGGTATAAAAATTCCAATCTTCTCCATGGATGCAATCAGTCAGAGTTGCTTGAAGCTTCATAATATCATTTCTGTCCTCCTGAAAGAATTCACAGATAGGTTTCCTCAGTAACCAATTACAGAATAAGAAAATATCATCCGCAAACATTAGGTGAGAAGGGCTACAATACTTGGCATTGACCACCATATACTGAATTTTTTTATCTTGAACCATTTTCGATATAGCTCTGCTGAAACAATCCTCTGCAAATGCGAAGAGCATGGGAGATAGTGGGTCACCTTGCTTTATACCCCTCTCTGCAAAAATATGGCCAATAGGACCTCCATTGAGCATGATATTTGGTCACCTTGATCCAGTTCTCACTGAAGCCGACCTGTTGTAACACTGCCCAAAGAAAGTTCCAATTGATGTTGTCGAAGGCCTGGGAGATATCAAGTTTGATGCCTATGCTACCTCCATATCTGGGTGTTTGCAGTTCATTCACTAGTTCTAATGCTAGCCCAATGGCTTTCTAAGAATTTCTGTTAGCGATAAATTCATATTGTTCCTTGTTGATGCTTTTTTCTGCAATCGGACACAACCTCTTAGCCCGAATCTTAGTAATAACTTTAAACACAAAGTTAGATAAGCATATCAGTCTATACTTATTGAGCTGATTGGCATTCTTTTCTTTCGTAATCAGCACTATGAAATTGGCATTGAATCCGTTGGGCAATCTAGCTTTCAGAAAGAAATATAATACAGCTCTTACTAGATCATGTCCCACTATATCCCAACAATGATGAAAGAAATAGCCACTTAAACCATCTGGTCCAGGAGAACTATCTGCCTTTAGGTGGAAGACTGCTGCCTTGACTTCTTCTGCAGTAGGATGGCTGGATAAAATTGTATTATCTTCCTCAGAGATCATTTTCGGCATGTTCAGTATAAGGTCCCAGTCCATCTCATGTTCAACCCTTTTAAATTTATCAAAGTAATGCTTGACTATATACCTGCCAATCTCTTCTTGTGAAACCAACTTGAGACCATCCTCATTTTTCATTTATGAAATTAAGGATTTGATCTTGTTTCTGTTAACCATAACATGAAAGAACTTTGTGCTGCGGTCATTATCATTATCCCACTAAGTTTTCAAATTCTGTCTCCAAAACATATTTTCTTGCTGCAGAAGAAGTTCCACTTTATTTTCCTGTTCAACCATCATCTTAATGAATTCCTCTCATCCTTTGTTTCCGCCTCTCGACCTGTTCTCGCATGTGTTCGGGAGCTTTGATTCCTTTTCTACTTTAGAAGTAATGTTTCCAAACACTTCTTTATTCCATTTCTTTGAGTAGCCTTCAATCTTTTTCAGCTTACGTGTCGATTATATAGATTGAGTGCCCTCATATGGGAATATCCCAGCTTGCTTTCACAATGTCTTTGAAGTTAGGATCGGTGCACTACATGCTGAAGAATTTGAAAGGCATGTTGCTGGGCTTTGGAACACTGATGCCACATCCCATAATCGGAGAATGGTCTGAGCATATTCTACTACCTGCTTTATAACTCCATCCCTGAAATTTAGAGCACCACTCTGCATTATATAACATTCTATCTAGTTTCCCTAGGATTTTGAAATTGCCCACTTGTTTGTTTCACCAAGTATATGAGGATCCCTTGTTTGGGAGCTCCATAAGTTGAGATTCACTTATGTAATCTCGAAAATCATTCAAAGATGCTGCTGATGGTCAATTTACTCCACACTTTTCCAAAATACTCAAATAAGCATTAAAGTCTCCCAGAACTAGCCATGGCAGTTTGAGTGAGCTTAATTGCTTGAGTTCAGTCCAAAGATGTCTTCTCTGAACATATATGCAGTGGGCGTGGACTATTGTGATTTGTTGAAAGGACTGATGTAAAAGAGTAGGAGTGGATGTTGTGGATTTCCAAAGAAGCCAAATGTTTGGAACTTTATTCTAGCTATAATTGGAGTAAAAAGACGCACTCATACCCAAAGACTGGAGATAAGCACTTGAAATGTCACTGGGATTTATCATAGGTTTTGCGATTCCAACTATGTCGGGATCCCATTTATTGATGAGCTTCGAGAGCCTGTTCTATGACTTGTCATTTGTAATTCCTCTAATATTCCAAAATATGCACCTCATTGAGAATATAGAAGTTTTATTGTGAGAAATGGTGAAGACCTTGATTTGGACCTGGTCGTTGGGGTTTTTTACTGTTGCAGTTGCCATTTTGGTTTACCATATTTAGAAGCCTGGGAATTTTCCTCTTGTTTTTGGGAGTGGTCTCCTTGATTGATCCTCCTCTGCCCATGCTACTATATCAGCCCAGCTTGTAGATTGTGGCGATGCTGGATCAGGTGGTTTATCCATTTCTTCTCTAGCTTGTTACTTGTATACAGTAAGTTGTAGCACACTCTCGGCCTCTATTTCTCCATTGTTCATTTCCACCTAGACTGTAGGGTATGTAGGACATGAGTCTTTGTCTTGTGCTAGACTATTTCTCAGGATCACTACCTCCTCCTCATGTGTCTCCTCCTGTACTCCCTTTCTTTTTGAAGAAGACTTCTCCATAACTTGTTTGTGGTTCTGTTCCTCTTGTGCTTCCGTGCTCATGTCTTCTTGTTTCTCAGCATTAAAACTTTGTTCATGTTCCTCTAAATTGATTGGCTCCTTAATAGCATTCTTTTCCATGATTGCACCATCTCCTGATGCTTCCTGATTTTCACAAGGATCCAGCTCATGGATTTCCTCCACTTCCAGCCCAGAGAATCTATTTTGTACTTGAGTTTCCTTATGCTGTTCAGTCTGTTTCGGTATCCATATTGCTTCACCTTGCCTACTGGATTCCCCTTGTTTCTATTGCCTCCCTATTTTCCTTCTGGTTTTCTCTGCTACATTTTCCGCTGGGGGATTGGAGTCAGTTATCACCTCCTTGTCCTTATTCATAGCCCCTTTTGGCTTCCTACATTCTGTGACCAAGTGACCAACTATCTTGCAATGTGTGCACATTTTAGGAAGCTTCCCAACCTCTACAGTCTGCCAAAATTGCACCTTTTTGGTCTTGTCATATATTTGATCCGGTATTGCTTCTGATAGATCAACATCCACTAGGATTCGAGCATAATACCCATATTCCTTGTTAAGAGTTCCCTCATCTATTTGCATAGGGTAACCTACACCTCTAGCAATTGACATCAAAGCTTCAGGCTCCCAAAATTCCTGACTAAGCCCTGGGAGTCTGATCCAGACCAAGGCATGAGATTGTCTCTGGCTTTCTGAGCAAAAGTTAGGAGTCCATTGAGTGATGCGCATAACATTCTTCTTAAAGTCCCATGCTCCTATTGACCACACCTTATTTAGATCCTCTGCATTAGAGAATTTCATAAAGATATAACCCTTGCCGATGGGGGTGATAAGCCATTCCCCGGTTGGTTTACGCAGATTTTCTTTGCTAGTATTCTAACTCTTTCGATTGGGACCTTACGCAAATCGATTCTACCCACCAAACAATGTTTACAATATATCAACCCCTTTTCATAAACTCTTTTCGGAATGGTGATGGCTGGATACTCACCCATCTATTCAGGCATAGGTAGTTCATGAAATTCCACCGGGTGGTGGGTTTGTTGTTTCGCTGCCTCTGCATAAGATAGTGTTACGCTCATGGGGTTACCATTGCAACGGTTCATTTCCTCTTTCCTCTATCACTGCTTGTGGCTCAGCTCCAAAATAAACAACGATGTGTGTACCATAACTCTTGGTATTTCAAACTCAGAGAGATCCATTGTTTATCCCTTCCTGTTTCGAAACTCACACTGTTTTCAATGTAGGATTTTACCCAAATAGGAAGTAGGCATGAAGAAGGACGAAGATAAGAATTCCAACTTCAAAACTCACACTGTGAAGAGTAGAGGATTTTACCTGAAGAGGAATTAAAACTTTAATGTGAGGATTTGGAATAGTTTACCCAACCTTTTAGAACTCTCACTGTATATCAATGGAGAATTTTAACTAAAAGGGAAGGAAATTTGAGGTTTGAGAAGATAGGAAAATTTCACCAAACTTTTTTTTGACTAAAAGCAAAAAGATAATGGAGTACCGGATCATTTAAATAACTTAAGTTATATTACACCCATTCGCCCAGAACATGGTCCCCATTACCTCTTTTCAGTTGTCTTTTCTTCATTTTTTTTTTCAAATATCTCCAAATATCTTCAAAAAAAAAAGGTAGACTCTTGGTATAGATTGGATTGGTTTTAAGCTAATGAAAACATGAAAGCTTAGTTGTTTGTATTGAAATGACTTGAAAACTTTGAAATAAAGGTAGATTGAAGATTGAAATAAGAACAATTAAATAAGATTGAAGATTGAAATAAGAACAAAGGAAAATGACAAGTTTTAATTAAAAGGAAATGAAGAACAATATAGTAAAAACTTGAATTGAAAAACTAGACACTAAATTAAACAAGCCAAATGGTTCGGATCCTAAGACAATGGATGGTTTTTCTCTCCCCTACTTTTGGATTATATACTCCTACTTTTGTCTTTTACAAATTTGCCCTTCTCCATCACAAATGAGACACCTCACACTTCACTTTTGCTTTTGTTTTTGCTTTTGCTTTTTGATTTCTTCTTAACCAAGGTAGGTTTTGGGAGAATGTCATATTTTGAGATAAGGGCCTCCATCTTTAGTCCTTTGACCTTGACCTTTGACTTTGACCATTGACTTTGACTTTGACCATTGACTTTGACTTTTTCAAAGACTTTTCCATAGCATCTTACGGTCTTCATAATAAGTGTGATTAAGGCTCCTTTTGGTGTTAAGATGCAGCTTTTATGATAAGTTGTGCGAAATACTCCATAACCTAAAAAAGACAATAAAAGCTATGGGTTGTCTTTTAAGTTAAAAGCGTAAGAAAGGTTAAGTTGTAATCTGATAATATCACGGGTAATAAACGACATTTGAAACCTAATCAAGATACTCAACCAAGCATTCTTGCTCCTTTAATCCCCCGGCAGTACAGCCATTTGAAGCTGATATAGAGTGATGAATCTTCAAAAATTTGTAAGAAATGGGGTTCATCCTAGATTGTTTGGGCTTGAATGATGGGAGCTTGAAGAAAGGAAGGTAGAGTTCTTATCTTAGGACTTGTGTTTTTATCTAAGTTATGAAGAACATTGAAAGCAAAGTTTAAGTTGTTGAATGATTGAAAGAAACATAACTTGGAAACAAGGAAAGGAGATTGATTGCTTGAATAATAACAACAACAACAGAAGATTGATTGATTGAAATAAAACAAAATAACAAGATTAAGATGAAAGAAATGAAGAACAATAAAGTAAATGACTTGAATTGAAAAACAAGAAAAATAAATCCTAATTGGGGAAGGACTTCCCAATGGTAGTTATGTGGCTCGGGTTCAGCCTTATGTGCGAATGTAAATTTTAGTGCGAAAAGTAAATTTTAAACAATCATGTAAGCATGCTTGAACACACAAGGTATCCTCTTACTTTGGCTTCGAGGAGGTTTATAATTTACCTCTCAAGCCATGTTTTCACGCTGCTTAAGGAGAAGGCGACATCGGTTGGCGCGGGATCTGAGAATCAAGCCCAACCTTTTGAGCTTTACCTTATTTTAAGTTACAATAAATGCCCACTTAAAAAGGCCACAAGTTGGGTTTTTTATAATTTATACAACTTTGCCTTCAAGGGACCAAACTTAAAGCTAACTAATATTATACTAATATAATAGATTAACTAGTTTTGAATTGATAAGCTAGATTAACTAGAGTCAAATGGACTTATAGTGTTGATTACCAAGTTGATTCATAGTGTGTGAGCTATGATCCACAACTTGCCTCACACACTTGAACTTCCCAAGGCAATTAAAACTATAATCCCTTGGTAAGTATATAACTTAAACCAAGTTTAACTCATGTTCATCATAAGGAACCAATCAAAAACCAATTTTTCCTAATTTTTTTATTTTTTCTTTTTATCTCTAACTATTGCAAACAAGTTCCACTGATTTCTCCTACTCTATTACAAAATCTGGGCCCAGTGTCTATTCATCAAAAACCAACTGAGCTGCCAAAAAACTGGACCCATGTCTCCGGAGGAGACTGGGCGGTCGCCCCCTAACCAGCTCGCGGTCGCCCGCTGGCACCGGTGAAGTTTGGTCGTTCTTTGGCTATAACTTCAGCTCCTCTCCAGCTTTGTGTCTCAAACTCTGATTTGAAAGAAAGTAAATCAGTACTGAAAAACAATAAAATAAAATAAAATGACGAAAAATTGAAACAAAATTAGAAATGGAAAGATGAGAATGATGCTCCCTTCTTAGATTCTCAACCAAGCATTCTCACTCCTTCAATCCATGAGGGCGGCGCCATTTGAAGTATTTAGAATAGCTGTGTGTTACTTCAAAAGAGTTTGTTTAGAAGTGAGGTTCATCATAAATTGTTTACTATATGAGTGTGGGAGTTGTGAAGAAGAAATGTAGACTCTTGGTATAGATTAGATTGGTTTTAAGCTAATGAAAACATGAAAGCTTAGTTGTTGGTATTGAAATGACTTGAAAACTTTGAAATAAAGGTTGATTGAAGATTGAAATAAGAACAATTAAATAAGATTGAAGATTGAAATAAGAACAAAGGAAAATGACAAGTTTTAATTAAAAGGAAATGAAGAACAATATAGTAAAAACTTGAATTGAAAAACTAGACACTAAATTAAACAAGCCAAATGGTTCGGATCCTAAGACAATGGACGGTTTCTCTCTCCCCTACTTTTAGATTATATACTCCTATTTTTGCCTTTTACAGATTTGCCCTTCTCCATTACAAATGAGACACCTCACACTTCACTTTTTCTTTTTCTTTTTGATTTCTTCTTGACCAAGGTAGGTTTTAGGAGAATGTCATATTTTGAGATAAGGGCCTCCATCTCTGGTCTTATGAGTTGAGGACTTTGACCTTTGACTTTGACCGTTGACTTTGACTTTTTCAGCACTTTTCCATAGTAGCTTAAAGTCTTCATAATAAGCGATTAAGGCTCCTTTTTAGTGTTAAGACGCAGCGGCTTTTATGATAAGTGTCGGAAATACTTCATAACCTGAAAAAGGCAATAAAAACTATGAGTTGTCTTTTAGTTAAGCGTAAGAAAGGCTGTAATGTAGTAATATATGGGTAATGAAACGCACATTTGGGAGTTGATCACCACCCCCAAATAGCATCTTGCTTGTCCTCAAGCAAGGATGAGAGAAAAAACTAGGATCATGAGCTGGTGTGGGCGGCTAGGGTTGGGGATTTTCGTGATGGAGAAGATGGAATGTGGGCGGTCACATGGGCTAAATGGTTTGATGGCACTTGCCTCACACTAGCATCTTTAATGAAATTGAAATTTTGGCCCAAGGCCAAATGAAGTCAGGAAATTCCGATCTTGTCCTCAGTGCCTTGCTAATTTCAAGAGTCGATCTACGCTTCGTTACTCGTCCGATCTTAACCCATGAGGTACCAAAACGATAAACATCGAAAATGCAACGTAACGGTATAGGGTACACTCACATCTAACGGTCGATGAAAAATAGATGATGGAAAGAACTGTACAGGAATTGTGGGGAAATATGTTCAGATAACAGAAGGAAAAATTTTAATTAATTTTTTTGGGTTTTGAATAAGTTTGACAAAATTTTAAAAAGGTGGGTCGTTTTAAGTAAGATCCCCAAGACTAGGAAATTTTTGAAAACTTGAGTCAATCCCAACCAGACGGCTGGATTACTCTCTTAGACAGAGCGTAATGCACTAGGGGATAACACATGTAGACTTTATAAATAGAATTATTATGAGGTTGAAGACTGGGGCAAGTTGGTGTTTGACAATTCAAGCACCAGCCTTCTCTCATAGCTCGTCTCTTACATACGTACGAACTCTAACCTAAACCAGGAATGATTTTCGGTATATGTGTTTATATCTTAAGGTGCAGTTCTCTAGAAAGTGGTTGCACACGATCATTGAAACTGATCCATCTAGTCTTGTTAGGTGAAGGGTTTTTGTTTGCTACAGAAGACATTTTTGAAAAGTTTTTCAGAAACGAGAGAGATTTAGAAAGGGAAAAATTTAAACGAGAGGGTAAAGATTTTTAAGGAAGGAAAATTTTGAAAATTTGAAAATTTTTAAGTCTTTTAACGTCAGATTCTCGAGACAAAATAGAGAGGTGGAGGCAAAATATAAAATTAAACAGAGAATAATATCACTTTGGGTTACTCTATTTGTTTAATTCTCGTTTGGAGACGCCTCGTCTCTTTTTTATTTTTTAGTTGGTTTTCTCATTCAAAATATATCTTTATACATATAGAGGTTTTTCCAAGAAGATAAAATTATACGATAATCCGGTATCATTTTGGTTACTCCGGGAGTATAACTTCCATTTTTATATCCTCTGGTTTTAAAAACTATAGAGATATTTTAAGAAACTCGTACTCAAAAGCTGTGATTCTAGATGTTACTACTTGAAAAAAAAAATCATAACAGATAATCTTAGGCAACTTTCGTGTTGGCTCTATGTTGCGAATCCAATCTAGACAGACAGAGCTTCAGCTACGTGAGTTGGAGGATTTACTACACAAGACATGGAATGTCCTGACCCAGGAGAATAGCTCGGTGATATAGGCGACCCTTAGTAATTATGCAAAGCTAATCTCTAACCGCCCCTAGATTATGTTATTCTAGGGGTTGGTCTGTGTAAAATCCATTGCTCGTTTTGAAAAATCACTTAACTATTAATGTATCGAGAATCTATCATTAACAGCACAAAAAAAACAAACATTTTTGAAAAAGAAGTGTAAAATAAAAAAAAATAAAAAATTGTATACTCGCTCCATAGGTTCACACTTACTCCAACGACGAGTAAAAAGTGTTTTACAAAGAATATACGAGATATATTGTAGACTAAGGCTCCGACACTTACAACCACACCCTCCAAGTGGAGAGGTCCGGTTACCTTATTGATGTATCCCCTTTAAAGGAAAAGATGGAATGGAATGGGAAAGGAATACATCAAAAAAGAGGAGTCAATCCTCGTAGATGGGATCTTAGAGAAGGATTTCTTTGACATCCGTAGACCGTAACTCATGAAAATGTTTGAGGCACTGACCGTTGACTTTAAAGGTATTGCTGTCCTTATGGTTATTTAAAGTAATAGTCCCATAAGGGGTGGCTTCAGTTATATTAAAAAGACCAGTCTATCGAGTATTTAGTTTTCCTAGGAAAAGATGCAATCTAGAGTTATAAAGAAAAACTTTTTAACCAACTTCAAATTGTTTTCATAAAATATTCTTGTCATGAATCCTTTTCATGTTCGTTTTGTAATCTTTTGAAAGGTCATAAGCATCATTTCGAATCTCTTCGAGCTCGTTTATTTGTAGTTTACGTTTTTCACCTGCCGCATCGAGATTATAATTAAGGGTTTTTATTGCCCACAGGGCACGATGATCTAGTTCAATTGGCAGATGAAAAGGTTTTCCAAAGACAAGCCTATAGGGGGACATCCTTATAGGTATTTTAAAAGCGGTTTTGAATGCCCATAGTGCATCATTCAGACGGAGAAACCATTCTTTCCTATTTGGATTAACTATTTTCTCCAAGATACATTTAATCTCTCGATTAGAGACTTCTACTTGACCACTTGTTTGAGGATGGTATGGAGTTGCAACCTTGTGGGTTACTCCATATTTTTTCATGATATGTTCAAAAACTCAATTGCAAAAATGTCATTCACCATCACTGATTATAGCTTTTGGATCACTGAATCTTGAAAAAATGTTTTCTTTTATGAACCCGGTGACTGTTTTGTTATCATTGTTACGACATTCATGGTATGGCCTCAATCCATTTAGATACATCGTCTACGGCTACTAAGATGTAGATGAACCCATTAGAAGTTGGGAAAGGTCCCATGAAATCGATGCCCCAGATGTCAAAAATCTCCACTATGAGAATGGGATTTAAAGGCATCATGTTACGTGCAGAAATACGACCGATATGTTGGCAATGAGCACATGCCTTGCAATGAAGAAATACATCATGAAAGAGTGTTGACCAGCAGAATCCACATTGTAAGACCTTAGCAGTAGTTTTATTGGCACTAAAATGTCCTCCACAAGCTTGCTCATGGCAAAAGGAAAGAACATCAGATTGTTCCCATTCTAGAATGCAACGTCGGATGATCTGATCTGGGCAGTATTTGAAAAGACATGGATCATCCCAATGATAGTACATTACTTGAGCCAGGAACTTCTTCCTCTGATTTCTATTTTACAATTGCAGAGTTTCTTCAGTTACCAGATAGTTCACAATATCAGCATACCAGGGTGTAGAGAGGATTGCGTAAAGGTGCTCATCAGGAAAAGAATCTAAAATGGGCTCGGAATCACTGTCACTATCATCAGTTAACCTAGATAGGTGGTCAGCCACTATATTTTCAACTCCTTTTTTATCTTTTATCTCCAAGGTGAATTCTTACAGGAGGAGAATCCATCGGATCAACCTCTGCTTAGCATCCTTCTTTGCGATAAGGTACCTAAGTGCTGCATGATTAGTATAGATTAAGGTTTTTGAACCAATTAAATAAGGGCAAAATTTGTCTAAAGCATAGACAATAGCTAAGAATTCCTTTTTAATGGTCATATAATTCCGTTGAGCCTCATTTAGTGTTTTACTTGCATAGTAAACAACTGTAGGTCCCTTATCATGTTTTTGACCTAGAACAATGCCAATAGCGTAGTCACTGACGTCACACATGAGCTCAAATGATTTTGACCAATCAGGAGGTTGAATTATAGGTGCAGTTATCAAGGCGGCTTTTAACTTTTCAAAAGCCTGCATGCATTCCGAGTTAAACTCAAAGGGTGCATCTTTTATAAGAGGACTAGTTAAAGGTTTATTAATTTTTAAGAAATCTAGGATGAATCTTCGATAAAATCCAGCATGGCCTAGGAAGGCTCGTATGTCATGGATGTTCTCTGGAATAGGTAGAGTAGAAATTTTGTCTATTTTAGCTTTATCTGCTTCTATACCATTTTTAGACATAAGGTGATCTAGCACTATTCCTTTTTTTACCATGAAATGACACTTTTTCCAATTAAGGACTAGATTTTTTTCCTGACAAGGCACCAATACTTTGGATAGGTTAGATAATCAATCGTCGAAAGAATCTCCATAGAGGGAAAATCATCCATAAAAACTTGTATGAATCTCTTCACCATATCACTGAAAATGTGTAGCATGCAGCGTTGAAATGTGGCAGGTGCACTGCAGAAACCGAAGGGCATACGTGCATAAGCATATATTCGAAAAAGGCAAGTGAAGGTAGTATTTTCTTGATCTGCTTCATCAATTAAAATTTGAAAGTACCCTGAATACCCATCCAAGAAACAGTAATAAGCATGTCTTGCTAAACGTTCAATCATCTGATCTACAAATGGTAGGAGAAAATGATCTTTCCCTGTGACGGCATTCAACTTCCGATAATCAATACAAATCCTCCACATGATGGGAACACGTGATGGTATTAACTCTCCTTCCTCATTACAGACCATTGTAATCCCATATTTCTTTGGCACTACATGGATAGGGCTGACCCATTCGCTATCAGATATGGGGTAAATGATTCCAGCATCCAGTAATCTTAGGATCTCTACCCTTACTACCTATTTCATAGCTAGATTTAACAGGCATTGTGGCTCTCTAGAGGTATTGGCAATCTCTTCAAGGTGAATCTAGTGGGTGCAAATCTTTGGATCAATTCCCTCTATATCATCAAGAGACCAACCAATGGCAGAACGGTGTTCTTGACTCACTCTAATTAGGCTCTCTTCTTCCTCTTTTGACAACTGGGATAAAATGATGATGGAATATGTACCATCGGTATCAAGATAGATATATTTTAGGTCAGGAGGGAGAGGCTTAAGAGCAGGAGTAGGTGTTGTGGGTAACAATGTCTCTATAGGGTTTTGTTCTTCCATTGAAAACACTTGGGCTAGTGATGTCTCTTTATGTTCAAGTAACTCATCATCTAAAGTGCATAAGGGAATTGATTCCAAAGTTACTGAGGTATCTTCTTTATACTAATCCATATCAAACTCTGAATCTCTGAAGGATAAGAACTTATACACCTCATTTTCTGGGAAAGTCCGGTCACAGTACTCTTGCACTACACTGTCTATCATACTAACTTTGTCACCCAACTCTTCTCCCATCTGTTGTTGCATCATCTTGAAAACATTGAATTCTATTGAGAGGTTCCCGAAAGACATGGTCATAGATCCATTACGGCAATTTATGAGGGCGTTGGCAGTTGCCAAGAATGGGTGCCTTAGAATGATGGGTATGGCATCATGAGCTACTTCAATGTTGAGGATGACGAAATGAATAGGGTAGTAAAAGTCTTTGACCTTGACAAGCACATTTTCGACCACTCCTTTTGGGTTTTTAATGGACCAGTTGGCTAATTGCAATGTCATGGTGGTAGATGTAAGCTCGTGGAAACTGAGTTGTTTAAATAGGTAGTATGGAAGGAGGTTAACACTTGCTTCAAGATCGAGCAAGGCAGTTGTAGTGTACTTGTCTCCTATAGTGCAAGGGATAGTAGGACGGCCAGGATCTTTATATTTGATGATTCTGTTGGTCTCTGTGAGGGATGGAAATTGTTTTGTAAGAAAGGCATCTTTTGGAATGTTAGTTTTCCTTTTGTTGGTGCATATCCTTAAGAAACTTGACATGCTTGGGTAAATTTTTGATGGCATTGAGAAATGGCAGATTTATGGTTGGACTTTTGAATGTTTCTCTGATTTCATCAAATTTTTCATCCTCCTTGGGTGTCATTAGGTGAGCTGGAAAAGGTGTCTTTGGTTTGTATTGTCTAACTGGGTTAAGTGGAGGAATTGATGGCTTTGGGACTAGAACATTGCTAGGGATATGTGGAGGTATTTGATTTTCATTTTCCGGTTCTGGTACTAGAATGGTTACCTCTACAGGTGTGACTACTTTGTTGTCAACAGGTTTGCTAGATCGCAAGGTTGTGACAGCCTTAATCACTTGGGTTTTAAGGTTTTAAACTTTTTGGCTCTGCAATAAACTTTTCTGGGTTTTATCTTGGGCTAACAAGTTCAAAGATTGTTGGGTTTGCTGTTGCATGACAGATAGCATTATTTTGGTGGGCTTATCTGTCTGGACACTAGTTGATAGTGTAACGGGAACTAGGTCTCTTTGGTTGTTGATAGGTAGGTTTTGATAGTTCTAGTTAAACTGGAATGGAACCAATGCTCTGTTCTGATGGTTATAGGTACCTTATCCTTGTCCTTGTCTGAATGTATTTGTTGGTTTGTTAAAACCTGGTGGTGTTTGGTTTTGTGGAATGTTGGTTCATACGAAGTTTGGATGTTGTCTCCATGGTGTATTTGGTACATTGAAAGCACATACTTCTTCTAGCTGAAGTTATTGTAGGTTTGTGATCAAAGGGCAGGTGGCATCTATATGATTTAAGCTTAGACAGAAATTGCATAGTGAGGTATTTACGTTCATGACGGGATGAGGGGTTTGGTTTTTTTGTTTGGTTGTATGGCATCTATCTTTCTTGTGAGGGTTTTGAGTAAGGTTTTGATTTCTGGATCTGATTTCACCTCAAAAATACCACTAGCCTTAGAGGTACTGGGTTGGGATATTCTGGAATTATTTATGTCGCCCCAATGGGTACTCTTTTCAGCTTGGTTTTCAAAAAAGGTTAAATGGTGAGTATTCCCGTATGGAGGCTTCAGCTGCACCTCTATCCAAAAAATTACCATTACTCATGATGTTGAGGGTTACTTTGTGTTCTGGGAGAAGGCCTTTGAAGAAGCATTGGACAAGAGTGGATTTTTCTAGTTTATGGTAAGGACATGAATAGAGTAGGTCAGAGAATCTATCCCATACTTTTGAAAATGTCTCACTCGGACTCTGTCTGAATAACTATATCTTGCTTCTTATCTCTTATGTTTTCTTTGGCGGGAAATACTTCTTCATGAAGGAGAACACAACCTTTTCCCATGTATCGAAAGAGTCGGCCTTCTGTGAAAGAAGCCAAGCGTGATTCTTACCAGCTAGAGTGAAAGAAAACACTCGTAGCTTAACCTGATCATCGGTGATGCCCAGATGATGAAAAGTATTACATACTTCATGTATCAAGCATAGATGCTCATACAGTAACTCGTGTTCTAATTACCCATGGAAGATGGGTAGAAGATTAAACACGTTCGGTGAAATGCAAAAATCGCTCATGAGCGGTGTGAGTCGTATACAAGATGGAACCCCATCTGGCAATGCTGTGTAAAAGTTGGAAAGAGGCTCTTCAGCTTGCACTACTTTGTCAGCCATCTTATGAGATGGAAGACAAGAAACAGGAGATTGTCTAGGGCAACAAGCTCTCCTACGTGAGTAAGTTTTATTCTTACTAATACTAGAAGTGCTTGAACGCAGTATCTTACACTTTTACCAAGACCCTAAATCTATCCTAACATGCGTAAACAGTGCAATGTATGCTCAAGAATTTAAAATTCGTTTTTGCAAGTATAGAGTTTTGAAAACTTTTCTTTTGGTAAATATTTTACTATGCCCTGTTTAGAGGAACAATTGGGGGCAGGACTAGGATGGCTCTACTACACGTCTCAAAAGAGTAGGTAGTCACTTCACCAAGTGGTGTGCTACGAAGAATCTCACTCATGATGAATCTGAGGGAGGGGAGTGAGGAAGGTAGTTGGTCCACCGAAATCTGGTAACTAATTACTCTAAATCCTTGTGGCTATATTTTTGTCCTTTTCTGGAGGAGTGTGACTACTTTAGGCTCTAGTTGATTGATTTTAATTCATTTTTTTGGTCTAGGGCTTTCAAGAATCAAGCAACGCCCAATTTACCAACATTGGGGAAGGACTTCCCAATGGTAGTTATGTGGCTCGGGTTCAGCCTTATGTGCGAATGTAAATTTTAGTGCGAAAAGTAAATTTTAAACAATCATGTAAGCATGCTTGAACACACAAGGTATCCTCTTACTTTGGCTTCGAGGAGGTTTATAATTTACCTCTCAAGCCATGTTTTCACGCTGCTTAAGGAGAAGGCGACATCGGTTGGCGCGGGATCTGAGAATCAAGCCCAACCTTTTGAGCTTTACCTTATTTTAAGTTACAATAAATGCCCACTTAAAAAGGCCACAAGTTGGGTTTTTTATAATTTATACAACTTTGCCTTCAAGGGACCAAACTTAAAGCTAACTAATATTATACTAATATAATAGATTAACTAGTTTTGAATTGATAAGCTAGATTAACTAGAGTCAAATGGACTTATAGTGTTGATTACCAAGTTGATTCATAGTGTGTGAGCTATGATCCACAACTTGCCTCACACACTTGAACTTCCCAAGGCAATTAAAACTATAATCCCTTGGTAAGTATATAACTTAAACCAAGTTTAACTCATGTTCATCATAAGGAACCAATCAAAAACCAATTTTTCCTAATTTTTTTTTTTTCTTTTTATCTCTAACTATTGCAAACAAGTTCCGATTTCTCCTACTATTATTACAAAATCGGGCCCGTGTCTATTCATCAAAGAAAACCAAGCCGCCAAAAACTGGACCCATGTCTCAGGAGGAGATGGTGGTCGCCCCAACCCTTGGTCGCCCGGCACCGGTGAAGTTTGGTCGTTCTTTGGCTATAACTTCAGCTCCTCTCCAGCTTTGTGTCTCAAACTCTGATTTGAAAGAAAGTAAATCAGTACTGAAAAACAATAAAATAAAATAAAATGACGAAAAATTGAAACAAAATTAGAAATGGAAAGATGAGAATGATGCTCCCTTCTTAGATTCTCAACCAAGCATTCTCACTCCTTCAATCCATGAGGGCGGCGCCATTTGAAGTATTTAGAATAGCTGTGTGTTACTTCAAAAGAGTTTGTTTAGAAGTGAGGTTCATCATAAATTGTTTACTATATGAGTGTGGGAGTTGTGAAAAAGAAATGTAGACTCTTGGTATAGATTAGATTGGTTTTAAGCTAATGAAAACATGAAAGCTTAGTTGTTGGTATTGAAATGACTTGAAAACTTTGAAATAAAGGTTGATTGAAGATTGAAATAAGAACAATTAAATAAGATTGAAGATTGAAATAAGAACAAAGGAAAATGACAAGTTTTAATTAAAAGGAAATGAAGAACAATATAGTAAAAACTTGAATTGAAAAACTAGACACTAAATTAAACAAGCCAAATGGTTCGGATCCTAAGACAATGGATGGTTTTTCTCTCCCCTACTTTTGGATTATATACTCCTACTTTTGTCTTTTACAAATTTGCCCTTCTCCATCACAAATGAGACACCTCACACTTCACTTTTGCTTTTGTTTTTGCTTTTGCTTTTTGATTTCTTCTTAACCAAGGTAGGTTTTGGGAGAATGTCATATTTTGAGATAAGGGCCTCCATCTTTAGTCCTTTGACCTTGACCTTTGACTTTGACCATTGACTTTGACTTTGACCATTGACTTTGACTTTTTCAGCACTTTTCCATAGCATCTTCTGGTCTTCATAATAAGTGTGATTAAGGCTCCTTTTGGTGTTAAGATGCAGCTTTTATGATAAGTTGTCTGAAATACTCCATAACCTAAAAAAGACAATAAAAGCTATGGGTTGTCTTTTCGTTAAGCGTAAGAAAGGTTAAGTTGTAATACAGTAATATACGGGTAATAAAACGCACATTTGAAACCTAATCAAGATACTCAACCAAGCATTCTTGCTCCTTTAATCCCTGACAGCGGCGCCATTTGAAGCTGATATAGAGTGATGAATCTTCAAAAATTTGTAAGAAATGGGGTTCATCCTAGATTGTTTGGGCTTGAATGATGGGAGCTTGAAGAAAGGAAGGTAGAGTTCTTATCTTAGGACTTGTGTTTTTATCTAAGTTATGAAGAACATTGAAAGCAAAGTTTAAGTTGTTGAATGATTGAAAGAAACATAACTTGGAAACAAGGAAAGGAGATTGATTGCTTGAATAATAACAACAACAACAGAAGATTGATTGATTGAAATAAAACAAAATAACAAGATTAAGATGAAAGAAATGAAGAACAATAAAGTAAATGACTTGAATTGAAAAACAAGAAAAATAAATCCTAATGACACTAGATTAAGTCTAGGTTCATTCTCTACTCTTACAAACCGAATGGTTTGGACCCTAAATGCAATGGATGCCTTCTCTCTCCTTAACTTTTAGATTACATACCCCTACTTTTGCCTTTTAGTGATTTGCCCTTCTATATTATAATTGAGACACCTCACACTTCACTTTTTGCTTTTGTTTTTTCATTTGCTTGATTTCTTCTTGACCAAGATAGGTTTTGGAGAATGCCATATTTTGAGAGAAGGGCCTCCATCTCTGGTCTTTTGAGTTGAGGGCTTTGACCTTTGATTTTAACCGTTGACTTTGACTTTGTCAACACTTTTTCATAGCATCTTCTGGTCTTCATAATAAGCGTGATTAAGGCTCATTTTGGTGCTAAGACGCAGTTTTTATGATAAGTGGTCTGAAATTCTCTGAAACCTAAAAAAGACAATAAAAGCTATGAGTTGTCTTTTCATTAAGAAAAAATGGACGTTTTGTACCATGAACATTCCTGGTTTTATCAATTGAGGCGAATAACCTTTTTTTTAAGCAAATTGTACCATGAACTTTCTTTTTCTTATCAGTTTGAGCCACCGGTGTAGCTCCGTTAGAAGATTTGTCTATGTGTGCTAACAGAGGATGATGCGTTGTTATTTGAATGGACAACTAACAAAAACTTAAGCATTACGTCACAAATAACACCACACTTGTTTCTCGCATTACGGAATTTGGGCCAAGCCGGTAAAATAAAAAGGTATGGAGTTCGATTCCCCACATAAGAACCTGTTATGTCGATATAAGTCGTTGATAAGATGAACTATCACAGTACCAACATTATGGTATCACTGCCCACCTGATTCTCAATGGAAACTATCACGAAACCAATCATAACTTATTCAAACACCAACACCAACAGTGAACAGGAGCTTTCCTTTCACAGAGAAGAAAATTGAATAGAAAACTCTTAATATTTTCTTTCCTTCTGCAGTTTGATTATTCTCTTCCTTTCAAATCAATCTCTTTCCTTTTTATCTTCTCTCTTTCCATCTATGACTCTTTCCTTCTAATGATTCATTAACGTTGATTCTCTCTTTGTTTTCTTCTTTCTATTTCTCTCCTCCTTTCCATTTCCCCCAATTTTCTTACTAATATTAGATTTAGAAAGAAGAATCATAATCTTTGTTTTCTTGTTCTTTCTCTGTGCTTGCAACAAAGAAAAGATTTCGATGTTATCTTTCTACATTTGTCACGAAATCAAACAATAATAGCGATAGTTTTGTTTTTGCTCCAAGTACCGCGATGATGCTAAACAATTGTGCAATGGTCCTGATATAAACAACTCAAATTCCTAATCAAGCTAATCAAAGGAACAACGCATTTACCTTTGGGCAATACCGATGTAAATTTTGGTTAATTAGGCTAAGTCCAATGGCTCCCTATCCCCTTAAAAGTATAACTAAAGTCAACAAATTTTACTCTCTATCATTAATTTCCTCTGTATATATACAAAGGATTTTACTCTCTATCTTTATTTTACTATGTGTATATAGAGAGTAAAATAAGGATAGAGAGTAAAATCCTTTGTATATATAGAGAGGAAATTAATGATAGAGAGTAAAATCTGTTGACTTTAACTCTACTTTTTAGGGGATAGGGAGCCATTGGACTCAGCCTTAGTTGCTTGATTTGGGGATTGAAGTTTAATTAGTTTTTTTAATTTGGGATTTGGGGAAACACGTGTAACCTGAGTGAAATTTGTTTATCAAAACAAAAACTTGCGTGAAATTTTGGTGGCATTTGGGAGAATTTTCGGAGCCACGTCACCGGTTATTAGGTGTGCACCTCAACGGTGCCACATGAGCATTTGGTCGGACACATATACATCCGGCATGCCACATATGCATATGAATTAACAGAATGGTAACAGTGGCTCAAACTGATAAGAAAAAGAAAGTCCATGGTACAATTTGCTTCAAAAAATATTTTTTTGCCCTTAATTGAATTGATAAAAACAGGAAAGTTCATGGTACAAAATGTCCATTTTTTCTTTCATTAAACGTAAGAAAGGTTGTCATACATTAATATAAGTGTAATAAAACGCACATTTAGGAGCTGATCAGTAATCAAAGTTGAGGTTTAACATAAATTTTTAGAGATGGATTGATGGGAGCTTATGAAGGTGAGAAAGGAGTAGTTCTTAAAGTTCATAACTTGTTTTTGAAAGAATGAAAACTTGTATTGAAGAACAAAAGTAAATAAAACAATAAAAACTTGAAAATGTAAAGGACTTGAAATTAAAATCTACACTACTCCTACATGACCATAGATTAAGTCTAGGTACTCTCTCTCCTCCTACTTTTTGGCTTTTATATTGCACATTATTCCAATGATTGATTTGCCATCTCCCTCTACAATCAAGACACCTCACTATGTTGTTTTTTGTTTTTTCTCTATCTTCTTGAGCAAGCTAGATTTTGAGCAAGTCTTCTTTTGTGACAACGTCATCCATCTCCAGTCTTCTGAGTGAAGGACTTGACTTTCAATCCTCTGGTTTTGAGTCCTTGATTTTTGACTTTGACTTTGACTTTTTCAGCAATTTTTCATAGCTGTTTGAGTCTTCATAATAAGTGTTAATAAAGCTCATTTTGGGGATAAAATGCATATTTTATTATAAGTGGTCTGAAATGGCGTGTAACCTGCAAAAGACAATAAAAACTATAAGTTGTCTGTTTATTATCCATAAGAAGGTTGTGATGTAGTAATGTAAATATAATAAAACGCATATTTAGGAGCTGATCAATACCTTGTCGTAAGACAATTCAGTAATTGTTTCATAGGCCCAATCATCACCAAAAGTATATCCATATCACCAACAAATAAGCGATACCCAACTCCAAAAACAAACAAATTTCACTATCTTCCAATTTTCTATCATTCATAATATGATAAATAAAATATGAACTGATTATCAACAAATAGACATATGTAGAAGAATTTAAAAGCTAGTATTTATTCTTTGATGCTACAATGATTGATAAAGAGTGTAAAAGTAGTGTTCTACCACAAAATAGAATGATTGTTAGAATTTCTCACCAAGTCAGCAACTGAACAACACAATTGCTATAATGCTTTCTTCTCTAGTTTAACTGAGCCGATATTATCTCTCTCAATACCCACTATTGCAGCACATTTATTAAGAAATTTCATTCAAGTTTTTGAAATAGACCTATATTTAATAAAGCATGTAGTACTATTCAACAAAATTAAAATATAAATCAAATAAGAAAAAGGATTGATCTCACCTCTAAACTAATTAGATGGAAAGTCAATGGAACTCGAATCTCGATTTTCCGCGAGAAAAATAGTCGAACAGCCACACCATGTACTTACTCTAATTTAAGTGCTTATTAGAATATTTAGGGCGGGGACCACACCACTTGAGAAATTTTACTCTAATTTAAGTGCTTATTAGAATATTTAGATGTGGGGTGTAGAAATTGAAGTGGATAGATGAGTAATTAGCAAATTTGGATTTCTCTTAACTATTTATTTGTATAAGCTATTGGCGTGAAAATATAATGATTTGATATTAAGATTGTATGCAATGATCACGTGCTTATAAACTTCCCATGGAATCGAATCTTAGGTCAAAAAACATTCACAAATAAATAAAATTTAATTTGGGAGCCAAGTAGAATCCCAGTTCAGATATAAGCATAGATTGAAAAAGAAGTGCTATAAGCTTTTAATTCAAAAAGAAGTACGGAAAGCTTTTGAATTGTTTATAATGAAAAGCATGCCTCCTTAAAGTATTTTACTAACATCTAAAGGCTCTAACTCAAACATATTGTTTGCAAAATTTTGAGCAACTCAAGCGTCTCCAAACTATAGTGTATTCAAGTGTGTTGCAAACCACCATTATATTTGTTTTAACTCTAACCCTTTTCATGCTACCTAATTAACATAGCATCGAAGTAAAAGAATATCTGTTCTACATTATGAAAAAAAAATTACGAATTAGAAATCCTAGAAAGATAATTCAATTAAGTTGAGCTAAAATAAAACTTATTTAATTGACAAAGAATGATATGCTTCACTTCACCTGAATGAAATCAACACCAGAAAAACTCTGAGGGAAGTGATGTACTCACGCAATAGCCTGCAAACCATGATAATATATTAGTGAGAATGTAGAGTTATGATATAAATTAGAATTAATGGTTCCATACTTCCATTGAATGAATTACTTAATTTATCCATTAATGAATAATATTGGTCCTCATTATTGGAAGAGAGAGAGAGAGTTGGGCCTGTAGGAAATGAGACATAGTGGGCTTAATGGAAGAGACAAAATAGAAGAAGAGTACCCAAACCAAAATTGGGCTTTACAAATATGAGGCCCCCATAATAGTGAGGCCCTCACTAACTGCCTCACCTGCTTATAGGGTGAGCCGGCCACACCATCACATTTCGGTACTTGAAGACTCATATAGATAATTCAGTATTCATGATGCATGTAATTCATCACTTAATAGAACCTTTATGGATTCACTAGCTTCTTTTCCACTTCTTTTGTGATCTCAACCTTCGGAACATGAGATGTCATCTTACTTCCAAAAGAAATGAAATTGATGAGGATGAACTTACACGACACCAATTTATTTCGCAACTGTGTATTAAATTGTGGTTCACCAGTCTACCCACGTCAAGTATATGGGAACAAGTCACAATGATTTTCAAGTGGGATGGCAAAAAGAATATGGATGGCCTACATTTAGCACTCCTGATTTATCAATAAAATAAAATCATTTAGCACACCCAATGTCTAAATATTTAAAAATCTTCATTGGTTAATGTTTTATCACTATTGAATCTCAGTGATTTACAGTCTACACTCATCTTTTTTTTTTTTTTTACTGACAAGGCTTATTTACAGCACATATATAAAATATTCAGGGAAGTTGGCACTTGTGATTCATGAAATATAATCAGTCTGCAACGTACCAAAATCTTGGATTCTTGGTTGGTTACTATTGCATTTACAGTATTTCGATCTTGTAAAGATTCTAGTCTTTGGATATCATGGATAAGGACATAGCACATTAAAGAGCAATTTTCCATGACAATGCCAACACCTAGAGACTGCTCATGTACATGTAGATGCATTTTGAAGCATAGGAAACATTTCGTCAAGCTTCTATTATGGCACGACCCATGGTACTTTCAGGGCCAGCCCTGTGTTTGAATGGGCCCAATGCAAGGTTTGCAGAATGAGCCTTCATTTCCTTTTATTTTCAAAGAATGGGCTTTTTATGTTGGCTTTTAACCTATAGTGGGTTTTGTTTAGTTTGGCTTATATTGGGGGCCCTATGCAAGGCCTTAGACGACATTGGCCCTGGGTACCTTGTTGGCTCACTACTCCACTTGCAAAAGAAGTAAACGATCACTTATCACTTCCACTTGATGTAATAGTAAACTCACTACTCACAAATGGAGTATGGAATCAACTAGTTCACATTTTACCAGAGGGAGAAGATAAGCATCAAATACTAGCTACTAAAATCAATACCCACTTACTAGAAGATAGAGTGGTTTGGTTGTCATCTCCGTCAGATGATTTCACTTCTAAATCAGCTTACAATGACCTCAGAAATAAAAGAAGTAGTCCCAACTAGTGCAAGATGGTGTGGGGGAAAACTGGTGTTGCCTAAGCACTTTTTCAATGGAAGGCAATTGTTCTCGGGCAGTTTACCTACTCAAACTAGATAGATTAAGGCATAAGAAAGTTTTGAATTCTTCCTAGTGTTGTTTCTGCAATTGTGAGAGAGAAAATTCTACACATTTGTTCTTTAACTGCCATTGCTCTTCAAATGTCTGGTTAAGAGTGAAGCAGGCTTTAGGATTGGGTAGCATTGTGAAGAGTTCAAATGAAGAATGGTATTGCAAAAAAGAATCTCCTAATGCTAAAGTTTATAGAGCATTTGTAAATGCAACTATAGGTTATCTCTAGTCAGAAAGATTAGCAGAAGATTTCAAAATCACTATGTAACAAGGCAACATCTTGCAAACACTATCCTGAAGGACATGAAACTTTATCTTAGTATCAATATAGAATCGGTACTAGATATTGTAGAGATCAAAGCCTTACTCACAAGACTCAATATACAGGTTAAGTACTCGACTAAGAATCATATTCTCTATAAGTGGAAGTTACCACCCTTGGGGTTTTTTAAACTCAATACAGATGGATCTGTAACTGGTCAAAGAGTTGGAGATGCTAGCTTAACATTTGATCAAGAAGGAAATGTAATATCTGTTAGAAAAATATATGGGTGTGCAATTGAAAGTTCAAAGTGTTGTGAACACATGGAACTTGGATTATTTGCACAAATCCATTAAGAAATTAATGAGTAATTTGTCTCCTAAGTTACCCCACTTGAGATAAAATGAGTGTGAAACACACTTAGCCCCACATGGGAAGAATACCAATGAGTTGTTGAGTTTATAAGACATAATTGTAGTTACTTGGGTTGGGCCCCAAGGGCTACAACTAATTTTCCATGGAGACAAAATGCAGTCAAGCTCAACAAGAAACACACACGCACGCGCCGCCGCCGTACGTCCGACCAAATGGCTGGGATAGGCTAGGCTTGGCCATGGCTAGGTGGTGTGTATTCTTTTTGGACAACCAATTTCTTAACAAGACCCAATCCGTTTTGGTCCATAAGGCCTAACAATTTCTCTTGAAATAGTAATGAGAGAAAAATCTTTCCGAAATGGTACAATAGTTCGAAACGTTTTATTATGCCGAAAAGGTGCGTCCTTTCGAAAAGGTGTGACTGTTCAAACAGTTGCATTAATTGTTGTTTCAGAAAGACAGTATTCTCCTATAAATATTGGACGTGTTTGCATGAAGAGAGATCCCATTCTGCACATCTCTTTTCCTCTATGTTTTTAGTCAAAACAAAGTGTTGAGTTCGTTGATTTTGTGGAATTATATTGAAGTACTACTTTCCATAGAAGGAAAAATATGTTTTCCCATCCAACCTTGAAGCATCGTGATGGGGAAAATATGTCTGAAGGACATAGTGAATTTTCACTAAGCTTGGATTGACATTTTCATATTTGGTACATTTGAGAGAAAAATTTGTACTGTTGTGGTAATCGGTAAAGAGTAAGTATATCTGGGTTGTGGTTCCTAGCAATATTCACAAACATATGTGGAGGACATAGAAGGTTAGTTGTTTTTCAAGAGTTGAAAACAATAGAAGTTGGTCTGTCCTTGTGCCAGGAAAAATATTCTAAACAATATTCTAGTATGCTCAAACTCCTTGTGGGCAATTTAGATTCTGAATGGGAAAGAGAGAGCTCCATGGTATTGTATGAACATTGTAGGATCTATAGTTAAGCTTGTAACTCATTTACTTCAGGTTAAATTTTGACATGTATACAGGGAAGTAATACACTACAAGAAAAAAGGTTTTATATCACTGTTAAAAACAGTCACAAAAAGAGTTTTGTCACTATTTTTTTTTTCCAAAACCGTGATAGGGTGAGAGTCATTTTTTTTTTTCTAAAACAGTCACAAATATTTGTTCCAGGCTAGCCTCTCTCTACCATAAAAAACGGTAACAACTGCTCAAAAATCATCACAACAAATCATATCATTTGTGACGGTTTTAAAGAAACGGTTATGCATTCATCCTTTTTAACGATCATAAAACCATAAAAAAATGGTAACAACTGCTCAAAAAACTGCCATAACAAATCATATCATTTGTGATGGTTTTAAATAAATTGTTATGCATTCATCATTTCTAACTGTCATAAAAAGTACCATTAGTCATAACGGTTTGGGTAAAACGGTGATATGTATATATTGGTTTTTTTTTTACTAAAAAAAGAAAATAAAACGTGAATATATATAAAAACCTCCAAAATTGGGGACCTGCAATAAACTACATTCCTAAATAAACTACATATCTGAATATGATCCATTAAATTTCAAGTAATATTCATATATATTGCTAATTTCATTGAAACATTCCAATCTCATTGGATAACCAATATATATTTGTACTTAATCGTAAAACTTAATGAAATAAATAACACATTTCCAATCTAATTCATATAAATATAATCAGTCTAATCCAAATCCAAATGAAAAAATAACCTAATCTTGACAAAGTCGATCACCCACATATATGTCTTCAGCTTTATGGTTCATCTTCGTCTTGAGGATAGTTCATAATACATTCTTGGATGAACATAACAAAATCCATTCGAACTTCATTTATATCCTTGTCGGTGAAGGCCTTTTTATGGCTAAAATTTGTTAGCTGGAATATAAGAAACAACAAGTTTAATATTGTGCAAAATAGAGAAAAAAAAAAGTCAAAAACATAGTTGCTAAATATATCAAGCATAAATTAAGTTAAAATATGAGAGACATTTTACTTACTTTCAAGGCAAAGGAGAAGGATTAATCATTATGCCTCGCATGAAGCAGTGCATTGCATGAATACCACATTGTTTACCATTTGGTTGCATAGGGCCCTGCAAAAATATGAAATTGAATTAGGGATGTTACACACCAAGTACATACAGAAATAGTAACTGTAATCGTTTACCTTAATGTGGTGCCAACATGATTTTTGAGAACTTCTATTCACTTGGATCCATTTTACAGCTATCAACGCACTTCAAGTTAAAATTTTAAACAATTAATGTCAATATAAGAAATAAAAAAGTCTACATATATAATTAAAAAATATACCAATCAATACGCATGGAAATAGTTACGTACCAAACATTAGTTCATACTAAGTAAGAAAATAACATGGAAAAAGTGCTTGGAAGTACTAAACAACATTAAATAATTCGTACTAATTCTCCTAATGTTCCCTTACCAAGCTTCTCAAAAACCCCTTCAAGCAAATTCCACAGAAAATTTTCAAAGAAGTCGACTAAATACATAACATAGGCTAGAAAATCCTAGTTAACATAGCTGTACTAAAACCAATTGTTTCTTTTTCTATATATATTGGATTGAAACAAATCAAATTGGATATCAAAATTAAGTAAGAGTTCAACAACTTCTATTGCAACCTCAAAACCAAGTTCCTACTCACAAATCCACACAAGTCAGCACAATAGGCCACAAAAAAGAAAGACAAACAAAACTAAGTTATTCTATTTGCCATAACTTCAAACTCTACCAACCCAAGTTTCTAAGTTTTAGAAACATATCAACTCCAAATAAATTTTAGCAGAGAAAACACGAGAATCAACTCCCCTGAATCAAGTCTAGTCGAAATTGATTTCATATCCACCAATAATCAACTTGACTTACTTTTCGTCTTCAATTAAAACTTTAGCAATACAACTCCTTTGATGCTTGAATTCCACCTTGGTACTGATTACATGAAGAAGAATAAGAAACCATCAATGCATGAAAAGCGTCCCCTAAATTTGTTTTTCTTTTAATTAGTCTTATCCAATAGATTTTCTAGAAAGAGAGAGAACCAAACAGAGAGCTCTCGAAATGGAGAGAAAGAACGTATGTTTTCTTTTCCAGTACAATTTCATGGGTTATTTCACTTGCCATGCATTAGTCAACCATAGACTCATTATTAAAAGTAGAGGCCCAACTCAATCTGACCCAAACAAATCCCAAAATTTGGGGTTTTACAACTTTAATCTTGAAGCACTGAAAGATTGACCAAGAGGAATTCAAAACCAAAACGACAACTTTTAGGTAAAAATCTAAGCATTGGTATACATGCCCACAAAGAGTAAAATTGCAAGAGACCAAACCAGTTTGATTCAAATGTGAAATACCTTATGAGTCAACATTAATAATCATTAACACCTTTCCCTTGTAAACCCTAAGGTACAAAATATTTCCTACGCATCTTACAAGGTTGCAAGTATATGAAAATGGTAGAAACATACAACTGGGAGGAACCTCCAATTTACACTATCGGTATATTTAAGCAGAGTTTCTAACCTTATACATACGCGGTAGGGTACACATGGCTCGATCAGGCACCAAGTTTTATCACAGATGCCGCCGAGAATACTAATAACTACATAGTGTAAAAACTACGACAAAAAGTTAAGCATACCAGTGTAGACTTTAGAGTACCTTACCTGGAAAAAGCTTATTGATCAATTTTGAACCAAAAATAAGTTATGGCTCAATAAGGCACCAAGTCTTATCATAGATGCTGGCATGCCGCCGAGAATACTAATAACTACACAATGTAAAAACTACAACAAAAAGTTAAGCATACCCATGTAGATTGTAGAGTAGCCATTGAATTCTTGCCCAACAAATAAATCCAATAACTACATGCCCTAAACTTCTTACCAGGTACTCTACATTTGAAGAACCTACATCGAAATATATGGTCATTAATTTCATATTTTACTACAATGGTCTTTGGAAACTGATGTATTAGGACTATTAGCAACCAAAAAAATAGACATTAGGACTAATAACATGGTCATTCGGATGCACAAACTTCTCACTGCAAATATATCTAGCCTTCAGTCAGATTTACTACCCCTTCAATCAGACCGTGGAAATTCACTTGGATGACAGAAGCAGATCCACTAGAAAAATGGATAAAAGGAAATATCCATAATTAAGACAAGATAAAAAATGGCATTGCATAAAAAAATGGCATAAAAAAGGCTTATTTCTTATTTTATATTAAAGTCCTTCATTTCATACTTGGCGTGTAAGGAGAAGAGATTATTGCTTAGTAAGTTGAAATTTTCTGTAAAAGATATAATGATGGTTCTAAGGAACCTAATATGATGGTATACGCTAAATATAAAAACTTCAAGCTAAGTCATGAATGGAACGAACCAAACACAAGTAGCATATAAAGCCAAACGTATACCATACCAAGTGAATACTGTGCAACAAACTAGAAACTTTAATATAAACACAAGCATTTTTTCCACTGTATCTAAATAATCCATGCTAAGACAAAGCTTTTTCAAGAAGCAGAAACATGTAGAAAACAAATCAAACCAAAATCCACAAGTGAAGAAGAATCCACAAGCAAGGAACAATCCACAAACCAGGAAAAGAAAACATATCACCACTAAAATCTTGAACTCTAAGGGGTCTTCTATTTTTAATAATTATATATTCTTCCTTTGGAATGTTTCTTCAAGGCATGCAACTTAAAATGAAGTGCAAAAGATAAAAAAGCAATGGTGATTCCTTTAAGACTTAAAGACCATTACCAATGGACCTCATTCAGGTCATCTCCAATCCAAGTTGGTGTAAAACCTTTCAATTGGTGTGAACATGTTTAGCATACCAATTTAAGCTCTCAACACAAACTATGATAATAGAATATTTATGAAATTCTACCGAAACTTGATCATATGTTAACATCTACTTCCTTTATTTTCTATTTCCTCTCAAACCCAACCTCAAGAGATTGATTCTATATTTTATGATTCAGAACTCAACAAAATCATGCATCATCACTTAATACTCAAACTTCAATTTTTAGCAAAAAGAAAGACCTAATTAAAATTGATTTCTCACAAGAAATTGCTTTTGATTTTTCTAGCAAAGAGGAAGAAAGACTATAGACACCCAAAGACCTAGATGTGATGCAAGTGGTGAAATTGTTTCATGGATGTTAGAACTCGGAAGCTGGGAGGTTGATTCATGTGATATAATGAAGATTAGGAGATGGAATAATTAAAGTGTAATGCTGGGAATCGCAAAACTTTAGCAACTCAGTTAAGCAATCAGCAAGACATTTACGTCGGATTGCTGAAACCATTATTTGCCTTAGAATTAACTAGAACATAAAACAAACAACATATATAGGCTCTGAACAATTAAATACTTGATTTCATCGGTGCTTAATGTTGAAGATTTATAAAAGAAACAACCCCTAATATTCGCCAAAATTACAAAACAAAAATCAAATATTTTTCATTGAAGAACACACTAGAAGTATAGATTAGAGAATTAAAATAATCAAACCCTAGAAGAAGAAGGGAGTACTACCTGATGACAGCGGTGGTGGTTGAAGTGTTGAGAGAGAGTAACCCTACACCGAAAAAATCTCTAAATTGAGTAACAATAATAAGTGGTGTAAATGAACAAAAAGGGAGAGCTTGGGGATTACCTCTGAATTTGAGAAGGAATAGTGGTCATTCTCATTGAGAGGCATGAACTTGAAGATTTTTTTTTCCATGGTGAGCCGTCTTCCTTATGTGCGACTGTGAAAATGAGAGGCCCAGCAAACCCTTGAACAAATTTTTTTAGAAGGTATGTTTTTACTAAAGTACCCCTGGGAGTTGGGCGGGCTTGGTTGAATTTTTCACCAAAGTACAAGCGGGAAGAGGCACACACAAAACAACGGCCATTCAGTCCTTATACAACGAACATAAGCAATCGTACTTCCACAAGTGCCATTAACCGTTGTTTTTGGGTGTCATAAATTAGCCAAATTGGTGTAGTGAAAAAACCAAAAGATAAAAAGAAAGCGCTGAAATTTGAACAGACCAGGCCAAGCAAGACGAAACCTTTAATGCCACAAAGCAATTCTTGTATTTGCCAAGGAAATAAAAAACAAATTAACATACTATCGACTAACTCCTGGAAAATTACAATATAATTCACATCTCACCTGAAGATGATGATAGTTTTTCTTTGGTTTGGGGAGTAAAACTCAATTAAAGATGTGATGATACAATTTTTGGATTGAGAGTGGTTTCTGTTCTATTTTGATAGTGGTGAGTGAGTGAACATTTTTGAGAATGTAGATTGTGGACTAGAGAATGTTTCACTGATGGAGCGTGAGTGGAAAGAGAGTCGTGAGAGATCGAGAATTTTTTTTTTGGGGGTTCATAGGCACGAAGAGTGAGTGAGTGAACGTGGGTGTGTTTTCGAAGTAGTTTTAATGGGCTGGAGTTGTGGGCGGGACCAAAAAATGGATGGGTTGTCAAATAAAGGCAGGGGAATATGTAACTATTTTAGTAGAATGGTCACAAATAGTACTCCACACATATGCCCTCACCTAGAAAAAAACATTTGTGACAGTTTCTGATCCAACCGTTACCAAAAACTTTTTAAAACAATCACAAAAATCTTTTTCTACCATTTGTAACCGTTTCGAATAGAACAGTTACAAATAACATTTTAAAACAATCACAAAAACCCTTTTTTTTACTAGTGTAAACAAAAGTGCTGACTATCTAGCTAGTCTATCTACTTCCATTGATTAACAATGTGCATGCAATAGCCTCCCTCTAGACTTTACATGCACTACTATAAATTGTGGCTATTTATCACGTAAGAGGGAAGGTTTACTTCATATTCTAATGCAGGTCAGCCTAACCTGATATTTGTTTAAAATATATATATATATATTGCGAAACTTATAGTCATTTAGTTAAATATATACTTTAATCGATCGGACCCAAACCAGGGGTACTTGTTGAATATTATATTGGATTCTTCTCTTTGTAGGTAAACTAGTATTTGCCCGTGCGTGTAAGCGATATCGCCGCGATCCGTCTCTGACGGCACAAATGGCGCTTTTGCCTGGCCCTTCAAGATTACTAAAAACTCCAACCGAAGTCCGACTAAAAAAACTCCAATCGAAGCCCATTAGAAGCCAGACAAAAAAACCCAACCGAAGTCCAGTAAAAGTCCAGCCACATTTGTTGACTTCAAGAATGATGCAACGCTCTTGTTTCATACTATTAAACAACCCACACCTCATAAGTCTTAGGATTCGCCACCTCATAAGCTAGATCCAAAGGTTAGGGGGTGGTGTTGGACATCCAACACCACCCTTCTTTGTTATATAGATTCTGTGGCAAAAGGAATAAATGACTAAATGCAGGTAAACGGCGTCAGGCCAAAATGCCATTAATTTTTCTTTGTTTCGTTACTTTGGTAGATAAACTGTCATTGATTTGTGTATATCACAGCTCAAGTCAGTGAACATCTACCTTGAGAAAAGTAGCCCTACATGTCGAACAGCTTGATCTCTAATTTTTCTGGACCTCCATCTCTTGGTGAAACATACTTTTTTTTATAGACGAATAATTATATCCTAAAGATATTTAATTTGCACTGAAACGGGACACAAAATTTACAAATTTTATGATGTACAATTGTACCCAAAAAAAACAATAAAAGTTCAGGCTCCACCACTTCCCTACAAAATTATTATGTTTATCATAAATATCTAATGAGAAAAGTAAGAAAACCCAAAAGACTTAGATGTGCATTCCAGTATGACTAAATTACATAACATTCGGGTTGTCAATGGATCGGTTTGGGTCGGGTTCAGGAAAATCCGAACCCAAACCGATAAGAAATTTTGGAACCTGAAACTGAACCGAACTAATAAGAAATATTAGAAACCCGAAACCAAATCGAACCAAACCGATAAAAAATATTGCAAACAGAACCCAAACGGACCTGAATCAAAAACTATAAAATCAATTAAATCTTAAATTAAATCAATTAATTTTAACCACACAATTGATAAATATATACAAAATTAATCGTAAATATTACTAAAATATCATCTTATTAGTTCGGTAGAGGACAAACCCGAAACCAAATCAATATCTTATCGGTTCAATTCGGTTTTGGATCGGTAGAAAATAAATCAAATTATCAAAACCCAAACCGTTTTTTATCGGTTTGGTTTGGATCGGTTATCGGGTTATTGAAACCCATTGACAACCCTACATAACATCATAGTCCGGGATTTGGGAATGGTCGGAATTCTAACTTATTATATTCAGTTAGTTGTATGTCTCTCCTATAAAAAGGGTACAAAGGGTCGATCCGTTACTTTTTTATTTTCTATCAGGGTGAAATAACTGCCACACAGTAATTTTTAAGTAATTTATTCATAAGAAACAAGTACTAACAAAAGTCAAACAGTTTTTCTACGTCAATACACAAAGTGAACCGAAATTGCTAAACAAACTGACGTGGTTAAGTGAATTCTGTGAATCACGTGCAATCCCTTTTCTTTTTTTTCCATAGACTTTATAGTAACACTCGCCTTTTCCAGTTTTTCTTCTCTCATGTAGAACTTAAAATGGGTCTATATTTTTGCGAGCTCTCATTTTCAAAATCTAAATAAGAAATTGTTTTTTTTTCAGTCCTAGAATTCTAATCATCCATACATAACCTTAAACTGCAATTGTTTTGTTAGGATCCCTTAAAAAATTCCAACACCAACAACTATATCAGTTTCAACAACGACGACTATAAAAGGACGATAACAATGACAACTTTTGGTTAGAATGGAAAGCAAATAAGAAAATTACAAACTATTTTTGGTTTATATTAGTTCAAAGATTAACCACATGATGATGTTTCATAAATTTTAACTTCAGATGAGAGAGCGAGATATGAAGATGGATTGGAAGGTTCAAGTTTGAAAATTTTGGCAAAGTGAAATTGTGAAAGTGATGATAAATCACGTGAGTTTTCCATCCCACCTTACTGTTTGCCAATTCGGTCCATGTTGTGCAGTTGTGCGATACTATAGAATTTTCGAAACTCAAACCACATGCGTATTCGTCGTCCATGAAATACCCATGATTTTTAGAAATCTAGCCATCTCTTCGTTTTCAACCTCTTAAGCATCCGAGACATCAACATCTTCTTCTTGTATTTTTGTTTTCAATCAATTAATTGACCAAGAGGCGCTCCATGAACTAGAATATGTCAAAAAATGTATGTGCCTCTTTCAAAAGAATTGAAAGAAACCGTCATAAAATCCATAAAATAAAGTTAAAAGTTGGGCTCCACTACTATCTTGGACCAAAGAAATCTATTAGAAAAGAAAAAAAAAACGTTTTAGATGTGTATATGAAAATATCAATAATTCTAGACACAAAAAATTTGACACAATTGACCGACACAGTGACGTGGCACTGCAACATCAATGTTACACTATGAAAAACCACCATAGCAATATCAGTGTTGCACTAAGCAATACCCTACACTGATAAATATCACTGTAACATTAATGTTTCACGAAGAATTACCAATGCAACATCAATGTTACACCAAGAATTATCACTGCAACCAGGGGCGGATGCAGGATTCAATAATAGGGGGGATACTAGCACTAATTCCCACTACTATATATATATATATCAGTCATTTTCTAAAAAGTAACTACTTAAGTTAATTTAAAATAAGTACGTAAGAAAAATTTTACCTACAAAATGAATTCAAACTTAATTTTTTGTAGATATGATATAAGCAATATTAAGATCATCTCTACAAAATTTCAGCTCATTTGGAAACCTCTAACATTGACAAAAAATCGACATTTCTAGACCATTAGATTTTTTTTTTAAAGATGACAACAATTTTTATCTATGTTAGAGGTTTCCAAATAAGTTGAAATTTTGTGGAGATGATCTTTATAGTGAGTGTTTCATAACCACTAAAAATTAGGTTTTAATTCATTTTCTAGGTGAAGTTTTACTTACATACTTATTTTAAGTTAACTTAAGTATATATATATTTTGGAGGTGAACAGTTACCACTGTATTTATGATTTTTGAGGAAAGTTAGTGGGGTTCTGACCAGGTCAGCCAACTCATAAATCCGCCCCTGACTGCAACGTTAATATTATACCATGAAAATCACTACAACATCAATGTTGCATCATAAAAAATCAATGAAATTGATGGTTTGCTATGACGAAAATATGAGAATGGAAATATGATAATAGGAAGAGAATAAGTGCTTTGAGTGAGAGAAGAGATGTTTGGCTTTTATTTTCACCACCGCACCATCGATGTTGCAACATGCCACGTCACTATATCTTAACTGTTTCATTTTTCTTGTGTTAGTGTAGTATTACTCTTGAAAATATCTAGATCATCTACTACTTTACGAGACTTCAAAATGAACTTATCAGAGAACTACATTCACTAATATAGAACGTACTTAATTTAATTGGTATTCGCAAAAAATACAAAATAAATGAAATGAGTTAGAAAGCCATAGATGATCTTCCACTAGTATTCAGTTGGCGTGTAATATTTTGACCATGTTTTATATCTAGCTTGGCACATGTGAAATTTCAGCTTGTTATTAACCGGCCATAGCAAATAGCTAAGCTATGTGAATCCTACTCTAAGAAACAGACCCAATTCATAGCAAATTGATCAAAAGAAGTATGTCTTAGAATTTCGAACAACCCAATACATTGAGGTCCCTAGTACAGTGGATGCTATCACAGATCAGGATCATACACAAACTTCAAAAAAATTGATGCCAAACAAACAAGCAAATACGAATTGAAATGAAGTATGTAAAGGTGGGTTTTGGTTTTTCTTTACATACAATGGAAGAGAGGAAGATGGGTTTGGGTTTTGGAGAGACCGAGTTTGCTAATGAGCGAGCTGCCTACGTATCCTCTCTTGATTTTAAGGGGAGAGAAGAATCAGGTCTCACGTAGTTCAAATAGGTGGTATTTATAGGCCTAAGGGAGTGTTGATCCTTGAGACACGTGTACTCTCTTGTACATATATAGGGTGGAGATTATGAATGTGTGTTAGGTTGGTTTTAGTAGGAATTGTGTGCTGATTGGGAGTTGGTGCGGTAGTCCATATTTCCCGGTGATGGGATGTAAAGGTAAGATTTTGGTGATGATTACATCTGGTGGTGTTTTTATCTAAGGCGTTCTGTCTCCAGTCATTTATTCGTCTTGAGATATTCTTGAACGAGCTTACGCGTACCACCTACATGAAGGGAGCTGCTCACAGATCGGTTTTGGAGGTCGATGTCCTGAAGTTCGCTTATGCGATGGCGTGTGCAATATTCCTTAATGAGGATATTACTCCCTACCACAGCCCTCTCGATGGATTGTTTATGTCCATGGAAGCGATCCGCCGAGAGAAAACAATGCGTGTGGAGCATGAGCGAAGCTATGGTGAACGATCTGACCGAGATGCCGTAAAGTTTGAATCGTGTGGCATGATGATTTGGCGGGACAGGGAAGTTGGCACGTGATTGGCGCGTGACAGAATCGTAGCAGTTGGTAAAGAAATGTGTCGCCGCGTTATTCGGAACTTTGAAAAGACAGGTCCTTGGAACACGTGTGCGGGCTAGGGCATAGGCTGTAATCATAATTTCTTGGTAACTGAACGAGCGGTTGCACAAAATCAAATTTGGGACACTCAAAAAAGTATTTCCTGTTTCCTTCTCCAGCAAAAATGCAAGCTAAGGTTTCTCAGGTGAGTGCTTCTGCTGCTGCTGCCTTTTCATTTTCAATTTGCTTTCCTCTTGTTCAAGTGCGATTTGTTGAGTAGGTAGGTCGGTGTTAGGCTGTAGGGTTTAAGCTTGGGTAGTTGATAAGAAGGAGACGTTGTAATGTCTAATTCTGACGATACTCGATCTGAAGAGGTTCGGGAGGTCTCATTAAGTTGTGGTGAGTATGAGGATGATAAAGAAGAATCGGTGAATCTTGGCATTTAGGTTGGGTGGGATGAGGAAGTTAGGGTAGACGAGGGTAATACACGATCTGGGTCGGAAGGTGCTGTGGCTAGCACGTCAGGTCGAGGGGAGGGTTCGTCGTCAAGTGGGTTACTCCCTAGGATGGTGGATTGTCGTGCTGCGAGATCGTTCCCCGAACTGAGGGCAACTTATGGGATCAACGTTCCCGATCTGGAGATATACGAACCACGGTTGAGTGAAAATGTACGTAGTAAGGAGTACAACCCGCCGAATGGTGGGGTAATCATCTGTGTGGGCCAGCTGAGAGCGTATATGCAAATACCGTTCTCGAAACTGGTTTGTGACTTCTTGGCTCATTGTTGGAAGTCTCCCTGTCAGTTTGTTGGTAACACCTTGCGACTGTTTAGGGTGTTCGACCTGTTGAATGTGAGTGGGGAATACCGCATAGGGGTATCCGACATAATTGAGCATTATGTTGTGAGGCGATATGGTAATCTGAACTTTAGTTTGCAAACTATGACGACGCGTTCTACTGTGATTGACGGTGTAAGCAACAAGGCCTGGACAAAGAGGCCGTTGCTGCTAGTTGGCAACTACTGTGCTAGCGGATATAGGCTGCAAACTAGGATTTGTAACATATCCGGTGGGTAGGAATGTCTTTCTTTTTTCACTTTACTTGGTGATTTACTGTTGTTCTTACTAGCCCATGTCTTTGCTTTGTTTGTAGATTTTTCTGTGAAAACGCAAACTGATCGTGGGGAGATAGAGAGGTTCGCACGGCTGACTCGAGCACAAAAACAAGCGAAGCTGTCCGAATTTGCTTATTTCTTTGTGGAAAAGGGTGGGCCTGCGATCTGGGAAAAAAGAAAGGCTCAAAAAGACCGAGCTCGAGGTTAGACTAGGAGAGGGGTGATGGAGATGCACGCGAGTGACTTGGTAACGCGGGAAGATAGGAACCGGGCTCATGGCGGCCTGAGACAACCCTCTGGAGGTGGTGCTTCAGGAGCAGGTGGGTCGAGCTCCGACCTGAAGGGGGGTCGATTGATGCTCCTGTAGAGCTTGGAGACGGTGGTCTTCAATCCTCGCGTGGGGCCAGGTCGGAGAAGAGAAGAAATGACGCCTCGAGCAAGATGCTCGCCCGAGTTGCCAAAGTTGCGCAGCATGCTCTTGGTGAAATCTCCAGCATGGGGGGCAGTTCTGGTGGTGTTCAGGATGGTGCTACGGTTGCTCTCCGGAGTCGGGTGCGACCGGAGCAGTCTTGACTTGGCCGATGACTTTCATAGGGCGGGTCTAGTCTATCTCTGGGGCGGTCGCGAGAACCTAGTCCACCGGGCAAAAGCGGCGGTCCCTTGGACAAAGCTAGTGGAAAGTCAGTTATGGTTGCAGATGACTTAGAGTCACAGTTTGTGTATTTAGACGACAACGGGGTTCAACGAACTGTGAGGCGAACTGATTGTAGCTTCAGGTCGAGTAAGGTATCGGCTTGTCTGTTAGAACAGATAGCTCTGGACGGCAACCGTAAGGAGCTAGATGACAAAGGGCTGGCTGATAACCTGAAGCAAATGGAAGTCACGCAATGTCTGGTACATGAATTTGTCTCCCTTTTATGTATCTGTTCGCTTATGTACGTTACTGTGACCTGGTTATTAACATATGTGTGCAATTACAGCTTGTGAGTGGGTTTCAGAAGTTGAAAGACATTGCTCAGTTCGCGGAGGCAGATAGAGAAACTGTGGTGAAGCTGTTAGACGAGCTGAAAAACTTTCAAGACGCCGCTAAGATGGAACGTGAGGAGCTTGAAGACCTGAAGAAAGCACACCAAGCTCTGAGTCTGGCAAAGATGCTGAAGGATACCGAGGCAGAAGATCTGAGGCTAAAACTACAGGGTGCTGAAGAGAACGTTATCGCAGCGACTGTGGAAATTGGTAGGTTGAACGAGTATGCCTTACATTGCAAGAAGGTTGCTCAAGACGCTACGAAGGCCTATGACGACCTGGATGCTGACTTTGTTGAGCTGGAAGCGGACTATAAAGCTTTGAAAGAGGAGCATGTACATGGGATGTCTCGTACCGCACTGGAACAGGTGCAGGGAGATGTCGGTAGTGTTCTCGCTTCTTCAGTGGTAGTGCCAGAGGCCGTGGTACCGCGAGCTGAAGCTGCTGCGTCTGATGTGCTTATGAGTTTGGATTTGGATGGAGTATCCGTTGTGGTTGAAGGGAGGGATGCTGAAATTGACGAGTCACTTGTGGCTGGAGAGCTAGTTGTTGCGCTTGGAGATGGCGAGTTGTAACTTCGTTTTGCTAATCTGTATGCTTGTAAGCTGTGATACAATAGAGCTGGTTTCCTGGGGTAACCTGGGCAGTTCGCTCTTGTTGTTTTTATGTGCTACCACTTTGAACGATCTGGTATCCTGTACTGGTTTGGGGTAACCATGTGATGATGAGTATTGGTTAGCCGGGTTGGATTTCCTGAGTAGGCTCAGCAACTCGGCTAAGGAACGAACTGTGGTTGGGGCCTGTCCGAATAGGTTGTTTTTTGCTTATATGCTATGCTTGTTGCTTGTTTCCTTGTTGTGTGTGTTATTTGCTTGATTGAATGTATGAACGGTGATACTGCTATAACTATGCATGTTGGATGTACTGCGGTGATAACTGACCTTCAAGTAACCTGTAGGCTTGAATGAGCGTCTTGTCGTTAAATTGTCTTTAGGTTTAGGTGCCGCCCGTAATGAGGTTACTAGATCGCTATAACCTGCACATAGAGTAGGATGTATGGTGTTCTGTTCATTGTCGAGAATGGCAGTATTTCCTCACGTGTGTGACACGTGTAGGAAAATGAACAGTTCAAGGAGCGTAATGATGGCGGGCGGATGGCCCCGACGCTTACGCCTCAAGGTAATTATGATGTGCTTAGGGAAAAGACGTTACATAATAAGTAAAACTGCTCGTCGAATACCAAAGGTATTTGGTTGTCTTCTTGTCTTAGCTCCTATTTGCCTTAACGCTGTGCACTATCTTCGTCGCTGCTTCTACAGGTACGTTTGTTTTCATCTTTAGATGTATCTTTTTGAGAAGGAGTTGGTGGATAGTTCTTTCACTCATGCGGTGTTATCTCTGTTCGTAGGTTTCATTATGGCAAGGTGCCGCAACTATGTGAGAGGAGAAGGGAGTTTGAGAGAGACTTCGCCTCTGGTAATGGAGGAGAAGGAGTTCGACCCTCATGTGCACGGTGATCGTGGTAAGAGGAAGGCTGTTTCTGTAGGGGCCAAAGGCAACAAGCGACCTAGGAGATCTGGTCGTCCGGTTGGTGGCATTGTATTTAGGTCGCCACAGCAGGTAGGCGATACCAATCGCCATGTTGCGGAGTATAGCGACCTGAGGCAAGGTCACCAAGTCGCTAGTGAGAATTTGTCCCCACGATTCAGGGATGTGGGGACCGAATTCTACTACCTGGGGAAGACGGGGAAGAAGCGCACGGTGAAACGCTCTGACTGCAGCTTCCACTCGGCACCCATAGCGACCAGCCTTCTGAAGGGGATCGTGTTGGATGGTGACAAGGCGGAGATGAAAGATGAAGATATGGAGACGCTTTGTTGGGGGGACGATGGACATGGCCGCTTGTTTGGTAAGCTCGTTATGCGCTAAGTTGTTGTGTTTGTTTCCAGGGCAATTTTGACCTTTAACTTTGTACTCGCAGTTTCTTGCAGGGTATGATAAACTGAAAGATGTTGTGCGAAACGTTAAGACTGATGTTAACCCGCACGTCGAGCTGGGATGTATGCGAGCTGCGTGGGGAGTTGACAAGAGGAAGCTAGAGGTGATGACAAATAATCGTATCGCCGCTAACGAACGCTTTGCGTTGGTTCTTGTTATGACCGATCTAGAGGGGGAGTTAGCTAAGGTGACTGCATATGCCAAACAATGTCAAGGGGTAGCGCGCAAAGCATAGAAGGCATATACCATGGCCTGTGCCGAATATGCCGCATTGGATGAGAAGTATCACCTCTGAAAAGAAAGCAACGAGGGCTGCAGGGGCAGGTATCGTGTGATGTCGAGATCTACTCGTGGCACATCGGTTTCTAGAGTGCCCCCGAAAAGATAAGCATGTCTTGACCGATGTTTGATGGTGCAATCTATCCTTGTCTATTTCAGCCTATGGAAAAAAACGTGAGTGTTCTTTACTTCTCCTCTCTTATATAAGAGTTAACAATAGAGCTGTATCTTCAGGCTTGCCTGAACAGTTCGTCACTTTGGTACAGAGAACTGGTTTCCACGAAAGTGGCAGTTCGATGTCTTGTTAAATTTGTAATAAACACCGATCTGGATTTCACGGTAGACCGCCAGATCGGTGGATCTAGTTGTTCTGGCATTGGCCGAGTATTGCTACTGATTGGGTTTGGAATGCATGTTTCTGCTTAATTGCTTGTAGTTAGCATCCTGCTTATTATTCATGTGGCTTGAAATAACTGAGGAGCTTGAGACTTAGATTAAAGAAACGGTTTGCCTATGATTATCGCTTTCTTTCGTGGTCATTATGTTATAAGAGAAGAAACGCTGGGAGCATTCTAGATGATCTGAGTCTAGAATTAATACTCGAGAGAGTGTTTTGCTCATGCAGAGCGTGTTGGCTTATAGAAGCGTAATGCTCACGGAGAGCGTTCTCGTATGGTCGACCCTAGAGGTATAGGTTCTCGACTTAACAAGACTTGGAGAGGCTATGGAGCCTGTAAGCTCCAGAGAGTTGTCTGCTCACGGAGAGCGTTCTCGTTTGGTCGATCTTAGAAATATAGGTCCTCAACTTAACAAGACTTGGAGAGGATGTGGAGCCTGTAAGCTCCAGAGAGTTGTTTGCTCATGGAGAGCATTCTCGTTTGGTCGATCCTAGAAATATAGGTCCTCGACTTAACAAGACTTGGAGAGGCTGTGGAGCCTATAAGCTCCAGAGAGCTGTCTGCTCACGGAGAGCTTTCTCGTTTGGTCGATCCTAGAAATATAGGTCCTCGACTTAACAAGACTTGGAGAGGTTGTGGAGCCTATAAGCTCCAAAGGCATCGCTCCGTCCGGAGAGAGCGTTCTCGTTTGGTAGATCCTAGAAATATAGGTCCTCGACTTAACAAGACTTGGAAAGGCTGTGGAGCATGTAAGCTCCAGAGAGCTGTCTGCTCACGGAGAGCGTGTTAGCTTATGACAGCGTATTGCTCGCTGAGAGCGTTGGACCATGTAACTGTACTGGTCGTTCTTCCGGTGTGAATTGTATGACTTTTCGATGCAAGTAAATGGAGTAGATTGTAATAGGCAACATAAGAAATTTAACCTTGAGTTTATAATAAATGAAAAATGGAATATACAACATCAGTGGTTTTACTGATAAAATTTTTTCAGCATATAAGTATTCCAAGGGCGAGGCAACAATTTCCCTCTTGGGTTTTTATCCAGTATGCTCCATTGCCTACAAACGTTCCACGATGTATGGGCCTTCCCACGTAGGTGCTAATTTGGAGTCGCCTTAGGTCTTTTTAGCACTAGATCGCCATGTTGAAAAGATATAGGATGCACTCGTTTATTGTAGGAGTTCTTCGTGAGTTTGTTGATAAAGAGGCGACCTCGATGGCGGCTAAGTCCGCGCCGTTCTTCTAACAAGTCGACCTCTCGTGCTAGAACGGAGTCATTATGTCCCGCTCTCTACGAAGCTCTAACCGAAGTCGTAGTTGATTTCGCCGGTGGGGAATTATGGCTACGTGCCATAACACAAGGAAAATGGAGATTCACCAGTCTTGGACCGAAGCTGATCGCGATGAGCCCACAAAATGTTCTCAACCGATTTTGGCCATTGGCTCTTGTTCTTTTCAATCTTTTTCTTCAAATTTTTTGCTTTGTTACCGCCTTTCGACCATTACTTTCGGGTGTATTGTGGAGTAGAAAATGCATGAACAATCTTTCACTTGGCTTGAAATTCTTTAACTGTTCTGCCTTTGAATTGGGAGCCATTGTCCATCACTAGTGTATATGGCAAACCAAATCTGGTGATGATGTTAGTCCAGATGAAGTTTCTGACATGTGATTCTTTTGACATAAGTTAAAGGAATGGCTTCAACCTATTTAGTGAAATAGTCGGTTGCAGACTAAGACGAAGCGAAACCAATTTTTTTCGTGGGATGAATGGTCCCATGATGTCCATGCCCCACATATGAAATGGCCATGGGCTTGCTATATAATCGATCACCATGAAAGCGGTTGGATGATGTTGTGACCAAATGTTTGGCATTATATACACTTGAGGATGTATGCTTTGGCGCCGATCCGCATCACGGGGCCAAAAGTATCCTTGGGAAATTGCTTTGTGGGCTAAAGAGCGACCTCCAAAGATGATTTCCACATTCTCCTTCGTGGATTTCCGCGAAAAATCAATTGACCCTCATTATGGAGTAATGCACAAAAAGTGTGGTCCACCAGCCAGATTTCCTAAATAACTTGTTATGAAGTAAGCAATAACGACGTGCGATATGGGATTTGTTCGGCCTTGGTACGCTTCTGTGGAGCGCCATCTTTGGATGTAGTCTATGATGGGCTGCATCCATGTTTGACTCAACTGATTGCCAGAGAGAGGGAATAGATCGCTTATTGCTAGGGCGTGCTTGACTTGGTACGCAGGTCGGTCGACTACTTCAATTAGTAGTTGTCTTGGGACGCAGTTCGGTGTTTGAGTGGCTAAGTAAGCTAAACTGTCCGCGTGACGGTTCTCGTCACGCAAAAAATGATGTATGGTAGCTTCCTTAAAAGAAGGCAGTAAATGATGAACGACTTGAAGATATTTCGAAAGGTTACCTTCATGGGTAGTGTACTATTTTATAACCTGGCGAACGACCAGTTGCGAGTCACTAAAGATTTGGAGTTCCTTTACACCGAGCTGTAGTGCCATACGAAGCCCCATGATCAATGCTTCGTACTCCGCCTTGTTGTTGGAAGTTGCGAAGTCGATTCGAACTGACTTCTCTACCATAGTTCCATCGGGTGACACTAAGACGACCCCGATGCCACTCCCGCCAGGGTTGCTAGAGCCATCTACAAAGAGAGACCAGATCGATTTGATACATTCTTTTGTGTCTACAAGCTCCGTTTATGGTTCCCAATTTGGGTCATCGATAGGGAAATCTGCTAGGAAATCTGCTACGACTTGACCTTTCTGAGAAGTTCGAGGTACGAACTCCATGTGGTGTTCGCCGAGTTCTTCGGCCCATACTGCCATACGAGTTGTCTTGTTTTCTTTGTGGAAGATTTTCTTCAAGGGGAGGTCGGTAAGTACTTTGATCGGATGTGCTTGAAAGTACGACCTGAATTTTCTTGTCGAATACAACAAAGCAAGTACGGCTCTTTCAATGAAAGAATAATTCTTTTCAGCTGGCGTGAGCATCTTACTTGTAAAGTAGATTGGTTTTTCTGAGTTGTTCTCCTCTTTGAAAAGAACTGAGTTGATGGCGAAGTCTGATATTGCCAGATAGAGCCCCAGTGTTTCTCCGTCTATTGGTTTAGCTAAGACGGAGGGCGTGGTGAGGTACTCTTTGAGAGTGGCGAATGCTTGGTGACATTGATCGTTCTATGAGAACTGCTCGCCTTTTTTGAGGAGTTGTAGGAACGGTCGACACTTGTCCGGCATACGGATATGAATCGGTTGAGTCGCAACTATATGCTGGCGAACAACGTCAGCTTCTTTTGTCCGTGGATCGGGCATGTCTAAGAACGCTCGGATTTGGTCTGGATTTGCTTCGATCCCTCGCTGTGACACCTGATATCCTAGAAACTTCCCGGAGGACGCTCCAAAGAGGCATTTCTCTGGGTTCAACTTCATTCGAGTTTGGCGTAATCTGGAGAACGCTTTCTCAAGGTGAGTGAGGTGGTCGCCTGCTTTCTTGCTTTTGACGACCATGTCGTCGATGTAAACCTCCATGGTATCTCCTAACATGTCTTGGAACATGTCAGTTACCAGACGTTGATACGTCGTTCCAGCATTCTTAAGGCCGAACGGGAGGACGTTGTAGTAATAAATTCCTTTACTCGTAATGAACGAGGTTTTCTCTTGATCCTCCCGGCCGAGTGGGATTTGGTTGTATCCATGTGACGTCCATGAAGGAGAGAAGTTCATGACCATAGGTTTGGTCGACAAGTCGGTCAATGTGAGGTAGGGAAAGCTATCTTTTCGGTGTTTCTTGATTTACATTCGCGGAAATCGACGCGATAGGCTTAACTATTCCATTCTTTTGGGACCGCGACGATGTTGGGCGATCCAAACCGATAGTCTACCTTTTCGATGAAACCGACTTGTTTGAGTTTGTCTACCTCGCCGTTGATGGTTTTCTCGAAATCGCAGGATAGTCGGCGAGGCCGTTGGTGAACTGGTCTAGCATTGGGATTTACATTTAATCTATAACATGCTACATTAGGATCTATTCCGGGCACATCTACATACGACCAAGCAAAAACATCTTTATTCATGGATAAGAAGTTTACAAGCTGGGCCTTGACTGTGGGGTCAAGATTAGCCCCTACATAGACGAACTTGGGATCGTCTTCTGTTCCTAAATTCACACGCTCTTTTTCTGCAACTGGGGGTGTTGTGTCTGATGGTGATGTGTCTTTGGCGATTCGATCTCTGGGAATGCTTTATCGCCCGGAGAGACGGTGTGATTGATAATTCGAGGTTGGAGCGACCGGGCGGCGGCACGATTGGTGGGGGGGTGGCCTCGTGGTCATGACAACGAAGGTAGGCGTGATCTCTCGAACCGGAGGCTGGTTGCATAATACTTGATGGTGCGATTTCGGGTCGTAGTAAATGGTGGCACGACAACATCGATCGACGACCGAATTCTCGGGGCTTTGATCGATGGAACGACGGATCTTGGATTGACGCCCGAGGTCTTGGCTGATGAAGTAACAACCATCGGAGCAATTCCCCGGCGCCCCGAACATGAGAGAAGGTCTTTTTTTTGGAGCCCCGGTCTTCTGCGGTGCAGTTTGGACTTTGACTCGCAACTAAGTCGATTCGCCATTGTATAACCGGTAGGCTCGTGGTTTTGTGTGGATTGGTACACCGCGGCGGTCTTACTTTGTCGATAGGATTTGATTGCAATAATACGCTTGAAGAGATGATTGTCGCGAAGCTCCATCATTCCTCTAGGTCCTGGAAAACGGATAACTTGATGCAAGGTTGACGGTACAGCTTACATTTGATGGATCCAACGCCGTCCTAGTATGGCATTGTAGGACGACTTGATGTCTAGAACGCTGAAGAGTGTATTGAAGCTGACTTTGTCTTCTCTAGACCCTACCGATACTGGGAGTATGATGTCACCGACGGGGTCGGCCCTGGAGCCATTGAACCCATAAAGGGGGGCAATCGGATCTATAAGGACTAATTTGGGTAAGCTCATCTCTTGAATGGTGTGGTAAAACAAAATGTTGCACGAACTCCTGGGAGTCGATCGACGCCAGCTTTGACCGTCGGTCGCTAATCTTGACATGGACGACAAGTGCGTCGTTGTGAGGGAGGCAGACCTTGTTGAGGTCGGCCTCTATGAAAATGATATCTCCTGTATTGCGACCTAAGCTTCGCGGGGCATGTGCTGCCTGTGAAGTGAAATGATACACTTCCTGAAGAGCGCCGACACAACGTCTTTTCTCTCTGGAGGAGGTTACAGAATCATCTGGGAAAGTAATCATATGAATGGTTCTAGCATTGTCGTGATCTGACGAGTGTTGTCTTCGCTCGTGGCGAGAACGGTCTCTGGGATGTCCTCTGCTTTGAGGGCGAGCTTGAACCTCTTGGTGGTTATGGCGAAGTGGAGATTGATCACAGATTGCTTTCGGCGAGCCATAAGTTTATGGCGCAAGTCTCCATCAGGAATGTTGGTGTACTGTTTTATATGACCAGCTTCCACGAGGTCCTGGAGATAGTGCTTAAGCCCCCAGCACGCATTGGTTTCGTGGCATTTTGTTTTGTGGAATGTGCAGTAGGGCTTGCCAGGTTGATCTATTGGTTGCCTCACATCTGGTCGGAAATATGAGGCTCGCTGGATCTTGTCCAGTATGTAACTGGGGGAGCGTGTCAAGACAGCGAACTCTCTGCTGTTGTCCGGTCGGTTATCTGCCTTTGGTGCAAGCAACCTGGATAGCTTTTTGGCACGTGGGGTGTGATCAGAGATCGCTACCACCTCCTGGTCCTCGGCTAAGCCATGGAGCTTCAAACTTTCTTGCAATTTAATATACTTGTCCACCCGGTTTATAGTTGGGACAATGTTTCGGCGTTCTTTCATCAATGATCCGGAGGGGTTAGTATTTACGACTCGGCGGTGTTAGAAAAATGCCGGTGGCAAAAGACTCTTCGGCCGTTTTCCATACATAACGGTCGCCTTGAACCGCCCTAAGAATTGGCGAATAGTTTCATCTTCCCGAATGATAGGTTGGAACAATTGAGTCAAGATCTGCTTTCTTTAGATGCATTTTACGCGTACCGGCAAACGGATCGATAAAGCTATGCAAAGGTTTTGATAGAATCGGACTCAAGTGAGAAGAACCAATCAAGTCGCCATCCTTGGAGACCGGCTGGAAATAATCGGCGGTGAAGGTGATCAAACTCGGTGTGAACGTAGCGCCCGGACTTTGAATGTAGCGAAGCGTGGTGGTGATCGGGACACGCGTGCTGCCATCATTACATTGGGAAACGTGGCTGGATAAAATCTTGAGGAGAGGGTTTATTGAGGACCTCGCAATTGAGCAGAGACGGTATGTCTTGAGCATTTTTTTTAACAATCTGGGTCACATCCTTTCTTACTGCACTCTGGACGATCCTTTGCGATAATTCGTTAATCTGTTGATTAACTTCGTTGATGCCCTTCTCAGCGACGTTACCGACTGGTTGTTGTTGGTAAGCATCTACTTGTGCTCGTAAAGCAGCATTTTCTTGCCCGAGCAAGGAAATGCTCTCGTTTGTTAATCCCAGCTGGTTTGCGAGGTTTTGAACTTGAGCTTCGAGGCTTGCCATGCTTCGTGGGCTTGAGAATGTTGGTTTTTTAGTGTTTGAGTTTTTGAGTGAGAGTGGTTTCTCAAATAATCGAGACCACAGACAGCGCCAATGTAAAGGTGGGTTTTGGTTTTCCTTTACATACAATGGAAGAGAGGAAGATGGGTTTGGGTTTTGGAGAGACCGAGTTCGCTAATGAGCGAGCTGCCTACATATCCTCTCTTGATTTTTTAAGGGAGAGAAGAATCAGATCTCACGTAGTTCAAGTAGGTGGTATTTATAGGCCTAAGGGAGTGTTGATCCTTGAAACACATGTACTCTCTTGTACATATGTAGGGTGGAGATTATGAATGTGTGTTAGGTTGGTTTTAGTAGGAGTTGTGTGCTGATTGGGAGTTGGTGCGGTAGTCCATATTTCCCGGTGATAGGATGTAAAGGTAAGATTTTGGTGATGATTACATCTGGTGGTGTTTTTTATCGCGTTATGTCTCGGTCATTTATTTATTCTTGAGATATTCTTGAACGAGCTTAAAGCATTACCACCTACATGAAGGAGCTACCCACAGATCGGTCTTAGAGGTCGATGTCCTGACTTCGTTTATGCTTCGGGCGTGTGCAATATTCCTTAATGAGAATATTACTTCCCTACACGCTCATAGATCGATCTTGGAGGTCGATGTCCTGAGTTCGCTTATGCTTCGCGCGTGTGCAATATTCCTTAATGAGGATATTACTCCCCTACAATGGAATTACAGCAGCAATACTTGAAGTTGAAGGTTGAAAAACATAGACCAAGATGCTATCAACATATTACATCCTCTCATTACGTAGAATGTGGTTACTTGTGCTAAACCTACCATATCTGCAGGAAACTCGGAATGATTTTCTTTTCCCTTGAAAACACCTGTTCTTGTCAAAATAGAAAACCATGGATGTCCTGCCTGAAAAACAAATCACAGACCTTAACCGCATGATGAATTTGAAACAAATGACGTTTTGGTTTAATAAATTACATGGAACATTTCTCAAGTACCCTACCTGCTTCGCACCCTTGATGTCAACTAAGGGATTATCTCCATTCATATATATGGTTTTAGAAGGATGACATCCTCCATTATAGTAAGCATGAAAATCGGGATTAGAATATATTTGAAGTTGTTTCAGTATGGACTCAGCGTTCTTGAACACATATGGGTTCGGTTTGCCGAATGATGTGTACTCCAGATTATGAGGGTGAATTCTGCAAATATAGTACAAGTATCAAGTGAGTTCGATGTTGCGACTATTCTAGTTTTTCCATTTTCTGAGGGCTTACACAGAATATAGTTTGGTATTGATTGACCAACATTTCTTGTTGAATTTGTTATGTTATTGAAGTCGATTTCAACCGCCAACACATGAAGCCTTATCCAAATCGGTTTTGGTTTTGATAACCATTAGTTCATGGAGTTGGTTATGTACTAGGACTCTATAAGTGGAGTTGGTTATCATAACCAACTACTACACATGATCCTTATCTCAATCATTTTTAGTTTCCCTTTTGCTTTAGGACTTGTATTCGATGGGAGTCTATAAATAGAACCCCATCCTTAGAGTTTTATGATCACACATTAGAGAGAAACTTGAGAGCATAGATTACAAATTAGGTGAGTTATTTTGTGAGTGCTTTGTGTGAGATTAATTGAGAGAGATATATTAGTGTTTGTAACTACTACTTGATAATAGTGAATTGTTGTGCGCTTGTGGATTAAGGCAATTGCCTAACCACGTATATCTGTGTGTTCCTCTTATTTGTTTCTTTCTTCTAAGTTTTCTAGATTCTAAATTCGTCGTGTTGGTTGAGGTAGATCCCTAACAAATGGTATCAGAGTGTAAGGTTTTATTGTACGTGGATCTTGGGTATTGATTGTTCCTGTGTGAGCAATGGCGAATGACGAAAGAAAGCTGAAGATCCAAAAGTTTGACGAAACAAATTTTAGATTTTGGAAGATGCAAATTGAAGATCATCTATATCAGAAAGATTTATATCTTCCATTGGTGGGATCCAAACCTGAAGCAATGGTTATGGATGCTTGGAACCTACTTGACAGAAAGGCACTTGGTACAATTCGGTTATCTCTGGGGAAGTCAGTAGCATTCAATATCAAGATTGAGAAGACCACTGTGGATCTCATGAATGCTCTCTCTGCTATGTATGAAACCTTCTGCTGCTAATAAGGTACATCTTATTATAAAGCTCTTTACTTTAAGGATGTCTGAAGGAGATTCGTTCAAGGAACATCTCAATAACTCCAACGAGACCAAGAATCAGTTAGAGTCTGTTGAAATATCTTTTAGTCATGAAGTTAAAGCTTTGGCCATTCTTGGTCAGATGCCAACAAGCTGGAAAGCTACAGTTATTGCCATCAGTAGCTGATAACCATAAAATTGTAGAATGCTAAATATCAATGTTAACAACACTAATACGTAATCCTACCGTTCTTACGTTTAAATCAATACTTCTTACTCTCAAAACATAATCATGCAATACAACGAGTAAGGATTCGTTCCACTCTTAATTCTCAAGACTTAAACAAATTCAATTGATCCAACACAAGGAACAATGGTGAGAGTGATGTGTTTGGTGTTTAAACTAAAACTAATTATAAATTTAAGACAACTAAATCTAAAGATTCTAACTTTATGAAATTTAACAAACAATAATTAAAATCTAACATCAATAACTACGAAATGACTAACAACCAAGAAATGAAATTAGATCTAAGCAATAGATAAATGACACAATCGAATTTGATCAATAATAAACTACTTGATTTATCTAATGAAGCAATAACAATATTTTAATACTTTAAATTAAAACAAGGGAAATGAAAACTAATAAAAATGGAGATTCAAAACTAGATCTAGATCTAAAAACTAATCTAGATCTATCTTTTTCTAACCCTAAACTCCATTAACATTAGCTTCCTAACCTAACTGCCTACTGACTGCCATTAACACTGAGTCAAGCTTTTGTTTTTATACTTCCAGATCCAAAAATCGTGCATGGGCTTGGATCCATGTTTTGGGCCAGGGAATCAGGCCCAAAACCCAATTCTTTCAGTCCAAAAAGGCCTCTTCAGCTGCAGTTGGCTTTCATAGACTTTTCGTCCACTTCTGCTCCTCTGATTAGGTCAAGGCTTGGACCATTGCAAAGCTCTTTCCGAGCCGGTCGTTTTGACATAAGGTAGGCCTCAATCCGAGGTCTGAGTCCAAAGATATGGCATTCGGAAGTTCTGGCGACTTTTGCTCCTTTATCTCGCTAAAGTGGCACATTTACGCGCACATAATGAACTTTGAAGCCTGAAATGCATAAAAACACGTAATCAGTATTAACTCTTACTTATTATTCACATAATTGGTCTAACAGTATGATTATTAAGGGATTAAAACTACAGTTTTGGGCTCTTATCAAACCACCCCTTAAAACAGCATTTTGCTTGTCCTCAAGCAAATATGAAATTAGAATAAGTGACCAAAATGGAGTTCTATCTACTCGTTTATTTGAGTGCGATTGCATTGACCATATGCAACAAGGCCTTAAACCACTAGGAATTCCCTAGTGGACGAGTTATAGCCTCGTGAGAGTTTTCGATGAAAGTACTCACAAACTTCATCTATACTCTGGCGACTAAGAAATAAAACTATTGTTTCCTCATTCATGTCTCAACTATCTATACATCTCACTAGCAATTGAATAAGAATAATCATGTCGAAACCCTAAGCTAATATATGCATAATAATCAATCATCTACTTAATAAACATATATACAATGAGTAATGCTATGAAATGCTTAATAGCGGTCCGTTTCGAAAACTTCGAATAAGCGTCCCTTAAGTAGGTCCTCACATAAAAGTCAAGACAAAAATCACTCACGATTTTTCCGGCTCAAGTTTAAGCTACTCCGGTGTGCGGTGGGCACACTTTACCTTACAATCTCAATGACAACAAGGAAGCCGGGGTCGATCAAACACATCTGCCACTTACTATCACACTAACCTATTCCTAATTGAGCTAGAGGTCTTTATTAGGTGTTGCGGGGATTAGGAGATGGTTTAAGAAGGAAGGAAATGGATATTCTAGAGGACAAGTCTGAGATAATAGAGTCTTCATATTATGTAACTAGAAAACCTTGTTATTTACTTTGCTTCTACACTTTGTTTCCATCCTTAGCCGTATTTTTTCTTTTTCTTTGGCCTTTGACTCCCTTTTATTCTATTTTTTTGGAGTTTTTATTTATTTCTATTTTTTTTTCTTTTTTTTTTTTCTTTTCTCTTTGGATGGAAACTTCTTTTCTTTATTTTCTGAAGCAACTAACTAATTTTTGTTTACACAGGTTTTTCTCTTCTTCTTTCTTCCTCATTCTATTCTCAGACTTATTCTAAATTGGGTAGGTTGATTTTTTATTTTGTTTTGTTTTTGTAACAGGGTAAAGGAATTGTGGTTTATGGAAGGCTAAAGAAAGGCTCAGAGGGGCGACTAGCGGAAAATAATTCATAGGTTTGAATTTCTGGCTATATCGATCCAAAGAGGGCCTAAATTCTCGCTTAGGATATGGTTTAGTGATCAAGCAAGTGGACGTGTGATTTCTCTATCCGGATGTTACTTCTCCCTTGTGTCATTTCTCAAATGTTTTTCTCATATAAGGCTTTAGGCTATATTCTCCACAGGATTTGTAGAATAAGTACTCTAGCCTAGATTTTGAAACTTCTTGCTAACAATCATAGATACTCATGTAATATATTTATAGATATATGCAAAGATTATTACCTACATAAACAAGGTTAGAACATACTAATATAGGAAATAAAAAAACGAAAACAAGTGCGAACTCTATATAAGAGTTCCACCCATTATGGGCTTTGTCCTCAAAGCATTTAAATTGAAAAATACCTTGGGACATCTGCAAAAACAAGGCGGACACTAATATAGGAAATAAAAAAAAAAACTACCTCATAAGAGTTCCACCCATTATGGTTTTCGTTATCCTCCTCTTCTATAAAGAAGTGAGGTTCCTTCAAGGCGATCTGCCATGCCATGATAATTTGCCATGCTTCACGCCATTTATCATCTATGATTGCTAACCTGTTAAAAGCGCCACTTGGTCGGATGGGGTGTAAGGTGCAACCTGATGAGGTTGTATCCTCCACCCTTGCCAAGTCATTGCGGAAAGATCGAATAATAGAATTGGTGGGTCTCACAATGTTTGAACCCAACCCGGTCCGTGAAAGGGGCACAAAAAAAGCAGGGAAGAAACATAGTATAATCGGCAAACTAATATAGGCATAAGAAGATACTTATGCCTCATGCAATGGGCTCGTGCTAAACTAGACATTAAGGTCTTAGGAAGGTCATATAGCGTTCGTTCCTCGGCTAAAGCAAGGAAAACATCGCAAAGTGGCATTATTCGCGAGAAGAAAAATGTCACTCCCCTAATATGTTTAGCATGATAAAGAACATTTACCGTATCACATTAAGGGACAAGTTACCAAGGGCTACATTATATGTCCCTTGGTCCTCTACACGGAAATTGTCGGACCCATAAGCCTCATGCAAAAAGTCATAAGTGTAGACATGAATATTATCTACCCAATAGCATCATGGGTCTTGTATTTCAGCGGGCATGGCAAGTCCAAGAACAAATGCTTGCAAGAACCATAAAGCGGTTGTACTACGTGTGTGATCACCTCGCGAAACCAAGCACCATAAGTAGTGCTTTGAAACAAATCTTCGAAAGACTGTTTCGGTATCAATGTAGGAGATGTCATCTCAAAATTACGCTCTGGAATAGCTGTGAATGATCTGGAAACTACCCGTAGAAAACTGGAATTTTTCTGGTCCACGAAGTCGAGGTAGGGCGCTATCATTATAAGCGCTGAGTCGCTCTGAAATTTTAGAATTCCGGTGTTTGGCTGGTCGGCGCTCTGCTTGAAGCTGGTAGTGGCTCTGAAATTTTAGAATTCGGTGTTTGAGCCCGGTCGCTCAAGCAGGCTGGCCTTTCTAGGTCGATAGATGAGGGCGGTCGCTTCGGCTTGAAGCTTGTGGCCGGTTCTAACTAAATTTTCAAAAATGTGAAGGGCGGCGGCGCTCGATGGGAAGCCTGGGCGCTCTGAAGAAAGCTGAAACCGGAGTTTAGATGAAAAAAAAGTAAAACTTGGAGTGGATGGTGCGGGATGATGGTGGAATGTATTGTGGTTTGTTAGTGTAGAAAGAAGGAAGTTTATATAGGTTTTGAATTGTTAAAAGCGAATCGGTAGGTTAAAAAAAAAAAAAAACTTTAAGGCAATTTCGGAAACAATAAAATTTCGAACCGAAAGCGGAAACAACTCATATTCTTGATTCTATAACAACCCTAATATCTTTCATCTTTGGATTTAGACTAGTAACTTCTAAACTCTCTTAGATTTCATCCTACCACCACATCTAATCATAGGTATGCCAATTACGACAATATTCTCAACCTTCACTCCAAAACAAACTCTAAAATGGAGGATCTTCTACAAATCATGATATAATAAATAATACCACCCCAAACAATTCGGGGAAGGTGGGATTAACACTAAAATCCATGCACAATTTGAAAAGAACCACATTATATTAAAATTGAAATTCAAACAACATTTAACTACCAAATTCAAAGTTAACTACGGAATTTAACAACGTAATATCCTATCTACTAAAAATAATAAAAAACAACATCAAAACAACAAACAAGAAGAAATCTAGCTACTCTTCAAGGGAGTGAGGTGGGTGTAAGAATAGGAATTTGAGTGATCAAGAATGGAAAAACCAAACACCCCACCCCCAAACAAATTTTTGAAAATAGGTTTGTAAAAAATTTGTTTTAAAAGCGTCAGGTCTTTTTAAAGTCGATTCCTAGACTTAAAGTGATATATATGTATTAACATGCGGTTTCCCATATATCAATAATCTAAACAATTGTGGATCTTTCCATAAATAGTTAACATGGAATGCACCACCAAACAGAATCAAGCTCCAAAACTTTTCTATGATGCTAAACTTAGTTGAATAAGAAGGTGTCAAATGAATGATCGTGAGTAAATGAATGGTTTTGGAAAATACTTGGAATGTGGATAAGTGTGAGAAGAAAAAATGGGAAAATTGGAAAAAATGAAAAAGTGTCGGTGGCTTATCCTTGGGTGTTACTTCTTCACCAGTTGGTTTTAGATAGTTATGAAGCCTAGGAGAAACACCAAGGTCAAGTACAAACTCAATGGTTCTTTGAAAAGGTAGAGGCGAGGGACATGCGTGATGGAAGGTGAATGAGTGACATGAGGATGTGAGGTGGGTGAATGGTGTTCAACTAGTGTTCTTAGGTCTATATCATCGAGAGGCCTTGAGATATGCAAGACATTCCTCAATAGGTGGGTAAGAAGAATTTGGGATAAAGGGCAAAAAATTCTTCTTCCGTCATGGCGTCAAGAGATGAATGGATGTCGATAGGAGAGAACTTCATGAGGTGACAAAGAAGGGTTGCAAAAGAGTCGAAGGAAATCCTCCTTGATGTTATCTACGTCTAGGGAGTAGAAATTGTGATCCTTGTCTTCTTCCATAAGAGGGGTATCTACTAGTGTGTGGGGACTAAAGTGTCGGCCGCGCTACTAATGTAAGGTACAACACTCTCAATGGACTTCACTTCCCCTTCTACAGGCAAACCTAGTTGTCCTTGTTTTTGTCTAAACATGTTACTTCTACAGAAAGATTTCCAAAAGAAAGAGTCATTGAGCCATCCCGACAATTGATTTGGGCATTGGCGGTTGCCAAGAAAGGGCGCCCTAAGATGATGGGAATGGAATCATGAGCAACCACGTGTCAAGAATAACAAAGTCTGGCTGGATAGTAAAATCACGAACTTTAACGAGAATATTTTCAACTACACCCTTGGGATACTTAATAGAGCGATCGGCTAACTGCAAAGTCATTTTGGTTGGTTGAAGTTTTGTTAGACCTAGTTGTTTATATAAATAAAAGGGAGTAAGTTAAACACTCGCCGAGGTCTAATAAAGCGGTTGTTATGAAGGTATCACCTAAGGTGCATTATACTGATGGGGCGACCAGGGGTCCTTGTACTTAACAATTCCGTTATGTTCGGATAAAGAGGATATTGTTGATTAAGAATGCTTCGTGGGGTATGTTGGTTTTCCTCTTCTTGGTGCACAACTCTTTTAGAAACTTAAGCGTGTCGGGTAGACTTTTATGGCTTCTAGAAAAGGTAGGTTTATAGTCAAATTTTTTAAACACTTCCCTAATCTCATCAAAATTCTCGTCATTTTTAAACACAACTAGTCTTTGGGGATATGGTGCTTTATCGCTATTTTTAACGAAGGGATAAAAGTATTATTAGGCTTTGCTTTATCTCTATCCGTTTTCCATCTAGGTATCCATATTGGAACCTCTACAGTGTAGGGTCTTCACTTTCTATTATTGGATCTTGTAATGTTTTCCCTTTTTGGTTGTGGTTTAAGCGGGTACTTCTACGGTTGTAGGGTCTTGAGTTTCTATTATAGTATGTGGTATGGTATCATTTTTAGTTTGTGGGTAATCTTTAGGCATAGTCACTTGGTTATCAACTACTATACTGAGCGAAGGGTAGTATTGGCCTATGGGTCCCACTGGTTTATATTACCATTCTGCTTGAATACTTTTTATTTGAAGGCGGTGTTTGTTGACTTAGGATTAGGCATTGCTTGACTTGGAAACACGCCCGGTTTGGTTATTATTTTGGTTAGAAGACATGTCAATAACCTTTTGGCACAAAGACTGCATCATTTGCATTGTTTGTTTCATCATATTAGAGTTTTGATCATCTTTGATCTTTCATTAAGTTGGAGTTTTGTTGCATAATTTGATTTTGTTTCTCCAACAAGGTCACTACTACTTTGTTGTAGATGGTTGTATTGGAATTAAAGCTTGTTGAGCGTTCATGTCTTGATGTTGATAGTTCTGGTTAAAGTGTGATGGTTGTGGTGGTGTTTGTGCATAGACAAAGAGGACAATAGAAGTCGGAATGCTCAAGACTACAAACAGACATTACAAACGAGTAGAATTAATGTTCATGGTGGAGTGGGTTGTTGTTTATGAGAGATGGCATCTACCTTTTTAGTGAGGGAATCGATAAGAGTTTTAAGCTTCGGGATCATGTTTAACCTCAAGAGAAGAAGGAGGAGCGGGAGGAATCGTTACCTCCCAATTGTTGTTCCTCTTAGATTGATCTTCTAAGAATGTATAAGCCTCAAGGCTCCTTTACTAAGAAAACTACCCCGGACATGATATCTAGAACCTCCTTATGATAATGTGAAAGCCCCTTGAAAGAACGAACAAAGCGTGTCTTTCGCAAGATTATGATCTTGGGCATTCAATGAGAAGATCGGTGAAGCGATTCGAGGCCTCTGAAAAGGATTCATGAGGATTATGGTGAAGAAATGAATTTTGTGAAGCATTTCATCTGTCTTCAGTGGTGGGTAAAATTGTTCCATGAACAATTGAACAAGTTGAGCCCATGAGTCCCGAGAGTTTGGCGTTTGGGCAGTTAACCAAGGCAGCGCGCTTAGAATTTAGGGTGAAAAGGAAACACCCTAAGTTTAACTTGATCTGGACTTACGCTAGGATGATGGAATGTAGTGAGAACTTGGTCTATCCCACGCGTGTCTTTGGTAAGGCTTCTCGTGGTCTAAACCATGAAAAACCGGTAACAAGTTAAATATATTAGGGGGATTGAAAATCCCCACTATGTCTACAAGAACGATGCGACTTAGGGCCGTCGTTTAGGGCTTTATAAAAATCGAGAGAGGAGTCTCTTGTTCTTTAGCCATTGATGCAGGTGTAGTGTGTGAAATTCTAGATAGGCGTGTTATATTTATTTCTATGAAAAACAAGCCTGATTATACTAGAATTAAAACTCCTCGACGAAGAAGAGGAGTGGAAGAAAGAAGTACACGAATGCCTCCTTGCTACAGCGTTTGAATAGCGTCTTGTATCACGCGATTTAAGTGTATTTAACAAGTTAGAAACACTTAATAACTTTAAGGAATAAAAATATGCATTTACCTATGAAAATTGGGCTGTTCGGATGAATTTTCCTTGTTGGGCGCAGGTTGGGCGCGGGTTGCTCAAGGTAAGTTGAAATTACAGTGAATAAGGGCGGGTCGCTCAACATGGGCGCGGGCGCGCTCAGGGTTTTCAAGTTTTAGGCCTTTTATCGTACTCCAAAAAATCTGAAATTTTTACAGTAATTTGATAAGACGTCTATCAAGTAGCCTGTAAAATTTCAGATCGATCGGAGCTGTGAAAGTCCCTCTACATCCCTCCAAAGTTTGCAAAACCGTTTTCGGACACAATACAAACAACCGAATGGTTAACCCATCAAAACAAATCCAAAAATTTCCAAATTTTTACTGGAGACTCCTAACAGATCCTAGTTGTTCCTGTAAAAAATTTAGAGCAATTGGAGTTCTACAACCTCTCCTTATTGGATGGTGTTCCAGATATTAAGTGTTTGCAACACTGCAGAAACACACTGGAAACACTCTACTATTTAGGAGGTCAAAACAAATCAAAAACTCATCAAATTTTTACTACAAACTCCTGGATTAGGATAGATACTCCTGTAAAAATTATAGAATTTTTAGAACTCCTTAAGTAACCTTACTTGTCCGTTTTTCAAGAACATACGGTGTGAAAACTGAAATGCAGTACTGTAAAGATCGTATTTGTTTTACAAGGTAAACCAACTCTGAAAAATCTGAAAATATTCTAGTAAATCAACAACACATTAAATATTATGTATGAATATTTTCAGAATTTTCGAAAATTTAGAAATACCTTCACCGCAGTGTTTTTCTCAGTGAATCCGCAGCCCCTATGCCTGCGAAGCGATTGAAGCAGTTCGAAAATCAAGAAATAAGAATGAAAAATTAAAAGGGTGGGTGGGTAGAGAATGGGGGATTGCCCCTTGGATTCAAGCAATTGAATTCTTGTCTTGAACGAGATTAAGATGGCAGCGGCGCCATTTGATAACCATAAAATTGTAGAATGCTAAATATCAATGTTAACAACACTAATACGTAATCCTACCGTTCTTACGTTTAAATCAATACTTCTTACTCTCAAAACATAATCATGCAATACAACGAGTAAGGATTCGTTCCACTCTTAATTCTCAAGACTTAAACAAATTCAATTGATCCAACACAAGGAACAATGGTGAGAGTGACGTGTTTGGTGTTTAAACTAAAACTAATTATAAATTTAAGACAACTAAATCTAAAGATTCTAACTTTATGAAATTTAACAAACAATAATTAAAATCTAACATCAATAACTACGAAATGACTAACAACCAAGAAATGAAATTAGATCTAAGCAATAGATAAATGACACAATCGAATTTGATCAATAATAAACTACTTGATTTATCTAATGAAGCAATAACAATATTTTAATACTTTAAATTAAAACAAAGGGAAATGAAAACTAATAAAATGGAGATTCAAAACTAGATCTAGATCTAAAAACTAATCTAGATCTATCTTTTTCTAACCCTAAACTCCATTAACATTAGCTTCCTAACCTAAGCCATTTTTGCCATTAACACCGAGTCAAGCTTTTGTTTTATACTTCCAGATCCAAAAATCGTGCATGGGCTTGGAGCCATGTTTTGGGCGAGGGAATGAGCCCAAAACCCAATTCTTTCAAATCCAAAAGGCCTCTTCAGCTGCAGTTGGCTTCCATAGACTTTTCATCCACTTCTGCTCCTTTGATTGGGTCAAGGCTTGGACCATTGCAAAGCTCTTTCCGAGCGGTCGTTTTGACATAAGGTAGGCCTCAATCCGAGGTCCGAGTCCAAAAGATATGGCATTAGGAAGTTTCTGACGACTTTTGCTCCTTTATCTCGCTAAAGTGGCACATTTTCGCACATAATGAACTTTGAAGCCTGAAATGCATAAAAACACGTGTCGGTATTAACTCTTACTTATTATTCACATAATTGGTCTAACAGTATGATTATTAAGGGGTTAAAACTACAGTTTTGGGCTCTTATCAGTAGCTCTGCAGGTAAAATGAAGTTGAAGTTCGATGATGTAGTTAGTATGATACTGACCGAGGAGATTCGAAGTAAATCGGATGTTGCTTCAACTTCTGAGTCTGCATTGAGTTTTGAAAGTAGGGGTAGAAATTCATACAGGGATTCTGATAAGAACATATAAATCCAAAGGAAAATCTCAAGTTGATATATCCGAGATAGATTGCTATAACTGTGGCAAGAAAGGACATTACTCTTATGATTGTCAGTTGCCCCAAAAGAAGAAAGGTAAGAAACATGGAAAGAAGAATCGCCAAGAAGCCAATGTGGCTGAGGTGTTAGATGATGCATTGATTTGTTCTATAGAGAGCAGAGACGACTCCTGGGTGCTGGACTCGAGTGCTTCATTCCATACGACTTCAAATAAGGATATGATAGAAAGCTATGTTCCAAGTAATCTTGGTACAATCTATCTAGGTGATAACAAGCCTTGCAACATTGCTGGTAAAGGCAATGTATAGGTCAAGATTGATGGGTCTGTATGGAAGCTAAAAAAATGTAAGGCATGTTCCGGATTTGAGGAGAAACCTAATCTCAGTAGGGCAGCTAGCAAGTGAAGGTTACAATACCCATTTTACAGGTGAAAGTTGGAAAGTAGCAAAATTTGCATCGCTTTTATCGCGACGATGGAAATAAAGATGGTACTCTCTATTTAACCACCAGTGGTTGTGGTTATGTTGATGTTGCTGATGACAAAGAATATCCAAACACATGGCGTCGCAGACTTGGCCATATGAGTGAAAAATGAATGCAAGTCCTTCATTCACAAGGAAAGCTACCAGGTTTGAAGTCGACTAGGATAGACTTATATGAGAACTACATATATGGGAAGTAGAAGTGTGTTAGCTTTCAGAAAGTGGGAAGAACTCCAAAGCAACAGAAGCTTGAGTTGGTTCACACAGATGTCTGGGGTCCTTCATCTGTCTCCTCTCTTGGTGGTAAGTTATACTTTGTGACTTTCATTGATGACTATACTAGAAAGGTATAGGTTTATTTCTTGAAGCAGAAATCTAAGGTTTTTTATGTATTCAAGAAGTGGAGAGCTATAGTTGAAAATGAGACAGGGTAGAAATTGAAATGTTTGAGATCTGATAATGGTGGAGAGTAATGATACTGGTTTCAAGGAGTACTGTGCTGAAAATGGTATTCGGATGGAGAAAACACTGCCAGGGACACCTCAACAAGAAGGGGGGTGGGTGAGAGAATGAACAGGTCATTGACTGAGAGTGCACGGTGCATGCGTATACATGCAAGGTTACTGAAACTATTTTGGGCCGAAGCAGTTAGTACAACAGCTTACTTGATTAACCAAGGGCCATCAGTTCCATTAGATCACAGGTTACTTTAGGAGATCTGGGGCGACAAGCAAGTAAGTCTCTCTTATTTGCAAGTGTTTGGATATGTGTCATATGTGCAAATCAGTGATCAGTCTAGGGGTAAACTTGATCCTAAATCACTGAAGTGTGTATTCATTGGATATGGTGGTGATAAGTTTGGTTATCGATTTTGGGATTACCATAATCAAAAAATCATACGGAGTAGAGATATGGTATTCAATGAGAATATAATGTACAAGGACAAAAATGACACACATGTAAGTGGGACTAACTTTGTTGACTTGGAAGACACTGAAGTTAGTCATGGTACAGTGCAACAACAAGTTCGATGTTCCTGATCACAAACACGAAAGTGGTGATGATGTTGCTACATCACAGACTCCAGCTCCGGCTAGTGATCTTAGGAAGACTTCTAGGCAACATGTGCCGAGTCAAAAGTATCCCACATCCACTTATGTGACTTACTTACTCCTTACTGATGGTGGTGAACCCGGTGCTATGATGAAGCAATGAAGGTAGAGGATGTAAGCAAGTGGGAGCTTGATATGAAAGATGAGATGGACTCTATCATCACAAATGAGACATGGGAGTTGTCTAAATTACCCATTAGGAAGAAGGCCTTGCATAACAAATGGGTATACCAAGTAAAGGAAGAGCATGATGGCTCTAAAAGGTACAAGGCCAGATTGGTAATCAAAGGGTTTCAGCATATATAAGCATGGTATTGACTAGACTGATGTAGTTTCTCCAGTGGTGAAGCTTACTACTATCAGAAAGACTCGGTATCATGGCGGTGAAGGTTTACATCTAGAGCAGTTAGATGTTAAAACCGCATTTCTTCATGGTGACCTAGATGAAGAAATTTATATGCACCAACTGGAGGGTTTCATCATGAATGGTAAGGAGGAAATGGTGTGTAAGCTGAAAAAAAGCTTATACGGTTTGAAACAGGCACCAAGACAGTGGTACAACAAGTTTGATGGTTTCATACAAAAGAACGATTTCTTCAAGTGCAATGTTGATCATTGTTGTTACTACAAGAGGTTTGATTCTAGTTATCTTATTTTGTTGCTATATGTTGATGATATGTTGATAGTTTGGGTCGATATGAATGAGATTAAAAATGAAGAAATAGTTGGCAAGTGAATTTGCTATGAAAGATTTGGGTGCACTAAGCAAATTCTTGGGATGAGAAATTAGAGAGATAAGGAGAAGGAACTTTGACATTGTCTCAGGTTGATTATGGTGAACATGTCATTCAAAAGTTCAACATGAGTGATGCTAAACCTAATAGCACACCCTTAGGTAGTCACTTTCGGTTATCTAAGGAACAATCTCCCAAGACCCAGAAAGACATAGATTTCATGGCTAAGGTACCATATGCCTCATCCATTGGAAGTCTAATGTATGCAATGGTTTACACTAAACCAGACATTGCTCAAGCAGTGGGAGTTGTGAGAAGATTTCTTAGTGATCTTGGAAAGCAACACTGGGAGGCAGTTAAGTGGATACTATGCTACTTGAAAGGCACTACTAATGTCTGTTTGTGTTATCACAGAGGTGATGATATAAAACTGCAAGGTTATGTTAATGCAGACTTTGCAGGAGATATTGATCGCAGGAGGAGCACCACTGGTTATGTGTTTGCTATGGGCGCAACAGTCGTAAGTTGGGTTTCACAATTACAGAAGATAGTTGTTTTGTCTATTACAGAAGCAGAGTATGTTGCAGTCACTGAGGCTAGCAAAGAGATGATATGGCTCCAAGGTTTGCTGGAAGAGTTAGGTTAATTTGATACAAGAAGAAAATGTGTTGCATTGTGACAGTCAAAGTGCAATACATCTAGCGAAGAATTAAGCATTATTCCATTCGAGGACTAAGCATATTGATATATGCTACCATTTTATCAGGTCGCTTCTGGAAGATGAAGTACTAGTACTTGAGAAGATTCAAGGAAATCGGAACCAAGCTGATATGTTGACTAAGCTAGTGACTATTGAGAAACTGAAGCTCTGTTAAGCTTCGTTTGGTATTCTAGCTTGAGGATTGTTGTTGAAGCGCACCATGATGCACCAGTTATACAAGAAGTACAGTTACTTTGTTTATCAGTCTCAAAGTGGGAGATTGTTATGTTATTCAAGTCTGATTGCAACTGCAAGCACATTAAGCCTTATCCAAATCAGTTTTAGTTTCCTTTTTGCTTTAGGACTTGTATTCGATGGGAGTCTATAAATAGAACCCCATCTTTAGAGTTTTATGATCACACATTAGAGAGAAACTTGAAAGCATAGATTACAAATTAGGTGAGCTATTTTGTGAGTGTTTTGTGTGAGATTGATTGAGAGAGAGATATTAGTGTTTGTAACTACTTGATAATAGTGAATTGTGGTGCGCTTGTGGATTAAGGCAATTGTCTAACCATGTATATATGTGTGTTCCTCTTCTTTGTTTCTTTCTTTTGAGTTTTCTAGATTCTAAATTCGTCGTGTTGGTTGAGGTAGATCCCTAACAGAAGCCTACTGAAGTACTGAATGGATGAGCACATCTGACCAGAACAGCAAGTGCACATTTTTGTACTGCAATCATCAGTGTTGGGGAAAACGATACCAATCGATCCCTACTAAGATAGCTTGCACTTGGACAATCTACTACTCCAATAAAAAAATCTAAACTTTCACTACAACCAACAACCACAACCTAAACTATGGATAAAACTATCACAAACAAGCAATAGAAATATAGAGTAACTTACCACAATGAAAACACAAGATGTAACGTGGTTTGGCTAATGATGCCTACGTCCACAAGAGCTAATCTTTTTATAAGTGTGGGAAAGAAAATTACAATCACTCCTCTCAAGTCTCTCCAAACTTATTAGATCACTCCTCTCTCCTTACAAGCTTTTCTCTTTACAAGGGTTTCCTCTCAATTTTGGTTGCTCTCAAAATTGGGTTTCTCTCTAAGACTTAATTCACACAAAAACCTAACTTGGTTTTATAGTGTTCTGAAATTTCCGGTGGCGTCACGCAAAATACCGATTCAAACTTCGTGGTGGTATCAAGATATCAGCTCCCCAAACTACGCGGTGGCATCGAACTGATACCTTGACATTCTATGTGACCACATCGTTCGAGGGCTAAAATTCCAGGAGCAAAAGTTCAACCGATGTGAGCAGATTGTTTGAAACCCCCAAATTCCAGAGTCGAATATTCAACCGATGTGAGCATATCATTTGAACTCCTTGCACCCAATCTCATGAGGTCGTTCCAGCTATGGTGAGGGACCCCAACAATCTCCCCCTCCCGAAACCATGAGGGGGATACCTCCACGCATTCCCAAATCAACAGGAGGAATGTGCTACCATTCCGGCGGTAGCACAACAAACATCAAACTTGCCTTTCAACAAAACTTTGATCATCATATCTAACCCATTCTTGTCGGTATGGATCTTTTCAATGCACAATTGCTTCTCTTCAAGAACATCTCTAATCTAATGATAACGCACATGTATGTGTTTGGATCTAGAATGAAAACTCGGATTCTTACTCAAATGGATGGCGCTCTGATTGTCACACAAAACAACAAACTGGTTCTGCTTTAGCCCAAGTTCATTGAAGAATCTTTTCATCCATAGCATCTCTTTTCAACACTTTGTGGCTGCAATATACTCGGCTTCTGTAGCAGAGAGGGCAACACACTTTTGCAACTTAAATTGCCAAGAAACTGCTCCCCCTACAAAAGTAAACAGATAACCGGAACTGGACTTCATCGAGTCAACATCACCTACCATGTCTGCATCTGTGTAGCCTTCAAGCAAGGTCTTACTCCCACCAAAACACAAACACACCTTGGAAGTGCCCTTGAGATATCTCAATATCCAATTAACACCTTCCCAATGCTCTTTACCCGGATTTGACAGAAAGCAGCTTACAACACCAACGGCGAAAGCAATATCAGGTCTTGCACACACTATTGCATACATCAAGCTGCCTACTGCAGATGTGAAACTGGCAACCAAGCAGACAACTGACTGGCTTCGCTTGATCCATGTTGAATCTTTTCAACACCTCCTCAATGTAGCTTTCTTGAGAAAGCCGCAACTTTCCACTCTTTCTATCATGAGTGATCCGTATCCCAAGTATCTTCTTTGCTTGACTCAAATCCTTCATCTCAAAGGATTTACTCAAGTCTTTCTTCAGCTTGGATATCTTGTATCTGGCCAACTATCAACATATCATCCACATACAACAAGAGCACTATGAAATCCCCATCAAGAAATTTCTGAACAAACATATAATGATCGGAAGCAGACTTCATATAGCCATGCTTCACCATAAATGACTCAAACTTCATGTACCACTGTCTCAATGCTTGTTTCAACCCATACAAACTCTTTTTCAACTTGCATACCAGGTGATCCTTGCCTTTGACCTCAAAACCCTCTGGCGAGTCCATATAGACATCTTCCTCAAGATCTCCATGAAGAAACGTTGTCTTTACATATAGTTGTTCAACCTCTAGGTTCATTCTTGCGGCCAAACCCAATACCACCCTAATATAAGTCATCTTAACTACAGGAGAGAAAATTTCATCAAAGTCAATACTTTTACTTTGACCAAATCCCTTCACAACAAGGCGAGCTTTGTGCCTTGGATGTGGATTATTCTCCTCATGCTTGACTTTGAAGATCCACTTATTCTTGAAAACTTTTCTTTCTTTTGGTTTCTCAACTAAGTCATAAGTGTGATTCTTATGCAAAGAACCCGTCTCATCTTGCATGACCTTCAACCACTTCTCTTTGTTTGTACCTTCAAGAGCCTCTTTATAGTACATAGGTTCTCCACCATCAGATAGTAAAACATCATTATGTGGTGGATACTTGGTTGAAGTTTGTCTTTTTCTCGGATCTCCTTACCCCATCTTCTTGTGGCTCGGGAGGATGCACTTCGCTTGCTTTCGGTGGTGGTTCATGCACTTCAACTGTATCTTCTATATCAATAGGTTCTATCCCATCATGAGCAATATGATCATCATCATGAGCTTCAAATCCATGGTTCTCTGCATTCTCAATGCCTTTTACCGTTCCACGGTGGGAACTTCGGTTCTAAATCAACAAGATCATTTATGAAAGCTTCTAGCTTCTCACCATTCTCAAAGTCTGCAATTGTTTGGTCTTCCAAGAACACAACTTTCGACTTCGAATACCTTCTTGTTGATCGGATCATAAAGTTTGTAGCCAAACTTCTCATCCCCATAACCGGAAAAATGCTTTGCTTGGCTTTGTCATCAAACTTAGATATCTCATCCTTGGGAATATGAACAAATGTCTTGCACCCAAATACCCTCAAGTATTCATAATCAACATCTCTGCCTGACCATACTCTCTCTAGATAATCACTATTCAGAGACTTCGAAGGCAATAGGTTGATCACATGTATGTACTGTTGTCATTGCTTCTACCAAGTAACTCTTTGGTAGCTTAGAGTGAGACAACATGCATCTCATTCTCTCTACGATGGTACGGTTCATCATCTCGGCTATACCATTTTATTGCGGTGTCTTGGAAACGGTCTGCCCATGACAAATCCCATGACTCTTGCAGTACTCTTCAAATGGCCCAATGTATATTTTCCCCTATTATCTGAGCGAATACACTTTAAAGGCTTCCCTGTCTCTCTTTCCACCATGCTATGGAAAGTCTTGAACACGCCAAGAACTTCATCTTTGGTTTTTCAGACTATATGCCCATATCTTTCTTGACACATCATCAATGAAAGTCAAGAAGTACAAAGCTCCCCCATGAGACTTCACTTTCATAGGACCACATAAATATGTGTGTACTAACTCAAGGACATTCTCCTTTCTGTGAGAGGGGAATCTTTGGAAAGACACCCTGTGTTGCTTTCCAACCAAACAATGAGTGCATCTATTTAAATCCGTACCTTTGATGTTTGGCTAGGCCTTTTGCTTGGCGAGAACTTTCATGCTTTTTTCTCCCATATGACATAGTCTCTTATGCCATAGTTCGGAGGAAGCTTCTTCTTGTGCCACATTCAACTCTGATTTACACAAACTAGCTTGTATCTTGTAAAACAAGCAAGTTTTCTTCCCTTTGGCTACTACAATAGAACATCTACTCGGTTCCATACCCCGTTACCAAACGAAGTTTAGAAAGCCATCATCATCTAACTTTCCAACGGAAATTAGCCTTATCCGAATGTGAGGGACATGTCTTACATCCTTGAGTGTCAAGGTGTAGCCGACATTAGTTTCTACATGAACATCCCTAATGCCTATAATCTTAGAGGCATGCATGTTACCCATCTTCACTTCACCAAATTCACCCGCGGCTATAGGTAGCGAAAAAACTTACTTATGTCTTGTTGTGTGAGATAGGATGCTCCTGTATCTATCACCCACTCTGTATCCTGGCATGAGTTACTAAACCAGCATTCACCACAATCTGACACAATTCCTACTAGACCATTGTCTACTAGTGCGGTAGATCTCGGCTTGTGCTTTCGTTCCTCCTTACCATGTCTTCATCTACACAGTTATTCTTCTCATCCTTCTTCAGTATTCTACACTCATACCTGAAGTGACCCTTGGTGGCACAATAGAAATATTGTCTCTCTGCCTTAGGAGTTCTAGCTTCACTCCTAGATTTGCTTCTGTCATCACCTCTAGAATGAGATGGTTTTCTACTCTTACATCTCCCCCGCTTCTCTGTGACAAAGATCTCTGAGTGAGAGGAGCTGCTTTGTGAACCCCTTCTTGTCTCCTCATTCAATAATGCCCCAATAGCCATTTCCATCGTGCCGATTCCATCCGTGGTGGCTCTGCCAAGAGAAACTACCAAACTCTCCTAACTGTCGGGCAGAGAGTTTAATAGTAACAAAGCCTCAACTTCGTCACCCATATGAATCTTCATCAAATGCGGTGATTGATGGTATTTTGTGCGTCATTAAGATGCTCGGACATTGAAGAACCTTCTTTGTGCCGTGTTAGCAAACTTCTTAATAAGTATCACTTTGTTTCCAAAGACTTTCTCATAGAGGTCTTCGAAGTTTCTTCCATAAGCTAAAAGTGGTGGTCTCTTGGGATACATGGTGGAAGACACTGTCGTCAATCTACTGTCAAATGTACCTAATTGCTTTTCTGTCAAGCTTGCTCCACTCAACCATGGCAATTGTTTCCGATTTTACTCCTCCATTCTTAATGGGTTGTGCCAAGTCCTTGCAATAAAACAAGTCTTCCATCTTGGCTTTCCAAATAGTGTACTTACCTCTATTTAGACTAGTCATGCGAGTATTTATAGAATAGTCCATCTTAACAAGCTATTTCAACTTAAAACTCCTCTTAGGAATTTTATCAAATACCTTCTAGGCAAAATTTGGATAACTATCTTCTGTGAGTAATCTAACCACGACTCTGATGCCACTTGTTGGGGTAAACGATACCAATCGATCCCCACTAAGATAGTTTGCACTTGGACAATCTACTACTCCAATAAAAAATCTAAACTTTAACTACAACTAACAACTACAACCTAAACTATGGATATAACTATCACAAATAAGCAATAGAAATATAGAGTAACTTACCACAATGAAAACACAATATGTAACATGGTTCGGCTAATGATGCCTACGTCCACAAGAACTAATCCTTTTATAAGTGTGGGAAGGAAGATTACAAACACTCCTCTTAAGTCTCTCCAAACTTACTAGATCACTCCTCTTTCCTTACAAGTTTTTCTTTTTGCAATGGTTTTCTCTTAATTTTGGTTTCTCTCAAAATTGGGTTTCTCTCTAAGATTTAATTCACACAAAAACTTAACTTGGTTTTATAGTGTTCTGAAATTTCGGCGCGTTCCAAACTACGCGGTGGCAACAAGATATCAGCTCCCAAACTACGCGGTGACATCTGATACCTTGCCATTCTATGTGGCCACATTGTTCGAGGACTGAAATTCCAGGAGAAAAAGTTCAACCGATATGAGCAGATCGTTTGAACCCACCGAATTCCAATATTCAACCGATGTGAGCAGATCATTTGAACTCCTTCCACCCGATCTCATGAGGTCGTTCCAGCTATGGTGAAGGACCCCAACAATCAGAGCATCCCTAATTTTGTATACTCATTCATATTAACTAGAAGTGTACCAAGAAAAATACTTGTTTCTAGAGGTAGAGAAGTGAATTTGTGGTATGTCTTATGTTCATACGCGTAAAAAGGCACATCGTCAAGTCATATGCATTTATATGGCCTAGCCTTTTTTTTTTGATAGACCAGGTCTAACCTTACCTATTGAAGATTGATTCTAATGCAATCCTAAAAGCACCGCTTCCAAGACACTTAGAAAGAAATGAAGCCTGTCATGATAGGAGCCCAGTTAGGACACGATAGTGATGGTATAGCCAATAAGAGAATACAAGTATGCAAACCGTGCTACGCATCAAGGTTTTTTTTTTCCTGAAATCTTGAAAACCGTCATTCGAGATCGATAATTAACATGGTTTTTTTGGATTGTAATTGTAATTACATAGGGGAGGCACATCTAATTTAATACTAGCTTGTAGGCCCGTGCATACACACCGACTCTTTTGACTACCGTTTTAGTCGCTAATCCGTTTTAATTTTCTAACAAATTATTTTAAATTAAGTTTTAATTAAGTTTTAAAAACCCGTTTTTTCAATTGGGAGAGAGATCTTGTTTTAATAGAAGAATAATTCTCGTTTTAATTAGATATGCTAGATTTTTCCTTTTCAATAGGGGAGGAATTCACATTTTAATAGAATGATTCCCACTTTAATTAGAAGTGCTAGAATTTGTTTTAATAGGAGAGGAATTCCCGCTATAATAGGATTCCTATTTTTCAAATAGGAGAGAAATTCCCATTTTAATAGGAGATGACATGGAATTTTAATAGAGCTTGGAAAATACCCCTTGTGGGAGCTTTAATATTAATACTAATTTGTATGCCCGTGCATACGCACCGGCTCTTTTGAAAATATTTTGATTTTTTTTAGAAAATTAGGACTACCGTTTTAGTCACTAACCCGTTTTAATTTTTTAACAAATTATTTTAATTAAGTTTTAAAAACCCATTTTTTTCAATTGGGAGAGATCATGTTTTAACAGGAGAATAATTCCCGTTTTAATTAGATATGCTAGATTTTACCTTTTCAATAGGGGAGGAATTCCCATTTTAATAGGAGAAGGATTCCCGCTTTAATTAAAAGTGTTAGAATTTGTTTTAATAGGAGAATAATTCTCGTTATAATAGGAGAAAGATTATCGAGATGACGTGGAATTTTAATAGAAACATTTATATTTTTTTTAGAAAAATGGGACTACCATTTTAGTCGCTAACCCGCTTTAATTTTCTAACAAATTATTTTAAAAACCCGTTTTTTCAATTGGGAGAGAGATTCTGTTTTAATAGGAGAATGATTTTCGTTTTAATTAGATACGCTAGATTTTCGTTTAATTTTCAATAGGGGAGAAATTCTCATTTTAATAGGAGAAGGATTCCCGCTTTAATTAAAAGTATTAGAATTTGTTTTAATAGGAGAAGAATTCTCGTTATAATAGGAGAAAAATTATCGTTTTAATAGGAGATGATGTGGAATTTTAATAGAAACATTTATATTTTTTTTAGAAAATTGGGACTACCATTTTAGTCGCTAACCCGTTTCAATTTTCTAACAAATTATTTTAAAACCCGCTTTTTTCAATTGGGAGAGAGATTCTGTTTTAATAGGAGAATGATTTCCGTTTTAATTAGATCTGTTAGATTTTTAGTTTAATTTTCAATAGGGAGAAATTCTCATTTTAATAGGAGAAGAATTCCGCTTTAATTAAAAGTGTTAGAATTTGTTTTAATAGGAGAAGAATTCTCGTTATAATAGGAGAAAAATTATCGTTTTAATAGGAGATGACGTGGAATTTTAATAGAAACATTTATATTTTTTTAGAAAATTGGGACTACCATTTTAGTCGCTAACCCGTTTTAATTTTCTAACAAATTGTTTTAAAAACCCATTTTTTCAATTGGAAGAGAGATTATGTTTTAATAGGAGAATGATTTCCGTTTTAATTAGATACGCTAGATTTTCGTTTAATTTTCAATAGGGGAGAAATTCTCATTTTAATAGGAGAAGAATTCCCGCTTTAATTAAAAGTGTTAGAATTTGTTTTAATAGGAGAAGAATTCTTGTTATAATAGGAGAAAAATTCTCGTTTTAATAGGAGATGCCGTGGAATTTTAATAGAAACATTTATATTTTTTTTAGAAAATTGGGACTACCATTTTAGTCGCTAACCCGTTTTAATTTTCTAACAAATTGTTTTAAAAACCCATTTTTTCAATTGGAAGAGAGATTATGTTTTAATAGGAGAATGATTCCCGTTTTAATTAGATACGCTAGATTTTCATTTAATTTTCAATAGGGGAGAAATTCTCATTTTAATAGGAGAAATATTCGCGCTTTAATTAAAAGTGTTAGAATTTGTTTTAATAGGAGAAAAATTCTCGTTATAATAGGAGAAAAAATTGTCGTTTTAATAGGAGATGACGTGAAATTTTAATAGAGCTCGAAAAATACCCCTTTTGAGAGCTTTAATATTAAAACTTGAAAGTAGGCCCGTGCATACACACCAGCTATTTTGAAAACATGTTCAACAATCATAACTATATACATATAGAAATTTTCTAACAAATCGTGATTCCCGTTTTAGTCGCTAACCTATTGTAATTTCATAACAAATCGTTTTAATTAAGTTTTAAAAACTCGTTTTAATTTTCTAACAAATTGTTTTAATTAAGTCTTATAAACCCATTTTTTAATCCCATTTTAATAGTTGACTTAATTTAGAAACATGATTTCCATTTTAACAGGAGAATGATTTTCGTTTTAATTAGATATGCTAAATTTTTCATTTTCAATAGGGAAGGAATTCCCGTTTTAATAGGAAAAAGATTCTCATTTTAATTAGAAGTGTTAGAATATATTTTTTTTCTAATAAAGGAGGAATTTATGTTTTAATAGGAAATTGATTCCCGTTTTAATTAGAAGTGTCTAATAAATAAGAAATGAATTCCCGTTTCAATAGGAGATGATGATGTGAAATTTTAATAGAGTTTGAAAAATACCCTTTGTGGGAGCTTTAATATTAAGATATAGATATAGATAAAGAATAATTATGTTATTTAAGTGATATTAGGGAGTTTTTTTCTAAATTATTAATAAAAGAGGGCTTGTTCTAAATTCAAGGAGAAAAATAGAGAATAATTATATAATTTAAGTTACATTAGGGGGGTTCTTTTAAATTATTAATAAAGGGGGTTTCTAATTTTTGTGAGGGAGGTGTTTATAAATTGAGCAAATAGAGAGATTTCAATTTGCCTACTCCATAGTGGAGAGTGGGTTCCTCAAAACCTAGCTATCATATAGTGTAGAGATATCATGCTTCAAGAATTATATTAGCTATTTGGAAAGAAACTAGTCTATGTGCAAAATTTATGCCATTTGATATATATTTTTTTTATAAGGCTAAAAATGTGTGGGCAAGCCTGTTTTTAAAGATATCAGTAATTCAATAGTTTGTAGCGGGGTTCAAATTCCAGACCTCTGGTATCATTAATCAGATATTTTACCAACTAAGTTAGAAAGCACTTGCCATTTGATATCTCATAGAGGACATGCGCTAAAGGAGCCACAAATGGATGGCCACGCACTATGGGAGGGTTTCTGACGGTTTCTTCATCAAGGTTGATCTGACTGGATAATCAGAAACCAAGGAACCCATTAATTTAATTCAGTTGATATTGCTAACAGCTAAATGGTGACTCATCGAACTTTATGCTCTAAGTTTAGCATTTGGACCACAGATTCTTGGAATCTTTTCCACCAACCGGCCATAGATGCATTCTAGAACTGACTTTTGGACTCACTTGGTATTCAAGATCATCCGCTGCAAAGTACAGAGGGGTTGGTTCTCTTGCCCATCCTCTTTACCTGGAAGACCCCCCGTCCTCAAAATGTCACAGAGAACCTGTGTATAAATCAGTCAGTTCAAGCATTTCCCAAGAAAGTAAAGAAGCAATCACCTCTGCAAATGGGACTAACTAATTCAAAGAACATATGCAGTAACTTGTTTCCTAAATATATAAAGGAAAATACAAAAATTACAAAAGTGAAGAAATATGTTCAGTGGTTTTGTAGTTCCAAAATTCAAAGTGATGACAACCTGAATATCCCTGCTCCAATCAACAGGATCACTAACAACAAATACTGCTTTAACTCTTTCGGAGGAAAAATCGCATCCTAGGGTCGACAACTTTAAACAATAATCCTCTCTAAATGCCGACTTAGTCACCCAGGTCTTATACTGAGCTACAGGATCAATGTTGTCAAAGTAGGAAGCGTACTCATCAATAGAACGAACTTTTCTGTGGTAAGATCAATGTCAAAAAGAAACTAAGTATACGGAAGCTGGTAACTTGTCCTGCAAATTCGTCAAGCAAGACATGGAATAACCAATGGCGTGCGTTAGAACCTTTGACAAAATTTGCAATGAATATTCAATGAAGACAAGTTTCATATCTTTATATAGAAAAGGATTTAAGTGGCTGGCCTCCTGGCAATGCTTTTGAATGCACACATATTAGAAGTTATTCTTCAGTTCACAGTGGAGAGCGCGACCTGGGCTCTGCCAACGCACAGATAGAGCGCGACCTGTGCCTGCGAACAGTAGACTGAAAATGTGGATCTTGTTCTAGTTTTACTTGCGTTTGAGTTTCCTTACCTTATTCATAGATAAAACTATCATTTTACGTTTATCAAATAGTGCACTGCCATCTTAGTTTTCTTTAGAATTGTTTTCATTAGTATTGTTAGTCTTCCCAAAGTCCCATTAAACCCACCCACCCGTGTTTGATTCTAACTATGGCTGTGCTGCTTCGGAACTGATTTTTTTTCGCAGGATTGCACTAAGCGCACCCTGCGCCCATCCTAGACAAAAGTGGAGCGCACCCCACGCTAAAGCACCTGGAACTCGACTTGGACTTGAGCGCGACCCGCGCCCTACCGAGGCAAAGTTCAAGCGCCTCCCGCGCTGAAGCGCCTGGAACTTGAGTTTCACCTGAGCTCGACCTACACCCACCCAAGGCTTAACCAGAGCGCACCCCGCGCCCAAGTGCCTGGACCTCGAGTCAGACACGAGCGCACCACGCGCTCATCCTAGGCTATTTCAAAGCGCACCCCGCGCCCTCTTCCGAACCGCCCGAATTCCACAGGTTAGTTCAAACTTCCATTACTTCAAATTATTCAGTGTTTCTAACTCGTTATACACACTGAGCTCGCGTATACAAGACGTTATTCATAAACGAAGCAAGGAGGCATTCAGGTACTTCTTCCTTCCACCCCTCACATCTCCTGTTAGAGGTTTATACTAGCATATCAGGATTGTTTTGAGTGTTGTTGTGTTTAGTTAAGATTGGTCTTAGCCTTACATGAGATTAAGGTCAGGCAGAAGAAAAACGAGTAACGTAATCTATCGTGAACGTCAACACACACACCTATCAAGTATACCACACACCACACCTGAAATAATGGTTGAAGAAAGAGAGTCACCTCTCTCTGAGTTTTACAATGCCTTGAATGATAGCCCAAAATCTTGCATCATTTTTGCAGACTTAGTGGGGGATTTCCGAATCCCCCAAAATATATTTAATTTGTTACCCATTTTTCATGAGTTAGACCATGAAAAACCTTATCAGCACATGCGTAGGATTGAACAAGTCCTTACCACATTCCACCATCCTACGGTTGGTGCTGAACAAATTAAACTGAAGGTGTTTTCTTTCACCTTAGCCGATAAGGCGGCGTCTTGGTTAACTGCCCAAGCGCCTAATTTTGTGGACTCATGGGCCAAACTTGTTCAACTATTTATGGAACGTTTTTACCCACCACTAAAGACCGATGAAATACTTTTCAAGATTCATTTCTTTCGACAGAATCCTCATGAATCATTTTCAGAGGCTTGGAATCGTTTCACCGATCTTCTTATAGAGTGTCCACACCATAACCTCACGAAAGACACGTTAGTTCGAACCTTTTTCAAGGGACTTTTATACCACCACAAAGAGGTGCTTGACATACTAAATGGGGGTAGTTTCCTTAGTAAGAGAGCCTTAGAGGCTTATAAATTTCTAGAAGATCAGACAAAGCGTAATAATAACTAGGGGGGTAGTGACGATATCTCTCGCTCCGCTAATTCTTCTTCAACAGTTAAGGCCGCCGGTATGTTCTAGATTAAACCTGATCCCGAGCTTAAAAATTTAATCGAATCTTTCACTAAAAAGGTAGAGGCTATTTCTGTTCAACAAAAGCCTATCACCGTCATGAATGTCAACTCTAATCCATGTAATTTCTGTTTGAGTCCAGAGCATCCCGACTCCTATTGTCCTCTCGCCTATGAACAACAACAATCACAACAAGATATGTTTGTTTCATTAATAGTGAACCTAACGCACCTTGGCGATAAAATCCCAACTTCGGTTGGCGAAATAATCAACCTCTAAAGTTTAATAACCAAAATGTTAGGCCAACAAATAATTACAACCAAGCTCCACCGAGGCAAGGACAAGGATAAGGAAATTATAATAATTATAACAATAATAATTATAATGCTAATAGAGATATCGTTCCGGTAAATAATAACTACCAAAATCCACCCATTAATAATCTACGTGACATAGTTCATGTCACACAACCTATAGCTAACACTCCTCCACAACCGGATTGTTTCGACACCTTTATGCAAACCCAACAACAGATTTTACGAGCTATCCAACTTTCCTTATAGCAGATATCACAAGAGAAGGTACAAACAAAAGGTGTGTTTCCAGGTCAAGCGGTACCTAATCCTAAAACAATAAACACAGCCTTTGAGGTAAACAGTAATACTAGTACGGACAATGCAAACGTAGGGGAGCTAAATGTCATCACCACTCTCCGTTCTGCCAGAGTGATTGATAACGCCGTAACTATGCATATAGTTACCCCGCCAGTAGTCCCTACACCGGATATCGAACTAGATACCGAAATGATAACTGAAGATCCTACCCCTGTAGAGGTACAAGTTAAACCACAACCTAAGAAACAGAAAGCCATGGTTAAACATCCTGTTGATTTATATGCTAAATATAGAGAGAAACCACCGTTTCCTCAGAGATTAGCTATGTTACACAAGGATACAAATTTTGACGAGATTAGGTAAGTTTTTAAAAATCGAACGATAAACTTACCTTTTCTTGAAACGATAAAAAAATTACCTCATCATACTAAGTTTCTTAAAGAGTTGTGTACTACTAGGCGTAAGACAAATATTCCTAAAGATGCTTTTTTAACTGTACAGTTTCCAACTTTAACCGAACACAATGGAATCGTTAAGTACAAGGACCCTGGCCATCCTACTGTACAATGCACCTTAGGGGATACTCACACGACCACTGCTTTACTAGACCTAGGGGCGAGTGTTAACTTACTCCCTTATTATTTATATAAACAAATAGGTCTATAGGAGATACAACCTACAAAAATGACGTTGCAATTAGCTAATAGGTCTATCAAGTATCCTAAGGGTGTAGTGGAAAACATGCTTGTTAAGGTCCATGATTTCTACTATCCTACTGATTTCGTTATACTCGATATAGAAGTCGCCAATGACTCTGTTCCGATTATTTTAGGGCGTCTTTTCTTGGCTACTGCCAACGCGCTTATAAACTGCCGCGATGGTTCGATGTCCTTGTCTTTTGGCTATCTTTCTGTTGAGGGCAATGTTTTTAAAACGATGAAACAGTTTCCTGATACGAATATTGATGGAGAAGTTCACTTAATAGAGAGTTTAGCTCAAGAGTATTTTAACAACACGTTTCCTGAGAATCAGATGCACCAATTTATTTCCTTCGGAAGTTCTAATTTCGACAAGGACTCCTTGGAAGTAGATGAAATTGAGGAAGATTTCCTTCAACTCTTTTTTGCCATCTCGCGAGTCCCCACTTATCAACATCCATTCATCCCTCGACGCCATGACAGAAGAAGAATTTTTCACCCTCTATCCCAGTGATTCTTCTAACCCACCTATCGAGGAATGTCTTGCATATTTAAAAGATTTTGATGATCTAATTCTGAGAGCATTAGGTGAGCGCCATTTACCTACCTCATATCATCCTGTTACTCATTTACCTTCCATCAATGTTCCCCGCCCCCACCTTTTCAAAGGAATCTTGAGTTTGCGCTTGACCCTCTTGCTTCTTCTGTGCTTAATGATTTTCTAAATCCACCTAATACGGAAGTAATTCCCAAGGTAAAGGCACTTGACACCTTCATTTTTAAAATTGAGACAGTTCTCACCTACACCATGAATGAGTTTTGTGCTAAACCCACATTCTCATTTCTTCCATTCCTTACGTTTAAAATTTATCCATATCCACCATATCTTCCACAAACATCTATTTTCTTACGATCATTCACTTGGACACCATCTCGTTCATAGATGAAGAAGAAGGTGCATGCTCGGTTACATTCTAGATCTATCAGACCTCGCATTCATTTCACTAAGTTGCATCGTAGAAAATCTTGGTGCTTGATTCTATTTGGGGGTGCATTCCATATTATTTATTTATGGAAAGACCCCACAACTCTTTAGGTTGTTGATATATGGAAAATTACAGGATTTATTTGTTAAAGTCTCGAGTATCTGACTATAAACGGCTCATTTTGTTGTTTGGTGTACTTTCTTACAATTCCATATATTGGTTAGTGCACCATTCAGGTAACCGGGCCCTCCTTATGGAGTGTGTGGCTGTAAGTACCGGATCCTAAGTCTACGGTTAACATAATTCACGTATTCTACTCTAACATGTTTTCTCATTTTTTTGAGTCATGTTTCTTTATAGTGTGAATTATGTCTTTATTGCCTTTCGTTTTTCTTATATTAAATCTTATTCATAAAAAGTAAAAATATCAAAACCATAAAAATAGTCATCTATGAAGTCTTGGGAATCTGACTTTAAAAGACCCACGTTTTAAAACAAATTTTCAAACTTCGTTGCCAAAAATTTGTTTCGGGGTGGGGTGTTGGGTTTTCCGTCCTTGATTGTTCAACTTTCCATTTGTGTTGCTTATCTTTGTTTAGCGATATTTTGATTTGGGTTGACATTATCTATGCATTTAGATTTCATTTGTTCGCATAACTTACGTCATTCACGTATTTTGAGGCTTTTACCACCGTTCTATATGTCATCCGCGGTTAGATTAGAGTGTGGTATGGATCATTGGATTGGAAATTCTCTCTTGATCGTTTTCATATCTCATTCGCAAAAATCGGACCGGTAACGAATCGGCAATTTTAGTTTGAAGTTGCACGAAAAATCGGAAAATTTTGGAAACACGATTTGGGCTTGGGCCCAAAGCACGCACGTGCGCGGCACGTGCATCTCCTTCTTCAGCAAAACAGATCGCGGGTTTGTTTCTTCCTTCCGCCATTAACAACTCAAAACCCTAACAAGAAAAAAAAAATGAAAACCTAAATACTACCATGCCAATTAGGATTCACCCACCCCAAACCTTCCCCACAACATCCCCACCACCATTTCCATCAATTTCAACCACCAAAACAGTAAAAAATTCGAAAAAAACTCGAACCACCGCACCACCGCCCAAACTTTAAGTGAGTTTGATTCAAACTCCATCCCCACATTGCATTTAAACCCTCAAATCGTCTCAAAACTTCAATGGCGCAAAGACAAAGAATTTTGCCGGAACAAGCTTTTACTTTTACCGCCATAGCCGCGACCGCTTTTTACAGTTGGATGTGAGATGATTATGAGGGATTGGAATAGGTTGTGGCATTCAACAGATGATTTCTACCACTCGATTTGGTGGAACAATTCTATAAGAAGAGGGAGTTAGATGGTAATAGAATTTTTGTTAAGATCGGACGAGGGAGAGAAGTATCTAGGAAGTTGGTGAGATTTTAGGCATTCCGCCTGAGGCGCCATCTCTCGCGCCACATTGCGGGAATCGATTTGGTGGGATCGAGCCTTTGATGAGCGAGATGGTTTTGGAGGAAACTACAATCGAGCTTCGCATTTGCGGTCGTCGTCTCGCGAACCAACCCCGTGGTAGCTCGAAGATTAGTAGGAATGTCACTGGAAAAGAGAAGGTCGATTGACATCAGTCTAAACTATCTTCACGTTCTATGGATACTCCGGGCGGAAGTATGAATTCGTATTCTCGAGTTTTTATTAATATGATTAGGGGAGTTTGGAAGAGTATTGCACCTCTCCCTGTTTTGATAACAAAAATCATGATAAGTTTGAGAGCAACTCCAAAATCTGGCGCATACAATGATTAAGTTGCATATGAATGTCATAAGCATTATCTGGTGTGTTCAAAAGGTTTGGAGGTCAGCTGGAGAGAGGGTAGTGGAAGAGACTGATTCGGATGATGATGATGAGACCACCGCGGCATGTTTTGATGCGATGCCTTGGAGAGGTGTATTTGATCGCGAGCAGCATATCGGTGCTTCATCGTGGCATCGTTCTCTTAATACTATTTGTGAAGATCTCAGATTTGGTAGACTACCATACATCATAACTCACGGAGAGTCGTGCCAGTAGCGAGGATGGCGTTAGGAAGAGATGAAGGCAGAGATGGAAGCACCGATGCAAGTTCGAAGAAATGCTTGAACGCTTCCCACTGTGTAGTTAAATCGCTACTCGGTCGCGAGTAGTAGGTGTAATCGATCGGGAGATTAATCGAATTAATCGGACGATTTTTCATAACATTATATTTCTTTACAAATAATTATTAAATATATTTAACTTTGAAATACCAACATAATGAAGCCAATTAAGAACCCAATCAATCAATAAACAATTAAAACACTCAATCAACTAAAATAAATATGATTAAAATGTAGAACTTTCTGAGAATCGGGGTTGGCGAATCGGGAAATGTCGAGTTCAATGTTTAACATTGAAATAGTGAACACAATTACTCGGCTAATCGGGCCTAATCGGCCGAGTACTCGGGGAGTTTTTGAGCCCGATTGTAATCGGGGATTAAATTGTTAGTCGAGTCGGCTAAATAGCGAGTAGCGAGTACTCAGGAAGTACTCAACGATTTAATAGCCCAGCTTCCCACCCCACAAGGGTTCTTCTGAGGAGGAGGCGTTTGTGAGGCACGAGCGTCGTCGCCGAAGGACGGATGGCTTGGGCCCATCTTCATCTCATGTTCCATCGTCAAACAGTAGCGGATGGTTTAGGGAATTTATTGATTGATGTTGTTTTTTTTATTGTTTTCATTAGTTCGGATGTTAAGTTTTCAAATTCAGTAGTTAGATTTGAATTCGGTAGTTAATTGTATTTGAATTTGAATTTGAATTTCATTTGGTTCTTTTCAAATTGTGCGTCGATTTTATTGTTAATCTCACCTTCCCGAATTGTTTGGGGGTGGTATTATTTCTTCTAGCATGATTTTTATATGATCCACAATTTTAGAAGTAGTTTTGCGGTGATTGTTGAGAATATTGCCAATATTGGCATGCCTATGATTAGATGTTGTGGTAGGATGAAATTTCAAAGAGTTAGGAAGTTACTATTCTAAATTCAATCTAAAAGATATTAGGTTTGTTTAGAATAATGAATATGGGTTATTTCCGTTTTAAGTTTTGGAAATATTTTTGTTTCCGGCAATTGCCTTAAAGCTTTTTGGCAACTTGTTAATCCGTTTTAGAAACCAAAACCCTATATATACTTCCTTCATTCTACATTCACAACCAACACTAGAAACCTTGCACTCTCACCTTTTCACTCTCACTTTTTATCTCCTTTCTTTTTCACTTTAGCACCGGTACCGGGCGCACCACTCGTGCCTCGATGGAGTGCACCCTGCACTTGACCTATCTGTTAGTCAACTTAGACCAGAGTGCACCCTACGCCCTCACAAGAACAAATCCGAGCGCACCCCGTGCTCAAAACACTGGAACTTGCCCAAGGCACTAGCGCACCCTACGCCCATCCCAGGCAAAAAGTGAGCGCGCCCTACGCCTAAGTGCCTGGAACTCGGGTTGGACCTGCGCGCAATCCGCGCCCTTCCCAGGTTAAATTGGAGCGCCACCCGCGCCCTGACCTCCATAGGCACGAAAAATTCTGATTTTTTGTAGGTTGTTCCAGGATCGTTTGCAGCTTTTCTAGAGAGTAGTTTTGTGATGACATCTCCTACAGTCATACCTGAGCAGTCTTTTGAAGACTTGTTGGGAAGCGAGACTTATAGAGGTTGGTTCCGCGATAGGGTCTTGCAGTTAGGATGACGGCATCTACTGGTAAGTGATGATGACTCATATTCACCTCAGCTTATTGCATTTTTCTACAATAATATTAGTTTCTATTGTAACCAAGACGGAGAACAAAAATTTTCCCTTGCAATTAATGACACGACAATGGAATTCAGTAAGTCTTTGGTAGCGTTAGTTTCGAGATTGCTCTTGCCTGATCCTATGCACACGTGGGGATATATGACCGATAATGCATACCTCTATGACTACATATTTCCATGAGTATTATGAGGGAAGGGTGTTTCGTGTAATGGACCAAGGGTGATATAGCATAGCCCTTGGTAGGCTGTCCTTGAATGTAGGCACCACCATGTTATTCATCCTGATGAATATTTTTAGAAGTGGCGGTTTAATTCGTGAATAATGCTGGCGGTGATGTTTTCCTTGCTTTAGCTGAGGGACGTCGCCGATATGACATTCCCCGAGTATTAGTGACTAGTCTTAAGATAGCTCAAAGCATGAGACATAAGTATCTTCTTATGCCTGTTTTGGTTGGCCGCATCATGCGCGGTTGTTTACCTGAATTCTGTACCCAGTTCACAGATTAGAAAAAGGTTGAAGTCATGAGACCCACCAATTGGGTGGTTCGTTCATTTCGAGTTATGACTTGGCCGGGATGGCAGGTGCAACCTCATTTGGTTGCTCCTTACACCCCATCAGACCTAGCAACACTTTCGACGAGGTTAACCACGAGTTGATGACACCGCGGCGGGCTTGGCAAGTTAACATGGCATGGCGATGCGTGAAGGAACCTCATCTCTTTGAAGAGGAAGATGAGGGAAGATGGCGATTAAGCGGGAGATAAGGTAAGTTTTTATTTTCAGTTAGTGTCCGCTTATGTCCCAAACAATTTAATTTTTGTTAACCCCATAGCGGGTGGAACTCCTATAGAGTTCGTCGGTTTTTATTTTCTATATTATTATGTTTTAACCTTGTTTTTGCAGATATTCGAATTTCCGCAGCGTTTCTATGGTATTTTTTTCTATCATTTTTATTTAAATACTTTGAGGACAAAGCATGCTTCTTGTTTGGGGGAGGGGGGATAGAAACACGTGTAATTAAAACATCTGTTAGGATATAGATATATATAATATGCACTTGTTTTCTAGTAAAAATTTCAAAAATTTAAAAATATAAATAAAAAGTTATGCTATACACTTAGGAATATTGGTATTGTTTTATTTCTCTATGCTCTTAATAATCTAGAAGTCTCACATAGCTTTTGCATTATAATAGTTTTTAGAAACTTAGATTAATATGTAGGTAATAATCTTTGCATCTATCTATAAATATATTACATGAGTATCTATGATTGTTTGGCAGTAAGTTTTTGAAATCTAGGCTAGAGTATTTATTCTACAAATCCTGTGAGAATATAGCCTAAAGTCTTATATGAGTGAAACATTTTGAGAAATGACACAAGGGAGAAGTAAAATCCGGATAGAGAAATCACACGTCCACTTGGTTGATCACTATACCATATCCTAAGCGAGAATTTAGGCCCTCTTTGGATCAATATAACTAGAAATTCAAACCTTATGAAAGTATTTTCTGCTAGTCGCCCTTCTAAGCCTTTCTTTAGCTTTTCATAAACCACAAATCCTTTAACCTTTTACAAAAAAAAAATCAGCCTACCAATTCTTTGAATGAGTATGAGAATAGAAATGAAGAATAGAAAAGAGAAAGACCTTTGAAATCAATAATTTGTTAGTTGCTTCAAATAAGAAAAGAAAATTTTCATCCAAATGAAAAAAAAAATAATAAATAAAATAAAATAAAGAGTTAGAACTCCAAAAATAGAATCAAATGAGTCAAAAGCCAAAGAAAAAAAATATATATATGGCTAAGGATGGAAACAAAGTGTAGAAGCAAAAATAAAGAACAAGGTTTTCTTTAGTTACACAATATGAAGGCTCTATTATCTCAGACTTGTCCTTTTTGAATAACCATTTCCTTCATTCTTAAACCATCTCCTAATCCCCGCAACACCTAATAAAGACCTCTAGCTCAATTAGGAATAGGTTAGTGTGATAGTAAGTAGCAGATGTGTTTGATCGACTCCGGCTTCCTTGTGTGTCATTGAGATTGTAAGGTAAAGTGTGCCCCACCATTACTTGGAGTATGTGAAAACTTGAGCGAAAAATCAGTGGTTTTGTCTTGACATTTATGTTAGGACCTACTTAAGGGCAGCTATTCAAGTTTTCAAAAATGGACCTGCTAGTGCATTTCATAGTATTACTCATTGTACATATGCTTATTCGTAGATGATTGATTATTATGTATATATTAGCTTAGGTTTCCACTTGATTATTCTGTATTCATTGCTAGTGAGATGTATAGATAATTGAGACATAAATAAGGAAACAATAGTTTTATTTCTTAGTCGTTGTAGTATAGATGAAGTTTGTGAGTACCTTCACTGGAAAACTCTCACGAGGCTATAACTCATCTACTAGAGAATTCCTAGTGGTTTAAAACCTTGTTGCAAATGGTCAATGCAATCGCACTCGGCGAAACGAGATTAGTTAGAACTCCATTTTTGGTCACTTATGCTAATTTCTTATATTTGCTTGAAGACAAGCAAAATGCTATTTGGGGGTGGTTTGATAAGAGCCTAAAACTGTAGTTTTAACCCCCTAACAATAATACTTTTAGACCAATTATTGGAGTAATAAATAAGAGTTAATGCTGATTACGTGTTTTTATGTATTTCAGACATTGGAGTCAATTATGTGCAGAAATGTGTCACTTTTGCGAGATAAAAGAGCAAGAGTTGGTTGCTAAGAAGTTCTGTGATTAAAGGCCAAGATTCAAAGAGAAAAAGCCTTTCTAAAGCCCGGTCAAAGTCAGCCTGGCGTAAGCTTGAAGGTAATAAAAGTCGATTAGAACTTCCGAAGGTCGTATTTTTGGACTCATACCTCAGAATTGGGCCTACCTTATGTCAAAATGACCGACTTGGAAAGAGCTTTCCAGTGGTCTAAGCCTTGACCAAAACAGAGGAGCAGAAGTGGATGAAAAGTCTGTTGAAGCAAAATCCAGCTGGAAAGGCCTCTGTGGACTTAAGAAATTGGGTTTTGGGCTCGATTTTCAGGCCCAAAACATAGCTCCTCAGCCCATGTATGAAAATGTGGATCTTGTCTCCTCCATTTGAAGACACAAAACTAAACTCTTAAGCATCTAGTTTTTTTTGCTTTTAATTTTAAGCATCTTAATATTATAAGTTATTCTTCACTTCATAGTGGAGAGCGACCGCAGCTCTGCTTAGCATATCTGAGATAAAGCTGACCGTGCTCTTGAGCGATAGATATAGTAGCGACATGCGCTCTGACAAAGCCTAACCCAAGCACAACCCATGCCTCGCGTATTGTTTAGAAACCCACACCACCGACTGTTTTAGTTTAGTTCCTATTTTAGATTCTTGTAATCTCTATATAAACATCTTGTAATCTTCTTAGAAATCAATCAAGTAAATATTCTCTCCAATCAATCTCTCTCTCTAATTTATCATGGTATCAGCCTAATATTGATCCAAACCCTAATCCTAAACTCTATCAGCTTCCGCCTCCTCTCAATTCTTAATGGCCGACGCCTCCACTCCAAATAATGACTCTATTCCATATTCTGATGATCCTTTCTATGTCCACCACTTAGATAGTCCCACGGCTATCCTCGTATCTCCTCTGTTATCAGGGGACAATTATCCAACTTGGTTACGGTCTATCTCTAGAGCCCTTCGAGCAAAGAATAAGTTTGGTTTTGTCGATGGCTCTGTAACTCCTCCCAGCACTCCCAAAGAAAAATCTAAGTGGTCACGATGTGATGACCTTGTTGCTTCATGGATTCTCAATTCTATTACTCCAGATATCCGTGGCAGCATTCTCTATGCCGACTCTGCATCCGAAATCTGGAAAGATCTAGGTGATCGTTTTTCACAAACTAATGCACCCAAGGTTTTTCAACTGAAGGATTCTGTCACTCTTCTCAAGCAAGACAATCGTCCGGTATCTGTTTATTTCACTTTACTTAAATCTTTCTGAGATGAATTAAGTTCTTTATCTACTATGCCTGCTTGTACTTGTGGTCATGCATCTATTTTTGCCAAAGAGATTGAAGATGGTCGTTCTATGAAATTCATGTAAAGCCTAGATGCTCGTTTTCAATCCATCCGCAGTCAAATTCTCTTGATGGATCCTTTTCCTCGTATGTCCAAGATTTATTCTTTAATCCGACAAGAGGAGAAGCAACAAGAGATTCATGCACTCTCTCTTCCTTCGCGCTCGGATCTGCTACCACAGTATTCATTTTCAGAAGACCGGCGGGCTTCTTCGAAATTAGGTCCGTCTAAACCTCCACAAAGCACTGGTGGTTAAGCCCCACCGACCTCGGTGGCGCCTCGGATCTGAGGGCCCCAGGCGAGCATCGCTCGTCCATTTTGCAACCATTGTAACCGAGTTGGACATCATATTGGTACATGCTACAAACTGCACGGTTATCCACCCAAGCACCTTTCGGCCTAATTCGATTTACTCTGGACTCAATTCTCTGTTTTTCCATAGAACAATATAACCAACTTACCGGTTTGCTTGATTCAGGTAGTAACTCTTCACAAGCAAACCTGACAGGTATATCTCTCGTGCTTTTCTAAATCCATATGCATCATTGACTCTAGTGCTACCAATCATGTCTGTTCTCCATTACATCTGTTTTCTCCTTATCATACTTGTTTAACACATTCTACTCTTAAACTTCCGGATGGAACATGCCATTTAATTACTCATGTTGGTAGTGTTATTTTCTCCCCCCTTTTGCGTCTTGACAACGTTCTATTTGTTCCCACCTTTCATTTTAATTTGCTTTCCATTAGTGAACTAGTCAAGTCTCACCCTATCTCTGTCACGTTCACTAATGATTCTTGCCTTTTTCAGGACTAGTTAACGAAGAAGAAGATTGGATTGGGACGACTTAATAGGGGACTCTACCATCTCCAACTAGCTTCCGTTTGCTCATCCTACAACTCCATCACAAATAATTTATGGCATTATCGCTTAGGACATCTATCTTCCACGCCTTTGCAGATTTTAGCTAAGCAGTTTTCTTTCATTTCTAGTTCAAATAATGCTACTTGCACTGTATGTCCGCAAGCTAAGCAAACTCGTTTATCTTTTTCTTATAGTTCAATCAAAACTATTAGACCTTTTCAAATGATTCATTGTGACATTTGGGATCCTTTTCATTTACCATCATATTCCAATGCTCGTTTTTTCTTAACTATTGTCGATGATTTTAGTCGTGCTACATGGATTTATCTTATGACTGTCAAATCTGAAACTACCATGCATTTACAATCTTTTTTTGCCATGGTTCATACTCAATTTCATTCTACAATACATTCACTCATATCTGGCCATAGCAACATTGATGACCATTTTCATGAAATCCAAGTCCTTCGTTTCGACAATGGCTCTGAATTTATATCTCATAACATGCAACAATTCTTTTCCAAACATGGGGTAATCCACCAACGTAGTTGTGTTGCTACTCCCCAACAAAACGCTGTTGTTGAAAGAAAACATCGTCACTTACTCAACGTTGCACGAGCATTACGTTTTCAAGCTCACCTCCCATTATCCTTCTGGGGTGAATGCATTCTCACTGCAGGCTATCTCATTAACAAAATTCCTAGCACCTTGTTAAATGACAAATCACCTCATGAGCTTCTATTTACAACACCTCCCACTCTTGCCCATCTTAGTATTTTTGGTTGTTTATGTTTTGCTCACAACACTTCCATTAAAATAAGTTTGATCACCGCGGGAAACCTGGCATCTTCATTGGTTATCCTTATGCTAAAAAAGGCTATCACATTTATGATTAATTTTCCAAGAAAATTTATACTTCTCATGACGTGGTTTTCCATGAGACTGTATTCCCCTATCAACATCTATCTCCCCCTACTCAATTTCATTCTACAATACATTTACTCATATCTGGCCATAGCAACATTGATGACCATTTTCATGAAATCCAAGTCCTTCGTTTCGACAATGGCTCTGAATTTATATCTCATAACATGCAACAATTTTTTTCCAAACATGGGGTAATCCACTAACGTAGTTGTGTTGCTACTCCCCAACAAAACGCTGTTGTTGAAAGAAAACATCGTCACTTACTCAGCGTTACCGCAGGCATTACGTTTTCAAGCTCACCTCCCATTATCCTTCGGGGTGAATGCATTCTCACTGCGGGCTATCTCATTAACAAAATTCCTAGCACCTTGTTAAATGACAAATCACCTCATGAGTTTCTATTTACAACACCTCCCACTCTTGCCCATCTTAGTATTTTTGGTTGTTTATGTTTTGCTCACAACACTTCCATTAAAATAAGTTTGATCACCGCGGGAAACCTGGCATCTTCATTGGTTATCCTTATGCTAAAAAAGGCTATCACATTTATGATTAATTTTCCAAGAAAATTTATACTTCTCATGACGTGGTTTTCCATGAGACTGTATTCCCCTATCAACATCTATCTCCCCCCCCCCCCTTCCCCATCACATCTGCTTGTTTCTCCCTTACCCATCCCAGACAATGAAACCTTTGACATTCAACATCTCATGTAATTCCAATGGATGGAGCGCGACCTGCTCCAGCCCAAATCGAGCGCGACCCACGCTCTCTTCTTCCTGACAATATTCCCACTCCTCCAGCTCCGTCACCCCACCTTTTGGAAGATCCTCAGCCATCCCACCTCAATCCTCCTGCCTCAACTCGATCTACTAGAATGCGATAACCCCCACCACTCCTCATCCAAGATTATCACTGTCCTACTCTCACCAAGGCACCTACAGTCCCTCGTTCGGCCAACCTCCTCCAATCGGACTCTAAGGTAACACGGTCTTACACTCCATACCCTATGGCTTTTTATGTTTCTGACACTAACTTTTCTCCTTGTCATAAATCTTTTTTGTCTAAAGTGTCTTCTTCTTCAGTTGTTCCTACATCCTTTTTCTCAAGGCATCAAAATTCCAAAATGGAAAAGCTGCTATTTCTTGAAATTGCGGCTTTGGAACAAAATAACACATGGACTCTTGTTTCGTCATCCTCTCATCATAAGCCTATAAATTGTAAATGGGTTTTCAAGATTAAATATCATTCTAATGGTTCTATTGAACGTTACAAAGCTCGTCTTGTTGCCAAGGGTTACAATCAGATTGAAGGCCAAGACTATCATGACACTTTTGCACCCGTTGCAAAATTAGTCACTGTTCGATTATTTCTCTCCATTGTTGCTATCAGACATTGGACTCTTCATCAGCTGGATGTCCACAATGCCTTTCTTCAAGGCAATTTGGATGAAACTGTTTATATGACATTACCTCATGGATTCGCCAAACAGGGGGAGAACAGGATATGTCGCCTCAATAAGTCCTTATATGGACTCAAGCAGGCTTCTCGGCAATGGTTTGCCAAACTATCTACCACTCTTATCTTTGCCGACTTCACTTTCGGTCTAAGTCGACTATTCTCTATTCACTAATATTTGTGGTTCTGATTCTATATTTGTCCTTGTATATGTGGATGACATTCTAATCACAAGCAACAATCCATCTCTCATTCAGAACTTAAAGAAATTTTTAGAAGCAACATTCTATATCAAAGACTTAGGACGTCTAAAATATTTCTTGGGTATCGAGGTTGCTCGTTCCAAAGAAGGATTATTTCTTACAGTAAAATGTCTTTTTGGACATTACAATGCGATTAATGGTTTACCACGGGTGGTCGTATTTCTGAGTTTCTTATGGAACAAAATATCAACCTCCATACCGATGATGGCACATTACTTCAGGATCCTACTGTCTATCATCACTTGACTGGACGTCTCTTATATCTCACAATCACACGTCCGGATATTACTTTTTCTGTTAATTATCTCAGCCGTTTCATGCAGTCCCCACGGACTCCACATCTAGATGCTGCTCATCGTATACTCCGCTACCTTAAAGGTTCGATCAACAAAGGGATTCTCTTATCCACTAATAGTTCTTTACACATCTCGGTTTACGTGACTCACGATTGGGGCTGTGGTGTCCGTCTTTCGTCGTTCTACTAGTGGTTATTGCACTTTTCTTGGTTCTAGCCCTATATCACGAAAAAAACAAAGCGAGCATTGTATCCCGTTCTTACGCTGAAGCCGAATATCGTTCCCATGGCTACGGCGTGTGAACTTCAATGGTTGAAGTATCTTCTCTCGACTTAGGCATCTTTCATCCTTCTCGATGAACATGTTTTGTGACAATCAAGCCGCCGCTTCATCCGTCTTAAAATCAATTTTTTTTCATGAACAAACGAAAGCACATCGAATTGGATTTGTCATTTCTTCGCGACAAAAATACAGGCCAAGTTACTATCTCCTACGTTCGTTCCATCCTCGGATCGGTGGTAGCCTTCCTGAAACCTCCGGCAGGACACCTTTCGAGATTAATTAGCAAGTTGGGAGTTCTTGATATTCACTCTCCAACTTGAGGGGAGTATTAGAAGTTATTATTCACTTCATAGTGGAGGCGTGACTGCGGCTCTGCCCGGCTATACCAGATAAGCGACCAGCGCTTCTCTGAAACGATGATACAATGCGCAGCACATTGCTCGACAAAGCCTAACCCTAGTGCGACCCGCGCCTCGCGTATTGTTTAGAAACCCACACTACTGACTGTTTTAGTTTAGTTCCTATTTTAGATTCTTGTAATCTCTATATAAACATCTTGTAATCTTCTTAGAAATCAATCAAGTAAATATTCTCTCCAATCAATCTCTCTCTCTAATTTATCAACACAAATCTAAAGAGAGGAAAAAAACAAGAAGGGAAGACTTACTTGAAACCATACTCGGACATCACCTCAGCAGGTTCCCCTTTTCCAACAACGATTATAAGGTCATTCCCATATCTGCAAGAAAGCATAAGAATGAACAGAGACATAAGATGAAAAAGTTCTAGGTCTCATAACTGATACAAAATGCGTTTCTTCATTGTCCAGATATAGCAGACTACTTTCCAATGTTGCGTTACATACAAGAAAGTAAGTGTATATACCTATGCACCATTTCTTTAAAGGGCGAATTCCCCTTGGACAACTGCGTAAAACCATAGATATCAAATAGCGACATTGTTGGGGTTAATACCGATACCCATCAATCCCCACTACATAAATAATTTGTAATATAAAACACTACAACTCGGACAAATTCTAAATATCAACTACAACCTAACTAACATGCCCAACTCTCTAAACAACTATCAACAACAAATAATAATGTAAAGAGAAGAACAAACATACCACAACACAAAGATATACCGTGGTTCAGCCAATGATGCCTACTTCCACAAGAGCTAATCCTTTTATAAAGTGGGAAGGACGATTACAATCACTCCTTTTCAGCCTCTCACCTTACTAAATCACTCCTCTATCTTTATAAACTTTTCTCTCTGTAAAGTTATCTCTCAATTTTGATAACTCTTAAAATTGGGTTTCTTTTCTCTGTGTTCTAGGTTTTCCAAAACCTTGTTGTTAGGTTTATATGCCAAAAACCAAATTCATGGTTACTATAGTGAATTAGAAACCGCACCAGTGTCGAGCACGCGCGCCCTCAAAATACTGTAAGTTGTTCATGGCATGGGCGCAGGCGCGCCTTGGGCAAGACCAAATTGAACGCGCGCGCGCTCAGCCTTCTTCACGCAAACTGAACGTCTTTGTCTCTCCTCAGGTGAGGAATAAGTCCAACAATACAATGGATTAAATATTTGCATATCTGTCTCTAGGGATACATATATGGCATGGATGTTGTCCTCCCGACAGAATTAATTGCACCAACTACAAGGACAGATGCAGTATAAACTGGAAACAATGGTGCTGCTCTAACTTTGGTGGCAAACTCAATTGATAAAACTCGAGAAGAAGCTTTACAATGTCTAATAAAATATCACGCAAATATGATAGAAAGTTTTGCCTCAAGAGTTTTGAACCATAAGATTGGGTACTTAGCCGAAGATAGAAGCTCATTGAATCTGGGAAGCTGTCAGAGAATTGGGAAGGACCGTTTATCATTGATAAGCCAGCATCTAAAGGGTCTTATTTCCTTTGTCGAATCACTAGAGAAAAATTTGCCAAGCCATGGAATGCTTTTCGTTTGAAAAAGTTTTATCGTTGAATGTTTGTTTTTCATTCATTGTAATCATTTCATAATTCAATAAAATTCGATCCATCTTTCATTTTAACTAGGGATCAAATATCTCAAATTTCTTTATCATTACACTATAGGGGCGGCGTCACCCTAACTTTCAATATATAATCGTTATAATCTGGGGGCATCACCTCAACTTTCATTATCATTATACTATGGGGGCAGCGACACCCCAAATTTTATTACAATATCATTACACTATGGGGGCAGTGACACCCCAAATTTCATTACGTTATCATTACACTTTGGGGGCGGCGACACCCCAAATTTCATTATGTTATCGTTACACTTTGGAAGTGACACCTCAAATTTCATTCGTTATCGTTACACTTTGGAAGCGGCGCCAAATTTCGATACGTTATCATTATTATACTATGGGGGCGGCTACACCTCAAGTTTCATTACATTTTCTTTACACAAGGGGCATTGCATCCCGAAAATCATTAACACTAGCTACCTACCTACCGTATGCAAACTTATAATTCAATAAAATTTTCATTAAGTCTCTTTAAAAATTAGATATTCATGTTGGCTCAGAAAGATCTCTTAGTTGGAAAAATTGATGTTTTCAAAAACTCATTTTTTTTAATCAATCCTTATTGGAATAACTACCCTTTTTCGAAATACTTTTTTAACCTGAATCAGCCAAAAAATTAAACTTACTTTTTTTTACCGATCCTTATTGGATAAAGAGTCCGATTTTGTTGACCAACACTTTTCTATTGGTCAAAACCATTTTCGGACAGTTTAACAGTTTTTTTTGGGGCAGTAAAACGGTATTTTCGAGCAGCCACTACAACAATTGCCTGTCCACAAATATATTCTTTTGGATAAATTACCATTTTTCAAAATAGTTTTTTAACCTGGCCCCTTATTGGATCGGCTATAAAAAAATTTAGAACCTTAGCAAATTATGCCACATTCAAATCTCATTCTCTTAAACTAATCTCTCATGTTATCTTACATTCAAATCTCATTCTTTTGAACCAATCTCTCTTTTTATATTAATGTACCAACCTATATAGTAACCAATCCATTTTTCAATACAAGGACTTGCCAATGAAATACTTTTTACTCAAATTTGGCTTGTCACTTTTTATAGCTCGGTTTTACCATTCTCCTCTTTTACTTTTGAATTAGATTACCATTTTCAACTCTTTTGCATTTCACTCAATCCAAAACAAATTTCTGATAATTTAATCAAGTTCAATTTTTTTGACCGCCATATCGCTTTCAACCCGACAAAAGTTACTGATTTATAAATTGCCGATCAGTTTTGGTAGCCAAAAATCGAGGGCTACCTTCCTCTTTTTAAGTCAAAGTCGATCTATTCTAAAATTATTTTTTAGATATATCCCAAACTAACCCTTTGATAACCAATCTGTTTGGATTTACTTATCAATCATTTTGCACAACCAAAGTTTCTTGTTGTTCAATTTACCACTTCAAAGTAAAAAAGAAAACAAGCGGAACCGCATTTGATCTAGATGGACTGAACTCCCTTTTTGACACAAACTTCTTTGGTCACCCCTATTCTCCTATAATACCACTTTTGATTATAGTTGCCAAACTAAGACAACTTTCAATTTGCATATGCCGAACTTCATTATTCATCTTGTTTGATTGCCGATCTCTTTGAGCCAACTCAATTTTGAAAAGTCCTACTTAACTTATAGTTAGCACCTGACACCTATTTTTCAACAGACCCTATTAAACAAACCACTACACATAATTAACTTATCACTCAATTTGCCAATTCAAGAGTTTCCTATCCAATAACTTTAATAACTTTTCGAACCCTTAAAAAAGCTAAATAACCCCAAGTCCCAACTGATACAACACTGATCAATTAAAAACAGCTTATCCACTCAATTCAATTCGCAATGGCCGATCAATTAAATTTGGCCGATCCTCTTTGATATTAATTCTATCCCGATCGATTACCGATCCCATAAATGCCGCTCGCATTGCCGATCCCATAAATGCCGCTCGCAAACTTTTTCCATCCACTGGAGGTATCTCCATGACTGGAGACTCGTTTTCTGCTAGGAGAATGATACATCAGAAGGAAGAGAACTAGTAGCGCCATATATCATATATGGTAACATCAGCTAGTCACGGCAAAGAAGAGGGTACATGGAGAATAAGGCAAAGCATGTCAACCACTTAAACAGCGAAGGCTCTTCTAGAGCCAAAAGGCATGCTGGTAGTAGAGGCAGCAAAATAGACTTTTCATGAACTTGAAATGAAAATGGGTAAAATGCAAACAAACTATTGAACATTGCATATAGCCATTTAGGACACCCTGTCGCTGGGTGCCCTAATCTGTTGAATTATTGAAGGCAGAGCAGACAGCACTGTTGCTGTAAGACCGAAGAACTTCAAAGATTGTTGTATTGCCCTTCATAAATTTTTGATCCCTTAATTCAAAAAAAAAATAATAATACCGTTGACACTTCAGAATTCCTTCCAAAAAAATAGCATTTGTCGACCCTATTCAACAATAAAAGAACAAGAAAATCTATTCTAGCCTTTGAATTACCGCTGGAAAGAATTGCCGCTGAATTTATTGCCAATCAAACCGATCAATCACTCAATCAAACTAAAATCGATACTTTGAATTTCCGCTCGATGCTGTTGCTGATCCTTTTGCGTTGCCGATCCCTGAACTGCCGCATTTGAACTGCCGATCCATTTGCCGATCTCTGAACTGCCGCATTTGAATTGCCGATCCTTCTCTATCGAACTAAACCAAATTCAAAAATAATCGATCAATATCCCACTACACACCCTTTGCCGCCAATCCATTAATATTAATTAGTTTATAACAAAATCTCATCTTGTGAGTTAATAAAAATAACTCCAATCACCTTCCATCTGGTTAATTGTTATTAACTAAATTATCGACATCTACAAGTGCCTCAACTGGTTTGGGTTTCACCATCTGCAGAGAAGTTCCAGAAGAAATAGCTTCATGTTTGGCTAGTACACACTGAACTTGCAATTGTTTGGAGAGTGAATTAGATTTCCACCCCCAGCAACTTTGCCAATTAGACTTCCACCCCCAGTTCTTTCAATATTAGACTTCCACCCCCTAACTTCACACCAAAATACATTCCGATGCGTTTCTTTGCGTGTGCAAGTACACATCTACCCCTCACCAGGTAAAATGACAAATAAACCCTTTGACTCCCCCAAGACCAAAACTCATCCAATTGCCACATGGCATCATCACACCCATCTAACTCCATCTAATCCAATGAACCTAAAATTTTTTTCCCTAAATGGCGTCCACTACCCTGCCCACCTAAAATTCCCAAAATAACCTCACTCAAGTTTTCTCAATGTGCGTGGCAAAAATAGCCGTTTGGTTCTAAAACTTGACCATTGTTCATTGTTCACTTAGAACAATGGTTACAACTGGAAGAAACTTCAAAGGGAAGAAGAATTGGAAGAAAGAAAAACCTAAAAAATGGGAGGTGGTGGAGAAATAGTCAGCGTCAAAAGCAAGCGTTGGAGAAGGTTTTTCCACTTTGTACACTTGCGTGTTAGATTATTAGTTCTTGTTACTTAGAGTACTCTGTTACTTATTAGTTCTTGTTACTTATTTGTTAAGAGTACTCTTTTGTTAATTTTAGGATCGTGGTTGCTTCTCATGTGGAAAGCTTGATCATTGGATTCAAATTGTGGAAGGCGGCTCTCCTTGCAAGAGATGCAATGTTGGTCGTGTTGTGAGAACTTCCACAACAACCTCATTCATTTGGTGAAAAGTTTTGAGTTGCCCAAACCCAAAGTCGAGGCTTTCAATGGATGAAGGATGCTCGGAAGGAGTCAATCGAGCAACAAAACTCAAGAACAACCTAGTAAGTTGTTATCCGTAGATGGGGAGCTCTTACGTAGGGAGTTCTAATGGGAAGTGGAGAGTTTCAATTGAAATAGAAATGGATAATTTGTGTGATGGGTTGAGGCAAATGTATTTGTGAAAGGGAAAGAGAAGGGTTAAGTTTGTAGTTTGTTGAAGTACTCTAGTTTGTTAGAGTACTCTTAGTTTTATCGATATTGTTGTTTTGTTTTGGATGTTTTCGTTATAATCTTGTAAAGTCATCTTGTAATCCTGCCAAGTTTAAGGTTTTAGTTTTGCGTTAGTTTTAAATGTTGAAGTGTAGTTTTAGTTTGGTAATGAAACTTTCATGAAGTTTTAGTTTGTTAATGAAGTTTTAGTTTGTTAATGAAGTTTGAGTTTTGAGTACTCTGAAGTTTTACTCAAGTTTTAGTTATGTTGTAAATGTTCATTCAATTTCAATCAAGAGTACTCTTCAATCAATCGATCTTCTCAAATATGTTGAATTTGTATGCAAAACAGTATTATTGAGAGGAGAGTATGTTTGTCGATCTTCAATCAATTAGTGTATGTTTGAAAAGCAGGAGGAAAGTAGTAACAAAAGAGTAAAACAAAGTATTGCGAGAGAAAATAGACTCGAGAAAAACCAAAGAAACTAACGACTCTAAACATTGAAACTAGAGTACTCTTGACTCTTGAAACTAACTAATAGGACAAAACATTGGAACTACCATGGAGAGTACTCACCATAGGACACTTAACACTGACTTGAACTCCTAACTTGACTCTAAACATAGATCTTCAAACATAGAATGCTTGAACTTCAACCATAGAGCACACCATGAAACAGGACAAACTTGAGATTACTTCTTCTTGTAGCTGGACTTCTTCTTGCTCATCACGGACTCGGCTGCTTCTAGTGCCAAGACAATTTCTTTAGCTTGACGTGCGGTGATTGTGATGGACCGGTGATTGTGATGGTCTGGACCACCTACTCTTGATGATGCTTTGAGAAGAAGAGGATGTGCTTTTGTTGGTGGTGGTGTTGGTTGTGGTGGTGTTGGTTGTGGTGGTTCTGGTTGTGATGCAAATTTCAAATCAAATCCCTTGGCTGGTGGTGGAGGAGCAAACCCTGGTTTTGGAGCAAAGCCAGGTGGAGGATATGATCCTAATTCATCTTCACATCGACCAAAATAAGAGTCCAACTGTAAATAGCACATGCAATTGCGTGCTTCACGGAGACTTTGAGACTTAACCTACCATCGATTCTCCATCATCTCCAAGAACACCCTCGATCTTTCTTGTCTTTGAGCAATGACTTGATTTGCTCAAAAGATTGTTCAATTTGTTTGCTATCTAACTCAAATTTATTCATTGTTCCTGCTTTCACCATTGTTTGTTGAGTTTGTTTTGTTTGCATTTTTTGTGTGAGGAGATGAAAGATGTGATTGGTGATGTGAGTTGTGCTTGGGGGGAAGTGGCTATGCCTTTATAGAGCGAGATGAACAATGTTTATTCACGAGGCATTGACTAGCCGACCTAGAAAACTCCCTAGAAAACAGATGTAAAATTATCACAATAACTCATCACAATATTTCTATTTCTATAGAGTACTCATTTCTATATGAGTCTCTTCCTATATAAGCAAAACACAATATCACAACTTTCTTTCTTAATATGCTAACTTGCTAACTTAAGAGTATAAATCCATAACTGCCAATTTTAAAAGAGTTTTAAAACCGAAGATCGCCATTAATCCATCACCAGTAACCAAAATAAGCTATACATTGACACATACCAAAATGAGTTTTAAAACCCAAGATACACCATGTTTCTGTCAAAATGAGTAAAAACAACCAAAACAAATGCGGACATACTAACTTACAAAAGTATCATTCATCCAACTATACATTGATTTGCAGAGTACTCTTGTGCATTGTTCCAAAAGTATCCCAAAAAGTAACTCCAAAAGTAACAAGACTAAATGACCACCTTGAACTTTGGTCTAGGTTAGACGGGCTTCTGGATAAGCTTCTCCAGCGGCTTGCGGTGTGGTGCCTTGAAAGGATCCCTAACACTAGTAGCTACTCATGGCCTGTTGGTGCCTTGAAAGGACCCCCTAACACTAGCGGCTAACACTAGCAATATTCGTTTTCTTTATGATGACATGTAAAACACTTGCACTATTCTTTTTCTTCTTTTTCCCTCTCCTTGCTTCATGATCAAGTCACCCATAGCAACATGTAAAACACTTACGCTATTCCTTTGCCCTTCTCCTTGCTTCATGATCAAGTCACCCATAGCTTGACATGTAAAAACACTTACACTATTCCTTTGCCCCTTTCCTTGCTTCATGATCAAGTCACCCATAGTATGTACGTGCTCGGTGCTTTGAAAAAGGTATGTCCATTGCTTTGGCTCTTCCTTGGGTATTCATGTCTTGGTGGTGCCACTCCCTAACTGGTGCATTGTTTGGTGGTTACGCTATAGGGTCACTTGCGGGGAGCATCACTTGCGGGAGCATCGCTGCCATTTCTTAATGCCTTGTATTTTGACTTTTTAATACCACTGAAGTCTTCCGCGACAATTTTTCTACAAAACAAGACAAAAACAATTTAGATTTGGTATCATTTTTAGTAACAATGACTAACCTAGTACAATCACAACTTACTTTTCCCTGTCCATGCCGGTGGACTCTCTATCCACAGATTCTAGACCTTGTCCGAGGTTTAGGTTTCGATCTTGATGTTGTTTTCTTTGCATTGCTTCCATTACTTCCATTGCTTGATACTTACGATGCAAAGAGGACCTTACATGACCTTGCATTATGCCCTTCTCCTTGACATTTGCTGCAAGTCATTTTCCTCTTTTATAGACATGCCCATTTTCATTTTCATCCCTCACCCTCATTCTCTCCTTTCTAGGCCTTCTGATACCCCTCACCAAAGGAGGTGGTTTCACATGTTTGGTTGGATCCTAAGAAAATAGAACATTTTACAAATTTGTTTAAAGAACATAAATTTGTTTGAAGAAGAATTTGTTTGAAGAACATTAAACTTGGCAAATATATAAAGCTTCATATATAAATAAATACTTACGGGTTTAGGCCAATCTTTGACATCTTTCATGGGTTTGACATTACTTGTGTAAGCTAGCTTGTACTCGAGACCAAAAGTAAGAATTTGCGATTACTCAACCACTCAACTCTCCTTGGTAAGAGCACTCTCACCGCATGAACACACACAATCAGTCATCGCCATGCCCTACATTCACAAGTGTGGTCCACAATATTGTGACCCCACCTATCACCATGGTAATTTTTCACCACAAAAGATGATCATCTGAACCTTCAAATGTGTAGTGGGGACATACTTCAATCATCTTGGATATATGTTTATTCACTCTAGGGACCAATCCATTTTGATCCCATTCTTTACAAGCCTGTTTTCTCTTGTACCTTAAACTCATAAACAAAATGTGATATTTCTCAAGTAAACAGGTAATTGGAAGGTCTCTCAGTTCCAAGATCTAACTATTGAAAGACTCTGAGAAATTACTACTTACTTGTTCAGCTTTAAGTTCCTCAGCAAAATGAGACCTAGCCCATGTTTCATATTCCTCCTTTTGCAACCACTTATGTGCTTCAATGTTTTCTTTTTTTATCACTTCCATCCGCCTCTCAAAGTCTTCTTTTTTATATGCCTTTGAGGCAACCCATACAAGTTGTTCCATATACTCACCCTTGAACAACTTTTTGAAGTTCTTATACATGTGTTTGAAACAGAACCTATGTTGTGCTCTAGGAAATATGCACATAACGGCTTGAATCAAACCCTTTTGCCTATTATCGGAAATAAAGGTAGCCGGGCCGAGGGTGTAGTTCTAGCTTCTCACCATGATACTCAAAACTCACTCCATGACTGCTTACACTTCGGATCTACAAATGTATATAGCCAATGGAAATAAACCATTATTTCCATCTAAAGCAACCATGCTAAGCACGGCCTCCATATTTCCCTTTAAAGGAAACAACCATCAAACCCCACTAATGGCCTACAACCAACTGAAAAACCCTGAATACAAGCATCAAATGAAATACACACTCCTTGGTGAAGTGTGTCAACATCTCTTGAGTATTTTGCAATAGTTGATAGACCATTACTCTCATGAATCTACAAGCAAGCAACAAACATGCAATTATTCATTACAATCAATTTGGCCGGTTGAAATCACAAAGTGTAAACATTTATAAAGTGTATACCATGTTACATAACCTTTGGGGATCATGTTGTAGCTTTTCCTCATAATCACCATAAATCTGTTGTAAAGACTTGAATATTTCATTCCAAGTCTGTCCAATAACTTATATTGACATGAAAAACCCTCATGACTTCTTCTTTTATGAAAGCCCGGGAGTCATGGTTTTGAAAATGAACCTTGGACAAAACAATAGAAGAGTTACTACATTAGTACAATGTAAAAGACAAATATGAGATAATTAAACTCCACACACTTATAATTAACTAACCTTCATTTGATCTTGAATTTTTGACTACCCAATTTGCATTGGCCATTACATTCAACATATCACAATCGGCTGACAAGTATGTATTGGCTTCGGTGTATTCAATCTCATTGTGAATCCATCTTCATCTCTCCTAAAATAAGCTACCCATGGACATTTGTACCTTATTTCTGTCTTCCCCTAAACAAACCACTCTAATTCTTAATGGGTCATTCTTGATTAAGTCACCAAACTTATTTCCTATACAAAAATCTTTTTATATTATCTCTCAAAACATCAATGTTAGGCCACTCCATTCCTACCTCCCAAATTAATGGTTTGTTCCAATTTGCTCACTTCCCTCATCTATATCAATAATCATGTCAGTCCCGCAAATGAAGTCAACAAAGTCTACTTTGTTTTGCAATGACATGGTCCTCCTCATCCTGAGGAAGAATGTGTACTCTTATACCCCTCATCATCCTCAATCTCATCTATGGGTCTTGGTGGTGTGGTGGTGGTGGGAGGTAAAAAAGGTGTTGGTGCATGTGAAATGGGTGTTGTGGAATCTGAAATAAATGATGGACTGAAATATGTGGAGTAGATGCATTGGTTGTATGTGGTGGTGGAGGTAATATATCGGCTTGTGGAGCTAATATATCAACTTGTGGACTGAACTTAGAGGTGCTATTGGTGGTAAAATCCTCATTCCAGTCATCCTCTCCATCAGAATCATCTAATGCACCAATACACTTCTTTGAGTAAAAATCATCATTATCTTTAATGCTAGACTTATTCTTAGTGATACTTCTTCTCCTTGTACTCATTTTCTTTACATTTTTGGTAGGCTTCTTACACTTTGGAGTTGTAACTTGTGGAGTTGGCACTATCATAGTTTCAACTAGCTCTATAAGTTCCCCTTCAAGTTCAACAAATACATGACTCCACCCCCTTATATCTTCCTCCATTTTAGCCCACATTTGCATCAAATCATTGTCATTCTTAACATACACCTTCTCACCATTCAAAGTGTACAATATTTCAAATCCTACACTAATATCAAACAAATAGTTCTCCTTTATATCATCTACTAAATCCATAAAATTTATCCTATTCCCGTCCACATTCCTCATTTTCTCCATAACACCACCTCGATAATTATCTTGGGAATATAGTGAACCATCAGGTGCCTCTTGAAATGTCCCATGATAATGAAGGATCAAGTTTCTTTTAGCCAAACAGTCCCTTTCCATCTGATTATTATAACAACCAAACAAACAAAATATCCAGCTTACAATACAAGCATGAATCAAACATATTTATAAAACAAAACATTCCACCATTATACACGTTTTCAACTATATAAACAATAACTCATGTTACAATGACAAAAACTTAAATAGATTGTACTCAAACATAGGTTTTTAACAATAATATTATCATGAAAGTTAAACATTGGACTAAAAGTTTTACATTTCTCACTTGACACACTTTAAACCACCTAAAAACATGTTAAAACTGATTAAAGGTGCAAAATTTAAGCAACTTATCTTGAAGTTTTTGTAAGATCACGTGTAAGTAAACCAGCTACCACCTACTTACTTGCTTCAGTGTACTTGCTTTGAGTTCTTGTTCATATGGATTTGTCTAGTAAACTAGATAAAGTTGGGTTTGTCAAGATGGAACTTTACATCATGTTGGAGTTCACAATGAAAAAGATAACTTAGGATGATTCAACGATTTTTTTCTTTAGCTTAGCTTAGCTAAGAAGAGTAACATGTGCCACTGAAAATGTTCTCTGATGAGACGTGTTGTGCATGTTTTGTTCTCCACCGTTGATAGATTTGGTTAGAATGATGACATGTGGCCATTGAGAAAACTTGAGTGAGGTTATTTTGGGAATTTTAGGTGGGAAGGGGGTAGTGGTCGTCATTTAGGGGAAAAAAATTTAGGTTAGTTGGATTAGATGGGTGTGATGATGCCCGTGGCAATTAGATGAGTTTTGGTCTTGGGGAGTCAAAGGGTTAATTTGTCATTTTACGGTGAGGGATAGATGTGTAATTGCACATGCAGCAAGCAGACGGAATGTATTTTGGTGTGAAGTTAGGGGTGGAAGTCTAATATTGAAAAAAACTGGGGGGTGGAAATCTAATTGGCAAAGGGGGTGGAAATCTAATTCACTCGTTTTTATGCTTCGGTACCGAAAACTAAAAGCACCAGAGAATCAATTCTTTTGAGTTGGATTTGATTAGATCATGATGTTGGTTTCAGTTTTATCAATCATTTGGAAAGAGATTAAGATAACTGCTTGAAGGTATAAGCCCTTAATTGTGATTTGTGAGTATCCAACCTGTTCGCCCCAGTGAGGCGACGTTAGCTCAACTCTAAATTTAAACAACTCATTTAACTAGACACTTATACACGATATGGAATTTCCAATTGATTATCCATTCCGAAATGTTCGGCCCCAATACCAGACTACCTAAAAAGATTGGGAAACACCAGTAGTGGTCTCCTTCCTATTCTTGTTTGACCTACGGTCTATGGTACAGTTACTTCTAGTGGATACTCATCTCACTTCCACGCTAAAGTAAATAAAATGCTGAACTCAAAATTAAAGTACACCAAGAAAAGAAATTCCGTCATTGATGCTCCTGTTTTGACTTTTACATTGTAAAGATGCTAACCTTCAGTGTTCCAAAAAACAAGCATGCACCACGCACCCTATGACAAGATTTTACCGATTAACAAATTACTGATAGGACAGATCTTGCGCACCGAATGACACGCCATGTTTCTTAATAATCCGCACTGCCTCAAGTAGAATATCTTGTTCTGCAGAATATAACTCAACTTTGCTCTACAATCACAAAAGTCGAAAATTTAGTGCATGTAAGAGAAACGCATAAAAGATGAAATATATCAGATGATGCTATGAATCCCGCATCCAGTATTAAGAATACAGAAATTCCCATTCAATATTAAGAGTACAAAAATGCACTTAATTTCAACAAAGATTAAGGATTGATCATAAATAAAAAAGTGACAAGACACATTGGCCATGCCTTTATGGATATCTAATTGTCCTTTCATGTTAAAGAACCTTCTTAACTAGTTATAAGAACTAAAAATCAATAACGATAAAAAGTCTTGAAGTGGAGTGACTGTCACTTCCAAGTTTTAACCATTTAATGGCCTCAGCTGAGAGTACGGTCACAACACTGTTATGGAAAAGTGTCTTTCATCAATTTCTATCCGTCTTTTCCTGAGGGCTGTGGCTCTGTGGGAGGTTGAAAAACAGGTGAAGGGAGCATACTTATTCAAGAACTATTTTATATTAACCAGCTTTAAACACAGACCTTTACCATCTCACTCAATATGGCACCTTATTATTTGGGTTGAGCTCACTAGAACAGATAAGACTTAAAAGAAGTATTTGAACATACTCAGGTAATGGAAGGATAGCTTACCATCTGTTTAAGATTGCATCCAAGGGTCAGCTCTGCATATGAAGTTTCTATTCCAGAAAGGAAACAGTAAGGTACCTCTTTCCCCAAGAAAATCTTTGAATTCGATTTTAGCATGGACTTTATCTCATCCGTGATCTGGGGAACCTTTTCCAAACTATCAAACCTTAGAGGAATTTTGGTTACCATAGCTTGCACCCATTCGCTCGAGATTTGTTCACAATGACCTACAAAAGGTATGCGTCTTGAATATGACATAGAAGTTAATTAACATCACTTTCGGAAAAACATCACTTTCGGAAGAATATATCCACCGGAAGAATATGAGCAAAATGTGTGTAAAGTTTTAGTAATAGAGTGCGTGAAGGAGAGAAAAGTTCTTACGGTATGTATCTTTTTCGGACCGTGGACCCTTTTATATTATAGAAACAATAATGTTAAATACACCCACATCAATGATAGTTTCACCATACACATAAAGACAAGTAAATAAATAAAAGCAGAAAACTCATATCTCAACCTCCCCTCAAAGTTTGGAGCATACACATCAAACATGCCCGACTTTGAAGCGAAGGAGTTTGAAACACATGGCGAGCTAATGGCCCGTGAATATATCACCCTAATTTGGTCATTGGATTGAATATAGGGAGTAGTAATTTGTTTCTTCAATAGTAGGTCCCGCGAATGAAGTGGCAATCGACTTCGATATGCTTTGTCGTTCATGAAAGGCGGGATTGATAGCAATATAGATGGTCTTTGATTGTCACAATGCATTTGCATTGGAGTAGGAACATCGATACCCATGTCCCTCAAAGAGAGAATGAACCCACAACATTTTGAGCGATTGTGAGCCATCGCCGACGATACCTATATACGCACTAGAGCGAAACAACTACATTTTGCTTTTTACTCGCCCAAGTCACAAAGGTTACCCCAACGAAGGTGCAATAGCCAAATGTAGACCGTCTATCAAAAGCGGCTACCAGGTAATCAAGCATCACTATATCCCGTCACACACAAAGAAGGCGGTGGCTGGTACAACAAACCGCTTCCACGGGTTACCTTTCACATATCACAAAATCACGATAAATAGCATCAAAATGTGGTTGGCGTGGAGCATGCATAAAGCGACTCACGACACCAACCGCATAAGTAATATCACGGGCGAGTAAGCTGTAAGATAAATGAGCTTCCCAACTAAGCGATGCGTATGCGCCCACATCATCAAACAACTCCCCACCTTTCGCCATCAATTTGATGATAGAATCCATAGGATTATCAATAGGGGCCGAGCACCCAAAACTTTTGTCTCGAGAAAGCAAATCTAGAACATACTTCCTTTGGGATAGAGATACCACGGCGAAGCGAGCAACTTCAATCCCAAGAAAACCGAAGAGCACCCAAATCTTTAGTATGGAATTTTTGGCCCAAATACATTTTTCGGTGATGTAATTCCTTGAGAATCATCTCGAAATAATAATATCGTCAACATATACAATAAGAACAATGGTACCACCTCGAGGCGGCGCCGACAAAGGCGAGTGATCCACGGTTAGAAGCCGGAAGCCAAAGCCAATTACAACAGCACTAAAAGCGATCAAACCATGCACGAGGAGAGCTTAAGGCCATAAAGAGCCTTATCACGGTTTACAAACAAGGTGCTTCATTTGCGAAAACCACATAACCGGAGGTTGCTCCATGTAGACTTCTTCTTGTAAGTCACCGTGAAGGAAAGCATTTTTATATCAAGGCGATATAACGCCAAGAACGATTAGCGTTAAATGCGAGAAGAAGAATCCGCCGGAATTAAAGGCGAGCCACGGGAGAGAAAGTCTCTAAGTAATCAACTCCACATCGTGTGTGTATCCTTTAGCCACTAACCTCGCCTTAAAATCAATAGAACCATCGGGAAGGTATTTAATAGTGAAGACCAACGACATCCCATCGTATGTTTCCCCTAAGGGGGAGAGGAGTAAGTTCCCATGTAAGATTTTTTGTAAAGAGCACTCATTTCCTCATCCATAAAGACGTTTCCAAACCGGTGAAGACAATGCACATTCATAAGAGGAAGGAATAGAAAGCGAGGAAGAAAGAGTGAAAGCAAATGAGCGCAATGAAGAGGGAAAGGCGATGATATGACACAAAATTGCTAATGGGATGTAGAGTCAAGAGCGTGTACCTTTCCTTTTGCAATGGGCTCATTAATTGAATCGGGGGAGGAAGCAAGAGGAGCCTCGGCGGAGAAGTAGCGGGTTCGCGGGCATTAGAAACACCTTTGTCGATATTTGCGGCGTTGGTAAACACTGTAAAGGAGGGAGGATCATTTGGCGATTGCTATCGGCATCGGAAGAGTAGGTGAAGGAGGATCAACTGGGCGTGCTATATCGGCATTGGAAAGTAGGTGAAGGCAAGGAATGCTCCCCCTCACGAGATGATATAAGATCCATAGATAAACTTTGACTAGGTGATGAAAAAAAGGGCGGACTCAAAAAATAGCGTCAAAGACTCACAAAATAACGTCGATGCATCGAGATTTGTAACATCGGTACCCTTCGAGTCGCGAGTACCCAAGAAATATGCACTTGCGAGCGCGGGGAGATAACTTGTCATGACCGGGATCAAGATATGTACAAAGGCAACCCTGACCAAAAACACGAGGGGTTAGTTGAAAGGAGAACTATCGAATATAAAGAGAAAAAGGAGTTTGACTACCCGAGACTAGAGATGGCATCACGATTAATAAGGTGACAAGCGGTGAGGGCGGCATCAACTAAAAATATTTAGATGCATTACATATTAAACCTCGAGGTGCAGCGCATGACATCTAACAAATGGCCCGAAGCTTTCGTTCTGCAATCCCATTTTGTTGCGAGGTATGAAGCGCAAACTAGTCACGGTGAATGATACCTCAATCAACACAAAATGAATGCATAATAGATTGAAGGTGTATTCAAAGGCATTGTCGGATCGAATAACTTTAATTAAACGCTTACCAAATTGAGTAAAAATCTGGATTTATAGTATGCGAGAAAAATGCGAGGCAACTCGGACCGCTCTCTTTCATCATAAATAATCGAGTCGGTCGAGAAAAATCATCAACAAATATAACAAAATAAAGATATCCATTCATACTTTTTGGTTCGAGAAGGACCCCATATGTATGTGGACTACATCAAAAGATCGCGGCGGCGACTATGACTAGTACTAGGAAAGGAACTACGATGATGTTTTGCCTAAGCGGCAAGCCTCACACTCTAGACTCTTCGACACATGACCCGATTGAGGGATAGCTAGCCCTTGACTTTGCTAACGATGGGTGACTAAAGCCGAAATGCCGAAGAGGTGAAACTCTTGTTATTTCAATCGCAGATGAAGAAGTAGGGATTTCACCAAAATTTAGAAATTATAGCCCATCTTTCTCATGCCCCGAACCAATCGTCTTCTTCGTCAAGAGGTCACGAAATACACAAGAAGATTGAGAAAATGTTACTTAGGAGCAATTCAAAGTTTTGGTTAGTTGGCTTACGAAAGCGGTTAAATGGAAACTTGGGTACATAGAGACTAGATGGTAAAGACAAAGAAGAACTAGGGTGCGTAACACCTATCCACAGATCTTTTGGGGAAGACCCATCGACTAATACAATCACGGTGGTTTATAGGAGTCAAATCGAGGAAAAGGATCTGCGATTACCCGGATATGTGAGAGCTAGCTCTGAATCGATGACCCATGATGGAAGGAAGAATGGGCCACACATCAACATTACGAATTAACCAAGGTAGCGATGAGGGGCGATGAATGGGGAGCCACATTTTTCAATGTTTGAACTAGCTCGCTCAATTGAGTGGTAAGTGCATCACGAGTATCAGAATTAGAAGGCACATGCCTAGATGAAATGGGTGGTTGTGTTGGCTGCTGGGCGTCAGAAACTTGATGCACATATTCTGGCTTACCCCACTTAATCCAACAGTAGGGTTCTGTATGATTGGTTCCACCACAATGATCACACTTCCTGTCACCTCGTCCACCAGTACGTTCACCACGAGTACTACGACCTCCACGACCCCCACGAAAAACACCTCGACCAGCACTGCTAGAGACAAAGGCTGATGACTCTGTAAGATTAGGACTAGGAGTGGAACTTTGGCCTAGTGAAGATCTTAAAAGTCGTGAATCGCATTAGCGGTGGGTAAAGATTCACTGGCGAGAATCTGATCTTTAAAACCCTTCAACTCTTGATCTAGCCCGTAATAAAGTAGCAATTGTGAACTCCTCCCGGTGGCGCTTTTGTTGTTCCAAATCAGGTGTAAGGGTCTATCTTTGTAGTAGTTGCTCCCATAAATTTTTTAAGAGTACCATAGTACTCTGAAAGGGTTCTTCGGACTGTTTTGTAGCAAAAATTTGCTCATACAAGTCATACACCCGAGACACATTGCTTTGATGAAAACGACTCACTTAAGGAGTTCAAATTTTCTTTGAAGAATCGTGAGAACTCATTTGTGGTGGCAATGTGGGGCTCCATACTATGCCATAACCAACCCATCTGATAGTCTTCACACATCCAATCTTCATACTTCATGTCGATACTTGCGGGGAGGATTATCGGTTAAGTATTTTAGTTTCTTCTTCCCCAGTAAATAAACCCGTCATTGCATGAGCCCATGCTAGATAATTGGCGTCATTTTAGTTTTTAGCGATTAATGGATTTGGGCAAAAAATCATCATCCTTTATAAAGCTCTTGGCGGTTGTTTTCCTCCGTCATGAATAATAGTCACAAGCGACCAATCACAAAGAGTAATAAAAGAAAGTCGATAAAACAAAATTACCACGAGGAACTTATTCACGGCGACGAGACAACAACCAACACCAAAATATCAAAGACACACATCAAATAGCAACCGGATAAAACATCAAACACCATATAGGCATTTTTCAAACACCTAAAAAATTGTAAACATAGATGTGTAGATGAGTAGATGAGAGAGAGAGAGGATCAACCCTATGGCTCTGATACCATGTAAAGTTTTAGTAATAGGGTCTGTGAAGGAGAGAAAAAGTTCTTACGGCTGTATCTTTTTCCAAACCGTGGACCCTTTTATATTATAGAAACAATAATGTTAAATACACCCACATCAATGATAGTTTCACCATACACATAAAGACAAGTAAATAAATAAAACAGAAAACTCATATCTCCAACAATGTGAAAGGCTGCAATTGGTGTTGCTGAAATTAAATCAATTCACAAAAGTGACTTTGAAGAAATCAATGGAGATAATGCATGTATTACAAGTTCAAAATCTTTAGGAACAAGTACTTGCGTAATTCTGCAGTGGCAACTGCCAAATGGAGCCAAAGGTTTCAAAACAGTAAGCAAATGTAGATGATGAATATGAGAAACGTAAATACCTGACTAGAAAATAATGAATTTGGAACTATGACAGGAAATTTTTCAGCATTCAATAATGATGTAGTAGTAAGACCCATTTCTACCACTTGACCTTCTATCGATCCAGCCTGTAAAACAAAAATGTAGAGTTAATAAGCATAGCTCTTTCAAACTTTTTTAAATAAAAGTTGTAAAGTTGTATTAAATTAAAAGGATGTTGCAACATATCAAGATGATGTGAGTGAGAACCTCACGAAAATAATATATATGGTATAACACATGTATAGAAAAGTCACCAGCAGCCAAACTTTCCAAACAGATTATGAATAATAATGATTAAAACTAGGCAAACAAAAGATTATACGAATTGAAGCCTGTGTATCCCTTCAAAGAGCTAAGTATGTTATTGTTCTAAGCAAAGATTTTTTTTTTTGCTTTCGGTAAAGTTGAAATCTCAAATCTCATTAAAAGTGAAAAGAAAGTAGGCTGGGAAAGCCTACTATTACAAAGAAACAATAAAACTAAAAACATAGCCATAGGAGGCTAACCGAGAACTACAAATTATTCTACTTCTAAGCAGGGAGAAATTGCAAACGGAATGTAGAATTTGCTTGATTTTCTTCTCTAGTGTCTCAGTTTGTGGGGCAAGGTAGCCAAGGTGGGTGGACATAGTAGAACCTTTGCTATTGTTCCCCAAATTAATTGATGTCAAATCCCCTTGATCAGTTTAAAGGGACAAAAGGGGAATAGTTTCACTTCAGTGCAATTGGTAAGAAACCAACAAATGAAACAGTAAATTGATGAAGTAGGTGAAAATATATTTTGCATCTTGCACGTGGCAAGGTTTGTATAGTATATAAAGCATTATTTGCATGTAGCAAGGCCCATTATGAGCTGCAATTAGATTGGTGTCCTAGCGTACAGATAGTAGTATTCCATGAAGGCGAAGCAAAAATTCAGAAAAATGATCAAAATTGCACGAGTAAATTCTTGACAATATGCAACAAATTTGTGTGTGTGTGTGACACTTGCACATCATAAAGAGGGGGAGGGGCCTTAGTAGGGTATATTAAAAGCCAACAGGCTGTAGAATACACTTTGAAGGAATTGTTCTAGAAAGACATGGAGATGTTATAACATCAGCAAATCGAATGCAAAGATTTTTCCACAACTTCTTAGATATCAGTAACAGGTTTCAGGAATCAACAAAAAGAAACAGGTTCAACTTACTTTTATGGTATCACCCAGAGAAAAGGGTTTTGAAAACTGCATGGACAACCCACTTAGCACATTGCCTAGGATGTCTCTAGCAGCAAAAGCAGTGGCAACTCCTGTTCAACGATTACAATAAAAATTGATTAGACCCTATATGTATATCAACAAATATATTATAAATACGATTTATGTTTATCACTAAGTAATGAAATAGGAACTGACAGGAGAATCTTACGTTAAACAACAAACTCAGAGTTGAGGAGAGATGTGCACAGTAAGAGATCATATTTATCATTTTGCAATAAAAGACTATTAACAGATGTAATTCATAAAAAAGGAGTGGATATAGGCTTCATAATGTGCACGACCTCAGTGTAATTTAAGGACATTCATGCCATTTATGATCTGTCGTGTAAAAGTTTGGATCCTTAGAAGTACATTTCTTAATTGCTTGGGAATATGCTTCTCAATTCTGTTCAATGATTGGAAGATTGACATGGTGGTGCGGTTTATGAATGTCCTAACCAGTTATCAGCTAAAGGAACGCAGTGATGAATGAGAAGCAAAAGTGGAAAGACTGGAAAGTTCTAGGTGAAAACTTTCTCCCAGTTTCTTGTGAAGGAGAACAACCCAAAACTAGAAGCAGTCAACAACACCCAAGATTCCTTAGGCATAAAATTCTTTGTATATAGAGTCGTATTGGAGGCAACAAATCCACTTGCAATAGCGTCTGGAAGCCATCAAGTTATTTTCTTTCAGTGAACACATCTTGACAGCGGAAACATCCAAAACTGGGGTATGATCTTGAGAAAGAGGTGTACACTGTAAATTACATGAAGATTTACTCACAATTTTTCATTACTGTCCCTTCACTTCTGGTTTGGGATGAGTTATTAGAACGCATGGCAATCTCTACACAATCTCACAAAAAGTAGAGGTCCAAGTGCAGTATCTGATTGAAAATTGGCCGAAGGTGATCACCCCTAATTTCGGAGATCGTATGGTACTTAACGCCATATGATGTCCTATAGATTGTTTTGAAGACAGGTAAGTTGCATCTATCTATTGGAAAGTAATCACTACAACAACAACTAATAGCTTGATTGAGTTGATTCCCATTTTCCTTCGAAAGAAAATTATTACTTGAAACAATAATAAAATGTCTATGTATATCTCAACCTAGCTCTACCCATCTAGAACAAATAGTAAGATTACTAGAAGTACATACAATTTCTAAGCACTGCTAAGTAGTAACACAAAATTATGACTTGAGCTCCATCATAAACATAAATGCTAAACACAACCAAAAAATACGTTTATTAGGAAATAGTCGAAAGTTCTATGAATATGAGCAGTCCACACTCACCATCAACTTAAAGATTTAAGTTGACTAAATTTGGAATCTCAGATCAAGCTAAATTCGGGTATCATGTGGATGGAACACACATGTCTGCAGGTGTGTGTCTCATCATCATTAGCTTGTATGAAATATTTCGTTGGGTTAAAATTCACAATGTGCCATTGAACATTAAGCAATTGGCAAACAAAACTGACCTCCTATACCACCAACAGTCAAAATAGATTGCACTGCCACACCACATGCCTCAGCTAAAGCCATCAATCCCAATGTAAATAGGCCCACAGATGAGAGTTTGTCAAGAGCTAGCATCTTTTCTCGATCAAGTGCTACTATACTCTGAGTAGATAAAGCACGACTAAATACGTTTGTTTTCCACCGATGGAGAAACCAGACAAATGCAATGATCACTGCTCCCCTCCAAGTTTGTCCAATGTACTGAGATGCAACAGTGGTTGGGGCAATCATCATGCCTCTGCAATTAAGGCAGAGAAATATGTTGTCATGTATAAAAATCATATATATAAGTACATATGTAAGACTGTTTAAACTATAAACTAGACAACATCAAAAGAAACAAGAAGACACTCACATCTGCGAGAACGCCATGAAAGTCACAAGATATCGAACAGGATCTTCCATGGCACCCCAAAAGCTTTTTTCATAAGGATTTTGTTCTTGAGATAAATTCCCAGATAACAATGCAGCAGGTCCTTGCATTGAATACTTATGAAATTTCCTCAAAACCCTCGGCATAACCAACCAAACCAACAATGTACTAGTTAAAGTCAAACCAACAGGCATAACAACATTTTTCAAATAAGGATTAGCATCAAGCATATGTTGAACATGAGGACTAATCACATCCGACGCTTCCTTAGCCTTCTGTCCTGTATAATCCGCCGCGTCAACAATAGTCCCCCAAACTTTCTTCAAACTATCCACCCCATCACTTCCATTCGTATCAGAGCTACTAACATTCAATGCCTTCACCACAGAACCATCCCCTTTCCCACCGAAAAACGTGGAATAAGCTCGATAACTAGACACCCCATATACACAGCTAGGATAGCCAATAGCCCCAAAGCGCAACGACTTCAATAACCCATTCTTTTCTACTTCTTTTCTATCATACCCATTGATATGGGCAGTTGTTATATTGCTTAAAGTAGCTGAAAAACTAGTTGGGTATCTTTGATTTGCTCTTAAAGTTGGTATATGATTAGTTAAGTTCTTGTAATAAGAACAAGTATATGACCTTATAAACCTCATTTCACATCAACTAAAAACTAATTTTAATGACAAACATTTAATGAACAGAATGAAGATTTAGAGAAAATATACGGACCTCAAAACCCTTGTGTGTTTCTTGAAGAAAAAGCATTGAGTGAAAAAAAGCTTTGGAGTGTGAGTAACAAGTTCATTAAGAACAAATGGGCTCCAATTGGGCCGAAAGCCCACTTTCTTTTTTGGGCCCACGTTGAGTAGAGTCCTAGTTTTTGTACACTTTTACTATATAGTATATACGAGTGTGAAATGTATACAGACTTTTAGTTGATGAAGAACTCTTTACCTGATTTTCAACTCCAACTATAATCTGCTTCTACCTTTCTTTAAAACCCAAACTTGAACAGTTTATTGTAGATGGCCATGAAGAAAGGAAGTACAAAGCCGCATGGTGAGAAGATTTATTCATGTATTCCCAAGTTTTCAATATGGTTTTTGGTTATTCTCTTTGTTACTTACGTGTGTTATTACACTTGGAATCTAGTTTCTTACTCTTGGCTGCCTTATAGTAGTACCACGGTCGTTTTGAAAGCAGAAGCAATGCTGACTCCACAGCAAGAAAATCCTCCTACACTAGTGCGTGTCGAAAACAATAGGAAAACAAGTCTACAACACGTAGTTTTTGGTATAGCAGCTTCAGCAAAATTTTGGGAAAAAAGGAAGAAGTACATTAAGTTGTGGTGGAAGCCTAATGAGATGAGAGGTTTTGTTTGGTTGGATAAACAAGTTAAAACCCATGCTGGCGAAACCGATATTTTACCACCTTTGAAAATATCGGCAGATATAGAACGTTTTCCCTACAAAAATCGTCTAGGTGACCCTTCCGCAATACGTATATCGAGGATTGTTTCGGAAACAGTGAGGTTGGGATTGAAAGATGTGAGGTGGTTGGTAATGGGTGACGACGATACGTTTTTTGTACCGGCTAATTTAGTGAGAGTTTTAGAGAAATATGATTATAATCAGTTTTATTATATCGGTAGTGTATCGGAAAGTCATATACAGAACATTGATTTCTCTTATAATATGGCTTATGGGGGTGGTGGATTTGCTATAAGTTATGGTTTGGCTAAAGAAATTGAGAAAATGCAAGATACGTGTATTCAAAGGTATCCTCAACTGTATGGTTCTGATGATCGTATGCAAGCTTGTATGGCTGAGGTTGGTGTACCTCTAACTAAAGAAGCAGGTTTTCACCAGGTATTTTTTCTATTTTGTTTAATTTGGTTTTTGTTGTTTATGTTAATTTATGGTATACTAATTCGGTGATCTTTATTACCAAAGAAAAATTCTTTTGGTGATTATAGAATCTAGATGCATTTTAATCATTCAGATTGTGTTACTTATTGCCCTTGTAATATAATCCACTAATTAATCCATCTCCTGACAATCATTTTTGGTGTATCAGTTTGATGTATATGGCAGCGCATTAGGCCTGCTCGCAGCGCATCCAGTAGCCCCATTGGTAAGCATACACCATTTGGATATAGTGGATCCAATCTTCCCAAACATGACTCAGGTTCAAGGCTTGAGCCATCTCAACATCCCAATCGAACTTGACTCAGCTAGTATGATGCAACAATCGATGTGCTACGACAAAAATAAGATTTGGTCAATTTCTACCTCTTGGGGATACGTTGTTCAAATTTATCGCGGTTTCATATCACCGCGTGAATTAGAAAGACCTTCAAGAACATTTCTCAATTGGTATAGGCAGGCGGATCAGACTGGTTTCTCATTCAACACTCGCCCAGTGAGTAGGAATGGTTGCCAAACACCATTTACATATTATATGTCTAAGGCTTGGTATGATTCGTACAAGAACCAGATGGTGACAGAATATGTTCGGCATTGGACCAAGAATCCACATTGTAGGTGGAAAATATTGGACCCAGGTGTTGTAGACCAAGTGGTGGTTTACAAACGACCCGACCCACAAAAATGGGAAAAGGTGTGTCTTTTTATTTTCTAAATGGTTACCCAAAAAATGTATATTATTCCTATTCATGAACGTTGTTGTATTAGTTTTGAGCAGCTTCATTGATCTAATTAATTGTTGTGACATGTTATTTGTGTAGGCTCCAAGGAGAAATTGTTGTAGAATCCTGCCATCAAGAAACCAAAGGATCATGTTGGTCGAAGTCAGTTTGTGTAGGGAAGGTGAGACCATTGGAATTTAAGACACGAAATTTGTTACAGTCTCAAAGGCCGGAGAAAAAATTGCTTATCCAAAAAGAAGGTATATGAAAGAGCGGATTGAATATATTTGTACAAATGAGAATTTATGAAGTTCAATGTATATAGTTTTGGTGCAACTGTATAGATTCTATTAAGTTTTTATACGACTTCATATTTGTGAACGTTTGCATAAATGAGTAACTAACAAACTTTACACAAAATCTAAAGTTGGGGAATAAACCTTTTTCTTTGAGCAAATTTGGGTAATCAATCTTTAATTTGTTGCAACGTTAACTTCCGTTCAGTCCATTATTTTTGCATACTGTAAATTGAAAGTTCGTCACCCAAATTTACTAAAGAGAAAATTATGCCCAAATTTCTAACTTCTTATTTCGTGTAAAGTTTGTTACCTGTTTATGTACTTTGTGAGGTAGTGATATTCTTATTCTGGAATATCAAGCACGTGCTCAGCATAGTGGAAATACCACACTGACCTCTGACCTAGTTTTCCGAACTACATTCAGGATGACCTGCATCATCAGCTCACGTCCACGAGCTACGAGTTCACTCTAGAAACAGATCGACTCGCACAACACCACGCTCAGTGTTCTATATCATGATTTCGGCTCATCTTCTAGAAGCAATCATTATCAAAGTCAAGCACTTACACAATCCTGCCGCATAAGTTACTAACCATTGCAGAACTAATCCCCATCATTACAACATTCCTACCAACACCATTCTCATACTCCTTCTCAATCTCAACCATACATTTGTGTTAATCTTTACACGCGTTGGGTTGAGATTCAACTTAACCATCTATAAATACCTCTCATATGAACTACGCCATACGATTTTTCTCTCCCCTAGAATCGAGAGATAGATAGAGGCGGTTAAGCTCATCAACGAACTTCGGTCTTTCCCAAATTCAATCTAATTCTCCTTCTTCCTTTGTATGTAAAGGTGAACTAAAACTCCTTTTACACTTTTTACACTTATTTCTTTTGTGATCAATATAACAAAATGCAACCGGTTTTGAGTGGTGGCGGGAATAGTGTAGGAAAAGCTAAGTGGTGTTTAAGATTTTCTCCATTGTCTAATAATAAGGTCCATATTTTTTAAATGAAAAAATTGCAAATTATAGATGCTTGCAAAGAGGATTCTGAGAATGAAGAGATAGTCGAGACAGAGGCAGGTGTTCTTGAGGGTGAACAAGATATGGTTGAGACAGCATGCAGTTTTAAGGGTGCACAAGCAGTGTCGGCAACATAGGCCAGTGGTATTGAGGGTGCACAAGTGGTGGTTGAGGCAAATATATGTGGTATGGAGGGTGTACAAGTTGCTAATGTCAACTAAATTTCTGACATGGAATGCAAGGGGAATGGGGAATGAAGCAACCTGCATGAGTCTTAGGAAGCTTATTCTCAAAACGAAGCCTGATATTTTTTGTGTTCAAGAAACTAGAATAGAAACCTAGCTCCCTTTGTGGAAATGCGAATTTGGACTGACAATTGGTAGTGGATTGGACTCCCTTCTTGGGGTCAATCAGGGGGAATGATTCTTGCTTGGGATACAGATAAGGTGATAGTCGAGGACCACTTAGTAGGCGCTTATTCAATTACTATCACTGGTTCTTTGATAAATGACAACTTTAAGTGGATGGCTACTGGTGTGTATAGTCCTAATAAGAGCAACAAAGATCCGAGGGAGGATTTCGGCTTGAATTAGATGATATCGTGCTTGGTGTGAGTACCCCTTGGTGTGTAGGTGGAGATTTCAATGTGATCGGAGAAGGCTGAAAGATATGGAGGCGATAACGACAAAGAAAAATGGCAGTTTTTGGGAATTTATAGACCCGAATCAGTTAATTGGGTTCCCACTACAAGGTGTGATGTTCACCAGGTCAAAGAATCGGTATGAACCTCTTTTGAGTAGGTTGGATCGTTTTCCGGTTTCTCCAGTGGGAGGGCCACTTCGAAATGCTAAAGAAATTGCACTCGAGATATTCCTCGGACCATAAAGGCGTGTGTTATTGGATTGCCTTTGTCAAAAGAATCAAGCCCAAGGCCGTTTAAATTTGAATTGATGTGGTTTGATGACAAAGATATTCGGGGAAGATGGAAGAATGGTGGAACTCTTTTGTGTTGGTGGGTCTCCGAAAGTATTATTTGGTGGAGAAAATTAAAAGCACTCAAACGAAACTTATTGTTTGGAACAAAAGAGGTGTTCGTGTGGTGGACGCTCTTATTGATACAACAAGTCGTCAAAGATTATCATTGCTGATCTTGACAAGTTAGAAGAGGAAAGGGTCTTAACGGGAGGAATTTATAACTAAATAAATTGAGGCCAATGCAAAACTCCAAACTCTTTTGAAAAGGGAGGAGGTTTCATGGAGGGTGAAATCAAAACGTTGTGGGCTAAGGATGGTGATGGATGCACTAAGTACTTCCATACAATGGCCAACATGAAGATTAAGATCAAGGACATCTCTAAAATCCGGGTGGGTGAGAATGGTGTCGATAAAAGCTGAAATAAAACCACATAGTGGGGTATTACACTTCTCTCTATACGTAAAAGGAAGACTTTAGGTCCAACTTTAGAGGGCCTAGATTTTGAGACAATTTTAGAAGAAAGGAAACAGTGGCTAGAGAGGGATTTTAGCATCGAAGAAGTGGAGGATGTGGTGAAGGGTTTCGAAGGAGACAAGTCTCCGAGACCGGACAGCTTTTATATGGAATTTTACTGCAAATGCTGGCACTTTCTTAAGGATGATGAGATGGCTGTTCTGAAAATGTTTCAAGATTCAGCTTTTATCGACTAGCGTAACAATTCCACGTACATCACTCTTATTCCAAAGCATGAGGGAGCAAGGGAGATGTCAGATTTCAGACCTATTAGTTTAATTGGGGGCATATATAAAATCATCTCCAAGGTCTTGAATGTTCGCTTGAAGGTAGTATTAATAGACATAATCTCCAGATACCAAGGTGCTTTCATAGAGGGGCGGCAAATTCTTGATGGGGTATTGATAGCCAACGAGTGTATTGATTTCGAGAGACTTCATTCGAATACACACCGTATCATATGTAAGGTTGATATCACGAAAGTGTTCGATTATGTGAACCGGAGCTTTCTTAGATATATGTTATGCAAATTGGTTGGAGATAAATGGAATGAGTGGATTATGACATGTGTATCGACATCATCTTTCGGTGATGATCAATGGGACTCCCAGGGTAATTTCAAGAGCAATATAGGCTTACGCCAAGGAGATCCTCTCTCCTTTTTGTTTGATATAGTGATGGAAGCCCTCCAAAAATTATTCAAAAGGCGGTGCAAGGAGGGTGATTAGCTGGCTTTTCTTTTGGCAACAATAGTCCTCGGGCCGTCCCCATGTTAGAATTTTGAGATGACACTATCTTTCTTCTAGATGCTTCAATAGCTCAAGTCTTGGTGCTTAAAGCTGCTCTTCTTTGGTTTGAGGCATTTCGGCTTAAAACCCAATCTAGCCATAACCTCTATTATAGAGTGGGGGAGGTGCAAATTTGGAGCTACTTGCCAATGCTATGGGGTGTGCAAGGGCCAACTTCCTTGTAAGTACCTTGGGTTGCCACAAAAAACAAGCAAGTATGGGATCTGTACTAGAAAAGTCGCTAAGAGGCTTAACGGTTGGAAAAGAAAGATGTTGTCTAAGGGAAGTCAACTCACACTCATCAATACACACTTGCCGCCATCCCTATCTATCACCTCTAAAACGCTTACCATTAGATGGCGTAGGGAAGAAATTGGAGAGAATCATGAGAGATTTTCTATGGGGTTCTTCGAAAAGAGTAGAAAGTACCATCGATTGGCATGGGAGAATGCTTGTAAGCCTAAGGAGATGGGGGTTTGAACATCAGAAATATACACTTGACCAACATGTCCCTCTTGGGTAAATGGGTATGGAGATCTGGCGAGAGGGTGAACCGAATTATGGAAGGAGATCATTCAGGGACAAATTTGGTGCGCTTTGAGGTGGGTGGTTGGCCACCCGATCTTTTTTAGTTCCTATGGGTGCAGTTTGTGGCGTGGAATTCTCACTACAGAAGGTAAGCAAAAAAAAATGTCACATACCGAGGTGGGGCGGTCACAAAAGCAAAATGCGGAAGGATGCTTGGTGCGGATAAGCCTTTCCAAGAGAATTTTGAAGAGCTTTTTCGATATTCGAGTGACAAAGATGGGCTGGTAAAAGATCGTATGGTTAGGGAGAACAATGGGTTGACTTGGAACTTCAAATTGAGGCATGGTGTAAGGGGAGTGGCACATAGAGGGGTGTCATTGTGATGTTGGATGCTCTTGCGGGGGTTAACCCGCCCGATTGGAAAGAGGATAAATGGGTATGGAAGCAATCTAGCAACAGTAATTTCTGTTCTCGATCATACTACAATCTACTGGCCAACAACATTCCCTACCCACCACAACCTAGAACTCCGAAGCTCTTATCGATGGCGTGGCGCAGTGGTGTACCTCCTAAAGTGCAGTTCTTCCTTCGGTGTTTACTACAAGGAAAGATACTGACAACAGATCAACTGCGCACAAGGGGTAAGGAGGTGGAGGCAGAGTGTGTTGTGCACTCAAGTTGATGAAACTGCAGACCACCTTATGCTACATTGTAGCTTCAGTAAAGGCGTGTGGCAAAACATACTACAACCAATGGGCATTGATATCAACTAGGCTATCTGCCCTCATTCAATAGTCTCTTGCCTTCATAGTTGGGTATCGCCAAATACTACGGCCTATGGGAAATGCATATATTTGGCCTTTAGTTCCTTATGCCACGTGGTGGTCTATCTGGAGAACAAGGAACGATGCCATCTTTAACAGCAAGCCCGCATCTATTGAAACCACTATTCGTAACATTAAAGTGAACTTGTGGCTTTGGACATCGATGCTTTTGGAGAGAAGGGGATACTGTTTTGGGAACTTAATGTTAGAGTGGAGATCTGTTATTTCAGGTGTATCTCAGCTAGGATTTTCACTTCTAAGTTACTTTTTTGTTAAACACCTCCTTGTATTGGTGAGTCTCTTACTCACTTTTTCTTTCTTTCTTTTCATATGAATAAGATGCATATTTATTAAAAAAAAAATGAAAAAAATATACTATAAAAAGTATGATGCAACTTCAAAATGGAAGGTTTTGAAAATCCACTTAAGTTAGAACCTTCCATACCTAAAGAATATCGAAGAACTAAAGTGTTAGCAAGTAAATATAAATGAACAATTGAGTTATGTATGTGTACTTAATGAGCAATTCTTACAAATTATTACATTCTAAACTTGTAATGCAACAAAGTATATCCGTTTTTTTTTCGTATTATATGCGTATAAAAGACGAATTGTATGTTTGACATTTTTTTCGTTTTTTTGGCCAAATTTTTAAATGTATTATTATTCAAAATTTTAAATTTTTGACGAATAATTTATGTATCGAATTTTTGCTGTCCGCGAATTTACTAGCTACCCGCCGACCCACAAAAATGGGGGAAATGTCTTTTATTTTCCTAAATGGTTGCCCCAAAAAAAATGTACATTTAGCCTATTCATGACATTGTTGTATTAGTTTTGAGGCAGCGTCATTGATCTAATTATATGTTGTGACATTTTATTTGTATAGGCTCCAAGGAGAAATTGTTGTAGAATCCTACCACTGAAAGGATCATTCTGCTCGAATTGAAGTGAGTGTGTGCAGGGAAGGTGAGACTATTGGAATTTAAGATAGTAAATTTTTACTGTCCCAAAGGCCGAGTATAGGAAAGAATAGTTTATCGAATAAAAGTAGGTATAGAAAAGATCAGATTGAATATATTTGTACAAACGAAAATTTATAAAGTTCAGTGTATATGTTTTTGGTGCAACTGTAAAGATTCTATTAAGTTTTTATATGACTTCATATTTGTGATATTCGCTTCCTGAACTTTTTGTTTTGACTACACAAATGGTTTGGTATTTGATTCTAAAAGAGTGGTATGTTGTAATCTTTTTGTAACGAGATAAATACATGAATGGGTAACGAACTTTACACAAAATCTAAAATTGAGAAATAAATTTATTTTTGAACAAATTTGGGAATCAATCTTTATTTTGTTGCAACGTTAACTTCTGTTCAAAGTTTCATCCATTATTTTGCATACAACAAATTGAAAGTTCATTGCCCAAATTTACTCCAGAAAAATTGAATTGTTGTGTGATAATTCGTTTATTTATCTCTTTCTTACCAGTAAACAAATGACACTGTTTACTAACGCTAGTTTTATTCATCAAATCAAGAAATATAATAACCATTAATTGTTTTAAAAAAAATAATAATAACGAAATTTGACTGGGTATAAAGACACATTGCTAATTCATCTAGAGAAATGCAAGTTGCAAATCCTTATTTTCGCTTCACTAGCACTTTCAATTGCATATACGAGTGTAGCCATCTTAGTTAAGTGTTCCCGACACACACAACCATTGACCAATGAAAAAGAGCACTGCAATTGAGATTGGGATTGATAGCAACAAAAAGTTGCAGCTGTTGAATTGCTGCTCTGTATGATGCCGAAGCAAGTATCACCACTTTGTACTCCAACAACTTCATCACAGTTTGGAGTTTTCACTCTTCCAAATGTAACTGTTAATCACATCAGATACATATCGATTAGACTATCCATGTAATGCACCGTACACAAAATATGAATATATTGACGAAAGCAGAGTTGTGTATTCTCTAACAAAATAACGATACACTTTGTTGGAATGATCATCTCATGCTTGACAATCTTTTTGCACACGTTATATCATCTGCCACATTAAATTAAATAATTTGAAATCTACAGCACTGAAAGCTAGATAATCTCGACTCTAGGCTTCGTCTCGAAGAAAAATGACATCTATTTTTGCCAAATCCTCTTAAATATATTGGTTTTCTGAAGAAAAAAAATTTGGAACTCTTCTATCCATCTTTTATACATGCTTCAATTAGGAACTCTACTTAGAAATTGGCAGATCGAGTGCAACTGATGCAAATTCATTCTTTGGGAAATTCTCCACAATAATTGTAAACATCTACCCTTTGTAAAAGACACCTTTTGTTTAGGAATTAACCTGTGTCCAATATTAATTAATTAAGAACCAGTGACCACACAACATGCTAAATATATTCGGGCAAAAAAAAAAAAACTAAATATTGGTCGCACACTCGCACACATTTTTAATATTAAGAACTTGTGTCCAACGTTTGTGCACTAAATATTTAGTTCTAAATATATAAGCATTATAAATCTACTTAACCAAAAAAAACACTATATACACGCCCTCTCACATTTCACACTCATTTGGCTTGACGGAAAACAATCTTGTTTCAATATACTAGGGTAAAAACTTACGACCAAAAAACCTGCCCTCTGCAGTGGACATGATGAGAAGAAGTGAGAGCATGAAAACAATGTTAAACATGGCTACTTTGTTGTTGATCTTAGCCATTATATAACTCTCTCTTTCTTCTGGCTTTTCACTTTGCAAAAATGGTCTATATATAGTGCTGAATCAATTGTCCAGACCAACAAAAATCAGTAAAGATTCCATTGTTTATCTGATTCTACCAATGGCCGGCTTCTCCTAGGATAGGCGAGTTACTGTAGACAATATTTTGGAATGTTTCTTCCCCCATGCAGGCCAAAACGTGAAAACAAGCGCTGGGTATAGGCTTGTACACCGCGGGCCGAAAGCCCATGACCCAGTCGACCACCTACCGCTAACTTGGATATACGCGTACAGCGCAACACATCTGACATCTGACCCCACCAAACACGGAAACTATTTTCAGTCAGATCCTCAAAACCAGAACAGCTCTGAAAACTGAAATCATTTCTCTGTAATGGAGCTCAACATTCTCTTCTTCTTCTTCTTCTTCTTCTTCACTATTTCAAATGCAGTGACACAATTCTCACCAACAGACAACTACCTTATCAATTTGTGGTTCACCCATCACCTCATTTCCCTCAACAATCGTTTCTTCATTACTGATACTTCCAAACCAGGTTCACTTTTCTTGTCCGCCAAGTCATCATCTTTTCCACTCATTAACAATAACCCTTCTCCCCATCTCTCTCAATTATACCACACAGCTAGAATTTTCAATAAAGAATCATTTTTTTACTTTTGGTATCAAGAAAAAGGGCACTCATTTGGTACGTTTGCATTTCTATCCTTTTTTGATATTAGTAATGCTAACTTTCATGTTTCAAGTAATGGTTATTTGTTGTTAAGTAAGTTTAATGGGTTAGAATTTGAGAATGGTGAAAAGAACCGATTTTTGAAAGAGTATTTGATTAATGTTGACAAGGGGTGGTTGAAATTGTGTTTACACCGTTTAATGAATCGAGTTTTGGGTATGTGAATGCGATTGAAGTGTTTTCGGCACCCGATAGACTTATTGCTGATACTGCAATGTTGGTTGGTTTTAATGTGAGTGAGAAAATTAATGGATTGAGAAATCAGGGATTGGAAACTGTTTATAGACTTAATGTTGGTGGTCCGAAAGTTACTCCGTTTAATGATACATTGTGGAGAACATGGATTCCTGATGATGGGGGTTTTGAGAATGAATGAAACGTCAATGGATATTCATTTCAGTGGGAGAATTCAGTACCAAGAAGGTGGTTTGAGTCGAGAAATTGGACCGATAATGTATATAGTTCATTTCGAGTTATGAGTAATCTGAAGAGAAATTCTAACATTACGTGGATTCTTCCTGTGAGTGTTGGGTATAAGTATCTTGTTAGAATGCATTTCTGTGATATTGCTAGTCTAGCACTTAATGAGTTGTATTTCAATGTTTTACATCAATGGGCATTTGGCTACTGAGAATTTGGATCTGTCAGACATTACACGAATGCTGGCTTCTCCTTACTATGCTGACTTTGTTGTCCAATGCTAATGAGTTGGGTGTTATAAGTGTAAGCATAGCTCCTTGAATCTAAGTAGTCCAGAGAGGATGAATGCTATATTGAATGGTTTGGAAATCATGAAGATGAATAATTCCATGGGTAGTTTCAATGGAAAGATATCTGTTGCTTAGATTTTGAGGAGTCGTGGTGAGAGGAAATAATGGTGTTGGAGTATGTTCACTTGCTATTATAAGTTTGTTGGTGGTGGCTTTTGTAGTTATGCATAGGAGAAACGCTGTGGCACAAGACTCTGTGGGGTGGTCACCATTGCCTTTGGATGCTTCAGAAGGCAATTTGAAATATAAGAATCAATCAGCGTTAAGTAAAGTTCTTATTCTTTTGAATAATTAATTAGTATTTGTACTATGTAATTTTGGTATGATGAAGACAAGATGCTAGAGACACCATATGAAGATGTAACTAATGAAATTGTTTGAAGCTTTTTGTATTATAATCATGTGTATTTTTTCATTTTATGCGATTGACTAAGCATCAACTACTGAGTTTAGAATAAGAACAAGTCTTCACTTGTTACTCTTATTGCCTTAATGAGCCATTTTGTTTTTGAAGTCTAAACCTGTCTAAACAAGCTGTACCTTTCGAGTTGATATTGGAAAATGACATCAATATGGAACCTTAGCTATTGCTGCAGTTCTTATATTAATGGCCATTGTAACCAGTCGGAGGTTATATTTCTGTTTTGTTCGGGAGGGTGGGTGTTTATGTTTTTTAGTGAGTGATCTGCATGCTCCTGCAAATTTTAGCCATAGAAAAGGTTACAAAAACAAAGAGAAAGGTAACAGAGTGATCTCAATGTGAGTAAAATAAGATGATCTGGGATCTTAGCATCATAAAATCATTTTACACTGTAAAATAGAAAGCGCACTGAGATAAAACATTCCTATGCCCTAGCCAAGTGGTGGTGCCGCAGTATATTATGCTTCAGTCTCCATATTTAAGGGCACAAAAACATTGGGCAAGGAAACATTAAATACAATGGCCTGTTTTATATCCTTTTATTTTTAGGTTTTTGCATACAAGTATGGTACAGAATAGTTGGTTTTGTTACATACCACTTCTTTGCTGCAGTATGAATATAATGACTCCGAGACTCGAAGAACAACCCTTCTTTGCTGCAGCATCCGTGCCAAAATCTGCCTCCCTAGAGTATGCGGAATACTCCAAAATCTAGCTTGTTAACTGCTCTCATCCACCTTGCTTTTAAATTCCATAGCTTCTGTCCCTTCACAAAGCAACTATAGCGACCATTGAGTGGCTGTCAATCCATAGCTTCCTCCAATTGTTCCTTACTGCTGTCTCTGTTGCAAGGACTATAGCAGAAAATTTAGCTGCATAGTTAGTGGTCACTCCCATTCCATAAGCTAGGAACTAGTAATACTGGGTTTGCCATAGCAGAGCCATGCATATTTCTTTGGCCACCCTAGTTAGGAGAAGGTTCAGGTCTTCAATGGTAGTGAACTTCCTGTACAGACTACAATATCATTCTTCAGCTAGTTGAACAATGTTAGGCCTTGTTTCATCAAAGAAAATTCTGTTTCTAGTTTTCCATATTTGAACCATCAACCATGAGATGCTTCCTGATAGGACTTCGATTCTTTGCAGCATGCCTGACATGTTGAAGGTGCAACCGTGCAAACTGCTTAAAGGAAACCTTACACAGCCTCAGATATCCATGCTAATATGAGCTTAGGGATATCACCGTCCTATATCATGTGCTGAACACTCTGTACTTCATTGTTGCATACACATAGATTCATTTAGAATGAATCCCTTTCCTATGTACCCTGTCATAATTAGGGACTAATTTGTGCATTAGATTCCACACTATTCGTGCTGCTCTTGGGTGGATATGCTTGTTCCACACCCAACTGCACCAGCTGACCCTGCTATCCTTTCATTGATTGACTGCAAACTTGGAGAACGCTCTATGCGTATGATGGGTACAATATATAGGTTTGCAAGGGAAAGTGGAAAAGTTATAAGTATTTCTGCTAGTTTGACTTTTTTCGACAACAAACTCTGATATTACATGGACTCTTCCTGTGAGCGTTGGTTATAAGTATCTAGTTCACATGCATTTCTGTGACATTGCTAGTATGGCACTTTATGAATTGTATTTCAATGTTTATATCGATGGGCATTTGGCTTCTGAGAATTTGGATCTGTCATACATAGATTAAGTGAGTGCTTGCTTCTCCCCTGTTACCCTATATGATGACTTTGTTGTCGATGGTGATCACTTGGGTGTTATAAGTAGGAGCATATCTCCTTCCAGTCTAAGTAGTTTAGAGAGAAGTATATAATAACTTTGTCATGATAATAATGAAATATACAAAAGAAATTAAGACAAACGCACCAAAAAGTACTTTCTGGGACAGCAAGTCCCACTTCAAAACAAAACTCGTTCAGCATTCATACAATATTTTGAGTAACTCAACGAATTGTAATGCTAAGAAACCAAAAATTTCAAAAAAAAAAAAGAGAGAGGATAAAACAGCGTTGGTTAGCCGTACCAGCTTCCTCGTGTATGTCCCCTTTTGCCGGTGCTGCGTTTGCCTCGTCTGGAAGGCACCAGTCTTTCCCTTTTTTCGTTTTTCTACTCATATTTCATCCTGCAAATGGTCTCTCGATCTCACCCAAATCGACAAGGCTATTGAAATGAGCAAGACCATTCCAAAACAAAAATTCCGAACTTGGAACTTAATCTCTCATTGATAACCGAATCTCCATCAATAAAGTCCCAACAGTATCTAAATCGATCTTTGTTGCAGTGTGCAGACTCCATTTCGAACACTGTTCATGTTTCTTTTCGTAGAGTTTGGTCCATATTTGTTTTGTCCCAGTCTTCTAAAATCCAAATAATGTAACAATGTTGAGCATTATGGAAATTTACAAGATACAAATCTTCTTTAATCACTATTAAACTTAAGTTAAGAACCATTGCCCCTGTATACTTTTGCCTGGTTTGGCAGTTCAATTTTTCTGACTTCCCCATCTTCTATTTTGCTAATGCAAGACCTTCCAATTCCTGCTATAACCTATTCTCGCCAATGCAAGATAATCCAATTTCCTGCTATAACCTTCCACGATCCAATGCATGCATCCTCCCAGCAACGCTGGTTTCGAAACCATAGGCACAAAGTTCGAAACGTCTTCCACTGTCCAGTACAGCTCCCATTCCAGCCATCTAAGGACAATACATAGCAGCAGCAGCACAGAAAGACCACGATCTTATACTGATTGATGATATCGTCATTGTAGTAGCATAATGTGGAAAAGATGACTGGGTCAATGGTGCAGGAATAGGATGCAGAATATGAAGAGAAAAGGGAGTTAACGGGATCAGAACCACGGAACCCTAGGCAGCCAGATGTGTCACCGGTGCGGAGGAGTAGGACATAAGAATATAAGGACGGATGAACGCCCCACAAAAAGAGGAGCCCGATATAAAAGGAACAGTGTGAAAAGAGAAGGAGGAAAAAGGAAGAAAAAAGAGAGGAAGAGAGAAAGAGAAAGAGAAAGAGAAAGATATGTTGTATAAGCTCATACATGGCGCCGTCGCGGGGAAGACAAGAACAAGAGAGGAATGGCACCCGAAGAAGAGAGTAGGTAGACCTAAAAAGGTGCTTTGATGGAGAAGCATGTTGCCGGATCTGGGCCGGATGGTGTGATTGACGGAGAAGGTAACCAAGAGAGGAACGGAAACAAGAAAAGCGAGGTCGGATGAGAGAGGAGATCGGCAAAGCCGAGGGAAGAGAATGAAGAACTGAGAAGCGGAGAGAGAAAAGGCGGAGGATGAGACCGAGGAAGAAGCGGAACGAGGGATCGGACGGAGAGAAAGCCGAGAAGAGATGGTGGGACCGGATTCGGTGGAAAATCCCAGAGTGGTTGACTATGGAGCAAGTCCAGAGATGATAGACAACGATAGAAGGAAGCAAACGACAAGAGAAAAATCAAGGAGGAGCGACCGGTCCAGTGGTGGTAGGTTGAACCATGACGTTAGCGCATAAAATATGGCGTCGAGGGTTTGACGGCGGTTCGCCAACCTAGATTCAAAAGGTATGACGGTAAAAAGGAGATCCGATGCATCCATCATCCATCCGTGGCGAGATGCCTGGTGGAGGAAGCGCGGTATGATGGTGCGACGCATGATGTCCCGGCGAAGTCCGGGGAGGAGCGTCGACGGGTATTCTGTGTTGACCGGGGGGAGCATAACCGATTTCGGTTAGACAAGCATTTATAGATCACTTCATACACCGAAGAGACGGTGGTAGATATCGAAGCCTCTATTCAACGTGAGACAACTGGTCCTGGAGTCGTTAGAGAGTTTTTTATGTCGATTCAAGAGAGACATTGAAAGTTGAAAACTCTGGATAAACGGATGTGGTGATAACATTTGGAGAGATTCGGGAACAGAGTACATCAATCTGTGGCGAAAAAGAACGAGATCGCCGACCTTACATGAACTTTATCCAGGGTGGAGAAATACATAAGGTATGAGGATCTGATGTAGAAGGATTCTAGAAAGTCGGAAAAGCGGTATTGTCATTGGAAAATGGGAGGAGTCTAGGAGAACGGAACCAGGGAAGGAAAGTGGGGGATACCACGTAGATCGCTGCACGGGTAGCGGACGGACGGAGGGTGCCCGCGAGCATCGGGAGAAAACCGCTGAAGAAAGACAGAGCATAATGAACAAACCGTTGAAGCCAGATCTTACCCCAATCAAGAATCTACCAGGAGTACGAGGGGCGCCGAGTACACCAATAGAGATACCGAAAACCGTTCTGCGACATTATCGTGAATCACGGAATCACGAGACTAATGACTGCTATGCCTTGAAATGGTTGGTCTGGAGGATGGTGGAGAGAGGTGTGATGAGAGAGTTTGTGTGAGAGGAGAGCGAGAATGGGGGACGATCGCCGTCGTCGGGAAGAATATTGGGAACTATCATGTGATTTACAGCGGTGAAGTCCTAAGTCACAATGCTCATAAAGACAAGATAAGACGGACGAGCATCCGGCAAATCAGTGAGAGGGTGGATGACCGCAGAATTCAGGAGCGACATCGGAGAAGGATAGGATAGTTGTTCAATTGCAGATCTACGGCGATGGACTTCACCGCGCATGAAGATGCTCGGTAATTACAAAGAGCTAATGGGAACTACATGGTAAAGAGGTCTTCATTGATTGGGGGCGTAAGTGGATCTTCTATTGAATGGCGTTGGAAGAGATGGGGAGTAGATCCTAAGCAACCTGCGGCGCTTCGGACAATCTATCTGATTCAATGGAAGTTTGACCGAACCCATGGGAGAACTTTTGTTGCCGCGAACAACGGGTCCGTGACCATTTTCATCGCGATTCATGGTGATAGGGATTCGGCCAAGAGTACAATGCGATTTTAAGGGAGGCGATGGATCCATGAGATGGCCGGTACCATCTACGTGCACTATCAAGTGATACGGTTTCCAACACCTAACGCGCCTCGAGGTTTACGGTGACCAAGACTGACCAAAGAATAGTCTTGGGCAATCAGTCGAAGGTTATTGATCCGGACCGGAGGAGAGGCCTCGATCCTAGAAAGAGGCGAGCATAGCAATTACAATGCTTTCGGTGGAGGGGGAGTTGAAGGCGTGAGGGACGAAGATGATTGGACGAAATCGAGATGGTAAATATTGGGGAAGTAGAAGAGGAGAAGTTCCGGCGGTGGGATCGGCTGCGAGAAGAATGGAAAAGATAAGTTGATACAATTTTATCAAGAATAAAGATGTTTAAGCAAACGATAGGGGATGTCACGGGTTAGATCACGAGGATTTCGCGTGTCACCGGTTACATGAAGGAAAAACGTGAAGCTGAAGTTGTAGCGGCATCAGAACTAATGGATAATTATTTTACTATAAAATATTTTTTGGGTTATTATATTTTTTGAAAACATATGTAATGAAGATCTAACATGCATGCATGATTATGATTACACTATGATTGAAGAAATAAAAAGTGTGAAATGGAAAGTAGATAAACAACTATCTATACAAACACATATGAAATGTGTGTGTGTGGGGGTTTTTTTTTTAGAGTAATTGTTTTTCTCAATCTAAAGGTATCTCTAACCATATAGAGATTTTGACAAGAAGATAAAATTATACGTGAATCCGGTATTATTTTGGTTACTCTGGGGCGTATAATTTTTATTTTTATATCATCTAGTTTTGAAAACTATGGGGAGATGTTTTAAGATACTCGTACTTAAAAAGCTATGATTCTAAACGCTCAGCTTTTGAAAACAAATCATAACAGGTAATCTCTGGAAACTTTCGTGTCGGCTATTTATTGAACCCAATCTAGTCAGACTGTGGCTTCAGTTATGTGTGTTGGGGGGGTTTACTGCGTAAGACATAACAGAAGGGTTTAGCTGATTGGACACTAGTGGTTGGTAGAACTAGGTCTCTTTGGTAGATTTTGGTAGTTCTGGTTAAAATGGGATGGAAACCAATGCTCTGTTCTGATTGTTGTAAGTACCTTGTCCTTGTCTAAATGTATTTGATGGTTGACATGAAATGTTGGTCGCAAAGGGACAATTGGTATTTATATGGTTTAAGCCGAGATGAAAGTGCATGGTGATATAGGCGACCCTTAGTAATACATAACTAATCCTCAAACCGCCCTTAGAAGAATAGAAGTTAAATGCTTCTAAAGGTTAGTCTATATGGAATCCATTGCCCGTTTTATTTTTAATAAATCACATAACTATTGATGTATCGAGAATCATCTATTATGAGAGCGGAGAAAAACAACTATTTTGAAAAGAATTGTAAAAAGAAAGAAAAAAAAATTGTATACTCACTCCCACGGGTTCACACTTACTCAAACAATGAGTAAAAAGTATTTTACAAAGAATATGCGAGGTATACGTGGACTAAGATTCCGACACTTACAACCTCACACTCCAAGTGGAGTGGTCTGGTTACCTTAATGATTCACTCCCATGGAATGCATCGAGAAAACACGATGTGTCTTTTATAGTCAAGACTATATGTGGGATCATTTTAAGTCAGATTCCCCAAGACTATGTATAAGATGGATGATATGTTGTTAACTATATACTAATAATCTAAACAGTTGGAGATCTTTATAGAAAAACATATGAAAGCATAAACCCCCAAACAGAATGAAATGATGCATTTGGATAGTAAGATACAGAATGATAAGAAAATGTTTATGTAACCCATCATGGAACTTATGCAATAACCCGTCATAGTTGACTTGTCCAAAAGAGTGAGAGGTTGGTAGTATATGTCCTTCATGAGACTCAAATGATGGGAAATCGGACATACCGGAGTTTCTCGACTACTGAAATGATGGACTCTTGCATTTGTATATCGGGCAAAATCTCTTTCTTGGGAAGGTTTAGAAAATTATGAATGATCTCAAAGGCAATTGGCTTAAGTCTTGGTGAGCTTTCTTTGAAATGGTTTAGTGGTGCAGTCCTCGAGAAATTGGTGGATTTTTATGAATGGAGGTTGGATTTTAGGAGGTGTTGATTTGGGATTGTGATGGTTGGATGGTGGTTCTTCACATGATCTTAAGGACTCAAAAATTCTTCATCTAGTTTTGGCATTTCCACAAGATTGTGGTTCATATCTGCAATAGTAAGGATGTCAATTTTGTTCCATCGATAAGTCTTTAACGACCAAACTAAATCGAAGTCCACTTTCCACCATAGAATTTATTCCCTCTTTTCTAAGCACTTCATTTTCTTTGTCCTCTCTGCCTAGATCTTCATAATTTTCTCAATGCCATTTTCTAATACATGCTCTTGATTTTCTTCTGCCAGAGTTTTCTCATTTATAGGTGATGCATTAAGGTATGTGAGAGAAACTGTGACTTCGAACATACAATCATCATCATAAGATCTGGAATTCACACGATTGTCAGGTGGAGGATGATGGCTTTTTAACTGGTCATGAGTATTAGGATGGGCTTTAGCAATTGGCTTTGTTATAGTAACACCTTGTTTCTCTTGTTGGATGGGTTCTGGACTGATGGAAAGAATATTAGTTTCAGATGTGGCATCATTTGAATCGGATTGGAGAAAACATAAGGTAGTTGCTATTTGCTGAGTTAGTATAGTTTGCTTGGCCATTTCCTGGTAGAGTTGGTTTATGATGGATAGTGTAGTGGAATATGAATTTGATATGGATGGTGATGTGAATGGTAATGTGAATGGTAATGGGTTTTGGGTAAAACCATACTCTGACTGACCATATAGATAGATGAATGGTGGTTGACTATTTGTGGTGGAACTTCATGAATTGTTGACATGATTGGAAAACTCTTGAGTGTATGGGGTACTAGGGAAGTTTGGAAATTGATGTTCGTAATTGTCAGGACTTCTCGTAGTAGACTCGAATTTGGTATATGATGGACAATGAGATAACCAGTGATAAGGACTACCACAAAAAGAACAAAGTTCTGGTTTTGCATTGTAATTCCTTGATGGTTGTGATGCATATTGATAAGACATGAATGCTCAATCAATGATGATGCACAAATAGTAGAAATTTATTTTTTTTGAATTTTTGAAAATATTTGCTTGGTCTTTCTTTTTACCTATGCCCCCGCTCAAAAAGAACAAATTTAGTGAGACTAGGATGGCTCTACTACACATCTCGAAGAGTAGGCGGTCCGAGTTCACCAAGTGGTATGCTACCAAGAATCTCACTCACAATGAATCTGGGAGAGGGGAGTAAGGAAGGTAGTTGGTCCACCGAAATCTAGTAACTGATTAATCTAAATCCTCGTGGCTATATTTTTGTCCTTTTTTGGAGGAGCGTGACTACTTTGGGCTCTAGTTGATTGATTTTAATTCATTTTTTTGGTCTAGGGTTTCAAGAATCAAGCAACGTCCGTTTTACCTACATTGGGGAAACACTTCCCAATGGTTGTTATGTGGCTCAGGTTCAGCCTTATGAGCGAATGTAAATTGCAGTGTTGAAATTAAATTTCAAACAATCACGTAAGCATGCTTGAACACACAAGGTATCCTCTTACATGGGCTTCGAGGAAGTTTAGAATTTACCTCTCAAGCCATGCTTACACATTTGCTCAGGGCCTAACCTTTAGAGTTTTACCCTGTTTTAAGTTATAATAAAGGTCCACAAAAAAGCCCACAAGTTGGGGTTTTGATAATTAAACAATTTTGACTTCAAGGGCCCAAAATATAAAAGTAAACTATTACTAAACTAATCTAATAGATTAACTAGTTTAGATTGATTATCTAGATTAACTAGAGTTAATTCGACTTAGAGTGTTGATTACCAAGTTGATTCAAAGTGTGTGAGCTATAATTCACAACTTGCCTCACACACTTGAACTTCCCAAGGCAATGAAAACTCTAATCCCTTGGTAAGTATACAACTTCAACCAAGTTCAACTCATGTTCATCCATAAAAATCAATCAAACCATTTTTCCTAAATTTTTTTTTTATTTTTCTTTTTATCTCTAACTATTACAAACAAGTTCTGCTAGTTTATCCTTCTTTATTACAAAATCCAGGTTCGGAGTTCAACTCAATATCGAAAAACATTTGGGCCGAGAAACTGGATGGTGGTGTGTTGACGCTGCACGGGCGGATTTCATGATCGCCCGTAGGGCTCCGACCAAGTTGTGTCATCTTATGTCGACAAGTTCAGCTCCTCTCCATCTGTTGATTGCTGAACCTGGTATTGCAAAAAAATAAGTCAGTGATGAAAAATAACCAAATAAATCAACGAAAAATAAAAACAAGAAGTGAAAAAGATGAGAAGGATGCTTCCCTTCTTATATGTGAAGTTGTTAGAACAGTGGTGTGTTATTTCAAAAGAGTTTGTTTAGAAGTGAGGTTCATCCTAAATTATTTAGAGTTTGAGTGTAGGAGTTGTGAGAAAAAAGGTAGACTATTTTTTTTTTTGCTAAAAGGTAATTGATTAACTTGAAAGAATAAAGGTTACAAGGAGAAAAAATAAGAGCATTATGACATGATTGGACTAAGAAGGATAAATCATATGTGTACCCTTCTCAATACAAAAGTTCTTAATGAGTAAATCTAATGTACATAGTATTGTGGTTCTCAAGATGTCTCATGAATGGAGGACGAGTCTGCCACCATACACTTTGTCCTTTAGTTAAACTTGCTCCATGTCTGGTACAACAATCTGCTCCCGAATTAGTTTCCCCCCAGATTGAGGTGATATTAATCCATGTTGCTTGCAAGTTTAGTAGCTGCCATCGTGCCTTGACTCTCTAGTGCATGTTACCTTTTTGAAAAGCTTGGACTATTGCAGAAGAGTCGGATTCCACCCATATATGTCTCCATCCCATTTCCAAAGCTTTTGTGACTCCTTCCACAATCGCATAGGTTTCAGCCATGTAGTTGGTAGTGATTCCCAAACCACCAAATGCTGCCCCAAGGAAGGCCCCATTATGGTCTCTATAAATAACACCACACCCTGAGTTACCTAGGTTACCCCTAGAGCTTCCATCTGCATTCATCTTTAAAATTCCAGGCGGGGGAAGATTCCAATAACATTCGAAGATTTTTGGAGATTTTTGAAGTTTTTGGTGAAGTTGGAATGCTTGGAGTATCTTCAAATCTTTCATCAAATTCTCCATGTGTCCCGAGGACTTGTGATAAGCCCTTACTATTGCCCTTCGAATCAAGAAACAATTTTTTTTGAAGTTGGAAACTTTGTTGTCATATAGTATCTTGTTCCGATTCTTCCATAGACTCACTAGACTTGTCAGGGACCATGCCTTCCACATATCTAGAATTAACGAGCTATAGTGCTTACCCTGTTGCTGGATGTCGTTTAGTGATTCCATGCTCTTATTGAGATCAAAGCAATAACACGGATAATCTTGCCACACCCTCCTTGCCATTTCGCATTGAAATAAAAGATGATCCAATGTTTCTTCCTCGCTTCCTACGATGCAACATCATCGCAGGCCACCGGAGTTTTCGTTTTCACCGCTCATCTATTCTTGTGGCACCATGGGCCAACTTCCAAGTTATTCCTTTAGTCCTTGGTATGATATGTGCACCCCATATGAATTTGCACCATCACGGGCTTGTGGGCCTTGGTTCTTATATCTTCATGTCTTTGAGACAATGAATTGTCCAAGATTTGTTGAAATCCATATTCTTTCATCCTCTCTAGAGCTATGTTGTTCTTTGAAGTTCTGCGACTTCAATGTCAATGTGATTTAGCACTTGAGTCATCTTTGGTATAAAAATCCAATCTTCTCCATGGATGCAATCAGTCGAGTTGCTTGAAGCTTCATAATATCATTTACGTCCTCCCCGAAAGAATTCACGCGATAGGTTTCCTCGGAACCAATTCTGAAATAAGAAAATATCATCCAAACATTAGGTGAGAAGGGCTACAATACTTGGCATTGACCACCATATACTGAATTTTTTTATCTTGAACCATTTTCGATATAGCTCTGCTTTGAAACAATCCTCTGCAAATGCGAAGAGCATGGGAGATAGTGGGTCACCTTGCTTTATACCCCTCTCTGCAAAAATATGGCCAATAGGACCTCCATTGAGCATGATACTGGGTCACCTTGATCCAGTTCTCACTGAAGCCGACCTGTTGTAACACTGCCCAAAGAAAGTTCCAATTGATGTTGTTGAAGGCCTGGGAGATATCAAGTTTGATGCATATGCTACCTCCATATCTGGGTGTTTGCAGTTCATTCACTAGTTCTAATGCTAGCCCAATGGCTTTCTAAGAATTTCTGTTAGCGATAAATTCATATTGTTCCTTGTTGATGCTTTTTTCTGCAATCGGACACAACCTCTTAGCCCGAATCTTAGTAATAACTTTAAACACAAAGTTAGATAAGCATATCAGTCTATACTTATTGGTGATTGGCATTCTTTTCTTTTAAGTAATCGACACTATGAAATTGGCATTGAATCCGTTGGGCAATCTAGCTTTCAGAAAGAAATATAATACAGCTCTTACTAGATCATGTCCCACTATATCCCAACAATGATGAAAGAAATAGCCACTTAAACCATCTGGTCCAGGAGAACTATCTGCCTTTAGGTGGAAGACTGCTGCCTTGACTTCTTTAAAGATGGGATGGTTTGGGATAAAATTGTATTATCTTCCTCAGAGATCATTTTCGGCATGTTCAGTATAAGGTCCCAGTCCATCTCATGTTCAACCCTTTTAAATTTATCAAAGTAATGCTTGACTATATACCTGCCAATCTCTTCTTGTGAAACCAACTTGAGACCATCCTCATTTTTCATTTATGAAATTAAGGATTTGATCTTGTTTCTGTTAACCATAACATGAAAGAACTTTGTGCTGCGGTCATTATCATTATCCCACTAAGTTTTCAAATTCTGTCTCCAAAACATATGTTCTTGCTGCAGAAGAAGTTCCACTTTATTTTCATGTTCAACCATCATCTTAATGAATTCCTCTGTCACTGTTTCCGTCTCGAACTGTTCCTGCATGTGTTCCAGGAGCTTTGATTCCTTTTCTACTTTAGAAGTAATGTTTCCAAACACTTCTTTATTCCATTTCTTCAGAGTAGCCTTCAATCTTTTCAGCTTCTGTGTCAGTATATAGATTGAGTGCCCTCATATGGGAATATCCCAGCTTGCTTTCACAATGTCTTTGAAGTTAGGATCGGTGCACTACATGCTGAAGAATTTGAAAGGCATGTTGCTGGGCTTTGGAACACTGATGCCACATCCCATAATCGGAGAATGGTCTGAGCATATTCTACTACCTGCTTTATAACTCCATCCCTGTAATTTAGAGCACCACTCTGCATTATATAACAATCTATCTAGTTTCCCTAGGATTTTGAAATTGCCCACTTGTTTGTTTCACCAAGTATATGAGGATCCCTTGTTTGGGAGCTCCATAAGTTGAGATTCACTTATGTAATCTCGAAAATCATTCAAAGATGCTGCTGATGGTCAATTTACTCCACACTTTTCCAAAATACTCAAATAAGCATTAAAGTCTCCCAGAACTAGCCATGGCAGTTTGAGTGAGCTTAATTGCTTGAGTTCAGTCCAAAGATGTCTTCTCTGAACATATATGCAGTGGGCGTGGACTATTGTGATTAGACAACCCTCCACCTCTACTGTGATTTGTTGAAAGGACTGATGTAAAAGAGTAGGAGTGGATGTTGTGGATTTCCAAAGAAGCCAAATGTTTGGAACTTTATTCTAGCTATAATTGGAGTAAAAAGACGTACCCAAAGACTGGAGATAAGCACTTGAAATGTCACTGGGATTTATCATAGGTTTTGCGATTCCAACTATGTCGGGATCCCATTTATTGATGAGCTTCGAGAGCCTGTTCTATGACTTGTCATTTGTAATTCCTCTAATATTCCAAAATATGCACCTCATTGAGAATATAGAAGTTTTATTGTGAGAAATGGTGAAGACCTTGATTTGGACCTGGTCGTTGGGGTTTTTTACTGTTGCAGTTGCCATTTTGGTTTACCATATTTAGAAGCCTGGGAATTTTCCTCTTGTTCTTGGGAGTGGTCTCCACCTTGATCCTCCTCTGCCCATGCTACTATATCAGCCCAGCTTGTAGATTGTGGCGATGCTGGATCAGGTGGTTTATCCATTTCTTCTCTAGCTTGTTACTTGTATCAAGATGAAGTTGTAGCCTGATCCTAGGCCTCTATTTCTCCATTGTTCATTTCCACCTAGACTGTAGGGTATGTAGGACATGAGTCTTTGTCTTGTGCTAGACTATTTCTCAGGGTCACTACCTCCTCCTCATGTGTCTCCTCCTGTACTCCCTTTCTTTTTGAAGAAGACTTCTCCATAACTTGTTTGTGGTTCTGTTCCTCTTGTGCTTCCATGCTCATGTCTTCTTGTTTCTCAGCATTAAAACTTTGTTCATGTTCCTCTAAATTGATTGGCTCCTTAATAGCATTCTTTTCCATGATTGCACCATCTCCTGATGCTTCCTGATTTTCACAAGGATCCAGCTCATGGATTTCCTCCACTTCCAGTGAGAAATCTATTTTTGTACTTGAGTTTCCTTATCTTTGTTCAGTCTGTTTCGTATCCATATTGCTTCACCTTGCCTACTGGATTCCCCTTGTTTCTATTGCCTCCCTATTTTCCTTCTGGTTTTCTCTGCTACATTTTCCGCTGGGGGATTGGAGTCAGTTATCACCTCCTTGTCCTTATTCATAGCCCCTTTTCGCTTCCTACATTCTGTGACCAAGTGACCAACTATCTTGCAATGTGTGCACATTTTAGGAAGCTTCCCAACCTCTACAGTCTGCCAAAATTGCACCTTTTTGGTCTTGTCATATATTTGATCCGGTATTGCTTCTGATAGATCAACATCCACTAGGATTCGAGCATAATACCCATATTCCTTGTTAAGAGTTCCCTCATCTATTTGCATAGGGTAACCTACACCTCTAGCAATTGACATCAAAGCTTCAGGCTCCCAAAATTCCTAACTAAGCCCTGGGAGTCTGATCCAGACCAAGGCATGAGATTGTCTCTGGCTTTCTGAGCAAAAGTTAGGAGTCCATTGGTGATGCGCATAACATTCTTCTTAAAGTCCCATGCTCCTATTGACCACACCTTATTTAGATCCTCTGCATTAGAGAATTTCATAAAGATATAACCCTTGCCGATGGGGGTGATAAGCCATTCCCCTGTTGGCTGCCAGATTTTCTTTGCTAGTATTCTAACTCTTTCGATTGGGACCTTCTGCAAATCGATTCTACCCACCAAACAATGTTTACAATATATCAACCCCTTTTCATAAACTCTTTTCGGAATGGTGATGGCTGGATACTCACCCATCTATTCAGGCATAGGTAGTTCATGAAATTCCATTGGGTGGTGGGTTTGTTGTTTCGCTGCCTCTGCATAAGATAGTGTTCTACTACTGGTTACCATTGCAACCGGTTCATTTCCTCTTTCCTCTATCACTGCTTGTGGCTCCAGCAAAACAACTTCGATGTGTGCCATAACTCTTGGTATTTCAAACTCAGAGAGATCCATTGTTTATCCCTTCCTGTTTCGAAACTCACACTGTTTTCAATGTAGGATTTTACCCAAACAGGAAGTAGGCATGAAGAAGGACGAAGATAAGAATTCCAACTTCAAAACTCACACTGTGAAGAGTATTTTACCTGAAGAGGAATTAAAACTTTAATGTGAGGATTTGGAATAGTTTACCCAACCTTTTAGAACTCTCACTGTATATCAATGGAGAATTTTACCTAAAAGGGAAGGAAATTTGAGGTTTGAGAAGATAGGAAAATTTCACCAAACTTTTTTTTGACTAAAAGCAAAAAGATAATGGAGTACCGGATCATTTAAATAACTTAAGTTATATTACACCCATTCGCCCAAAACATGGTCCCCATTACCTCTTTTCAGTTGTCTTTTCTTCATTTTTTTTTTCAAATATCTCCAAATATCTTCAAAAAAAAAAAGGTAGACTCTTGGTATAGATTGGATTGGTTTTAAGCTAATGAAAACTTGAAAGCTTAGTTGTTTGTATTGAAATGACTTGAAAACTTTGAAATAAAGGTAGATTGAAGATTGAAATAAAAACAATTAAATAAGATTGAAGATTGAATAAGAACAAAGGAAAATGACAAGTTTTAATTAAAAGGAAATGAAGAACAATAAAGTAAAAACTTAAATTGAAAAACTAGACAAGAAATTAAACAAACCAAATTGTTTGGATCCTAAGACAATGGACGATTTCTCTCTCCCCTACTTTTAGATTATATACTCCTATTTTTGCCTTTTATAGATTTGCCCTTCTCTATTACAAATGAGACACCTCACACTTCACTTTTTCTTTTTCTTTTTGATTTCTTCTTGACCAAGGTAGGTTTTAGGAGAATGTCATATTTTGAGATAAGGGCCTCCATCTCTGGTCTTATGAGTTGAGGACTTTGACCTTTGACTTTGACCGTTGACTTTGACTTTTTCAGCACTTTTCCATAGTAGCTTCTGGTCTTCATAATAAGCCTGATTAAGGCTCCTTTTAGTGTTAAGACGCAGCTTTTATGATAAGTGGTCGGAAATACTTCATAACCTGAAAAAGGCAATAAAAACTATGAGTTGTCTTTTCGTTAAGCGTAAAAAAGGCTGTAATGTAGTAATATATGGGTAATGAAACGCACATTTGGGAGTTGATCACCACCCCCAAATAGCATCTTGCTTGTCCTCAAGCAAGGATGAGAGAAAAAACTAGGATCATGAGCTGGTGAGGGCGAATATGCCACATTGGATGAGAAGTATCACCTCATGAAGAAAGCGACTGAGGGCGAGGAGCAGGGGCGAGGTATGCGTGTGATGCTGAGATCTACTCGTCACACTGCTTCTACTAGTGCGGCCCCGAAAGATAAGCATGTCTTGACTGATGTTTGATGGTGCAATCTATCCTTGTCTATTTCAGCTATGGAAAAAATATCGTGAGTGTTCTTTACTTCTCCTCTCTTATATGAGAGTTAACAATAGAGCTGTATCTTCAGGCTTGCCTGAGCAGTTTGTCACTTTGGTACAGAGAACTGGTTTCCACGAAAGTGGCAGTTCGGTGTCTTGTTAAATTTGTAATAAACACCGATCTGGATTTCCTGGGTAGACCCAGCAGATCGGTGGATCTAGTTGTTACAAGTTGGCGAAATATTGCTTCTTGATTAGGTTTAGAATGCATGTTTCTGCTTAATTGCTTGTAGTTAGCATCCTGCTTCTTATTCATGTGGCTTGAAATAACTGAGGAGCTTGAGACTTAGATTAAAGAAACGGTTTGCCTATGATTATGGCTTTCTTTTGTGGTTATCATGTTATAAGAGAAGAAATGCTGGGAGCATTCTAGATGATCTGAGTCTAGAATTAATACTCGAGAGAGGGTTTTGCTAAGGCAGAGCGTGTTGGCTTATAGAAGCGTAATGCTCACGAAGAGCGTTCTCGTATGGTCGACCCTAGAAGTATAGGTTCTCGACGAGTGAGGTTCGGAGAGGCTGGAGCCTGTAAGCTCCAGAGAGTTGTCTGCTCATGGAGAGCATTCTCGTTTGGTCGATCCTAGAAATATAGGTCCTCGACTTAACAAAACTTGGAGAGGCTGTGGAGCCTGTAAGCTCCAGAGAGCTGTCTGCTCACGGAGAGTGTCACACCCTGAATTTCGACAGAATTCGGAAAAAACATTATTTGTCCCCGACTCTTCGATCTCCGAGGTGTGACGCACTCTCTACTCCCAAAAACCCATAAACAGTTTTAAAATATGCGGATAATTAAAAACCAATAAAAATTTTAACTTAAACAACAGTCATCTTTATTACAAAAACAATTTACAAAAGAAAATGCAAATAACCTTATCTCAACTGAAAATCTATATCACCTCAAAGGAAAAACAAGGCCTATCTTGAAAATGCAACGCTTAACGCAAAACCAAACCACAAGAACCGATCTTCTTCAACACTAAACCTGTCAAAACTTATCAACTATGTTCATTGAATGAACACACCCGATAAGCAAACATGCAAATCGGGCCAGCATTATAAAAATGCTGGTGTGAGTAGCCCTAAAAACAACATATACTTATACAAATATATACATAATCCATAATGGCAGTTAGTTCCTCCACCGAGAAGCCTTAACTTTCAAATCGACTAATCTGACATCCTTAAATTCAATAACTAAAGGCGGATATAGTTCCTCCACTTTGGCGAGCCTTAACTTCCCCACAACCACCACAACAAACTATACTCATAATAAATAAGGCATGTAGTTCCTCCATCGAGTATTTTAGGTTCTAACTAAACTATAACCAGCCAAGCATATACAATCATCTATATAAAGATACGTCATTAACCAACATATTACCATAATTAGATTATTTCAGACTTTCTTTGCGTGTCCCTAAAATCACGTCGTATCTATGTCTTACCTAGTTTCCCTGGCTACCCAATCGCTACCCAACGCCGAACATGTACATCCACATGCCTCCCTTACATAATGAGCCACTCCGTGCGTAACCACCCTGAGCGGGATGCCGCACACCAGGTAAATCCTCACACGGAAGCCAAATCTATGTAAGCAGTGCCACTATTCGGCATAAAATATTGCGCATCATCGTTCTATTTTGTGAACGGAATAATCAAGCCACTATTCGGGTTTCGCCGGGGAGGGCGCCGAAGGCCATTCAGATTAACTGAAACGCCAGAAGGGCCGCCCGAAGGCCATTCAGCTTAACTGAAATGCCAGAAGGGCCAATCACATGAGTTGTGGTAGTTAGGTTCTAGGATTTTCGTTACGTAATTTATTCAGGTGTCATACATTAATGACTCATAAACATTCCACTATATCACGTACAGGTGAATTACCTTATTGCACTAATCCATAATATTTAGAAACATCTCAATTATATCTCATAACCACTTTCATTCTTTCACGTGCCAATATATTATTGCACTACACCACACTCCCGTGGGCAAATATTCACCGATACTATATTAGCATCTCACATATAAAATAATGGAGTGTATATACACTTCTCCAAGATATTGCATTAATATAACTATCCCAAAGATATTATATCATGTCCGCAATGCTTCAACGTGTCGCATACATCTTTATTATAGCGTTATTAGGAATATAATGTCTCCTAACATCTCAATATCGTCGCGTGTCAAAAATACACAACATCAATGTCACATCTTTCTTAGATAATGACAACCAAATATATACTAGCTTCCACAACATTTTATTACTATATGTGTCCATATAACATACAACATAAAAAACGTAGAAGCACAATTAGGCGGGTCCACGTCCACAATCAAAGCCCAATATATATATGTTTTACACACTACTCTCCGTCAAATCTAAATTAGATAATGACCAACCAAGTTATATAATCTCGACAATATTTTATATAATCAAATATGTGAAAAACTAGAAAAGTCAACCTTCCACGATCCAACGGTGAAATGTCAAAGTCAACGGTCGTGATCAAAACCAAAGTCGAACACATCATGGTCAAAGTCAACACATCATGGTCAAAATCAAAGTCAACCCATCATGGTCAAAGTCAACACATCATGGTCAAAGCCAAAGTCAACCCATCATGGTCAAAGTCAACACATCATGGTCAAAATCAAAGTCAACCCATCATTGTCAAAGTCAACACATCATGGTCAACGTCAAATCAAAATCAATGGTCATGGTCAAAGTCAAACTCATTGTCAAAGTCAAACCCGTCGTTTCAGTGTTCGACCGGGTTCATGGTCTAGCCATGGTTCATAGCTAAGGTCAAAGGTGCATGGCTCGTGGGCTCATGACCAAGGTAATGGTTCGGACCAATAGCCAAGCCCAAACCTTAGAACCGAAAGTCTAAACATTGGAAAACCACATAGATCTATTTTAAGTCCAATGGACGGTCCCCAAACAATATTAGATCTTGGCCCAAAACTTTAGGATTTGGCTCGCCCAAAACACAACTGAGTTCGGCCCGAAAAATTAAAATGAAACCGGTCCATAGGCTAAGCCAAATTGGTCCAAAACTTAATATAAACCGAGCCCAACAACTTAAAATAGAATCCGGGCCCAAACAAAACAAGCTAGGGCCCAAGAACTTAAAACAGTTCGGCACAAATGAACTAATTAGCTTTTGGCCCAAAGACCGAACTTCGGCCCAAGCCAAAGTTCGGTCATCTTCTCAACAAAGACCACCACCACTTTCGAATTCGGCCGCCTCGTCCACTCCATCATCCTAGCGGTTTTGACCCAAATCAAAACCCCTATAGCTTTAATGAAAGCTCCACCTCGATTTGCTAACTCCATCTCCTACCTCCAAACTAGATCTAGATAAAATTCGGCCACCATTAAAGCTTGTTTCAAGCTTAAATCGACAGCCCCCAACCATCCCCACTACCACCAAACATCATCCCATCAACCCACCATACAAAAACACAGTTTAAACAATTGTTAACAACGATAAACCCCAAGTCCCAAGAATGGCGAACGCCATTAGCGCCTCAACCAAGCTTTGGCAGCCCCTTTCGACCGCCTCCACTACTACCCCACTTCAATCACCACTAACCAACATCACCACAAAACAGCCCAACCACCGGTTCAATACCGCCATTCTCGGCGTCCTTGAAGTTTCGATCCTAAAGTCGGAAGCATAAGCGGGCTATAAGGCATATAATCAACGGTATTTGGTGCTACATCCCCCGACATCCCGTAATGCACACACACAAAAGAGGGAGCCTCCATTGGCGCTCTCTTGAGTTCAACCCAGTTCAAAAACGCAACAATCCATCACTTAACAAAAGATACCCTAACATTATCTAGTTTAAATCAATTCGACAATATCGCCCGAATAACTTCTGAACCGAACAAACCGAAAATGAATAGAAACAGGTTGATGGGGTAAATTTTGTCGGTATACCGGAAAAAACTATAAATCGGTGAAATAGCAACAATAGCTACTCACATGCGAACAGCTCCTACTGAATTCCTCCAGTCCGAGCCGTCGGCTCCACCCTCGAAATCCAGCTTTTTCCTCTGCCTCCATTTTCATTATTTTATTATTCTCTGAACCCTATTTTCTAGAAAAATGTGTTTATAACCCAAGCCCAACACAGACTCGGTCCCAAAACCAGGCCCACGTATCCCGAGTCCAATCCGACGAATTTTGAAAATAATTAATTTAATTAATTAATAAAATAGAAAAATACGTGATTTAAAAATCACGGAATTCTGGAAGGCGTTCTCGTTTGGTCGATCCTAGAAATATAGGTCCTCGACTTAACAAGACTTGGAGAGGCTGTGGAGCCTGTAAGCTCCAGAGAGCTGTCTGCTCACGGAGAGCGTTCTCGTTTGGTCGATCCTAGAAATATAGGTCCTCGACTTAACAAGACTTGGAGGGCTGGGAGCCTCAGAAGCTCTAGACAGCACTGTCATGCGCTCACGGAGAGCGTTCTCGTTTGGTCGATCCTAGAAATATAGGTCCTCGACTTAACAAGACTTGGAGAGGCTGTGGAGCCTGTAAGCTCGAGAACATGCCTCCGCGGAGGCGTGCTAGCTTATGGCAATATTGCTTTCGCTAAGAGCGTTGGACCATGTAAGTGTACTGGTCGTTCTTCCGGTGCGAATTGTATGACTTTTCGATGCAAGTAAATGGAGTAGATTGTAATAAGCAACATAAGAAATTTAACCTTGAGTTTATAATAAATGAAAAACGGAATATACAACATCAGTGGTTTTACTGATAAATTTTTTTCAACATATAAGTATTCCAAGGGCGAGGCAACAATTTCTCCTCTTAGGTTTTTATCCAGTATGCTCCATTGCCTACAACGCATTCCACAATGTATGGGCCTTCCCACGTAGGTGCTAATTTGGAGTCGTCTTAGGTCTTTTTTAGCACTAGATCGCCATGTTGAAAAGATCTAGGATGCACTCGTTTATTGTAGGAGTTCTTCAGAGTTTGTTGATAAAATGCGACTCTGATGGCGGCTAAGTCACGTCGTTCTTCTAACAAGTCGACCTCTCATGCTAGAACGGAGTCATTGTATCCCGTCTCTACGAGCTCTGACCGAGTCGTAGTGATTGTCAGTTCGGTGGGAATTACGGCTTCTGTGCCATAATACAAGGAGAATGGAGATTCGCCTGTACTGGTGCGATGAGCCCACAAAATGTTCTCCAACCCGACGGCCATTGGCTCTTGTTCTTTTCAATCTTTTTTCTTCAAATTTTCTAAGATTGCCTTGTTCTTTGGCGCCTTGACCATTACTTTGGGCGTATTGTGGAGTAGAAAATGCATGAACGATCTTCCACTTGGCTAGAAATTCTTTAATTGTTCTGCCTTTGAATTGGGAGCCATTGTCCATCACTAGTGTATGTGGCAAACCAAATCTGGTGATGATGTGAGTCCAGATGAAGTTTCTGACATGTGATTCTTTGGCATGTGCTAAAGGAATGGCTTCAACCCACTTAGTGAAATAGTCGGTTGCAGCTAAGACGAAGCGAAAACCAATACTTTTCTGTGGGATGAATGGTCCCATGATGTCCATGCCCCACATGTGAAATGGCCATGGGCTTGCTATACTGATCAGCTCGCGAGCAGGTTGGATGATGTTTGGCATTTTATACACTTGAGGACGTATGCTTTGGCGTCGATCTGCATACGGGGCCAAAAGTATCCTTGGGAAATTGCTTTGTGGGCTAAAGAGCGACCTCCGACATGATTTCCACATTCTCCTTCGTGGATTTCCGCAAAAATCAATTGACCCTGTTATGGAGTAATACACCGTAAGTGTGGTCCACCAGTAGATTTCCTAAATAACTTGTTATGAAGTAAGCAATAACGACGTGCCTGATATGGGATTTTCCTGGCCTTGGTACGCTCTACAGGGAGCGCGCCATGCTGGATGTAGTCTATGATGGGCTGCATCCATGTTTGACTCAACTGATTGCCAGAGAGAGGGAATAGATCGCTTATTGCTAGGGCGTGCTCGACTTGGTACGTAGGTCTGTCGACTACTTCAATGAGTAGTTGTCTTGGAACGCAGTTCAGTATTTGAGTGGCTAAGTAAGCTAAACTGTCCGCGTGATGGTTCTCGTCACGCAAAAAATGATGTATGGTAGCTTTCTTAAAAGAAGGCAGTAAATGATGAACGACTTGAAGATATTTCGAAAGGTTACCTTCATGGGTAGTGTACTCTTTTTCAACCTGGCGAACAACCAGTTGCGAGTCACTAAAGACTTGGAGTTCCTTTACACTGAGCTGTAGCGCCATACGAAGTCCCATGATCAATGCTTCGTACTCCGCCTCGTTGTTGGAAGTTGCGAAGTCGATTGAGCCGACTTCTCTACCATAGTTCCATCGGGTGACACTAAGACGACCCCGATGCCACTCCCGCCAGGGTTGCTAGAGCCATCTACAAAGAGAGACCAGACTGATTTGATACGTTCTTTTGTGTCTGCGAGCTCCGTTTCTGGTTCCCTATTTGGGTCATCGATAGGGAAATCTGCTAGGAAATCTGCTACGACTTGACCTTTCACGAGAAGTTCGAGGTACGAACTCCATGTGGTGTTAAGCCCGAGCTCTTCGCCCATCTTACCATCTGAGTTGTCTTGTTTTCTTTGTGGAAGATTTTCTTCAAGGGAGGTCGGTAAGTACTTTGATCGGATGTGCTTTGAAAGTGCGGCTGAATTTTCTTGTCGAATACAACAAAGCAAGTACGGCTCTTTCAATGAAAGAATAATTCTTTTCAGCTGGCGTGAGCATCTTACTTGTAAAGTAGATTGGTTTTTCTGAGTTGTTCTCCTCTTTGAAGAAATGAGTTGATGGCGAAGTCTGATATTGCCAGATAGAGCCCCAGTGTTTCTCGGTCTGTTGGTTTGGCTAAGACTGGAGGCGTGGTGAGGTACTCTTTGAGAGTGGCGAATACTTGGTGACATTGATCGTTCCATGAGAACTGCTCACCTTTTTTGAGGAGTTGTAGGAACGGTTGGCACTTGTCTGACGCCCTGGATATGAATCGGTTGAGTGCAGCAACCATGCCTGACAGCTTCTATATCTGTTTCTTTGTCTGTGGATCGGGCATGTCTAAGAACGCTCAGATTTGGTCTGGATTTGCTTCGATCCCTCGCTGTGACACCTGATATCCTAGAAACTTTTCGGAGGACGTTCCGAAGAGGCATTTCTCTGGGTTCAGCTTCATTCGAGTTCGGCTTAACCTGGAGAACGCTTGCTCAAGGTGAGTGAGGTGGTCGCCTGCTTTCTTGCTTTTGACGACCATGTCGTCGATGTAAACCTCCATGGTATCTCCTAACATGTCCTGGAACATGTCAGTTACCAGACGTTGATACGTCGCTCCAGCGTTCTTAAGGCCGAATGGGAGGACGTTGTAGTAATAAATTCCTTGCTCTGTAATGAACGAGGTTTTCTCTTGATCCCCCTCAGCGAGTGGGATTTGGTTGTATCTATTGTACGCGTCCATGAAGGAGAGAAGTTCATGACCATAGGTTTGGTCGACAAGTCGGTCAATGTGAGGTAGGGGAAAACTATCTTTCGGTGTTTCTTGATTTACATTCGTGAAATCGACGCATAGGAGAACTATTCCATTCTTTTTGGGGACCGCGACGATGTTGGCAATCCAGTCTGGATAGTCTACCTTTCTGATGAAACCGACTTGCTTGAGTTTGTCGACCTCGTCGTTGATGGTTTTCTGAAATCGCAGGGATAGTCGGCGAGGCCGTTGGCGAACTGGTCTAGCATTGGGATTTATATTTAATCTATGACATGCTACATTAGGATCTATTACGGGCACATCTACATATGACCAAGCAAAAATATCTTTATTCATGGATAAGAAGTTTACAAGTTGGGCCTTGATTGTGGGGTCAAGATTAGCCCCTACATAGACGAACTTGGTGTCGTCTTCTGTTCCTAAATTCACACGCTTTTTTTCTGCAGCTGGGGGTGCTGCGTCTGATGGTGATGTGTCTTTTGGCGACTTGATCTCTGGGAATGCTTTATCGCTCTGAGAGACGGTGTGATTGACAGCTGAGGTTGGAGCGACCTTTGTGGCGACGACAACAGTGGCTGGGGTGGCCTCTGTGGTCATAACAACAGAGGTAGGCGTGATCTCTGGAACTGGGGCTGGTTGCATGATACTTGATGGTGCGCCTTCCGGGGTCGTAAATGGTGGCACGACAATATCTGATGCGACCTCTGGGGCTTTGACCGATGGAACGACAGATACTGGATTGATGTATGAGGTCTTGGCTGGTGAAATGCGACTCTTTGGGCGATTCACCGGCGTCAAGCGAGGAAAAGAAGGTCTTCTTCTTTGGAGACCCGAGTCTTCTTTGTCGCGGTTTGGACTTTGACTCCGGCAACTAAGTCGTTCGCTATTGTATAACTGGTAGGCTCGTGCTTTGTGTGGATTGGTACACTGGCGGTCTTGCTTGCTGATAGGATTTGATTACAATGATACGCTTTGAGATGATTGCTGCGAAGCTCCATCATTCCTCTAGGGCCTGGAAAATGGAGAACTTGATGTAATGTTGATGGTACAGCTTGCATTTGATGGATCCAACGCCGTCCTAGTATGGCATTGTAGGACGACTTGATGTCTAGAACGTTGAAGCGTGTAGAAGCTGACTTTGTCTTCTCTAGACCCTACCAATACTGGGAGTATGATGTCACCAACGGGGTCGGCCCTGGAGCCATTGAACCCGTAAAGGGGGGCAATCGGATCTCTGAGGACTGATTTGGGTAAGCTCATCTCTTGAATGGTGTGGTAGAACAAAATGTCGCACGAACTCCCGAGTCGATCGGGGCCAATTATGCCCGATTCGCTAATCTTGACATGGACGACAAGTGTGTCGTTGTGAGGGAGGCAGACCTTGTTGAGGTCGGCCTCTGTGAAAATGATATCTCCTATGTTGCGACCTGAGCTTCGCGGGGCATGTGCTTCCTGTGGAGTGAAATGATACACTTCCTGAAGAGCACAGACACGACGTCTTTTCTTTCTAGAGGAGGTTACAGAATCATCTGGGAAAGTAATCATATGAATGGTTCTAGCATTGTCGCGATCTGTCGAGTGCTGTCTTCGCAGATGGAGAGAACGGTCTCTGGGACGTCCTCTACTTTGAGGGCGAGCTTGAACCTCTTGGTGGTTATGGCGAAGTAGAGATCGACTGCGTACTCGGCGAGCCATAAGTTTATGGTGCAAGTCTCCGTCAGGAATGTTGGTGTACTGTTTTATATGACCAGCTTCCATGAGGTCCTGGAGATAGTGCTTAAGCCCCCAGCACGCATTGGTTTCGTGGCATTTTGCTTTGTGGAATGCGCAGTAGGGCTTGTCAGGTCGATCTATTGGTTGCCTCACATCTGGTCGGAAATATGAGGCTCGCTGGATCTTGTCCAGTATGTAACTGGGGGAGTGTGTCAGGACAAATGAACTCTCTGGCTTTGTCGATGCATTTACACGCCTTTGGTGCAAGCGACTGGATCGGATTTTGGCACGTGGATCCCCACGGCGGCCAAATGTAAAGGTGGGTTTTGGTTTTTCTTTACATACAATGGAAGAGAGGAAGATGGGTTTGGGTTTTGGAGAGACCGAGTTCGCTAATGAGCGAGCTGCCTACGTATCCTCTCTTGATTTTAAGGGGAGAGAAAAGAATCGGGTCTCCGTGTAGTTCAAATAGGTGGTATTTATAGGACTAAAGGGAGTGTTGATCCTTGAGACACGTGTACTCTCTTGTACATATGTAGGGTGGAGATTATGAATGTGTGTTAGGTTGGTTTTAGTAGGAGTTGTGTGCTGATTGGGAGTTGGTGCGGTAGTCCATATTTCCCGGTGATGGGATGTAAAGGTAAGATTTTAGTGATGATTACATTTGGTGGTGTTTTTATCTGAGGCGTTCTATCTCCAGTCATTTATTCGATCTTGAGATATTCTTGAACGAGCTTAAGCGTACCACCTACATGAAGGGAGCTGCTCACAGATCGGTCTTGGAGGTCGATGTCACGAGTTAAACTTATGCTTGCTGGCGTGTGCAATATTCCTTAATGAGGATATTACTCCCCCACAAAGTAGATAGGTCCAACAGGGTGCCTAAAGGGTGCTTGCCACTCCTTGAGAAATAAAGCGATCCAACAAAACTAGTTAAGGCATTTGGAAACAAGGTAGGCATCCAACTTGTCATTCTCCACGAATCTGAGTCCATATAATCATGTGGATCGGGCATGTCCTCATTTTCCTTTTCATACTCCACTGTCCATTTAACTATGTTCCTCTCCTCCCCTGGAATAACTTGAACCTTAAAAATGAAAAGTTTATAATAATTCCTCACATTTCCTTCATATACGTTGAGAACTAGCAACATCTTTTTATCATCGATTTCTTCTATCTTTTCCGTGCAAGTGAAAACTTCAGAATTTCCTGTCGTGATTATCAAGCATAAGTAAATTTTTATTATTACGATAAACAAAAACAGTATCATTACAAATTTATAATAGATTGACACTATGAGGGCTTTTGGTTTAGGGGTCTTAAAATATTTTGACTGCTGCATGTCCTTGTCCTGGTTGTGTGTGTTCCTCCCCCTTTCTTCAATTCTCAATATGTTTCTCCTTAAGACAATCTCTCCTTTTTCGATCTTCCCCTACGAGGGTTGATCGTTTCACGCTATACTTGTTATTTGTTAATATTGGATAATTCTAATCCATAGCCAGAACACACACAGATACACTTGTTGTATCTCACTCGTCACTCTCTATTTTTCTCCTCCTTTCTCTACGACTAGCCTCTCTTTAGATAATGCCTCCCCCCTTTCTCTCTCCCTACTCTCTCTTTTTATATCACTATTCCCTCTCATCTCAGCCATCCATATGTTTCTTCATCTCACACCCTTTTGTCTTCCACGTGTAGGGTTGCGGTACAGGAACTAAGTATCTTTTGACTGATCCTATGCTCCACCGCTCCGCAGCATGCATTTCTTCGGGTCCATCTCACCATTGATCTATGACACCTCAAATTGTACCACTACAGATGCCCCCTCTCGGGGTCGCGATATGCATGCCATCGGGGGCTCGAGAGTCCATTCGCTCTCCTTCCTTGTCATCCGTGATACCTTGCACCCACACTATAACTTGAGCCACATGCGTCCAACACGCGCAAAGGCTCAGTGCCGCTTCGATTTTTGTGCATCCACGTGTCGCCCTTAATGGTGGTCCTTTTGGTGTATCCTCGATTTTAGCACCTTCAACTTACGGTTTTACCCCTCTCCTTATAAGACCCCACTCAAACTTCCTCCTCTCCCATTCATACTCTTTCTCTTGCTTTTTGCTTCCCATCTCCTCCTCCTTTCCCCTCAGATCTCGGTTGGTGTTTCTTGCTACTTAGCGCTCCAATACGGGGCTAATTTTAGCATTCACAGGTTGGTCTTCTACCCGAGATATCTCTCTTCTACTTGTTTTCTTTAATTAGCATTACTCCGATTTCTCTTTCCTTTTCTTAAAACTGCCCATCTTCTCCTTCGATGTCTCATTCTGATGTCAGACTCCGATTCCGGCCACTCGTGCTCCTCCCCTTCTAATACGGTGGACTCAGCCCCTCCCCTTGACCCCTCCAAGGCCCCTTCCATCTCAGGGCAGCAATTTGCTCTACCTCCCCCGTCGTCGCGTAGTCGTAGACCTAATTTAGAAGCGGTCAAGGCCGCTTACGGCATCCCTGCTGATGTCATCCTGGAATACGTGCCTGACCTCACCTACTTCCCTCACTTAGTCCCCTACAAGCCGGGGTATCTTGTAGCCACGGTCGGGTAGATCGTCGTCGTCCTTCGCTTCCTTTTAACTCTCTTAGATGTCGAGGTATGCAATCACTTCAATATCCCTCCTTGTCAGGGCATCGATAATCTTTGGCGAGTTATGTACGCCACGAACCACTACAATATCTCCGGTGTACCCAAAATAACATGCCGCGACATGATCGCTCATTATTATATAAAGAAAAGCACCAAAGATGTCAGCGTAGGTTATCATTCTTTTTGTGTTCACCACTAAGAAACATCATTCATACTCGCGTCTCCTCTTCCGACAAAACGTGGCACCATTATCCGCTGTACATATCTGGGAACTTCCTATCTGCGGATCTCCCCCATGACTTGACTCTAAATCATCTTGCCTTTCTATCGAGCGGTGAGTCCCTTTGCATTTCTCCCCTTATATGTTTAGTTCGCTGAATGAACCTAATATTCTGGTTTTCTTTTTGTTCGGGTTGGAGGCGGATTCAAGTCGAATTTATCTTTGGCATGAGCTCTTCCATCTTCCGAAACTCCACGATTTAGGTCCCTCTCAAACCGCAAATGCCGGAGTTAAACCCTCACACTTGCACTCCACTCTTGTCGGACCCTCAACTGCAAAACCATCGGTACATACAACGCCCATTTTACCGCCCCACCTCCCCCAAAGAGCGAAACCTCGGGACTCTCCTCCAAAGCACCAGGGCCTCGCGCTAGAAAGCATCGATCACCTCCCACTAACACTAGCAGACCAGTCGTCCCACTCCTCTTTTCTTCCTTTGTCTGCCCCACATCTCGGCTCTTATCGATCGCTAACCACACAGGAGGACCAATACCCTCCACTCACTCTCTACCCGCGCGGACTCCTCTGCTTTCGATATGAGCGTCTCTAAGAGGAAGCTATTTGGGCAATGACTCGATGATGATGTGGTAATGGAAGTCCCCCCTGCCCCTCCCCTTCTCAATCTGGATTGCTTTACAAAGCCCGCGGACCTCTGCGTCCGATGAACCGGTCTCCACCGTCTAGGCTTCCATTCCCGCCCTTTGCTCCTCTCCCGCCGCCATATGCAGCGGCTTGGGAAAGAAACCCCAGGAAAACCCTCACGCCTTTATTACACGTTCAAGGTCCACTTAACCGTATTGTCAATGTTAATGACTTCGGCCTTGGATAATCCTTGGGTGTGGCTACGCTGCTTCTATGGGTCCCACCTCCCAAGGACATATCATATGTAGAAGAAGGCTCATTTCATCACCACCGGACCTCTTTCTACACCGGCTGGGAGAAGGTGCTCTTCCCTTTCACCCTCCTTTCTATTTTTGTCTTTACTCTGGAATGCTTTATCGCCTGGTGAGACGGTGTGATTGACAACCGAGGCTGGAGCCAATTTTTGGCGACGCATAACAACAGCCGGGTGGCCTCTGCGGGTCATAACAACAGAGGTAGGCGGATCTCTCGAACCGGGCTGGTTGCATGATACTTGATGGTGCGCCTTCCGGTCGTGAAATGGTGGCACGACAATATCTCGATGCGCGTAATTCCTCCGGGCTTTGATCGATGGAACGACAGATACTGGATTGACGTATGAGGTCTTGGCTGGTGAAGTAACGACCATCGAGCGATTCTTGGCGGCCCAACATGAAATAAGGTTTTCTTTGCCGAGACTCCGGCCGTCTTCAACAGTTTGACTTTGACTCCGAACTAAGTCGTTCGCTATTGTATAACTGGTAGGCTCGTGCTTTGTGTGGATTGGTACACTGGCGGTCTTGCTTGCTGATAGGATTTGATTACAATGATACGCTTTGAGATGATTGCTGCGAAGCTCCATCATTCCTCTAGGGCCTGGAAAATGGAGAACTTGATGTAATGTTGATGGTACAGCTTGCATTTGATGGATCCAACGCCGTCCTAGTATGGCATTGTAGGATGACTTGATGTCTAGAACGTTGAAGCGTGTAGAAGCTGACTTCGTCTTCTCTAGACCCTACCGATACTGGGAGTATGATGTCACCAACGGGGTCGGCCCTGGAGCCATTGAACCCGTAAAGGGGGGCAATCGGATCTCTGAGGACTGATTTGGGTAAGCTCATCTCTTGAATGGTGTGGTAGAACAAAATGTCGCATCGAACTCCTGTGGTCGATCGGGGCGACGCCATTGACCGGCCCGCTAATCTTGACATGGACGACAAGTGTGTCGTTGTGAGGGAGGCGGATCTTTGTTGAGGTCGGCCTCGTGAAAATGATATCTCCTATGTTGTGACTCTGAAGCCAAGGGGGCATGTGCTTCCTGTGGAGTGAAATGATACACTTCAAGAAAACGCATTACCACGCTTTTCTTTCTAGAGGAGGTTACGAATCATCCGGGAAAGTAATCATATGAATGGTTCTAGCATTGTCGCTGACCGTCGAGAAAGTGTCTTTTCAGCAGATGGAGAGAACGGTCTCGGGACGCCCTCTACTTTGAGGGCGAAGCTTGAACCTCTTGGTGGTTATGGCGGCGGTAGAGATCGACCGCTGCATCGGTGAGCCATAAGTTTATGGTGCAAGTCTCCGCCGAATGTTGGTGTACTGTTTTATATGACCAGCTTCCACGAGGTCCTGGAGATAGTGCTTAAGCCCCCAGCACGCATTGGTTTCGTGGCATTTTGCTTTGTGGAATACGCAGTAGGGCTTGTCAGGTCGATCTATTGGTTGCCTCACATCTGGTCGGAAATATGAGGCTCGCTGGATCTTGTCCAGTATGTAACTGGGGGAGTGTGTCAGGACAGCGAACTCTCTGCTGTTGTCCGGTCTGTTACCTGCCTTTGGTGCAAGCGACCTGGATCGCTTTTTGGCACGTGGATCCCCACAGACGGCGCCAATGTAAAGGTGGGTTTTGGTTTTTCTTTACATACAATGGAAGAGAGGAAGATGGGTTTGGGTTTTGGAGAGACCGAAGTTAAGCTAATGAAGCGAAGCCCTCCTACGATCCTCTCTTGATTTTAAGGGAGAGAAGAATCGTGTCTCACGTAGTTCAAATAGGTGGTATTTATAGGCCTAAGGGAGTGTTGATCCTTAAGACACGTGTACTCTCTTGTACATATGTAGGGTGGAGATTATGAATGTGTGTTAGGTTGGTTTTAGTAGGAGTTGTGTGCTGATTGGGAGTTGGTGCGGTAGTCCATATTTCCCGGTGATGGGATGTAAAGGTAAGATTTTAGTGATGATTACATTTGGTGGTGTTTTTATCTGAGACGTTCTGTCTCCAGTCATTTATTCGTCTTGAGATATTCTTGAACGAGCTTAAGCATACCACCTACATGAAGGGAGCTGCTCACAGATCGGTCTTAGAGGTCGATGTCTTGAGTTCGCTTATGCTTCGCGCGTGTGCAATATTCCTTAATGAGGATATTACTCCCCTACAAAGTAGATAGGTCCAACAGGGTGCCTAAGGGTACTGCCACTCCTTGAGAAATAAGCGATCCAACAAAACTAGTTAAGGCATTTGGAAACAAGGTAGGCATCCAACTTGTCATTCTCCACAGAATACAGGTCCATATAATCATGTGGATCAGGCATGTCCTCATTTTCCTTTTCATACTCCACTGTCCATTTAACTATGTTCCTCTCCTCCCCTGGAATAACTTGAACCTTAAAAATGAAAAGTTTATAATAATTCCTCACATTTCCTTCATATACGTTGAGAACTAGCAACATCTTTTTATCATCGATTTCTTCTATCTTTTCCGCAAGTGAAAACTTCAGAATTCCCTCGTCGTGGATTATCAAGCATAAGTAAATTTTATTATTACGATAAACAAAAATAGTATCATTACAAATTTATAATAGATTGACACTATGAGGGCTTTTGGTTTAGGGTCTTAAAATATTTTGATCTGCTTTGCATGTCCTTGTCCCGTTGTGTGTTCCTCCCCCTTTCTTCAATTCTCAATATGTTTCTCCTTAAGACAATCTCTCCTTTTTCGATCTTCCCCCACGAGGGGTTGATCGTTTCACGCCATACTTGTTATTTGTTAATATTGGATAATTCTAATCCATAGCCGAAACACACACGATATACACTTGTTGTATCTCACTCGCCACTCTCTATTTTTCTCCTCCTTTCTCTACGCCTAGCCTCTCTTTAGATAATGCCTCCCCCTTTCTCTCCCTACTCTCTTTTTTATATCACTATTCCCTCTCATCTCAGCCATCCATATGTTTCTTCATCTCACACCCTTTTGTCTTCCACGTGTAGGGTTGCGTACAGAACTAAGTATCTTTTGACTGATCCTATGCTCCACCGCTCCGCAGCATGCATTTCTTCGGGTCCATCTCACCATTGATCTATGACACCTCAAATTGTACCACTACAGATGCCCCCTCTCGGGGTCGCGATATGCATGCCATCGGGGGCTCGAGAGTCCATTCGCTCTCCTTCCTTGTCATCCGTGATACCTTGCACCCACACTATAACTTGAGCCACATGCGTCCAACACGCGCAAAGGCTCAGTGCCGCTTCGATTTTTGTGCATCCACGTGTCGCCTTGCGGCTGGTCCTTTTTGGTGTATCCTCGATTTTAGCACCTTCAACTTACGGTTTTACCCCTCTCCCTATAAGACCCCACTCAAACTTCCTCCTCTCCCATTCATACTCTTTCTCTTGCTTTTTGCTTCCCATCTCCTCCTCCTTTCCCCCTCGTATCTCCGGTTGGTGTTTCTTGCTACTTGCGCTCCAATACCGGGCTAATTTTAGCATTCACAGGTTGGTCTTCTACCCAAGATATCTCTCTTCTACTGTTTTTCTTTAGTCGCATTACTCCGATTTCTCTTTCCCTTTTCTTAAAACTGCCCATCTTCTCCTTTGATGTCTCATTCTGATGTCGGACTCCGATTCCGGCCACTCGTGCTCCTCCCCTTCTAATACGGTGGACTCAGCCCCTCCCCTTGACCCCTCCAAGGCCCCTTCCATCTCAGGGCAGCAATTTGCTCTACCTCCCCCGTCGTCGCATAGTCGTAGACCTAATTTAGAAGCGGTCAAGGCCGCTTACGGCATCCCTGCTGATGTCATCCTGGAACACGTGCCTGACCTCACCTACTTCCCCCACTTAGTCCCCTACAAGCCGGGGTATCTTGTAGCCACGGTCGGGTAGATCGTCGTCGTCCTTCGCTTCCTTTTAACTCTCTTAGATGTCGAGGTATGCAATCACTTCAATATCCCTCCTTGTCAGGGCATCGATAATCTTTGGCGAGTTATGTACGCCACGAACCACTACAATATCTCCGGTGTACCCAAAATAACATGCCGCGACATGGTCGCTCATTATTATATAAAGAAAAGCACCAAAGATGTCAGCGTAGGTTATCATTCTTTTTGTGTTCACCCTAAGAAACTGTCATTCGTACTCCGCGTCTCCTCTTCCGACAAAACGTGGCACCATTATCCGCTGTACATATCTGGGAACTTCCTATCTGCGGATCTCCCCCCTGACTTGACTCTAAATCATCTTGCCTTTCTATCGAGCGGTGAGTCCCCTTGCATTTCTCCCCTTATATGTTTAGTTCGCTGAATGAACCCTAATATTCTGGTTTTCTTTTTCTGTTCAGGTTGGAGGCCGGATTCGAAGTCGGGAATTTATGCTGGCATGAGCTCTTCCATCTTCCAGAAACTCCACGATTTAGGTCCCTCTCAAACCGCAGTACTTGGAGTCGACCCTCACACTTGCACTCCACTACTGTCAGACCCTCAACTGCAAACCATCGGTACATACAACGGCCCATTTTACCGCCCACCTCCCCCCAAAGAGCGCAAACCTCGGGATTCTCCTCCAGCACCCAGGCCTCGCACTAGAAAGCATCGATCACCTCCCACTAACACTAGCAGACCAGTGCGTCCCACTCCTCTTTCTTCCTTTGTCCGCCCCACATCTCGCTCTTATCAGTCGCTAACCACCTGGGAGGACCAATACCACTCCACTCACTCTCCTACCGCAGACTCCTCCTGCTCTGATATGAACGTCTCTAAGAGGAAGCTATTTGACAGCGACTCTGATGATGATGTGGTAATTGAAGTCCCCCCTACTGCCCCTCCCCCTTCTCAATCTGGATTGCTTTACAAGCGTCCGCGGACCTCTGCGTCCGATGAACCGGTCTCCACCGTCTAGGCTTCCATTCCCACCACTCTTGCTCCTCCTGCTCGCCATATGCAGCGGCTTGGGAAAGAAACCGAGGAAAACCCTCCTGCCTTTCGGCCCACGTTCAAGGTCCGCAACCGTATTGTCAATGTTAATGACTCGGCCTTGGATAATCCCGCGGTGGCTTCTGCTCTGTTCTATGGGTCCCACCTCCCTAAGGACATATCATATGTAGAAGAAGGCTCATTTCATCACCACCGGACCTCTTTCTACACCGGCTGGGAGAAGGTGCTCTTCCCTTTCACCCTCCTTTCTATTTTTGTCTTTACTCTCAATTGTGTAACTCCTCTCATCTTCTTAGGTGAGCTTGGACATCTCATATATGATCTGCGACCTATTTGGCGCCCGCTCTAAGGTGGACACACTGGAGGAAACCTGTGCTCAACTCAAACGGGACCTAGAAGCCACTGCCCAGGATAAGGTTAAGGTTCAGGACGAGCTCCATTATGCTGAGGCTTCCCACTAGGCCTACATGGACACGGTCAATGATCTCCTAAGCAATCAGCGAGAGGCCCTCCTCCAGTAGCATACCGAAGCTCTGGCCACCCTCTCTCAGCAGCACAAGGATGCTACCGTGGCTTTTCTCAAACAGCATGAGGCGGACATGGACTAGCTTCAAGAGCGCTTCAAATCTCTGGCCGACAAGCGGGTGGCCAAAAAGATCAAGCAATAACATGACCACCATATCAAAGAGGGTCGTCTGCTTCCCGAACAACCTGCCCCCACTGATGGGTCAGCGGTGGCTTTAGCACCCAAGGGGCCCATCCATCCTGCTGAGGACTCAGAACCTGGAACTCTCACTGCCGTTGTATCTGCGGCTATTGAGACCGCTGTTGATGCGGTTATTAAGGATGTGGCGGACGCCATGATCTCTGAAAGTGTTTAACCACTGCCCCATCTTTTGTATTTGACTGTGATCTCTGCACTTGTTAAAATGTTGCACATTTTTGTATGTTAATCCATTGTGTCACAATGTATTAAGGAAGTGTCAAGTTTTTTGGTCTTTTCTCGCACCGCTGTCTCTCTTCTGTGTTTAACTCTTTTGATGCAATGTAAATTCTCTCATGTTACTTTTAGATATGTTTTATGAGCTTCCAGGGCTCTACCAACTAGGGAGATTGTACTGTGTTCTTTGCCTTAAGAGGCGAGGGGGGTAACTCGTCTTGCACCCCGCCCTTTTTCTCTACTCAGACCTCACATCCATGAAAGGGGCAACTAACTTTGCCCCTAGTTCGCCTCAGACCTCATGTCCGAGGAGGGACAACTCGTCTTGCCCCCGCTGGTGATTGGACCTCTCGTCCGTGAATGAGGAGACTCCTCTTGCCCCGACTCGATCTAGACCTCTTGTCCACGAAGGGTTCATCCCCCTCGCAGTCTCCGTCCTGACGCTAACTCGAAACTCAAAGCAATATTGCCCCCTCAAAAGTGCTATGGTTAATGTTCACCTTTTGCGTATCTTAGAGATTTGAATCTCTTATTAGACAAAGTGCGAATTCAAAGATAAGTCCTTACTCACGATCTTCGTGTGCATATAGTTTTTGAGTAGGGATTCGAACCAACCTAAATTCTAGGACCACTTACAACTTGGTTTTACTCTTTTAGGAAACTAGTGAGTAAGTTTAGCTATAATTGTATTAATACTACTACTTGGTTTCTTTTAATGCACAAAAAATGAAAACATTAAGTTACGTAAACATGCAACTAAGACAAGGTAAAAAAATTGACTAAGACAAAAGTGGAGAGTTAATTTTCCTCATGTGAAGATAACCTTTATTGTGTGATTTTAAGTTCTTGCATCTTAATCTTCCTAGAACTCATAGACAAGTCCTAAAAAAAGATTAACTTGATCCCTAACACTATGACTTATCTCTAAGATCATACATGCTAGTATTTAGAACCAAAGCAATGGCTTATCTCTAAGCTCATCACTTTGATTCATAACTAGACTTTACACCAACTACCATTTTGGGATAGGATGTAGGTCTAGTTGTTCTTCCTAAACAAACTTACTAAAATCAAATAACAAAGGTTATCCCTCACATGAGCATGCATCATTAAGCCCCCACAAAGGGAAGGTTTAGTTCATGATCCTTGGGATAAAAGAAAAAAAGTGCATAATATAAATATCAAAGAGAGAGAGAGAACAAAAAGAAGAAGAAAATATATATATGAACTCACTTGCATTTAGATTTATTTTGAACTAGAAGAATACAAAGTTTCTTCCATTAAAACTATTACAAGCTTTCTTTTCTAAAAACTAAAAACTAAATAAAAACTAAGACTAAGGAACTAAAATAATGCATGGTAAAGGAAAAGAAGTCAAGGGAGTAAATGGAGTGTCCCCCCCCCCCCCTTGTTTTGTTTTCTTCTCCATTTGAGAGATATCTCCTTTCCTCCCACGTGAAATACCAAACCATACTTACTTCCTTCTTAACCACACAACCCACAACAAAGTGACACCTATCTTTTTTCACTATTAACACCTAATCTCATCTAACTTTATTAACTACATGAAAGGTGTTACTTTTGCACCAATTATTTGCACCTTTGTCTTGACTTGTATGATGACTCATCAAATCTTGCGGCCCGCATAGTGGATCCACGTGCAGTCCAGTGGCGGTCTGGTTTTTGGCAATTTTACAACTTCTTGCCTATGCGTAGAGTTCATCGCCCTGATTGTCTGAGTAGCTCACTTCCCGCATTCGGAGTCCTGGTTCAAGAGGTAGGAGCTTCGAAAGTTTGATGCTTCTGTGCGAATTTGTTAAGCTTGACATGGATGATTTGGAAGAATTCATATATACATCGTTCCCCGTGCTTTAATGCAGGTTTAATCAATATTTTCATGTTTACTGCGAATACCTGCAAAAGTACAAAAATATACTCATTTCATGATTATTAAACACATAGTTAACCAAATTTATGTCTCAATGGGGTTTCATATTACAGTTTTGGGTGCTTATCAATGGTATTATATATTTACAAATAACTTAAGTCTTTCATTACATTCACGTACTCATGAAATTTCTTCAACAGTCTCACGTTCCAAGGTCTCTCAATCAATTTTCCTTCCATGGTTCTCAACCTGTAGGTGCCTGCTCCTCCTGTATCCACCATAACATAGGGCCCCTCCTAGTTCGGACCTAACTTCCCCTCAATCGCTTTCCTAGTGTTGGGGGTTACCCTACGAAGCACTGAATCCCCCACTTTGAATCGCCGCGGCTTAACCCTCTTGTTGTACTATCTTTGAAGGCATCGATGATACTCTTCCAGCCTTATGCACGCGGAATCCCTCCTTTCTTCAGCTAAATTCAAGTCCCTAGACAATATGCCCCAGTTCAACCCCTGTTCGACAGCCCTTGTGCGGGTTGTGGCCACCACCATTTTCGACGGTATCACTGCCTCCACGCCATATGTTAACGAGAATGGAGTCTCCTTGGTGGTGGTCCGTGGTGTAGTTCGGTATGCCCAAAACACATGGTTCAACTCATTGGCCCACGCCCCCTTTTTATCTTCCTGTTTCTTCTTGAGGTTGTTTAATATGGTTTTGTTGGAGGATTCGGCCTGTCCATTACCCTCGGGGTTGTATGGGGCCGAGAATCCTTGTTTCACATTAAAGGCTTGTAAAAAATCCTTCACCTTGGACCCTGTGAACTGGGTTCCATTGTCCGCGATGATAGGATATGGTAATCTAAACCGACATATAATGTTCTCCCATAGGAACTTGATCACTTGAGCCTCCTTCACCTGTTGTAGTGGTACAACCTCAATCCACTTTGTGAAATAGTCCATGGCAGCTAACATGAACCTCCTCTTGCCACTTGCCATGGGCAGCGGGCGTACAATGTCCAAGGCCCACATCGCGAATGGCCATGAACTAGACATATTGTGCAGCGGCTCGGCTGGAGCGAATATTAACTGGGCGAACCTCTGACATTTCTCACATCTCTTAGAAAATTCCACAGCATCTCTCTTCATGTGCGGCCAAAAGTACCCATATGTTATTAGCCGATGTGTCGTGGTCCTTCCCGCTGAGTGACTTCCATAATCCCTCTCATGTAACTCTGCCAACACCTCCTATGCCAGCTTCAGCCCCAGACATCTCAATAAAGGCCTATTGAAATTTTTTCTGTACAACTCCCCATCCATCAGTGTATACTTTTGCGAAGCCTGTTCCAATCTTCTCCTTTCTTTTTTCTCACTCACCTCCTGTCCAGCCAAAAAGCGCTTGATGGTCTCTATCCATCCATCATCTTCTGCTTCGGTATGCATCACTTCCACCGATCCCTCAGTGCTCGGTCTGGCCAACCTCCCCACTTTGATTGTTCTTTCCTCTGACCTAGGCATGGTCACGGCCACGTACGCCAAGGCATCTGCATGCCAATTCTCCCTGCGATTCAAATGTACGAATCTGACTTTCGTGAACTTTGCAGCCCACATATGCACAACCTCCAAGTATCTCGCCATCCGCAGACACCTAGCTGCAAAACCGCCGTTTGCTGGCACACCACCAGATTCGAGTCTGAATATAGTGTAAGCTCCTTTACGTCCAAACCCTCAGCCATTCTTAAACCCGCTATCATTGCCTCATACTCCGACTCATTGTTAGATGCCGCGAACCCCAGCTTCATGGTTTGTTCTATTATGTTGTTCTCCGGCGTAACTAGCACCATCCCAATTCCGCTGTCTACATCCATTGCAGACCCATCCGCAAACACTCTCCACCCATTCCTCTCGTCCCATGGGTTTAAGGGATCCTGCTCTACTTCTCGTTCGGGTTCTAGGACCATTTCTTCCCCCCATATGGGATCCTCGGCTGGGAATTCTGCCAAGAACTCTGCGACTGCCTGCGCTTTCTCCGCTATCCTTATATGATATTGGATTTCATATGAACTTAACATCACGACCCATTTCAGCATTTTTCCAGACTTCTCAGCCTTCAGGGCTTGTTTGAAGGGCAAATTTGTCACCACCACCACCACCGCATGTGCCTCGAAATATGGCTTCAGCTTCAAAGCTGAGAATACTAGTGCCAAAGCATACTTCTCCACTCGGATGTACCTCATCTCAGCATCCAACAAGGTTTTGCTCTGGAAGTACACCGGTTTTTCCATCTTATCCACAACACGGATGAGGACCGAGATGATCGCGTACTCTGTAACCCCCAAATATAAGTACAGTTTCTCTCCTAGTTCAGGCCACGACAATAATGGAGCCTCCCCGAGATACCTCTTTAATTCCTTAAATGCCTTCTCACACTCCGCCGTCCATGAGAAATCCGTGGTGCTTCTTAACAAACGATAGAATGGCTGGCATTTATCAGACGACTTTGAAATGAATCTGTTTACCACCGCGACCCTTCCTGCTAGTCGATGTACCTCTTTGACAGTCTGAGGTGAAGGCATTTCCACCAAGGATCTTATCTGTTCGGGATTAGCCTCTATTCTCTGGTGTGTAACAATATACCCTAGAAATTTTCCAGTGGTTACTCTGAACGTACAATTTTCCGGATTGAGCTTCAAATTGTGAGCTCGCAGTATACCGAATGTCTCCCTTAAACCTGCCAAGTGCTCTTCCTCTATCATACTCTTTTCAACCATATCATCTATATATATCTCGATTCCCTTTCGAATTTTGTTCTCAAACATCTTCTCCCCCAAACATTGGAAGGTAGCCCCCGTGTTCTTTAACCAAAAGAGCATTCTCGTATAACAGTAGGTCCCCCCTTCCACCACGAAGGATGTCTTTTCTTGGTCCGTTCCATACATTGCCACTTGATTGTACCTCATAGAAGCATCCATAAATGAAAACACTTTGTACCATGCGGTTCTATCTACTAGCTCATCTACTCGCGGCATAGGCTAACTGTCTTTAGGACATTCCAAGTTAACATCCGTAAAGTCCACACACATTCGAACCTTGCCATTTTTCTTCTATACCGCAACTACATTGGACAACCAGTCTGTGAACTCCACTTCTCTGATAATCCCCGCTCCTTTCAACCTGGCCACTTCCTCATGGATCCCCTCTGCATACTTCAGCCTCACACTCCTCATCTTCTGCCTTACTGGTTTAACACCCTCCCTCATATGCAGACGGTGGCATGCGAAGTCGGGGTCCAACCCTGTGATATCCTCTATCCCCTATGCAAAAACATCTTGATTCCCTGACAAACACTGTATCAACTTGCTCTTCCATTCCTCCGGAAGATTGGCTCCCATTGATGTAAATTTTTCTTCTTCTCCCACCCCTAGGTTCACTATCTCCACCTTGTCCAGGGTCTTCAGTCCCACTATTACCTCTCTGCCTCCAAGGCGGCACACTATATTTGCTATGCTTGCCTCTTCCTAGGGTTAGGCAAATCTCCTCCATGTCCACGGACCGTCCTCTTAACAGTATCCTGATGGCTATTCTTAGAGGCCACTTGATCACCGCAGACCTCATACATTCCCATTGATGTCGGAAATCGAATCACCTGATAGTACGTCGAAGGCACCGCTTTCATCTCATGGATCCACCTCCTCCCCAATATCGCATTGTATTGGGAGTTGACATCTACCACCATAAATCGAGAGAACACAGTCACCGGACCTGTCTTCACAGGCAGCAGAAGTTCTCCCATAGGTTCCGTGACACTCTCATTAAACCCATACAAGTTGGACCGCGGTGGCCTAAGCTGCCCCGGGTCAATTCTCATTTCATCTAAAGCTCCCCTGAATAGCAAGTCCACTGCACTTCCACAATCAATCAACACCCTTTTGACCATATAATTGCCCATCCCCACGGTAATTACCAGCGCCGTCCTCATGGGGAGTATCGACAGCTCTAAGGTCCATGCAGGAAAACACAATCATATCCCCTCCCTCTGCTGACACTACACTGGACTATGGACCTTTGGTAGACTCATTGATCTGATGTATACTTGTCGTCCTTCTCACCTTACCTCTATGCGCATTATGGCTCAGAACTTCCCCACTGAAAATCACATTAATGGTTCCCAATATCCTCCCTTGAGCTGGTCCCGGCTCCTCATTCGGAACCCCCGCTACAAACTCCTCTCATCATCCCCTTCTCCACCAACCTCTGAACCAACCATTTTAATACATAATAATCATTAGTCTCATGGTTGCGTACCTGGTGGTACCCACAGTACGGCTTGTTTGGCATTTCAATCGGCGTACTCCACGGTCCTTCATACCCCTGGACGTTCTTTATCAGTGGCAATATCTCACTCAACGGCCTGTTCAAAGGCATATGTTCAGTCTCGCGATATGGTTTTCTTTCCCTTTGTTCTCTCCGCGCTCCCTCTCTACTCTTTCCGGGCACGATGAGTATCCGCGGTACCCTCTGCTGCCTCTATCCGACGATTCTGTCTTCCCGCGATCCCCCTCCTTTTCAACAGACGACACTGCCTTCGCTGACCTTTTTGACTCCTTCTGCATTATATCCTAATATCTAATGTACTTTTCCACCCGCGAATACAACTCATGCAAGGTTGCAATCTCATTATTTGCCATGGATTAATGGACCCCTGTTCCTGGTCGCGAACCCCCTTTCAAACGCTATCACTGCCGTCCTTTCATCCAAATTACCCACCTTCAAGGTCTCAGCCTTGAAGCGACACAGATACTCCCTCACCGACTTCGATGACCTTTACCTGAAATTGAACAAGGCCGGATGTCCACCACCCGCCTCTTTGATGAATAAAATGGTCTATAAACGCTTGCTCCAACTCTTGGAAGTTAGTGATGCTCTTCGAGGGCAACCTATAATACTAATCCGACGCTCCCCCCTTAAGGCTAGCTGGGAACATCATACACCTCAACCCATCATACCGCGCCTCCTACCATAGTGGCATTTGTTGCCTGGAATGGTGAATATGATCTGCTGGGTCTCCCTTACTATCGTACCTTTCAAACCTTGGCTGGTTGAACCGCTTCGGCACCTCCGAAGCCTATATCGCATCCGCTAGTGGATTGCGGTTCAAGCCAGCAACCACCTGACTCGCCGCCCCCATTTGGGTGTTTGCCTGTTGTAGATTCGCCTCCCGATCGTTGTTTATCATTTCTTGCACTTGCTCCATTGTGAGACCTGCTACTGGATTCTCGACGAGGTCCGACCCTTCCTCTTCGCTCTCTGACCCCTCACTCCTTTCCCTTCTTCTCTCCTTTCTTCCTCCGCCACTTCTCTTTCTTTTCTCAAGGCATCCTTCTCCTCTCTCAGTCTCGCGATCTCTTCCTGTATCAGTCTTGTGTCCTCCGAGGCCGACTCCACCTCTGTCTCCTCCCTCTGACCTCCCCCTTCATTGCTCACAACTTCTGCCTCCAACCTCCGTGCCACCACCACCTTCGCAGTCGACCTACCTTTCTCTTTCTTACTGCCCCATTCCCCTTTTGCTTTTTACTCTTTCCCCATAGACGGTGCCAAATGTTGTATCTCACTCCTCACTCTCTATTTTTTTACTCCTTTCTCTAGGTCTAGCCTCTCTTTAGATAATGCCTCCCCCCTTTCTCTCTCCCTACTCTCTCTTTTTATATCATTATTCCCTCTCATCTCAGCCATCCATATGTTTCTTCATCTCGTGGCCTTCTGTCCTCCACGTGTAGGGTTGCTGTACAGGAACTAAGTATCTTCAGACTGATCCTGTGCTCCACCACTCCGCAGCATGCATTGCTTTGGGTCCATCTCATCATTGATCTATGAAACCTCAGATTATACCACTACAACACTCTTTTAGTCTCCCTTGCAAAACTCACCTTCACGAATCTTTCTAGTAACAACCCAGCTATCACCCGTTTTTGATAAATTAGAGAGAGAGATTTGAGAATATTTACTTGATTGATTTCTATAGATATTACAATGGTTTATATAAAGATTATAAGTTCCTAAAATAGGAATAAACACAAACGGTTCGAGTCTATACAAATATAAGCGGTGGGTTTCTAAACAGGATGCGAGGCATGGGCGCGCTCTAATTATGCTTTGAATAGAGCGCGTGTGCGCTCTGCACTCTATCGTGAAGAACAACTTCTAATACTCCCCTCAAGTTGGAGAGTGAATGTCAAGAACTCTCAACTTGCGAATTTATCTCACAAAGGTGTCCTTGCCGAGAGGTTTAGTGAAGGTGTGAGCTACCTGATCTGATGATGGAACGAACGTAGGAGATAATAACTTGGCATGTATCTTGTCACGTAAGAAATGACAGTCCAATTCGATGTGCTTCGCTCATTCATGAAAATCTGGATTTTGAGAGAGATGGAGGGCGGCTTGATTGTCACAGAACATGTTCATCGGAGAAGGATGAGAGATGCCAAAGTCAGATAGAAGATATTTCAACCATTGAAGTTCACACGCCAGGGTAGCCATGGAATGATATTTGGCTTCAACAGAAGAATGGGATACAGTGCTCTGTTTCTTCATTTTCCAGGATATAGGGCTAGAACCAAGAAAATTGCAATAACCACTAGTAGAACGATGAGTGACAGGGCAACCAGCCCAATTAGAGTCACAGAAACCAGAGATGTGTAACGAACTATTAGCGGATAAGAGAATCCCTTTGTTGATCGAACCTTTAAGGTAGCGGAGTAAACGATAAGCAGCATCTAGATGTGGAGTTCGTGGGGACTGCATGAAACGGCTGAGATAATTAACAGAATAAGTGATATCTGGACATGTAACTGTGAGATATAAGAGACGCCCAATCAAGCGATGATAAATAGTAGGATCCTGAAGTAATGTGTCATCATCGGTATGGAGGTTGATGTTTTGTTCCATATGGAACTCAGAAATACGACCACCAGTGGTACCACAATCAAACATAATGTCCAAAAGACATTTGCGTTGTGTAAGAAATAATCCTTCTTTGGAACAAGCCACCTCAATACCCAAGAATATTTTAGACGTCCCAAGTCCTTAATATAGAACTTTGCTTCTAAAAAATGCTTCAAGTTCTGAATGAGAGATGGATTGTTGCCTATGATCATAATGTCGTCCACATAAACAAGGACAAATGTAGAATTATAACCACAAATATTAGTGAATAGAGAATAATCAGACTTAGACTGAGTGAAGCCAGCAGTGATAAGAGTGGTAGATAGTTTGACAAACCATTGCCGAGAAGCCGGCTTGAGTCCATATACAGACTTATTGAGGCGACAGATCCTGTGCTCCCCCTGTTTGGCGAGACTGAGTGAAGCCAGCAGTGATAAGAGTGGTAGATAGTTTGACAAACCATTGCCGAGAAGCCTGCTTGAGTCCATATATAGACTTATTGAGGCGACAGATCCTGTGCTCCCCCTGCTTGAGTTCATATAGACAGTTTCATCCAAATCGCCTTAGAGAAAGACATTATGGACATCCAGCTGATAAATAGACCAATGTTTGATAGCAGCAATGGAGAGAAGTAATCGAACAGTGACTAATTTAGCAACGTGTTCAAAAGTGTCATGATAGTCTTGACCTTCAATATAATTGTAACCCTTGGCAACAAGACGAGCTTTGTAATGTTCAATAGAACCATCTGAATGATATTTAATCTTGAAAACCCATTTACAACCAATAGGCTTATGATGAGAAGATAACGGAACAAGAGTCCATGTATTATTTTGTTCCAAAGCTGCAATTTCAGCAGCCATAGTAGCTCTCACCATAGTACAAAATATCAGGATATGGCAAAATATCGACTTCTGATTTATGGATATGTATCATGGATATATCCCCTTGCATGGGGATATATTACATTAGGGCATCTGCAAATATCGTGGATATATCGAGATTTATCGATAAATATCGACAAATATCGCCAAATATTGCCAAATATCCACAGACTGTGTGGGTATTTCTGAGTGCAAATATCATAGATATATCACCATATATCCACAAATATCGATAAATATCCACAAATATCGACAAATATCTATATTTTCTTTGAATGTGGTCATTGTAAAGGTTGAATTTGATCAGTCCTTACAAGTGTGAATAATGGGGAAGATTGTGATGGGTTAAGTTTTGACTGAGCTCACTTTGGGACGAGCTGCCTACATATCAAGTTTTTGTGATTAACTTGAATCAAGTCAGACGTAGTTCCTCTCCTTTGTTTTATAGGTAAGTACCCAATGCTTCTCCCCTTTCCTCCGTCAGCTCATGTCCCTGTCTTGATGAGAATAAATGAGCTTTTAGACAGTGTATTCATGAGCGCGACTGATGCTACGACTTTAACTAACACAGCTACGTTGAGTGTTACTGCCCGTTGCGTGCATGTGCCAGGTTGTCACCTCATTCTGGATGAGGTGTTATGTTGTAACGATCTGTCATGAGTCCTGGAGGTTGTCACCTTGTTCTGGACGAGGTGTTATGTTGTAACGATCTTCCATGAGTTTTCCTGATTCGTGTTGGACACATGCATAATATATATAAATATATTATTCCCTCACAGTCGTACTTTTAATATAAATTACTCTCTAATGCTCAAAAATACGCCTCAGAATTCCTACATATTACATTGACTTTTCATTCTTTAACAATGAATCTTGAATTTTTTTTCTACATATTACAATACTTGTTGCACTTGCACTGAGCATTCAATCATATAAGCGATCTATTAGATCTTCTGTTGTGATTGAATCCATGATGAGAGCGTGAAGGCCTACAACCCTGATGTCCATAGATGCCTCGCCTATAGAGTCTATCCAACACTCTAACGTCTTTAGGAGACGACCAACACAACTCCAATCCACTTCATCAGTTGTCAATAGGACGTGTTTAATTACATCACTTGCCAAAACCATGCTCCCACTAGTATCCTCCCCATCATTGCCATAAACCGCATCCATCATCTTGATCAGGCAATCTACAACATATTGCAGCCCTTTGGTTGAAGCTAGGATTTTACATCCTTCAATGGAGGTTGTTATTTGGGACAATAGGGGAAGCATAAATAAAACAAAATAGAATGGTCTTGGTTTATCCTCACCCTTGATGGAAAGAAGGTACTCGAGAAGATCCAGAGGCTTTAGCATGCAGGCAAAGGGTGATTCCGCCAAGTACTTCCCAACAAACAACATTGAATCAAGAAGATCCTCTCCTTTTCTATGATCAGGATCCTTTGCCTCTTGCAAGAACTCTAGAACCTTACCCATCATCTCGTTCGGACCATTGACCATCATTATTCCCATGCTTTTATCAATATAACTCTCATTGATTTCAGAGACATTTTCTGCTAAGACCGATTTCATCATCTTTTCTGCTGAGACTGATTTCACTATCTTTTCTTATGATTATTCCTTCACGTATGAATCTTTAACACAGATGCGCGCACACAAGAACACTGCCCTAGCATTTCCAGAGAGATAATTGATAAGAGAATGAAGATAACAATAAAACAATCAAACAATCAAACAATAAAACAGTCACTGAATACCAAAGACACGTGGCATCTACAATTATTACAAAACTCAGGACGTGATATAGACCAACTAAGCAAAACCCAAACTACACAAAGACAAAAAAATCCTACAAAAATTTCGGCAGAGTTTCCTCTGTATTTTGAACATTTCATAAACTTAAATCTTGTCATAACTTGGAAATCCAATAAAACTACACCCAACTACTAAAAGATATATTGATTCGTAGAACCGGCTACTTAACCATCTCGACTAGTGCCAGTTAAGTCAAGTAACCAACCCTCAAATCAAATATTGACAAATTCAAGCCAACTAGAGGAAGGAACAACTTGGTTCAGCTCACTTCAGGGCACAAAGTAGAGGAATAAAATTTCAAAATTGTTATGACTTTCTACTTATGTTGATTTCCACAATTCCAAACGCATATGAAATGATAAACAAGCTAGATTAAGAATTGAAGAAAGCAAGTCAAATAAGTGAATAACATATGTGAGCTGGAAAGGTAATTCTTTCAAGACAAGCTATAGATTTTAAGAAACAAACCTATAGATTTCAAGACAGCTACTCTTAGAAATTAAAATAAGGTTGATAAGCTAATAGAATCCTTAAGGGATAAGCAAGTAACAGGGGCATCAATCAAGAGCAACAGTACTTGTGCAGTACTAAAATCAAAATAACTACAAATTATAAGACCTTTGGTTACAGGTTGTGAACAGAGTCATAATTACACAACGAGTAAGCATCTTCACTTACCTCTTAGCTCGAGAGAGGTTATAAATGAAAGATGTGGTAAAGAACTCACAAAACAGAGTGATATTTTTGTACAATTACAACTAATCCATAGACATAAAGAACTCACAAAACAGAGCGATATTTTGTACTATGACTCAAACTTTACTCAAAACCAACAGAGAGGCTGACATTCCAAACCATTAAACATGATAAAAAACTGACATCCAATACAAAAACACTTTAACTTTATTCCAAACCAACAGAGGCTGACACTCCAAACCATTACAAAGAAGACTACTGCCAGAATGATTTGTGACCTTCTTGTATGCCTTTGACACCATGTAATGCAGATTCAAAAAGAAAATCATTACAATAGTGGTTCCAAGTGAGGGTTTGGCCGAACCAATTCTTAAAGTTTTCCACGTACAAGTCATACGCTGACTGATCCAAGTTCTTGCCACACAATTGAAGGTAACCAATAATCAGATACCCAGTTTCCTCAACAATGGGTCGACTGGGAGGTTCCCATACAATTCCCCATGCTGGTGGAGGCATGTCCACACTATGGTCCGAGAATGCCTAAACATCTTCCATACTTTGGTCCCTTTCATTCCATCCTCCATAAGAATGACGAGGAGGTGCATATTGTTCTGAAGGTAGCACAAATGTAGATTCAGTAGAATACTCGTGAGATGGAGCATTCCAATCTCCATAAGACTAAGGGGACGCATATTGTTCCGAAGGAGTAGCATAGGTGGAAGCAGTAGAGTATGCTTGAGGATCATTCCAATTCCCATAATATTGAGAACGTGAATATTCTTATGGAGGATTCGCATATGAAGAGTCTGTAGAATATTCAACCATATTTGAACCAGTAGAAGAATATCCATAAGGCTGATCATAAGAAAACAATCCTCCAAATTGGCCCGCCAACGAGTCCACAGACATCTCGACCCCAGTAGACAACCCTTGCCCATAAAAACAATTTCTGGAGTCCGTGCTCTGTGTTGGATCTGCTCTCCTTTCTTGACCTTTTCTTTGACGAGATCCTCGTTGGGCTGAAGCACCATGGTCAGAGTCTTGAGTTGCATGGTCAAACCCATCCTCTTCAGTAAAGTATACTCCTCTCTTATCACAACACTGTGAGGAACCACTAGTTGCTTGTTGGGACCCAACAACAGTGCATCCACCCCTACCACTTGGTGGGCGCTGTGAGGACCCACCCCTTGATTGTTGTGAGGATCCACCCCTTGACTGCTGCATTGAGGACCCACCCCTTGCATTAGGACCCACCCTTGATGCATTTAAGGACCCACCCCTTGATCTAACGTGACCTTGGTGTCACCACCCATTGTGACCCAACACCACCACCAATGGAAACTCTAGGTTGTTGTGACTGAACCACATCATTACCATCAAAACCTGGAGGACCACCACCACCTACTCGACTCGGACCACTGCCATCTCCACGACCACCTCCTCGACTTTGACCACTAGCACGAACCTGAGCATGATCATCATCAAAACCAGGAGGACCACCAACAC